>NC_135238.1:168225240-170725240 GCF_051348905.1 Ranitomeya variabilis
AACGAGGAGTACGCAAGGACACCATCTATCAATGCGACACCTGCCCCGACAAACCTGGCCTGTGTATGAAGGACTGCTTCAAATTGTACCACACCTCCATGCACTACTAATTAGGAACCAGTAGATTCGTTCCAAAGAGGTAAGTTCCATGGGGGTCTAGGTTCCAAAATGATGTCACTTGTGGGTTTTTTTTACTGTTTAGGCACATCAGGGGCTCTGCAAACGGAACATGACGCCCTCAGAACCAGTCCATCAAAGTCTGCATTCCAAATCGTCACTGCTTCCCTTCTGAGTCCCGAAGTGCCCAAACAGTTTTTTCCCACATATGGGGTACCAGCGTACTCAGAACAAAATGGACAGCAACTTTTGGGGTCCAATTTCTCTTGTTACCCTTGGGAAAATAGAAAATTGGGGACTGAAAGATCATTTTTGTGGGGAAAAAATAGGATTTTTTATTTTCACGCCCGGGCGTTATAAACTTTCGTGAAGCACTTGGGGGATAAAAGTGCTCACGACACATCTAGATAAGTTCCCTAGGGGGTCTAGTTTCCAAAATGGGGTCACTTATGGGGGGTTTCTACTGTTTAGGCACATCAGGGGCTCACCAAATAGAACATGATGCCCGCAGACAATTCCATCAAAGTCTGCATTCCAAAAACGTCACTTCTTCCCTTCCGAGCCCCGAAGTGTGCCCAAACAGTAGTTTTCTCCCACATATGTGGTACCAGCGTACCCAGGACAAATTGGACAACAACTTTTGGGGTCCAATTTCTCCTGTTACCCTTGGGAAAATAGAAAATTGGGGACTGAAAGATCATTTTTGTGGGGAAAAAATAGGATTTTTTATTTTCACGCCCGGGCGTTATAAACTTTCGTGAAGCACTTGGGGGATAAAAGTGCTCACGACACATCTAGATAAGTTCCCTAGGGGGTCTAGTTTCCAAAATGGGGTCACTTATGGGGGGTTTCTACTGTTTAGGCACATCAGGGGCTCACCAAATAGAACATGATGCCCGCAGACAATTCCATCAAAGTCTGCATTCCAAAAACGTCACTTCTTCCCTTCCGAGCCCCGAAGTGTGCCCAAACAGTAGTTTTCTCCCACATATGTGGTACCAGCGTACCCAGGACAAATTGGACAACAACTTTTGGGGTCCAATTTCTCCTGTTACCCTTGGGAAAATAGAAAATTGGGGACTGAAAGATCATTTTTGTGGGGAAAAAATAGGATTTTTTATTTTCACGCCCGGGCGTTATAAACTTTCGTGAAGCACTTGGGGGATAAAAGTGCTCACGACACATCTAGATAAGTTCCCTAGGGGGTCTAGTTTCCAAAATGGGGTCACTTATGGGGGGTTTCTACTGTTTAGGCACATCAGGGGCTCACCAAATAGAACATGATGCCCGCAGACAATTCCATCAAAGTCTGCATTCCAAAAACGTCACTTCTTCCCTTCCGAGCCCCGAAGTGTGCCCAAACAGTAGTTTTCTCCCACATATGTGGTACCAGCGTACCCAGGACAAATTGGACAACAACTTTTGGGGTCCAATTTCTCCTGTTACCCTTGGGAAAATAGAAAATTGGGGACTGAAAGATCATTTTTGTGGGGAAAAAATAGGATTTTTTATTTTCACGCCCGGGCGTTATAAACTTTCGTGAAGCACTTGGGGGATAAAAGTGCTCACGACACATCTAGATAAGTTCCCTAGGGGGTCTAGTTTCCAAAATGGGGTTACTTATGGGGGGTTTCCACTGTTTAGGCACATCAGGGGCTCGCCAAACACGACATGACATCCGATCTCAATTCCAGCCAATTTTAGCTTGAAAATGTCAAAGGGCGCTCCTTTCCTTCTGAGCCCTGCCATGCGCCCAAACAGTGGTTCCCCCCCACATATGGGGTATCAGCGTACTCAGGACAAAATGGACAACAACTTTTGGGGTCCAATTTCTCCTGCTACCCTTGAGAAAATAAAAAATTGGGGACTAAACGATCATGTTTGTCGAAAAAATGGGATTTTTTATTTTCACACCCGGGCGTTATAAACTTTCGTGAAGCACTTGGGGGATAAAAGTGCTCACGACACATCTAGATAAGTTCCTTAGGGGGTCTAGTTTCCAAAATGGGGTCACTTATGGGGGGTTTCCACTGTTTAGGCACATCAGGGGCTCGCCAAACACGACATGGCCTCCGATCTCAATTCCAGCCAATTTTAGCTTGAAAATGTCAAAGGGCGCTCCTTTCCTTCTGAGCCCTGCCATGCGCCCAAACAGTGGTTCCCCCCCACATATGGGGTATCAGCGTACTCAGGACAAAATGGACAACAACTTTTGGGGTCCAATTTCTCCTGCTACCCTTGAGAAAATAAAAAATTGGGGACTAAACGATCATGTTTGTCGAAAAAATGGGATTTTTTATTTTCACACCCGGGCGTTATAAACTTTCGTGAAGCACTTGGGGGATAAAAGTGCTCACGACACATCTAGATAAGTTCCTTAGGGGGTCTAGTTTCCAAAATGGGGTCACTTATGGGGGGTTTCCACTGTTTAGGCACATCAGGGGCTCGCCAAACACGACATGGCCTCCGATCTCAATTCCAGCCAATTTTAGCTTGAAAATGTCAAAGGGCGCTCCTACCCTTCTGAGCCCTGCCATGCGCCCAAACAGTGGTTCCCCCCCACATATGGGGTATCAGCCTACTCAGGACAAATTGGACAACAACTTTTAGGGTCCAATTTTTCCTGCTACCCTTGAGAAAATAAAAAATTGGGGACTAAACGATCATGTTTGTAGAAAAAATAGGATTTTTTATTTTCTCACCCGGGCGTTATAAACTTTCGTGAAGCACTTGGGGGATAAAAGTGCTCACCACACATCTAGATAAGTTCCTTAGGGGGTCTAGTTTCCAAAATGGGGTCACTTATGGGGGGTTTCCACTGTTTAGGCACATCAGGGGCTCGCCAAACACGACATGACATCCGATCTCAATTCCAGCCAATTTTAGCTTGAAAATGTCAAAGGGCGCTCCTTTCCTTCTGAGCCCTGTCATGCGCCCAAACAGTGGTTCCCCCCCACATATGGGGTATCAGCGTACTCAGGACAAATTGGACAACAACTTTTGGGGTCCAATTTCTCCTGCTACCCTTGAGAAAATAAAAAATTGGGGACTAAACGATCATGTTTGTAGAAAAAATGAGATTTTTTATTTTCACACCCGGGCGTTATAAACTTTCGTGAAGCACTTGGGGGATAAAAGTGCTCACGACACATCTAGATAAGTTCCTTAGGGGGTCTAGTTTCCAAAATGGGGTCACTTATGGGGGGTTTCCACTGTTTAGGCACATCAGAGGCTCGCCAAACACGACATGGCCTCCGATCTCAATTCCAGCCAATTTTAGCTTGAAAATGTCAAAGGGCGCTCCTACCATTCTGAGCCCTGCCATGCGCCCAAACAGTGGTTCCCCCCCACATATGGGGTATCAGCCTACTCAGGACAAATTGGACAACAACTTTTGGGGTCCAATTTTTCCTGCTACCCTTGAGAAAATAAAAAATTGGGGACTAAACGATCATGTTTGTAGAAAAAATAGGATTTTTTATTTTCTCACCCGGGCGTTATAAACTTTCGTGAAGCACTTGGGGGATAAAAGTGCTCACCACACATCTAGATAAGTTCCTTAGGGGGTCTAGTTTCCAAAATGGGGTCAATTATGGGGGGTTTCCACTGTTTAGGCACATCCGGGGCTCGCCAAACACGACATGGCCTCCGATCTCAATTCCAGCCAATTTTAGCTTGAAAATGTCAAAGGGCGCTCCTTTCCTTCTGAGCCCTGTCATGCGCCCAAACAGTGGTTCCCCCCCACATATGGGGTATCAGCGTACTCAGGACAAATTGGACAACAACTTTTGGGGTCCAATTTCTCCTGCTACCCTTGAGAAAATAAAAAATTGGGGACTAAACGATCATGTTTGTAGAAAAAATGAGATTTTTTATTTTCACACCCGGGCGTTATAAACTTTCGTGAAGCACTTGGGGGATAAAAGTGCTCACGACACATCTAGATAAGTTCCTTAGGGGGTCTAGTTTCCAAAATGGGGTCACTTATGGGGGGATTCCACTGTTTAGGCACATCAGGGGCTCGCCAAACACGACATGGCCTCCGATCTCAATTCCAGCCAATTTTAGCTTGAAAATGTCAAAGGGCGCTCCTATCCTTCTGAGCCCTGCCATGCGCCCAAACAGTGGTTCCCCCCCACATATGGGGTATCAGCCTACTCAGGACAAATTGGACAACAACTTTTGGGGTCCAATTTCTCCTGCTACCCTTGAGAAAATAAAAAATTGGGGACTAAACGATCATGTTTGTAGAAAAAATAGGATTTTTTATTTTCTCACCCGGGCGTTATAAACTTTCGTGAAGCACTTGGGGGATAAATGTGCTCACCACACATCTAGATAAGTTCCTTAGGGGGTCTAGTTTCCAAAATGGGGTCACTTATAGGGGGTTTCCACTGTTTAGGCACATCAGGGGCTGGCCAAACACGACATGGCGTCCGATTTCAATTGCAGCCAATTTTAGCTTGAAAATGTCAAACGACGCTCCTTTCCTTCTGAGCTCTGCCGTGCACCCAAAAAGTGGTTCTCCCTCACATGTGGGGTATCAGCGTACTCAGGACAAATTGGGCAACAACTTTTAAGGTCCATTTTCTCTTTTTACCTTTGGGAAATTAAAAAAATTATTGCTGAAAGATCATTTTTGTGACTAAAAAGTAAAATGTTAATTTTTTCCTTCCATGTTGCTTCTGCTGCTGTGAAACACCTGAAGGGTTAATAAACTTCTTGAATGTGGTTTTGAGCAGCTTGAGGGGTGCAGTTTTCAGAATGGTGTCACTTTTTGGTATTTTCTGCCATATAGACCCCTCAAAATGACTTCAAATGTGAGGTGGTCCCTAAAAAAAATGGTTTTGTAAATTATGTTGTAAAAATGAGAAATTGCTGTTCAAATTTTAACCCTTATAACTTCCTAAAAAAAAAAAATTTTGTTTCCAAAATTGCGCTGATGTAAAGTAAACATGTGGGAAATGTTATTTATTAACTATTTTGTGTCACATAACTCTCTGGTTTAACAGAATAAAAATTCAAAGTTGGAAAATTGCCAAATTTTCAAAATTTTCGCCAATTTTCCTTTTTTTTCACAAATAAACGCAAGTGATATCGAAGAAATTTTACCACTATCATGAAGTACAATATGTTACAAGAAAACAATCTCAGAATCGCTAAGATCCGTTGAAGCGTTTTGGAGTTATAACTTCATAAAGGGACAGTGGTCAGAATTGTAAAAAATGGCCCGGTCATTAACGTGCAAACCACCCTTGGGGGTGAAGGGGTTAACACATACCACAATTCATAATGCATCCATGCGGCAGAGAAATAAAGGTATAGTACAATGCCAAAGATTTCACTTACTTCTTACATTACATGAGTGATATCTAAAGTACATTCTACATTAGCTCAGAAACCGGACAGTATAGTCCTCTATACAGAATAATGAGCCCCATATATTGCTCCAAACAGAATAATGAGCCCCATATATTGCCCCATACAGTATAATGGCCCCATATAGTGCTCCATACAGTGTAATTCGCACCACATAGTCCTCTATACAGAATAATGAGCCCCATATATTGCTCCAAACAGAAAAATGAGCCTCATATAATGCTCCATACAGTATAATAGGCACCACAGAGTGTTCCATACAGAATGAGCTGCATATATTGCTCCATACGGAATTGACCCCATATAATGCTCCATACAGTATAGTGAGCCACATATAATTCTCCATGCTGTATATGATGGGCCCCATCTATTGCTCCATATATAATGGGCCTCATATAATGCTCCATACAGTATATGATCGGCCCCATGCAGTATACTGAGTCCCATATATTGCTCCATACAGAATGGGCCCCATATGATGCTCCATACAGAATGGGCCCATATAATACTCCTTACAGAATGGGTCCCATATAATGCTCCAAAAATAATTGGCCCCATAAGATGCTCCGTGTATAATGGGCCCCATGTAATGCTCCATTTTTTACAGTAATTGGCCATATAAAATGCTCCATATACACTCACCGGCCACTTTATTAGGTACACCTGTCCAACTTCTTGTTAACACTTAATTTCTAATCAGCCAATCACATGGCAGCAACTCAGTGCATTTAGGCATGTAGACATGGTCATGACAATCTCCTGCAGTTCAAACCGAGCATCAGTATGGGGAAGAAAGGTGATTTGAGTGCCTTTGAATGTGGCATGGTTGTTGGTGCCAGAAGGGCTGGTCTGAGTATTTCAGAAACTGCTGATCTACTGGGATTTTCACGCACAACCATCTCTAGGGTTTACAGAGAATGGTCCGAAAAAGAAAAAAAATCCAGTGAGCGGCAGTTCTGTGGGCGGAAATGCCTTGTTGATGCCAGAGGTCAGAGGAGAATGGGCAGACTGGTTCGAGCTGATAGAAAGGCAACAGTGACTCAAATCGCCACCCGTTACAACCAAGGTAGGCCTAAGAGCATCTCTGAATGCACAGTGCGTCGAACTTTGAGGCAGATGGGCTACAGCAGCAGAAGACCACACCGGGTACCACTCCTTTCAGCTAAGAACAGGAAACTGAGGCTACAATTTGTACAAGCTCATCGAAATTGGACAGTAGAAGATGGGAAAAACGTTGCTTGGTCTGATGAGTCTCGATTTCTGCTGCGACATTCGGATGGTAGGGTCAGAATTTGGCGTAAACAACATGAAAGCATGGATCCATCCTGCCTTGTATGGAGCATCTTTGGGATGTGCAGCCGACAAATCTGCGGCAACTGTGTGATGCCATCATGTCAATATGGACCAAAATCTCTGAGGAATGCTTCCAGCACCTTGTTGAATCTATGCCACGAAGAATTGAGGCAGTTCTGAAGGCAAAAGGGGGTCCAACCCGTTACTAGCATGGTGTACCTAATAAAGTGGCCGGTGAGTGTATAATTAGTCCCATAAGATGCTTCATATATTATTGGCCCCGTATACTGGTCCATATTAAATTGGCCCCATATAATGCTCCCTATATTATTGGCCCCATAAGATGCTCCATATAGAATTAGCCCCATATAATGCTCCATATATGGGCCCCTTCTGATGGTCCCCATATATTGCTCCAAATATAAAAAAAAAAAAATACTCAACTCTCGTTGCTTGACGCTGCTCTGCTCTGGACTCCTCAGCATCGGCGTCTTCCTGCTCTCTGCGCTGCGACTGCTCAGGCAGAGGGCGTGCACTGGTGACGACATCGCGCCCTCTAACCTGAACGTCACAGTCAGAGGATGGAATACGCTGCAGTGCTGGAACCGGGAGAGGTAAGTATCGCAAGTGCCGTGCCCGGAGCAGATGGGGGGTCCACACGTGGGGGCCGGCACTGTAGCGCGCCAGTGTCCCCAACGGCGAGTGGGCCCCCTGCCTGCTCAGGGCCCCAGCACTTGCCCGGGTGCTCTAGGTGCTGACGCTGGTCCTGCCCATGGATTCCAGTACCACATTTATGCTGATGACACTCAGATTTACCTCTCTTGCCCAGAGGGCACATCTCTGCTGTCCAGAATCCCAGAGTGTCAATCAGCCATATCCTCCTTCTTTTCCTCCCGCTTCCTCAAACTCAATGTGGACAAATCTGAACTCATCATCTTTCCTCCATCTCACATATCTTCCTTACCTGACCTATCTATCACATTTAACGACATCACGCTTTCCCCCGTACCTGAAGTCCGCTGCCTCGGAGTAACCCTTGACTCTGCTCTGTCCTTTAAACCACACATCCAAGCTCTTTCCACCTCCTGTCGCCTCCAGCTCAAAAATATTTCCAGAATCCATCCTTTCCTCAACCCTCAATCTACTAAAATGCTTGTGCATGCCCTCATCATTTCCTGCCTCGACTACTGCAACTTCATTTTCTGTGGCCTCCCTGCTAACACCCTCGCACCTCTCCAGTTCATCCTTAACTCTGCTGCCCGACTAATTCATCTCTCTCCTCGCTACTCCTTCCCTTTTCCCCTCTGCAAATCTCTTCACTGACTCCCACTCCCTCTGCATATCCAGTTCAAATTATTAATACTGACCTATAAGGCCATCTATAACCTGTCTCCTCCATATATCTCTGAACTAATCTCCCAATATCTTCCCTCACGTAATCTTCAGTCCTCCCAAGACCTCCTTCTCTCCTCCACACTTATTTGCTCCTCACTTAATCGCCTCTAAGGCTTCTCCTGAATATCCCCCATCCTCTGGAGTTCTGTGCCCCAACACGTCCAACTATCAACCACATTCGGATCCTTCAGACGGAACCTGAAAACCCATCTCTTCAAGAAAGCTTACAGCCTGCAATGACCACATGGCCACTCCAACACCATTGGAGCTACTGCAACCCCTGACCTACTGTCTCCTTCCCCATAATCCTGTAGAATATAAGCCCGCAAGGGCAGGGTCATCTCCCCTCTGTATCAGTCTGTGATTGTTAGTTTGTTTACTGTAAGTGATATCTGTAATATGCATGTAACCCCTTCTCATGTACAGCAC
This sequence comes from Ranitomeya variabilis, assembly GCF_051348905.1. Classification (NCBI taxonomy): domain Eukaryota; kingdom Metazoa; phylum Chordata; class Amphibia; order Anura; family Dendrobatidae; genus Ranitomeya; species Ranitomeya variabilis. The sequence goes on from NC_135238.1 coordinate 168,233,854, forward strand.
CATGGAATTGATGGTGCTATATAAATAGTAATAATAATAGTAATAATTGTTAAATTTAAAAATTCTGACTGTTTAAGAACGGCTGCACCCAGTAAACTAAGTGATACTTCGTTGGAATTGTGGTCTTTTTGCCTACATTATGTTGCTCTCAGAAGAGGTAGAAAAGACATGTTGACAAATTCCCTTTAAAGGAAGTGTTTCTTCACCAAATTCAGGTAATTTTTTTTTCTTTTTAGCATGGATGACATGTGTGCTCCAGTACAGGCAGAGAGCTGGAGCAAGACTCAGAGAACGGCAGTATGAGAACAGATGTTAAAAAAAAAACTGTTAAAAAAAAACCTGATTAACTGTTTCTTAGCCACAGCTGTACCATTTTTTGCATTCTGCATCTAGGATTTCATAATATACTAGAGTTTTATGTGACAACAAAAACTTTTGTACCAATGTCTACTTGTCCATCAAAGTCTCTAAATCTGTTCATGTGCTCATTTGCATATCTTCACCCAACATTCCTGGTTGCTGTAGAAACACACTATCCTGGGAGTTTCTGCAGTCAAAGCAGGATTCTGTCTCTGCAATTTCAAACATGGTTGTTCTCATAAGTGTTCTTTATCTTGGCGATACTTTGTACACTGGAGGATTTTATCACTTTTTATCTGACTTGAATGTCTGGCATGTAGACATGCTTCTGGCTTGCTTTTTAAAGCATGTGAAGCTGGTCCATCCCTTTGCGACTGACGGAAGGAACTTTATGTAAATTTTCCCTTTATATCCTTTCAAAATATCATGTCATGTGACAGCTAAGACTTCATGTGTTATGAAAGCTAATTTGTACACCTGTGATTCTTATACAGTGGCTTGCAAAAGTATTCATCCCCCTTCCCTTGGCTTTATACCTATTATGTTACATTACAAGTGTTTAAGTATTTTTGCAATTCAATTTTTTTGTGATGCATCAGCGCTAAATTGTCTAAGTTGGTGAAGTGAGAAAAATATAGGCATATATTAAATTAATGGGATTAAATAAGTAAAAATTGGCATGTGCAAATGCATTCACCCCTTTTGCTATGAGGCTGCTAAACATTTCTGGTGCAAGCAATTACCATCATAAGTCACATAGTGAAAGGAAGTCAACCTGTGTGCAATCTAAGTGCCACATGGTCTGTCAGTATATACACTTTACCTTTTCTGAAAGACCACAGAGGCTGCAACACCATTAACCAAGAGGCACCACTAACCAAACACCATTAACCAAGAGGCACCACTAACCAAACACCATTAACTAAGAGGCACCACTAACCAAACACCATTAACAAGAGGCACCACTAACCAAACACCATTAACTAAGAGGCACCACTAACCAAACACCATTAACCAAGAGGCACCACTAATCAAACACCATTAACAAGAGGTACCACTAACCAAACACCATTAACTAAGAGGCACCACTAACCAAACACCATTAACAAGAGGCACCACTAACCAAACACCATTAACTAAGAGGCACCACTAACCAAACACCATTAACCAAGAGGCACCACTAATCAAACACCATTAACAAGAGGTACCACTAACCAAACACCATTAACTAAGAGGCACCACTAACCAAACACCATTAATAAGAGGCACCACTAACCAAACACCATTAACAAGAGGTACCACTAACCAAACACCATTAACAAGAGGAACCACTAACCAAACACCATTAACAAGAGGCACCACTAACCAAACACCATTAACAAGAGGCATCACTAACCAAACACCATTAACAAGAGGTACCACTAACCAAACACCATTAAAAAGAGGTACCACTAACCAAACACCATTAACAAGAGGTACCACTAACCAAACACTGTGAAGACCAAGGATATCTCCAAACAAGCCAAGGAAATGTTGTTGAGAAGTACAAGTCAGGGTTGGGTTATAAAGAACTAGCCCGATCAATGATGATTCCCAGGAGCACCATCAAATCCATTAGTTATGCACACTGAAGTTTACAGTTATTACAGTTTAAAAACCTGGATTAGTTACACCAGTTTTGTCAGGAGGAATGGGCCCAAATTCCAACCAATTATTGTGAGGAGCTTGTGGAAGAAGATCCCAAACGTCTGACCCAAGTCATTCAGTTTACGGCGGGCAATGATACCAAATGCTAATGAAATGTATGTAAACTTTTGACTTTGCAGTAAGTGATAAAAATGTCTTACAACATTCTCTCTCTCATTATTCTGGCATTTGGCAAATATTAATAATCATGGTAATCCTAATTGACCTAAAACGGGAAAGGTTTATTCTGATTTCATGTCAGATGATGAGAAAAACATGCATGTGTGTCTTTTTATATAATGTATGTAAACTTCTAGTTTCAACTGTATATATGTATACAAATATATATATAAATGAAGCTAAACTCCACTCGATAGTTTGTAGTTCTGCAGAATTTCAGCAGGTCATGATGGGTCAGTACCTTGCACTGCTGCTTGGTTTCTGGTATCAGTGTGTTAGTTATATTCTTGTTTTATTGTATCAAAAGATCTAAGGTTCTGGTAACTTGGTAACAGCTTTTTCATGTGTAACACAACTGCAGGGAACAACAAAAATTTCCGCCTGATAAAAAGGATCTTTCATTTGACTTGATGTTTTGACTTTTACGTGACTGGAGCAGACAATGTTCAGCTTTGCAATATCTAAGGATGCCCATCAATAATTTCAGGAATTAGTAAACAGAAGCCAAGTGCTACGTTGACACTCACATCTACAGTTACTTGCAGCCCTCGGAAGGGTGTAGGATACGGCTTGTTTTTCCCTCAATTTATAACATATCACCACATGAATATATTCCACCTGTTGGTCTTCGTAAATCCTTTTTCCATTTTCAGCTGAGGTTACAGGCCTTAAATGAACTGTATAAGGAGCCAGATGGCAACCCTTGCAAAGAATAATGTGACATCATGTATTTATAAGTGCGAGGTATACCTTCTGCCAAAGAAAAGCCATAAATATTTGCACAGGGAGTGCTGCGGTGTACGTCTCTCTGCACGCCTGCCACACTGGCTCAGCGTCACAGGTGGAGGATTCATGGAAGGCTGCAGTGAAATGTTATTTCTGTAGATATTACAATCCTCATTGGCTTCTTGGTGCTTTGTCCACAATGAATACAAAATAAACAGATGGGAGTTAATATTAAGAAAGAAAAGTCTAAACAAATTCATGTTTGTGTGAGTAGAAAAACCATATTAGAAACGTTTGATAATAGCATCTACTATGCCAGCTCCTGTAAATCTACATAGATCTACAAGACTGTAAACTTTCACAAAACATTAGTTATACGTTTTACAACAATCTTATTAATTGGAAAGTGGTAGCAAGTTATAAAGTTACAGACTGCTCTGCTGTAAACAATCCCTTCTTATTATAAGGCTCCCTGGACAACAAGGTCATGCGATCATCTGTAAACTGGATCAGGCATAGAGAGTACACTTTGACTACAGCATTACTGCAGGAGAAAGGAAGCGCTGCAAGTTTTCCACTGAAATTAATGTGCTGCATGTGTAATGCAATCCCTCTCCATGCTACAGCTTTCTGTGTACATTGTCTATTGACAGGGAGCTGCTAATCAGAGGAAGGGGTGTGGCCGGACCAGGGCTCACAGGAGCAGTAGTCCAGACAGTGATAATCTCCTAGTGATAAAACAATCACTGTATTGAAATAACCAAATAAGTGACACATCCCTGACATCTGTGCCTCAGCCCCTACCTCATGCTATCCTCAGATTACATACCCTGCTGACAGATCCACTTTAACATAAGTTATTCTCTGTTGGCACTCTGCTCTGGCTAAATTTGAGACCCTCTTTAATATTTCCTCAATAGGGAAAAATTAGTTTTCCAAAGCAAACAATATCTTCAAGCCATAACTTAACTTTTGTTTTCCAGCACAATCAGACCTTTCAGTATGGTAAAATTCATACACTGTTGGTGGTACAGTCATAACAAACTGTACCATGCCAGGATATTATCATGCTCCGATCTACTAAGCTTTGAACCCAAGCACAATGACTGTAGCTGCTCCTGGCATGCCTGTATAACTGAAAGCTGCCGGCTCCTGGGAAGAATAAAGGGCATTTTTGTTCCTGGTTGCCGCACTTTCAGCACAGCGGCCAGGCACCTTCATGACGCTATTAAGCTGCAGATTAACCCTTCATTTTCAGGTTAATAGCGTTACCCAACCTAACAGGTTCCCTTTAAATATTAAAAGTCTATAGACCTCTACTTCTAAAATGCAATTAATATCACAATTCTAAGTGTATGTGCTCTCATGGTTGTACCAGGACAGATAAATAGAAATGAGCTTGATAATGAATGTATCGCCTGCTGTGATTTGAAAGTTTCTGCTAAAATCCATCAGAACATGGAATGATAATTATGAAGAGGTCTTGTTTTCATGGAGGATTAGTTATCAATGATGGGCTGCAATCACAGCACATGAGTAAAATGTCTTATTTTACATTCTACTTTATGTTCTGGGATTTCGCTAAGTAAATCTCACCTTCTGCATTGTATCATTCAGAGGCTCAGATGCGGCACAGCAGGGCCGCTCGCAGTACAACCCAGTTGGAAAGATGTATTTTGGAGTATAAAAGACACACTGTGCTGGGCCTGAGCCGGACATAACATACCCACTGACACATCTCGCAAGGCAAACACACCTTCAAAGACAACGCAAGAGCGATTTACAAAATAATTAACTAGAAGTCTTTTTGTGGTGCTGCCAAGTGACTGTTTTTTGAAATGACATGGCGTTCTGAGCCCCCATAAAATAATAATTGGATTTCTTTGTAGCCGGATTTATAAAAGGAGCACAGAATAGTGTGGACAAGATTTAAGAATAAATTATTTTCCTAATAGATGTTTAACTCCTTCTTTACTCATAGAAATGGTCATTGACATATCAACAAACTTTGCATAAATCAAAACCAGATTACATATGCCTATTGAAGTCTAAGGAGAGAGGAAAGGAAAAGATGGAGGAGCAGAGTGAGAAGAACAGAGACAAAGACAGAGCCGCGTTGTTGCTTTCTAGCAAGTTCTCGTATGGTCTTCTGAACATTTACTATACAGAGACAGAAGGACAGGAAACTGTTATGTCTCTGTGTGCAATGTTTGGGAGACATTATAGCAGTTAGTCACCACCCACTAGCCCAGAGACAACTGAAAATTAGAGATAGATCCTGCAGAGGGGATTACTGGCTATAAAATTACCAAATACAACTAATATAATGGCCAGAAATTGTGCTACTCCTCATGTACAAACATGAAAGCTTATACTGGAAAGTCACCTGGAATGACAGGTACACTTTAATACCAAATTTCTGTTCAGGATCAATTTTAACATTTTTTGCTTGAGGCTGAGTAGAAAAGTGATAGAAATTTGGTAGCAGTTCAGCTTTTGAGAACAGTATTGAATACTTTTCCTTGCACTATAATGCCTATAAAAAATATTTATGATCAGTGAGTCCACTGATGACCACTGTCTTCCATACATACAGTATATTACGCAATATGTGTTCTCCATAGAGGCTAAAATAACAACCTGCAGAAATGAGGTTGTGATATCAGCGTCGCCCTCCTTTGGAAACACGGTAGAAGAGTCTTTGTTTGCAAAGTGGTCGCTCATCCGCTAATCTCCGCATCTATCTTATCTCTCTGCAGAAAATGTGACTGGCACAGGAAGGGCGGAAGAGGCCAACAAATTAAAATGAGGCGATATAAAAAGATGATTGACTAAGCTAATTCTGCAACAAATGACTTTCCAGACACGCAGGCCGTTGCTTATAACTGTATTACTGTATTGAAAATGTTTATTATTACTGTCAAATCTGCTTCATGTTAATTGAAACCACATCACAATAATATGAGGTTTTCTTATGGATTTCTGTGGTGACAGTATAGATATATATATAGGAAATAACATGTAATGGCAAGCAGGATGACTGGCGCGTATCTGACAATTCCCCCCACTGAGGAGCTGCTGCTCTGATGGTATCTGCTGGGACCAGAAGTGATGAGTAGAGTTGAGTGAATATGTTCGGAATCAGTCGCCAAATCTGAATTTGCCATATTTGTGCCATATTTGTACCCTATTCGTTCTGAATTTATGTTTGATGATCAGTTCCGAACATATTCGATCATTTCTACTCCCATTGACTCCGGCGACGTTCGGCTGTGTTCGGTGAATATTGCAAAACAATATTTGCTGCCAATCGTAATCAAAACCGAATTTTGAAAAATTTGCTCAACTCTAGTGATGATGCCTCGAGCACCAGTTACCTTAATGCTGGATTCCAGTAGTAAGTATTGCTTCTTTATTGTATAAGGATGCCTACCTTTAAGTGTCGTCCATTACTTTAACATTGATGGTTTATCTTTGGGATAGGTCATCAATGTCTCATCGGTGGGGGAATGACACCTGGCATCCCCGCTGACCAGCTGGTCTCGGTATCGGCCAGAACTGCTCAGTTATGGAGCTGCACAGGTCAGGTTCGTCTACTGTATAGCAGCCAAGGCTAAGCACCGCACATTCGCCCACTATTGACTTGAATAGGTGGCAGATGTGCAGTACCCAGCCGTGACCACTATACAGTAGACAGAGCTGTGCTGTGTAGGTCCATAACTGAGCAGTTCCGGATGCCATCAACACCGAGAACCAGTGCCGGGGTGCTCCACCGAACAGCCATTGATGACCTATTCTAAGGATAGACCATCAAAGCTAAAGTAGTGGACAATCTCTTTAATTGCAAATTTTAGGCCCACGCCAATATTTTTATTCCTCACATCTGTTTTTCAACACTGGGGTCCTAGGTTGGAACCTGACCAAGAGCAGCATCTGAATAGCATTTGCACGTTTTCTCCATGTTTTCTCCTGCTTCAAAAATATTCTGAAAGGTTAATTGGCTTCCTATGAAATTGACCCTCGTGTGCATGATTGAGATAAGGAAACTTGATTGTGAGACTCATTGGGGACTTATCTGAATCGTCATAATTTCTGTAGAGCTGCACAATATATAAGAAACAGGAAAAAAACACACACGTAAAATAATACGTTAATCTGAGATACAATAAAACTGTAGAATTCTAGAGTAGCGGAACGTACGAGGCGATACCTGATTTCCTGAAACGTTAAGAGAAAATGTAACAGCTTACAAGAGAACAATGCAGCCTGACTTCCTGCTGCCGATAAAATCCCATGACAAAAACATCTGTAATTAAATAAGAAAAATAATAATAATTATGCTACAAGCCTCACGCTAATCTCCAGGAAATACGGAATCTCGGAAGACTGAATAAACATGAATAGAGAGCAGGATCTTAATCCCTCTTTGGGCAAATAATTCATTACCAGACAGAATGACTGATCCCTCTCTCTTAACCTGGCGGGCTGCTCTTATAACCTCAATCTACTTTTCCTGATTTCACAGTGTTATCAGTGGTAGGAGAGAAACGCTTTGGTTTACACATACAATGCACACGGACAAATCTCTTTACTTCATCAATACCTATAGGAGGTTTATATTCTGTGATCACCCGAAGCGCACCAACCTTTATGTGATACAAATGACACTGACTGATTCACTGGGTAAATAACCACAAAATTACCATTGCTAAAAAAAACAAAAACATTACACAGCCAAAAAAAATCATCCTGTAAGGTCATTTAAACCAAACCTGTAATTTTATCCATGCTGCTCAAACCACAGGCAGCATAAATCAGAGCCTGGCTGCACAATTGGTCCGGGTATAATTTGCTCTGAAACGCTCCGACATTTGAAAAAAGATTACAGTTTTAAAAGCCAGTAAAGAGAATCCGTCAGCAGGTTTTTGCTGTGTAATTGGAGGGCAGCATGAGGTAGGAGCTGAAACACTGATTTCAGTGATGTGTCACTTATTAGGCTGTGTGCTATTGTGTCAATACAAATGAGTGGTTTATCATCCAGAGATTAACACTACGGGACTATAGTGCACGTGCATTCTGGTCCAACTCCGCCCTCACCAGTGATTAGCAGCTTACAGTCAATATACAATGTACACAGAAAGCTGACAATCTGTAGTGTGGGCAGGGGCAGCTTTCTGAGCTCTTCTACATGCTAACTCTAAACACTCTGATTGTGCCACAACTGCTGCACTCAGTAAACTAAGTGACACATCGCTGGATTCTGGGTCTCTTTTCCTACTTCATGCTGCTCTCAGATGAGGTCATAAAAACCTTTAAGAGAATCTGTCAGGTAGGTTTTTACTATGGAATCTGAGAGCAGCATAATGTAGAGCTAAGAGTAACAAAATGCAGAGCTGAGACCCTTATTCCAGCACTCTAACACTTACTCGTCTGCTTTTGTGCAGCTTTGATAAAATCCCTGTTTTCTGTAATGCAGATGTAGCAGTGGTCAGTGCGCTGAGCTGTGTTACACTGATTAGCTGGCCTGCTTAGTACTATATGCCTTGTCTGGCAGTGATAATCTTCTGCTGATAAAATACTGAAACTACAAGATACTGCTCAGCAAGTGACACATCCCTGGAATCAGGGTCTTCGCCCCTACATTAGGCTGCTCTCAGATTAAATAGCAAAAACCTGCTGACAAATACCCTTTATGAGCCTTTACGACTAAAAATATACCTGATTGCAATTATGCAGCAAGGCTCTACTTCATGCTGCCTGAAGTTTGTGCAGCATGACCAAAGTGACAGGCTCTATGTATTGGTATAAGTCACAGGCTGGATATTAATATACTAGATTTATTTAAGACTTGACGGTAGCTTGGGAGTCATTTACATACATTATTAGTTACATATATGTAGGCACAAATGACGATACCACTACATGGGACATAAAAGGGTGATTGCTTCTATTTCAGGGCTCAATTACTTTGTGGTGGACACAGAGGTGAGTTACCGTAATCCTATGTGGGACACTCTTTTTTGTGTGGTACAAGAAGGGGTACAGGTATTGTGATAGAGGAACAAAGGAAGGCATTATTGCTGTATGGGCAGAACTGAGACGGACATTCAGGGCAGCAGCAGTATGTGGGGTTTCTGAGCCTGCTGTATCTAAGCCTGCACGGTTATAAAACTTGACTTTAAGTTTTGCTGCCTTTGAAAGTTATGTTGTCTCTTTGATAGTTTATTATTTTAAGGGGGCATATGTTTTATGACTTCTGCCTTTAGCAATCCCTTCTAACGGAAGATAACCAACTAGTCATCTGACCAATGATGAAGCCTTCCAGCTAACTTAAAGAGGTTGCCGAAAGTAAAGTGTATATATATATATATATATATATATATATATATATATATATATATATATATATATATATATATATATATATATTAGGTATGGATTGTCTACAAATAATAAGCAGAGACATAATTACCTTCTAGTTCCCTCAACACTGTCTGCTGTTCAGAGTGTCATCATTTTTTCTTGGTCGAGGAGGGAAAAATAATTTTTTCCACCTACTCCATTTTGTCAGTCCCTGAAAATTGTACAACGCTCGGATGTCATCCGAGTGCTGTCTGATTTTTCCCACGGATCCATAGACTCACATTGACAATTTTGATCCAGCATTTGGATCAAAATCTGACATTCAATGCTCCACAGAATATCATAAGTACAAGTTTCATCTGTGAAAACCGAGGATAGAGCTCATATGAGAATATTGGTTGTGTGACCGTACACTAAGGGTGCACACTGTAAAACGAGCACTAAGGGTGCACACTGTAAAACAAGCAGTAAGAGTGCACACTGTAAAACAAGCACTAAGAGTGTACACTGTAAAATGAGCACTAAGGGTGCTAACTGTAAAACGAGCACTAAGGGTGCACACTGTAAAACGAGTACTAAGGGCACCTACTGTAAAGCAAGCACTCAGGGCGCACACTGTAAAATGAGTTCTAAGAGCGCAGACTGTAAAACGAGCACTAAGGGCATAAACTGTAAAATGAACACTAGGGGCAAACACTGTAAAATGAGCACTAAGGGCGCACAATGTAAAACGAACACTAAGGGCACACACTGTAAAACGAGCACTAAGGGCGCACACTGTAAAACAAGGGGAGTTAGCAGTAGAGCTACAAGTGATTAGAAATTGACCCAGTAGAGTAGCAGTGAAGAGGGAAAATAAACATTTAAGAAGAGGTGTAAGTCCAGCAGGATGTAACCAAACTAATCCCAATACTAAGAAAGAAGGGAAAAAAGAACTGTAAGGAATGTGAGTTTGTAAATTCTGCTTTTTTTATTCTCATGTAAGAGGCTGAAAGTTATCAGACTTCACCACTCTGTATGATCTCATGTTACACCTCTGGTCTCCAAGAAGTGCCAGGGATTTAGCAAACAGCTGTTTGGGATCATGTCAGCAGCACCAGCACTGAGATCAGACAGAGTAACTGGATGCAGGCAGCCAATGTCAGACCTTCCTGCAACTACTGCTAGTGAGAAGGTGTCGGGGAAGGTCTCCTTGTTGGATTGTGCCACCTTCCCGGGTTTAGCAGAATCAATCACACATTGTTTTCTACAAGCAATGAGCAAAGTGGATCTGCCAGCGAAGTATTACTACATTTTATGCTCTGCAGAATGCCAGGATTTCCCATGGCCGAATTAGGAGAATTCTCTCTGACTAGTGCATCAGTTTGGAATTAGTGATTTAGCAAAACAAATCATGACAGTTTTGGGGAGTAAAGGGGATGTTTCGTCTTCCCACCCTACGTCAAATCCATGATTGTATCTGAGACAGTGCTGTGTATTCTGCCTGTATAGCACAGAATAGGCTAGAATTAAATAATCATGGTGAGATTCTTGTGGGTGCCTTATGAGCGCCAGTTTTATTTGCTGTTGAGCCAATTGTAAAGACCTGTTTTAGTTTATGTGACTAATTCTGGGTTGTTTGTCATATTGATTCTGTTTTCCTCTGTGATTTAACTTGGCTATATAAATAAAAGTATTATATTATTATTATTATTATTATTAATAATAATAATAATAATAATAATAATAATAGTATTCATGTCATTATTACTTTATAAAGGAGAACTCGGGTGTTAGTATTTCTAATAGGCATTATGTGGCATCGTTATATGAATGTTTGAATACATTAGAATACAAGGCAGCACAGTGGCTCAGTGGTTAGCAGCACTGTTGCTTTACAGCTCTGAGGTCCTAGATTCAAATCCCACCAAGGACAACATTTGCAAGGATTTGCATGTTATCCCTGTGTTTGCGTGTGTTTCCACTGGGTACTTGTCTTTCTTTCCACTCTCCAAACATTTATAGATTGAGATCCCCAATGCGGACAGTGATGATAATTTCTGAAAAGTGCTGGGGAATATAGTGGTTCTGGTCCTGTATAAGAAATAATAAAATAATTGCTAGTAAGCAAAAAAAATTGTTGAAGTGCTACTTCATATGGGATATGTATTTGGAACAATCATTTTTTTTTAAAAGGATTATTAATGTGACTCATGATCAAACAATATGGACCGATCTGAGAGCAAGTGAAGCATTACAGCCATCGCTGGAGGTAATGGTCTTTCTAGAGAAGGCACAGAAGTGCCAGTTTCTCCAGAGCGACAGGCCCTCTATAAATGACTACGTTCCCACCATGAGCTTTTGGTGTGTTTTTGATGTTGCAGATTTTTTGCACCATTTCTGCACCTATTAAAGAGGTTGTCCGGTCCAAACCAATAAGTCTGCAGTCACTCTGTGTGACTGCAGACTTATATATCCCCCCGCGCACGCACTTTGATTTGGATCAGATAACTTCTTTTAAGTAAAACAGGTTACTTGCATTTTTTTAAAAAAAATGTTGTGTAAAAAAACTCACCAAAAGCTCCTTGTGTGAACGTAGCCTAACTGGACCCACTTTTGCCAATATAAATGTAGAAAATCCGCAGGTAAAAAAAACCACATAAAAAAACATGTAATTTGCAGATCAACTGTATCAATAATATTTTGTCAAAACCAAATGCCCAGAAGTATGAAAAAACAGCATTATTGAAAACGCGGCACACCAACAAGAGATAACAAAAAACTTAGCAACAAAAACACGATAAAAAAATACACGTAAAAAGCACACAGAAAGATGCAATGAAAACATGCAAGTAACCTAATTTCCATAATAGGTGCAGAAAATCTGCAACATCAAAAACTCACCTAAAGCTGATCATGGGAACGTGGCCTCAATATAGAGGCTGGATACTGGACACTTTAAAGCTATGTTCTTACGATGAGATTTTTGGTGAGGTTTTGATGTTGCATTTCTGCCCCCATTTAGTAAAACTGGTTACTTGCATTTTTTCGAAAATACACAAAAACTGTCCAAAAACTCATAGTGGGAACTTAGCCTTTCAAAGAAGCAGCACTTTTATTTTTACAACACTCAGTGACAATAAAGGTATCCAGATAAATGACTGAATAGTAATTCATCGAATACACTTCTTTATACTCATTCCCATTTTATTTCCCCATGAATTGTAGACCATCTGAGTGCCTTAGAGATTTATGGATCAAACAATAGCAATGTATTTTGGTTATATAGTAGATTTCACCTTCTGGAGTAGACATGCAGTATATTCATAGGTACTTATCAAGTAGTATATCTGACGTATCGTTATCATATATCAATGAAGCACACACAGTGAAAGTCTGGAAACGCTCATCCCTCTCGTGGCTATCATCATTTCTCTTCTGTCCCTTTCCCCATTCTCTTCCATCTCGCTCTTTAATCTTGACTTTGCATTTTTCATCCGCTATTTTCATTTTTCATCTTGATCATAAATCTTTAAAAATGTTCTTCTCCTTTGATTCACCAAAATGCAAATATCTCTGATTTGCTGAGAGTGTTGAATCTGGTGAAATTACTCCACCAGCCATAATTACTGTATAAGCCTTGTAGCCTCATGGAGAAGGAGACACATAATGCAAATATTCTTCATATTCGGAAGCCGGATCTACAGACCTCTGGGATAGCGTCAGTAGTGTTGAGCGATACCGTCCGATACTTGAAAGTATCGGTATCGGAAAGTATCGGCCGATACCGGCAAAATATCGGATCCAATCCGATACCGATACCCGATACCAATACAAGTCAATGGGACTCAAGTATCGGACGGTATTCCTGATGGTTCCCAGGGTCTGAAGGAGAGGAAACTCTCCTTCAGGCCCTGGGAACCATATAAATGTGTAAAAGAAAGAATTAAAATAAAAAATATCGCTATACTCACCTGTCCGACGCAGCCGGGACTTCAGCGAGGGAACCGGCAGCGTTGTTTGTTTAAAAATCGCGCTATTACTTGGTTACGTGAATTCCCGGCTTGTGATTGGTCAGGTCGGCCATGTTGCCGGGACGCGGACCAATCACAGCAAGCCGTGACGAAATTACGTCACGGCTTGCTGTGATTGGTCCGCGTCCCGGCAATATGGCCGCCCTGACCAATCACAAGCCGGGACGTCACGGGAGGCTGGACACGCGCTCATTTTAAAATGGGCGCGTGTCCAGCCTCCCGTGACGTCACGGCTTGTGATTGGTTGCGCCGCGATCAACCAATCACAAGCCGGGAGGCTGGACGCGCTCATTTTGAAATGGGCGCGTGTCCAGCCTCCCGTGACGTCACGGCTTGTGATTGGTTGCGCCGCGATCAACCAATCACAAGCCGGGAGGCTGGACGCGCTCATTTTGAAATGGGCGCGTGTCCAGCCTCCCGGCTTGTGATTGGTTGACCGCGACGCAACCAATCACAAGCCGTGACGTCACGGGAGGCTGGACACGCGCCCTTTTTAAAATGAGCGCGTTTCCAGCCTCCCGTGACGTCACGGCTTGTGATTGGTTAATGGCGGCCATGTTGCCGGGACGCGGACCAATCACAGCAAGCCGTGACGTATTTTCGTCACGGCTTGCTGTGATTGGTCCGCGGCCCGGCAACATGGCCGCCCTGACCAATCACAAGCCGGGACTTCGCGTAACCATGTAAAAGCGGGAATTTTAAACAAACAACGCTGCCGGTTCCTGCGCTGAGGTCCCGGCTGCGTCGGACAGGTGAGTATAGCGATATTTTTTATTTTAATTCTCTATTTTACACATTTTAACATTAATGTTGTTCCGATACCCGATACCCGATACCACAAGAGTATCGGAATCCCGGTATCGGAATTCCGATACAGCAAGTATCGGCCGATACCCGATACTTGCAGCATCGGAATGCTCAACACTAAGCGTCAGACATAATACTCATCTCTTGGACTTGGTGAACCTTTCTGTCATGTCAAAGGTAAGGAAGTATTGTAAAACAATGGGGAGACAAAGAGCGCAATAGGGTCTTATCCACATTACACAGAGGAGAATATACACCAAATTTGCTCACCTGGTTAGGATGAGATTAGAGCATGTAGATAGTGGCTGCTGCAGATCCACAGGTCTTCACCGACCAGAGAAAATAATGTATTCAAAGGGAGATTTGTAGTTAAAATTCTGCGCTGCCGCTAAGATGAATTTCAGGAGAGTATAGTTGATTCACAGTGGTTTTATTCAACGCGTTTCAGGGGTCTCATGCCCCCTTCATCAGGAAATACCAGGTGGTATTTCCTGATGAAGGGGGCATGAGACCCCTGAAACGCGTTGAATAAAACCACTGTGAATCAACTATACTCTCCTGAAATTCATCTTAGCGGCAGCGCAGAATTTTAGCTACAAATCTCCCTTTGAAGACAAAGGTAAGGAAGTATAAGACTCCAGGCACCAGAACCCGAAGTTCCACAGGTCCGTTGGTCCCTACACAAGATCCATAAAAAGCAATGTTACAGTTTCACAATGACCTATGCGCATTCTTATTAGATGCTGCAATGCAATTGCATAAAGTCTGAGTCAGCCTATTGCTACTATTGTACATGTGAATTTCATGAAAGAACAGGAAGTATGAGTCTAGAATAGCTCTGGGCTAGAGATGAGCAAACTTGAGCTTCTGGGTTCCTACCGGACAATTAGTGTCCAGTGCTACATGCCGATGTTCGGAGTTCCGGGGGAAGTCTGTTGCAGAGAGAGAGAGAATTTTCTGGCTCAAAAGTTCAGGTTCTCGTTGTTTTCAATGGGGTTTGGGTTCTGGTTGAAGCTCAGGTAAAGTTCTTGTAGGAGAACCGAACTTTGGAAAAAAGTTTGGGTAGGGTACCAGAACACAAACTTCCCATTCTGGGTGTCAATATGACATTTAACCCCTTCACCCCCGGAGCTTTTTCCCTTTTTTTGTTTTCTTTTTTCGCTCCCCTCCTTCCCAGAGCCATAACTTTTTTATTTTTCCGTCAATATGGCCATGTGAGGGCTTATTTTTTGCAGGACGAGATGTACTTTTGAACGATACCATTGATTTTACCATGCCGTGTAACAGAAAACAGGAAAAAAATTCCAAGTGTGATGAAATTGCAAAAAAAGTGCAATCCCACACTTGTTTTTTGTTTGGCTTTTTTGCTAGGTTCACCAAATGCTAAAACTAACCTGCCATTATGATTCTCCAGGTCATTACGAGTTCATAGACACCTAACATGACTAGGTTATTTTTCATCTAAGTGGTGGCACAAAATTCCAAAGTTTGCTAAAAAAATAAAATTTGCGCGATATTCCGATACCCGTAGCGTCTCCAATTTTCGTGATCTGGGGTCAGGTGAGGGCTTATTTTTTGCGTGCCAAGCTGGCATTTTTAATGATACCATTATGGTGTAGATATGTTCTTTTCATCGCCCATTATTGCATTTTAATGCAATGTAGCGGCGACCAAAAAAACGTAATTTTGGCGTTTTGATTTTTTTCTTGCTACGCCATTTAGCGATCAGGTTAATCCTTTGTTTTTATTGATAGATCGGGCGATTCTGAACGCGGCGATACCAAATATGTGTAGGTTTGATTTTTTTTTAATTGTTTTATTTTGATTGGGGCGAAAGGGGGGTGATATGAACCTTTATATATTTTTTATTTTTTTTACATTTTTAAACACTTTTTTTTTCATTTTGGCATGCTTCAATAGCCTCCATAGGAGGCTAGAAACATGCACAAATCGATCAGCTCTGCTACATAGAGGTGAAGTACAGATCACCTCTATGTAGCAGAAATCCAGGTGTACTTTGAACGCCGACCACAGGGTGGCGCTCAAACCAATCAGCCATCAACAACCATAGAGGTCTCAAGGAGACCTCTGGTTGTTATGGCAATGCACCGCTGACCCCCGATCATGTGACGGGGGTCAGCGGTGTGAGCACTTCCGGCCGCGCTGCCTGGAGCGCTAGTTAAATGCCGCTGTCAGCACTTGACAGCGGCATTTAACTAGTTAATGGGAGCGGGCGGATCGCGATTCCACTCGCGCTCTTTGCGTGCACATGTCAGCTGTGCAAAACAGCTGACATGTCACGGCTTTGAGGTGGGCTCACCGCCGGAACCCACCTCAAAGCAGGGGATCTGCCAGCTGACGTACTATTCCGTCAGCTGGCAGAAAGGGGTTAATAACCCAAAATATTTAAAATAATTATTATAATAATTAAAATAATAATAAAACAAATGCATGCATATACAGCTCTGGCAAAAATTAAGAGACCACTGCAAAATGTTCACTTTGTCTGATTTTTCTCTTTATAGGGAAATTTTTTAGTAAAATGTAAATTGTTCTTTTAGTCTATAAACTTCTGACAACATGTCTCTGAATTTCCAAGCAATAAAGTTTGTATTTTTTTTCTGAAAAAGAGAAATGGTCAAAATGAAAAAAAAAAACAGTGCTTTCAGACCTCAAATAATGCAAAGAAAACAAGTTCATAATCATTTATAAACAACAATACTAATGTTTTAACTCAGGAGGAGTTCAGAAATCAATACTTTGTGGAATAACCATGATTTTTAATCACAGCTTTCATGCATCTTGGCATGCTTTCCACCAGTCTTTCACACTGCTTCTGGCGCAAAAATGTAAGCAGTTCTTCTTTGTTTGATGGCTTGTGACTATTCATCATCCTCTTGATTACATTCGAGAGATTTTCAATGGGGTTCTGGTCTGGAGATTGGGCTGCCCTGAACAGGGTTTTGATGTGGTGGTCTCTTAATTTTTGCCAGAGCTGTGTATGAAACATAAAAACCTAATTTAAAATAGGTCATTTTCTGATAGCACATTCTCTTTTAGAGCCTGGAAAAATGACCAAGGATATTACTCAAGCAGCCAGAACCTTAGATTGTACTAATGCAATTTACTGACTGATATAATGCTGACTTACAGGATATCGACATATAGGCGGCACCAGTGAGGCAGATTTCTTGCTTCCGAAGGACAGCTAATTAGAATTTTTTTCTATCATAGAATCATAGAATGCTATGCTATAGTTTGAAGGGACCTCCTGGGTCATCGTGTCCAACTCTACTCAATGCTGGATTCACTATCCATCTCAGACAGATGTCTGTCCAGCCTCTGTTTGAAGACTTCCATTGAAGGAGAACTCACCACCTCTCGTGGCAGCCTGTTCCACTCATTGATCACCCTCACTGTCCAAAAGTTTTTTCTAATATCTTCTCCCTTTCAGTTTCATTCTTTATTACTGAAGACTACTTATATAATTTACTGTGCTTCTACTTAACAGATACTATGTATAATACTTTCTAGAAAATGCTATAAATCAATACCCTGTGACCCAAGAACCTAAAAACCTGTGAACTGTTTACAGTTCCTGTATTACTCCAGAAGGTGAAGCTATCTGCTTCTCAGTGATATGTCAAGCTACGAATAATGTGTAATATCCATCTATTTCTTTCTTGTCATCTTTAGAAAGAAAGAAAAAAACCTTCAAGTGCCGTCACTCTATCAGCAAAGAAGAAAAAGGAGAGTTTGTAGTGGAAGACAGGTCAACATCAGTCTGCTGTTTATTAGGAAATGACAATGACCTCAACGGTGACTACTTCACAGCCACACGATGATTGACAGGCAAATTATTTGTACAGCTCTGACTTGGACACTCAAGGTTTATGTTTTGCGTGAGTATTTAGACAGTGATGCATGAGAACAAGGACGATTTTGTGATATGTGAGGTGCTGTTTGGTTTCCAGAATAATTACCGATACGACATTATTTTAAAGGTTTGTTGGATCAAGATTAAAACAAAAAATGATTGAATGTAATTTCTCTACAGTTTAAAGTCAAAACATTTTTCCTTGAACTCCATTGCTGTTCTGATGGATCACCACTTAAGTCCCATGAGAAAGAAAAATGATAATGGTGGGACACCATAATGTAACTGGAGTTTTATGGGCTATAGAACAACTCTTGGACTCTCCACCTTTTTCCCACAGCATACAGTCAGCCAGTTCATAGCTTTCAGATCAACGTACCCTCACTCCATATTCCGGCAGAATGAGGTCATCCAGTGTTGGCATACCTAGCGAACTCCAAGGAGTCCAATTTCAGAAAAAAACAGTAACAACCTGCAACTCTGGTAATTGGCTTTCATTCACAGTTGTCCACTTTGAGCACCCGTACACCATACTAGACCACAGTACAAGCAAGATTGCTCACGAGAATGCTTACATGGGGCAAACAAGAGTGCTTACTGCTGCTGCGCCTCTTTGATGGTTTGCTTAAATTATGTAGTCCAGTGGCAGTGGAGCAGATCACCTCCCAAGTGAACTAAATACAAAAGCTTCACTTATATGGGGCATTGCTGTATCTATGCATGAAAGGTAGGTGACACCTGAGGAAGCTGGTCAATGCCAGTGATTCGCATGGGGACCTTTATTTTCCCTGTTTTACATGATCTTTTTCTGTACTCTACACAACATATAAACATTTATATATATTCTGGGATTATCTCATGTTGTATTTATTTGATGTTTTATATTAGTGTGGGGACTAACTTGCTTAATAGTTCACAATTCTTGACATTAAATGTGGGATTCATTTCCAGTTTTTAGCTTTATCTTATGCTAAAATGGAATTTCTTGTTTTTTTATTTTAAATATTTTTAATTATTGTTTTTACTTGTTCACTTTTCTTTGATTGTATAATAAAAGTTCAATTTTTGGATTGTGCCAGGATTTTTGTGGATGCATCTTTTTTGTCTTTTTCTTCCAAGTATACATTTATACCACCTTTCCTGTGCACTCCACTCCTTCTATATATGTTATTTTTTATGGTGCCCACCAAGGGAGGTGAGAGACAGCTTTGTAGAGAACGGAGATGCTGGCCCAGGACCCTCAACCTAGTTGTAATTGCAGTCCCTCCAATTGTTATCGGGTAAAGATAAGTTCACTATTTTTTTCTCCATCTTTCTAGACGAACCATTACTTTTACACAAAACCTCCCTAATATTTTTGCAAACATCAATTCTTCAAAAGTACTGGGATTTTATCTTCATAAAAAATGGCAAAAAAATCTACATTCCTCAGTAGACAGTGAGCTCTGTCTAAAGGTTTATTGACTCTATTGACTGGCCCCTAGCCAAGCATTTCCAAATTCCGAGGAACCATAGGGTTTCAAGGAACTCTAGTTGGCAAACAATGACCTAAAAAAGTCTATTCTTCTATATAGACTGCAGTTGTACCTGTAGGAAATGCTAAATTGGGCTGCACACGTACACTAGGCCTCAAAAGTTGAATTAGGATGAATGTTTTGATCAGCTACAATCCCAATTTAAACACACTTGCTGATATCTAAAAATTGTATGCGCGTTATCAAAGAGCAACCACAAAGATTGGGGGAAAGAATTTCATGTTTTGGATTGTTTTGTTTTTTTGTTAAATCCCCAGCTGCATCAAGTTAGCCCAATATGTGAAGATTTTATATGGGCAAAGCTTTTCCTATTACCCATAACTGCCAGTACAATATGCCAGCCTTGGGATAACTTTTACAGTGTGTTAGTAAATCACTCCGTTTAACACAGCACTGTCTATGGCAAGGTCATTCAGAACCCAGAGCAGCTTACGGCTCTCATGAATTTTGGATACTGCCTTGCATCAAACTGCATCTATCATGAGCCGTGCATACTCTGTAATGTGTCAGAGCGAACGCTAGATGCAGGGGAAATGGTCCAAGGAAATGCATTTTAAAATGCTCAGGAATGCTAATTCAGAATCCTGCCATCACATTCAACCAAAGTAATGTAATATTGGGTACAACATTAATGTTGCTTCGCTTAGTACTTTAAAAGAAATTGTGCATTAGTATAAGGTAAGATCAATTATCTGCCAACAGTATAAAATGTCAGCAGGATCCAAATATGAACAGAACATCTAAAGCAGAGGTGTCAAACTGCATTCCTCGAGGGCCGCCAACAGGTCACGTTTTCAGGATTTCCTTAGCATTCCACAAGGTGCTGGAATCATTCTGTGCAGGTGATTAAATTATCACCTGTGCAATACAAGGAAATCCTGAAAACATGACCTGTTGGCGGCCCTCGAGGAATGCAGTTTGACACCTCTGATCTAAAGTGGTTGTCTCTTTTATTTTTATTTTTTTATTATTTTTGCTCTAGCATTTGCTTTTTTTGTAGACAATCTAAAGGTTATTATACTCTATAGGGATATATATTAATATAATGACCTTAAATTGTCTGTCATCCACTTCTGTCTGGACGTCCTCGAATCCCACAATCCACCGCGCCGCACCGGAAGTACGCCGATTGCCATATTGGAATACCCAAGTGATGGGTATTCCAATATGGCACCCACTGGTGGTACCAGGCCCTTGCGCAGTACCACCAGCGGGTCATCGCCAGACTCCCCGCTGCTGGGACTCCCCCGCCGCAAGAACCCCACACCTCAAGGACCCCTCCCCACCGCTGGGATCCAGGCCACCAGAGATCGCGGTATGTGTAAGCACTGAACACATACCGCGATGTCCGACGGAGAAGCAGGGACCGTGCCAGGATGGGGTATGACCATGGAGGGTGAGCCAGGCTATATTCACCTGTTTCCATTCCACTGTTCCACCGCCACGCGCCGCCGCTCTGTCTTCTGCGTCGTCTGGCTGTGATGTTCAGGTCAGAGGGCGCGATGACGTGGTTAGTGCCAGAACAGTCAGAGCCAGAGACCCGGCAGACAGAGCAGTGCACAGCGGTGGAACGGGGAAAGGTGAATATCGCAAGTGGCAGGGGCCTGAGCCAGCGGCGACTCCAGAGCCTGACCACCATAGCACGCCGGTGTCCCCGCCCAGTGACGAGACGTGAGTATGTCATTTTTTTTTTATTGCATTAGCAGCATACGGGGCATATTATGCTATGGAGCATCTTATGGTGGCCATCAACCTTTATGGAGCAGCATACAGGGCATATGGATGGGAGCAGCACATGACAGAATGGGGGTGCAGGATGGGAGCAGCACATGACAGAATGGGGGTGCAGGATGGGAGCAGCACATGACAGGATGGGGGAGCAGGATGGAAGCAGCACAGTCACCACCCTCCTGATGCGATAGCATTGGGCCTCCATCTAGTAAATTATATTGGTGCTTCTTGAATAATATGTGTACACTAATAATGCATTCAGGGTCAAATTAGATCAGGGTAGAACTACAAATTAATTCATTGGGAGCAGCTTCCGAAACAAGACAACTCTCAAAAAAGCGAAAAACTAAAGAGCACAATTTATCTTTTACTTGGGATCTTTGAGGATTTTTTTTCCCCTGGAAATTACTTATAATTAGATATGACTAGGGATGAGCGGAGCTTTGGAAGTTGATGCGCTGCCTGAACTTTAATTAAAAGTTCAAATCGGGTACCAGAATTGTACCCGAACTTGAACAAGAACCAGAACCCCACTGAAAACAATGGGGACCCTATCTTTTGAGCTGGAAAGTTATCTCTCTCTCCTTCTCTCCTTCTGGACTTCCACCGAACATCGCAACAGAATTCCGGGAGAAGTCCATGTTTGGCATTTTGCATCAGACACTAACTGTCAGGTACAAACCCCAAAGTTTTAAGATGGGGCTTTCTTATCTCTAAAGATGAGCAAACCCAAACTTAAAAGTTCAGGGTTTCTACCAGACAGTTAGTGGCCAGTGCTAGACGCCAAATACCGACTTCACCCGGAAGTCTCTTGAAATGTTCTGAGTTCCGAGGGAAGTTCATTGCAGAGAAAGAGAGAGAGAGCATTTTCCAGCTTAAAAGTTCAGACCTCATTGTTTTAAATGGGGTTCCGGATCTAGTTCAAGTTTAGGTAAAGTTCTGGTCTCCGAACCGAACTTTGGAATAAAGTTTGAGTAGGGTATCAAAACCCAAACTTCCACGGGTCCGGTACTCCCTACTTATAATGCTAGGTATGCATCTAGGATATCTTCTGACTGAACAATCATTGGAGCACCATCCATGTTTTTTGAGTCCCACATACACATAAACTTTTATCTTGGTTGAGATAACATGTTAGTTAAAACATAACTTTCACGTCAGGTGAATGTGCAGCAACATGTCTGTATCTGCCTCTGTCTCTCTATCACTTTTCTTTCCCCTCCGTAAACTTTTGTGAGCAGAAACTGTAATCTGATCCCTCAGTGTCCTGACAATCTGTCATCACTGAAGACATATTTTACGAGTTGAGAGTAAATGATCCATCTAGAAGGAAAAAGAGGCAAAGTTTCTTAAAGTCATTTGTGCCGTAATATCATAAAATTGAAATGACAAATACTTTTTAGTTTTTAAAGGGCGAGTAGCTAACAGGATCTAAAGGAGCTCAGCATACCTTTACTTCCACCTTATCCTGTTATTTAAAGAGGGGCACCATGGATGGTCTTAGTGATAACGATAAGACATAATGGGGTTGCTCATCAAAGAAAAACTGTTTTCAACTGGAGCTGGTCCACTAATCTGTAAAACCAGCTTAAAAAATCCCAAACTTCAGCTTTTATCACTGGTGGAAGCTTTGCTAAGCTACACTTCACCATTCAGCTGTAAGGTCTACTAGAATTGGGGTGCTATTTGCAGCAGCTGTTTGCTGAGGTTTATATTAGGCTTTCCAACTTGGTCCTTGATATTTATTTGGCCTAGCATGTGCAAGATAGGTGCACAAATTGGCACAAAATACACTCCAAACAGAGTGCCAGAATTTAATTGAGAAGTTGTCATTATTTATTAAAGCGACTTCCTGGCAGAAGCCAAGCTGAAGCAGAAATCCAAGGGTTAGCTTCATGGATGGCCATGGATTCTCTTTTAAATCCATATCAGATTTCTTCCAAAACAAAATATCAGTCACTGTGCATGTAGCCTAAATAAATTTACTTAGTCCAATAGTTCACATGAGGCAAAGATGTTTTTGAGTTAGATGATCAGGACTTCACCTCAGCAAGAACCGAAGACATCTGAGTAACCTTAAACCAATGATGGCACAATCAAGGCACAGAAATAAATAGCAACCTAAAGAGGCAGAGCAAAACAAGTCTACACTTCCTAATAATGAGCTCTGAAAATGCTGAATGAGGATTTCTGAAATTCTAGTGCTGGCGACAGCAGCCCCCTTTATACATCCAACAGAGGAGAACAAGAGCCGCAAAAGAAGGCCTTAATTACCCCCATCAGTCTCTGAGACAAGACGCTTAAGAGTTTTAGCTGCAGTAAACAGTCCCCTGATAGCAGATAAGGAATGTGCTGAGCACAGGCTTTGTATGGGGAAACCTTAGGGGTAGAACAGTTAATCATAAGTGCAAGGTGATGGTGCGGCTCAAGTCCTGCTTCAAAGTGGCTTTCTTCTTAATGTTGTGTGGAATATAGGTCATAACATCCATGTCACAGGAATGGGGGGATTCAGTTCTAACTAACTGTCAATCCTCCATTATGTGACTTTCTCAAAAACTAAACTTGCTGTACAAGCAATATTATGGGAACAAATATTGATAAACTATGTCTGTCTCTCTCTGGACGTAACTGTGGTAGACATATTGTTTTTTGATGACAAAAATATTTTCTATACTTGTTATTGGATATACTAGGCATTGTGCTGACAATTTTATTTTGGGAATTGAAGGAAATAAATTTCCCGAAGATTGTCTATCAAATAGAGTATTCAAAAGCACCAGGCGTAAGAATAATCCTTAAGTGAGCGTAATGTGGTCCTAAGTTACATCAACATTTTTCTGTCTTTTTGGAATCAGTCGATAATGTGCTGACAACACAACCTGAACATGTAAGCCTTAATTCATTTTAACATGCCGAAGGTCTTTCTAGCAAGTCAAATTAAAAGTGCAGGTAATATTGTTCTTCCTAGATAAGCCTAACAAAATGTGAAGAGTGTCTTATTTTTTTTACCCGTGAGAAAAAAAATTGCAGTATTACACTTGTATTTTACCTTAGAGACTTTACTTTTAGAAGATATTATGTTGGCACACAAGGGTAACATGCTGAAAAACTAAAGTGGGAATTTGCAGTGCAATGATGTACTAACCCCTATACTATGGAGGTAAAGTTGCTGCGCAGGGCTATGTTTTCAAGACAGTCAATATTCTATGATTCTATGAAATTTTGTCCCTTATTGAGTAGCCTCTTTGCCAAAATTTTTGAATATGCAAGTAAGATGGTCATAAATAAGGATAAGTGGACTAACGGAAGTCCAGGTTCTGGTACGTGGCTGAAATTTTACCCAAAGTTTGGTTCGAGTTCTAGAACTATACCCAAACTTGAAGCTGAACCTGAATGCAATTGAACTTTATGGGGACTTGAAGTTTGGATTTCTCTCTCATCCCTGGAATCCCGAACTGTAAAATAGACTTCCATGTCTGTGTTCGGAGATCCGTACTGGACACTAGGTGTCTGGTATGAACCCTGAACTTTACAGTTCATCTCATCTCTAGTCATAAAGAATGAAAAGAAGAAGTTGAACCAGGTTAAAAGGATATCTTAATGGCCAGTAGAAATATTACTCTTGATTGTAAGATGGTAGGCTTTTGAAAAAAAAAAAAACCTAACGAAAGGCAGCAAGCTAAACTGAACAGGTATTAGATCAACCATGTCTAGCTATGTTAATCTGATAACCTTGAAGTCTACTTTAAGCACTAGTAGAGAAGGGAAAGTTCTAAACAAGTGTTCTAAATCTAAATGCCATCTCATCCTACAATGCGATAGAGACACAGGATGGCAGTTTCATCCTTCACTCTCGCAAAAACAGAATTTACAAAAATGTCATTTAACATATAAATTATATGATCATTTTTAATTTAGAAAATTGGTTTCATTTCATATAAGAAATACATCCAAGATGACTCGCTAATGCTGGGTAATGGTTATTCTGTAAAGGTTATATAGTAGATTTATTATCCTCAAATTATCATTTAAAACAGTCAGCATGGTCTGTAGTTGTGTGTTAGATCATACCAGAAATACATAAGAATTTAGACAAAATCATAAACAAGAATGCAAAAGTTACTAGTCGTGAAATTACAATTTAGCAAGAGGAAGATGGATATTTCAAGCAATGGGTGGAAATGCCTCAGGCTGATGCGCAGTCCAGTTTAACTTGCTTGTTTTTCTAATTTGTTGGAATGAAGACAAGTTAAGAACAGACAGAACAGTTGGAGACGTACAAGATACCGAGTAATTATGACTGGTTCACCATGCAGGGATAGCCCCAGGACCTACTGGCTAAAAAGACTCCATTTCTTGGACCGTACTAATATAAGACATTCAGACTAGACACCCTCTCAAAATGGGATAGGGATGAGGAGCTTAATGTTCCTCGCAGTAGGACTGCTTTTATTTATTGCCTCATTAACCAAAGGATATTTTTATATGACATCGGTATTTTTATTACACAAAACAAAAAGATGCTTAAACATTTCAGTCACATAAGTTTGCACCTGTGCAGCATAGAAATCACACACTAAGGCCCTGATTCAACAAGCAGTTTTTGTCAGTGCAAATCTGCTTGAAATGTCGCAAAATTTTAGCACAACTTATAATAGTGCAAAAATGTTGATACGTTTGACGATTTTAACACTGTTTCCTCCATTTAAATGCTGCACCAGGCGTTCCTGCACTAGTGTTCAGTTGCTTTTTGCTTTGCCATCAATTTTATCAGCATTTTAGACTCTTTATTTCCTTAAGATGATTGTCTCGAAATAATTAAAAAAAGGCTCTTTTTCTCTGGAACAGCACCACACATGATCACAGAATGTACTTGGTATTACAACCGAGCTGTACAAGTAGACACAACCTTAAGACAGTCATAGTTCTTTTTTTGGAAGGGATCAGCTGCATTTCTAATCTTATAAAAACCCTTTCAATTTAATATAACTTGTCATTAGTGTTGAGCGATACCGTCCGATACTTGAAAGTATCGGTATCGGAAAGTATCGGCCGATACCGGCAAAGTATCGGATCCAATCCGATACCGATACCCGATACCAATACAAGTCAATGGGACTCATGTATCGGACGGTATTCCTGATGGTTCCCAGGGTCTGAAGGAGAGGAAACTCTCCTTCAGGCCCTGGGAACCATATTAATGTGTAAAATAAAGAATTAAAATAAAAAATATCGCTATACTCACCTGTCCGACGCAGCCGGGACCTCAGCGAGGGAACCGGCAGCGTTGTTTGTTTAAAATTCGCGCTTTTACTTCGTTACGTGAAGTCCCGGCTTGTGATTGGTCAGGGCGGCCATGTTGCCGGGACGCGGACCAATCACAGCAAGCCGTGACGAAATTACGTCACGGCTTGCTGTGATTGGTCCGCGTCCCGGCAACATGGCCGCCATTAACCAATCACAAGCCGTGACGTCACGGGAGGCTGGACATGCGCGTATTTTGAAAAGCGCGCGTGTCCAGCCTCCAGTGACGTCCCGGCTTGTGATTGGTTAATGGCGGCCATGTTGCCGGGACGTCACTGGAGGCTGGACACGCGCGCTTTTCAAAATACGCGCATGTCCAGCCTCCCGTGACGTCACGGCTTGTGATTGGTTAATGGCGGCCATGTTGCCGGGACGTCACTGGAGGCTGGACACGCGCGCTTTTCAAAATACGCGCATGTCCAGCCTCCCGTGACGTCACGGCTTGTGATTGGTTAATGGCGGCCATGTTGCCGGGACGTCACTGGAGGCTGGACACGCGCGCTTTTCAAAATACGCGCATGTCCAGCCTCCCGTGACGTCACGGCTTGTGATTGGTTAATGGCGGCCATGTTGCCGGGACGCGGACCAATCACAGCAAGCCGTGACGTAATTTCGTCACGGCTTGCTGTGATTGGTCCGCGTCCCGGCAACATGGCCGCCCTGACCAATCACAAGCCGGGACTTCACGTAACCAAGTAAAAGCGCGAAATTTAAACAAACAACGCTGCCGGTTCCCTCGCTGAGGTCCCGGCTGCGTTGGACAGGTGAGTATAGCGATATTTTTTATTTTAATTCTCTTTTTTACACATTATTACATTAATGTTGTTGCGATACCCGATACCCGATACCACAAAAGTATCGGATCTCGGTATCGGAAATTCCGATACAGCAAGTATCGGCCGATACCCGATACTTGCAGTATCGGAATGCTCAACACTACTTGTCATGACACCAGACCATCAAATGACTTCTCAGTCAATGGTCCAGTTACTTATCCTGTGAACATGGAGGGACTATGTACAATGGTTACAATTCTAAAACAGGCAAACCATAATTTTGGAACGATCCATGAATTCAAGCTGAGATAGGGATGAGCGTACTCGTGGAAGTTTGGGTTCTGAAACTTTATTCCAAAGTTCCTTTCGGGGACCAGATCTGTACCTGAACTTGAACCAGATTCCCAACCCCATTGAAAACAATGGGGACCTGAACTTTTGATCTGGAGAATTCTCTCTGTTTTCTCCCGGAACTCCGAACATTGCAAAAGTCTTCCGGGAGAAGTCTATGTTCGGCATTTAGCACCAAATACAACTGTCTGCTAAAAACCCCGAACTTTAAAGTTCGGGTTCACTCATTTCTACTAAAATACTAAAACTCAATTGCATTTTGATGGTTCTGCTTTAAATTTAATGTACTGGTTTTTAACAGTGACCATCACCTATGTCTCGTGGTCACCTGACCTCTATAGTTGTATTCTTTATTTTCCATAGTATTTACTTGTCTTGTAAAACAAATCTTCAGACAAATGTACAGACATGGAAACAGCCAACATGATGTTTCCATAGCACGCCGCTCAATCAACGTGAATGTACATGCCACACTACACAGTGAACAATTGAAGAATGCCATGGCACAACAGTCGTCATGTTTCCAGCTGATACATCTGTATTACAACAGAATGTAACGCACACACAAAAAAATCTTAGAACACAATGAATTATATGCATTCTAAAGATAAAAAAGAGCAAACAAAATATATTGTGTGTTTTTCTCCTTTAATTGAGAGTAGACCATAGCAAAGTACGGCAATCACAGTCTTCAGAATGTTTACCTGTTTATATAAGACTGTTTGCAAGGTTATAATGATACTTCAGTACAAGTATTATTAAAAAAGATGGTTTGTTTTGACACACATAGAAACAAAACTCCAAACAATGACATTAAGCCAAATACAAATGCAGTCGCACAATCATGATGAATTGTACTTAGTGTACCCAGTGGTATGGTTAATAAGGCTGGAAATGCCATTTAGCAGATATGGTGACATCATAAAACACCAGACAGAAGGTCAATTGGTTGTAGAATGTCATCGGCTTCCTACAATTGCTATTGTAGCCTTAATTGTACACACTTCTTGTAGAGAGTTTTATTGTTTTATATTTCTAGAAGCCATTTAAATGGTGAAGGTGAGTGAGTGAGTGAGGCGGTAAAACTACTGCACTGGATAAAAGGGAGGGGAGCCTCTCAGAATGGCGTTGTTAAATCTTGTTAACAAATCCCCAAATGGTTCATATTTTGGATATAATAATGTTAGAAGTAGTTGCAACATTTCAGTTAGTATGGCTGCAGGTCTTGACTCCTCCGCCGGTGACCGCTTGTGTTAAAGACCATGTCGACTTCTCCAGTCATCATTCAAAATAAAGAGAAATTTACTTTGCCTTTACTGAGCTTCTCCTTCAGCAAATGTCATGTTGTGTTCTATAGTCTACAGATCAAAGTGAGATCTTTCTCGCTCTCTCTTTCTAGAGAGACTTCATAACCTGCTTGAGATATATATATATATATATATATATATATATATATATATATATATATATATATACAGTACAGTACAGTCATAGCCCAAAGTGTTGACACCCTTGAAATTGTTCCAGAAAATCAAACATTTCTCCCAAAAAACTATTTTGATTACACACGTTCCTTTACACACATTTACTTCCTTTGTGTGTACTGTAAGAACACAAAAAAACAGAAAAAAATGGCGAATTGGATATCATTTCTAACAAAACCCCCGAAAATGGGATGGACAAAATTGTTGGCACCCTTAGCTTAATATTTGGTTGCACACCCTTTGGAATAAATAACCGCAATGAATCCCTTCCTCTAACCATCAACAAGCGTCTTACATCTCTCAACTTGAATTTTGGAGCACTCTTATTTTGCAAACTGCTCCAGGTCTCCCAGATTTTAAGGTGCCTTCTTCCAACAGAAATTTAAGGTCTCTCTACAGATCTTCAATGGGATTTATATATATATATATGTATGTATATATATATTACATACTGTATATATTAGCCTGCCTTTACAGACATTTCGACCTGCCCATATGATTTGCAGCAATTTCAACACTCCTGACACATTTTTCAATGTAGTGACTACATTAATATGTAACTGTTCATTTCAAGGGTTTTTCCCTAAAGCAAAAGTACATTTTAATCATTAGATCTTGGAATAATAATAACTTCCACAATTGGATGTGTGTAAATAAAATGTTCCTGTGCTGAGATAATCTTATAAATATGCCCCTGCTCTGTACTGTGTAATGGCACCATCCTTATTGGCGTGAAAACGCCAAAAGTCACTAATCTTTTGTGCAGTTCTGGTGCAATCGCTTTGATGAATCAGGGTCCAGTTACTCAATAGTAATACTAATTAATAGTGATGAGCACAAGTGCTTATTATTCGAGTTTGCCGAGAGTGCTCGGGTGCGCACCAAAAAGCGCGGATGCTCCAGTGACATGTTCACGTCCTCGCCACCGCATGTTTCACCACTGTTAGACAGCCACAAAGCATGCAGGGATTTCCTGACAAACATAGACAATTCCCAAATGTTTTGTGACTGTGTAACAACCCCGAAGTATTCAGCCGCGGGGAAACCAACATCTCACTCGAGCACTAGCTCTACTCAGTGCATACCTGAGCACCCAAGGCAAACACAAATAACGAGCACCTGTGCTCATCACTACTAATTAAGTCAGGGGTGAGGAATTTTTTTTCTGCCAAGAGCCATTTGGATATTTATACCATCCTTCGGGGGGCCGTACAAACTCCGTCCACAAAGTACAACCTGACCCTGGCACTAGTGTCAGGACGTAATCTTTCATTGCATGCCCTTCAGTGTTCAGCAGTGTTCTGTGCTAACAGAGCAAGAAGAAATTAATGAGCTGGTGGCATTCAAAATACACCTCCCTGCCCAAGAATGCGGTCCCTGAGAATCTGCCCAGGGGCCTGAGGTTCCCCACCCCTGAATTAAGTCATATAATGGCGCAGGCAATTATTAAAAATGTAGAATAACACAGCGACTTGTTCACTTTATACCCGATTTCTGAAAAATAAAAGGAGACAAGACTGGGAGCAGAAGCCTCGCTAGAAATTCTACCATTGAGATTGGGATTAGTGGAGCTCTGGGTTTTATTGTGCCAGGTTTACAATAAAAAAAGAAGAAAAAGAAGAAAAGCTCGTGGCTATATATAGGCCATATATCTATCTATTCACCAAAGTAAAACGCTTACAGTCACTTGCATACATTTCCATTCCACTGTGAAAACTTTTTATAGAAAGCAGTCACAAAAGTGAGACGTGCGGAGTCAAGTGATTCCAGACAAAGATGTCAACATGTCCATCTGTAAATAATGGCAGCGGAGCATAATAACGCTTCATAGGCTTCGTTTCTGTTAATGGATGAGGCACAAATGAAATGCAGAGAGCGTTACCTATGTAGAAGACGCACAGAATAACCTGCATTGCATTTGCTTGGAGTATTAGTTCATACATAAAAGAAGAAGCGGGAATTGCTGACTCTATAGTAACATTTGCCGCTAAGCTCACAAACTAAGCTGTTTATTTTTGCCGGTAAGGAGAGTTCTGCTCTGAGTTGCTATACACGCACTAGACTTCAGCTCCGATTAAGCAAACATGGCTTCTCGCTGACAGATTGAAAGCAAATGTCAATTATAGATTCGGCAGAGCTGTTTGTCAATATAGCCGAGATAGCTTCCCACTCAGGTAGTTGTAATATCACAATGGAGGAGATTTATGAAACTGTAGGAGAAAAAAATGTATTTGTTGTCCATAGCAACCAATCACAGCGCAGCTTTCATGTTGTATTCTGCTCTTCAGAAAGGAAAGCTGCACTGTGATTGGTTGCTAAGGGCAACAAATGTAGTTTTTCTTTAAACCCCTTTGTGGCACTTACTACTTTGCCACCATGATATGAAGCAGGCTCAGGAGCTGTTCCTGCTCCAAACAATATGCGTGCCAGATGTATTACACAGCTGGTACTCGGTAGTAATTGATGCGATCAGAGCTACGTCCTATCGCAACAGTTTTACCTCATAAATGCCGCATTTTAAAGTTGTTAACGTGTCACTCTCAATTCTGACAACCATTGACCCCGATAGCGAAGTGCACATGAGTTGTCAAGGCACCCAGGGACCGACTGAGGGGCCGTGTGTTTGCCTTGTATGAACTATGGCTTGTTTCATAGTCAATTTCACTATATGCTGCATTACCACAGTAGTTTTGCATCGTCCTGTAAAGGTGAACAAGCGATCTCATGTTCAAGACCCCTATAAAGATCTGGCAAAAATTAAGAGACCACTACAAAATGTTCAGTTTGTCTGATTTTTTCTCTTTATAGGTATATTTTTGAGTAAAATGTAAATTGTTATTTTATTCTATAAACTTCTGACAGCAAAATAAAAAAATCTCAGTGCTTTCAGACCTCAAATAATGCCAAGAAAACAAGTTCATAATCATTTAGAAACAAGAATACTAATGTTTTACCTCAGGAAGAGTTCAGAAATCAATATTTTGTGGAATAACCATGATTTTTAATCACAGCTTTCATGCATCTTGGCATGCTTTCCACCAGTCTTTCACACTGCTTCTGGCGCAAAAATGTAAGCAGTTCTTCTTTGTTTGATGGCTTGTGACTATCCATCATCCTCTTGATTACATTCCAGAGGTTTTCAATGGGGTTCAGGTCTGAAAATTGGGCTGCCCAGGACAGGGTTTTGATGTGGTGGTCTCTTAATTTTTGCCAAAGCTTTAGGTACTAATTAAAAATGTAAAATATGTAAAAAAAAAATTACAAAAATATATATATACATTTTTAAATTACCACTTTTTTTTCCCAAAACATGAACAAATTAATGTAAAAATACAAATAAATAAATAAAATATTTATTTAGTATTGCTAGGTACTATAGGCGTTCACTCTCTTGGGTAACTGCTTGGAACACAAAGCCACAGGGGTTTTTGATATCACATACAGTAGCAAAAAAAACCCCATAAAATCTAAAAAGATGTATCCCATAAAGTGAATTGCGCAATAAATAAAATCAAAACACCAGAATTGGCATTGCCTAAAGTAAAAAAAAATAAGCCTTGTAAGTTAGGTATTGATGTAATAGTACTGACCAGAAGAATCCTATTGCCATGTCATTTTTACCGCATAATGAACGTCATAAAAAAACACAACCCGAAAAAATGGTGGAAAAATAACTTATTTTGTTAATATTTTATCAAACTTGGAATTTTTATGTTTTCAGTAGATACAATGGATGTTGGCATGCAAAGCTACAGCTTGTCCTGAGGAAAAAAAAAAGCCCCATTCCATTATGATAGAAAAATTACATTCTATGACTCTTTGATAAATGGTAGGAAAAAAAAAACCTCAAAAACAATAAATCCCCCAATCCTTAACCCCTTCATGACCTTGGGATTTTTCGTTTTTCCGTGTTCGTTTTTCACTCCCCTTCTTCCCAGAGCCATAACTTTTTTATTTTTCCGTCAATTTGGCCATGTGAAGGCTTATGTTTTGCGGGACGAGTTGTACTTTTGAACGACATCATTGGTTTTCGCATGTCATGTACTAGAAAACGGGAAAAAAATTCCAAGTGCAGTGAAATTGCAAAAAAAGTGCAGTCCCACACTTGTTTTTTGTTTGGCTTTTTTGCTAAGTTAGCTATGCTAAAACTGACCTGACATTATGATTCTCCAGGTCATTACGAGTTCATAGACACCTAACATGACTAGGTTCTTTTTTACCTAAGTGGTGAAAAAAAATTCCAAACTCCCCCCCCCCCCAATAAAAATTGCTCCATTTTCCGATACTCGTAGCGTCCCCATTTTTCATGATCTGGAGTCGGTTGAGGGCTTATTTTTTGCGTGCCGAGCTGGCATTTTTAATGATAGCATTTTGGTGCAGATACGTTCTTTTGATCGCCCGTTATTGCATTTTAATGCAATGTCGCGGCGACCAAAAAAAACATAATTCTGGCGTTTCAAATTTTTTTCTCGCTTCGCTGTTTAGCGATCAGGTTAATGCTTTTTTGTTTTTTGATAGATCGGGCAATTCTGAACGTGGCGATACCAAATATGTGTAGGTTTGATTTTTTTTTAATTGATTTATTTTGATTGGGGCGAAAGGGGGGTGATTTAAACTTTTATATTTTTTTATTTTTTTCACATTTTTTTTTACTTTTTTTTTTACTTTTGCCATGCTTCAATAGCCTCCATGGGAGGCTAGAAGCAGGCACAGCACGATCGGCTTTGCTTTGCACGATCTGCTGTTCGCTGCTATGTGGCAGAAAATCAGGTGTGCTGTGAGCGCCGACCACAGGGTGGCGCTCACAGCTGCCGGGGATCTGTAACCATAGAGGTCTCAAGGACCTCTATGGTTACAATACTGAAGCATCGCCGACCTCCGATCATGTGACGGGGGTCGGCGATGCCGTCATTTCCGGCCGCCCGGCCGGATGCGGTAGTTAAATGTCGCTGTCTGCGTTTGACAGCGGCATTTAACTAGTTAATAGGTGCGGGCAGATCGTGATTCTGCCCACGCCTATTATGGGCACATGTCAGCTGTTCAAAACAGCTGACATGTCCCGGCTTTGATGCGGGCTCACCGCCGGAGCCCGCATCAAAGAGGGGCTTCTGACCTCGGACGTACTATCCCGTCCGAGGTCAGAAAGGGGTTAAAGTGATTTTCCCACGAACAAAAATATATTTTAATTAATAGATTTTAGCATAAAAATAACTTTTACAGTTGGATATAATTAAAACAAATGTTCCTGTGCTGAGATAATCTTATAAATGTGCCCCTGCTGTGTACTGGGTAATGGCTGTGTCTGACTGTACAGGAACATGGTCTGGTCACACTATGGCTCCTGGGCAGGGGAGGAAGCAAAAGAGTATACAGACAGGACAGCACGGGATCACAGACTATTCTTTTTGTGAGGCAAAACATTGTTTAGAAACAGGCAGTGAAATGTTTTACCTCACAAAAAGAATAAGTTGTGATCCCAAGCTGTGCTATCTGTATATTCTCTTTAACTTCCCCCACTGCCCAGGAGATGTGGTATGATCTGACCATGTTCCTGTACGGTCAGGCACAGCCATTACACAGTACACAGCAGGGGAACATTTGTAAGATTATCTCAGCACAGGAACATTATTTTTAAACACATCCGATTGTGGAAATTTCTTTTATTCCAAGATCTATTGATTAAAATCAACTTTTGTTTGTGGGTAAAACCCCCTTTAAGGGTTTAAAACAGTTTGATAAATCTCCCCATAACATCTGTGGTTTCCGTACGTCTGATATTGAGATCAATGCCAAGCCTTAGTGATCACAAATAAGTTACATGACAAGCTGGGCACTGCTACATGTGTAGAATGTGAGAAAAAACTGTGAATTACATGAACAACATGTCAGGTATCACAATAGTAAAAATCTGATTATTTTCTGTCACTCAATTCTCGAGCTAGGACAGTTTCTGAATAGAGGCCAGGAAAAAAGAAAGACAGCATTCATTTTGGTTGCGCCAGCTCACACCCCTGTGCGATGACCGCTTGGCTGATCACATTGAAATTGACACTGTTTTGTACACTAAATTAATTTCCAGGGCACACCGCTGGCTGAATAGAAAATGTGCTTTTGTGCATGATACGCCATGAAAGCATCTCCTATTGACACTGACGGAGGCAGATTAATGGAAGACGTAGCATCACATTAGTGTTTTGTTGGGTAACTATACAAATTAAAACGAAGCTAAATCAGAAGGACACCCTGATCAAAGAGCCGTGTGAGCGGAGATGACAAGCATGTGTACTTAATGTGCATACAGGAGAGGGCACTTTACGGAACAAGACTTCTCCGTACAAAGTACAGTCTGCAGACACCAAAGCAAGGTTAAGATTTCGTGGAGATTTGATAACATTAGAGATAACACGCTGAGCTATATAACCTCAATATTTCTAAAAGACTTTACTACAAGTTATGGAACGAGCTGTTCTACAAGGAAGGAGGGACTCTGGCGGAAGACGGGAACATCAAACTGAAGGCATCTTTATCTTACAAATATACCAGAAGAAGGCAGAATACTTGTCTTTCCCATAAGGTGCAACTGAAAATATGGCCATTAATTCTACAAGTACCATGGCAGAATACTTTCCTTGGCATACATACTGACAGTACACCACATAAATGGCATAAATCGAGTCTTAGAAGCAGTGATAATAATTTTGTGCAACATTCCATCTGTTTTTAGAACACACAGAAATGGGAGAACAAACATTGCGGACTTTATAGGTAGTCATTTTTTAAAAGAAAAACTCAACTGCATTTTACTATAATGGCTACTTAAGACTTAATGTGCAACAGGTCTTTTAATTTTTATTTCATTGGGCAGTACAGTGGCTCAGTGGTTAGCACTGCAGCCTTGCAGTGCTGGGGTCCTGGGTTCAAATCCCACCAAGGACAACATCTGCGTGGAGTTTGTATGTTCTCTCAGTGATTGCGGCGGTTTCCTCCGGGTTCCACACTCCAAAGACATACTGATAGGGAATTTAGATTGTGAACCCCAATAAAGACAGTGATAATAATGTCTGTAAAACGCTGGGGAATTAATAGCGCTATATAATCGAGTAAAATAAATAAATCGATTGCAAAATCAATAGTAAATATGAAAACAAGAAACTTGGCAATATGTCCTATCAGAGAAATCTGCTTCATCCTCCTTCTGAATTGATCTTTCACTCTCAGTTTATGGGTATAATCTGTATTCAGTGAAGAATGATCTTCACATTACTGAGATAGGAGATGACAGTTGCTGCTCATAAGATTCTATGGAGAAGGGAGGAGGAGCTAAGGACAGACACATACATTCTGCTGCAAATTCTCCTGAAGCGACAGTTGCACTTTTTAGTTACTT
Organism: Ranitomeya variabilis; assembly: GCF_051348905.1. Lineage (NCBI taxonomy): Eukaryota > Metazoa > Chordata > Amphibia > Anura > Dendrobatidae > Ranitomeya > Ranitomeya variabilis. The sequence continues at coordinate 168,270,434 of NC_135238.1, forward strand.
TAGCTGTAATGTGTTGCTGTCATTTCAGGTGAATTTTCAGCACAATGTCCGTGTCTGTCTTTAGCTCCTCCTCCATTCTCCATAGAATCTTATGAGCAGCAACTGTCATCTCCAATTTAATACTGTGAAAATCTTTATACATTGAATACAGATATTAGAGATTTTACAATGAATTGAGAGAGAAATTTGAATCCAGGAGAAAGAAGCAGATTTCTCTGATCAGATACATTACAAAGTTTCTTGTTTTCATAAGTCCTATTGATTTATGGAATACAAGTTAAATTGACGGTTACTCTTAGATGAGACAAGTCGCCGGTGGTCACTTGAATTCTGAAATGTATCAGAAATCAGCTGAAAACTCATCGATATGATGGCTATTGTACTGAAAATACCTTGCACACCAAAAAAACATGTCCTACTACTCACATTATTACATCATTATGGAAGTTATAGAAAGAGCATAGCACAGCCTTCTTCTCACCTGCTTCCGCAATCTTAGTCAACTCTGGCTGCTGCATTCATACAGATATACCTATCTAAACCATGGATTCCTAAAATTGGAATACCCCTGTAATTACTCATGTACAACTTTTTATGTGGCTCATCTGGTCATTGCACATGTGTGATATTAAATAATCTTTTTTTTTCTACTGGAGATTTAGTTGTTATAATTTTTCATCATTCTGAGCTCTTTCTGATACCATGATGCTGCATATGCGCTAAAGCCAACCTGACCATACTGAGTTAAATCTTGAAGGAAAGCCACAGCCTGAGCTACTTAAGAGAAAGATGGTCGATTTAAAGAGTTAATCTCAAAAAACAAGTTATTACTTGTTTTGCTTGTAGAGCCCCATTTTAAATGCAGCAAAGGTGCGCTTGTGTTCAACCTCTAATCCATTCATTATCTATGGGATTGCTAAAGTGATCAGTTATTTCCAGCAGTCCCATAGACAATGAATGGAGTGGAAATCTCGCATGTGCACCACTGCTCCATTGTAGACATGACTATACTCTAAACTTGATTTTCAGAACCCCCTCTGCTTTCTCAGAATTGCTGGGGTTTCCATCTGTCAGATCCTCAACAAAGGATTATTCCCAAAATAGCAAGTTATCCCTTATCTCTTTGATCTCTTAGTTAAAGGATAGCAGACTATTTTGGAAATGACCCTTTAAGACTACCTCAATCTTCTCTTGTGGAATACTATGCAGTCCGTTTTCTTAGCTGTTTCTAGACACTCACTAGTAAAGGGAATCTGTCACCAGGTATTTGCTGCCTCATCTGAGAAACCCTGATTCCATCCATGGGTCACTCAGTTTACTGAGTACGGAGGTGTGATACAGCTAGAGTTTTCTATTCTCTATATGTAGCAATGCTCAGAAAGCTGATCCCACCCACACCAAAGCTTTCTATGTACATTGTATATTGACAGTAAGCAGCTAATCAGTGCTGGGGAACATGGTTGGACCAGGAGGCACAAGGCAGCAAGTCCAGAAATGATATCTTGCTGATAAAACATTGATTGTATGGAAACTACAGCACACAGCCTAATACATGACACATCATTGAAATCAGTGTCTCAGCCCCTACTTAATGCTGCCTTCAGATTACATAGCAAAAATCTGCTGACAGATTTCCTACAAGATAGTTGTATATTCTAAATATCGAGGCTTGGATTAAAAAGATGGTCGTACATTCTAAATATCGAGGCTTGGAGTGTAAAGATGGTCGTACATTCTAAATCTCCAGGCTTGGAGTATAAAGATGGTTGTACATTCTAAATATCAAGGCCTGGAGTATAAAGTTGGTTGTACATTCTAAACATCGAGGCTTGGAGTATAAAGATGGCCGTACATTCTAAATCTCCAGGCTTGGAGTATAAAGATGGTTGTACATTCTAAATATCAAGGCCTGGAGTATAAAGTTGGTTGTACATTCTAAATATCGAGTCTTTCAGTATAAAGATGGTCATACATTCTAAATATCGAGACTTGGAGTATAAAGATGGTCGTACATTCTAAATATCGAGGCTTGGAGTATAAAGATGGTTGTACATTCTAAATCTCGAGGCTTGGAGTATAAAGATGGCCGTACATTCTAAATATCGAGACTTGGAGTATAAAGATGGTCGTACATTCTAAATATCGAGACTTGGAGTATAAAGATGGTCGTACATTCTAAATATCGAGGCTTGGAGTATAAAGAAGGTTGTACATTCTAAATCTCGAGGCTTGGAGTATAAAGATAGCCGTACATTCTAAATATCGAGACTTAGAGTATAAAGATGGTCGTACAGTCTAAATATTGAGGCTTGGAGTATAAAGATGGTCGTACATTCTAAATCTCGAAGACTGGATTATAAAGATGGTCGAACATTCTAAATCTTGAAGATTGGATTATAAAGATGGTCATATATTCTAGATATCGAGGCTTGGAGTATAAAAATGATCATACATTCTAAATCTCAGAAAGCCCATTGATTTTCATGTGTTAAACCTTAATTCTCTAGAGATGGGGCTGCAGGAAAATTGTTACCTTGCTATATTTTTCTTAATATGGAATGTAGTAATAAGAAAGAAGTGCTTCCATGAAACCAGATTCAGCTATAATGCTACTGAAAAAATATATAGAACCATTGTAGATATAGAACGTTCAAGGTGATCCTACTGGAATAAGATAATACATATTTCAAGGGCAGGAATGGATACGACAAACTTCATAAATTTGTGTAAAATGCCTCATACGCTTAAAAAAAAACTAAAGCAGGTTCCCAGGCAGCAAATAATTACAATATTTGGGGAAGATTCATCCATTTTTGAAAGGTTGTAAGGAAGATGGCCCAGAGCTATGGAAGCAGTGTTGTACTTACAGATGGACTTATTAAACATTGCAACTCCCGCTCTTGCAATACTTTGCTTTTTACACCATTTGCTCATCTTTCTGGAATATTTTAACGTGGGCTTTTAAATATTTTATTACTGAAACTGCCTGGACTGGATTTGTTATTCAGAATTCCAAATGAATAGGTTAATCTGGGAGAACCTCACGGGCTGAAGCTTTTCTAACATTCACTGTCACTTCTCAATGATCAAAGGCACTTACTTGATTTACTTATTTAAAGCCTGGAAATAAACTCAGTATGAGCTGCTCAGTGACTCCAGGGGAAGAAATGGCTATTAGGGGATAAATATCCTAATGCTTGTTATATCTCAGAGGTACAATGAGTATGAGAGAGGGGAAATGTTCCGATTTTCTACGCGTCTTTTATCAAATTATTATCAGGCTTCCATTAACTTGTTCACTGCTGAAGGCAATGAATTGAAAACCTTTTGCTGTTAATCATACACTCTAGTAAGTGCTAATGCCTTATTACTGCTCATAATGTGTTCAGCCTTGTATGATATTTGGTTTTATGGGTCTTGCTTCCATACTCCAAAGCCTACTGAATATTTGAGTCATCTTTTGGCTAGAAAGACGAGATAATAAAGCTTATCTCTCACCATATTTCATAATACAAATTCGATACATTATTACATAGATCTCTTAAATCGGATAAAGTTGGTGTACTTACTATGTAAATCCAATGGTTGTATATTCCTAGTATTACAATTAGTTTGGCTGTATAATTCGTTTAGAAAGTTTAAACTTCTTAATATTAAAATGAGCAATTATCTCTGTCCGACCTCATAAAACACTAATTTTAATACTAGGATTATAAAACCTTTCTGATAGGGATTTTTATAGAAAGTACATAAGCCTCATCAGGTCTAAAATATCTTTTTAAAACTGTATGTAATTTTTCGCTTGAAATCTGGTGACAGATTGTCTTTAACTTCTGGCTTGAACAATAGACACATTCAGATAAAATTTTCTATAGGATAGAAGATTACCGATCGGTGGAGTTTCTCCAGGACCTCACGATCAATAAGTTGATATCACCTTTCCCATGGCTAGGTGATAACTTGTTTTCACTGGAGAACTCTTTTAAGGGGTACTTGTGTTAGGAGTCGAGTTCCCACCACTGCACAGGGGGAATCTCGAACTATGTCTGCTGCGGTCTCTCATTCTACATCAGCCGCAGTGGAGCCTGCTCAGTGGAGACGTCAGTCCCAGCATCTCGCTCAGTCGGATTCTGTGCAAAGGGTTACTGCTGCCTTTCCAGGCTCTGCCATTGTAGCCTGTACTGATCAGCGGCGAGCAGACGTCTCTGGGACTAAGGCCTGCTTTTCCCCTTCTGAGCATGCCCAAAGGAAGACCTCTCAGTGGAGGTCTGGGGTCACATGCTCAGGTACTGCAGTAGCTCCTATTGGTCCTCTAGGAAGGTCCTAAATTGCTCAGTTACTGTAGCAGTTCTCATTGGTCCTCTAGGAAGGTCCTGAGGTTGCTGCAGCTATAAAAGGTTCACATGGCCGCACGGCCATGTGCTAGTATACACTTGTTTATGTGTGTGTGTTGTGAGTGAAAGTCGCTCTTTAATCATCCCCTCCCTTGTGTTTGAATGCTCGCGTAAGGAGGATGATTGTAATTTAGCGCCCGACTTGTTACCAATGCTGGTACACACACAGCATCTGGGTGGTTAGTGGCGTCCGCCAGTGCGGCACCGCATGCACTCTCATGCTACTTAATTATTATTTCTGTTAAATGCGGTACTGCGGCCCTGTGACACAACAGGGTTTGCTTCTTTCACACAGGGTGAAGCTAACCCGTGTGTATCCTTATTGTACCGCCATGTAGTCTGTCATTGCTTAGCAGCAGGTTCCATCTCTGCACGGTGGACCCCAGGCTGCGAACGCACCTTATTCCTTTTCTCTAATTATTTGGTGCGTTCCGCTAGCCCTAACAACTTGTTAACTTGAATTCTAGTTGAGTTGATCTGATTTTTACAACCATTACAATGGCGTGTTCATACACTCATCTGACCTTGGAGTTGGTGTGGCTGTCTAGAAAGAAATAATTTTTAGGCTGCAGTGCAATCGTAGAATGAGTGGTTCCAGGCATAGTCTTTGAGTGTCCATGAATACAACGGGAGTGGTGGTACACTGAAGATACATGGAGCACCAATGTCCAGAAGGGAGATGCCACAGATATTATGGAATACGTTGATCACTGTCATGAAGCCAACCACGGACAAAATGCCCAAAGCACAAACATGTCTGATGCCAGGTACAATATAAATATTTTTTTAATGCCCCCAATTACATACTGGCATCATGGACTGTATGATAAAGACATTATCAATAGTCATGAGTGAACGTTGTCGGATAATCTACAATCCGAGCATGCTCTGGTGTTATCTGACTATCTTGGGCGTGCTCGTATATTATGTCCGTGATTCATGGCTGATAGCCAGATACAACACATACAGGGATTGCCTGTTTGTTAGGGAATCCCCACGTGTTCAGGCTGTCTAACATCCGCAAATCATGCAGCTGCGGAGACTCGAACATACTATACTGTATGAGCACACCCAGATGTTCTGATAACACCTGATAAGACATTATCCAAGCACATTCGTTCATCACTAATTAGCAAATCTCTATATGGCAATTTGGGCTCGGAATTTGACAATTTTGGGTGGAATCCTATATTATTATGTAAATTACCAGAATTTTAAAAGGCCTCATAAACTTCAGCTATAAATACAATGTGGCATTTTGATGACAATTTTCACTTTTTTCAGCTTTCATTTCAAAACATTACAATTTGCAGTATAGTTTCAAACATACTCCTATGAGTCGGAAAAGAAGGTCCTCTCTGTATACCGGTCCCTAATCATCTCAGCGCACTCCGCCCATGAAAGTAATTTCACAATTACAGCAAAAACTGACACTTGAGCAGGAATAATAACAGGACAAATAAGCATCGTAATGCTACATAACAGCGCAAATGTAGTGTACATGGCATTTATGGGTTAGGGAAGCTGAACCTTGTGGGCACAACAATGGATGCCGTTAGAGGTCACCCAACTTCCCCTACATTCATAATTATGGTTTAATAGAATATTAATTGCATCGGACATATAAACAAGTATTGTTGGCACAAATGCCAGAGCAAGTCTGGAAATATCTGCGAGTGTGATCTATAAATCTCTTGGCTCCCCCACTGCCACACATTCTCCACCTCCGTGCCGCATGAATGGTCTACATTGGTTTGCAGATCAGGTACCCAGCAAGCTGATTGATTTTTTTGAAGTGCCCTGAGACTTTATCAATTGCTGTTATATCTCGCAGATGTAAAGATAATTGAGATCAGAGACTTACCTGCCCTGGATCACTAGGAAGTAAGAGGACATCTGACATCTGAAAATACCGCACTATTCACATATCTCATTTCCCGATGTACCTTTTAACCCCTTTACTCTTCATAGACCTAAATCATAAACCAGTAAGTACAGCGAGATGAATGTTTTGCTGATCCCAGCAAAATCTAAGAATATCTCTGAGCCTGACCTCCTGGATCTGTATTACATTGAGGTTCCACTGGGACTCGTAAGGGCATAATGTAGAATAAGAGAGGTAATGTTTTATCATTATGCTCCGTGGCATTTATCAGAGTAATACAGGTGTAATCCTACATCTAGACATGGGGACAAATGGTGCTTTATGCCGCTGTTAGGAAAAGGGATCTCTGCAAAAATAGAATTATTGCTAAACTACTAAGGTGATTATTTATGGGGTTCCGGTTAAAGACAGTGGTCAAGGATAAGAATGGAACTTTTTATGTTATGACTGTAGAAATGGACACAAAATATTTAGCATTTTATATATTGAAATGCATATTGATTAACAGGTTTTGAATACGGTTAACCCCTTAAACTTGATAATGCACCAAGCATGAAAAAATAGACTTGCTAAGACTAAATAAGTCCTTAAAGAAGCACTTCCATCAAAGGGCTTATCCTCTTAATTCCTAGCAATCATCATCATTTATAGCAGAGTGTACTTACAATTGCTCATTTTGTTCTTCTACCTAGTTAACTGTTCTCTTTCTCTGCTCTATGTAGAAACAGGAAGTCTCTTTTCCCTGGATATATCATTCCCCCTTCAGTTCCTGACCCAGCTGCTCCCTCCATTCCTCTCCATCCTTCCAGGGACCTTTGTGTGATGACATGTGCAGGAAAAATTGACCTCCTGTTTCTACATAGAGCTTAGAAGGATTCAGCCAGTCAGTTTTTAATCATGTGATGTCATAGACCTAATGGAAAAGAGAAGAATTATCTGGGTAGAAAGGCAAAATGAGCAATTGTAAGTACACAGTACTATATAATATGATGATTGCAATATATTAAGAGGATAACACCTTTGATGGGAGGAGGAAGAGGAGTGCTTCTTTAAGTACATTAAAGGGTTTTTTCATCTTAGTAAGTAAGTAGGACAACAAATCTCAACTATTTCCGACAGTCTCATGGACAATGAATGAAGTGGCGGCATGCCTGCCGGCCACCAGTCCACTTAAACAAGGCATTTCACAGCCTAAATTTAATGATCTATAATGATCTAAGGGGGGTTAGTAGTAGGACCACCAGCAATCAACATGTTATTACCTTTCATGCATAGGTGATAATGATAACTTAATAAAATGCGAACAAAACATTCAACATCTTAAATGTAAAATATTCAAGGACATAGTGTATGTAGGACTATATTAACACACCATGTAAATACAATACGGCGCGAAAGTTTTAAAGAGGTTTTCCGGTCTAAACCAATAAGTCTGTAGTCACACCGAGTGACTGCAGCCTTATGAATCCCCCCAGCGCACGCACTGTGCACTGCATGGATTTACTGGTTTCTGACCTGGGATCGGAGGGTATGTATGAGTTACACATACCCCGGGCCAGAGGGCGTGACTTCACTCTCCATACACTTGTATAGAGCCCAGGCTGTGCCCCGACGTGAACGGCAGGTGGAGAAAAAATGCTGCAAAGTAAGAATACTTTAAAAAAATAGAAGTGTTACTCAATTAGAGAAATGCAAAGTGAATTAACAAAAGAAAAATCTAAACCAAATCAGTATTAGATGGGACCATCCTTTGCCTTCTAAAAAGCATCATGGAATCAATTCTTCTAGGTACACTTGCACACAGATTTTGAAGGCACTTGGTAGGGAAGTTGTTCTAAACATCATGGAGAACTAACCACAGATCTTTTGTGAATGTAGGTTTGTGCATATCCTTCTTTCTCTTCATGTATCCTGCCTACTGTGTGCAAGTGTACGTAGAAGAATTGTTACCTTGATGCCTTTTAGAAGGCAAAGGGCAATCACACCAAATATTGATTTGATTTAGATTTATCTTTTGTTCAATCACTTTGCATTTCATTAATTGATAAAAATAAACTATTAACACTTCTATTTATGAAAGCATTCCTGCTTTGCAGCATTTTTTCCTCACCTGTCTAAAACCTTTGCACTGTACTGCAACAAGTACATGGACCCCTAAAAGTCAAGCAGTTTTTGACACCATTCTGGTGCGCACGTTGAGTATTTACAGCAGAAATGTCTGTATCCAAGACGCTTCTCTTGGCACAAAAAATGGTGTGTAAAATTTAAAATGTTTTAATGTATTTTTTGCATTGTGCTTTTTATGCGTTTTTTTCCCCCAATTCATTTGAATGGGAGAAAAATGCTGAAATAATTCACATTTTGCAGAATTGATACTGATTCAAATCTGCAAGGGAAAAATTAGCAACATGTGCATGATTAAACAGTCTGAAATGTTTAAAGTAGGCAGATATCAGGCAGGACAGGGTGTAAATTACAACAGAAATGGCAGACATTGCTGACAGTGATGATCGACACTTGAAAGATACAACAAATTTATTAAGAAGCACAAGCCTTTAAATGCATTTTGCACATCTTACTTCATTTCTCCATTTATTAATCCTGGCATACATAACTCCAGTGTTAATGAACCCAAGCCATGGTGTCCCAATAAATTCTAGTGACAAGTAATGAGCAATTATTGATCAAAAATATGCTGAAAAGGGATATTTAACACACCGATATTTTCTTGGATACACTCAAAACCGACAATTGTCATGCTGTTTAACATTCATGAAGACAAAACTTAGATGAGAAATTATATTTTAATTAGGTTTTAATTGTAGTTTATTTTAATTGAGGGTTGAGAGCAAAGGATATTAGCATACAGAACAAGCGCAGTTTTAATGTGGATAAAACTGTAACTGAGGACTACTTTTGGATTTTATTAATTATACTTTCTCAATTTAACGCTTATCAATCACTGCCATTAGTTAGAGAATAATTGTTTATTCAATTTTATACGATACTACATTGAAATTGCTACATCAAGAAGAAATAGTCATTGAGTCATGGACATCCAGAATGTTAATAATATGCAAATGATGAAGAAATGGGAACAAAAATGTTCAAAACATCTTGATTTATTCAGTAATGAATATAAGCGCCACGCACAGAAATACCAGCACTTACATATCTTTGCTGCTATCAGAGAGTTTATTAGTGGTTGTCTGAGGAATGTTTTTCCACTTTGTATGTATCTCTATCCTCACCTACTGTATTCTCACCCATCCCTTGTAGATTGTGAGCCCTCGCGGGCAGGGTCCTCACTCCTCCTGTACCAGTTATGACTTGTATTGTTCAAGATTATTGTACTTGTTTTTATTATGTATACCCCTCCTCACTTGTAAAGCGCCATGGAATAAATGGCGCTATAACAATAAATAATAATAATAATAATAATAATCTGGGCAAGTAAATCTTCAAAGATCCGCCGCTGGCAGCTCCCACTGCAATTGCTGATCCATGACGTTTCTGGTCTGCTTGATGTTAGACAAATATGGAGACGCTGCAGGCCATGGTAGCACATTTAGGCCATACAGGCTGTTCACAGTAGCACGAGCAACATGCTGCCTGGCGTTGGCATGTTGAAAAACAGCTCATGATACAGTTTGGAGAAATGGTTGTACTACTGTTTCTACCACCAAATCAATGTAACGTTGAGCTGATTGTATACCTTGAATAAAGTCTAGAGCATTGTTCCCCAACTCCGGTCCTCAAGAGCCACCAACAGGTCTTGTTTTCAGGATTTCGTTAGTATTGCACAGGTGATAGTTGCATCACCTGGACAGGCAAGCATTCAATCACCTGTGCAATGCTAAGGAAATCCTGAAAACATGACCTGTTGGTGGCTCTTGAGGACCGGATTTGGGGAACACTGGTCTAGAGAAATCCAGCTGCCACAGATTACGCCACCCGCACAATAGTCCCAGGAGTACGACCAGTGATTCCTCATAAATGCCTCTTTAAGTTGTGGCCTTTGTAGTGTCCGGATGGAGACCAGAGGCTAGAATGGAGAAATGGTGGCTTTAATGGAGGGCTATTCTCTTCATCAATGATGCCTCCTTTTGTCTTGTATGCAATAATAGCCAGTGATTAGTCTTAAGACCACATGGGCAACACTATGAAGAGACCTTATTGAGGTAAAGTTACCCCAGTCCTACTCCAGAGATTATGGCATGTAATAACATAATGTACAGTAGCTGGACCCCTCTAGTCTTCATTCCTTGTAAACTAATAGCTCGTCGATTCTTTGATTTGGTGGTGGAACCATTGACCTCATTGACAACAGCCAAGGCAAGTAAGTGCATGCATTTCTGCATAAGGCACTCGTACTGAATACTGAATACATTGAATTGTTTTGAATACATATTGTTTCCTTTTTTTCATCATTTGCCCTTCCTTAACATGTGTATTGATCCTATAATTTCCTGTATTCCATGACTTTTCCTTCTTGGTGTTGCAATAGCAATGATGAAGAGGTTATATATCATTCTCTTCCATCTCTATAATTATTAATATTCTGCTTGGCACCAACATGGACCATAATAGTGTATATTAAGTAAGATATATCGTCTCTACATTCATAATTCACACAGCCTTTATAATCAAACATATACAAGAAATGTTCCTGCTTGTTTATATGGGTTCCACTGAGTTATTATTGTTCACTCTTGCAGTCTAACAGCATGCTGGTAGGTTGGATTTTTATTTTTTTTCAGAAAAGTTGCCATTTTTTCTAATAAAAGGAAAAGTAAATTGTTTAGTTTACCCGCCCGCATCATAGTTATTGTTAAATTGGACATATTTATCAGATTAGATTAAGTAAGTTTTATATTTTTTATTCGCTCTGGCAATTCAAATGTAAGTTTACATTATAGGTCCAATAGAAAAAACCCAAATGACTATGTTACTAGTCATTACAGATTAAGTTACCAAATTGACATTCCCATATTTATCAGGAAGTCCATTTTCATCCAATAGCTACAGAGCTATTTATCCGTGAGGTCTATTTTTGTCCAATACCTTTAGAGCAGTATACATGTGAGGTCCATTGTCATCCAATCGCTGCAGAGCTGTTTATCTGTGAGGCCCATTTTCATCCAAGAGATTTAAAACAGTATATCTGTGAGGTGGAGTGTCATCCAATAGTTGCAAAGCTTTAGATCTGTTAGGTTTAGTTTCATCCAATAGGTGTAGAGCAGTATATCAGAGAGGTTCATTTTCATCCAATAGCTTTAGAGCAATACATCTGTGAGGTCTAGTTTCATCCAATAGCTTTAAAGCAGTATATTTGTGAGGTGCACTTTCATCCAATAGCTTTGGAGCAGTATATCGGTGGAGTACAGCTTCAGCCAATAGCTGCAGAGTAGTGTGTTTTTGATGTCCAATTTCATCCATTAGTTGGAGAGCAGTTTATCTGTGAGGTCCAGTTTCATCCAATAGCTGTAGAGAAGTATATTCTGTATCTTAGGTAAAATTTCATCCAATAGTTGCAGAGCAGATAGTGATGTCAGACAACTTCTTCTGTACTGATCAGTATTATACAGATATTTTACTATTTCCCATATTCTACTTACAGAGCTATATACACAAATATAATACTATATACAGAGCTATATACACTTACATGTCAGGAACCCGAGTGAAGGAACTATCAGCCCTGCTATATTCTAGCAAGATTGATCACTTGAATGGTGCGTTTGGCCATACATCTGTTTTGGTTTTTTTGCAGACACTCAATGCACAAAAACAAAGACACATAAACAACTCCATATACAATAATGTGAACATGTTCAATCTGGGAAAAATATAGACCGAAGACGGACATCAGAATGAGGCCATAGAGCGGATCGTGTTCTCTCTGAACCTGCATCCTTTTTGCTTCTGCAGATCAGTCTTTTCTATTACATATGCCAATCTTGCATTTTACTTTCTTTCTATACCCATTTTAGATGCAATTATTTGTATTTCCTTTCTTAAATGAACCCTGTGTACAGTTACTAAAGAATCTCTGAGATTTATTTCATGCAGGAACTGATGAGGCTTGGAGCAGTCCTTGGAGCTATCTATCAGACCCGTTCATCCATGGCCGAGAGCTGTCTTACCATGTCCATAAAATCCACAGGAAGGGAACCATCGCTCGCTTGCTCATCAAACGCGATATGGAAGGCTCACTTCTCAAACATTCTTCATGTGACATATTGTAACGTGTTATTGAACACCGATATCCCACCCACAAGCAGACCGTGACTTATGTCACTCATGTGCTTGAAGAATGGTTCACTAGCAGCGTCTCAAGGAGGAAACTCTACCTCAAACTGTAGCCATTTATATCTGTAGCAGGTGCCCGGAAAATAACCTTGTGCTGTCATGTTCACCCAGTATGGATTTCATTATCTAGAATAGGGATCAACCCTTTGTACAAAACATGTCATCTCCTATTATTATTTAGTTATTAGATAAACTGGCAATGGTAGGCTGTCCAAGAAAAATCAATAACTAAAAATCAATAACGATGGACTTGAATTTTATACACATAAAAATGATTGCAGGTAAGTTATTCTGTAAAACATTTTAGATAAAGAAATGCATTATTTTCGATTTGTCGATAACTTTGTCTATAATTTCTCAAGGTTTTGATCAAAAAGTCTCTTGCATTTTCTTTTTTATCTGCATACAGACAGGCTGCAAAATTGGTGTTATTCCTATGAAAGTGATTTTGGCACCAAAACCAAAACATACTACCCTCAAGTGCCCAAACTCTACTGCTCTTAAATCACTTGATTTGATGAATTAGTGTTTTGTTCCTTCATTGGGTGATCAGCAGTCTGTTTACACCGCACAGTCTGTTTACACCGCACATTAATCAGGAACCAAGCATTCCTTGGAATGCCCGTTAGCTAAAAACAGCCAGTGTAAATGCAGCCTTAGGGAATGGAATAGACCACAATCAGGCAGCCCTATGTTGATTTTGCTTCCTTTTCATTTATTCCCTTGCTCATGCAGTCAACTTTTCTTACATTATTTCACTCAGTGTTGGACGGACTGGCCCATTGGGAAATCGGGAATCCTCTGTTGGACCCTGCCATCTTCTTCAGAGACATCCATAGCAGCAGTTCTTGCAGCAGCTTGGTGCCCATGGGCTGGTGATGAGCCCAATACCAAACATCATCGGGCCCAATCTGGTTTCTGGATTTAAACTCTATCTGCATTCTCAAGATGCAGATACAATTGAACACATTGGTGGAGTAGTGAGTCATTCAGCCTGTACATCTGAGACTGCATGCAGGATGCAATGATGTCACTAGAAGACACCTGTTGCACCGAGCCTCAGACACATACTGCATAGAAGCGGAGTGTTGAGTAATTTTTTTATATCATTTTTTAGTCTTTACTTGTCAAGGCAGTGAGGGCATCAACATGTGATTGGGGTTTGTGAGGACATCATACTGAATATAGAGGAGCTATGTGGGCTATTTATGTATGCTACATATGTACTGTATACTATATATAGAGGGGCTGTGAGGACATCATACTATGAAAAGGGGACTGTGGTGGCATCACATTAAATATAGTGGGGCTGTAGTGGCCATCATACTTTATATAGGGAGCTGTAAGGGCCTTAACAGTGCATATAGAGAGCAAAGTTGCCATATATATGTTTATAAAGAAGCTTTGAGGAATATTATGTTGTGTATAGCAAAGCTCTGGAGGCCATCATACCGTGTATATAAGGAAGCTTTGAGGGATATCATTTTGTGCATAGCGGAGCTCTCGAGGCCATCATACCATGTATATAAGGAAGCTTTGAGGGATATCATGTTGTGTATAGCAAAGCTCTGGAGGCCATCATACTGTGTATACAAGGAAGCTTTGAGGGATATCATATTGTGTATAGCGGAGCTCTGGAGGCCATCATACCGTGTATATAAGGAAGCTTTGAGGGATATCATGTTGTGTACAGCGGAGCTCTCGAGGCCATTATACTGTGTATATAAGGAAGCTTTGAGGGATATCATATTGTGTATAGCGAAACTCTGGAGGCCATCATACTGTGTATATAAGGAAGCTTTGAGGATATCATATTGTGTATAGCGGAGCTCTGGAGGCCATCATACCGTGTATATAAGGAAGCTTTGAGGGATATCATATTGTGTATAGCGGAGCTCTGGAGGCCATCATACTGTGTATATAAGGAAGCTTTGAGGGATATCATATTGTGTATAGCGGAGCTCTGGAGGCCATCATACCATGTATATAAGGAAGCTTTGAAGGATATCATATTGTGTATAGCGGAGCTCTGGAGGCCATCATACCATGTATATAAGGAAGCTTTGAGGGATATCATATTGTGTATAGCAGAGCTCTCAAGGCCATCATACTGTGTATATAAGGAAGCTTTGAGGGATATCATATTGTGTATAGCGGAGCTCTGGAGGCCATCATACTGTGTATATAAGGAAGCTTTGAGGGATATCATATTGTGTATATCGGAGCTCTCGAGGCCATCATACTGTGTATATAAGGAAGCTTTGAGGGATATCATATTGTGTATAGCGGAGCGCTGGAGGCCATCATACCGTGTATATAAGGAAGCTTTGAGGGATATCATATTGTGTACAGCGGAGCTCTCGAGGCCATCATATTGTGTATATAAGGAAGCTTTGAGGGATATCATATTGTGTATAGCGGAGCTCTGGAGGCCATCATACTGTGTATATAAGGAAGCTTCGAGGGATATCATATTGTGTATAGCGGAGCTCTGGAGGCCATCATACCGTGTATATAAGGAAGCTTTGAGGGATATCATATTGTGTATAGCGGAGCTCTGGAGGCCATCATACTGTGTATATAAGGAAGCTTTGAGGGATATCATATTGTGTATAGCGGAGCTCTCGAGGCCATCATATTGTGTATATAAGGAAGCTTTGAGGAATATCATATTGTGTATAGCGGAGCTCTCGAGGCCATCATATTGTGTATAGATATCATATTGTGTTGATGGGGCATCAAACTTGGCTGGGGTCATAACATTATGCTCAAATGGAGTATGCATGGGGCTTCGATTCTCCACAAATTGAATGTCACTTATTGTTCTCTGGAGAGACCCTAGAGCAAAATAAACGTAAATGATGGTCGCAGCCAGAAGTCATGCCATAGCAATAGGATGCTCAGGGTTTCAGTGTGCGGCAGCCGTAAGAAGAGGAGCTGGGGATCATGCAGTGAACAGCGGACATTGGAGGTGGCCAGCCTGCTACCATTTTGCTGAATTCGTGGAGGGCAAATTACAACAAAATTTGAATTCTGGAAAACAAGTATTTTTGCAATATTTGAGTAAAAGTAAATTCCACTTTAATATATATTTGCCTAACTGTAGTGATCATTTGATGACTGATCTGACCGGCAAGAGAGTCGAATCTTAATATTGTGCATCTTACAGCAATATCCTAAGATACCAGGCGAAAATTAGTTTTGGTCTGAAAAGACCCTTTAATGATAAGGCATTGGTTTTATAAGGTGGGCATTCAGACACAATTCCTCTGGTGGGCTCAATGTTTCCTAGACCAATACTGATTACATTGTATATCATTTTAAGTAATTTATTTACCTATCAACGTGTATTCAAGAAGGTTACATTAAAATGATGGTAACTCTAAACCATATGACTTTTAGCAGTATAAGAAGCCGTGCCTGCGAGCTAATTCCCGTTTTTCACTACCTATATACCCTACACTTCCACATCACTCAATGTCATTAGATAAATATAGTTTGTCAAAAACATACTCCTTATTTAACAGGCATAATGAAAACTGCAGCGCTCAGCATCTGAGAGAAGGTGTACACCGAAATGATTCTGTATGCGTACAGGAACATTAAAAATGCATGGCTACTAAATTGCTACAGGTTTAGTAGATATTTCACATCTCATATATCATTTACAAGCTGGTGTACTTCAGGGTTTGATTTTTTATTATGATTTTAACAAAGGTTAACGCACATAGACAGGTCTCCAGACATCCACTACCCAGATATATTTCACCCTCATTCTGGACAATAAACTCTTATTATTATTTATTATGCTTTGCTTAAATAGCGCTATCATACTGCGCAGCATTTACAGATATCATCGCTGTCCCCAATGGGGCTCACAATCTATATTCCCTATCAGTATGTTTTTGGAATGTGGGAGGAAACCAGAGTACCCGGAGGAAACCCACGCAAACTCCTTGCAGATGTTGTCCTTGATGGGATTCGATCCCAGGACTCCAGCGTTGCGAGGCTGCAGTGCTAACCACTGAGCCACCGTGCTGTCCAAACTATAGATAAACTCATACTTGGATATCACGTAAAGGGGGTGTCCAGTTCTAAATGATAAGTCTGCAGTCTCTCTGTGGGACTGAAGATTTATTAATTCCCCCAGCGCATGCACGGTGTGCTGTGGGGTTTCGCCGCTTTCTGAGTCGGAGCCAGACAGTACGTATGCATTATGCAAACTCCGCACCAAAGCCCGTCTAGTGATGAGACCGTCCAATGGGCATGGCTAACTATTCATCTTGGCCAATGCAAGTGTATGGAGCGAGGCTGCACCCACAAGTCAGGTTCCAGCCGGGAGTATAGATAACATCCCGACTCAGAAACCGGCGAATAATCACAAAGTACAGTACATGCGCTGCGGGGATTCCTAAGTCTACAGCAACACAGAGTGACTGCAGACTTATCGTTTTGGACTGGACAACCCCCCTTAGCTAGAGTTTTTCTTTTTGAACATTGTAACTTTAAGATCAGCAACAATTGATGAAATCGTCATGAAAAAATCCAAATACACAATAAAGACTATAGATTTGTACCTACAACAGCATATACAGCATTTCATCTTTATCAGCCCAGTAATCACACCTTATAAATAATTGTTTGTGAGGTCAAACAGGACTAAAACACAACTAAAAAACAGGGTAACGTTTTATTAAACAGCACCACACCTATCATTGGGATGTGTGTAGTATTGCAGTAAAGCAAGACTCAGAACTAATATATCATGGCACATTCCCCCCTATCTGTCATCACAGAACTACCTGTTGTTTAAGTCATGTTTGATGCTATTTTTTTTATTATGTTGCAACTTTTAGACTGACCACTAGGCCTAAAATTAGACTCCTTCCTGCTAATGGGCAAATTAACATGGCTGTCATTTTTATTGTACTTCTGGCTTGAAAAAGGCCCTTTTGGGCTGAAACGTTGCTTCACTTGTCTACCTCAATTGCATTTCACCTTGTGATTTTTAAGGATGGAATAATGGAATAAAGGTTATGGTTTATCCCCATGTTCTTAGTGCCTTGGAATCCTAGACTTTCTATGGCGTTGTAGTAAAAACTAAGTAATTAGAGTAAAAGTCATTATAATGGTGGGCGGGTGCAGTGACCGACATCTATTGTGAATAGTGGATTCTGTATTATTTACTTTTTATAGAGATGTTATCTGTAACTGTTTTCCTGTCTATGATGATAATGAGACTGCTGAAAAGTCTTCTGTATAAGACAGGAAATGTAAGTCTAATATACAATGTAATGTGTGAAAATTGCAAGATTTTGGTTTTGTTTTATACTTTTAAATATATAGATATGGAAAATTAAAATAGAAAACCTACATATAACATAAAAAATGTGTGTTTACACTAATTTAAATTGATGGATTATTCATAGGGATGAGCGAACCTGAACTTAGTGTCCGGTGCTGATCTCCGAACTTGGACTTGTCCTGGAAGTCAGGTCACACTTCGTACCAACGCATTTCGGAAATGTCGGTTTCCATCTTCAGATCTTCTTCCTACTTGTCTTTGTCCCAAAAACCCAGTGCCAAGTGGATTTGCCACATAACTTGCTGTTTGTGAAGTAGTCAGCGCCATTGTGGACACACTGAAATTACTTGCATTGAACATAAAAACCCGATTTAAACACGAGGTCAATTATTGACCTCACATTCCCTTAAATCTTACCTTTGTCTGTTGTAATATTGTATCCTAAATCTTTGAAATTGTATTCCTCCTTCACATACAGTTTCTTGAAGCCTTTTTTGGACTTGAAACACACAGTATTGACTTGCATTTATATTTTATGTTATTTTTTTGCTTGTAAAAAAGTCTTTAAAAAATGCCATCAATAGTAAAAAAAAGCACAAACGCAACAATAAAGTAATAAAAACATACGGTTTGTATTGTATTTTTAGTTCCCTATTGACTGCCTGTTATCACTTGCCTGCACTGTTTTAAGCAAACACTGCAGGAAAAACTAGGCAGCCCTACAAAGGTACGATGTTTTCTCCCTTTAGAGGCATTGTTTCTATTGAAGAATACATTGTCTCATCCCGGTACCATACGGTGGCATAAGAGGAGTCTATGGATAAGTAAAAGTAACGTAAAAAATTGTTTCCTACAGATGCAGAACAAATTCCTGATAGGGACTATGCATGCCATCCCACAGCGTACAATGCACGTTGGAACATTTCTTTTTTATTATGTTATTTTAGGTTATTTTCATTTCTTATTTCCAAACACGAGGAAGTGTCGATTTTATGAAAACATTATATTCTAGAAGTAAATTTCCTCCGATATTACAAAACGCTCAGTCTTCGTTCCCTTATGACTCAGCGGTGGAGGAGCGCAGTTTCTCCGACATTTGTCTCTTCCTCTAGTCTTGCTGCCCACCCATATTTCTCGTCGGGATTATATCGGTGGTCTGTGTGTTTACTCGCGGTATTTGTGTAACTGCCAGTTTCTGAAAGTGAATGTGTCCCTTGGATATTGCGTTGATTTTCCCTTGGAAAGCTCTCCGCAGTTTTTAATAATGAAAACATCCATTTCGACAATGCCGCCACGGCTCCTATTTTTTTTTTTTTAAAGCAATGCTCCCAATCTGTTCCTGGCACTAATACCGCGTGAAAATAGATGGGTACTGTTGCCTTGTGGCCCATTCTCTAGGAATCTGAAAGTCATTCTTAGGCACTAAAGGGTTTGATAAATGGGATCTTGAAAACATGTGTTCTAACGCAGACAGTGCCAGCAGCGAGCTTATCGACGATATATCAATCCTTTTGCTCTTTTGAAGAATGATATTTGCTACCAAAAGAGGCTTACGGCAGTGTTAATATTATACTTGCTTTAAAAAATCCACTTTTCAACGTAGAACAGAGAAAAATAAAATGTCTGATGGCTGTTTCTTTACATTCAAGAGTCATAAGCCAGTGAGTAATCTCATCAGCTTTAGAAATCCTGTAGACACTGTGAAAACTTCAAAAGAAGTGTGAAGTCTCTTGGAGAAGACCATCTATTTATCAGACCAGATTCCGGTGACAATTTTTCAGTTCTACCATAATATTTTCCATCCTGGACATCTTGTTTTATAAGACCGCTTCCTTAGAAAAATTTTAACAAAATTTTGCAAAAAAAAATGTATTTTAAGAATTAATTGAATAAGGAAAAAGGATTTTAGCTCCTAAAATTTCAGAATTCCCTGGGGACACTCCAGTAGGAGAATATGGTGAAATAGAAGCGAATGACCAGGGAAATAAAGGTATGGTCCACAACTTTAACACTGATGGCCTATCAAATCAATAGGGAGTGAATGTGCAGTACCCAGCCGCGGCCACTATACAGTAGATGGAGCTGTGCTGTGCACCTCAGTAACTGGACAACAGCTGATCGACGGGGTAGTCGGGTGTCACACCCCCACCGATAAGACATTGATGACCTACCTGAGGATAGGCCATCAATGATAAAATAGTAGACAACCTCTTTAAAGGTTTTTTCTTACCAAAGTACAGTAGCACAGTGGAATTTTCTTCAATTTTTAGGCGAAGATGAGATGTGACCAATGATGAATGTTATTGACCACTTGGAGACAAGGCACAAAGATTAGGGTCATTTATGGAGTGTCACTTTAAGCAGAGGTGTCAAACTGCATTCCTTGAGGGCCGCCAACAGGTCATGTTTTCAGGATTTCCTTGTATTGCACAGGTGATAATTTAATCACCTGCACAGAATGATTCCAGCTCCTTGTGGAATGCTAAGGAAATCCTGAAAACATGACCTGTTGGCGGCCCTCGAGGAATGCAGTTTGACACCTCTGACTTTAAGAGTAATCGTTGTTTGCATTTTTTTCCATACATCAATAGTACGCGTGAAAATAAGAAACTTTGTAACATATTCTGTTTGTGCAATCTGCTTCTTTCTCCTCTTGAACAGATCATTCATTACACAGTCACTTCTTTACTCATGTCTCTGCTCTTAAGTCGATCTCACTTTACATATTATCACAAAATAATCAGCAGAATATACTACATTTTTATTTGCAAAATAGACTTTTTTATGTAAATCTATTGTCTAGCTCCAAAAGATGTAAATTTCATAAGCAAAAAATGTCAACAGAATTTAGATAGAAATAGTGACAAAGAGATACATTTGGGAAGCTACGGTGTTCACTAAGAAATAAATGATACAGTCATTCTGACATGGCTTTTTCTCAGTAAGCACAACAGCCTAATAAGGTCCAATATATTTATTTTATTAATGAACACAGTTTGTATTGTGAATTCTGGTGACATTTCCACTTTAACATAGGTATAGCTGATTTTGACGATATATAATTAATATTCACTTACTTCAGACCATCATCTCTTAGTCAGTGCCGAGAAGTTTCAAACAATATTTCCACCATGAGGAAGCTGACAGATATGTGTATTATGCGGATATCCTATTTATGTCAGAATGCATCATGCAATGCAAGGGTGGACAACCTGTGGCCTGATCACCATATCTGGCCCACATAAGAATTCTGTGTGGCTCCCAGCCATCTGGTATGCTTGCATATGTGTGGTTACCTAAATCCATACCTGACTGTGGCCTAGGAAAGCTGTCATTGACAGATATGGAACCTGGAGTGTGCTGGACTGTAGGTTGTGTCAATGACAGTCCAGTCATCCAGTCTGATCCTGGGGCGTGCTGGGCTGTCAGCATTTTGATTGACAGCCCTGCTGCTTGATCTGGTTTAGTCTGGTTTTTCCTGAGTCTTTAACCATTTGCAAGCTATTTAGCTGACTAGCTGATAGTAGTCAGTGTCAGTTGTAGCTTTGCCTAAGCTGGATGTGTTTGCTTAACTTTGTGTCTCTTTCCTCTGACCCTGTTGCTGGACTTTGGATTTATCATGACTTCTCTTGTGCATTCCCCTTTCTGCATTTAACGCTCTCTGACTTCAGGTATCTGACCCTACACTTGGCCACTGACTCTCCATTTGCTGTACTCCCTGGTTTTGCCATATCCTCCTGGCACTTGACCCCGGACTGTTTCCTGACCACACCTCTGTACTACAAGACCTTCTGACTACCCTGTCTCACGACTTGCCTGCATCACATAATGTCTCAGTGTTGGTATTATCATTCTCTAATTTTTATTGAGACCCTTGGGAGTGATTCCATGTGGCATTAAGGTTGTACTTTTCAAATGTAATACCTCACTTCCCCTGCAGGAGTGCTGCAGTTAAATTGAACACTTGTTGAGAGGTTCTTCTAAAAATTTATATCTGACGACTAATTCTAACTAAGTTTCTAATGTAGACATCCCCCTTTAAAAAAAATATTATTGGGTTCTAATTTTTTAGTTTTTCAGCAATTGAAGTACTTGAACATTTATTTTTTATTTTTGTGTTTTAGGTGTCATCTGTCTAATCTCGGTCAAAATTTGGTAGCACAGATGACGTAAGATTTTTGCTATTGTTTTATTACAAGTGAATGTTAGGAATGTTTAATATATTACACATCATGATAATTATAGGTTACAATAATTATGTAGGTTTCTATTCATGTGAAAATACGTGCACACGCACTAAATCATATGTATACACCCAACCGCTCGCAAGGCTATAGTGGGATTTGAAATTGATATACAAATCCTGGTGTAGGCGACCACTATCCTCAATACACTGATTACTCAGCAGAGATTTCCAGCAGATATGTAAGAAACAGAGTACAGAAATTGTAAAATGCTTACCATAAACAGAGCTATCTAGAGAATGAATTGAGGACCGGGAATAACCTTGAAAAGAAAAGATAAATGGGCTGGCTTTATGGGCCAATTGGTCTTTATCTGCCATCAAAAGTCTGTTTCCACGTATTTATTTGTGCTCTGTATCGGGTATGAGGCATTTCAGCTTGAAACCGTTAGTCAGTGCGATCCTGCAGGGGCATTATTTCTGCTCGTATTAATTAAACATCCTTTGATTGGTGATCTAGGAGGCAGTAAAAATGATGTATGCGCCAAGATCTGCCGGAACTTAATGTGGCTTGAAATTGCATAATGGATCTGCTTAAATGATTTGCTTGAAAATGTACACATCATAAAAAGGATGCATCAGCATTCCGACTTTAATACTAAAGATAATTAAACAAAAAACATGCACATATATAAATATATATATAAATATATAAATATATATATGTGCGTAGGTCTCTTCTATTTCACACAGAATGAATTTAAAATAAAACGCAGGCAATCTGATCTGTGCAGAGAGCGGGATCGCAGCACATTTATCTCTACACTGTAAACAGCAGAGAGAAGATCGAAATCTTATCCATTAGGGGCGCAAAAATTGGGACTGGGAATTAGCATCATCCATTGTTTCTTTATATCTTATAATGATTTATGTACAATGTGACAAAATAAAAACACTATTTTCTCTTTTCTGTGCTCCGGAAATGATAGAGCTAAAATTACCATACCTTACAGACAGGTAGGAACAGTGTGAAATTAGACTTGTTGAGCTCATAAGTATGTTTGTGTTAACAATTTCTTTTCCAGAATGTTAACCCATCAATATTAAAGGGAATCCGGCAACAGGTATTTTCCTATATCTTCTGAAGACATCAGCTGTAGGGGTTAAAACACAGATTTCAGGGATGTGTCACTTATTAGGCTTTGTGCTGTTCACTTACAATGAAGGTTTCAACACTAAGAGATTATCACTGCCAGGACCACAGTGCACATGAGCCCTGGTCCGACCACGCCCTCTCTTCTGATTAGCAGCTCACTGTCAATTGACAATGTACATAGAAAGTTGTGAGGAGGACGGGGGCAGCTTTTGAGCTCTGCTACATGCTATATCCAAGAACTTTGCTTGTGTCACAGCTGTTGCACTCAGTAAACTAAGTTATTCATCGCTAGAATCAGGGTCTCTTTTCCTATATCATGCTGCTCTCAGGAGGGGTAGCAAAAATCTTAATGTATTTATTTATCCATTTAGCAATAACTTAAAGAGGTTACGTCCCTAGATTTCACATCTCAAACTACATACATTATTAAATAGATCTCTTACACCTGATGAAGCTGGTGTGCTTATTTTGGAAAAATCAGAAAGACTGTACAATCCTGATATTAAGATGAACGTTTTATGAGTTCAACGCTAGCACATTTTATCAGATACTGAAAACTTTTTTTAAAGATCTATGCAGCCATGTGACATGAATTATTAACCCCTTCATGACCTTGGGATTTTTTGTTTTTCCGTGTTCATTTTTCACTCCCCTCCTTCCCAGAGCAATAACTTTTTAATTTTTCTGTCAATTTAGCCATGTGAGGGCTTATTTTTTGCGGGACGAGTTGTACTTTTGAACGACATCATTGGTTTTAGCATGTCTTTTACTAGAAAACAGGAAAATAATTCCAAGTGCAGTGAAATTGCAAAAAAAGTGCAGTCCCACACTTGTTTTTTGTTTGGCTTTTTTCCTAGGTTCACTAAATGCTAAAACTGACCAGACACTATGATTCTTCAGGTCAGTACGAGTTCATAGACACCTAACATGACTAGGTTATTTTTTACCTAAGTAGTGAAAAAAAATTCCAAACTTTGCTAAAAAAAAAAAAATTGCACCATTTTCCGATACCCATAGCGTCTCCATTTTTCATAATCTGGGGTCGATTGAGGGCTTATTTTTATTTAGCAGTGCCTTTACAATAGCTGCTTGCTTTAAATTGCTAATACTGGTCTCTCCTATTTGCAGCTCAGGACACCCAAGCCTTCTCATCTGTATATTAACTGTTTCCATCTCTTCAACCAATGGAACCAAAATAGTTTCATTAATCTAATGCGGAGCTTTTCAGTCCATGAATCCATGTGATCCAAAATTTGACGGTTCATTGTTACTCTTGCCCAGATCTCTTCTGCTGCTTGCTTGGAGCCAAGATCTGCCTCATCCTTGTGTGCAGAGGGAGCTTGAGACATGCATGCCAGCTGGTATTGGTACTTCCTGAGAGTGTGAGCATAATCTCCCATGGCTGTAATTCTAGAAGGTTGGGCTGTTTGATGTTGAGCTGGATTCTGGACTCCTCAGCTGAGAACGCTGTTGCTTTTCTTCTTCACCGTGGATGAATGTATCCCGTAATTTTAGATCGGTCATGCAGTCATCCTTTCCAGCTGATGAACTATAAGCAAATGGTGATGAACGATCACTGAATCCAGTGGACCAAGACTACTAGGGTATGGTGGTGACCCTGGTGAAGGGCTAAAGTTTTGCATCTTGGTGTAACTACTGTTTGTGGAGTAGGGTACTGCTGTAGCAAACGTACTGCCACTGTTTGGTAGCAGACCTTGCATTGGGCGGCTGTATCCACTGATGAAGCTAGAGGAAAATTTGGGACTGGTGCTAGGTGAACGTGATGGACTGTAGCTCAGTACACTTTGGCCTTGTATACTTGGTGAAGGTGTGGATGCTGGTATTACACTTTTAGTAATATCCTTTGGTGGAGTATGCACATATGAATGCTGTACTCCAAGAAGTTTTTGTAAGGAAGGGCTTAGACTAAGATTTGGTGATGTCATAGTATATTTGAAACATCTCCAAAAATCAACCAACGCATTCAGACTAAATAATAAAGCAAATGCCAGTTCAATGTACCATAAGAGCCAGCAAGAAATGTTATAATATGTACTAAATATTTTCCCAGTCATTTCTGTATAAATCATTCCTGACAGAGACAAATTCAAGAGCCCCCAGGCTAAGACAACATTGCGACCATACACCTCTCTTCTCATCATGATGGCTGAATCAATAAATGATGTAGACGGATTTTCCTGCGCAGTCTTCACTCCCAGCATGGGATCCAGGAAGGGACTGTTCTTGCTACTGTCAGCCATGATGAGAGGTTAAGAGCAGCTACATGCGTCAGTCACGACTTAGAAAGATAGGACGTTAAAAGAAAAGTTTCCTTCACACAGTTAATTGGTAAAACCGATAGAGGAAAGCTCCGGTAACCATCATGGTCCTGCTCCACTGCTTGGTACAGACAGGACCCGTGGACATTAGAGAACTTCCTGCCGACCGGTGACTGCTGGCATGGAGCGCTGCTGTGGGTGTGATGTCAGAATCACATGACTCAATTTTTTATTTTTAATAGAGAAAAAATGGGATGATTCGAATTTTTACACTTTTTAAAACATTTTTTTATTTTAATTTGTTTGTTAGTGCTTTTAGGAGACTTGAATCTGTGATCATTCGATCGTTTTTACTATATATAGTATATACAGTATTGCAGTACATAGAGAAATTGCGGTTCTCAGGCCAGCCGATACTGAGTTTCATTGGAGGACCAAAATGACACTGTTGTGGTCTTCAGCAGCCATGGTGACTGTTGTGAATTAGACTTTTTTGGCTCCCTCTTGTGGTCATTAGTGATATGACTCTGGGATTGTCTTTCCTCAGTTTGGCACCCACCTGGGTCGTTAGTCCAGGGGTGTTGCTATATGAACTTCCTGAATTCTCAGTCTGGTGCCTGGCATCGTTGTAATCAGTTCTTTCTGTTTGCTCCTGTCTGCTGGTCCTGGTTCGTGCATAATTAAGCTAAGTCCTGCTTCCTTGTTTTTTGGTTATTTGTATTGCTATTATTTTTTGTCCAGCTTGTACTAAATTGATTCCTGATTTTGCTGGAAGCTCTAGGGGGCTGGTATTCTCCCCCCGGGCCGTTTGACGGTTCGGGGGTTCTTGAATATCCAGCGTGGAAACTTTGATAGGGTTTTTGCTGACCGTATAAGTCATCTTACTATATTCTGCTATTAGTCAGTGGGCCTCTCTTTGCTAAATACCTAGTTCATTCTTACGTTTGTCTTTTCTTCTTACCTCACCGTTATTATTTGTTGGGGGCTTGTATCCAACTTTTGGGGTCTTTTCTCTGGAGGCAAGAAAGGTCTATCTTTTCCCTTCTAGGGTTAGTTAGTTCTCCGGCTGGCGCGAGACGTCTAGAACCAACGTAGGCACGTTCCCCGGCTGCTGCTATTTGTGGTGCTAGGATTAGATATACGGTCAGCCCAGTTACCACTGCCCTATGAGCTGTTTTTTTGTATTTGCAGACTTAGAATTTATTTCTGAGACCCTCTGCCATTGGGGTCACAACAGGTGACCCACTGGCTCCCCGCAATTGAGTCTCTGGGAGCCAATGTAAGTCGGTGACCGCGTGCATCGGCAGTGATGTTATTTCAATGTCAGTGTGAGAGATTAACAGAGGCATTTAAGTGGTTAAACTGCAGCTATCAGAGACATCTCCAGTCGCTGCAGTTACCAGCATATGCCAGATAACTAACAGTCAGTGTCTGCCTGGAATGAAGCAGGCTCAGCTCCAAAGACTGCTTCATGCATTCCTTATGGTCTTGTATTTAATGCAATAAGGGTTTTGACTGTATGAGCACAGTGCTATCGAAAAATTGCTTGAAGATTGGGTCACTGGGACCCTTTAAATTGTATCTGCAGTGTAATAACAAATAAAAGATCATTTCTGAAGGAGCATAAGAGATCCGTGTATGGTTTAGTTGTAATTGAAGTCCTAATCCCTTGTAACCTAAAGCCCTTCCCTGCAGTTAAAACCAAAATGTCGCCAGGTACATTCTCTCATTTGTTAAGATTGCTTTGCCTTATGGAAAGAAGTCCTCATTTATTTCTGAATTGTCCTCAAATTGCTTTCTTGGATGCCCCCTCCCTTCTCTAGATCCTTCTCTTTCAAGTGACATTTGCTGCGTTACTGGAGTCTGATTTAAGGCCTTTTATCCGAACCATTGCTTTCTTACTTAACTTTATTGCTTCCAACCCCGTTGGGAAGCTGCTGCGTTACTCATTATCATTCAGACTGGAGCGGGCTAGAGGCAGCGGCACAGCAGCTCCTGCAAGCAGCTCCGGGGCCCCGACTTAAGACGAGACGAACACTTTGCACTATTAATGAACTTGCAAAACTGACTTGGGCATTCAGTCCAATATGCGAAAGCAATCATTCATTTTATTGAACCACTGGGGATCAAACCACACTGGGGTCAAACGGCAAGCTGGTGATGGTAAAGTTAGCACCAGTTCATTTTTGTAAAGCGCTGTGGATATGTTGGTGCTACATAAACAAAGATTATTATTATTCCCATTTTCAACTCCTCCATCTGCTGTGATGTTATGCATTTTCACTGTTTGCTTCTTGAACAATAAAACTTATACAGCTCTCAAACAGAAGGGTCAATATTATATTCTATTTATTTGTAGCCTTTGTTTCAGCTGTACTGTTCCCTAAGAGTGCTGTCACATAGCATTCCAACACCTGTTCGGTAGCCTCGTCTTAACCCCCCGCAAATCGGGGGTTCGTAGACTATAATGGTGCCGGCAGGGGGAATGTGCACCACTACTCTATCTTACTGTCTGCGGCTCTGATATCAAATTGACAGCACTATAACCAATAACTGAACCATCAACTCTGGCAGAACTGCCGAACTCACTATTTGGCAATAACCGAAGAGTGTCGGAAACTCGACCCTCGACCTGGGAAGGTTGAATAAAGAAATGTTTTGCTTTTTTTTTTTTTAAACAACATGTAGCCAGGGGCCAGGGGTCTTCTGAAAATGGAAAACCCCTTTAAGCTTTTATAAATCAAGCAAATCTTTTGTCCATTTTCAATGTTAAAGGGAACCTGTCACCCCCAAAAACGAAGGTGAGCTAAGCCCACCAGCATCAGGGGCTTATCTACAGCATTCTGTAATGCTGTAGATAAGCCCCCGATGTATTCTGAAAGATGAGAGAAAGAGGTTATATTATACTCACCCAGGGGCGGTCTCGGTCACGGTCCGATCTGATGGGTGTCGCGGTCCGGTCCGGCACCTCCTATCTTCATCAGATGACGTCCTCTTCTTGTCTTCACCCTGCGGCTCCGGCGCAGGCGTACTTTGTCTGCCCTGTTGAGGGCAGAGCAAAGTACTGCAGTGCGCAGGCGCCGGGCCTCTCTGACCTGCAGCGTAAAGACAAGAAGAGGACGTCATCGTAAGAAAATGGGAGGCCCCGGACCGCGACGCCAATCTGATTGGACCGCCCGCCCAGGTGAGTATAATCTAACCTCTTTTTCTCATCTTTCAGGTTACATCGGGGGCTTATCTACAGCATTACAGAATGCTGTAGATAAGCCCCTGATGGCGGTGGGCTTAGCTCAACTTCCATTTTGGGGTGACAGATTCCCTTTAAACTATTATGTCCTCTAACATATCAAACATGGTTACAAAATATGACCCATTAACAGTATCTAGTCTGCTTGTTAACAGATTCCAGGTTGCAAAAGTAAATACTACAAGAAATCGATAGGACCTGTAAAAATTGAGGAAGATATATTCCAAATAAGT
Organism: Ranitomeya variabilis; assembly: GCF_051348905.1. NCBI lineage: Eukaryota > Metazoa > Chordata > Amphibia > Anura > Dendrobatidae > Ranitomeya > Ranitomeya variabilis. The sequence continues at coordinate 168,299,428 of NC_135238.1, forward strand.
GACATTTCATATGTATGCACTTTAAAGCTATGGTTAATCTCAGGCAGATCTTTCAATGTTAATATCCAAAATATCTTTGCAGGGATAATCCTTGGTCCCCTGTTAGCACATTGCAATACACAAATGTCTCCATCTGCTGTCTTTATACCAATACACACAGACACATATGGTTATATCTGTTAACAGACAATTGCTGCTGGCGGACGCCTGTGGAACATCAGAACCTATCACAGGACTCAATCACATATTTATGTGCACATCTATTTGATTAGATTGTAAAAACAAATATATGTTCTTGCCAGTGCGCTTATCTTTGCAGAATTTCTATTTACAGATTGGAATTAATAACTCAGCAAGGCACCTTAATCTATCTACATGATAATAATGTATGACATTATATTTCTGACAAACTGTAAGCAAGCGCTATGTCTGTGTCCTTGAAGACCAGGAAATTACCAGTCATAACTAGGGATGAGCGGACCAATGGATATTCAGGTTCATCGGGTTCGAACAATTTTTAATTCAAAGTTCAGTTTCAGTATTATTATTATTATTATTATTAATAAACCTTTTTTTAGCGTCATTTATTCCATGTGAAAAGGGGCAAATATAGACAAGTACAATAAACATGATCAAAAACAAGGTACACAAAAGTACAGAAGGAGAGAGGACTCTGCCCGCGAGTTCTCACAGTCTACACCAGAACTCTACCTGAACTTGAACCCTATAGATGTCAATGGGTACCCAATGTTTGGTGCTGTAAAATGGTTGTTGTAAGGGCTAGAGGCCTGCCAAAGGAAGGAGAGTACCCCACAGAGACTCTTGATCTCCACTAAAATGGACTTCTGTAACTATTTATTGACTTACTGATATAGTTTCATTAACTCCACAGCGCTTTACAGACTTTATTGGCACTGTCCCCAATGAGGTTCACAATCTGAATTCCCTATCAGTATGTCTTTGGAGTGTTGGAGTAAACCCATGCATTCCTGTGGAGAACAGACAAATTCCTTGCAGATTTTTTCCTTGGTGGGATTTGAACCCACAACCCCAGCATGGCAAGAGTGTAGTGCTAACCACTGAGTCACCATGCTGCCCTAACTATTGAGCCCCTTCTAAGCATAGGCCTTCAGAATGCTGTAGCATACATACAGTATGTATGTGAATGTAAAACCATGGAATTATGAGAATAATAGGAACTATAGAGATGTTAATGTTATGCAAACGATGCAAAAATGGAAACACATTTTTCAAAACTTCTCAATTTATTCAATATCGAGTACAAGCACCACACGCAGCTGCTATCAATGAGATTATTAATAGATATGAGCAGACCCGTGGCAGTTCGGGTTCTGGTACTGTATTCAAACTTAAACCAAAAGCCAAACCCCATTGAAAGCAATGGGATCCCAGACTTTTGTACAGGAAAATTCTCTCTCACTTCCCCTCGACCACCAAACATTGCAACAGACTTCTGACGATTGTTCGTGTTATGTGTTTAGCACTTTAAAGTTTGGGTCTGCTCATCCCTAGTTATTAATGGTTGTCTGAGGAATGTTCTGCCACACTGAATGCACTTTTACAAATCATCAAGATCTGCTTCTTGCAGTGTACTTTGCAATGACGTCCGAGATGTGCTCAATGGGAGACTTGTCAACCACGTGAAAATTTATACATCGTACTATAATAATAATAATAATAAACTTTATTTATATAGCGCCAACATATTCCGCAGCGCTTTACAGTTTAACAGTTTCAAACAACAATCATAGGTAACAATGTTAGCAATACAATAATACAGTAAAGCAAAATAAGACGACCCTGCCCGTGAGAGCTTACAATCTACAATGAGGTGGGGGGAGATACAAAGTACAGGAGTGTATTTACAATGATGTATTTACAATGATGGTCCAGCCATCTTCAGGGGGTGGGGGATAGATGGAGATAGTGAAAGGGCTACACACACACAAACATAAAATGACCTTGATTAGTTAATGTGGTAGGCCGCTCTGAACAAATGTGTTTTGAGGGAGCGCCTAAAACTATGCAAGTTGTGGATGGTCCTAATATCTTGTGGTAGAGCATTCCAGAGGTTTGGCACAGCACGGGAGAAGTCTTGGAGTCGGGAGTGGGAGGTACGGATTAATGCCGGTTAGTCGAAAGTCATTTGCAGAGCGCAGCGGTCGGTTAGGCCGATAGACCGAAATGAGGGAGGAGATGTATGGAGGTGCTGCACTGTGGAGAGGTTTATGGGTGAGAACAAGAACTTTGAATTGTATCCTGTAATGAATGGGCAGCCAGTGTAATGACTGGCGAAGAGCGGACACGTCCGAGTAACTATTAGCTAGATAGACAACCCTGGCTGCTGCATTAAGGATAGACTGGAGAGGGGAAAGTCGAGTAAGGGGGAGGCCAATTAATAGAGCATTGCAGTAGTCCAGGCGGGAGTGGATCGGGCGACAGTGAGGGTTTTTCTTGTCTCCATGGTAAGAAAAGGGCGGATTCTAGAGATGTTCTTTAGGTGTAAGTGGCACAAGCGGGCAAGAGATTGTATATGGGATGTGAAGGAGAGATCAGAGTCAAACAAAACACCCAGACAGCGCGCCTGCTGCCGGGGTGTTATTATGGTGCCACCCACGGAGAGGGAAATGTCAGATTTAGGGAGGTTAGTAGAAGGCGGGATCAGAAGAAGTTCAGTTTTGGAGAGGTTGAGTTTCAGATAGAGAGCGGACATGATGTCAGAGACGGCGGACAGACAGTCAGTGGCGTTCTGTAGTACAGCGGGGGGTAAGGTCAGGGGATGACGTGTATAGTTGTGTGTCATCAGCATATAGATGGTACTGAAAGCAAAATCTGCTGATGGTCTGTTCAATTGGGGCTGTGTAGAGGGAGAAGAGAAGGGGGCCAAAAACTGAGCCCTGGGGTACCCCGACAGTGAGAGGAAGAGGAGATGAAGTGGAACCAGAGAAGAGAACACTGAAGGAGCAGTCAGAAAGATAGGAGGAGAACCAGGAGAGAGCAGTGTCCTTAATGCCTAATGACTGGAGCCTAGAGAGTAGGAGAGGGTGGTCAACAGTGTCAAAAGCTGCAGAAAGGTCGAGAAGAATGAGTAGAGAGTGGTCCCCATTACATTTTGCTGTCAGAAGGTCATTGGTCACCTTGATGAGTGCAGTTTCTGTCGAATGTAGGGGGCGAAAACCGGACTGTGAAGGGTCTAGGATGGAATGAGTGGAGAGGTAGCGGGTAAGGCGGGAGTAGATCAGGCGCTCCAAGAGTTTAGAGATGAAGGTGAGATTGGAGACCGGTCTGTAGTTATTTGGGCAGGATGGGTCGAGGGTTGGTTTTTTTAGTAATGGAGTAATGATAGAGTGTTTGAAGGAGGAGGGGAAAATGCCAGAGGAGAGGGAGAGATTAAAGATTGTGGTTAGGTGAGTTGTGAAAACTGGAGAGAGAGACTGGAGGAGGTGTGAGGGAATGGGGTCAGTAGTGCATGTAGTCGGATGAGAAGAGGAGAGGAGCTTGGAGACTTCTTCTTCTGTGATGGGATCGAATGTGGAAAGTGAGCCAGGGGAGATGCAGGGAGGGATAGGAGTCACTGCACTTGGTGTCTGGGATCGGATTTCCTGACGGATATTGTCTATTTTCTCTATAAAGTGGGAGGCCAGGTCATCAGCACAAATGTCTGTCATAGGGGCTTGTGCTTTTGGCCGGAGGAGGGAGTGAAAGGTGTTAAAAAGTTTCTTGGGGTTGCTGGATAGTGAGGAGATCAGGGTGGTGTAGTAGGTCTGTTTGGCAAGGTGAAGGGCAGAGTTATAGGTTCTTACCATAAATTTGAAGTGTGTGAAGTCTTCTGGTGTGCATGTTTTCCTCCATAAGCGTTCAGCACTCCTAGAGCATCGCTGGAGAAATCGGGTTTGCGATGTGAGCCAGGGCTGTTTCACTCTGTGTTTGGAGGTTCTGAGGATGAGGGGAGCTACTTGTTCAAGGGTGCTTCTAAGAGTGTGATTGTAGTGATGTACAGCCAGATCAGGACATGAAAAAGAAGAGATTGGGGACAATGATGAGTGTAGGGAGTTTGAAAGCGTATGAGGGTTAATGGCATGTAGATTTCTGAATGTGTTGTAGGTAGGAGAGTGCTGGGGTGGGGGAGGAATTTTGAGTGTGAAGGATAGAATGTTGTGGTCAGAGAGGGGAAGCGGTGAGTTATCTAGGTAGGAGATTGAACAGAGCCAGACAAAGACCAGGTCCAGGGTATTACCGTCTTTGTGTGTTTCAGAGGTTGAGAGCTGTGAGAGGCCTAGAGAAGTGGTTAGTGATAGAATCTGGGATGCCGATGTGGAAGTGGGACTGTTAATGGGGATGTTGAAGTCTCCCAGGATAATGGTTGGAAGTTCTGAGGACATGAAGTGCTGCAGCCAGGCTGCGAAGTGGTCCAGGAAGTGGGTGGTTGAGCCTGGGGGCCGGTATATAACCGCTACTCTGAGGGAGAGGGGACAAAAATGACTAAAATTAAAGTATTGGTTTACAGTAGATATAAGTAGCAGAACTAAGAAGTTATTTTTCTGAATGTGATCTGGAATTATTTTGTGTCTAGACAGGAATTAGAACTGGAATTACAAATAACAGTTAATGCGCTAGTTTTTTTTCAGCCAAAATACATGCAAAACTAGTATATACTAGTCAATTTTTGGAACTCCACGAAATGTAGGTAATGAATTTTAAAAAAAGTAGAAATGATTGACAAGACATTAGTTGTTTTTTATTAGATGCAAACTACTCAAAACATATTTAATGGGATGAATGAGCAAATGGGAACAGCACCATTTCAACTATCACCTAAGGCAAGAAAATGACAAGCAAAGCCCTCTCCCAGGGGACAATGCAGTTGATTCTATGATATGTGTCCCCTACCAATGGTGGTAAAATGTTTCTCAATTCATTACGAGTTTTTGTATAAGTTTTTAAAATGAGCTACTTAGTATTGTACAGTCATATTCCTGCTTGCAGTATGTTTGCAGAAAATATTTGTAGATTTAATTATAATAGAACAATTGTGATGTCATCGATGTGATGTCACTATAGATGTAATCTCATCAGAATGTGTATAGTAAAAAATGACGACCTCGTGTAAATAGTCTAAAGGAGAAAACTGACCACAGTAACGAATCAGTGCAGAATTCGCTGTGAATGATTGCTGTTTGCAGCAAGGCTAGTATTTCTGACAAAAGAGAGATGGAGCCCATCGAGTGGTATATAAGTATCGCTATACGCTTTCCATAACACTTATTTTCCTGCTTATCTATTTACATTTCAGCCTGCTCTCTCGCGTCGCTGTGCCACCAAGTAGATCTTGGTCACTTACCCGCATTGAGAGACATTGTAGCTACTGAGCTTTGCACTGAATGCATATGAGACGTGTCACCTTGCTCAACGACCTTATTATTGTCCACAAGGAATTCGCTGCTAGGTTTCATGGTTCGGGGCGCTGCTTTTTGAGTTATATCCACTCTGCACAAGAAGAATGTCGCGAATCTTAATATACTGGGTTAATGGTCAGTTATCTTGACTCTAGTCATAAAGACAGGAAGATGGCTCGTTTTGAAGCTGATCGCCTTTAGCACCTGAGAAGACAATTAAAATCTAAATGCGCGGCAAACCGCCCTGCCTTGAGACGGCTGCTTCCTGCAAGGAATTTTGATAGGCCGGTAATTAAATCTGTGGCATTTCAGACCTGCTGTCTCTCCAAATTTAGATGCTATCAAAATCCTAACAGACTGATAGGCCCAATCCAATGTACTTGCAAGGAAGACTATATCTTAAGGAGCTCTATCAGTTCCAAGAGATTAACCATCTGAGTTCAGGATGGACGGTTACGTCAGCCAGTGACCCCTATGCTAATATTTTCATTTTTGGGCTCTGTGATTAAACATTGCTTTTCTTCTGTTACTGAGGTCTTAGGACATTTTTACACATGGCCGATTTGTTAAAAATTTCTTCAGCTGAAAATGAGTTACATACAGCCATACATTTGGAGTTAGAATATAGAACAATTTTTAGAAAATGAATGCCTGTCTATTTCTGTATTTTAAAGAAAGCATGCAGAAATAATGTACACAAAATCAGAAATGTTGCAGCTTGTTCTGATTATCCCAAATGTTGCAGCTTGTTCTGATTATCCCAAATGCTGCAGCTTGTTCTGCTTCAGTTGTTATCTGACGCTGGTATTGTAGTCTCCTCTTAACCATCTGTGTACTTTGACTTTGACCATGGCTTACCGTGTCCTGAAGTTCATCCTCTATTTTTGACCATGTCTTGCACATCAGATGTAAACTGCCAGTTGGCGGCTACTGCGGGATTTGTCATTTGTCAACTTCTTGTTGCAGTGTAACAATTCCAGAATTGAGGTTAAAAGGAATCTCTCTGCAGGCTTTGCTACCTGATCTGAGAGCAGTGTAATTTAGGAAAAAGGACCCCGAATCCAATGATATACACTTAGGTTACTGGGTGCAGCAGTTGTGACACAATCACAGTTGTTAGATGTAGCATGAAGCAGAGCTCAGAAAGCTGCTCCTTTCCACACCACAGTTTTCTGTGTACATTGAATATTGATTGTAAGCTGCTAATCAGTGCTAGGGGCGGGGTAGGACCAGGTCTCACTGGGCACTAGTCCAGGCGATGATAATATCCTGCTGATAAAACACTCATTGTATTGAAACAACAGCACACAGCCTAATAAGTAGCACATCATTGAAATCAGGGTCTCAGCCTTCCTTCCTCATGCTGCCATCAGATTATATAGCAAATGGCAGAGACCTGCTGACAGATTTCCTTTAATGAGCCAATACCAGAGATCCATTGAACTCACTGCTTGGTTTAGCCTGGTCATTGCTGACTGCTGTTTTCCTCAGCCCGCTGGTAAGTATAAAGCTGGGTATCTTTATATCAGGCCATCCAGATTCTATTACCTTCAGCCATGCAGTGAAATGCCGGCTGTAATCTGATTTGAGAATGGATCCCATAGTTTGCTATGGGATCGTTCACATTAATCCAATGCTGTTGAGTAGGAGACTTCAAAAAATCTTGAGTAGAAACCTTCAAAAAGAACCTGAAGACTCACCTCTTCCAACAAGCCTACAGCCTGCAGTGATCCTCAACCCACTGAACTGCCGCACAACCAGCTTTACCCTCTCTTAGTGTAACCTCACCCATCTCTGCAGACTGTGAGCCCTCATGGGCAGGGTCCTCCCTCCTTATGTAAATGTGTGCCTTGTTTTTTGCTCATGTTTAGCTGTATTTGTCTGTATTTGCCCCCTTTTCACATGTAAAGCGCCATGGAATAAATGGCGCTATAAAAATGTATTATAATAATAATAATAATAACGGATCAGATAACATTAAAGGTTAAATGGTCTTTCTTCCAGTTCACCTGTTTAGCAATAGTAACCAGTGAAAAGCAGAATTATAACTAATGCCATTTTGGCATCAATTGTTATAAAAACAAAAAGCTAATACGGATATGTGGTAACCTGGAGTAACAATATGTTTCTCCAGAAACAGAAAGATGCTTGTAAAGGTTGAACCTCAGTTATAAAATGCGCAGTGATGCTGAAAAGAACAGGTTTCACTTATAAAGCCTTCCACTATGTTTGACCCTGGGCATGTTTATTGGTAAGTAGTGATGAGCGAGTGTACTCATTGCTCGGGTTTTCCAGAGCTTTTTCTGGTGGTCTCCGAGTATTTGTTAGTGCTTGGAGATTTAGTTTTCGTTGCCGCAGCTGCATGATTTACAGCTACTAGCCAGGCTGAATACATGTGAGGAATCCCTGTTTGTTAGGGAATCCCCACATGTATTTAGGCTGTCCAGCAGCCGTAAGTCATGCAGCTGAGGCGACGAAAACTAAATCTCCGAGAACTAACAAATACTCGGAGACCACCTGAGCAACGAGTATACTCGCTCATCACTATTGGTAAGTCTCCTTTAAATGAAAAGAAATCTTATTCTAGGTAGGTCAGGTTCTAAAGAATGTTCTTTTTTTTACAAATTTTAGGCTTTAGAAATTTTCTTTAATCCATATGACTATATTTTGGTTGACTCAAAAGTTATCACTGAGGTTTTTGGGCCAAGCGAGGCCAGTCTTTTATTCTGCTTATTACAGCAACAACAAACGCATACAATGTAGCTCTTTAGCAGCCGGCAAAGTAAAAAATCCTTTTAGCATAAAAAATAATCAGCAGTCTTTTCACAACTTCAAAAGCCCCAGCCTAGCAATGTATTTAGCAAACAGCAGTGGAAGTGCCTGTTCCTTGATTAATAGAGAACACAAACCTCACCCCCTACATACAGTAGTGTGCCATTTATGCTCGCTATTCATGTCTCCTTATCTTCCTTAGCGTTCTAAAATAATCAGTTTCTGATGTCTGGGATTATCGAGGATATCTCTCTCTATGAGGTATATATGAGTTAGCCAGAAGGAGTCAAGAGTTCTTCTGCGAACAAATGTGTTCTGATGTAGTGGTGGTAATTCTTACACCTGGACAGCTAGAGAGCTGTGATGTCTAGTTAGTGGCCAGACGGCCTAGGATTTAATTGGTACTGTGATGCATAGTGTGTGTGGAAGTGAGCTTCTTAGTGCCATGAGCTTGTCCAACCCAGGAGACAGGGATCCAGTGAGACCACTTCCACCACTAATGCACATGATAGGGATAGAAGTACTAGAACAACAAAAATGAATGACCCAGCTTCCAGGATGGCAAGTCTTGATAAAATGTATAATTCTTTATTCAAGATTATTTAAAATCAGATAAATGTCCAGGTATGTGTCAAGGACACGTAGAGCAATAGTCCATTGATAGGGAAAACATGGGGAAAAAAGTTTGTCATTCCAAACGCGTTTCGAAAGCATGAATATGGTATGAATATCAATGGACCATTGTCCTTTGTCCTTGACACATACCTGGACATTTATCTGATTTTACATTATCTGGAATAAAGAATTATACATTTTATCAAAACATGCAGTCCTGAGAGCTGGATCATCCTTTGTTCTTATCGTGGTTGAGTGCCTGGAGTGACGTTGATCACGGTCTCCGGCACTGATTAAAGCCGATCGGGGGTGAGCTGGTTTTCATTTTTTCAATAGAAGCATTAAGAGACACATCTTAATTAGAGATGAGTTGACCCGTCGAAGTTCAGGTTCTAGTACCCGACTCGAGCTTTAGTCCAAAGTTCGGTTTGGTACCAGAACTGTATGTGAACTTAAACCAGAACCCCATTGAAAACAATGGAGACCTGAACTTTGGATCTGGAAAAAATCTCTCTCTTTCTGCAACGGACTTCCGTGAGAAGACCATGTTCTGCATCTAGCACGAAACACTAACTGTCCAGTAAGAATCTAAAACTTTTGAGTTCGGGTCTGCTCATCTCTAGTCTTAATCTTTGAATTCAGGTTTTTTCTTAATTCATTCCCATGTCTAAAGATTTAAAGCATCTAGCCCCTAGCCATACAGTTTGTCTTTACAAAAAATTGTGCACAAATGGCTTATCCTAAAGAGTTTGGTACTGCCATTATTGGATGCCGTTGTTGCAGCAAGTCAGTTTGTGAAATGTTTTCCCTCCTAAATATTCCATGATGAACTTTGAATGCTGAAGTGCAAAACCATAGCAATTCAAGTATAAAGCGGTGGAAAACATAAAGCTACAGAGAGGGGTCGCCAACTGACAAGTGAATAAAGTCATCGGAATCAAGGTGGCTTTGCAGTCCAGGGTTCATATCCCACCAAGGACAACATGGGCAAGGAGTTTGTATGTTCTCCCTGTGTGGGTTTCCTCCCCCACTCCAAAGACATACTGATAGGGAATATAGATTGTGAACCTCAATGGGGACAGCAATATCAATGTTCGTAAAGCTCTGGGGAATATGATGGTGCTATATAAATAAGCATAATAAATAAAAGTTACAAATTCTCTGCTGACCCAATAACTACAAAAATCCAAACCTCCTCTGTCATTAACATCAGCACAAGACCTGTGCACTTATAACGTCATGGCCGAGCAGATGCATACAAGTCTTATGTCACCATGTACAATCTTAAGCGCCGGATATAGTGGTGTAAGGCAGCCACCATTGGACGCTGGAGCAGTGTCCTGTGGAGTGATGAGCTACGCTTCTTCATATGGCAGTTAGATCGATGTCTCTGGGTTTGGCGAATGGAAGGAGAACATTGCCTGACTGCATTTTGAGGAATTTTAAGTTTGTTGAAGGAGGGATAATGCCCTAGATTGGTTTTTCAGACTTATTATTATTATTATTATTATTATTATTATTATTATTTATGTAAAAGGCTTAGACCCTTTAGTTCCTGTTAAATGGTCACTATCAACATCATAAATGTTTAAAATTGCAAAGTTCTTGCAAAAACAAGAAACTTTGCAATTTACTTGAAATTACAAAGAAAACAAGTGACAAAGTAGGCAGAAAAAAACTAAAAAGTCACAAAAATGGTGAGCACCAGAGAGCAGCACAGGGGGCATGATAAAAAAAAAACAACTCCCATATCTGTAGGATATGAGCCTTCTTTATTTTAGTTGAAGGGATGCTGGAAATCATTGACAATTTTGAAAAACGTATCAATGGAACCATAGTTTCTGAGGAGCATTGTTTTATTGATAGCCGTGTACTTGCAGAATACATAGCTCAGCCGGCAGCAATAAACGCTCTTGTACTATCGTTAAGGCTGCAGAATACATCCTGCAGTTTAGGGATCTGCTGAGGACTCTGCAGCCCGGATTACTCGACACAATAAAATCGAACACCTAAATGTTCCCTTTAATATTAATTAGATTTTTGCTGCATGCCGGAGCTAAGTCAGTAGCAGGACTGCAGGCTATGCCATTGACTTTCAGCTCATGATAACATTTTGCTTGTATATAATCTGATTTAATTACCCAACTGCCTCGGACTCAGATTGATTCAGAGGAGGGAGACCCCAATCATAACATATGTAATAAAAACACCAATTATTTTGTGTTATGCCTGCTGGGCCCAAAATAGCAGAAGGAGTTTGATGCTGAAGAGATATTTGTTGTATAGCTACTTAATAACACTATCAGAAGCTTAATTAATGTTATTAAATATGATAGCACTTCTGCCATCAAAATGTCATTACAGCACAAATATTTACAGGGCTGTCAACAAAGGAAAACATTTTTGAGGATTAGCAACGAATGATATAGTGATTTTAAGGTATTAACAAGAAAGGACTTAAGGCTTTGGGAAAAAATGGAGCATTCTATCACTTTCCGAATTCTGTACAATTCTTCATTCTCCTGTTCTAATACATCTCAGAGATGTCATACAAACATTGCCATTCATGCCAACCTGTAAGAACCTTTTTTGCACCTTCTTGCCTGTAAAAGCTTGTTTCTGAAGTTTAAAGGGGTTGTCCAGGACTTTAAAATTAATGGTCTGTCCTTAGAATAGGTCACCAATGTCTGATCGTTGGGGGTACGACACCCAGCACCACTGCCGATTAGCTGTTCCTTTTGTCAGCAGCAGCAGGAACTGCTCAGTTACTTGAGTGACCTCCTCATCCGCCAGAGTCATAATGCAGGACACTTGGACACCTTCACCCAGAGAAATTCCATGAAAATGACTGTGTTTGGCCGAAATGTTGGACGTCTTTTTTTTTGTCTTTCCATTTGGGTCAATTTCATAAAATTATTGCATGACTCTTCAAATTGAGTGAAAAATTATTTTTCTATTCTATCCTTAGGATAGGTCAACAATGAGTGATCATGGTGGTATGACACCCAGCACAACCACCAATGAGCTGTTCCTGGTGTCGGCAGTGGCAGGAGCTGCTCAGTTATGTTGATGCACAGTTCCATCAATGGCATATTGGTCACAGCCAGGTACTGCACATCCATCCCCTGTTCAAATCAATAAGGGGAAGACATGCAGTACCCGGCCACAGCCACTACTATTCCATTGACAAAGCTGTGTTGTGCAGTTCCGGCTGCCTCTGATACCGGGAACAGCTGATCGTCGGGAGTGCCGGGTATCTCAGTCCCACCAATCAGACATTGATAAGCCTATTCTATGAATAGGCCCAAAAGAGTCAGAAAAAAACCCTTTAATGTTGCTGAACATTAATCTGTCAGATCATTGGGGAAGTATTATCATTGGGTCATCATAGCCACATAATCTATTCTTATAGACGTACTTTCCGCATTTTTTTACATAGGAGTTTCGAGTTCAGAAATCCCATTTTTATATAAGTTATAAGGTAATTGTGACAAAGAATTTCTCAGTATAAAGGATCTGTCCGGTCCTGTATTTCACATACAACCCACTGAAGGGATCCGCAACCGGTGTGCTTGACTGCCCCTCTGTAAACTATATTTCTTAGAATGGATGAGAAGTTTAGGAATAATAGAGACCAGGCAGACCGCAGTTCCTCCAACAAGAAGGCAAATTTTTTGAGTCAATGCGAGAAAGTCGGGAGGGGGTTTAGTACCATCTTACTAGAATTTTGTAATACTGCTCCTTGGAATCACGATTCGCCATAATTAACAATAGCTTAACAAAATATTCCAAGAAGTGGGATAAATGGAACTCGAGATTTGCTAAATCTTAAATTCTAAGTTATAGCATGATAATTTTAAACTGGTTCCTTTACCTTATTTCATTGTTTGGTTGATAGACACCACATGTACAGTACAGACCAAAAGTTTGGACAGACCTTCTCATTTAAAGATTTTTCTGTATTTTCATGACTATGAAAATTGTACATTCACACTGAAGGCATCAAAACTATGAATTAACACATGTGGAATTATATACTTAACAAAAAAGTGTGAAACAACTGAAATTATGTCTTATATTCTAGGTTCTTCAAAGTAGCCACCTTTTGCTTTGATGACTGCTTTGCACACTCTTGGCATTCTCTTGATGATCTTCAAGAGGTAGTCACTGGGAATGGTCTTCCAACAATCTTGAAGGAGTTCCCAGAGATGCTTAGCACTTGTTGGCCCTTTTGCCTTCACTCTGCGGTCCAGCTCACCCCAAACCATCTTGATTGGGTTCAGGTCTGGTGACTGTGGAGGCCAGGTCATCTGGCGTAGCACCCCATCACTCTCCTTCTCGGTCAAATAGCCCTTACACAGCCTGGAGGTGTGGTTGGAGTCATTGTCCTGTTGAAAAATAAATGTTGATCCAATTAAAAGCAAACCGGATGGAATAGCATGCTGCTGCAAGATGCTGTGGTAGCCATGCTGGTTCAGTATTCCTTTAATTTTGAATAAATCCCCAACAGTGTCACCAGCAAAGCACCCCCACACCATCACACCTCCTCCTCCATGCTTCACGGTGGGAACCAGGTATGTATAGTCCATCCGTTCACGTTTTCTGCGTCACACAAAGACACGGTGGTTGGAACCAAAGATCTCAAATTTGGACTCATCAGACCAAAGCACAGATTTCCACTGGTCTAATGTCCATTCCTTGTGTTCTTTAGCCCAAACAAGTCTCTTCTGCTTGTTGCCTGTCCTTAGCAGTGGTTTCCTAGCAGCTATTTTGCCATGAAGGCCTTCTGCACAAAGTCTCCTCTTAACAGTTGTTGTAGAGTTGTGTCTGCTGCTACAACTCTGTGTGGCATTGACCTGGTCTCTAATCTGAGCTGCTGTTAACCTGCGATTTCTGAGGCTGGTGACTCAGATAAACTTATCCTCAGAAGCAGAGGTGACTCTTGGTCTTCCTTTCCTGGGGCGGTCCTCATGTGAGCCAGTTTCTTTGTAGTGCTTGATGGTTTTTGCCACTGCACTTGGGGACACTTTCAACGTTTTCCCAATTTTTCGGACTGACTGATCTTCATTTCTTAAAGTAATGATGGCCACTCGTTTTTCTTTACTTAGCTGCTTTTGTCTTGCCATAATGCAAATTCTAACAGTCTACTCAGTAGGACTATCAGCTGTGTATCCACCAGACTTCTGCTCAAAACAACTGATGGTCCCAACACCATTTATAAGGCAAGAAATCCCACTTATTAAACCTGACAGGGCACACCTGTGAAGTGAAAACCATTCCCGGTGACTACCTCTTTAAGCTCATCAAGAGAATGCCAAGAGTGTGCAAAGCAGTCATCAAAGCAAAAGGTGGCTACTTTGAAGATCCTAGAATATAAGACATATTTTCAGTTGTTTCACACTTTTTTGTTAAGTATATAATTCCACATGTGTTAATTCATAGTTTTGATGCCTTCAGTGTGAATGTACAATTTTCATAGTCATGAAAATACAGAAAAATCTTTAAATGAGGTGTGTCCAAACTTTTGCTCTGTACTGTAGATCTGAATGATATATATGTTTTCATCACCTAATCATCAATAGCTTTTACATTTATAATATAATGTTAAGACAGATACATATAATTCTTGTTTCTATGCTGTTATGTCTTACTACTTTATAGCTATGTATCTTCAAAGTTTTCTAAATTTTTTGTCCCTTTCCCTTCCTTCCCTATTTTTTCCCTTCCTTTCCCTTGTTTTCTCCCTACTTTCTCATTTAAAGTTTAAAAAATTAATAAACACAATTGAAATATAAATAATAGAGACCAAACCTTATTAATAGTACCAGCTGCTGCGTAAATTAAAAAAATATACACTTGCCTATACTTTCTGTGTCCTATATTGATCTGCTCACATGAAAAATGTCACGTGACCACTGAAGCTAATCAGTAGCTATTGTTCTAAGGCAACCTTAACAATTCCTTCATAACAGAATAACATTGCCAGAGCTGCAGAACAGTGTTACTTCTGACTGGGCAGAAAAGTGAAGGCTGCAGCTTGTCAGTAATTACTGATGGATTACATGACATTGGTCAGTCAGGAGAACGTTGGGTGAGACATACTTATCAGGGAGGTGGAACGATGTTAGAAATAGAGGTATATATAGATTTTTTTTCTACCTTTCTAATGTTCTGTGTACAACATAGTAGCCAACAACTGGATAGTCCCTTAATAATGGGACCAAGAAGGTGAGTACAAAATAATACTCACCTCCCAGACTCCATATTCAGTGCAGTGTCCTCTGCTGGGATCAGCATCCAGCCGGCATACTGTGATCTCTGAAGCCAGTCGCCGGCTACTAATTGGCGGCATTCACATTTCATCTGAATGGAAAAAACACTAGCAGGGACCGCAGTGAATGGTCTGGGAGGTGATTATTTTTCCACCTCCTTTAGCCCATTAATAAGGAGTTGTCCAGTAGTTGACAGTCTCTTCATGGTTCATTATTTACTTACAGTATGACAGAAAGAAGTAGCAGCCATTTTTTTTGCCTTTGCTTCTTAGTTTGATAGCGTGTTAGAGAGACAGAGATCATGTTGCAGTTTTATTTAGCTTATCGCAGTGCAGGATTCGCACTTACACTGCTCAGTTCTGCTTTATAACGTCCTCCATGATATATCACACTGCATTGTAACCTCAAAGTTCTATCCATATGTGGCCATTTACCTCTAGCCTTGAAGGTATCCACAATGTTCTTTACCAGACAGCGGACAAAGGAGTAAAATATCATTCAGACTAAAGCTTTGCAAATACACATTGTAAAAGTGAAACATATTTTTGGGCCAAGTGGGTGAAAATTCTCTTTTTAGAACAAAATAATTGTTTTACCATTTTCCCCTGACTTCTTTTTGCCAGAGGCTTTATGCTGATGATGATCAATGAGCATGCATGGCTGTAGTGTTAAAATATGAGGTCAGAATTCTCTGAAAATGCAAACATCAGCCAGAAACTGCGTGTGACTACTACCAATATATTTTTACACAATGGAACAATGCCAACCTAAAATTATTCTTGCTAGAGCGAACTCCCTGCGGAAGCCACATTTTAAGTTCAAATCCCAGCAGAGCCAAGCCAGTTAAAAACATCTCCATAACGTTTAGTTGCCTCGGGTGCTGTTCTCGGGCTCTGTAGCACGTCACAAGGAGAATTGAGTGCTCACCTGCCCTTCCATTATAGCCTAATGTCCTGAAGGGATGCTATTCAATTAAAATGTTGAGGGCTGTGATTTGATTTTTCCATGAATAAAAAAAAAATGCATGATCTCAGCGGCCAGGGGGTTGGTCGGTACTTAGCAGAAGCCTGAAGTTCACATCTCCACTTTTATTAAAGTCAGCTCTAAACTCTCTTGTAATTTGCAGTAGTAGAGTTAAGGGCAATGTAAGGGTAATTATTCCTCATTAAGAACGACATTACTGATTTCCAGGGTTTGTCGGTATCGTAACATTGCAGAAAGATGTCTTCCTTTGGGTGCTTTCACACTTTGCTTTCTTTGTGGGAAAATTATTGCATTTTTAGCTACATTTTTTAGGAAGCAAAATAGTTTTTTGCTCGTTAAATTTTTTTTCGAACAAATCCCCTGCAGTCAGAAGTTAGATGTAGAGATGGGCGTAACCAAACTTTTGGTGTTCATATCAGTTAGTGTCCGGTGCTAAACGCCAAAGACAGAATTCTCCCTGAAGTCCGTTTCCATGTTCGGAGTTCTAGGGAAAGTCCATTGCAGAGAGAGAGAATTAATTTTCCAGCTCAAAAGTTTGGGTCAAGTTTCATACAGTTCTGAACTTCTTTTACCCGAACCGAACTTTGAAATATTGTTTGGGTCGGGTAATAGAACCCGAACTTCTATGGGTCCACTCATTTCTACTAGTCTGCAATTAATACGGTATAAGGAGACACAATATAAACATTTGTGTTTTGTTTATGCTTTTTTAATGCATAGAACAAAAAGAAAAAGATAAAAAATGTGCAACAAAAAAGAGCCACCAAAAATGCTTTTTTTTTAGAACACCCAAAAAACCCACATGAAGTGTTTGTGAAGCTAACCTTCTGTTTTGTTTTTTTTTTGTTAATTAATATAAAGATTAGTATGTATCTCAATAAATACTTTAATGTAATTTAATGGCCAAACTGAACAGATATCAGAATAAATGTTGCAAATAACTGTAAGGCCGGGGTCCCACTAGAGAGGAATACGGACCTATGAGAGGCGCAAAAACAACGCATTGCACACTGACCAATGTTTCTATATGGGGCAGCTCCTATCTGCCTTATATTTCTCGGCCGTATTTTACCGGCTGAGAATATCGCAGCATGCTGCGTTTGTCAGCGTATTGCGCAAACAGATATGCAATGGTTTACTGTATGTAAACCAGGTCTCATATCCTGTCGGGTTTGATAAGGAGAGAGCAAAAGCCGGCAATTGAATTACCGACTTTTAAGCTATCTAGCTCTGTGTTAAATATAAAAAAAAAAATATATATATATATATATATATATATATATATATATATATATGACGTATGTATATATATATATATATATATATATATATATATATATATATATACACTATAGAGTATATATGTTTTCATGAATATTTGAGCCCATGGATCCATTTTATGTCCATTTTGCAAGCCGGAGAGAAAATCTCGCAGTACGGATGCCATACGGTGGTTTACATGCGCAAAATACGCAGCCACACCTTGCCTACGGATAACATAGGGATCACTGTTCAGGGAACATTTCTGCGTATTTGGTCTGCAAAAAACGGACCGCATTTTTATATGTTGTGTGTGACTCCAGCCTACTAGAGTTAAAAAATAACAAATGCAAATTCATGCAACGATAAACTTCACGGCTGAATGTTACGTTCTCTTCTTTCACGTCAACAAACAATATAACTGTTTGATAAAATAAACAGCATATTAGGGACAATGCTCAGCTTTTCACTCGTTTCATAGACTTTTAATGTTCAATGCCCGGCGGTCACTCCTCCACTCCAAATACTCCCCACCATGATCATGCAATCAGGAAAAAAGAGTCTCGGGACCCACAGGCTAATGATGACTAGTGGGGTCCAAGGAGTGGAAGTCTCAGTTATCATTTATTTATCAACACCCATTGACTTTCAGATGACCACAGTACAGATGCATTTTATCCTCTCTCAGCACCAGAACAATTGCAGAGAACACAGCCAGATACGTTTTATTCCACTTTGGACTTTACACTTTTTTATACTGACACCACATATTCTCAATGACGCCAGGTGAAGGATAAACTATCTGTCTTAGAACTTTTTTCTTAAGTAAAGATAGTTCTTGGATACAAGATGTTTAGTCCAAATATTGGACAAAAATTACTAATTTGTAATGCGCATGAGCACCTTTCTTGTAAAACCAGCTGGACAGCAGTAAAATAATAGCCATACATTCTGTAAGCCTGAACTACCACTGAACTACCAGTTTCAACACCAGGAACTTCCATAGGTCAACTGAAGTGAACTTTGGTCATGATGGAATCATATGCGGATCATAAGTCCCATTCTATTTATTTGTGACTCTGTGAGATGTTCTTTTTTATATAAAGTTGAAAAAATAACAAATGGGCATGATTCAATACTTTTAACAAACTTTGCATCAATCAATAGTACAAGCAAATATATAAAAAAAACTTTTGTAATATATCTTATCGCAGGAATCTGCTTCTTTCTGCACTTATGCGTCACTTCTTGCCTTCCTCCATGTCTACTGAATGCACCATCCACTGAAAAAAGCAGCTTAAATCCAGAACAGTGAGGTGTCAGGTTACAGTGCATATTTTAAAGGAGCCTGTCACATTGTATATGTAGTCCGATATGTGGACGGCACAGAAAAAAGGAGAAGCTCTGCAGAATCATATATAGGTTTGTGGAAAAAGATTCAGTATAACTTCGATTTTATTAATTCAATTTCCTGGTGAGTCCTACACAATGATTGACAGCTATCTCTGCATGCACAGTCATACAGGGAAGACTGCCAATCATCACTGAATAGCACCACCACTGGACTCATATACATACAACACAAGGGATTTCAATGAATAAAATACAAGTTTGCTGAAAATTTTGCCACAAAAAGATATTTCAATCTGATCAGTTCTTCTTGCCCTTTAAGATCTTGCCCACAAATCAGGCATTTTCAAGTTGACAACTTCTATTTCAATCTAAGCAGAAGTTTGGGAGAAGAGGAGAGATGAGCAAGGTGTGAAAACAAGCAGAGGCAGGGAGACAGAGATCAAGCTGCAGTTTTATTTAGCTTATTCCAGTGCAGGATTCACCCTTACACTGCTCAGTTCTGATGTATAATGCCCTTCATGATACTGCTGCTTCTGATCATGTGTTACCTAAGGAAAAAATAGCAGGAACCCCGCTGTGTGTTAGAGATAGAGCCTGCTGCAGGAAAAAAAAGGTGAAAAATGCAGGATACAATGTGATATAATATCCAGAAATATTGTTATTCCTCATGTACACACAAATCAGAGCTTATTCTGAAAAGTTCTATGAAAGTATAGATACCCTTTAACTATAAATATGCACTAACACTTTAGGCATAATCACAAAAGAAAATTATTGACAAAGAGAAAAATAAAAGTAATGAGATAAAAGTAGTCCTGCAAACAGTAAAATCATTTGTAGCCTTTGTTCTATGGGAATGAGTTGTACCAAGTGACAAACTCAGCTCGACTGTCTATGTATATTCTGACTTTATTGTCATTTCCCCTTAACATAGACATTTGAGATTTATAAAGGGCAAAATCATCTGCCCTTGTCAATTGTAGGCAGAAAATTCTTCAATAAATCGCCCACCATTATCCAGCAGGGAAAAAAACGTTAATAGGTCCCTAATTGCAAGCATGCAGGGCAATCAGAGGCCTAGAGCAGGAGCTGTCCTATTGGGAGCACATTACAAGTCTTTGCTGAATGTATTGCGCACAGCATTCCCAACATTTCACTGCACGGTCAAATACAGCAATGTGTAATAGGAGTGAGTGGGCTTTAGCCCATTACTATGTATAGTTATTGAGGTCATATTGTAGTGGAGCTAAAAGCTATTTTCATTACATTGCATTCTAAGACCAGCTCCCCTCCCCCGAAGCTGGGACAGAAACAGTGTCCTGCAAACTGTACTGTATTTTTTTTTTAACACAGATGGTTTCATATATTCATATATTTTAGTACTATAGATCTGGGTTTTCATATATCCAAGACATCCAGATCAGTTTTTTTAGCGTTTTTCACTGTAAACTGGCTGGTGAGTTGGACGGAAAAACTTATAGTTTTCTGATCGGCTTCCTTGAATAGTCTGAAGCAACAACAGATAAGCTGGATGAATGTGAATGACCCTATTGAAAACTGTGGAATCCATTCTGGCATCAGTTTCCCTCCAGTGTTTCATTGCCATGCCTGAGGGGAAAAAAAAATTATAACACACATATATATATATGCATGTATATGTATACACATACATGTACAGCATATATACTGGACTTAGAACATTACTTTAGGGTGGTAAAACAATGTATAATGGAATTATAGGGACTATGTCAGTAGGTTTTTGCTATGTCATCTGAGGACAACATGAGGTAGAGGCTGGGACACAGATTTCAGCAATATGTCACTTATTAGGCTGTGTGCTGTTGTTTCCATACAATGAATATTTTAGCACCAGAAGATTATCACTGCTGGACTAGCTCCTTTATACCCCTCCACTGATAAGCAGCTCACTGCCAGTAGGCATTGTGCACAGAAAGCTGTGGAGTGGGCAGGGGCAGCTTTTGAGCTCTGCTAGGTCTAAAAACTCTGATTGTGTCACAACTGTTGCACCCAGTGCACTATGTGATGCATCATAGGAATCGGAGAATCTTTTCCTACATTATGCTGGTGTCAGATGAGGTAGTAAAAATCTGGAGACAGATTCCCTTTAACTGTTTACCAAAGAAAAATGCACAATTTGAGTCCTGTTGTTGAAAAGAAAGTAATGGAGGTGTAATACTAGTAGTTTCAGCAGATGCATTCCCTTGGATTTTAGACTCTCATTTGTATATTTGTAGAAAATCAGCAGTAGAACCCGAGGGACACCAGCAGAATCCAGTGGAGACTGTCCAGGTGCTTTTGTCCTCGGGTGATTGAGCTTTGGACTACACTTGCATCACACCGGCCAGTCCTCTTCCAATAGCCGTCAGACTAGAGGCCCTCGTGCTAAAATCTATGTATCATTATGAATTCTAATAGGAGTGAAATGAAATCTAAAAACCCTCCAGCCCCTCATATTGTAGATCCCCAGTGGATCTTGGGCTGTTCTGGTTCTGAATATTTCTTTTCTATTCTAGTTAAAAGGAACCCGCCATGTTGTGCGATCTGCAGGCAGTATGTTATAAAGCAGAAAGAGCAGATTGATATAAAATTTTGTGGAAAAGCATTCAGTAAAATGTGTAATATATTCATTTAAATTGCTTCTTTTTCTTTTACTAGGAGTCCAGTGGGCGGTCCTACCTAGCGATCTACAATGATCTCTGTATGCGCACTTATACAAGGAACCGCCTACTGGACTCTTAAGCATAGAAATAATATAGAATTAAATAAATAAAATGCAAATTAAACTGAAAGTTTCCCAACACACCTATATATCAATCTGATCAGCTCCCCTGGCTTTATAACTGGCGCTCACAGGTCTGACTATACGGACACTGTAAAAAATCTCCGACATATGAGAAATATTACTACCAAGTCTTACTTGCATGTTAATTCTTGACGAGTGGCCTTTGCATTACCCAAGGAATAGACACTCGTTCCCAGGACCGGTATGGTCTCCCGTTTCTGCTGTATGTTCTCCGTGTAAAGCTGCAATGGTACACGCCGCTCCGTGCAGGAACAGATAGACATCGGCACATTAGCATTTGCAGCCATGCTGAACCTGGGCGCAGTTGATAAGCTGGATTTGTTTCACTTTCCCTCTGCCCAAAAGATGCTCAGGACAGAAAAGATAAGATTTAATCACAGATTGCTCCATGACGGGCACATACGGTCTATATGGGTATTATAAAGCTGTTTGTACTAGGAGCAAAATTAGCTGGCTTGTAATCCTGTGCCGATAATAGGAGTTAGACAGGCTTATTTCCAGATAGGGAGCAAAAAAAGGCAAGATGCTGTTATATTAGATCTCCACGGGGTTAACTTTGAAGGAATCATGTGTGATGTTATGGAAACATAACTATGTTTGAGGCTTAATAGCAGCTTAGGACAGATATGTGTTTTACATCCCTCTTTCTCTGTCGAAACGAGAATGATTACAATCGGAATATGACATGAAAGGATATTCCCTTTGTTTATCTCTTCCTGACGCTTCTCATGGCATTATGGAGCTTTTCCAAGAGTTTATACAGTAAATACAGTCTCAGGGAATCCAGCAGTAAAGGGGTCAATGATTGTTTACATACATCTTGTAAATAGACGTGAGATACATTTATAGGGATCTGTACAAGCTGCCCATCTATTGGCTGGGGGAAAGAAACAGCACCGCTGCTCAGCTTTGTGCCTCGAGAGCTCATTATTAAAGTGAATGTGTCTTCAGAAAATGACTTATCATTTAAACCAAGCTCTTGTGTTAGGCCAAGTTCACATAAGAGTATTTCACTGTCAGGAAAATTTACAGAAGTTTCCTTGCCATCAGAGTCAGGTTTACAATGGCTGGCAACATCTCTACACACAACAGATCACACAGGATCCACTAATCAGAATAGATGATGTCACAGACTTTTGAACACACTCATTAAACACTTAAATACAAAAGATAGGGTCCGACTCTTGTTCATTGCTGCTAATGTGCATGTGCATTTCCTGAAACAACAGGAAGTTAGAGTCTAAAATCCCCCTGTGGCCATTAGGAAAATTTCAAGATTTATCATCAGTCCTCCTCCCATCAAAATGTTTATCCTATTAATATATTGTAGTCATCATATTACATAGCACTGTGCACTTGTAATTGCTCATTTCTCCCTTCTGAGCATTTAATTCTTCTCTTTCCATTAGGTCTATGACATCACGTGAATAAAAACTGACTGGCTGAATCATTCTAAGCTCTATGTAGGAACAGAAGGTCAATTTTCACTGCATGAGTCATAAGTCACTGCAAAAGTCCAGGGCAAGGGGGAGGAGGGAGCAGCTAGGTCAGGAGTTAACGAGGGGAATGATAAATGCAAGGACTAGAGACGAATTAGCTAGGTAGAAGGGCAAAATGAGCAATTGTAAGTGCACAGTGCTATATAATATGATGACTGCAATATATTAAGAGGATAAAAACGTTGATGGAAGTGATTCTTTAATTAAGACTTTTATATGGGAAAAAAACATTGCAAAGAACACAAATAGACATGAGGTGTCTCGAACTTAAAAGTTCGGGGTTCGTACCGGACAGTTAGTGTCCGGTGCTAAAAGCTGAACATGGACTTCTTCCGGAAGTCCATTGCAAAGTTCGGAGTTCTGGGGAAGTCTGTTACAGAGAGAGACACAGAGGGAATTTTTTTTCCAGATCAAAAGTTCGGGTCTCCATTGTTTTCAATGGGGTTTGGGTTCTGGTTCAAGTTTGGGTACAATTCTGCTTCCCAAACTGAACTTTGTACTAAAGGTCGGGTAAGATACCAGAAGCCGAACTTAAATGGATCCACTCATCCCTAAACACAAAACCGGATTTAAACAATAGGTAATTTACTGACGACTAGAGATGAATGAACCTGAACTATAAAGTCCGAGGTTCGTACTGGTGATGAACTCCGAACAGTGACTTCTCCTGGAGAGAGTGATTTTCCAGCTCCAAAGTTCGGGTTCTCATTGATTTCAATGGATTTGGGGATCAGGTACAAGTTTGAGTACAGTTCTGATACCCAAACTAAGCTTTGAACTAAAGTTTGGTCAGGTACCAGAACCGAACTTCCATGGGCCCGCTCATCCCTCCTGATGACACATTCCTTCTAAGTGGGAATCAGCCTCTCTGCCCCTATACTATGCTGCTCGAAGATTAAATAATTAAAACCTGCTAACAGATTCCCTTTTATAAACATTATACATTATCTATTTCTAATCAAACAACGCACGTAGTTGTGCTCAAGCACAAGTAATGCATTCATTTTCTATATTCTAGTCTCGCCAGAATAGCTGACCTGTGCTATGCCTTTTGCTAACTGTACTGTAAAGTTATTTGGTCCATAAGTGTATTTTGGGAGAACATCATCTCCGACAATTACCATTCTAATCATCAGCCTATGTCTATTCTGTGTGCCTTATTTTGCAGAAGGCAAATATGAGCCGAAAACTGGATCTCCGTTCTCTTGCTAACAAACAGGTGATGATGCAGTTCTCGCTCAGCCTGAATACACAGCTCTGACCATCCTCAGCTTCAGCGGACGAGGCCAAGATTTTATTTGCAATTGACTATTTGAGATGTATAGAAGAAAATGAAGCCTAAGAGGGGTTGTTTTTCTAAAAAAAAAATAAAAGCCTATCTGCAAAAATAATACAGAAGAAATCATAACAGGGAGAAATCCTATTATCTGATGTGCTAGTATTGTGCGTTTAGCAGCTTTGCATGTATTATTGATATGGAAATTACTGTAATTATCTGCGCAAATGATCTGTTATTTATGATGCAAGTTAGGAGGGTAAATCATTTGTGGCTGACTCTTATTATTATGCAAATGAGGGGGAGTGGTTAATGGGGCATACATTTCAGGCTGGGTCGCTAGAGGGCTCATTTGGGAATGAAAAGTGTTGTGCATTTAACCTCTGCATGGAAAGAAGACACTGGTGATATGATATGAGAAATGTTTGGTCTTGAGCCGAAAAACACCTCTCAAAATAATGTTATACTTATTAGCTTTATACCCTATGTTTGTTTTATAGTATTATTATTAATAATAATAATATCTCTCACCTCAATGATTTCACTGTCGAATTTCCCTGTTCAAACATAAGTACAAGAAAGCATATAAATGACAAAATAACTAATGCTGACATGGTAAATCCTCTGCCTATGTAGTGCCGTTGGTCTGGTGGTCCTGCTGGTCTTTGCAACCTTTCTTGCTGCGAAGAAGTTTCCTAATGTGACCATCCTTCCTCAGGGTCCCTGAGGAAGCGGTGAAATTTTGAAGCGAAACGCGCGTTGGGGTTGGGGTAAAGTGACCGGGATCCAGACGGGACACTTTTACTTATGGGTAATTATCCCTTTATTTAATCACATACCTTTTATATATTTGACACATTGTCACAGAGAGATATGGTCATGAATTTACTGCTAACAATGCATCACCTGTAAAGTTTCCATATATAAGGCATATGTACTCAATGATTGGGACTCGGGAGTAATCAATCTATGGACATGATGTCCGCTGTATATCCCCTTGACTCTGCTGTAATAATATATGTCCTGGTTTGTTTTCCTTGGGTCACTTTTTCGTATCCCTGGATATAGTCACTATAAGAAATCCATATATTGCACCTTTGCAAATATTGTGAACTTTCAATATGTAATTTAGTGATTGATTTTCTCAATAAATAGTGTTTATTTTTTCTGGCAACATTTGGACTCGTATTTCTCTCCTGTGATCCTAATGTATGTGACCAATGCAGCAAATCACTGTCTCAGTGGTGACATGCTGACCGTGCTACCATCATCCCTGAGGTCAGGAGCTGGCTGCAGCCGTCACATTACTGCAGGACAGGTCACAAAGATGGGCAAGAGCACTGAAGATAGGTCACTGTAGAGCCTTGGGCTCTTTCTGACATTTTTTTCACCCCAGACGAAGCACGTGTTGGGTGGATGAGCCACGGGTCATATGCTCTGTCAGGCACCTATGCATTCTGGCTACATTTGCATCAATTGTATTTCCGGCTAGATAAAGGCCTGTTATGGATGAAATGTTGCATCGTCTACCTCAACTTGTATTCTCACCATGTCATTTTAAGGATGGAATACAAGCTACATTTCATCCCTTTATACATTTTTTGGTGCATCTGAATTTTTGGAATCTTTGCTTATGAAATCTGTACTTTACCAGGGTAATCTCCTTTTGTGCACAGTGACTTTTATAACTTACCTTTTCACACTGCCTGTTATTTATTATCATTTCATTGATGTTGCTTTCTTCATTTAATTTCTCTTGTGATACCTCAGCCTTATATTTATACTATTTACAGTATATCTGCGTGAGAGGGATATATATATATATATATATATATATACAGTATATATATATATATATATATATACATTCACTGGCCACTTTATTAGGTACACCTGTCCAACTTCTTGTTAACACTTAATTTCTAATCAGCCAATCACATGGCGGCAACTCAGTGCATTTAGGCATGTAGACATGGTCAAGACAATCTCCTGCAGTTCAAACCGAGCATCAGTATGGGGAAGAAAGGTGATTTGAGTGCCTTTGAACGTGGCATGGTTGTTGGTGCCAGAAGGGCTGGTCTGAGTATTTCAGAAACTGCTGATCTACTGGGATTTTCACGCACAACCATCTCTAGGGTTTACTGAGAATGGTCCGAAAAAGAAAAAAAATCCAGTGAGCGGCAGTTCTGTGGGCGGAAATGCCTTGTTGATGCCAGAGGTCAGAGGAGAATGGGCAGACTGGTTCGAGCTGATAGAAAGGCAACAGTGACTCAAATCGCCACCCGTTACAACCAAGGTAGGCCTAAGAGCATCTCTGAACGCACAGTGCGTCAAACTTTGAGGCAGATGGGCTACAGCAGCAGAAGACCACACCGGGTACCACTCCTTTCAGCTAAGAACAGGAAACTGAGGCTACAATTTGCACAAGCTCATCGAAATTGGACAGTAGAAGATTGGAAAAACGTTGCTTGGTCTGATGAGTCTCGATTTCTGCTGCGACATTCGGATGGTAGGGTCAGAATTTGGCGTAAACAACATGAAAGCATGGATCCATCCTGCCTTGTATGGAGCATCTTTGGGATGTGCAGCCGACAAATCTGCGGCAACTGTGTGATGCCATCATGTCAATATGGACCAAAATCTCTGAGGAATGCTTCCAGCACCTTGTTGAATCTATGCCACGAAGAATTGAGGCAGTTCTGAAGGCAAAAGGGGGTCCAACCCGTTACTAGCATGGTGTACCTAATAAAGTGGCCGGTGAGTGTATATATATATATATATATATATATATATATATATATATATATATATATATATATATATATATATATATATATATAAAAATATGATGGTGTGATATGTTATGTGGGTATCATTTTGTGTATATTTATATTTTACTGATTAACATGGTGTTCTCTTGTAGGATGAGTTATTTGCCAATATATATCATCTTTCAGTACATTAATATTTATATATTTTTAATGGTACTTAATACAAATTTAAATATTTTACTGGGATTTTTTGTATCCTGCACATTTTCTTTTTGCTTAGTTTTTTTTTTTTCTGGCAAGTATAACTTATTTGGTTACTTTATTACTTCCCCTGCTTCTTTTCCAGATTTAAAAAATAGAACTGGAAAAATCTCCTGACGAAGCCACATTTGTGTTTGGTGAAACGCGCGTTGAGGGTGTTTTAACCCCCATATTGTAAAGGTAATTTACCATCACAATTTTGTCTAATTATCTAGTAGATAAAATATAGTAGGTGTGGGTTAGAGTTACCATTGATCCATAGGCTTTAATATGGGTTTCTTCCTTGGCTGGAGCGAGTATCATTACATTTATTGTGCACTCATATAATATTGAGCTATAACTGTCTATGTCGGTCAGCCATTGTCCTAACTTATGACCATTTACATATTTTTAATTATAAATTATATACGCCTAAAGAATAGTGGAGTAATTTGATCTTTGTGCTGCTTCTGCTGCCTGTTCATTGTTGTTTGTTGTCTATTTATGTGGTTGCCTACCATTATGTGTAATATTATTTATTAATAAATACATTTTGCATTTAATATATTTGGATCCCAGTACTCTTTTTGCTTTCTATTAATTCTATGTGTTTTATATGAGGGGGTTGAACCTATCCTAGAGCATTAATATGTGTTTTATAGATACATTGATACATATTGCTGTGTGCTACAAAAGATTAATATATCTAGTCATGGACATGGTAAAATAAATGAACTCATTGGATTTCTATAACCTGCAGAAGGGAAGTGAACTTCAGGCTAAACCTTTTTTCTTCTCATGCAATATAGTGAATGTTCAGCCTAAATGTACTTGGACATGGGATCATTGAAAATACAAGTAAAAGTTTGTATTTAAATGTATAGATAGGCATATAAATGCATTGCCTTCAACTGCTTGAGTACAAATGTACTATTTCTGGAGTGTTGCCAAAGCGCACTCCAAAACTGAACTGCAGGCCACAGATTCAGCCCTGATCCAGTTCTCTTTGTTCCACATTCCATGAGAACATTTCGGTCAGCAATTCTGCAGGGCACATGCACCTGATCTGTCCTCAACAGTCAGGTGCTAGCAACGTGGGCTCCTGTCCATGAGTCAAGTGCTTCAATATCACCATCTCGAGCGACTTAATGGACTGGAAAAAACGCAGCCTACCACATACAAATGCTGGACATTTGGTGTGAGATAGCCAATAATGGCTTTACATGTATTTTTGTTCACCTCAAATATGCAGAGCCACAATTTTATTAGGAGTAAGGCAAGTGATTTATCAGTATCTGCCTTATTCTCCACTTTGTCAACTCTTGAAGGCCCTCTACGGCCTCATTCACCACACATCCATGCTTAAACACATACATGAAAACAATGGTCATGAGTGTTTTGGATCAGTGTGTCCTCAGTGTATTTTCCATCACGGTGCGCAAGCGCTATGACGCTGTGCGCTGACTTCCGCATCACGTGGGCCCCACGTGTTTCCGGGCACCGGCTGCCTGGCTGTATGCAGTCCTGTGGATGCGGCGCGGTTCGTGTTAGCGTGATGCTGTATGCAACTTCCGGACATTGACTATTTAAGGATCATGCCCAGTTCTAGCTATGCGCCCCCTGAGGAAGGTACCATTACCGAAACGCGCGTCGGGGTGGGCGGGTGACCCCTGAAGATTGTTCCATCAACTACAAGGTATTATGTGTACATTTTGATATAATTACTTTTTGATTGCGGCAATGATTTGTTCATCCTGTACTTCTGCCATATGGCATAATATATTAATATATTGAGGACATTTTTTACTGTTTACTGTGTAAAACATTTGTATATCTTGTACCCAAGGGGACACCCCAGGGAGGGCAATCTATTGATGCTGGCTACATCTTGTGCCATCTTTTAGCCCTATGTATCTGTTTGTCTGTATACAATTTTTTATAAATAGCTAATAAAGATGATGATGTTTTAGATTTATGACTGCTTGGTTCTTCTTAATTTATTTATTAAGAGTAAGGCAAGTGATTTATCAGTATCTGCCTTATTCTCCACTTTGTCAACTCTTGAAGGCCCTCTAAGGCCTCATTCACACATCCATGCTTAAACACATACATGAAAACAATGGTCATGAGTGTTTTGGATCAGTGTGTCCTCAGTGCATGGTCTGTGTGTCCATTTTTACAACAGGTCGCTATAAGTATGTGGTAAGTGCAGGTATTACATTGGATTAGGGAAAAAACAGATAGATCGCCCCCATGGGGCCGTGGGTACTCGGTACCGGGTCCTTCGGTTCACAGGGGGAGGTCACGGTGGCTGACCCAGTCCATGGCCCTGGGACGTCCGTGTAAAAGGGAAAGGTCTCTAAAGGGATAAAGTTTTTGTTCGTTATGCCACCTGTGGTATTCGGTCAGGGTCCGCTGGTGTGATGTTATGGCAGCTAGATGGTATACCTTCCCACAGGTGAAGTGTGTCCCCAGGGCTTCCCGGTGTGTAGATGGTGAATGATGAATGGCGCAGTGAAGTACGAGGACACAAGGTTGCAGTCTCTTTACCTTTACTGAAGACTTCAGCATCCACAGTCCATTGTACCAGATCACAGGGCAGGCAGAGTCTGGCCGGTTTGGAGGCAAGTACAGAGTCCCCTTGTCCAGGTGGAAATCAGTAGCCTTCCCTTGCGCTGCAGTGTTGTAGTTCCTTACGGCCTATGGCTTCACATAAGGTCCTCACAGACGTGTAATGTCTTTCTCTCTGTCCCCCATATAGGATAGGACAAACCTGTATGACTGGTGGCTTGAGGCTATTTATAGGAACTCTAGCATGCCCCGGCCTCCATGGGTTCCCACCGTGCCTCCTGGGTGTAGGGCGGACAGGTAGCTTGCAATTAGCTGTCCTGACGGTCTCTGGAGCAAAGCATAAAGGTCCTTACTCCCTCGGTGTTCCAGCTACCGGGCTTCTGCACCTCAGAAGGAGACAGCCTGTGTAAGGCTGGTCCCCTTCTGGTATCCTCTCCTTTGCTACGACTTCCTTCACGCTCGCTACAATACAGTTCTACCTTCTGAATGTCTCTTCCTAGGAGCTGCAGCTCTGAGGTCATGCACAGCTCCGTGTCCTTTCCCCTTCGTTCTCTGACAGAATCCCACCCCTGTCAGGGACCAACTAACTGAGCTGAGCTCAGCCAGCAACTAACTCACTTTCCCAACAGGCGACCAGTTTTACCTATGTGGGGAGTGACCTAATAAATAGGAGCAGAAGCTCCCCCTGGTGGCCTGGAGTGTTAAATGTGTTGCATGTTTGTGATACCTGGATGCAGTTATCCTTCTTTGCCTCCTCCCCGAGAGGAAGGCGATACCACTGCGACGACCATGACCCTGGGGCGCCTCACAGACATACATACAATCTCTATATTCCTTGTTTTTTAAAATTCAATCCTTTTTGTAAAAATGATGTAAAAAGTGATACTAGGTAAATAAGTACACATACGGAAAGCAATATGCAGCAGCATGAAATTTAGGTATTGCATGTACAGTTGCCAAATTGGTCTAGTAAACAGGTGCAAAAACAGATATTCACCGCTAAATTTTTTAATTTAATTGCTATTTTTGTTTAACAAAATGAAGTCCCCTTCCCCAAAAGGCTGAACAAGAAATGCTAGATAGGTACATTTCCGAATAGCAATTGCCTGCAATCGGGTGCTGTTTTTGTGTGGCATTTTCAGATGTAAAATTTGAATATTAAAAAAGGTGTGACATGCACACATTGTGAAGTTAAAAGTCGCAGTTAGATGTCTGGATTTTGAGGAATTTTCTTTCATATTTTTAAAACTATTATTCTCCCTGCGCAAACCAGATTAAATACAAAACACTAAATTTCAGTATTGTTGCTTGTGACAAGCAAACACACTGTCTCTGATTTACTCTGTGAAAAATATTGTGCTTCCCTGCTGCTGCTTTTAAGTGCATTAAGAATTAAAACAAAATGTGTACTTAAATGCAGCAGGATAAATGCCAGCTACGCCATATCACTGATCAGTCATACTGAGTCTGAAACTGCTGCTGATACCTTTCCTACTCTCTTTTCCTATCAATTAAATCTCTGTATTATTTGCAGTCCATGCCACTCATCTTCTTCAGTGCTATAACAAATTACTGTCTGGAGTATTTATCCAATTTTTTAGCGCTTTCTCTCCTTATCTGTTTTGCTGAGCTGAGACATCCTCTCACTATCCTTAATCATCTTAACATGGCTGCTGCATTCCTTGCCTCAGATTTTATACAGGCTCTGATAGTTCCTCCTGATTGGCTGCATTGTGCTATGTGATAACTGCAAGGAATAATTGGAGAAGCCTGTATGTCTGTGCCTGAGATCATATTAGCCTTCTGTGGCTGATACAATATTCTACAATGTTTAAAGTGGCGGCAAACTTTTTTTGTGACGTGCATGAAACATATACGAAAGTGTTTGGGATCGCCAGGACCCAGAAATTTCCAGAAATTTCTAGAAGTTCCATTGAATCAATTTGCTAATTTTTATATGCTTTTATATGTCTGTTATGTAGTACACAGATGAATGAAATGGTAACAATGTCTTGAAATTTTAAATTTCAGGCTTCATATTTCACCATCCATTACTACTACTTCAAATGTGAGACTACCATAATTTTATAAACAATCATCCTGGCTGTCTTATACATAAATTTGACTTGCAATTATTTAGCATATGATTAGTTATGCAGATTATTGTCACGTGACTGCATTGTTACTGTTTTGCTCCTACAAATCTCAATCTTATTTTTTATTATTTTTTAAATGCGACTTTGGTTTTCAACACTGCCCGAATCCTTCTGGGCAGCTCTCGATCGGATTCAAGCATGTCTTGGCCTAAATCTGATCCCAGGTCTCTTCTACACATTCCCAAAGATGGTGCATACTGATCAACTCACTTGGGTATGTATACAGCTTTTTCTTCAACTCTACCCACAAGTGTTTGTTTGGGTTGAGGTCTGGGGACTGTGAGGACCAATCCAGCATCTCTACTTCAGTGTCATTAAACCATTTCTTTGTCAATCTTGTTATATGCTTTGTGTCGTTGTCCTGGTGGAACGGTATGTTGTTCTTGTCATACCCATAGTATTCGAGTGTACGAAGCAACTCGTCTTGCATGATACTCACATATAGGTCAACATTGAGACCACCATTGATCCTGTAAAAGTACCCAATTCCTTTGGCTGTGAAACAACCTCATATCATCAGGTTTCCTCAACCCAATTTAACAGTTCCTTCAGTTTCTATTAGCTATCCCGTTAGCTATTTTTCCCTTGTTTCTTCCAGACCTATTTGCACCAATGAGAGCCTAGGCTATTAGTCTCATCGCACCAAATTACCCATTTCAGTCTTCTACTGTACCACTTTTCGGACTTTTTTGCAAACTTGAGCCAACACTTCTTATGACGATATTGAAGTTGAGGATTCTTCACATTTTTTTGGCCTCCATTCCAGACTTGTGTATCGTGCATCGCATGGTGCTAGCATAGATAGCTGTGATCTCACTATTATGAAGCAAACGAGCCAACTCCACTGCCAAGTTTGTCGCACCAGAACTGATAGACCTTGTGATGAGCCGACTTGTTAACTTCGATATTTTGCCTAGACGTCATTTTATATTCTTCCAACTGTCATGGCGCTCACATGATGTAGTTTGCTATTTTCTTGGCCGAGAGACCGATATCGATGAGCTGGATGATGCTGTTTCTCTTTTCTTGGGAAATCTTCATGGCTGCTCCTCAATTCGAACCATTGACCTTTCACTTGGGAATCAACCTAATAACACACTGAGCTATTAGGGAATGTGAGAACAGGTTGTAATTTGTAGCATAGGAAGAAAAAGAATTTTCCACCACCAGGAGCAAAACAGTAACAATGCAGCGACAACAAAGGAGCCATTTTTTACATTCGAACAAAAAAATGCTTCTATCTACTGTATTAAACAGGGAAATTAAAATAAGAATCCATTCCTTCACAGTACAAAACATCAACCTCTAACAGCTGGAGATAGGGAATAATTTTAATTATGAAATCATTTCTATAAAATTATTTTCTACTCTACCCACATAAGAAATGACCTGTGTGAACAACTCTGACCTGAATATCGGGACTGTTTCCAGCACAGCACTCTGAAAATCTCTTTGTCTGAGAATCAAATTCAATGAAGCCAAGATGAAGAAAAGGAAACTAATTTGTATCTGTATAAACAATAAGTGCGGGATTATCAATGTTGTCATTCCGACTCTGCAGGTGTTCTCCTTAATCTGACTGATAATAGCAGACATGGTGCAGACATGGAAGGGAATCAGAGTGCTCGGTTAAAGGTACGCAGCACACATTTCGTGATAAAGTGTTCTTTTAGAATGAAAAGATGTTTGAGTATTTGTAGTCTATTTTCAAAGCACCCCGGATGAAGGAGGCAATCTATCTGTAACACTTCAGCCGGCTTTTATTTGTAAAGCTCAAATCAATCTGGTAAACCAAGTTTAAATACCTGTTTATTTAATAGAAAGGTCAAAATGTTGCAGAGTACAATAGCAGGGAAAGGACTCAGACAACACTGACTCGGGTACGGGCAGCTGTCTTTTATGATCAAGGTTTGTTTAATCCATGACTTGCTTTATAGACACTTATCAATGGCATATATGAAAAAAATGTATTTCAAGGGAATCTATCAGCAGGCTTTTGCTCTTCAATATGAGAGAAGCATGATGTAGGGGCAAATACCCTGTTTTCAGCAATGTATCATTTACTAGACTACTTGGTGGAGTTTTGATAGAATCCCTGCTTTCTCTACTGTAGATGTAGCAAAGGTCAGACTCAGTAGCCCCGCCTACACTTCTGATTGGCAGCTGTGAATTGTCATCAAGCTGCCAATCAGTGGTGGGGGCGATTAGTCGGACTGGCCTGCACGTGAGACCTATTCACCCAGTGATAATCTCCTGATAAAACACTGATTGATTTGAAACTACAGCACACAGCTTAATAAATGACCCATAATTGGAATCAGGCTATCAGTTCCTACCTTAAGCAGTGCTCAGCTTACATAGGAATAACCTGCTGACAGATTCCCTTTAACAATAGGGTTGTTTCTACATCTTTATACATTTAGACTGTGTTGATACAAATGTTTATAAAAGCAAATCCCTTACTAGTTCCTTTGTTTACAAAACCCTTCATTTTACGATTGAGGAGTAAACAAACTTTCCAAAACTTTTGACATGTCATAGTGAAATGTCAGCAGTTTTAATCCGTCCAGCTATTATTTATGATGAGAGGTGTTAACAGTAGTGTTGAGCATTCCGATACTGCAAATATCAGGTATCGGCCGATATTTGCTGTATCGGAATTCCGATACCGAGTTCCGATATTTTTGCGATATCGGAAATCGGAATCGGAAGTGTGCGGTGCGTATGGTTCCCAGGGTCTGGAGGAGAGGAGACTCTCCTTCAGGCCCTGGGATCCATATTCATGTAAAAAATAAATAATAAAAATAAAAAATATGGATATACTCACCCCTCCGGCGGACCCTGGCTCTTAGCGGTGCCTCCGTTCCTAAGAATGCAGGGAGTGAAGGACCTTCGATGACGTCGCGGCTTGTGATTGGTCGCGTGAGCGGTCACATGAGTGGTCACGCAACCAATCACAAGCCGCGATGTCATCGAAGGTCCTTCACTCTGCATTCTTAGGAACGGAGGCAGACACTTGGACCGGTGAGAACCGGGGCTGTCGGAGCGGTGAGTATATCAATATTTTTTATTTTTATTCTTTATTTTATACATGAATATGGATCCCAGGGCCTGAAGGAGAGTTTCCTCTCCTTCAGTCCCTGGGAACCATTCCGATATTTTGTGTCCCATTGATATGCATTGGTATCGGGTATCGGTATCGGCGATATCCGATATTTTTTGGATACCGGCCGATCCAATCCGATACCGATACCTTTGCATATCGGAAGGTATCGCTCAACACTAGTTAACAGTAATTATTATAGTGTATACAAGTTAATATTTTCCCAGCATACATCAAGTATTGACTTCAGGTATCAGCTGTAACTGCAGATAATAAGCAGCAGGTGCAACTAAGCTCCACAAAGCTCAGCATCCAGGAAATGCTTTAATACCGTGCCAGAAAGACTATAAAGGTTGTTGTGGTCCCCGG
Organism: Ranitomeya variabilis; assembly: GCF_051348905.1. Lineage (NCBI taxonomy): Eukaryota > Metazoa > Chordata > Amphibia > Anura > Dendrobatidae > Ranitomeya > Ranitomeya variabilis. The sequence continues at coordinate 168,334,910 of NC_135238.1, forward strand.
ATACAGGTAGATGCAGATAGAAAGCTAAACGGCAGTACATTGCAGCCTTGTCACACATGTCAATTTGTATTACTAAGCAATGTTTGTACAACACATTTTATGCGTATGTAGATGCTATTTACTTGCCCCAAAATACAACTCGTTGATGCTTTTTTCAACGCTATTCAAATAACCTCTACTCTTTTGTTACATGTGAAGACCTTGGCAAAGTCAAGAAAATCTTCAGAAGCTCTTCTTTCCATTGATTTTCCAAAATGAAAATCACTGCTGTTTATATTTTGCTAATAATCATGAGTAGTGATAAAACCACAAATTCCTGTAGATGTGTAAGGCGAGTAGAATATAAAACCCGCAGCTGCAGCTTGGATATACCAGACTGTTGCACAACTCTTAGGGTAAACAATTAATCTCAGCTGGACGAGTATAACCCATAAATTAAAACATAACCTTTACTAATAATATTAAAATGGACAAACAGTACATAACAAAATAAGGTGCTCACGCCGAAAACTGTGCACAATAAAAAAACTGGTTGAATCTCACCAACTGCGGACAAGGGGTACCCACATAGATGAAAGGGGGTCCCGGGGAGGGTCCAGTGGTTGTAGAGCAGTGAATGAAGGGGACGGGGACCTTTTTCCTACTCCCCTGTCGTGCCCCAGTAATAGCTCCTGTCCTTACAATTAAAGGCCCGAATGAGCCCTACTACGGACACCCCCCACCATATGTAATGTAATCAACGCCTCCCCCCTTTCATCTATGTGGGTACCCCTTGTCCACAATTGGTGAGATTCAACCAGTTTTTTTATTGTGCACAGTTTTCGGCGTGAGCACCTTATTTTGTTATGTACTGTTTGTCCATTTTAATATTATTAGTAAAGGTTATGTTTTAATTTATGGGTTATACTCTTCCAGCTGAGATTAAGAATATAAAACCCCCAATTTTTGCAGGCTATAAGTATTGCTGATGTATCCTTTTTAAAAGGTCGTTTTTCTTTATTTATATTGAGAACATTCATGTACATATGTTGCGTTGCAAGGTACACTGGCATGTAAAAGTTTGGGCAACCCTGGTCAAAATTACTGTTATTGTGAACAGTTAAGCACATTGAAGATGAAATGATTTCTAAAAGGCCTAAAGTGAAAGATAACAAATTTCCTTTGCATTTTAGGAAAAAAATATATCTATTATCATTTTTTTCATTTTAAAAATTACAAAATGGAAAATGCTAAAGTTCGGGCACGCTTGGAGATTTGTGTGCTCCGATAACTTTGTCCAAGGTTTGATACCCTAATTAGCCTGATAGGGTTATGGCCTGTTCACTATCATCATTAGGAAAGGCCTGGTGATGCAAATTTCCCAGCTTTTTAATACCCAGCCTTCTCTAACCTTGTGCCAAAAAACAGCAGTCATGGGTTTCTGTAAGCAGCTGCCTAGCACTCTGAAAATGAAAATGATGGACATCCACAAAGGAGGAGAAGGCTATAAGAAGATAGCAAAATATTTTCAAGTTGCCCTTTGCTCAGTTTGAAATGTAATTAAGAAATGGCAGTTAACAAGAACAGTGGAGGTCAAGATAAGGTCTGGAAGACCAAGCAAGATTTCAGTGAGAGCTGCTCATTGGATTTCTAGATAAGCAAATCAGCTTGACTGCAAAAGACCTTTATAACAATTTAGCACACTCTGGAGTTGTGGTAAATCAAAGGTATATGTGGAGAACAAGGGCACAGCATTTAAGGAAAAGAACATCTCACCAACCATTAAGCATGGGAGTGGATCAATCATGCTTTGGGATTGTGTTGCAGACAATGGCACAGGAAACATTTCAAGGGTAGAGGGAAGAATGGATTCAATGAAATTTAAACAAAATCTTGATGTAAACACCATCTGTAAAATAGCAGACGTTGAAAAGAGGATGGCTTCCACAATCGACTACATCAAAAGACGCAAGCTGAAGGTTATACAATGGCCCTCAGAGTCCCCTGATCTGAACATCATTGAAAATCTCCCGCTAAACCTCAAAATAGCAGTGCATGCAAGAAGACCCAGGAATCTCACTGAACTGGAAGAATTTTCCAAGGAAGAACGGATGAAAATCCCTCAAACAAGAATTGAAAGACTCCTTTCTGGCCACAAAAAGCATTTACAAGCTGTGATACTTTAAAAAGGGGGTGCTACTAGGTATTAACCACGCAGGGGGCCCAAATTATTGCATCAGCCCATTTTCCTTTATGCAATTTTTAAAATATAAAAGATGAAAAAAAATAAAATAATAAATAAATAAATATATATATATATATATATATATATATATATATATATATATATATATATATATTTGCCTAAAATACAAAGGAAATTTGTCATCATTAACTTTAACCCTTTTAGAGATCATTTCATCTTCAACTTGATTAACTGTTTACAATAATAGTAATTTTGACCAGAGTGCCCAAACTTTTACATGACACTGTATATATGCTTTTGTTGGGCTGGTCTGCTAGGAGAATGTATTGCTGTAATCTGTGGCACCATTGTGTGTGAGTATCCCTGTGACTAGACAGAGGAATTAGAGGAATCTGTTGACCGTTGCGGGAAGGTTGGCTTGACTAAGTCCAGAAAAATATAAACCCATAGAAGTAAGTGCACTGCAGGCAAAAATATGAGTAAAAATAGAGTTAAACTTTTATTAGGTCACATAATAGCCTAGAATAATAATAGAAAAAATGGCTATACGGACAATACGGTTTTGAAAAGGTTTTTGTATCTTGCATCTTCCTTTCCTCTTGGTGACCTGACCATCAGTCTTACAAGCCCTGGGTCCTGTGACCTGACTCCTGGCCACGTGTTGCTTCTCACATGATCGCTATTGTGGCAAAACCTCCTGACATCATCTGCCTGACTGCTGATCATGGATCATGGATTGATGATCATGTGAATGGGACTTCGGTCACCCAGATAGGTCAACGTCTGTGCTGGAACTCCAACATGTGCCACATGATCTCCAGCTCTTCCTCCTATAAGGCCACCTAGAGTTAAAAGGGTGCTCTATCAGTGTGATGGCACTCCCAGAGGACGACTTTTGAAATTGGGGTGGCACTGTGCAAACGGGAGGACAACTTTATTGGTAACATGTTAATATTAATCTATGCACTTTATTATTTGCTCTTTATGTATACCTTATTTCAAACCTGAATATATCTATGACCATTTCTGTTACCTATTTCCACCTGAATACATCTATGTCCATTAGTGAAACCTAGAATTATTAATATTAAGGATTTTTGCACTTTACATAAAATTGCAATATAAATTCTTCATTCTTATATAGCTTGGTCTGTCCATTTACTGTATCACGTAAACTATTTAGGATATTTTGTTAGCAACTGTTTTGGGCAACATTATTGATTATACATGTATTGTACTTTTTGCACTGTCAACAGCAAGTAGCCTTTATTCCATTTGAGAGGTTCATTTTCTAAATATATATTTTAAATGTCATTGTGTGACTTAAAGGGAACCTATCAGGTCTGATAACAGTATTAACCAGCAGATATAGGGTTAATCTGCAGGTTAATAGCGTTACGATGGTGCCCGACTGCTGAACTGAAAGTGTGGCACCTGGGAGAAAACCAACTTGATTTCACCCAGGAAGCGCTGGTTTTCAGTCATTCCCAGAAGAATTACACTCATCACTCACAGCACTGAGAGTCGTGGTTGAAAGTATACCCGGGCACTGATTGACAGCCGGCGATACAGTGCATCAGTGCAGAGCAAGCTGTCAGTCAGTGCTGCAGCATGCTTACAGCCAGCGCTCTCTGTGCTGTGAGCACCCCTGCAAGACTGAAAGCCGGCGGCTCTCAAGAGAAATAAAGTTAATTTTCTCCCATTTGCTGCACTATTAGTATTGCGGTCAGATACCTTCATAATGCTATTAGCATGCAGATTATCCTAATCTCTGCAGGATAATACTGGATCGTAATTGAATATGGCTGGCTCCCTTTCATAAAGGTTTATTAATAGTGTTGAGCGATACCTTCCGATATGCAAAGGTATTGGTATCGGATTGGATCAGCCGATATCCATAAAATATTGGATATCGCCGATACCGATACCCGATACCAATGCATATCAATGGGACACAAAATATCGGAATGGTTCCTAGGGTCTGAAGGAGAGGAAACTCTCCTTCAGGCCCTGGGATCCATATTCATGTATAAAATAAAGAATAAAAATAAAAAATATTGATATACTCACCCTTCCGACGGCCCCGGTTCTCACCGGTCCAAGCGTCTGCCTCCGTTCCTAAGAATGCAGAGTGAAGAACCTTCGATGACGTCGCGGCTTGTGATTGGTCGCGTGACCGCTCATGTGACCGCTCACGCGACCAATCACAAGCCGCGACGTCATCGAAGGTCCTTCACTCCCTGCATTCTTAGGAACGGAGGCACCGCTAAGAGCCAGGGTCCGCCGGAGGGGTGAGTATATCAATATTTTTTATTTGTATTATTTATTTTTTACATGAATATGGATCCCAGGGCCTGAAGGAGAGTCTCCTCTCCTCCAGACCCTGGGAACCATACGCACCGTACACTTCCGATTCCGATTTCCGATATCGCAAAAATATCGGAACTCGGTATCGGAATTCCGATACAGCAAATATCGGCCGATACCCAATATTTGCAGTATCGGAATGCTCAACACTATTTATTAATTCTATTTTTACACATTGGCTTTCCCTCTATATGTTTAAATGCTTGTCATGGTACATTGACATTGAACGTTCTCATACCTTGGTGGCATGTGGCTTATATTTAGTTTTCATTACCCATACAGCCCACATTACACCCTTGCTACATGGGTTCATTACATTCAGAAAAAGCATGGTGCTGCTAAAGGACAGAGGAAGTTAAATGTTGCTCCACATTGAGAAGGTTTATTGGGACCACTTGATAGTGGGACAGGGAGTGTGTGGTTTGGTGCATGGGGTCCTACACCGGAATGTAGTTAGTCTCAACCAGTAAAAGGTCGAAACCTTTGTCAGCGGGAATGGCAACTGGACCCTCTGCAGAGAGCCGGAGAGCAACAGGCAGGTTGTCAGATTGGACAGATGGATCAAGAGTTGGAAGATATAACTTAAAGGCCTGTGAGGAGCTGAAAGAAGAGGTTGCTTGTTAGAACGAGATCAGACAGTTTTCTTGCCTTGCTTAGTGAGATTCTGGGAAAAACACTTGTTTTTGGCTCACAGGACACAAGTCCATGCAATTTTTTCAGGTAAAAATTTCTCATGCTTTTCTGTCATATTAGTCAGATTTTCCTTAAGATAAATTTCTGCCATGTCCAAAACATTTTTATCCAATAAAACAAACAAGTGATATAAGGTTAAGACTTGTCAGCAGGGGCGTAATTATGATGGTCGCAGAGAGTAGCAATGTCTCCCACATTATCACTGCAAGAGGCTCGGGATGGAAGACATTAATACAGGATGGGGATATTATTACAGCAAGGGGCCCAGAATGGAGGACATTATTACAGAAAAGGGTCTAGGATGGAGGATATTATAGGATCTAGAACGCTTCTAGGGCTCATAGATCTGGCCAACATGCAGGTGGAGGTCCAGGCCTAAATTTTGCATCGGGCCTCATCATACTCTAATTACGCCACTGCTGGTCAGTGGTTTACTTATCTAAGGCTATTCTTTCTTAAATTACAAAAGTTCCATCTGTCTCCATATGTGGAAGACCATCAAGCACTTTACTTTCAGAAACAATGAGAAGTGACAGATATTTTACAAATATCACAGATCTGTTGACTTCAGTTCGCTAAAAAGGTAAAAGAAAAAATGTCCTCTGCCACTATAAGTTGGAACACCTCTATTTCACAAATACACCATTGGCGTGTTTGCCGCAAGGTATGTCATTAGGAATAACTGCCCTTTTCAGGAGAATATTGACTCTTGAAAGGTGTAATACAATAGGAACATGACAGTGTATGTACTTCAGTTGTAAGACGTAAGGTTGTTTAAGTGTATATAGATTTTATGTTTCCTGTGATAATATCACATGATCCACTGACCTTTGAGAACTGTCTCATAACACCCATATTTCTTTATTTAAAGTTACATTTTTTATTTATAAGTAAAATGGAAGAACTTAGTAAGACAGCAGGTAGCTGCAGTATTGTGTTCATGTACCGGTATTTAGTATATCCGTATATAAGTAATTAACTAATGTACTTTCCAACTACATAGTGTCAGAAAGATTTATTTAGATAATGAAGCAGCACAAAATCCAGAACTTTAAGATAGATAGATAGATAGATAGATAGATAGATAGTTAGGGCCCCGTCTCACATAGCGATTTACCAACGATCACGACCAGCGATACGACCTGGCCGTGATCGTTGGTAAGTCGCTGTGTGGTCGCTGGGGAGCTGTCACACAGACAGCTCTCCAGCGACCAACGATCAGGGGAAGGACTTCGGCATCGTTGAAACTGTCTTCAACGATGCCGAAGTCCCCCTGCAGCACCCGGGTAACCAGGGTAAACATCGGGTTACTAAGCGCAGGGCCGCGCTTAGTAACCCGATGTTTACCCTGGTTACCAAAAAAAACAAACACTACATACTCGCCTTTCGGTGTCCCTTGCCGTCTGCTTCCTGCTCTGACTGAGCCGCCGTACACTGAGAGCAGAGCACAGCAGTGACGTCACCGCTGCGCTCTCACTGTACGGCGGCTCAGTCAGAGCAGGAAGCAGACGGCAAGGGACACCGAAAGGCGAGTATGTACTGTTTGTTTTTTTTGGTAACCAGGGTAAACATCGGGTTACTAAGCGCGGCCCTGCGCTTAGTAACCCGATGTTTACCCTGGTTACCAGTGAAGACATCGCTGGATCGGTGTCACACACACCGATTCAGCGATGTCAGCGGGGCCTCAACGACCAAAAAAAGGTCCAGGCCATTCCGACACGACCAGCGATCTCGCAGCAGGGGCCTGATCGCTGGTACGTGTCACACATAGCGAGATCGCTACTGAGGTCGCTGTTGCGTCACAAAACTAGTGACTCAGCAGCGATCTCGCTAGCGATCTCGCTATGTGAGACGGGGCCTTTAGATAGATAGATAATAGATAGATAGATAGATAATAGATAAATAGATAGATAATAGATAGATAGATAGATAGATAGATAGATAGATAGATAGATAGATAATAGATAGATAGATAGATAGATAGATAGATAGAAGATAGATAGATAGATAGATAGATAGATAGATAGATAGATAGATAGATAGATAGAAGATAGATAGTAGTGGTGAGCGAGTGTACTCGTTGCTTGAGTTTTCCCGGGCATGCTCGCGTGGTCTCCGAGTATTTGTATGTGCTCAGAGATTTAGTTTTCGTTGCCTCAGCTGCATGATTTACAGCTGCTGGACAGCCTGAATACATGTGGGGATTCCTTATCAACCAGGCAACCCCCACATGTACTCAGGCTGGCCATCAGCCATAAATCATGCAGCTCCGTCAACAAAAATGAAATCTCCGAGCAGTTACAAGTACTCGGAGACCACCCGAGCATGCTCAGGAAAACTCGAGCAACGAGAAAACTCGCTCATCACTAATAGATAGATAGAAAGGAGACTGATATATAGATAGATAGATAGATAGATAGATAGATAGATAGATAGATAGATAGATAGATAGATAGATAGATAGATAGATATGGGATACAATCAACTAAAAAACTAGTTTAAGGCCATATTCACGCTTGATTGCGGCTTGCACTTCTAACATGAGCCATGATATTTTGCTGAATCCATTGAATGAATTAAATGTTGGATCTTTGGACCCTACTGACGCACAATGGAGTCTGTTAACATTTCTGTAAAGCTATAGTTTGCTTGTTTCTTGCCATCGTGCAATAAAAAAGACAGAATCCCAGACAATGACTCCTCTAATCCTCAATGTGAGCATCATACAATTGTATTTTTAATTATGTAGAGAAATATCCATGTCAGTATTGTCAACAACCACACTTCTTTAAAGTGTTATTCTAAATGCCCCCATACACATTAAGGTACCTTCACACGAAGCGACGCTGCAGCGATAGCGAGAACGATGCCGATCGCTGCAGCGTCGCTGTTTGATCGCTGGGGAGCTGTCACACAGACCGCTCTCCAGCGACCAAAGATGCCGAGGTCCCCGGGTAACCAGGGTAAACATCGGGTTGCTAAGCGCAGGGCCGCGCTTAGTAACCCGATATTTACCCTGGTTACCAGCGTAAAAGTAAAAAAAACAAATAGTACATACTCACCTGCGCGTCCCCCAGCGTCTGCTTCCTGACAATGACTGAGCTCCGGCCCTAACAGCACAGCGGTGACGTCACCGCTGTGCTTTCACTTTCACTTTAGGGCCGGCGCTCAGTAAGTGTCAGGAAGCAGACGCTGGGGGACGCGCAGGTGAGTATGTACTGTTTGTTTTTTTTACTTTTACGCTGGTAACCAGGGTAAACATCGGGTTACTAAGCGCGGCCCTGCGCTTGGTAACCCGATGTTTACCCTGGTTACCAGTGTAAAATATCGCTGGTATCGTTGCTTTTGCTTTCAAACACAACGATACACGGCGATCGGACGACCAAATAAAGTTCTGGACTTTATTCAGCGACCAGCGACATCACAGCAGGATCCTGATCGCTGCTGCGTGTCAAACGAAACGATATCGCTAGCCAGGACGCTGCAACGTCACGGATCGCTAGCGATATCGTTACAAAGTCGTTTCGTGTGAAGGTACCTTTAGACAAAAGCTGGCCAATCACAACAGGATTAGCCAGCCATCAGTTATGTATGGGGCTCCCAAGGGTAAGTCCGGTCCTTTTTTTCCAGGGACGAGCCGCTGCCAGATGATTCTGTCACAGACTCTCTCATAGAGAACATAGTAACATTTGGCTGAGCCGGTTGCTCCTTTCTGTGCGTGAGGCAGGAGAGAGATAGCTGTCACCAGAATAATAGTTTGACCTAAAGCTATCTAATTTTTCTGACTTAAAGGGAATCTGTCATCAGATTTTTGCTACCTCATCTGAGAGCAGCATAATGTAGGAAAGTGACCCTGATTCCAATGATATCTCATTTAGTTTATTAGGAGTAGTAGTGACACAATCAGTTTTTAGATGTAGCATATAGCGGAGCTTAGAAAGCTGACCCCACTTAGACCACGCTCTCTATGTACATTGTCTATTGACAGTGAGCTACTTATCAGAAGAGGGGGTGTGGTCAGACAAGGGCTCATGTTAGCTGTAGTCCAGGCAGGGATAATCTCCTGGTGATAAAACATTAATTGTATGGAAACAGCAGCACAAAGCCTAATAAGTGACCATTATTGAAATCTGTGTCTCAGTCCCAACCTCATGCTGTCCTTGGAAAACTTCAAAAACTTGTTGATAGATTCCCATAAGACTTTATATTTCTTCTCATTAATGTAATTGTTAATGATGTGCTACACTAGTCCAAATGTGGAGTTTCCATTGTCCTGTATCAAGTATGTCGGCCACACGGCAGTTTAAAATTGGCCAAAAGTACTGTCAGCTACAACCTCTGGTGGCAGACATGTGTTCCTGTAGCCAGAATTGAAGACAGAAGCCATTATCTAGTTGTAGCCACATGTAAAGTCATTGTTTATTTAAAAGCCAAACAAAAAGTAAAGTAAGAGGGAAATTTAAAGAAGTCAAAGTGAAAAAAACATAAAGCGCTACAGAAAAAACAACCGTTTGTACAACCCCCCCCTTTAATTCTAATCTCTATTTATTCTCTCTAATGATTCATGCTTGTTGGGTTATTTCTTTTGTTTTATTGTCTATGGCTAATTAAATAATTTATTCAGAGCTGTTGTTTTATATGCAACCCATTGTCTTTATTCTTGCTATCGAGTACGCTTTTCGCTTGAACTTTACAGAAATATTGGCAAAGTGACAAAATCCAGGTTTCTTTTGTCTGCAATTATACATCAGCAGAAGTTGTTAAAAGTTTTTGTTTCAGTCTTGTGTACAGAAAGTACAGACTATAAAAAATCTATGTCTAAAATTCAAAGGATCCTAATTAGAAGAAGATATACCAATATCTGACACTTACAAAAGAGCAGAAACATTTTAACGACAACTAAACCCGGAATCTGAGTAATTGAAAATGATTAACTGAAATAAGGTTCCATAGTCAGTCTAATTGTAGCAGCAAAATGGAAAAATCCGGCATCCGCAGGAAATGAGGTATGTTAGAACATTATTTTATTAGCAACATAGTTAAAAAAGGGAAAAATCAAAACATACAAAGAGAATAAAAAGACACGGGTCTAGACCAAGAGCGGTTATGCTCGAAACACGTAGACCCGTGTCCTCTTATTCTCTTTTTATGGTTGGATTTTTAATTTTTTTCCTTTTTTTAAACAATTTTGCTATTAAAATGATGTTCTAATATACAGTGCTTGCCTCATTTCCTACGGATGCTGGATCTTTTCATTTTGCTGCTATATCTACACCCAGAAGTCAATCTGGAGACTCCGTGCACCGCCCTTCGATTCAAGGCATTTTTGAACAGTTGGTGAGCCGATATACAACTTTTCTATTTTTCGGATGGGTTTCATTGCTATAAGCACTTAGCTACTTGAAGTGAACTGCTTCTTTCTTTGTGTGATGTCCAGCCTGCCCCGGCAGTCATTCAGTCCCTAGACTTGAGATTAGATATTCCTTTCCTATTAAAGCATGGGTCGTCCAAAAAAGAATTGCATGCTGTTTGTTATATGTAAAGTTATAGTGGATCAGCCTTTATGAGACTCAGATTAACTCTATTAAAGAAAAAATTAGACTTCAGTGTTTTCAATGAAGTAAATGAACAGGCAGCATGATGGTAAAGGCTACTTTGCTATATATGAAAGGTAACTCGGCTGAACTAAAAAATATATAAAAGTATTAGTACAATTTCTTGTCAAATGTTCGAAATATTGAAAACTTTTAATTCAGGGATATCCTGAGTAAAATATGGATATACCATATCTTAGTTCTGCTTTACTTGAATTTCTAATACTCTAAACTCAGCCATTCGACAAGAGTGCCCAAAATAACATGGGATCTAAGGGTTAAGGTTTCTCCTTGTGGAGAGTGACATTACCTGGCATGTCATTTTCCACAAGTAGAAACCTTATCCCTTAGAATCTAGTCTTAGGCTCTCACCATGCCAAATCAGATCTCATACTTGGCACTGATGAGGGCCAATACCTCGAAACACTGTCTGCAAATTGAGATTCTGATTTGGCCTTTATCCTAAGTCATATTGCAAGGTTCATTAAAGGGTCAATATTGACTTGTAGGACCGCTACTTCCAACAGGTGGCGCTAGAGTTCAACTCTTCTTCTTCTCTGAAGAGACAATTTACTAAATTACATGATGACTTTAAAAAAAATTGTGTGAAGACCGGGCCATAACAAGACAATAACAAGTCACATTAATCCGTGTGTAGAGTTCATACCAAGAGAAGATGCTTCTGTCTTTTACTTCACTATTTGTTTGATTCTCCACCCCTAGTTGGATCATGTGGAAATGTCGATGAATTGGATAGGAGAGATCAATTTAAGGAGCTTTAGTTTTAGTTGAATTTCCTGAAATTCGTTGTTTCACAGACACATACACACATGGCAGGCTTGACATGTCACTCTCTGCAAGGTGAACCGTTACCCCTTGGATTGCGGTCAGACTCATATGACCCAGCCAAACCAGATCACACACTTTGCACTGACGAGGGGGCAGTACCCCAAAACATAGTGTCTGCAAATTGAGATTCTGGTTTGGCTTTTATCCTAAGTCTTGTGACAAGGCTCGTTAAAGGGTCGTTATTGACTTTCAGGACTGCTATATTCCAATAAGTGGCACTAGAATTCTAGTCATCTTCCTCTCTGAAGAGACAGTTTGCATATTTAATTTCCCCAGGGAGCAGGAGCATTGCGAGGCTTAAAAGTCTCCTCACCTTGGCATGGTAAGCTTGCCTCTGAAGAGACAATTTGCACAAAAACTTGAATCCTTCAAGATTCGATTTACAGTTTGCAAAATCAAAAATCTTGCCCTACACCATTTCCAATGCTGCTGAAGTATCAGAGAGTGGGCTAATGTCTTTTTGTAGGGCCATGGGGGCCTTCCCATAATGCCCTTCTGCTATAACATCTAGCGGATTATCATACTTTGTATAGTGATGGCCAATACCTGGGCCATCACAGATCAGTGGTTCCCAGTGCATACAGTTTGTATGACAGAGTTGTTTTCCATCTCCTGAGTCTTTGGGTAAGTCTTTCCCTCCTGTAAAGTTTAAGCCCTTAACTCAGCGGTGTCCTCTCTCTCTCGCCTGTAGAGTGCAAGCTCTTATGATTAGTGGGGTTCTCTATCTCTCTTTTGTAGAGTGTAAGCTCTTAGGGTCAGCAGGTTCCTCTCTCTCTTCTACACATGTATTTTCTGAGCAATTTCAAGCTTTCCAATATTGAGATTTGCATGAATTTATTCGCCATGAATCAAAATTGTGGAGAAAATTCAGCAAATTCAGTGAATCCTAATTTTAAAAGTTCCTCTTATCTCTAGAGGCTAGTCATGCACAGATTCTAAATAATGGCTAGATGTTTTGTTTGGGCTAATTAAGGATGGGGTCTTAAAGGGAACCTGTCACCACGTTTTTGGAAGATGGGATAAAAATAGCGTTAAATAGGGGCAGAGGTGGGCGTTACATTAGTGTGTTTGTTATGCGTTTATTACCCACCTAAGTTGCCGAAATACCTTTGCAAAGTCTCCGTTTTCGCCTGTCAATCAGGCTGGTCTGGTCAAAAGGGCGTCTTGTCTTCCCCCAGATTTTGCGTAGTTTTCCGTTGGTGGCGTAGTGGTGTGCGCATGCCCAAAGTCCTGAATCCTCTGCCAGGGGATTTAAAAGAGCGCGCTGTTCGTTTTCATTGGTGATCGGTGGGCGCGGCCATCTTCCTTTGGCCGCGCGTGCGCAGAAGCGGCGCTCTGCTGGCCGCGGCTTCAGGAAAATGGCCGCGGGATGCCGCGCGTGCGCAGATGGATATCGCGGCGGCCATTTTCCTGAAGCCGCGGCCAGCAGAGCGCCGCTTCTGCGCACGCGCGGCCAAAGGAAGATGGCCGCGCCCACCGATCACCAATGAAAACGAACAGCGCGCTCTTTTAAATCCCCTGGCAGAGGATTCGGGACCTTGGGCATGCGCACACCACTACGCCACCAACGGAAAACTACGCAAAATCTGGGGGAAGACAACGCCCTTTTGACCAGACCAGCCTGATTGACAGGCGAAAACAGAGACTTTGCAAAGGTATTTCGGCAACTTAGGTGGGTAATAAACGCATAACAAACACACTAATGTAATGCCCACCTCTGCCCCTATTTAACGCTATTTTTATCCCATCTTCCAAAAACGTGGTGACAGGTTCCCTTTAAAGCATCAACATTGACAGTTTGTACTTTATATGGTCTTTCTAATATCCAAAAGTTACTGGCAAAAAAAATCTCATGCCCTGGGGTAAACGTTGACATAAGAGAATAATTGATACAGATTTCTTTCCTATTGACAGGTTTGAGCTTGTAAAAGTCAATAGGGAAATTAAAACCTACCAGACAGGACATGACCCAGGATCACAAAAGGGAAAGCAAAAGCACTATGTACAAACCAGAAGATTAGAAGATTGGCAAATATGTTTCACTATCCTGATATTGGCCAGTGTCAGGATGATACATAAGACGGAGCAAAAATTGGATTCTTAGTTTAGACCATGGCTGCCCATGTACCCAGGAATTCTATCCATTTGTTTCAGCATGGTACAGCTTCTACCTTCCATGACCCAGCAGTCCTGGTCACCAGCTCACTCTAGCACTGTAGGCATCCGCCATGCAATGCCCCTCCGACTCACTTTTAGTTGAGACACTATGGCTTGTTCCTCACATCTCTTCTATACATCATTAATGATACATTCATAGTTTGTTGAAATACTCTGCACACATAGGCTATGAAGTGATGAATCTGGTTGGCAGGTAAAATCTGTTTGCGCACAGTAGGTGAAAGCCTTGCAAATCTTATAATAGGACTTTCAATGACAGTTTTTGCACAAGGCACTCAATTTAGCTGGGTATGGGGGAGCCCTGGCCTTTATAACCACCTATAGAGGGATATTGACTTTAGCAGCTTTAGCAGGGCCTCCTGGGTTATGCCTACGGAGTCGTTGCTGGCCGGTGGAGTGGTCAGGCAGAGAATTGTCATGATACTGGGTATAAACCAGGAGGCCAAAGTCAGGGATAGAATTAATAGACAGTCATTTAGTTAGAAAAATGGCTCACTATCCATTGCTACCACAAGTCCCAGCCAGACTAATGGATCGTGCCTGCATCCTCCAGCACCATCGGGAATGCATGCGTGACAAATCTTAATAGCAGAGATCGTAGGGGAGGTGCGGCACCCCAGAGTTCTGGTCGTCACAGTGGTATTGCTTTCCTCTGGGAGATTGATGCTACCTTTGGAGGTAAGAAAGGATAACTGCATCCAGGTATCACAAATATGCAACGCATTTGATACTCCAGGCCACCAGGAAGAGCTTTTGCTCCTATTTATTAGGTCACTCCCCATATATATAGATAACTGTATGGGCAATACTTGGCATAATTAATTTGATTTACTCTGGTTAGTGAATTATGAGATGCTGTTTTTTTCTGTACAAACTACCTTGTTTATTTTTATATAGAGATATAAGTACTGTACATTTGTGAATGAGAGTTGTGTAATATTTGTATGCAGGTGAAACGTTGGCCCCCCAAAGTCAATGTTACTGGTGGGTTCTTGGCAATCCAGTCTGACATTAGCCACAACACACAATCATCCTCTATGAAATATTAAATATTTTCTTTTTATATTTATACATTTGTAAGAATGTTCAAACTTCAAGTTCTTCAATTGCATTTTAATAGAGACATTTTGAAGACACATGTAATTTACTGTCTGTGTCGCTTTATAATTTGATGACCTACCAAAAAATAAACAAGGACGTACATATCGTACTGGGTAAGTACATCAGAAATGCAGCTCTCAGATATAGAGTAAGGTTGCATTTTCCTTCTACATGGGCAATTTACTCATGATGATATTCGTATAAAGTGTTCTTGGTATCATATTATGCCGGCTATGTGTCAGCAGAGCAAGGTCTTGCATTGCCTATTTTGAGCAGTGAAGCAGTTAAAGTACATGTTTTTGGCTCGGATCTACAGAAAAATTAAATATTCATATATGGAGGCCCCCACTTGTGTTTATATGCTAACGAGCAAGTGTTTGCAAATCAGCCTGTGCAAGCCAGAGGGAGGCGAAAATAGTGTGTTCCAGTGTCTTGCTGTGGATATAATTTGTTACAATTGAAAGCATTATTGGAACGTCTGGAGTCATTTCCAATAGGCCAGACTGGACAAGTAAGCAGAGCAAAGACGGGAATATAATATGAGCCAGGAGAAGGGGACCTGAAAGAATCTCATTTCTATCCAGCACCAATCTATGAGTGAGGAAAATTCAGTGCTAGCAATTTCACAGCTTTTCCGAGGAAAGATGTCTTTTTTTTAATTGTCTTCATCACCCATTACATTTTGGAGCACGAGGCTGTAAGTTCTTTGGGATGCAATTCTTTGAAACTTTTCTTATGGGCTGCATGAACAATAAAGATCTAGTTATTCTAATTTTTCTCTATATTAATTTTTTTTTTTTTTTTAAATTGTTTTGTCTACAAAGACACAACATAATGATACAGGGCATATTGACACAGCATCGTTCATTGGAGGGCATTAAAGCAAACCTGTCACCAAGTTTTCCAAATATAAGATACCACAACATTTAATGTCTCTTTTATGCTATTCTGGTATGCTTTTTGTAAGTCCTCAATCCCCTCTGCATAGTCCAAAAATAACTTATATTATACTCACATACAATGCGGTCTTGTTCGATGGGTGACAATAGACTTGATCCTACTCTCTCCTCTCTCATCTCAAGCTCCATCCTCCTACCATGCCTCATGTGGATGACACGTCCTACATCATCCACAAACACAACAGAGCAAAGTACTGTAATGCTCATGACTAGGCTTTACTTCTGGGTCATCGTCACTCTTTGACCTTACCCTGCGCATGCGCATTTCAGTACTTTGTTCTGAGCTTGGCAGGGCAGAGAGAAGCATGCTTGAGTAAGAGCGCAATTATGGACACTGTGTTGATGATGTAGGATACGTCATCCACATGAAGTTGGGTAGGAGGTCCGCACTTGCAATGAGAAGAGACATCGGATCAAGACCATTGACGCCCACCGGACCGGACCGCACCATATGGAGGTATAATAAAACTTTTTTTTTACTATGCAAAAGGGATTGGGGACTTACACACAGCTCACTAGAAAGCTGTAAAAGTGGCCTTAAGGGTGATAAATGTACTTTTTGTTGGTAAAATCTGGTAACAGAGATAAATGACCATAAGATTGCCCTAGATTAAAATTAAACAATAGGATTATAGTTTACATACACCACCAATCTTGCGTCAACACAAAGGTGAATATTTATTAATGGGAAATGAATAAGTGAAAGGTTGCTCATTGATTTATCAGACTTATTGCCCACTGGGCCATCTAGGACAAGATGCTGTGTGATTGGAAGTAGTGTTGAGCATTCCGATACCGCAAGTATCGGGTATCGGCCGATATTTGCGGTATCGGAATTCCGATACCGAGTTCCGATATTTTTGTGATATCGGAAATCGGAAGTTCTCAGTGTATGGTTCCCAGGGTCTGGAGGAGAGGAGACTCTCCTTCAGGCCCTGGGATCCATATTCATGTAAAAAATAAAGAATAAAAATAAAAAATATGGATATACTCACCCCTCCAGCGGAGCCTGGACCTTAGAGGTGTAACTGGGAGCCTCCGTTCCTAAGAATGCAGTGAGTTTAGGACCTGCGATGACGTCGCGGCTTGTGATTGGTCGCGTGAGCGGTCACATGAGCGGTCACGCGACCAATCACAAGCCACGACGTCATCGAAGGTCCTTCACTCTGCATTCTTAGGAACGGAGGCAGACGCTTGCAGCGGTGAGAACCAGGGCCCGTCCGAGGGTGAGTATATCCATATTTTTTATTTTTATTCTTTATTTTTTACATGAATATGGATCCCAGGGCCTGAAGGAGAGTTTCCTCTCCTTCAGACCCTGGGAACCATCCAGGATACCTTCCGATATTTGTGTCCCATTGACTTGTATTGGTATCAGGTATCGGTATCGGCGAGATCCGATATTTTGCCGGTATCGGCCGATCCAATCCGATACCGATACTTTCGAATATCGGAAGGTATCGCTCAACACTAATTGGAAGTAGTTAGCACCATATTTTGTAATTAAAAGACAGAATATAAAAAAATAAGTTTGGGGCTACATGGTGACTTTGGCTGTAACACTTGTGCTCCGCCAAAGATTTCAATATGCCACTACTAAACCATAGTGAATGGGGTCACAATTTGTTTGTTCCCTTTGCCATCCATGGTATTGATATCACCCTTCTCTAGTATCACATTTTGAAGGCGTCAATTCTTCTTCTGTCTTCTACTACAGATAGTAGTACCAAACACTCACCAAAATGCCTGAGTGCCATTGGCTACTTCTACACCCTAATATCCTAAGCCCCAGATTGTAGCATAACTTTATTGTGGCTTCATTGTGTGTTTTGTTCAGATGTACCAGCCTCAAACTTGATGTCTGAAGTTCTACAATATTTGTGCAGGACATCGCTGCTCTCTATGTTATTTGCTATTTTCCTATAGAAATTCTTTTTGTTAACATTAAGATAGTGGATATAAATACTGGCAAGTATGTACTAACCAATTAGCCTTGCAATGGTTGGAAACTGAAAAATGAACTTATTTGCATTGCTATACTTGGCACATTTCAGCAGAGCCCTGGATATATGATGCTGAGGGTGTCCATTGTGGTCTGCAAACTACCAAAATGTTGTGACCATGTATGGGAAAATAACAATGACTAAGGCCTTTTTCACACTTCCGTCTTTCAGCTTCCGTCACAATCCGTCGATTTTTGAGAATGCAGAATCCTGCATTTTCCAATAGACTTTTATTAGCGACGGATTGTGACGGATGGCCATCTGTTTCATCCGTCATGCACTGGATCCGTTGGAAAATAGCGGTCCGTTGTGCGGAGAAAACGTTCAGAGGAACGTTTTTTCTACACGTCGGAAAATCGGTCAGCGACGCATCCTGCACTGCCCGTCGTCGGCTTTAATGGAAGCCTATGGGAGCAGGATCCATCGCTGACCGTCACACACAGGAATCCAGCGACGTATCATGTTTTTCCCCTCTGAGCATGCCCGGATGGATTTTCAAATCCGGGAAAAAGTCTCTCTCTTCTCTTCTTCTTCTCTTCTTCTTCTCTCTCGTCCCCCGGACATATGATTCCCAGCAATTTCTCCATTGAAATTGTGGCAACAGCACAAACGATGCATCCGTCATTACACTGGATGTGTCACACACGTTTTTCACTATTTTTGTGTAGTACGTCAACACGTCATTTTACTGCACAATGACGTACAGTAGAAGATGGAAGTGTGAAAGAGGCCTAAGTAACAAGCATTTAAGAAAAGTAATTATATTCCCATCATACCGATCCGTGTTCTAGCGTGCATGGGAATAGGGAGTAGCGTCATAACCAACAACTGCATCTCCTCTGGATATTACTTTTATATTGAACAGATGGGAAAGACTGGAAGGATTTATCTCAGCAAAGGGCAAGCCACAACCTACACCAATATTGTTTCAAAATGCCATTTACCTTCTGCAGGAAATGATGAGAATGAATAAATCCAAATGCTAACTATAGATTTATTAACGATGTACTGTCAGCATTGAAAAATGGAACCTAGAATCCCTTTTCTTGCCCAAAGTGCAATAGAGGAGATCAGGTTTTGAATTTTCATTTGGATTTGTAAATGCCAGGAGAGTACGAATATCTGCAGTGTATACCTGTCAGAAGACTGAACCACATATGTGCCACCAGGGCAGCAGCCCCAATGGAGCAGCCTGGATTTATGACTAGCAGTTCTCATGAAACATTACATATATTTTATTACTATAATTCTAATTCTACTCAGCGAGTTATTCTCATTTTCTTTAATGCATAAAATTACAAAGTGCTTATATAAACAAGAAAATTTGCAGTTGACTAAGTATTTTTTAATGTTATCTGCACATTGCCCAGATGACGGCACACTGCTGCTATTAAACACTAGTGGCATAACAGTGCTTACAAGCTCTTTAAAAAAGTTGCGCTTGTAAGCGCTGCACTGACGGTGGCCAGGATTGCTGGAGTGTTTTCTTAGATCACGATCATGGCAAGCTTCAGTGTAAGGGTTCGCTCACAACGTATAACACAGCTGAGCGCTATCCAATATTTTGTCAGATATCACTTGGCCCAATGTTATACTATCGAGCAGTGCAGATCTGCGATTATTTTCTCATGCCGATTTGGCATGAGAAAACAATCGCAGCACGCTGCGAGTGGATACGAGAGTCGAGTCACACACACCCATACAAATCTATGGGTGTGTGTCAAACATCGGACTGCACTTGGATAACATCCAAGTGCAGTCTGATTACCGCTGACACCGACAACGGAGGAGATAGAGAAATTATTTTCTCTGTTTTCTCGGAGCCTGTGCTGTGATTCTCTCATGCAAGAGAATTGGAGCATAGTGAACTGACACTTGGATCAAACTCTGACAGAGTTTGAGTAGAGTGTCATTTACATAATTGGCCTAATTCTCTAGCATGACAGATTTAATAGTTGTGTGAACGAGCCCTAACTGTGCTTCTCCAATGTTGCACATTTTGGTCCAGCGGTGCGACAATGCTACTGGACTGAACTGTCAATCAAGCAGGAATGCAGGAAGCCATCAGGGAAGGGAGTGGTGCACCATTGCAGAAGATGACACAACCCCTTTAGCCATTTTACTTGGGCTACTTTAGAGTAATTTCACATGCTATGTATTTCCTGCAGATTTTGCTGCAGAAATTCTGCAACTGTCTCATTAATTTGATACAATCTTACCCAGATGGTCATCTATAGCAGCAAAACATAACAAATTGCCAGAAAAAAAGATATAATCCAACAGCGTTCTCCCACAGCATCCTGCATTTTTCCAAAAATGCAACAGACCCAAAATAATACAAAACAAGTGAAAGAAAATGAGCACTTGATATTTTCCTATTGACTTATAGTGAACATCTGGCTACAGTATATTTCGTCCTAAAAAAAGCATTCCTCTCTGAAAACCCTTTTGTGTGAAGACACCTTAAAAGATAAGAGAATTGCCTAAAAAAAAATAACTCTCACTATATTGTTACTTACTGAGTAGATGACTTTGTGGAGAATTTACATTCCAGAAGACACTTGTCAGAGGGCAATTGTTTTGCAGCATTCTTTAATCTATATCCCATATTTACATGATAGAGTTTAGTACTTGGTGTTTATCAAGAAGATCTAAATGATTCATAGGATTCTGGTCTAGCGGTCACATCAACAGTACGCAGCTACCGGAAGGGAGCCTCGTGAACCGCCTACCTACTGGGATCCCCTGTGCTTCTTCTGATTTGTAGGCCTATCAAGATGTCATGGTATCGGCATGACGTATACATGATGCTGCTACAAACCTACTAATAAAATGAGGCATGATGGATTCCAACAGGTAGGAAGTTGTTCAAAGGGTTCACCAGGACACCAGAATCAGGGTCTCGCAAATCAATTTGTTACTCTCTAATAGTTTTCTTATAACTTACAGAGCTGCCAGATGGTCTTTGCATACCGAAACTGCTCAGCTGTACTTTCAGATCTATGTTGCTTCTAGTTGGAGAGACTCCAATAATACATTAATGATTTGCTTTCAATGTTTTATTTAAAGGCTTTTTCACACATGTAGCATGGTACCATATTTTTGCTAAGGAGTAAAATACCCCACAACTAAACCACACTAGCATCTATTGTACAGTAAGTCATAAAAATTAAAACAAAAAGCAACAGTTCTTCCTCTAAAACTGGAAATACTGAGCATGAGTATGTGGCACCCCAGGAGTCTGGTTGCCACAGTGGCATTGCCTTCCTGACAGGGGGTGGTCTCATGCCTGAAAGGAAGGAGGGGTCCCATTACCAGGTAATACCAGCATACAATACCCTTCCTTACTCCAGACCAGAGGGGGAGCTCTAACACCCAGTTTCAGGGGAGCTTCCCTAAAAGTTCTGGCCTGGAGGCGGTGTTAGTTAAGTCTGAGAGGGAGAGGGGAGAAGTTGAGGAGAACCTGGGGAGTGGAGCTGCAACCAAGCTCACCCCAGAACAAAGCACTGACAAAGAGGATGCCATCATCACCTGTTACCTGTGCTCCGAACTGCACCTGCAACTAACAAGTAAAGGTTAAGGAAACTGCAGTCCTTGCATCCTCCAGTCATTTCCCGCACCCTCAGTCCTGCACCCCATCGTCTACTATCCCTTACCAACTATACCGGTAGCCCTGGGGCCCCTCTCCACCTGTGGGGAGCAGAACCATCCCAGTTGCATCACCATTGGCCCCAGCAGTCCCCTTAAGCAGCGTCGGCCATCCATTGCCGAACACCACAGGTTGCGTCACAAACTAACTCCTTATAGACTTTATCTCCCCTTCATTTTATTAATTTTATTGAACGCCCAGGGCCACGGACCGGGTCACTGCTGCCATGACAACCCCCTGAAGAACATCGGACCCGGCCCAAGTACCCCACGGCCCTAGTGGGTGCTCCAAGTGTATGATAGGAATCCACACTCTCCCAGGTGGCAGAAGGAGTTAGACTACATGCCCACTAGTGTTGAGCATTCCGATACTGCAAATATCGGGTATCGGCTGATATTCGCTGTATCGGAATTCCGATACCGAGTTCCGATATTTTTGTGATATCGGAAATCGGAATCGGAAGTTCCTATAACTTCCCAGGCATGTGCGGTGCGTATGGTTCCCAGGGTCTGGAGGAGAGGAAAATAAAGAATAAAAATAAAAAATATGGATATACTCACCCCTCCGACAGACCCTGGACCTCAGCGGTGCAACCAGCAGCCTCCGTTCCTAAGAATGCAGTGAGTATAGGACCTGCGATGACGTCGCGGCTTGTGATTGGTCGCGTGAGCGGTCACATGAGCGGTCACGCGACCAATCACAAGCCGCGACGTCATCGAAGGTCCTTCACTCTGCATTCTTAGGAACGGAGGCAGACGCTTGCAGCGGTGACAGCCAGGGCCCGTCCGAGGGTGAGTATATCCATATTTTTTATTTTTATTCTTTATTTTTTACATGAATATGGATCCCAGGGCCTGAAGGAGAGTTTCCTCTTCTTCAGACCCTGGGAACCATCCAGGATCACTTCCGATATTTGTGTCCCATTGACTTGTATTGGTATCGGGTATCGGTATCGGCGATATCCGATATTTTTTGGATATCGGCCGATCCAATCCGATACCGATACTTTCAAATATCGGAAGGTATCGCTCAACACTAATGCCCACGATCAGGGATAGTTGTGCTTTGGACGTAGTGTATTTTTGTGGCGTCTAAAATGCTGCGTTCTATTAAAACACATGTGTTTAGGTAACTTTGCGATTTACCACATCTAATGACATTCTGTTGTTGAAAATCCGCAGCAGAGACTAGGGACTCCGCTACAGAAATTGACATGCTGTGGCTCGTAAACTCGCACCGCGGGTGAGTTTATGCAGCGTTAAGTAGAAGAACAGTGGGCATGGGACTTCTATAAATCCCATAAACTGTGCTTGTTGCAATGTAGATCGCAGCATCCAAAATGATGTTATTCCTGATCATCGGCACACAGCCTTAAGGGTGTATCTAAAAACTTAGAAAAGTAATATCAATAGTAATAAAGTTTACACTGTGTTCCCCACACTCTACACAATGTATTAGGTAATTCATCCTCTTTTTATCACTGTTTCTGTGATATCCCAAGAAAAAATATATGGGTACAAGTTAATATTGCTTTGGGGTATACTGCTAGGACTGACCTGTCTGCTCACAATCTATAAAAGAGAGGATGCTAGTTCCGTCAGTCGTGGTGATAGAATTCGGATGTGGTAATGGGTGGATATGGGGTCAACACTGTGATGAGATTCAGCATTGAGAGAGCCATGGCCACCGGCATCCTTCAAAAATATATGTTTGCCCTGCTTCAGTGACTCACGCATGGAATTCTCTCTATCTCATACTACTAAAACAGGAGACAATCTAGAAATCTGTGATAGCCTTAATAAAAGAAAACGCTTATTTCAGAAACAAGTAGGATATTTTTTTGGTCTATCCTGATCTCCATAGTTTTGCAATGACCTCACTGAGACAGCGCAAATATTTTTTTTTTTTTGGTGCTCTGTCAGCGAGGGCTCTCTTAATGCAGGATCTCATCGCAATGTTTGACCAGACGTCCACCCTCTACCACCACTGGATTCCATCATCCTCTTTTTTGTGGACTGTACGCAGGTGTACAGGTCAGTCTAGCCCTATATACCAAAGCAATATTAGCTTGTACCCATATAAATATTTTCTTGGGCTACCACGTAGAGCAGTGATATACAGGGATGGTGGATTACCTGATACATTACATAGAGTAAAGCGGGGCGCACAGAGTAAACTTTTAGGCTGTTGTTATTGAAGGTTGCTGAGATGTGAAACGCCATATTTGGCCTTATGACTTAACCAGATTAAATGAGTTACGCCACTCGTGGATGCAGACAGAAAAGGGCCCCTATGTAAGAACAATATATGGGCCTTTGAAGTCCATCATAATGCACAATTGAAATGGTCCCCCTTACTACTTGGGCCCCTGTGCAGCTGTACAGATTGCACCAATGATATGTCCGCCGCTGAGGTACGCATCATCTTTCACTTGTAGAATTAGTGCAGCCAAAAACCACTTTGTAAAACAGCTTCAATGTGCTGTAAAATCACGACCATCTTATTCTTGTAACAAACAGATGGTGACATTCTGCATGTGTGGAAGTACTGTAGGTGAATATTTTATAGGCATCCATTAGACAATATCTTTGTCACAGTAGTACCCCAAAGATAGGTTTATCACAGGCTATCCAGTTGCTGGAACTTCTAAAAATAAACGATAATCTGCTTCGAATTCATGCAGTGATAAAATCACTTTTAGTGCCATCACAAATGGGCTGTCCGTTTATACAGGCAAAGAATTATTTTCCGCTTTTTTACTCCATATTTTTCTAGTTGTTTTTGTTATGAATAGCAGTTAAAATTCATAATATTCTTTACAAGCATTTAAAGACAAAGGAAAAGTTTTTTTGTTTTCTATGAATCCACTCTAGGCTTTAAGGCCACGTTCACTCGTTAAGTATTTGATCAGTATTTTACCTCAGCATTTGGAACAATCAGAGGAAAAGTATAATAGAAACACGTCACCACTTCTGCATTTATCACCCACTCCTGTTTTCGGTTTACAAATATGACAAATACTGAGGTAAAAAATTCCCCAAATACTCAACGTGTGCATGTGGCCTTAGAGTTTAATCTGAGGACTGGCTGAGCATTGAGGATAAGTTCAGCCGAGCATTTATCCAATTAACATGCACCACGGACCACACGTAGACAGCACAAATAGCCCTCATAGCCAAAGACTCATGGAACAAAATTGCAGTATGTGCTTTTCTGGACCATTTTTTCGACCAGGATACTGCATGCAATGTATGGGCAGATTCGGCAGCTCTCTGCACTTAGAGCTTTACGAAGAGCTAATGATGCTGCAATTTAACAATGCAACTGGCCCATTTTTCATTATGGCTTTCTGGACCCCACATAGCCCTGATAATCTCTCAAAGTGAGAGGTATTTAACTAGGAAACAAGAGATGCATGATAGTAACAATCTCCAGCACTTGTTAGATGAGACCATATGGAGCAATTGACAACAATCAGCCATGTTGAGCGCTGTTACTAACCATGCCGAGGAGTACAATTAATATAAACATATTTGCAATATGAGTCTGCCAGATTAAAATTGCACCCCTAACCAATTTTATAAGATAAAACTAAAAAAACAAAGGGGGAAGGTAGGACTTGTGTTGTAGATTTCCTTTCAAGCGTCTAGGAAAGCTGGGTGCCATATTGGCTGCCATCCAGCATTTCTACAAATAACTATGGAGTATTTTATGATATATGATCCTGTCTGTATGGGACTGTTTTTTACGATTAGTCAAGTTCTACCTTAGCATGTATGTAGTGGGAATGAATGTCATACTGGCACTCTGTGACTTCTTGCCTTGAAATACGGCCGTCATTGCCTTTGACTTTCTTTTTTTTATGAAAGGGGTTAAGGGCAAGACAACTACATCCAAGCTTCCTATAGTGGTTTAAAGTCTCCCATTGGCTCGGTCGCCCATTTTCTATGCACATCACCCTGAAATGTGGGTCACAAGCAGAGTCCTTTCATTGACTCTCTTTCCCATACATCAGAACACAAAGGGCTCCTGGATCTAGTGAATGGGCTTGATTGATGGTCTCCCCTGGAATTTGCAGCTTTGTCAGACCCTTCGCTACTTGAAACAAGGAAGGCAGATCTAGTGTGTGGTGGAATTGGACACTTGCCCCTTCACGTTCTTTCTGGGGGTTATTCGCATGTTACTTACGAAAAGGTTGTAGAAATTAGCTGAAGATGACAAGAGGCAGCGGGAAGAACACAGTCATCAGTGCCTTGCACCTATCTCTGCCTAGCCTGGGAAAAGCAAGAAGGACCTTTGAATGAATTAAAAGCCGCCCTAGTTTACTACCGTTAAGTCCTTAAATGAATAAGACGGCAGGTGCAGGCAGACATGTAACTATGGAGCTCACTGTCATCTCCTCACTGAAAAAAGTCTCAAGTAGTCTGGCATAATGTTCAATGAGACAGCTGCAAATTAACCCCTTAGTCACTGTCGGAGGCAGAGCACGTACAGAAGGCTGCTGTGATTTTTGCTTCTGAACTTCAAACCCGCTAAACAAATTCCACACAACAGACGCCTCCACCCACCTTCTCCGCTGTAGAAGTGAATTTTTTTTTTTCAATTTTTTTTTTTAAAATGAACTAGATCAATGAAAGAGGGAAAACACCATCAAAAGAGCTATTTCTCTTCAAAATCTTTGCTGCATTTTTTTTAACATTCTTTTCCTGACCGTCTTTTCTCCCAAGCTCCACAAGACATCTTCAGCCTGCTCCTTATTAAGGTCTGCTTATTGAAACTACGTTAACGTCTGTGGATAGGAAAAATAAAACGACATCAAGGGCGTGGGTGAAAGCTTCCCAAGATTGCAACCCAGACAGAACACAGGCATCCTAACAAGTAAAGGACTCCGCAGCTAACAAGCGTATTTGCACATCTGAGTGTACACTTGTGCACTTTAGGATCCTATATGCAAATCCATCTCCCCTGAGTGTGCATGGATAGCGGTGTGCACCACACAGACCCCCTGCCTCTCACAAAAGGTGCAGACGGTGTTTGTACATAGAGAACGAGCGCGTACATTCTGTGCCGTGTCCTAGGTGAAGCTAAGAGGAAGCATAATGAGGCTGGAAATCACACAAACACAGGAATTTACTGTTTCTAAAGCAACCCAGCCGGCTAACTAGTCTTAGAAGCTTTTCAATGCGCTGACTAATGTTGCTGTACAGGAACTATTTTCACCGTGTCTGAGGGACTAATTAAATTTGCTGGAAAGTGTTATTTAGAAGAATATAGATAAGGAGAAGCTGCTGGATCAGAAGTTGTGATCATATGCTTATAGTATGTATTGTTCTATAACACTAGGTGCAAAATACCACACAAAATGACTAATTTGCTAACCACGGCAGAAATGGAAGCCGGCATATTAGTAACTTGGTTTTTATAATTTGAGAAAGGCGCTGGTCTGGAGCAAAGACGTGTTGGTATTAATAAAAACCGTTTTGGAATCCCAAGGCTCTTCATTCCCAGAGCGAAGTCCGCCCAAACGTGGGTTGATTGATAAATGAACAAGATGCTGCCTTTGTCTGTACATAGTGATTCAAGTGTTTTGAGACAATTACTGCTCATGTAAGAGGGTGGTGGCCCACTCTTGCACAGAGGCCCACCGTAGGATTCTCCTGTTCTCCTGCAGGTCAGTCCAAGCCTGCGTATACCTTTCCTTTACCAGACGGTATTGCCCTATTTTGTGTGCGCTCCTGTCCCTCTCCAGAGCTTCCCTAATTTGCTAACCAATATCAACCATAGAAATATTGCAGGCAAAGGAGAAAAAAAACATCACCAGGTGATTTCCATAAAAATTCGCATTTTTCTTTTAGTTAATCCATAGCTTGCAAAAAGTTAAAAACATAGGTGTCATTGAATGTCAAGGGGCATACATCCCCTGCATGCCTGACGCGTTTCGGACTTCATGTCCTTACTCATAGGAGTCAATAGAAATATTGCAGATGTCTCCAACTCTAACTTTTATGAGTAACTCTTTGTATATCTTCCTAACAACAAAATATCAAGGGCACTTGCAAGCTGCAAATAATAGGCTTTAACAGTCAGTCGATGGCAATTTACTTTTAAATGAATTAATGTCTCAGTGGTAGGGCTCATTCACATGTCCGATTTTCATGTACGAACATTATTCGTGTTTTTCACGGATAGCACTCTTACCTGTGATAGTCTATGGGGCCATTCACATCTCCGATTTTCTCCTCAAACTGAGGGATCCGAGGAAAATATCAGACATGTCTGATCAAAATCAGCAATATAAGTCAGTGGGTCTGTGAAAAAAAATTGGACTACACTTGTATAACAGCTGAGTGTGGTCTGATTTTCATGGACTGTCAGAATGAAGAGGGTCGAGAACATTTTTTTTTTTAATTTCCCCACTTGTGAAAAAATTGAATCACACTCAGATCATATTCTGATCAAACTATGATCAGAATTATCACTCCTTTTTTCTCATATGCAACAAAATCAGACATCTGAATGCGGCCTGATATCAAATAACGTATTGGAGGATATTTCTGGAGCAGTTTGCACCCCAAAAAAATCTAGCATGCCTTGAACCACATTTTGTTATTGGGTTTGAGACACACCTTGCAGCTTCCTCAACCCAAGAGGCTTGGCTCTGTGTAACAGAGATATGGCTTCAGGGGAAGTAGTTATGTCTTAAAGGGAAGCTACCATCAGATAATGACATATTGGTTAAATCTGTTCTAGATTAAAAGTTTTTTTTTCAATATTTTCGCAATATTGTTTTTTGCATATTGCAATCTGTATTAAAAATAAAAAAAATAGTAATCTTACAATTTCCACATTGGCCATTGGGGCGTTTCTAGACTCTAACTTCCTGTTGCGTAGGAAACAACACATGTACATAGCTCAATTGGGCATACCCTGACTCGTTTATGTTGAAGCACCTAATGGGCTTGTGCAAAGGTCATTGTGAAGGGTGGGCGAGCAGGGTCAGGTGTGACGTCAAATATTATGATGGTGGATCCTGTTTTATCAGCTGTGTATAGAGGTGTTACCTGTCATTGTAATCCTACCTCTGATTAAAAGAACCTTGCCGAAAACTGTTCCTGAAAGGATAGAAAGTATGACACAAAAAAGCCCATGTGGCCAGTGTGAAAATGGTAAAAGTACTATTTTTTTTTCAGAAACGTCATGATGTGAAAAAAGCATTGCCATTTAAAATATATATATATATTTTATATGCCAGATTCAGACATCCTTTTCTCAAGTGTGTGTTTGATCCATGTTTCATGTCTTTTTTTCTTTTTGTGAGACAAGTTTCCACAAAAAATGCCCAATATATGTCTGTTTTTGATCTGAGTCATGGATCATAAAACTAAAGGTACCTTCACACGAAACGATATCGCTAGCGATCCGTGACGTTGCAGCGTCCTGGCTAGCGATATCGTTTCGTTTGACAGGCAGCAGCGATCAGGATCCTGCTGTGATGTCGCTGGTCGCTGAATAAAGTCCAGAACTTTATTTGGTCGTCCGATCACCGTGTATCGTTGTGTTTGAAAGCAAAAGCAACGATACCAGCGATATTTTACACTGGTAACCAGGGTAAACATCGGGTTGCTAAGCGCAGGGCTGCGCTTAGTAACCCGATGTTTACCCTGGTTACCAGCGTAAAAGTAAAAAAAACAAACAGTACATGCTCACCTGCGCGTCCCCCAGCGTCTGCTTCCTGACACTTACTGAGCGCCGGCCCTAAAGTGAAAGTGAAAGCACAGCGGTGACGTCACCGCTGTGCTGTTAGGGCCGGAGCTCAGTCAGTGTCAGGAAGCAGACGCTGGGGGACGCGCAGGTGAGTATGTACTGTTTGTTTTTTTTACTTTTACGCTGGTAACCAGGGTAAACATCGGGTTACTAAGCGCGGCCCTGCGCTTAGCAACCCGATGTTTACCCTGGTTACCCGGGGACCTCGGCATGGTTGGTCGCTGGAGAGCGGTCTGTGTGACAGCTCTCCAGCGATCAAACAGCGACGCTGCAGCGATCGGCATCGTTGTCGCTATCGCTGCAGCGTCGCTTCGTGTGAAGGTACCTTTACTCATGCAAGTCAATAGGTCCGTGAAAAACAGTTTCTTTTTTTTCTATTTTTTTTGCATAAGA
Organism: Ranitomeya variabilis; assembly: GCF_051348905.1. NCBI lineage: Eukaryota > Metazoa > Chordata > Amphibia > Anura > Dendrobatidae > Ranitomeya > Ranitomeya variabilis. The sequence goes on from NC_135238.1 coordinate 168,364,645, forward strand.
GAAAAGTAGATGCCACACTTGTTGTAAAAACAGACACCCCAACAAAAATTGGATGGAAGTTGGGGCCAGCACACCGAACAGACTCATACAGCCAAAGCCTATCTACTGCGATCAGTCGTAGCAAGTTAACCTCCTATATGCCATTGTCTATCTAATGCGATAAGTAGTAGCAACCTAACCTTCTATATGCCGTTGTCGGTCGATAGTGAAAGTGGTATTTAAGCAGTTGAACACATGATAATGGGGTGCCGATGGTGAAGAGATAGCAGCTGAAGGCCAAGTGTTTGTGCTCTTCAAAATCCTATACCTTTTATCTGTCTCTAAGTGTAGCTGATAAAAAATGTAAAAGTCTTATTAAAAATATTTTATCGCTGCCATGTACATAACTGTAATAAAATATATAATATTTATCCTATAAGGTAAACAGCAAAAAAAGATAAAAGTCAAACCAACCACTATTTTATGGTCACTTTGCCTAAAAAAAGGGATGATAACATTGTATGCGCACCAAAATGTTACCAATAAACACTACTTTTTGACTTCCAAGAAACAAGCCTTTCCACAATTCCATCATCCCACAGGATACAGAGACACAAGCCATTTATTTTTATCTAAATTTTTTTAAAGGTGTAAAATAAAAAAAAAATACTATGTAATTTTGGTATCACCTTAACCGCACTGATCTGTAAAGTTAGTATTCTGTAGTTTTTTGCTTTTTTTTGTTTTAACCAGAAAAGTGAACATTGGAAAATCAAAATCCAAAAAAAAAGCTGTCAGGTTTGCTGGAGTGGAGTGGAGTGGAGGGGTTGTCAATTCCAAACCACTGACGTTTTTTTTCCAGCTTTTCAGTACATTACATGGAAAGATGAAAAGTGATGTTCAAAACAAGCACTCCTCCTGCAAAGCATAAGCTCTCATACGGCTCTTGTTGAAAGGACAATAGAAAGGTAATTTCTGTCCTTTTTAGCACGTGTATAGCTGGTACCAGTGGCGTAACTACAAAGTGAGGGGCCCCGATGCGAACTTTCAAATGGTGCCCCCCTGCGCCAAAATATTTCCCACCGAAATTCACATTTTCCCTATTAATTTCGCACACTATGGTTTTGTTGATTTGTTGTATAGTCTGACCTAATACTGCCCTGTAGTCGCTGAGAAAAATGATTTTATAACTAACAAGTCCCTATACTAATTATGGTGATGTCTTCGGAAGTGCAGACTCTGGGCGTTCATTTCCTTCCTCGCTCTAATTCCAAGCGCACTCCCGGCGTTTGAAATCTGTGTGCTGTTTCTTCCTGGTATGACGCTGCAGTGCGTCATTTCCGGACCTGTGCAGTGGGTGTACTGGTCAGCTCCGGAGCATATGCACTGCACATTCTGACGCTGGCGAGTACACCCAATATTCCCCCACAGTGCCCATGCTGGGCTCTGCCCACAGCCGTGTACCATTCTTCCCGACTCGGAAATTTACTGCCCATACACACGCGGCTTCGCTCCGTGAACCCTGTACACACACGGCTCTGCTCCGTACACCTTGTACACACGCGGCTCCGCTCCTTACACCCGCGATCTGCTCCGTACACCTCATACACACGCGGATCCACTCCATACACCTCACACACACAGCTCCGCTCCATACACACACGGCTCCGCTCCATCCACCCCGTACACATGCGGCTCCGCACAACTCGTACACAAGCGGCTCCGCTCCATACACCTCGTAAACACGCAGCACCAGTCCGTACACCCCATACATACACGACTCCACTCACCTCTTTCACACTCGGCTCAGCTTTGTACACCTCGTACACACCTGACTCCGCTCCGTACACCTCGTACACATTGCTCCACTACACACATACACGGCTCCGCTCTGTACACCTTGTACACACACGGCTCTGCTACATCCACACTATAAACCCCTCCTGACCCCACACATAAACTTCCACTCATTCAGCACCATGACAATCAGCACAGCAGAGTCCTGCATACAATTAATTGAGACATCAGTAGGTTAAGTGTTTTTGAATATCCATATTGAATCAGGAGCCCCATATAATGCTCCATAAAGGTTAATAATGGCCCCATAAGATGCTCCGTAGACACATTTGCCCAATATAGTGCTGCAGAAATGTTGATTATGGCCCCATAAGATGCTCCATAAAGATATTTGCCCCATATAGTGCTGCACAAACGTTATGGCCCCATAAGATGCTCTATACAGACACTTGCCCCATTATAATGCTGCACAAACGTTATGGCCCCATAAGATGCTCCATACAGACAATTGCCCCATATAATGCTGCACAAATGTTATGGCCCCATAAGATGCTCCATACAGACACTTGCCCCATTATAGTGCTGCACAAACGTTATGGCCCCATAGATGCTCCATACAGGCACTTGCCCCATATAATGCTGCACAAATGTTATGGCCCCATAAGATGCTCCATACAGACACTTGCCCCATATAGTGCTGCACAAATGTTATGGCCCCATAAGATGCTCCATGCAGGCACTTGCCCCATATAATGCTGCACAGATGTTATGGCCCCATAAGATGCTCCATACAGACACTTGCCCCATATAATGCTGTACAAACGTTATGGCCCCATAAGATGCTCCATACAGACACTTGCCCCATATAGTGCTGCACAAACGTTATGGCCCCATAGATGCTCCATACAGGCACTTGCCCCATATAATGCTGTACAAACGTTATGGCCCCATAAGATGCTCCATACAGACACTTGCCCCATATATTGCTGCACAAATGTTATGGCCCCATAAGATGCTCCAAACAGTCACTAGCCCCATATAATGCTGCACAAATGTTATGGCCCCTGTTATGATCCTCAGTGGCTTAGGATCACAAATCTAACCAGCTAAGTAGAAGATAATAGGACGAGCTCTGGGGATGTGGTAACTGGACTGACCCCAAACCTGATCCTAACCGCACACACTATAGGCAGCCGTGGAACATTTCCTGAAATCCTAGACGTCTCTTCACGGCCTGAGAATAGTGTTGAGCATTCCGATACCGCAAGTATCGGGTATCGGCCGATACTTGCGGGTATCGGAATTCCGATACCGAGATCCGATACTTTTGTGGTATCGGGTATCGGTATCGAAACAACATTAATGTAAAAATGTGTAAAAGAGAGAATTAAAATAAAAAATATTGCTATACTCACCTCTCCGACGCAGCCTGCACCTTACCGAGGGAAGCGGCAGCGTTCTTTGTTTAAAATTCGCGCTTTTCTTTCCTTACGTGAAGTCCCGGCTTGTGATTGGTTGCGTGCCGCCCATGTGACCGCAACGCAACCAATCACAGCAAGCCGTGACGTAATTTCAGGTCATTCAGTATTTTAAAATTACGCTCCGGCTATGTGATTGGTTGCGTCGCAGTCACATGGGCGACGCAACCAATCACAGCAAGCCGTGACGTAATTTCAGGTCATTCAGTATTTTAAAATTACGTCCCGGCTTTGTGATTGGTTGCGTCGCAGTCACATGGACGACGCAACCAATCACAAGCCGTGACGTCACGGGAGGCTGGACACGCGCGCATTTTAAAATGCGCGCGTGTCCAGCCTCCCGTGACGTCCCGGCTTGTGATTGGTTGCGTCGCTGTCAACCAATCACAAGCCGGGAGGCTGGACACGCGCGCATTTTAAAATGGCTTCCCGGCTTGTGATTGGTTGACAGCGACGCAACCAATCACAAGCCGGGACGTCACGGGAGGCTGGACTCGCGCGAATTTTAAAATGCGCGCGTGTCCAGCCTCCCGGCTTGTGATTGGTTGACAGCGACGCAACCAATCACAAGCCGGGACGTCACGGGAGGCTGGACTCGCGCGCATTTTAAAATGCGCGCGTGTCCAGCCTCCCGTGACGTCACGGCTTGTGATTGGTTGCGTCGCCCATGTGACTGCGACGCATCCAATCACAAAGCCGGGACGTAATTTTAAAATCCTTAAGGACCTGAAATTACGTCACGGCTTGCTGTGATTGGTTGCGTCGCCCATGTGACTGCGACGCAACCAATCACAAAGCCGGAGCGTAATTTTAAAATACTGAATGACCTGAAATTACGTCACGGCTTGCTGTGATTGGTTGCGTTGCGGTCACATGGGCGGCACGCAACCAATCACAAGCCGGGACTTCACGTAAGGAAAGAAAAGCGCGAATTTTAAGCAAACAACGCTGCCGGTTCCCTCGGAGAGGTGAGTATAGCAATATTTTTTATTTTAATTCTTTATTTTACACATTAATATGGTTCCCAGGGCCTGAAGGAGAGTTTCCTCTCCTTCAGACCCTGGGAACCATCAGGAATACCGTCCGATACTTGAGTCCCATTGACTTGTATTGGTATCGGGTATCGGTATCGGATTGGATCCGATACTTTGCCGGTATCGGCCGATACTTTCCGATACCGATACTTTCAAGTATCGGACGGTATCGCTCAACACTACTCAAGAATAAAACCACAGCGCTTGGCAAATGACAAATCCATCAGATTCAGCGCGGCACCTGAATCTACAAAAGCCATAACTGAGTAGGATGACAGAGAGCAAATCAAAGTAACAGACAAAATGAATTTAGGCTGTACAGTACCAATGGTGACAGATTTAGCGAAGTTTTTTGTACGCTTAGAGCATGCTGAGATAACATGAGCTGAATCACCACAGTAAAAGCACAACCCATTCTGACGTCTATGATTTTGCCGTTCAATTCTGGTCAGAGTCCTATCACATTGCATAGACTCAGGTTTCTGTTCAGAAAACACCGCCAGATGGTGCGCAGGTTTGCGCTCCCGCAAACGCCAATCAATCTGAATGGCCAAAGCCATTGACTCATTCAGACTCGCAGGCGTGGGGAACCCCACCATAACATTCTTAATGGCTTCAGAAAGACCTTCTCTGAAATTTGCAGCCAGGGCACACTCATTCCATTGGGTAAGCACCGACCATTTCCGAAATTTTTGACAATACACCTCAGCTTCCTCCTGACCCTGAGAGAGAGCCAGCAAGGCCTTTTCTGCCTGGTTCTCAAGATTAGGTTCCTCATAAAGCAATCCAAGCGCCAGAAAAAACGCATCCACATTCAGCAATGCAGGATCTCCTGACGCCAGGGAGAAAGCCCAATCTTGAGGGTCGCCACGTAACAGGGAGATAACAATTCTAACTTGCTGAGCGGAATCACCAGAGGAACGAGGTCTCAAAGAAAGAAATAATTTACAATTATTCTTAAAATTCAGAAACCTAGATCTATCTCCAGAAAACAACTCAGGAATAGGTACATTTGGCTCAGACATAGGACTGTGAACAACAAAATCCTGAATGCTTTGCACCCTTTCAGCAAGATGATCCACACTAGAAGTCAGACTCTGAATATCCATGTCTGCAGCTGAACTCAAAGCCACCCAGAGATTAAGGGGATGAGAGAAGCTGGACAGACTGCAGCAAAGGGAGAGGAAAAAAAAAAAATTGTACTTAGGACTTCTCTTATCCCACTTCTGCGATGCATTAAACACTTTTTGGCCTGTTGTACTGTTATGATCCTCAGTGGCTTAGGATCACAAATCTAACCAGCTAAGTAGAAGATAATAGGACGAGCTCTGGGGATGTGGTAACTGGACTGACCCCAAACCTGATCCTAACCGCACACACTATAGGCAGCCGTGGAACGTTTCCTGAAATCCTAGACGTCTCTTCACGGCCTGAGAAACTGACTACCCCTAAAGAGAGAGTAAAGACCTCACTTGCCTCAGAGAAATAACCCCAGAGATATAGAAGGCCCCCACAAATAATAACGGTGAGTTAAGAGAAAAAGACAAACGCAGAGATGAAACAGGTTGAGCAAATGAGGCCCGCTAATGCTAGATAGCAGAAAATAGCAAGGGATCTGTGCGGTCAGTAAAAAACCCTATGCAAAAATATCCACACAGAGAATGCGAGAACCCCCACACCAACTAACGATGTGGGGGGAGCAACTCAGCACCCCAGAGCACCAGCAAGCAAGGAAATCACATATTAGCAAGCTGGACAAAACTCATCATATTCTAGGAAACATCTTGAACACAGATGAGCAAAAATAAGCAAACAAAACTTAGCTTCTCTTGAGAGACTGATAACGGATGTAGACAGGAGCAAACAGAATAGCACTGAATACAACGACAACAGGCAAGGAATGAAGGACCAGGTGGATTAAATAGGAAACCTGACTAGCAGATGACGAGACAGCTGATCTCAGCCAGAAACCTGCAAAATAACAAAAAGAGCCACCAGGGGGAGCCCAAAGAGAGAACTCACACAGTACCACTCACGACCACAGGAGGGAGCCCGGAAACAGAGTTCACAACAGGCCCCATAAGATGCTCCACACAGATATTTGCCCCATTTGCTGTTGCTGCGATAAAAAAAACACATACCTCTCCATCGCTCAGGCCCCCGACACTTTCAATATTCACCTGCAGGCATCTCCTCATTCCAGCCGCCACTCCATCTTCCGCCTCCTCCGCACTGACGCTCAGGCAGAGGCACGCACTAACTACGTCACCGCGCCCTCTGACCTCAGCGTCACTGGAGAAGAGCGGCGGCTGGAACGAGGAGAGGTGAATATCACGCAGCGCTCCCCCTCCCCGTTATACTCACCTGCTCCTGGCACGGTGCAGTCCCTGGTTTCCCAGCGCTGCTGCTTCCTGTACTGAGCGGTCACCGTTACCGCTCATTACAGTAATGAATATGCGGCTCCACCCCTATGGGAGGTGGAGCCGCATATTCATTACTGTAATGAGCGGTACCATGTGACCGCTCAGTACAGGAAGAAACTGGGCGCTGGGCAGCCAGGGACCTGCAGGGACCGCACCAGGAGTAGGTGAGTATAATTAGACAGCCCCCGCTCCTTGGCCCTGAAAACCCCTGGATACGTCACTGGGCGGGCCCCTAAGCACTCTGGGCCCAGTCGCAGCTGCGACCCCTGCGACCGTGGTTGTTACGCCCCTGGCTGGTACAGGTGTAGCATTTGCTAACATGACATACATGCCATGATGCTACTCAACACCTAACTTGCATGTTCAATGGCTTGTGCTGTGTCAAGTGTCCAGTTACAGTTTACTGCAACAAGAAACAGTATTTTTCTATAACATTTTCTAATGAATACAGTATGTATTAAGTTAAAACAGGCTTCATGTGTATGCTAGCACTGGTGCACACAGACAGACGAGCTCCCCTGTATAAGAATATTTGTGCCATTTGCAGTCTAATAGCTCATCATAATGGGCAATTCCACCTGCTTCGGAGGTGGATATGGACTCCTTACCTCTTCGGCCCCTGTGCGGTTGCACATGCTGCACCAATAGTATGTCCGCCCCTGTTTGTTGGCATACCTATGCATCGATTGTATTGAAAAGCATGGGTACAACATGTAGCGCTGCTGCCAGTTCCCCAGCATGCTGTCTCTTTCTCTCCATGCAGGGACGCCAGCTTACTCACTTCCCGACTCCAGAGTGGTCCTCGTCGTGCTCCTGCTTCCTGGTCTGTGTGTGCACGCCCAGTTCCCAGTAGAGTGACTAATACACACATGCACGTGCTTCCCTACTTTTAAAGGGAATCTGTCACCTCATTTTGCAGCTATAAACTGTGGCCACCGCCATCTGGGGCTTATCTACAGCATTCTGTAATGTTGTAGATAAGCCCCCAATGTAACCTGAAAGATAACAAAAACAAGTTAGATTATACTCACCCAGGGGCGGTCCCGGTTCGGGTCCGATGGGCGTCACAGTTCCGGGTCCGGCGCCTCCCATCTTCATGCGATGACGTCTTCTTCCGTGCTTCTGTCCCGGCTCCTGCGCAGGCATACTGATTTGCCCTGTTGAGGGTGGCGTAAAGTACTGCAGTGCGCAGGCGCCAGGCCTCTCTGACCTTTCCTGGCACATGCGCACTGCAGTATTTTGCTCTCCCCTCAACAGGGCAGAGAATTACGACTGCGCAGGAGCCGTGACAGAGATCCAGGGGTGGGAAATATTTTTTCTACCAAGAGCCATCTGGATATTTATACCATCCTTCGGGGGCCGTACAAACTCCACCCACAAAGACAAAGTACATCCTGGTTCTGGCACTGGTTTCTGGAGGTAATCTTTCATTGCATGCCCTTCAGTGTTCAGTAGTGAACACTGTGTGTGTGTGCTAACAGAGCAAGAAGAAATTAATGAGCTTGTATCAATCAAAATACAGCTCCCTGCCCAAGAATGAGGTCCCTGAGAATCTGCTCGGGGGCCTGATAAAAGGTCATCAAGGGCCATAAATGTCCATGGGGCCTGAGGTTCCCCACCACTAGCTTAAACCCTTGGGGTCAGCTGTTACTGCCAGATGCTGCCGGAATCGCCTTTCTTCCACCCGTAATGAGTGACTTAATGTCTCTTTGCTCATTTGTTTGTAATGCCCGGATTATCACACCTAGTACAGTGGTGGTCAGTACCTGGGTCATCAATGAACAGCGGTTCCCAGTGGAGCACAGTCGGGCAAACAAATGGCAGTTTGTATTGTACGGCAGAGTTCGATTCCATCTCCTGATTCACCTGGTAAGTGCATTATACAGATCATTTTGAAACTAAATATAATGTTCTTGCAATGCCTCCTGTCTACATGCTCTCTTTCTTTCCTTTCCAGTATTGAGATTTTTCTATGAAAATCATATTTTTGGGGAAAATTCTGCAAAAGTGGCAAGTTGAAGCTTCAAATGATCTGCTCACCTCTAATTGGAAACCTTTACTAACCTGTACTAGATAAAATATTTGCTTCCTTCCATGTAACTTTTGCTAACATTTTTGACATTGTCATGGCTAGTATTATAAGTTTTTCATTTGATTATTTTACTAGTGTTATTATTGCTATTTGTTTTTTATTGTCTCAGACGTTCCATGCAGTGGAGGATACATTCCATCTTTAATGCATGGCACGTTCTTGTAAGAATACAGCCATATGCCTTAATTTGGGGTTAAGAATACTATTACATTTAAATAGCAAACCATATTTCCAACACATTGGATGTGGGTGGAAGTGCTAATGTAGGACTAGATTTCCTGTGTGATTCTGCTACTACAGAGGCCAGCTCATTCAACACGAGTCCTCTGAAGAAGAGGAGAGAGATACCTTTATATCAGTGCACTTCTGGTAATTACTCTACAAATTATGGCTTACCATCTGTTGGAGAATATTTGAGTGCTTTTTCCCATAAAAAGGTGTATAAAAGCGCAATATGTTTGAGGAGCTTAACATTTGCTCCATCTTAAACTAGATCCATAGATCTCAATCACTATGAGTCAAGTCCATTGCTGAAGACGAAGATTCATCCTGGCAGGAAAAGTATAAAAACAAATCCAAATCTTCAACCCGGCAGTAAAAATATATACACACACATATCACATTTTCTTGCTCATTGCACTCTTGCTTTTGACCTAGAGAGGCAGAACATTAAATATTAACCATTTTAATTCTGATACTGGAATAATATGCACGCCATTGTTTGGCCCTCTGGCGTAAGACAGGCAACTTCCATTTTTCTTAAGGTGTTTTTAATAACTTGAGTGCACTGTTCAAAAAAATAAGTTGCTCACAAGGTTTGTTGCCCTGGTGCTGTAAAAGTTGAATTTCTGATTGATTTAGCAATGCCAATTAAAATCATATTGCGTAGGTTGTTGTCTTTTATATACTAAAACTTAGTTATTTGCTTAACGAGTAACCATCCTTTAAATCTTTATTTCATAAATCAATAGTACACATGAAAATAAGCAACTTTGTAACGTATTTTATCAGAGAAATGTGTTTCTTTCTCATCCTGGACTGATGTTTGACATCCAATTTATATGTAAAATCTATATTCAGAAAAGACAGAATTTCCCATTACTAAGATAGGAGATGACACTTGGTGCTTTTAAAATTCTATGGAAGAGGAGGAGCTAGAGGAATATTGACATTTTGCCTGCTCTGCTGGCACAGAGCGGGCACAGACTTCTGCTGATGTCATATCAATAGAGTGGCAGTTTCTGTTCCTGTTGACAGTATGGGACTTCTGGTGTCATGCTGATTGACAGCCGGCTCCCCTCTGCCTAATTGAGGAAAGCTGGCTGTCAATCAGCATGACACCAGTAGTCCTGCTCTGCAAACAGGAAGAGAAACCACTGCTAATTTGACAGGGAGCAGCTAAATCTCCAGCAGGAATGGTCAATGACCGGCGCCGGGTACAACAGGCAGGTTGTTGCCTTTGTTAGCAACTACATGCCTGTTAGTTTTTCAGCACTTTTTTTTATTTCCCAGATATCCCCTTTAAACTCATCTCTAATGTCAGAAATGGAAGTCCTAGTATTTACATGACAACAGAGAAATTTATCTCAAAGAGCACTAGATTAACCAATCAAAAATATGTGCAAATGATTTGGCGATGCTCCCTGCAACAGTGATAACCTCAGCACGAAACTGATCACTTAACTGCATCAAGTTGAACACCATTACTGCTCTATAAATTAGAGTCAACACACGTTTTATTAACTGGCAAGACAAAAATTAGATTTGTCTCTTCCGATTAGAAATGGAAGCTGTAGGTGAGGATGATGGCAGCTGAAGTGACATCCAAGTGGATGGTGAAATCTCTAGGCGGCCCGGGGCACACACTGGAATGTGCTAATTTCCCTTTCTGGCTGCATCCTTCTAAACACTTCTGAGTGTTGAGCTGACAAAAGGCAGTGTTGGGAGAATACATAACAGTCAGGGAGGATGGGTAGTCCCAACAGGACAGCGGGCTTGCTTTCTGAATGTACATTTTGTCTATGTAAACACTTTTTGAAACATTTATTATAGAATTCTGTTCATGTCTAACTCACTTACAATTAATTTTTTGTTTCCTTTCAGAAGCATATGCATATGGGACACCGTAAAAATTCAGTTTTTCAGAGTCTGTATTTGTGGAACAATAGTCACAGGCAGTGGTGTAACTTGAAATTCATGGGCCCCTGTCATGATTCTCAATGGCGAGAGAACATAGCCCAGCATATATGAGAACTAGCTCTTGGAAGATGGAAACTATACTGACCATGAACTAAACCTGCCGCACAACTAGAAGTGGCCGGGTAGCATGCCTACGTTTTTTTATCCCTAGATGCCCAGCGCCAGCCGGAGAACTACCTAATCCTAGCAGAGGAAAAGACAGTCCTGGCTCACCTCTAGAGAAATTTTCCCAAAAGGCAGACAGAGGCCCCCACATATATTGGCGGTGATTTTAGATGAAATGACAAACGTAGTATGAAAATAGGTTTAGCAAAAATCGAGGTCCGCTTACTAGATAGAAAGAAGACAGAAAGGGCACTTTCATGGTCAGCAGAAAACCCTATCAAAACACCATCCAGAAATTACTTTAAGACTCTAGCATTAACTCATAACACCAGAGTGGCAATTTCCGCTCACAAGAGCTTTCCAGACACAGTAACGAAACAGCAGCTGTGAACAGGAACAAAATGCAAAAACACACAAGGACAAAAGTCCAACTTAGCTGGGAGTTGTCTAGTAGCAGGAACATGCACAGAAAGGCTTCTGATTACATTGTTGACCGGCATGAAACTGACAGAGGAGAAAGGTTATATAGCGACTCCCACATTCTGATAGGAGCAGGTGAACAGAGGGGATGATGCACACAAGTACAATTCCACAAGTGGCCACCGGGGGAGCCCAGAATCCAATTTCACAACAGTACCCCCCCCTCAAGGAGGGGGCACCGAACCCTCACCAGAACCACCAGGGCGATCAGGATGAGCCCTATGAAAGGCACGGACAAGATCGGAGGCATGAACATCAGAGGCAGTGACCCAAGAATTATCCTCCTGACCGTATCCCTTCCATTTGACCAGATACTGGAGTTTCCGTCTGGAAACACGAGAGTCCAAGATCTTTTCCACAACGTACTCCAACTCACCCTCAACCAACACCAGAGCAGGAGGCTCAACGGAAGGCACAGCCGGTACCTCATACCTGCGCAACAATGACCGATGAAAAACATTATGAATCGAAAAGGATGCAGGGAGGTCCAAACGGAAGGACACAGGGTTAAGAATCTCCAATATCTTGTACGGGCCGATGAACCGAGGCTTAAACTTAGGAGAAGAAACCCTCATAGGGACAAAACGAGAAGACAACCACACCAAGTCCCCAACACAAAGCCGAGGACCAACACGACGACGGCGGTTGGCAAAAAGCTGAGTCTTCTCCTGGGACAACTTCAAATTGTCCACCACCTGCCCCCAAATCTGATGCAACCTCTCCACCACAGCATCCACTCCAGGACAATCCGAAGATTCCACTTGACCGGAGGAAAATCGAGGATGAAACCCCGAATTACAGAAAAACGGGGACACCAAGGTGGCAGAGCTGGCCCGATTATTGAGGGCGAACTCCGCCAAAGGCAAAAAAGCAACCCAATCATCCTGATCCGCAGACACAAAACACCTCAAATATGTCTCCAAGGTCTGATTAGTCCGCTCGGTCTGGCCATTAGTCTGAGGATGGAAAGCAGACGAAAAAGACAAATCTATGCCCATCCTAGCACAGAATGCCCGCCAAAATCTAGACACGAATTGGGTCCCTCTGTCAGAAACGATATTCTCCGGAATACCATGCAAACGAACAACATTTTGAAAAAACAGAGGAACCAACTCGGAAGAAGAAGGCAACTTAGGCAAGGGAACCAGATGGACCATCTTAGGGAAACGGTCACACACCACCCAGATGACAGACATCTTATGAGAAACAGGCAGATCCGAAATAAAATCCATCGAGATGTGCGTCCAAGGCCTCTTCGGGATAGGCAAGGGTAACAACAATCCACTAGCCCGAGAACAACAAGGCTTGGCCCGAGCACAAACGTCACAAGACTGCACAAAGCCTCGCACATCTCGTGACAGGGAAGGCCACCAGAAGGACCTTGCCACCAAATCCCTGGTACCAAAGATTCCAGGATGACCTGCCAACGCAGAAGAATGAACCTCAGAGATGACTCTACTGGTCCAATCATCAGGAACAAACAGTCTACCAGGTGGGCAACGATCAGGTCTATCCGCCTGAAACTCCTGCAAGGCCCGCCGCAGGTCTGGAGAAACGGCAGACAATATCACTCCATCTTTAAGGATACCTGTGGGCTCAGAATTACCAGGGGAGTCAGGCTCAAAACTCCTAGAAAGGGCATCCGCCTTAACATTCTTAGAACCCGATAGGTAAGACACCACAAAATTAAACCGAGAGAAAAACAACGACCAGCGCGCCTGTCTAGGATTCAGGCGCCTGGCAGACTCAAGGTAAATTAAATTTTTGTGGTCAGTCAATACCACCACCTGATGTCTGGCCCCCTCAAGCCAGTGACGCCACTCCTCAAAAGCCCACTTCATGGCCAAAAGCTCCCGATTCCCAATATCATAATTCCGCTCGGCGGGCGAAAATTTACGGGAAAAAAAAGCACAAGGTCTCATCACGGAGCAGTCGGAACTTCTCTGCGACAACACCGCCCCAGCTCCGATTTCAGAAGCGTCGACCTCAACCTGAAAAGGAAGAGCAACATCAGGCTGACGCAACACTGGGGCGGAAGAAAAGCGGCGCTTGAGCTCCCGAAAGGCCTCCACAGCATCAGGGGACCAATCAGCAACATCAGCACCCTTCTTAGTCAAATCAGTCAATGGTTTTACAACATCAGAAAAACCAGCAATAAATCGACGATAAAAGTTAGCAAAGCCCAAAAATTTCTGAAGACTCTTAAGAGAAGAGGGTTGCGTCCAATCACCAATAGCCTGAACCTTGACAGGATCCATCTCGATGGAAGAGGGGGAAAAAATGTATCAAAAGAAGGAAATCTTTTGAACCCCAAAAACACACTTAGAACCCTTCACACACAAGGAATTAGACCGCAAAACCTGAAAAACCCTCCTGACCTGCTGGACATGAGAGTCCCAGTCATCCGAAAAAATTAGAATATCATCCAGATACACAATCATAAATTTGTCCAAATAATCGCGGAAAATGTCATGCATAAAGGACTGGAAGACTGAAGGGGCATTTGAAAGACCAAAAGGCATCACCAAATACTCAAAATGGCCCTCGGGCGTATTAAATGCGGTTTTCCACTCATCCCCCTGCTTGATTCGCACCAAATTATACGCCCCACGGAGATCAATCTTAGAGAACCACTTGGCCCCCTTTATACGAGCAAACAAATCAGTAAGCAGTGGTAACGGATATTGATATTTAACCGTGATTTTATTCAAAAGTCGATAATCAATACACGGCCTCAAAGAGCCGTCTTTCTTAGACACAAAGAAAAAACCGGCTCCTAAGGGAGATGACGAAGGACGAATATGTCCCTTTTCCAAGGACTCCTTTATATATTCTCGCATAGCCGCGTGTTCAGGCACAGACAGATTAAATAAATGACCCTTAGGGTATTTACTACCCGGGATCAAGTCTATGGCACAATCGCACTCCCGGTGCGGAGGTAGTGAACCAACCTTGGGTTCTTCAAAAACGTCACGAAAGTCAGACAAGAATTCAGGAATCTCAGAGGGAATAGATGATGAAATGGAAACCAAAGGTACGTCCCCATGAGTTCCTTTACATCCCCAGCTTAACACAGACATAGCTCTCCAGTCGAGGACTGGGTTATGAGATTGCAGCCATGGCAATCCCAGCACCAAAACATCATGTAGATTATACAGCACCAGAAAGCGAATAACCTCCTGGTGATCCGGATTAACACGCATAGTCACTTGTGTCCAGTATTGTGGTTTATTACTAGCCAATGGGGTGGAGTCAATCCCTTTCAGAGGTATCGGAGCCTCCAATGGCTCCAAATCATACCCACAGCGTTTGGCAAAGGACCAATCCATAAGACTCAAAGCAGCGCCAGAGTCGACATAGGCGTCCGCGGTAATAGATGACAAAGAACAAATCAGGGTCACAGATAGAATAAACTTAGACTGTAAAGTGCTAATTAAAACAGACTTGTCAGGCTTCTTAGTACGCTTAAAGCATGCTGATATAACATGAGTTGAATCACCACAATAGAAGCACAACCCATTTTTTCGTCTAAAATTCTGCCGCTCGCTTCTGGACAGAATTCTATCACATTGCATATTTTCTGGCGTTTTCTCAGTAGACACCGCCAAATGGTGCACAGGTTTGCGCTCCCGCAGACGCCTATCGATCTGAATAGCCATCGTCATGGACTCATTCAGACTCGCAGGCACAGGGAACCCCACCATAACATCCTTAATGGCATCAGAGAGACCTTCTCTGAAAATCGCCGCCAGGGCGCACTCATTCCACTGAGTAAGCACAGACCATTTGCGGAATTTTTGGCAGTATATTTCAGCTTCATCTTGCCCCTGAGACAAGGACATCAAGGCCTTTTCCGCCTGAAGCTCTAAATGAGGTTCCTCATAAAGCAACCCCAAGGCCAGAAAAAACGCATCCACATTGAGCAACGCAGGATCCCCTGGTGCCAATGCAAAAGCCCAGTCTTGAGGGTCGCCCCGGAGCAAGGAAATTACAATCCTGACCTGCTGTGCAGGGTCTCCGGCAGAGCGAGACTTCAGGGACAAAAACAATTTGCAATTATTTTTAAAATTTTGAAAGTGAGATCTATTCCCCGAGAAGAATTCAGGCAAAGGAATTCTAGGCTCAGACATAGGTGCATGAACAACGAAATCTTGCAAATTTTGTACCTTTGTGGCGAGATTATTCAAATCTGTAGCTACACTCTGAAGATCCATTTGAAACAGGTGAACACAGAGCCATTCAAGGATAAGAAGGAGAGAAAGAGAGGAAGGCTGCAGTATAGGCAGACTAGCAAGTGATTCAATTAAGAGCACACTCAGAACTAGAGGAAAAAAAAAAAAAATTGTAGCAGACTTCTTTTTTCTCTCCTTTCTCAGCCAGTAATTTAACCCTTTTTTTTTTTTTTGGGGCCGGTCAAACTGTCATGATTCTCAATGGCGAGAGAACATAGCCCAGCATATATGAGAACTAGCTCTTGGAAGATGGAAACTATACTGACCATGAACTAAACCTGCCGCACAACTAGAAGTGGCCGGGTAGCATGCCTACGTTTTTTTATCCCTAGATGCCCAGCGCCAGCCGGAGAACTACCTAATCCTAGCAGAGGAAAAGACAGTCCTGGCTCACCTCTAGAGAAATTTTCCCAAAAGGCAGACAGAGGCCCCCACATATATTGGCGGTGATTTTAGATGAAATGACAAACGTAGTATGAAAATAGGTTTAGCAAAAATCGAGGTCCGCTTACTAGATAGAAAGAAGACAGAAAGGGCACTTTCATGGTCAGCAGAAAACCCTATCAAAACACCATCCAGAAATTACTTTAAGACTCTAGCATTAACTCATAACACCAGAGTGGCAATTTCCGCTCACAAGAGCTTTCCAGACACAGTAACGAAACAGCAGCTGTGAACAGGAACAAAATGCAAAAACACACAAGGACAAAAGTCCAACTTAGCTGGGAGTTGTCTAGTAGCAGGAACATGCACAGAAAGGCTTCTGATTACATTGTTGACCGGCATGAAACTGACAGAGGAGAAAGGTTATATAGCGACTCCCACATTCTGATAGGAGCAGGTGAACAGAGGGGATGATGCACACAAGTACAATTCCACAAGTGGCCACCGGGGGAGCCCAGAATCCAATTTCACAACAGGCCCCGGTGCGAAAGCTCCAACGAGGCCCCCAAATAATTAAAATCTTTAATAGCAATGGTCTTTTTCTATAGGCCAAAGGGACTTTTAGGGCCCCCGGGCCTGGGTGCAATTGCAACCCCTGCACCTGTTGTAGTTATACCCCTGGTCACAGGAAGTGTTCACAGACAACCAGTAAATCCTACAGTAGCAGAACTGCAAGTCTATGGCATGCCAATGGAACATGTGTTCTATACTTTGTATTCATAAGTAGGGATGTGCGGACCCGTGGACGTTTCTGGTACACTACCCAAACTTTATTCCAAAGTTTGGAACGGGTACCAGAACTGAACCCGAACTTGAACCAAAACCTGAACCTCAATGAAAACAATGAGGACACAAACTCTTGAGCTGGAAAATCTCTCTCTCTCCTCCCCCAGAATCCAAACATTGCAAGAAACTTCCAGGAGACACTAACTGGTACAAACCCCAATTTCTTTAAGTTCGGATTTGCTCATCTCTACTCATAAGGGCTCATTCAGTGATTTTTTTTTGTTAACACAAAAAATGGGCTGATCATCAGAGTTTTCTCAGAGTGTCAAGTACCACCCAAAGTGTCATCAGGTTTTTTTTTGCGCATACGATCAATTTTTTCAATCTTCTATTAAACAAATATGAAAAATGGGCAGCACACATATGGCATCTGATCGTTTTCCAATTTTTTTCATGGACCCACAGACTTGCATTGCTAAGAGTGATCCATGATTGGGATCAAAATCAAACATTCAAACATGTCTCTGTGCTTGTGTGGACTGCTTGATAGGCAAAAATACATGGACATGCGAAAAACCCTATAGACTATAAGGCTAAGGCTACACGGTGACATGTGTTTCACAACAGCAATTCTCAAACAAGTTCTGCTGTCATGCAACTATTTTAGAACTGTGTTTTAAGGCTGCCAGTCAATATATTTCCTTGTCAGCAAAATAAGATCTTTGGTTAGGTCTAGACCTTTTATACATACAGTACAGACCAAAAGTTTGGACACAACTTCTCATTTAAAGATTTTTCTGTATTTTCATGACTATGAAAATTGTACATTCACACTGAAGGCATCAAAACTATGAATTAACACATGTGGAACTATATACTTAACAAAAAAGTGTGAAACAACTGAAATTATGTCTTATATTCTAGGTTCTTCAAAGTAGCCACGTTTTGCTTTGATGACTGCTTTGCACACTCTTGGCATTCTCTTGATGAGCTTCAAGAGGGAGTCATCAGGAATGGTTTTCACTTCACAGGTGTGCCCTGTCGGATTTAATAAGTGGGATTTCTTGCCGTATAAATGGGGTTGTGTTGTGTATCCGCTTTTTGGGCTCCCCTGGTGGTTGCTGGTGGTACTGGTGACTTGTTTGCACTTTGCTGCTTCTGTTCACCTGCTTCCATCAGCATTTGGGAGTTTCCTATTTAGCCTTGCTCTCCAGTCATTTCCTTGCCGGTCATCATTGTAACCAGAGCCTTCGGTTGCATGTTCCTGCTACTAGTCTGCTGATCAGCTAAGTGGACTTTGTCCTTTTGTTTTGTATCTTTAGTCCAGTTTGCAGTTTTTGTAATTCTCTGTAGCTGGAAGCTCTTGCGGGCTGAAATTGCCACTCCTGTGTCATGAGTTGACACAGGAGTCTTAAAGTAATTTCAGGATGGTTTTTTGAAAGGGTTTTCAGTTGACCGTGAAGTCCTCTTTTGTATCCTTCTGCTATCTAGTAAGTGGACCTCTCTTTGCTAAATCTACTTTCATACTGTGTATGTCTTTTCCTCTTATTTCACCGTTATTACATGTGGGGGGCTGCTATCATCTTTTGGGGTATTTCCCTAGAGGTAAGCCAGGTCTGTTTCTTCCTCTACCAGGCTTAGTTAGTCCTCCGGCTGGCGCGTGGCATTTAGGAAGCCGTAGGTATGCTCCCTGGCTACTATTAGTTGTGTGGTAGATTTAGCTCACGGTCAACTCGAGTTTCCATCACCCGAGAGCTCGTTCGTTATTTATATGTTTCTTACGTTCCCTTGCCATTGGGAACCATGACAGTATGACCGGCCATGTGTTAAACTTATTGGCAGAAGAAAGGAGAGAAAAAGGAAGTCTGTAAAAAAATTTTTTTCTTTTTCCCTATGCTTGCTCCACAGTTGGATCAGTTGTATTTCAGCTCTAATTACTACCTTTGCCTTTCTCTCCTTATAATCCTTGAATGGCTCTGAGCTCACCTGTTTAAAGATGGATCCTCAGAGTTTGGCTGCAGGTTTAAATAATCTTGCTACGAAGGTTCAAAATTTACAAGATTTTGTTATGCATACTCCTATTTCTGAACCTAAAGTCCCTACACCAGAGGTGTTTTCCGGAGATAGATATCGGTTTCTGAATTTCAAATATAATTGTAAATTATTCCTTTCTCTCAGACCTCACTCCTCAGGAGATCCTGTCCAGCAGGTTAAGATTGTAATTTCTTTGCTGCGAGGTGACCCTCAAAATTGGGCATTTTCATTGGCACCAGGGGATCCTGCGTTGCTCAATGTGGATGCGTTTTTCATGGCTTTAGGCTTGCTTTATGAGGAACCTAATTTGGAGATTCAAGCTGAAAAAGCTTTGATAGCCCTATCTCAAGGGCAAGATGAAGCTGAGATATACTGCCAAAAATTTCGTAAATGGTCTGTGCTTACTCAGTGGAATGAGTGCGCCTTAGCGGCAAATTTCAGAGAGGGCCTTTCTGATGCCGTTAAAGATGTTATGGTCGGGTTCCCTGCGCCTACAGGTCTGAATGAGTCCATGACAATGGCAATTCAGATTGATCGGCGTTTGCGGGAGCGCAAACCCGTGCACCATTTGGCGGTATCTTCTGAAGAGACGCCAGAGAAAATGCAATGTGACAGAATTATGTCCAGAAGCGAGCGGCAGAATTATAGGCGTAAAAATGGGTTATGCTTCTATTGTGGTGATTCTGCTCATGTTATATCGGCATGCTCTAAACGTACTAGGAAGGTTGACAAGTCTATTTCAATTGGCACTTTACAGTCCAAATTTATTTTGTCTGTAACCTTGATTTGTTCATTATCAGTTATTACCGTGGATGCCTATGTGGACTCTGGCGCCGCTCTGAGTCTTATGGACTGGTCCTTTGCCAGGCGCTGTGGGTTTGATTTAGAGCCTCTGGAAGTCCCTATACCTCTGAAGGGTATTGATTCTACACCTTTGGCTTGTAATAAACCACAGTTCTGGACGCAAGTGACTATGCGTATGACTCCAGACCATCAGGAGGTGATTCGCTTCCTTGTGTTGTACAATTTACATGATGTTTTGGTGCTTGGATTACCATGGTTACAGTCTCATAACCCAGTCCTTGACTGGAAAGCTATGTCTGTGTTAAGCTGGGGATGTCGGGGGGCTCATGGGGACACTCCTATGGTGCCCATTTCGTCATCTATTCCATCTGAGATTCCGGCATTTTTGTCTGATTATCGTGATATTTTTGAAGAGCCTAAGATTGGTTCACTCCCTCCTCACAGGGATTGTGATTGCGCCATAGATCTGATTCCTGGCAGTAAATTTCCAAAGGGTCGTTTGTTTAACCTATCTGTACCTGAACATGCTGCTATGCGCGAGTATATTAAGGAGTCCCTGGAAAAGGGACATATTCGTCCTTCTTCATCACCTTTAGGAGCCGTTTTTTTCTTTGTCTCTAAAAAGGATGGCTCTCTGAGGCCTTGTATTGATTATCGACTCCTGAATAAAATTACAGTCAAGTATCAGTATCCGTTGCCTTTGCTGACTGATTTGTTTGCTCGCATAAGGGGGGCTAAGTGGTTCTCTAAGATTGATCTTCGTGGGGCGTATAATTTGGTGCGAATTAAGCAGGGGGATGAGTGGAAAACTGCATTTAATACGCCTGAGGGCCATTTTGAGTATTTGGTAATGCCTTTCGGCCTTTCTAATGCACCTTCTGTCTTTCAGTCCTTAATGCATGATATTTTCCGTGAATATTTGGATAAATTTATGATAGTGTACTTGGATGATATTTTGATTTTTTCTGATGACTGGGAGTCTCAAGTTCAGCAGGTCAGGAGGGTTTTTCAGGTTTTGCGGGAGAATTCTTTGTGTGTAAAGGGTTCAAAGTGTGTTTTTGGGGTTCAAAAAATTTCCTTTTTGGGGTACATTTTTTCCCCTTCTTCTATTGAGATGGACCCTGTCAAGGTTCGGGCTATTTACGACTGGACGCAGCCTACTTCTCTGAAGAGTCTCCAGAAATTCTTGGGCTTTGCTAATTTTTATCGTCGATTTATAGCTGGTTTTTCTGGCGTTGCTAAACCTCTGACGGATTTGACTAAAAAGGGTGCTGATGTTGCCAATTGGTCCCCTGCTGCCGTGGAGGCCTTTCGGGAGCTTAAGCGCCGCTTTTTGTCTGCCCCTGTGTTGCGCCAGCCTGATGTTTCCCTTCCCTTTCAGGTTGAGGTCGATGCTTCCGAGATTGGAGCGGGGGCGGTTTTGTCGCAGAAAAGTCCCGACTGCTCAGTGATGAGACCTTGTGCGTTCTTTTCGCGAAAATTTTCGGCCGCCGAGCGAAACTATGATGTTGGTAATCGGGAGCTTTTGGCCATGAAGTGGGCATTTGAGGAGTGGCGTCATTGGCTTGAGGGTGCCAGACATCAGGTGGTAGTTTTGACTGATCACAAGAATTTAATTTATTTGGAGTCTGCCAGGCGCCTGAATCCTAGACAGGCACGTTGGTCGTTGTTCTTTTCCCGGTTTAATTTTGTGGTCTTACCGGGTTCTAGGAATGTGAAGGCAGATGCTCTTTCTAGGAGTTTTGAGCCTGACTCTCCTGGGAATTCTGAACCTGCTGGTGTCCTTAAGGATGGAGTGGTTTTGTCTGCTGTCTCTCCTGATTTGCGACGTGCTTTGCAAGAATTTCAGGCGGATAGACCTGATCGTTGTCCGTCTGGTAGACTGTTTGTTCCTGACGAGTGGACCACTAGAGTCATCTCAGAAGTTCATTCTTCTACTCTGGCAGGTCATCCGGGAATTTTTGGCACCAGAGATTTGGTGGCTAGATCCTTCTGGTGGCCTTCCCTGTCTCGAGATGTGCGTGTTTTTGTGCAGTCTTGCGATGTGTGTGCTCGGGCCAAGCCTTGTTGTTCTAGGGCTAGTGGGTTGTTGTTGCCCTTGCCTATTCCGAAGAGGCCTTGGACGCACATCTCTATGGACTTTATCTCGGATCTCCCTGTTTCTCAGAAGATGTCTGTCATCTGGGTGGTGTGTGACCGTTTTTCTAAAATGGTTCATTTGGTGCCCTTGCCTAAGTTGCCTTCCTCATCTGAGTTGGTCCCTCTGTTTTTTCAAAATATGGTTCGCCTGCATGGTATTCCGGAAAACATCGTTTCTGACAGGGGTACCCAGTTCGTGTCTAGATTTTGGCGGGCAGTCTGTGCCAGGTTGGGCATTGATTTGTCTTTTTCATCTGCATTCCATCCTCAGACCAATGACCAGACGGAACGAACTAATCAAACTTTGGAGACTTATTTGAGGTGTTTTGTGTCTGCGGATCAGGATGATTGGGTTGCCTTTCTGCCGTTGGCGGAGTTTGCTCTTAATAATCGGGCTAGTTCTGCCACTTTGGTTTCTCCTTTCTTTTGCAATTCAGGGTTTCATCCGTGTTTTTCATCTGGTCAGGTTGAATCTTCGGATTGTCCTGGAGTGGATGCGGTGGTGGATCGGTTGCATCAGATTTGGGGACAAGTGGTGGATAATTTGGAATTGTCCCAGGAGAGGACTCAGCAGTTTGCTAACCGCCGTCGTCGTGTTGGCCCCCACCTTCGTGTTGGGGACTTGGTGTGGTTGTCTTCCCGTTTTGTCCCTATGAGGGTTTCTTCTCCTAAATTTAAGCCTCGGTTCATCGGTCCTTATAGGATTTTGGAGATTCTTAACCCTGTCTCCTTTCGTTTGGACCTCCCGGCATCTTTCGCTATCCATAATGTGTTCCATCGGTCGCTGTTGCGGAGATATGAGGTACCGGTGGTTCCTTCTACTGAACCTCCTGCTCCTGTGCTGGTGGAGGGTGAATTGGAGTACGTGGTAGAAAAGATCTTGGACTCCCGTATTTCCAGATGGAGACTTCAATATCTGGTTAAATGGAAGGGCTATGGTCAGGAAGATAATTCTTGGGTAACTGCCTCTGATGTTCATGCCTCGGATTTGGTTCGTGCCTTTCATAGGGCTCATCCAGATCGCCCTGGCGGTTCTTGTGAGGGTTCGGTGCCCCCTCCTTAAGGGGAGGGTACTGTTGTGTATCCGCTTTTTGGGCTCCCCTGGTGGTTGCTGGTGGTACTGGTGACTTGTTTGCACTTTGCTGCTTCTGTTCACCTGCTTCCATCAGCGTTTGGGAGTTTCCTATTTAGCCTTGCTCTCCAGTCATTTCCTTGCCGGTCATCATTGTAACCAGAGCCTTCGGTTGCATGTTCCTGCTACTAGTCTGCTGATCAGCTAAGTGGACTTTGTCCTTTTGTTTTGTATCTTTAGTCCAGTTTGCAGTTTTTGTAATTCTCTGTAGCTGGAAGCTCTTGCGGGCTGAAATTGCCACTCCTGTGTCATGAGTTGACACAGGAGTCTTAAAGTAATTTCAGGATGGTTTTTTGAAAGGGTTTTCAGTTGACCGTGAAGTCCTCTTTTGTATCCTTCTGCTATCTAGTAAGTGGACCTCTCTTTGCTAAATCTACTTTCATACTGTGTATGTCTTTTCCTCTTATTTCACCGTTATTACATGTGGGGGGCTGCTATCATCTTTTGGGGTATTTCCCTAGAGGTAAGCCAGGTCTGTTTCTTCCTCTACCAGGCTTAGTTAGTCCTCCGGCTGGCGCGTGGCATTTAGGAAGCCGTAGGTATGCTCCCTGGCTACTATTAGTTGTGTGGTAGATTTAGCTCACGGTCAACTCGAGTTTCCATCACCCGAGAGCTCGTTCGTTATTTATATGTTTCTTACATTCCCTTGCCATTGGGAACCATGACAGGGTTGGGACCATCAGTTGTGTTGAGCAGAAGTCTGGTGGATACACAGCTGATAGTCCTACTGAATAGACTGTTACAATTTGCATTATGTCAAGAAAATAGCAGCTAAGTAAAGAAAAATGAGTGGCCATCATTACTTTAAGAAATGAAGGTCAGTCAGTCAGTCCGAAAAATTGGGCAAAAACCATCAAGCGCTACAAAGAAACTGGCTCACATGAGGACCGCCCCAGGAAAGGAAGACCGAGAGTCACCTCTGCTTCTGAGAATAAGTTTATCCGAGCCACCAGCCTCAGAAATCTCAGGTTAACAGCAGCTCAGATTAGAGACCAGGTCAATGCCACACAGAGTTCTAGCAGCAGACACATCTCTACAACAACTGTTAAGAGGAGACTTTGTGCAGCAGGCCTTTATGGTAAAATAGCTGCTAGGAAACCACTGCTAAGGACAGGCAACAAGCAGAAGAGACTTGTTTTGGCTAAAGAACACAAAAAATGGACATTAGACCAGTGGAAATCTGTGCTTTGGTCTGATGAGTCCAAATTTGAGATCTTCGGTTCCAACCACCGTGTCTTTGTGCGATGCAGAAAAGGTGAACGGATGGACTCTACATGCCTGGTTCCCACCGTTAAGCATGGTGGAGGAGGTGTGATGGTGTGGGAGTACTTTGTTGGTGAGACTGTTGGGGATTTATTCAAAATTGAAGGCATACTGAACCAGCATGGCTACCACAGCATCTTGCAGCGGCATGCTATTCCATCCAGTTTGCATTTAGTTGGACCATCATTTATTTTTCAACAGGACAATGACCCCAAACACACCTCCAGGCTGTGTAAGGGCTATTTGACCAAGAAGGAGAGTGATGAGGTGCTACGCCAGATGACTCCAATCGAGATGGTTTGGGGTGAGCTGGACCTCAGAGTGAAGGCAAAAGGGCCAACAAGTGCTAAGCATCTCTGGGAACTCCTTCAAGATTGTTAGAAGACCATTCCCGGTGACTACCTCTAGAAGCTCATCAAGAGAATGCCAAGAGTGTGCAAAGCAATCATCAAAGCAAAAGGTGGCTAATTTGAAGAACCTAGAATATAAGACATAATTTCAGTTGTTTCACACTTTTTTGTTCAGTATATAATTCCACATGTGTCAATTCATAATTTTGATGCCTTCAGTGTGAATGTACAATTTTCATAGTCATGAAAATACAGAAAAATGTTTAAATGAGAAGGTGTGTCCAAACTTTTGGTCTGTACTGTACATACATAACATACATAGTGGCCAATGTTGAAAAGATGCAGCATGCATTTGCTCATTTTGCCACTTTTGGCCTTTTCACTCCAGTTTGAAATGGTTGAAGCTAGGGAGGAGCAGGGCTGCCTACCCATCAAATTCAGCAAAAGTGACAGCATTTATAACATCAGAAATGTTACTCTAGTTCATGACTAGAGTAGCATGTCTGGCAAAAGTGGTATACACATCCTACTCCATTGAGACTGTTGTGTATATGAATCGGGCCCATAGTCTTTGTTATAGAGTAAATTGCAAACACAATGGATTTATAAATATTAGTTTTAACATTTTAGTTTGTAGCAAAGAATCATTATTCTTTTTAAAAGTCTGAAGACTGGAGTTTTTAGGGCACAGATATGATGGAATTCTAGTGCTGATCCAAGCTGATTATTTGATACACGATTACCTCCTGCCTGACTGTTCCCATCTGCAGACAGTGGATGAATATCATAGTCTCTCACATTACTGCACTGGAAAACAACGTGTCTCTGATTAATTATTATAGTCTTTTTGACTATAAGTGTCAACAAAAGTTCAATACAAGCAAATGTCACTGAGTTATTTTTCACCAAAATAAAATGTTTATTTTTTTCCGCTGTTTTAAGAAGCTTGCAAAATGCATATGTAATAACTGGTGTAATAGAAAGCCGTGCTGAGGAATCAATAATATGAATGTAGTCTTTTGCAGAAAGTACAGTATAATAAACTCTTTGAGCTTCATTTTCCCTACGATGAGAGTTGTATCCTTTGGTTTATGAGTGAGAATAGATGACCCTATGGTGGTGGGACAAAATCGTAGTATATCCAGAAAAGGAGATTTCCTCAGCACATTCCCCCCTAAAAGCTCAATAGTCCGAAAAGTGCAAATCCATTTAGTGTAGTAGACAAAAATGTAGAAAAAAAGTGTCAGTACTCACTAGGTTCATAGAAAAATAGAAAAAGTCCTTTTATTCCTCTGTCCATGTACAAACCCAAGCATTTTTGGATCTGTATAAAGGAATTATCAAGCTCAATAACTTAGGATACATCCTAGCTGAATAGATGACATATCCGCTCTTCAATTAAAAGTTCCTAGTGACATCTTGGCAGTGGTCTTGTCTCTCAAGACCAGGTTTGGACTGGCTGACAGGAGAACAGGAAAATCCTACGGTGGGACCCTGTGCAAGACTGGGCCACCACCCTCTTAAATAAGCAGTACTTGGCACAATATACTTGAATCACTATGTACAGACAGAGGCGGCATCTTATTCATTTAACAATCAACCAAGTTCATAGTTATATACAGTGGGGAAAAAAGTATTTATTCAGCCACCAATTGCGCAAGTTCTCCCACTTAAAAAGATGAGAGAGGCCTGTAATTGCCATCATAGGTAGACCGCAACTATGAGAGTCAAAATGAGAAAACAAATCCAGAAAATCAGCTTGTCTGATTTGACAAGATTTATTTTGCAAATTATGGTGGAAAATAAGTATTTGGTCACCTAAAAACATTCAAGATTTCTGGCTCTCACAGACCTGTAACTTCTTCTTTAAGAGGCTCCTCTGTCCTCCACTCATTACCTGTAGTAATGGCACCTGTTTGACTTGTTAACAGAATAAAAAACACCTGTCCACAACCTCATACAGTCACACTCCAAACTCCACTATGGTGAAGACCAAAGAGCTGTCAACGGACACCAGAAACAAAATTGTAGCCCTGCACCAGGCTGGGAAGACTGAATCTGCAATAGGCAAGCAGTTTGGTGTGATGAAATCAACTGTGGGAGCAATAATAAGAAAATGGAAGACATACAAGACCACTGATAATCTCCCTCGATCTGGGGGTCCATGCTAGATCTCACCCCGTGGGGTCAAAATGATCACAAGAACAGTGAGCAACAATCCCAGAACCACATGGGGGAACCTAGTGAATGATCTGCATAAAGCTGGGACCACCGTAACAAAGGCTACCATCAGTAAAACACTACGCCGCCAGGGACTCAGATCCTGCAGTGCCAGATGTGTCCCCCTGCTTAAGCCAGTACATGTTCCCGAGCCTGCCTGAAGTTTGCTAGAGAACATTTGGATTATCCAGATGAGTATTGGGAGAACGTCATATGGTCTGATGAAACCAAAGTAGAACTGTTTGGAGGGAAGTGGGATTGTGGTCCTATACTGAGGCTGTAGCCAACATCATATAGCCCAAGTGAATGTAGCAGGCTACCTGGGCCAGCCTAGTGAAATCACCAGTTCCCGTCTATGCGGCATCCCAAAAGAAAAAATGAACAGATGAAGTTTGATGAAGTATAGGCAAGTTGGCTATTAATGCAAATGTTTTAACTGAATTTTTTTTTTTAATATGCAGGAGTCCTATAAAGAAAGACGAGGGACTGAATCAATAGTGGGTGTGCTGCACTGCTGGTCGGTATGAAATAAGAAATATCCAGAGAGTCCAGGGTATTGTAAATTGATTGCTAGATCCAGTCTGCTTCAACTCCCCTGGGCACCTCCGATTCTACAGAGGCAAAGCTCTGCTTGCAGCATCGGAGACCACACAGTTCACGTCAGCAGTGCGATTATGCTGGCTCAAAGACTATCAACCAAAAGGCCAGGAAGCAGAGGATAGATGCTCTACTAAAGACAGATCATGCGACAAAAAGTTTAAAGGGTTAAAGCAAAGGCACTGGCGGACATAGGAAGATGAGGGCCCCTGTGCAAGAACAGTATGTGGGCACTTTGCAGCCTAATAGCTCATCAGAATGCACAATTCCTGCAGCTTTGGAAGTGGAAATGGACCCCCTTAACTCCTGGGCTCCTGTGCGGCTGTGTAGGTTGCACCAATGATTTGTCTGCCCCTGAGCAAATCCTAAAATACCCCACTGTAGATATATGAACAGATACTAAATAAACAGGTACTCCAAAGACATACTGATAAGGAAACCAGATTGTGAGCCCCGATGGGGACAGTGTTGATGATGTCTGGAAAGTGCTGTGGAATTAATGGCGCTGTATAAGGGAGTAAAATAAATAAACATAAGTAAATTCATAAATAGATACAGTAGCTAGATAAAAAGAATAGATAGAATCGATTGATCAATTAATATTGGATAAATAGATATGTAGCTATGAGATCAATAGATAGATATATAGATAGATACGTAAATAGGTACATAGACAATGCATTACTAGAACTGTACAGATTTTCTGCTCTTTCCCTATGCACGGACATGTTAAGTTTGGTCGCAATAAGGAATATTATTTTGAGTAGCAACAATATATTTCTAAGCAGAATATTTCATGAAATAAGAATTCTCCGTGTGCATCTTCTCTGTACAGTCAAGAAAAAAAAAGTGCACAATTGTCAAACATGTGCTTCCCTCGATGCGCCAAAGTTAATGCACAAAAGCAAATGAGATTGTTAAAATACCTCTTTTTGTAATGAAAATATATTCTGTGCACCAAAGCAAGACCCATTCTCTGCAAAAGATGAATATATTAAATTGATTATTGCTGAGTGAATAAAAATGTTAAACGACACCCATTTAATGATTTGAAAATGTATTGTTCTAGCCAGAAAATCGGAGCTCCATTGCTAGAAATGTTTCTTGCCGGGCTCACAGCTGTCAACAATGCCATGTAAGTACTGTATAGAAAGGTTATGCATAGTCAGTCAATGTGACTCCTGTGTTAACAATTCTGGGATTTAAGAGCTTCTAAATGCGAGTGGCAGAATACATTACACACACAATGGTTAATATACTGTTTATTTGTATGGGAGAGTCATGTTTATACATATGTAGCTGGCAACATTGCTGCTAGCTTGGCTGATTCTGAATAGAGTGCTTTTTACAGAGACCAGTATTAGACATTAGCCCCGGGGCCGCTGTAAAGGATCACTGTCATATTTGGCGGCTTTGTACTATCTGGACGAGGTTCAGCATTCTGGCACTTGGGTTTAGTGGCTAAATCACACATTGTGAATAACACATCATGATGATGCCGTCAGAATGTAACCTCACACACCGGCTGACGGGGGCCCAAAGCCATTGTCCACTAGGCTTCACTTTGACGAGATCATACAGGGACTCAAGGTTTTACTATAGGTCCGCATGTCTTGGAATATTACAATTAAACTGACAGTAATTACCAGAGGAAGATACAGATAGAAGGGGGTCCCTGTGCAAGAACAGTATACGGACCCTTTGCAGTCCAATACCTCATCGTAATATATAATTCCGTTTGCTTTGGAGGTAGAAGTGGCCCTCTGACCTCTTGGACCTCAGGTTGCACCAATGATATGTCCACCCCTGGTAATTGCGATATACATTATGCAGGACCAGACTGGCCATTCTGGCAAATGCCAGAAGGCTTTTTCTGATCGTGTGCTGATTTGTCTGCTACGTTGTTAACAGAATCGGTGTTCTCAAGACACCCATACTGTTGAGAGTTGTGGCAAAGCACAAAGTCACTCACTCGGTCACTTACCCCATCTGGCCACGGGTATCATTAGAAATATTGGTCTTGTAGTAAATCTTGCCTTACTCCATCCAGGGTAATGTTAGTAATATATCGCAACTGGTGCTTGTGGACAGTTACAGTACTGGACTGTGTGATTTCAAATGCCAGGGTTGAATTTCAGCCTCAGTCCATACCTGACGTTATGTGAATCTCTGTTGATATATTATCTCTGTTGTTATATTAACAATTTCATAGCACCGTAGCTCAGTGGATAGCATTGCAGCTTGCAGGGCTTGGGTCCTGGGTTCAAATCCCACCAAGGACACCATCTGCAAGGAGTTTGCATGTTCTCCCCGTGTTTGCGTGGATTTGCTCCAGTTTCCTCCCACATACCAAAGACTTACTGATAGGGAATCTACATTGTCAGCCCCAATGGGGACAGCGATGATAAACTTTGCAAAGCTGTGGAATTAATGGTGCTATATAAGGCTACGTTCACATTTGCGGTCGGCGCCGCAGCGCCGGGCGCCGCAGTGTCACCGCATGCGTCGCCGCATGCGTCATGCGCTCCTATATTTAACATGAGGGTGCATGGACATGCGTCGCACTTGCGTTTTGCGCCGCATGCATCCCTGCGGCGCCCGCGTCCGGGCGCAGAGGACGCAGCAAGTTGCATTTTTGCTGCGTCCAAAATCAATGAAAAAAAGGACACATGCGGCGCAAAACGCAGCGTTGTGCATGAGTTTTGCTGCCTTTTTGTTTGCGTTGTGCGTTGCTGCGCCGACGCTGCGGCGCACAACGCAAATGTGAACGTAGCCTAAGTGAGTAAAATAAATAATGTTTAATAACTATGCAAGGCTGTAGCACCTTGTATTTATAAAAGGGTTTTGTCTCATAATGAGAAATGCACTATTAGGCTGGTGTCCCGCTTGCAACTGCAATGCGAGAAACTCGCGTGAGTCTCTCGCCTCAATATCCGGCACTGCCACCAGCATTCGGGACCAGAGTGTGTGGCTGCACGTATTTCTATGCAGCTGAACGTTCCGAACCTAACCGCCACAGGCAGTGCCGGGTATTGAGGCGAGTTTCTCGCATTGCAGTTGCTAGTTGGACACCGGTCTTAGGCTCAGGAATTTTTTGAGCCCCAATTTTGGTGGACTTAGGCCTTCTTGTATTACATTTATGGACATTCATTTGAATTTCCAACCTTTAAGGTGGATCTTTTGGACTGAAATTGTCCCCAAAAAGAAGCCAACAGGCAAAAACCAGTGTGGGGTACAAGTTGGCATGCTACATGTCTGATATTTTTGATCGCTGGAGAAGTCAAAGTCTGAATGAGGTTGTCTAACATAATTAGAATGATTAGTTGCAGGCAACGCTTCATTATAACAAAGTGGTCCAAATATTTTTCATATTCTACTTGGTTATTTTTTTTCTATTTCTTTCAACTACTATTTGGAAATCATTGTTAAAGAATAATATGTATAGCTAGTAAATAACTAAGCGATAAACATTCAATTAACATGCAATATTTATTTTGGGGAGGACATCTTGGTGACTGCCTACAATTCTGGCTTATTGATCACTCATGGATTTGGGAAATGTCTATATGTCCACGTATGTCATTAATTAGGGCTGATTTCATGTGATATAGGTTTCTACTGTCAGTAGCAGCAAGATTAAATGATGAGGTTATATTAATACCCTCTGAATTATAAACTGCTCCTGAATATGTTGGAACTACATAAATAAGATGATGATGATGATGATGATTATTATTATTACTATTAATTATGAACATTCCTAATATTTTGGCAACTGATTCATTATGAAAAGTGTGGACAGGTCTGGCCGTCATCAGCAGTGTTGAGGTAGGACTGGCTTCTGACAGGGTCGCTGAAGTAAAAATTAATGTGGAGTTGTCAAAATATATTATTTTGTCTAGTAGGGGCCTTAAGCTAAATACTTGCCAGGGTGAAGAAAGCCCAGTGTCATCCCTGTCTTTATGCATATATATCATATTTATGGCTGACCATAAGCAAACACTGCTAAACACATCCACAAAATCTATGTACTGCACAATATGTCTATTATTCTCAATTATTTAAAAAATGTTTATATACAAAGACCCACTTTATTATACACTGTGCACTGACATTTGTGCTTATCTCAACTACAACCCCCAGCATACTCTGTCCCGTCAAGAACCGATGAGAAATGACATTTTGCGTAGACTTAGAATAGCAATTTGCAGGCAGTCTGTATTGAAAAACTGCCATCCTGAGATTCCTGGGCTCGGCTCACCAGCGAGTTTTCATACAAATAAACATTTACTGAGAACCATACTGTGTAGGTATAAGACTCAAAACAGAGGGATATAAATCTTGTGACAGCGGAGAAACAAGCTGCCAACATTGCTTCTGAGCAGCAAAGCTTACTCCCTGTGCTCCACATACATTAGCAGGTGATGTGTTGAGCTTTACACAGCGCCAGTTTTCTTACTGAACTTTTCTGTCCTCTCCAGGGTACACAAACTACAATATACAAAGTAAACTTCCATTAATCCAGAACCTTCCTGACCATGAGATGCCAGACTGTAGAAAAATGCAAATCTGTTGTTGACTGTTGTAATAGATCCACATAATATTCAGAGAGATATACTGTAGAGATAGATAGATAGATAGATAGATAGATAGATAGATAGATAGATAGATAGATAGATAGAAGGATAGATAGATACTGGCCTGACTTCAGTGCTCATGCCGGAGTAGGACAAGCTTTCTAATTATTGGGACAATAGGCAGATCTATAACTAAGGCCAGTGTCACACTTGTGAGTGTGACGCGAGAAACTTGCGTGAGTCTCTCGCATCAATAACCAGCACTGCCATCCACATTTGAGACCGAAGCGTGTGGCTGCATAGAAATACATGCATGGGGTTTGCAGTATACTATTTGGAGGACTATAGGGTGCATTATACTATACGAAGGACTATGGGAGCACATTATGCTATATGGAAGACTATATGAGGTGCATTTTACCATCTGGAGGACTATGGGGAGTGCACTCTACAATACCGAGGACTATGGGGAGAGCATTATACTATATGGAGGACTATCAGGGGTGCATAATACTATATGGAGGACAATGGGGAGTGCATTACACTATATGGAGGACTATGTGGCCCATTATACTATATGGAGAACTATGGGGGTGCATTACACTATATGGAAGGCTCTGTGGAACTTATTATACTATATGGAAAGCAATGTGGGGCTATTATGCTGTATGCGAGCAATTATACAGTGTGAAGTTTGGTGTGGGGTCCATCATACTGTGTGGAGGGCTGTATGGGGCCATTATATTGTTTGTAGGGCTGTTTGGACGCCTGTGTTGGTATGTATGTGCTCCATCCATGCATGTGTTGGTATGCATGTGCTCTGTCCATGCATGTGTCTGTATGTATGCGCTCTGTGTATGCATGTGTATGGAAAGCAATGTGGGGCTATTATGCTGTATGCGAGCAATTATACAGTGTGAAGTTTGGTGTGGGGTCCATCATACTGTGTGGAGGGCTGTATGGGGCCATTATATTGTTTGTAGGGCTGTTTGGACGCCTGTGTTGGTATGTATGTGCTCCATCCATGCATGTGTCGGTATGCATGTGCTCTGTCCATGCATGTGTCTGTATGTATGCGCTCTGTGTATGCATGCATCTGGATCTAGGTGCTCTGTATACATGTATCTGTATGTACGTACGAATGTTCTGTGTGTATCTGTATGTATGTTCTTCATGGGTATGTGTGTATTATGTGTATATACATGTGTGTTTAACATGCGGTTTGTACATACATGTGTGTTTAGAATCCACATTTATAAAAATCGGTAGCACATATGAGAGTCCATAGGTGGAAACATCAGCAATTGCCCCAACAAACGAGCAAAATGCCTCCTATTCATTGGGTGATTGGATTGTCTATGCTGGAACAAAATTATTGTTCTCAGCAGCACATTGCCTGGTTCAAACTACAGATGTGCTCCGGATACAGGGCCGCCATCAGGGCATTTCTGCCCTGACTGGCATATGGGGCCCGCATCGGGCACTGTCTCATCTGCTCACCAGGCCCCCCCTACAGGCGCTGTGGCATGCTATTGACGTGTGGGCCCACACCCACACGTTAATAGTTAACAGCCACCAGCCAATTGGAGGCTGGCAGCTGACTTGAGCCACAGCCTGCACTTTGTCGGCGTCTGACGTCATTATCAGCCGCCGGCGAGTGCGCGCTACACCTGCGTGGAGGGAGTGAGCTTCGCCCGCCGCAGGAGCGCGGCCAGGTAAGAACTCGTGTTTTTTTTTTGAGAGCGGCAATCCAGGAGCCCCGGGGCAGAATGCTGGACACACTGGGGGCAGAAATGTTGGACACGCTGTGGCAGACATGCTGGACACGCTGGTGCAGAGATGCTGGACACGCTGGGGCAGAAATGCTAGACAAGCTGGGGCAGAAATGCTGGACACACTGGGGCAGAAATGCTGGACACGCTGGGGCAGAGATGCTGGACACCCTGGGGCAGAGATGCTGGACATGCTGGGGCAGAGATGCTGGACACGCTGGGGCAGAGATGCTGGACACACTGGGGGCAGAAATGCTGGACACCCTGGGGGCAGAAATGCTGGACACGCTGGGACAGAAATGCTGGAAACACTGGGGCAGAGATGCTGGACACACTGGAGCAGAGATGCTGGACACACTGAAGGCAGAGATGCTGGTCACACTGGGGGCAGAGATGCTGGACACACTGGGGGCAGAGATGCAGGACACACTGGGGGCAGAGATGCTGGACACACTGGAGGCAGAAATGCTGGACACACTGGGGGCAGAAATGCTGGACACACTGGGGGCAGAAATGCTGCCTTGACACATGGGGCAGAGATGCTGGACACACAGGGCAGAGATGCTGGACACGCTGGGGCAGAGATGCTGAACACACTGAAGGCAGAGATGCTGGACACACTGGGGGCAGAGATGCTGGACACACTGGGGGCAGAGATGCTGGACACACTGGGGGCAGAGATGCTGGACACACTGGAGGCAGAAATGCTGGACACACTGGGGGCAGAAATGCTGCCTTGACACATGGGGCAGAGATGCTGGACACACGGGGCAGAGATGCTGGACACACAGGGGCAGAGATGCTGGACACACTGGGGCAGAGATGCTGGACACACTGGGGCAGAAATGCTGGACACACTGGAGCAGAGATGCTGGACACACTGGGGCAGAGATGCTGGACACACGGGGCAGAAATGCTGGAGATACTGGTGGCAGAAATGCTGGAGACACTGGGGGCAGAAATGTTGGTGACACTGGGGCAGAAATGCTGAAGATACAGGGGGCAGAAATGCTGGCGACACTGGGGGCAGAATGGAGATACGGGCATGTTTGGAGACACGGGGCAGAATGAAAGTCATGGTGGCAGGATTGGAGAGAGGATCATGGGGCAGGATGAATACGATGGAGACAGATGGGGCAGGATCAGGAGATCATATGGGGAACGATGGGGAGATCATATGGGGCAGTCATATGGGGCAGGAAGGGGAGATCATATGGGGCAGAATGGATACTCATGAGGGCAGGATGTGAGAACATATGGCTGGAGCCAGGAATGAGACATACGGGGGCCAGGATGGGGGATATTATTACCATAGGGGCTAATTAAGGGATATTATTACTGCAGTGACGTATTTATTTTATTTTTTGAGTATACTGTTTTAAATGGGGAGGCAGTCCTGTTACTGTGTAGAGTGATACTATGTCGCCTTTTTTCTTCATGTGGTGTAATGTAGAAGTTGGGAAAAATTAAGTAATGTGTTCTGCAAGCGGAACTCGAGATAACTGTGTTACTTCCTGCAGACACAAGTCCTGGCTGGAAGAAGTGACGGCGGTCTGTGCTGGATGAAAGTTGAAAGATGAAGGACTTCACCTAGAGACGTCACTGGTGAGTCAGTGTGTTACCTATACACTGACACTATACATTTAATACTACATACAGAGCTCCTGTGTATAATGTCACCAGTGATCACTGTATTACATTCACATTATATACAGAGCTCCTGTGTATAATATCACCAGTGATCACTGTATTACCTGTACACAGACACTGCATACTAAGTACAGATCTCCTGTGTATAATGGCACTTATGGTGATGGTATTGTGTTTATTTTATTACTGATCATTATTGTAGTATTCGGTCACTTTGTGGTGGTTATATGTGGTCTGGTCATGGTGCAGTGGTATTTGTTCCTTGTATGTGATATTATTCGGTCACTGGGTAATATGTGGTCTGGTCATGGTGCGGTGGTATTTGTCCCTTGTATGTGCTATTTGGTCACTATGTGGTAATAATATGGTGTGTGGTCATGGTGTTGTGGTATTTGTTCCTCGTATGTGATGTTATTCGATCACTGTGGCGGTAATATGTGGTCTTGACATGGTGTAGCGGTATTTGTTCCTTGTAAGTGATATTATTGGTCATTTCAAAAATTGAAAAATTAATAAAAATATACCTAAATTGTATTGGATATTTTAACAAATATTTAATAGGTTACAGCAGAGTAGGGCCTGGCCAAAAGTGTCTACCGTGTTATGGTGGCGGCTTAAAAAATCTTTTGGCCAAAACAAAAGCTGCCGGCTATATGTGTGATCTGGTGATGGGAACTGTTAATGTGTGATAGGTGAGAAGTGGAGTTTTTCCAAGAGAGAGCGGTGGGACTGTGGACAATTCGAGGGGTGGAGCGTGGAGGCGGGGCTGGGGTGGAGCCTGGGTGGAGTCTCAAGGGGGCCAAAAAAAATTTTCCAGTATGGGGCCCCAAAATTTCTAGTGGCAACCCTGTCCGGATAACATGGTACTGTATAAGTACAGATTAGTGATCATTCTGTACCCCATCATTCTTCCTTAGTGATGTAAAAGAAGCAGTGAAACAAGCACCAAAGGACTTTAATATTGTAGATCACACTCGTTTAACAGCCTGAATTCAGCGCATGTAAATACAACCCTAAATGTTTCTTTGTGGTGGTGCAATATGTTAGCATTTGGGGCCCCTCTTTATACTTTTGCACAGGGTCTCTCCTGGTCTAAAACTAGCCCTGGCCTCAATAAAAAAAAAAATCTTTTAAGTATGACATTATTATTCTGCTTATATTTAGAAAAAATATTTTCCATTAAAGAAATTGACATTGCTGCCCCATAAACTGCTGAAATATACTGCATATTGTATGTCATTTTGCCCAAGAGCGGAACAGGCGCAGCAAAGGGTTAACCTAGAAGCAATGTCATTAGTTTATTAATCAAATCAGCTCCCTGCCATTTACATCACATCACATTACATCACAAAGCAAAAAAAAGCAGTGTAGAAAATTAGAAGCAGACAGTTTCTGTCAATCGCTGACACGCAATCTAATTTCTGTGCATTTCTGAGGAAGCTTCTCTCAATTAGCTGTGAGATGTGGTTCAAAAGGTGCTTTGGTCGGTCCCATCCTCGGCTGCGCGGGATTGCTGCTCCAGGTGACTGAAATCTAAACTCCATTGCCTCGACTAAATGCTACAGAAAAAAAAGTAGAAAAGAAGAACAATTGGCATGCAAACTCTGTCGGTGCTAAAACAATTAATTCCCTACTCTGAAATGACCCAATGGTGTTCAATGCACATAAATACTTGTCTATCAGCATTCGACACCTAAGGCAGTGGAATATTAAAATGACTCCTTGGTTTAACTAGCTGGAGAGATGCTTTGTGGATTAGTTATGCATGAAGCGCCATCACTAACCTCTGGAAATTTCAAAATAATAACCTCTCCATTCCTGTTGAAGGATTCGCCTCTTCTTAGAAATGCTTGGCTATGTTTAATTATCACTTCCAGGCACATAAAGCAGAACATTTACTTTCTCTCTTTCATTATCTCTTTTCACCCTCTTTATCGGAGCAGCAAGGTGAGAAGTCTCCACGGAGCAGTCACCGGTGATACAGGACTCTAGCTGCAATGTGATAGCCCACAAAACCCTTCCGAAACTCACAGTCCTGAAAGACTCTTCCACTGCTAGAGATACAAGAACGCGTACTAACAAGTCATTCTGTCAATCCCTAGAAGTGATCTGCTGGAAATCAATATTCTAGTCCAGATAAAGTAAAAGGTAGATTACAAGTGTCCTACTGTTCACTGTACCATCTGTATATAGGCTTCAATCCAAATTAGAAGGGTAGATTTTGACCTAACAAGTTCTGACCGACTCTATACAAGTTAATCGGTGCTTGTTTCTATGCCTGTTCATGAGAACCAACAAAGACAACATGGTGGAGAATTATCTTTATTGCAATTGTTCGGCATTATGTTGTTGGCGAGAAAATGTGGTGCCAACAACACTGATTTTTATGCCGGCATAAGTGCAATGATATTGATCACCCGATGAATGAGCATTTTTCTTATTTGTTGGGTAATTAGCACCATGTATACACCAACCCATAATTGGCAACAAGCACTCTTACGAACACTCTTTGGCTGAATGAATATCAAAATAAGACTTAAAGAGAACCTGTTGGCCCGATTTTGTAATGTAAAGTACAGACATGGCTGTAATGGCGATGTCATACTGACCCAATCAATACCTTTGGGGAAGAAATCCACTTTGTTGTTCTTCTTTAAACACCATTTGAAGTTTTCTGCTAATTAGGTTTTGGTGCACAGGGTCTGGACTGTACAGGGGGTCTTCTCCTCCTGTTCTGTGATTCTTCACCAAAGGTTTGATTTGATCTGAATTGAAATCGGGACAACAGGTTTTGTTTAGGAGTTCAATAACTTAAGTGTATTCCTGAGTGGCATTCTCCATTATCAGCTCAGAGTTGCCTTTAGAAATGTTCAGCCTTCAGAGCTGAAATCTCAACATTGCCTGTTTTGTTTACTTAGTACCCCTTCCTCTAATAGGCTAGGTTCAGACAAGCATATATTCTCTAATCCGAGAGCATCGGACCGATTATGCTAATCACACTTTGATGAAACTTTGAACACAGTGTGATCCGATTCTCTTTGATAAGGGGAAGATGGAAAAACAAAATTCTCCATTTTCTCCATTCTATCAGTCTGTGAAAATCAGACTGCCTTCAGATGTTATCTGAGTGCAGTCCAATGTTTTTCAGACTCATTGACTTTTTCATGGCTGAGTGTGATCCAAATATCATATCCAACTCAGGCATGCAGCAATTTTTTTCCTCTGACCGGTGCCCGAAAACATTGGTCCAAGTGCCAGCCGATGTTTTGCCGGATTGCACTTAAACCAAAAATTGAGGCCACGTGTACAAGCCCATAGACAGAGTAAAGAACTGGAAAAAGTAATAAAAAGTTGAAAGACTGGTTTCACGCAACAGTTTTTCTTCTCATACATGAAAAATGTTCCCTGTGTTTTTCAGTGGGCCTGATTCATTTTCGGTCTGTTTGTACAATTTGTATTCCATCCACTTTTCTAGTATGAAAAACAGAATTCTTTGCTTCTCCTACCCATTTAACATTAAAATTTGGAAATCACACAGATGACATCTGTTTACTTTTTCTTTTTTTTCCATCGGCCCATTGATTTAGCTGCAACATGGATCAAACCAGGACATGTCTTCTTGAACAATCAGTGCACAAAAAAAAATCATGAGAAAAGGCACATTGATTATAATGAGTCAGTGGTTTATTCGCAAAATTAATGGATACAACAGGTTCCAAGAAAAAAAGCGATGTTTTAAAAAGCCCTAATACTAGATTTTCTCTGATGTGGCGACTATCGATGACCTCTGATGACTGCCAGACTATGGTGATTAGCTGAGCATGGAAGGGGACCCTGCTTTAGAAATGGGATTTTCCATAAACAGGGATGCATTCCGCATCCCTGTATATGGCTGTCTTCACATCTGGCAAATTGTTTTAAATTTAATGGAAAAATGCCAAACACCATGAATAGTTTTTATTATAAATCAATGTTGTCTGGCAGTAGCTGATGAGATCTGTTATGTAATTATGACGGGGCAGAACAATAGAATTAACGCAGTCATGAACAAAGTCAAAGTAGTAGAATATTACTCAAGGGTGGACATGGGCTTTAAAATTAGTCTTTTTCTCTTCCTGTTATTGGTTTGAGTATAAAAGATCAGTTGGTTCCATTAAAAGCCAACAATGTCATCATCCACGAGCATTGTCCCCCTAATTACGTGCCGTGTCCTAATTTCTAGCTGCTCCTGAGAAGTGACCCAAGTAACAGGT
Organism: Ranitomeya variabilis; assembly: GCF_051348905.1. Classification (NCBI taxonomy): domain Eukaryota; kingdom Metazoa; phylum Chordata; class Amphibia; order Anura; family Dendrobatidae; genus Ranitomeya; species Ranitomeya variabilis. The sequence goes on from NC_135238.1 coordinate 168,404,425, forward strand.
TAAAAGGAAACCAAACAACCGATTCATGTTATTGACCAAATCACAGACAGCGTGATTAAGAGACAAGTGCCATTATTACAGTCGTGTTTGTTTTACCGCACTTTTAAAATCAAACTAGAGATCGAGCAATTTGGATGACCAGTCTAAGATTTAGGTGTCTGGTGGCTTCTCCCATTCTTGATCCCCTGGACTAATAGGTCTCTTGATATAACCACACATAGGAAGAGACCCATCAGTCAAGAGGATGAGGATTGGGAGAAGCTGTTGGGGAGGGACATGCCCCTTGGACTATCCCATATACATACACAGCTGTAATAATGGAGCCAGTCTGATTCACAGTGCCCATGGTTGGGAGAGCAACAGTAAATACGCTATCTATCATGCTCCCCTTAAGGCCTCATTCAGACATCAGTTTGAGTTTCATCTTTGATTTTCATCTGAGTTTCATCAGATCTCAGTGTTTAGTCAGAGTTTCATCATTTTTTTCCACTAATGAGAAAAAATAAGTTTCTCCACATTCTCCATCAGTCAGTGAAAAATAGATAGCACATGGATGACATCCGAATGCAGTCCTATTCTTTTCAAGAACCCATTGACTTTCATTGCCGAGTTTCATCCAACACTCAGATCAGTATCAGATATGTCTCCACAATAGTTGCATGGACAATTTGGTCCACAAAAAAACACTTCCATCTGAACAGGTCTACAAAAAAACACGAATTGCACTTGTACGTGATAAACTAACGTGTGAAGGAACTCTAAAACTTGAAAGTATTGTTATATGACTTCGTACACACTCTTGACATTGTAAAAAAAAGAGAGAGTGTTAAAGCAAGAGCCTGCCGTACTGGTTATATCAGGTTCACTGTCAGATGTATGTACACTATGCATAGTCTGCAATCATAGAAAGCAGGGAATTAGCTGACCAGAGGCAGAATAAACCAGTACATGCATTTGCAGATTTTTTTGGTCTGAGCTTATATTGCAGTGTATTTGCTGTATAATTTACAGATCAAAGCGTTTTGAAGAGTCACTTAGTTTACCCCATTAGATTGCACTGTGGGCCTTTTCCACATGCCTGCTGCTTCCATCCTCCGCGAGTTTAAAAACTGCAAAAAAAAATGGAATGAACATAGCCAAAGTTAAATCACGCTCCCGATCAGGTTTATAAAGTGCACCATCAGAGGCGTAATCACAGTGTAAAATTTTGAGCGATTAGTCACAGGCGATACCAGTTTTCTTTCCAAGTCCGATCACGACAAATTTCTCCGGTTTAGGTAGCGCTGAATGCAAAACAGCTTCTTTAATTATGGCAGCTCTCGCTCCACTGTAGAGTTCAGTGATTAGCAAATTTGGCAGCGTGCAGGGTTGTCTGCTGCATCTCAGGGAAACAATCACGATTCGCACAAACAATTTAACCCCTGATTGCCTGGAGCCGAGGCGATCCAAAAGAGTGCAAACCCGCAGAAAAAAAAGTCAGACCGACTGTGAAGAGATCTTCAAAAGAACATTAGCAGAACACCGGAGAAAAAAAACAGGTCATTCGAAAGGAAAGATTACTTTGCCCTGATTATTCAGGTGAATGAACAACTTGATTTAGAGGAAAACAAGAGATTATATGGAGGGGAGAAAAAAAAGAAACAAAGAGTTGTGTGAGTTGGCTGCTGTTTAACGGAAGGTTATTCCACCCCGATGCACCATAAGCAATGCTTGATTTTAGCTATTTAACCAAATTGGCTCGCACTTATCCCACATGCCACTGAGCCGTTGTCCTACGTCAGTTCCCCTAATGAGGTTTTACTTGCTTATCCATCACATCTCTGCTGCTGAGATTCTTTAATTGCTCAGGCAGAAAGCATTTTGTATAATAACAGAAATTCCCTGTTCTCTTTTCACACTTCCGCAGCTTAAAGAGCGCAGGGACAGGCTAGTTACCAGCCATGTGGAACTGCCACAGTTTTTCTACACACTTACCATATTTATTATCCTGTTAACTTAATCATATTCTCTAACAGCTGCCAACTTTTGATAAAAGGGTCTTCACTTTTCCTTAATAAGTGAATAGATTTTAACGGTGCGCTAATTAATTTACTTCATTTAATTATTCATTAGATTGGGCACCAAAAGTGATAAAACATAGTAATATCTATTTTATTCCTAAACTGGGATTTTTGGTACAATTACTTTTTTTTCATTTTTATAAAAAACTAGCTGAAGAGCCCGGCGTTGCCCGGGCATAGTAACTAACCATGGTTAGTTATAACAAATTACAATGATTATATTGCACAGAAAAACATTTCACATCATATACTCAACACTACAGATTTGCAACACAAATTAACTAAACGATTACCTAAGTATTGATAGTATTTTATTTTCAACTAATTCAAGAGCCTTTTGGATAAACAACATTTTTGGTTTTTCCTTCCGGTGCAAAGATGAACAGATTTTTGGCAGTTCTAACTCTTTATCAGGCCACGTAAAGCTGACCATGAGAAAAGCATGGAGATTGCAAATCGATCCCTACTACTTTCAAGGACTGTCCCTGAGCCTTGTTAATGGACATTGAAAAAGCCAGTCAAAGTGGAAACTGGAGGCGTTTAAAATCAAAAGGCAAATCAGAAGGAATGAGTGGAATTCTTGGAATGAAAAGGTCCTCTCCTTTGGCTGAGCTGTGTATCTAATCCTACCCTGTGTGCTACCATCTGCTGAACTGTGTATCTAATTCTGTCCTGTGTTATACTGTCTGCTGAGCTGTGTACCTAATCTTATCCTGTGTGATATTGTCTCCTGAACTGTGTATCTAATCATATCCTGTGTGATACTGTCTGCTGAGCCGTTTATCTAATCCTCTCCTGTGTGATACAGTCTGCTGAGCTGTGTATCTAAATCTATCCTAGGTGATACTGTCTGCTGAGCCGTGTATTTAATCCTACCCTGTGTGATACTGTCTGCTGAGCCGTGTATCTAATCCTCTCCTATGTGATACAGTCTGCTGTGCTGTGTATCTAATCCTATCCTGTGTGATACAGTCTGCTGAGCCATGTATCTAATCCTATCCTGTGTTATACTGTGCTGAGATGTGTATCTAATCCTCTCCTGTGTATTATTATCTGCTGAGCCGTGTATCTAATCCTATCCTGTGTGATACTGGGCTGTGTATCTAATTCTATCCTGTGTGATACAGTCTGCTGAGCCGTGTATCTAATCCTATCTTGTCTGACACAGGGCTCCCCCTGCAGTCTGTGTCAGAGGGTGGTCTGTGCTGTACGGTAATAAATTGTGTTATTTCCAGCTTTACAGAATGAGGATAACACCATAGAAATGATAAGAATAATAGGCCTCGTTAGTCGTTACCACAATTGTCTACCAGGAAAACTGTTGCTCATAGAAACCAATCACAGCTCAGCTTCTTATGAATAGCTCTGGTGAAATGAAAGATGCTTAGTGATTGGTTGCCAATACACACACACACACATACACTCATGTTTATATATATATATAGATGTACACATACATAAGCAAATCAACTTCAATATATTGCACATTAAAAAATATGTTTAAGGCTAGGTTCACATTGCGTTAGGGCAATCCGTTTAGCTCTAGCGCTAGCGGATTGCGCTAACGCAATGTATTTGTAGGGGTCATGTTTAGGGGTCGCGTTAACGTCCCCGCTCTCGCAGATACCCGATCTGCGAGAGCGGGGAATGGACCTCGGGCGCGCCGCGGACGCTGCAAGCAGCGTCCGAGGCGCGACACAAAAGAACGGCACATCGCTAGTGCGAGCCGAAAAAGGCACGCGCTAGCGATGCGCTTCAGGCAGAAACAACATTGCTGTCAATGGGTGCGCTAACGGACCTGTTGCACGGCGTTAATTGTGACATTTTCGCCGTGCAACGCTGTCCGTTAGCGATCACACACTAACGCAATGTGAACCTAGCCTAAGAAAAGTAAAGGATAAAGCTTCCTGTATCTATAAAACATCAAATTATATTTAATCCATTGAAAAAGTGAAAAATATACATACTTTGCAAACGTTTGAAGTGAATACATTCCATGAAAACCAATGTATTTTCGAAACGTTCAAAACGCGTTGGTTTTAAATGGGGTATTCACTTCAACCTTTTGCAAAGTATGGATATTTTTTCACTTTTTAATAGATTACATAATGTATTAAATAAAATTAGATTTTTTATGTATATACTGGAAGCTGAATCTTTTACCTTTCTTGGACACATCTACCTAAAACTCCATCCAGTGGAACGCTTTTCGGGCTTCCCCACTGACTGGATTCATTTTGGAAAAGAGTGAGCTGAATCATTTTGTTTATTTGAATATTAAAATGTACCTGTGTTTCTAAGGAGATTTTATTTTTATAGATTTTAAGGCTTTTTTGGTCCAATTTATTTTATACCCAGCACAGTTACAAAAATGTGGTTGTATGATGATGCCACTAGAGCAGCAATCTGTACGGCCCCTAATTAGGTTCATGTTAGAAAGTATATACCGATTAAGGATATGCTCACACCTGGCATTTGCGGTGAACTTCAGGGTTCTCCTGGACGGCACATATGTTGCCTGTTTGCCAAGCTCTCAATTGACCATCGGCACTGTTTAAACCTTTGGCCCACGGATGACACCACCTCAATATGAAGGCATTTACTGAAGCGAGCATTGGGGCAGGCGCCATCCAATCAAGGGAGCTTACACCAGCAGTGTGCATCCATGTATTGGTTTGGATTTACCTTTACTACCATGTAATCCATTTGGTATGTGATTTTTTTCAATGGATCTACATATATTGACACGCTATATAGTTTCTCACAATGCCTTATTTATTTGCATATATACCGTATTAAGTATCATTTTGTTCTTACTTGTTATCCATATATTGACATTCCTATACTGTGTGTTATATCCCTTGTTCAGATGGATTTTCATCATATATAACCCTACACAATTAATTTACATGCAGTATTTTCCCTTGCATGGGTCAACTCCTCCAACCCTTCAGTGTATATCCACCTTTATCATCCTTGATAATATATAATAAAGATATTCCATTATTTATTTATTTTTGCCATTATGGACTCTACAGTTGGTTTTCTTTTGCTTTGATAGGTTTACAGGTGGCATTTTTGCTGCATTATTTATGCACTGTATTTTTTTGGAGCAAAATACACAGCATTTTACAATACCAGCGTAATAAATGAGCTTTCTGAAATCACATGCGCATGCTGCTATTTTTCCTAGTATATTTTGAGCCCTACTGCATTTTTTCCATTCATTGAAATGATTGGATGAAAAATAAAAGCAAAATTGGATGAAAAATAAAACCAAAAACACTGAAAAATGCACATAAAAACATGACAAAAACACGTGTATTGTATGCAGCGTTTTTCTGCCACTCTGGATTTCGGGCATACCTTGTCGTAGTGGGATGGCTTTTACCCTTTTTTGATCAAAATATTGTTAACTAAGTATCCTATGTTATTTACATGTACTATTACTATTTGCTTGTTTACTAATTACAGGGTATTTGCTCATTTTGTTTTGTCCGTTAAATGGCCACAATGTGAACATGTTCCTACACATTGCACTTATAGGTACTGATGAGGTACTGGATGGAACTATGGACCCTCTGGGAATCTACAAGCCTCTGAACCTCATACTCCTGGCCACTGTCAACTGAAATCGGAGGAGGCGGGGATGAGGGAGACATTGCAGAAGGGACATACTCCTTTAATAGGGATTTATGGAATACTTTAGGGATGAGAAGGGATGGAGGAAGCTTTAACTTAAATGCCACAGGATTGACCACCTCTAGGACCTCATATGGACCAATAAACTTTGGATCCAACTGCGCCGACGGCACTTTAAGTTTGATGTTCCTAGACAACAACCAAACGTTATCCCCAATCTTCAAAATAGGACCCACCGAACGTCTTCTATCTGCCTTACATTTTTGGCGAATCTGGGCAGTCCCAATATTCTTTTGAACCTCCCTCCAGACATCCTGAAGTCTCTGCACGGTGACCTTCATCCCAGGGCATTCAGAACTAATCCTAGAAAATTTGCCAAAATGGGGATGAAAACCATAATTACAGAAGAATGGTGAGGTTCTGGTAGATTGATTTACTCGACTGTTGAAAGCAAACTCAGCGAGAAGTAAATATGAAGACCAGACCTCCTGTTGCGCTGCCACAAAGCACCTTAACATTTGTTCACAAGATTGATTTGTCCTCTCAGTCTGACCATTGGTTTCTGGGTGATAAGCAGATGAAAATGACAAGTCAATGCCTAGTTTATTGCAAAAAGCTCTTCAAAATTTAGAGACGATTTGTACTCCCCCTATCAGACACAATGTTCAGAGGGATCCCATGTAACTTTACAATATGAAAAATAAACAACCTGGAGAGTTTCTCTGCATTAGGTAATCCTGACAAAGGAACAAAATGAGATTGTTTACTGAATTGATCAACTACCACCCAGATAGCAGTCTTATCATCAGACAGACGCAAATCTGTAATGAAATCCATGGACAAATGAGTCAAGGTCTTTCTGGAATAGGCAATGGAGCCAATTCCCCAGCCGGCTGGCTATGACTGACTTTGGCGTGTGCGCAGACTTCACAAGTAGATAAAAAATCTTTAATATCCTTATGCATGGATGGCCACCAAAAAAGTCTAGCGATGGCTTTCCTTATGGCAGTAACCCCAGGATGGCCACTTAAAATGGAATCATGAAATTCCTGTAACACCCACAACCTTAGGTACACAGGGAGCACAAAGCACAAACCTCACAAGATGAATGTACATCTTTCAGTGGTCTGGTAGAAGCTGCTCAGTTAAGTAGGCATGGCCATTACCCAGGATAGTGAACACCTGAGACAGCCAACGCCTCCCAGTCACAGATTGGCTAGCTGAGCTGTCAATCAACACACCGACAGCTCAGCATGCCCCTGACCCAGACTGGATGGTCATGCTGTCAATCAAAGTGCTGACAACTTCAGCACGCCCCTGTAATAAATTGGATGGCTGAGCTGTCAGTACCTGCATACCAGACGCCCTGAGGGGTGGAACCGTGACAGAAATAGTGTACATACTGTTTAGGGTGTTCTTGGAGAAAGTGGGTCCTATTTTCATTTGTCTTGTTTTCTTTTCTATCTGATGACAGAAACCTTCACAGCTGTTTATTCTCCAGGGAAACAGCATTACTATCAAAAAGTGAGTTGGGCATTGTAAGATGAAGGTGAAATAAATACACTGTATAACCAAAATCGAAAACTATACATACAGTACAAATGATATTCAGTCATTATTCTCTCTACTTTAATAATGTATTAAAAGGTTAAAAAAAATGTAAATAAAATGTTTACAAAAAACTTTTGACATATCTATAAATTCTTTTAAAAATATTGTAATAAAGATTATTAGGCAGAAATTAAAGATATTTTGAAATTTTCTTTTTTAACCAAATTATAAAGTAATTAAATATTGTTGTTGAAGTAGGATATCACTAATTCCTTTTTAGTTCTTAAGGGAATATGTTTTAATTATAATACTCTTCTTAATTCACATGATTGATTTATGTTCTCTAAATCCCTCTTACAGAATTCTTCTTTTTTGTTGCCTGAAATATATTCATATGTATTTTTTTCTTTATAAGAAAAATACTCGAACAGAAGGATCAAAGAATATGATTAATTATAAGAGTCGCAGGGCTGGAAATTAGATTTTGCACTGTCATAGAATTTAAGACCGATAGGCGGCATGATACGACCGCCGGTCGATAAACTGTAACTGATCAGCTGTGATTTGACCGTCGCACAGGCAGACCAAAGAAAACAATACACAGTGCATGATCTATACTCGATCGCTCAGAGCTCATAGGTGGCCATAGCTCTCGGCAGCGCGAGTCCTGTTTACACAGGATGATACACCACCGGGAATGATGATCTTTTATCTGCACAATGATATGCATATGGTGTGCATAAAAGAACAATTCACCCAATGAACGAGTGTTTTGCTCATTCATTGACAGAAGATGGTCTCAGGACCTGAACCCCTACTGATTGGTAGTTATTTACCATGTTTATTATGTAAAAAGAAGGAAAGTGAACGTTACACATTAAATACAAATGGTACAACATTTTCGTTTCAATCTATTATGAAAAACAATATTTTAAGCCCAAAATTAATGAATTAAAGTAAAATTTAAAAACTGCTCAGATAGCTGTCCATTGCCTTTAACAATCAATATTAAGCGAGGTTAGCTTCAAAGTCAAGAAAGCCAATACAGACAAAAACAATACAATGATAAATAATTCCCATGAAATCAAATTTTATATTGCAATTTGGTATTCATTTTGTGTGCATAGCCTTCAAATAAATAGAAGAAAGCAATAAGTAGTAAACTTTTCTCTTTGGCCCAATTAATTTATATTTTTTGACAATGTAAGCACATTACTCATCTGTTCTAATGGTTTTCCCATGGTATTGATTGTAAGCAAAGAAAGTTTTCACAGTTGAGGAAGTTGTAGCCAGTTGAAGGAATACTAAACGCATTTTAACCTTTTGATTCGGTTGTGCTGACGTTGTTTTCCATTGTCATTGATGTTCTATGTAGACATAAATTATATAGAAGTAGCAATACGATGATATAGTGTCCACTGATGTAGAGTAGTGACAGTGTAGTAATGGTAGATTAGTGGCTGTTCAGATGTTAATAGGGGCGGACATATCATTGGTGCAACCTGTGTGGCTGCACAGGGGCCCAAGAGGTAAAGGGTCCATTTCTACCTCCAAAACAGGTGCAATTTTTCATTTTTAGGAGCTCTTCTGCTGCAAAGGGCCCATATGTTGCTTTTGCACAGGGGCCCTTTTCTGTCTGTAGTCAGTGGATAATAATATACTGTATGTTTGCCATTTGTAGGCATTGAATAATCTACCTGATTTATTAGTGAATGTCTCCTACAGGTGATTGTAGAGACTGCAATGAAGGTATATGCCATTTCTCCATTCACCCGATCTTTTCGCACTCTCGTCCTCCCACCACCATTTGCGGCACTACAATTTCCTAGCATCCGATGATTCTAGAGCAAAAGAATAAAACGACCTTCACAGATCACAAATGATTGGGTCTCCCAGATGATGAAGGTGCCAGACCAAATGAATTGTGCTGAAGTTAATGATCTGCTTTTTCCATGATGATGGAACCAGATGCGAAAAAAAAAAAAAAAAAATCAGTTCTCAATTGTCTAGTAATATGCCATTTTCATTTATTCTTCCTACGGGAGGAAACATAAATTGCAATTTCCCTTAGTCATCCAATGGGAAATGTGTCCCTCACCATGGAGTCTATAGAAATGAATATTTGATGCATATTCTGATGGTTGAAGATGACTGTGCAATACACAAATTGCACTGTGAATCTCCAGCATGGAAGATGTTAACAATTTCTTTAAACAACCCGAGATCAAACCCGGTTATAAAGTGGAGTGCCATTTTTATTTCAGCAGAGATGAAGGTAATTTACTTCTCTCTGCATCTGTTCTCCCACCAGCACAGTAAGGACTGGCTAATTAAGGGAGGGAAACCATATGGTCTTATGGATAGGCCAGATTGCTTGTCAATCACAATCTCAAGATGCTTCTAGTGCATAGCGGACACAACAGACGATTGCCGAAGCCGGCTTACATTTGATGTTAAAAACAAAAAGGCTAAAAATCATAATTATTACAAAATATTTATTCCAGCACTTTGCCTTTAACCTGAGATTTATTATTTCTTTGTGATTCTCCCTCTGGGAGTTTATTATTAACCAGCTGTTGTGCCTGTAATAACAATTAACAGTCATTTGGCAGGGACCGCTATACATAATGAGGCTGCAGCACAGCTTGCTATGATTTTTGGCACCTTTACTTTAAGGGTATGTGGACACGGTATGTTTAACATGCGGATTCTTCCCAAAATAGCACTTTCTTAAAGGGAATCTGTCAGCAGGTTTTTGCTATGTTATCTGAAGACAGCAGGAGATAGAGGCTGAAACACAGAATTCAGGGATGTGTCACTTGTCACAGTGCGTGCTGCTGTTTACTAATTATGAAGGATTTATCACTAAGAGATTAACATTTCAGGACTAGTCCGCCAACACCCCCTGCTGCTGTGATAAGCACCTCACTGTCTATGGACTTCCTACATTAAGAGCCTATTGTGGGCGGGGTTAGCTGTGGTGTGGGTGGGGTTAGCTTTCTGAGCTCTGCTTCATTCCAAATGTAAAAGCTCTGATTGTGTCAGAATGGCTGCACCCAGTAATCTAAGTGATACATCATTGGATTCAGCTTTTCTTTACCTACATTATGATGCTCTCAGGTGAGGTAGCGAAAACCTGCTGACAAATTCCCTTTAAGGCTGGGGTCACACGAGCGATGATTCTCTCATGCGAGAGAATCAGGCCAATTATGCTAATGACACTTGCATGTGAGAATCATATCACAGGTGTGGAGAAAACTGAAAACATAATTTCTCCATCTCCTTCATTGTCTGTGTTCATGTAAATCGGACTACACTTGGATGACATCCGAGTGCAGTCTGATGTTTCACACACAGCCATAGACGTGACATGAGGAAATCGGCATGAAAAAATAATCGCAGATCTCCACTGCCCCATAGTATAACATTGGGCCAAGTGCTATCCAATAGAACATCGGATTGCACACAGCCATTTTACACGCTCTTGTGAGTGATCCCAATTAAATTCAAAAGGATGAACCTATGGACAGCAATGTGTAAACGACTTGCGGTGCATATATTGTTTTACCTTTTGTCTGCTTCAGGTTTTGAAAGCCGTGAAGAAGCTAAAAGAAGTTACCTGACCATTCTTCAGGTGGGTTCCTGATGCCACTATTTTCTACTTAAAAATAGGGCAAAGCAGCAGGAAAAATGGCTGAGAAGACAACAAAGAAACAGCTGGTGTGCTCCTGAAGTGTCTTTTGCTTTAAAAAACAATGTGGGTTAAAGATGTTGTGTGCACATACTCTAAGGGAATATACGAGAAAAATAAAAATAAATGCAGAACTTAGCAAACTTTTCTTATTTTTTGCACTCTCAATCCTACCCATGAGTCATAAAGATTGCAACTGTTAAGCTTTTCATTAATAATGGCCAAGATGTCCTTTCTTCTTAAGGTCTCCTGTGATCTTGAGTAGTCAAAAACAGGCCCCTCTCCCCAAGTTTGCATAGCTCTGAATTCAAATGGGCAGTCCTTTCAGATCGTGATCCCAAGTCCCACCCTTGCTGACCAGCCTTTTTAACCCCACAGTAATCCGGTACGACAGGCCTGTCAGCATGGCAGCGATAGACTTATTGGATCTGGAGAATTTGTCTTTCTTCTATTGTTAAATATTGCATTACGAGTAGCGGAGCCTTTCCAATTAGCGGGCGAGGACACTGTGTGAATCTACGGGAGCACAGTGTAATTATACACTCATGCACTTGTTTTTCCTCCTCATCTGGAAACACTCGGAATAATAATATCCTGCCAGAGGCTCACACTTCTGGGACAATTGAAGAGCGGAATAGGAACAGGTTAAAATGCTCCACTTTGAAGTACAGCTCCGCAACAAGGGACACAACTCAGCTAAAATCTGTACCTTGTTGAACAAACTCATTGCACCACAATGACATAACCTGGGGGATAAAGACATGTAAATAGCGTGGTAGTGCACTGCTTCATTCCCTGCTTGTAAATTTCGACAAGGACAAAACAATGTCCTCTAAGCGTTGACTGATGCATTATACTTGATAATGGGCAGTAACTTCCTCTGCTACATATCCAATATAAACTGTCGTGACATTGATATTCCAAACAACGAAATATGAAACAACAATCAAAAAAAATTATTAACTTTTAAATATGCAATTGGCTTGTCTTACCTGCCCATTTGCTATACTTTTATTATAGTTTCATTAACAGCCGAGCTTCTAAAATGAAACTGCGGAGGGCAGAGCAGAATCCATCATGCTGTCACTTCTAGATATGTGTTTCCGTAACAATGATTAAATAAACTGAAATTATTTCTGTTTGCCGTCAAAATTTTTTGACTGCTAAACATTGAACATTGGGCCATGACAAAATGATGGGAAAATAAGGCAGATTTTTATTTTTTGCTTTTAAATTAGCATAAGCATCCAGAGTAACATATAACACTATTTTTTATCAGAAGGACAAGCTGCATCTATACGATCCCCGTTCTCCTTAAAGCCCCCATACACATTAGACTAACGTTGTCCGAACCCGCTGATATAATATGTATAGAAGCCCCAGAGAGACGATTGTTGGAGGAGTTACTATTAGAACCCATCTTGTCCAATTTTGTATTGTCAATCGTTTCGATCCAAGGAGTCTGGCAGTGGCTCTCTAATAGAGAACTCCGGAATGCTCGGCCGAGCAAGCACTCTTGTGTATGGGGGGTAAGGCAAAATAAACACTGGCCAAATGGTCAGCTGAACTGTTATTTTCTCTATCTAGAGATTGTGTGGGGAACTTTACTCTCTTTTAATGAGGACTTATTATTTTCGAGTCAGTTCTCAAAGAGGTTCGGTCAGATTTTTCAAAAATGACCAGAAAGCAGAGAAAGAGCTAAAATTTAACTGAAACAACCCCCTCACCAACACCATTTTTGCACTACTGCTTCAGTGTACTCACTGGTCTCCATAAACAGTCTTGTAGTAGGCTTGTGCTGACCTGTGCAAGTGGCACCTACAACCAATTATTGGCTTCAATTCTGTTGATTGCAACTATGGTACATGACTGTTGAAGCCATTGATTGGCTAGAACTGTCATGAGGGCTTCACCGGCACATCATCACTGTAGGTCACTTAAAAAAGACTACTAAAGTGGTGGCACTGAAATGGTTCAGGATTCACAAAGTGATACTGTCCAGTTATTGCTCTACTTTGCTATTTCTAAAAAAAATTCCGGACAAGCTCTTTAAGAAATGGAAAACATTTCAAACTTTCTCTATAAAATAAAGAACTATGTGCCATTGCTCCAGCGGTCTCTTATAGTATCCATCAGTCAGGTCAACAGGACATCATCCCACTGAAATTGGTGATATCCAGTCTATCAGTCCTTTGATCATGTAATAAGTGGACAGATGCATTGATGAGTGGGATGTTATCACTTTTGCTCCTGGCAGAGACCACTGGATTGACAATACTTGAGTAGCAAGGGATAAATCCTTGGAAAAACCTGAAACTGAATGTTTAAGATGACATATAGAGGAAAGTGGGATATTTGGCATTTTTAGTTCAACATGTTTGGGGCAAATGTAAGGTAGGCTCCACCTAAGTGTGAAAGGAACATAATGCTACATAAGTATGCATTTTACAGTAGGGTGACACCGATCAATGATGACATTATAGAAACCAGGGGTGTACATAGAGGAGAGAAATTCCCACAAGTGTTTGTTCATGGGGAAACTCACAACATAAGGCCCAGTGGTTGGTCTCAGTCCCATTCCCATACTTTTTGGAAGAGCAATAATGTCCTCAAATTTCCTGCAAAAGCTGGGATGATGGGTTTGCAGGATAGGAGATCACCTTGAACACAATAGTGAGTACAGTGCAATTTCTGGATTTAACAGAAACAGCTAAGATTAAGACAGAGCTGGAGATAGAACAGGAGTTATTAACAGAAGTCAATTGGCCCAACTCTGATTACATACATGAGTGGTCAGCCAGGGCAGCAATGTGCACTGCACTGTAGGTGAAATAGGTGGAGAAGAATACTAAATATCGGAGAAAATGGGGACAGCAGAAAGTAAATAAATATGCTGAATATTAGTCTACTAGATGGAGGCCCGATGCTATCGCATCGGGAGGGTGGTAACGTCCCGATGGGGGCAGGCGGCGGCCGGGATCCCAGCGGCGGCCTGGATCCCAGCGGCGGCCTGGATCCCAGTGGAGGCTGTGATCCCAGCCACGGTCTGGATCCCAGTGGCGGCCTGGATGCCAGCGGTGGGGAAGGATCCTTGTGGCATGGGGTTCTTACGGCGGGGGAGTCCCAGCAGCGGGGGGTCCGGCGATGACCTGCTGGTGGTACTGCGCAAGGGCCTGGTACCACCAGCGGGTACCATATTGCAATACCCATCACTTGAGTTTTCCAATATGGCGGTCGGCGTACTTCCGAAGCGGCACGGTTGATTGTGGGATTCGAGAACGTTCAGATGGACGTGGATAACAGACAATTTAAGGTAGTTATATAAATAGACTAGATGGTGGCCCAATTCTAACGCATCGGGTATTCTAGAATATGTATGTATGTATGCATATATAATATATAGCAGCCGCATAGCATATAGCAGAGGCCACGTAACACAGACAGCCACATAGTATATAGCACAGTCATGTAGTATATAGGATCCACGTAGTATCTAACACAGCCACGTAGTATATAACAGAGCCCACGTAGTATATAACACAGCTCATGCAGAATATAACACTGCGCACGTAGTATATAACACTGCCCACGTAGTATATAACACTGCCCACGTAGTATATAACACTGCCAATGTAGTATATAACACTGCCCACGTAGTATATAATACTGCCACGTAGTATATAACAGAGCCCACGTAGTATCGCAGTATATAACACAGCCCACGTAATATATAACACTGCCCACATAGTATATAACACTGCCCACGTAGTATATAACACTGCCCATGTAGTATATAACACTGCCCACATAGTATATAACACTGTGCATGTAGTATATAACACTGCCCACGTAGTATATAACACAGCCCACGTAGTATATAACACTGTTCACATAGTATATAACACTGCCATTTAGTATATAACACAGCCCACGTAGTATATAATACTGCGCACATAGTATATAACACTGCCGACGTAGTATATAACACAGCCCACGTAGTATATAACACTGCCCACATAGTATATAACAGTGCCACATAGTACATAACACAGCCCACGTAGTATATAACACTGCGCACATAGTATATAACACAGCCCACGTAGTACAGTATATAACACTGCCACGTAGTATACAACACAGCCCATGTAATACATAGCATCCACGCAGTATATAACACTGCCCACGTAGTATATAACACTGCCCACGCAGTATATAACACTGCCCACATAGTATATAACACAGCCCACGTAGTATATAACACTGCCCACGTAGTGTATAACACAGCCCACGTAGTATATAACACTGTTCACATAGTATATAACACTGCCATGTAGTATATAACACAGCCCACGTAGTATATAATACTGCGCACATAGTATATAACACCGCCCACGTAGTATATAACACAGCCCACGTAGTATATAACACTGCCCGCATAGTATTTAACACTGCCACATAGTATATAACACAGCCCACGTAGTATATAACACTGCGCATAGTATATAACACAGCCCACGTAGTACAGTATATAACACTGCCACGTAGTATACAACACAGCCCATGTAATATATAGCATCCACGCAGTATATAACACTGCCCAGGTAGTATATAACACTGCCCACTCAGTATATAACACTGCCCACATAGTATATAACACAGCCCACGTAGTATATAACACTGACCAAGTAGTATATAACACTGCCACGTAGTATATAACAAAGCCCATGTAATATATAGCATCCACGCAGTATATAACACAGCCCACATAGTATATAACACTGCCCAAATAGTATATAACACAGCCCACGTAGTATATAACACTGCGCACATAGTATATAACACAGCCCACAAAATACCGTATTTTCCGGCATATAAGACGACTGGGCGTATAAGACGACCCCCCAACTTTTCCAGTTAAAATATAAAATCTTCTTAAAAGTCGGGGGTCTTCTTATACGCCGTACGTCGTCTTATAGGGCCGGTGACTAATGTGCCTTTTGGGGGGGGAGTGGTCCTGATGAAGAAGAGGGGGCATCTCACAGGAAAGTGTGAGTGGAGTATCCCCCATTACCTCATTGTAGCTGCAGTGTGGGGTGCTGGGGAGCGGCGGCGGCCACCGCCCCACAGCACAGCACCCATGTGGCACAAAGAGGAGCAGCAGCTGCCGCCTCTCCCCAGCACAGAGACCCCATGCTGCAGCTACAATGAGGTAATGGGGGATACTCCACTCACACTTTCCTGTGAGACGCCCCCTCTTCGTCATCGGGACCTCTCCCCCCCCACCCACCATATACAAATTGGTGTCTGCACTCGGCGTACAAGACAGCACCCGGCGTATAAGAGGACCCCCGACTTTTAAGAAGATTTTCAGGGGATAAAAAGTAGTCTTATACGCCAGAAAATACAGTATATAGCATCCTCGCAGTATATTACAAAGCCCACATAGTATTTAACATTGCCCACGTAGTATATAAAATTGCCCAGGTAGTATATAATACTGCCCACGCAGTATATAACACAGGCCACATAATATATAACACTGCCCACGTAGTATATAGCAGCCTCGCAGTATATAACACAGCACAAGTACTACAGTATATAGCACTGTGGGCACCATATCCCTGTTAAAAAAGAATGAAAATAAAAAATAGTTATATACTCACCCTCCGGCATCCAGCGAAGCTGTCCCTATGCGCGCGATGCTGCCGCCAGCTTCCGTTCCCAGCGATGCATTGCGAAATTACCCAGATGACTTAGCGGTCTCGCGAGACTGCTACATCATCATCTCGCGAGACCACAATGCATGGCCCAGAGCGTCGCGATAAGCGGGAAAGGAGCCGGAAGGTGAGTATATAACAATTTTTTTATTTTTTTTCTTATTTTTAACATTAGATCTTTTTACTATTGATGCTGCATAGGCAGCATCAATAGTAAAAAGTTGGTCACACAGGGTTAATAGCAGCATTAACGAACTGCGTTACACAGTTACACGCAGCCATTAACCCTGTGAGAGCGCTGACTGGAGGGGAGTATGGAGGGGCACTGACAGAGTAGGAAGGGGCAAATTTGCGGCCGGACTGTGCCCTTCACTGATTGGTCGTGGCCTGCCGGCCGTGACCAATCAGCGACGCGGGATATCCATGACAGACAGACAAACAGACAGACAGACAAACAGACAGAAGTGCCCCTCAGACGATTATATACATTATATAGATAAGCCTCATGGTCAGTTTTAGGAATTGAATGTGATGGTGAGGAATGCATTGGGCTCCGAGGCCGCTTCTCCTATCCGTTATGTCCTGTACACTTCATTCTGCCGTGGAGAAGGGCCAAACTGTGCTCTACTAGTCCACATTTGTCTCCACGAACCCCATGACATTTTTTTCCCAAATAGAGAGCTGTTGGAGCATTGGCCTATTTTCTGAAGTCGAAGAGAACAGCATTTGTTACTGACATAAACCACAAGACACAATTTGCCTTACCATTTCTACTGACAAATTAAATTCAAGTTTGGAACAGCAGAGATATAATTTCATGACGCAATAATTTCCACAAATCTACTGAACAGCTATAATTATTATAACAATGGAGACTTCTACAACTCGGCATGAAGTCAGGAAAATGTTATTGTTTTTCCAAAAGATATCTATGCAAGTTTTATTCTTTTTTCTCATACAAGTCCAATACATATAAGTCACGCTAACCAATTTCCAGTACAATGGAGGGAATTCACAACTGTCTTGATTTTATATTACTAGAATGTTTCAAAGGAATCTGAGATAAAGGTGTTCTGGAGGCAAGTATCGTCTGTTACATGAGAGGTATCAACAATGGATCGCGTAAGCTGGAGGAGGCCATTTCCCAATAGCCTTGCACACTACCTGGCATCCTTCCACTTTTCCCGACATCCACCATATATGTATGACAGGAGTCAGGAGAATATGTATGGTGCCAGCTCTTGAGCTCTCTCCTTACCCAATGGGTGCCAGCTGTTTAATACAGTAGATGCCAGCAGGTAACTACTACATTTGGAGCTATCTTTGACCACAACAATTTAACCCTACAGATGTAGCGTTGAGCAGTGATCATAATAACATGTAAGTTGTTAGATGAAGGGGGCTCTCTGTCACTCCAATTAAGCTCCCGCTATGTGATTGATAGGATGTTTACTGGCAGCTGGAGGTGGGCCCCTACTCGGACCTCTGCTATCAGGTCCTGAGATATCTATTTATACCCCTGCTAAAACAATGAGCATGTGAAGACATATACAACTGAAATCAATGTAGACTTTTTACTCTTGAGCTTCTATTCTGGCCATGATACTATAATGTGTTTGCGGCATTACTTTACATTTTAATTTGACCTATGTCTCTAGGATGTTTGTCATGGCGTCTCTTCTATGTTCCCAGGCCCACCTTATCTAAATCCATATATAGGCCAAAGTGCCGACAAAGCATGTCACTCCATAGAGACACATTCCATTACTGGATGTCTCGTGTGTTACTCTGACATGTCACTACACAGTGTCACATTGCTTTCTGTATAGATGTGGATAGCTATCTCTCAGAATTCATATGGAGGTGCACAGAAGCTGGGATAAACGCACCATTTTACTCTAGCGTGCAAAAAGACAGCTCCATCAATATATCATCGATTGTACATCTGCATCTGGGAGATCTGAACTCTAGCTTTCTAATGCTAGCTGTATTAATTGAAGTCAGAGTTACTTTGGTATTTCAAGTTGTTTGGCCTCCTGACCCCTGAGCTTGTAATAGCAGCAGAAAACTAAAACAGTGGTAGATAAATCAGTAAACATATTGATAGATTAAGCATTAAATGAAAAATGCTATGTCCAAGTCTGCAAAAAACAGACATTGTCAAAGAGTGATAATAACTGTATGTACCTAAAACTGGCCAAAAAGAGAAAAAAACAACTCTTCTGATCAGCTACAGGTGCTTCTCACACAATTAGAATATCATCAAAAAGTTAATTTATTTCAGTTCTTCAATACAAAAAGTGAAACTTATATATTATATAGAGTCATTACAAATAGAGTGATCTATTTCAAGTGTTTATTTCTGTTAATGTTGATGATTATGGCTTACAGCCAATGAAAACCCCAAAAGTCATTATCTCAGTAAATAAGATTACTTTATAACACCAGCTTGAAAAATGATTTTAAAATCAGAAATGTTGGCCTACTGAAATGTATGTTCAGTAAATGCACTCAATACTTGGTCGGGGCTCCTTTTGCATCAATTACTGCATCAATGTGGCGTGGTATGGAGGTTATCAGCCTGTGGCCCTGCTGAGGGGTTATGGAAGCCCAGGTTGCTTTGATAACAGCCGTCAGCTCGTCTGCATTGTTGGGTCTGGTGTCTCATCTTCCTCTTGACAATACCCCATAGAGTCTCTATGCGGCCAAGGTCAGGCGAGCATTAGTCATGTATGGTCCAGCCATCATTATAATAGAGGTTTTCATATAATGCTGCATGATCCGATCATCCAAGTATAGTCGCTAAGTGCTATTGGGTGCATGGAGGATGTGGACACAGATTAATAGGAGACACCAGATTCTGAGGAAAAATTGGAAAGAGGAAATAGGAAAGAGTTAGATTAGTGAATTGAGGTGATAGTCTTGTCTAAAGAGGTGAACTTGTGCAGATTCAAAGGAGGGAAAAGGTCAGATTCTGTAGATGTTTTTAAGGTAAATACAGGGTGGGGACCCCTCTATTCTTGAAAACCAACCTTACTGAAGCTGACAGCTGAGGGTTGCAGGGTTCTCGAAGCAGGACTTGGCACCTGTCCACATTGCCAAAAGTACCAATACCTGGTTTAAAAAAAAAAAGTATCACTGTGCTTGATTGGCCAGCAAACTCGCCTGACCTTAACCCAACAGAGAATCTATGGGGTATTGTCAGGAGGAAGATGAGAGACACCAGACCCAACAATGCAGACGAAGTGAAGGCTGCTATCAAAGCAACCTGGGCTTCCATAACACCTCAACAGTGCCACATGATGATCACCTCCATGCCACACCGCATTGATGCAGTAATTATTATTATTATTATTATTTATTGTTATAGCGCCATTTATTCCATGGCGCTTTACATGTGAGGAGGGGTATACATAATTGATGCAAAAGGAGCCCCGACCAAGTATTGAGTGCATTTACTGAACATAATGTGTCACGAAAAAAAAAAAACAATCTCAAAATCACTGGGATACAGTATGTTGAAACATTGCAGAGTTAATGCCTTATAAAGTGACAAAGTCATATTTTAAAAACTTGGCTTGGTCACAAATTAAGACTGACTTCAATAATAAAAATTGTTTGCAAATCTGGGCACAGCTTTACCATTCAATGAAAACTAGCCCTTTAATAAATACATATAATCATAACATGTCAACACGTTTTTTATGATTGAAGTTTTGTTAAGACTAAGAAACATAAGTAATTGAATCCCTAATTTATTTTTCTTTAGCCAACGCATCTGAATGGATTGAGTCACTGAAATCCAAGATAAAGTTTTAAGAATGTTCATTATATTTTGCCTGGAGAATTAAAATGACAAATTGAAAAAGGTTGTTGTACACACTGGTAATTCTCGCTTTTATAGTCAGTCCTCAGCTGGGAGCTAAAGCTTCGCTTAAAGGCATTTCTCTGGATGAATGTGTTTTGAACAAGTCAAGCATCCATTAGTTATTATCTCCCATCATGCTAGTTCCATGCAATAGCTCCATTCTTGATACATCCTTTCCCCAGGAAATCGCTCCATCAATCCACTGCATCCACCTGACCCTGTGTTCATATAAAAGTAATACCAAAGAAAATAAAACGCTCATGTGTCGGTGTTGTATCATTTTCACTGGTCATTCCAAAGTCATTATCGCTGCAATGTTCTTTTTTTCTGATTGTTAAACTGCTGTTTGGCCATATATAAAATTCCTGTTCTCATATTTTGTTTCTATTGGAAATTATAGTTCTGCATCTTCCTATAACACAATGGTAGCTCTGAGGCAATGTAAAATGAAAAATTAGCTTAGGAAAAGTAGTGAGAAACAGAGTCAAAACCTAGCTAGCTTCCTCACCGGTATGTGCAATGCTCAAATGGGGCCTTGTTGATAAAATATTGGGTAGAAGTAAAGGAATAGATAGATTGTCACTGACGGCACCTAAGGCCTCTTTCACACTTCCGTTTTTTTACAACCAGTCACAATCCGTCAAAGTGTTGAAAAGATGGATCCTGTGCTGATTGTAAAAAACGGATGCACTGGATCCTTTTTTTTTTCAGATTCGTCGAAGCTGTGTGCTGCCTCAATTTTTAGGAATAAAATTTGAGAGAGAGAGAGAGATAGATAGATAGAGAGAGAGAGAGAGAGAGGGAGAGAATTTTTCCCTGAATGGAAAAGTATCAGAAATTCTTCCAGGCATGCTCAGTTTCAAAAAACGGAGTCCGTCGCTCAATTCCGTCTTTTGAAAGACAGCAACGCGATTTTCCAACGTACACAAAAAACGTTTCTAGCTGCGTTGTCTCTGCCCGATGGACACATAATTTATGACGGATTCATCATATGACGGATGAAACGGAAGGCCATCCGTCACAATCCATCGCTAATACAAGTCTATGAGAAAAAAACGGATCCAGCACCAACATTTGCTGGATCTGTTTTTTTCACAAAACGACAGATTGTGATGGAAACAAAAAGACTGAAGTGTGAAAGAGGCTTTAGATAGATGGAAGATTGGCTGTACATATTTTCCAGGCACTGTTACTCTTTGTGGCACTCACCAATGTCTAAAAGGTTTCTTTGTTATCAATTAGCCAAGTTACATAAAGTGCAGAAAAAAGCATAATCTAAGCCCTTCTTGGAACACCTGTGGGAAGACCTTGATGAAGTGCTATGTTGAGGGAAACAGCTGTTGCCTGCATTTGATGGAACTTGTATCTGGCAAATTGATAATAAAGAAGTCTTTTAGACACCGGTGAGTGCCACATCTATTCCTCAATGACCGATAAATTGCAGAAACTCTGTATCACTGTGCTCTTTGTGCTGAGTACCACCATTGGTCTGAGGAACAACAGTGTCTGGAAAAAACTTCCAGACAATCATTCAGCCAAGACTGGGTGCTTCCTCTACACCGGTACTGCTGCTTCCTTGGTGCAGTCCCGCCACTCCTATTACTTGGTCAGTTATAGGAGCGGAGGGACTGCACAGAGGAAGCAGCAGTACCGGTATAGAGGCAGCACCGAGTCAGGCCTACACTGTGACCTCACCCTAGCAGCCAAATCTTTCAGCCATATTGAGCCAGTGCTGGCTGTGCCAACCCATTATATTCTGCTTTTGTTTGTCATTTTTTGTGACTTAAGGTACCTTCACACTAAGCGACGCTGCAGCGATATCGACAACGATGCCGATCGCTGCAGCGTCGCTGTGTGGTCGCTGGAGAGCTGTCACACAGACAGCTCTCCAGCGACCAACGATGCCGAAGTCCCCGGGTAACCAGGGTAAACATCGGGTTACTAAGCGCGGCCCTGCGCTTAGTAACCCGATGTTTACCCTGGTTACCAGTGAAGACATCGCTGGATCGGTGTCACACACACCGATTCATCGATGTCAGCGGGAGATCCAGCGACGAAATAAAGTTCTGGACTTTCAGCAACGACCAGCGATATCACAGCGGGATCCTGATCGCTGCTGCGTGTCAAACACAACAATATCGCTAGCCAGGACGCTGCAACGTCACGGATCGCTATCGTTATCGTTGTAAAGTCGCTTAGTGTGAAGGTACCTTTAGTCTAAGTGCAAAAACATTTCAAAGAACAGTATAGTCTTAACATTTTGTGACACATGAAAGACATATATGCTTATGAATAAGTGATATCCTCAAAAATTGTAATACTGAAATAAATACCGTAGATTGCCTTTATTTTCCACACGATAGAAGTAGATCTTTCAAGGGCATAACTACTTGGGCATGTGTCCCAGATGCTGGGTGCTTAGGGGCACAAAAAAATAACTATTTGTCTTGTATGTAGATGTAGGTCAAGGTTGCTGCAATGAAACCTTTGCTCTGGGTGAAGGAAATCCTAACTACAACTCTGGTCCTTTGTTACTGACTCTCCATTTTAGTCGACAGATTCATTCTATTGTCTACCTCTGTTTCCCTTCTTACAACATCCAGAAATGTCACAACTACTATTATTTTCTCATGGGATATAATGTATAAATGGTCCCTACAGTGACAAGTGCCTATGATATATGACTCTTCAAGTCCAGCAACTTTCGTGTGTTATTGTGAACATGTAATCTGAGTGGTTACATACCGGTATTTTATATATCCACACATACTGAATACCTGAAGATATAAAATATGAAAATGTGCCTGAATTCAGGTCAGCACACACCTTAAAAAGTAGAGTACTTAATACTCAGGCAAACACTTGTTTTAACCCTGGAAGACACCATTCTAAAGTCTAGGACTGTACAGGCTACAAAAACTAATAACTGCGCTTACTGACTTATGAAGTTCCAGCTTCTCACAGTTTTTCACATATAAATTAGAACATAGGACTTCTCAATGACAGTGGAGCACTGCAAACTTCAGAGTAGGACACCAAGAAAGTGCAACTCCACCTCCAAACATCATCTCAGCTTAGCTTTCCAAATCTTTTCCCACTCCCATATCTTGCTGGCTACCACTGTTTCCGTCATTTCTATGGGTGGAAGAGAGCTGCATGGTGCTCTACTATTACTGTCAAACATTCTAATAGAATTTCCAACATAAATGTCCAAAGGAGTGTTTTCTCTCTAAATGATCCTGCTGACCCCATAACATACAGACGATTTAAATGGCATTCAATAAAGATGCATGTGTATATGTGTGTGTGTGCATGTGTATGTATGAAGGCATTTATGAGTGTGTGTATGCATATGTGTATGAAAATGTGCATACTTGTGTGTGTGCATGCTTGAATGTGTGTGTGCTTATGTCTATGTGTGTATGCATGTGTGGTTAAATATGTGCATATGTGTGTGTGTTGTGTGTGTGCATGTTGCAATGTCTGTGCTTATGTCTGTGTGTGTGTGTGTGTGTGTGTGTGTCTGTGTGTGTGCTTATGTCTCTGTGTGTATGCATGTGTGTATGATTATGTGCATACGTGTGTGTGTGCTTGTGTAGTTTGCAATCTCTCCAGGGATAATAGACAGATGAGAATAATTACGCTGCAGGTTTGGAGCCAAAGAATATGTTGGAGGAGTAAATAGATCGTTTATTGCTTTGCTGATACTGTAACTGCTGATTGTAGCAGAGCCACTGTAGACGTGTCAGCCTGACATCTGACTGCCCCTTCCAGGCTCAGACTGGCCCATAGGGTAAAAGGGAAATCCCCCGGTGGGCCCCTGTGCAATGTGGGCCCCCAACCCCACTGTATGGGCAGTACTTGGTATAATTCACTTGATTCTCTCTGTACAGAAAAAAGCAGCATCTCATCATTCATTTACCACACTACCCACTTAATTATTATATAGAGATATAGGTAAATTTGTGAATGAGGGTCGTGTAATATTTGTATGCAGGTGAAAAGTGGGCCCCCTAAGTCAATGTTACTGGTGGGCCCTTAGCACCCCAGTCCGATACTGGCCCCTTCCCATTTTAGTAGTAGCATAAATCCAAAAATTAGCTTTTCAGTGCAATAAGGGGTTGTCAAAACTGTCCTGAAACCCCACCGAACAGCAGCACAAAGTAACTGTTTTTGACGTTCACGTTCCATTATGATGGGCAGGTGTAACATGTTATCTGTTGCATATTTAGATTTGATGCTTTTACTTTATAGTAAACATCAATGTGCCCTCATGCTCTCCCCCTCCAGCGTCTCCTCCGCTGATCGGCAGCGCCAGCCAAGCAGTACAGATTGGCGGAGTCTCTCCTGCACAGAGGAAGGCGAAACGACAGCAGCAAATTGAATATAAAAATAAATAAATAAACAACAGGCTGCTTTTGTTTGCAACGGAGCGAAGTAAATAAACTAATTGAAACTGTTGTGACATTATTGGTGGCATTTTCTAAGCGTCCTGATTTCGTGCTCAGCCTGTGAATTGAGCCTTTGGTAAGTGCTGCCGCAGTCAGTCAGCTGTGCTGCCTTGTGCCAGAAACCTGCTGCGCTCCCTCCATACACATCTCCAGGACCCCCGACTGGAGCAGCCAGCGTGACTGGGAGTAATGGACCAATCACACCTTGGACCAACTCATCGCAATGAACCTTAACTCTTTGCCTCTACTATGGGAAACGTTTGAATGCAATTTTCCATATAGAGAAGGAAATAGCTCAGTTTATGGTTTGTCTATTCTCATTGAGTGTTATTATTTCAAACTAATCCGAAAAGGATTATACATGAATTTATGGGAAACTAAACTAGTTCTTTTACCGGCTCCTGAGCATGTGAAGAATTGCAAAAATGTGTTCAATCTGTGCTAAAAAGAGAATTGTACAAAGAGCGACTCCCCGATATAGAATAAGCAGTACAAGTGATTGCTTCCACATATTATACTGCTACCTTGACATCTTAATAATAGTTTACCAACTGTGTGCTAGGCAATGCGTGCGGCCGCACAGCAAGTTATTGATACAATGGCAAGGAATTCCTTCAGTGATGTATTAAAAAAAAAAACTACTGGTAAATAGAAATGAGCAAATAGATTCTAAACTAATCAAATTCTATACAAATTTTCCCCAAAATTTGGATTCTGAAGATTTTTTTGAGGATTCATTTGCACAAATCCAGCAACATGGTGGCCAGCAGGTCAACATTGTTCTGGATTCTGAGGATTGGGAAGAAGTTAAACAAAGTAATAAACTCTGATATTCACCTCTGTTCAGTCCTCCCCATAGCTATCTCGCTATACCTACACTCTGCTCACTCCTCTCTATGGCTCCTCTACGGCCTTCTCCTCCCTCTGGGTCTTCGGTTGGTGCCACAACAGATTAGGTACGGGCATTTACATTGGGCTCGACGCATGTCAATAATCTGCGTTGCAACCCTCATGGCTATGTGATGAATGCCATTAAAATAAATGGGAGACCCCCTTAAGCAGAAGACCCCTAAGTAAATGAAGACTGAAGAGGAGCCAATTGGAGAACCAGGCATGGAGCACTGGCTGCAAGACCGGTATGGGGATGGCTCAAAAGATGATAATATTAGAGTTTATTATTTTTTTAACCCATTTTTGGCTGATTTGATTTGCACTGACTTTATTCAATGTGAATCATATCAACTCCCTACACACGTATAATAGAAATCTGGTTTCAATTTTTGGAGATTTGCTCAACTCAACCGGTAAAAGGAGATTTTCCATATTAATTCTGTTCTCTCTAGAAGTCAATCTCAGCCTACAAACATAATTATGCCATATTAATGTCACGACGTTGAGTCCCCTGTTGGGGACCACCCTTTTATTAGCGCTACAGAGCTGATGAGACTTAGGAGCTTTAGATACAATAGACATTGTCCTGCCGTGTATTACATTGTCTGTCTCCGGTTACTTTGAATAAAGTTGGGTAGTAATAGAGCACACAATTATCTACCGATTATGAAGTGTTGATTGTCGGGACACAGATGAGACAACTCCTTTTAAACAATATTCTGTTACCGCTATTTAAGCCACTCCTTCATATATCCAAAAACATACAAAGATTTACACTGAACTATTCTCAGTCATAAAATCAGGAGTATCTGGCAGCTTCACAGTGACAGCCACTTCATGTCAGAAGGGTTTGCGTGTCAAGTACCATACCGCTGACTTTAGGATGGAACGCTCAGCCGCATGATCATCATCTACGATCACGACAAGCTGCAAGTTAATATTCGCTCATCCAGAGTAGCAGTGATTAATCGGCTCCACACATTACAATAGTAGGTCAGTTATAACTAATTCAAGTGATTTTTTTCAAGCCGTTCTAGATGGGAAATGAGTGTTTCAGGCGATTTCTAAGAGATTGCTAAAATATTCAAAAGATAGCTAAGAGATAAATATCAGGGGACTAAATAGTGTAAAATCACACTCGGAGCACAAAAGGAGCACAGATTGCTGCAAGTGATCAATCTTCAGAAATGTAATCGCAGAGAATCAATATTGACTATGCAATGTTTCACAAAAGGCTCAGGAGCTGCGAGACTCACATGGTACTATATCTGTCTTCTCACTGGGATGTTCTTAAATTAAGGTGTCAATGGTTCACCTAAATGATTACAACCCAAGGGATGACCTCAATAGATTGCATTATTGAATTCATTATTACTATGAACTTCTTTGGACTGAATGTAAATAGGTAGAAGATAGATAAATAGATAGATATAAATAGAAGATAGATAAATAGATAGATAGATAGATAGATAGATAGATAGATAGATAGATAAATAGATAGATAGAAGATAGATAAATAGATAGATATATCGATAGATAGAAGATAGATAAATAAATAAATAGATAAAATAGATAGATATGGGATAGATAATAGATAGATAATTGATAAATAATAGATAGATAATAGATAGATATATGCATAGAAAGATAGATAGATAGAAGATAGATAAATAGATAGCTATATTGATAGATAGATAGAAGGTAGATAAATAGATAGATACATCGATAGAAAGATAGATATGGGATAGATAGATAGATAATTGATAATAGATAGATAATAGATAGATCTATACATAGATAGATAAATAGATAGATAGATAGATAGATAGATAGACAGATAGATAAAATCCAATAAGATCGAGGCAGCACACCATATTAAAGTTGAAAAAAGGTGCTCTTTAAAGGGAACATGTCACCCCCCCAGGCGTTTGAAACTAAAAGAGCCACCTTGTGCAGCAGTAATGCTGCATTCTGACAAGGTGGCTCTTTTAGTTATTGGTGCTGTAACTGCCAAAATAATCAGTTTTATAATTTGTCCAAAATACCTTGTCTTCAGACAAGGAGGCAGGCCTTTCCCTCCTGCTGCAGACGCCACACAGCCGTCACTCAAGTCTTCTTGGCGCCGGGCGCCGCCTCCTCACCGCTGTTTTGAAATGATGCGGCGCCTGCGCTCTATTCTCCTGCCTTGGGCAGGCACAGTGAGCGCTGGCCGTCTGTCCTCTGTGCGTACGTATGCCCTGCCTGTGAATCCCAGCCCCACAGTGTCTTATGATTTATTCATACTACGGGGCTGGGATTCCTGGGCATGCACATTGCGTGTCTAAGCCTCTCACCCTCTCCCACCGCGTGCTACAGCGTGTGCATCCTCAGGTGATCCCTCCTCCGTGCAATTGCCTGGAAACTTGCCAAATCCTCACAGCTGGTGTGTGTGTGTAGCAGGTGGTGGGAGAGGGTGAGAGGCTTAGACACGCAATGCGCCCGGTAGTATGAATAAATCATAAGACACTGTGGGGCTGAGATTCACAGGCAGGGCGTACGTACGCACAGAGGACAGAAGGCCAGCACTCACTGCGCCTGCCCAAGGCAGGAGAAAAGAGCGCAGGCGCCGCATCATTTCAAAACAGCAGTGAGGAGGCAGCGCCCAGCGCCAAGAAGATGTGAGTGACGGCTGTGTGGCGTCTAAAGCAGGGGGGAAACGCCTGCCTCCTTGACGGAAGACAAGGTATTTTGGCCAAATTATAAAACTGATTATTTCGGCAGTTACAGCACACAGAACTAAAAGAGCCACCTTGTCAGAATGCAGCATTACTGCTGCATAAGGTGGCTCTTTTAGTTAAAAACGCCTGAGGGGGTGACAGGTTCCCTTTAATGGCCCATATGGCGACGTTTCGATCCTAGATGTGGCTTGAGAAAGATCCACATCTAGGATCGAAACGTCGCCATATGGGCCATTAAAGAGCACCTTTTTTCAACCTTAATATGGTGTGCTGCCTCAATCTTATTTGATTTTATTCATAAGGACTGGTATGTACCTGTGAGGCTTTGCACCCTACCCCAATTGTGCTGTTCTTCTATTTAGATAGATAGATAGATAGATAGATAGATAGATAGATAGATAGATAATGAGGGCAGCATTTAAAAGTCAGATAGTGAAAAAACAGATGTTAATTGGCTCAAAATGAAAGAGCCTTTCTCAAGCATTACATAAGGTGAAGTGAACATATATATAAAGAGCAGGCAATAAAGGCGTTGCCAACATATTAATTAGCTAAAAAATTAATACATATAATACATATAATATGTAATACATACATATAATAAAGTGCCATAAAAATACACAAGTGTATAATATGTGACAAGTTGCGTAGGACATGTATTCAATTCTAACTCATAACTTGTAGATTGTGAGCCCTCGTGGGCAGGGTCCTCTCTCCTTCTGTACTTCTGTCAAGACTTGTATTGTTTAACAATGTACTCGGTTTTATTGTGTATACCCCTCCTCACATGTAAATCACCATGGAATAAATAGTGCCATAATAATAAATAATAATAATAATGTCCATACTCCCCTGTAGACTGTGAGCCCTCGCGGGCAGGGTCCTCTCTCCTTCTGTACTTGTGTGTGCCTTGTATTGTTCATGTTTATTGTGCTTGTCTATATTTGCCTCTTCTCACATGTAAAGTGCCATATAAATGTATAATAATAATAATAATACATACGGTATATAGACAGTGAACACAGTGCACATACAGATACAGAGTTTAATTGATAACCAATGTACAAATTAATTATGGAGATCACTCACCTACGTCATAAAAGAGGACATAGTCCCAAATTAGTTATACTGCACACCAAGATGGTGACCTGCAGGTGCTACTGAACATGATCACATAAGGCTTTGGTGATAACTTTGGGGGCGGCTTTCATTTTTTTATCTTTTACAGATAATATATGATAGAGATAGAGATAGATGTTAGATATATACAACTTAATATGCAACTGAAAAAATGGATGTTAATATTATAGATTCTGGTTTCAAGATGCTGTGATACGTTTTAATCACACACATGAATAATCTTTCCTTACAATTCAGTAATCCTGCAGAAGTCCATTATCAATTTAACCCATAGTTCATTTAGCAGCTTAATAGATCTTGTTGATTTACTAACCCATAATTTATTGACAGTGCAGTGAAATATTTTGCAAAGCCGTTCAGTAAATACATAAATAATTCATTTAACAAAACAATATCATATGCAAACACAGTCAACTAAGCGATACAGAGACTGGCGGTATAGACTAGATTCATATGTTCCTTGGAGACTCCGTTGGAAGCCTCCATCATAGATTTCTTTAAGAAAAAAAGACAGAAAAATAGTGTACCATGCCGCGTCATTAGATTAAGACATTTTAAATAAAGTCTCAACTCCATGTTGTCTGGAAAGTGCAAACCACCAAGTCTCTCCAAAGACGCCAGACACAGGCCAAGAACAGGAGAGATGCTGTTGGATCTCACCCGTAGGGCAGTGTGGTACTCGGTACCGGACCCTTCGGTTCTCAAGGGGGATGTCACAGTGGCTCACCCGGTCCGTGGCCCTCGGGAGGTCCGTTGTAAATGGGGGAAAGGTCTTTAAAGGGGAAATGTTCATGACGCCACCTGTGGTATTCGGTCAGGGTGACCGACGCTGCTTAGGGGTCCGCTGGGGTGATGTTATGGCAGGTAGATGGTATACCTTCCCACAGGTGAAGTGTGTCCCCAGGGTTTCCCAGAGTGTAGATGGTGGATGGTGAATGGTGTAAGATGCAGTGAAGAACGAGGACACAAGGATGCAGTCTCTTTACCTTTTTACTGAAGGCTTCAGCATCCGCAGTCCAGAGCACCAGATCACAGGGCAGGCAGAGTCCGGCTGGTCTGAAGGCAAATCCAGAGTCCCCTTATCCAGGTGGAAATCAGTAGCCTTCCTCTAGCGCCTGGGTGTTGTAGTGCCTTCCTGCTGAGCTTCTCGGTAAGGTCCTCACAACTGATGTTGGTGTTCTAGATGTTATGTCTCTCTCTGTCCCCCAGATGGATAGGAACAAACCCGTATGACTGATGGCCTGAGGCTTTTTGCAGGGACTCTAGCATGCCCCGGCCCCCACAAGTTGCCACCGTGCCTCCTGGGTATAAGGCGGATCAGTAACTTGGAATTAGCTGTCCTGCCGGTCTCTGGAGCAAGGCTTGGAGACGGTTGCTCCCTCGGTGTTCCAGCTACCGGATCCTGCACCTCAGAAAGGAGGCAGCCTTTTACAGGGCAGAACTCCTTCTGGTTTCCTCTCCTTTTGCTATGACTTCGTTTCTCACCCTCTACAATACAATTCACTGTTCTTGTCTCTTTCTTAGGATGCTGCCGCATGTGGGGCAGGGGCAGCTCTGTGGCCTTCTGTCTAGGCCTCTGTAAGGATCCCACCCCTGTCAGGGACCACCCTGTCAGCAGCTATTAGGTGTCCCTCCTTCCTCTCTGTCTGCCTGACAGGTGCTGCCTGGGTGAAGCCCAGTCAGCTTCTGCCTAACTTCCTATCCAGACCACCAGTTTTACCTAATTGTGAAGAGTGCCCTAATAAATAGGAGCATAGCTCCCCCTGGTGGACTGGAGTGTGAAGTGTGTTGTGTGGTTTGTGATACCTGGTAAAGTGATCTTCTTTATTGCCTTCAAACGTAACGTCACTCCCCCCTAGAGGAGAATGATATTACTGCAACGACCAGGACCCTGGGGCGCTGCATTGTGTCTTTGAGAAAATCTAAAAGTGCCGGTTAAGGCATATTGGTTCCCTAACTCAATCAGGGCATAGACCTTCCACTAATCAGACAATAATGGCACATCCATATACCATTGAAGAGAACCTGTCACCGTGAAATTGCAGTGTAATCTACAGGCACCATGTTATACAGCAGGGGGAGCAGAGTAGACTGATCTATTGATTGTGAGAAATGATTCAGTATAACTG
The DNA here is from genome assembly GCF_051348905.1 of Ranitomeya variabilis. NCBI lineage: Eukaryota > Metazoa > Chordata > Amphibia > Anura > Dendrobatidae > Ranitomeya > Ranitomeya variabilis. Next base: position 168,436,282 of record NC_135238.1, read on the forward strand.
ACTTCTTTTAATCCTCTACTCTTTGGGGGATTTTCAGTCCAGTGGGCGGTGCAATCAGTGACTGACAGCTGTCTCTATATGCACACATACAAAGCTGTGAGTCACTGATAAGACCTCCCACTGGACTAAAGATTTGAGAAAGACCAGAGGATTAAATGATTAAGACACAGGTTATGCTGATTTTTTTTCTCACAAAACCATACATCAATCTACTCAGCTCCCCCTGCCCTGTAACATGGTGCCTGCAGATTGGACTGCATTTTCATTGTGACAGAGATTGTGAAAAAGGAAGCCCTCTTTCTCCTCTAAACACGAGTATGTGTATTGGTAGTATTATGCCAGTGTGCTAATATAATCACCAATTGTCGTCTTCTCCGGGACCCAATCCAGTTCTTCTCCTCTTCTGGGTGACGTCACTGCTCTTCAAACTCTCTAGATCTCACTGCTCTTTATACTCTCTAGGAATCACTTATTTTCATACTCTCCAGGTCTCACTGCTCTTTGTACTCTACAGGTCTCACTGCTCTTCATACTCTCTAGGTTTCACTGCTTTCATACTCTCCAGGTCTCACTGCTCTTCATACTCTACAGGTCTCACTGCTTTTCATACTCTATAGGTTTCACTGTTGTTCGTACTCTCTAGATCTCACTGTTCTTCATACTCTCTAGGTCTCACTGCTCTTCATACTCTCTAGGTCTCATTGCTTTTCATACTCTCTATGTCCCACTGTTCTTCATACTCTCTAGGTCTCACTGTTCTTCATACTCTCTAGGTCTCATTGCTTTTCATACTCTCTATGTCCCACTGTTCTTCATACTCTCTAGGTCTCACTGCACTTCTTACTCTCTAGGTTTCACTGCTCATTATAATCTCTAGGTCTCATTGCTTTTCATACTCTCTAGGTCTCACTGCTTTTCATACTCTCTAAGTCTCACTGTTCATCATACTCTCTTGGTCTCACTGCTCATCATACTCTCTATGTCTCACTGCTTTTCATACTCTCTAGGTCTCACTGCTCTTCATACACTATTGGTCTCACTGCTTTTCATACTCTCTAGATCTAATGGCTCTTCATACACTCTAGGTCTCACAGTTCTCATACTCTCTAAATCTCACTGCTCTTCATACTCTCTAGGTCCCACTGCTTCTCATACTCTCTAGGTCTCACTGCTTTACATACTCTCCATGTCTCACTGATCTTCATACTCTCTAGGTCTCACTGTTCTTCATACTCTCTAGGTCTCATTGCTTTTCATACTCTCTAGGTCTCACTGTTCTTCATACTCTCTAGGTCTCACTGCACTTCATACTCTTTATGTCTCACTGTTCTTCATACTCTCTAGGTTTCACTGCTCATCATAATCTCTAGGTCTTATTGCTTTTCATACTCTCTAGGTCTCACTGCTTTTCATACTCTCTAAGTCTCACTGTTCATCATACTCTCTTGGTCTCACTGTTCTCATACTCTCTAGATCCCACTGCTTCTCATACTCTCCATGTCTCACTGATCTTCATACTCTCTAGGTCTCACTGTTTTTCATACTCTCTAGATCTCACTACTCTTCATACTCTTTAGGTCTCACTGCTCTTTGTAAAATCCAAAAATGTTTTTTACAGTGTAAGCCTATAGAGCATCAGAACAAGGCTCCATACTCTTACATTGTAAAGGAGACTTTGCGCTCATGCATAGAGCATAAAGTGAGACAGAAAATATGAAGATTGGTGAAATCACGGAGAAAAGGAGCAGAATGGCGCTCGATACCAAAGAAGACGAGGTGAGAATATTAGTACACTGATGGTACATTACACACAGAAAAACACAGGTTTAGTGGAGAAAAAGTTCATGGGAGAGCTCCTTTTACATCTACTGTGCAAAACCTCTTTAATGACTCTACATTACACTTGTGAAGATAATCAACATACGACTGTTTTGTGTCATGAAATGAGACAAAATAGGATGCAAAAAAATGAAAAAAAAAATTTTTTCTCGGTAGGGGGATATATTGGATGAGAATTGATGAAATCGGTGAGGGGGCAAAGTTATTTTACTACACTCTTTCTATAACTTCTAAGCTAATCAGCAGATTGGCAGAGTTATGCATATTCTCGACAAATAGATAAATCTGTACAGGCAACCTGTCACTTAAAGGGATTGTTTATGATTTTAAACAGCCTAGAATGAGCTTGTGTCTAGTACGGCAGTTCTACCCTATTCATTTAAATACAAAATTGGACTCCTCCGAGGGTCCAGAGCGTCACTGTTTTTTGGAAAGAAAAATCAAACCTTTCCTAATAATGGACTACCCCTCAAATAATTATGACCTTACCACAATCCAAGCGAGAATACTACAACAAGACCTTGTGCATAAGCCTGAAAGAATGCTTATAACATTGCCGTCAACAGCAAAAGGGTATTTTTGTTATAATTGAATGTACAGTAACCTTTAAAACACAGCGAAGGAAAAGAAAAGGCAGCAGAATAAAATTAGTTTGCTCACTGAGCAAAACTGCCCCCCAGTGCTTGTTGTAACAGATCAAATCCTTTCAAAAATAGCAATTACATTGAGATCCTCGGTCGTATTCCGCGCTGACACATTAATATATATGAAATGGACCCCTCACCAGTGTGCAGCATTCAGACTGTGATTTCACCGCCCACATAAGTATTGCTCAACCATATGGAAAACCCCACTGAGTAAACCTATCTGTGATGTGCCGGAGAATGGTGACTTGTAACTAAGCCCCTCTTAGTGAATTTCATTTAGCAGGGCAGAAAGCCACATTGTTGAATATTGCCCTTAATATTGGGCATGCCAATCACCTGCACTTACACAATGCAACACAACAGGTGTCACCCACGGTATGGAATGGCTAAATTGACAATATGATGACCAATGAAAGATAGAGCTTCAATTGTTAAGAAGATTACCCTAAGACTTTCTCCCCCATTTCACATATATAGCCTCCTTCCTATAATCTTCTGCCTCATTTTTTTTCCTATTCTCCAAATAGGCCACAGCACATGGATGGGGAGCCCTCTAGAAAGTCTAACCCAATGCTTCCCATGCCTTCACAGTGGCCAATATGGAAAAGAGAAAATGGGCCACTGATTTGATAGAGGTGGGGCTCATGCACATGACCATTTTACAAGTGCTATCCATGTTTTTCACAGATAGCACTCATGCCTATGATATTCTATAGGGGGCTGTGCGCATTTCCGATATTTTCCTTGAAACGAGTGGTCCGAGGAAAAAAATCAGAGACATGTCCTGTTTTGATCGGAGGGGTAAGATCAAAATCGGTAATGAAGGTCTATGGGCCCGTGAACAAAAATCAAACCGCACTTAGATGACATCCGAGTGCTTTCCGATTTTCACTAACCGACAACACAGAAAAGGTCAAGAAGCTTTTTTTTTGTCTATCCATGTACGAGAAAAATTTATGCCACTCTGATCAGAATAATCGGACTGTTTTTCTCGTATGTGGAGAACTCGGTTGTGTGAACCTACCCATATGGTGACGATTAATGGGAAAAGTATAGTCACATTTAGGTCCAAAGGTGTCCTATCATGTTAAATAGAATGTTAGACAATTTCTAGGTAGTTGGGAGGCAGTTAAGTGGTCATAAATGAGCCCATATTAAAGGGGGTAGCAATATAGAGTGCAGTTGCACCAAAGAATAGGTGCCTTAAAAGGGGTTTTCCTATTTTTTTAAATTGGTGGCATATACACCTGCTGCCGGCGCAGGCTCAGTATCTAGCGGTGACGTCACTGAGTCTGTGCTCGCTGCTTCTCATTCATTCCTCAGTAGTTTACAGCCAGGAGCGGTCGCATTAGCACCGCTCCCGGTTGTAAACTGTACATTCCCCTATGGATTACTGCGTGGGACTGACTGTACACCACACAGGTATGGGTACATTGTTGGTTTTTTATTTTGACATTTTTTACAGGAGATCGAGGGCTTCACCTGGAATGGCAGACTAATAAAGATGGCAAAACTGTGTTTATTGTTTGATTTCATTAAAAGACTTTATTCTTAGTGTGTGTGTGTTTTATTGACCCTTTCAGAACTATAGTATTAGTAATGGAGTGGTGTCTTATTGTCACCTCTCCATTACTAAGTCATCTTAATGTCACCTTACAATAGGAAGGTGACATTAACCCCTCATTACCCTACTTGCTACCGCTACAGGGCAAGTGGGAAGAACCGGGCAAAGCTTCAGAATTGGTGCATCTAATAGATGCACCTTTTCTGGGCAGCTGTGGGATGCTTCTTTTAGGCTGGGGGGCCCATATCCATGGCACCTTACCAGCCTGAGAATAGCAGCTCATACCTGTGAGTTTTGCTGGGTTCATTGAAAAACATGCATTCAGCACCACATGCAGGGGAACAGCGCTCACAGTAGTGCTGTTTCCCCGGCGGCCGTCCGTGCGCACGGAGGACAGTTTACGCTGTTCTCCGTGTGCACATGTGTGACACGTTTGGCGGCCCATGTGTCCGGGTAAAAAGGACATGTCTGCGTGTTTTGCATATGGACACACAGTCCATCAAAACACGCTGACATGTGCATAGACCCATTCATTTGTGAGTCAGTCTCCGGTACGTGAGAAAACTGTCACTACACGTACCGGAGCCACTGACGTGTGAAACCGGTCTTACTTAGTAAAAAGAAGCAGGCATCATAGCTGATCTTCTGTCAGACTTGAGTGCCACTGAATTCAGAGAAGTCCAAACCATATAGAAAAAGATGTGGCTTATTACAAAAGGACTATTCTCTGATACATTCCATCTTCTTGTAAGAATGCACAGCGCATGCATTTGTAAAACACGCAAAAGCAGCGAATAGAAAATATGCCGCATTGTTCTACAAAATGTCACAATGCTGTGAAAGGTGTCGAGAAATCTTAAAATTAATATGCATCGTCTTGAAAAGTCACATGTATATGAATAAGCTTCGTAATCCAGAGAAATAAAACATAAATGGTGGGTCTGGTGTTCAGTAGCTATAAGCAACAAATCAAGTTTACAATGTCCCTTCAATTTCTAAAGGTTCCCCAAAGAACACATACGACTATCATCTCCGAAAATCCGTGCCAGCCTAGCATCCATATTACATTCCGCCACCCTCCATTTATACAACTTCCACTTGCTCCTGCCACCAGAAGGCCAGGTGTTTTATTCCGATTACATGTCCTTAGCAGAAGCAATTAGGATTAATTATGCTCTTTCATTCCCAGCGTCTCTAAAGTGGCGATGGATCTGGAAGACTTCATGACACTGCATTAATATGGAGGTCCCTGCGGAAGAGCGACCTTTTCAATGGCTAATTCAATGAGACACATCCCTCAGTCTGTCTCTCCAGCTGTGATTGAGGAATGGCTGCTTGCTCAAGGAGGGAGGAAGAGGCACAAAACTGTGGACAGGGAAAGAGGGATGTGGAAGAACTGGATGGTAGGAAAAAGACAGCCATGATTGAAGAATAGAAGTAAGGGGCTTACTGAGCAGCAAATGTAGTAAAAGAATTAAAAGTAGTAAAAAATGTGAGCTTTCAAGGGAACCGGCCCATCTGTGGTCAAATAGAGCAGAAGGAGCTGATTGAAATATAGCTAGAGATGAGCGAACCTGAACTATAAAATTTGGGGTTTGTACCAGACACCTGGTGTCCAGTGCTGAATTCCGAACACGGACTTCTCCTGGAGGTGTTAAGAGAGAGAGACCCCTAGCCCCTTACTATGACCATTTTACTGCACCAAAGTTCGGTTCCCCATTGACTTTTATGAGGTTAGGGTTCAAGTTTGGGTAGAGTTTTGGTACCGGAACTAAAGTTTGGACTAAATTTGATTGAACTCCACAAAGCAAACATCCACGGATCCGCTCATCCCTACATACAGTATTGTAGGGATGTGGTGGTCTGATCCTGGTTTGGGTGCCTAGACAGCTGTCAATGATTACTTAGGTCCGTCCTGCCACTGGACTCCTAAGCATAAAAAGTATGGGGATTTCAGTTAATAAAATACAAGTAAGGGCTCATTCACACGTCCGTGTTAAAACATGCATGTGAAAAAATGGTTCCAGAGTCATCAATGTTGTGCATCCATGTGTCCGTTTTAACTATCAGTGTCATCAGCATTGTACATCCATGTGTCCGTTTTTACCATCATTGTCATCAGCATTGTACATCCATGTGTCCGTTTTTACCATCAGTGTCATCAGTGTTGTGCATCCGTGTGTCCGTTTTTACCATCCGCGTCATCAGTGTTCACGGATAGATTAAAAAATAAATAAGTTACAAAGTTTCTCCAGTACTTTGTAGTGTTGCACCCAGTAAATTAAGTGATACATCGTTGGATTCAGGGTCTCTTTACCTACATCAGATGAGATAGCAAAAACAGATTCCCTTTAAGACTGAATTATATTGTAATTTATTCTTCAATATTGTAGTTAGTAAAAATAAAATATTGTAACCTTGAACCAGTTAGATTACATACTGGAAAGCTGAAAGAGGTTTTTCAGTTTCAAAAAATATCTATTTCCAGGGGCAACAAATTGCTTTCTTCACCCTTCATGGGTCCAGCGCTGAGTCTCCATGGCTGTTCCCGATGTCTGTTATTGTTTACAGTTCTGACGTTACATGGGCTGCGCTGCAGCCAATCGGTGATCTCAGCAGCTTTGAGCGCCTTGTGCCATCTACTGGACGTAGCGATGGTGCTGCAAAGAGCAATAGACATTTGGAGCAGTGGCGGAAGCTATGTGTTTGACTCGTAAGTAAGGTGCAGTTTGTCTGCACCTGGGGATGGGGAATTTCTTTAAACAGAAAACCCCCTTAATACTCAACAACGGTGAAATAGAACGGATTGGTGTAGAATAAATGGGATCATAGTAATTTGACATTTGTCACAATGTTCAGCTCCCCTCTATAATGTCACAATAGCGGAGCAGACAGCCGCACGGCGTCACTCACTTACACTCCATTACAGAGTCCTGTCATGTTCATATCTGAGCTTCCGAGTGTTAACCGCTGCCTATAAAAATGAGGAAAAAGACTCAAGAGGTCTGGAGATGACACAGCTGTAGAGAATCATCTGACATTATCATATTATCCACTAGAAATTAGGTGCCTGTGCTTCATCCAGGGCTGCACCTTACGGGGGTCCGTGTCTACACTCAGGGAGGCAATAGAAAGGCCGGAGCTGAAAAGCCCACCCCCCCCGGCGGCGTGGGCGGAGGCCGGCATGAGAATGGTTTGGAGGGGAGAGGTAGGGGTTAATTATTGGAAGGGCTGTTTTGTAAGGGGAGGGGGCATATTTAAGGTTGAGAGAGGGGTGGGACTGTCAGTTCCTGCTCTCTTGGGGTCTGAAGTGGTCCCGCCCTCCCGCCCCTGTCATTTTGGTTTTGGCAGAGGGTTTTGTGAATAATTTGTATATTTTCTGGGTCATGGTGGCTGAGGCGGTTGGGGGGAGTCCTTGAAGTTGGTTTAAATTGGGATGGGGGGTCCATGGGTATATGGTTTCCTCTTTTTGGAGTTTGAACATGGGTGGGATCTGGTGAAATGCGGTTGGGAGCTTCGGCAACGGTGGTCGAATCCCCCAGGAAATTCATAGTGAACAATGGAACCCTTGTGGGTATGGTGCTCCCGAGCCAGTGGGGTAACGGCTGGGAGTAATTGGTGGTATTATGTTCACAGTTTATTTGGGTAATCACCAGTTTTTGTTAGCTTCAAGGACTCCTCCCAGCGAGTAAACTTTACTTATATTTTTTCAATGTTTATTTGGTGTTTTTTGTTAAATAAAGGCTGCTGTGGCCATAATTTTCCAAAGAAAAATTGGTGTACATTGTTTCTTTTGGGGATTGCTCTGGGGGGTGGGGAATAGGTAAAAGGGGGGGTTTTGTTTGAGGATCCCCGACGTACCTTGACAATACCATGGTCATTTATGGGGCCATGCAGAATGCTGAATAATTCACAAGAACATAGTTACAGTAGCAAATCCCTCTTAATATGACTGTCGCTGTGATTAGAACAATGGGACTGATTTTCTCGGAAGAAGAACTTTCACTTGTGTGACCCTAATGCTGATGTGCTGTTATTTTCCTTTTTTGTTTTATGTGACTTAGGGATCATGCAGATATCTGTGGGTCACGGTCTGCCCGGGGGTCTCACGATCTGAATTCGACCATGTCATAAATGCCTAGAAAGCTGTGGAGTTTGGGTCAGGAGACCCGGGGACAGTCTGTGCATTGTGATCCATGCTCGGACCGATATCCACGGATATCTGCATGAGCATGGGCTTGTTCACACATTGTGTTTTTGCAGAGTGATTTTTAACCCTGCGTTTTACAGCACCAACAATGTAAATGAGATTTCTGAAATCTCCTACACACGCTGCTTATTTTTCTTCCAGATTTGAACCTTTAGGCTACGTTCCCATGATCAGCTTTTGATGAGTTTTGGGTGTTGCAGATTTTCTGTACCATTTCTGCACCTATTAAAGTCATCACTGTCAGATCTGTGGCGGTGCAATCAGCGTCGATCAGCTGTCCTCGGTGTCGGGGTGGCCTGTAACTGCTCAGTTATGGAGCTGCATGGCTCCATAGACAAATAGTGGCCGCGGCCGGTACTGCACATCTGCCGCCGGTACTGCACATCCGCTGCCATCCGGAACAGCTAATAGGCTGAGCTGCCAGGTGTCGCACCCCCCAAGAATAGACATTTATGACCTATCCTAAGAATATTCCATCAATATTTAAGTCATGAACAACCTCTTTAAAGAACCCTTGTTTGTAGTTTTCAGATTTCTATGCAGCGATCTAACATATAAAGTCAATTTCAGTTTATTCCCCACAATTTGTCATTCGGCGCCTTTGAAGGGGAAGTAAGTTGGCAAGAAAATTAGTTGTCACTAGGAATAACACTATTTCTATCCATTATATAACTTGTATCCTGCATTTTACCAGCTATTATCTCTGCTGGCACTTCTCTAATTTGCAATTGACTCTGAATCGATGGGAGAGCACTACCGACTATAATGTCACAAAACACATAGAGATTAATTCCTGTTTTTTTTTTCTCCCCTTTGGAAGCACACAGATAGAATCAGCAGATACATGCCGGAAATTTTACAGAAGTACTGAATGGTGTAGCTGTGAATCCAGCACTGGTATAGCATTGACATTTCTGTTCCAAGCACCTGGGACAATATACAACACATCTATATCCTGTTTAGAGATGCCCGCAGACAATAGCTATCGTGATGGGACTCCATAGGGTATGACTTTCAAGAACACTGAGAATATCACCTTAGAGGGGTAGCATGGTGTGCAGTGCTGACAATACAAGCCCCCATATCTGCACTGTGCCGCTGATAGTACAGGCCGCGTCTCCTTGCTTTATCGAGAGGCCTTTGGACCCCCTTAGTGATACCTCTGCAGTATACATAACCTGTTGCTAATTTATTCTATGTTTGTTATGTTAAATGTGGTCTTGAGGGTATTTTACTCACTTATATAGCGCCATTCATTTCCACATCGCTTTATGGAAATCATCATCTCTATCCCCATTGTGGCTCACAATCTCGATTCCCTATCAGTATGTCTTTGGAGTTTTCAAGAAATTCAGAAGAAACCCACACAAACACGGGAAGAACATACAAACTCCTTGAAGATGTTGTCCATGGTGGGATTTCAACCCAGGAACCCAGCGCTGCAAAGCCACCATGCTGTCCCTCAGTATCAGTCACTGGTTGGTAGTATCTCTATCCCCATTTTGATAACTCGCATATAAAGATCTGTGAAAAGATAGATCTGCAATCCTAAAGAATGAGAGCGAGCGCCCAGATGCTAACTAATGGAGTGCACCAAGCTGAGAAAGTACGTGCTGCCCTGGACAACAACGTCAGGCTACAGATGTGACGGTCAATTAAAAAAATAATCAACAAAATACTCCAGTTCTCCAAGATAAGAGCCCAAGTTAATAAAAAAATTACATAAAAATAAAAAAAAATATTGAAAAAGATAATAATAAATAGCAAGTGTGGACAAAAGAGTTCCCATAATATGGAATAGAAGACATTTCTAAATGTCTATTCACATGCAACGGTTATAAGTGGCCGCCCACTGTAAATCCTGGAAATGATTCATCTAATTGCTTCCTTTCCAGCCTCCCGTATATGACCATGACAAGGACCTGTGCAGCCGGTGGTATAGGAGGATGAATAATGATGGTTATAGGGCTCAGTCTGCTGTGACCTCCTCTGTCTCTTTTCCAATACTCCCCACTCCTGACATGGTCACACCAGCAGACATCGTTTCTCTTCTTGAGGCTGTCACCTATTAATCAGGTGTAGGGGGGAAGAGGCGCTTGAATTGGGGCGTTGGGAAGGCAGGCAGCTAACAAGTGAATGGTGCTGAAAGCACCCTATATAAATGCAAATGGATAAGGCAATATCATGAGTGCACTCACCCATAGCACAAAATGGCTGTTTCATAATAATGCAGAGAAGAAAAGAAAGGCAAAGATATTGATCGAGGACTGACAAACGGTCTACACTAATAAAATTAAGTAAAATTCAGCATAAATGCAGGCAATTTGTACAGTGTAATCTGCAATCAGTGTTAAGGGAATGATCACACAGAGATTTTTCATGTGGATTTTGATTTTGGGTATGTGCACAGGGCGACTTTCTCAGTCAGATTCCGCTTGAAACCCCCCTGAAAAAAGCACTTACTAAGCACTAAAAATAATGAACATAATGTCAAAATGACTTGCTGTGCCCATAGTCTGTCATTTTTAACAACTTCATGCTAAGAAAGGAACAAAAGGTCTTAAAAAGTCACATGACCGTTCTTCGGCCAGTTTGGAGTCAGCTACTATTTTATATACAAATTCAAAAAAAAAACGTCAGCAGAAAAATTGCAGCAAAATTGTGGAAAGAGACAAAAAAGACGCTTCATGAACAACACTAGGCATTTTCCTGAAATGTCTTCTGCTTCACGAACGATGCGGGAACGACCACGTCTACAAGATGCCATGAACACACTCATATGTTCTGCCTAAGGCTAGGGTCACACCAGCGTATTTCCTCTCATCCGAGAGGATTGGTCTCATGACGACTATGCAAATCACACTCTGATCAAAGTCTGATCAGAGTGTAATCATAGTGTGATCTAATGATTTTCTAGGATGAGGAGAAGATGGAAAAAATAAATTCTCCATCTTTTTCCATTCTGTTAGTCTGTGCATGGCCCCATAGCATAGTATTGGTCTGAGTACGATCCGATGTACTTGTACCAAATACACGGTCGTCTCCACGAGCCCTAAAAAGCACCTACCAAACAGGTTATATTGTTTTCAATGGGAAACCAGTGTTGTCATTTATAGGGTCGTATTTTTTCCTAATCTCACTAGGTGAAACATCACCTTTCCAGCAAATTCTGCTTGAAAACGGCATCAGGCAGCAGCACACAGATTTTCCCAGATTAAATTGGGCTAATCTAGTGTTCTAACTGCTTTTGAAGCCGATATTGTGCATTGCATTTCTGTCAGGGATTCCAGAGAACCTACATGGAAGATTTTGCTTACTTGTCTTTGCTATAATGCAGTTCTGATCCATCCCATGGTGCAGTTTGCTGGTTGCTGAATGTTAGGTCACTGACCAGAAAAGCAATTTAATATATAATACAATATATTTGTAGGGTTTTTTTTTATATTAACTTCAGTGCAATTCAGAAAACTGCATAAACTCATGTGCAGTTTTGGTATAATGTCCTGTTTGCAATTAAAGCGATCCTGAAGAACAGACTCCCCCCCCCCCAGGGATCCCTAACTGGAGGAAGGAACATGACTGGGGGGGCATACCCATAAACACACACCTGAAGTTTTTGTTTTGCATAGCTATGGTCCTGCATTGTAGGGAGGAGCATACAATGTGTGCTTGTTACTAGAGTTGAGCGAATTTCTTTGGGTCCCGGCTTATTCGACAAGCTATAGAGCGTGCCGAATAAGCTGCAGAGGGAACCCAGATGTATGGAACACGTCGGCTGATCAGCTGATCAGCGCTGCATGTGTTGTGGCTGTGTCACAGTCACAACACATGTATGGGGAGCTAAACAAACACGCTGTCCATGCACGTGCTGTGACTGTCACACAGCTGGCTATTAGGAGCAGTGTCTCCGCGGTGTTGGATGTTTTGATCTCCCCGAGGTCATTCATCCTTATGTTTATAGTCTTTTCACTAGGCACTGCTCCTAATAGCCAGTTTCCTACTCCACACTGATGAGGGGCAAATACCCCGAAACAGCTGTCTGTGGATGGATACCATGTTTTGGCATAGGTGGTTTTCCTTTATTGGATGCTGCCCTTCCCGTGGTTGTTCCTTCCCGGTGAAAGACCTGGCTATTTATTGCTTGCGTTGAGAAACATGTGATGGTCTCTCCGTGGCTTTTCCACATGCATTTGCATATTTCCCCTCAGGGATGGGGGCAGTGTTCTGGATCACTGCGTTGAGAAACACGTGATCGTGTCTCCGGGGTGTTGGATGTTTTGATCTCCCCGAGGTCATTCACCCTTATGTTTATTGTCACACAGGTGTGACACATGCAGCTGCGGAGCTGATCAGCTGGCGCGCTCTATGCATCCGGGATCCCTCTGCAGCTTATTCAGCAAGAGCTATAGCTTGCCGAATAAGCCGGGACCCGAATAAAATTCGCTCAACTCTACCTGTTACTTACTGGGAGGAGGGGAGATTGTCAGGGGATAAAATTCCTTTCTTATATTTGTTCACTCTTTTTGGTACCTGAAGGACTTGAGGTAACCTATTGCCTCCCGCCCACCCGTTACAATAATTTCTGCTTTATTTGTATGATGATGCACGTCTTTATGTATTTGCTGTATTACCTGTCCTATATCTTGCTCCATTTCTGGTACTCTTATGTATATAAACAGCTAAAATTTGCTAAGCTCTTCTAAGCCCAAGGGAAAGGCAGTCCTTCCATCATGGTTCCCTAGAGGTTTCCTTCATAGGGGGTTTTTGGTCTCCGGAGTCAAGATGGGCAGACCGGTGGAAGTTCAGGTTATGGTATCTGACCTGAACTTTTTTAAAAAGTACCAGAACAGTTCCCGAACTTCCACCAGAACCCAAACCCCATTGAAAATAATGGATACCCAAATCAATTCTTTCTCTTCTCTCTCACGGTGGTGAACAGGCTCAGCTATTTGGGGATATGGTATGGGTTATGGTATGGTAACTTTTTATGACTGTCTGGACTATTAAAATTAGACAATTGGGATATCACAGTGTCCAGGAATCTCTGAGACCGAGGACTCCACCTGACTCCTACTATGGTTGTTATAATCCTGTGATTTAAATAAAGCTGTGGCCATTTTGACATCCAAACAAGTGTTTTGTGCACTTAATAGGATTGAGGTTTACTAGACTTATGGTTTGTTTTAAGGGGGAGTGAGGGTCTATCCCATCTCATATCCATGAGCCATGTTGTAAAAACCCTGAAGATCAGAGGTGAAGCATGTCTCTAAACAAATTGTAAAACATCTATACCAGGACCCCTCCTACCATGTGGCATTTATAATTTCTGGTGAGGATTTCTATGGCAGTCGGTCTTTGAGGACCACTGTGACACCAGACCAAGGTCTACCTTCGCTGCACACCCTTTAGATACAGTACACCCCTTCTGAAGGCACCTGTATAGTCAAGGCAAAATGTTCTAGAGGAAAACATTTTTTTTGTAGTATTATTTCCTCTCCCTTCCTGCCTAATAATGGTTGTTATAAACTACATAACAGTGATGCATTTGTGAAATTATGCAACAGATGTTCAGTAATCTTCTAAAACAAATTATCTGCTGCAGAATTTCATAGAGATAGATGCCGACCATAAAGCTCACAATCTGAGTGTTACGATGCCATCGTGTGCTCGGTTTATTCCTTCTCAATGGATGTTTCACAAAAATGTCTGCATATTGTAGCAAAATGGCTTCTATTTTTGACCGTGGCATTGGCGTTGTTGTAGCTGTGACTGTCTGCAGATTGTGACGTGAAGTGAGAGAGGTTGAACTTGACCTGAGTCACCGAGTATAAGGTCAGTTATTCATACACCAAAACAAACTATTTTCATTTCCAAGTATTGCTCCAGGGCTCTGCCAATCAACCACTGTAACAGAATATCCTGCAAGGTGCTCCACCCCGGTGCAGAGCAGGTCACAAATAACAGTAACACTTTCTACAGTCTTCTATGTTCATTGATATGGACAGAATACAAGATTTGTGTACACCCTTGTCACTTATTTTTTGTCAATTTTCTTTTACTTTAATTTTTATTTTTTTTCACATGGGTAATATCTTCAAAGGTTTCTCTTGATTCATTCCAACTTATTTTCCAACTTCCAGATAGTATGTCCCCCATGGACCAGATGTCACCATGTCATGAATAGGTCAAAAATATCTGAACGTCTTTGAGGATCCTGGAAAAATGGCAAGACTCCTAGACTATCATAGGATTTGGCAAATCTTCTGCGAGCTGCAGAAGCCTCTTAGAAACGTACTGGAGAGGAGGGTTACCGAATATTTTTTTTGCCACAGTGTTGAACCCTGGAACCAGAGGTAGCAAATACGGGGGGCATGGAATGAGTTTAATGGTGTGGTTACGATGTCATACCTGTTTTTGCAGATTCTTTACATATAGAGGTCAGAAGAAGGCCTAAAGTGGCCATACGGCTACGGACACAATTTGCATGTACAAGAGAAGCTTTCCCAGTGTACACCCTAAATATAAGTACATTATAAACATGTCATGAACCCAGTCTGAAGCCCCCCATACAGATTGGATAAATGTGTGTTGCCTCTGCTGGTATCAATGGTTTGGTCAACACGCTAATATGTATGAGGGCACCGGCCAACTGATGATCAAGGGAGATGTCGTTCGAGCATGTCTGATTTCAGACTGCCAATCGCTTTATTCTCCCGGAGACAAGAAAGGCGTCTCTACTGGCAGCTTTCTCATAGAGACCACAGGAACACTTGTCTGAACACAGGATGCTTGGGAAACATGGCCGAGATGGTTGTTGGTTGAACACAACGTTCTGCCGACAGCCATCTAATGTGCATGGAGGTCTTAAGACTGACGTGAGGCAGTGCTGTATGTATATTCTCAATTCCTGTGTACCTTCCAATTAATTCCAATTGGTAAAGAAGCCCATAGTCTCTTTAACATTAGCTTCCCACTGTCTGTAAGACTGGATGCAAGAAACTGAACTCTTAAGTGACTCATGATATTGGTGTATATGGTGGATAGCTCAAAGATCAGATTCTAGGAATCGAAGAGTAGACATAATTCCTTGGGGTCATCTGCTACATGATACAGCCCCAGGCGACAGACATACTATAGGCAAAACTGACAACACTTGACCATAGAGATCATCATGTTAAAGTGGAAATTCAATAACTTATGTGCAAATGATTGTTTCATCAAGTCAGAATCTACTTAGCGCACAACACAAGATACACAGCAGCAGCACAATGACGCGAAGAAGCAGAAAAACCTCAGCAATTCCTCTTATTTTAGTGATACTAATATGTAACGAACACCAATATCCGTATAGAACAGGTGTAGGAACCTGGAAGAAATATCTGCTATTTAAATGCAAACATCAGAGGCCTGGCAGTAACTCGTTACCTATGGCAGATCTTTGAAGGACTCGTTAGTGGACCTCCAGCAAAGCCAATAGCACCTGGGCTTGTGATATTCCATCATTTCAGAAGTCACAGAAGATAAGGTGACAGTTACACCACGCTACATTCCCTTCTGTCACTTGGTGTCACTTTGAGTAACACATAAGGAGCTCACCATCCCATCTTCCACAGGAGCTGAAGATCATAGCCCGATGTTAAATTATTTCCAGCCTTCTGCTGTCAGTCATGTATTATCTGACACTGTGACTGCAAGGTCGCTCGCTATCTGATTCTATTACATGTGCAGTATACAGATATACGTTGTAATCCATGAGCAGAGCAAACAGTAAAGGGCAGTGGAGCCTTGCAGCTCTGGGGTCCTGGGTTCAAAACCCAAAAAGGTGTTTGTATGATCTCCCTGTGTTTGTGTGGGTTTCCTCCAGGTTCTCCGGTTTCCTCCCACACTCTAAAGACATAGCGATAGGGAATCTAGATTGTGAGCCCCAATGGGGACAGTGAGGATGATGTCTGAGGAATATGATGGCACTATATGAGGTCCTAAAAGACTGACCCTGCAATGTAAGAGAACAGTAGTGCAATGAAGCATAGTTGCCAAAATCACAATGTAAGGCATCTACACTCTGTATGCAGAATAATATTTTAGCATTGTGATGTTTGTAGTGAGAATAAATAATGTGCGTCCACCACTTTGCACAGGAAGTCTAGCAACTTTTGATTGCATCTCAGGTGATTTTACACAAACTACTTTGATGCTTATTATTTACTATTTTACAGCATTTTCAATTTTTCATTTAAGTTAAATGGGTTGTCCACTACTTGGGCAACCTATTCTTAAATGCTGTAGTCCACGATGTAAAATTTTTAAAAAACCTTATACCCATCTCCTTTACTGGTGGTATTCAATCGATGCCAGCGCAGGGTCTACCAGAGTGCACATGACATTGTTATGTCATGTGGACGCTGCAGACAATCAGCTGCCAATGGTAGGCTGCAGCATGCACACTTCCCTAGAAAGAAATGCAGCAGCAGCACTCATGTCCCACAAGAGTTGGGATACCCTCCGCTGACATCACTGGAATGGCACAGGTGCCGGGGGTAAGTATAAGGTCTTTTATTTTACACTTTACAGTGCCACATGAGCATCAGTGGACACAGCGCCAACATTTAAGTTAATTTAAAGGGATTGTCGGGGTCGTAATACGACAATTAATCCTCATTCACCAGTCATTCCAAATTGTAATGTGAGCGCAGAACTTCTGGTACCGGAAAAAGAAATGATTCAGACAGGTAGCTGATTCAATCTTTGCTAATGCTCTTGCGTTCACCTCAGTGAGGAGCCGAGCAGCAACTAACTTTTATTTTTCAATACACAATACTAAAAAGGGAATGCGATAGGTGGGGTTTAAGCAGTATACGCCTAGTGCTCAGTCCTTTTGATTCGTCGAACGTCTCCTGGTGGATTCCTCCTCTTCTTCACATTCCTTTAGTTTCGTTTCCAAAGAAATGAATCTCGTCCCTTCGGACACAAGGGTGAAACGAAACTGAACACTGGTGGCCATTTTTAAATACAATTACATTTGCATTAGCTAGCAGATAGGAAAAACTTATTGTTTCACAGTATAAGAGTATAAAGATATATAAAAGTATAAAAAGCATATAAGAAAATACATTTTCACCTTGACAGGATTGTCTGGGACTTTAACATTGACGGCAAATCCTTAGGAGAGGTCATCAATGCCTGATCGGTCGGGGTGCGACACCCAACTCAACTGATTTGCTGTTTCTGTCCGGAACTGCTAAGTTATGGAGCTGCACAGCTCAATGGAATGGTGGCCATGGCCAGGTAATGAACATCCCCCTCTATTGATTTGAATAGGGGCAAATGTTCAGTATCCGGCTCAGCTCCAGCATCTATACAGTTGATGGAGCTGTGCAGCTCTGTAACTGAGCAGCTCTGGTCGATGACGATGACGAGACCGGGAACAGCTGTTCGGCAGGTGCACCCCCAGTGATTAGACATTGATGACCTCACCTAGGAATAGGCCATAAATGTTAAAGTCCTGGACAACTCCTTTAAGATTTTTTACTTTACACAAGGTACTACAGCATTTAAAGGGGGTGTCCACTACTAGGACAACCCCTTCTTGATTTAAATGTTTGGCCATAGTCACTTCCCATGCCTGCACTGTTCCAGCGTTGTCAGCACTCGTGGTCCCGGGGCCAGCTGTCATTCAGCTGTATGACATGTGGTGCCCAGGACCCAATCAGCGCTGGTGTCACTGTCTCCGCCTTCGTACGAATTGAGCATGAAGAGGAAGCCAGGGCTGCAGCTGATCTCTGACCTCCTCTTCATGCTCAACTCATACGAAGGTGGAGACAGTGACACCAGCGCTGATTGGGTCCTGGGCACCACATGTCATACAGCTGAATGAGGGCCCCGGGACCACGAGCGCTGACAACGCTGGAACAGTGCAGGCATGGGAGATGAGTATGGCCAAACATTTACATCAAGAAGGGGTTTTCACAACCCTGATTGGGCACCAAACATCATGTGTCATGCAACCGCACGAGAACCCCGGGACCGCGAGTGCCGACACCGCTGAAACAGCACCAGCATGAGAGGTAAGTATAAGCTTTTATTATTTTATCAGAGACAAACATTTAGATCAAGAAGTGGTTGTCCTAGTAGTGGACAACCCCTTTATGAAGTGGTTGTCCAAATTGTGGATTCATTTTTTTGCATTGTAAAATTGCAATGGATTGTAAATACAGCACTTTTATGCATTTATCATGGCATTTTAGAAAAAAAAAATCTATGTAATGTGGTTCTTTCCAATTCTATAGAAAAATAATGACAAATTTGCAGTTTTAGTTGTTTTTTTGTTTTTTTTGGTCAATGACATTATTATAAAATTTGCTTATTGTTTTGTTTTTCCAATAGGTTTCTTTATCTGACACATATATATATATATATATATATATATATATATATATATATATATATATATATATAAAATATATGACAAAATAAGGACACAGATAAGTCAGCAAAGCATTAAAAATTAGATTTTTTTCACAAGTATTTTAAACAATGAAAAAAAAACGTTTATTTAAAGCGGTAACTGTGTATGTGTGACTCCTCACAGCATGTGTTTGTCTGTGAGCGCATATGGAAGAAATAAAAATGATGGAGAGGAAGTGAGAAATGGGAATGATACGGATTTATTATTAACTTCTACAGATGGAGAAAGAACTTGGGGAAAGACCTCTACTGGTAGAATGCAATATTGCAGCGGTTTCTTAAATGAGGTTTTCTCTACTTTGCTTATAAAACCTAAGATCACAACTTCTAGTGAAACAATGACTTTATGCGGTCAGTTTCCAGGCATAAATGCATTTATTGTGGAGTTTGGTCACAGTGTATTATGTGCTGAATTTCCAAACACAATTCATTGAGGCGGTGCCAAGTTGTCCCTGTTTTCTAACCAGAACAACGGCTACATGAGTTGGAACTTGAAAGTAATTTCTGCTTTTTTTTGTAATACTTTGAAAATGTCATAGTTGGTGGGGGGCTTGAAAAAATATGGGGTCCACACTGAGCTTTATTTTAATGCAATTACACCATTACTTCTGGAGTAATTACACTAATAAATCTGCCCCATAGTGTGAACCAAGCCCAAGAGTTTCTCATGACCTCTGCCTGATAAGAGCATGGACCCTCATGGCACAATTCACTGCGGTCTACAGCTGTTTCCAGCCACTTTAAAGGATAGAAAACATTTCTTTACAGCAAAGATTTCACCCTCCGGTTACTGGTGATTTTCTGTGAAGGCTCCTAATCATACATGGATGACTGATCAATAGCTGGAGAAGGGGAAGGCTTCTCTGCGGGAAGGACTTCACCGTGATTTGCCTTGATGACAATCCTGAACATTTAAACAAGATATATGGAATTGCGCTAATTTTGCCTAGGATTATAATTCTTATAGTTTATGTATAGAGAGAACTATCATGAAAACGGAGATACCCCTATAAATGGGATATAGAAGAAACTATCTGACACTATGAGACAGCCCATAGAGGGATCATAATTAGTGATGAGCGAGTATGCTCGTTGCTCGGGCTTTCCCGAGCATGCTCGGGTGGTCTCCGAGTATTTGTGACTGCTCGGAGATTTAGTTTTTGTTGCCTCAGCTGCATGATTTGTGGCTACTAGCCAGCTTGATTACATGTGGGGATTCCCTAGCAACCAGGCAACCCCCACATGTACTCAGGCTGGCTAGCAGCTGTAAATCATGCAGCTGCGCCAACAAAAACTAAATCTCCCAGCAGTCACAAATACTCGGAGACCACCCGAGCATGCTCGGAAAAACCCGAGCAACGAGTATACTCACTCATCATTAATCTTAATGTAATAGGATGAGTGTCCCACAATCTGGGTTGCCAACTTGACTTTTCAGTTTTCTGGACAGCTTATCAAAAAAATCAGAGAGACAATATTTTTATGGACACATTGGAAAACCATAATAAATGATTATGATTATCAGTGATACACGTCTACAGCCCATAATCCTGATATGAGACATCAGCGGCATTGAGTGTGAACTGTAAAATGATGATAATTACAGTCAAAATAATCTGTATAAGTTTCTTCAGCTTCAAAAAATCATGGACACCTTCAATTTTTTTTTTACGGACAGAGCAAAAATGTGTTCAATTTTTATGGGCTGTCCTGTGATCTCTGGATGGTTGTCAACCTTGTCCAATAGGCATCTTAAACAGGTTGTCCACTACTTTTTCATTGATGACCTCACTTGTGAAGCTGGCCATCTTTTGACATTGGCCACCACAGGGTGTTGCACATCTGCCTCCTATTGATGTGACTAGGAGGTAGATGTGTGGTACCCAGGCCCCACCACTATCAGAAGAAGGCCAGCTCCACAAGTGCTGCTGACATCAATAATAGCTGATCGGTGGGGGTGTCGGACCCCAACCGATCAGACATTGATGACCTATTCTAAGGATAGGTCCTCAATGAAAAAGTAGTGGACAACCTTTTTAATCCAGTATGCCTCAGTGCGATATATGTTCAGGATCTCCTCCATGTGCAGAGTCTTCACAGTGACCAGAAGGTGCCATCCCGTACGCTCCGCAGTGTGAGGTCCCGCAGTGTCTGTCTTGCCACTAGTAGTCAGATTGGGTCCTCTGTCCTTGGTGTGAGTAGTACTACCCGCAGCAGTGTCTGCAGTGTCCCGGCCGTTGGTGCTTCTTTAGACACTAGATGAAAAACATCATCTTCCGAATGCCAAAGAAAGAATATCCAACGCGTTTCAGAGGTAGCGGCGTCCTCCTTCCTTATGGAATGGGAAGATCCCATTAGGAAGTGATGTCACTCACGCCAAAGCTACGGACAGTACTACTCACACCATAAACAGAGGACCCCATCTGACTACTACTGGCACTCCGGACACTGCGGGACCTCACACTGCGGACAGCACGGGACGGCACCTTCTGGTCACTGCATAGACTCTGCACTCCATACAGGACGGGACTGTGGAAATTGGTGGAGATCCTGAACATATATCGCACTCAGACATACTGGATTAAAAAGGTTGTCCACTACTTTTTCATTGAGGACCTATCCTTAGGTCACTGTGAGATTCCGTACAAGATGAGGACTGTGGAAATTGGAGGAGATCGTGAGCTTATACGGCATGGAGACATACTGGATGAAGGTGCCTACTCGACTTGGTGGGACTCTCATCCTTTTATATTATTGTCCCAGCTGCTCTCTTCTAGGGGCTGCCTCATAGCGTCAGATAGATTTTCAACATCCACTTTCCACGGGTATCTCTGTTTTCATCAAAGGTCTGTATATAGGCTATAGGTCCTGAGCAAAATTAGCACAATTCCATATATCTTGCTTATATCTTTTTCTGCACACGAATGGGAGCACTAGTGCGTCCCTGTAAAAAAAAAATCCTGAACATTTGCTTTGGTTTCCATTAGTGACATGCCAAAATGTCAGAGACTGATCACATATAATGACATTCATCACTAGGTTCAATGTAAATCGCTCCTCTCCATCCTCTGTATCTCCCGGTGGCAGGAGGCGTCTGCTGTAATAACTGCTCACCATATATTATCATCATCATCATCATCGCACGACTGTAAGATGGTGGCATATAGTCAGATGTGACAGCTGACGCGTCTGCGGTACAACTAAGCATTGCAGGATCACAATCAAAATCTCGCTCCATCTTATAAGCTGAAAGGCACCTTGACCAATTAGTTTAAGCTGCAGCCAATTTGAAATCATCACTGCGACCGTATTTTCTGCTCGGACGGGCATTACTGCAGAAATAAAAATCCGATGGTAATTCCTTTGTAAAAAAAAATAAAAAGTTAATTCCTTTCTTCTAAATGTCACAGCACTTCCAGCATTTCTGGTCTCAAGGCAGGGGCTGTGCTTTCCCTCATTAAATCAGAAGGACCACTTAGAAAGGTATACTGCGGTCATAATGTAGTGGAAGTGCTCACCCATGGAACGTCGTCGCATCAAACATTCTTACGGCGCGTTTCATAAATCCTCCGATTGTGAGGAAGATACAAATCCAAGGTGTACAATAATAAAATTATAAAAAAAAAATAACAGTAGATATTTGGGGAAAAGTTCTAATAGTTAAAAGCCAGATCAATGGAGACTAAATATTCATTTATCCTCCCTCGCTGCACTCTAGTCAATGGCCAGCAAATAAGATCAATGTTTTTGTATTTTTTTATAAATATTTTATTTTTTTAATATAATACACTACACAAGAAAGCCATCACATTCTAATAGATGGAATGAACACGGTGATGATAAGTCGTCATATTCTTCTCCTTCTCTGAGACATTCTGGTGTATTATCAGCAAGAAGAAAAGATGAGAGTGGTAAGTAGCACTGCAAAGACTGTAGCATTTTTCATCATTGTTATATTTAAGCAGATAGGATGGAAATCCGACGTAAAAACCTATAGAAATACATATAGTGCCATCTATCCTATAGGAATGTATATTATATAGATATAGCTATGGCCTACTGTGTGTATTCACCTTGTTTTCTAGCTTTAAATTAATCTGTCACTAAGTTTTTGCCTCCTAATCTGAGAGCAGCATAATGTAGAGACAGAGCCCCTGATTCCAGCAATATGACCCTTACTGGCCTGCTTGCCATAGTTTTGATAAAATCAAAGTTTTATCAGCAGCTGATTATCGCTAGAGGACTAGTAACTCTTCTGCCATGTAGTCCACTATATTTATGAGTTTGGTATAACTCTGAACCCACCACTAATGGCCAGCTTTCTGCCTATGCACAGTGTACAAAGAAAGATAAGTCTGCTGGGTTATCCATAGCTCAGCATTCAGAGAACTCATAGATCTGCAGCAGATGATAAAACAATAATTTAATCCAAACTTTCAATAAGTGATGAAACTCTAGAATCAGGGTCTCTACCTCTACATTGTGCTACATCATGCACAAAGTTGCCGTATTGTAAACATCGGTGTTTAAGTAGTTTTCACTAGGTACTGTGGATACTCGAAATAACTAAAACAAATTATTGGAAAAGCAGAGCCTAGCAAGGACAGGGACCAGTATGAGTAATAACAATGTCTGCACTTACCTGCAAAAATATGTTGAGGCTTTATAAATAAAGAAAAATAAATATCAGAAATCCAAAAGGTTTGTTAAAGGGAATCTGAGCTGGTTTCTGCTACCTCATCTGAGAGCAGACTCATGTAGGGGCAGAGACCCTGATTCCAGCCATGTGTCTCTCAGTTTAAAGCTGTGATACAATCAGAAATTTTAGATGTAGCAGAGCTGATAAAGCTGCCACGGCCCACACCACTGTTATCTATGTACATTGTCTATTGACTGTAAGCTGCTAATTAGTGCTGGGGTCAGGGTTGGACCAGGGCTCCCAGGGGCACTAGTCTGGGCGGTGATAATCTCCTGCTGATAAGCGCAGCCTAATAAGTGGCACATCACTGAAATCAGTGTCTCAGTCCCTACATCACCCTGTCCTTAGAATATGTAGCAAAAAGCTGCTGACAGAGTCTCTTTCATGTTGTTGTTTTTTCTGGTCCTCACCTAGCCTGACTCCTACAGTAACCACAACACAGAGCTATTCTCAGACTTCTGTCTGTAATGTAAGGGATAAAATAACCGAGGAGACATATAATCAGACCTGAGTGCTCTGAACATTTAAAGATCGTGTAAAGAAAAGTCCGGGCCCCTCCAGGTCCACGATTAGTAACAAGTGCAGTGTAAAAGTGCTCTAAATATAGTACACCCCCACCTCCGATGGGTCACCTGATGCCGAGCACATGTGACAGCGCAGGATTGGCACGTCCCTGTGTATGACAAGGCAGTGCCAAGCGCTGGGGTCGTGCCAGGCAGCAGCTGGAGGAGCCGGAAAGTGAAAAGAAGCTGCAGGAATGATCATTTTCTGGCCCGTGCACAGTTTTCCTACTGCCTTTACTTATTGCACTATGCGATACGGACATATCTTATTGAGTATTTAAAGAATATTTATATTTTCCAAAGAGTAAGAAGAAAATCAAACAGAAAACAACTAAACATCACACTATATTTCGTAAATATTTCATTTTGGAGTATTCTGAGTTATACACATGTTCAGCAGCGGAGTGTGCCTATAGGTAACTTTCCTATTCACTTTGTGTCACTTTGTAGCAATGTTACATTATAGGGGGCAATGTCACATTCACGGTATTAGCAATGTCAGCCTAAGGCCGGGATCACATAGCGTGTGACTCAGCATAAAGGGGAGAATCCCGTATTTAATCCCTCTCTAACAAGCTATAAAACTTAGCTTTTATTACTATGTCTAAAATACATATAGGCTGATAATAAAATAATAATAAAATAATGTCCCTAATCTGCCTAAAGTAAATTGGTTGTAAGGATCACCACCTATATTTTCAGATGATGACACCCTGTGTCATCATCTGAGAAAACTTATAGGACACATTCCCCCGGCTTGTTTCACCGCATATGTGGAGTCATCAGGGGCTCATGATTCATGCTATGGTCCCATCCCTGATGACGCCACATATACGGTGAAACATGATGAGAGGACGTGTGCTATAAATTGTATGTTCTATTCTTCCAGATATTGCTGACACCCCGGGGTATCATCACCTGAAAATATAGATAGTGATCCCTACAGATATCGCTGGGTCTCCTGGGGCTCGCGTGACATTATTATGCCACATGAGCCCTGCAGACAATTAATGGCTACTTCCCTTTCACTTCCTCCAGATGTAGCTGACACCTGTAGTCAGAGAGGAGCAGCTCTCCCTTCATTCCATAGAGAGTTAAGCAGTCAATTAGTGGCTGCTGATTGGCTGCAGGGATTACATGACATAACGTTATGCTAGCCCTGGGAGACCCCGCGTCACTGGAACTGGAATTGAGTACAGGCTGCTTTTAATTTAGAAGTGGGAATATAGCAATTGACAATGGGTTGTCTGATTAGTGGACAACTCCTTTAAAACTTTGCACTGTTTTGTGTCTCTACTATTCCTCCTGGTAATTGTCCAGAGTATTTACCAATTACCTTGTCAATAGGGTGTATCTCTGCACAGTGTGTCAATAGGGTGTGTCTCTGCATAGTGTGTCAATAGGGTGTGTCTCTGCAGTGTGTCAATAGGGTGTGTCTCTGCATAGTGTGTCAATAGGGTGTGTTTCTGCATAGTGTGTCAATAGGGTGTGTCTCTGCACAGTGTGTCAATAGGGTGTGCCTCTGCACAGTGTGTCAATAGGGTGTGTCTCTGCACAGTGTGATACTATCAGAAGGATTGGCTGCTGACACATTGAGTCCCTACACGTCCCAATGGGTAACACCTATATATTCCAATATATGATATTACTATAGGATATACCATTGTTTATTAAATCAGTTATGTCAGGAGGGCAGGCAGGTCTTCCTTAGGGCTCATTGACACATCAGGTTTTCTTCTATGAGTACTATCCGTGGTTTTCACGACTAGCACTCGTACCAGTGATAATCTATGGGGCCATTCACATGTCCATGATTTTCTGCAGACTGACTGGTCTGTGTATAATCATGGAGACATGTCCAATTTCAATCAAAGGGTCAGATCAAAATCAAGAATACAAGTTTAGTTGATTACTATGTGAAAAAATCAGACCACACTCGGATGACATCCCATAGGAGAAGGTGAAGTAACGTTTTCATCTCCACATACAAGAAAAATGGATGAAACTCGGACCACACTCTCAGCAGACTCTGATCAAAGCCTGATCAAAATAATCTCATACGTAAGAAACTGGAAGTCTGAATGAGGCCTTAACATGATGCTGCTGCACAAGAAATGTGAACAAATAAGATCAGAATTGTTAGTTACCAATGGAAGCGTGAAGATCTGACGTTCTCCTTCCACCTGCATTTGTCCTACAATGTAGCATGCGCCCGATATAAAATATATTAGCCACCACTTGAAGCCATAGGCTGTGGCTAGCAATAGTGATATGTTTGTGTTGTCAGCGCCAATGTAACCTCCAACACGCTAATAGTTAGACATTACAATAGCACAATGGTTATGTCTGGTCCAAGTCATCAAACATGCTCCTGCCACATAGACAGAGGAATGTCTTAATTACTGACATCATAAAGTTACATATGGGATCTTTGCTTAAGGGTTAATGCAAGATATTAGAAGGATGTTCCAGAGAATTGGCTGCACGGCGCTAAAGTTCACAGAGTCTGATTGTTCATTCAAATGGGCTGGTCTGCAGAGCACAGTCAACAGAGTAAACATAGAAAGACTGGCACCGGGCACGCAGGCCGGGCATGGGGAGTCATCTCAGGACAACACTTTTCCTTAAAATATCATCAGCAGTTACAGGTTCTATAATTGCCCATTAAACAACAATAATCTTTGATCTATTATTATGCCAGGACCCAATAATTATAGACTGGTCAGCAACTTCAGTCCAATTTGTATTGAAATATTCTATTTACATCATTGGATTGGTTTTCTTAGCTGCACAGTAGTCTAGGCTATAAAGGATGGACAACTGAGAACATGCAAAACACCTCCGGCTTCTACCTTTTGAGTTGTGCAGACTTTTGCTCTGTCACTACTATATGCTTTAGGATCATGAAGCCGGACTGGTGCAGGTCTCCCAACCCAAACAGCCTGATATATGGCTGTGAAGCTGTCGAGCTCAGGTTGGGAGATCTGTAGAAAGTCCGTGCATTGTGGTCCATCTGTATGAGCCGTAACTTTGCACTGCCTCAGCCATGACACAAATCTTACTCCGGTCTCAGACTGGAGTAACATTTCTGGACTAAGGAACACCAGCTCATCATGAATTAGATGAGGTGTGACATCACGGCCACCACACTACAGACGTTACCCTAGCTTCATCTATTTTGGCAGAGAAACTGGTGTGAAAATAGCAAAGGCTGCAACAATTTGGAACAAATGTGAGTTGTGCAAACATTTTGCCGTTTTTCAAAGCAATTAATTCCACAATTCTGGCAAAATTGCTTTAATGAATAATGACCTATATCAACTAAATCTTGGTGTGAAAAAGACTCTCGTACTTGCTACCCACACTGTGCCAAAAGTAGAGGGCGATGTGTCAACAATTAGTAGGATAATTACAAAACAGACGCCAGTCGCTTCTTACAATTCTAGTCACCACTGCCAGCAAAAAGAAAGTTTATTGCTCTCCGAAGCATGACAATCCAGGTATCTATCAGCCAAGGTACACAGAGATGTGATAAAACAATGGCCGCACCGAGAGGACATTCAGTAAGGGCTTATCGGAGAATGCTAGTACCGAGCCCCTTATACACCGCCGATTTCAGCCCATAAATGATCAATGATTGACAAGTGGATCTGTGTTCATTTAATTGTCCTTTCACAGGAACTTACAAAACTGAATGGGGCAAAATGATTGTTTATACGCTCGTGCTGTCCCTATACAGAATGCATATTGTCCGTGGCATCATGCCATAAGCTGCCGATAACGGTGAATTTGATGCTGATATCAACGATCCTATTAGCTGATAAGTAAACTTTTTCCTAGCTGATCAGCGGCAATTTCACATGTTCCAATGATTGGGAACGTTCGTTAACCAATTATCGGCTTGTATAAATTGGCCTTAATTATGATTAAGACTCTTTGGTCAAAAGGTGTTGGTTGGTTGAAGATTTTAGTCCACTTACGGAGTGCCGGATAACCATTCACCGTTAATGTCAGTCACGCTGATGTGCCCGTGTACCTGTATGAGGATTATATTGCAAGACCGGTGGGCTGGAATCCGCAATCTATAATCATTTTTCTGCATAACTGCAAGTAAACTTTAAAGGTAATCTCTCAGATCGCCTGACTGTTTCCAACAAATACTATAGCGGTAAGGCCACAGATTTCTTTTTTATAATAAAGTGTTTTATATGATTACATGTATTATATAATTTCTAATGCTGCAAAGTTTGAAGAATGTAGTTTTATCCTGCAGCTTTTGCACATGAGGCAGGACCAGTCTAGTAGGTGTCTCATTCTCTCTACTAGTCCTACCTAGGGTCTTGTAATCTTGCCTTCCTGAGTTTAATTGACAGCCTGCATACAATACTGGATATGGTAGTGTAAGGAAGTGGAGGTGCTGCCCCCCTTGTAGATATGTGTTATCATATAATATATTGCACTGTTTAAATATGACTTTAGCTGTCTGATAATTTGCATGCACCTAGTTGAGGAACAGACAGATTTAATAATTGGGACTAGCCCAGAATGGGAGGGGCTATGTGGGAAGACAGAAGATGACTATCTGATGGTGGGTCAGATAGAGCTTTGCATTAAGCATAGTAAAACCTAAGGTCTGACATGTTATAGTGTGTAAGGAGGGAGGACATCAGATAATTTGTCCATAGGACCAAGGAAACTTAACAAGACATTTGATGGATGGGAGCCCAGGCCAAGGAGGCCACCTAAATGGTACGGAACTTAACCCGAGGGAAAGTAGAAAGCATGGGGATTGAAAGCAGAGAAGAAATTGTATATGAAGGACATTAGTGAACAGATGTCTACTGTGATAGGAAACTCCACTGTGTGTATTGAAAAGAAGCAATGGTCACCATATTATGACTTAAACTCTCCTACAGAGAACAATGGACTGTCAAGGTTCTAGTGAGGAGTCAAGCAGTGGGGTCCTCATTAGTCAGTTGGGAACTGAGTAGCTAGGAGCGGCCATAGCATTATATTTCGACACGTATGACCCTCACAGGGGAAGACGGAGTTTCCCATTATCGTGTGAAGGATGCAAGAGTGTGAAGTGCAATAGAAATGAAGTGTCATTGCAAATAACCGAGAAGCGCCCATCATGTCTGCGTAACGTAAGAGAAGCATTTATAAAGAAGTGTGCCTATTATCTGATGTACGTAGTTTTTCTCAAGTTCATGTTCAGTAACGGAAGTTTTAAATTTGGACTTTGGTCTCCCTCCATACGTTCTCTAACATCTGGTCCTGGCCTGCCCTATATAGCAGCACCCTTTGGTCTCCCTCCATACGTTCTCTAACATCTGGTCCTGGCCTGCCCTATATAGCAGCACCCTTTGGACTCCCTCCATACATTCTCTAACATCTGGTCCTGGCCTGCCCTATATAGCAGCACCATGCAGTCTGCAACGACGTATCGCCCAGGTAAAGAGCACTCACACAGCTGGAACCCCCAGGTCCATGTGGTGTTCCGGGGCGTGGAGATGACCTCACCAAGGGCTACCTCCCCATGCCACGCTACAGTAGGACTATTATGAAGGCTGTAAAACACACGGATGGGTGTGATCAGAAGATCCAGGACAGGTCTAGTTATGGGAAGAGTCGCCCTGCGGCACTAGTCCTGCCTCATTAGCATATGTGACACTGAAGGATAAAACCATATGATTCATTGCAGAGCTGGAGTCCTGGGTTCAAATCCCACCAAGGACAACATCTGCAAGGAGCTTGTATGTTCTCCCTATATGTGTGTGGGTTTCCTCCGGGTTCTCCGGTTTCCTCCCACCTTCCAAAGACATACTGATAGGGAATTTACATCGTGAGCCCCATTGGGGACAGCGATGATAATGTGTGCAAAAACTGAAGAGCGATGCGGAATATGTTAGCGCTATATAAAAATAAAGATGATTATTATTATTATTGATTCATGCAGGGGGTCTCCCAAGTTTCCTTCACTTCCCGCAGTTACCATTAGAGGGAGCTCTCTATATAGGGATTCATACGTCACCCTCTAAATTCAGTAATATGTTAGTATGCTGCCCTGCTGCCCGTGCCCCTTCCCGTGCCCTCACCACCCCTGCTTAGCCATGAATTCTCTATACTTTGCACTCCGCCTGCAATACTCCATCCCAATTAATGTCGAAGCTTCGCATGAAAAGGTTTTATAGGCCGCTCCTCCTGTGACGCTGTTCTAGCCTCCAGAACCAGGTAATAAATTGATGATAAATCAATTTCCTGCGCAGTGCAGCCTAATCTCTCTCTGTCTTTATGGAACGCAGGGATGCAGGAATAAAGAACAATTTCTTTCCTTCCCGTTCGTCCTCCCTTTGTTGGGCTGTAATGAATTCACCACGCAGGAACAGGGATAATCTCCTTCGCACTGTCACACTTTGCTCCTCAGGTCAGAAATCTATGAATGTGAAATAGGAAGGTTTTGGCTACCAATTTACTGTACAAATGTGAAAATGGTCTGTGCAAAATGAAGTTTATTTAGCAAAGAGAGTTCTTGCTGGCGCAGGAGGAAGACGGCTCTGTGAATTGTAGCCCGAAATTAGCTTATATTTCATTTGTGCCACTCGCTGCTGGAGGAAGGTCTTTGTGTAAAGGGTTACGGAGCCGAGGCTGCAGAATAACACTTCCTAGAAATTGCAATATATCCTGGTTATGTAAAAGGGCAGGTTATCTACAAACTTCCTTCTAGGGTTACACCTCATTCTGTACACACCATCTCCAGAGTTCTGCCCAGAATTGCTCTTCAGCACTAAGCAACCCGCACAATGAGCAGGTACACAAGTTACATTTGTCATCTTGTTTTTCCCTTGGAGGATTTTATCCTTCTATCTTCGATAGGATGAGGTTTAGCTTTCATAGCAGACAGACATATAATAACCCTATTTTTTATGGAGCCGTACTAGGGCTGAAATAAAGTTGCACGAGTCCTCTATTGTACCTTTATATGTCTCTGATTTCATTGTAGCAGAGGAGGACGATATCGCGCTGCGGTAAGTGAGAAGCCTTTTGTGGTCCATAATGGTTCTGTATTGTCCCAATGCTTTTCGGCATCAGACTGGCGCCTTTCTCATGTAAAAAACCTTACTTTATTGTACCAACACAACCCGTGCCAAAACGCGTTGGGCAATAAAAAAACATTTTGGGTCACAAAAGGCTTCTCATTTTCGCCAGTTCAATGTGATATCGTCTTCCTCTACTATTAATCATCTGGAAGACGTTTTCCTCCTCCAGTCAGCAGATACATGCTTCTATAGGTGTTGTACCGTCACACAACACCGCCAGGTGAGCATACTCCTGCCTTTCACTATCCTTACCAGACGTTACTGCTCTATTTATGTGTGCCTTTGTCCCCCAGTTTTTCTGATTTCACTGTGGCACATTTCATCTGACTTTGTATTCATGGATGAATTTTCATTCCTTCTAAACAAGAATATCGGCATACGCATGAAGTCTGAGAGAGTCTGTACGGCAGTGCATGGAGGCTGTACAGTTCTATAATGACAGGAACCTGCCGTCAGATTCATGCTGCCCGAACCACAGGCTATCAGATACTGTCTGACGGACTGCAATCAGGCAAGTTTTACTCTAAAGCTCTGTGGCCGGAGTCTCCACGCCCCGTTCCAGTTGACTGACAGGTTTCTCCCTATGTGTGTGTGTGTAGGGAGAGACCTGTCAATCAAAGGGATCAAGGATGGGAGAATCTGGCCCGGGACGCATCAGAGTAGTCAGCCAAGACACATCGGTATCATCTGGTAGTTTGTACACCAGTCTTAATGAACATAGTCAGTTGTGCCAAATTAATAAACAGGTGTGCCCCTCTTAAAGAACTTGGCACATCGTTCAACTGCCGTGCACCAAGGAGCTGTAGAACATTTCTGAGGTAATTTATGCCAGTTCAGTGGTGTAGATTATCATATATTGCTCATGCCCAGTCTCAAAGTTGGGAACTGATGTAAAAACCCCAAAAGCCGCCAAAAACTTACATAACTTTGAGGTGTGCAACATTTTTGAGGCATCTCAAGATTTTTTATGCCAGATTTCGGACTTGATGAATCAGGCTTATATGTAGCGATAGCCTCAGCACCGACAATTAGAAACAAAGATGGATTTGGTGCAAATGTGATTTTCTTTTGATCCGTCACCAATGAAACGACAGATATTATCCAACGTTTTGACCAGCTTGTGGTCTTTATCAGAGACATCTTTGTGGATAGTGTCCGGTTGCCTGTTTATGGACACACATCTGGCTCCATGTACAGGCACTATCCACAAAGATCTCCCTGATAAAGACCACAAGTTCGCATTGTTCACCATCTTCGTTTCTCATTGTCAGTGCTGAGGTTATCGCTTTATGTCCATCTGACCATCGTCCCTTCCGCTAGCCCGACCACTGATATAGACAGTGTTACCGGCTTGACCTTACATGAATCGGGCTTAGTGACCCTGGCCGGATTTTTATAGTATGCTTACTCTGAAACGTCGCCCCATTTCAGGATGAGCATAACAGACTTTATTCACACAGCTAGGGTCTCATTTTAATCTGTAGAGGGCATAAATAAGGTAAAAGTAAAAAAAAAAAAAAATCATCTTACATTTTGAGCAAAATTCATCCACCCCATGTGCCATTTTGAAGTTTCAAAAGAAACGGCAACAAATACAAGACCAAAAAAGGAACTTACACAATTGATGTTGGTTCCTTAGTGTTTTACAAGAGACCCATAATCTTTTACTCCTGGGGGCCCAGATTATTTACCTTTTTATAAAAACAAAAAAAATTATATAATGAATCTCTTTCAAATTTTCTGCAATAGCATTCGTAACACTGATAGTAATGATGGTGAACATTTGACTTTGGTGAGCAGATTTTCGTCTTTTAGAAATGTTTCTCCCATAGGTTACAGAATGGCAGAGAATAAGGGAGGAAGTTTTTCTTGCACACATTGCAGCTGAACACATACTCATGTTTTTCTAAATGATATTTGCATCTTATGTATGCAGTTCAAACACGTTCGCCTCCCGCCTGTTCCTCATCCACGAGCGCACAGCTTGCCCAATAGCCTTAACCTGTTCATCACCAGAGTTGATACACAATACACCTCTATTTCAAGGCCATTGGCACAGTTTGGGCACGATACTTGCTCTTAAGACCTCATACACACTAGCATATTATAGCTATTATGAACCTCCATAGCAAACATGACCATACTGCAGTACCGATGATTATCACCAGTCTTCAATAGCTGAGCTGGAAACAATGCCGTTTCATTACAGTTATTCCTTATGTCTACCTTTTCTTTACTACCGTTTGTTTCATGTTAAAAATGACCTATCATCGGGTCAAAAGTGACCAGTTTCTGCTTTTATTTTATTCCCTCTGCTCTCTTGAGTATTCCTCCATTTCTGTTTATTATTTTGTTTGTTTTTCTTGATAAAAGATATTAAAATTCAGCATTTTAATCACATAAAAAAGGCCCATGGTGACATGTCCTCTTTAACAAGAGGTAGATGTCTAGACAGGAGCAACAAAATTTCATTTTTTTCTTTCCCAGGAATTCACATGGGTACCATTATTTTCACCCTATGTTCACACGTGGCGTTCTTGCTGCATTTGTTATACAAATTAAAAGCTGCTTTTTACAGTACCAGCAAAAGCTATAAGATTTCTGAAATCTCCTGCACACATTGGCTTTATGTTCCTGACTGATTCTGAGAACTGCTGCTCTTCTGAAAACTGCAGCCTGTCACATCTTTCCGCGTTTTTGTGACGTGTTTTCACAAATAGGGAACAATGAGTAAGTGCAACAAAGCAGCAAAAATGCAGCAAAAAACGTTGCCACCAGTTTTTGCTGTGTTTTTAGTGAAGAAAAGCAGGTACAGCAAGATGTGTAACCCGTTTATTTTGGTGATTTTCTCAAGTTTAAACCAAAATGTCTTGGTTTCCTCACCTGAGAATGGCAGACATGATAAACATTGCCTGACAAACGTGTGAAACTGAAGAATTCCTGACCAACTCAATGGGCCTGACCAATGTATAAAAGTAAACAGTGTTTGGCTGCCAAAAAAAAGCTGCAAAAAAGCAACCTGTGAACATAGCCTAACAGCATGGTCTTGTTGCCCTTATCTCCCACAACAATGCAAAACTGCCCTTGGTACTTATATACCGTACACTAACATGTCCACAAAGAATACCCATTTCCGTAGGTAGTTCCTCTATCATCATTCTGCCTGCACTATATGTACTGTAACTTTAATTCCTTCACTTCCCTGTGTTCAATGTCTTGTTTCTCCAAAGCTAGTAGACCTCACCCTTTTACCTTATGCCTGAGATACAAAGACCCACCCCATGTCCTGTAATCCTTCTAAGTATCCCTTTCTCTCTGACACCAAGTTAGGCAAAAGAGAGATCATGTTCTTTCAGAGTTAAGTGACATTTACAGTCTCTGAATTGGGTTTATATGAACACAAATTAATTTAACCTACCCTATTGTTTTGTCCCCAGACAATGCTGCACTATTCCATGCAGAAAAATCCATTAAAAAATAATACTGTATAATACATTTTTTAACATGGGAGTTTATGGGCAACAAGACTTTATTCACTGTATCCATCGGGCATTTGTTGGAAGTATACATTGAGAAATCCTCTTAGCATATACCTCCAGCAGACATTGTGGAGTAATAGTAGCTTTAGGGCTTGTTTCCACTTGCGAGAAACACGTCCGTGTCTCACATGTGGAAACCAAGCTCTGGTGTCGGCACTTTGGAGCGGAGCGTGCGGCCGCATAGGAACATATGGAGCCGCACGCTCCGCTCTGGAGTGCCGCCACCAGAGCTTGCTTTCCACATGTGAGACACGGACGTGTTTCTCGCAAATGGAAACAAGCCCAGAGGCTAAGACCACATGTCGCGAATTTGCTGCTACATTTTTCCTGCCAAGAGATGCAGAAATAGTGCAGAAATTTCTGCATCCAAATACTCAATGTGTGAACGTAGCCTTAAGGCGCCCACAGATATCTGATGGCCGAAAGCTGATTCTGCTATGTCCTCCGACTCTCTCAGACACAGGCACGCTAGGCTTGGTTGTGTATTCAGTCGGGAGAGAAGAAAAGACCGCCGACAGACAACCCTGGCAGCAGCTTGTTTCACACAGATACCAAAGGACGAGGAGTTTAAATTCACATTAGACGGCGGTCCGATCCTGCCAAAATCAGCTGGCTCACTTCAAACGACTAGTGATGAGCGAATATACTCGTTACTCGAGATTTCCCGAGCACGCTCGGGTGTCCTCCAAGTAGTTTTTAGTGCTTGGAAATTTAGTTTTTAGCGCCGTAGCTGAATGATTTACATCTGTTAGCCAGCATAAGTACATGTGGGGGTTGCCTGGTTGCTAAGGAATCCCCACATGTACTTATGCTGGCTAACAGATGTAAATCATTCAGCTGCAGCAAGAAAAACTAAATCTCCGAGCACTAAAAAATACTCGGAGAACCCCCGAGCATGCTGGAGAAATCTCGAGTAACGAGTATATTCTCTCATCACTACAAACGACCTAAATGTCATTTTACTACTGACCTTTACAAAAGTCCATTGATAGCACACTGATCAAAAAGTTTCCTCCTTACTGGGACCCCCTAGCAGTCAGTTATAATCTGGGGGGGGAATCTGGCAGTAAGTGTTCAGCTCCCCTTCCACACCATAACATACATCAATGTCAGAGAAGGACTGGACCTCCAGGGTGAGAGGTGAGACAGCTCTACAGTCCGGCACAGAGATGATGATGACCCCATATTAACTACATTATACAGGTGGACAGTTTAGTGTCTGACCCTGATGGAAATGACGGAAAAAGTGATCGGTTCCATCAGGGAGAACGTCAGCTGTAAGTCATCACCTATCCGTGTTCTGCAGCACTGGTATCCACCACTGTATGGTCACTATATGGTGGTAATATCAGTGTTTTTCTTTATATATCCCCTACACCCATAATTGTCAACATGATTTCCCGGAGAGAAAGCTATTCAGTACTTTCGCCCCCCTGAGCTGTACCTTCTGCATTACACCATTGACATGTGGTTCCTTGATATGATGTGGAGTATGCAGCAATAATGGACATACATAAAGAAAACCCAATGGATCAAATAAAAAATGTGGCCTCCCTACATGTACTGGGTCATACTGCTATATATCCCATACAAGAATGGAAAGAACTGGCAATTATCAGTATACCCCTATTCTCAATGGTTTGCCTGTAAATAGGGGATTGCCATTATTTATTTTTCTGACTTATATAATGTGATTACATTCCACAGCTCTTTACAGACTATATCTTTACTGTCCCCGCTGGGGCTCACAATCAAAACTCTTATCATATGGCCCCGATTCATCAAGACCAGCAAGTTTCTCTTAATGAATGAATGAGTGTATCTGATGAATGGTATGCGCCTCTTAATGTTCCATGGCAGAAATCTTACTCCAGTTCCCAACTGGAGTAAGATTTCCGGAGTAAGTAACACAACTGCTCATCATGAATTACAAAAGGTGTGTCCTCATATTTGGAGGAACTGGGAGATACTGGGGTAAAAACGCCAAGAGTCAAAAAAGTTTTGGGGCTTTTCAAAGCAAAAATTTTGGCAAAATTGTGAAAGGAAACCCACTCAACCACAGGGAGAACATAGAAATTCAGGAGATGTTGTCCTTGAACCTATGACCCCAGCACAGCGCTGCAAGGTTACATTACTAAGCAATGAGCTGTTGGGAAAGTAGAAGAAAATCCCAATTTTTCTTTGCTGACACAATGGCTGATTCAGTTTTTGATTTCTTTAGCTTCAAACCCTAAACTACGAAGAAGAGGCATGTGACACATTTATGCTGCCAAATCAGGAAACCAGATACTGTATGGCCCCTCCGCTGCATATTTTGGAGACATCTGTTACGCATAGTTATGATCTTCTCTATACACATCCAACTTTTTTCCATTTGTGCAGAAGATGTAAAGTTGCTGAATCAGCATTGAGGCAGCCCACGAAATAGCAGGTATCAAGCTCCCAGTTTGCAGCACAATATTTGCGGCGTGCCTCGCGGTGCTTTCGCCTCCTCTGCTCGCAGCAAGCTACTTTAAGCAGCAATCAAAACAGTTTGTGCAGGAGGCATAATACGTGTCAGCCTCCTGTTACAGGACAACACTTCATACCTTTCTGTGCTGGAAGTACTACGCACGCTTAACTCCTGCCGTGCTGATGACGGCTGACAATTACCATTTATCTTCTCATTATTTTCATCAGCACGAGTAGCATTAGAGAGCTGAGAGCAAACGCTGCAATGGATAGTTCTACTCCTAGTCACATAAATATTTATGTTTTGCTTTTAACTTGATATTGAAAATGTCTATCCCAGGCATTACAATCCAGCACAGTACCTAGGTGCCCCAGGTAGGCCCCCTCATGGTCGGTTGTTGCAAATTCATGACTATAATGTAACATTTACTGCCTTATTTTACTAACAATCCCTTGAAAAATGTGGGATGGGTTAAGATAGAATATAAAAAGCAGTTTTCATGGAATACATTGCATATCCTGTACACGCCTGGATGTCTAATATAATATTGTGGTCCGTTTTTGTAAAATGTAACTGTGCGATGACCGTAATATCTTCTATAGAATAATAGGAAAAGGGCTAAAAGTCCATTTATATAGGCTGATCAGGCACGATATGACCACCGATCCATAAACTTTTGCCAATCGGCAGACATTTAAATGCCTGTTTACCCAGGGAGATCAAAGTAAACGATGCACAATGCCCAGTGCGCATAGGCTGCCATTGTTCTCGGCAGCGCAAGTCTTGTTTATATTGCACCATACTTAAAGGGGATATCCGAGGCTTTATAAAAAACAGAAAATGTACCTAAGCACTAACAGACAGGTTATTGCAACGTACCTGCCCGTTGTGACCGGTGCTGTTCATCCCCAGCACAGAGGGGTCATAGACTGCTCTTGCCGAGGATGCAGAAGCCTCCGCTGATGGCTTCTTTGCTGCCCCACTCTGTCGACGGGGTGGGACTTTCGATATCATTCTGATTGACAGCCGGGTCCCAGCTGCCTAACTAAGGGAGCCGGCTGTCAGTCAGAATAATGTCAGAAGTCCCTCCCCATTACGTCATTGGAGGCAGCTGAATCCCAGGCAGGAGCGGTCTATGGCGGCTCTGTGCCGGGGAAGAACAGCGCCGTGCACAACAGGCAGGTAAGTTGCAATTACCTGCCTGTTAGTGCTTAGGTACATGTTTTGTTTTTTTATAAAGTCTCGGATACCCTCTTAACCAAGATTTCTTGGTTCTGCATGAAAGATTATTTCACTTGATGAAGAAGCGATTTTCTCGTGTATTGGGTGATCTGAAGCCTGTTTACACTGTAAAATAATCACAAAATGAGTGTTTTTAGCAATGTTCATTGTTAACAGAGTACATGTCCTTTAGATTTATATTTTCTAGGCATATGTTAATACACTGTATAAGAAACAGACATCAAGGCATACAAAAGAGGCATATTAGAAAACATTTCATGAGTTTAAAGGAACTTGTCAGTGAATTCATGCTGCCCAAATCACGGCACACATTACGTATTATGTTCTATAGAAAAGTCCATTATTAAAATTTGCACTTAAGTAATGTGAAATAGCTGAGTGGAATCACAGAAATGTTACTTCTTTGCCTGCTTCCATTGCCATACTAAGCTTTCATTGATTATCCATTGTCCTCTTGTTATCATCGCCAACTTTTGAGTCAATGGTCATCAACCTTCCTTCTCAATACCCAACCTTTTATCCAGTCATTGGCATTCACATGCAAGCAATAAGAAAGCAAATAAAGCACCTATATTGTCCAGTATTTCCATGGGGAATGGATCCTTGAAGCTGAGATACAAAGTCAAAGGCGAGATTCTAAAACCACCAAGTTCACTAAGCTTGCGAATCGAAAGCAGCCTTCTATGGTTGCATTGCCAAGTCTCACTACTAATTTAGATACTAGAGAGAAATATTGGGACATTTAGCAATGAAATTAACTCTGATTTGGAAATAAAAGGTAAAAACGCCTGATTTTGTTGGGTTTGGTCAGAATCTCAAATCGAGTAAACATGGCAGAATAATTAACTCTAATGTGGGAACACGCTTGGAGCACACGGTTCGTCTATAGTTATAGGTTAGCACTAGGCTAATTTATTTTCTGACTTCAATAAGGTTGTACTTTTCTGGGCCTCTGGGATAATTAACCTTCTAGATGAAAGTAATTCAAGCATTTCTTACTGACAATGCGGAGAAGAATGGCATTCTAGAGATTTCGAAGTTCTGCTATTGAATGAGCGTCGGCAAACATCTGCACTGATATAATAAACAATATGTTCTCACATACATCTTCAGAAGAAAATCGCGAGCTGCTCTGCTCTTAATGAAGGAAGCATTTAGCGTTATCAAGGGACCCAAGGCACCAGAACACACCTGCATAATCACCCAACGCTGGTGTTTCAAAGAACAACCTTTAGACGTCTTTAAATCCTTTGAGGTGTTTTAACCAATAGCTATGTAAAATTGTGTACCCACTGCAGAAGCAGAAATGCAGAATAAAAAATAAAATTCCTTTCTTCTTTGAAGAGTGTAAGCAGCAGAGCATCCCACCTAAGGGTATTACAGATTCTACTAAAGAGAGATTTGGCCATGGGAGACAGTGATCCTATTCTGGATCAATGCATTTTATTCTGAGTTTGAAATAAATCTAAGGAGCGGGTATTTGCCCATTCCGTCAACCATGAAGAAGGGAGAAAACTATACAGAAAAGAAGGAGGGTGATCTTAGCTTATTTGGGGAGTGACGTGACTTAAGCCAAAGTTAAAATAAAATTGGATGCTGAGTATATTGTCTGGTTTAACCATAAGAGGTCTAAAATGCATTTTAGGGGAATTATATGGAAAAGTAAATAAAAAGTATAAAAGTAAAAGAAATCACCAATTAAAACATTGTGCAGAAAATTGAATTTTTATTAAAGGAAAATATTTACAAAAATCTATTAACAAACTATGGTATATAATGTAATATCATTTGGTCTAATAATATAATCTACTATTTAGAGATATCTGGTCCAAAATTAAGGAACAATATTAAAATTAATGCTAGAAGGTTAACATATAGTGTAGTAGTAGTAGTTAACAATTACGGAG
Source organism: Ranitomeya variabilis (assembly GCF_051348905.1). Taxonomy (NCBI): domain Eukaryota; kingdom Metazoa; phylum Chordata; class Amphibia; order Anura; family Dendrobatidae; genus Ranitomeya; species Ranitomeya variabilis. The sequence goes on from NC_135238.1 coordinate 168,476,508, forward strand.
GAGAAAAGGAGGGAAGAAAGGAAGTTAGGAGGGAAGGAGGGGAGGAAAGAAGTTAGGAAGGAAGGAGGAGGAGGGAAGGCAGGAAGATAGGAACTAAGGAGGGAAGGAGGAGGACAGTGAAGGAAGTCAGGAAGGAAGGAGGGGAAAATGGAAGTTAGGAGAGAAGGAGGAGAAGGAAGGAATTAAGAAGGAAAGGAATAAAGGAAGGAGGGAAGGAAATATGGGAGGAAAGGATGAGAGGAAAGAAAGAAGTTAGGAGTGAAGGAAGTTAAAGGAGTGAAAAATTAGAAGAAATGGGCAGGAAAAGTAAGAAGTAAGGCAAGTAGCAAGGAAGTTAGGAAGAAAGAAAATAAAAATGGAAAGAAAGAAGGAAGGAATGCAGGAAGAAAAAAAGAGAAGACGAAAATGCAATGAAGGAAAGAAGGAAAAGAAAGTAAAATTAAAAATAGAAGAAAGGTAAAATATTATGAAGGAAAGAAGCATAATAATGTTCACGACATATCATGTTATTCAGTATAATTAACCCAAACAATATAATATTAATTTTATGTAGTGGAGTTGACAGTAATGGATTTCATGTAGCAAATGTGCTGCAATCCAACCAATTTAAACTAAATTACAGTATTTTCCCCTAAACTATTATAGACCTTTATAGTTCGGTCTACCTCAGTAACCTTTATTTTAGATTTCTCTATTATTTCAAGGAGATAATACACAATAGCCTTTTAAAGGGAATCTGTCACCTCATTTGACCTCTCTAAGCTATTAAAATGGGCATACAGATCATAGACTAAGGAGGAGAGTGAACCCTGTATGCCTCATATCAGATGCCTGGTTGTTGATAAATCGTCTTTTATCATTGTATATAAATGACCACTTCCAGGCTCTGGGGAGGATGGTGCCTAAAAGATAACTATGTCCCAGAACACAGCGAAATACTTCCGGGACATAGTGCGTGGGCGCTTGCGCAGTAATGCTTTTTGGCTTTGCCCGCAGTTGGGCAAAGCATACTGCGCGTGCACGAGCGAGGAGTGCATTGCGCACGTGCGAACTATGGAGGACAAGTACTCTAATTCTCGAACATATTGCAGACAACAGGGACGGATGGGGTGAAGAAATGAAGACAAAACACCGCCCATCGGACTGGAGAAAAGGCATTTACATATCCCGCCAATTTGAGGTGATAGGTTCCCTTTAAAATAAAATGGGGAGTTACTAGTGTGATACAAGTAACTAATACTGAATAGCCTGATAATTTTAGAGCTAATAACCTTAAACATAAAGCCATCTTCGCTTATTAATTTTCAGTATAGTAGTACATAAGTGACCATAGTTGTAGGTTTCGGTAGAGACTGCAGTAACTTATTCTGCATTATCTGTACATAGGTAGCAGAAGGCTATTCACTTATCTTACCTCAAGCCTCCATACAGATTAGACTAATGTTGGCCGATCCCGCTGATAACAATAGGTTTGGTCTATAGTCCACTGTGTATGGTGGCCCTCGGCAACTGCTTGTCGGGGAATATGTCAATCAGGCATGTCCACTTTAGGTTTGCTGATCACATTGTACTCCTGGAGATAAGTCACTGGCAGAAATTTCTGATGATTACTTTCTCACAGCGAACGAGCGTTCTTGTGAATGGGAGAGTGGGGTAAGATGTCAGGAGAGTTGTGATTGGTAGGAGCATCATTCAGCCGACTACATCGTTGGCTACTGCACAGGCATGGAGTGACAGCTGTGCTGCGTCTGATTAGGGGAGAATGACCCGCCCCCGGGACGATTTCACGGTATGAGGGAGCTCATTTGATAAGCGTTTATTTCAGCGTGTGCAGGGAGCATAACTAAAAGAGCCACCTTGTCAGAATGCAGCATTAGTGCTGCACAAGGCGGCTCTTTTAGTTACAAACGTCTGAGGGGGGTGACAGGTTCCCTTTAAAAGAAAGAGAATAGACTTGTTTGAAGTCCTCCATTCACAGTGGATAGTGGGTAAAAGGCCATATCTTATTATTTTACTAACTGGCAGTTTCATTGTTTCCAATTGTTTTTTTTTTTAAATGAATGCCCTTAAAAGCAAGGGATAACCCTCAGTTATGCTTGAAAAGTTAAATAGACACAGCTCTTAGATTACTATATATTAAGGCTTGAATTTAGGAAAATGTTATTACTTAAAGGAACTTATCACTCATCACTCCCCTCTGCTCTTTTCTAAGTTCCTACTGGTCTCAGCACTCTTCTTCTGGGATGGGCATATGACCGCGGCAGCTAGGGATTGGTTATTGCAGTCACATGTACAGTATGTAGTAGCAGAATAGGAAGTACAGAGACCACCAAAAAAGGAGGAGCAACAGGAGATTAGAAGGTGAGTATACATTTTTTTCTTGTAGTGAGGGTACAACGTTTAAAAAACAAACAAACTAGAGATAAGTAATTTCTATTAAAGAGTTCGTCTGCAATGTTAACATTGATGGCGTTTCCTTAGGATAGGTCATCAGTTTCTGATCAGTGGGGGTAAAACACCTGGAACTCCTGCCAATCAGCTGTTCCCTGTGTCGGTGGAGACCAGAACTGCTCAGTTACAGAGCTGCACAGCTCCATTAATGGAATGGTGACCATGGCCAGGCACTGCACTTCCACCCCCTATTGATTTGAATAAGGCTACTTTCACACTAGCGTCGGTACGGGGCCGTTGCGTTGCTTCGGCCCAACGTACCGACGCATACTGTGCAAGCACCGCACAACGGGGGCAGCGGATGCTGTTTTTCCATGCATCTGCTGCCCCATTGTGAGGTACGGGGAGGTGGGGGCGGAGTTCCGGCTTCGCATGCTCTGTCGGAAATGGCGGACCGTAGGCACAAAAAACGTTACATGTAACGTTTTTTGCGGCCGACGGTCCGCCACAACACGACGCAACCGTTGCAATGCGTCGCTAATGTTAGTCTATGGGGAAAAAACGCATCCTGCAGATGACTTTGCAGGATGCGTTTTTTCGCCAAAACGACGCATTGCGACGTATGCAAAATATCGCTAGTGTGAAAGTAGCCTAAGGGGCAGATGTGCAGTATATGGCCACAGCCACTATACAGTCGATAGCTCTGCAGCTCCGTAACTGAGCAGTTCTGGCCGCTGCCGACACAGGGAAGGGCGTATCAGTGTGGGTGCCTAAGGATAGGCCATCAATGTTAAAGTCCCAGTCAAACCCTTTTACTATTATTCCAGGGTATCCAATAAAGGCGATGACATGTATAACTACTGCTCACCTTGATAATTTCGAGTCACTCCTATGTTGTCACTTCATGGTCCCCATTCGGTGTATGGTCACCTGGTTCCAGGGAAGATGTGCCAACATCACACATGACCACTGCAGCCAATGTGACCATACAGAAACAGTGAAGATGTCAGTGGCATAAACGCATCAATTCATCACTCGAGCAGATAAACATAGAGCAGTAGTGGATGGGAAAATATTGGGCACAGTTCACTAAATGCTAAAACTGACCTACCATTATGATTCTCCAGGTCATTATGAGTTCATAGACACCAAACATGTCTAGCGTCTCCATTTTTCATGATCTCGGGTTGAATGAGGGTTTATTTTTGGTGCGCCGAGATTATGTTTTTAATTATACCATTTTGGTGCAGATACAATCTTTTTATCGCCTGTTATTGCATTTTAATGCAATGTTGTGGTGACCAAAAAAACATGATCAGGCGTTTTGACTTTTTTCTCGCTACGCCGTTTAGCGATCAGGTTAATCCTTTTTTTAATTTATAGATCTGGCGATTCTGAATGCGTCCATACCAAATATGTGTATGTTTGATTTTTTTTGGATTGTTTTATTTTGAATGGGGCGAAAGGGGGTCATTTGAACTTTTAGATTTTTTTTATTTTTTTTTGTATGTTTAAAAACATTTTATTCCACTTTTGGCATGCTTCAATAGTCTCCATGGGACACTAGAAGCTACCATAATCCGATCGGCTCTGCTACATGCAGGCGGGTGGCGCTCATAGCAATCTGACAGTGACAAACAGAGGTCTCCAGGAGACCTCTGCTTGTCATGCCAATCCATAGGTGACCCGCGATCACATGATCGGGGTCACCAATGGGTGGATTTCCCACGCAATTGTCAGAAATGCATGTTTAATGCTGCTGGTAGTGTTTGACAGTGGCATTTAACGAGTTAATAGCCGTGGGTGGGTCGCGATTCCGGGCACATGTCAGCTGTTCAAAACAGGTGACATATGCCGAGAAAGATATGAGCTCACCGCCGGAGCCCACATCAAAGGGAGGGAGTCCGACATGGGCGTACTATTATGCCCAACATCAGAAAGGGCTTAACCCCTTCATGACCTTGGGATTTTCTGTTTTTCCGTGTTTGTTTTTTGCTCCCCTTCTTCCCAGAGCCATAACTTTTTTATTTTTCCGTCAATATGGCCATGTGAGGGCATATTTTTTGTGGGACGAGTTGTACTTTTGAACGACACCATTGGTTTTACCATGTCTTGTACTAAAAAACAGGAAAAAAATTCCAAGTGCGGTGAAATTGCAAAAAAAAGTGCAATCCCACACTTGTTTTTTGTTTGGCTTTTTTGCTAGGTTCACTAAATGCTAAAACTGACCTGCCATTATGATTCTCCAGGTCATTATGAGTTCAAAGACACCTAACATGACTAGGTTATTTTTTATCTAAGTGGTGAAAAAAAATTCCAAACTTTACTGAAAAAAAAAATAAAAAATTGCGCCATTTTCTGATACCCATAGCGTCTCCATTTTTCATGATCTGGGGTCGGGTGAGGGCTTATTTTTTGCATGCCGAGCTGGCGTTTTTAATGATACCATTTTGGTGCAGATATGTTCTTTTGATCGCCCGTTATTGCATTTTAATGCAATGTCGCGGCGACCAAAAAAACTTATTTCTGACGTTTCAAATTTTTTTCTTGCTACGCTGTTTAGCGATCAGGTAAATGCTTTTTTTCATTAATTGATCGGGCGATTCTGAACGCGGCAATACCAAATATGTGTAGGTTTGATTTTTTTTTTTATTGATTTATTTTGAATGGGGCGAAAGGGGGTGATTTAAACTTTTATATTTTTTTATTTTTTTCACATTTTTTTTTACTTTTTTTTTTACTTTTGCCATGCTTCCATAGCCTCCATAGGAGGCTAGAAGCAGGCACAACGCGATCGGCTCTGCTACTTAGCAGCGATCATCAGATCGCTGCTATGCAGCAGAAATGCAGGTGTGCTATGAGCGCCGACCACAGGGTGGCGCTCACAGCTACCGGCGATCAGTAACCATAGAGGTCTCAAGGACCTCTTTGGTTACTCTGCAGAAGCATCGCCGACCCCCGATTATGTGACGGGGGTCAGCCATGCGCTCATTTCCGGCCGCCCGGCCGGAAGCGCCGGTTAAATGCCGCTGTCAGCATTTGACAGCGGCATTTAACTAGTTAATAGCAGCGGGTGAATCGTGATTTCACCCGCCGCTATTGCGGGCACATGTCAGCTGTTCAAAACAGCTGACATGTCCCGGCTTTGATGCGGGCTCACCGCCGGAGCCCTGCATCAAAGCAGGGATCTGACCTCGGACGTACTATCCCGTCCGAGGTCAGAAAGGGGTTAATATTAACACAATAGAATTTTCACTTTTTAAACAGTGGCCTATTTTTCTCAAAAAAGCTGTAATTTGAGTCAAATTTTCAACTCTCATTTTTATCAAATGTTGCACCTTAAATATACATTTGGCACAAATTACCCCAGCACAGCGTTCGCATTGTAGTAAACTTCTCTATGTTAGATAAAGACAAGGAGCCTAATGTGACAAATGTTGGACGTTAATGTGGAATTTTGCACAAATTGTGACTTTTTGTGCATGTTAAAAGATTTTTGTAACATAAAGGTATTTGTAGGATAAATATCCGCCATCTCGTTTCAAAGTCAGGTGCACGGACTCAACAGCGGTATCATAGATGGCAGGAAGCGGAGGTATATCAAGCACACAGGTAGGATAAAATTATAGAGCTTTGTTTTTCATAATTAAAAACTCCAGACAAACATGAATAAAAGTTCTTCTGATGCGTTTCAAACACTGTCAGTGTTCTTAGTTGTAGACTGTAATGTATTTGTATAAATGTATTTGAACCACAGCTTTTTGTAAAACAACTATTACAAGTCTAACATTTTGAACTTTTGTGTAACTTTTAAGTAGGTGTCCTGATCCAGGTCGGGGTTTGCTTCTTGCTTTTCTTTCCTCAACCTGGTTATGGTGGGGTTAACCTTTCCTGACTCTCTTTGGTTCGTGGGTGGCTATTTATTGGTGCCATTTCCGGTAGCATTTGTCAATGATAGTTCCAGTCTCTGGCTTGAGCAGCTGACCCATATACCCTAGTGATCCTTCTGCCTCTGACTACCCATATTTGTGCCTGACCCATTCCCTATCCCTTGCTTAGTGTGTGTTGGGTGGTTCCCTACAGTGTATGAGTTGGCTTGAATTCTGAACCCTGCCTCCAGCTTTCTGTCTCTGTTACTAAGTTTTCCATCTGGCTTTGAGTCTTTGGCTTGTACCCTGACTACATCTTCTGTCCCACGTTTTGGATCCTGCTCTCCCACCTGGTTCCAATTTCTGGCTTTTCTCTGACCACACGCATTGCTGTGACCTCTGGTACTTCATCTTCCTGTTTGTTGCTGACCAGCCTGTCTGAATACTCTACCGCCTCCTAGTGGCGCTCTGTACTGTGGTGCTACACGGTCAGTGCTACCTGTTTCCCCTTACCTGTGCCCCCTGGTGGAGATTGTGTGCAACTGCCTTGCAGTTGCATTACACTAGGACTGCATTCATAAATATGTTATATTAAGAGCCAAAAAGTTAACCGTGTTCCATTTTCTTGAGATCCTTAATGTTACGTGTACGAAGGTACTAAAAAATGGGGTATTAAATGGCTAACAACACTGATAAATTTGGCAGTGGTACTTAAGATCAGAAAATGTTGCAAACTGCGCCACAATTTGGGTGCAAACGCAATGTCCCCTACTATGGGTCAACAAGCTGGTATTGAAACTAGAGTGGTTGTCGTTTCTAAGGTGCTGATTTTTTTAAGCACATGGTTTCCACCTGTCCCGTCTGATTTACTGATACACAGGTGTTATAAATTACTTTTAACTTGTTTTAATTAAAAATCTAATGTCTTTCTCATTAGGGGAATGACGTGTGTTGTAATTGATGTATGTTTTTCTATATAGAAAATGCCATTTCTTGAATGTATCACGTGAGAAAGGAAGCTATAGAATAGATGTCAATGGACCTGCGATTTCCACTTCTAGGCCTCGCGATGAGCATCCGTGCCAGATACTGTATATCTCTTGTGTCACTTTAACTGCATAGACTTTCCGCTTTTTTGAATACTCTCCCTTTAATCTCTTACTGAACGAGCCTTTTCTTGCATGTGAATTTTCGGGATTTCCAACTGAAGTTTTGCCAGGCGCAAAATCCCTTAAATCAAGTTGCAGCTCTTACAACACTAACCCTCCAACTATGAATGATCCTTAATGTCCAGGCGTCTTCAGAGTCGCTCTTAGGACTGGTTCTTGGTTTCTTGAATGCGGCCTGTTACACCAACTACATTGTAAGGTCCCGGGAATTAAAAATAAATTAACTTCCAATGTAATTATCTAAACAAATCGATGATTATTTTGGAATTAATATAAAAGATTTCCAAGGTAAACGCTTCTTAGACCCACACAGGCTTCGGTACATTTTTTTTACTATGAATATTTTCAAAAAATGTAAAATATTAGAAATGTAAAGATATTTTTAAGAATTAATTTTCCAGGTCTTGGGATTTTATTTTAACTTCCATAAACATTAATGCACTAATATTGGTATATCATTGACTGATCTGTTTTCTGCCATGCCCATAGATAAGGGACCAATTTAACCTTTTTTAATTTTTTTAAAATAAAATTAGCATCTAAAAAATTTGTCACTTCCCCTCTGAACACTGAACGTGTCTATTAATGCAAGAAGCAGATTGTCTTCTCTCGTTCCTTAATTTGTTTCATCTAAAAGCAATTCACTCAACATCTTGTCGCCCTCTGGCAGCATGGTTTGCTTATCTGCACTTAATTTCTCATTTGGACCAAAACAAACTCTTTATAGCAGTCTGCTAACTGGAAGGGTGGGGGATGGCGTTGTTGTGAGTGTCAGGGAAACACCAAAACAAAGCCAAATCCAATGAATTGCTTCCTCTCCAGTGAGCAAAGTGTTAATACCAATGAGCAAGAAGGAGGCGGCTGTCGAATATATATTTGAAAAAAAAAAAATTCCCAAAATTTTCAATTTCTAGAGATGAAATGTAAAGAGCAGATAATTTAAACATTGATTCCAACTAAATTTAATGAGCCATAAAGGACAAGAAGAATTATCTAAATTCATTTGTTATAGAATTTTATAGAATTTCACATTTCCGCTTGGAGCGATATTTACTTAAAAGGAAAAATTTCCTGTTTCCATGAGCCACATTTGGATTTTTCAGGTAAATTATCCCATTCTAAATATTTTCAGATACTGTTTCTACTGTATTTAATCTAATGTGTTTCCAGAAAAGAGACATTTCAGAAGCGGCCTCTGAAGTACCAAGGATTGTGCATTCAGTCTTGCTGCACAATGCCAGCCACAAAAGCCTGTCTTGTGCAATAACAAAAGTGTATTATTTGCTGGTGTTATCTGTCACAGGCTAATAATGAGCCCACGTCAAATCTCGGGGTATTTTTAGAAAGGAACATTTTCTGGTTTTCTTTAGTGTTTGTGAAAGAGGAATGCAAATGCTAAATATAATTACAGTTAAATATATATTGTCACCGAATGATTGGGTAAATATGTATTCTGCTTTATGTAAGGTTTGTGCACGTGTTCTGGTGTAATGAAGAATTAAAAGGCAAAAATGAAGTAAAAATACAAGAAAAAAAAGCATAGGTGTCACAGACATAATGTATGGTCAGCATCGACCACATAGATTCCTGAATGTACATTATAGGTATAAAAACATAAGTGAGTGTAATGTATATGCATACAGTATATACCAACATATATATATATATATATATATATATATATATATATATATACTATTTTTAAGTCTATCACCAGTACAACATAAAGTATGTGTCCTCAACATTAACAAGGCAGTGCGTACAGTATATACTAGTCTGAGGTGTGTGTATATATATATATATATATATATATATATATATATATATATATATATATATATATATTCTAATAAACATATTACACACAAATAAAGAAATATATAAGTACATATATATATATATATATATATATATATATATATATATATATATACACACACACACTGGTATATATGCACTTTTTTGTAATAAAATATATATACATGTATATACACGTATATAAATGTAAATAAATATGTTAAAAAAATATCTAAATATATATGTTCTTTTTTATTTTTATATCTGTATTTTTAAACATATTTACACTATATATATGTGACCAACTTTTCCAACACTACACTCTCTCTACCCTTTAGATAAAAGTGCTGCTAAATAAATCAGTGAATCAAACTTTGCTGCAGCCAAATTAGAAGCTTGTAAGAGAACAGAGCTCAAACTCCAAATCCTTGTAAGACCAAGGGAATAAACACGTCTTCCCAGCGTAGGCCTCATATGTATTCTTATCATCCGCACAGAGATGTCAGGATTCACCTGTCAGAGAGTCAACTAGAATATATTTTGCTATCTGGCTTAATGATATGGTTTAACCGCTTCGCTGCCGTGCCCATTTGGGTATTGATGACGTGACAGACTGGGATCCGTAGTGGATCACAAGATAATTTGGAATATGTGACCTGATGCAAGCGGTGCCACAGACAAGTCATAATGATTTTAGTGTAACTAGAAGTGCTTGGTGGGTAAGTGATAACATTTGCATATTTCTGTGCGATCGTTAGTGTGCAAAAACTTACTTTTGTCTTCCAGGAATCAACATCATTTCATTTGCTTAAGCAACTATTAACAACAGATGAACCAAAATAATGCTGCTTCCCATTATACCGCCCATCCGCCCTAATAAACAGCAAGGCTCGTTTTACTTAGTGAAGATATGGGATATTTGGGGTATGTAAAAGGCCATTTGGCAAGTTTATTTCCACACCATGGACTTAGTAAGAAAGAAAAAAAAGAGGCCTAGAAAGAAAAGGCTCTTGACATTACAAATGAAGAAGCTATGAGGTCATGTGTCAAGAGGCAGCACACTGAGCCACAACACAATGATAGACCTCCGAGGTCGTAAGTTTCAGCCACAACCAAGAGGCGGCCTGTACAATGCCGAACCCATTAAGTCACAGGGTCTGGCTGAGCAAGAATTAAAGAGTTAAAAGAGCAGGATAGGGTTTACAATGCCACACATTAAGTCTTTTATTTAACTCTTTAAATACCAAAATTCTGCCCATGCCAACAGGGGCTTGATGTGACCACCGAGTGTTTTAGGGCCTCCGAAGATCATCATGAGCAGGTTGCACAGTTAAAAAAAAAACATCAGGCAAATAAATGTCATATAAAACACCAAACATTCAAGGAAAAAGCTCCAGGTACCGGATTTAAGAAGAGGTTTCTGAAACAACAAGCCTGCAAGTGCACTGCACGTGTAATACCATGTGTACACATTACACATCCCATTAAAAGAAAATAAACTAGTAAGTTATCAGGCCAGCCCCTGTGCAAATAAACAGGAGGGAAGGAGGCCAATGGCCGTTACATACGGTCACTCTAGTAGGAACATAAATACACCTGGACCTTCCTGATGTCCTGGACATGACACTGACAATGCACAGCGTGCAGTCCGGTCACATAACAATGCTTGCACACCGCGTGTAATGATATACCGTATGGGCATGTAACCTACAGCACATCTAATTTACTGCGCGCATTATCAGCAACATGGATTTTACAATTAAAATAATGCACATGTAAATTCATGTCAGGCTTCCGGGTCCAATCACAAACTGCAGTGGGCTAAGTGGGTGCGGAAATTTACGCACATGGTCGAAGAAAGAAATCACAAGGTTAAAATATAATAAATGGGATGAAAAGTAAAAAATAAAAATATGGAATGGATGGATAAATGGAAGATGAGTAGATAGATAGATAGATAGATAGATAGATAGATAGATAGATAGATAATGGTGGCAGCACTCCAAAGTTTGATGGTGGAAAAATAGGCATGTGCTAATTAAAATCTGTTTTTCCACCATCGAACTTTAGGGTGCTGCCTCCAATTTTGGGAGATTTCCTTGAGGTGACAACCTTGGAGGCTTTGCAGCTTACAGATAAGAGCTGCTTCAATTTTTCTCTTATTTTTAGATATATAGATGATTGAAAGAAAGTAGATAAATTAGATAGTTACATAGATATAGATGGTCGGATAGATGGAGACAGAAGGAATATTTATTCATCGATCTTAGCTATATGAGTCTTGAGCTACACTTATGCTGGTCCTTATATTGGCACCATACTACTCCACATCCTACCATCTAATGGTCATTGAACTTTCTTGAAAAAGACCGCAATGTCCATCCCGTAGAAAGCATTTGTCCCCGCACTCTTGCGTATCTTTCGCCTGGCCCATCACATGCGTAGACACAAGTGAGAAGACTTGTAAGGCAGTCAAACAGGCATGACCAGAAGTGAGAATATACACAACAAACAGAGGAGGAAGAGGAATGAAGAGCAGTCCGTACACAGCGTGGCCTGTCATCGCCCTGTGATAGCCCAGGATAGGCTGCACACCTGTACGCCACAGCACAAACAGCCACCTGTTACCCGCCTCTTCAAAAAAAACATAATTAGATAGCGCTTAAAGCTCTAGTCTGCATTGTGATCGCTCTAATTATGACTTTATATGAGAAAATATTTGGTACGTGGAAAATATATGATAAAATAGGACTGATAGCTTAGCGCCTAAAGGGTTAAAGTCTTAACATGTTAAAAAATATGTGAAGACACCTTGTGGCGCAGCAGGATTCACATGTATCTCCACGTCATGGTGCCAGTCTGGATAAGTAAGTCCCCCTGGCATGTAACCAGTACCTGGCACGTCACTAGTAAACAGAGAGCTCTGGGTGTATGGGCACTGGTGGACCAGGCAGATGTCACCTGTACATTTATTATGAACCGTAGATGCCAGGCCAACGCCGAAATGATTTTATGATACGATATATACGTACTACAGAGTCTGGGATATATTTTGGCATCGCACTTAATGAAGCGTACAAGTCTATAGACATTCCACAATCGAAGCCCCTGATATGCATTAACCCCTTCATCAAGAATGAAACACCGTCTCTTCTATCATCTCTCTTCAGCTGTCAACAGATGAAGAGACGATTCCCACAGAAATGTGTAAGGAGACAGTGGACGTGTGCCAGGAATATCGCAGCACCGTGTGTGCCCAGAGGTCTGCCCCTTTTGTGGAAGCTTCGCTACAGACGGGTAAAGGGGGTCAAATTGGAGATGATTCGGAAACAAGGTCTCCGAGGTTACACAAGGGGAAGTCTGACACTTGCTGTATATGCAAATCCGTGCCACTTACCTGCCTGGCTGCATGCCCCCTGAAGTGCTCCAAGTGCCCACAACACGACCAGCCATCCAAAGTAGAGATGCTGACTAGCTCCACACATCCTTATGATGCAGGTCATTTTAAATCCTTTCCAAAATTACATGTCCCAGGGGCATATCCTTCCCTCCCAAATCTCAGAGTATGTCTAAGTGTCAGACAGGAGCTCCGGGCTTCTTCTGACAGTGACAGGAAAGTTATTTCCAAGCAGCTGGGTATCCTCTATACACTGGATTCTTCGTCTTGTATATTCTGCTCACTTTATGTCAAGTCCTGGGGCTGTCAAAGCCTTGAACGTATGTGCCTGTGTAGTGCACGGTGTAGGCTGCTAGCTCCATACAATCGTATGGGAAGCTGTACGGGCAGCAGAGATCTGCCACATAGGACCTCCCCGCCTTGGACAGCAAGAACGCCTACTCATAGGACTTTGTGCAGCTGATTGGATAAGGCATTGCTACTGAACTTGAAATCCACATGCAGGTTGCACCTGTCTCTCCCGCCTGTTACAGTCAGGACAGCACATGCCAGGGAGAGGGGGGCAACTGGCATAGTGGTGGGCAGCGAAGGGGGCACAACTGGTCAACTCTAGCCTATGACTCATGAGCAAAATAGGATTAGAAAAAGGTCATTGTTATTTTATCACAAAGAGACTGGTCCGCACATAGTGCCATATAAAAGTACATCCTATGCATAATAATAATAATGATAACAATAATAATAATAATAATAATAATAATAATAATAATAATAATTTAGATTATGCTAATATAGGAAAGATTATTTATAAATGCGCTTCAAAAAAAAAAAAAAGCAAATGTCCGGTGCTGTACTAACTCAGAACGTGTCTATATTTATTATAATCTGGGTATTTTTACCTAAGATTACTTAGCTACCCCATTTATTTTCTCTCTCTTCTTATCAGTACAGTAAGGGTTACTCATACTCATGAAGACCCGAGTTATAATGTAAGGCTTTTCTTCTCCTGGGGAAAAGATTCCATTTTCTGCCTTTGCTTTCACCTAAATAATCTGGGCAAAGTAAAGTGGCTTGATGGCTCCTCTCCTGGCACTGAGGAGGCACATGCCACGCCACAGCCAGTCACCCATAGCTCATTCCTCTACAGTATAGACTGGAGCATATACGTTTATTATTTATCTTTTTACAAATGATGTTTGTTTTGATCTTTTGCAATATTTTTCTGTCTATCCATATACAGATATCGTCAAGTGAAAAGTCAAATCTGGACGAAAAGAATGGCTGGAATATTGTCTGTGGGTCTATGATGGGCTGTTTACTGAATTTGGGTCCTATACAGTCCGGCATTATGCTCTGTCTGGGGAGGGGGTGAAGCTGAAGCTGCTCCGAGCTGTTTGAATGGATCTTTTCAGCACGCTGCCTTGTGCAGTCTCCTCAATCTTTGGGTATTTCTCAGAGGCTAGCACCCTCTAGTGACAAACTGGAGAAATTTACTCCAGTTACTTTATTCCAGTCCGAGTGAGGTAAAACACTAAGGACCAGTGTCGGACTGGCGTGCCAAGGGCCCACCAGCAACATTGACTTTCGGGGCCCACTTTTCACCTGCATACAATTATTATACTACCCTCGTTCACATATTTACCTATATCTGTACATAATAATAAACTCAGTAGTTTGGTTAATGAATGATGATATGCTGCTTTTTTTCTGTAAGAGTAAATCATGTGAATTATGCTAAGTACTGCCCATACAGTGGGGTTGGGGGCCCAGATCTGCACAAGGGTCCTACGGGGGATTCCCCTGTTACCCTGTGGGCCAGTCTGAGCCTGCTAACGACAGATCCACATTGGATGTACTCACTAATGAACTATGGGCAGAAAGTAGCTGCAGCTAGTAGATGACTTTGAATCATTTTAACAAAAAATTAAAATGTAGGTTGCAGATTAAATATTTCATTATAGGGGTTTTCCTAAGTAAGCAACTGATAAATTATCACTAACAGATACCATCACTTGCTAAGGAAAGGGGTTCTCTGAGAATAGAAAAAAAATAATAAATTTCATTATAAATAATTCCTAAATACCTTTAATTAGCAAATCACACTGGTTTTGTCTAAGGGGGTAATCAATATAGTATAATATAATGGCTGCCATCTTGTTACACCGATACCTGTAAGCACGTGGAGTTGGAAGCTCTGCCCCTTCCTATATATGTAGGATGATGTACTCACAGTGAATATTCTGATCGGAAACTGGAGATAGAAGGGGTGCTGAGATAGGCCGGAGTCACACTAGCGTATAATACAGACGAGTGCTATGCGAGAAAACATCGCATAGCACTCAGCTCAGTGTTAATCTATGGGGAAGCTCACATCACCTTTTTTTTTCTCGGCGTACACTACGTGCGAGTGAAATTGCAGCATGCTGCGATTTTACGCTTATATCAGCTGGACTCGTCAATGCAAGTCTATGGGTGCGAGAAAAAATCGGACACCACACGGACCATCAGTGTGACTTGCGAGAAATACACCCACATTTTCCTCATTTCAGTCCATTGAGCCATCAAATTCAATGAGGAAAAGCAGTGAGAAAGGTAAAGCCATAAGGATGCCATACGGATACTTACATGCGAGGAAATTGCATCAACGCATTGCAAATGGATTACACACGGATGACCAAACGGAGAACACTTGTGCGACTCTCAGCCGAGAGAATTGGACCGATTTTTCATACAGTAAGTGTGACGCCGGCCATAAGAAGAGGCTGCTCACACTACTCTACTATCCACCCTGTTTATCTGATCTAATATTGGAGACACCAGGGGCGCTGAGGAAACAGGCTGCACACACTGTGGTCCATCATGCTGGAGATACCAAGGGTGCTGAGGTAAGAAGAGCCTGAACAAGCTGCTGTCCATCCTGTTTATCTGATCTAATATAGGAGAAACCAGGGGTGCTGAAGTAGGAAGAGGCTGCTCACATGGCTGTCCTTTCCTTCTTTCTGATCTAATACTGGATATACTCTTGCTGTCCTCCCCCTCTGTCTAAACTAGTTCTGATGATACAGGGGTGCTGAGGTAAGAAGAGGTTGCTTACTTTGCTGTGCACCCTGTCTTCTGATCTAAGGCTGGAGATACCAGGAGAGCTGAGGTAAGAAGAGACTACTCACACTGCTGTTCTCCCTGTGCATCTGAGCTAATGGAGACACCAGGGGTGCTGAGGTAAGACGAAGCTGCTCACACTGCTGTCCACCCTGTCTTTCTAATCTAATGCTAGAGATACCAGAGGTGCTTAACAAAAGAAGAGTCTGCTCATAGAGCTTTCCATCATGTCTACCTGATCTAATACTAGAGATACCAAGGATGCTGATGTAAGAAGAGGCTGCTCACACTGCTGTCCACCCTGACTTCTGAACTAATGTTGAGATACCAGGAGTTCAGAGGTAAGAAGAGGCTCCCCCCACTTCTCTTTTCACTGTGTATCTGATCCAATATTGGAGACACCAGGGGTGCAGAGGTAAGAAGAAGCTGCTCACACTGCTGTACACCCTATCTTTCTAATTTAATACAGAGATACCAGGGGTGCTGAGGTAAGAAGAGTCTGCTCATACTGCTGTCCACCCTGTCTATCTAATCTAATATTGGCAATATCAGAAGTGCTGAGATAATAAGAGGCGGCACACGCTGCTGTCCATCATGTCTTTATGATCTAATCTTGCAGATACTAGGGATGCTGAGGTAAAAAGGGGCTGCTCACACTGATGTTCAGGTTAAGGTAACAAAGGGCAGGGAATAGAGTTGAGGTAGCTGAGGCTTGAAAAAGTGCTTTGTCAAGTCTAAAGCACTTTAGGCTTACTTGCATATTGATTCAAATGGCAATTTCTCAGTAACAGAGGAACAGAATAGCAAGTTAAAGATAGGGATGGAATTGACTCTGCAAGCACTTCAAGCACAAATAAACATTTTTCTTGGGGGGGGGGGGGAGGTCAAATCCTGCTGAAATATTCCATTTTATTTGCATCTTTACAATTTTCTTTTTTTGTCTTGTGGTATTCATTAACTTTTTTGATTTGTTTTTGCACCAATTTTCATCTTTCATTTTTATCCCTCAACTTTTTTGATGCCTGTTTAGAGCAAAAAGTTTCATATTCTGCGAAAATGTCACAACATTTTTATCTATACATAAAATCACTCCAGGGAGAGCCTGCAGTACATTTGCGCAATAAATCTTGGGACTTTTTAAAAAGTCACAATTGATGAATCAGTTGAAAACGTCTGAAAACTTCAAACCTTGCCCACAATAGAAAAAACAAGCAAACACATATAAAACTGACTTAAAGGCCCATAGTAAATGAAGAATAAAGCTCAAAAGAATGAATAAAATAAATACTGAATTGGGTCCATTGACTTTCTATTCCTGGAGAATCTCTTTAAAGGAGCTAATGTGCAGGTCATAGCAGCACCTCCAAATATTCGGGACGCATCTCTAAATTTGAGTTTGGAGTTGATGATATTATTGACCTCTCATGAGTTTAATCTAAAAAAATGTGTTTTCTTCTAAAAGGGTTGGACAAAATTCTAATTTGATATGTCATTGACCTATATTAAAAGACCATATTGCTGATGTTTGTAATCTTGGACCTCTTCTGATTTTTAGAATAAAATAAGAAAATATCCCATTTATAGCATAATTAAGACCCAGGGAATTCTGTTACAAAAAACCTAACACAGTTTTCTAAGCAAACTATCATTGATTTGAATGGACCTCTGCCTTAAATATTGTGTTAGCGCTTCAATAACAGAAATCTATGAACATTCCCAAAGGGGTTTAAGTGATGCATATTGGGTCCTTTCATTCTGAAAATCAGTAATGGTTCAATATAGTCTACTTTGCCAATGTGATCTTTCATGTGTCTCTGACAAATATGTTACTTATGATTAGAATTCCTTTTCAATGTTCTTGATGCATTCATATATTCATTAACTGCATGCTGTTCAATAGTGTTTGTGTATAAGAGGGCTGTTTAATCCCTTCTCGACATGCACCATACATGTACTGCTCTGTGGGAGCTGCTTTCCTGCAAACAGTTGTACAGGTATGGCGCACCGATCGGTGAGCGCCGCAGCGAGTGGGTGCGGGTGTCAGCTCTGTGTGAATGAATGGGTCTATGCACATGTCAGTATGTTTTCACGGACTGTGTGTCCATGTGCAAAACATGCAGACATGCCAATTTTGACCCGGACACACGGGCCACAAAGTGTGCTACACACGAACACACAGAGGACAGTGAGCAATGTCCTCCGTGTGCACGGATGGCTGCCGGGGAAGTAGCGCTACTGTAAGCGCTGTTCCCCTGCGTGTGGTGCTGAACGTGGCTTTCATTCACTCTTCCATGCTGTGCCGGTGAGCAGTGTGAGCAGGGGAGAATGAATGAATTAAAAGCCCGACGTGGGGTCCCCCCTATGATTTTAAACCAACCCGACAAAACTCACAGGTGCAGGCTGCTTTTCTCAGGCTGGTAAGGGGCCATGGATATGGCCCCCCCAGCCTAAAGACAGCAGCCCGCAGCTGTCCAGAAAAGGCTCATTTATTAGATGCGCTAATTCTGGAGCTTTGCCCGGTTCTTCCCACTTGCCCTGTAGTGGTGGCAAGTGGGGTAATGAGGGGTTAATGTCACCTTCCTATTGTAAGGTGACATTAAGATGACTTAGTAATAGTGAGGTGTCAATAAGGCTGGTTTCACACTTGCGTTTTGATCTGCAGCGTTTTAAACGCATCTGCAAACGCATGAAAAAACGCATGTAAACGTGTACAAACGCAGCGTTTTTTAGACGCATGCGTTTTCACATGCGTTTAAAAAAACGCAGCGTTTGACCGCGTTTACATGCTTTTTTTCATGCGTTTGCGTTTTTTTTGCGCAAGAAGAGAAATTTCACAATAGCAAAATCAAGATAACCAGACACCACCAATGGGACTACAGAGGGCATATATGATGGGCTCTCTATATATAGACCCTACGGCTACTTAAATTTTAACAGCTTGCTACTGTATCCTGTGTCATGATGGATCTTCGCATGGAGAGCTTTTATTTCAACCTGGATTTCAGCTTCAAGATGTTTCTGGCCTGTGCTTTTGCTTGGGAGCAAGACCGAAACCGCGAAAGATGGAGAAGGAGACAACGTAGGCTTTTTTGGAGGCACCCGATTATTGAAGTGCATGAGAGGCGTGGAGCCTATCACACGCTCTATGCCGAGCTGAATGCCAACCCGGAGAAATTCCAGGAGTACACGAGAATGTCGCACCCACTACCCACCACGGACATGTGGCGTGAAATTGCTGTAAAATTCTGGAATGTGTGTGATTTCCCCAACTGTTTAGGAGCGGTGGATGGAAAGCACATCCGCATTATCAAACCTGCCAGAACCGGATCGGAGTTTTTGAACTACAAGAAATATTTTTCTGTAGTGCTCATGGCAATAACTGATGTGGACTGTCGCTTCATCGCCGTGGACATTGGAGCTTTTGGCCGTGGCAACGATTCCCAGACTTTCAAGAGCTCGGATATGGGCCGGCGTGTGTATGGGAACAATTTTAATTTTCCCCCTCCACAGCCTCTCCCCAACACTCAAGGCCCACCGTTGCCATTTGTTATGGTTGGGGATGAGGCCTTCCAGATGTGTGAAAATCTACTGAAGCCCTATTCCAGTCGTGACTGGGACTACAGACTGACGAGGGCCCGAAGAACAGTAGAGTGTACCTTTGGCATTCTGGTCACTAAATGGCGTATTCTTGCATCAGCCATAAATCTAAAAGTGGAAACAGTTGACGAGGTGGTCAAAGCCTGTGTGGTTCTCCACAATTACATAATTACTAAGGAACGACCCCACATTGAACTGGATGAACCAGTTGCACACCCTCTGCCTGATTTCCAGCATCACCCGCTGCGGTCAACTGCAGCCGTTGGTCTCATGCGGGACCAATTTGCTGCTTATTTTGATTCAGATATTGGACCGGTGTCATGGCTGGACAATGTTGTGTAAATGTCCTGTTGTATCTTTATGTGTACCAGTAATTTTCTACAATGAAAATAATGTTTCACATTAATAAACTTTAGTGTTGGTTGTGTTGACCGTGTCGCCTATCTTTTTCCTCTCCAAACCAAGGTTACCCAAAAACGGGCAGTAAACCATGTCATATCCCCCTTTTTTTTGCATATTCCACACTACAAATGTTAGTAGTGTGTATGTGCAAAATTTTGGCACTGTAGCTTTTAAAATAAAGGGTTAAATCGCGGAAAAAATTGGCGTGGGCTCCCGCGCAATTTTCTCCACCAGAGTAGTAAAGCCAGTGACTAAGGGCAGATATTAATAGCCAGGAGAGGGTCCATGGTTATTGGCCCCCACCTGGCTACAAACATCTGCCCCCAGCCACCCCAGAAAAGGCACATCTGTAAGATGCGCCAATTCTGGCACTTGGCCACTCTCTTCCCATTCCCGTGTAGCGGTGGGATATGGGGTAATGAAGGGATAATGTCACCTTGCTATTGTAAGGTGACATTAAGCCAGATTAATAATGGAGAGGCGTCAGTTATGACACCTATCCATTATTAATCCAATTGTATGAAAGGGTTAAAAAAACAAACACACATTACAAAAAAGTATTTTAATGAAATAAACACAGGTTGTTTTAATATTTTATTGCTCTCTCAATCCACCTGAAGACCCTCGCTCTGAAAAATAATAAACCAACAATATACATACCTTCCGATGATCTGTCACATCCCACGAGGTAAATCCATCTGAAGGGGTTAAAATATTTTACAGGCAGGAGCTCTGCTAATGCAGCTGTGCTCGTGCCTGTAAAAACCCCGGGGAATTAAGGTAATGTAGGTCAATGACCTGTATTTACCTTCATTCGCGGTGATGCGCCCCCTGCTGGATGTCCCTAGAACGTGGGAAAATATTTACCAGGCTTGAGGTCTTATGAGGACATCCAGCAGGGGGCACATCACCGCGAATGAAGGTAACTACAGGTCATTGACCTACATTACCTTCATTCGCGGTGATGCGCCCCCTGCTGGATGTCCTCATATGACCTCAAGCCTGGTAAATATTTTCCCACATTCTAGGGACATCCAGCAGGGGGCGCATCACCGCGAATGAAGGTAAATACAGGTCATTGACCTACATTACCTTAATTCCCCGGGGTTTTTACAGGCACGAGCACAGCTGCATTAGCAGAGCTCCTGCCTGTAAAATGATTTAACCCCTTCAGATGGATTTACATCGTGGGACGTTACACATCTACGGAAGGTATGTATATTGTTGGTTTATTATTTTTCCTTTGTTACAGAACGATGGTCTTCAGGTGGATTACCAGTATAATAAAATATTACAACAACCTGTCTCTTTATTTCATTAAAATACTTTGTAATAATGTGTGTGTGTTTTATTAACCATTTCATACAATTGGATCAATAATGGATAGGTGTCATAATTGACGCCTCTCCATTATTAACCTGGCTTAATGTCACCTTACAATAGCAAGGTGGCATTAACCCTTCATTACCCCATATCCCACCGCTACACGGGAGTAAGAAGAGAGTGGCCAAGTGCCAGAATCGGCGCATCTTCCAGATGTGCCTTTTCTGGGGTGGCTGGGGGCAGATGTTTGTAGCCAGGGGGGGCCAATAACCATGGACCCTCTCTAGGCTATTAATATCTGCCCTCAGTCACTGGCTTTACTGCTCTGGTGGAGAAAATTGCGCTGGAGCCCACGCCAATTTTGTCCGCGATTTAACCCTTAAATTTAATAGGTACAGTGCCGAAATTATGCACATACACACTACTAACATTAGTAGTGTGGAATATGCAAAAAAAAGGGGGATATGACATGGTTTACTGTATGTAAACCATGTCTCATATCATGTTCGGTTTGAAAAGCCGGCAATTGAATTTCCGGCTTTTAACATATATCGCGCTGAAGTAAATACAAATATATATATATATATATGTGTGTCTCAATGACACATTATATATATATATATATATATATATATATATATATATATATATATATATATATAAAGAAACCCGACTTTGGACCGAAGATCGCCGATGGCCGACCCGATCCCACAGTGAGATCGGGTGGGGTTTCACCAAACCCGACTTTGCCAAAAGTTGGCGACTTTTGAAATTGGCCGATCTGTTTCTCTCAACCCTAGTGGTTATACAAGGCAGTTATCTACTCAACAGGTCAGGTGTCATAACTTTTGAGTTTTTGAACACCTGACCTGTTCAGTAGAGGACTGCACTATATTTCCACCATTTTCTCTTAATACTGCCACACTAGGCATATACAAAAAGAGATTATGGAGATACAGGTTATATTTTTGGGGCCACCTCATATCTGTATACTAAAGACACACATATAGCTGCAGTCTTGTATTTTTAACTACTGGAGATATGTTGTGGCCCAAAAAGTAAGTGTGTGGCCAAGTTTCTTGGCGCACGGTGTGTGTTGGCCGCGTCGATATACACAATAAACCAAACATAATTGTGGCAAATCAAACTAGTTTTATTTTGTTAACAATGTAAAAAACTTATTTTTTTGAACCGCGCCGGCTTGGGGTTGAGTGATGAAAACAGGGGGTGTGAAGAACTGAGGCCTGGCTAACCGTGGACGACGCAGTGGAGGCAAGAGAAGGGGCTATGAAACTAGAAGGGTCTGGAAGTTCGGGGATGGGGCTTGACACATGAGAGGCTTGAGACGCACTGGAAGGGTGAGACAAAACTGACAATACAGACACATCGGTAGGTGAAGGGGGAGGAATACTAAGAGTTTTTTTTTTTTTTCTTTTCTGATTTTTTTTTTGGCTTTGCCTGGTAGGGGGATGTCTTGGTGGGCTCATACGCTGTAGCGTGGTGGCGGGAGACCCGTCAGGGTCGGGCTGCACTGTCTCACAGTCCATTGCGCTTATCGAGCGCTCGCCCATGCCAGAGTCGTGCTGCATAGTGGTGGGGGTGAAACATAAAGCCCTGCCAGGGTTCTGCTGCATCGTCGTGGGTCCGGTCCTGAAAGCCACGCCAGGGTCCTGCTGCATCGTGGTGGGTCCAGTCCTGAAAGCCACGCCAGGGTCCTGCTGCATCGTGGTGGGTCCGGTCCTGAAAGCCACGCCAGGGTCCTGCTGCATCGTGGTGGGTCCGGTCCTGAAAGCCACACCAGGGTCCTGCTGCATCGTGGTGGGTCCGATCCTGAAAGCCACGCCAGGGTCCTGCTGCATCGTGGTGTCAGTGGAGGAGGTCTAAGCCGGAGCAGCGGTGGTCACGGTGGTGGCGGTGGGATGTCCAACTGCACTCGTCATGGTGTTGGCGCTGTAGTGGAGTCCGCCTGTGGAAGGAATTGAGATGGCCGTGCAGTGGTATGCAGCAGAGGTCGGCATGGAGGTTAATCGTGACAGTGACGGCACAGTTGGATATGCCGCCACTGTCTGCTGTAAATAACGACTCTGCTGCATAGCCTGCACAAAGCAGCATTGCAGGCCTGCATAACACTGAGCTGGAGATCAGGGCTAAGGTGTTCCGACATGCCCTGCTCAATTTGGTTGAAAAAATGATGAGCTGGCCTCTGGAGGTCGGCTTTAACTTGATCAAGGCTTTTGGCGACCTCCTGGATACGGCAATTCAAGAGGTTATGAGAAACATCCATTCGGTCACTTAAAGCCTTGATTGCTTCGTGTAAAACCGAGCTCAAGTGCAAAAACTTGAGCATGAGTGACCTGTCCGAAGCCCTCTGTCGCTGCCGGGATGAGCCCAAAAAAAAGGGTGCAGTGGAAGAGGACTGCGAAAGGGGAAGACGTGATGGGCCAGCTCCCTGGTCTCCAGTTAGTGTGGAAGGCCCACCTGCTGCCGGATGAAGGACCGCTCCAGAACCTGGGCCGACAGTCGTGCTGTGTGTGCTGTGAAAAAAGGAAACAGAAAATTAATACCAAAAAATAACCAGACGCTAAATCCTGTGGAATTTTAAAATACAGATTATGTCAATACAATACAACCGAAAGCATGTGAGAAAAACTTACGTTCTCTGGACAAGGACCGGTCTTAAAAATGACAGCACGCGATGATATTTGTACAGTCTGATCCTTGCTCCTGAACCACTGGCAGCACGACTCTCTTGGCGCAGATCCTTGTTGAAGCGGTCCTTCATGGAATGCCAACGTGTTTTGACTTTGTCCACTGTTAAAAAAAAAAAAAAATATGGTCAGGACATGGAATTTTTGACGTTCAAAGACAACTGTGTGTGATGAGAGAAACTCCGGAGAGTTTCTTTCATCACACACAGTCAAGAGAACACGGCAAAGGTCTCTGCCGCTTCACACTGCAGTGCAATACTTACCAAATGCACTACAGACCCATGGCGTGGCATTGTCCCATCCATCCCACAACGCTTGGGCCACCTCATTCCATAAACGGCGGAGCATGGTGTTCATCGAATGCAGCGGATCCCGGCTGTCCCACAACGGAACTCGCTCCTGGACCAGAGTTATTAGCAGGTCGTTGTCGATAAGGTCATCATCCCGTCATGAAACCTAAAAATTAAAGACAATCATTACAGTTTGCTCCATCACATAAGGAAAAGAAAGAGAACAGATGATGAGAAATGGCATGAATACGAAAGCAAACATACAAATTGATTCCATAAGAAAAATTTAAAGAAATACGAGTGTAAAGAAAGGAAGATTCAAGAATTTTACAAAGAGGACAGTCAGCCATGTATACATACCTGCTGCCGTCTTCCCACCGGACCTTGACTCCGCTGCTCCTGCCCGGTCTGAGCCTCAGTAGAAGTGCTCTAAAAAAAAATGAAAAATCAAATTGTCACATGTGTCGATGTGACAGTGAATACTTACCAATCTGACGAAGCAAATGCTCACCTCACTGACATGCTCCACTTCCAACTGACGTGGTTCAAACTCCTCACCAGATGAAGACTCCGAAGAAGACATTCTGAGGCATGTAGAAAGAAAGAAATGGAAGAAATTAGGACATGTAGAGCCAAAAAATAGAAAATAAAGGCATTGGTAGGACATACTCACATTGATCTGTGTCTTGTCCTCCAAAATGCGGTCTGCCAGTGTCTTGTCTTCTTGAGAGTCTGATGAGAAGTGTCTGGAAACTTTCCCCAACCTCCCTTTTATCACCTTGTTGGCTAGGGTTGTCTTATCAGTGTCTAGACATGGTTATCTTAATTGAAACGCATGCGTTCAAAAACGCATGCAAACGCATGTACGCAAAAACGCATGCGTTTCCATAGACATCAATGTATTTTTTGAC
The DNA here is from genome assembly GCF_051348905.1 of Ranitomeya variabilis. Lineage (NCBI taxonomy): Eukaryota > Metazoa > Chordata > Amphibia > Anura > Dendrobatidae > Ranitomeya > Ranitomeya variabilis. The sequence continues at coordinate 168,501,461 of NC_135238.1, forward strand.
GCAAATCAAACGCAAGTGAATGCATGCGTTTTTTTGCGGCAAAAAAAGCCTCTAGAAATTACTACATGTTGCATTTCTGCGACAGAACACATGCAGCAAAAAACCGCATGCGTCGTTAAACGCGGCCAAACGCGTACAAAAAAAAGCATGCGTTTTTAATGTTAAACATAGGGGAAAAAAACGCATGTGTTTTTTTCAGTACAAACGCTGCAGATCTAAACGCAATTGTGAAACCAGCCTAAGACACCTATTCATTACTAATCCCATAGTTGGTAAATGGTTCATTAAACATACACACATGCAGAATAAAGTATTTTAATGAAATCATACACCACACATTTTTGCCATCTTTATTGTACTGGTAATCCAAGCGATGCCCTCGAACTCATGTAAAAAATATAAAAATAGCAAACCAACAATATACCCATACCTGTTCGGTGTACAGTCAGTCTCACGCCGTAAACCATATTTGGGTAATAATAAATAATAATAATAATTTTTATTTATATAGCGCCAACGTATTCCGCAGCACTTTACAATTAAGCGGGGACATGTACAGGCAAATTCAATACTAGCTAAGACAATTTAAACAGTGACATTAGGAGTGAGGTCCCTGCTCGCGAGCTTACAATCTACAAGGAAATGGGGGGACACAATAGGTGAAAAGTGCTTGTTATTTCAGGTCTGGCAATTATAATAAATAGGGATTTTCATATAAAGCTGCATGATCCGGTCATCAGCCCGTGTGTTTAAGTGCAATAGTCAAGTATCAAGTGCAGTTATCATGTGCATGGAGGGTGTGGAGACAGATGAATAGTAGGGTGCAGATTCAGAATAATATTTGGAAGGAGGGAACAGGGCAAAGTTAGTTTACTGAGTAGTTGATGTGGTAGGCTTGTTTGAAGAGATGGGTTTTCAAAGTGCGCTTGAATAGGTCGGGGCTAGGTATCAGTCTGATCAACTGGGGAAGTGCATTCCAGAGAGCTGGCGCAGCACGAGAGAAGTCTTGGAGACGGAGGTGCGAGGTTCGGATTATGGGGGATGTTAGCCTTAGGTCATTTGTAGAACGGAGGGCACGTGTAGGGCGATAGACAGAGATAAGAGAGGAGATATAAGGTGGTGCAGAACTGTGGAGGGCTTTGTGCGTGAGAGAGATGAGTTTATACTGGACCCTGTAGCGAATGGGTAGCCAGTGTAATGACTGGCACAAGATGGAGGCGTCGGTGAAGCGGTTGGACAGAAATATGACCCTGGCTGCCGCATTCAAGATGGATTGGAGAGGAGAAAGTTTGGTAAGAGGGAGACCGGTTAGGCTACTTTCACACTTGCGTTTGGAGCCGCTGCGGAGGGCTGTGGACTTCCTCTGTGAAGCCCCGCCCTCCGCCGCTAGCTCCGCCTATTTCTGCATGCGGCCGGCATGCGGCCTGTGTACCTATATTTAACATTAGGTACGCAGGTCGTGCCGCAGTATGCGGATGTTGCCGCATGCGTCGTTTTGACGATGCGGAGACCAGTGTAGGACGCAGCTCGTAGCAATTTTTTTTTTCCGCATCGTCAAAACGACCCATGCGGCAGCATCCGCATACTGCGGCACGACCTGCATACCTAATGTTAAATATAGGTACACAGGCCGCATGCCGGCCGCATGCAGAAATAGGCGGAGCTAGCGGCAGAGGGCGGGGCTTCACAGAGGAAGTCCACAGCCCTCCGCAGCGGCTCCAAACGCAAGTGTGAAAGTAGCCTTAGAAGAGAGTTGCAGTGGTCCAGACGAGAATGAATAAGAGCGACAGAAAGAGTCTTAGCAGTTTCAAAGGTGAGAAAAGGTCGGATTCCTGAGATGTTTTTAAGATGCAGGTGACAAGAGCAAGTGAGTGATCGGATATAGGGAGTAAAGGAAAGATCAGTGTTGAATATGACCCCAAGACAGCGGGCATGCTGCTTGGGAGTTATGGTTGAACCCTCCAGGGTAATTTCTATGTTGGGATGAGTGAGGTTAGTAGAAGGGAGAAACACAAGAAGTTCCATTTTGGAGAGATTTAGTTTCAGATAGAGGGAGTACATGATGTTAGAGACAGCAGACAGACAATCGTTGGTATTTTGAATTAGGGTAGGGGTGATGACAGGGGAAGAAGAGTATAATTGGGTGTCATCAGCATAGAGATGATACTGGAACCCAAATCTGCTGATTATTTGTCCAATAGGGGCCGTATATAGAGAGAAGAGGAGGGGGCCTAGGACTGAGCCCTGCGGAACCCCGATAGTAAAGAGACGAGGAGAGGAAGAGGAGCCGGCAAAAGATACAGTGAAGGAGCAGTCAGAGAGGTAGGAGGAGAACCAGGAGAGGGCTGTGTCCCTGAGGCCTATGGAGCAGAGCATAGTGAGAAGGAGCTGGTGATCCACAATGTCAAATGCGGCAGAGAGATCCAGGAGAATCAGCAGAGAGCAATGACCTTTGGATTTAACTGTTATTAGATCATTAGAGACTTTAGTGAGGGCAGTTTCAGTGGAGTGTAAAGAGCGGAAACCAGATTGTAAGGGGTCGAGAAGAGAGTTATCTGAGAGATAGTGGATTAGATGGAAGTGGACAAAGCGTTCCAGGAGTTTAGAGATGAAGAAAAGGTTAGAGACAGGTCTGTAGTTAGCAGTGCAGTTCTGGTCCAGGGATGGCTTTTTAAGTAAAGGGGTTATGATGGCATGTTTAAATGAGGAGGGAAAGATACCTGAAGAAAGAGAGAGGTTAAATATTTTAGTCAGGTGACTGGTGACCACTGGTGAGAGAGACTGCAGGAGAGGTGAAGGAATGGGGTCATTGTTGCAGGTTGTAGGCTGAGCAGAAGCGAGGAGCTTGGAAACTTCTTCTTCTGAGACAGGCTCAAAGATGTCTAGTGAGCTTGAGGTACGGCAGGGAAGGGGATCCAGGCACTGAGGAGATTGGGCTGAGATATCCTGATGGATGTGGTTGATTTTTTCTAGGAAGTAAGTGGCCAGATCCTCACCACTGAGATTGGTTTCAGGAGGGAGTTTAAGGTTTCAAAAATTCGTTTTGGTTGTTGGATAGTGAGGTGATAAGGGTGGTGAAGTAGGATTGTTTGGCCAGATAAAGGGCAGAGTTATTGGTTTTGAGCATGAACTTATAGTGGATGAAGTCTTCTGCTAAGAGAGATTTTCTCCACTACCGCTCTGCACACCTTGAACAGCGCTGAAGAAAGTGTGTTTGCATAGTGTGCCAGGGCTGCCGTTGTCTGTGTCGGGTCTTTCTGCATGTATAAGGTGCTGCTTCATCTAGGGTATTCTTCAGTGTATTATTGAAGTATATATTGAAGGGTATATTTAGTTTACAATCGGGAGCAGTGCTAATGCGACCGGCCCACCTGTAAACTACTGGGGAATTAATGATACGCAGTGGGCACAGGCTCAGTAACTAGCGGTGATGTCACTGAGCCTCGGTTCGCTGCAGGCAAGAACTCCTTTGACCTCAGGACCATGGGAGAATGCAAGTGATGAGGTCATGGCAGTTCAAGCTCTGTCACAGTGACCTCATCACTTGAATTCTCCCAGGGTCCTGAGGTGACAGGAGTTCATGCTGGCGAGCGAGCACAGACTCAGTGATGTCAGCACTAGTTACTGAGCCTGTGCCCGCTGTGTATCATTCATTCATTCTCCCCTGCACCCTCTTGCTCGCAGGCCGAGCAAGGGAGTTGGGATGACAGCCGGTTTCAGAACCACATGCAGGGGAACAGCGATTACAGTAGCACTACTTCCCCAGTTGCTGTCCGTGTTGTACTGATGCGGCACAGGGTTGCCACAGGCGTGCCGCACATAGTACATACATGAACACTGATACCTCCGGTGCCGTTTTTTCCGGTCCCGGAAATATCAGGACATGTGAAACCGGCCTTAGTACGTGACAGCAGCCAAACATAAAAAACCCATTATAAATCTGGTATTACTGTAATTGCACCGACCCAAAAAAGAAAGTCGCCTAAACACTTAAACCGCACGAGGAACGGCGTAAAAAATAAATCCAATTCTTCACATGCTGTTGATTTTTTCATTCTGTCTCCCAAAGATAGCAATAAGGCTCGGCACACATTTATCCTGTGCTCTGAGCTTACACCGGGGTTTCCGTGTAAATCTCTGAAATATGTGATTCAGATGGAACCTCTGGCGGAAGATTCCCTATAATGAGGCAGATGGAGGCACTGTGGATGCCATAGGACCTGTGATCCGGCGGTGTCCATTTTTTTAGGATTGCATGAAAGTGCTGTCAGCCACAATTTTGTGCACTTCTGAACAGAAGGACACCGCTGAACAGAGGCCAGATTGAATCCAGAGTAACTCTGATGCCTCATTATAGTGAATGGATCCATCAGGGGTTTCATCTGTCACGTCACTCGGAGATTAAGGCCACGTTCACACTTTGCGGCCTCCCTCTGCGGGTTCTCCCGCAGCGGAATTGATAAATCTGCAGTGCAAAACTGCTGCGGTTATCCCTGCAGATTTATCGCGGTTTGTTTTGCGGTTTCCGCTGCGGGATTGCTCCTATACTATTGATGCTGCATATGCAGCAATATGCAGCATCAATAGTAATGGTAAAAATAATAAAACAAGGTTATACTCACCCTCTGATGTCCAGATCTCCTCGGCGCTGCACGCGGCGCTCCGGTTCCAAAGATGCTGTGCCGAGAAGGACCTTCGTGACGTCACGGTCATGTGACCGCGACGTCACCACAGGCCCTGCTCGCACAGCAACTGAGACCGGGCGGCTGCGTGCAGCGCTGAGAGGTGAGTATAGCATCATTTTTTATTTTAATTCTTTTTTTTTTTACACTATTTATGCTTCCCAGGGCCTGGAGGAGAGTTTTAAACCGCTGCGTTTCTGCGCGGTTTTTCCCGCAGCATGTGCACTGCGGTTTGCGGTTTCCATAGGGTTTACATGTTAATGTAAACGCTATGGAAACTGCTGCGGACCCGCAGCATCAAAATCGCCGCGGATCCGGGCTAAAAACCGCAAAGTGTGAACGTGGCCTTAGATGGAAACGTCGATGTAAGTGCTCAGCGTAGAGGGCCAGATATATGTAATCATAAGTGTTATGTAAAATGTTCCCAATGAAAGCTTCAGCTCAATCCATAAAAACACAAGCCCTCACTCAGGTTCGTCATCTGTTAACGGAAATATAGGAGCTTTCACGTTACTGGTAAGATTAAGTCTCTGGAAAAGTGAAATGGCTCCTCACCCCCCTTAAGAAATTCAGTAAATTATCTGCTCCCAAATCCAAATCCCCCCTCCCTTCTGAGCCCCAGTGTGCCTAAACCACATTTAGCACCCACATGTTTGGCATTTCTGTAGTGATGAGAACTCGCCTAATTTACTGGTGCATGTCTCCAGAAGCATGAGCTGGGCATAACTTACTGGTCACTGCAACGGCAGTTTGCAATTTTCACTCAGCAACATCCACTGTTGCTTGTTTCTGGAAAACACATGGAGTCAAAATCATCACTACACCTGTAGATAAATGCCCAAAGAGGTATCACTTCCAAAATGGGGTCACTTGAGGGGGGATTCTGCTTTTCAAGCACTTAGGGGCTCTGTATTAGGAATTCGCAAACTGTTCTTGGAAAATCTCTGCTCCAGGAGGCAATTAGTGCTCCGTCCCTCCCAAGTCTCTCTGCATGGCCAAGTAGCACTGTACAGCCACATATGGGGTATTTCTACATTCAGCAGAAATTGTTAGACAAATTTTGATGCCATTTGGGGCTATTGCAATTTTGGTTGTAAAAATGTAAAAAAAAATGTCTTCACTGCCCAATGGTATAAAATTCTGTGACACACCTGTGGTGTCAATATACTCACTGCATCCCTAGATGAATTCATTGAGATGTTTAGTTTCTAAAATGTGGTCACTTATGGGTGTTTCTGCTGTTCTGTTCTCTGCCAATATGCCAGCTTAACATTATAAACTTCTGTGAAACACCTGGGGGTTCAAGGTCTTCAATACACATCTAGATAAGTTCCCAAAGGGGCCTAGTTTCCAAAATGGTGTCACTTGTTGGGGGTTTCTACTGTTTAGGCACATCAGGAGCTGCCCAATGTGACATGGCATCGCTAATTATTCCAGCAAATTTTACATTTATAAAGTCAAATGGCGCTCCTTCCCTTCAAAGCCCTGCAATGTGCCCAAACAGTAGATTTCCCTACATATGGGATATCAGCATGCTCAGGAGAAATTGCAAAACAAATTGTATGATCGATTTTCTCCTGTTACCCCTGTGAAAGTAAAAAAAATTGGGTCTAAAGGAAAATTTTTGTGAAAGAAAAGTAAATGTTTATTTTTTCCTTTCACATTCCAAAAATTCCTGCGAAGTACCTAAAGGGTTAGTAAACTTCTTGAATGTGGTTTTGAGTACCTTGAGGGGTGCAGTTTTTAGAATGGTGACACTTTTGGGTATTTTCTGCCATATAGACCCCTCAAAAGTCACTTTAAATGTGTGGTGGTCCCTAAAAAAATGGTTTTGCAAATTTTGTTGTGAAAATGAGAAATCGATGGTCAACTTTTAACCCTTATAACTTCCTAACAAAGAAAATTATGTTTCAAAAATTGTTCTAATGTAAAGTAGATATGTGGGAAATGTTATTTATTAACTATTTTGTGCAATATGACTCTCTGATTTAAGGGCATAAAAATTAAAAGTTTGAAAATTGTGAAATTTTCTAAATTTTTGCCAAATTTCCATTTTTTCACAAATAAACGCAAGTCATATCAAAGAAATGTTACTACTATCATGAAGCACAATATTTTACGAGAAAACATCCTCAGAATCAGTGGAACCCATTGAAATGTTCCAGAGTTATGACCTCATAAAGTGACAGTGGTCACAATTGTAAAAATTGGCCTGTTCAGGAACATGAAAACAGGCTTCGTTTCGAAGGGGTTAATAGAGTATTTATAAACGATTCTGCAGATCTGCCTATAAATGCGGGATTAGTTTCTGCTACTTTGGATTGGCTACAACCCATTTGTTTAAAATATCTCCAAAGATTACTCGGCTATGCAAATAATTACCGCCAGTTTATTAACAACTACTCTCAGGTGATTATTCCTCTAATGACTCTAACTCAGAGGGGTCCCGACTAGGGTTGAGCGACTTTTGCTTTTTTAGGATCGAGTTGGGTTTTGTGAAACCCGACCTTCTCGAAAGTCGGATCGCGTGAAATCGGCCGATTCTACTGTAAAGTCGGGTTCCGGACCAGAACACGAAACCCAATGCAAGTCAATGTGGATTATTTTTTACATTTACTTACTATCTCTCTCTCTCTCTCTCTCTCTCTCTCTCTCTCTCTCTCTCCCCTCCGTGCAAAGCATATGTTGTGTTTGACTGCGGAAATCACTGCAGCCCAAACGGTAATATGGCTCTATGACGCCGCAGAAACCAGGCCGGAACCTATGTCATCACGCTGCCCACACTCCTTAATTGGCTGAAAAAATGGCGGGGAAGGCGTCATACAAAACGCGACTTTGGCGCCAAGATCGCCGACCACGTGGCCGATCCCACGCTGGAGTCGGGTCGGGTTTCACGAAACCCGACTTTGCCAAAAGTCGGCAACTTTTGAAAATGAACGATCCGTTTCGCTCAACCCTAGTCCCGACTCCTAATTCCTGAAATTGGTTGGATTCTGCTGTCTAAACCATCCAAGAACTTGAATTTATTCTACTGCTCCTGTCCTATGCCATCCAGACTTCCCCAAACCATTCTGTATTGAAATGGATGCCTCTGCTTGTTGCAGGAGCATTTCTCAGAAAATTCCTGTGGATCTAGAAATCATCCCTGCAGATTCTTCTGCAAGAATTTTCTCCAGCAGAACATTCTATTGATATATTAGCTCTTCAGGATTGGTGGCATGTACTTGAAGGAGCTATGTTCCTATTGGTCATCTAGACTGAATCAAAATGTCTGAAATATCTTATGTCTGCCCATATATCTGCCCATATGCTGAATCCCCACCAGATTTGATGGTCACTATTCTTCTCACAGCTTGACTTCATTATCACCTACTGTTCTGCCAAGAAAAACTGCAGTGCTGAAACCCTATCGACATCCTTTGATCTTTGTGATATCTCAGATGGTCATCACATGTAAGTGAACCTGAACATATCCTTGCCACCATCTCTGCACCCTCCAATTCTCCACCCAATGAACGATTTTGTCTCAAAAATAATTTTCTGAAAAGTCTTATCATAGGTCCATTCTTCTCTACTCTTCAGTTGCAAAAGAGTTAAATGAACTATTGAACTTCCTTCTTATTTTTATTCTAGGCCTAAATGGAAATAAGATATCAAAGAATTCATATAATCTTGCCCTCAGTGTGCACAGTTCAAACCCGCATGTCAAGTGCTTCTCAGTCCTCTCCAGCCTCTCTCTCTATATCACAAGAGTCCTATTCTGAGATTTCCTTTGACTTTATTAAAGATATATTTTTTTTTTAAATCAATTTTCTTGTTCCGCTATCTCTCAGCTCATATACAGGTGCATCTCACAAAAATAGAATATCATCAAAAAGTTAATTTATTTCAGTTCTTCAATACAAAAAGTGAAACTCATATATTATATAGAGTCATTACAAACAGAGTGAAATATTTCAAGTGTTTATTTCTGTTAATGTTGATGATTATGGCTTACAGCCAATGAAAACCCAAAAGTCATTATCTCAGTAAATTGGAATACTTTATAACACCAGCTTGAAAAAATTATTTTAACATTGAAATGTTGGTCTACTGAAATGTATGTTTAGTAAATGCACATAATACTTGGTCGGGGTTCATTTTGCATCAATTACTGCATCAATGCGGTGTTGCATGGAGGTGATCAGCCTGTGGCACTGCTGAGGTGTTATGGAAGCCCAGGTTGCTTTCATAGCAGCCTTCAGCTCATCTGCATTGTTGGGTCTGGTGTCTCTCATCTTCCTCTTGACAGTATCCCATAGATTCTCTATGGGTTTAAGGTCAGACAAGTTTGCTGGCCAATCAAGCACAGTGATACTGTTGTTTTTAAACCAAGAATTGGTACTTTTGGCAGTGTGGACAGGTGCCAAGTCTTGCTGGAGTATTAAATTTTCATCTCCAAAAAGCTTGTTGGCAGAGGAAAGCATAAAGTGCTCGCAAATTTCCTGGTAGACAGCTGCTCTGACTTTGGTCTTGATAAAACACAGTGTACCAATACCAGCAGATGACATGGCTCCCAAACCATCACTGATTGTGGAAACTTCACACTAGACCTCCAGCAGCTTGGATTGTGGCCTCTCCACTCTTCCTCCAGACTCTGGGACCTTGATTTCCAAGGTCCATGACACACCGCATTGATGCAGTAATTGATGTAAAAGGAGTCCCGACCAAGTATTGAGTGCATTTACTGAACATACATTTCAGTAGGCCAACATTTCGGATGTTAAAATCATTTTTTCAAGCTGGTGTTATAAAGTATTCTAATTTACTGAGATAATGACTTTTGGCTTTTCTTTGGCTGTAAGCCATAATCATCAACATTAACAGAAATAAAAGCTTGAAATAGATCACTCTGTTTGTAATGCCTCTATATTATATATGAGTTTCACTTTTTGTATTGAAGAACTGAAATAAATTAACTTTTTGAGGATATTCTAATTTTGTGAGATGCACCTGTAGTTTCTGACCATAGTGTGGAATTTGGTTCCAGGTTGTGGAGGGTATTCTGCAACTAGGTTTACCTGCTCCTGGGTCAAATATTCAGTTTGAAGCCCTCTACATACGGTATCTAAAGTGGTTTGAGCAGTCGCTATGTGACCGCATACGTATATGTGATTTGAATACTTACAGTCACATGTCGGCTAGCTGCTCATCATAGTTCTGTCAATCTTCAGTGAAAAACTACAACTGCTGCTTTGTTGAGAGAAGCAGGAAAAGAAACAAGTTGGCACGTGAATAAGTGGTAATGTAAAGATCGCTGCTGGAATCAGCAAGTAGAACTGAAGCCCGTGAGTGAGAATATTATACTCTGTTAAGATTTGTCATGCTACAGTGCTTAATTTTATAATTAAATTGCTCCTAACATAAATGCAAATGTAGTAAGCCTAATTTTGTGAGACAGCACAATACTTTATTAACATAGCCATGTGTCAAGTTGTATATTAAGGTATACATTGCTACCTGTGTACAGAATCAAAACCAATAATAATACACAAATACAGCTTCATAAACACCTTTAGAACATAAATTCAACACCAGGACCACTTTCAGTACATGAATACAGCACCAGAACACTGCTGACTTCATTCTGACCTTGGAATTGCTGATTGGTCGAGGCTTCAATTGTACTCACGCCTAAATGACATGGGTACAATTGAATGAAGGGAGTTGGCCTTAAATGTTCTCAAAGCAGACTGCCAGTTCCACAAAACCGAATCCAACTCCCAAGGGGAGGTAAAATGCCACCTTCTGGGAGACACCTTGGACCTCCACATTAGGTGGCCAGAATGTACCCTGTTGCTTGCTGTGCCTGGGAAATAAGCCCTCTCCCCCCAGTTGTGCTCCTGCCATCCAATATAACCTGTTGCCAAGTGTCTTCCAGTTCCAGCCAGCTGTGCCATCACCCTGGGTCCATGTGTCCATGATATTCTATGTCTGTCATGCATTTAAACTGTCATTGGCTGTTTAACCCTCTAAATGCTACAATCGAAAGTGATTGCAAAATTTAGAAGGCAGGAAGAGGGAGGTTGCTCCCTCTGCCATCAGATTGGCCTCTCCCAATTGTTGCTCAAAGCATTGTCTAAGAAACGTTTGTGCAGGTGTAATGCATTGCAATGTTGGTGCATTACAATGCATTATACCTGCGATCAATGTTAAAAAAAAAGTTAAACTCCCATAGAGGGACAAAATAGAAAAGTAAAATAAAAATTGTAAACATTTTTTTTAATTTATAATAAATATATACACTGCTCAAAAAAATAAAGGGAGCACTTAAGCAACAGAATATACAGTGGGGCAAAAAAGTATTTAGTCAGTCAGCAATAGTGCAAGTTCCACCACTTAAAAAGATGAGAGGCGTCTGTAATTTACATCATAGGTAGACCTCAACTATGGGAGACAAACTGAGAAAAAAAAATCCAGAAAATCACATTGTCTGTTTTTTTATCATTTTATTTGCATTTTATGGTGGAAAATAAGTATTTGGTCAGAAACAAACAATCAAGATTTCTGGCTCTCACAGACCTGTAACTTCTTCTTTAAGAGTCTCCTCTTTCCTCCCCTCATTACCTGTAGTAATGGCACCTGTTTAAACTTGTTATCAGTATAAAAAGACACCTGTGCACACCCTCAAACAGTCTGACTCCAAACTCCACTATGGTGAAGACCAAAGAGCTGTCAAAGGACACCAGAAACAAAATTGTAGCCCTGCACCAGGCTGGGAAGACTGAATCTGCAATAGCCAACCAGCTTGGAGTGAAGAAATCAACAGTGGGAGCAATAATTAGAAAATGGAAGACATACAAGACCACTGATAATCTCCCTCGATCTGGGGCTCCATGCAAAATCCCACCCTGTGGGGTCAGAATGATCACAAGAACGGTGAGCAAAAATCCCAGAACCACGCTGGGGGACCTAGTAAATGAACTGCAGAGAGCTGGGACCAATGTAACAAGGCCTACCATAAGTAACACACTACGCCACCATGGACTCAGATCCTGCAGTGCCAGACGTGTCCCACTGCTTAAGCCAGTACATGTCCGGGCCAGTCTGAAGTTTGCTAGAGAGCATTTGGAAGATCCAGAGGAGTTTTGGGAGAATGTCTTATGGTCTGATGAAACCAAACTGGAACTGTTTGGTAGAAACACAACTTGTCGTGTTTGAAGGAAAAAGAATACTGAGTTGCATCCATCAAACACCATACCTACTGTAAAGCATGGTGGTGGAAACATCATGCTTTGGGGCTCTTTCTCTGCAAAGGGGCCAGGACGACTGATTTGGGTACATGAAAGAATGAATGGGGCCATGTATCGTGAGATTTTGAGTGCAAACCTCCTTCCATCAGCAAGGGCATTGAAGTTGAAACGTGGCTGGGTCTTTCAACATGACAATGATCCAAAGCACACCGCCAGGGCAACGAAGGAGTGGCTTCGTAAGAAGCATTTCAAGGTCCTGGAGTGGCCTAGCCAGTCTCCAGATCTCAACCCTATAGAAAACCTTTGGAAGGAGTTGAAAGTCCGTGTTGCCAAGCGAAAAGCCAAAAACATCACTGCTCTAGAGGAGATCTGCATGGAGGAATGGGCCAAAATACCAACAACAGTGTGTGGCAACCTTGTGAAGACTTACAGAAAACGTTTGACCTCTGTCATTGCCAACAAAGGATATATTACAAAGTATTGAGATGAAATTTTGTTTCTGACCAAATACTTATTTTCCACCATAAAATGCAAATAAAATGATAAAAAAACAGACAATGTGATTTTCTGGATTTTTTTTTCTCAGTTTGTCTCCCATAGTTGAGGTCTACCTATGATGTAAATTACAGACGCCTCTCATCTTTTTAAGTGGTGGAACTTGCACTATTGCTGACTGACTAAATACTTTTTTGCCCCACTGTAACTCCAAGTAAATCAAACTTCTGTGAAATCAAACTGTCCACTTAGGAAGCAACACTGATTGACAATCAATTTCACATGCTGTTGTGCAAATGGAATAGACAACAGATGGAAATTATTGGCAATTATCAAGACACACTCAATAAAGGAGTGGTTCTGCAGGTGGGGACCACAGACAGATGTGTCTGACTGGGATCAAAGAAGTATCATTTCTCCTTGTGGAGAGTGACATGTTAAGCATGTCGAGATGAGGAGACTTAAAGCCGCAATGCTTCTCCGGGAAATATGCAAATTATCTCTTCAGAGAGGAAGAGGACAAGACCTCTAGTGCCACCTATCGGAAGTAGCAATCCTAACAGTGAATGTCAACCCTTTAACGAGCCTTGTCACATGACTTAGGATAAAAGCCAAACCAGAATATCAATTTGCAGACACTGTGTTTCGGGGTACTGCCCATCGTCAGTGCAAAGTGAAGATCTGGTTTGGTTGAGTGAGAAGCGTCTGACCGGGATCCAAAAGGTTTTATTTCTCCTTGCAGAGAGTGACATGATAAGCATGTTGAGATGAGGAGACTTAAAGCCGCAATGCTTCTCCGGGAAATATGCAAATTGTTGCTTCAGAGAGGAAGAGGACTAGAACTCTAGTGCCACCTATTGACAGGTAGTCATTGCGATGTACATAAGGCTGCAAAGGCAATACGCATAGTAAATGATCATATCAGTTTTTCATGTTATTTCATGTGTGATGGTGAATATTTTGTTCCCATTTCAACTCATAGCAGTGAACGGTCGATCCATGAATCTACATGCTGAGCAGTCTCCACATTAGAATGACCCCCATTGAGGGCCAGCTGAATCAGTGAAGAAGGATTTCTGGGGTGCCACATAATGGCTTTGAGTAAGTAGATCTTTAAAAAAAGGTTATCTTCTCCACATTACTGATGGATTGCAGGGGATATGTTTTGCACGGTCCTCTTCTGTTAGCAGGAGTGACGAGTGATTTCACAAAACCTGTATAATATCTGTCCATTTAGAATTGAATGAAGTGATGAATCTCACAGGTTGTTTTTTTTATTATAGCTTTTTTCTGGGAGTGAAATTCGCTCTCCTATATCCTTCTCTGAATTATCTTGTGATTATACCCTCTTTGTTGTAAATTGTCAGTAAGAATACTGGTTTGTTGAAATTTGTTGCTGGCTTTTATCCTAAGTCATATTGCAAGACTTGTTAAAGGGTTGGTTGTGACTTGTAGGATCGCTACTTCCAACAGGTGGCGCTATAGAGTTCAAGTCTTCTTTCTCTCTGAAGAGGCAATTTGCATAAAATTTCCCAGAGGAGCATTGCACGGTGAATAAGCCTCCTTCCCTTGACAAGCCAGAGCTGGTATGTCACTCTCCACAAGGAGAAGCCTTAGAGCCTAGTCCAGAACCTCTCATCTAGCCAAATCAGAACTCATACTTTGCACTGATAAGGGCCGATAACCTGAAAAACCGTGTCTGCATATTGAGATTCTGATTTGGCTTTTTTTCTTAAGTCGTATTGCAAGACTTTTAAAGGGTTGATTGTGACTTGTAGGATCGCTACTTCCAACAGGTGGCGCTATATAGAGTTCAAGTCCTCTTTCTCACTGAAGAAGCAATTTGCATATAAAATTTCCCAGAGGAGCATTGCACGTCGAATAAGCCTCCTTACCTTGACAAGCCAGAGCTAATATGTCACTCTCCACAAAGAGAAGCCTTACCTCTTAGAACCTGGTCTGGACCCTCTCACCTAACAAAATCAGTTCTCATACTTTGCAGTGACGAGGGCCACTAGCCCGAAACACCATGTCTGCAAATTGAGATTCTGATTTGGCTTTTTATCCTAAGTTATATTGCAAGACTTGTTAAAGGGTTGATTGTCACTTATAGGATCGTTACTTCCAACAGGTGGAGCTATATAGAGTTCAAGTCCTCTTTCTCTCTGAAAAGGCAATTTGCATATAAAGTTTCCCAGAGGAGCATTGCATGAAGAATAATCCTCCTTACCTTGACAAGCCAAAGCTGGTATGTCAGTCTCCACAATCAGAAGCCTTACCCCTTAGACCCTAGTCCAGAGCCACTCACCTAGCCAAATCAGTTCTCATACTTTGCACTGACGAGGGTCAATAGACCGAAACACCGTGTCTGCAAATTGAGATTCTGATTTGGCTTTTATTCTAAGTCATATTGCACGACTTCTTAAAGGGTTGAATGTGACTTATAGGATCGCTAGTTCCAACAGGTGACGCTATATAGAGTTCATGTCCTCTTTCACTCTGAAGAAGCAATTTGCATATAAAATTTGTCAGAACAGATATGTTTCATATGCAGAAATTGGCATGTAGGTATTGTTTTTATTGTCTGGGTGTGGTGTGACGAGGCTTTTCCATTATTTTAAAAAAAAATCCTTTGGGCTCCCTCTTACCTGAGCATGTTGTATGTAAGCATTGCCGTGCTTCTGATCGTTTCTTCATTCCATCTCTACAATATGTGGGGCATGAATGACAGTTTGCGACCCAGTTGCAACTTACCCCACACTGGAAAGTGGGGGTTGTGATGGGAGAACCTATCGACATGAAACTTGCAATATTTACATGCGGTGGCTTGGCACATTGGGCAGTAGACAGCTAAAGGGTTTAACTATTCCAGATTCCTTAATGCAGTTCCAGAACTGTGTTAGCAAATGCACATTGGGGATCTTCTAAAAATGCTGAAGCACATGATCTGGCCAGCTTTAATGTCCCTACACTCCTTTGATACTGCTGCAGCATTGGGGAACGTGCACTTCAGACCAACTATGCGAAGCTCTCAATCTTCAGATGGCCACCGCCACCGGCAAACAGGAAGGGAGGCTGGGGAGCTGTGTGCTCCTGAAGATGACTCTTAAGCAGAGGAGGACCAAAGGGTAGTTGGTGTAGTGCTTCATCAAGGAGAGTAAACATACCTGCCCATACATACAGAAGAACTAGTTGCTCAAATACTTATCAGTCATATTACCAGGTTTTATCTGTGAATTATTAGGTCTTTTACTTCCCTGATAATATGCTAGTTATGATTAACATGTTGGGAAATGTGATCACTTTCAGGTACAAGGTTATTAGTGCATTATTTATAGCAAAGGGCTCTTAGGTGCCTTCCAGTCCTCTTCTCAAGTCAAAACTGTTAACTGCTTTTATATAATTGTGAAAGTCATTACATTCAGTATCAATTACCTATTCATGGACAAATAATGGATTCCATATGCTTTTTATATATGTATGTATCCAAAAATTAGATGCTGCTCTCAAATGCTCCTGAGTGGAAGGCAATTAACACAAGCTAAACCATAGTTGTCATTCCTTCACAATCAGACAATAAATGTGACAAGTAGAAGGAAAGAAGTAAAATACATATCACCATCCTTTCTGTGGTATTATAAGACATCTTGCCTGGTCAATGTCACATCTTGCATCTGATGCTTTTGCTTCTATTTTCTCATGGATGGGTTAACTTGTTTTTTTTATGTATAGTTTGTATGTAGTCTGAAAATTGCTGTTCGGTGTGTTTGCCATCAATCACTGCTCTTATTCATGTCACAGGTAATTTACAAAGGGACTCTATTGTCATAGCACAATTGGAAATGGCTGCAGTGTGGAAGAATGCTTAATTTGGAAGAGGGAGACGTGACACTTGAATGTGCATTTTCGCTCCAGGAGTGTAATCAATAAAATATACAACCAAAGCAAATTAACTAGTGATTGACTACATATCATATGAGACATATAACGGTCTTCTGGTATCTGTTTCGCAGTACTTGCATAATGTTGGCTTCTTCTGCAAACATTTTCCATACAATTTTTTCAGGATTTTCAAAAGATTCAAAATCCAGGGAAGCAGCCATAGTGCCTGTAATGTAATTGATTGTGAGTCTGAAGTCAGTTACTATATTTGAGGTATACAGTAGGTATGAGTCGCATATGAAAGATGATAAGAAGCAAAACTCAGGAGGTAAAGTGCGATATGTTGTGGGGTTATGCATGTAAGGAGCATATCTATCACAATATGAGGAGTTCTTTATAGAGGTACTCTCTCTGAAATAGTATTTGGCAGAATACTGTAGTTTCTCTACTGTATAACACAGTTGTTGTCCCATAAGGAACATATACAGTATTACCTAACAAAGCCACGTTTTTAGGTGGTGAAACTGGAGTGCCTGCGAGGACCGTGGGGTACTCGGAACCGGGCCGGTTCTTAAAGGGATGTGTCATGGCAGTAGTGACCATCTCTGTGGCCCTGGGCATCCAATTAAAGGGGAAATAAAGAGTATTGGGAAATAAAGTCTAAAGTTCGTTACACCACCTGTGGTACTCAGTCAGGGATGGTCGATTCTGCTTAAAGGGTTCCGCTGGGGCAGATGGAACTGCGGCTTAGTTGGTTTGGCTCCCCACAGGTGGAGCCGAGGCCCCAGGGCTATACCAGGACAGTCTAAGAGGGGTTGTAGATGTTGAGGTGCAGGAAAGAATTGGAAGACACAGGGTTGCAGTCTCTACCTTTTACTGGTGAAGTTCAGGTACACAGATTACGGGTGATCTTGAAATCTGGGCACCCTGGAAGCAGTTCAGAATCCCCCTAGTCAGGTGGAGTTAGAAGTCTTCCTTTCTGCGCTGAATTCTAGGTTCTTGGTGCATTAGCTTTCCTCAAGTCCCTCTCTCAATCTGTCTTTTTGGTGGAAAAATACCCGCATGGCTGGCAACCCGAGCCTTTTTACAGATGTCCCTCTCTCGTGGTAACTCTGGGCTCTAATCCGCTGCTGTGCCTTCAGGTGTCAGTGGTGGTCAGGAGACCTGCAATCTCCTGCCCACCGGTTTCTACTGTTGGGCATAAAGTTCCCGCACAACCTCGGATGCCGGTGTCCGGTTTCTTGCGCTCAAACCTAGAGTGAGCCCAATCGCAGCTCCACTCCAGTTCTCCTCTCCTCACATGCTTCCTCTTCCTCAGACTAGCTCTGACTGACTAACTCCTCCTCCAGACCAGAACTTATAGGGAAACTACCCTGAAACGGGATCTAGAGCTTCCCCTTCTGGCCTGAGAGTCAGGAAAGTGTTGTATGCTAGTGTTACCTGCCAATGGGATTCCTTCTCGCTCCCAGGCATGGCATCACCCTCCTCGGGAGGCAGGCAATACCACTGTGGCATCCGGATTCCTGGGGTGCCACAAATCACACGTCGAGGCTGTTTCTTACCCCCATACTTGCATGCACCATGACTACATGTAATGCACATGTTTAGTAATACTGCTTTAATCTGTTATCAACATTAATACATGGTGCATGTTTAATAAAGCTATTTATCTGAGGCATTGCTTTGTATCTATTATGACCTTAATACTCTGTATGCTGCTTATGTGGACTATTGATTTAACACATAGTAGATATGTTCTCCTAGCTCCTAGATAATCATGTATAATCCTATTACTATGCGTGTTGGCTATTTATCTTATCTATGATTGTTTACATATTCTCGATAATACACACCTGTATAATAGTGGCGTAAATTGATTTATTTGCTACCATTGTCTGTCTATTACTACTATTTATTCATGTGGTTTACTTTTAGTTATACTAATATATGTATTATTGTATTAATAAATTTTGATATCTGTGTTTGTACAATTTGGATCCCAGTATCTCTTTTTTGGGCTCAATAAGTTCTTATATGCTCTTATATATGAGGGGATTATATTTCTTTTTAGAGGACTATTACCGTATTTTTCGGACTACAAGATGCACTTTTTCCCCCCCAAAAAAGGGGGGAAAATGGGGGGTGCGTCTAATAGTCGAAATGCAGGCTTACCCGTGGCGGCAGAGGTGCGGTGGCAGAGGTGCGGCAGCAGACGTGCGGAGATGAGGAGGCGCAGTGAGCGGGGTCCCTTTCCCCGGTGAGGTGATGCAGCAGCCCGGTAAGGAGCAGAGCCGGGTGAATCCTGTTGTCATCGGTGGTGGCGGCCATCTTCCGGGGGCCGAGCGAGCGCAGATGAAGCGCTCTGCTTCCCGGGGCTTCAGGAAAATGGCCGCGGGATGCCGCACGTGCGCAGATGGGGATCGCGGCGGCCATTCTTCTGAAGTTCTTAGCTTCAGGAAATGGCCGCGCGGCCATTTTCCTGAAGCCCCGGGAAGCAGAGCGCTTCATCTGCACTCGCGCGGCCCCCGGAAGATGGCCGCCACCACCGATAACAACAGCATTCACCCGGCTCTGCTCCTTACCGGGCTGCTGCATCACCTCACCGGGGAAAGGGACCCTCTCACACCATACCTGTCACTGCGCCTCCTGATCCCAGCACCTCCTGATCCCAGCACCTCCTGATCCCTGCACCTCCTGATCGCAGCACCTCCTCATCCCAGCACCTCCTCATCCCAGCACCTCCTCATCCCAGCACCTCTGCCGGTAACCAGTGCTGCAACCCTCCCATGGACACCAGGCCGTGGCGTCGCCCACCTAAGCAGGAAGGGACCCTGCTCAGGTGCACGCCGTACCGCATCACCCCACCTCTGCCGACACCATGCCTCCTGTGACCCTGCTCTGCCACCGCCAGCCTTCAGGTAAGATACTGTAAATTCGGACAATAAGACGGACCCCCATCTTATAAAAAATATTTTTTTCTGCAATTTTCACCCCAAATTTGGGGTGCGCCTTATGGTCCGGTGCGTCTTATAGTCCGCGAAATACGGTATATGTTCTAGGTAAAATGGGATATGTTGTGGGGTCATGCATGTAAGGAGCATATTTATCACAATATGAGGAATTCTTTATAGAGGTACTATCTCTAGAATAGTGTTCAATATTTGGCAGAATATTGTAGTTTCTCTACTGTATACCACAGTTGTTGTCCTATAAGCAACATATACCGTATCACCCATATACCATATAGGTTATCAATGGGGGTCCAAACTCTTGAACCTACCAATCACAATGTTATGTTTCCTGTCTCAGCTGTGCCGGGCTCCGCTCCCTTCTCTATTGGGTTTTACAAGTTGCCTTGCGTGTCTCAGTGACATCTTAGTGCTAAGACAGTACTCTGTTGAGCTGCCATTTGCTTGGACTTTGTCAATATTTGAGTTGAGCAAATATGTTCAGAATCGGTGGACGAATCTGAATTCGCCATATTGGTACCTTAATCGTACCGAATTTATGTTTGACGATCGATTTCGAACATATTCAATAATTTCTTCTCCCATTGACTCCAACGACTTTCAGCTGTGTTTAGCAAATATTGAAAAAACAATTTGTTTTTGCAATATTCGCCGTCAATCATAATTGGAACTGAATTTTGAAAAATTTGCTCAGTTCTAGTCAATGTACAGCTTGTTCTGTTGAAAGTAACCACTTCATGGAAACGAGAAACCCATAAACCACTAGTATAGGAATTATCAGGATATAACTATAAATGGGTTATAATAGAACTCATATTGAGTGTAATCGCACAATCAATACTGAGCAAAACACTGAAAAATAACGATCAGAAAAACACCCAAAACATCATGTTTGGAAATGTATAAATATTTTTATTAATTTAAATATACCAGGACATTTGGCAAAAGGCCAAGACGAAAAAATGGATACAAGTCACAATGTGCACGTAGGAAACGCAGGGGTGCACTACTGAGGGCAAAAGAATATCAGAGGCTATACCTAAATATACATATCAAATAATCATTTCCAGCAAGCATAGTATTAATCATATAGATACAGTATATGCATCATATTCAGCCCTGTCATGAAAATATGGCCACATAAATATTATCATGATTATCATAGAGTAAAGGCTGGGTAAGAATTATTTTACTTGAGTAGAGCTGGAAAAACACGTACCCGCAGAGTGCACCCACCACGACGCGCGTTCCGGCATGATCGCCTTTCTCAAGGGGTGATAAGGGAAAGGAAAGTGTAGGTATAAAAAGAGTCCAGCCACCAATCACGTTTAGCAATACATTTACATAGCTCGATCGCGATCCTAATGTCCTGGTATATGTAAATTAATAAAAATATTTATACGTTTCCAAACATGATGTTTTGGGTGTTTTTCTGATCGTTATTTTTCAGTGTTTTGCTCAGCTTGTTCTGTTGCTAGTATGGCTCCATAAGACCAGCTGATTTATTCATTGATTGTAGTAAACACTGGAAAATTACATTCAGAGACTAATCACTATGCAGCATTTATCTTTGCAAACTTCTGTGATGTTTACAAACCCTCGGAACTGCCGGATAACCCTTTGCCAACTTTCTGTGGTTTAAGCTATTGTTTACTGTAAGCATCACAAACCATTATTAGAGTTTGTTCACATTAAAGTATCTTGCTAACTACATCGGTGAGTTGCTTCAGACCAGCCATTATTCTCTTCATTTGCACTCCTAGTTCTGTGTTTGCCAATGCATTCTGCCTCGCCTGTTTGTCTGTTGTCCAGCATAAACAGTTGTCTAGGTCCTACTGCTCTACATGTCTTCC
Organism: Ranitomeya variabilis; assembly: GCF_051348905.1. NCBI lineage: Eukaryota > Metazoa > Chordata > Amphibia > Anura > Dendrobatidae > Ranitomeya > Ranitomeya variabilis. The sequence continues at coordinate 168,522,574 of NC_135238.1, forward strand.
AGCCTGCTGTACCAAAGATCTGTGTCGATGTGTCCACCCTGATCAGTGGTTAAGACATGAGAACACAGAGTATTAATAAGCATGTGTGACAACTACTCCATTATATATAGACAGTGGGCATTCATGATTGTTAATGCTTAATTCTCTAAGGGAACTTTCAGTCCCCATTCTTGGGAATAGTGAATATCTCAGTAGCCAGAATTCTAGCAATCATATATTTATAACCTACTATTTATTTATCATCTATCTTAAGCTGTTTGTGGGATTACCCCTTTTCCTCTTTAGCACCTTATTTTGGCATCTGTGTAATGAAGACCTTTCATCAAATTGTTCGTGTTGAACAGGACACAATGTAATAGTGGCTGTAGAATGGAATAAAATATTTTTATTTTCCTTTGCATAGATGTTTGCAATCAAGGTATTTCTCTCCTAATGAGTTAATATTTGTTACGTTTAAGTGGTTCTTATCAGAATGTTTTCACTGGGGGTGTGTACCTCTTCTCTGTGTAAGAGATGCCCAATCATAAGCAATCAGCAACAGAAAGATGAACACGCCCCCCATAGTCTAAAATAAGTTTCTCAGTGTGTGAAATATAATGATCTTCTGGTCTAACTTCCTGCATTTTTAGAAAGTGCTAGGAGTAGAACACCAACAAACCCTTTGCAGATAAGGTTGTTGTATGAGCAGATCTGTTATGAACTATACTTTTGGGCTCCCTCTTGTGGTCACTCGCGGTATGGCTCTTGGATTCTCTTTCCTCAGGTTGGTAGTCACCTGTTCGTTAAGACTCTGGGTGTTTCTATTTAAACTTCCTGGAGTCTTAGTCCATTGCCTGGCATCCATGTAATCAGTCCTTGTCTGGTTGCTCTTGTCTACTGGTCCTGATTTTTGCAACATAAGCTAAGTCCTGCTTTCTTGTTTTTTGTTTATTTGTATTATTCTGTTTTTTGTCCAGCTTGTTCATAATGTGATTATTGATTTTGCTGGAAGCTCTTAGGGGGCTGATATTCTCCCCCATACCGTTAGTTGGTACGGGTGTTCTTGGATATTCAGCGTGGATATTTTAGTAGGGTTTTTCGCTGACCACATAAGTCCGCTTTCTATATTTCTGCTATTATTTAGTGGGCCTCTCTTTGCTGAATCTAGTTCATACTTGCGTTTGTCCTTTCCTCTTACCTCACCGTTATTATTTGTTGGGGGCCTGTATCTACTTTGGGGTATCTTTCTCTGGAGGCAAGTGAGGTCTGTATTTTCTCTGAAAGGGTTAGTTAGATCTCCGGCTGGCGCGAGACGTCTAGAACCAACGTAGGCACGTTCCCCGGCTGCTATTATTTGTGGGCTAGGATCAGGTATGTGGTCAGCTCAGTTACCACCTCCCTAAGAGCTAGTTTTTATGTTTGCAGACTTTGCTGAAGACCCTGAGATCCTCTGCCATTAGGATCACAACAGTATGCCAGGCCACTGAATAGTTAATGCATTGCAGAAGTGGGATTAAAAGAAAAAAGAAGTTCTGAGTTTTTTTTTTTTTCTTCCTTCCCCTTTACCTCTGAATGGCTTGAAACTCTGCTGCAGACATGAATGTGCAAACTCTGATTACTAGTGTGGATCAGCTTGCTGCTCGTGTGCAGAGCATTCAGGATTTTGTTATTGGCAGTCCTATGTCAGAGCCTAAGATTCCTATTCCTGAGCTGTTCTCTGGAGATCGATTTAAATTTAGGAATTTTAGGAATAATTGTAAATTGTTTCTATCTTTGAGACCTAATTCGTCTGGAGACTCAGCTCAGCAAGTTAAAATTGTTATCTCCTTCTTGCGGGGCGACCCTCAGGATTGGGCTTTCTCATTGGCGCCAGGAGATCCGGCATTGGCAAATATTGATGCGTTTTTTCTGGCGCTCGGATTGCTTTATGAGGAGCCCAATCTTGAAATTCAGGCAGAGAAGGCTTTGCTGGCTATTTCTCAGGGCCAGGATGAAGCCGAAGTGTATTGCCAAAAATTTCGGAAATGGTCCGTGCTTACTCAGTGGAATGAGTGTGCTCTGGCCGCAAATTTCAGAAATGGCCTTTCTGAAACCATTAAGAATGTGATGGTGGGCTTTCCCATTCCTACAAGTCTGAATGATTCTATGACGCTGGCCATTCAGATTGATCGGCGTTTGCGGGAGCGCAAATCCGCTAATCATTTGGCGGTGTTGTCTGAACAGACGCCTGATTTAATGCAATGTGATAGAATTCAGACTAGAACTGAACGGCAAAATCATAGACATCAGAATGGGTTGTGTTTTTACTGTGGTGATTCTACACATGTTATATCAGCATGCTCTAAACGCCTAACAAAGTTTGTTAGTCCTGTCGCCGTTGGTAACTTACAGCCTAAATTTATTTTGTCTGTGACTTTAATTTGCTCATTGTCTTCCTACCCTGTTATGGCGTTTGTGGATTCAGGCGCTGCCCTGAGTCTTATGGACTTGTCGTTTGCCAGGCGCTGTGGTTTTGTCCTGGAGCCTTTAGAAAATCCTATTCCTCTTAGAGGAATTGATGCTACGCCATTGGCGGAGAATAAACCGCAGTATTGGACACAAGTGACCATGTGCATGACTCCTGAACATCGGGAGGTGATTCGTTTTCTTGTTCTGCATAAAATGCATGATTTGGTCGTTTTGGGTCTGCCATGGTTACAGGCTCATAATCCTGTTCTGGATTGGAGGGCTATGTCTGTGTCAAGTTGGGGTTGTCAGGGAATTCATTGCAATTCCCCGTCGGTGTCTATTGCTTCCTCCACTCCTTCAGAAGTTCCTGAGTTTTTGCTTGACTATCAGGATGTGTTCAGTGAGTCCAGGTCCAGTGCTCTTCCTCCTCATAGGGACTGTGACTGCGCTATAGATTTGATTCCTGGTAGCAAGTTTCCTAAGGGACGATTATTTAATCTGTCGGTACCTGAGCATGCCGCGATGCATTCTTATATAAAGGAGTCTTTGGAGAAAGGACATATTCGTCCATCCTCTTCCCCTCTTGGTGCGGGATTCTTTTTTGTGGCCAAGAAAGACGGATCTTTGAGACCTTGTATAGACTATCGGCTTCTGAATAAAATCACGGTTAAATTTCAGTACCCTCTGCCACTATTGTCGGACTTGTTTGCTCGGATTAAGGGTGCCTGTTGGTTCACCAAGATAGATCTTCGTGGTGCGTACAACCTTGTGCGCATTAGGCAGGGAGATGAATGGAAAACTGCATTTAATACGCCCGAAGGTCATTTTGAGTACTTGGTGATGCCTTTTGGGCTCTCTAATGCTCCTTCAGTGTTTCAATCCTTTATGCATGACATCTTCCGGAAGTATCTAGATAAATTTGTGATTGTTTATCTGGATGACATTTTAGTTTTTTCTGATGATTGGGATTCTCATGTAAAGCAGGTCAGGATGGTGTTTCAGGTTTTGCGTGATAATGCTTTGTTTGTGAAGGGCTCAAAGTGTCTCTTTGGAGTGCAGAAGGTTTCCTTTTTGGGTTTCATCTTTTCCCCTTCTGCTGTGGAGATGGACCCAGTCAAGGTCCGAGCTATTCATGATTGGACTCAACCCACGTCTGTTAAGAGTCTTCAGAAGTTTTTGGGTTTTGCTAATTTCTACCGTCGTTTTATTGCTAACTTTTCTAGCGTTGTTAAACCTCTGACGGATATGACCAAGAAAGGTTCTGATGTCGCTAATTGGGCTCCTGCGGCCATTGAGGCCTTCCAGGAGCTGAAGCGCCGGTTTACTTCGGCGCCTGTTTTGTGCCAGCCTGATGTCTCACTTCCCTTTCAGGTTGAAGTGGATGCTTCTGAGATTGGTGCAGGAGCTGTTTTGTCGCAGAGAGGCTCTGGTTGCTCTATGATGAAACCATGTGCTTTCTTTTCCAGGAAGTTGTCGCCGGCTGAGCGGAACTATGATGTTGGTAATCGGGAGTTGTTGGCCATGAAGTGGGCATTTGAGGAGTGGCGTCATTGGCTCGAGGGAGCTAAGCATCGTGTGGTGGTCTTGACTGATCACAAGAACCTGATGTATCTCGAGTCTGCTAAACGCCTGAATCCTAGACAGGCTCGTTGGTCATTGTTTTTCTCCCGTTTTGACTTTGTGGTCTCATACCTGCCTGGTTCGAAAAATGTGAAGGCTGATGCTCTCTCTAGGAGCTTTGTGCCTGATTCTCCTGGAGTCTCAGAGCCGGCTGGTATTCTTAAAGAGGGAGTGATTTTGTCGGCCATTTCTCCTGATTTGCGACGTGTGTTGCAGAGATTTCAGGCTGGTAGACCTGACTCTTGTCCACCTGATAGACTGTTTGTTCCTGATAAATGGACCAGCAGAGTTATTTCCGAGGTTCATTCCTCGGTGTTGGCAGGGCATCCTGGGATTTTTGGTACCAGAGATTTGGTGGCTAGGTCCTTTTGGTGGCCTTCCTTGTCACGGGATGTGTGTGCTTTTGTGCAGTCCTGTGGGACTTGTGCTCGGGCTAAGCCTTGCTGTTCTCGTGCCAGCGGGTTGCTTTTGCCCTTGCCCGTCCCGAAGAGGCCTTGGACACACATTTCCATGGATTTCATTTCAGATCTTCCGGTGTCTCAGGGAATGTCTGTCATCTGGGTGGTGTGTGATCGTTTTTCCAAGATGGTCCATTTGGTGCCCTTGCCTAAGTTGCCTTCCTCTTCCGATCTGGTTCCTTTGTTTTTTCAGAATGTGGTTCGTTTGCACGGCATTCCTGAGAATATCGTGTCTGACAGAGGATCCCAGTTTGTGTTCAGATTCTGGCGATCTTTTTGTGCTAAGATGGGCATTGATCTGTCATTCTCATCTGCCTTTCATCCTCAGACTAATGGCCAAACGGAGTGAACTAATCAGACGCTGGAGGCTTATTTGAGATGTTTTGTTTCTGCGGATCAGGATGATTGGGTGACCTTCTTGCCATTGGCTGAGTTTGCCCTCAATAATCAGGCTAGTTCCGCTACTTTGGTTTCGCCATTTTTCTGCAACTCTGGTTTTCATCCTCGTTTCTCCTCGGGACATGTTGAGCCTTCTGACTGTCCTGGGGTGGATTCTGTGGTTGATAGGTTGCAGCGGACTTGGAATCATGTGGTGGACAACTTGAAGTTGTCACAGGAGAAGGCTCAGCGTTTTGCCAACCGCCGCCGCGGTGTGGGTCCCCGAATTCGTGTTTGGGGATTTGGTTTGGTTGTCTTCTCGGTTTGTCCCTCTGAAGGTTTCCTCTCCTAAGTTTAAGCCTCGCTTTATTGGTCCTTATAGAATTTTGGAGGTCCTTAATCCGGTGTCTTTTCGTTTGGATCTTCCTGTGTCGTTTGCCATTCACAATGTGTTCCATAGGTCTTTGTTGCGGCGGTACATTGTGCCTGTGGTTCCTGCTGTTGACCCTCCTGCTCCGGTCTTGGTTGAGGGCGAGTTGGAGTATGTGGTGGAGAAGATCTTAGATTCTCATCTCTCTAGACGGAGGCTTCAGTATCTGGTCAAATGGAAGGGCTATGGTCCGGAGGATAATTCCTGGGTGGTCGCCTCTGATGTTCATGCGGCCGATTTGGTTCGTGCTTTTCACGCTGCCCATCCTGATCGCCCTGGTGGTCGTAGTGAGGGTTCGGTGACCCCTCCTTAAAGGGGGGGTACTGTTATGAACTATACTTTTGGGCTCCCTCTTGTGGTCACTCGCGGTATGGCTCTTGGATTCTCTTTCCTCAGGTTGGTAGTCACCTGTTCGTTAAGACTCTGGGTAATTCTATTTAAACTTCCTGGAGTCTTAGTCCATTGCCTGGCATCCATGTAATCAGTCCTTGTCTGGTTGCTCTTGTCTACTGGTCCTGATTTTTGCAACATAAGCTAAGTCCTGCTTTCTTGTTTTTTGTTTATTTGTATTATTCTGTTTTTTGTCCAGCTTGTTCATAATGTGATTCCTGATTTTGTTGGAAGCTCTTAGGGGGCTGATATTCTCCCCCATACCGTTAGTCGGTACGGGTGTTCTTGGATATTCAGCGTGGATATTTTAGTAGGGTTTTTCGCTGACCACATAAGTTCGCTTTCTATATTTCTGCTATTATTTAGTGGGCCTCTCTTTGCTGAATCTAGTTCATACTTACGTTTGTCCTTTCCTCTTACCTCACCGTTATTATTTGTTGGGGGCCTGTATCTACTTTGGGGTATCTTTCTCTGGAGGCAAGTGAGGTCTGTATTTTCTCTGAAAGGGTTAGTTAGATCTCCGGCTGGCGCGAGACGTCTAGAACCAACGTAGGCACGTTCCCCGGCTGCTATTATTTGTGGGCTAGGATCAGGTATGTGGTCAGCTCAGTTACCACCTCCCTAAGAGCTAGTTTTTATGTTTGCAGACTTTGCTGAAGACCCTGAGATCCTCTGCCATTAGGATCACAACACAGATCAAGCTGTCATTATATGTCTTACATGTGAGTATCCTGCTCTACTCTCACTACAGAGAGATTACAAGTTGCTTTGAGAAAAGCAAACATAAGTGTGATTAATTACACATCTCTGGATAGGCAGTGTGAGGGAGAGCAAGTACAACAGAGGAAACAGTGCTATGAGAGGAGGAGAGATGATAGAGTGGTTTGTAATGTGACACAGCAAAATTCAGCTGTGCTGCTTCTTCCTTCAAATAATGTACAGTGCGGAAAATAAGTATTTGATACACTGCCGATTTTGCAAGTTTTCCCACCTAAAAAAAATGAGAGGTCTATAATTTTTATCATCGGTACACTTCAACTGTAAAAGACAGAATCTAGAAAAAAATTTCCGAAAATTACATTGTATAATTTTTATATAATTAATTCACATTTTTTGCAAGAAATAAGTATTATGATACCATAGAAAAACAACTTAATATTTGGTACACACACTTTTGTTTGCAATTACAGAGGTTAGACATTTCCTGTAGATCTTAACCAAGTTTGCATACACAGTAGCAGGGATTTTAGCCCACTCCTCCATACAGATCTTCTCCAGATCTTTCAGGTTTCGGGGCTGTCACTGGGCAATTTTAAGTTTCAGCTTCCTCCAAAGATATCCTATTGGGTTTAGGTCTGGAGACTGGCTAGGCCACTCTAGGACCTTGAAACGCTTCTTATAGAGCCACTGCTTAGTTGCCATGGCTTTGTGTTTTGGGTCATTGTCATAATGCTGGAAGACCCAGCCATGACTCATCTTCCATGCTTTTATTGAGAGGAGGTTGTTGGCCAAAATCTTGAGATACATGACCCTATCATCCTCCCTTCAATATGGAGCAGTCGTCTTGTCCCCTTTGCAGAAAAGCACCCTTAAAGTATGATGTTTCCCCCAGCAAGTTTCATGGTTGGGGTGGTGTTCTTGGGGTTGTACTCATCCATTTTCTTCCACTAAACACGGCAAGTGAGGGTGAATTAAAAAAGTATTATTTTGGTCTCATCTGATCACATGACTTTCTCTTCTGGATCATCCAGATGGTCATTAGTGAACTTCCAATGGGCCCTAACTTGTGTGTCCGGCACGATTTTAATCTATGATGGTGTAGTGTGTTACTAACGGTAATGTGAGACTGTGGTCTCAGCTCTCTTCAGGTCATTGACCAGGTCAGCATGTGTAGTTCTGGGATGATTCCTGACCTTTTTCAGAATCATCTGTGATGTGAATTCTGCTTTTGGGCTCCTTCCGGTGGTAGTAGGTGGTAATGCAGTTGTCCCTGGGTTGCAGTCCTGGTCAGGTGTGTCTGCTGATTGCAGTTCTGACTGGGGTATTTAGGTGTGCAGGATTCATTAGTCCTTGCCAGTTGTCAATTGTTGTTGGGAGGTGTTGGACCTCTGCCTGGTTCCTCCTGCCTTTCTGCCAAATCAGCAAAGATAAGTGTCTGTTTTTTTTTTCCTGTGGCACACATGCGGTGTGCTTCACAATTCAGTGCTATTCCTTGTGTTTTCTTGTCCAGCTTAGATTGTGTCAGTATTTTCTCAGTCTTGTTGGATTCTCTGGAGTGGCAGATATACATTCCATGTCTTTAGTTAGATTGTGGAACTTTTTGTATTATCTGCTGTGGATATTTTTGGAAGGGTTTTAATACTGACCGCCTAGTAATCTGTCCTATCCTCTCCTATTTAGCTAGTGTGGCCTCTTTTTCTAAATCCTGTTTTCTACCTGTGTGTGTCTATTCTTCTCCTACTCACAGTCAATATTCGTGGGGGGCTGCCTATCCTTTGGGGGTCTGCTCTGAGGCAAGGTAGCATTCCTATTTCCACTATAGGGGTATTTAATCCTCCGGCTGTGTCGAGGTGTCAAGGGTTTGTTAGGCACACCCCACGGCTACTTCTAGTTGCGGTGTTAGTTCAGGATTTGCGGTCAGTACAGGTTCCACCGTCTCCAGAGAAAGTTTCATGCGGCTCCAAGGTCACCGGATCATAACAGTACAACTGGCCTATAATGAGTTAAATGCATCTCAGAAGAAGGGAAGAAAGGTGTTGAGCCATTTTTTTTCTGCAGTCTGTTTTGTCTTTTCTTCCCTCTTTATCTATGGGTAGCTGAGGAGTCTTGTGCAAGCATGGATGTTCAGGAATTAGCTTCTCGTGTAGACCAGCTTGCTGCTAGGGTACAGGGTATTTCTGATTATATTGTTCAGACTCCTGCTTTAGAGCCGAAGATTCCTACTCCTGATTTGTTTTTTGGTGATAGTTCCAAATTTTTGGGTTTTAAAAACAATTGTAAACTGTTTTTTGCTCTGAGACCGCGATCCTCCGGTGATTCCATTCAGCAGGATAAAATTGTCATCTCCCTGCTGCGTGGCGATCCTCAGGATTGGGCATTTTCCCTGGAATCTGGGAATCCGGCCTTGCTTAATGTAGATTCCTTTTTTCAGGCTTTAGGATTATGATATGATGAACCGAATTCTGTGGATCAAGCGGAGAAAACCTTGTTGGCCCTGTCTCACTGTCAAGAGGCGGCAGAATTGTATTGTCAGAAATTTAGAAAATGGTCTGTGTTGACTAAATGGAATGATGATGCTTTGGCGGCAATTTTCAGAAAGGGTCTTTCTGAATCCATTAAAGATGTTATGGTGGGGTTTCCCACGCCTTCTGGTCTGAGTGATTCTATGTCTCTGGCCATTCAGATTGATCGGCGCTTGCGGGAGCGTCAAACTGTGCGCACTGTGGCGTCGTCCTTAGAGCAAAGTCCTGAGCCAATGCAGTGTGATAGGATTTTGTCTAGAAAGGAACGACAAGGATTCAGACGTCAGAATAGGTTGTGTTATTATTGTGGCGACGCTTCTCATGTCATTTCAGTCTGCCCTAAGCGGACAAAAAGGATCGCTAGTTCATTTACTATCAGTACTGTACAACCTAAATTTCTGTTATCGGTGTCCTTGATCTGCTCATTGTCATCATTTTTTGTCATGGCGTTTGTGGATTCAGGCGCCTCCTTGAACTTAATGGATTTTGAGTTTGCCAGGCGTTGTGGTTTTCCCTTGCAGCCTTTGCAGAACCCTATTCCTTTAAGGGGGATTGATGCTACACCTTTGGCTAAAAATAAGCCCCAGTTTTGGACACAGGTGACCATGCACATGGCGCAAGCCCATCAGGAAGATTGTCGATTTCTGGTGTTGCATAATTTGCATGATGTTATCGTGCTGGGTTTCCCATGGTTGCAGGTACATAATCCTGTGTTGGATTGGAAATCTATGTCTGTGACTAGTTGGGGTTGTCAGGGGGTTCATAATGATGTTCCTTTGATGTCAATCTCCTCTTCTTCCTCTTCTGAAATTCCAGAGTTTGTGTCTGATTTTCAGGATGTATTCGATGAGCCCAAGTCCAGTTCCCTTCCACCGCACAGGGACTGTGATTGTGCGATTGACTTGATTCCAGGCAGTAAGTTTTCTAAGGGACGACTTTTCAACCTGTCTGTGCCTGAACATACCGCCATGCGGAGTTATGTTAAGCAGTCTTTGGAGAAAGGGCATATTCGGCCATCTTCTTCACCGTTGGGAGCAGGTTTTTTTTTTTGTTGCTAAGAAGGATGGCTCCTTGAGACCTTGTATTGATTATCGCCTCTTGAATAAGATCACGGTCAAGTTTCAATACCCTTTACCTTTGCTTTCCGATTTGTTTGCTAGGATTAAGGGGGCTAGTTGGTTTACGAAGATTGACCTTCGGGGGGGCATATACACTCACTGGCCACTTTATTAGGTACACCTGTCCAACTTCTTGTTAACACTTAATTTCTAATCAGCCAATCACATGGCGGCAACTCAGTGCATTTAGGCATGTAGACATGGTCAAGACAATCTCCTGCAGTTCAAACCGAGCATCAGTATGGGGAAGAAAGGTGATTTGAGTGCCTTTGAACGTGGCATGGTTGTTGGTGCCAGAAGGGCTGGTCTGAGTATTTCAGAAACTGCTGATCTACTGGGATTTTCACGCACAACCATCTCTAGGGTTTACAGAGAATGGTCCGAAAAAGAAAAAAAATCCAGTGAGCGGCAGTTCTGTGGGCGGAAATGCCTTGTTGATGCCAGAGGTCAGAGGAGAATGGGCAGACTGGTTCGAGCTGATAGAAAGGCAACAGTGACTCAAATCGCCACCCGTTACAACCAAGGTAGGCCTAAGAGCATCTCTGAACGCACAGTGCGTCGAACTTTGAGGCAGATGGGCTACAGCAGCAGAAGACCACACCGGGTACCACTCCTTTCAGCTAAGAACAGGAAACTGAGGCTACAATTTGCACAAGCTCATCGAAATTGGACAGTAGAAGATTGGAAAAACGTTGCTTGGTCTGATGAGTCTCGATTTCTGCTGCGACATTCGGATGGTAGGGTCAGAATTTGGCGTAAACAACATGAAATCTTTGGGATGTGGTGGAACGGGAGATTCGCATCAGGGATGTGCAGCCGACAAATCTGCGGCAACTGTGTGATGCCATCATGTCAATATGGACCAAAATCTCTGAGGAATGCTTCCAGCACCTTGTTGAATCTATGCCACGAAGAATTGAGGCAGTTCTGAAGGCAAAAGGGGTCCAACCCGTTACTAGCATGGTGTACCTAATAAAGTGGCCAGTGAGTGTAATCTTGTTCGTATTAAGCAGGGTGATGAATGGAAAACTGCATTTAATACGCCCGAAGGCCATTTTGAATGCCTTGTGATGCCATTCGGGCTCACTTAAAGCTCCATCTGTTTTTCAATCCTTCATGCATGATATCTTCTGGACTTATATTGATAAATTCTTGATTGTATATTTGGACGATATTTTGATTTTTTCCGATGATTGGGAGTCTCATGTGGAACAGGTCAGGATGGTATTTCAGATCCTTCGTGACAATGCTTTGTTTGTGAAGGGGTCTAAGTGTCTCTTTGGGGTGCAGAAGGTTTCTTTTTTGGGCTTTATTTTTTCTCCCTCATCTATGGAGATGGATCCGGTTAAGGTTCAGGCCATTCATGATTGGATTCAACCCACATCTGTGAAGAGCCTTCAGAAATTTTTGGGTTTTGCAAATTTTTATTGCCGTTTCATTGCTAACTTCTCCAGCGTAGTTAAACCCTTGACTGATTTGACGAAAAAAGGCGCTGATGTGGCGAATTGGTCCTCTGCGTCTGTCTCTGCCTTTCAGGAGCTTAAACGCCGATTTACTTCTGCTCCGGTGTTGCGCCAACCAGATGTTTCTCTTCCGTTTCAGGTTGAGGTTGATGCTTCTGAGACTGGGGCAGGGGCCGTTTTGTCTCAGAGGGATTCTGTTGGTTCTTTGATGAAACCGTGTGCCTTCCTCTCCCGCAAGTTTTCGCCTGCTGAACGCAATTATGATGTCGGCAATCGGGAGTTGTTGGCTATGAAGTGGGCGTTTGAGGAGTGACGACATTGGCTTGAGGGAGCTAAGCACCGTATTGTGGTCCTGACCAATCATAAGAATTTGATTTACCTCGAGTCTGCCAAACGGCTGAGTCCTAGACAGGCTCGATGGTCCTTGTTTTTTTCCCGTTTTGATTTCGTGGTTTCGTATCTTCTGGGTTCTAAGAATATTAAGGCTGATGCCCTTTCTAGGAGTTTTTTGCCTGATTCTCCTGAGGTCCTTGAACCGGTCGGCATTCTGAAAGAAGGGGTGGTCCTTTCTGCCATTTCCCCTGATTTACGGCGGGTTCTTCAGGAATTTCAGGCTGATAGACCTGACCGCTGTCCTGTGGGGAAGTTGTTTGTTCCTGACAGATGGACTAGTAGAGTGAATTCTTAGGTTCACTGTTCTGTGTTGGCTGGTCATCCTGGTATTTTTGGTACCAGAAATTTGGTTGGTAGGTTCTTTTGGTGGCCTTCGTTGTCATGTGATGTGCGTTCTTTTGTGCAGTCCTGTGGGACTTGTGCACGGGCCAAGCCTTGTTGTTCCCATGCTAGTGGGTTACTTTTGCCATTGCCGGTCCCTGAGAGGCCCTGGACGCATATTTCTATGGATTTTATTTCTGATCTTCCGGTTTCCCAGAGGATGTCTGTTGTCTGGGTTGTTTGTGACCGGTTTTCTAAGATGGTTCATTTGGTGCCTTTGCCTAAATTGCCTTCCTCTTCAGAGTTGGTTCCGTTGTTTTTTCAGCATGTGGTTCGTTTGCATGGTATTCCGGAGAATATTGTGTCCGACAGAGGTTCCCAGTTTGTTTCTAGGTTTTGGCGGGCCTTTTGTGCTAGGCTGGGCATTGATTTGTCTTTTTCTTCTGCATTTCATCCTCAGACAAATGGCCAGACCGAGCAAACTAATCAGACTTTGGAGACTTATTTGAGATGCTTTGTGTCTGCCGATCAGGATGATTGGGTGGCCTTTTGCCATTGGCCGAGTTTGCCCTTAATAATCGGGCTAGTTCGGCTACTTTGGTTTCGCCTTTTTTTTGTAATTTTGGTTTTCATCCTCGTTTTTCTTCTGGGCAGGTTGAGCCTTCTGACTGTCCTGGTGTGCATTCTGTGGTTGACAGGTTGCAGCAGATTTGGGCTCATGTGGTGGACAATTTGGTGTTGTCTCAGGAGGAGGCTCAACGTTTTGCTAACTGTCGTCGGTGTGTTGGTTCCCGGCTTCGGGTTGGGGATTTGGTTTGGTTGTCTTCCCGTCATGTTCCTATGAAGGTTTCTTCCCCTAAGTTTAAGCCTCGGTTTATTGGTCCTTATAGGATTTCTGAGATTATTAATCCGGTGTCTTTTCGATTGGCGCTTCTGGCCTCTTTTGTTATCCATAATGTCATCCATAGATCTTTATTGCGGAAATATGTGGTGCCCGTTGTTCCCTCTGTTGATCCTCCGGCCCCTGTTTCGGTTGATGGGGAGTTGGAGTATGTGGTTGAGAAGATTTTGGATTCTCGTTTTTCGAGGCGGAGGCTTCAGTACCTTGTCAAATGGAAGGTTATGGCCAGGAGGATAATTCTTGGGTTTTTGCTTCTGATGTCCATGCTGCTGATTTGGTCCGTGCCTTTCATCTGGCTCATCCTGATCGGCCTGGGGGCTCTGGTGAGGGTTCGGTGACCCCTCCTCAAGGGGGGGTACTGTTGTGAATTCTGCTTTTGGGCTCCCTCCGGTGGTAGTAGGTGGTAATGCAGTTGTCCCTGGGTTGCAGTCCTGGTCAGGTGTGTCTGCTGATTGCAGTTCTGACTGGGGTATTTAGGTGTGCAGGATTCATTAGTCCTTGCCAGTTGTCAATTGTTGTTGGGAGGTGTTGGACCTCTGCCTGGTTCCTCCTGCCTTTCTGCCAAATCAGCAAAGATAAGTGTCTGTTTTTTTTTTCCTGTGGCACACATGCGGTGTGCTTCACAATTCAGTGCTATTCCTTGTGTTTTCTTGTCCAGCTTAGATTGTGTCAGTATTTTCTCAGTCTTGTTGGATTCTCTGGAGTGGCAGATATACATTCCATGTCTTTAGTTAGATTGTGGAACTTTTTGTATTATCTGCTGTGGATATTTTTGGAAGGGTTTTAATACTGACCGCCTAGTAATCTGTCCTATCCTCTCCTATTTAGCTAGAGTGGCCTCTTTTGCTAAATCCTGTTTTCTACCTGTGTGTGTCTATTCTTCTCCTACTCACAGTCAATATTTGTGGGGGGCTGCCTATCCTTTGGGGGTCTGCTCTGAGGCAAGGTAGCATTCCTATTTCCACCTATAGGGGTATTTAGTCCTCCGGCTGTGTCGAGGTGTCTAGGGTTTGTTAGGCACAACCTACGGCTACTTCTAGTTGCGGTGTTAGTTCAGGATTTGCGGTCAGTACAGGTTCCACCGTCTCCAGAGAAAGTTTCATGCGGCTCCAAGGTCACCGGATCATAACACATCTGTACCCCACGAGCCGAGATTTTGCATGCAGCCCCAGACTGAGGAAGATTGACACTCACCTTATGTTTTTCCATTTTCTAATATTTGAGCCAGCAGTTGCCTTCTCACCAAGCTGCTTGCCTATTATCCTGTAGCACATCCCATCCTTGTGCAGGTCTACAATTTTGTCCCTGATGTCTTCAGACAGCTGTTTGGTCTTGGCCGTGCTGGAGATGCTGGAGTGTGATTTATTGTGTGGACAGGTGTCTTTTATACAGGTAGCTACTTCAATTGGATGCAATTACCGTATATACTCGAGTATAAGCCAACCGGAGTATAATCCGAGACCCCTAATTTTGCCACAAAAAACTGGGAAAACTTATTGACTCGAGTATAAGCCTAGGGTGGGAAATGCAGCAGCTACTGGTAAATTTCAAAAATAAAAATAGATACCAATAAAAGTAAAATTGATTGAGACATCAGTAGGTTATGCTTTTTTGAATATCTATATTGAATCAGGAGCACCATATAATGCTCCATAGAGTTCATGATGGGCCCCTTAAGATGCTCCATGCAAAATACGCCCCATGTAATGCTCCATAAAGTTCTTGATTGGCCCCATAAGATGCTCCATATTAAAATATGCCCCACATAATGCTGCACAAAAGGTTAATGATGGCCCCTTGAGATGCTCCATAGAATATTATGCCCCATATAATGCTGCACAAAGGTTGATGGCACCATAACATGCTCCACAGATTATGCCCCATATGCTGCTGCTGCTGCAATGAAAAAAAAAATGACATGCTCACCTCTCGTCGCTCAGGCCCCCTGCACTTGCGATATTCACCTGTCCCCATTCTACTGCCGTGCGCAGCTCCATCTTCCAGCTCTCTGACTGTTCAAGCAGAGGGCATGCACTAACCATGTCATCGCACCATCTGACCTGAACGTCACAGCCAGAGGACGCGGAAGATGGAGCCCGGCGGTGGAATGGGGACAGGTAAATATCGCTCAATGCTCACCCTCCCCCTTTATACTCACCCTGCTGTCGTGGTCCCTGATTCTCCGTTGTCCTGGGCTGGCTGCTTGTTCCTGTGTTCTGCGGTCACTGGTACCACTCATTAATGTAATGAATATGCGCTCCACCCCTATGGGAGTGGAGTCGCATTAATATTCATTACTTTAATGAGCGATACCACGTGACTGCTGAAAACAGGAAGAGCTGCAGTGCCCGGAGACCATCGCATCAGAGAAGCAGGGACCGCGCCAGGAGCAGGCGAGTATGAAGTGACAGCCACCGCTCCCTCTCCCCCGGTGACCCCCTGGGAATGACTCGAGTATAAGCCGAGAGGAGCACTTCAGCCTAAAAAAAGGGCTGAAAATCTCGGCTTATAATCGAGTATATACGGTAATACAGGTAATTAGTACAAAGTAGAAGGGCTTCTTAAAGAAAAAGCTAACAGGTCTGTGAGAGCCAGAATTGTTGCTGGTTGGTAGGTGATCAAATACTTATTTCATACAATAAAATGCAATTTTACTATATAAAAATCATAAAATGTGATTTTCTGATTTTATTTTTAGATTCTGTCTCTCACAGGTGAAGTGTACCTATGATAAAAATTACAGGCCTCTTCATTTTTTCTAGGTGGGAAAACGTGCAAAATTGGCAGCGTATCAAATACTTATTTTCCACACTGTATCTGAAATAGGTTAGTAATCTGCTCTATTCTACCAGTACTCTACAATCATTCATGAGGTTAGACCAGGAGATCAGAGCTGTATTATTACACCTGACACACTGAGAAACCTTCTCTAAGCTATTGTTGGGACGTGTTCTTCTTTCTCCAATGTATTGCTGCTTGCTTATAGTTGGTCATCAACATACAGGGAGAAAATGTATACGCCCTTAACGAAAACACTGACAATACCCATCTGGACGTATCAAAAGTTAAGTCATAAGGTGCCAAATACTTTGACTGCTGATATCTCTTCAATGGAGAGCCAAAATAGAATAAAAAAAGAAACATTTCATTCCGCCCTTCTTCCACTATTACATTGTATGTCCAGTGCAACATGAGGTTACATAATAATAATAAAACAAAAAAAACAGAATACATATCTACAATTAATTACAATCAGAAATATCGTTTTCCACATATTTAGAATAGATGTAAAATGTAGTTTTCCAATATACAAATAGTAGATGACACAAACTCAATGCTTGTTTTCATCAGACATTGTATATGCCTGCATTACACATACTGCTCCTCATAAAATGTACATATGGGCATGTTTTATTTGTTACAAGCTCTCTGAACAAGCACACACTGAACCTGGAAGGACAAAAATACGTTTACTTTGAGGAAACAGGGAGGAACTGAAATATGTACTCTAATTATCCTCCTGGAAACATGACACTAAGCTGCATTTTTACTTATTCTCTATGTTTTACTAGAGCAGCAGGCCGTGCGAGTTCCCGAATGCATGGATGTATGGATTTACACACGGCAGAGGACACAAGGCATATATGTGTATGACATTCTAATATACCACAGACCTTCAGCCTGCATTTTATAATTGGAGAAGGCCAAATTGGCATCTCAGCTTAGGCACACTGAACACAACATTATTGCACTATGATTTATTAACTGCAACTTACATCATAAATGGAGTGAGATTGGTATAATGAAAATGCAGTCTTGCTATTGGCTGGGTGACCTGGCGCTAATCTCCCAGGAGCCCCCTGTTCTTCTTACAGTCCTGGATGGAACAGGAGCCCAGCCAAAGCTAAACTTTATAGGGAATAGAAAATAAAATAAACAGGAACAAGAACAGAAAGGTATTGAATTCACAGTAAAACTTGGCCTTATAACACTATGAAATAGCCATACATTTCAGAACACACTTTTACTGTTCCCTGGGTCACATTCATAGGGAAGATCTTTAGAACATTCTCTGACCTGCAACCTGTGACTCTCTGACTTTTGTAAAACAACAACACATCACTGGAATATGGTTGAATGTCATCACAATGTACAATAGCAAAACTATAGGGGGTCACACCTACTGACCAACACTCATAATCCAGTAGGTCAACATCCTCATTTGCCAGCCATATTGTTCCCTTCAGGACCCAGCATAAAAAGTCCAGCAGCAGAACATTGTGGGTGTAGCAATATGTTATATGTTCATGTGGCCTCTAGGGGTCTCACTACTTTTATGTGTGTTCTATATTCTTTGTTTGGAACTTGTTGGATGTTGTTGGACAACGGATTCATGTAATGGAGGTTGAGGCATGATGTGAATAAAGAGCCTGGAGATACTCACAGAGTGTGATTCATGATAGGATTCATCAAACAGAACATGGTGGCAGCCGGGCACAGAACCTACAAATTCTCAGAGCTTATATGAGGCTGGAACTGAACAGATCACTGCAACTGTAAGTACAGATTCCCTGACAGTACAGCAAAATGGAGACTGGTCTGAAGCCCCCTCAGAGACTGGATGTCACTTCATGTAATCTGTCCCAGACCTGGAGACATTGGAAGGAAGAGTTTACACTGTATGTGGATCTGACTGTGGGCCCCACTGACGACAAACGGAAAGTAAAGCTGTTTTATTACCTAATTGGGGAAAATGGCAGAGAATTAGCCCACACCTTACTCCCAGACACAGACAACCTCCTCCTAGCAGACATTGTGCAGGCATTTGATAATCACTGTGACCCAAAGAAGAATGAGACAGTGGAAAGATATAAGTTTTTCACAAGACATCAGGAGGATGGTGAAAATGTGGACAGATATCTGACAGAGCTGAGGAGACTTGCAGAAACATGTGGCTTTGGAGAGATCAGGGACAGTCTAATCAAGGACAGAATGGTGTGTGGCATAACAGACAGTCATCTCAAAGAAAGATTACTGAGAGAGGAAGCCATGACTTTAGAGAAATGTATGCAAATCTGCAGGGCTGCTGAGCTCACAAAGCACAGCCTGAAGATGATGGCAGGCACCAGTGAGAATGATGATGACAAGGTACATGCAGTATCTATAAAAGGAAAGACAGGACCAGACTACCCTATAAACACTGTCCATTGCAAGTATTGTGGGAAAAGACATGAGAGAGACAAAACCAAGTGTCCAGCATATGGGGAAACCTGCAGGTCATGTGGCAAGAAGAATCATTCCTCTGCTGTCTGCAGGCAGGGAAGAGGCAAACAGTACAGACAGATCCACACTGTGACACCAGACACTGACAGTGCAGAGGACATTACATGGCTACAAATGCAGTCTACAACAGAGAAAGTCAATGTAGTCGGGCAGTCAGTAGTGAAGGATGCCAAGCAGCTTTATGCAACATTCTTGTTGGATGAGAAGCCCATTAGATTTCAGCTGGATTGTGGAGCAAGCTGCAATGTAATTTCATTTGATCTGCTAAACAAACAGGTTTCTATTGAGCCAACTGACAAGGTACTGGTGATGTACAACAAAAGTGTTCTGAAACCAATGGGGACATGTAAGCTAAAGATACGAAACCCATGTAACAGAAAGAGTTATAGAGTTGAATTTACCATATTACGGGGTGGTAACCATGTACCATTACTGGGAGTAAAAGCAGTTCAGGCAATGGACTTAATAAAAGTACAGTCTCAGAACATTATGTCTGTTGAAGTTGTCCAGGATATACAAAATCCAAAACTAAATGCAGAGCACAACTTGGACGTGCAGAAAATAAAAGCAGAGTATGCTGATGTATTTGAAGGTGATGGGTGCTTTGAAGGTAAATATAGGCTAGAAATTGACAACACAGTGCAGCCCACCAGATTACCCACAAGAAGAGTGCCTGTAGCTTTAATGCAACCGCTGAAAGTAGAACTGCAAGATCTACAGAGAAGAGGCATGATAGCACCAGTCCATAAGAGCACAGATTGGATCAGCAGTTTGGTCATAGTGCAGAAACCATTGGGCAAGTTAAGAATATGTATTGATCCTAAGCCACTCAACAAGGCGCTGAAACGAAACCATTACCCAATGCCAACATTAGATGATGTCCTACCAGATTTATCAAAGGCTAAAATATTTTCTGTATGTGATGTAAAAAATGGATTCTGGCATGTGGCCCTGACTGAAGATTCAAGTTTATTGACAACATTTTCTTCACCATTTGGACGTTTTAAATGGCTGAAAATGCCCATGGGACTAAAACCTGCTCCAGAGATATTCCAGCAGGAATTGATGCAGGCTTTGGAAGGACTTACTGGAGTGAAGACAATAGCGGATGATACCCTGGTAGTGGGAGAAGGTGAAAATATGGAATCTGCAGTCAAGGATCACGATCAGAAGATGATACAATTTTTGGTCAGATGCAGAGAAAAAAACATAAAGCTGAATTTGGACAAATTTAAATTGAAAATGACAGAAGTGGCCTATATTGGTCATCGACTGACTTCAACTGGAGTCAGAGTGGATCCTGAAAAGGTGAGAGCAATACAAGATTTGCCTACCCCTACTGATGTTTCTGGAGTACAACGATTTTTGGGCATGGTGAATTATCTCTCAAAATTTTGCACACATCTGTCAGACATGTGTGAGCCACTGAGACAGCTAACCCACAAAGATGTGCGCTGGGAATGGACAGAAAGCCAGGAGACTGCTTTCCAAGCAGTAAAGAATGCCATTGCAGATACAGCAACCCTTAAGTATTTCGATCCAGATCGAGAAGTGGTGGTACAATGTGATGCTTCGGAAAAAGGCCTTGGAGCCACATTAATGCAGAACAAACAGCCAATTACATTTGCAAGCAGAGCCCTTACAACAACAGAGCAGGGATATGCGCAGATTGAGAAGGAACTACTGGCTGTGGTATTTGGGATGGAGAAGTTTCACCAGTACACCTATGGTCGACGGGTAACAGTGCAGTCGGATCATAAACCATTGGAGAGCATTACAAAGAAACCATTACTAAATGCCCCAAAGAGACTACAGCGCATGCTGTTGCAACTTTAGAAATATGATGTTGACATCGGGTACTGTCCAGGAAGAGACTTACTGATTGCAGATACGCTAAGCAGAGCTTACCTTCCTATCACAAATGATGAGGAGGAAGACATTGAAACCATCAACATGTGTAACTACCTTGCAGTGTCAAAAGAAAAGGTCAAGCAAATCCAGACTTTTACAGAGAAGGATAAAAGTCTCCAGAGTTTAAAAACTGTCATCTTGCAGGGCTGGCCAAAATACAAGCAGCATGCTCCGAGGGAAGTCTCACCATTCTTCCACATAAGAGATGAATTGTCAGTAGTGTTGAGCATTCCGATGCTGCAAGTATCGGGTATCGGCCGATACTTGCTGTATCGGAATTTCCGATACCGAGATCCGATATTTTTGTGATATCGGGTATCGGTATCGAAACAACATTAATGTAAAAATGTGTAAAAGAAAGAATTAAAATAAAAAATATCGCTATACTCACCTGTCCGACGCAGCCTGGACCTCAGCGAAGGAACCGGCAGCGTTGTTTGTTTAAAATTCGCGCTTTTACTTGGTTACGTGAATTCCCGGCTTGTGATTGGTCAGGGCGGCCATGTTGCCGGGACGCGGACCAATCACAGCAAGCCGTGACGAAATTACGTCACGGCTTGCTGTGATTGGTCCGCGTCCCGGCAACATGGCCGCCATTAACCAATCACAAGCCGTGACGTCACGGGAGGCTGGACTTGCGCGTTTTTTTAAAAAGCGCGCGTGTCCAGCCTCCAGTGACGTCCCGGCTTATGATTGGTCACGGCGCCATGTTGCCGGGACGCGGACCAATCACAGCAAGCCGTGACGAAATTACATCACGGCTTGCTGTGATTGGTCCGCGTCCCGGCCACATGGCCGCCATTAACCAATCACAAGCCGTGACGTCACGGGAGGCTGGACTTGCGCACTTTTTAAAAAACGCGCGTGTCCAGCCTCCAGTGACGTCCCGGCTTGTGATTGGTCAGGGCGGCCATGTTGCCGGGACGCGGACCAATCACAGCAAGCCGTGACGAAATTACGTCACGGCTTGCTGTGATTGGTCCGCGTCCCGGCAACATGGACGCCATTAACCAATCACAAGCCGTGACGTCACGGGAGGCTGGACACGCGCGTTTTTTAAAAAGTGCGCAAGTCCAGCCTCCCGTGACGTCACGGCTTGTGATTGGTTAATGGCGGCCATGTTGCCGGGACGCGGACCAATCACAGCAAGCCGTGACGTAATTTCGTCACGGCTTGCTGTGATTGGTCCGCGTCCCGGCAACATGGCCGCCCTGACCAATCACAAGCCGGGAATTCACGTAACCAAGTAAAAGCGTGAATTTTAAACAAACAACGCTGCCGGTTCCCTCGCTGAGGTCCCGGCTGCGTCGGACAGGTGAGTATAGCGATATTTTTTATTTTAATTCTTTCTTTTACACATTTATATGGTTCCCAGGGCCTGAAGGAGAGTTTCCTCTCCTTCAGACCCTGGGAACCATCAGGAATACCGTCCGATACTTGAGTCCCATTGACTTGTATTGGTATCGGGTATCGGTATCGGATTGGATCCGATACTTTGCCGGTATCGGCCGATACTTTCCGATACCGATACTTTCAAGTATCGGACGGTATCGCTCAACACTAATTGTCAGTGCAGCAAGGAATCATCTTTAAAGGAGACAGGGCTGTTATACCTGAAGTTCTCAGAAGAGACATATTGAAAACATTGCACTCTTCTCACTTAGGCATGGAAGGATGCCTACGTCGTGCTCGAGAATCAGTTTATTGGCCAGGAATGAATGACCACATAAAAAATTACATAGCACAATGTGAAATATGTGCATCCTGCAATGATAAGCAACCAAAGGAGACATTGCAACCTCATGAAATCCCACATAGGCCTTGGTCAAAAATAGGAACAGACTTGTTCACATGGAATGACAAAGAATACCTGATTACAGTGGACTATTTCTCTAACTTCTGGGAGGTTGATTTGGTGCAGGACACAAGGGCGAGAACAGTGATTAAAAAACTCAAGGCCCATTTTGCCAGGTATGGCATTCCAGATATAGTTTTCTCTGACAATGCGGCACAGTTTACGTCGGAAGAATTCAAAACTTTCAGTAAGAAGTGGGAATTTGAACACCAGACGTCTTCTCCGAGATATCCTCAGAGTAATGGGAAAGCAGAGTCAGCAGTAAAAACGGCCAAAAGACTCATGCAGAAAGCTACCCAGGCGGGTGCTGATGTATATCTGTCTATTCTGGATCATAGAAACACACCCACCCAAGGCCTAGACAGCAGTCCGGCACAGAGGCTCATGAGTAGGCGTACAAAGACACTCGTACCAACTGCGTGTCATCTGTTAGAGCCAAAGCTGCTGGGAAACATCGAAGCTAAATTACAGAAGAATCAAGCGAGGCAAGCTTTCTATTACAATAAATCTGCAAAGGACCTGCCTGAGCTCCAGAGAAATGACAACATTCAGCTGCAGCCAAGCAGCACATTTGACACACACTGGCAAAAGGCAAAGGTTGTCCAGAAACTGGGACCTTGGTCCTACGAAATTCTAACAGACGACGGAAGAAGACTAAGGAGGAATCGGAGATATTTGAGGAAAACGCGAGAAAGAGATGATTCATGGCCTTTTGAACAGTATCCAGACACCCAAGACAATGAGGCAGAAAGTACAAGTCAGGCACCAACAGTGACAGCTGACCATCAGGGTGAGGACTCTGGCCAGAGACAGACAATATCAGAAGAACTACCAGATATACCAGATGTAGAAAGGGACACATCTTATATTACCAGAGCTGGCAGAATTAGCAAAAAGCCGGCGCACCTCAAAGATTATATCTAACTGGACGTACTAGGTTAATTTCTAACTTTGTCATAGTATACTTTAGTTTAGTATCTTTTATTGTTCCTCCAGTTCAAAGAGAAAGGATGTAGCAATATGTTATATGTTCATGTGGCCTCTAGGGGTCTCACTACTTTTATGTGTGTTCTATATTCTTTGTTTGGAACTTGTTGGATGTTGTTGTTCACTTGATTCATGTAATGGAGGTTGAGACATGATGTGAATAAAGAGCCTGGAGATACTCAAAGTGTGATTCATGACAGGATTCATCAAACAGAACAGTGGGCCAAGTCCTGAAGAAACGTGGGATGCCAGAAGAAGTAAGCAAATGCCATCCACATTTTAAATTGTACAGTAACATTGCTATGCGTTGCCCATATCACAGAGCCAAAGCATAGAATAGGGCGGTTGTGTATCAGCATAAAAGTCCCCCTAAACATCTTAGTATAAAAAGTAGCAAGGAAAAAAAAATATGAATCCATGTGTTCAAATTATGTTAAAAAAAAAAAAAAAAAATCATATAGTGCCTTTCTTACCCGTTCTTGAAAAACCTGCATGCTATGCGTGGCTGTACCTCAATACATCTCAGGTGCACTTCACTTCTCCACATGGAATTTTCTTCTGAGTTAAACCCAATACTTTTCAAATTTTCAAATGCAATCTATTACTCACTTACTGTATACCCAAATATCTATCTATCTATCTATCTATCTATCTATCTATCTATCTATCTATCTATCTATCTATCTATCTATCTATCTATCTATCTATAGTATAAAAAACGGAAAACAGCACAAAAAAAAAGGAAAAAAAGTGGACTTTAGTGCCCAAATGGCATGGCAACGTTTCGGATGTAATATTCTTTCTCAAGCAGTGAACACATAAGTAAAACAGACTTTTATAGGAAACACATACATTTCTCTTTATTAAATTCATTAAATACAATGACAAAAAACTTGAAAATAGTGCATTCATAACAGGCGATTAGTAAAGTGCATAGGTGCATATTTAGACAATCTTTTCAGATTCATTGTTAATATATATTAAACATTTTGGGCTACGTGATTATGATTAAGATTTACTAAATAATCAATTTAACAAATTCAGGTGTCCCTGTCCCATGAAACATCTATCTATCTATCTATCTATCTATCTATCTATCTATCTATCTATCTATCTATCTATCTATCCTGTGTTTATAATATACAGTTGTGCTCAAAAGTTTAAATACCCAAGCAGAATTTTTGCTTTCTTGGCATTTTTTCAGAGAATATGAATGATAACACCAAAACTTTTCCTCCACCCATGGTTAGTGGTTGGGTGAATCCTTTTATTGTCAAACTACTGTGTTTTCTCTTTTTAAATCATAATGACAACGCAAAATATCCAAATAACCCTGATCAAGAGTTCACATACCCTGGTGATTTTGACCTGATAACATGCACAGAAGTTGACACAAATGGGCTTAAATGGCTACTAAGGGTTACATCCTCACCTGTGACCTGATTGCTTGTAATCAGTGTGTGCATAAAAGCTGAGTGAGTTTCTGGATTCCAGATAGACTCTTGCATCTTTCATCCAGCCACTAACATTTCTGGATTGTGAGTCATGGGGGAAGCAAAAGAATTGTCAACGGATTTATGGGAAAAGGTAGTGGAACTGTTTAAAACAGGGAAGGGATACAAATAAAACATCCAAGAAATTGATAATGCCGGTCAGCAACGTTCAAACTGTGAATAACAAATGGAAAATCAGGGGCTCTGTAAAAACAAAACCACGGTCAGGTAGACCAACAAAAATGTCGTCCATAACTGCCAGAAAAATTGATAGTGATGCAAAGAAAAACCCACAAATAACATCAGCTGAAATACAGGACTCTCTGAAAACTAGCGGTGTGGCTGTTTCAAAATGCACAATAGGGAGGCACTTGAAGAAAAATGGGCTGCGTGGTCGAGTCGCCAGAAGAAAGCCATTACTGTGCAAATGCCACAAAGTATCTCGCCAACAATACGTAAAACAGCACAGATACAAGCCTCAAAACTTCTGGAACAATGTAATTTGCAGTGATGAGGCCAAAATTTAACTTTTTGGCCACAACCATAAATGTTACATTTGGAGAGAGGTAAACAAGGCCTATGATGAAAGGAACACCATTCCTACTGTAAAGCATGGAGGTGGATCACTGAGGTTTTGGGGATGTGTGAACTACAAAGGCACAGGAAACTTGTTCAAAGTTGAAGTAAAGATGAATGTAGCACATTATCAGCAAATACTGGAGGCAAATTTGCACTCATCAGCCCGAAAGCTGCACTTGGGACATACTTGTAAGTTCCAACATGACAACGATCCAAAACACTAGGCCAAGTCGACTTGTCATTGACTATAACAGACCAAAGTGAAGGTTCTGGAGTGGCCATCTCAGTCTCCTGACCTCAATATCATTGAGACACTCTGGGGAGATCTCAAGCACACAGTTCATGCTAGACAGACCAGGAATTTACAGGAACTGGAGGGTTTTTGCCAAGAAGGGTGGACAGCTTTACCATCTGAGAAAATAATGAACCTCATCCAGCTGTCATTGATGTTAGAGAGGGCAATAAACGGTATTAAGAAATGGGGTATATGAACTTTTGATCAGAGTCATTTGGATGTTTTGTGCTGTCATTATGATTTAAAAGAGAAAACACAGTAGTTTGACAATAAATGGCTTCACCCAACCACTAACCATGAGTGGAGAAAAAGTTTTGGTGTTATCATTCATATTCTCTGAAAAAAGGTCAAGAAAGAAAAAATTCTGCCTGGGTATGTAAACTTTTGAGCACAATTGTGTTATGAACTGGTGGTTTAGGAGCAACATGGGACGAGCTCTGGAGGAGGTGGTACCTGTACTAACCGCAGTTCCTGAGCTTATCACAACACTAGAAGTAGCCGTGGGATGTTCCTGTCACTCCCTAGACACCTCATCACAGCCGGAGGACTAACTACCCCTAAAGATGGAAACAGGAAAGCTATCTTGCCTCAGAGAAAATCCCCAAAGGAAAGGCAGCCCCCCACAAATATTGACTGTGAGTGGAGAGGGAAATGACATACGCAGAATGAAATCAGAATGTAGCAAAGGAGGCCAGTCTAGCTAGATAGATAGAACAGGACAGAATACTGTGCGGTCAGTATAAAAAAACTAGAAAAATCCACCACAGAGTTTACAAAAATCTCCACACCTGACTAAAGGTGTGGAGGGTAAATCTGCTTCCCAGAGCTTCCAGCTTAACTGAATAAATCCATATTGACAAGCTGGACAAGAAAAAACCTAGAAAGAGCTGAACAATTAAGTCCACAATATGTGGACAGCAAAAGAACAAGCAAGGACTTATCTTTGCTGAACTGGTCAGAATATCAGGGAAATCCAAGCAGAGATGTGAATCCAACCAGGAACCATTGACAACTGGCCCAGGCTGAAGGATAGAGCCAGGATAAATAGCCGAGCCAGAAAGACGATCAGTGGAAGCAGCTGCTGACTGCTAAATCCAAGGAGCAGCAGTTCCACTCAAAACCACCGGAGGGAGCCCAAGAGCAGAACTCACAAAAGTGCCACTTACAACCACCGGAGGGAGCCCAAGAGTGGAATTCACAACACAACTGTATATGTATATATAGTGGGTACAGAAAGTATTGAGACCCCTTTAAATTTTTCACTCTTTGTTTCATTGCAGCCATTTGCTAAATTCTAAAAAGTTCATTTTTTTCTCATTAATGTACACTCTGCACCCCATCTTGACTGAAAAAAACAGAAATGTAGAAATTTTTGCAAATTTATTAAAAAATAAAAACTGAAATGTCACATGGTCATGAGTATTCAGACCCTTTGCTCAGTATTGAGTAGAAGCACCCTTTTGAGGTAGTACAGCAATGAGTCTTCTTGGGAATGATGCAACAAATTTTTCACATCTGGATTTGGCGATCCTCTGCCATTCTTCCTTGCAGATCCTCTCCAGTTCCATCAGGTTGGAGGGTGAACATTGGTGGACAGCCATTTTCAGGTCTCTCAGAGAGGCTCAATTGAGTTTAGGTCAGGGCTCTGGCTTGGACAGTCAAGAATGGTCACAGAATTGTTCTGAAGCCACTCCTTTGTTATTTTAGCTGTGTGCTTAGTGTCATTATCTTGTTGGAAGGTGAACCTTCAGCCAAGTCTGAGATCCAGAGCACCCGAGCTTTTCATCCAGGATATCTCTGTACTTGGCCGCATTCATGTTTCCTTCAATGGCAACCAGTCGTCCTGTCCCTGCAGCTGAAAAACACCCCATAGCATGATGCTGCCACCACCATGTTTCACTGTTGGGATTGTATTGGACAGGTGATGAGCAATGCCTGGTTTTCTCCACACATACCACTAAGAATTATCACCAAAAAGGTCTATCTTCGTCTCATCAGACCAGAGAATCTTATTTCTCATAGTCTGGGAGTACTTTGTGTGTTTTTTAGCAAACTATGCGGCTTTCATCTGTCTTGAACTGAGGAGAGGCTTTTCCGTCAGGCCATTCTGCCATAATGAACCAACTGGTGGAAGGCTGCAGTGATAGTTGACTTTGTGGAACTTTCTCCCATCTCCCTACTGCATCTCTGGCGCTCAGCCACAGTGATCTTGGGGTTCTTCTTTACTTCACTCACCAAGGCTCCTCTCCAACAATTGCTCAGTTTGGCTGGACGGCCAGGTCTAGGAACACTTCTGGTGGTCCCAAACTTTTTCCATTTAAGGACTATGGAGGCCACTGTGTTCTTAGGAACCTTGAGTACTGCCAAAATTATTTTGTAACCTTGGCCAGATGTGTGCCTTGCCACAATTCTGTCTCTGAGCTCCTTGGCCAGTTTTGTTGACCTCATGATTCTCATTGGGTCTGACATGCACTGTAAGGCTACTTTCACACCAGCATAGTTCGACGCACGTCACAATGCGTTGTTATGTAGAAAAACGCATCCTGCAAAGTTGCCCGCAGGATGCGTTTTTTCTCCATAGACTTATACATAGCGACGCATTGCGACAGAGTGCCACACGTCGCATCCGTCGTGCGACGGATGCGTTGTGTTTTGGCGAACCATCAGCACAAAAAAAAGTTACATGTAATGTTTTTTGGTCCGTCGGTTCCGCTTTTTCCGACCACGTAAGCGCGGCTGGAACTCCGCCCCCTCCTCTCCGCTCATCACACTGGGCATCGGATGCGTCGTAAGACTGCATCCGCTGCCCATGTTGTGATTAATTAACACACTGTCCATCGGTACGGCGGGCCGACGGTTTGCGACGGCCCGTACCGACGGACTAGTGTGAAAGTAGCCTAAGCTGTGACGTCTCATATAAACAGGTGTGTGCCTTTCCAAATCAAGTCCTATCAGTTTAATTAAACACAGCTGGACTCCAATGAAGGAATAGAACCATCTCAAGGAGGATCACAAGGAAATGGACAGCATGTGACTTAAATATGAGTGTCTGAGCAAAAGGTCAGAATACTTGTGACATTTCAGTTTTTCTTTTTTAATAAATTTGCCAAAATTTCTACATTTCTGTTTTTTTCAGTCAAGATGGGGTGCAGAGTATACATTAATGAAAAAAAAAATGAACTTTTTTGAATTTACCAAATGTCAGCAATGAAACAAAGAGTGAAAAATTTAAAGGGGTCTGAATACTTTCCGTACTCACTGTAGGTTGATAAAAGACCTAAGTCCATCAAGTTCAACCTTTCTCCACCAATTGTAGATTTCCTCACCAATTTAACTATAATCAGAATCGGTCCTAGCACAGATCCCTGAGGTACCCCACTGCTGATTATATCCCATTTAGAGAACGTACATTGTATGACAACTCTTTGTTTCCTGTCATTTAGCCAATTCCTTACCCATCTGCAAATAGTTTCCCCCTGTTCCCTCAGTATCCGTGGAGGAATGTCATCTGGATAGGTGGATTTGTCAATGTTTAAATTGCTCAGACGTATATGCACTTCTTTTTGTGTTCAAAAATGTTATATCATGTTGTGAATTTTGATTTTGCCTTGTTGAATGATCTTTGTAGCAGACAGTTCACTAGTGAACACAGATGAAAAGTGCCTGTTTAATATCTCAGCCTTTTCTTTATCCTCTGTGATTATCGTATTTTCAGCTTTTATGGGGCTTATGCCATATTTTTTCTTTTGTCATTGATGTATTTCTAAAAATTTTGGGATTTATTTTAATGTTGGCACACACTGAACACTGAGGCTTTTTTAGACTCAAGCATCCTGTTGCTTCAGGAAACAACACATGTACATAGCCACAATTGTCAGACCCTCATCATGTCTTTTGTATTGAAATGTCTCATGAACATGTGCAGAGGTCATTGTGAAGGGTGGGAGGAGCAGGGTCAGTTGTGTCATCGCCTATTGTTGTTGGTGAATCCTGTGTTATCTGCTGCATTTTTGTAATCCTGCCTCTGATGATAAGGAATGCTTCTGAAAACTCTTCCTAAAAGAACAGGAAGAAAAAGTCTAAAAAAGCACTAATGGCCAGTATGAAAATTACAAGGTTATTAATTTTTGTGTTTGTTTGTTGTTTTTTTTAATATAGATCGTGATGTGATTTTTTTAAAAATACCATGTAACGCAAAATAGTAATTTAAACAATCAGCCATTTTCTGATGATAGTTTTCTTTACATATGGCTTGGTTTCTTTCCTTCCACACAATGACAAGTCTGGACTGTGACCCCTCTGTCCACTCTGTTTTACATAACTTCACAAGTCATCATGAAGCTGTATTGTAGAGGCAGAGATTCTCTTTATAGGCATGAGTACACAATGTGTCTTAGTTAGCACAGAATTCTACCCTCCTTTGTCTGTTGTGTGCCCAAACATGTAACGATGCCCCTTCAGATCTCCAGATGAAGAGATGAATTCCATTTTGAAGTGGGAATTGAATTTTAGCAGCACCTTGAGATGAGTTTTATGCTATTGACTAATGAGGAAGCTTTCTGCGAATAGATGTCTGTAGCACTGCACCCATAGAATGTAATATCTGATAGATGGATAAAGTGAGCAGGTTTATGTTTGTTTCACATTCCTTAGCAATTATTATCTAATTTCAGAGTAACTTGTTGGGTGCTAACGTGAATATTATCATTTCACTTATAATATCAAAGTAAAGAAGGTAGTAGAAAGGCCGTTTTAAGATAAAGTGTGGCCCAGGGAAAAATGTAAACTTGTACCCCAAATGGAAATTTATTATATCATACACAAACATTTAGGCCCTGATTCATCAAAGCAATTTTCACAGACTTCTGCTGTAAACTACTCTGAAAACTCGAAAAATTATGGTGCAACTCAGAATTGTGCAAAAATCCTGCAATTTTTTACACAGGTTTCTCCCAACTCCGCCAACATATACAGAGCTGATGCGGGACAGGGGTGTAACACCACAGCACAACATAAACAAGAAGTTTACAACCCATGGCACTGTAGTAACTCTTCATTGCCAACTTTGGTCTTGTCATTTTGTCTAGAATTAACTTTTGAGTAAATTTTGAATATTTCTGTGTTTGGTATCTGTCGCTGGGGGCCTCCGGTGAAAACAGAAAAGCTTTAGTTGTCTATTGTGACAGGTTATATACAATATTATGGAGAATAGAACCACCAAGCAGTCTTCAGTAGTCAATTCCATGTGTATCAAAAATATCAGCTCCCTATTATGGGAGAAGTCACTGATGATAACTTACATGGAATTAGACTGATATAACTTTGGGTTTCATTTCTAACCTGTAATAGGTAGTGGCATAAATGGATGAGCGCAGCAATTTTTCCTCTTATCGTCATCCCATGCTCAGGGAAGGAGGAAGAAGACAGTAAGAAAAGGAGAATAAAAAAGGGAAAAAAATGATTACATGCACTTAGTCACTTTTATTGACAAAGGTCCTCTGACCTCAAGTGACGGACAATAGTTATTCCTGTGAACTTAGGGCGGCACCAGTAGATGGGGACCTCCCCCTGTGAAGCCTAGGTGACACTATGGTAATAAATGAATGACCGTGAGTGGCTGATGGCTTATGTCTTCATGGAGACCGGATAGTGGCGGTGACCACAACCAGATGTGACGCGGTCAAGATGGCGCAGTCACTTCCGGGTGGCCTGCGTTCCACATCATGGACTGCATGAGGCCGCGCTCTGGGCATTTAAGACGCAGTTGTGATGTCACCTCAGGAGTCCCTGGCAACCCCTGTGTTTGGAGCAGGGGGGGACGACTGGGAGATGACGCCACACGCCGGGAGTGTGAGAAATTGAATGCGCCTCTATTTAAAGGAGCTTATTCTGTGGGGTTCATTGATACCTATCACCTATAAATGGATTGTGACACAAATGGTCACACCAGACTAAAGGGTCTCCTGTAATTGCAGGGTCCTGCAGTTGTAAGCTAATTCAGATCCTCTGATGAATCCTTTTTATTGAGGAAAAATGCGTAGAGAGATTTACCTTGTACACTGATGGTGGGTAACCCATTGCAGGATACCCTTGGGGACTGTCCTTATGAGGACAGGAGCAATGCAGGGGCACCATAGGGAAAAGGGAAAAAAAAACCTCTCCCCGCACACCCAGATGGACCATTCATTCAGCTTCTGTCCAACACTTTTGGCCATGACTGTATGATGTCACTGTACACAAGCGATTGGAATATTGCAGCTTCAAGTGCACTATCTGGACTCTATCTAGGAGACTCAATCTCTGATAGCGGCATTCATCATGGCTGCTCTGGAATCACGTCACTAATCCTGTCCATCGCTGCCCCTGTCACATGATGGCCGGGTGCTGATGGGTCAGCATGACAATTGTGTGTCTGAAGGATTCCCTTCATATTTAAAGTGAATCTGCCAGCAAATTTTTAATATCTAATTTCACAGTAGCATAAGGTAGAGACAGAGACTCTGATTCCACCTGCATATCACTTCGTTTACTGGGTGCAGTAGTTCTGATAGAGTCGCAATTTTTTCTGCTGTACATCTTGCAGAAGTCACTTGTGCTGTACATAACCACGCCCACACCACAGCTTTCTGTGTACATTGCACAGAGACAGAAAGCTGTCAATCAGTGCTGCTGGGTGTTTGGACTAGGAGGCACGAGGACAGTTGTCCTCTAGTAATAATTTCTTGCTCATAAAGCACTCATTGTATTGAAGTGGCAAAAAAAAGCTCATTAAGTGACACATCAATCTTATTAGGGTCTCTGCTCCTACATTATTTTGTGCTCAAATTACATAGCAAAATCTTTGTGACCAAATCTCTTTAATATCTGTGTATCCCTATATATATTGGATTACTTCCCTAATATTTGTTTTCTTTGCTAGATCTTGGAAAATGATTCAATATTTCTGGATCATTACTGAAGATCCTATAAATATGAAGTTTCAATCTGATACAATCCACTCAGCAGTGTATGTCTCAGCTACACTCAACATTGGCCCAGGTACGACAATGAGCGAGACAGCGCATGGGACCTCTTCCACTGACACTGGCAACATACATTGACTCCGACTATTGAAAGGCAGCTGGAGAATATTGAAAGTGGCAGAGCCAGGTCCATGAGCGCGACCTGCACCATACGACAGCATGGATTGCTGGGGAACTTGGGGACAACCTGGATGGCAGCTGGGCTCTGGAATGTGGCCTGCCACATGGAAGGCCAGTGAGTTGGTGTGCCTGCAGGCTGATAGCTCCTCTTGCAGATCCCTGCTGTGGTATCTTCTTGATAACCAACTTCTCTAGTGTATCACTCTTTATGGTACCTGCTCCTCATGCTGCGATGTGATCATTGACAGGTAAAAGGTAAAATTAAGGGGGAAGTATTTCCTGTCCAGCTACTTTATAACTCTTTTTGGACTAATTAAAAGCCACCTTATCCATAATGTATTTCTTTTTCAACCAGGTAACCTCTAATTCTTTTAACCCTGCCATCCCTGGCACTTTGCTATATGCTATGGTGCCTACAATGATGGCTGGTCACAGAAGCAGGACGGCAGGATTCTGCGAGGTAGCATGGTCCCATGGCATGGGTGGCATAGCAGATCCTTCTTGTGCGCTGACAGTCCATGGTAGATGCATGGGGGAGATAGAGGATCTAAAGAAAATGCTTCCTGCTTCGGAGTAACAAGAGATACCTATCCTGTCGTTAGCATAGGACATATGGGCAATATCTTCCACTTGTGCGTGCCAGCGGGCAGATATCTGTAGATATGACATCAACTCCAATATGGAGGTATGCAGGGCAGGATCACCAATTTAATACTATTTTCAGCCTTGCAGATGTCTACCCAGAGTCCCAGCTATTCATGTATTTTTGAGCCAGGTTCTTCTAGGCTCAAACCATACACACATCAATATAACTGCAGCGCCCCAGAGTCCTGGTCGTTGCAGTACTGTTGCTCCGCCACTAAGGGGAGTGATGGTATGTCAGATGGCACTTAAGGAGTTCACCTGACCAGGTATCACAGACACCAATACACTTCACAGTCTGGCCTCCAGGGGGAGCAAAGGGTACTATGTATTAGGCCACTCCTCACAATCTGGTAAAACTGGGGGTTGGATAGGAAGTTAGTCAGAAGCTGACTGGGTTGGAACCAGGCAACATCCTGTGGCAGAGGGTATTGCGGGGAAAGTTTCAGGGGGTCCCTGTCAGGGGTGGGATCCTGACAGAGGCCTAGCGAACAAGACAGAGCGTTAAGGAACCGCGCCTGCACTACATTGCGGCGGTATCTCAAGAAAGGACAAGAAGCGAGGTTTATTGTGGAGAAGTGAGAAACGAGATCACAGCAAAAAGGAGATAACACCAGTAGGAGTCGTGCCGTAAGATCGAGGCAACATCCTACTGAGGCGCGTAGCCGGTGGCCGGAACGCCGAGGAAGTATTAGGCTCCAAGCATTACTTCAAACCAAAGGCAGGACAGTTAACTATAGGTTGGCTGTCTCACCTAAATCACCTAAGCAGACATAGGAGGCAATTGTGGGAGAGGGGCGACACTAGGGTCCCGGAAGAACTCCAGGCCTACCCGTCATACGGGTGCGTCCTAGCCATATCATCTGGGGGACAGAGAAGAACATCAGAACAGATACAAGTTGTGAGAAAGAACATCAGAAACAGACACAACAGTTGTGAGGACTATCCCGTGGTGCTCAGCAGGGAAGGACTACAACACACAGGCGCTAGAAGGTAGGCACTGATTTCCACCTGCAAAGGGAACTCTGGAGGTGCCTTCGGACAGGCCGGTCTCAGCCAGCCCTGTTAGCAGTACTCTGGATTGAGGAACCTGAAGCCTTCAGTAAAGAGGTAAAGAGACTGCAACCCTGTGTCCTCGTTATTCATTGCGACCTGCACCACGCACCATCATCTCATCTTTCATTGGACACCCCTTAGCAGGGTCATGGACCGGGTCTAGCCACTGTGACAATCCCAGAACTGAGACAGAGAGGCCCGGTACCGAGTACCCCACGGCCCTGCGTCTGGGGGCGCTCCAACTTGGTGTTACGAACAGGATCTACTTAAGCCTGAAGAATCAGGCCATGTGTGCCTTGGAACTGTGACTGAATTGTGCTTGAACTGTGATTTATTGCAAAGACTGTGGATTGCCACTTGCCGCCAAACGTTCCCGCCAAAACCGCCGCCATTGCAGCGCCATGGGGAGCGCAGAGGAAGAAGAAGGGCGTGCCATGGGAGGAGACTATCAAAGCGGCGCCAAAAGTGGTGACCGCCCCCTCCGACTACTGCTGCGAGATGACGACCTGCCAAGAAGCAGAGGAGAACTTCCCCCTGATTTGCAACGGCGGGAACGAGAGGAAGAAGAAGCTACGCCCTCAGAAAATGGAGGGGCAGCGTGCATGTGCCACCGAAGATCCCGGAGCAGGGATGGCGACCAGCGAGTCCCAGAGCGACGGCGAAGTGATCCCGGCCTGTCCTCGCCCACCGGAGACGGACTCGAATCCACCACCGCTGGAGGATCCAGACTTATCGGAGTTACTGGTGGTGGAGCCGAGCCAGCCTATCCCGAATATGGAGCCAGCCGATGCGAAGCAATGGAAGTCGGAGCTGTGCCAGGAGGCCGCCCTGGAGGAACCGCGGTCCGGGCTGCAGCCGATTCCAGTGTCCTTGTCAACGGAACAGATCGACATCGGTGGAATCACATCAGACGCAGGTATGGAAAGCGTCCCTGCTCCCCGACCGATCCTGCTCTCCCGACCGACCCTGCTCCCGTGACCGCTCCCCAGCCCGACAATAACCGAGTTTTCACCGCTGAGCTGGTAGTGCTAACCCCAGGCACCATGGGAAAGCTGGTGCCTCCGTTACCAACCACGATGAAGAAACCGCTAGATGTGAGCTCAGAGGGGGTGACCTTCCAGTGGGACACCCCACGGATCGGGCCGGATGGGGCCAGGCAGATGTGCCTCAGCATTGCTGCGCTCACCTGGAAACAGTATAAACAATGCTTAATTCTACAATGGCAAACCAAAAAGAGACAGAACCAAATGACCCACCAAAAATACAAAGACCAAAGACTGAACACAACAGGAGGAACTCGGTAAGGCAGGGGACTGTACTAGCCTTTCACCCGAAGCGGGGTTGGGGCTCTATACAAGAACCGGGACTGCCGACTGAAATCTTCTTTACCAGCTACAATGTGAAAACCCCGTTCCGCAAAAGATGTGACAATCGGCTACCATGTAAAGGGGACCAGGTGACCTACACTCGCCACCGGAGTGTGCAGGGGTTGTGCGCTCGAGACGTCCAACGATGCGAGCTGGCAGTAGCACCACCTGTTGTCCCGACTACGACTAACCCGGATTTAACCAACGCCACTACTGTCGCCACAGTGTGTATTATCGCCGCTACTGAACTTGCAACTACAGCCGACATTCGAATCCAGACACCGGGTGATCTGACCGCGTCTGGGAGACCAACCAATGATACTGATTTTGCATCCGCCGAGGACAGAGGACCGCAGCCTTACCGGCCGGCGAGTGTCCGCCACCAGCTGATGCAGTGTAACCTCCTGTAAGGATAAACCTCGGAACCACGAGTATGTAAATAGTTAACTGATTGTTTCCCTGCTTTTTGCTGCTTTAAACCCGACTAGGGTTATTCTTAAAGGGATCCCTTTCTTTACCCGGGATCCCTATTGCTTTTATTTTTGCTTTTATTTTCCTTTTTGCTCCTTGTTCACCCATGTTATAAAGACTGCCGAATCATGGACGGTGAATGGTTCACAAACTGCATTGTAAATA
This sequence comes from Ranitomeya variabilis, assembly GCF_051348905.1. Classification (NCBI taxonomy): domain Eukaryota; kingdom Metazoa; phylum Chordata; class Amphibia; order Anura; family Dendrobatidae; genus Ranitomeya; species Ranitomeya variabilis. The sequence goes on from NC_135238.1 coordinate 168,558,961, forward strand.
GTTTGCACCTTATTAAGGGTGCCCCCTACTGGTTTTACAAGAAAAAGGGACTCTTTTCGAAGAAACTGTTCCTGGAAACAGTACAGGAGTTCCTGCTGTACACGGACTTGCGACTTGAGAAGTTGCGCTACCTCAAAGAGACTTGGTTCCCTCTTAAAGGCGATGTTCACTAGTTGCAATTAATGTATAATGTTGCCTTAAAAGACAGTGCATAGTAATAATGTTTTATATAGCAAGTAATATGTAGCCAGTTAGATAGTTATAGAAAATGTTTAATGATGTTATTAAAAGACTGATGACAGGAAAAGAACTGAAAGCTGAATTTCAGGGAAAAGTGAACCTGTAGAGGTTAGTGAGTCCTCCTAGGAGCCATAGAGAGATGGCTCAGTGATCCTGTACTAAGAAAAGAGGCAGTAGGCCTGGGCAGATAGACAGGCGGTCCTGCATATGAACAATCAGATAGTAAAAAGAAAATGTTGCACTTAGAAGAGAAAAATAAAGAAAAAGTTAATTTATATTTTAGAGTTTTATAGTAAGCCTTAAGTGAGTTCAGCTTATACGTCCTTAAAGGCAAAGTTAAATTATTGTTCAGAATTTGCACCTAGTAGAATACCCGGCTGGGTAATAGGAGTTATTTATAGTATGTTATTTAAAATATTTAAGCAAGTTTTGTTTGTAACGTTCAAGAGTCCTCACCTCCCATAAAGGGAAGCACTGTTATAATTATTTGTTCATAGCATTTTCAAAATTTGTATGTCTTTTGCTGACATGTATTGTTGTTTTCTTCCCAGTCCGGGAGTACTGGATTTAACCGGGGGGGAGTGCAGCGCCCCAGAGTCCTGGTCGTTGCAGTACTGTTGCTCCGCCACTAAGGGGAGTGATGGTATGTCCGATGGCACTTAAGGAGTTCACCTGACCAGGTATCACAGACACCAATACACTTCACAGTCTGGCCTCCAGGGGGAGCAAAGGGTACTACGTATTAGGCCGCTCCTCACAATCTGGTAAAACTGGGGGTTGAATAGGAAGTTAGTCAGAAGCTGACTGGGTTGGAACCAGGCAACATCCTGTGGCAGAGGGTATTGCGGGGAAAGATTCAGGGGGGTCCCTGTCAGGGGTGGGATCCTGACAGAGGCCTAGCGAACAAGACAGAGTGTTAAGGAACCGCGCCTGCACTACATTGTGGCGGTATCTCAAGAAAGGACAAGAAGCGAGGTTTATTGTGGAGAAGTGAGAAACGAGATCACAGCAAAAAGGAGATAACACCAGTAAGAGTCATGCCGTAAGATCGAGGCAACATCCTACTGAGGCGCATAGCCGGTGGCCGGAAAGCAGAGGAAGTATTAGGCTCCAAGCATTACTTCAAACCAACGGCAGGACAGTTAATTATAGGTTGGCTGTCTCACCTAAATCACCTAAGCAGACATAGGAGGCAATTGTGGGAGAGGGGCGACACTAGGGTCCCGGAAGAACTCCAGGCCTACCTGTCATACGGGTGCGTCCTAGCCATATCATCTGGGGGACGGAGAAGAACATCAGAACAGATACAAGTTGTGAGAAAGAACATCAGAAACAGACACAACAGTTGTGAGGACTATCCCATGGTGCTCAGCAGGGAAGGACTACAACACACAGGCGCTAGAAGGTAGGCACTGATTTCCACCTGCAAAGGGAACTCTGGAGGTGCCTTCGGACCGGCCGGTCTCAGCCAGCCCTGTTAGCAGTACTCTGGATTGAGGAACCTGAAGCCTTCAGTAAAGAGGTAAAGAGACTGCAACCCTGTGTCCTCGTTATTCATCGCGACCTGCACCACGCAACATCATCTCATCTTTCATTGGACGCCCCTTAGCAGAGTCACGGACCGGGTCTAGCCACCGTGACAACCCCAGAACTGAGACAGAGAGGCCCGGTACCGAGTACCCCATGGCCCTGCGTCTGGGGGCACTCCATAACAATAAAGCTAAATTTATAGTTGCTAAAATGGGATCCATCAAAATTGTTGACCTTCTTGGGGATGGTTTCCATATGGCAACAGTTTTCTGTTCTGCACTGCAGAAAAATAAGTAATACATTTATATAAAATTTTAAGTAAAAAAAATATGACCTATGGCTATGTAATCGGATATAGTAGAGTTGATTTATTAATGAAGAATCTTTGCTCTTTGCATTTTACCTGATAAAGCAATGTATCATGCTGGACTATTTTGCCCAGATCAAAGGGTGCACCAAGCAAACTAATTAGCATATTTAACTAAATGTAAATTTAAGCTGATCAGAAGCAACAATTATAACACTGAAGTTGTGATTTTTATATTGGCCATATCTCGTAGAAGGCTATTTGCTTAGTCTGTACCATCAGTTTGGGCTGTCAGACTGTAGTCCTTCACACTAGAGTGTATTATTCTATATATAACAAGACAAACAAGTTTGTCCACATTTCCTCAATGACAGAAGGCTTTCAGAGGTTCTTCAAAGAAATGAATGCAAACCAGTTCATTTTTGCATATATGAGGCAACACTCTGACTTGGTTCCTTGGCCGTGGCTCTCATATACTGTATGTAATATACACATGGCAGAAGATTCCTGATCTATGTTGTGGAAGTCATTGAACACAACTGTGTATAGCATCCATTGTACTTGAGTCAACATATTGATTACAGAAGTTTCATTAAGAAGACCAGTCCAGGTCGTAGAATGATTTTTCGGCCCGAATAGAAACATACCAAAGCTAATATTGATGACTTCATCTGAATGTGCTCTTCTTATGCCAATATTTTCCACAGCAGACAGAAGTCAAACACTCAGACATTTAGGGTACGTTCACACAGGACTTTTTTGCTGCTTTTTTTTGCTGCTTTTTTTTATGCTAATTTTCAGCTGCTTTTTACAGTACCAGTAAAGTCTATGAGATTTCAGAAATCTCATGCACACACGTTGGTTTTTTGTTTGATCAGTTTTTTCTGCTTTGCTGCTTTTTTTGGACATAGGGCATGTCACTTCTTTCAGCGTTTTTGCTGCGTTTTTGCAGCGTTTTTTCACCCATTGACTTGAATGGGTGATGAAAAAAACGCTGCAAAAACGCTGAAAAAACGCATGTAGCATTATTTGCTGCGTTTTTTGTGCAGAAAATCATGGCCAGCAGGAAGGGATCTCACAGCCAAGAGCTTAGGGGTGTGGTTAGTGAGGTGTGAAGAGCCATTGTGAGCCATTGTGAGGTGTGAAGAGCCATTGTGAGGTGTCTTGATTGTGATCTATTGTGAGGGAGTTCCTGGTAGTGAGGTGTGAAGAGCCATTGTGAGCCATTGTGAGGTGTGAAGAGCCATTGTGAGGTGTCCAGATTGTGATCTATTGTGAGGGAGTTCCTGGTAGTGAGGTGTGAAGAGCCAGTGTGAGCCATTGTGAGGTGTGAAGAGCCATTGTGAGGTGTCCTGATTGTGATCTATTGTGAGGGAGTTCCTGGTAGTAAGGTGTGAAGAGCCATTGTGAGGTGTCCTAGCAGCTGAAAATTGGCATAAAAAAAGCAGCAAAAATCTGCAGCAAAAATCTGCAGCAAAAAAGTCCTGTGTGAACGTACCCAAAAAACGCACCAAAAACGCACCAAAAAAACGCACCTAAATTAGCATAAAAAAAAGCAGCAAAAAAAAGCAGCAAAAAAGTCCTGTGTGAACGTACCCTTATTGTGTAAAGGCTAAGTATTAAATTTATAATAAGGAAAATTAGATTACTTAATTGGTAAAAAATTCATTTTGGCTCAACCTGCTCAGTGCTCATGTGAATGGCCATATTATAGCTTTGTACAACCTACAAGTTGTGCAAGGCCATTACACGGTATACGAATAAGTGTAGTAATAGCAAAATATTTAGAATTGAGTCCTCAGTGGTTGATACCTTTTAATGGCTAACTGAAGAGATGGTCTATCTACTGGCTAACACGTTACCAAGATATATATCTTTCCTGTAGTAATAGCAGTTATAGCACCATTATACGGCAGGTGAAATAAGTATTATACACATCAGCAGTTTTCTTAGTAGATACATTTTTAAAGGTGCTCTTGACAAGAAATTCTCACCAGATGTCAGTAACAACCCATACAGGCAAAGGAATAAAACCATGGATGTACAGTACATAAATTAAGTTATGTGTAATAATGAGAAATGACACAGGAAAAATTATTGAATACACGTTACTGAAATTCATTTAATACTTCGCACAAAAGCCTTTGTTGGTGATGACAGCTTCAAAATGCCTCCTGTATAGAGAAACTAGTTGCATGCATTGCTCAGGTGTGATTTTGGCCCAATCTTGCACACAAACAGTCTTCAAATCCTGGAGGTCCTGTGAGCTTCTATAAACTATGAGCTTCAGTTCCTTCCATAAATTTTCTATTGGATACAGGTCAGGTGATTAGCTGCACTATTCTAGCAGCTTTATTTTGCTTCTCTGAAACCAATTGAGAGTTTCCTTTTCCGTGTGTTTGGCATCACTGTCTTTCCGAATTGTCCTCCCTCATTTCATCTTCATAATCCTGGCAGAGGGCAACAGATTTTTACCAAGAATGTCTCAGTACATTTGTACATTCATCCATCCTTCAATTGTGACCCACTGAGAGGTTCACTGTGATGTGGCAGTGGGCTTCGTGCAGTCTGATCAGAATGTTAAACTAGGAACCTCACATTCTGTTACATATAGTTTTGCCCAGCGGCATTAGATTAATGTATGAGTTTTGGAGGTGTCGTCCATTCTCTTTTTTAGCACCTTCCTTCAATTACATGTAGTTTGCCAGTGCCGTGTGCTGAATAACAGCCCCACACCCCAGAGGTGTATCTAGGGTTTTGGCACCCGGGGCAAGAATTCAGTTTGGTTCCCCCCCAGGACATATGCGATTTGCACACTTAGTCATGTACCCACGAGCTCCTCTCCCTAATGCTCTCAACGTTCAGTGAAAAACTGAGAGGAGCAGGAAGAGACGCTCATTGTCACAGGACCACAAACAAGTATGAAAGTCACATATGAGTGAAGTGTCCATGTGACGACTACTGGAACCTGCAGAGCTGAATCCTGACATCGCAGGCTTCTGAATTCTCACAACTAATGCACTGCACACTTTTAGGATTCTCCCTTGCCGGTGGACAGTCATGTCAGCAGAAGTATGTGATTTGGACTCGCTTAGTTCATTTTCATTGACTGAGGCCACACATGTCTAGTCAGCTCGTGACTGCATGTATGTAAATCGCCAGTAAGAGAGAATCCTGACAGTGTGCAGGGCACACTGTGAGAATTCAGAAGTCTGCAGTCACATAGAATGACTGCAGACTCTTTACAAACCTGGATATCCCCTTTAATGCTTCTAACATAAATAAAAGCATGAGAGTTAGTTAGTCTCAAAAATAACATTTACATCCAGGTACCTTATAGATGACGTTGTCTCTGGAGCCATTCTTCTTTTCTTCATCTTGTCCAGACCTCATGATGAGTTTTCTGATCCACAGCTCGTCTCTGCAGACTTCCATCTTCTCCGCTCCTTTGCAGAAAATCTCCACATGATACCCTTAAAGATCGTTGTGTCATTATAATTGCCCATCATTATATTGTCTGCACAAAATATGACTCCCACACTGTCCCTCTTATAGTACATGCTCTTCACACTGACCTCTCCTTTCCATACTGGACCCTCTCTTCACATTGTCCTCTCATACTGTGTCCCCCCTATAGGGCCCAGTATTTATACTGTACTCTCATCACACTCCCCCTCCTTGGTATACTGTCCGCTCCTGGCTGTGCCCTTATACTGTCCCCCATGCTACACATGCACACATCCCATCACACTCACTCCCCGTACTCTGTTTACATACATTTTTCACATTGGTAATCATACTGTGTCCGCATACATTCCCCGTTCGCTCCCCATACTGTCTGCACTCATCCCCCATACCGATTCCTCATATAAGCCCCCATTTCCCCATACTGTTTCCTCATACATGCCCCCTATTCCCCAGTACTTTTTCCTCATACATGCCCCACATTCCCCTGTACTGTTTCCTTAAACATGCCCCCATTACCCAGTACTGTTTCCTCATACATGCCCCCATTCCCGTATTGTTTCCTCATAAATGCCCCCATTCCCCATAATGTTTCCTCATACAAGCCCCCATCTCCCCTTTTCTCTTCATTTTGTGTCCTCAAATCTCCCCCACACATTAAATCCTCCCATCCCCACTACAAATCTCCTCACACACAATAAATAACCCCATCTCCACTCCAAATCTCCTCACACACATTAAATCCCCGATCCTCAATCAAATCTCCACCCACACATTAAATCCACCATCCCCACTCCAAATCTCCCCCCCACACATTAAACACCCCCATCACCATGAAAAATCTCCACCCCACACACATTCAAACCTCACACACATTAAATTCCTGATCCCCACTCCAATTCTCTGCACACACATTAAACACACTGTAACGCTTGTGCCCAAACAGGTTGGCACGAGTGTGCAGGGGGTGTGTCCCCACTGTGCCACAAACCAGACTTCCCTGGAAGGGGCGTGACTAAGGAGCTTCCTTAGTGTTCACTGGAGCCTCTGATGGTGAGGTCAGGCTTGTGCAGCAGGTAGCTGCCAGGTACCACTCCAGGGTGGAGTCTGGCTGTGGCTACTGATCCCACTGGGGAACAGAACACTGACAGGCAGGTGGGTACAGCTGAGACACTGGCAGGCAGGCGGGCACGGCTGAGACACTGGCAGAGAGGCGGGCACGGCTGAGGCACTGGCAGAGAGGCGGGCACGGCTGAGGCACTGGCAGAGAGGCGGGCACGGCTGAGGCACTGGCAGACAGGCGGGCACGGCTGAGACACTGGCAGACAGCTGGGCACGTCTCACAGGACTGGAACCGGTAGGGGTAAGACAGGAACATAGACAGGTATGCGTAGTACATGGAGACAGGTAGGGACAAGTTCACACTGGAGGAGAAGGGACAGATTCAGGGAGGACACGAACACGGACAGGTATGAATGATATATGGGAACAGGTAGGGACCTGCTCAGACTGAAGGACAAAGACCCACAAGGTGCAGAATGACAGCGGAGCAGAACCACAAGGAGTAGAGCAGGGCAGAACCACAAGGAGCGGAGCAGGGCAGAACCACAAGGAGCAGAGCAGGGCAGAATCGCAAGGAGCTGAGCAGGGCAGAACTGCAAGTAGCAGAGCAGGGCAGAACCACAAGGAGTGGAGCAAGGCAGAACCGCAAGGTGCAGAGCGAGAGCAGGATGGAATCGCAGAGCGTGGCGCAAGAGCAGGACGGAACCACAGGGAGCGAAGCGAGAGCAGGACGGAATCACAGAGCACGGAGAGAGAACAGAACAGAACCACAGGGCGCAGAGCATATATTCATGTCTGACAAGCGGTGGATGCCGTGTCTGGAGGATCGCCCTTCTCTCCCCCATCGGCACTGTTCGGCTTACAGGTGCTTCATGTCATCTGGTGGATAACTATCCACCATGAATATATTCTACTAAAGTGACAACAACTCTTCCCATTAGTGCCCTATAGAGCTACTACATCCGTATACTTACTTATAGACCTCATCTCCTCTCTATTTTTTGCCTGGCCCCACTGGCCCACACTGGCACGTGACTGATGAAAGTCTAGAAAGGACTGAAACGTTTCGAGTGCTACAAATAAAACGTTTTCACATTTACTGAAGTTGAGTGCTAGACTTCCTTTTATTGATACTGACGGTTTGGGAACCTAGTCTAGGCACCACAGTGTAGCTGTGCACACGGTGTTTCTTCTTTCATCTCTGCAGGTGATCCTTGGCATATCTGGATGCATATTGGACATGGGATTTCTTAAAATCCCCACCACTATGCTGTAACATCTGGACATTGAGGGATGGACGCTGCGCAAGTGCGCAGAATCCAGCCCGCAGCGTTTACTGATCGTCTGCAACATACCCTGTTTTATTTTTCCATCAATATGGCTGTGTAAGGGCTTGTTTTTTGTGGGATGAGTTATACTCTTTAACGACACCATTGGTTTTACCTCATGGTGTACTGGAAAATGAGAACAAAAATTCCAAGTGTGGTAGAATTGCAAAAAAAAATGCAATTCCAGAATTGTGTTTGTTTTTTTTAACCATGTTCCCTAAATGCTAAAACTGACTTGCCATTATGCTTTTCCACGTCATTATGAATTCGCAGATACCAAATGTGTATATATATTTTTTTAATTAAATGGTGGAAAAAAATCCGAAGTTTGAAAAAAAAAAATGCACCATTTTCCGAGACCTGAAGTGTCTCCATTTTCCGAGATCTGGGGTCGGGTGCAGGCTCATTTTTTGTATGCCAAGTTGACATTTTTATTCTGGCATTTTAATTTTTTTCTCATTACGCCTTTTACCGATCAAATTCTTTTTTGTATATTTTGATAGATATGGTGTTTATGAACGCACTGATACCAAATATGTGTATTTTGTATTGTTTTATTTTGAATGAGGCAATAGGAGGGTGATTTGAGCTTTTATATTTTTTTAATTTGTTTAATATTTTAAAAAACTTTTTTTTTCACTTTTTACTTGCTTCAACTTCAATAGTCTCCTTAGGGGACTTGAACCTACGATCCTCCGATCACTTGTGCTACTCACAGTAAAGCTTAAGGGCAATCTGTCACCTTATTTTGGCCCTATAAACTGTGGCCACCGCCACAGCAATCTGTAGATAAGCCCACGATGTAACATGAAAGGTAACAAAAACAAGTTAGATTATACCCACCCAAGGGAGGTCTGGTGCGGTGCGGTCCGGTCCGATGGGCGTCACAGGTCTGGCGCCTCCCATCTTTATGCGGTGACGTCCTCTTCTTTGCTTCCTGTTGCGGCTCCTGCACAGGTGTACTTTATCTGCACTGTTGAGAGCAGAGCGAAGTACTGCAGTGTGCAGGTGCCTGGAAAGGTCAGTTCTCCATCCCCCTGACTTCAGCATTTGCAGTCACCCATCAACCTCACTTCATCATTTGCAGTTCACCTCCCCAACTTCATTATTTGCAGTCCTCTCCCCAACATCATCATTTGCAGTCCTCCTCAATTCATCATTTGTAGTCCCCATCACTTCATTTGCAGTCCCCCTACCCAGTCACTTCATCATTTGCAGTCCCCCATCCCTCCTTACTTCATTTGCAGTCCCCCTTCCCCTCCCTCACTTCATCATTCGCAGTACCCCTCTCCCCACTTTATCATTTACAGTCCCCCCTCCCCTCACTCACTTCATAATTCATAGTTCCCCTTCCCCACTTCATCATTTGCAGTCCCCCTTACTTCAACATTTGCATTCCCCCCACTTCATCATTTGCAGTCCCCCTCACTTCATCATTTGCAGTCTCCCATCCTCCCTCACTTCATTATTCGCAGTACTCCTCCCCCACACTTCATCATTTGCAGCCTCCTCCCCCACATTTCATCATTTGCAGTCCCCCCTCACCCATGTAATTCATTTTATAAAGAAAAAATATGTTTTTCACAATTACCTCACTGACAATCCGCTGCAGGTGCAATTCTGGTGTCTTTGACCATGACGGCTCGTACAAGATGACATCATCGCATATGCGCCATCACCTGATCACCAGTCCAGAGAAGGCAGAGGGAGCTGAAGCTACAGAGCCATCCAGGTTAGATGGCCGTGGAGCTTCGATAAAGCTCCCAGGCCCCATCGCCGAGGTGTGCACAGCAGCACACAGCACTTTAGTGCATGATGGGGCCTGGCGATCAGAAGAATAAGAGTGGGGCCTGGGTCCCCCTCTGTGCAGCTGCTCACCAAACCCCAATACAGCAATAAGGGTAGTAGTGCCCTGATGACGGCCCTTCTCATATAAAAGAAATGTTACCCCTATAATGAAGCACAATGCATCTCATAATTAATTGGATTTATTTAAGCGTTCCAGTGTTGCTACCACATAAAGTGACACTTGTCAGAATTGTAAAAATTGGCCTGTTCACAAAAGTGAAAGCAGGCTCTGGGGCAAAAGGGTTTAATGACCATCGATCAGTTTGCATGTTGCCAATCAACAGTGTGTTAAATGTGTCCTCATTATTGTGTATTATCTATGGTATTACATAGGATTGGAAATAACATCTACTACATTATCTGTACTCTGAGAGTTACTACTGTGTGTTTTCTGTGGTGTTACATTACCTGTACTCAGAGAATTACCACTGTGTTTTCTGTAGTGTTGAGTAGGACTATATTAAATTGCACTTTAATAAAGCACTTTATCTAGGTGACATTAATGTAATTGTTTTTTGCATGCTATCATTGTAAGTACATCATGTTCATTACCAGCTGGCCGAAAAGAAGAAATCTCATAAAACGCTACTTTACATGATTTGTGTACCCCAGATTCACAACAGCCTGCGATTCTATTTAAATAGGAGTTGCCATAAAATGCAAATTGTAATTATTATGCAACTACAGCAAGTCTGAGAAAATAAAGGTAAACTTTGCAATCGCTCTCGAAAAGTGTAACACGTCTAATTAAGTGAGTCTTATTTATCTGTCATTGTTTCCTATGAAAAGAAAGCATGGCTGATTGATTTGAAGATCTGCTTTATCTCATTAGTATCTTTGTGATGTTTAATTCCATCTGTGTTAATAGTCTAAATGCCAGTAAGTAATTACACATTTTATAAAGAGTGTTCTTATAGTGTCCTGTTAATGTACAATGTTTTACCTTTAGCATTATATACTATTACATACCCTGGCGAGCCTAGCAAGAATATTGCAAAAAACCGAAAGACCCACTAAAACCGGCACTCATTTTTTTAGTGACCATGATTTTACGTAGGCCATATTATACTGGTGGACAATATGATCTTATTTTGAAATTATGGAATACTATGCTGAATATGGCATAATTAGTGGAAAATAGTGCAATTTCATTCATACTGTAAGTATTCCCCATTACAATGATCCAGTTCAACTGTAGGTCCCACTGTTAAAGATCAACAAAGAATTGACTCAATAGTTTGCAATTTAAAAATGGGCTACAAAATTTCTATATGTTTGTTAGAAGGGGGACAAAAATAAAAATATTCACTCACTCTTATGGCTTTTTGGGATGGATTACAGGTAGTGTTGAGCTATACCTTCCGATATCCAGAAGTATCGGTATCGGATTGGATCGGCCGATATCCAAAAAATATCGGATATATCGCCGATACCGATACCTGATACCAATGCAAGTCAATGGGACACAAATATCGGAATGTAAATAAGCCCTTTCCGTCCTTATCCTTCCTGTTCCGGAGGGGGGAAGAGTGTGGGCGGTGCGTGGGCGGACACTGTGCGTGTCTGTGTGGGCGGGGGTCTGTGCGGGCCAGCCGGGGATCTGTACGGGTCTCATGGGGGTATGTGCGGGCTGTCGGGGATCTGTGCGTGCCTGCCGGGGGTCTGTGCGGGCTGCCGGGGCTCTGTGCAGGCTGCCGGGGCTCTGTGCAGGCTGCCGGGGCTCTGTGCGGGCTGCCGGGGCTCTGTGCGGGCCTGCCGGGGCTCTGTGCGGACTGCCGGGGCTCTGTGCGGGCTGCTGGGGCTCTGTGCGGACTGCTGGGGCTCTGTGCATGCTGCCAGGGCTCTGTGTGGGCTGCCGGGGTTCTGTGCGGGCTGCCGGGGCTCTGTGCGGGCTGCCGGGGCTCTGTGCGGGCCTGCCGGGGCTCTGTGCGGGCTGCTGGGGCTCTGTGCGGACTGCCCGGGCTCTGTGCAGGCTGCCGGGGCTCTGTGCGGGCCTGCCTGGGCTCTGTGCGGGGTGCCAGGGCTCTGTGCAGGCTACCGGGGCTCTGTGCGGGCTGCTGGGGCTCTGTGCATGTGTGATGCCTGCTACAGTGACAGTGATTGACACATTAGCCAATGATGGGACAGTTGTAGTCCCATCATCCAGCTAATGTGTTGAATGTAAAAAAAACAAAAAACATACATACTACATACATACTGTACTACATATATACTGCATACATACATGCATACTACATACATACATACTACATACATACTACATACATACATACTACATACATACTGCATACATACATACTACATACAGTTAGGTCCATATATATTTGGACAGAGGCAACATTTTTCTATTTTTAGTTATAGATAGTGTTGAGCGATACCGTCCAATACTTGAAAGTATCGGTATCGGAAAGTATCGGCCGATACCGGCAAAGTATCAGATCCAATCCGATACCGATACCCGATACCAATACAAGTCAATGGGACTCAAGTATCGGACGGTATCCCTGATGGTTCCCAGGGTCTGAAGGAGAGGAAACTCTTCTTCAGGCCCTGGGATCCATATTAATGTGTAAAAGAAAGAATTAAAATAAAAAATATTGCTATACTCACCTCACCGAGGGAACCGGCAGCGTTCTTTGCTTAAAATTCGCGCGTTTACTTCCTTACGTGAAGTCCCGGCTTGTGATTGGTCGCGTGCCGCCCATGTGGCCGCGACGCGACCAATCACAGCAAGCAGTGACGTAATTTCAGGTCCTTCAGGATTTTAAAATTACGTTCTGGCTTGTGATTGGTTGCGTCGCGGTCACATGGGCGACGCGACCAATCACAAGCCGTGACGTCACGGGAGGCTGGACACGCGCGCATTTTAAAATGCGCGCGTGTCCAGCCTCCCGTGACGTCACGGCTTGTGATTGGTCGCGTCGCCCATGTGGCCGCGACGCGACCAATCACAAGCCAGAACGTAATTTTAAAATCCTGAAGGACCTGAAATTACGTCACGGCTTGCTGTGATTGGTCGCGTCGCGGCCACATGGGCGGCACGCGACCAATCACAAGCCGGGACTTCACGTAAGGAAGTAAACGCGCGAATTTTAAGCAAACAACGCTGCCGGTTCCCTCGGTGAGGTCCAGGCTGCGTCGGACAGGTGAGTATAGCAATATTTTTTATTTTAATTCTCTCTTTTACACATTATTACATTAATGTTGTTTCGATACTGATACCCGATACCACAAAAGTATCGGATCTTGGTATCGGAATTCCGATACCCGCAAGTATCGGCCGATACCCGATACTTGCGGTATCGGAATGCTCAACACTAGTTATAGACATTAACACAATGAATTTTAAACAAAACAATTCAGATGCAGTTGAAGTTCAGACTTCCAGCTTTCATTTGAGGCTATCCACATTAAAATTGGATAAAGGGTTAAGGATTTTCAGCGCCTTAACATGTGCCACCCTGTTTTTAAAGGGACCAAAAGTAATTGGACAATTGACTTCAAGGCTATTTCATGGACAGGTGTGGGCAATCCCTTTGTTAAGTCATTCTCAATTAAGCAGATAAAAGACCTGGAGTTGATTTGAGGTGTGGTGCTTGCATTTGGAAGGTATTGCTGTGAAGTAAGCATACGGTCAAAGGAGCTCTCCATGCAGGTGAAACAAGCCAGACTTAAGCTGTGAAAACAGAAAAAAACCATCCGAGAAATTGCTACAATATTAGGAGTGGCAAAATGTACAGTTTGGTACAACCTGAGAAAGAAAGAAAGCACTGTGAACTCATCAATGCAAAAAGACCTGGGCGCCCACGGAAGACAACAGTGGTGGATGATCGCAGAATAATCTCCATGGTGAAGAGAAACCCCTTCACAACAGCCAACCAAGTGAACAACACTCTCCAGGAGGTAGGCGTATCAATATCCAAATCTACCATAAGGAGAAGACTGCATGAAAGTAAATACAGAGGGTTCACTGCACGGTGCAAGCAACTCATAAGCATCAAGAATAAAAAGGCTAGACTGGACTCTGCTAAAAAACATCTAAAAAAGCCAGCACAGTTCTGGAAGAGCATTCTTTGGACAGATGAAACCAAGATCAACGTCTACCAGAATGATTGAAAGAGAAAAGTATGGCGAAGGCGTGGTGCAGCTCATGATCCAAAGCATACCACATCATCTGTAAAACACGGCGGAGGCAGTGAAATGGCTTGGGCATGCATGGCTGCCAGTGGCACTGGGTCACTAGTGTTTATTGATGATGTGACACAGGACAGAAGCAGCCGAATGAATTCTGAGGTATTCAGAGCCATGCTGTGTGCTCAGATCCAGCCAAATGCAGCCAACCTGATTGGTCGTCATTTCATACTACAGATGACAATGACCCAAAACATAAAGCCAAAGCAACCCAGGAGTTTATTAAAGCAAAGAAGTGGAATATTCTTGAATGGCCAAGTCAGTCACCTGATCTCAACCCAATTGAGCATGCATTTCACTTGTTAAAGACTAAACTTCAGACAGAAAGGCCCATAAACAAACAGCAACTTAAAACCACCGCAGTTGAAGGCCTGGCAGAGCATCAAAAAGGAGGAAACACAGCGTCTGGTGATGTCCATGAGTTCAAGACTTCAGGCAGTCATTGCCAACAAAGGGTTTTCAACCAAGTACTAGAAATGAACATTTTATTTAAAATTATTGAATCTGTCCAATTACTTTTGGTCCCTTTAAAAACAGGGTGGCACATGTTAAGGAGCTGAAACTCCTAAACCCTTCATCCAATTTTAATGTGGATACCCTCAAATGAAAGCTGAAAGTCTGAACTTCAACTGCATCTGAATTGTTTTGTTTAAAATTCATTGTGGTAATGTCTATAACCAAAATTAGAAAATTTTTGTCTCTGTCCAAATATATATGGACCTAACTGTACATACTACATACATACTACATCCTACATACATACTATATACTACATCCTACATACATGCTACATACAACATACATACTACATACATACATACATACATACATACATACATACAACATACATACTACATACATACTGCATACATACTACATACATACTACATACTACATACAACATACAATACATTCATATATTACATACAATATATACATACATACTACATACATACTACATACAATACATTCATACATTACATACATACAGACATACAGTACATTAAACATAGATTACATACTCACCAGTACTTGTCACTTTGTTAGCCGAAGCCAGTGTCATCTGTAAAAAAGATTAAAATAACAAAGAACCAATAATCTCCCTGATCCGCAGAAATCCATGAGTGTCCCACGATGATCTCCCGTGGAGAATGGCAGCATCATCTGATGCGACCGCTCTCTAGGGGCTCCAGGAACACAAGGTATCCTTCCGCATTGTATTCCTCCGCCGCTGTAAAAAAAATAGTCCCTAGTCTCACTTATGGCATTGCTGTGTGAGAAATTTTCCCACACAGCAATTGCCATAAAGTGAGACTTTGAACTATAGTAACCTCAGTGATGCACTGCAGGAGCCATTGTCTCCTGTCAGTGTGTCACTGAAGGTCCTATAGAGCAGTGACATCACCCGATGTCACTGTTCTATAGGGGAGATCGTCGTGGGACACTCATTATTAATTAAACTACGGCGGACAGGTAGTATATGGTTTATTATTTTGTTTTTTTGCAGGCGCTGAAATATGGTAAGTATGGTTAAATGAAGAATATTAAAATACTTTTTTCCTAATGTGTGTGTGTTTTATTAACCCTTTATTACTATTGGATTAATAATGGATAGGCGTCTTATTGACATCTCTGTTATTAACCTGGCTTAATGTCGCCTTACAATAGCAAGGTGACATTAACCCATTATTACCCCATATCCCACTGCTACACAGGAGTGGGAAGAGAGGGGCTAAGTGCCAGAATTAGCACACAACTATCTCCCCTATAGAACAGTGACATCGGGTGATGTCACTGCTTTATAGGACCTTCAGTGACACACTGACAGGATACAATGGCTCCTGCAGTGCATCACTGAACTATAGTAACCTCTCAGTCTCACTTTATGGCAATTGCTGCGTGGGAAAATTTCTCACACAGCAATGCCAAAAGTGAGACTAGGGACTATTTTTTTACAGCGGCGGAGGAATACAGTGCAGAAGGATACCTTCCTCCCGTCATTGTGTTCCTGGAGCCCCTGGAGAGCGGTCGCATCAGCTGATGCTGCTGCTCTCCACGGGAGATCGTCGTGGGACACTCGTGGATTTCTGCGGACAAGGAGTATATTGGTTGTTTGTTATTTTAATCTTTTTTAGAGATGACACTGGCTTCGGGGATCAAAATGACAAGTGATGGTGAGTATGTACTCTGTGTTATATGTACTGTATGTCTCTATGTATGTATTGTATGTAATGTATGAATGTATTGTATGTAATGTATAAATGTATTGTATGTAGTATGTATTTAGTATGTATGTATGTATGTAGTATGTATGTATGTAGTATGTTTTATGTATGTAGTATGTATGTAGTATGTATGCATGTAGTATGTATGTAGTATGTATGTAGTATGTATGTATGTATGTAGCATGTATGGGACTTGTAGTCCCATCGGACAATGCCTGCACACACGCACAGACTCCCGGCAGCCCACACAGAGCCCCGGCAGCCCGCACAGACCCCCGGCAGCCCGCACAGATCCCCGGCAGGCATGCACGGAGCCTCGGCAGCCCACACAGACCCCCGGCAGCCCGCACAGACCCCAGGCAGCCCACACAGAGCCCCGGCAGGCCCGCACAGATCCCTGGCAGCCTGCACAGAGACCCGGCAGCCCGCACAGACCCCCGGCAGGCACGTACAGACCCCCCTCGGTCACGCACAGACCTGTTGTGAATTCTGCTCTTGGGCTCCCTCCGGTGGTTGTTGGTGGTAGTGCAGTTGTCTTGGGGTTGTAATCCAGGGCAGGTGTTTCTGCTGATTGCAGCTCTATTAGGTATTTAGGTGTGCAGGATCCATGAGTCCGTGCCAGTTGTCCATTGTACTTGGAGGGATTGCATCTCTCTCTGGTTCCTCATGCCCTGCTGCCAAATTCAGCTAAGATAAGTGTCCGTTTTTTTGTCTCTGTGCACACATGCAGTGTGCTTTGCAATTCAGTGCAATTCATTGTGTTTTTGTCCAGCTTAGACTTTGTTTGGATTTTTCAGTCATGCTGGATTCTCAGGAGATGCAGATATACTTTCTATGTCTTTAGTTAGATGTAGAATATTTGTATTATCTGCTGTGGATATTTTTAGGATTTTTATACTGACCGCTTAGAATTCTGTCCTATCCTTTTCTATTTAGCTAGAAGTGCCTCTTTTGCTAAATCCTGTTTTTCTGCCTGCGTGTGTCTTTCCTCTTATACTCACAGTCAATATTTGTGGGGGGCTGCCTATCCTTTGGGGTTCTGCTCTGAGGCAAGATAGAATTCCCATTTCCATCTATAGGGGTATTTAGTCCTCCGGCAGTGTCGAGGTGTCTAGGACGTGTTAGGTACATCCCACGGCTACTTCTAGTTGCGGTGTTAGTTTAGGGTTTGCGGTCAGTACAGGTACCACCTACTCCTGAGAAAGTCTCTCATGCGGCTCCAAGGTCACCGGATCATAACACAGACCCCACCCGCACACACATGCAGTCTCCGCCCACACACCACCCACGCACCGCCCACATTCCATTATAGTGCATAATTGCACTATAGGAACTTCTGATTCCGGTATCCGATATCGCAAAAGTATCGGAACTCGGTATCAGAATTCCGATACAGCGAATATCGGCCGATACCCGATATTTGCAGTATTGGAATGCTCAACACTAATTACAGGATTTCATTGCATCAAATAATCAATTTTCCTGCATTGCAGCTATGGTGCTCACTGAAATTATCTGTCTGTTTAACGAATATATATTTTAAAAATAATAATTATATATATATATATATATATATATATATATATATATATACAGTATATATACCGTACACATATATTTTTTACTGATTTTTTGTTTAAGGGAAAAATAAATCAAAACAGTAGCATAGGATGTTCAACCTGCAACGTTTACAATAATGAAAAACATTAGGCTGGAAACTTCAGCTCAGCAAAGAAATCATCTAATCAAAACCATTATGTAAAAACATCCCCAATGCATAGACATTCATAAACATTGAGAAAGACATTCCTTATAGAGGATGTAAGAGGATTTATCAAAATGTTTAGCTGGCATAGATTTTAGTTTGAGGCAAATAGACAGCCCAAACATGCCTTATAATAAATTCAGCACATGCGCAAGTACGGTGGGCAGTGTGACACACCACTCTTGTTGAATTTCCTTCCATAGTGCTTAGCATACATGAGTACACTCTCTTTCAAAAGTAAGATTTTAATCAATATCTCACTGACCACAAGAACAATTTCCAAAATTTTGACAAGTGTGAGTTTTATAGAACATTTTTTTTATTCCATAACATAAAAGTGAGAATAATATTACAAATTTAATTTCAAAATTTTCAATGCTTAAAATAGTTAGTGCAAAAATGAATACACCCCACATAAAAACTACTACAACTAGCATTTTGTATGACCTCCATTATTTTTAAAGATAACAGCACGTTTTCTAGGGATAAAATCAACAAGTTGGCAATATATTGCAACATCTATTTTTTTTCCATTCTTCAAGCACAACCTCTTTTAGAGCCTAGATGCTGGATGGAGAGTGATGCTTGCTCACCTTGCCTCTATAAAATTCCCCTTAGGTATTCAATAGCATTCAGATCAGGAGACATACTTAGCTACTAAATCCCTTTCACATAGATTTTCTTCAGAAATGTAACCATGGCCTGAGACGAGTGTTTTAGATAATTTTCATGTTGGAAATTTGCCTCTCTACTAAGGGCACAGAGTGATGGTAGCATCTTCTCTCTCAAAATAGAGCAGTACATCTGTGAATTTATAATATCGTCAATGAATAGGTCCCCAACATAAGCAGCGCTTATGCAGCCCCACATATGGATACTGACACCATCATGTTTCACAGTAGGCACCATGCATTTTCTTTGTACTCCTCACCATTGTGACACCATACAGTTTTGAAGCCATCAGTTCTAAAAACATGTATTTTGTTTTTATCACTCCAAAGTATAAAGTCTTAGTATTCTTCATATTTTTCAGCATGGTTCCTGATTATATCTTGAGTATAGCACTGGACAGAAGTCCATGAGTGGAGCAGCAGTTCTGGTCCAGGAGGCAAAACTAGATATTTTTTGCAGCATCCAGTTGTGGATAACCCAAGTAATACCTTATATTAATATCTTTACAACATTTGACATGCATATACAGTATATTTGCTTTATAGTAAAAAAACAAGTATGCTCAGCCTGAAATAAACCATAAGATATCTAGATAATCTCAAATGGGCATCAAAGGATAAAAGAGAAGCAAAGAAAATAATAGATACTAAAAATAAGTGAGATGAGCACCTGTCAGCACAACTCTAAAAACTCTAAAAACCAGTCAGATGTGACAGGATTGTCTGCACAAATTTCTTTTTTGTGACATTTGAGTCTATCTAAAAATCAGGGATATCTTGCAAGCTATGCCATAAAGTAGCTATAAATCTCAGTTAGACACAACATTACAAATGCGTACTTTGTTGTGCACTATACTACTGACCATGAAACCAAACATTAACCCATTTCCTCTATAACATTCTCTACAAATATAATAATCTAGGCTTTCTATGCAAATGTCTTAGGCAAAATGAATTGTTGTTCCGGTAATGCAACTAGTAACCACAGGAAAAAAAAATATTGACCATTCCAAAATTGTTGACGTTGCTTGCATAGTCTCTTCTAACTTTTTTCCTATGGGGAAACACTGTGTAAAGGCCAATCATGCAAGCCAACAAATTTGGTATGTTTGCCTTGCCTTGTTTGCAAGCCAACAATTTGGTCCAAGATAATTCCAAGGAATTATTCAATATTGATATCAAAATTTTGCTTCATAAACTACAGCAAACCTTCGACTTTGTTGATCACTGGAAATTTTGGAATACCATGAAGGATGTGGGTGGGGTGTGCCGAACCATCTGATCAGCCTCATAAGGGACTTTTACATCAACCAAGAAGCAACAGTCTGAACGGAACACAGTGACATGACATTTTTCAGAATAGAGCGAGAGTCAGACAAGGCTCCATCCTGTCACCATTTCTCTTCAATTTAGTTGCATAAGTTATTTTCAGGAAGACTGGACTTGCAGAAAAAGAAGACAAAAACAAAATTGCTTGCATCAACAATCTTAAATACGCAGACGATACAACATTGATAGCAACAAGAGTAGATGACATGAACGACTTATTACAGAGTATCAAGTAAATGAGCTCAAACGTGGGACTCCTACTCAATACAAAGAATATAAAGATATTGACAACTGCCAGGTACAACCAGGGCACTTTTGAGAAGGACGGCGATGAGCGAGAAATTTTAAAGGACTTCAACCTACTCAGATCAGTGATCACTTAAGATGAAGCAACGACACAGGAAGTCCATTGTAGAATAGTTATGGGCAAATCAACAATGAAGTCAGTAGACAAGGTTTTTAAGTCAAGGAACATTTCACTGGCGATGAAGACATATACAGTACAGACAAAGTTTGGACACACCTTCTCTTTTAAAGATTTTTCTGTATTTTCATGACTATGAAAATTGCACATTCACACTGAAGGCATCAAAACTATGAATTAACACATGTGGAATTATATTATATACCGTATTTTCTGGTGTATAAGATGACTGGGCGTATAAGACGACCCCCAACTTTTCCATATAAGGCTGGTTTCACATTTGCGTTTTTTGCCGCTGCGTTTTAGCGCAAAAAAACGCATGCATTTTTTTCCCTATATTTAACATTAAAAACGAATGCTTTTTTTTGTATGCGTTTTGCCGCGTTTGACGACGCATGCGTCTTTTCTATGCTTGCGTTTTGTTGCAGAAATGCAACATGTAGTAATTTCTAGAGGCATTTTTTTGTGGCAAAAAAACGCATGCTGGACCCTGCTGTGTGTGACTGACTCAGACTTAGTCAATCAAATCCCTCAGCAGCAGACAGCACAGAGCTCCGTCTGGGGTTTCGCTGGCGCCTGGCGCTGCGCAGCTGCCTGCAATACTCACCAGTCACCTCCGCCGGCCCGTCACCATGGATATATAATACAGAGAGTCACTTCCGGGCGACGCCGGGTCATCTGTCCTGTCACTTCCGGTCGCCGCCCTCATCATCCTAAGAGCCGGCAAAACAGCTCCTCACACAGTCACAGCAGATCTTCCTGCGTTCGTTTAGTTCCATTCCAAGTCCACCACAGCCACAGGTCCAGCAGCGGCAGCGACAAGTAGGAGAAGAAGAGCAGCAGCCAGCAGCTGCAGTCAGGTGCACAGACGGTGCACGGTGCACCCTCTCCCTGTGTCCACAACGAGGGCGACGGACGGCGCCGAGTGAAGCAGTGAGTGAGTGACTCGTCTTCGATGACGGTCCCAATGCTGCGCATTGCGGGGGCAGGGGGGGAATGGGATGCAGCCTGCTGACTGCCTGCCTGCCTGGGCCTGCTGCGTGCATCCTGCCAAGCTGTATTGCTTCATTCAGAGTTTGTGAACCTTATCACGGGGCTGTGCTATACTATGTGCGCTGTGCTGTGTACTACGTGGGCTGTGTTTCTTTGTTATATACTGCGCGGGCTGTGTTATATACTGCGCGGGCTGTGTTATATACTGGGCGGGCTGTGTTATATACTGCGCGGGCTGTGTTATATACTGCGCGGGCTGTGTTATATACTGCGCGGGCTGTGTTATATACTGTGCGGGCTGTGTTATATACTGTGCGGGCTGTGCTATATACTGCGCAGGCTGTGTTATATACTGCACGGGCTGTGTTAAAGGGGGGGGCCCAGTGAGACTCTTTCGCCCGGGGACCTCAAAAACCTGGAGCCGGCCCTGACGGCCCCCGACTTTTGGGACAATTTTTAGGGGTTAAAAAGTCATCTTATATGCCGGAAAATATGGTACTTAACAAAAAAGTGTGAAACAACTGAAATTATGTCTTATATTCTAGGTTCTTCAAAGTAGCCACCTTTTGCTTTGATGACTGCTTTGCGCATTCTTGGCATTCTCTTGATGAGCTTCAAGAGGTAGTCACCGGGAATGGTCTTTCAACAATATTGAAGGAGTTCCCAGAGATGCTTAGCACTTGTTGGCCCTTTTGCCTTCAGGCTACGGTCCAGCTCACCCCAAACCATCTCGATTGGGTTCAGGTCTGGTGACTGTGGAGGCCAGGTCATCTGGCGTAGCACCCCATCACTCTCCCTCTTGGTCAAATAGCCCTTACATAGCCTGGAGGAGTGTTTGGGGTCATTGTCCTGTTGAAAAATAAATGACGGTCCAACTAAACGCAAACCGGATGGAATAGCATGCCGCTGCAAGATGCTGTGATAGCCATGCTGGTTCAGTATGCCTTCAATTTTGAATAAATCCCCAACAGTGTCACCAGCAAAGCACCCCCACACCATCGCACCTCCTCCTCCATGCTTCACGGTGGGAACCAGGCATGTAGAGTCCATCCGTTCACCTTTTCTGCATCGCACAAAGACACGGTGATTGGAACCAAAGATCTCAAATTTGGACTCATCAGACCAAAGCACAGATTTCCACTGGTCTATTGTCCATTCCTTGTGTTCTTTAGCCCAAATAAGTCTCTTCTGCTTGTTGCCTGTCCTTAGCAGTGGTTTCCTAGCAGCTATTTTACCATGAAGGCCTGCTGCACAAAGTCTCCTCTTAACAGTTGTTGTTGATATGTGTTTGCTGCTAGATTTCTGACCTGGTCTCTAACCTGAGCTACTGTTAACCTGTGATTTCTGAGGCTGGTGAATTGGATAAACTTATCCTCAGAAGCAGAGGTGACTCTTGGTCTTCCTTTCCTGGGGCGGTCCTCATGTGAGCCAATTTCTTTGTAGTGCTTGATGGTTTTTGCCACTGCACTTGGGGACACTTTCAAAGTTTTCCCAATTTTTCGGACTGACTGACCTTCATTTCTTAAATTAATGATGGCCACTCATTTTTCTTTACTTAGCTGCTTTTTTCTTGCCATAATACAAATTCTAACAGTCTATTCAGTAGGACTATCAGCTGTGTATCCACCAGACTTCTGCACAACACAACTGATGGTCCCAACCCCATTTATAAGGCAAGAAATCTCACTTATTATACCTGACAGGGCACACCTGTGAAGTGAAAACCATTCCCGGTGACTACCTCTTGAAGCTCATCAAGAGAATGCCAAGAGTGTGCAAAGCAGTCATCAAAGCAAAAGGTGGCTACTTTGAAGAACCTAGAATATAAGACATAATTTCAGTTGTTTCACACTTTTTTGTTAAGGATATAATTCCACATGTGTTAATTCATAGTTTTGATGCCTTCAGTGTGAATGTACAATTTTCATGGTCAAGAAAATACAGAAAAATCTTTAAATGAGAAGGTGTGTCCAAACTTTTGGTCTGTACTGTACATAGTCTGGTCTTTTTCTGTAGTAACATATGGATGTGAAACCTGGAAGATAAAGAAACAAGACAAATGAATAATCAACACCTTTGAAATGTGGTGCTGGAGAAGGATAATATTAATACCATGGATGGCAAGAACAACAAACATATCAATTTTGAACAAATCAAGCCAGACATGTCACTCAAAGCAATGATCACCAAACTATGTCTTGCTTACTTTGAACACATCATATGAAGAGAGTAATCACTGGAGAAAAACATCATGTTCTGAAAAATGTAAGGAACAAGGCATAGAGGAAGACCAGCAACCCGATGGCTTGAAGGTGTGAATTTCACAACTAAAACTTCTCTTAGGTTTTTAGAGAAACATATGACCCCTTTATCCCAGTGAAGTGACTAGTGTACAAAGTGAAGTATGCCAGAGGTTTTCTTCACAAAGTTGGCTGGATTAAGATAAATCAGTCTTTTCGAAGAGATAATAGAAAGTTGTAACTTCCCAAGATAACTCATGTGATATCGGAAATCGGAGTCGGAAGTTCCCAGTGTATGGTTCCCAGGGTCTGGAGGAGAGGAGACTCTCCTTCAGGCCCTGGGATCCATATTCATGTAAAAAATAAAGAATTAAAATAAAAAATATGGATATACTCACCCCTCCGGAGGCCCCTGGACCTTACCGATGTAACCGGCAGCCTCCGTTCCTAAGAATGAGGAGTTTAGGACCTGCGATGACGTCGCGGCTTGTGATTGGTCGCGTGACCGCTCATGTGACCGCTCACGCGACCAATCACAAGCCGCGACGTCATCACAGGCCCTACACTCACTCATTCTTAGGAACGGAGGCAGCCGGTTACATTGGTAAGGTCCAGGGGCCGCCGGACGGGTGAGTATATCCATATTTTTTATTTTAATTCTTTATTTTTTACATGAATATGGATCCCAGGGCCTGAAGGAGAGTTTCCTCTTTTGTGTCCCATTGACTTGTATTGGTATCGGTATCAGCGATATCCGATATTTTTCGAGTATCGGCCGATACTATCCGATACCGATACTTTCAAGTATCGGAAGGTATCGCTCAACACTACTCATGTGTGAATTCTGTATTGTTTGGAAACTCTTAACAGCTGTATCAAATCCTTGTCCATATTCTTTGCTGAGGTCTCAATAGGATTGTCTCATGCAGCTCAGTGGATTATATCTTAATTGTTTTAAAATTAATTGGAAGAATTTTCATTTTTCCATCTAAACTTGATTTCTGGATGTAATGTCTTATATATGCAAAATTATGACATCAATGTAATCCATGATTTAGAATAACCACTGATTTTTAAAATTAAATTATCTTGGCGCTCCTGAAAACCAAAACATGTTCAGAACCACTGAAATAGATTTTGAGATTTTTAGGATATCTCTGACCTGTAAGGCTATGGGCAGACCCAGTATTCTGTAGTGGATAAAAAAAAGTAAATTTTCCCATTTATAGCAATGTTAATCCTGTTTGCTGTTTACATGAAAAAATTTTTTTAGCTTTTTTTCAGGTTTTTAAAAACGCCTGGAGGAAAAACATTGATGCGCTTCTCAAGTTTTTGCAGCAGATCGTGATAGAATCCACTCCAAACTAGGTGCTGTCAAATCAAAAGGCTGAAAAGGTCTTCCAAAATGCTTCAAAAACTAAAACTACTTAAGTACACGCTTCAGTAAAAGCAGAATTTATCCAAAAACCACCCCAAGGGTATGAATACTGAAGCTATTTGGAGCAGAAATGGTGTTGAAATTCTCCCAAATTATCCTGAAAAACTTAAAATTACTCAAGAACTTGGAGTTTACACTCAATGGCTATATGCACATATCGTCAATTAGATGTCTGCATAGCCGCTGAGTTTTCCTTGTTGAAGCCACTTCATGAAATCTCTGGAGGTTGAAGCGGCTTCAGTGGTAGCTTTGCCTGTGGCTACTTTGACTCTACATTACGTATAGAGATTGGGTGGCTACCTAGTGGAATTTTCCCTCAGAATGAGAATTTCACTTTTAACTTTTTCAAGATTTTCAAACTCTGAAGCGGTTGAAACACAAGACATATGATGATCACATGTGCACCACAATTTCTTTTTTACATTTGCTGTGCATTATATTCATATAATGGGTGATCTTTGCTGCACTTTTTCAGGTGGATTTCAAATGAAATCTGCCTGTAAAAGACGTTGTGTTCATAGAGTCAGTTTTTCTACTCCAAAACCTCAGAAAAAAGACTCATTGTGCATATACCGGTACCTTAAAAAGCTGAGTTTTCTGATGCAGTTTCAGTTTGAAAAACTCATGCCTCAAAGACGTCGGCTGTGCAAAGCCTAACTGTCTAAGGGCCAACCAAATCAATATTATAAATCTGAGTATCATCATTATTTTTTTAAAAATTTTGTAACTTGCGCATATTTGCATAATTTGTATTTGCTCCACATCTTAGAAAACCCTTATACTTTAACCAATTATGCACAGGGAGTTTTGAAGAAAAAAATCCAGGAGATAAAACACTTCCAATGGAAGGAGCCCGTCTGGATATAACATTTATTCCAGGTTCTTGAATTTTTGCCAGAACATCATCTTCATATAAGATTGGTAAACATTTATGAATAATATTTTTATCTCATTATATTGGGGACTATAGCGTAGATATACAAAAGATTTTTTATTTTTATCTGTTTTTTCATAATTCTTTTGCAGTTTTAATAGGGCATCTCTATTTTTCGATAGAGCTATATTTTTTGCTTTTCTCAGAGTCCATTCTGGATAATCTCGTTTTGTCAATTTTTTATGCAAAGCATCAAATTCAGTATGCATATCTTTTTCATTACCACAGTTCCTTTTTAATCTGATATGCTCTCCCACTGGGATTGATTTTATTGTATGTTTCGGATGGCTACTTCGGGCATGCAGAATTGTACTTCCCCTAACTGGTTTTTGATAAATTTTTGAAGTGATAATTTGACCGAAATTTCCCTGCAACTCTAAATCCAAAAATGATATTGTATGTTTATTTTGTTTAAATGTAAATTTGATATTGTAATCATTGGAATTGATATACTCTATAAATTTTGGTATGGCAGATACATTGCCCTCCCAGATAATGATGGTGTCATCGATGTATCTGCCATACCATACCAGCTGTTCAGAAAAAGGATTATCAGTGGAATAAATAGATGTTCCCAAAAAGTTGCTTTAAGGAGCTGGGATACCAACCTATGTTTTCTGCTATTCCATGTCAAGTCCGGACTGAATTCCGCGCACCTGTGGCTGGAGTTGGTGAGCTGGCTAGGGCTTATAGCCCAAATTTTCTCTTGCTAATATGGCTGAGTATGTGCCTTAGTGACAGGCCACATTATTTGCTGGGAAAATCATTTTTTTGTCAGGGGTCTCAGGAGCCA
This sequence comes from Ranitomeya variabilis, assembly GCF_051348905.1. NCBI lineage: Eukaryota > Metazoa > Chordata > Amphibia > Anura > Dendrobatidae > Ranitomeya > Ranitomeya variabilis. The sequence goes on from NC_135238.1 coordinate 168,585,744, forward strand.
GATCCATGGCAATAAGCTGACTGCTGAAGGGCTCTCAAAATAAAGGGATAGTCTCTTCTCATATGAGGTACAATTGAATCATAATGTCCAACTTAAGAATTTTTTATAGAATCAGCTTTTTTTCTAGCAAAATGTAGCGATCCGATAAAATCCCAATATGCTTTATTGAATATCCACAGAAGAAGACACAGAAACAGGTACAGGAACTGATGCATTTCAGATCAGTTATGATTCTTAATCTAATGACCCTTTACAGTGCGCACATTGCCTGCTGTCAGGACTCTCCAGTGCCGGTAAATTTGCTCAATTTACTTTTTTTGAGTAAAGCCCATCATGTCTAGTTGTAATGAGCTGAGAAGAATGCAAATGGCATACTTATAGTCACATGATTGCCCGCTCTTGCCTCTAATATTGGAGTGTGGAGTGCTGTGACCCACCTTCATTTTTATTCTATCCTATTGATAGGTCATCAACATCATTATAGTGGAAAATCCCCATAATGAAAATTATTATTTGCATGTAGTTAATGATGAGAGTGATACATTGCTATATCACTTATGTCAAGAATGTACATAGAACCCTGCATGAATACTTGGAAACTGTATTGTAATTACATGCCAAATACACACCATAACAATAGGCATAATTTATATATATATATACCGTTGAAACCAGAAGTTTATATGCACCGTATAAAAAGACACATATGCATGTTTTTCTCAACATCTGACAAGAAATCAGAATAAACCTTTTCCCTTTTTAGATCAATTATGTTTACCATAGTTATAAATATTTGCCAAATGCCAGAATAATGAGAATGTTTTAAGGCATTTTTATTACTTACTGTAAAGTTAAAAGTTTACATACACTAAGATAAGATAACTATGCCTTTTAACAATACTGGACTGCCCATATGATGATGTAATGTGAGTTAATTAGAGACAAACCTGTGAATGTATTTTAATGCACACCTGAAACACACTGCTTCTTTGTGTAGCATCATGGGAAAGTCTAAAGAAATCAGCCAACATATCAGGAAGAGAATTGTGAACTTGCACAAATCTGGCTCATCATTGGGTACAATTTCAGGATACCTGAAAGTGCCTCATTCATCTGAAGAAACAATTATATGCAAGTACAAACAAGATGGGAATGTCCAGCCATCGTAATGCTCAGGAGGGAGAAGGGTTCTGTGTCCCAGAGATGAACGTACTTTGGTCCAAAATGTGCATATCAACCCAAGGACAAAAGGAAATGACCTGGTAAAGATGATGTTGGAAGCTGGTAAGATTGTGTCAATATCCACAGTGAAAGAGTACTGTATCAACATGGGCTGAAAGGCCACTCTGCCAGGAAGAAGCCATTACTCCAAAAGAAACATAAAAAGCCAGATTAATGTTTGCAGATTCACACAGGAACAAAGAACTTACATTTTTGGAGATGTGCCCTGTGGTCTGATGAAACTAAAACTTAACGTTTTTGGCATAATGACCATCGTTATGTTTGGAGGAAAAAGGGAGAAGCTTGGAAGCCTAAGAACACCATCCCAACTATGAAACATGGAGCTGGTAGCATCATGTTGTGGGGTTGTTTTGCTGCAAGAGGGACTGGTGCACTCCACAAAATAGATGGTATCATGAGAAAAGAAGATTATATGGAAATACTGAAGCAACATCTCAAGATATCAGCCAGGAAATTAATCGCCAGGGTACCATGGTATCCATCGGGACCAGCAATTCTCATCGCAGGGGTCCAGTAATTACTAAGGAGGTCTTGTGACCCCTTGAAACAACTTAAATACCACTGTCACAATTGACAACAGTATTTAAGTGGCTTATCGGCCCCGATCGGTAGCAAAACCGACTGTGTCCAATACTGCAGGGTGTCAGCTGTCACGTACACTTAACACCCGATGAGAGTGGTGCTATACTCTTATTCCTCAGTGCCGTTAAAAAACGGTGCTGTGAAATAAGGCCCATTAACCACCCCCGTTAAAAGGCATATCAGAGGTCGTTAAGGGATTAATTTTATTATAATGCCAGAACTTTCAACAACCATAATTAGTCATTACAAGTTTCAATTAAAGGACCAACTCTGTCAATTATCTCTTTTGCAGAACTAGTATTAAGCTACTTTGTCTGCTAGCACTGCACCATGCTCTCCATCTTAATGATAACTCTGCTGCACTGTCAGAAGAACGTAGGAAGCAATATAATTCAGCAAGTTTACCAACTCATAAGGAGCTGACAAAAGCTTCTGTACTGCCAAAAACAGATATAAGCAATGCAGCATAGTGTCAGTGTCAGTAGTTTTTGGGTGATATAGCATTTTTTTTGCTAGTTTTAGCTGCACGAAGCTGTGAAAAGAGAAGGGGGAAAAAAGTACAAACAAAAGTAGGAAAGTTTTTCATGGGTTTACAAGCTTAGTCCATTATAGAATTATTTTCCACTATTAAAATGATGCTTTAAAATCTTCCAGTAGCTGAGAACTGGTATGATTTTACATTATTTGGTCTATATTAACAATCACTTAAAAAATTAAACTAGTTCCTTTCTCAATAAAATGTCACTATACAGCGAGCGTGGCAGCCATGCCTGAGGGTCGCTTCTGAGCCCTGTTACCTTACAGAAAATGGGTGATCCTGGATGGAAGTGTGTGTTTTTACCTTAGCGATACTCCACTGCAGACCATGATGCCGCTTGGCATGGCAGGCAGGGACCCGGCGAAGTAGAGATGAATGAGAGAGGTCAGAGAACAAAAATACATTTATTTACTGAATGAACTGAAGATATATATATCCCAAAAATAAGAAGAAGAATGTGGCACTCACCCCAATGAACTGCTGAATTAATGTCCTTTATTCGTCATAAAATGATGTAGTTACCATTTGGAGAGGCGGCTGGGATCGGGAAATGGTGCGGGGAGTGAGGAGGAGGACGACGGCCGTTTCGCGCCGATGCGCTTCCACGGGTCCAGGTGCACAAATTAAAAACGTCATATCCTTTATAGGAAACTATGTGACGTGACACAAACAGGTGTGAAATTTAAAAACAGAAATAGTTATGTGCAAAAACAATATTAATAGGCACAATTAAATAACGGCATTATAAGTCATATATTTTGAGAGACATCGTTCAATAATTTTATAAGAATATAGTCATGTCTAATTTGTCATTGAGACCAATGGGTCCCTGCGCATTGGTTTCCATTATCTGTTTATATTTGAGATTTGCAGACGATATTTTTATTGTCTGGGACGGTTCCCAAAATGATTTTGACTCGTTCGTTGCTCATCTCAATGTAGTGAATAACGAGAATATGCAATTTACAGCTTTTTTTGGGGGTAACACACTCGAATATTTAGATGTGAAGCTTGATATAACGGAGGGAACACTGAGTACGAAAGTACATAAAAAGTCCACCGCAACAAATAGCTTATTGCACTTTAATAGTGCCCACCTACATCATACTAAAAATAGCCTACCTTACAGCCAAATGGTGCGATACAGAAAAATTAATAATAATGAGGCAATTTTCAAACAACAAATTGCAGAATTAAAAACTGATTTTATAAATAGAAATTATCCACCTAAAATTTTAGCAGCGGCCGAATGTAGAGTAGAGCAACTCACACAAAAAGAATTGTTAAAAACTCGTAAACATACTGTGCGGACCCCCCCGTAATGAGTGTGAACAAAAAAGGTTCACTTTTACTTTCACACACAGTCCAATGGACAAAGAAGTTTATGCTGCCATTAATAAAAACTGGCACATATTGCAAAACGACAGAGAACTGGCAACATTGGCAACAAATCGGCCAAGATTTAGCTATAAACGTACGAGAAATTTGGGTGATTTACTAGTTAAAAATAGACTCCCACCGACGGTAAATAATTGGCTTGCACGAGTTCAACCAACGGGCAACCACAAATGTGGAAATTGAAAATTTTGCCACTTGAGATTTTTAGAAAACCCTATCCGCATAGGTTCAGTTTGTCATACTGTTCGGCATTTAATTACATGCAAAACCCAATATGTGGTCTACTTAATTGTCTGCCCATGTCTATTTTATTACATCGGCAAAACCATACGTCCGATGGTTACCAGATTCAAGGAGCACTATAATTCAGTGCTATCTGGTAAAGGGTGCCCCCGGTTTATTAAACATATACGAGACCACCATAATGCAAACCTGAATGTATTACGGTTTGCAGGTTTGGAGGCTGTAAAATGCCCAGCACAGGGTGGTGATCGCAATAAAATTCTGCTGCAACGGGAGGCAAGATGGATAATGGAAACCAATGCGCAGGGACCCATTGGTCTCAATGACAAATTAGACATGACTATATTCTTATAAAATTATTGAACGATGTCTCTCAAAATATATGACTTATAATGCCGTTATTTAATTGTGCCTATTAATATTGTTTTTGCACATAACTATTTGTGTTTTTAAATTTCACACCTGTTTGTGTCATGTCACATAGTTTCCTATAAAGGATATGACGTTTTTAATTTGTGCACCTGGACCCGTGGAAGCGCATCGGCGCGAAACGGCCGTTGTCCTCCTCCTCACTCCCCGCACCATTTCCCGATCCCAGCCGCCTCTCCAAATGGTAACTACATCATTTTATGATGAATAAAGGACATTAATTCAGCAGTTCATTGGGGTGAGTGCCACATTCTTCTTCTTATTTTTGGGATATTATTCATTCTCTTTTGTTGAGCACCCCCGCACATTACAGCTACTATGCGTGCTGCATGAGCCCTAAACAGGATCCAGCGTTTTTCTTGAATGAATTTATGCAAAACAGCCTAGTGCCGTCCATATACCTAAAACTCCGAAGATATATATATACATCAGATATCAGGCATGATGCTTAAACAGCACATCTTCTGCACAATCCAGAGGCAGGAACTTCACGGTTACACATGGTAGTACATTTCTTCTGTAACATGTTACAGTTAATGTGAGTCGCCCACCAGGACATTGGAGTACTCGGTACTGGGTCCGGTCGTTCTTAAAGGGGATGTCACGGTGGCTGTGACCCGGCCTGTGGCCCTGAATTAAAGGGGAACGGTCTTTTAAGGGGTATTGTGAAAGTCTATTTTTGTGATGCTATCTGCGGTTCTCGGTCAGTAGGGACCGATGCAGCTTAAAGGGGTCCTCTGGGGTGATGGTATGGCAGCTGGATGGTGACGCTTCCCACAGGTGAAGTGGGGTTCCCAGGGCTCCCAAGGTATATGGCAGGGATGATGTGCTGCCGGTAAATAACAGAGGACTCAGAGTTGCAGTCTTTAACTGGTTTACTGGAGTTGTAGTAGGCCTCAGTCAAGGGTACCGGCAACAGGTGCAGAAGGAGTCCAGGCAGCCCGGAAACAAGAAGTCCCCTTGGCAGGTCAGGTTGGGAGCCTTCCTCTATGGGCTGGGTTTCTCGTACCTTGCTACCTGTGGTTTGATGGAAAAGTACTCCTTTCTTTCTCCTATCCTGGGACAGAACCTGCACGGCAGGCAGCTTGAGTTGTACTCTTGGGGGTCTCTGACACGGTGACTCCAGGCTCTATCTGCTGCTTTGCCTCAGGTATGGTATGGGCAGTATACTTATAGTTCAATGCCCTCCGGCTCTGCTGTGGACCTTACAGCTTTCCACAACCTCGGGCTCCCGGTGCCCGGTTTTTGCGCTTTGGCTCTTAGGGGCCTAATTGTCACCTCCTTGAACCTTCAATCTCTCTTCTGCTCCTTTCCTGTCTGCTCCAGACTGAACTGAACTCGACTGACTTAACTTCTCCTCCAGACCAGGATCTTTACTCAGGGAAGCTGCCTGTTGTGAATTCTGTTGTGGGTTCCACTCTTGGGCTCCCTCCGGTAGTTATAAGTGGTAGTGCTACTGTTTGTCCTTCACAGCAGTCATCAGGTGCGTCCACTTCGGACGGGGCTATTTAGTCTGGCTTCACCCTTTAGTGAGTGCCAGTTGTTCATTGTTTCTGGAGGATTCACATCCCTTCCTGGTCGCTCCTGCTTGCAGTTCATTTCTACAAGATAAGTTCTGCTTGTTTTTCTGCCCACATGTTGTGGGCCTCATTGTTCAGTGCATTGCATGTTTTTTCTTGTCCAGCTTTATCTGTGTAAGGATTTATGCAGCCAAGCTGGAATCTCTGGAGAGGCAGATTTACCCTCCATGTCTTTAGTTAGATGTGGAGTTTTTGTATTATCTGTGGTGGACATTTCATAGTATTTTAATACTGACCGCATAGTTCTCTGTCCTATCTTTCCTATTTTATCTAGATTGGCCTCCTTTGCTAAATTCTGTTTTCAGCCTGTGTATGTTTTTTCCTCTCCTCTCACAGTCAATATTTGTGGGGGGCTGCCTATCCTTTGGGAATTTTCTCTGAGGCAAGATAGTTTTCCCTTTTCTATCTATAGGGTTAATTAGTCCTCCGGCTGTGTCGAGGTGTCTAGGATTGGTAGGTACATCCCACGGCTACTTCTAGTTGCGGTGTTAAGTCCAGGGTCTGCGGTCAGTACAGTTACCACATTCTCCAGAGTACGTCTCATGCCGCTCCTAGGCCACCAGATCATAACAGCTGCCCTAAAACTGGGTTTTGAGCTCCCCCTCCTGGCCTGGATTCAGAAGGTGTTGTGGATGAGATTACTTGCCAAAAAGGATCCCTCTTGTCTCCAGGCATAGCACTACCCTCCCCGAGAGGAAGGCAGCACTACTGTGGTACCCAAACTCCTGGGGTGCCACAAATGCACACATCACAATGGGAACCTCCAACTTTCTTCCTTTTGAGGAACTCGTCAGCTAAGGTGTGTTGCTCCGACTCGTTACAACTATTCTCAACTTCCAATTGCTGTAGCCACACGCCTCTTGGTGTGCCACTGCATCTTCAATTCCCCATAGGAGAGCATGTGTCTCAGCCTGGATATCTTCTTCTTTATGATCTTCATGTCTGGCTACACTTTCACTTCTTATCTGGTTTTGATAAAATTTGCTGTAGGCCCCTTTGCTTGAGATAAGGAGTAGCTCTGTCACTTACAGTATATACTCGTGTATAAGCCAAGATTTTTAGCACCATTTTTTGTGCTGAAAACGCCCTCTCGGCATAAACACGAGTTAATTGTCCAGAACGCTGGCAGGAAGGGGGAGTGGCATAGAAGTGACAGGAGTCGATGGCTGTGGCACAGGGACAGCTGCAGGCTAGCAGAAGAGATCATACTCACCCTCCATCATTGCATCTCCATCCCTGCATCTCCGTTGTCCCAGCACCGGCAGCTCTCCTCTCCTGTGCTGAGCGGTCACGTGGTAAAGCTCATTAAGGTAATGAATATGGACGCCTCTCCACTTCCATAGGCATGGAGCACATATTCATTACCTTAATGAGCGGTACCACGTGACCGCCGAGCAGAGGAGAGGTGAGCCGCCAGCACCAGGACAATGTAGATGCAGGGGCGAGGAGGGTGAGTATGATGGAGAGGAAGTGGGCAATGTGAGCCATGCATACAACCATGGCATGGGGGAAGCGGAGCCATGGGGGATGAGGGAGCTGAGCAATGCGGGATTGGGGGAGCTGAGCAATGTGGATCCGGGGGAGCTGAGCAGTGCAGGACCGGGGGAGCTGAGCAATGCAGGACCGGGGGAGTAGTGCAATACAGACCGAGGGAGCTGAGCAATGCAGACCAGGGGGAGTTGAGCAATGCAAGACCGGGGAAGCCATGCATACAACAGGGGGAGCTACACATGCCAGGACAGGACAGGGGTAGCCATACACAAGGACAGGACGAGGGGAGCCACATACCAGGACAGAGGGAGCCACGCATAGCAGGACAGGAAAGGGGGAGCCATATATCAGGACAGGACAGGGGGAGCAACATACCAGGACCATGTGATATTTAAGTTTTTCTTTTTTTAATAAATTTGCAAAAATTACTGCATTTCTGTTTATTTTCAGTCAAGATGGTGTGCAGAGTGTACACTAATGAGAAAAAAAATACCGTATATACTCGAGTATAAGCCGACCCGAGTATAAGCCGACCCCCCTAATTTTGCCACAAAAAACTGGGAAAACTTATTGACTCGAGTATAAGCCTAGGGTGGAAAATGCAGCAGCTACCGGTGAATTTCAAAAATAAAAATAGATGCTCCATACCGTTCATTATGGCCCCATAGCTGTGCCATATAGTGCTCTGCACCGTTAATAATTGCCCCATAGCTGTGCCATATAGTGCTCTGCACCGTTCATAATTGCCCCATAGCTGTGCCATATAGTGCTCTGCACCATTATAGTCCCATAGCTGTGCCATATAGTGCTCTGCACCATTATTGCCCCATAGCTGTGCTATACAGTGCTCTGCACCATTATTGCCCCATAGCTGTGCCATATAGTGCTCTGCACCGTCCATTATTGCCCCATAGCTGTGCCATACAGTGCTCTGCACCATTATTGCCCCATAGCTGTGCCATATAGTGCTCTGCACCGTCCATTATTGCCCCATAGCTGTGCCATACAGTGCTCTGCACCATTATTGCCCCATAGCTGTGCCATATAGTGCTCTGCACCATTATTGCCCCATAGCTGTGCCATATAGTGCTCTGCACCATCCATTATTGCCCCATAGCTGTGCCATATAGTGCTCTGCACCATTATTGTCCCATAGCTGTGCCATATAGTGCTCTGCACCGTCCATTATTGCCCCATAGCTGTGCCATACAGTGCTCTGCACCATTATTGTCCCATAGCTGTGCCATACAGTGCTCTGCACCATTATTGTCCCATAGCTGTGCCATATAGTGCTCTGCACCATTATTGCCCCATAGCTGTGCCATATAGTGCTCTGCACCGTCCATTATTGCCCCATAGCTGTGCCATATAGTGCTCTGCACCGTCCATTATTGCCCCATAGCTGTGCTGCTGCTGCTGCAATAAAAATAATAAAACACATACTCACCTCTCTTGCTTGCAGCTCCTCAGCGTCCCATCCCGGCGTCTCCCCGCACTGACTGATCTGGCAGGTGGCGGCGTGCACACTATATGCATCATCGCGCCCTCTGACCTTGCCCCATAGCTGTGCAGAGAGACGCCGGGAAGATGGAGACAGCGCCCGGCGTGTGGAACGAGGGAAGGTAAATATGACATACTTACCTGCTCCCGGGGTCCCGCTCCTTCCCCCGGACAGCTGGTCTTCGGTGCCGCAGCCTCTTCCTCTGTCAGCGGTCACCGGCACCGCTGATTAGAGAAATGAATTATGCGGCTCCGCCCCTATGGGAGGTAGAGCAGCCTATTCATTTCTCTAATGAGCGGTTCCACGTGACCGCTGAACAGGGGAAGAGCTGTGGCACCCGGAGACCGTGGGACGGGCAGGGGGAGCGACAGGATCGCCGGGACTAGGTAAGTATGCCTCACCGCCCTCTCCCCCTCACCCGCCGACCGTGACTCGAGTATAAGCCGAGGGGGCACTTTTTTGGGGCTGAAAATCTCGGCTTATACTCGAGTATATACGGTAACTATTGAATTTACCAAATGGCTGCAATGAAACAAAGGGTGAAAAATTTAACGGGGTCTGAATACTTTCTGTACCCACTGTAAAATCATAAAATTATTATTATTTATTTATATAGTCCCATTGATTCCATGGTACTGTACATGAGAAGGGGTTACATAAAATTACAGATATCACTTACAGTAAGCAAACTAACAATGACAGGCTGATACAGAGGGGAGAGGACACTGCCCCTGCAGGCTTACATTCTACAGGATGGTGGGGAAGGAGCAGGTACAGACTGGGGCTGAAATTCAGTCCTGGCATTTGAAATCGCACAGGCCCGTGCTGTCCCCGTCCCCTTGAACCAGATGGGATATGTTACTAATATTACCCTGTATGGAGGAAAGGAAGATTTTCTACATGACCAATATTTCTAATGATACCAGTGGCCTGCTGTGGTAAGTGACGGAGTCAGCAACTTTGTGCTCCATCACAACTCTTAATAGTATGGGTGTCTTGAGAACACTGATTGTGTTAACAATGTAGCAGACAAGGCAGCCCATGACCAGACAGGCCCTTCTGGCATTTGCCAGAATTGCCAAATGGCCAGTCCAGCCCTGGGAAGGAGACAGTAGGTTGGAGGGTTGCGGGAGCTCTGTTATTGGTGAGGCGGTTGCTCCGGTAGTGATGAGGAGGCAGCGGGGTCATTGAGGCTGTAAGCTTTCTGGAAGAGGTGGGTTTTCAGGTTGTGTCTGAATCATCCGAATGTAGTTGATAGTTGGACGTGTTGGGGCACAGAATTCCAAAGGATGGGGGATATTCGGGAGAAGTCTTGGAGGCGATTAGGTGATGAGCTAATAAGTGTTTAGGAGAGAATGAGGTCTTGGGAGGATCAGAGATTACGTGAGGGAAGATATCGGGAGATTAGTTCAGAAATATATGGAGGAGACAGGTTATGGATGGCTTTGTAGGTCAGTATTAGTAATTTGAACTGTATGTGCTGAGGGAATGAGAGCCAGTGAAGTGATTTGCAGAGGGGAGAAGCGAAGGAGAAGCGAGGAGAGAGATGAATTAGTCGGGCAGCAGAGTTGAGGATGGACTGGAGAGGTGCGAGAGTGTTAGTAGGCAGGTCACAGAAAAGGATGTTGCAGTAGTCGAGGTGGGAGATAATGAGGGCATGCACAAGCATTTCAACAGATTGAGGGTTGAGGAAACGACGGATTCTGGAAATATTTTTGAGCTGGAGGCGACAAAAGCTTGGATGTGCGGTTTGAAGGACAGGGCAGAGTAAAGGGTTACTCTGAGGCAGCGGACTTGCGGTACAGTGGACAGCGTGATGTCATTTATTGCGATAGATAGATCAGGTAAGTAAGATCTGTGAGATGGAGGAAAAATAATGAGTTCAGATTTGTCCACATTGAGTTTGAGGAAGCGAGAGGAGAAGAAGGAGGATATGGCTAATAGACACTCTGGGATTCTGGACAGCAGACAGATGATGGCCAGAGAGGTAGATCTGAGTGTCATCAGCATAAAAGTAGTACTGGAAACCATGGGACTTTATAAGCTGCCCCAAGCCAAGTGTATAGATTGAGAAGAGTAGGGGTCCTAGAACAGAGCCTTGGGGGACTCCAACAGAGAAAGGGTGAAATGAGGAGGTAGTGTGGGAGATGCTGAATGTGCGGTTGGAAAGGTGGAAGGTTGGAAAGATCCAAGATAGGGTGAGGTCTTTGATGCCAAAGGAAGAGAGGATCTGTAGTAGGAGGCAGTGGTCAACTGTGTCAAAAGCAGAGGACAGGTCTAGAAGGAGGAGTATTGTCTGTTAGCTTTTGGCTGTAAGTAGGTAGTTAGTAATTTTGGTCAGGGTAGTCTCAGTGGAATGATGAGGATGGAAACCAGATTGTTGATTGTCAAAGAGAAAGTTACCTGAGAGGTGGGAGGAAAGTACAGCGTGGACATGCTACTCCAGGAGTTTGGAAGCTAATGGAAGCAGCGATATTGGGTGATAGCTAGACATAGCGGTTGCGTCGAGAGTTGGCTTTTTAAGGATAGGTGTGATTGTGGCATGTTTGAAAGCAGATGGAAAGGTACTAGAAGTTAGTGATAGTTTTAAGAGATGGGTTAGGGATAGGATAAATGTGTTCCCATAGACAGTAATGCATTTTTTTAAAGCACTCATCCACATGTGCATGCCTGCGCATATTTGACAACAATTTGCCACCTCAAAAATTGCAACATGGTGCGTTAGCCGCGCCGCACACCGCAAAAAGATGCTTGCATTAGCAAACGCAGGCAAACGCATGCAAACACATGAATCTGCGTGCACAATGTAAAAGCTATGAAATCAAGACGCATGCGGATGTACAGTTATATGAAAAAGTTTGGGCACCCCTATTAATCTTAAGCTTAATGTTTTATAAAAATTGTTTTTTTTGCAACAGCTATTTGCGTTTCACATATCTAATAACTGTTGGACACAGTAATGTTTCCGCCTTGGAATGAGGCTTATTGTACTAACAGAAAATGTGCAATCTGCATTCAAACAAAATTTGACAGGTGCATAAGTATGGGCACCCTTATCATTTTCTTGTTTTAAATACTCCTACCTACTTTTTACTGACTTACTAAAGCACTTTTTTTTTGTTTTGTAACCTCATTGAGCTTTGAACTTCATAGCCAGGTGTATGCAATCATGAGAAAAGCTACTTAAAGTGGCCACTTGCAAGTTGTTCTCCTGTTTGAATCTCCTCTGAAGAGTGGAATCATGGGCTCCTCAAAACAACTGTCAAGTGATCTGAAAACAAAGATTATTCAACATAGTTGTTCAGGGGAAGGATACAAAAAGCTGTCTCAGAGATTTAACCTGTCAATTTCCACTGTGAGGAACATAGTAAGGAAATGGAAGAACACAGGTACAGTTCTTGTTAAGGCCAGAAGTGGCAGGCCAAGAAAAACATCAGAAAGGCAGAGAAGAAGAATGGTGAGATCAGTCAAGGACAATCCTCAGACCACCTCCAGAGAGCTGCAGCATCAACTTGCTGCAGATGGTGTCACTGTGCATCGGTCAACTATACAACGCACTTTGCACAAGGAGAAGCTGTATGGGAGAGTGATGCGAAAGAAGCTGTTTCTGCAAGCACGCCACAAACAGATTCGGCTGAGGCATGCAAAAGCACATTTGGAGAAGCCAATTTCTTTTGGAAGAAGGTCCTGTGGACTGATGAAACCAAGATTGAGCTGTTTGGTCATACAAAAAAGGCGTTATGCATGGCGGCCAAAAAACACAGCATTCCAAGAAAAACACTTGCTACCCACAGTAAAATTTGGTGGAGGTTCCATCATGCTTTGGGGCTGTGTGGCCAATGCCGGCATCGGGAATCTTGTTGAAGTTGAGGGACGCATGGATTCCTCTCAGTATCAGCAGATTCTTGACAATAATGTTCATGAATCAGTGACAAAGTTGAAGTTACGCAGGGGATGGATCTTTCAGCAAGACAATGATTGAAAACGCCACTCCAAATCTACTCAGGCATTCATGCAGAGGAACAATTACACTGTTCTGGAATAGCCATCCCAGTCCCCAGACCTGAATATCATTGAACATCTGTGGGATCATTTGAAGAGGGCTGTCCATGCTCGGCGACCATCAAACTTAACTGAACTGGAATTGTTTAGTAAAGAGGAATGGTCAAAAATACCTTCATCCAGGATCCACAAACTCATTAAAAGCTACAGGAAGCGACTAGAGGCTGTTATTTTTGCAAAAGGAGGATCTACTAAATATTAATGTCACTTTTCTGGTGAGGTGCCCATACTTATGCACCTGTCAAATTTTGTTTGAATGCAGATTGCACATTTTCTATTAGTACAATAAACCTCATTTCAAGGCAGAAACATTACTGTGTCCAACAGTTATTAGATATATGAAACTGAAATAGCTGTTGCAAAAAAAACAATTTTTTATAAAACATTAAGCTTAAGATTAATAGGGGTGCCCAAACTTTTTCATATAACTGTATGCGTCAGAAATGCTGCGGACACAACCGCAAATGTGAAACCAGCCTTAGGGCAAATTTGAAAGCGAGTGTTGCTTGTTTGAGTGCAGTGAAATCATCTTGCAAATTTGTTTTCTTCCAACACCTCTCTGCAACCCTGGACACTTGCTGGAGCTTTTTAATGATGTTATTGTGCCAGAGTTGTCTATTGATATGTCGCACCCTGCCATGAACGAGAAGGGCGACCGTGTCAATAGCTGACGCAAGAGTGGCATTGTAGAAATCAGTGGCACTGTCTGTGTCGTGTAGTGAGGATATGGATGCCAGTGGTAGAATAGAGTAAGAGAGTGTGTGAGTGTCTAGGTGTGCGAGGTTTCTGCGAGGGTGCGCATGTTTTTGGACATGGGTGACAGGTGAGGAGGACATGCATGAGAAAGTGAGTAGATAGATAGTGGTCAGATAGAGGGAGAGGGGAGAACAGAGACGAGTGAAGATCAGGTCTAATGCATGTCCATCTGTGTGGGTGGTTGAGGAAGACCACTGAGTAAGTCCAAAAGATGAAGTAAGAGACAAGAGTTTGGAGGCTGTTGACTGAAGGGTATCAATAGGGATGCTGAAGTCACCCATGATGATAGTGGGTATGTCAGTGGAAAGAAAGTGAAGAAGCCAGATAGAGAATTGGTCAATAAAGGCAGTGGCCGGGCTTGTAGGTCAGTATATGATGGCCACTTGGAGGTTGGAAGGAGAGTAGATGCGCACAGAGTGGACTTCAAAAGAGGAGAGGATATGGGAGGGTAAAGGTGGAATTGGGTTAAAGGTGCTCTTAGAAGAAAGTAGAAGACCCACTCATCCACCTTGTCTGTTGCCGGGGTCGAGGAGTGTGGGTGAAGTGGAGTCCTCCGTAACACAGCGCAGCAGGGGAGACGGTGTCAGAGGGTGTCAGCCATTTTTCTGTGAGGCCGAGGAAGGCAAGATTGCTAGAAAGAGGTCATGAATCACCTGAAGCTTATTGTAGATGGAGCGGGCATTGCAGACTGCTCCAGAGAGAGGGAGCAGGGGGGAGGGCGTCATGGGCACGGGTTTTACATTGGAGAGATTGCAGTAGTTAATATTAGATAGGGAGCTGTAGTAGGGGGAATTCATGGAAAGTATTAGTTGTGGGGATTCAGGATTGGGTGATATGTCGCCAGCTGTGAGGAGAAGCAGAGAGAGGGAGAGCAGGTCAGAGAAAGATGTGGCCGGCTTGTTTTGTGTTTTATTAGGAGAGATCTGAGGTTGAGGAGCAGGTCAGCAGAGGAGGTTAGGTGGGGAGGAAAGAGGGAAAAGGAGATGATTATTTGGTTAGAGGGTGCTGGGGTTTGGGGACAACGAAGGAGAATGAGGATTAGTGGAGCAAACACTGTAAGGGCATATGTAAACATGGTGAAAGAGTAAGATGGGTTAATAGAAAAGCTAGGTCCAAGTAATAAGAAGTGCTTACTTGGCAGACATACCCAAAAGACACAGATACATAGTGAGGGGTCCTGACTCCTGCCGTGACTAACTGCAGTTGATTTAGCTGCAGCTTCTGGATACTTAGCTGCAGGTATACTTTGCTGCAGGGATGAGTGCTTGCATCTCACACGCATCCACCCTTTAGAATGCTACTAAGTTTATGGGGCTGAGTGGGGGATCAGGTGAGAGGGATTATAGGAGCTGGTTTGGGATAAATTAGCAGCTGGCCAGCACACCAGGGGTGGATAGATGATCAAACACACTAGGCCTGGCTACATCTATATTCTATAACACGTTTCACCAGACAATATCTATAGTGACCCCCAGTGGCGTAACTACAAAGTTATGGGCCCCGGTGCGAACTTCCAATGGCGACCGCTGCGACCGCGGTAGTTACGCCCCTGGTGACCCCAATCATAGATATACAGCAGTGAGTATTGAGTACAATGCAACAAATGAATTATAGCAAAGATTCAGCAGGCACTGTTATATACCATTAAAAATTATTGCAGGATGAAAAAGCAGCAGATGATAGACAGCAAACAGTGATATAGCATTAAACATTGTTGCAGGATGATAAAGCAGCAGATGATAGACAGCAAGCAGTGTTATACAATTAAAAGTTGTTGCAGGATGATAAAGCAGCAGGTGATAGACAGCAAGCAGTGTTATACCTGTATGAAGAGAGGAGAGGAGATGGATGCTAATTCCCGGTCTTTGAATGCATGCACCCCTTAGAATGCTACTAAGTTTAAATGCATTATATAGCCATAAGATCTTCTCCTTTGAGGATGCTGTCCTCATCCATCCACAATCTGCACAACAATAAAAGCAGCAGCAACATAAAACACAATATAATGCATTTTTGAACTTGAGATGATTTTGAACATCTTTTCCTTTAAGGTGCAACAGACCTTAGAGTTGACTTGGTCCTTTTTGGTAAAGACCCCGCATCCGAAACAAAGTCCTTGGTAACATCATAGTGCAACAACAGACCTGAATACGGCCCAGTCCATAACTGAGTGTGTAGCACCTTTCAGCTGCCTAAGTGCCCTCAGTTCAGCAAAAAAGAGAGCAACAGGCTCAACAAAAATAAAACCAAAACAAAGTTCAGCCATCCAGCCATCAGCTATCATCGAGGCTGCAAAGCTTCTTACCTCATGAACTCAATTGGTCCATATGAACAGCCACTTGAAAGGGGATCTCCAGAACTTGACCCTTTTCTTCAACTTACAATGAACCGATAGTGACTTCATCACTCCTGTAAAGTTTTAAGGGTCTATTTGTCTTGCTGAGCCGCCATATTTTCCCTGATCTACCTGTGCCCCTCCGAATGTATTACCAGGCTGAACTTCCTTCCCAGCAAGGCCTCTGGCATCAACTCCTCCTCACTAGGCTGGAACTTCCCATGGTCTTCTAGGCACTTCAGGCAAAGGATGCAAAGCAGCTGCTTCGGTATATGACCCCTCCACCAAGGCAAATGTAGTCTCGACAAAATTGAAATTTTCATCCAGCATTGTGTTCCAGACATTCTTCTTCGAACGCGAGAGACACTGCTACCAATCCAACATACAGCAGATTAATGACGTTGATATTAATTTCACCATGCTCTTCCTGTGGTAGCACCACTCTTGCTTGGGCTGTCGTTCTTCTGAATTAAACATGTTTTGCTCCTTTTTCTGGTGTTTGTCTCCAGGCATTACTCCTGTCTAGTGTTGAGCGATACCGTCCGATACTTGAAAGTATCGGTATCGGATAGTATCGGCCGATACCCGAAAAGTATCGGATATCGCCGATACCGATACCCGATACAATACAAGTCAATGGGACACCAAGTATCGGAAGGTATCCTGATGGTTCCCAGGGTCTGAAGGAGAGGAAACTCTCCTTCAGGCCCTGGGATCCATATTAATGTGTAAAATAAAGAATTAAAATAAAAAATATTGATATACTCACCTCTCCGACGCAGCCTGGACCTTACCGCTGTGAACCGGCAGCCTTCTTTGCTTAAAATGAGCGCGTTCAGTACCTTCCATGACGTCACGGCTTCTGATTGGTCGCGTGCTGCTCATGTGACCGCCACGCGACCAATCAGAAGCCGTGACGTCATCCCTCAGGTCCTAAATTCCTAGAAGGGAATTTAGGACATGAGGGATGACGTCGCGGCTTGTGATTGGTCGCGTGGCGGTCACATGAGCGGCACGTGACCAATCAGAAGCCATGACTACATGGAAGGTGCTGAACGCGCTCATTTTAAGCAAAGAAGGCTGTCGGTTACTACCAGGGCGCGTCCGAGGGTGAGTATATCCCTATTTTTTATTTTAATTCTTTATTTTTTACATGGATATGGATCCCAGGGCCTGAAGGAGAGTTTCCTCTCCTTCAGACCCTGGGAACTTCCGATTCCGATTCCCGATACCACAAAAGTATCGGATCTCGGTATCGGAATTCCGATACAGCAAATATCGGCCGATACCCGATACTTGCGGTATCGGAATGCTCAACACTACGTCCTGTCTTCTTACTTCATGCCACAGTTGGCAGAACGTTTCCTTCCTTCACACCTTCCTCTGACGTGCAACTTCCACAGCAGGCTGGCTACTCTTTACAGGGCACTTCTGTTGTGAACTCCGTTTTCAGGCTCCCCCTTGTGGTCACAGATGGTATTGTGTGACTTTGGTTTTTTGGCTTCCCCTGGTGGTTTGGTTTATTATCCTGCGGGTCTGCTGGATCAGCTGCCTCGTTATTCACCAGGGAGGCTCCTATTTAGATTATAAAATACAATTTTTATTAGTCAATTTGTACATAACAATAAATAACAGCACATGACTGAAAAACAGTAAGAAGACCATCATAGAACACTGAAAAAAAGGCAGCAGTGAAACTCACTAGGACCATGGCAGTATAACTCATAAAGTGCTAATAGTGCATATTACCGGTAAAAGAGAGCCCACTATATTACCTCACTAGTGTGAGTGGATGTCTCTGGACCCCACAAGGGAATCCATTGGCCCAATCAGCTCATATATAATCCAGCATAGTAGGCATCATTCTTACCCATAAAAAGGCCGGTCCTAGGGGGATCACCGCCGCAGCCCCAACGCACGTTTCGCGTCGGCTTGCTTCTTCAGGGGGCAGTGAAGTGCTCAGTATTGGACTGAAATATATAGTGTCCATGATACCGGAAAAAGTGTGCGCCTAATTGCGGCGCATGTAGCTCGTCATCCACGCCAGGAGGTGCATGGTGTGCGGCGCCCAAGATGGCGCTGCGGTTCACAGTCACGCCCTAATGACGTCACTGGACCGCACACGTCACTGTCAGAGCGCCGCCCACAATGCCCCGGCGATTGGCCACGAGGGACATGCGCACTAGGCATGCAGGAGCACAGGGATAACCATGACGTTATAGCGTCGAAGAAAAGGAACGCTGCACAGCACCTATAGTGTGATTCAAACCAGGACACACCAGCGCACCGGAAACAGCAAGTTCAAAGAATTGATTACTCTACTGGGGGGCAGCCGTGCAAACAACGCAAAGAAAAAGAAAAGCGCACAAGCGCCACTGGTGCCGAATAATCGTAAGTACGCAGAAAAATAAATAAAATGAAAAAAATAAATAAATAACAATACAATAAAAAAGTGAATAATAATATAAATCCAGTGTGAATAAGTGTAATATAAATTGTTATAATATAACAAATGCAAAAAAATGTGTCAATATACAGTGACTGTAAGTGGTGTCTATTACTTATATATATGAAAGGCCCCCCCCCCCAAAAAAAAAAAAAAAAAAAAAAAAAACTAATTAAACAAAAACAGAAGTGCATATAACTCACCATACAAAAAATAATAATAAATTGTATGATCATGTGAATATATATCAAAATCTCAAAAATAAAAAAATAATAATATATAAAATATATATATAATATAATCATTACTTATACTGCACACGATGTAATTCCGGTAACAATTGGTGAAACATTCTAAAAAAGTCCTCACACCATTACACGCTGTGCAATCCTGATGACACGTTACATGGTGGTCAAAAAGCGTCATCCCAATGTTGGTATCTTGATCAGAATCCATTCCATCTTCCCCCACAGAGCCTCTCCGAACTGCTCCATACATGGACACATATACGATGAAAAGTAAATACAACTACATAAAAATAAAAATAAAATAATACAAAACATAAATTAGTAAACCAAACAAAACACAGACACATAAATAAACAAGAAAAATATAATATAAAAGGAGACAAAATATATTTTTATAAAAAGGAACTGAAACTAAGATGTTCATTAAGCCCTAATGGGGAGATGGTATCCAACAGAGTTATCCATCTGCATTCACATTGGGCAAGTTTGCGTTTCAGATCGCCTCCTCTGATGCCGGTTTAGGGCACGCGGCTATAGTGGCCACGCCATCAAAAAAGGTTATTTTTATTTTTATGTAGTTGTATTTACTTTTCATCGTATATGTGTCCATGTATGGAGCAGTCCGGAGAGGCTCTGTGGGGGAAGATGGAATGGATTCTGATCAAGATACCAACATTGGGATGACGCTTTTTGACCACCATGTAACGTGTCATCAGGATTGCACAGCGTGTAATGGTGTGAGGACTTTTTTAGAATGTTTCACCAATTGTTACCGGAATTACATCGTGTGCAGTATAAGTAATGATTATATTATATATATATTTTATATATTATTATTTTTTTATTTTTGAGATTTTGATATATATTCACATGATCATACAATTTATTATTATTTTTTGTATGGTGAGTTATATGCACTTCTGTTTTTGTTTAATTAGTTTTTTTTTTTTTTTTTTTTTTTTTTTGGGGGGGGCCTTTCATATATATAAGTAATAGACACCACTTACAGTCACTGTATATTGACACATTTTTTTGCATTTGTTATATTATAACAATTTATATTACACTTATTCACACTGGATTTATATTATTATTCACTTTTTTATTGTATTGTTATTTATTTATTTTTTTCATTTTATTTATTTTTCTGCGTACTTACGATTATTCGGCACCAGTGGCGCTTGTGCGCTTTTCTTTTTCTTTGCGTTGTTTGCACGGCTGCCCCCCAGTAGAGTAATCAATTCTTTGAACTTGCTGTTTCCGGTGCGCTGGTGTGTCCTGGTTTGAATCACACTATAGGTGCTGTGCAGCGTTCCTTTTCTTCGACGCTATAACGTCATGGTTATCCCTGTGCTCCTCCATGCCTAGTGCGCATGTCCCTCGTGGCCAATCGCCGGGGCATTGTGGGCGGCGCTCTGACAGTGACGTGTGCGGTCCAGTGACGTCATTAGGGCGTGACTGTGAACCGCAGCGCCATCTTGGGCGCCGCACACCATGCACCTCCTGGCGTGGATGACGAGCTACATGCGCCGCAATTAGGCGCACACTTTTTCCGGTATCATGGACACTATATATTTCAGTCCAATACTGAGCACTTCACTGCCCCCTGAAGAAGCAAGCCGACGCGAAACGTGCGTTGGGGCTGCGGCGGTGATCCCCCTAGGACCGGCCTTTTTATGGGTAAGAATGATGCCTACTATGCTGGATTATATATGAGCTGATTGGGCCAATGGATTCCCTTGTGGGGTCCAGAGACATCCACTCACACTAGTGAGGTAATATAGTGGGCTCTCTTTTACCGGTAATATGCACTATTAGCACTTTATGAGTTATACTGCCATGGTCCTAGTGAGTTTCACTGCTGCCTTTTTTTCAGTGTTCTATGATGGTCTTCTTACTGTTTTTCAGTCATGTGCTGTTATTTATTGTTATGTACAAATTGACTAATAAAAATTGTATTTTATAATCTTAAAATGGGACTTTAACTCCGTATTGTGTCTCCAGTTTATATGTATGCTTTTGGAGTGTCCTTAGTTACTTTATCTGTTCTCCTACACGAATATTGAATTTCCTATGTTATACCATGCATGGGTATAGGAGAGAAAAATTACTGTGGTTCTTGGTGGTATGTTTATATTGTATCTGTTTCTGTGTTTTCACAGCAACCACTGTGGAACAAATGGATTTTCTTGCACGCGAAAAAGCGTGGCTGACTCAGCTGGATAAAGTTTTCAGTGAGGGATCTGGGAACACTGTTGATTTTAATGGAGACTCAAGTATTTTGATGACTAAATATAAGGAACTGCTTAATAAGCGTACCCGCCTATGGTGGAACAGAGCTTTTCTACAACGCTATTTGGGATGTGGCCTCATACCTAGAGGATTGAGGATTCAAGTATTTCCCTCGTTTGTAGTGGATGATCCTGAGTTTGTTAGACAGTGGGAGGAGGCAGCTTCTGCATGCTCCAGGAAATTTATGGAACTTCTGTCTAAATCTAATGATAGTCAACTAGGGGAGTTGGATTTTGAACTTAAGAAAATACAGGATGAGATCAATAAATGCCTGACAGGTGACATGGTGGTCAAATTTAAAAATGAAGTCGATGGAGTTTTAAAGAAATGGGAAACAGAATTAGTACAAAATAAAACAAAAAAATATCAACGTGACCTAGGGGATCGACAGCAGGACCGGGTCTATAAGTGGCATAAACGCACTCCATACAATAGGCAACATTTTAGAAATCGCTCTACCTCAGTGTCATCAGTATCCTCAGCTGAAGAAAGAACAAGCAGCAGAGATGGTTCCATACCTCACTGGGAGAGGAGAGATCATGTGAGAAACAATGAATGGAGGAGTGGACGGTCTAAAAATAAAAGGAAAATGACGTCCTCCCCACAGGCAGATAAAAAACCCAAAACTAACAACTTAGAGGTAATGAACTTGTCCTCACACGATCTCTCTGTACCTCAACGAGAGGTTTTAGAGCTTGGTCTGTCATTTTCTCCCTCTAATAATTTTGATTTTTTTTGTAGCCCTGAAGGACCTTCAACTTTTTTCTAGAAAAATTATCCTTAAAAAATTACATCTACAACCATCTTCTTCAACTTCTGGAATAACTGATCCAATTGAAATGGAAGCTCTACAAAATCTTGAGGAACTGGAGCGAGAATCAACTGACATTATGGTGAGTACCTCTCCACCTAATATCGCAGCCAGGTGTACTACGTTTCCCCCCTTGTCCTCGTGTCCCCAGGTGGAGATTTTCACGAAACTAGTAACGGAAGAATTTAAAAGAATTAGTAATTACAAAAAAAGAGATAATTTAACCAAAGAGCAGAGACACGCACTACAGGAAATTAAACAATGGGATGACGTTGTTATAAAACCTGCGGACAAGGGGGGTAATGTGGTCATCTGGCCTGTGGAGAGGTACGAACGTGAAGCATTTAGACAGTTGAAAAACAAAGATACTTATATTCAATTGGTACAGAATCCTCTTCCAAAGTTTCAGAACCAACTCCAGAACATCTTGGAGCTGGCCTTTGAGAGAGGTCTGATAACCAAAAAAATCCTGGGTGGTCTTTTACCCCAGGATCCGGTGATACCTACCTTTTACCTTCTCCCCAAGGTCCACAAAGACCCGATTTCACCACCTGGACGTCCGATTGTCTCTGGCATGGGAGGGCTGTGTGATATGACATGCAAATTTATTGAACATTACCTGAAGCCACAGGTTGAGACGCTGCCCTCCTATGTCAGGGACACGACGGACGTCCTTAGACGGGTTGATGGCCTGATCGTGGAGGGTGATATGGTGTTGGTAACAGCCGATATCGAAGCCCTGTACACGAGCATCCGGCATGTGGACGGCATAAGGGCGGTGAGGTTTTTTCTCGAATCAAGCAATTTGGAGATTGATCTCCGTGAGCTGATATTGGAGTTATTGGATTTTGTTTTGACGCATAATTTTTTTGTATTTAAAGATCGTTTTTTTCTTCAGAGACAGGGCACTGCAATGGGGGCGGCCTGTGCACCATCTTATGCAAATTTGTTTTTGGGCTTCTGGGAGAGAGAAATCTTCTCCAGTGACGCACAGGCCGTCCCCCAAGTACTTGGTTGGTATCGTTATATTGATGACGTACTATTTATATGGCATGGCCTTGTCTCTGAATTAGTCATTTTTATGGCTCAGCTGAATCTTAACGACTCCAATATCAAGCTCACCTATACATACCATAAAAAAGAAATTTCCTTTTTGGATATTATGTTGCGAGTACAGGAGGATGGGACAATTTATACGGATATGTATAGAAAGGAGACCTCCGTTAATGCCCTTCTGCATTCCACCTCCTCACACCCGCCCTCCACGATCAAGGCCATCCCGATTGGACAATTCCTTCGGGCCCGGAGGATTTGTACCTCTGACTCAATGTTTGAAAGTCAGGCAGTGGACCTTGGGGAGAGGTTTAGGGCACGCGGCTATAGTGGCCACGCCATCAAAAAAGGTTATCAGAGAGCAAAATGGACCAAACGTAATGAGTTATTAGCAGTAGGGAAGAAGGATAAGCAAAAGAAGAAAGTGGGCGATGGACAACCAAGGTTTGTGTCAACTTATAATCACAAATGGGATGTGATGAGGTCCATTATGAATAAGCATTGGTCTGTTTTGCTAACGGACCCAATGCTACGTAAGCATTTGTCGGATAGGCCTCTGATGACGGCACGCAGGAGTACCAATATACGCGATATGGTGGTACACAGCCACTATGTCGCCAAAATTCCTAATCCCTTTGGAGCAGGACAACCAAGAAAAGGTTTTTTTCCATGTGGGAGTTGTCTTGCGTGCAAAAACTTGGTGCGGTCTACATCATTCACGTCATCCAATGGTAGAACTTTCCAAATCAGGGAGCACATCACATGCAGCTCCACATTCGTGGTGTATTACGCAATATGTACATGCAACCTGATATATGTGGGACTAACTACACGCGAATTGCGTGTACGCGTCCGTGAACATATACGGGATATCATGGGAGCAGGTGACGTGGATGATGTGGACAGTCTCAAGCCAATACCCAGACATTTTCGCTTGCATCATAAATGCAACCCAAAACATTTAAAGATCTGGGGTATTGACAAGGTGCGTGCCGGCATCAGAGGAGGCGATCTGAAACGCAAACTTGCCCAATGTGAATGCAGATGGATAACTCTGTTGGATACCATCTCCCCATTAGGGCTTAATGAACATCTTAGTTTCAGTTCCTTTTTATAAAAATATATTTTGTCTCCTTTTATATTATATTTTTCTTGTTTATTTATGTGTCTGTGTTTTGTTTGGTTTACTAATTTATGTTTTGTATTATTTTATTTTTATTTTTATGTAGTTGTATTTACTTTTCATCGTATATGTGTCCATGTATGGAGCAGTCCGGAGAGGCTCTGTGGGGGAAGATGGAATGGATTCTGATCAAGATACCAACATTGGGATGACGCTTTTTGACCACCATGTAACGTGTCATCAGGATTGCACAGCGTGTAATGGTGTGAGGACTTTTTTAGAATGTTTCACCAATTGTTACCGGAATTACATCGTGTGCAGTATAAGTAATGATTATATTATATATATATTTTATATATTATTATTTTTTTATTTTTGAGATTTTGATATATATTCACATGATCATACAATTTATTATTATTTTTTGTATGGTGAGTTATATGCACTTCTGTTTTTGTTTAATTAGTTTTTTTTTTTTTTTTTTT
The DNA here is from genome assembly GCF_051348905.1 of Ranitomeya variabilis. Taxonomy (NCBI): domain Eukaryota; kingdom Metazoa; phylum Chordata; class Amphibia; order Anura; family Dendrobatidae; genus Ranitomeya; species Ranitomeya variabilis. Next base: position 168,610,359 of record NC_135238.1, read on the forward strand.
TTTTTTTTTGGGGGGGGCCTTTCATATATATAAGTAATAGACACCACTTACAGTCACTGTATATTGACACATTTTTTTGCATTTGTTATATTATAACAATTTATATTACACTTATTCACACTGGATTTATATTATTATTCACTTTTTTATTGTATTGTTATTTATTTATTTTTTTCATTTTATTTATTTTTCTGCGTACTTACGATTATTCGGCACCAGTGGCGCTTGTGCGCTTTTCTTTTTCTTTGCGTTGTTTGCACGGCTGCCCCCCAGTAGAGTAATCAATTCTTTGAACTTGCTGTTTCCGGTGCGCTGGTGTGTCCTGGTTTGAATCACACTATAGGTGCTGTGCAGCGTTCCTTTTCTTCGACGCTATAACGTCATGGTTATCCCTGTGCTCCTCCATGCCTAGTGCGCATGTCCCTCGTGGCCAATCGCCGGGGCATTGTGGGCGGCGCTCTGACAGTGACGTGTGCGGTCCAGTGACGTCATTAGGGCGTGACTGTGAACCGCAGCGCCATCTTGGGCGCCGCACACCATGCACCTCCTGGCGTGGATGACGAGCTACATGCGCCGCAATTAGGCGCACACTTTTTCCGGTATCATGGACACTATATATTTCAGTCCAATACTGAGCACTTCACTGCCCCCTGAAGAAGCAAGCCGACGCGAAACGTGCGTTGGGGCTGCGGCGGTGATCCCCCTAGGACCGGCCTTTTTATGGGTAAGAATGATGCCTACTATGCTGGATTATATATGAGCTGATTGGGCCAATGGATTCCCTTGTGGGGTCCAGAGACATCCACTCACACTAGTGAGGTAATATAGTGGGCTCTCTTTTACCGGTAATATGCACTATTAGCACTTTATGAGTTATACTGCCATGGTCCTAGTGAGTTTCACTGCTGCCTTTTTTTCAGTGTTCTATGATGGTCTTCTTACTGTTTTTCAGTCATGTGCTGTTATTTATTGTTATGTACAAATTGACTAATAAAAATTGTATTTTATAATCTTAAAATGGGACTTTAACTCCGTATTGTGTCTCCAGTTTATATGTATGCTTTTGGAGTGTCCTTAGTTACTTTATCTGTTCTCCTACACGAATATTGAATTTCCTATGTTATACCATGCATGGGTATAGGAGAGAAAAATTACTGTGGTTCTTGGTGGTATGTTTATATTGTATCTGTTTCTGTGTTTTCACAGCAACCACTGTGGAACAAATGGATTTTCTTGCACGCGAAAAAGCGTGGCTGACTCAGCTGGATAAAGTTTTCAGTGAGGGATCTGGGAACACTGTTGATTTTAATGGAGACTCAAGTATTTTGATGACTAAATATAAGGAACTGCTTAATAAGCGTACCCGCCTATGGTGGAACAGAGCTTTTCTACAACGCTATTTGGGATGTGGCCTCATACCTAGAGGATTGAGGATTCAAGTATTTCCCTCGTTTGTAGTGGATGATCCTGAGTTTGTTAGACAGTGGGAGGAGGCAGCTTCTGCATGCTCCAGGAAATTTATGGAACTTCTGTCTAAATCTAATGATAGTCAACTAGGGGAGTTGGATTTTGAACTTAAGAAAATACAGGATGAGATCAATAAATGCCTGACAGGTGACATGGTGGTCAAATTTAAAAATGAAGTCGATGGAGTTTTAAAGAAATGGGAAACAGAATTAGTACAAAATAAAACAAAAAAATATCAACGTGACCTAGGGGATCGACAGCAGGACCGGGTCTATAAGTGGCATAAACGCACTCCATACAATAGGCAACATTTTAGAAATCGCTCTACCTCAGTGTCATCAGTATCCTCAGCTGAAGAAAGAACAAGCAGCAGAGATGGTTCCATACCTCACTGGGAGAGGAGAGATCATGTGAGAAACAATGAATGGAGGAGTGGACGGTCTAAAAATAAAAGGAAAATGACGTCCTCCCCACAGGCAGATAAAAAACCCAAAACTAACAACTTAGAGGTAATGAACTTGTCCTCACACGATCTCTCTGTACCTCAACGAGAGGTTTTAGAGCTTGGTCTGTCATTTTCTCCCTCTAATAATTTTGATTTTTTTTGTAGCCCTGAAGGACCTTCAACTTTTTTCTAGAAAAATTATCCTTAAAAAATTACATCTACAACCATCTTCTTCAACTTCTGGAATAACTGATCCAATTGAAATGGAAGCTCTACAAAATCTTGAGGAACTGGAGCGAGAATCAACTGACATTATGGTGAGTACCTCTCCACCTAATATCGCAGCCAGGTGTACTACGTTTCCCCCCTTGTCCTCGTGTCCCCAGGTGGAGATTTTCACGAAACTAGTAACGGAAGAATTTAAAAGAATTAGTAATTACAAAAAAAGAGATAATTTAACCAAAGAGCAGAGACACGCACTACAGGAAATTAAACAATGGGATGACGTTGTTATAAAACCTGCGGACAAGGGGGGTAATGTGGTCATCTGGCCTGTGGAGAGGTACGAACGTGAAGCATTTAGACAGTTGAAAAACAAAGATACTTATATTCAATTGGTACAGAATCCTCTTCCAAAGTTTCAGAACCAACTCCAGAACATCTTGGAGCTGGCCTTTGAGAGAGGTCTGATAACCAAAAAAATCCTGGGTGGTCTTTTACCCCAGGATCCGGTGATACCTACCTTTTACCTTCTCCCCAAGGTCCACAAAGACCCGATTTCACCACCTGGACGTCCGATTGTCTCTGGCATGGGAGGGCTGTGTGATATGACATGCAAATTTATTGAACATTACCTGAAGCCACAGGTTGAGACGCTGCCCTCCTATGTCAGGGACACGACGGACGTCCTTAGACGGGTTGATGGCCTGATCGTGGAGGGTGATATGGTGTTGGTAACAGCCGATATCGAAGCCCTGTACACGAGCATCCGGCATGTGGACGGCATAAGGGCGGTGAGGTTTTTTCTCGAATCAAGCAATTTGGAGATTGATCTCCGTGAGCTGATATTGGAGTTATTGGATTTTGTTTTGACGCATAATTTTTTTGTATTTAAAGATCGTTTTTTTCTTCAGAGACAGGGCACTGCAATGGGGGCGGCCTGTGCACCATCTTATGCAAATTTGTTTTTGGGCTTCTGGGAGAGAGAAATCTTCTCCAGTGACGCACAGGCCGTCCCCCAAGTACTTGGTTGGTATCGTTATATTGATGACGTACTATTTATATGGCATGGCCTTGTCTCTGAATTAGTCATTTTTATGGCTCAGCTGAATCTTAACGACTCCAATATCATGCTCACCTATACATACCATAAAAAAGAAATTTCCTTTTTGGATATTATGTTGCGAGTACAGGAGGATGGGACAATTTATACGGATATGTATAGAAAGGAGACCTCCGTTAATGCCCTTCTGCATTCCACCTCCTCACACCCGCCCTCCACGATCAAGGCCATCCCGATTGGACAATTCCTTCGGGCCCGGAGGATTTGTACCTCTGACTCAATGTTTGAAAGTCAGGCAGTGGACCTTGGGGAGAGGTTTAGGGCACGCGGCTATAGTGGCCACGCCATCAAAAAAGGTTATCAGAGAGCAAAATGGACCAAACGTAATGAGTTATTAGCAGTAGGGAAGAAGGATAAGCAAAAGAAGAAAGTGGGCGATGGACAACCAAGGTTTGTGTCAACTTATAATCACAAATGGGATGTGATGAGGTCCATTATGAATAAGCATTGGTCTGTTTTGCTAACGGACCCAATGCTACGTAAGCATTTGTCGGATAGGCCTCTGATGACGGCACGCAGGAGTACCAATATACGCGATATGGTGGTACACAGCCACTATGTCGCCAAAATTCCTAATCCCTTTGGAGCAGGACAACCAAGAAAAGGTTTTTTTCCATGTGGGAGTTGTCTTGCGTGCAAAAACTTGGTGCGGTCTACATCATTCACGTCATCCAATGGTAGAACTTTCCAAATCAGGGAGCACATCACATGCAGCTCCACATTCGTGGTGTATTACGCAATATGTACATGCAACCTGATATATGTGGGACTAACTACACGCGAATTGCGTGTACGCGTCCGTGAACATATACGGGATATCATGGGAGCAGGTGACGTGGATGATGTGGACAGTCTCAAGCCAATACCCAGACATTTTCGCTTGCATCATAAATGCAACCCAAAACATTTAAAGATCTGGGGTATTGACAAGGTGCGTGCCGGCATCAGAGGAGGCGATCTGAAACGCAAACTTGCCCAATGTGAATGCAGATGGATAACTCTGTTGGATACCATCTCCCCATTAGGGCTTAATGAACATCTTAGTTTCAGTTCCTTTTTATAAAAATATATTTTGTCTCCTTTTATATTATATTTTTCTTGTTTATTTATGTGTCTGTGTTTTGTTTGGTTTACTAATTTATGTTTTGTATTATTTTATTTTTATTTTTATGTAGTTGTATTTACTTTTCATCGTATATGTGTCCATGTATGGAGCAGTCCGGAGAGGCTCTGTGGGGGAAGATGGAATGGATTCTGATCAAGATACCAACATTGGGATGACGCTTTTTGACCACCATGTAACGTGTCATCAGGATTGCACAGCGTGTAATGGTGTGAGGACTTTTTTAGAATGTTTCACCAATTGTTACCGGAATTACATCGTGTGCAGTATAAGTAATAATTATATTATATATATATTTTATATATTATTATTTTTTTATTTTTGAGATTTTGATATATATTCACATGATCATACAATTTATTATTATTTTTTGTATGGTGAGTTATATGCACTTCTGTTTTTGTTTAATTAGTTTTTTTTTTTTTTTTTTTTTTTTTTTGGGGGGGGGCCTTTCATATATATAAGTAATAGACACCACTTACAGTCACTGTATATTGACACATTTTTTTGCATTTGTTATATTATAACAATTTATATTACACTTATTCACACTGGATTTATATTATTATTCACTTTTTTATTGTATTGTTATTTATTTATTTTTTTCATTTTATTTATTTTTCTGCGTACTTACGATTATTCGGCACCAGTGGCGCTTGTGCGCTTTTCTTTTTCTTTGCGTTGTTTGCACGGCTGCCCCCCAGTAGAGTAATCAATTCTTTGAACTTGCTGTTTCCGGTGCGCTGGTGTGTCCTGGTTTGAATCACACTATAGGTGCTGTGCAGCGTTCCTTTTCTTCGACGCTATAACGTCATGGTTATCCCTGTGCTCCTCCATGCCTAGTGCGCATGTCCCTCGTGGCCAATCGCCGGGGCATTGTGGGCGGCGCTCTGACAGTGACGTGTGCGGTCCAGTGACGTCATTAGGGCGTGACTGTGAACCGCAGCGCCATCTTGGGCGCCGCACACCATGCACCTCCTGGCGTGGATGACGAGCTACATGCGCCGCAATTAGGCGCACACTTTTTCCGGTATCATGGACACTATATATTTCAGTCCAATACTGAGCACTTCACTGCCCCCTGAAGAAGCAAGCCGACGCGAAACGTGCGTTGGGGCTGCGGCGGTGATCCCCCTAGGACCGGCCTTTTTATGGGTAAGAATGATGCCTACTATGCTGGATTATATATGAGCTGATTGGGCCAATGGATTCCCTTGTGGGGTCCAGAGACATCCACTCACACTAGTGAGGTAATATAGTGGGCTCTCTTTTACCGGTAATATGCACTATTAGCACTTTATGAGTTATACTGCCATGGTCCTAGTGAGTTTCACTGCTGCCTTTTTTTCAGTGTTCTATGATGGTCTTCTTACTGTTTTTCAGTCATGTGCTGTTATTTATTGTTATGTACAAATTGACTAATAAAAATTGTATTTTATAATCTTAAAATGGGACTTTAACTCCGTATTGTGTCTCCAGTTTATATGTATGCTTTTGGAGTGTCCTTAGTTACTTTATCTGTTCTCCTACACGAATATTGAATTTCCTATGTTATACCATGCATGGGTATAGGAGAGAAAAATTATTGTGGTTCTCGGTGGTATGTTTATATAGGCTCCTATTTAGCTCTGCTTCACTTCCACTTGTTGCCGGCTGTCAATGTATTCAGTGCTATTCTGATTACTTGTGATTATCTCGTTTTCTGCCTCTTCAGGATAAGCTAAGTTCTGTTTGAATATTTTTTGCTGATCTGCCTGCAATATGATTTCTGTGTATGATGAGTCTAGTCCAGCTTGCTAACATGTGATTTCTTTTTGCTGGTAAGCTCTGGGGTAGGGAGTTGCTTCCCCCGCACCGTTAGTTGGTGCGGGGGCTCGAGCAATCTCTGCGTGGATATTTTGAATAGGGTTTTTTATTGACCGCACAGTTTCCTTCCTATTTTCTGCTATCTAGTATTAGCGGGCCTCATTTGCTAAATCTGATTTCATCTCTGCGTTTGTGCTTTCCCCTTAACTCACCGTTAATATTTGTGGCGGGCTATTCTATATCTTTGGGGTCATTCCACTGAGGCAAGTGAGGACTTACTTTCCCTCCAGGAATAGTCAGTTTCTCAGGCCGTGACGAGACGTCTAGGATTTTTAGGTAACGTTCCACTGCTGCCTATAGTTGTTTGCGGATAGGATCAGGTTGCGGTCAATCTAGTTACCACTTCCCCAGAGCTAGTAGTCTGTTCAGTTACTTAGCTAGTCCGACCTGCTATCCTTGCTACTAGGATCATAACACACTTCCTTCTTGAGACTGAAACCTCGAAAGCTGGCAAACCTTTGCTCTCTTTTGTGCCCACCATGCCATGATGGGCTGACCTTTTCTTCACATACCATTCAGGCACCATTTTCACTGCGCCATGAGTCTTTCCCACATTTCTTATCTGCAAGACTCAATTTTGCTGACTACTCCAAATGTAATGGCTTTGGTGGCCGAGGTTAGCATCCGAGCCCCGCCATGCTACAGAAAATGGGGAATCCTAGTTGCACGCGTATGCTTTGACCTTATGGATACACCACAGAAGACTATTTCCTGCCGCTTGGCATGGCAGGCCAGGATCCAACGAAGTAGAGATGAATCAGAGACCAGAGTACAAAAATAAACATTTCTAAAGGGAAAATAAATTTACTATGCCTATTTGGCCCTCTCACCATGTTCTGGACCCAATAATTAACCCTGTACACTGGTTAGCTAAGTGCTGCAGAACCCAAAATGGATGAATCAACACTTAAAACAGTACAATACATTAAATAATCATAACATCTTCTCCGCTCCTTTACACCTACCCAATCTGGTTTTGTCCGATAAGAGGTCGCATTATCAAATTGGGAAATAAATTTACATTTGCAAGAACAAGTAAGTGAATTCTTCGGAACTTCCTATTTTGTTCCTTAAATATTTCTGCATTGATTGCAAATAAAATGTAGGTTATGTAAGTCATAGAAAAGGGATGAACACATAAATGGTGGAACCGTTTATGTCTTTTATTGAGTAAATTATGTAAATATCCACAGTACAGGGGGAAAGTAAGTGAATCCTTGAAATTAATACATTCCAGCAAATGTTTCCTGTACCTGCAGATAGTATTTACATTACATTCATTAACAGAACCTAAATGGACTCTGCATAATAAATTATAAATAGATTCTTGGAGAACAAGCAATTGTATTGACACTGTAGGGGTACATGCATTTAGGTAGACACTTTAGATTATACCGGCCAGATTCTTATGTCAAAACAGTGTGAGATTATTGAACTCTAAAATACCGTATATACTCATGTATAAGCCGAGATTTTCAGCACATTTTTTGTGCTGAAAACGCTCCCCTCTGCTTATACACGAGTCATTGTCCAGAAAGCCGGGGGGAGGGGGAGCGGCGGCAGGAGCTGGCGGCTGTGGCACAGTGACAGCTGCAGCTGCCGGCTAACAGAAGACATCATACTCACCCTCCTCATTCCGTCGCTGCAGCTCCATCCCTGCATCTCCATTATCTGGCAGCTCTTCCTGTGCTCAGCGGTCACGTGGTAGCGTTCATTAACCTAATGAATATGCAAACGTCTCTACTCCCATAGGAGCGCACATTCATTACCTTAATGAGCGGTACCACGTGACCGCTCAGCACAGGAAGAGCTGCCGGCGCCGGGACAACGGAGATGCAGGGACGGAGATGCAGGAATGGCACGAGGAGGGTGAGTAGGATGGGGGGATGTGATCCATGCATACAATGATGGGACGGGGGGAGCCGAGCCATGCGGGACTGTGGAAGTTGAGCCATGCGGGATCGGGGGAGCCATGCATACAACATAGGGAGCCACACATACCAGGACAGGACAGGGGAGCCACATACCAGGACAGGACGGGGGAGCCACATACCAGGACAGGACGGGGAAGCCACATACCAGGACAGGACGGGGCAGCCACATACCAGGACAGGACAGGGGGAGCCACGCATAGCAGGACAAGGATGAGGGGACAATGCATACCCGGCTTATACTCGAGTCAATAAGCTTACCCAGTTTTCCGTGGAAAAAGTAGGTGCCTCGGCTTATACTTGGGTCAGCTTATACTTGAGTATATACAGTATTTCACAGTTCTTTAATTGAAAAACAACCTTTTTCTGGCACAAGCGGAATAACAAAGATCACAGTCCTTTCACAATGAAGGCAAAGCAACAACAGCTGTCTCACCCAGAAAGTAATTCAGGTACTGCTGTAGGCTCAGTGTGCTCACATTTATTGGTTACTTTCCAGTTCCAACATCACACTGCAGCCCCCACACTTTAGACACACCTGAGCCACTTCAGCTGCCTTTCATAGGACCTGCAAAGCCCGTACTGGAGGAATGGGAGTAACTTTTACCACCCAGGCTCTTTTGGTCGCTCTTAAATCCTGGATCCCAAATCCAGTCCCAATAGATACCTTCTCAGCAAAATACCATTGCTGAAGTCTCTAATTCTGGGACTTACATCAATGAGGCCAGCCACCTCAGCGATACATACCTGCAATCCAGGACTTTTCCTCCTGCTCCTTTACGACATATATACATATGAATAGCTGTACTTTCAATATCAAAACAAATAATCATCTATTAACATATACAGTATACTAAGTAGACACACCTATATCTAAAAACAATTTTACATGAATTATACAACTGTATGCATGTTATTAGTGTAAAGAAAAGAAAACGAAAAGCAGCACAGGCAGATAGAGCTCCTGGGTGCAATGCCTCCAAGGCAATGACCAAATCTCCTTGAAAAAGGCTCACAATCCTGAGCCGAAACCTCACCATTTGGGGCAATTAAATAGCCACATTTTTTTTTTACCTTGAACTGGTGTGCTGCCTTTGTTTTTTGTCTGTTATTAGTGTAGTTAGATTGTGTTTATCTATAAATGAGATAGAAATAACAATCCACATGTTGTTAGTATCAATGCAGAAATCTAATTAATGAAAAGGGTTCACTTACTTTATCATGCCACTGTATGTACTAAAGCAGACATGTAAACAGAGCTGAAAGGTCCTCTTTAATTCCGCATTCAAACATAGTGGATATAACAATTATTATATAACAAGGATTAAGAGTTGATCAACTTGATATTTAAATTTTTCTACACAGCTTATCAAACAATCTTGGCTAGCCAAGTTTTTTTAAGGATACATTAGAAAACTATAATAAATAAAATTTCATGTGATATATGTCTATTAACCCATAATTCTTATATGAATCCATTAGCTGCTTTTACTACAAACTGTAAAATAATGATAATTACAGCCATTCAAAATCTGTACTAGTTTCTCCAGCTTCAAATAAATCATGGACACATCAAATTATTTTTACGGATATTGGGGGAAAATGCCCCATTTTTATGGATTGTCCACAGATTTTTGAACGGTTATGATACCTACAACGATATAAGAATTATCTATCTATCTATCTATCTATCTATCTATCTATCTATCTATCTATCTATCTATCTATCTATCTATCTATCTATCTATCTGTCTCATATATCTATCTATCTATCTATCTATCTATCTATCTATCTATCTGTCTCATATCTCTATCTATTATCTATCTATCTATCTATCTATCTATCTATCTATCTATCTATCTATTTTAGTTAAGTAATAGGCAAAGTTGAACAACAGCGCCATCTATGGACTGGAGACAGGTAAAATTACTGGATAAAGATTATTGAATAATACAATAAAGTGTAAAATTTAGTGCTTTGAGACTGTGTGCTGGTGTTTATTCATTTGAAATATTTAGCTGTATGACTATTGATCTCTATCTACAAAATATTTACCACTGATGATTAAAAGGGAATCTGTCACCATTTTTTTTCCAACCTAATCTGAAAGCAACATAATGTATGGGGACAGTGCCTCTGATTGCGGTGATGTATCACTTACTGGGCTGCTTGCTATTTAATACAATCACTGTTTTATCTACTGCAGATTTATCATTTACCTCAATGCTGAGCTCTGTATAACCCCGCCCACATCCCTGATTGGCAGGTATCTGTGTACACTGTGCATAGGCAGAATTCAGTAGTAGGAACCCAGTTACACAGAGCTCTTGAATATGGAGAACTACATGCATACTTCCCAACTATTGAAGATCAGAAAGAGGGATAAATGATACGGCGTGTGTAGCATGCTGCAGCAAATTTTGACCATGACCCTAACCACATCCCAAGTCACACCCATTTGCTATTTTTTCTACACTGGCAGGAGGAGATGTCAGAGGGGGCAGTGGCAGATAGGGACATTCAGTAGACACCGGAGACGGCAGGGTGTAGACCCAAATCCGAGAATGTTTCGCTGTATCCAGGACGTTTTGGACTAGAGATGAGCGTATTAATTCCCAGGACTCTGGTCCAGGTCAGAGGTCGCCGGAGGCTGGGCAGGAGGCAGTGAATATCTTGCCTGCCAGTGTCCCCGCTGCAGCTTTTCTATTAGCCAGGGCTGGAGCGATGTCATCTGTGCATTCTGCTCATCTCTAGTAGGGATCTATGGATTTATTTTTTGTCCATTCAGTCACAGTCGGAGCGCCAGAACTTTCTCATCTTGATGTAAGGTTCACTATACGATATCTGGCTTTTTGGTGTCCATTGTGTAAATACTGTCTTTTGTTTTCTGCAGGTGTCTGCATCAAACTACATAATCTTCTCTGGTTACTGCATTTTTACTGTATTTTTTATGCCTTCTCCCCTTATTTGATGCATTTTTGGTGCAGATGTAAAGCAGCATTTTTAAGTGTTTTTTATATGACAGAAAAGCTTTGATTCTGCACCTAAAGAAGTAACTGCAGTATTTTACATGTGTTTTTTTTTAGGCTTCAAATAGAATCCACGAGAGAAAAAAATACCAAAACTGCAGAGTTCAGCAGTATCTGTAGATGTGACCGTCCAGGCTGAGAACCACTGATGAATGCGCCGCTGCGAGTGCAGCATCAGTGACCAGCAGTGACATCATTGTGGTTACTGTCGGTCACTGAGGCTGCGTTTCCAGCCAGCAAATTAATTGCAGTGAGCTCAGCACCATGGGAAAAAGTCAGTCATGAGGTCACCGCAGTTCAAGCTCAGTGTCTTCACAGCAAATCACCATGAAAAATTTTCACGGTGATTTGCTGTGAAGATACTGAGCTTGAACTTTGGTGACCTAATCACTGACTTTTTTCCATGGTGTTGAGTAGGGTTGAGCGAACGGATCGGACATTTTCAAAAATCGCCGACTTTCAGCCACTGTGGGATCGGCCATGCGGTCAGCAATCTTCGCACCAAAGTCGCGTTTCATATGACGCTTTCGGAGGAGGAGGAGGAGGATTATTCCCCATTGACTTGCATTGGGTTTCGTGTTTCGGTCGATCCCCGACTTTGCGCGATAATTGGCCGATTTCACTCGACTCGTCTTTTGTCAAAGTTGGGTTTCGCAAAACCCGACTCGATCCTAAAAAAGTAAAAGTCGCTCAACCCTAGTGTTGAGGTCTCCGCAGTTCAGCCCTGCTGGGAATGCTGCCTCATTGACCAGCGGTAACCACGCTGATGTCACCGCTGGTCACTGATGCTACGCTCGCAGGAGCTCATTCATCAGTGGTTCTCAGCCTGGATGGTCGCGTCTTGGTACCGTTCAAGTTGAAAACTATTTATCCCCCACACATGAATTACGGCATGGGTCAGAACAATGGAGTGGTGAGGGAGGGATATTGCTGTTTTTTTATTTTAGTTTTATTACAGAATATGAGGGTTTCAGTGGAATATGTATTAGGTGAATATAACTGTGTTTGATATTTTTAAATAAAAAAGGAAAACTGATTTGTTTTATTTCTAATAAAGGACTTTATTTTGACTGTGTCTTTATTTACCATGTAACTATAGGATTAGTAATGGATAGGTGTTTTATGGACGCCTCTCCATTACTAAGCCGTGAGCTTGATGTCACCAGACAATACAAAGGTGACATCAACCCCACAAATATAAACCCCACTTGCAACCACTACAGGGCTCCTTACCAGCCTGAGAACACCTGCCCCCAGCTGTCCACTTTAGCAAGGCTGGTTGTCAAAAATGGTTGAGACCCCACACTGTTTTTTAAATTATTTATTTAAATAATTTAAAAAACAGCATGAGGACCCCTCTATTCTTGAATACCAGCCTTTGCTGAAGCTGACAGCTGGGGTTTCAGATCCCAGCTGTGAGTTTTGCCTGGCTGGTTATAGAACATAGAGGGGAACCCACACTGGGTTTTTTGGCTTATTTATTTATAGCGCAGTGTCATGTCGGACACTGTTCAGACCAGGTCGTCTGACAGACAGCGGTAATTCCGCGTTTGACCACTGTTTGCTCATTGGCGTCGGCTAGTTTTCGTCTGGCTGCTCCGGCGTTAATTTATCTGATCCTCGAATTGGAAGCTGGGCCATGCCCATTTCCTTTAAATGGTTCTCCTGATCTTTGGGCGTCGCCGATTATAGCTTCTATCTTATCCGTAGTTATCTCGGTCCGGAGTGGAGAGCTGATTGTTGGAGAATCGTTGCTGGTGGTGTATTTTCCTTTGTCTTATTTACTCCTTCCTATATTTGTATTTATTTTGCCCTGCACATTTATAGTGTATTCCTGATTGACTGCGGCGTGGTGTATATTTTCCTTTATCCTTGTTTGTTATAACTGTTGGTATTGGTCTATTGCATTCACTGGGTGGTGGGCGGTGGTGTTCAGTCTAGGGCTGAATCAGGAGTCAGGGTGAGGGCCTGGACATGCACACCTTCAGTGTAAACTTCAGGTAGAGGGTCAGACAGGGTTTCCCTAGTCTGAGGGAAATTGCAGGGGCCCGGTTTATTAGCTCTCGCCCTCCTTGTCTCCCCATGACATTATAATCGGCCTAACAACAAAAAAAAAAAAAAAAAGAAAAGGGTTCCTTTTTTTCTTTTTTTCTTCTCTGTGTTTTGTCATGGATCCCATGACTTCCATAACCCGCCAGTTGGAGGCGCTGTCCCTACAGGTCACTGAGTTGAGGGGAGCAGTGCAGCAACAGGGACTAGCAGTATCTAATATACAAGCTGGAGCGACAGGAGGAGTTAATGAGCCCAAGTTTCCTTTGCCTGAAAAATTTGCTGGGGAACGCAGTAAATTTGTTTCTTTTCGTGAAGCTTGCAAACTGTATTTTCGTTGCCGTCTGATTCTGCTGCATTTAACTCAGTGGAGAGTTTCTTTTCTGCTCTAGGACACATTTACGACGATCCAGACAGAATGGCTCTAGCAGAATCTAAGTTACGCACTATTTGCCAGGGGGAGCGTTCTGCAGAGGATTACTGTTCTGAATTTCGCCGCTGGGCGGTTGACACTCAGTGGAATGAGCCAGCATTGCGGAGTCACTTTATTCATGGAGTTTCTAATAGGGTTAAAAAAGCCATCCTGATGTACGAGACTCCTGCTTCACTAGATTCCGCTATGAGTCTTGTTGTCCGCATTGATCGCCGTTTGCGTCAGGGGAATCATGAGACGCCGCCTGTGGGTGAAGGTTTAGGTTCACGTGAGGTTGCTGCAGGTGAGCCCATGGAATCAATGCAAATCGCAGGGGTGTCACATGTTAAGAATCGTACCCCTGTACTCAGGAAGCAGGGAGCCTGTTTTTTCTGCGGTAAAACTGGTCATTTTATTAATATCTGTCCTCTGCTGTTAAAGAAAAATGCAACAGGGGAAAACTTCTGAGCTCAGAGGGAGTGGAGGAGTCCAATCTGAGCTTATGTATATCCTCCATGATGATTTCTCAGTGCATGCTCCCTGCCAAAGTTGTTGTCGCTGGCAGAGAGATACCAATCACTATTTTTGTCGATAGTGGTTCCGCCACAAATCTCATTGATGAGGAGTTTGCGCGCACTGCTGGTTTTAAGATTGAAAAACTGCCTCATCCTATCCGTGTGGTCACCATCAATTCTGCTCCTCTTCCACAGGGGGAGATTACTGAGTTCGTGGCTGAGGTTAAACTCCACATTGGGGTTCTTCATTTCGAGCAAGTCACATGTAAGGTGCTCAAGAGTCTTCCGGCACAATTGGTTATGGGTTTTCCATGGTTGTCTACACACAACCCGGTGATTGACTGGAAAACTCAGGACATAATCCAGTGGAGTGATTTCTGTCAGGAGAATTGCCTGGCCACATGTGTGTCCGCTGTGACTTCAAGCGTTCCTGAGTCACTTCAGGATTATGCGGATGTGTTCTCTGAGAAGGGTTGTTCAGAGTTGCCACCACACCGCTCCTATGACTGTTCTATCAGGTTTAAACCAGGGGCCAAGTTGCGTAAAGCAAGGATGTTCAACATCTCCGGTCCGGAGAGACAAGCGCTCAAGGATTACATTTCTGAAAGTTTGAGCAAAGGGCACATCAGGCCGTCATCCTCGCCGGTGGCAGCAGGGTTCTTCTTCGTGAAGAAGAAAGATGGCGGATTACGCCCGTGTTTGGATTTCAGGGAGTTGAACCAGATTACGGTTCGTGATCCATACCCTACGCCACTGATACCTGACTTGTTCAACCAGGTGGCAGGTGCTAAGTGGTTTACCAAGCTTGACCTCAGGGGGGCGTACAACCTCATAAGAGTCCGTCAAGATGATGAGTGGAAGACGGCTTTTAATACCCCTGAGGGTCATTTTGAAAATTTGGTGATGCCTTTTGGGTTAACTAACGCACCTGCAGTGTTCCAACATTTCATCAATGATGTGTTCTCGCATGTTTTGGGGAAATTCGTTATCGTGTACCTAGATGACATCCTCATATATTCTTGTGACCGTGATCCTCATTTAGATCATGTCAGGCAGGTGTTACAGCTTCTCAGAGAGAATAAGCTGTAAGCTAAACTTGAGAAATGTGTATTTTTTGCTCGAGTTGCCGTTCTTGGGTTATATTGTGTCAGCTTCTGGTTTTAAAATGGACGCCGCTAAGGTGCAAGCGGTGCTGTATTGGGAACGTCCTGATAACCTGAAAGCACTTCAGCGGTTCCTTGGGTTTTCTAACTACTATAGGAAATTTATCAAGGATTTTTCTATCATTGCTAAACCGCTAACTGACATGACTAAAAAGGGTACCAATTTCTCCGTTTGGCCTGAGGCTGCTGTTCGCGCATTTGAATTTCTCAAGAACAGTTTTGTTTCAGCCCCCATTCTTGTACAGCCAGACGTATCTAAACCCTTTGTCGTGGAAGTCGATGCGTCTGAGGTTGGTGTGGGGGCGGTACTATCTCAAGGCTCATCCTTGAGTGGTTTGCGTCCGTGCCCCTATTTCTCCAAAAAACTGTCGTCCGCTGAACGTAACTACGATATCGCAACAGGGAGTTGTTGGCTATTAAGTTGGCCTTTGAGGAATGGCGACACTTCTTGGAGGGGTCGGTACATCAGGTCACTGTTATTACCGACCATAAGAATCTGCTGTATTTGAAGTCTGCCAAGCGTCTGTCTCCCAGGCAGGCTCGCTGGGCATTGTTTTTCACGCGGTTCAACTTTGTTGTCACTTACAGACCAGGGTCTAAAAACACTAAGGCGGATGCTCTGTCCAGGTGTTTTCCGGGGGGAGAACCTCGGGAAGACCCAGTACCCATTCTCCAAAAGGGTGTTGTGGATTCAGCCCTCACTACCGAGGTTGAGGCTGAGATTGCCGAGGCTCAGGAGGAGGTACCATCTGAGCTTCCCATCAACAAATCTTTTGTACCGCTTCATCTCCGCCTAAAGGTGTTGGTGGAGCATCATGATACTGTCCTGGCTGGCCACCCAGGGGTTAGAGGTACTTTGGAGTTGGTGTCACGTCGGTTTTGGTGGCCCAAAATCCGACAGGACGTGGTCTCATATGTGTTAGCTTGCACCACGTGCGCTAGGGCGAAGACGCCCCGCTCCCTTCCTGTTGGCACACTACTTCCTCTGGAGGTACCTAGTAAGCTGTGGACGGAAATCTCCATGGATTTCATCACTGATTTGCCTCCCTCAGCTGGGAACACGGTCATTTTGGTGATTGTGGATCGGTTTTCAAAAATGTCGCACTTTGTGTCTTTGCCTTCTTTACCTAACGCTAAGACTCTTGCTCAGGTGTTTGTGCAGGAGGTGGTCAGGCTTCATGGAGTTCCGTCTTACATCGTGTCAGATAGGGGTACTCAGTTTGTAGCAAAATTTTGGAAAGTATTTTGCTCACGGCTGGGGATCAAGTTGTCTCATTCGTCTGCGTTTCATCCCCAGTCAAATGGTCAGACCGAGCGTATGAACCAAAATTTGGAGCAGTACTTGCGCTGCTTTGTCTCCGATAACCAGGAGGAGTGGTCTACCTTTCTTCCTTTGGCTGAGTTTGCCATCAATAATCACCGCCAGGAGTCGTCTGGGGAGGCTCCGTTTTTTTTGTGTTTACGGGCTACATCCTCAGTTTTGTACGTTGAGTCAGAGAGGCTCTTCTGGCGTTCCGGAGGAAGACCAGTTAGGAACACAATTGTCATCAGTCTGGAGGAGAGTGAAACTGCGCCTGTTGAGTGTGGGTGCTAGGTACAAACGTGTGGCTGACAGTAGGCGTGTGCCAGGTCTGAACCTAAGTGTGGATGACTGGGTGTGGTTATCCACAAAAAACATAAGACTCAAGATACCATCCCTTAAATTGGGTCCACGGTTTATTGGTCTATTTAGGGTCACCGCCGTCATTAACCCAGTAGCGTACCGACTGGAGCTCCCTACGGTGTATAAAATACACAACGTGTTCCACAGGTCTCTTCTTAAGAAGGTGGTGGGTTCTGTGGACGCGGCGCCTATGCCACCTCCAGTCTTGGTGGATGGTAAACTAGAATTTGAAGTCTCCAGGGTGGTTGACTCTCGTGTGGTGCGCCGCACTTTACAATATTTGGTACACTGGCGTGGTTATGGGCCTGAGGAGAAGTCCTGGATACCAGCCTCGGACATTCATGCGGATCGGCTGGTCAGGTGTTTTCATCGTCGCCATCCGGACAAGCAGGGTCCTATAAGCCGTGAGGGCCCTGGGGTCCCTCGTAGAAGGCGGGGTACTGTCATGTCGGACACTGTTCAGACCAGGTCGTCTGACAGACAGCGGTAATTCCACGTTTGACCACTGTTTGCTCATTGGCGTCGGCTAGTTTTTGTCTGGCTGCTCCGGGGTTAATTTATCTGATCCTCGGATTGGAAGCTGGGCCATGCCAATTTCCTTTAAATGGTTCTCCTGATCTTTGGGCATCGCCGATTATAGCTTCTGCCTTATCCGTAGTTAGTGGAGAGCTGGTTGTTGGAGAATCGTTGCTGGTGGTGTATTTTCCTTTGTCTTATTGACTCCTTCCTATATTTGTATTTATTTTGCCCTGCACATTTATAGTGTATTCCTGATTGACTGCGGCATGGTGTATATTTTCCTTTATCCTTGTTTGTTATAACTGTGGGTATTGATCCATTGCATTCACTCGGTGGTGGGCGGTGGTGTTCAGTCTAGGGCTGAATCAGGAGTCAGGGTGAGGGTGGAGGCCTGGACATGCACACCTTCAGTGTAAACTTCAGGTAGAGGGTCAGACAAGGTTTCCCTAGTCTGAGGGAAATTGCAGGGGCCCGGGTTATTAGCTCTCGCCCTCCTTGTCTCCCCATGACACGCAGGTGGCGGGTGATGAATACTCCCATCAGCCGCTCCTGCTGTCACTGTTATTAGTGGCAGCAGGTGTAGAATGATGGGAGTATTAGTCTCATTAGCCACCACCTGCTGTCATTTTCTCACTTGAATATAACTCTTATCATTCTCCCCTGCACGCACTTATCGCCGGCAAAGCAGTGGAGAATGATGAGAGCCGTCTTCAGCACCCAGCGCTGGGGAGCAACGCTCACTGTTCATATGGTACTGATGCAGCACACGGTTGCCACACGTATGCAGCAAGTATTGGACACACGGACACTGACATCTCTGCTACCATTTTTTCCGGTAGCGGAAATATCAGGACATGTGAAATCAGAATAAGATAAGCAAATTCTCCTATATTCATCTTATTAGACCTGCTGCATGCAATCATTGAGATTTCACAAGTTCAACTCTCGGTGGAGACCAGAGAAGAGAATTGTGTGTTTATGTGTTACGAGAGAGAGATGACGGCCCTATCCCTTGAGGAGGAGGGCTACAGAGCTGGCAAAGAGAGTAAGAAAAAGTCAGGACAAAGTCCTGATGTGCCAAAACAGCGGGACTGAACCCTCAAATTTGGACAGTCCTGCTGAATCCGGCATGGTTGTGAGCTATGCCACATGGCAGCTGGTTTAATAATCCTCTAGTGATAATCTACTGCTTACAAAACTACAGTAAGTGACACATTGATGGAATCAGGGTCTCTGCCCCTACACGGTGCTCCTCTCAGATTAGCTGACAAAAGCTTGGTGACATTTCCTTTAAAGAGATGTCATGCTATTCTTTTTTTTTTTTAAGAAAATTTAGATGTTGAGAACTACTGCTATAGGATTCTGCTGTGTTTTCAGAAGTAAAGCAGTATTCTGCAGTGGTGAACTAAGTTTTATTAAATATGGTTATCGCGGCTCCTTTTTCGAAGGTAATATGAATGCCATGTCATGGAACATTTACTCTGCATAGAACCAATTTTTCCTTTAAGACTTGCAATCTCAGCTTTTGTTCTGTTTCCCCTCCTTGTAAATGAGCTTCGCTGTGTATGCAGATAGTATGCAGTTTTGCATCCTGCAGTTTGAGTTGATTACATGAAATTGTGTAAATGCGGAACAACAGCTGCTGCTGCTCCGCACATACACAATGATTGATTTTATAAGATGGCTTCTCACCAGCCTTCTAGATCAGAGACTTATTACAACGTGGAAACTCTAAAAACAATTCACTGGAACAATCCTCCAAACTCCGGAATTAGTGGGGGGTGGGGTACACATTGTACATTAAGAAGCCATAAATACTAATTACAGTGCATTTCCATAAAGATAATGATGTTAACACACAGTAATGTGTAAAAGTTTTAGGCAGGTGTGGAAAAACTGCTGAAAAGTAAGAATTCTTTGAAATACAAAAATGTGAATAGTCTACCGTTATCAATTAGAAAAATCAATGAACAAGAGAGAAATCTAAACCAAATCAATATTTGGTGTGACCCCTAAAGTTGGGTGAATTTATTAAAATAAGATTAAATTATATTCGAATTTTATATAACTCTGTATTCTCCAGAATGCAGATTTTTGGTGGTAATTCACTCCGCACAAATTCAGCAAAATAAAGGCCGGCAAAAATTTTGAAAAAAAAAATTAATTCCTCAACGCTCTCCTCTGAAACCAAATCTTCTGCTTGATCGCTCCCATATGGTCCTTGACACCTCTTTTTACACCTGCCATGTGCTGAAACCCTGCCAGAACTTCTCTCCTCTGCCTATGCATGTAATAAGATCATGGAGACGTTGTGACTTCAAACCTTATGATGCGTGGTCTGGGACTTCCGCCATGACTAAGCCTTGGACTTCTCTGCACATGTGCATAGTAAGGTTGGTATAGCCTGCCCTTATTGTGAAGATGCCAAGATCTGAGCACGAAATGGTGGTAAGAAAAGGTCCCAAGGACTGTACTGGGGACAGTGAGCAGCAAAGTTGAGTGGTGAAGTGAGTACTAATCAGATTTTTTCTAGATCTTATTTTTGTTATTTTCTTGGCTCTTTCCAAAACCAAAAGTAGAAAAGGGGACATTCAATTTGCAGAGAATAAATTCACTACAAAACTTAATTCCCAGTAAAATCCACAAATTTAGGGAATTTGAATCTGGTCTGGTCAGTTCATTTCTAGTAACCACCCTTTGTACCCTTTGCCTTCAAAACAGCATCTATTCTTCTAGGTACATTTGCACATAGTTTTTGAAGTAGTTTGGCAGGGAGGTTTTCCAAATGTCTGGGAGAACTGCAATCCCAGAAAGACTTGATAGTGTTGGGATGAGGGCTCTATGGAGGCCATATCATCCCTTCCAGGACACTTTGTTCTTTACGCTGACAATAGTTCCATATGACATTGGCTGTATGTTTGCATTCGTTGTCCTGCTGCAGAATACATTTGGAGCCATTAGACGCCTCCCTGATGGTATTGCGTGATGGATAAGTACATGCATGGACAAAATTGTTGGTACCCTTCTGTTAAAAGAAAAAAAGCTCTCAATGGTCACTGAAATAACTTGAAACTGACAAAGGAATATTTTAAATTTACTGAATATCAACTAACGAAAATCAGACATTGCTCCTGAATTGAATTTGAAAAGGAACATTTAAAAAACTAATGAAAATTGTCTGGACAAAACGATGGTACCCTTAAATTAATATTTGTTGCACAACCTTTAGAGGCAATTACTGTACACAAATGTTTTCTGTAACTGCTCCTGCTGTCACATGTGTGAAGGTGCTTCCTCCAGACTCCAGGTTTTAGCTCCTTCCACAGATGTTCAATATGATTTAGATTAAGGCTCACAAAAGACTGTCCAGAATAGTCAAATGTTTTGATATGAGCCATTCATGGATGTTTTAGCTGGGTGTTTTGGGTCAATATCCTGTTGAAGGACATATGGCCTGCAACTCAGACCAAGCTTTAGTACACTGGGCAGCACATCTTAACACATCTCAGTATATAGTCTGGAGATTATATTATGTATCCTGCAAAGATTCAAGACACCCAGATGCAGCAAAGCAGCCTCAAAACATAACCTAGCCTCCTTCATGTTTCACAGTAGGTGCAATATTCTTTTCTTTTTATGCTTCATTTTTGCGTTTGTGGACACAAGGCTGATGTGACTTGCCAAAAAGCTCCAGTTTTGTTTTACCTGTCCAAAGGATATTCTCCCAGAAGATTTGTGGCTTGTCTATATGAATTTTTGGCAAATACCAGTATTGCTTTTTTATGATTTGATTTTAACTGTGGTTTACTCCTCAGTCGTCTTCCATGAAGTCCATTTTAGCCAAGTCAGCAATAGATGGTGGAATCTGACACAGATGTATAAAACCCTGTGGATCGCCCCCACGTTAAGGGCAATGGGGTACTCGGCACCGGGTCCTTCGGTTCAGGGGATGTCACGGTGGCCCGACCCGGTCCTTGGCCCTTCAAGGGGCATTCGGTAAAAGGAATAGTTTTTATGGTTTTGGGAAAGGTCTTTAAAGGGGTAGTTTGTGACGTCACCTGTAATATTCGGTCAGGGTGGCCGACGCTGCTTAGGGGTCCGCTGGGGTGATGCTATGGCAGCAAGTTGGTATACCTTCCCACAGGTGAAGTGTATCCCCAGGGCTTCCCAGAAGTGTAGGTGGTGATGGTGGATGATGTAAGGTGCAGAGAATAACGAGGACACAAGGTTGCAGTCTCTTTACCTTTACTGGAGGCTTCAGCATCCACAGTCCAGGGTACAGACCACAGAGTAGGCAGAGTCCAGCCGGTCTGAAGGCAAATCCAGAGTCCCCTATTCAGGTGGAAATCAGTAGCCTTCCTCTAGCGGCTGTGTGTTGTAGTACCTCCCTGCTGAGCTTCTCGGTAAGGTCCTCACAACTGTTGTAGATGTTCTAGATGTTATTTCTTTCTCTCTGTCCCCCAGATGGTATGGATAGGACAAAACCGTATGACTGATGGCCTGAGGCTTGCTTATAGGGACCCTAGAGACGCCCCGACCCCACAAGTTGCCACTGTGTCTTCCTAGGTATTAAGGTCGGACAGCCAACTTGGAATTGACTGTCCTGCCGGTCTCTGGAGCAAGGCTTGGAGACAGTTGCTCCCTCTGTGTTCCGGCCACCGGCTTCGCGTCTCAGAAAGTGGCAGCCTTTACAGAGCAGAACTCCTTCTGGTGTTTTCTCCTTGTGCTATGACTTCGTTTCTCACCCTCTACAACACAGTTCTCTTCGTGTCCTTTCTTAGGATGCTGCCGCACGTGGGGCAGGCGCAGCTCCGTATCTTTCTGTCTAGCTAGGCCTCTGACAGGATCCCACCCCTGTCAGGGACCCTCTGTCTGCAGCTCGGATGTTCCTCCTTTCCCCCTGTCTACCTGACAGGTGTTGCCTGGGCAAAGCCCAGTCAGCTTCTTTCTAACTTTCTATCCAGCCCACCAGTTTTACCCTTCTGTGCCCTAGTAGATAGGAGCAAGGCTCCCCCTGGTGGTCTGGAGTGTGACGTGTGGTGTATGGTTTGTGATACCTGGTAGGAAGATCTCCATTATTGCCATCAGACGTAATATCACTCCCCCTGGTGGAAGAATGACATTACTGCAACGACCAGGACTCTGGGGCGCTGCACCTGCTTTTCACTAGATTTGTTTTTGATTGTCTTTAGCTGCATCACAATGTACTCATTTGGAGTACAAATCATGACAGTGAAAGGATCAGCTCAGCACATGTGTCTCACTAACTCTGGGGATAAGCTGCTGCAGGGTACTGTTTAGATAAGCATAGCACTGAGAGAAAGAGGCAGGTGCTGACCCTTTCACTGCCATAATCTGTGCTTTAAATGAGTACTTTCTGACATCTATGCTGCTGAAGGCAGGCAAATAATTGTCTCTAACATCATGTCCCCCCTCTATCTGAAAAGGAACCTGTCAAAAAATGAGCTCCTTGTGTTTCCTCCCTCTACTAAGGTACCTATGCCCAACATTGCCATTTCCGTGTGTGGTTCCACCATTACTCCCCAGCAACATGCCCGCTGTCTTGGGGTCATACTTGATTCAGAGCTTTCATTCACCCCCCACATCCGATCACTGGCTCGCTCTTGTTATCTGCACCTCAAAAACATTTCTAGAATTCAACCCTTTCTTGCTCTTCGACTCTGCAAAAACGTTCACTGTTTCTCTTATTCATTCTCGTCTGGACTATTGTAACTCTCTACTAATTGGTCTCCCTCTTACCAACTCTCCCCTCTACAATCTGTATTGAATGCTGCATCCAGGATCATATTCCTTACCAACCGTTATTCCGATGCCTCTACCTTTTGCCAGTCATTACAGTGGTTACCCATCCACTCCAGAATCCAGTACAAACTTATTACCTTCACCCGCAAAGCACTACATGGCTCAGCACCACCCTACATCTCCTCCCTCATCTCAGTCTACCACCCAATTCGTGCCTTCCGTTCTGCTAATGACCTGAGGTTAGCATCCTCAATAATCAGAACCTCCCACTCCCGTCTCCAAGACTTTTCACGTGCAACACCAATTCTTTGGAATGCACTACCCAGGTTAATATGATTAATCGCCAATCCCCAGAGTTTTAAGCGTGCCCTAAAAACGCATTTGTTCAGACTGGCCTACCGTCTCAACGCATTAACCTAACGATCCCTGTTTTGCCCATTCAAAATGTTTACCATAACCAGGTTCCTCGCATCATGTTCTCACATGCTTTATGCATTTTTAATAACCCTCTGTGTCTGTACTTTTACATACTTAGGCTGATAACCGGTTCATGCAGCATTACATGAACACCCGATTCTTACACTTTGGCTGGTCCGTACAATGAAAGCAATTGTTACCATCCAACTTTCGTGTCTCCCCTTTTCCTCTTAGATTGTAAGATTGTGAGCAGGGCCCTCATTCCTCTTGGTATCTGTTTTGATCTACATTTCTGGCAAAAGAGACCACCACATCAAAACCCTGTCATGGGCAGCCCAATCTCCAGACCTGAACCCCATGGAAAACCTCTGGAATGTAATCAAGAGGATGATGGATAGTCACAAGCCATCAAACAAAGAAGAACTGCTAAAATGTTTGCGCCAGAAGCAGTGTGAAAGACTGGTGGAAAGCATGCCAAGACGCATGAAAGCTGTGATTAAAAATCATGGTTATTCCATAAAATATTGATTTCTGGACCCTTCCTGAGTTAAAACATTAGTATTGTTGTTTCTAAATGATTATGAACTTGTTTTCTTTGCATTATATGTGGTCTGACAGCACTGGTTTTTTTTTTTAATTTTGACCATTTTTCTTTGTCAGAAAAAAAATACAAAAATTATTGCTTGGAAATTCAGAGAAGTGTTGTCAGAAGTTTATAGAATAAAAGAACAATTTACATTTTACTCAAAACTATAACTATAAAGAGAAAAATCAGACACTAAACATTTTGCAGTGGTCTCTTAATTTTTTCCAGAGCTGTATGTGTTTATTGTTATGCTGTAATGTCTATTGTATGTACATGTTCCCTCTAAAATGTAAAAGTGCTGCGGAATACGTCGGCGCTACAGAAATAAAATTATTCTTATTCTTATTCTTCTTCTTATTATTATTATTATTATAAATAGGCTGGGGAAAATCCTTGGCTTGGAAGCTACTTACCTACAATTTTTTACAGTAATGAAGACAAATCCTCTAATAAAGTGATTCACAAAGTTTTATAACTTTCCATGCTGAACGAAGTTATTTGAAGAAACACAATGAACTATCTTCAGCGTAAAGAAGAACAAGGAGTCCTGGACATGATGATATGGCCCATACAGAGCCCTGATCGCAAAATCATTGAGTCTGTCTAGGATTACATAAAGAAACAGAAAGATATGTGCAAGCCTACATCCAAATGAGATCTGTGATTAATTTTCCAAGATGTTTGGAACATCTCTGCTATGTTCCTTCAAAACCTGTGTGCAAGTATATCTAGAAGAATTGATTTTTTAATTAATAGGGATCTCTTATAGTCAGGTTTGCTTTGTGGTCCCAAACCACCCTGTTATGGTATTCCTAAGTTTGAGTGTGTAAAAACACAAACATTGAGCTTCACTTGAGTTGGTACACATGCAGCTCATAAGCGCATGTTCACATTGGCCATAAAACATATAAAACCTACAAGAGAAAAAATTATAAACCTACAAAGAACAGCTGAGTTAAATGCCCCAATAGAGTCAATGTACGTACTTAAATGACTAGCTAAATAGACTAGACAACACTATATAGAGATTTATCAGAAATAGTTTATTAAATACAAAAATATACAGAGACATTTAAAATACTTAAAAAGTTACTCTAGGTGAGTAGGTGAGGTAATAAAGCAAGAGCAGGAGTGCTGACCATCAAATAAATCAGTCTTGGTATGCACAACAGGGCATGCTGATGAAAAAGGAGGAATTATGCTCTCTCTAATAGCTGGTCAGATCAAAAAAGTATATGGGAAAATTCCCAGTAAAACATATCCCAATTGATTGACCACTATAAGGCAAGAACCTATATCATCCTGATGTGATTAATTTAATTGTACTAAAGTGCCGCAAATAGTGCTCCCAGTTAAAGAATGCTTATCCATGTGGGAACTCAGTGCCTTCCTGCTGTCGCCCCGACGCGCATTTCACGTGATGGGCTTCCTCGGGGGGGGGGGGGGGGGCAATGTGGTTCATGTAATGGCTAATAATCGTTATATAGTGGCCGTCACAGGTGAATTTAGAATGGGCACCGCCATCTTGGTTAGTGCATGCACGGTAGACACCTGATCCCCGTCGCGTCATGTCCAGCCATCTCAGAAACCGACGCAGGTCAGTGGGAACATTTCCTGTGACGTTACTGACCTACATCGTACCCGTGTGGATGCCTTCCAGAACGCAAGGAGGACACGTCGCCACCACTCATGTGCCATCAAATGTAGGGGCAAATAGATGGCCAATACATCAGAGCAGTATAATAAGTATATAAACAACAACAATTATTACGATTTACAAATGCATCATAAACAGGTGGTAATCACATCAATATGAGTACAATGTATATCAAATCACTAGTAAAATTTGCCAAAATAGCAGTTCAATTGTCCTATACATTCACTGAAAAACGGGGGAGGTAAAGGCTTCGTTACTAGGTCCATCATTAGGTCCCACAAAGGTGATAACCCAAGAAGGACTGTCCTCTTTTCACTTCTCCCCAGAATGGTAATCTGATGGTCCAGAGCAATATAGCCAAGCAAACGGCCAGTATACGTGTCATCAAATATCCAAAACAGAAGTAACTGTATAAAAACAAAAAAAGTTAAAACCACAAAACACACAACATGAATATTAAAAAGACAATAGAAGAAAATATGTAGACATATATCTAAAATTAGAGAAACGATGTGAAAGATAATTTTTCATTAAGGCCACAAGGAGACATTGGGCCAAGTGTAACAATCCACCAACACTCAAGCTGCGCCAGGACGCGCTTGAGATCACCCCCTCTTATTCCACAGTAGACCCGAACTATACCGCGTAGCAAAAACCCAGCTGGGCTAGAGTCATGGCACAGCCTAAAGTGCCTTGGGATTGTTTTAAGGACCGAGACATCAAAGGCTTCTCTAGCCACCACAATGTCTCTCACATGTTCCCTTGTCCTGATGCGAAGTTCCCGGGATGTTAGGCCCACATAAATATGATTACATGGGCACATAGTGTAATATACAACATATCTGGTGCTGCACAAAATATACGATAAAGTCCGGTAATCCCTACTCCCGTCAGATGATGAAAAGGAGGCAGCTCGCACAATGTTACTACATGCGCGACAAGAGCCGCATGGGTAACAGCCCCACTTCTGTCCTCGAGTCCCAAAAGGGATTTGTGGGAGCCACCACATAATGGCTCCTCACCAACAAATCCCTCAAATTCTTACCTCAATGGAGATTCCTGCAAGATCTAAATAAGGGATGGTTCAGTTTTTAGAACAGACCAGTGTCTCTGTAGGATCTGACGCATGCCAACCCATTGGTTATTATAGGTCCCAATAAATCATATAGGTGGATCCTTGTTGGTCATGCACGTCGATCTACAGAGAAGCTGGTCATGGGGAGTCCTACGTGCTCGTTGGTACCCTCTTTTAATGCACCAATTGCTGTAGCTGCGCTTGCAGAACCTGGATTTAAGGTGGCTCTCAAAGGCTTCATCTGATGAGCAAACCCTCCTCATTCTCAAAAATTGTCCAGTGGGGACAGCCAGTATGGTGGATGAGGTGTGGGCAGAAGTAGCATGTAATAATGCATTTACCGCCGTCTCCTTCCTGAAGACATCAGTCTGTATTCTGCCCACCTCATCCACCACAATCTTTATGTCCAAAAAATCAACTTCCCCACTAGCAATCTTGTATGTAAATTTTATATTTCGATTGTTGTAGCTAAGCTCATGAATGAAGTCCAAGAAACCAGGCTCGGAACCCAGAAGAGAAAAAGCAGCAAAAACCCTGCTGCAACTAATTAAATAAAAAGCAAAAAGTGCATTTAAATAACACAGAGTTTTTAGTAATACTGTTTTTGATCAAAAATAGCATAAAAGCCATCCCACCACGACAAGGTAACTCTGATCGGGATGGTCCTTACCATACACTGTGTTCCAAATTATTATGCAAATAATATTTCTTCATATTTTCTCTAAATTACCTATCTGAATTTCAGTCATTGTTATTTTCCATTGAAGAAATTGACACGTCACTCCTCTTCATATGTATAAGAATTCCGGTGCCTGAGACAAGGGTCACCACTCCCTTATCATATAATATGAAAAAGAATGTCCCGGCTAGTGTTGAGCATTCCGATACTGCAAGTATCGGGTATCGGCCGATATTTGCTGTATCGGAATTTCCGATACCGAGATCCGATACTTTTGTGGTATCGGGTATCGGGTATCGCAACAACATTAATGTAATAATGTGTAAAAGAGAGAATTAAAATAAAAAATATTGCTATACTCACCTCTCCGACGCAGCCTGGACCTCAGCGAGGGAACCGGCAGCGTTGTTTGTTTAAATTTCGCGCTTTTACTTGGTTACGTGAAGTCCCGGCTTGTGATTGGTCAGGGCGGCCATGTTGCCGGGATGTGGACCAATCACAGCAAGCCGTGACGAAATTACATCACGGCTTGCTGTGATTGGTCCGCGTCCCGGCAACATGGCCGCCATTAACCAATCACAAGCCGTGACGTCACGGGAGGCTGGACATGCGCGTATTTTAAAAAGCGCGCGTGTCCAGCCTCCAGTGACGTCCCGGCTTATGATTGGTCACGGCGCCATGTTGCCGGGACGCGGACCAATCACAGCAAGCCGTGACGAAATTACATCACGGCTTGCTGTGATTGGTCCGCGTCCCGGCAACATGGCCGCCATTAACCAATCACAAGCCGTGACGTCACGGGAGGCTGGACATGCGCGTATTTTAAAAAGCGCGCGTGTCCAGCCTCCAGTGACGTCCCGGCTTATGATTGGTCACGGCGCTATGTTGCCGGGACGCGGACCAATCACAGCAAGCCGTGACGAAATTACGTCACGGCTTGCTGTGATTGGTCCGCGTCCCGGCAACATGGCCGCCATTAACCAATCACAAGCCGTGACGTCACGGGAGGCTGGACATGCGCGTATTTTAAAAAGCGCGCGTGTCCAGCCTCCCGTGACGTCACGGCTTGTGATTGGTTAATGGCGGCCATGTTGCCGGGACGCGGACCAATCACAGCAAGCCGTGACGTAATTTCGTCACGGCTTGCTGTGATTGGTCCGCGTCCCGGCAACATGGCCGCCCTGACCAATCACAAGCCGGGACTTCACGTAACCAAGTAAAAGCGCGAATTTTAAACAAACAACACTGCTGGTTCCCTCGCTGAGGTCCAGGCTGCGTCGGACAGGTGAGTATAGCAATATTTTTTATTTTAATTCTTTATTTTACACATTTATATGGATCCCAGGGTCTGAAGGAGAGTTTCCTCTCCTTCAGACCCTGGAAACCATCAGGAATACCGTCCGATACTTGAGTCCCATTGACTTGTATTGGTATCGGGTATCGGTATCGGATTGGATCCGATACTTTGCCGGTATCGGCCGATACTTTCCGATACCGATACTTTCAAGTATCGGACGGTATCGCTCAACACTAGTCCCGGCACTCAAAATAGTACTATTTAGACAAAAGTAATTTTATTGAAGAAACACGTTCCAGAAATTCGTTGTAACGTTTCGGTCTTTACATTGACCTTCGTCAGACAAGGAACTATAAAGCGTATGTGCTCATATGTGAAGTCCTATAAGTTGCTATGGGCAAGGAGGGGCCATCCATGTTAAAGTCCAGTAATGGACATAGTGGTGGGATCCGACGCTTCCGCGTGTAAGGTGCAGAAAATGGTGGATGGCGTCCATGCAGTGGATTCGGGACCTTGGATATGCGCACACCACTACGCCACCAACGGAAAACTAAGCAAGATCTGGGGGAAGACACCACGCCCTTTTGACCAGACCAGTCTGATTGACAGGCGAAAACGGCTACTTTGGTAACATATTTTGGCAGCATAGGTGGGGAATCGGGGTCCACAAAATACACTGTTGTAATGCACAGCTCAGGCCCTATTTAACAGTATTTTTATCTCATACGGAAAAAACGGGGTGACCGGTGCCCTTTAAACCATTCCAGTAAAATCTTAACTCCAATATGGTACTTCTTCCCTTCTGAGCTTTGTAGTGTGCCTCAAAAGTAACATTCCCCCACATATGGGGTATCGGCATACTCAGGAGATATTGCACAACAAATTATACAGTGCAATTTATCCTGTTAACCTTGTGAAAATAAATAAAATTTGGGGCTAAAATAACATTTTTGTGGGGAAATTATTTTTTTTATTTTCACTGCTCAAAGTTCTGTGAAGCACCAGGGGGTTCAAGGTGCTCACCACACATCTAAATACATTCCTTGTGGGGTCTAGTTTCCAAAATGTTGTCACTTGTGGGAGTTTCCATTGTTTAGGCACATCAGGGGCTCTCCAAACGGGATATGGCGTCCGTTAATGATTCCAGCAAATTTTACATTCAAAAAGTCAAATGACACTCTTTCCCTTCCAAGCCCTGCCGTGCACCCAGACATTAGTTTTTCCCACATATGAAGTATCATCTTACTCAGAAGAAATAGCACAACAAATTTTATGGTGCAATTTCTCCTGTTATAAAAATGTAACATTTGAGGCTAAAAGCCATTTTTGTGGGGAAAATGTGATTTTATTATTTTCACGACTCAACGTTATAAACTTCTGTGTAGTAACTGGGGGTTCAAGGTGCTCATCACACATCGAAATACATTCCTTGAGGGGTTTAGTTTCCAAAATGGGGTCCCTTGTGGAGGTTTTACACTGCTAATGCACAACTAGCGTGACATGGAGTCCGCTAGTTGTTGCAGCAAATTTTATATTCAAAAAGGTCAAATGGTGCTCCTTCCCTTCTAAGAACTGCCGTGCACCCAAACAGTAGTTTTCCCCCACATATAGGGTGTCAGCGTGCTCAGGAGAAATTTCGCAACAATTTTTGGTGTCCCTTTTTTTTCCTGTTACCCTTGTGAAAATAAAAAAAATTGGGCCTGAAGTAATTTTTTGGTGAAAAAAGTTAAATGTTCATTTTTTTTCCAGAATTCCAAATGGTCCTGTGAAGTACCTGAAGGGTGAATAAACTTCTTGAATGTGGTTTTGAGCATCTTTAGGGGTGCAGTTTTTAGAATTGTGCCACTTTTTGGTATTTTTTATCATCTACATCCCTCAAAGTCACTTCAAACGTGAGGTGGTCCCTAAAAAAATGGTTTTGTAAATTTTGTTGGAAAAATTAGAAATCGCTGGTCAACTTTTAACCCTTATAACTTCCTAACTAAAAAAAAGTTTCCAAAATTGTGCTGATGTAAATTAGACATGTGGGAAATGTTATTTATTAACTATTTTGTGTGACATGTCTCTCTGATTTAAGGGCATAACAATTCAAAGTTTGAAAATTGTTAAATATACCAAATTTTTGCCAAATTTCAGTTTGTTTCACAAATAAATGCAAGTCATATCGAATAGATTTTACGACTATCATGAAGTATGATATGTCACGAAAAAAACACTCTCAGAATCAGTGGGATCAATTGAAGCGTTCCAGAGTTATTGCCTCATAAAGGGACAGCGGTCAGAATTGTAAAAATTGGCCTGGTCATTAACGTGCAAACCACCTTGGGGGAGGGGGGTAAAGGGGTTAAGTATTACACAGTTCCTAATTAAGAAAATGTACAGTTTATGTAATGCACTGAGACACCAGATCTTCAAAAGCTAGTTATATTGCTCTTAAATTCTCTGGATGACAAATGAGGGTCCCGAATGATGCTCTCTGTTTCTAAAACTCAAAATTTTCTAATATGGTATATTATATTGGCTCTTTATTGATCCTATAGAGGCAGATGTCACAAACAGCATTCAAAATTTCTGCATCATCGCTACACAGTACCCAACATTTTCAATCAATAAATCCCTTTCTTGTACCTCTGAAAAATAATTATATGAAAACATTTTCAACAATAAAAAGGTAAGAGCAGAGAAAAAAAATCCGACAATTTTGCAAATAACTGTTCCCGGTAAATTCACAACAATTGGTAAATGATTCTGTGTCCAAGGTTTACAACAGTATCTATGTAACAAATAAGACAATTGTATTGCAGTGACAATGGTGCACTAAAAATAATGACCTCCTTTTGCTGCGGCTCCGGTTATTGCTGAAATGTACAATTTACACATTTATGGAATGGGGTCATAAAATACAAGTACGTTGTCACAGCTCCTTTTAAAGTTCATTCTTCAATGCAGAAATCGCGTGCACAAGATCTGGAAATCGCATTAGCCTCTTGTAGATTTGCCTGGTAAATATCTGCTATTGCATTTCCATAACCCCCTGACAGATTATCTTTTATTCTGATTTACAATTACTTTTTTTTTGTTAACAGTTATCCACCCACTCCTTTCCTTTCTTCTCAGATTCTTGATTGTTTATGTCTGGGAACTGGAATCAAATATTCACGGTATCAGAAAATGGAGGACACCGTATAACTTGCTGTCTTTCCCAATATACATGATAAATCTGAATAATCTAAATTTTTATTGCAGTAATATTTTTCCGTAAAAAAGGGGCCACAATTCCTATCCTTTCTTTTTTTTCCTTTTTTTTTTTAATAAAACCCCAAATTCTTAATAAACAGTTCAATCTCCTGCACAGTAAAAAGGAGCTCTTTTACAGCGCTGACAGATTGTGGAAAATGATTACATGCCGATTCCACTTTAGCTCAGCTATAAATCTTTCCCCCCCTCCATTTCTGCTCCTTTTATTAATGTTATAGTTCTGGCTGTTTTATGGCACACACAAGAAAAAAAAAACCTTCAAAGTTTTTTTCCCATCAGCAAAAAAGACCAGAAAATCTTAAAGTTAGTCAAGTAAAGCAAAATATATTTCCCTAATTCCTACATGACCTTAATCCTTTCCCTCTTTATTTTTTTTTACTTGTATTGAAATGATCACACATTTTTAGGTATCCTCTATGGGTTAGGGCTCATTCAGACATCAGTGATGACTCTCGTATGCAAAAACAGGCCCAAGTTTCATCTTTTTTTATTTGTTTGATTTTCATCAGATTATAGTCAGTTTTTCTGTTTTTACCATCATAGTTTCCCTCCTCTTTATCATATAAAAAAATCAAGATGTCTCAAGTTTCTCCTATTAAACAGTCCGTGAAAAACGTTTGGCACACGGATGATACCCAAGTGCTTTTTTTGACATACCAATAGACTTGTATTGACTCGGATCAAAATCATACATGTCTCCATGATTTTGACTTTGCCCGCAAAAATGCATAGACATGTGAACCGCCACATAGAGTATAAAAGGTACCAGTTATATAAAAAACATGAATAGAACTTGTATGTGAAAATCTCACGACTGAATGAGCCTTAAAAATCCCTCCAATGTGAATTCTCAAGATCTTACAATTCACATACAAACTAAACCCGTTCATGACAGGGCTATTTTCCGCTTTTTTCTTTTTCGTTTTTATACCACCTTCTCCCAATAGCCATAACTTTTTTACCTTTCAGTCTATGTGGCACCCCAAGAGTCCGGATGCCACAGTGGCAATGCCTCCCTCAAAGGGGGTGATATCATGCCTGGAAGCAAGGAGGGATTCCTTCCCTGTCATTGTAACATTTAACAACCCTAGCTGGCCATGTGGTGTGTGACACATAAGCAGACCCATCTTGTTTCATTTACGAAGGAGGGACTCTTAAAGTCACAGAGCCTATTTTTACTGGTGCATCAGGCGGCATTAATCTTTTTAAAGGGCCATTATTAAACAGTGGGTCTCCTAAACTGTTGTAGCCTACGCTGTGAGTGGATGGGCTGCCAAGAATTATGACGCACCATAATACCCCTTTCATAAGATGTCCAGGAGGGACTCCTGAAAAAATGTTGCATTGAATGCAAGGCCTGCCCTGCTACCAATTCATATGCACCCCAATAAGTCTTTGAACTCACATACTGGAAGGGTCAATGCAAATCCACTTCACAATATGCTTTTTGTACACCCGTACTCCTTTGTTTTACACATTGGCAGCAAGAGCAGCCCTGTTGCATAGTCAGTCATATGAACCCCATTACACCTTGGAACCCACATACTGGATGGGCCCATGAAAATCCACTTCACAATATTCATTTTGTACTCCCGTACTCCTTTGTTTTACACATTGGCAGCAAGGCCAGCCCTGCTGCATAGTCAGTCATATGCACCCCATTACACCTTGGAACCCACATACTGGATAGGCCCATGAAAATCCACTTCACAATATTCATTTTGTACTCCCGTACTCCTTTGTTTTACACATTGGCAGCAAGGCCAGCCCTGCTGCACAGTCATATGCACCCAATTACGCCTTGGAACCCACATACTGGATAGCCCATGAAAATCCACTTGTATTTTTTAATGGTATGATGGTTCCCTCTTGCAGAATTATTTGCAGGAGAATTTAGCAATTTTATTTGCCATGTTTTTAACACTAAGGTTCAGATACGGCTTTAAATAAGGCTAATACTTGCAATACAACACAATTTTATTGCAAACTACAAAATTCAAGGAATAGTATGATTGAATAGTGTGAGTGCGTACACTTTTGTATATGTTGACACACAAAGGTTAATAAGTAAACCACAAAAAGAGGAAAAAATCCTCCAATATTCAAGAAAAAAATCCAAAAACAGGCAGAGATGCTTACCTGTCTGAATGGGCCTCAATACAATTGCACTACCAGGGTGCAGCGGACCCAAGTAAAATGGCAACTGCACAAGTGCAATACCAAGTGAAACAGCCAGCCTTCAATCAGGGATTGGCCGTGTGGTACACCAATGCAAAAAAATATACTCTGTATGTGGCAATGTTTACACAAGGAATGCAGAGCATCTGGTTCTCAGCCTATTAATGACGCGCTATGGCGGGCTGCCCAGTGCTAACTATGATGCATCCTGTGTGAACAGAGGCCACAGTTAACAGAACCATTTGGGCCCAACTGCACCCTGAAAAAAATATAACGTGCAAAAAAACATATCAATATATGTAAGATATTGGTTAATAAGTACAGTACTGGTTAATAAGTACAGTACAGACTCACCTTCTCATTTAAAGATTTTTCTGTCTTTTCATGACTATGAAAATTGTACATTCACACTGAAGGCATCAAAACTATGAATTAACACATGTGGAATAACATACTTAACAAAAAAGTGTGAAACAACTGAAATTATGTCTTATATTCTAGGTTCTTCAAAGTAGCCACCTTTTGCTTTGATGACTGCTTTGCACACTCTTGGCATTCTCTTGATGAGCTTCAAGAGGTAGTCACCGGGAATGGTCTTCCAACAATCTTGAAGGAGTTCCCAGAGATGCTTAGCACTTGTTGGCCCTTTTGCCTTCACTCTGCGGTCCAGCTCACCCCAAACCATCTCAATTGGTTTCAGGTCTAGTGACTGTGGAGGCCAGGTCATCTGGCATAGCACCCCATCACTCTACTTCTTGGTCAAATAGCCCTTACACAGCCTGGAGGTGTGTTTGGGGTCCTTGTCCTGTTAAAAAAATAAATGATGGTCCAACTAAATGCAAATCGAATGGAATAGCATGCCGCTGCAAGATGCTGTGGTAGCCATGCTGGTTCAGCATGCCTTCAATTTTGAATAAATCTCCAACAGTATCAGCAGCAAAGCACCCCCACACCATCATACCTCCTCCTCCATGCTTCATGGTGGGAACCAGGCATGTAGAGTCCATCCGTTCACCTTTTCTGCGTCGCACAAAGACACGGTGGTCGGAACCAAAGATCTCAAATTTGGACTCATCAGACCCAAGCACAGATTTCCACTGGTCTAATGTCCATTCTTTGTGTTCTTTAGCCCAAACAAGTCTCTTCTGCTTGTTGCCTGTCCTTAGCAGTGGTTTCCTAGCAGCTATTTTACCATGAAGGCCTGCTGCACAAAGTCTCCTCTTAACAGTTGTTGTAGAGATGTGTCTGCTGCTAGAACTCTGTGTGGGATTGACCTGGTCTCGAATCTGAGCTGCTGCTAACCTGAGATTTCTGAGGCTGGTGACTCGGATAAACTTATCCTCAGAAGAAGAGGTGACTCTTGGTCTTCCTTTTCTGGGGCGGTCCTGATGTGAGCCAGTTTCTTTGTAGCGCTTGATGGTTTTTGCCACTGCACTTGGGGACACTTTCAAAGTTTGCCCAATTTTTCGGACTGACTGACTTTCATTTCTTAAAGTAATGATAGCCACTCGTTTTTCTTTACTTAGCTGCTTTTTTCTTGCCATAATACAAATTCTAACAGTATATTCAGTAGGACTATCAGCTGTGTATCCACCAGACTTCTGCTCTGCACAGCACAACTGATGGTCCCAACCCCATTTATAAGGCAAGAAATCCCACTTATTAAACCTGACAGGACACACCTGTGAATTGAAAACCATTCCCGGTGACTACGTCTTGAAGCTCATCAAGACAATGCCAAGAGTGTGCAAAGCAGTCATCAAAGCAAAAGATGGCTACTTTGAAGAACCTAGAATATAAGACATAATTTCAGTTGTTTCATACCTTTTTGTTAAGTATATAATTCCACATGTGTCAATTCATAGTTTTGATGCCTTCAGTGTGAATGTGCAATTTTTTCATAGTCATGAAAATACAAAAAAATCTTTAAATGAGAACGTGTGTCCAAACTTTTGGTCTGTACTGTACATTTAAGGATTAAATACATATAGTGATTACATATATATAAAGATTAACTACATACAGTATACTTACATCATCCACAAGAGGCTTTTAAACATCATGGAATATCAGAGAAGCAACACCAAGATAGAGAACCCCTGGGAGTTTACCTACGCTTCATGGGCATCCCCAATTATGCAGGTACCATCACACTGTACATGTAGAGGTACCCCAGTTTTGGCATCTGTCTTAGTCATGTTTCTCTGGTCTTATATAGTGATTTACACCATGTAGTAACTCTAGTTTCACCCAGCCCTTCAAGTGGCCAGCTTTCAAGGTTGTATGAAACTGAGATATCATGGAGTCATCAGACAAGGGGCCATAAACCCCTAGGAAATAAAAGCCACAAGGATTTAGATCAAACCACCACAGGCAGAGTTTCAGTAAACCTTATTGTTTTACAATGACAAACAGCAAACATATAGAGGCTTAGAACTGTTTGTGAAGTGAATAAACAAACATTTATCAAGATTGTGTCACTATTAGCATTACCTATCACATCTGTAAATGTTTTGCAAGAAATGCAGCTATGTGATTGTCTGAATGCATTCGGTATACAGTATTTTAATCTGGGTTCCAAATCGCCATTTGTATATTGGCCATTTGTATATTTGAGGCAGCCAAAGTTATGGCTCTCAAGGAGAGAAACTAATTGTTATGACCTGGTGGTTAAGAGGCCACACTGATATGACCTGGTGGCTAAAACGCAACATGGGACGAGCTCTGAGAAGGTGGTATCTCTACTGACCGCAGTCCCTAATCCTAACAACAACACTAGTAATAGCCGTGGGATGTTCCTAACTCTCCCTAGACACCTCTTCACAGCCTAAGAACTAACTACCCCTAAAGAAGAAAATAGAAAGCTATCTTGCCTCAGAGAAAACCCCAAAAGGAAAGATAGCCCCCCACAAATATTGGCTGTGAGTGAAGAGGGAAATGACGTACACAGAAATGAAATCAGATTTCAGCAAAGGAGGCCAATACTAAACTTGATAGACAGAGAGAAAAGGATACTGTGCGGTCAGTATTAAAAACTACAAAATCCACGCAGAGTTTACAAAAATGAACTCCACACCGACTCACGGTGTGGAGGGGCAAATCTGCTTTCCCAGAGCTTCCAGCTAGCCTGAATATGACATAGTGACAAGCTGGACAAAAAGAGACATATTTGCAAAGCAATAGATTCCAAGCAAATGGACAAACAAGGACTAGCAAAAACTTATCTTTTGCTGACAAGGACAGACCATATGAGAAATCCAAGGAGAGAACCAAATCCAAGCCAAGGACATTGACAGCTGGCATTAACTAAAGCCCAGAGCAGGTTTAAATAACAAACCCAGGCAAGGCGATTAGTGAAGGCAGCTGCCACAGCTACCCAAAGGAGCAGCAGTTCCACTCGAAACCACCAGAGGGAGCCCAAGGGCAGAACTCACAAAAATACCATTAGCAACCACAGGAGGGAGCTCCAGAACAGAATTCACAACACTAATATAGTCAACAAAGAAATATTTGTAATGAACTACTGAGCCAAACTAACAGCATTGCTTTATCAAATTTATATGAAGTGTATTGTGTCCAATGTGAGCAACCAGGCAACATGAAAAGGAGCTTTTCAAGTGAGCTCTTTAAGGTACACAAATGTTATGAAGTTTTTGCCAACAAGGATGTGGTTTCACCAATGGGGGGTACCTTTTTTAAAAATATACTATTGCCATCACAGCCCCCCTTGCTCAAAATATTGTGGCCTATAAAAGTACAGAACACGTTCACCCAGATCATGTCATCGGAGATAAGGAAGAGACATTGCAGGAAACTGAGTTAAGAAGTAGGCTCAATGTAAGGGTGTGGGTCTCTGAGACTTGTAATGGAGGGCATGAGCTGACAAACAATTCCCCATTTTCAGTTGACAGGTGGATGCGCTCATCTGTTATAATTCCACCAGCGGCACTACACTAAAAACCCGCTGACAGAATGCTAGCAGCAGGGCAGGCAAGGATCTCCAAGGCATAGAGAGCCAGTTCATGCCACGTGTCCAGCTTGGATACCCAATAATTAAAAGGCACAGAGGAATCAATAGGACATTTGTGCGATCTGCAAGGTACTTCCTCACCATCTTCCCAAACATTGCACTTCTTGTGACAGCACCCCTTGCCTCTGTGGCATCACGATGGGAGTGTCTGAGAAAACTGTCCCAGAAATTTGCCATAGTTCCCCTGCCTGAGCTGGATAGTACTTCTGTCTCTCTCGCTTGGACTCCTTGGTTGTACAACAAACTCTGACGTCTGCTGCCAGCGTTCTCACATGGGAATTTTCTAAGTAATTCCGCTACAAGGGCCCTCTGGTACTGCAACATTTTAGTACAAAAGAAGAAGAAAATGTCCAGCTTCACCGAATCCATGAAAAAAGTTTTCTTTATTCACAAACTTGTAACATGGAGGATACAAACTTCAGCACAAACCATATGGGTATGAATCTCAACGTGTTTCTGGAGACTAAGCTCCCTTAATCATGACCATGGTAACAGACAAGAGCAAAGCAATATCTGTATTTTGAAAGTAAGTCACACAGATGATACCACTAACAATTAGTCATTATAAAGCAAAAGTGGATTTAATAAAACTTAACTTTTAATACCATATTTTTTGGACTACAAGACGCACTTTTTCCCCCCCAAAAAAGGGGGGAAAATGGGGGGTGCGTCTAATAGTCGCAATGCAGGCTTACCGTGGCGGCAGAGGTGCGGCGGCAGAGGTGTGGTGGCAGAGGTGCGGGGATGAGGAGGCGCAGTGAGCGGGGTCCCTTTCCCCGGTGAGGTGATGCAGCAGCCCGGTAATGCAGCAGAGCCGGGTGAATCCTGTTGTTACCGGTGGTGGCGGCCATCTTCCTGAGGCCGCGCGTGCGCAGATGGAGCGCTCTGCTGCCCGGGGCTTCAGGAAAATGGCCGCGGGATGCCGCACGTGCGCAGATGGGGATCGCGGCGGCCATTTTCCTGAAGCCGAGTTCGCATCTCGGCTTCAGGAAAATGGCCGCCGCGATCCCCATCTGCGCACGCGTGGCATCCCGTGGCCATTTTCCTGAAGCCCCGGGCAGCAGAGCGCTCCATCTGTGCACGCGCGGCCTCAGGAAGATGGCTGCCACCACCGGTAACAACAGGATTCACCCGGCTCTGCTGCATTACCGGGCTGCTGCATCACCTCACCGGGGAAAGGGACCCCTCTCACGCCATACCTCTCACTACTCCTCCTCATCCCAGCACCTGTGCCGGTAACCACTGCTGCAACTCTCCCATGGACACCAGGCCGTGGCGTCGCCCACCTAAGCAGGAAGGGACCCTGCTCAGGTGCACGCCGTACCGCATCACCCCACCTCTGCCGACACCATGCCTCTTGTGACCCTGCTCTGCCACCGCCAGCCCTCAGGTAAGATACTGTAAATTCGGACAATAAGACGGACCCCCATCTTATAAAAAATCTTTTTTTCTGCAATTTTCACCCCAAATTTGGGGTTCGCCTTATGTACCGGTGCATCTTATAGTCCGCAAAATACGGTAATTCAAAGAAACATAAAAGAACCAGTCACCCAAGTGAAAACACAAACTGAGGCAGTGTCTCAACCATATGGTGTAATGGTCATAGAGATTAATATACCTCTATAGGATTTAAAAGATTCCGACTACGTCAGTGCTTGCGGAATCAATATAACTAAGGTATGATATTCATGAAAAACTGTAAACAAACCACTCCTGTAAAGCAGCATCAATTTACATACACATAGTCGCATATGAGGACAATGATTGGTTACCATCAATCATAGCAAATAATGTGAGCCTGTTCACAAGTTGAAAGAAATAAAAAACGGAACAGTCTCACCAATTCCATGGGCATCGGAGCACCGAATATTCCCTGGTCAGGCGGTAATCCGGGAAATGGAGAGATGACAATCCCTATGTCAATCCCTATAGGGCTACCAATAGGCTATCTCCAAAGCTCCTGCCCTTACAAGGGCAGTCCACAACTACCCCTGCACACACATGCCCTGCACTCTCCCTATATTGTCGTCCCGACGCGTTTCTTCCTAGCTATATCATCAGGGGACTTGCTTGTGTTAGGAGAAAAAGTGCTAATGTGCTAAATAAAGGAGGGACGTAGAGTCCTGCCACCCTCTATGCTGTCCTGCATCTGCAAGAAAGAGGAGGATGCACAAACTAGATGATCAGTGGGAGACTGAACCATACACTGTCATGCCTTCAAACTTTGATAATACCAAGGTATGTATCATCAGTAAAGATGGAGGAGAAACCTCAGCAGCAGTGTCAAGAGATCATCTGAAGGTATGCCCTGACCAATTAAAAAACAAAGAAGAAGATCAAGATGCCCCTCAACCCATAGTAGAGAAGGAAGAGAAAATCCATACTGTTCTTGGAGACTTTTCCCAGTCATGGACACAGGTAAACCAAGCCATCGTAGTACTTGTCCTGATCTTTCCCCAACCTACAGCATCTAAAGCAGCGAGACTCTTGACCAATCGGCTCAAGTAGCAGATGCCACACCAGAAGTGGAGCAAGAGAATCCACAGCTGCTAACGGTGAATATG
The DNA here is from genome assembly GCF_051348905.1 of Ranitomeya variabilis. Classification (NCBI taxonomy): domain Eukaryota; kingdom Metazoa; phylum Chordata; class Amphibia; order Anura; family Dendrobatidae; genus Ranitomeya; species Ranitomeya variabilis. Next base: position 168,651,388 of record NC_135238.1, read on the forward strand.
TCAGACCCATGGTGAGTCTAAGAAGTCACAGATGGCAGCCCAGTTTACCAGTACAATACAGGCCTACAAGTAGCACAGACAATAGTGGGTCCAAAACAGCAACAGCAGACAAATCAGACCAGGCTATGTCATCAGAGGTACCAGTACTGCATAAATCCAAGCATAGAACCAGAGGTCAGATTCCAGCCCGGTATAGGGACTAAAATGTTAATGTATTAATAATGTAAATAAGTTGAAATGTATAAGATTGCAACAATCAAGCATATGAGCCTACAGAGACTCTGTAAGAACTTTTAGAAATTCATTATAACCTGTTGAAGGACTATTGGGCCACAGGACAATGTGTGGCCCACACCTTATTTGTATATAGTTACCCCGATTTGGCCTAGAAAATAAACCGCTGGTGTGGCTGAAAAACAATCTCACCGACAGAGTGCCCTGTACGATACATAAAGTGGGTTAAGACGGTTCCCACGAAACAAATTCCAGGTACATGAATAAAAACAATTCCTTAACAGCAGCGTAAGGACTAGGCGCTGCCGTAACCATATTGTTGCTTTTCTTTCATTTTTGGGTTTTTGTAACATTTTTCTTTTTCTAAGGCTTTTATTGCAGATATTAATTGTTCATTTATTATGCTCGTTTATGTTTTCTCTGTCCGGGAGTACTGAATTGTACTAGGGGGAATGTGGCACCCCAGGAGTCCAGATGCCACAGTGGCAATGCCTCCCTCACAGGGGGTGATGTCATACCAGGAAGCAAGAATGGATTCCATTAGCAGGTACAATCAGCATGCAACACATTTCCTGACTCCACACCAGAAGGGGGAGCTCTAAACCCAGTTTCAGGGGAGCTTCCCTGATAAGTTCTGGTCTGGAGGCGGGGTTAGTCAGCCAGAGCTAGTCTGAGGAAGAGGAAGCAAGTGAGGAGAGCCTGGGAGTGGAGCTGCGACTGAGCTCACCACAGACTGAGCGCCAAGGACAAAGGAGTTCATTGGTGTTTGGGAACTGCAGGCCCAGCAAGTAAAACCAGAGGACTGGAGATTGCAGGTCTCCTGGTCCCATCTGACACCCAAAGGCACAGCAGCAGATCAGAGCCCGGAGTCACCACGAAGGAGTGACACCAGGAACAGGCTCAAGCTGCCTGCCATGTGGGTAGTGTTCCATTTAATGGACATACAGTAAGAGGGTCTTGAATAGAGCATAAAGCATCAGGAACCCAGAGAACAACGCAGCAGGGAGGCTTCCAACCCCACCTGGCTAGAGGGATTCCGAATTGCTTCCAAGCTGCCCGGATCTCCAATACCACCTGTTACCTGTGCTCTGGACAGCACCTTTGACCAGGAATTAAAGGTAAAGAAAGCTGCAGCCCTTGTGTCCTCTACTCCTTTCTTCCGCACCCTAAGTCCTGCACCTCAATGTCCACAATTCCCTTACAAAACTGTACTGGTAGCCCAGGGGCCCCGCTTCACCTGTGGGGAGCAGAACCATCCCAGCTACATCACCATTGGCCCCAGTGGACTCCTTAAGCAGCATCGGCCATTTATAGCCAAATACCACAAGTGGCGTCACAAATAGTGTTGAGCATTCCGATACCGCAAGTATCGGGTATCGGCCGATACTTGCGGGTATCGGAATTCCGATACCGAGATCCGATACTTTTGTGGTATCGGGAATCGGTATCAGGATTAATATCAATGTGTAAAATAAAGAATTAAAATAAAAAATAGGGATATACTCACCTCTCCGGCGGCTCCTGGACTTTACCGCCGTAACCGGGAGCCGTTGTACCTAAGAATGCGCGCTTGAAGGGCCTTAGATGAGGTCACTGCGCTCTGATTGGTCCGTAGCGGTCGCGTGACCGCTACGCGACCAATCACAAAGCAGTGACGTCACCTAAGGTCTTTCAAGCGCTTGAAATACCTTAGAAGATGTCACTGCTTTGTGATTGGTCGCGTAGCGGTCATGCGACCGCTACGCGACCAATCAGAAGCTGCGGACGTCTTCTAAGATATTTAAAGCGCTTGAAAGACCTTAGGTGATGTCACTGCTTTGTGATTGGTCGCGTAGCGGTCACGCGACCGCTACGGACCAATCAGAGCACAGTGACCTCATCTAAGGCCCTTCAAGCGCGCATTCTTAGGTACAACGGCTCCCGGTTACGGCGGTAAAGTCCAGGCTGCGTCGGAGGGTGAGTATATCCCTATTTTTTATTTTAATTCTTTCTTTTACACATTGATATGGATCCCAGGGCCTGAAGGAGAGTTTCCTCTCCTTCAGACCCTGGGAACCATACAGGATACCGTCCGATACTTGGTGTCCCATTGACTTGTATTGGTATCGGGTATCGGTATCGGATTAGATCCGATACTTTGCCGGTATCGGCCGATACTTTCCGATACCGATACTTTCAAGTATCGGACGGTATCGCTCAACACTAGTCACAAACAATCCCGTACAAAGATTCCCTCATCCCTGTTATTGCGCACCCAGGGCCACGGACCGGGTCACCACTGCCGTGACCACCCCTTTAAGAATCGTCCGACCCGGTTCCAAGTGCCCCACGGCCCTAGTGGATGTTGCTTCCACATAGCGGTATTAAGGTTTGATTTTTTTACAGGACGAGTTATACTTTTGAATGACACAATTAATTTTATCATGTGACACAGTGAAAAGCGGGAAACAATCCAAATGTGTTGAAATTTCAAAAAAAAGTTCAAAAACAGTTGTTTTGGGTTTAGTTTATTTTTCATATTCACTATATGGTAAAACTGACCTGCCAATATGATTCTCCCAGTGAATACAATTATGCACATACCAAACATGAATATGTTTATTTTTATTTAAGTGGTGAAAAAAATTCAGAAATTTGTAAAAAAAAAAAAATGTTTGCTTTTGTTGCCATTTTCCGAGAATTTTTGGGATCTGGGGCTGCGTGAGGGATTATTTTTTACACCCTGAGCTGACAGTTTTCCTAATATCATTGAGGGGTATGTACGATGTTTTGATCGCCTGTTATTGCATTCTATTGCAATGCTGGGGAGGCCAAAAATCGTAATTCTGTCATGTTCATTCTTTTTCTCATTATGCCGTTTACTGATTGGATTAATTTACTTTATATTTTAATAGATCGGACTTTTCTGAATGTAGTGATACCAAAGATTTTTCCTTTAATTGTTTTATTTTTAACATGGAAAAAGGGAGGTGATTTAAATTTTTGCATTTTTTTTTACATGTTTAAAAACATTTTTCCTCAATTTTTACTGTATTTCTTAGTCCCATTTGGGGACTTGAAGCTGCAATCATCTGATCACTTGTGCTATAGATATTATTGCATAAGCACTGCTATACATAGCTAAAATCATGATCTCCTATGAATGGCAGCTAAATACTGATTTTCACAAGAGTATCAAAATGACAGACAGCAGATCTCAGCTGCCATGCAACCCTTTGGTACCCCACAATCACGTCATGGACGCACCAAAGGGAGGGTACAATAATGCGCCCCCCTGCCAGTGGGCATTAATTGCCGCGGTCAGAGATTGACAAAATGGCACTTTATACTCAGAAACTCTCCAATATGGATGAATTACAACAATTATGCAGTTCTTGCTGCTAAGGGTGGTCCAACCAGTTATTAGGGGCAATCACTTTTTCACACAGAGCCCTGTAGGTTTGGATTTCTTTTTCCCTTAATAACAAAGACCTTCATTTAAAAATTGCATTTTGTGATTACTTGTGTTATCTTTGTCTAATATTTAAATTTGTTTGGTGATCTGAAACATTTAAGTGTGACAAACATGCCAAAAAATAAGAAATCAGGAAGGGAGCAAACACTTTTTCACACAACTCCATGTCCCAAGTGGCGAAAATGCATTTAAAATTATTATTGCTTTTGCATTTCCCATAACAGAAATACAAGTGTGAACATAAACTATATATGCAAATTGCCTCTTCAGAGAAAAAGAGGACTTGAACTCTATAGCGCCACCTATTGGAAGTAGCGATCCTACAATGATCCTATGTCACTCTCCACAAGGAGAAACCTTACCCCTTAGACCTCAACATAAACTATACACTGCGCAATTATCTGGCAAAGGATGAAACTAATTGTCTCTATTAAGAAAATAAGCTCGGATGTTAGTGAATTTTTGTTAGTGAACCTTTTCTACTATTTGCAATAGAAATCAACTAAATTGTGAACAGATGGATATAGGCTGCAACTCAGGGTGGATGTAAATGAAATAATGATAATACCTGAGGCAGATAGGAGGTGCTTCTTGGCAGAAGCGATAGTTTCTCTCTTTTCTTGGGAGTTTGTGTACTATATGTCAACGAGCAGCACTGTATAAATATTAAAATAAGAGCCCATGCTGGTGGAAACATGCCAGAAAGCATTGAAGGTACGTTTTTTGCTAGTAGAGGTTAGACTAATGCCGATGGAGCATACTGGCAGAAGGAGGAAAGCTGTGCAGACTTTCAAAGAGTGTCTGCATCTTAGATAGCTAGTGAGTTGATTGAGTAACATTCACTATACAAGGCACAAAAAGTTCTGTAGAGAAGACCAAAATGAAGCAAAGTAAGAAGCTCAAGCTTAAAAAGCGGTCCCAAATAATGGGGTCCCGTTCTCCTTCAAGATAGTAGAAATAGGACAAGGATTTTCCCCACAGAGTGGAGCAAAGACGCTAATTCCTGTGAGTGGAGTGCATTCAGCAGATCAGAGATGATTAGTTGCCCACAAGGTTTAAGGAAATTTCCACACCAGAAGGAATGTGGATGCTAATGCCTATCAATGAAGAGGTTTGCCACCATAGAAGTAAGGAGGAGACTGATGGCTGAGTGCTAGGAGTTCCTTAAATCCATACCCAATCTATTGTGAGGTTTCACATTACAAAAATATTCTTAAGTGCACCTCAGAAACCAGTTAAAAAGCACAGTATACTCCGTATAGTACCTTGATGTGACTGTATTTCTGTTTCTTATTTACTTTATTTTAGTTTTAAACTAGTTTGAACTATCATTACTTTATAAATGAAAAAGGGGTCCATAAGATGTGCTGGTTGTGGTATCCACTAATAGTCCTAAAATTACCCTATTTTTGATCAATCCAGAAGTTATACAGTTGTGCTCAAAAGTTTACATACCCCAGCAGAATTTATGCTTTCTTTGCCAATTTTCAGAGAATATGAATGATAACACCAAAACTTTTTCTCCACTCATGGTTGGTGGTTGGGTGAAGCCATTTATTGTCAAACTACTGTGTTTTCTCTTTTTAAATCATAATGACAACCCAAAAAATAGAAATGACCCTGATCAAAAGTTCATATACCCCATATCTTAATACCGTGTATTGCTCCCTCTAACATCAATAACAGCTTGAAGTCTTTTGTGGTAGTTGTGGATGAAGTTCTTAATTTTCACAGATGGTAAAGCTGTCCACTCAGCTTGGCAAAAAGCTTTCAGTTCCTGTAAATTCCTGGACTGTCTAGCAAGAACTGCGCGCTTGAGATCTCCCCAGAGGGGCTCAATGATATTGAGGTCAGGAGACTGAGATGGCCACTCCAGAACCTTCACTTTGTTCTGCTGTAGCCAATGACAGGTCAACTTGGCCTTGTGTTTTGGATCGTTGATATGTTGGAACATCCAAGTATGTCCCACGCGCAGCTTCTGGGCTGATGATTGCAAATTTGTCTCCAGTATTTGCTGATAACATGCTGCATTAATCTTTCCTTCAACTTTGACCAAGTTTCCTGTGCCTTTGTAGCTCACAAATTGACAAAACATCAGCTATTCACCTCATCCCAGAAGTTTTCAGGCTTGTCTCTGTGCTGTTTTGTGTATTGTAGGTGAGATACTTCGTGGCATTTGCGCAGTAATAGCTTTCTTCTGGCGACTCGATCATGCAACCCATTTTTCTTCAAGTGCCTCCTTATTGTGCATCTTGAAACAGCCACACTGCTAGTTTTCAGAGAGTCCAGTATTTCAGCTGTTGTTATTTGTGGGTTTTTCTTTGCTTCCTGAACAATTTTCCTGGCAGTTGTGGATTACATTTTTGTTGGTCTTCCTGTTACCTTGTTCATTTGGTTGGTGTACCACGGTACAGATGGAGGGCGGATTCTGGAGATAAGGCAAGGTATGTGGCCCCGGGATCTTCACTTTCAGAAGTACACCGGGGAACAGGGCGAGCTAAGGCGCTCCCTGGTGTTAGGAACAGGGAAGGACAACAGAGTCATGACAATAAGAAGAAAGAAAAGCATTTTCAAGATTCCCTTTCCTCAGTTCAAAATGTAATTAAGAAATGGCAGTTAACAGGAACAGTGAAGGTCAAGATAGGTTATTGAAGACCAAGCAAAATTTCAATGATAGCTGCTCATAGCATTGCTAGAAAGGCAAATCAGAACCCTCACTTGACTACAAAAGACCGTTAGAAAGATTTAGCAGAATCTGGAGTTGTGGTACATTGTTCTACTGTTCAGAGACAACTGCACAAATGTCGCCTTCATTTAAGAGTCATCTGAAGAAAACCTCTCCTGTATCCTCTGTAGCACTGGTAACTAGGGTTGAGCGAAACGGGTCGGCCATTTTCAGAAGTCGCCGACTTTTGGCAAAGTCGGGTTTCATGAAACCCGACCCGACCCCTGTGTGGGGTCGGCCATGAGGTCGGCGATCTTCTGAATCTGGGATCGGAATTCCGATACTGAGTTCCGATATGTTTGCGATATCGGGAATCGGTATCGGAATCCATATTTAAGTGTAAAATAAAGAATCAAAATAAAAAAAATTGATATACTCACCCTCTGACGCGCCCTGGTACTAACCGGCAGCCTTCCTTCCTAAGAATCAGCGCGCGAATGGCCTGCGGTGACGTCACGGCTTGTGATTGGTCGTGTGGCGGTCACATGGGCCGTCGCGACCAATCACAAAGCCGTGACGTCATCTTAAGGTCCTTCACGCGCTGATTCTTAGGAAGGAAGGCTGCCGGAAAGAAGCCGAGGGTGAATATATACCTAATAGGAATATACTCACCCTCGGACGCGCCCTGCTTCTTTCCGGCAGCCTTCCTTCCTAAGAATCAGCACGTGAAGGACCTTAAGATGACGTCACGGCTTTGTGATTGGTCGCGACGGCCCATGTGACCGCCACGCGACCAATCACAAGCCGCGGACGTCATTCTCAGGTCCTAAATTCCTAGAATTCTAAATTCTAGGAATTTAGGACCTGAGAATGACGTCCGCGGCTTGTGATTGGTCGCGTGGAGGTCACATGGGCCGTCGCGACCAATCACAAAGCCGTGACGTCACGGAAGGCCCTGGACGCGCTCATTTTAACCAAAGCAGGCCGCCGGTTCCCTCGGTAACTTGCAGGTGCCGCCGGACAGGTGAGTATATCAATATTTTTTATTTTAATTCTTTATTTTACACTTAAATATGGATCCCAGGGCCTGAAGGAGAGTTTCTTCTCCTTCAGACCCTGGGAACCATAGTATCCCATTGCAGTGCATTGGGTTTCGGGTTTCAGCCGACCCCGACTTTTTTATAGGATCGGCCGATTTCACTCGACCCGACTTTTGAGAAAGTCGGGTTTCGTGAAACCCGATCCTATAAAAGTTAAGGTCGCTCAACCCTACTGGTAACCCTGCACACTACCCCTGTACACCAGCAGGGATGCCGTGGCCCATGTCCTGCTTCTCCTCCAATGGCTGGGAAACATTTACTATTTAAGTCTGAACAAGAAAAAAGATATGCATATCAATGGGATCACCATGAAAAAATATTTACTTTATTAATACACACAGCAAGATGAGACATATATTAAAAACATTTAAAAACCAAACGGCATACACAGAGCTAGTTGGCTATGTGCAAACCCCCATACAAAATGGAACCAAATACCCACAAGCACCTTTCAACAAGTTTATCTTACACATATAAAGTGTGTTAACCATAAAAAAAGTACAAAAATATATATATATATATATATATGCACAGAATAATACACATATATCTGCTACCAATTATACTGTATGAGTGTATAGACACCAATAACAGTTTCGACACCTGCTAAACATCCCTTGAAATGTCCCCTGATGAAGACGCTCGTGTAGCGTCGATACGCGTGGGGCTTCTTCTCCCCCCAGCACAAGCACCTTATCTTTTACTGCTGCACTTATGCTTAGTCCTTCCCTGATTTTGGGATTTTGGACTGCGGTACTTGCTAGGTTCCCTGGTCTTTGATGATACGTTTCACCATCTTGCAACCTCCATCCCTGTATGGTAATGCCTGGCAGACATGCCAGGGGTGAGGGTTTGATATTTGATCTGTGCTATTTGATATAATCTGCACGATATTTGTGGAAACATTGCCAATGGTGAACGGGTATTTATTATTATACATCTTGTCGAGGGTATACTTTTTCCCCCTGTTGATATATTGGGTATTAAGGGATGTTTAGCAGGTGTCGAAACTGTTATTGGTGTCTATACACTCATACAGTATAATTGGTAGCAGATATATGTGTATTATTCTGTGCATATATATATATATATTTTTGTACTTTTTTTATGGTTAACACACTTTATATGTGTAAGATAAACTTGTTGAAAGGTGCTTGTGGGTATTTGGTTCCATTTTGTATGGGGGGTTGCACATAGCCAACTAGCTCTGTGTATGCCGTTTGGTTTTTAAATGTTTTTAATGTATGTCTCATCTTGCTGTGTGTATTAATAAAGTAAATATTTTTTCATGGTGATCCCATTGATATGCATATCTTTTTTCTTGTTCAGACTCAATTGCTTTTTATATGCATGTGGCTGATCCCTGACTAAAATTGTTTCAGTGGTGCCCGCCATTTTCTTTGTACATTTACTATTTAAGGCACCTCCACCTGCATGAAGGTGCCTGTGCAACATTGTTAGTCTATTTCTTAAACACGCTTGTAAGTTTTCAGGTCCCAGTGCTCATATTCCAGTATACCTGTCCAGTACATTAACTATGCCCACCTGTCCATCAGGCGAGCCAGCCTTCCTATCTATCAGCCGTGCTGGCCTGCCTGCCTGTCACCCATGCCCACCTGCCTGCCCATATTTCAGCCATGCCCACCAGTACCTACCTGCCTATGTGTCTCTTTTGCCAGTCACTATACCAGCCATGCCAGTCAGTACTTGCCAAGTCTATCATTTCTGGCTATTCCTGCCTCATGTCCCTTGGGGATCAGCTGCTATCCACCCAAGGTCAGTACTGGTGTTGCACATGGTCTTGACTCCCATGTCCCTCCTCGAATTGCGGTATCGTCTTTGTATCAAGTGGCCTGAGGACCGGTTCAACTCCATTTGGATTGCAGGCAAGATGTCAATCTGAAGAACAATGATTTATATTCCAATCACCACAGGGGTTGTGTAGAGATGTACCTTACGAGAGGCCAGAGACAAGATGTCCAATTTAAAAGCAATGGTTTATCTTTCAAACACCACAGGGGTTATGTACCTCTCAAGAGGCCAGACAAGATGTCCATATTTGTTGTAGATGGTCTGTTTACTCCATCAGCAGAACAAAGGGTGATATTCCACAGGACACACTCTTGTCTTCCTACCACACAGGTTTTATGACTAACCCCCTTATAGCTTATTGTCTACCTCTTTGATGTAGGTCTTTGGAGTTATCCAGCGCTCATGGATTGAATTGTAAATTCAGTGTTCATATGACACATGCATTGTCCATGTTGTCTTCCAACAAGGATGCAGGAGAGGAATTCTTCTGATGAGTCTTCCATGAAGGCCACACTTGTGCAGGTGTTTCTGAGCTCTGAGCAATCCTACAAGGTGCTCTCACTGAAATTTTGCTTGATCTTCCAGACCTTATCTTGACCTCAACTGTATCTGTTAACTGCCATTTCTTAATTACATTTCAAACTGAGGAAAGGGCAACTTGAAAGTGCTTCATATAACCTTCTCCTGCTTTGTGAGCCACCACCATTTTTATTTTCAGAGTGCTAGGCAGCTACTTAGAAATACGCATGGCTGCTGTTTTTATAGCACAAGGTTTGAAGAGGCTGGGCTTTTATAAAACTGGGAAATTTGCATCATCTGGCCTATCCTAACTATGATAGTGGACAAGCCATAACCTAACATGCTGACTAAGGCCTGAAACCTTGGTCAAAGTTACCTGAGCACATAAATCTCCAAGTGTTCCCAAACTTTTGCATTGACCCATTTGCTTTTTTGTAATTTTTATAATGCAAAAATGACAATATATTTTTATTTTGCCTAAACTACAAAGGAAATGTGTTGTCTTTAACTTTAGGCCTTTCAGAGATCATTTCATTTTCAACTTACCCCAAACCTTTACATGCAACTGTAAGTGATACATGTCTAAAGCTCATAATACTGATATGAAGACATCTGCATTCACTGTGAGCTGTAAAATAATGATAATTACAGACAAAATAATCTGGATAAGTTTCTTAATCCTCAAAAAATTCATGGAAGCTTTAATTTTTTTTACAGACAGGTCAAAAGAGTGACCAATTTTTAAGGACTGTCCTGTATTTTCTGGACAGTTGCAGAAGGGAGATATAAACCTAAATCGGCCAAATGAATGATGCCATTTCCTATTGAGTCTCCAAGAAGCCACGTATCCTATTTACCCCTAGTTCCTGCCCTAAAGATAGGTATAAATCTAAAGATAGGTTAAATCAATGAAAGAGAAAAGTACCCTGCAAACATGACCTATTCTCTACCGGTATTGTTCTTACCTTGAGCAACTGCCAAGATGTGGCTCTCTTTGGTCTGTCTTTCTAAGACTGTGTGAATGAGCTGGACTGAGCAATTCTAATTAACAGTTTTCTACTAAATTATGAATATGACATTGAACACATATAAATTAGCAACTATCTCCACTCTACATCTTTTCTCGTCAAGCGTATAATAATAAAACTCTCAGTCCGGTGACAATATCAGTATGGCAAAGCACTAATTACATCTTTATGAATCTGACACAGTCACCTGAACTATAGCGAGTTGAATAAATCAATATGCAGGCAGACTATAGGAGTCTGGTGATTTATGTTTTTTCTGACTCCCCTTATCTGCTCTGAGAGTCTCCATACAGCTAGTCAGGCTTTCTGTACCTCTGTAACTCATCAGCATAACACATTACACCCACGACATACAAAGGCAGAAAAAGGCCTTTATAGAAATTGAATTCACGTAGTCAAGTCACCTCTATGGCAAAATTTATACATAATTACTAACAGTCTTAGTTTTTATAAATGCGGTGGGTTTTCTAAATGAAAACTAAAAGAAACAGAAGAAAACAGGCCTGATGTACAGTAACTGACTTTAAATTATGTGTATCAAAATAAATGTATGCCATATTCAGAGGAGGAACTTGCTCCAGTTGGAGTTGAGTTATGCTAGGATAGGCAAGTGGGTAGGGTTCAGGGTCAGCTGCTCTGACGAAATGAAATATGAGAATGGTGAAAGGTAAAACAAATGCTTAATGAAGTACCTATCATGCGCTTGTGTTCTCTTTCAAATCAAGAGCCATCACTCGGGATACAATACAGTGTTAAATATTAACAGATTTCATTTCCATGGGATTGCATTATCCAGCCTCTTTTCCATTTTATTTGGCATTGTTAAAATGTGATTGCAAAACCACAAAAATCTAGGGATCAAATCATCTTTTCCCTCTGAATAACCTATTGCTAGCTTTAATATTAAAATCACATCTTTTAGTAACCCAACCAAGAGAACTTTTCATTATGAGCAGCCATCTGCTGTTAAGAAATGCCAAATATATGATTTTATTAGAGTTTAGCCTTATAATTTATACACCCTTATTAAATCTGCAACTTTATTCTCCAAGACTTTTTCAAGCTGCACCAGAGCTCTGGAATGCACTTTCCCAGACAATCCAATTAATTCACACATCCAATTTTATATTCATTGTTAGTGTTGAGCGATACCGTCCGATACTTGAAAGTATCGGTATCGGAAAGTATCGGCCGATACCGGCAAAGTATCGGATCCAATCCGATACCGATACCCGATACCAATACAAGTCAATGGGACTCAGGTATCGGACGGTATTCCTGATGGTTCCCAGGGTCTGAAGGAGAGGAAACTCTCCTTCAGGCCCTGGGAACCATATAAATGTGTAAAAGAAAGAATTAAAATAAAAAATATCGCTATACTCACCCTCCGACGCAGCCGGGACCTCAGCGAGGGAACCGGCAGCGTTGTTTGTTTAAAATTCGCGCTATTACTTGGTTACGTGAATTCCCGGCTTGTGATTGGTCAGGTCGGCCATGTTGCCGGGACGCGGACCAATCACAGCAAGCCGTGACGAAATTACGTCACGGCTTGCTGTGATTGGTCCGCGTCCCGGCAATATGGCCGCCCTGACCAATCACAAGCCGTGACGTCACGGGAGGCTGGACACGCGCTCATTTTAAAATGGGCGCGTGTCCAGCCTCCCGTGACGTCACGGCTTGTGATTGGTTGCGCCGCGGTCAACCAATCACAAGCCGGGAGGCTGGACGCGCTCATTTTAAAATGGGCGCGTGTCCAGCCTCCCGTGACGTCACGGCTTGTGATTGGTTGCGCCGCGGTCAACCAATCACAAGCCGGGAGGCTGGACGCGCTCATTTTAAAATGGGCGCGTGTCCAGCCTCCCGTGACGTCACGGCTTGTGATTGGTTGCGCCGCGGTCAACCAATCACAAGCCGGGAGGCTGGACGCGCTCATTTTAAAATGGGCGCGTGTCCAGCCTCCCGTGACGTCACGGCTTGTGATTGGTTGCGCCGCGGTCAACCAATCACAAGCCGGGAGGCTGGACGCGCTCATTTTAAAATGGGCGCGTGTCCAGCCTCCCGTGACGTCACGGCTTGTGATTGGTCAGGGCGGCCATATTGCCGGGACGCGGACCAATCACAGCAAGCCGTGACGTAATTTCGTCACGGCTTGCTGTGATTGGTCCGCGTCCCGGCAACGTGGCCGACCTGACCAATCACAAGCCGGGAATTCACGTAACCAAGTAATAGCGCGAATTTTAAACAAACAACGCTGCCGGTTCCCTCGCTGAAGTCCCGGCTGCGTCGGAGAGGTGAGTATAGCGATATTTTTTATTTTAATTCTCTCTTTTACACATTTTAACATTAATGTTGTTGCGATACCCGATACCCGATACCACAAGAGTATCGGAATCCCGGTATCGGAATTCCGATACAGCAAGTATCGGCCGATACCCGATACTTGCAGCATCGGAATGCTCAACACTATTCATTGTACAAAACAAGCACTTTTACCTCTTGTGGCACCAAATTCTTCATAGATTATAAACAGGGCCCTCGCTCCTTTTGATTGAATAGTTAATTCATTTTTCACTCTGCATTGTCTACATTCTGAAGGGTGTACTTGACTTGCATCAATGTTTTCCAGTTGCATTTCCCAAAATATCACACCACCAGCTTGCTTGCTTCCCATACTATATCCTGTTTCCATCTCTTCCCTATGTAATGAGCCACCAATGTAACTCACTAGTCCATCCCACCCTCTCCTATGGTTGTGTGGTCCAGTTTTGATGTTTATGTGCAATTGTTGGTGCTTCAGCAGATGACGGAAGTTCAACCTACTGACGCAGACCAAATTTATTCAATGGTACATATTACTTAACAAATTTGTACATTTTGGTCTATCCTTAGTCAGGTGCAGATCTCCATAATTTGTGCCATTTTCTTGCCTTCATAATAATAAAGTTGTGAGCCTTGTCCACTTCCAGTAACCCATGTCCAATTTTCTTGCCACTTTTTAAAAATGATGAGTACTGAGAAAAGTTACACATTTTTGGTCAAAATTTTTGATGTGCATTATAATTTGCAATTTCTGAAATAATTGGAGAACAATACTTAATAAATGTTCTGTTTTGTTCTGTAATATTTCTATTATAGTCTGCATTAACCCCTTCATGACCCAGCCTATTTTGGCCTTAATGACCTTGCCGTTTTTTGCAATTCTGACCAGTGTCCCTTTATGAGGTAATAACTCAGGAACGCTTCAACGGATCCTAGCGATTCTGAGATTGTTTTTTCGTGACATATTGGGCTTCATGATAGTGGTAAATTTAGGTCGATAATTTCTGAGTTTATTTGTGAAAAAAACGGAAATTTGGCGAAAATTTTGAAAATTTCGCAATTTTCACATTTTTAATTTTTATTCTGTTAAACCAGAGAGGTATGTGACACAAAACAGTTAATAAATAACATTTCTCACATGTCTACTTTACATCAGCACAATTTTGGAAACAAATTTTTTTTTTGCTAGGAAGTTATAAGGGTTAAAATTTGACCAGTGATTTCTCATTTTTACAACAAAATTTACAAAACCATTTTTTTTAGGGACCACCTCACATTTGAAGTCAGTTTGAGGGTTCTATATGGCTGAAAATACCCCAAAGTGACACCATTCTAAAAACTGCACCCCTCAAGGTGCTCAAAACCACATTCAAGAAGTTTATTAACCCTTCAGGTGTTTCACAGCAGCAGAAGCAACATGGAAGGAAAAAATGAACATTTAACTTTTTAGTCACAAAAATGATATTTTAGCAACAATTTTTTTATTTTCCCAAGGGTAAAAGGAAAAACTGGACCACGAACGATGTTGTCCAATTTGTCCTGAGTACGCTGATACCTCATATGTGGGGGTAAACCACTGTTTGGGCATACGGCAGGGCTTGGAAGGAAAGGAGCGCCATTTGACTTTTTGAATGAAAAATTGGCTCCAATCTTTAGCGGACACCATGTCGCGTTTGGAGAGCCCCCGTGTGCCTAAACATTGGAGCTCCCCCACAAGTGACCCCATTTTGGAAACTAGACCCCCCAAGGAACTTATCTAGAAGCATAGTGAGCACTTTAAACCCCCAGGTGCTTCACAAATTGATCCGTAAAAATGAAACAGTACTTTTTTTTCACAAAAAAATTATTTTAGCCTCAATTTTTTCATTTTCACATGGGCAACAGGATAAAATGGATCCTAAAATTTGTTGGACAATTTCTCCTGAGTACACTGATACCTCACATGTGGGGGTAAACCACTGTTTGGGCACATGGTAAGGCTCGGAAGGGAAGGAGCGCCATTTGACTTTTTGAATGAAAAATGATCTCCATCGCTAGCAGAGACCATGTCACGTTTGGAGAGCCCCCGTGTGCCTAAACATTGGAGCGCTCCCACAAGTGACCCCATTTTGGAAAGTAGACCCCCCAAGGAACTTATCTAGAAGCATAGTGAGCACTTTAAACTCTCAGGTGCTTCACAAATTGATCCGTAAAAATGAAAAAGTACTTTTTTTTCACACAAAATTTCTTTTAGCCTCAATTTTTTCATTTTCACATGGGCAACAGGATAAAATGGATCCTAAAATTTGTTGGGCAATTTCTGCTGAGTATGTTGATACCTCATATGTGGGGGTAAACCACTGTTTGGGTGCACGGCAAGGCTCGGAAGGGGAGGCGTGCCATTTGACTTTTTGAATGGAAAATTAGCTCCAATCGTTAGCGAACACCATGTGGCGTTTGGAGAGCCCCTGTGTGCCTAAACATTGGAGCTCCCCTACACGTGACACCATTTTGGAAACTAGACCCCCCAAGGAACTTATCTAGATGCATAGTGAGCACTTATAACCCCCAGATGCTTCACAGAAGTTTATAACGCAGAGCCGTGAAAATAAAAAATAATTTTTCTTTCCTCAAAAATGATTTTTAGCCCAGGATTTTTTAATTTTCCAAGGGTAATAGGAGAAATTGGACCCCAAATGTTGTTGTCCAGTTTGTCCTGAGTATGATGATACCCCACATGTGGGGGTAAACCACTGTTTGGGCACACGGCAGGGCTCGGAAGGGAAGGCACGCCATTTGGCTTTTTGAATGGAAAATTAGCTCCAATCATTAGCGGACACCATGTCACGTTTGGAGAGCCCCTGTGTGCCTAAACATTGGAGCTCCCTAACAAGTGACCCCATTTTAGAAACTAGACCTCCCAAGGAACTAATCTAGATGTGTGGTGAGCACTTTGAACCCCCAAGTGCTTCGCAGAAGTTTATAACGCAGAGCCGTGAAAATAATAAATGTGTTTCCTTTCCTCAAAAATATTTTTTTAGCCCAGAATTTTTTATTTTTGCAAGGGTAACAGGAGAAATTGGACCCCAAAAGTTGTTGTCCAGTTTCTCCTGAGTACGCTGATACCCCATATGTGGGGGTAAACCACTGTTTGGGCACATGCCGGGGCTCGGAAGGGAAGTAGTGACGTTTTGGAATGCAGACTTTGATGGAATGCTCTGCGGGCGTCACGTTGCATTTGCAGAGCCCCTGATGTGCCTAAACAGTAGGAACTCCCCACAAGTGACTCCATTTTGGAAACTAGACCCCCCAAGGAACTTATCTAGATGTGTGGTGAGCACTTTGAACCCCCAAGTGCTTCACAGAAGTTTATAACGCAGAGCCGTGAAAATAATAAATGTGTTTCCTTTCCTCAAAAATATTTTTTTAGCCCAGAATTTTTTATTTTTGCAAGGGTAACAGGAGAAATTGGACCCCAAAAGTTGTTGTCCAGTTTCTCCTGAGTACGCTGATACCCCATATGTGGGGGTAAACCACTGTTTTGGCACACGTCGGGGTTCGGAAGGGAAGTAGTGACGTTTTGGAATGCAGACTTTGATGGAATGGTCTGCTGGCGTCACGTTGCATTTGCAGAGCCCCTGATGTGCCTAAACAGTAGAAACACCCCACAAGTGACCCCATTTTGGAAACTAGACCCCCCAAGGAACTTATCTAGATGTGTGATGAGCACATTCAACCCCCAAGTGCTTCACAGAAGTTTACAACGCAGAGCCGTGAAAATAAAAAATCATTTTTCTTTCCTCAAAAAAGATGTTTTAGCAAGCAATTTTTTATTTTCACAAGGGTAACAGGAGAAATTGGGCCCCAATGTTTGTTGCCCAGTTTGTTGTGAGTACAGTGATACCCCATATGTGGGGGTAAACCACTGTTTGGGCGCACGTCAGGGCTCGGAAGGGAAGTAGTGACATTTGAAATGCAGACTTTGATGGAATGGTCTGCGGGCGTCACGTTGCATTTGCAGAGCCCCTGATGTGCCTAAACAGTAGAAACACCCCACAAGTGACCCCATTTTGGAAACTAGACCCCCCAAGGAACTTATCTAGATGTGTGATGAGCACGTTCAACCCCCAAGTGCTTCACAGAAGTTTACAACGCAGAGCCGTGAAAATAAAAAATCATTCTTCTTTCCTCAAAAATTATCTCTTAGCAAGTAATTTTTTATTTTTGCAAGGGTAACAGGAGAAATTGGACCCCAACAGTTGTTGCCCAGTTTGTCCTGAGTACGCTGGTACCCCAAATGTGGGGGTAAACCACTGTTTGGGCACACGTCGGGGCTTGGAAGGGAGGGAGCACCATTTGACTTTTTGAATGCAAGATTGGCTGGAATCAATGGTGGCGCCATGTTGCGTTTGGAGACCCCTGATGTGCCTAAACAGTGGAAACCCCTCAATTCTAACTTCAACACTAACCCCAACACACCCCTAACCCTAATCCCAACTGTAGCCATAACCCTAATCACAACCCTAACCCCAACACACCCCTAACCACAACCCTAACCCCAACACACCCGTAACCCTAATTCCAACCCTAGCCCTAATTCCAACCCTAACCCTAAGGGTATGTGCCCACGTAGCGGATTCGTGTGAGATTTTTCCGCACGACTTTTGAAAAATCTGCAAGTAAAAGGCACTGCGTTTTACCTGCGGATTTACAGCAGATTTCCAGTGTTTTTTTGTGCGGATTTCACCTGCGGATTCCTATTGAGGAACAGGTGTAAAACGCTGCGGAATCCGCACAAAGAATTGACATGCTGTGGAAAATACAACGCAGCGTTTCTGCACGGAATTTTCCGCATTATGGGCACAGCGGATTTGGTTTTCCATAGGTGTACACGGTACTGTAAACCTGATGGAAAACTGCTACGAATTCGCAGCGGCCAATCCGCTGCGGATCCGCGGCCGATCCGCTGCGGATCCGCGGCCGATCCGCTGTGGATCCGCTGCCAAATCCGCACATGCCATAACCCTAACCCTACCCGTAACCCTAACCCTAGTTCTAACCCTAACCCTAGTTCTAACCCTAACCCTAGTGGAAAAAAAATATATATATATTTTCTTTATTTTATTATTGTCCCTATCTATGGGGGTGATAAAGGGGGGGTTTATTTATTATTTTTTTTATTTTGATCGCTGTGGTAGAACCTACCACAGCGATCAAAATGTACCTGTAAGGAATCTGCCGGCCGGCGGGCGTACTGAGCATGCGCCCGCCATTTTGGAAGATGGCGGCGCCCAGCGAGGAGACGGCCGGACACCGGGAGGATCGGTAAGTATGAAATGGTGGTGGGGGGGTGGATCTGAGCACAGGGGGGGTGATCGGAGGACGGGGGGAGCGGACAGCAGGACGGGGGAGCGGGCAGGAGCACGGGGCAGCGGAGCACAGGACGGAGGGGACCGGACCACGCACCGGAGCACTGGGGGGGCGATCGGTGGGGTGGGGGGTGGTCACTTCAGGTTTTCCAGCCATGGCCGATGATATTGCAGCATCGGCCATGGCTGGATTGTAATATTTCACCTGTTTTTTAGGTGAAATATTACAAATCGCTCTGATTGGCAGTTTCACTTTCAACAGCCAATCAGAGCGATCGTAGCCACGGGGGGGTGAAGCCACCCCCCCTGGGCTGAAGCACCACTCCCCCTGTCTCTGCAGATCGGGTGAAAATGGAGTTAACCCTTTCACCCGATCTGCAGGAGCGCGATCATTCCATGACGCATACGCTGCGTCATAGGTCGTTTTGGCACCGACTTTCATGACGCAGCGTATGCGTCAAAGGTCGTTAAGGGGTTAAAGAAGCATTCATCCAATCAATGTTTTTATCCTCTTAATATATTGCAGTCATCATATTATATGACACTGTTTACTTACAATTGCTCATTTTGCCTTTCAACCCAGCTAATTCTTCTCTTTTCCATTAGTCCTATGTCTATAGACACCTCTCCATTACTAAGCCGTGGGCTTGATGTCACTGAACAATACAAAAGTGACATCAACCCCAAAAATATGAACCACACTTGTCACGACTACAGGGCAATTGGGAAGAGCAGGGCAAAGTGCCAGAATTGGTGCATCTAATATATGCGTCTTCTCTGGGTGGCTGCTGGCTGCTATTTTTAAGCTGGGGAGCCAACATCCATGGCCCTATACCAGCCTGAGAATACCAGCCCCCAGCTGTCTGCTTTAGCAAGGCTAGTTGTCAGAAATGGGGGGGCCCCACATAGTTTTTTTAAATTATTTAGTTACATAATTTAAAAAAATTGCCTGGGGACCCTTCTATTCTTGATATCCAGTCTTGCTAACGCCGACAGCTAAGAGTTGCAGCATGCAACTGTCAGTTTTGCCTAGCTGGTTATCAGAAATACAGTGGAACCCACACTGGTTTTTTTTTCATTATATATTTAAAGTGCAGGCAACCTGTTCTCACTGTTATTAGCAGCAGCAGGCGTAGGCTGATGGGAGCAGTAGTCCCATCAGTTGACACCAGTGACCGTAGGTAAACTTTTTACCTGCGATCACAGCTGCGAGCTCAAGCTGTCATTTGACAGCATGGGAACCGTGGCTCTCTGACCGGCGGTAGTAATTTACAGTACCGCCGGTCACAGTCACATCTGTAGTGTCACGCTGACATCTGACAGCATATCCCCACAGCGCTCTGACAGATGGTAACGGTCTTACTGAGATCAGAACCACCAGTAAGATCACAACATTAGTGTAATTTTGGTGAAAATGCTTCGGAATCTGAACACAAATCCGAATGTGCAACGTTCATGCTGATTTTGAGATTGGTGGCCGTTTTCTGAACAAGTTCGCTCATCTCTACTCTACATACTGGGAGCACCCAGCAAGGTCAAGTTTTAGAGATGTTCCAATCCAGTTGTCTAGCCATCACAATTTGGCTCTGATCCTTCCTTGCCCAATTTTCCAGTTTCCAACACATAAAATTCAAGAATGACTGTTTACTTATATGTTGCATAAACAATATATTATCCTTTTGACAGGTTCCATTATCACAAGTAATCAATGTTATTCACTTTATCCGTCAGTAGTATTAATGTTATGGGTTGATCTGTGTCAATGCTATTTATTACTCCCCCCAAATACACAGTATATAGATATTATCTGTAATACCAACAAATAGTTCTAATATTCCCTGTATGAACCAGCTTATATTTTCTTCCCTTTCTCACTTTTACCAGTCATTGGAGCAGTTGGTATTCCCCTCCTCATATTCCGCAGTCACTTGTACTTGAAATGCTAATACTTTGCTCCTGTGTGCGGTGGGAGGTGGGGGATGAATCTGTAGCCGGCTGTGTTCACTGAAGATCAAAAGAGCAACACAAACTGTAAGGTCCCTAGAGCTGAACGCAGTCTGTTTCTAAACAGGATCTGTGTGGGCCAGAGAGAATTAGCAAGAACAAGGGTTGTCCTGTTCCATCATCCCCTCTCTCCTCCACAGGGATGAACAGTGCATTACAAAGTGCGGCACATGGTGATGGCGTGGCCCATTTGTCTTTAATGAAACACTAGGGAAAGCCACAAGGGCATGCTATAGACTGCACAGATATCCTGAAGGGTGAATGTGAATATGTTTCAATGCATAGTCACAAATGGAGAGTTTTCATTTTGTTTTAACCCTTAGGGTATGTGTCCACGGTAAGTAAACGCTGCGTGTTTGACGCTGCGCAGAGCTGCAGCGTCAAACACGCAGCGTCCAGATGTTCCAGCATAGTGGAGGGGATTTTTTGAAATCCCGTGTCCACTATGCGTGGAAACCCGCACGCGTCGGCCCTGCGACTCCGGACATGCTGCACGTCTTATCAGATCGCAGCATGTCCGTGCTACCTGCGGCGACGCTGCGTCGCCGCAAGTAATATCACAGGGCCCTATGGCGAGGGGTGCGATGATCCCGGATGTGTACAGTACACATCCGGCATCATCGCGTCCCAGAAAGGGGGCGGGGCTTAGCGCCAAGCGGCTACGCCGCTCCGGCGATACCGCCGGCCATCCTGACCGTGGACACGCACCCTTAAGGTATTTTTCCATGGTCCGGATGTGCAAGCTTTGGACGCAGCAGATACCTGCTCCGTCCAAAGCTCTGCCGGCTTTTGTACATGCAGTGATTCTCAGTTGCCCGCCAGGGCCTGGGGTACTTGGTACCGGGTCCGGTCGCAATTAAAGGGGTGGTCACGGTAGCAGTGACCCGGTCCGTCACCCTGGGCAGCCAAGTAAAAGGGGAAAGGTCTTTAAAGGGTTTTGATAAAGTTTGTGTTCATGACCCCACCTGTGCTTCTCGGTCAGAGGGGACCGACGCTGCTTAAAGGGGTCTTCTGGGGTGATGTTACTGCAGCAAAGATGGTGACGCTTTCCACAGGTGAAGCGGGGTCCACAGGGTTCCCGGTGTGTTTAGCTGGGATGGCGAATGACGGCAAATAAATGAGGGACACAGGGTTGCAGTCTTTACCTGGTTTACTGATGTTGAACAGCCTCAGTCTAGGGTATCGGCAACAGGTGTCGATGGAGTGCAGGCAGCCTGCAGACAAGAGGAAATCTCTTTGCCAGGTCAGTTTGGGAGCCTTCCACTTTGTGCTTATTACTAGTCCCTTGCTGCCTGTAGTGTCCTGACAAGGTCCTCAGTTACTCTCTGTCCTGGGACAGTCCCTGCATGATAGGCAACTTGAGCCGTTCCCTTGGGGTCTGTGCACACGGTGACTCCGGGCTCTAATTGTTGCTGTACCTCAGGTGTTATGTGAGCAAGTCACTTTTAGCTTCCAGCTCCCCCTTCTGGCCTGAAGTCAGAATGTGTTGCATGTGAGATTACCTGCCAAAGGGATCCCTCCTGTCTCCAGGCATGGTATTACTCTCCCCGAGAGGAAGGCAGCATCACTGTGGTACCCGAACTCCTGGGGTGCCACATTTCTGCATGTGTTTATTGAACACATGCGGAATTTCTGCATCCTATACATAGACTGCGTAATACATCTTGTGGAGACTTAGCGTCTCCACAAGATAAATCGACATGCTGCGGTCTATAAAGACGTGCCGCATGTACGTATACGCAGGTCTGCCACCTGCGTATTTGAACGCATATTGGACATGGGATTTCATGAAATCCCCTCCACTATGCTGTAACATCTGGCTGCTGCGGATTGTACACTGCGGCTGTATGCAGAGTCCAATTCGCAGCGTTTCCTGACCGTGGAAACATAGCCCTACACTAAACCAGTTTGGGTATGGGAATCAGCACATTAAAGCCACATCATGGAAGATCAGAGGATGCACTGGGCCCTGCTGTCTGAGATTACACAAAGGACCCTCTTTTACATTAAAAAAAAAAAGTACCTACACTTTTTTTCTTGCTGTTTAAACAGCCTTCTTTCTTTGAATTTTTGTAGCAATGTGAAAATGTAATAGAGCTGATGAATCCCAAAGATCTCCTATATTATAGAGCAAGGTCAAAGTGTATATTAGGATACAAGAGCCATCCTCCAGGGCAAGCCCAGATGTGGTTCACACCTTCCACAATGAGAGGACTTGAGTGATTGAAGTTTAAATACAGGACCTCAGAACATGTGATAAGTGTTTAACAAAAGCATTTTATCACCACTAATTGAATATCTCATTGTTATGGTGTTTCGTCCGGAGCCTATGAAGTGTCATGTCTGGAGGCCCAGGTCATGCTGATTCCACTCAGAAATTAGGTCTCTGTGCAGACTTTCCTTTTTAGGAAGTTAATTTTGTCATACAGAAACATACAAGGCCTTCTCTATTAAACACTGTTATTAGGTTGTGTTCTTATGTTGCAAGATATCGGAACAATTTCTGCCTTTTCAAAATGCAAGCCTAATTCAGCTCCCCACTCTACATGAGGATTTCCCCTATCTGTGAAAGAGAAGACATGCTGTGGATTTGGAAAATCACAACAAATCTTAAAATCACATGTAGGCCTCTTTCAGACAAATGTATATGTTAGGCACTGTTGTTTAAGCAAACTTTTTAAAGTATTACATGGACAATGTAGACATCAATAATGGAAACTTCTTTCATTACCAAAAATGTTGTTTTTTTGGGTGAAAAATTGATCTAAAGTTATGGCCGCTAACTTGAGATACATTTGCTGCCACCGCCTGCTGTCGAGATGGAACTCTTTATGATTACAGACAAGGAGGGCGGATTACAGTAAGTGGGGGCTTGTCCTTACGAGCCTGAACATGCTCCTGGCTCTTACACAGACCCGAGTGTTACAAGATGTCTTGCTGCACCCAGCTTCAACATTGCACACAGCAGAAAAGCTGCAGGATGAACCATGCCTGGATTTGTCTGTGACTATTAAGCTCTTCAGGGCCCGCTTTTGCTTTATTGGTGCCTTGTGCAAATCTGCCTCTTGCTGCCTCCACCCTATTGATTTTTTTTACCAAGATTCCTAGGACACAAGCGAGGACAGGAACCCATTTATTTATATACTCCAAAAATTGATTTCTTCACATACTGTATATTGCACTAGAAACATCTCCGAATTTGTGGTGAGGAATTTGCATCTCAAATCCATATTAATTCCAGTACGTGTAAACTCTCCCTTACAGGGGTATTCTTATCTAATGCATTTATGCCGTATCCATGGATATTACATAATGGATAGTATATGTGGATCTCACGGATGGAACCCTCATGTATATAGAGAATGAGGTGCTGCTGTTTTTCGTGGAGAGATCCTATAAATTCTTAAAACCAATGGTGAGAATTCTGCCATTTCTTGGGTGAGAGCGGTGCCTATCATGGCCCAGTTGGTTGGATCCACACCTACCTTTCTACTATAAAAGATGAGAACACCCGACAATGCACGATGGAGCCGGCTCCCAGCTCTGCTTGTACTCAAGGCAAAACAGGCCAAAATTCAAATGTTAAAGGGGAATACAAAAAATAAGAAAAATGTCTCTGCTTTCGTGCATGATATAGTGTCTTCAAGTTATATCTGCCCCTGCCTCTCAGCTTCACCGAACTGACCAGGACTGTGGTGTGTGGCAGCCCTGGAATCCAGTTGCCACAGTGGCATTACCTCCCTCACAGGGGGTGATGTCATGCCTGGAAGCAAAGAGGGATCCCCTTTCCAGGTATATCAGCATGCAACACCTTTCCTACTCCAGACCAAAATGGGGAGCTCTAACACCTGATTTCAAGGGAGCTTCCCTATAAATTCTGGCCTGGAGGCGGAGTTAGTTTGAGTCAGAGAGCAGACAGCAAAGGAAGAGGAGGCAAGAAGTGAGGTGAATCTGGGGGATAGGAGCGGTGACTGAACTCACCCCAGGACTAAGGGCCAAAGATCGGACACCGGAGTCCATGGTTGTGTTGGTACTGCATGCCCAGCAACTAAAACCGGAAGGCAGGAAATTGCAAGTCTTCTGGCCCCAGCCGACACCCTGAGGCACAGCAGCATACGAGAGCCTGGAGTCACTACGAGGGAGTGACACCTGGGACAGGCTCAATCTGCCTGCCATGCGTGTAGTGTTTCACTTAGTGGACAGACAGAGAGGGACTTGAGGAGAACTACAAGCACCAAGCACCCAGAGAACAGCGCAGTAGGATGGGCTCCAAGCCCACCTGCTAGGTGGACTCTGAATTGCTTCCAGGCTGCCTGGATCTCCATCACCAGCTGTGACTTGTGCCCTGGACTGCAACTTCAACCTGGGATTAAAGGTAAAGAAAACTGCAACCCTTGTGTCCTCTAAATATTCCCGCACTTTCAGCCCCGGACCCTCAGTCCTGCACCCCAACGTCCACAAGTCCCTTGTAAAACTGCATCGGTAGCCCTGGGGCCTCGCTTCACCTGAGGGGAGCAGAACCATCCCAACTGCATCACCATTGGCTCCAGTGGTCAATTTAAGCAGCATTGGCCATTTAAAGCCACAGGTGGCGTCACGTGCAATCCCTTATGAACTTCCCCTTTCTTACTTATTTTTATTGCGTGCCCAGGGCCAAGGACCGGCTCACCGCTGCCATGACCACCCCATTAAGAGCCATATGACCCGGTTCCGAGAACCCCACGGTGGGTGTTGCAGGTGCAGCACCCCATACACAACATTATGGCACAACACCACCATATTTGTTCCAAATAACTCCGTTATTATCCTGTGTGGACTCACACCAGTTGTCAATGCTGCAAATAATTTTGTGCGAAATCTGTAAAACAAATCTACACCAAATTATGTGGTTATTGCTGCAGATTTGCCCCTGATTTTCTTGTGTGTTATGAAAAGAAAACAAAAGGCAATGATTTTGAAATCCACAGAAAAGATATAGCGCATTGTACGTAATACACCTCAGCTGCTGCAGAGCCTCAAATTAGCCTACAACATGCAGTAACCACCGCTCGACCAAGCCACTGCACGACCAGCTCTACCCTCGCCTATTGTGTCCTCACTAGTGTTGAGCGATACCTTCCGATATTGGGAAATATCGGATCAGATTGGATCGGACCGATACCCCAAAAATATCGGATATCGCCGATTCCGATACCGGAAACCAATGCAAGTCAATGGGACACAAATATCGGAATGAAAATAAACCCTTTCTTTCCTTGCACATCCAGTTCGGGAAGGGGGAAGAGTGTGGGCGGTGCATGGGCGAAGACTGTGTGTGTCTGTGTGTGCAGGCGGGGTCTGTGCAGGACCGTCCGGGGTTTGTGTGGGTCTCTCGGGGGTCTGTGCAGGCTGCCGGGGGTCTGTGCAGGCCTGCTGGGGGTCTGTGCGGGCCTGCCAGGGGTCTGTGTGGCCTGCCAGGGGTCTGTGCGGCCTGCCGGGGGTCTGTGCGGGCCTGCCGGGGGTCTGTGTGGGCCTGCCATGGGTCTGTGCGGGCCTGCCGGGGGTCTGTGCGGGCCTGCCGGGGATCTGTGTGTGCCTGCCGGGGGTCTGTGCGGCTGTCAGGGGTCTGTGCTGGCCTGCCGGGATTCTGTGTGGGCCTCTCGAGGGTCTGTGCGGGTGAGGCAAGTCCCATCGGGCTATGACTGCTACAGTGATAGTGATTGACACATTAGCCAATGATGGGACAGTAGTAGTCCCATGCATACTACATACATACATACAACATACTATATACATACTACATACATACATACAACATACTACATACACACATACATACTACATACATACAACATACTATATACTACATACATACTACATACATGCATACAACATACATCCAAATACTACATACATACAACATACATACAGCATACCACATACATACAACATACATACAACATACTACATACATACAACATACATACAACATACATACAACATACATACAACATACATACTACATACATACATACAACATACTACATGCATACTACCTACATACATACATACTACATACATACAACATACTACATACAGACTACATGCAACATACTACATGCATACTACATACATACATACTACATACAATACATTCATACAATACATACATATAAACATACAGTACATATAACGTAGAGTACATACTCACCATCACTTGTCACTTTGATCCCCGAAGCCAGTGATATCTGTAAAAAATATTAAAATAACAAACAAACAATATACTCCCTGATCCACAGAAATCCACGAGAGTTCCACGACGATCTCCAATCGAGAACAGCAGCATCAGCTGATGCGATCGTTCTCTAGGGGCTCCAGGAATACAATGACCGGAGGGAGGTATCCTTCCGCATGGTATTCCTCCGCCACTGTAAAAAATAGTCCCTAGTCTCACTATTGGCATTGCTGTGTGAGAAAGTTCCCATGCTGCAATGATATGGCAATTGCTGCGTGGGAACTTTCTCACACAGCAATGCCAAAAGTGAGACTAGGGTCTATTTTTTACAGTGGTGGAGGAATACAGTGCGGAAGGATACCTCCCTCCCGTCATTGTATTCCTAGAGCCCCTAGAGAGCGGTCGCATCAGCTGATGCTGCTGTTCTCCATGGGAGATCGTCGTGGGACACTCGTGGATTTCTGCGGATCAGGGAGTATATTGTTTGTTATTTTAATATTTTTTACAGATTACACTGGCTTCGGGGATCAAAGTGAGAAGTGGTGGTGAGTATGTACTCTATGTTATATGTACTGTATGTCTATATGTATGTATTGTATGTAATTTATGAATGTATTGTATTTAGTATGTAATGCATGTAGTATATAGTGTGTTGTATGCATGTATGTATGTATTATGTTTGTATGTAGTATGTTGTATGTATGTAGTATGTATGTAGTATGTATGTTGTATGTATGTAGTATGTATGTTGTATGCATGTAGTATGTATGTAGTATGTTGTATGTATGTAGTATGTATGTTGTATGCATGTAGTATGTTGTATGTAGTATGTATGTTGTATGTATGTAGTACTGTATGTACAGTACAGACCAAAAGTTTGGACACACCTTCTCATTTAAAGATTTTTCTGTATTTTCATAACTATGAAAATTGTACATTCACAATGAAGGCATCAAAACTATGAATTAACACATGTGGAATTATATACTTAACAAAAAAGTGTGAAACAATTGAAATTATGTCTTATATTCTAGGTTCTTCAAAGTAGCCACCTTTTGCTTTGATGACTGCTTTGCACACTCTTGGCATTCTCTTGATGAGCTTCAAGAGGCAGTCACCGGGAATGGTTTTCAGTTCACAGGTGTGCCCTGTCAGGTTTAATAAGTGGGATTTCTTGCCTTATAAATGGGGTTGGGACCATCAGTTGTGTTGTGCAGAAGTCTGGTGGATACACAGCTGATAGCCCTACTGAATAGACTGTTAGAATTTGTATTATGGCAAGAAAAAAGCAGCTAAGTAAAGAAAAATGAGTGGCCATCATTACTTTAAGAAATGAAGGTCAGTCAGTCTGAAAAATTGGGCAAACTTTGAAAGTGTCCCCAAGTGCAGTGGCAAAAACCATCAAGCGCTACAAAGAAACTGGCTCACATGAGGACCGCCCCAGGAAAGGAAGACCAAGAGTCACCTCTGCTTCTGAGGATAAGTTTATCCAAGTCACCAGCCTCAGAAATCATAGGTTAACAGCAGCTCAGATTAGAGACCAGGTCAATGCCACACAGAGTTCTAGCAGCAGACACAGCTCTATAACAACTGTTAAGAGGAGACTTTGTGCAGCAGGCCTTCATGGTAAAATAGCTGCTAGGAAACCACTGCTAAGGACAGGCAACAAGCAGAAGAGACTTGTTTGGGCTAAAGAACACAAAGAATTGGCATTAGACCAGTGGAAATCTGTGTTTTGGTCTGATGAGTCCAAATTTGAGATCTTTGGTTCCAACCACCATGTCTTTGTGCGATTAAGAAAAGGTGAATGGATGGACTCTACATGCCTGGTTCCCACCGTAAAGCATGGAGGAGGAGGTGTGATGGTGTGGGGGTGCTTTACTGGTGACACTGTTGGGGATTTATTCAAAATTGAAGGTATACTGTACCAGCATGGCTACCACAGCATCTTGCAGCGGCATGCTATTCCATCCAGTTTGCGCTTAGTTAGACCATAATTTATTTTTCAACAGGACAATGACCCCAAACACACCTCCAGGCTGTGTAAGGGCTATTTGACCAAGAAGGAGAGTGATGGGGTGCTACGCCAGATGACCTGGCCTCCACAGTCACCAGACCTGAACCCAATCGAGATGGTTTGGGGTGAGCTGGACCGCAGAGTAAGGCAAAAGGGCCAACAAGTGCTAAGCATCTCTGGGAACTCCTTCAAGATTGTTGGAAGACCATTCCCGATGACTACCGAAGCTCATCAAGAGAATGCCAAGAGTGTGCAAAGCAGTCATCAAAGCAAAAGGTGGCTACTTTGAAAAACCAAGAATATAAGACATAATTTCAGTTGTTTCACACTTTCACACTTTTTTGTTAAGTATATAATTCCACATGTGTTAATTCATAGTTTTGATGCCTTTAGTGTGAATTTACAATTTTCATAGTCATGAAAATACAGAAAAATCTTTAAATGAGAAGGTGTGTCCAAACTTTTGGTCTGTACTGTATGTAGTATGTATGTTGTATGTATGTTGTATGTATGTAGTATGTTGTATGTATGTATGTTTGTAGTATGTATGTTGTATGTATGTATGTACTATGCATGTAGTATGTTGTATGTATGTATGTAGTATGTATGTATGTAGTATGTATGCAGCATGTATGTTGTATGTATGTGGTATGTTGTATATATGCTGTAAGTATGTATGTATGTAGTATGTATGTAGTATGTTGTATATATGTATGTAGTATGAATGTAGTATATAGTATGTTGCATGTATGTAGTATGTATGTAGTATGTTGTATGTATGTAGTACGTATGTAGTATGTATGTAGTATGTATGTAGTATATAGTATGTTGTATGTATGTAATATGTATGTTGTATGTATGTGTTGTGTGTAGCATGTACTGTATGTTTGTGTTTTGTTTTTTTTACATTCAACACATTAGCCGGATGATGGGACTACTACTGTCCCATCATTGGCTAATGTGTCAATCACTGTCATTGTAGCAGGCATAGCCCGATGGGACATGTAGTCCAATCGGACGATGCCTGCACACCCACACAGACCCCCGAAAGCCCCGTACAGACCCCCGACAGGCCTGCTCAGACCCCCGACAGGCCCGCACAGACCCCCGGCAGGCCGCACAGAACCCCGGCAGCCCACACAGACCCCCGGCAGGCCCGCACAGACCCCTGAGAGGCCCGCACAGACCCTCAACAAGCCCACACAGACCCCCGGCAGGTCCGCACAGACTCCCGGCAGCCCGCACAGACCCCCGGCAGGCCCGCACAGACCCCCGACGGTCCCGCACAGACTCCGCCCGCACACACCGACACACAGTCTCCGGCCACGCACCGCCCACACTCCATTATAGTGCATAATTGCACTGTGGGAACTTCCGATTCCGGTATTCGATACTCTAAAAGTATCAGAACTCAGTATCGGAACTCCGATACCGCGAATATCGGCCGATGCCCGATATTGCAGTATCGGAATGCTCAACACTAGTCCTCACCCAACCCTTGCAGATTGTGAGCCCTCGCGGGCAGGATCCTCTCTCCTCCTGTACCATTGTGACTTGTATTGTACTGTTCTTGTCTTTATTATGTACACCCCTCCTCACATGTAAAGCGCCATGGAATAAACGGCGCTATAATAATAAAAAACAATAATAATAATATTAGACACCTCAGCTCCTGCAGAACCTCATAATACACAACTCAGCTGCTGTTGAATCTGATAATATCAACAGCTTCATAACCTCATAATACACACTTCAGCTGCTGCAGAAACTCATAATGCACACCTCAGTTGCTGCAGATCCTCATAATAGGGAGTCAGCTGCTGTTGAACCTCATAAAACACAGCTCAGCTGCTGGAGAATCTCATATTAGACACCTCAGTTGCTTCAGAACCTCATAGCACCCACCTCAGCTATTGCAGAGCCTCATAATACACACTCAGCTGCTGCAGAACCTCATAGTACCCACCTCAGCTATTGCAGAGCCTCATAATACACACCTCAGCTGCTGCAGAACCTCATAGTACCCACCTCACCTATTGCAGAGCCTCATAATACACACCTCAGCTGCTGCAGACCCTTATAGTACCCACCTTGCCTATTACAGAGCCTCATAATACATGCCTCAGCTTCTGTAGAACCTCATAGTACCCACATCAGCTATTGCAGAACCTCATAATACACACCTCAGCTGCTGCAGAACATTATAATATCCACACCTGCTGCTGCAGAACATCATAATACACACCTGAGATTTTGCAGAATTTTTGCTGCAGGCAAAGTTTTACGACTTTTCAGAGCTTTGATGAATCAAGCCCAAAGTATTACATAAATGATAATTTTACATGTAAGAGCAAACATACATCATAGACGTAGTGTTTGCCACTCAGTATAAATATTAGGAAAGCATAATGTGAAGGCAGCGGAGAGCAGAGACACACAGATGCAGCGCCCGCTGGAGTTAAACATCCTTGGAAGCGTTCTATAATGGTACAGTGCTGACACTGAGTGGCAGAGTTTGGAAACTACACCAGCAGTGTAATAGATGGAATCTCCCGTGGGAGTAATTCATGTAAATAGCAATAGGAAACTAACAGAGAGTTAAAGGAATCTTCAGTCATCCTGAAATTGGTATCGAGGGATAAGCAGATGGTGAAAGATTTTATACCTCATATGTATTTTATTAAAGACTCAACCATCTAGAGGCAAATTATCAACGTGCTGAGAACCACAGAAATTTATATGAATGTGTTAAAAAATGTAACATTTCCAAATCCCAAATGTTCATAAAGAATATGTAAATTTTAATTAGTATGAGTTATTCCTTTCTATAGTGGAGGCTACACAGATGCAATTTGCTGGTTAAGAACCTGTGGCGTAATATAAAGTTGGGGGCCTTAAGGCAAAAATTCCAAAAGGGTCCCCAACAATCATGGCCTTTAACATTGTTGTTTTTCATAAAAGACTAAAATGGCCACCTAGAACTCCCCTAGACCCCTTAAGGTACCTTCACACGAAGCGACGCTGCAGCGATAGCGACAACGATGTCGATCGCTGCAGCGTCGCTGTTTGGTCGCTGGAGAGCTGTCACACAGACCGCTCTCCAGCGATCAACTATGCCGAGGTCCCCTGGTAACCAGGGTAAACATCGGGTAACTAAGCGCAGGGCCGCGCTTAGTAACCCGATGTTTACCCTGGTTACCAGCGTAAAATCTAAAAAAAACAAACGGCACATACTTACATTCACGTCCCCCTGCGTCCACTTCCTGACTGACTGAGCGCCGTACAGTGAGAGCAGAGCGGTGACGTCACCGCTGTGCTGCTTTCACTTTCACTTTGCGGCGCTGAGTCAGAGGAGGAAGCAGACTGCAGGGGACGCAATGTGAGTATGTGCTGTTTGTTTTTTTTACATTTTACGCTGGTAACCAGGGTAAACATCGGGTAACTAAGCGCGGCCCTGCGCTTAGTAACCCGATGTTTACCCTGGTTACCAGTGTAAAATATCGCTGGTATCGTTGCTTTTGCTTTCAAACACAACGATACACAGCGATCGGACGACCAAATAAAGTTCTGGACTTTATTCAGCGACCAGCGACATCACAGCAGGATCCTGATCGCTGCTGCGTGTCAAACGAAACGATATCGCTAGCGAGGACGCTGCAACGTCACGGATTGCTAGCGATATCGTTATAATGTCGTTTCGTGTGAAGGTACCTTTAGACTCTTGTGCCCAAGAACAACTGACTGCAGACCCTGCACCCACCTTAGTTACACCACAGATAAGGACCCACCGACATCAATAGATAAATACTAGAGATGAGCGAGCACTAAAATGCTTGGACTGAGTAATTTCTAATGCTTGGATGCTTGTTTAGAGTAACAAATATACTGGAAGTCAATTGGAAATCCAAGCATTTTTCCGCAGACCATACAATGAGGTCTGAGAGGGCACTGAAAATGTTAAAAATGTATGGAAAAGCCATAAATGGAAGGAGAACATCATGGGGACGATCCCTTGGAAGCATCTCTGACTCCCACATCACTGCTGAGAACAATGATGTCAGACTTAAACTCCACTTTTAGCTTGACAATAAAACTTTCAAAATTTATGAGAAATGGGAGTTTACAGGAAAAAAAAGTTAAGAAACATTTTTGTATATAAGGCAAAATGTATAAAGGTTTTTTAAAATATATAATTTAAGTAAGTCAAACTTGATTTTTTTAATAAAAAATGAAAATTTCAGTGTAATTTATGAAGGAAGCAAGAAGTGCCAAAAATTAGGGACTCAGAGGGACTCGGATACACCCTGCATTAGACATAAAGGAGGACATAAACTCACTCCATAAGTTTGAAAAGTTCTTCATAACATTTTTTACAAGCAATTTTAGAAACCATTTTTATTTATATTGCATTTGACTTTTGTTACATGCATTTCATCTGGAGTTTTTAAAGTCATGAAAAGAAGCCAATGAGAAATTGTCAACAAAAAAACACAATACTGTGTGACTGAAGGAAAACAAAATTGATAAATCCCTAAAACTGCAAAACAACAATGCTGTATTTATTCATTTCTATAAGTTATTATGACTTTGTTTCATGGATGCATTGATCCAAAATTGCCAACAAAAACAACAAAGTAAGAAACAAGTAACTCCAGCCTTGGGATATATTCACTCTTGCAGGATTGCAATTTCTACATCAATTACATTTATAGAGGTTTCCCATGAATAGAAACTAAATAAATAAGAAAATATCATTATAAACAAATTTTGAAATATTTTGAATCTACAAGGTAATCACTATAGCATTAAAATAGCCTCTGCATGGTGACACTAACAAAAACCTGTGCTAAAATAATTATAGGACAAGTTACTTTTTTGGATTCGATGTTTTAAATATTTGGAATAAACTTTCACATTTTAGGAGCTGGATCATTTTCCTTTAATTCTAATTGAACTTCACATGTGGTGAATAGTTTTATTGCTCCTATGAAGCTGCGGCTTAAAGGGACTCTGTCACCTGAATTTGGAGGGAACAATTTTCAGCCATAAGGGCGGGGTTTTCGGGTGTTTGATTCACCCTTTCCTTACCCGCTGGCTGCATGCTGGCTGCAATATTTGATTGAAGTTCATTCTCTGTCCTCCATAGTACACGCCTGCATAAGGCATCTTCACCCCCTTACATTCCCCCTCTCTCGAAGCTCGCAATTCCACGGGTGAGAACTCTTCGTGCTTCTCTTTGTTCTTTTGAGGGGAGTCAGATACCTGCTATTCTCGCGTCTCCTTCTGCCTTTCTTCTTTCACATACTGCCAAACTAAATGGTCTAGAAGTTCTTCATCAGTCAGGTTGAGATATTCTTCCTCTACTTCGTCAGCAGCCATAGAAGACAATTCCTCCGACGAATCTTGTGTTGTCACATTAAATTTTCCAATGGCATCCACTGTCCTCTTCTTCTTTTTCTTCTTGGTTTTGCCGCTAGCAGATTCTTGCATAGACAATTCATCCTTTTCCTTGTTGTTATCGGAAACTTTAGGGACTTCTAGCACGGGGTCCTCAGTTCGGGGGCTTAGTACAAGTAATTCTTCTCCATAGCCCCCCTCTCTTTGACAGGAGCATTCTTGACTAAACTAGAATCAGATGGATTAAGACCATGCAGGCCAGACTCTTCATCATCTGCGCCGGGCTCTGTGGGCATCACTTCCCAGGGCTTCTCAGCCACATGCCCTGTCTCACACAGCTGTTCCATTTCCTATGTCCGATCATGATCTTGAGAGCTGACAGCCAGCACACTCTTCACCTCAGGGGATGACATCAGTGGTTCCTCCTTCTCATCGACTAGGACCTTGAAAATGAGCGTCGCAGGAACACTTGGCACTTTCTCCCCTTCTCCTTGGCATCTGACCTTGTGGTACTGTCTTGCTCTAGGTGGGGCTCTTCTCTTTCTGCCATACCACTCCCTCCAGGGGTGACGTTCCCTCCAGTTAGCAGGACCCTCAGAGGGGTGAGCAGATCTCTGCCACCGCTCTTCTCGGGTAGGGCAATTTCTGGACATGTGTCCCACCCTTCTGCACGACCAGCACTCACATCTGCATCTGTCTGGAGGGCGCTTTAGACTGGATTGTCGACCTCGGCAGGAGATCTCTCTCATCTGTGGTTGCTCTTCACCCCAGGATACGGAGTTACACTCTGGGGCCACCACTGAAGCCTTCTTCATGCTACGCACCTCTCCTCTATCTCTTTCTTCCGGCTTCCGCATGTTCCCTCGGGGTATGCCGCTGGTCCCCAAAACGGCAGTAAGGGCTTTCCCCAGACTCTCAATCTCTTCCCAGATTCTTCTTATCTTCAACCGGGAATCCCGGGTCCATGTCGTCTCCTCTTCATTCTGACTGGGTGCTCCGCAATTGTAGCATGAAGGCAGTCTTCTTCGCCGAGCGGCACTAGTCTCACTTTGGAGGGCGGTCTCTCTTTCTCGCACCGGAGAGCTGTACTCTGCAGCAGGGGTCTTCTTATGTTCAGCCACTTCCTCACGGACTCGCTTAACCTCCTTCTTCAAGTCTTCTAGCCATTGAGGGGCAGTTACTTCCCTGTTATGATCCTTAGTGGTTGAGGATCACAAAATACTCCAGCTAAGTAACAAAACATAGGACAAGCTCTAGAGAGGTGGCAAACTGGACTGACCGCAAATCTGAACCTATCCAACACACTAAAGGTAGCCGGTGAACGTGTCTAAAATCCTAGATGTCTCGAGCCAGCCTGAGGAACTAACTACCCCTAGAGAGAAAGAAAGACCTCACTTGCCTCCAGAGAAATAATCTCCAAAGATATGGAAGCCCCCAACAAATAATAACGGTGAGGTAAGAGGAAGGCACATACACAGGGGTGAAAGCAGATTCAGCAAATGAGGCCCACTAATACTAGATAGCAGAAAATAGAAAAGGGGTCTGTGCGGTCAGTAAAAAACCCTTACAAAATATCCACACTGAGATTTCAAGAACCCCCGCACCAACTAACGGTGTGGGGGGAGAAACTCAGTCCCCTAGAGCAACCAGCAAGCGAGGAAATCACATTTTAGCAAGCTGGACAAGAAACATGATGAATGCTGATAATCAAAAAATAAACAAACAAAAACTTAGCTTGTCTTGGAGAGACTGGGAGCAAGGTAGTCACAAGGAATCTGAAGAGCACTGAATACATTGAGAGCAGGCAAGGAACTGAGTATCCAGGTGAGCTAAATAGGAAACCAACCAAGGATAACGAACCAGCTGATGCTGCCAACCTGCAGAAAGACAACACTACACAGTACCGCTTGTGACCACTAGAGGGAGCCCAAAAATAGAGTTCACAACAGTACCCCCCCTTGAGGAGGGGTCACCGAACCCTCATCAAGACCCCCAGGGCAATCAGGATGAGCCGCGTGGAAGGCATGAACCAAATCGGCCGCATGAACATCAGAGGCGACAACCCAGGAATTATCCTCCTGACCATAGCCCTTCCACTTAACCAAATACTGAAGCCTCCGTCTAGAGATACGAGAATCCAAAATCTTCTCCACCACGTACTCCAATTCGCCCTTGACCAGCACCGGAGCAGGAGGCTCAACAAAAGGAACCACAGGTACCACATACCTCCGCAACAAAGACCTATGGAACACATTATGAATGGCAAACGATGCTGGGAGATCCAAACGAAAAGATACCGGGTTAAGGATTTCCAAGATCTTATAAGGACCGATGAAGCGAGGCTTGAATTTAGGAGAGGAGACCTTCATAGGAACATACCGAGAAGACAGCCACACCAAATCCCCAACACGAAGTCGGGGACCCACACCGCGGCGGCGGTTGGCAAAGCGCTGAGCCTTCTCCTGTGACAACCTCAAATTGTCCACCACATGGTTCCAAATCTGCTGCAACCTATCCACCACAGAATCCACCCCAGGACAGTCAGAAGGCTCAACCTGACCCGAGGAAAAACGAGGATGGAAACCAGAATTGCAGAAAAAAGGCGAAACCAAAGTAGCAGAACTAGCCCGATTATTAAGGGCAAACTCGGCCAATGGCAAAAAAGTCACCCAATCATCCTGATCAGCAGAAACAAAACATCTCAAATAAGTTTCCAACGTCTGATTAGTTCGCTCGGTTTGGCCATTAGTCTGAGGATGGAAGGCCGACGAAAAAGACAAATCAATGCCCATCTTAGCACAAAAAGTCCACCAAAACCTGGACACAAACTGGGATCCTCTATGAGACACAATATTTTCAGGAATGCCGTGCAAGCGAACCACATTCTGAAAAAATAGAGGAACCAAATCGGAGGAAGAAGGCAACTTAGGCAAGGGCACCAAATGGACCATCTTGGAAAAATGATCACACACCACCCAGATGACAGACATTTTCTGAGATACTGGAAGATCCGAAATAAAATCCATGGAAATGTGCATCCAAGGCCTTTTCGGAATAGGCAAAGGCAAAAGCAAACCGCTGGCACGAGAACAGCAAGGCTTAGCCTGAGCACAAATCCCACAAGACTGCACAAAGGAACGCACATCCCGCAACAAGGAAGGCCACCAGAAGGACCTAGCCACCAAATCTCTGGTACCAAAAATCCCAGGATGACCCGCCAACACCGAAGAATGAACCTC
Organism: Ranitomeya variabilis; assembly: GCF_051348905.1. Lineage (NCBI taxonomy): Eukaryota > Metazoa > Chordata > Amphibia > Anura > Dendrobatidae > Ranitomeya > Ranitomeya variabilis. The sequence continues at coordinate 168,688,738 of NC_135238.1, forward strand.
GGAAATACCTCTGCTGGTCCATCTCTCCGGGACAAACAGTCTCTCTGGTGGACAACGGTCAGGTCTATCCGTCTGAAATTTCTGCAGCACTCGTCGCAAATCTGGGGAAATGGCAGACAAAATCACTCCCTCTCTGAGAATACCAGCCGGCTCAGAAACTCCCGGAGAGTCAGGCACAAAACTCCTAGAAAGTGCATCAGCTTTCACGTTCTTCGAACCAGGCAGGTATGAGACCACGAAGATGAAACGGGAGAAAAACAATGACCAACGAGCCTGTCTAGGATTCAGGCGCTTGGCAGATTCAAGGTAAATCAGATTTTTGTGATCAGTCAAGACCACCACGCGATGTTTAGCTCCTTCGAGCCAATGTCGCCACTCCTCAAATGCCCACTTCATAGCCAACAACTCCCGATTACCAACATCATAATTCCGCTCGGCAGGCGAAAACTTTCTTGAAAAGAAAGCACATGGCTTCATCACAGAGCCATCAGAGCTTCTCTGCGACAAAACAGCCCCTGCTCCAATCTCAGAAGCATCAACCTCGACCTGGAAGGGAAGAGAGACATCTGGCTGACATAAGACTGGAGCTGAAGAAAACCGGTGCTTCAGCTCCCGAAAGGACTCCACGGCCGCAGGAGACCAATTAGTAACATCAGAACCCTTCTTGGTCAAATCCGTCAAAGGTTTAACCACGCTAGAAAAATTAGCGATGAAACGACGGTAAAAATTAGCAAAACCCAAGAACTTCTGAAGACTCTTAACAGACGTGGGCTGAGTCCAGTCATGAATAGCCTGGACCTTGACTGGGTCCATCTCCACAGTAGAAGGAGAAAAAATAAAACCCAAAAAGGAGACCTTCTGTACTCCGAAGAGGCATTTTGAGCCCTTCACAAATAAAGCATTAGCACGCAGGACCTGAAACACCATCCTGACCTGCTTCACATGGGACTCCCAATCATCAGAAAAGACCAAAATGTCATCCAGATAAACAATCATAAATTTATCCAGATATTCTCGGAAGATGTCATGCATGAAGGACTGAAACACAGAAGGAGCATTAGAGAGTCCAAAAGGCATCACCAAGTACTCAAAATGGCCTTCAGGCGTATTAAATGCTGTTTTCCATTCATCTCCCTGCTTAATGCGCACAAGGTTATACGCACCACGGAGATCTATCTTGGTGAACCAACTGGCACCCTTAATCCGAGCAAACAAATCAGACAATAGTGGTAAAGGATACTGAAATTTGGCTGTGATTTTATTCAGAAGACGATAATCTATACAAGGTCTCAAAGAACCGTCCTTCTTGGCCACAAAAAAAAATCCTGCACCAAGAGGGGAAGAGGATGGGCGAATATGTCCCTTCTCCAAAGACTCCTTTATATAACTCCGCATCGCGGCATGCTCTGGTATAGACAGATTAAAAAGTCGTCCCTTAGGGAATTTACTACCAGGAATTAAATTTATAGCACAGTCACAATCCCTATGAGGGGGCAGGGCACTGGACCTGGGCTCATCAAATACATCCTGGTAGTCAGACAAAAACTCAGGGACCTCAGAAGGAGTGGAAGAAGCAATAGACACCAACGGAGCATCGCCATGAATTCCCTGACAACCCCAACTTGACACAGACATAGCTTTCCAATCTAAAACTGGATTATGAGCCTGCAGCCATGGCAGACCCAAAACGACAACATCATGCAAATTATGCAGAACAAGAAAGCGAATCACCTCCTGATATACGGGAGTCATGCACATGGTCATTTGCGTCCAATACTGAGGCTTATTCTCAGCCAATGGCGTAGCATCAATTCCCCTCAGAGGAATGGGAAATTCCAAAGGCTCCAGGACAAAACCACAGCGCCTGGCAAACGACAAATCCATCAGATTCAGGACAGCACCCGAATCCACAAAAGCCATAACCGGGTAGGACGACAAAGAACAAATCAAAGTAACAGACAAAATAAATTTAGGCTGCATAGTACCAATGGTGACTAGTGTTGAGCGATACCGTCCGATACTTGAAAGTATCGGTATCGGAAAGTATCGGCCGATACCGGCAAAGTATCGGATCTAATCCGATACCGATACCCGATACCAATACAAGTCAATGGGACTCAAGTATCGGACGGTATCCCTGATGGTTCCCAGGGTCTGAAGGAGAGGAAACTCTCCTTCAGACCCTGGGATCCATATTAATGTGTAAAAGAAAGAATTAAAATAAAAAATATTGCTATACTCACCTCTCCGATGCAGCCTGGACCTCACCGAGGGAACCGGCAGTGTTCTTTGCTTAAAATGCACGCGTTTACTTCCTTCCGTGACGTCACGGCTTGTGATTGGTCGCGTGCCGCCCATGTGGCCGCGACGCGACCAATCACAGCAAGCCGTGACGTAATTTTCAGGTCCTCAATGCCTAATTCTAGGCATTCAGGATTTTAAAATTACGTTCCGGCTTGTGATTGGTCGCGTCGCGGTCACATGGGCGACGCGACCAATCACAAGCCGTGACGTCACGGGAGGCAGGAGACGCGCGCATTTTAAAATTACGTCACGGCTTGTGATTGGTTGCGTGCCATACACAGGGGTGAAAGCAGATTCAGCAAATGAGGCCCACTAATACTAGATAGCAGAAAATAGAAAAGGGGTCTGTGCGGTCAGTAAAAAACCCTTTTAAAATGCGCGCGTCTCCTGCCTCCCGTGACGTCACGGCTTGTGATTGGTCGCGTCGCCCATGTGACCGCGACGCAACCAATCACAACGCCAGAACGTAATTTTAAAATCCTGAAGGACCTAAAATTACGTCACGGCTTGCTGTGATTGGTCACATCGCGGTCACATGGGCGGCGCGCGACCATTTACAAGCCGGGACTTCAAGTAAGGAAGTTAAAGCGCGAATTTTAAGCAAACAACGCTGCCGGTTCCCTCGCTGAAGTCCAGGCTGCGTCGGAGAGGTGAGTATAGCAATATTTTTTATTTTAATTCTTTATTTTACACATTAATATGGTTCCCAGGGCCTGAAGGAGAGTTTCCTCTCCTTCAGACCCTGGGAACCATCAGGAATACCGTCCGATACATGAGTCCCATTGACTTGTATTGGTATCGGGTATCGGTATCGGATTAGATCCGATACTTTGCCGGTATCGGCCGATACTTTCCGATACCGATACTTTCAAGTATCGGACGGTATCGCTCAACACTAGTCCCCATGCATCTCCTCAAGTATACGTAATACTTTGTCCAGGGTATCTCTCACCTGGGGGGATCTGAGCATAACAGAGTCCCGTGCATCCCCCTCTAGGGCCATCACAGCTATTTCCGCCTGCAGAGCCGGCGTCATAGGATGCATCCGCATCATCCCTCGGATGTGCTCCGTCCAACTCCACAACAGGACATCGCTCCCCGTGAATTTTTGGCAGGTTAACCAACATGGCTCCCAGGGAGATGCTAGACCTGGGGCCTCCCCCAACTGCTTGATCTCTTGAGAAAACACTAATCAGTCTGATGAGGACTTGCTTGTAGGGTCGTCTTCTCCAACGTAGGTGCCGAGAAGCAGCGGCACTTGTCGTCCCTCTGTTATCTGTGGGCTGCGTAGTCTCTAAGAGCCCACAACCTGGGGTGTCATGAATCCCCAATGGCTAGGGATAGCACAGGACAAGCAAAGTACAAATAGATAACGGACGAGCTCTAGGGTGATGGAACCTGGGCTGACCGCTGCCCTACGCCTGACAAACGCAACTAGAGATAGCCAGGGAGCGTGCCTACGTTGGTTCTAGACACCACGCACCAGCCTAAGAGCTAACTAGTACTGCAGAGAAAATAAAGACCTCACTTGCCTCCAGAGGAATGAACCCCAAAAGATATAGTTGCCCCCTCACATGTATTGACGGTGAAATGAGAGGAAGGCACACACATAGAGATGATATATATAGTTTTAGCAAATAGAGGCCCGCTGTAAACTAGAAAGCAGAACGATACAAAAGGGGACTGAGCGGTCAGCAAAAAACCCTAATCAAAAAAACCATCCTGAGATTACAAGAACCCATGTGCCAACTCATGGCACATGGGGAGAACCTCAGTCCACTAGAGCTACCAGCTAGCATAGAGACATAATAAGCAAGCTGGACAAAAAACCAAACAACTGAAAATCAGCACTTAGCTTATCCTGAAAGATCTGGGAGCAGGTAGGCAGGAACCAAACAGAGCACATCTGAATACATTGATAGCCGGCAAGGGAATGACAGAAAGGCCAGGTAAAATAGGAAACACGCAGCCTCTGATGGACAGGTGGAAACCAAAGGCCGCAACCCACCAAAGTCACCCAGTACCAGCAGTAACCACCAGAGGGAGCCCACAAACAGAATCCACAACAGTACCCCCCCCTTGAGGAGGGGTCACCGAACCCTCACGAGAACCCCCAGGGCGATCAGGGTGAGCTCTATGGAAGGCGCGGACCAAATCAGTCGCATGAACATCGGAGGCGACCACCCAGGAATTATCCTCCTGACCATAACCCTTCCACTTAACCAAATACTGGAGTTTGCGTCTGGAAACACGAGAATCCAAGATCTTCTCAACAACATACTCCAATTCTCCCTCCACCAGCACCGGAGCAGGAGGCTCAACCGAAGGAACAACGGGCACCTCATACCTCCGCAACAATGACCGATGGAACACATTATGAATAGCAAACGATGCTGGGAGATCCAAATGAAAAGATACAGGGTTAAGAATCTCCGAGATCCTATAAGGACCGATGAACCGAGGCTTGAACTTAGGAGAAGAGACCTTCATAGGGACAAAACGAGAAGACAACCACACCAAATCCCCAACAAGAAGTCGGGGACCCACGCGGCGACGGCGATTACCAAACTGCTGAGTCTTCTCCTGAGATAACTTCAAATTGTCCACCACCTGATTCCAAATCTGATGTAGCCTGTCCACCACCATGTCCACTCCAGGACAATCCGAAGACTCCACCTGACCAGAGGAAAAACGAGGATGAAACCCCGAATTACAAAAAAAAGGAGAGACCAACGTGGCAGAACTAGCCCGATTATTAAGAGCAAATTCGGCCAGTGGCAAAAAAGCAACCCAGTCATCTTGATCAGCAGAAACAAAACACCTCAAATAAGTTTCCAAGGTCTGATTAGTTTGCTCCGTCTGGCCATTCGTCTGAGGATGGAATGCAGACGAGAAAGACAAATCAATGCCCATCTTGGCACAAAACGTCTGCCAAAATCTAGACACAAACTGGGATCCCCTGTCAGAAACGATATTCTCCGGAATCCCATGCAAACGGACCACGTTCTGAAAAAATAAAGGGACCAACTCAGAGGAGGAGGGCAACTTAGGCAAGGGCACCAAATGAACCATCTTAGAAAAGCGGTCACACACAACCCAGATAACGGACATTTTCTGTGAAACCGGAAGATCAGAAATAAAATCCATGGAAATGTGCGTCCAAGGCCTCTTCAGGATGGGCAAGGATAACAACAACCCACTGGCCCGAGAACAGCAAGGCTTAGCTCGAGCACACACTTCACAAGACTGCACAAAGGTACGCACATCCCTAGACAAGGAAGGCCACCAAAAAGACCTGGCCACCAAGTCTCTAGTACCACATATTCCAGGATGACCAGCCAACACAGAAGAATGGACCTCGGAGATGACTCTACTGGTCCAATCATCCGGAACAAACAGTCTTTCTGGTGGACAACGATCCGGTTTATCCACCTGAAACTCCTGCAATGCACGTCGCAAGTCTGGGGATACGGCGGACAATATTACCCCATCCCTAAGGATACCAGTAGGCCCAGAGTCTCCAGGAGAGTCAGGCACAAAACTCCTGGAAAGAGCATCTGCCTTCACATTCTTTGAACCTGGCAGGTATGAAACCACGAAATTGAAACGAGAAAAAAACAACGACCAACGAGCCTGTCTAGGATTCAAACGCCTGGCAGACTCAAGGTAAATGAGATTCTTGTGATCGGTCAAGACCACCACACGATGTTTAGCACCCTCAAGCCAATGACGCCACTCCTCAAATGCCCACTTCATGGCCAAAAGCTCCCGATTACCCACATCATAATTGCGCTCGGCGGGCGAGAATTTTCTAGAGAAGAATGCACATGGCTTCATCACCGAGCCATTAGAACTTCTCTGTGACAAAACCGCCCCCGCTCCAATCTCGGAAGCATCAACCTCAACCTGAAAAGGAAGTGAAACATCTGGTTGACACAACACAGGAGCAGAAGAAAACCGGCGCTTAAGTTCCTGAAAGGCCTCCACGGCCGCAGGAGACCAATCAGCAACATCAGCACCCTTTTTAGTCAAATCAGTCAAAGGTTTGACAATACTGGAAAAATTAGCAATGAACCGACGATAAAAATTAGCAAACCCCAAGAACTTCTGAAGGCTCTTAACAGATGTAGGTTGTGTCCAGTCACAAATAGCCTGAACCTTGACGGGATCCATCTCAATAGTAGAAGGAGAAAAAATGTACCCCAAAAAAGAAATCTTCTGGACTCCGAAGAGACACTTTGAACCCTTCACAAACAGAGAATTGGCCCGCAGAACCTGAAACACCTTCCTGACCTGTAGAACATGAGACTCCCAGTCATCAGAAAACACCAAAATATCATCCAAATACACAATCATAAACTTATCCAGATATTCACGGAAAATATTGTGCATAAAGGACTGAAAGACTGACGGAGCATTGGAGAGTCCAAAAGGCATTACCAAATACTCAAAATGGCCCTCAGGCGTATTAAATGCGGTTTTCCACTCATCACCCTGTTTTATCCGCACCAGATTATACGCACCGCGAAGATCTATCTTAATGAACCACCTAGCCCCCTTAATGCGAGCAAACAAATCAGTTAATAATGGCAATGGATACTGGTATTTGACTGTAATCTTATTCAGAAGGCGATAATCTATACAAGGCCTCAGGGAACCATCTTTTTTTTCCACGAAAAAGAAACCTGCTCTCAGAGGGGACGAAGATGGACGAATATGTCCCTTTTCCAAGGACTCCTTAATATAATTCCGCATAGCAGTATGCTCTGGCAGTGACAGATTAAATAAACGACCCTTAGGGAACTTACTGCCAGGAATCAATTCTATAGCACAGTCACACTCTCTATGAGGAGGGAGCGAATTGAGCTTAGGCTCCTCAAAAACATCCCTATAGTCAGACAAAAACGCAGGGATCTCAGAAGGAGTAGATGAAGCGATTGAAATCGGAGGTGCATCATCATGAACCCCCTGACATCCCCAGCTTAACACAGACATTGTTTTCCAGTCCAGGACAGGATTATGAGTTTGTAACCATGGCAGACCAAGCACTAGTACATCATGTAAATTATACAGTACAAGGAAGCGAATCACCTCCTCATGAACGGGAGTCATGCGCATGGTCACTTGTGTCCAATACTGAGGTTTATTCATAGCCAATGGTGTAGAGTCAATTCCCTTCAGAGGAATAGGAACTTCCAGAGGCTCCAGACTAAAACCGCAGCGTTTAGCAAATGACCAATCCATAAGACTCAGGGCAGCGCCCGAATCCACATAGGCATCGACGGAAATGGAAGACAGTGAAAAAATCAGAGTCACAGACAAAATGAACTTAGGCTGCAGAGTACCAATGGCAAAAGATTTATCAACCCTTTTTGTGCGTTTAGAGCATGCTGATATAACATGAGCTGAATCACCACAATAAAAACACAATCCATTTTTCCGCCTATAATTTTGCCGTTCACTTCTGGACTGAATTCTATCACATTGCATAGTCTCAGGTGCCTGTTCAGAAGACACCGCCAACTGGTGCACGGGTTTGCGCTCCCGTAAACGCCGATCAATCTGAATGGCCATAGCCATAGACTCATTCAGACCTGTAGGCGTAGGGAACCCCACCATAATATCCTTAATGGCCTCAGAAAGACCATTTCTGAAGTTTGCAGCCAGGGCGCACTCATTCCACTGAGTAAGCACCGACCATTTCCGAAATTTTTGACAATATATTTCCGCTTCATCATGCCCCTGAGAGAGGGCTAATAAAGCCTTTTCAGCCTGAATCTCTAGGTTAGGTTCCTCATAGAGCAATCCCAATGCCAGAAAAAACGCATCCACACTGAGCAATGCAGGATCCCCTGGTGCCAATGCAAATGCCCAATTCTGAGGGTCGCCCCGCAGGAAAGATATTACAATCTTGACCTGTTGAGCAGGGTCTCCAGAGGAGCGAGATTTTAAAGAAAGAAACAATTTACAATTGTTCCTGAAATTCAGGAAGGTAGATCTATCTCCAGAAAAGAACTCTGGAATAGGAATTCTAGGTTCAGACATGGGAGTGTGAACAACAAAATCCTGTATGTTTTGAACTTTTGCCGCGAGATTACTCAGGCTGGAAGCCAAACTCTGGACATCCATGTTAAACAGCCAAGATCAGAGCCATTCAAGGGTTAAGAGGAGGTAAGAAGCAGCTAGACAGCAATTAAGGGCTAGGCAGCAAAACTCTGAAGGGGAAAAAAAATAAAAAATTTCCCTTAAACACTTCTTTTTCTCCTGCTTCAGCCCAAACAATTAACACTTTGTGGGCCGGCTATACTGTCATGAATCCCCAATGGCTAGGGATAGCACAGGACAAGCAAAGTACAAATAGATAACGGACGAGCTCTAGGGTGATGGAACCTGGGCTGACCGCTGCCCTACGCCTGACAAACGCAACTAGAGATAGCCAGGGAGCGTGCCTACGTTGGTTCTAGACGCCACGCACCAGCCTAAGAGCTAACTAGTACTGCAGAGAAAATAAAGACCTCACTTGCCTCCAGAGGAATGAACCCCAAAAGATATAGTTGCCCCCTCACATGTATTGACGGTGAAATGAGAGGAAGGCACACACATAGAGATGATATATATAGTTTTAGCAAATAGAGGCCCGCTGTAAACTAGAAAGCAGAACGATACAAAAGGGGACTGAGCGGTCAGCAAAAAACCCTAATCAAAAAAACCATCCTGAGATTACAAGAACCCATGTGCCAACTCATGGCACATGGGGAGAACCTCAGTCCACTAGAGCTACCAGCTAGCATAGAGACATAATAAGCAAGCTGGACAAAAAACCAAACAACTGAAAATCAGCACTTAGCTTATCCTGAAAGATCTGGGAGCAGGTAGGCAGGAACCAAACAGAGCACATCTGAATACATTGATAGCCGGCAAGGGAATGACAGAAAGGCCAGGTAAAATAGGAAACACCCAGCCTCTGATGGACAGGTGGAAACCAAAGGCCGCAACCCACCAAAGTCACCCAGTACCAGCAGTAACCACCAGAGGGAGCCCACAAACAGAATCCACAACACTGGGGTTTAAGGGGTTACTGTGGTGGGCAGAGGGGATGCTAGGCAAATGGGGTCCTCTGTGCTCTGAGTCTTTTGCTTCAACAATACAGCCTATCCAGGGAGAACGATGCTCAGTCTATTATTGAGTCTCTCAACAGGAATCAGGGGCTCTGCACTAATACCGTGGGTACTAGGGGCCACTAACTGTCTCTGCTTTGGCCACTGTCTCTGCTCTGTCTCCTGGGAACTGGAGACTCCGGGGTTAAATCTTTTGCAGCCTTTTCTCAGAGTGAAACTGGAAGCAGGAAGTAGGACAGTCACACTGCTGCAGGAGTCTCTGTATGTTAAGCTGGCAGTCTCTCTGCAGTAGCAATGCTACACACACACAGGGCAGCTTACTTGTCACACTCAGGGAGCCTTGGCTTGTCACTGCGGTCACCAGGACTGTATGCTCGGGTCACTGTCTCTGCCATGTCAGGGGAAAAGTCTTCTCTGATTACGGGGGGCTTCCGAGTCCACACCCTCACATATGGCCTTCACTATGGTGAGTATCTCAGCCTCAGTGCCCTCACAGGGAGCACTCTCTTGTGGGGAGCGTGGCACTGCAGCCTGATCTCTCTCTGGTGCGCTGTCCCCTCTGTCTCGCACTCTCTGCTCTCCCACTCTTTTCTGACCTCACTCCTCTCTCTTCCTCTCCACCCCCAGCAGTCGCATGGTCTCCTCTGTCCAGGGCAGAAAGTCCTCCTCCAACAATCCAGCTGTCCGACTAAGTGGTTCCAGGTAAGGAGCAGGGAAAGCAACCTCCTTTGGGCTCGTCTTCACCCCTTACATTGGGGCTGAGTTTGTTATGTTGAGCTCTTCCTTCAGGTTAATGAATCCATCTTCTACCAGGTCTGGGCATGTCTCCTTCTCACTCTCAGTGTTGAGGGATTGCTGATACCACAGCGTTGTTTTCTCTCTTAAGTTACAGGTGATCAAGGCGTTCTATCTTGACAGTACGATGCGACCCTTTCATTCTGACACAGTCCTGTTGATCGATTCTGCTGTAAACGGGCACTATATTTCCCCTTGAAGCCAATAGTTCCTTTTCCAGTCTTTCAGTTTTAGGACACACTTATTGTTCTGTCTCTTTCTCACATGTACAAGTCTCTCTTCACTTCCTGAACAGAGACTTCCTGCTTCTTGTTCAAAGCAACACACTGCAGGCTGCAGGGGTTAAAAGGACTAGTCCAAGTGCACACAAATCAGAGGGGAGCATCATCTCTCAAACTCACAGTGTAATTCAGTTCTTGGCATGGGCTAACCCCCTACATGCCACCACACTTAAAGGTGGTCATCCTCAGCTTTGTTGTATAGTCCTGGGAGAAGGATAAAAGGCTCTATGCAACTGTTTACACAGCAGTGGTCCATTGTCCACAATACATACAGGCGGACCAAATGAACTGATCAGCATAATATCTATTTGGTGGAACCCCTGCAAAAGGTCTACTGAATTTTCAGAGGTCTTGACTATCTTCAATGGGAGTAGTAATGGTAGGACTGCTCTTTACAGCAGAAAGATTGGGCAGAGTCGGTGGGGACCTTCCGCAGTCTCAGGAACGGTCTACCAGTCTACACTCAATTCACTGTCAGGGAAATTTGGAACAGATGAAGGAACAGGAGGAGCCACTCTCAGAGCAGATGTGGGATCTTCAGATCAGCATGGCTGTAACATATTCCTGTGTAGAGTTCTTGGATCAGTTTCCTAATTTTCAAACTATACTTCACACACAGGGCTGTTGGGGTACACTCTCTTGATTACTTTATATGGTTGCACCTCCTCACATTCACTCAGCTTGCCTTTGAGATGTTTTTCCCGCACCAGCACCTGGTCACCAGGCTGAAGCAGAACTTCCTGAATTGGAGGTCGGCTGCTATAGAGCTTCTCTTGTAACCCCTGGCCTGCTAGCTGGCAGATGGTCTGGAGCCGCTGACGATGTTATTTTACCCATGAGATTTTAGATCATTCTGCGAGATCCTCTAGCTTTTCCAGATTTAGTTCAACGATTTCTTGTCCGCCTCCACCAAACAGTCGCATGTATGATGTATAACCCCAAACAGTGTGGCCAAGATTGTTATAGGTCCAGATCAATTTGAGCAAGTAGTCAGGCCAATTTGCTTTCTTGTCTTCCTCTATTGTTCTCAAAATTTGAAGCAGACTGTGGTAAAAGCGCTCACAGGTTCAATTCCCTTGGGGTTGGTATGGGGTTGTCCTGGATCTTTGAATGCCATACAGTTCCTCCATCAGTTTACCCTGAAAACATCCACCTGAGACACCTGTAAACCATGATGGCTCACACAGCAGACTCAGCTGTCTGGTACTGAATTGAGGTGACCACTGCAAACTGGAGAAGGGGTCAGCCATGCCCAGGCAGCAATGTGGACCTCTAGTTGATTGTCCCACGAGGAGGTAGTCTATCATTAAAACTTCAAGCAGTACCTTGGTCTGGATGATCTGACTGATGCACTCTGTTCTGTGCTTTTGGTGAGGCCACGCACTTGGCACTGTCGGCCAACTTCCTCAACTGTGGCCTCCAGCAGTGGCAATATATGTAATGCTGCAGTCACCAGTAGGTCTTTCCAAATCCAAAGTGGGCTCCGAACTCATGAGCCTCTTTGGCAATTCCTCGTGCCATCCTTCCAGGGATTACTACTTGCTACATTGCCTCTAAGTCAGCAGGGTGTTGGCACTTGCTTTATAGAACAGCTCATTGAACTTCCAAACTGTCCCACTTGTACAGCACAGACTTCATCTCGACATCTAGGTCAGCGCTTTCTTCTTTGTTGGATACCTTTGGCTGGGCTACTCAGCCTTTCACTTGCTACAACCCTGCATCTTCATCTTGTACTCGACCCCATTCTTCGTTAGTTCTCTCTAGTGACTTGGGTAGAAAGCGAGCCTCCCCAATTGACTGTGGGAATTTGTGTGAGTCTGGAATTTCCTTTTCTTCCAGGTGTTCATCAAGGTCCCTTTCCGGACTTTCAAAGGTTACCCATGACAGGCCATCTGCATTGGTGTTCTCCATGGCAGAGCAGTAGCAGATACAGAAGTCATATTTTGCGAGGAGAGCTGCCCAATCTTGCTCCAGGGCTTTCAGCTTGGCAGTATCCAGATGGGTCAGCGGATTGTTGTCAATTCACACAAGGATCTTGGCCCCAATCAGGTATTCCACAAACTTCTCAATCATGGCCCACACCAGGGCAAGGAGTTCCAGCCAGAAGGAAATGTAGAGGTGAGGGTTTCGCTCCACATGCCGTAGGGACCCCCTGGCATAGGTGATAACTCTTTCATGCCCATCTTGTATCTGCAATAGGACTGTCCTGATGTTATGACCCCAATGGCGAGGGTCTCAGAGGAACAAGTAAGTCTGCGAAGTACAAAAATCCAGCTCATAGGGCAGTGGTAACTGGGTTGACCATATATCTACTCCTAACGCCAACACTAGAAGTAGCCGGGGAACATGCCTACGTTGGTCGCTAGATGTCTCGCGCCAGCCGGAGGACTAACTACCCCTAGAAGAGGAAAACAAAGACCTCTCTTGCCTCCAGAGAATAGACCCCAAAAGTTGGATACAAGCCCCCCACAAATAATAACGGTGAGGTAAGAGGAAATGACAAACCCAGAGATGAACTAGGTTTAGCAAAGAGAGGCCCACTTACTAATAGCAGAATGTAGTAAGATAACTTATATGGTCAACAAAAACCCTATCAAAAATCCACACTGGAAATTCTAGAACCCCCGAACCGTCTAACGGCCCGGGGGGAGAACTCCAGCCTCCCTAGAGCTTCCAGCAAGGTTAGAATGCAGATTATGTACAAGCTGGACAAAAATGCAAACAAAAACAAATAGCAAAAAGCAAGAAAGCAGACTTAGCTTAATCTAGCAGGAACCAGGATCAGTAGACAAGAGCACAACAGATTAGCTCTGATTACAACGTTTCCAGGCATTGAACTGAAGGTCCAGGGAGCTTATATAGCAACACCCCTGACCTAACGACCCAGGTGAGCATACAAGGGATGGCAGACATTCCCAGAGTCAAATCACTAGTAACCACTAGAGGGAGCCAAAAAGGTAAATTCACAACAGTACCCCCCCTTAGTGAGGGGTCACCGAACCCTCACCAAGACCACCAGGGCGATCAGGATGAGCGGTGTGAAAGGCACAAACCAAATCGGCCGCATGCACATCAGAGGTGACCACCCAGGAATTATCCTCCTGACCATAGCCCTTCCACTTGACCAGGTACTGAAGCCTCCGCCTGGAGAGACGAGAATCTAAGATCTTCTCCACCACGTACTCCAACTCGCCCTCAACCAACACCGGAGCAGGAGGCTCAGCAGAAGGGACCACAGGCACAACGTACCGCCGCAACAAGGACCTATGAAATACGTTGTGAATGGCAAACGACACCGGAAGATCCAGGCGAAAGGATACAGGATTAAGGATTTCCAATATCTTGTAAGGACCAATGAAGCGAGGCTTAAATTTGGGAGAGGAGACCTTCATAGGAACAAATCGAGAAGACAGCCATACCAAATCCCCAACGCGAAGTCGGGGACCCACACCGCGGCGGCGGTTGGCAAAACGCTGAGCCTTCTCCTGTGACAACTTCAAGTTGTCCACCACATGACTCCAGATCCGCTGCAACCTATCCACCACAGAATCCACCCCAGGACAGTCAGAAGGCTCCACATGTCCCGAGGAAAAACGAGGATGGAGACCAGAGTTGCAGAAAAATGGCGAAACCAAGGTGGCGGAACTAGCCCGATTATTAAGGGCAAATTCAGCCAACGGCAAGAAGGTCACCCAATCATCCTGATCAGAAGAGACAAAACACCTCAAATAAGCCTCCAGAGTCTGATTAGTTCGCTCCGTTTGTCCGTTAGTCTGGGGATGAAAAGCGGACGAAAACGACAAATCAATGCCCATCCTAGCACAAAAGGATCGCCAGAACCTGGAAACAAACTGGGATCCTCTGTCCGACACAATATTCTCAGGAATGCCGTGCAAACGAACCACGTTCTGGAAGAACACAGGAACCAGATCAGAAGAGGAGGGCAGCTTAGGCAAAGGAACCAAATGGACCATCTTGGAGAAACGATCACATATCACCCAGATGACAGACATGCCCTGAGACACCGGAAGATCAGAAATGAAATCCATAGAGATGTGTGTCCAAGGTCTCTTCGGGACAGGCAAGGGCAAGAGCAACCTGCTGGCACGAGAACAGCAAGGCTTAGCTCGAGCACAAGTTCCACAGGACTGCACAAATGACCGCACATCCCTTGACAAGGAAGGCCACCAAAAGGACCTGGCCACCAGATCTCTGGTGCCAAAAATTCCCGGGTGCCCTGCCAACACTGAGGAATGAACCTCGGAAATGACTCTGCTGGTCCATTTAGCAGGCACAAACAATCTGTCAGATGGACAAGAGTCAGGCCTACCAGCCTGAAATCTCTGCAACACACGCCGCAGATCAGGAGAAATAGCTGACAAGATAACTCCTTCCTTAAGAATACCCACAGGTTCAGCGACTCCAGGAGCATCAGGCACAAAGCTCCTAGACAGAGCATCGGCCTTCACATTCTTAGAACCTGGTAAATACGAGACCACAAAGTCAAAACGGGAGAAAAACAATGACCAGCGGGCCTGTCTAGGATTCAGGCGTTTAGCAGACTCGAGATACATCAGATTTTTGTGATCAGTCAAGACCACCACACGATGCTTAGCACCCTCGAGCCAATGACGCCACTCCTCAAATGCCCACTTCATGGCCAACAACTCCCGATTGCCCACATCATAATTTCGCTCTGCCGGCGAAAACTTCCTGGAGAAAAAGGCACAAGGTCTCATAGTAGAGCAACCAGGGCCTCTCTGCGACAAAACGGCCCCTGCCCCAATCTCCGAAGCATCCACCTCCACCTGAAAGGGAAGTGAGGTGTCAGGTTGGCACAAAACAGGCGCCGAAGTAAACCGGCGTTTCAACTCCTGGAAAGCCTCCACGGCAGCAGGAGCCCAGTTAGCTACATCAGAGCCTTTCTTGGTCATATCCGTCAATGGTTTAACAACGCTAGAAAAATTTGCGATAAAACGACGGTAGAAGTTAGCAAAACCCAAGAACTTCTGAAGACTCTTAACTGACGAGGGTTGAGTCCAATCATGAATAGCTCGGACCTTGACTTGGTCCATCTCCACAGCAGAAGGGGAAAAAATAAACCCCAAAAAGGGAACCCTCTGTACACCAAAGAGACACTTTGAGCCTTTAACAAACAAAGAATTTTCACGCAAAATCTTAAAAACCATCCTGACCTGCTCCACATGCGAGTCCCAATCATCAGAAAAAAACAGAATATCATCCAGATAAACAATCAAAAATTTATCCAGATACTTCCGGAAAATGTCATGCATGAAGGACTGAAAAACTGAAGGTGCATTAGAGAGCCCAAATGACATCACCAAGTACTCAAAATGACCTTCGGGCGTATTGAATGCGGTTTTCCATTCATCGCCTTGCTTAATGCGCACAAGGTTGTACGCACCACGAAGGTCTATCTTGGTGAACCACTTGGCACCTTTAATCCGGGCAAACAAGTCTGACAACAGCGGCAAAGGATACTGAAATTTGACAGTGATCTTGTTTAAAAGCCGATAGTCAATACAAGGCCTCAAAGATCCGTCCTTTTTGGCCACAAAAAAGAATCCCGCACCAAGAGGGGAAGAAGAAGGACGGATATGCCCCTTCTCAAGAGACTCCTTGATATATGAACGCATCGCGGTATGTTCAGGTACCGACAAATTAAACAGTCTCCCCTTAGGAAACTTACTGCCAGGAATCAAATCTATTGCACAGTCACATTCCCTATGAGGAGGCAGTGCACTGGACTTAGACTCGCTGAAGACATCCTGATAATCAGACAAATACGCCGGAACTTCCGAAGGCGTAGAAGAAGCAATAGACAAGGGCAGGGAATCTCCATGAATACCATGGCAGCCCCAACTTGACACCGACATTGCCTTCCAGTCCAAGACTGGATTATGGGTCTGTAACCATGGCAAACCCAAAACAACCAAATCATGCATCTTATGCAGAACAAGAAAACGTATCACCTCCCGATGTTCGGGAGTCATGCACATGGTAACCTGTGTCCAAAACTGCGGTTTATTTTTTGCCAAAGGCGTAGCATCAATCCCCCTAAGAGGGTAGGATTTTCTAATGGCTCCAGAACAAAACCGCAGCGCTTGGCAAATGACAGATCCATCAGACTCAGGGCAGCACCTGAGTCTACAAACGCCATGACAGGATACGATGACAATGAGCAAATCAAAGTTACAGATAGAATAAATTTAGGTTGCAAATTACCAATGGCGACAGGACTAACAACCCTAGTAAGACGTTTAGAGCATGCTGAGATAACATGTGTAGAATCACCACAGTAGTAACACAAGCCATTCTGGCGTCTATGAATTTTCCGCTCATTTCTAGTCAGGATTCTATCACATTGCATTAAATCAGGTGCCTGTTCAGACAACACCATAAGGGAATTTGCAGTTTTGCGCTCCCGCAACCTCCGGTCGATTTGAATTGCCAGGGCCATGGAATCATTCAGACCTGTGGGAATGGGAAAACCCACCATCACATTCTTAATGGCTTCAGAAAGGCCATTTCTGAAATTTGCAGCCAATGCACACTCGTTCCACTGGGTCAGCACGGACCATTTCCGAAATTTTTGGCAATACACTTCAGCCTCGTCCTGGCCCTGAGACATAGCCAGCAAGGCTTTTTCTGCCTGAATCTCAAGATTGGGTTCCTCATAAAGCAAACCGAGCGCCAGAAAAAACGCATCAATATCAGCCAATGCCGGATCTCCTGGCGCCAGCGAGAAGGCCCAATCCTGAGGGTCGCCCCGTAAAAAAGAAATAACAATTTTCACTTGCTGAGCGGAGTCTCCAGATGAACAGGGTCTCAGGGACAAAAACAATTTACAATTATTCCTGAAATTTCTAAATTTAAATCGGTCTCCGGAAAACAGTTCAGGAATCGGTATCTTAGGTTCTGACATAGGATTTCTGATAACATAATCTTGTATGCCCTGCACACGAGCAGTAAGCTGGTCCACACCTGTAATCAAGGTCTGGACATTCATGTCTGCAGCAAACACAAGCCACTCAGAGGTAAAGGGGAAAAGAAAAAAAAAATGAGAAAGAGAAAAAAAAAACTCAGAATTTTCTTTCTTATAATCCCGCTTCTGCAATGCATTTAACATTTAATACTGGCCTGGCAAACTGTTATGACCCCAATGGCGAGGGTCTCAGAGGAACAAGTAAGTCTGCGAAGTACAAAAATCCAGCTCATAGGGCAGTGGTAACTGGGTTGACCATATATCTACTCCTAACGCCAACACTAGAAGTAGCCGGGGAACATGCCTACGTTGGTCGCTAGATGTCTCGCGCCAGCCGGAGGACTAACTACCCCTAGAAGAGGAAAACAAAGACCTCTCTTGCCTCCAGAGAATAGACCCCAAAAGTTGGATACAAGCCCCCCACAAATAATAACGGTGAGGTAAGAGGAAATGACAAACCCAGAGATGAACTAGGTTTAGCAAAGAGAGGCCCACTTACTAATAGCAGAATGTAGTAAGATAACTTATATGGTCAACAAAAACCCTATCAAAAATCCACACTGGAAATTCAAGAACCCCCGAACCGTCTAACGGCCCGGGGGGAGAACTCCAGCCTCCCTAGAGCTTCCAGCAAGGTTAGAATGCAGATTATGTACAAGCTGGACAAAAATGCAAACAAAAACAAATAGCAAAAAGCAAGAAAGCAGACTTAGCTTAATCTAGCAGGAACCAGGATCAGTAGACAAGAGCACAACAGATTAGCTCTGATTACAACGTTGCCAGGCATTGAACTGAAGGTCCAGGGAGCTTATATAGCAACACCCCTGACCTAACGACCCAGGTGAGCATACAAGGGATGGCAGACATTCCCAGAGTCAAATCACTAGTAACCACTAGAGGGAGCCAAAAAGGTAAATTCACAACACCTGAGTCCATAGAAACTGCCATCAGTGTATAAGAGGAACAGCCTATATGCTTAAGCCAGGATGGGGGCCAATGTCAGGGCTTATTTCATGGTCTGAAAGGCCTCCTTCTGCTTCTGTTCCAAGGTATAGTTTGATTTTTGAGTACTCCAGTTGTCCTCCTTAGCAGCTCATTCAGAGAGCTTGCTATTTTCACATAGTCCTTGATGAATCATCGATAGTACCCGGCCAATCTAAGGAAGGCTTTCAACTCCCACATGGTTCTGGGTGCTAGCCATTGCTGTATCGCAGCTACTTTGACTTGGGAAGGCAGGACTACATCCTGGGACACCTTATGGCCCAGGTATGTGATCTCCTTCTTGAAAAGTTTACACTTCTTTGGCTTTACCTTCAGGCCATGGGCTCATAATTGCCCAAGTACCTGTGGGAGTATCAGGTGTTCCTGAAAAGTAGCTGAGTACACAATGATATTTTCCAGGTATATCAGAGAGGCTTCAAAGTTCAAGTGGCCCAGTCACTTTTCCATCAGCTGCTGGAACATACACAATGAATTGGATAGTCCGAATAGCATTGTAATAATTATAGGGGATAACTCAGGAGACTCTTTGCGTGGAACAAGACAACTACAGGACACAGTTTTATAAGTGGTAAAGTCTATATTAACACATGGTGATTCAAACAGGTGCAGAGAGAAACTCAAGTCCACAACACTTGGTTTAAATATTAAACGCAGCTTACCAGTATATAGGAAACTTCAGAGGAAAATGCAATCACGCAGAAAGTCTATGAAGCACAGTTATTCTTGAGGATACTTGACACGAATAAATCCTTGTCTTAGTCCAAACACAGATAGATAAGCTTATAAGGCAGTTCAAATAATATCTTAGCTCAACCAGGGAGGCCTGGTTAATAGTCTCAGATTTTTGCAGAGCAGCAAACGCTTACATGTCCAGCAAATGCAGATGGAAGTAAATACGAGCAGCAAATGAAGGAGGATTACTGGAACTGGTGTATGCGGCAGGAACTCAGAGCAGAGTAGCAGGATCACCACACAGGTTCACAGGAGCAGGTATATAGCCAGGGAGTAATCAGAGGTCAGGAGCTGGATGCAAGGCAGAATACTCTAGCACAGACTGAAGGCTGGGGTGGAGTTTTATAGCAGGAATACACAGTGCACATGAGACCAATGATGCCATCTTGGAAAAGGGCAGCAATGCACAAAAGGTAAAAAATGTTCAGAGTCCTGACAAGCATTCTAATAAATTCAAACAGTCCTATGGAGAGTACGAAAGCTGTCTTTGCCTTGTCTTTTTCTGCCAGTACCTGACAGTGCCTGCTAACTAGACCCATAGTGGAGAAGTATTTAGCCTTCACTAGGTCCTTCAAGGACTCTTTGATGCGGGGAAGGGGGTATGAGTCTTGTATGGTACATGCATTCAACCGTCGATATTCCACACAAAAACAAATGGTTCCATCCTTCTACCTGAAAAGCAGCACTGGGGCTGCCCATGGACTCTGACTACTTAGCACCACTTCCAAATCCAACATCTGTTTCAACAAGGTCTTCACCTCCTGGTACAGCTTGGGAGGTACTTGTCGATATCTTTCTCAAATCATAGAAGTATCCCTGTTGGTCTCTCATGGGTGATGGCGTCTGTGCAGCCAAAGTCATCAGCATGGTAGGCAAATGCAGCTTGATTCTCCCACAGCATTGCTTCAACTACTTGTAAATGATCTGGATCAAAAGCCTTCACATATACCCCCATTTGGGCCAAGATGGATCACCCATTCCATTCGGGGTCAGGGCATCTTCCATTTCACGCATGGCTGCTAACCTCAAGACCACATCATCTACTGGGGCCAGGGTCACTTTTTTCAGACTCAACAGTTCACTTTGATGTAGGTACGCACAAGCCAGCTCCACTACTGGGGTTAAGCAGACTTCTCTCTGTCCCAAATTAACGGCAATGCAAAGTTCAATACAAACAATGTGAACAATTTCTACAAACTACTCTTTTCTAACTTCCTACCTGACTTCTGATAATTGGGCCTCACTGCAATAGTGACCTAGCTAAAGAACCCTTCTCTACACCTTAACACAGTTGAACACCTGTGTCACACGTAAGAGAAAGTCTGATAGCTTGTGCTTGGTCCTGATGTAGTGGAGCCAAGTTTGTTGAGATGAGCTTTTCCTTTAGGTTAATGGATCCGTCTTGTTCCGGGTCCGGGCAAGTCTTGTCCCCGCTTTCAATGTTGAGGGATTACAAGTATCACAAAGTTCTTTTCTCTCTCAGGTTACAGGTGTTTGGGGAGAACCACCGTGGACAGCAGTCTGAGCAGTCTCTTCTTATATCAGTACTCCTGTTAGTTCCAGTATTAGATCAGAATAACCACTGGTGGCACATTTTCCTACAATGTAAGCGAGCACAGAGCATACTACTGCACATGCTTGAAGCCTCCTTTCCTTAGATTCAAGGACAGTTTTCTGTTATTGTAATCAGGCTGCAGCCATGTTAATTCTATAGTGATTACCTCCCTAGACAAAACAATTGTTATTTGTTAATTAAAGGTGTTTAGGAATTCCAAAAATATGACATTTTCTTTATTTATTTAGTTTCTTTTTCTGTTCCTGGAGAAACTATTTTAGGGGCTTGCAGAAATCCATGGGCTTATTTATTATCATCTGAAACTTAACTTTTAAGTAGACCAGGCAGAAGATGTTCAAAATTTATCACAGTAGATCTTGCTATACGATTAATTTGGTGCATTATTTTAGACAAATTAGACAGTTTTTATGCCTAAATTTGCATCAATTTCTCTATACTACTCCATCTTTTAAGTTTAGTGGGGCATAAATATTGCTTTACCATTGAATTAATCTGGCCCACGATATATCTGACAGTTCTTTAAACAAATTAGGCCAGGATTCCTGCACATTTAACTTAGTAAATGTACTCTATGAGCTTGCCCCAAAAAACACTCGTAGAACTGATTTCCAGTCACAATTTTTTGTTAATCTAAAAGCAAATTTCTTGTTAAAATCTAGTATATTCAAAATTTTACACTATGGGTACATTCAGACATGCAAAAAATAATGCTCCAAATTATTGGCAAAATCTGCATGCAATATATGCTGATTTTATCAAGATTTTGCTACAAGAATTTTATTCTTTGCATCGAAAAAGGAAGAAATAAGTGGCTAAATCAGCGGCAATTTTTCAACATCATATGCATGCTGAGGATTAGAACATCTACTACATGTCGTGAAATGTGCCCCCTATCTGAAGAAGCCAGTCAGGCGAAACGGCGCTGTCGGGGTCGCTGTGGAACATCTCCCACCAGCAGGGCCGGACTGGGACTAAAATTCAGCCCTGGCATTTGAAGTTACACAGGCCCACTTGTCACATGGTGACTGTATAATATCTTTGTACACTTGTAGGCAGGGCCGGTTTTAGGCAAAGTGGGGCCCTAGGCAAAGTTTAAAATGGGTCCCCAAATGCTAACATATTGCACATCACACAGAAGCCTTTCTGTTGTATTTACGTGCGCTGAGTTCAGGCTGCTAAACGAGTTTGATCGACAATACTGAAGTTGTTCAACGCTTGTTTCCCGGCCTCTTTCCACCAGCTGAGGAATAATGATGAGACAGAACGATCACTAATAGATCACCATACAGTATCATGTTTTCAGCAGCACATCTACAGTTTACACTGGCAATGTGCTGCTGACAACAAGGCTTTTTGTTCCAGCAAAAACAATCCGAATATGCAGCATTTTACTTGTTTAGTAAAATACACCCCATAGTCCTCCATATATTATAATGTGCTCCATAGTCCTCCATATAGTATAATACACTCCCTATAGTCCTCCATATATTAAAATACACTGCTCAGTCCTCCACATAGTATAATACACTCCTCATAGTCCTCCATATAGCATAATACAATCCTCATAGTCCTCCATATAGCATAATACAATCCTCATAGTGCTCCATATAGTATAATGCACCGCCACAGTCATCCATGTAGTACAATTCACTTCCCATAGTATAATGCACCCCATAGTTCTTCATATAGTATAACGTATTCCCCATAGTCCTCGATACAGTATAATGCAGCCCACATATAGTATAATGCAGCCACCCCAGAGTATAATGCAGCCACCCCAGAGTATAATGCAGCCACCCCAGAGTATAATGCAGCCACCCCACAGAGTATAATGCAGCCACCCCAGAGTATGTAACCCCCATAGAATATAATACAGCCCACCTCCCCATAATATATAATGTAGCCCCCCCATAGAATATAATGCAGCCCCCCATAGTATATAACGCAGCCTCCCCCATAGAATATAATATACCCCCACAATAGTATATAACACAGCCACATAGTACATAACATGGCCTCCCCCATAGAATATAATATACTCCCCATAGTATATAGCAAAGCCCGCATATTATATAGCACAAACCGCATAGTATACAGCACAGCCTGCATACTATAGCACAGCTCGCGTAGTAGATAACACAGCCCACACAGCAGTATTCAGCACAGACCACACAGTAGTATACAGCACAGACCACACAGTAGTATACAGCACAGCCCACGTAGAAGTATACAGCACAGTCCACACAGTAGTATACAGCACAGCCCACAGAGTAATATATACAGCACAGCCCACAAAGTAATATATACAGCACAGCCCACAAAGTAATATATACAGCACAGCCCACAGAGAACTATATACAGCACAGCCCACAGAGAACTATATACAGCACAGCCCACAGAGAACTATATAAAGCACAGCCCAGAGTACTATATACAGCACAGCCCAGAGTACTATATAAAGCACAGCCCAGAGAGTACTATATACAGCACAGCCCAGAGAGTACTATATACAGCACAGCCCAGAGAGTACTATATACAGCACAGCCCACAGAGTACTATATACAGCACAGCCCACAGAGTACTATATACAGCACAGCCCACAGAGTACTATACACAGCACAGCCCACAGAGTACTATATACAGCACAGCCCACAGAGTACTATATACAGCACAGCCCACAGAGTACTATATACAGCACAGCCCACAGAGTACTATATACAGCACAGCCCACAGAGAACTATATACAGCACAGCCCAGAGAACTATATACAGCACACAGTAGTATACAGCACAGAGCACAGCCCACAGAGAACTATATACAGCCCACAGTAGTATACAGCACAGAGCACAGCCCACAGAGAACTATATACAGCACAGAGCACAGCCCACAGAGAACTATATACAGCCCACAGAAGCATACAGCACAGAGCACAGCCCACAGATAACTATATACAGCCCACAGTAGTATACAGCACAGAGCACAGCCCACAGAGAACTATATACAGCACAGAGCACAGCCCACAGAGAACTATATACAGCCCACAGTAGCATACAGCACAGAGCACAGCCCACAGATAACTATATACAGCCCACAGTAGTATACAGCACAGAGCACAGCCCACAGAGAACTATATACAGCACAGAGCACAGCCCACAGAGAACTATATACAGCCCACAGTAGCATACAGCACAGAGCACAGCCCACAGATAACTATATACAGCCCACAGTAGTATACAGCACAGAGCACAGCCCACAGAGAACTATATACAGCACAGAGCACAGCCCACAGAGAACTATATACAGCCCACAGTAGCATACAGCACAGAGCACAGCCCACAGATAACTATATACAGCCCACAGTAGTATACAGCACAGAGCACAGCCCACAGAGAACTATATACAGCACAGAGCACAGCCCACAGAGAACTATATACAGCCCACAGTAGCATACAGCACAGAGCACAGCCCACAGATAACTATATACAGCCCACAGTAGTATACAGCACAGAGCACAGCCCACAGAGAGCTATATACAGCCCACAGTAGTATACAGCACAGAGCACAGCCCACAGAGAACTATATACAGCCCACAGCAGTATACAGCACAGAGCACAGCCCACAGAGAACTATATACAGCCCACAGCAGTTTACAGCACAGAGCACAGCCCACAGAGAACTATATACAGCCCACAGTAGTATACAGCACAGAGCACAGCCCACAGAGAACTATATACAGCCCACAGTATACAGCACAGAGCACAGCCCACAGAGAACTATATACAGCCCACAGCAGTATACAGCACAGAGCACAGCCCACAGAGAACTATATATAGCACAGAGCACACAGTAGTATACAGCACAGAGCACAGCCCACAGAGAGCTATATACAGCCCACAGCAGTATACAGCACAGAGCACAGCCCACAGAGAACTATATACAGCCCACAGCAGTATACAGCACAGAGCACAGCCCACAGAGAACTATATATAGCACAGAGCACACAGTAGTATACAGCACAGAGCACAGCCCACAGAGAGCTATATACAGCCCACAGCAGTATACAGCACAGAGCACAGCCCACAGAGAACTATATACAGCACAGAGCACAGCCCACAGAGAACTATATACAGCCCACAGTAGCATACAGCACAGAGCACAGCCCACAGATAACTATATACAGCCCACAGTAGTATACAGCACAGAGCACAGCCCACAGAGAACTATATACAGCACAGAGCACAGCCCACAGAGAACTATATACAGCCCACAGTAGCATACAGCACAGAGCACAGCCCACAGATAACTATATACAGCCCACAGTAGTATACAGCACAGAGCACAGCCCACAGAGAACTATATACAGCACAGAGCACAGCCCACAGAGAACGATATACAGCCCACAGTAGCATACAGCACAGAGCACAGCCCACAGATAACTATATACAGCCCACAGTAGTATACAGCACAGAGCACAGCCCACAGAGAGCTATATACAGCCCACAGTAGTATACAGCACAGAGCACAGCCCACAGAGAACTATATACAGCCCACAGCAGTATACAGCACAGAGCACAGCCCACAGAGAACTATATACAGCCCACAGCAGTATACAGCACAGAGCACAGCCCACAGAGAACTATATACAGCCCACAGTAGTATACAGCACAGAGCACAGCCCACAGAGAACTATATACAGCCCACAGTATACAGCACAGAGCACAGCCCACAGAGAACTATATACAGCCCACAGCAGTATACAGCACAGAGCACAGCCCACAGAGAACTATATATAGCACAGAGCACACAGTAGTATACAGCACAGAGCACAGCCCACAGAGAGCTATATACAGCCCACAGCAGTATACAGCACAGAGCACAGCCCACAGAGAACTATATACAGCCCACAGCAGTATACAGCACAGAGCACAGCCCACAGAGAACTATATATAGCACAGAGCACACAGTAGTATACAGCACAGAGCACAGCCCACAGAGAGCTATATACAGCCCACAGCAGTATACAGCACAGAGCACAGCCCACAGAGAACTATATACAGCCCACAGTAGTATACAGCACAGAGCACAGCCCAGAGAGCTATATACAGCCCACAGTAGTATACAGCACAGAGCACAGCCCACAGAGAGCTATATACAGCCCACAGCAGTATACAGCACAGAGCACAGCCCACAGAGAACTATATACTGCCCACAGTAGTATACAGCACAGAGCACAGCCCACAGAGAACTATATACAGCCCACAGCAGTATACAGCACAGAGCACAGCCCACAGAGAACTATATACAGCCCACAGCAGTATACAGCACAGAGCACAGCCCACAGAGAACTATATACAGCCCACAGCAGTATACAGCACAGAGCACAGCCCACAGAGAACTATATACAGCCCACAGTAGTATACAGCACAGAGCACAGCCCACAGAGAGCTATATACAGCCCACAGCAGTATACAGCACAGAGCACAGCCCACAGAGAACTATATACAGCCCACAGCAGTATACAGCACAGCCCACAGAGAACTATATACAGCCCACAGCAGTATACAGCACAGAGCACAGCCCACAGAGAACTATATACAGCCCACAGCAGTATACAGCACAGCCCACAGAGAACTATATACAGCCCACAGCAGTATACAGCACAGAGCACAGCCCACAGAGAACTATATACAGCTCACAGTAGTATACAGCACAGAGCACAGCCCACAGAGAGCTATATACAGCCCACAGCAGTATACAGCACAGAGCACAGCCCACAGAGAACTATATACAGCCCACAGCAGTATACAGCACAGCCCACAGATAACTATATACAGCCCACAGCAGTATACAGCACAGAGCACAGCCCACAGAGAACTATATACAGCCCACAGCAGTATACAGCACAGAGCACAGCCCACAGAGAACTATATACAGCCCACATCTCTTCTCTTCCTCCCCTCACCTCCTCCGAGAATGGCCCCACAGTCCAGAAAAAAAAAAACTCTCCTCACCTCTCCTCGTGCCCAGCGTTGCTTCCTGGTTCCTGCTCCTGTCTCAGCAGCTGCAGTCTGCCCGGGACACAGCAGGTGCGCGATGATATGACATCATCGCGCACCCGCAGTGTCAGAGGCAGAGCGGGGAATGATGGGAGAGGAGCGTCTGTTGACACTCTCTCCTCCATCATTGCATTCAACTGTACCGGCGTCTATACGCCGGTATAGTTGAATGCGACGGCGGGGGCGGCGGATTGAGCGGCCCACCACTGGCACCGGCCCTTCTGGCATTTGCCAGAAGTGCCCTATGGCCAGTCCGGCCCTGCCCACCAGGACAGTCATTTGTAAGTTTACTATTTGTTTCTCAACAATGGCGTGCCATATGCTAGCACACTGCATAGTGGTGTATAGAGAGATTTATCAGGTTAAGCATTAGAGCACTTTAGGTCTGGCAAGTTATAGGTGACTATTGAGGTTAATTATACTTGGCACCATAGGAACTGTTGTTTCCTGTCCATTTGATTGTATTTAATATACCTCTTTTAGTACTTTCTTGCTTTTGTAGAGAATTGATTATTTTTGCATTTCCTGGTGTGGTTATTGTTCCCAGCCATTTTTATGAGCTTTACCCTGCTTTTTTCAACATATTTTGTATTTTATTATGTTCATTAAAATTGGATTTTAAATTTATAGCTTATGCCTCTTTTTCCCTTTATATGTTTGGGGGAATTTTTTGTCTTATGTCGTGAAATGTGCAGATTTTTACAGCTATTGAAAATGTGGATCATTTGGGTCTTAAAAATCTCTCTTAGTGTGCACTATACTATAATTTGTATAAAATCTTCCTTATGGAATTGGAGCGCCTCCACTGCCCCAGGGCCGAGGGGTACCCGGTACCGGGCCTCTGAGTCTCTGCTCTGGGGTTGTCACGGTGGCTAGGCCTGGTCCGTGGCCCTGCCTGTCAGGGAGACGTCCGATGAGTGAGTGGTGAACGATGGTGTAGTTGTGAAGTGCAGGTCGCGGTGAATAACGAGGACACCAGGTTGCAGTCTCTTTACCTCTTTACTGAAGGTTTTAGAGTCCTCAGTCTAGAGTGCTGTCAACAGGGCTGTCAGAGACCGGCCGGTCCAAAGGCACATCAGGAGTTCCCTTTACAGGTGGGAATCAGTGTCTACCTTCTAGCGCTGTGTGTTGTAGTCCTTCCCTGCTGAGCTCCCGGGATAGTCCTCACAACTGTTTCTGTCTGTCTCTGATGTTCGTTCTCTCCGTCCCCCAGGTGATATGGTAGGACGCACCCGTATGACGGGGTAGGCCTGGAGTTCTTCCGGGACCCTAGAGTCGCCCCTCTCCCACAGCTGCCTCCGTTGTCTGCTTAGGTGTTAAGTGAGACAGCCAACCTAGAATTGGCTGCCCTGCCGTGGTTTGCAGTAGTACTTAAGGTCTCTTACTTGCTCGGCGTTCCGGCCACCAACTGTTTGCGCCTCAGAAGGATGTTGCCTCGGTCTAACAGCACGACTCCTTCTGGTCCTAATTCCTCTTTACTGTATTCCCGTTGTTCACTGGTTAGTTCTGCTCTTAGGAGTCTGCCAGGATCCCATCCCTGACAGTTCCTCTCACTAGCTCTTCCCAGTTACTTCTCTCTGTCTTCCTGTCCAACCCCCAGTTTTACCAGAGTGTGAGGAGTGGCCTACTAGATAGGACCACCCCCCCCCCTGGTGGCCGGAGTGTGAAGTGTAGTGAGGTGTTACCTGATCAGAGAAGCTCCTTTAGTGCAATCAGACGTACCATAGCTCCCCATAGTGGCGGAGCCACAGTACTGCAACGACCAGGACTGTGGGGCACTGCACTCCCCCCCGGTTAAATCCAGTACTCCCGGACTGGGAAAACAAGAACAACAATACATGTTAACAGGAAACACACAAAATTTTTGAAATAGCATAACAAACATAACAGTGCTTCCCTTTATGGGAGGTGAGAACTCTTGAACGTTGCGAAAGTTAGGTCATGCACAGTTTATGACTCTCAGTTCAGTGCTTGAAACGGCGGGGACCCCGGGTAAACAAAGGGGCCCCCTTGTGAAAGTTTTTGAGCAATTCACTGTCCATTACTCTATTGTCCATTTTAAAACCTGTAACAAAAGATATTATACACACAACATTTTCAACTGAATAGCAGCCCCCGCTAATACCTCCAAGTTTTGTAGCGGAGAGGAGTTTGATTTTGAGTGCTGCGTGTGGACCGTCGCAGCGCAGGGGTTGCTATTGGCCTAACAGGGCCCGCTATGTTTGCTACCGCTGGTGTAGTGTACTGTCTTCTAGCTACACTTCTAGTGAGTCTGGGTAGCACTGGCAGGCTGGAGCTCTCAGGGCTGCTGCTATCAACAGTGGGTACAGCAGATTCACCGATAGCAGAGGGAGGATTGGCCGGTTCAACGGTTGGCATGGCATCTTCAGGTAAGGCTTGTTGAGGCTGCGGGGCCGGATGATCTGGTACCACCATTGTTTCTGGTGGGTCCGGCTGTGGAAACATTAGAACAGGTACCACGATGGCCTGATTTATCGGAGTCCAGGACTGGGGGAAGTCACCAAGGACGGTATGGATCATCTTCTCCTTTTCCACCGGCGGGGAGATTCCTGGGGCCGTGTCCCTCTCTCTCAACTTATCGGGGCAGACCTTAAGGTGATCCCTGGATACCGCTGTCGAGGTCTCCCCTCTGTCCTTGCTGATGAGACAGACCTTCGTGTTGTCGAAGTCGGATGGCAGGATGGTATACGGTTCCGCTTCCCATTGGTCATCGAGCTTGTGTAGTCTCCTCTTTCGTTTAAATACTTGCTCACCAGGTGACAGGGGAGTCGCAGGAGCGTGCTGGTTGTAGTCCCTTTCTTGTTTTTGCCTAGCCTGGGCGAGACTTCTTTCCACGCACTCCTGTACTTTGCGGTACCTTCGCTGCCTTTCTGCATCCCAATCTGCATCCGGTGAGGTATCTTCGGGGACTATGACCCCCATGTCCAGATCAACGGGTAACTGGCTAGGCCTTCCCCTCATTAGGTACGCTGGAGTACAGTTGGTGGAATTTACTGGGATGTGATTGTAGATATCCACCAAGTCAGGCAACTTTGTCGGCCACAGGTTCCGTTCCTCCACGGGCAAGGTCTTCAATAAGTCGATCACCACCTGGTTCATCTTTTCGCACATCCCATTGGTTTGAGGATGGTACGGCGTGGTTCGGATCTTCTTACACCCGTATAGCTGGCAGAACTCTTGGAACACTTCTGCTTCGAATGCTGGTCCCTGGTCGGTCAGTACCTTCTCCGGGTAGCCATGGGGCCTACAAAAGTACTGCTGGAAGGCCTTGGCGGCAGTCCTGGCTGTTAGATCCTTGACAGGTACAACCACCAAAAATCTGGAGTAGTGATCTACGATGGTAAGAGCGTAGATATAACCTGACCGGCTAGGTGTCAACTTCACATGATCCAGCGCGACCAGTTCGAGCGGCCGTTTGGTGATAATAGGCTGCAGGGGAGCCCGTTGGCTGCCACGGTCCTTCCTGCGTAGGCTACATGGACCGCACTCCCGACACCACTTCTCAATGGTTCTCTTCATGCCAATCCAATAGAACCTCCCTCGGAGTAGCCTCTCTAGCTTCCTCCATCCGAAGTGTCCGGCTCCATCGTGGTAGGCTCCCAGAACCATGGGTGCATCTCGCCTTGGCACCACTATCTGCCACACCAATTCATGAGTACGTGGGTCGATGCTCCTCCTGCACAGCTTGCCTTCATGGATAAACAGTTTGCTTCTCCCCTTCCACAGCTGTTGGGTTTCCTGTGGATCATCTGGGCCGGGATGCAACCCTGCCTGCGTCAAGAGCTCTTTCACCCGACGGACCGCGGGGTCGCCATCCTGAGTTTCTGCCCACCCATGATGGGGCAGGGGATTCAGCGTGGCATCCGGTTGGTGCTTGTGCCTGTCCTTTACATGATGAGAGTTCTGAGTGGCTTTGGGGCGATGGAATGCAGGCAGCTCCACCTCTTCAAGTGCCTCCGGGTCTTCTCCCGTTTCTGGCAAATTGGGCATTCGGGACAAGGCATCGGCATTGGCATTCTGGTGTCCTGCCCGGTACTTGATGGTGAAATCGTAGTTGGACAGCCGGGCCATCCATCGCTGTTCCAAGGCTCCGAGTTTGGCAGTATCCAGATGCGTTAGTGGATTGTTATCCATAAAGACGGTGAATTTCGCGGAGGCCAGGTAGTGTTTGAACCTCTCTGTCACTGCCCAGACGAGGGCAAGGAATTCCAGCTTAAAGGAACTGTAGTTGTCAGGGTTCCTTTCCGTGGGACGGAGTTTCCTGCTGGCGTAAGCGATCACCCTTTCTTTGCCCTTCTGGACCTGGGACAGCACGGCTCCTAATCCCACATTGCTGGCATCTGTGTACAGCACAAACAGTTGATCGTATTCGGGGTAAGCCAGTACCTCTTCTCCCGTCAGTGCCGACTTCAAACAGGTGAAGGATTCCTCCAGCTCCTTGTTCCAATCAAAGGGGGTGTTCCTCCCCTTGGTCTTCTTTGGTTGGCCCACCAACAGGTTTTGCAAGGGTGCGGCCTTCTTGGTGAAGTCCTTAATGAACCTCCGGTAATAGCCTACCAACCCGAGGAACTGCCGGACTTCGTGGAGGTCACTGGGCTTTGGCCAGTCCTTGATCACTGTGACCTTGTCGGGGTCTGGGGCCACTCCTTCAGCGCTCACCACATGGCCCAGGTACTGTACTTTAGGTTTCAGCAGATGACACTTGGACGGTTTCACCTTTAAGCCGAAGTTGGACAGGGCTTCAAACACCTCGGCCAGGTGCTTCAGATGGTCTTCGTAGGTCTTGGAGAAGACAATGACATCATCCAAATACAGCAGCACGGTTTCAAAGTTCATGTGTCCCAGGCAGCACTCCATCATCCTCTGGAACGTCCCGGGAGCATTGCACAATCCGAAGGGCATGTAGTTGAATTCGCAGAGACCCATTGGGGTCGTGAAGGCTGTCTTCTCTTTGTCCGCCTCTGCCACGGGAACCTGCCAGTACCCACTGGTGAGATCTAAGGTAGAGAAGCAGTTAGCAGATTTTAAGGCAGCCAGAGACTCCTCTATCCTGGGCAGTGGGTATGCGTCTTTATGTGTAATGCGATTCAACTGCCTATAATCAACACACATCCTCATTGTACCATCTTTCTTTTTGACAAGGACTAACGGAGCTGCCCAGGGGCTACAGCTGTCTCTCACCACCCCAGCCTCCTTCATCTCCCGCAACATGTCCTTGGCACACTGGTAATGAGCTGGGGGTACAGGGCGATATCTCTCTTTTATGGGTCGGTGATCTCCCGTGGGGATATGATGTTGGATCCCTTTCACCTGCCCAAAATCTAAGGGGTGTTTGCTGAATACCTGCTCGTACTCGTGTACCACCCTGTAGGCCCCCTGTTTTTGATGGGATGGGGTAGAGTCAGTGCCCACATGCAATTCCCGACACCAGTCTTTCGAGTGCTCTGCAGAACCTTTGTCCTCCGCCACGTTTGATGGGACCAAGGGTTCAGGTGTCTGTATCACACTATTATTGACAGTGAACAGTTTGGCTAGCGTGGTATACTTGGTGAGGTGAACCTCTTCCTCCCCACAATTGAGGACACATACGGGCACTCTCCCCTGGCGGACGTCGACCACCCCCCGGGCTGTCAGAACAGTAGGCCTATTGTCTGAATATACAGGTTCTACCAAGGCCTGGTAGTCCTTACCCCTGAGGCCTATGGCTGCCCGACACCATATTAACATCTCACTCCTGGGGGGTATCGCGATGGGGTTTGAATCACTCACAGTGACACGACCAATCTCACCACCAGTCAGCTCTACCTGCTGTCTCTGCATCAGAGCTCTGATTTCTTTCTGCAGGGCACGTTGTTCACTGTGGCCAGCAGTTTCTGCCACCTGTTGCAACAAAACAATAACTTCTGCAAGACAATTTTCTATAACATTAGTACCAAGAGTCATCATGGGATTACATTCTCGACGATCAATATCAACAATCACAATCCCTTGGGCTTTCAATTCCACCCGCCCCACCTTGATGGTGACCTCCTTATACCCCACTTGTGGCAACGGCTGACCATTACTGGCTATTATGGTGAAATCATCGTCAGGGCCACGAGTAATATCAGCGTCCTCCCAATACCGTTTATAAAGCACGTAAGGTATAGTCGTCACCTGAGAACCGGTGTCCAGCAAAGCGTTCAAGGGGATTCCATCAATCACTACAGGGAGAACTGGTCGTCCTCCAATATACTTGGTTCTCCAATGCTGCAGGCCTGACCGTCCTACTCCTGGGGGTTGGCCCTTTGCCCCAGGGGTTGCTCGTTTAAAGGACAGTACCTTGCAAGGTGGCCCACCTGGTGACATCGGCGGCAGATGGGTCGTCCGTCCTGATGGAAGCGATCGCTGTCCCGGCCTCTGGTCGGTGGGGTCCTCTTCTGTCGCGTCCAGGGGACATCTTCTGGTCCGGAGGCTAGCTGGATCTTTTCTTTGGGGGCCTCCTGTAGGGACTGCACCGTCCGGGCTAGGGCAGCAAAGCTCTTGGTTAGCTCTTGCATCTGGAGGCAAAGTCCTGCAGGGGAGTCGTCCTCGAAGCTCTGGGCGTCGGCCTCGGCGGCGACTGGGGCATCCGACGCCACCTCCTGGTGGTATGTGAGAGCGGGGCGCCGGGGAGGTGCTGCACGGCTGGGCGGGCGCTCCTGCAATGCCTGGATAGCCTTATCTTTGAATTGCGCAAAAGTCAAGTCTGGATTTTGCATGGCCAGAAAGTGCAATTGGCCCCGCTGGTGACTGCACAGGAGCCCCTCAATGAACCGCTCCTTCAGGAGTTTATCCTCATCCTGCATACTGCCGGGGTCACTCTGCTTAATGGCCCGCATCGCCTCCTGGAGATTAAGGGCATAGTCCCATAAGCTATCCTGCGGTCTCTGTTTGCATCCATAGAAAGTCAGTTTAATTTCTGTAGCAGTGCGGGTATCGAAGGTGGCTTTAAGCTTTGCAAAGATCTGCTGTGCAGTTTCCTTATCCTTGGCGGGCCAGGATTTCAATTCTCTCAGAGCCGCCCCAAAGAGTTGGCCGGTTATCATATGAACTTTCTGCGGCTCTGTCAGGGGATAGAACTCGAGCAGGCTGCAGATCCCTTCTTTAAAGTCAGTGAATGTATGCGACTCCCCAGAGTATCATGGGAGCCAGGCCGCTCCGGGCAGGTACGGCATAGAGAAGGGCATTATGGCCTTTGTGTTAGCGGCAGCGTCTGACTGACTGAGGGGGGCAGCGGGTTCTGCGGCAACCAGTGATGGTATTAGGGCCGCGGCTTCGCCCGCCGCGGGGACTGGAGGTGCCCCTGCGTCCGCGGCTGCGACCGCCACCTCATCTCCTCCCGAATCGGACATGGTTGTCCCTTCCTCCCACTAACCTGCTGGAGGTCGGAGTTCCTCTTCCGGGATTGGCACTGTGCCGCGCTTTCTCATTCCGCGCTTCTTTTGGCCGGTTCCGCCCACGAAGCTGAGGCTCCTCCCTCCGCGCGCGGCAATGGCGAATCGTGGCGGGAACTCTTGGCGGCAATTGGCAACACACAGTCTTTGCAGTAAAGCACAGTCCAAGCACAATAAATCACAGTTCCAAGGCACACATGACCTGGTTCTTCAGGCTTAAGTAGATCCTGTTCGTGACGCCAAAATGGAGCGCTCCCACTGCCGCAGGGCCGAGGGGTACCCGGTACCGGGCCTCTGAGTCTCTGCTCTGGGGTTGTCACGGTGGCTAGGCCCGGTCCGTGGCCCTGCCTGTCAGGGAGACGTCCGATGAGTGAGTGGTGAACGATGGTGTAGTTGTGAAGTGCAGGTCACGGTGAATAACGAGGACACCAGGTTGCAGTCTCTTTACTGAAGGTTTTAGAGTCCTCAGTCTAGAGTGCTGTCAACAGGGCTGTCAGAGACCGGCTGGTCCAAAGGCACATCAGGAGTTCCCTTTACAGGTGGGAATCAGTGTCTACCTTCTAGCGCTGTGTGTTGTAGTCCTTCCCTGCTGAGCTCCCGGGATAGTCCTCACAACTGTTTCTGTCTGTCTCTGATGTTCGTTCTCTCCGTCCCCCAGGTGATATGGTAGGACGCACCCGTATGACGGGGTAGGCCTGGAGTTCTTCCGGGACCCTAGAGTCGCCCCTCTCCCACAGCTGCCTCCGTTGTCTGCTTAGGTGTTAAGTGAGACAGCCAACCTAGAATTGGCTGCCCTGCCGTGGTTTGCAGTAGTACTTAAGGTCTCTTACTTGCTCGGCGTTCCGGCCACCGACTGTTTGCGCCTCAGAAGGATGTTGCCTCGGTCTAACAGCACGACTCCTTCTGGTCCTAATTCCTCTTTACTGTATTCCCGTTGTTCACTCGTTAGTTCTGCTCTTAGGAGTCTGCCAGGATCCCATCCCTGACAGGTCCTCTCACTAGCTCTTCCCAGTTACTTCTCTCTGTCTTCCTGTCCAACCCCCAGTTTTACCAGAGTGTGAGGAGTGGCCTACTAGATAGGACCACCCCCCCTGGTGGCCGGAGTGTGAAGTGTAGTGAGGTGTTACCTGATCAGAGAAGCTCCTTTAGTGCAATCAGACGTACCATAGCTCCCCATAGTGGCGGAGCCACAGTACTGCAACGACCAGGACTCTGGGGCGCTGCAGAATCCTCACTGAAAATCAGATACATTTGAATGTGGCTTAAAATAGTTTTGTTGCCGGAACTCTACACGTTCATTGCTATGTTGCAAAAACACAAAAGCATTTCTGGAAAGAGAGTTTGCTACATTTTTCAAAATCTGCCTTGTGCAATTTTAGAAAACCTCATGCCCATCGTGCGAAAAATATTGATGCCCTGAAATACTCATTCTACCTACACTATCATTGTAGCAAAACTGTGGATTTCACTGCTACATCTCCACTGCAGGATGTTCCTAAAAGGAAGCCATGCTACTGTTCTGTACAAAACATGCTCACAAGGCCTAAATATTTGTCTATTTTCTGCTCTTATATCAGCACTATGTAAATGCAATCTCTTTAATGACACTTGACTAGTAATTACATTATTGTAGACACCTTCATTTGGTGTTAAATGGTCTGCACTGAAAAACATGGGCCATTGCCAGCCCTAAATATGAGTAATTATTATGAGATAATGACCCTCCCTCATGTTCCCACATATTAGCTAATTACAATAAGCTTTCTTAATTAAATGACATGCTTACATAAAGTCCATGTTGGCACAGTTGGGAAATAATTGTGATAGATATGAATGAGCTGATATTATACGTTACTCGATGCTATTCCTGTGTCTGTATCGGTTGTCTACAAACAAACTTTTCACAGCCCTGTGGTGGGCGATCGTCTTATAATGCCACTAACCTCCCTCACTTCTATATTTTTAAGACATGAAAGAATAATCTATCTTAATATGTCTGTGGCGTGAAAACGCCTCTTCTTATACCACAAGCCAGGCTGTTCTGTCTGTCCTGTGCAACTGCCTTTCCTTCATGACTTTTTACAAATTTAGAATACGAATATAAAATACACTGCAAAAGTATTTTTTATTTTTTTGCATTATAGTGTTTCCACTTAATTTTCACTATTAATAGACAAGTGCAATATTTAAATATTTATTGAAGTAACATATTGTGCACGTTTTTCTAGGGATACAATATAGTACCTTAAAATGTTGCTGTCTTGTTACTTTGACAGAAACCTGTCCTATAATTTTAATAGAACCAGTGCCTTTGAGCATGTGGTAAGCTCTAACCCCTGTCCTTTTATCAGTAGGAAGATGTCCTCTCAGTGGATATTTTTTATGCAATACTGGAGATGCCAAGAGTGCTGGGGTAAGAAGAGCCTGCTCACACTGCTGTCTACCATGTCTTCCTCATCAAATAATGGAGATACTAGGATTGCAGAGGCTGCTCACATTGCTGTCCTCCATGTCTATCTGATCTAATATTGAATACCAGAGATATTGGGGAAAGAAGCCACTGCACACACTGCTGTCCATCTTATCTATCTAATCAAATACTTGTAATATCAGGGGTGCTGTAGTAAGAAGAGGCTGCTCACACTTCTGTTCACCCTGACTATCTGATATAATGCTAGAGATACCAGGAGTGGTGAGGTAAGAAGAGGCTACTCACACTGCTGTCCACCCTATGTGATCTAGTACTGGAGATATCAGTGGTGCTTAGGTAAGAAGAGGCTACTAACTCTGCTGTCCTACTGAGGTAAAAAGAGGCTACTCACAATGATGTCCACCGGGTCTGATGTAATTGTGGCGATACCAGGGGTGATGAGGTAAGAAGAGGCTACTCATTCTGCTGTTTGCTATATATCTGATGTAATACTAGAGATACCAGGAGTGCTGAGGTAAGAAGAGGCTGGCAACACTGCTGCCAACCCTGTATGATCAAATACTGGAGATACCAGGGGTGTTGCGATAAGAAGAGGCTGCTCATATTGCTGTCTATACTGACTATCTGATCTAATAGTAGAGATTTCAGGGCTGATGAGGTAAGAAGTGGCTACTCATTCTGCTGTTCTCTATATATCAAGTAATACTAGCGATACCAGGAGTGCTGAGGTAAGAGGAGGCTGCTCACACTGCTGCTGACCCAGTATGATCTAACACTGGAGATACCAGGGGTGCTGAGGTAAGAAAAGGCTTCCACCCTGATTTTCTGATCTAATACTGGAAATAAAAAAGGGGTGCTGAGGTAAGAAGAGTCTGCTCACACTGCTCTCCAACCAGTCTGATCTAATACTGGGGATACCAGGGGTGCTGAGGTAATCCTATATGCAGGCATGCTCAAAGCAATTACAGCACTTAGCGCAGTGGCTGTAAACATGCCCCGGCACTGACTGACAGCTTGCTCAGCAGTGCATAAGAAGCAGTGTAGTCAGTGCCGTGGCATGCTTTCAGCTGCCACTATCAGTGCTGTGAGTGGTATCCGTAAATGCTCAAGGCATGCTTGTATGACTAAAAGCTAGCGGCTCCTGGGAGAAATAAAGTTCACTTTCTCCAAGGTGACGCTCTTTAAGTGCAGCAGCAGGGCACCTTCATAGCAATATCAACCTGCATATTAAAGGGAACCTGTCACCCCGTTTTTTCCGTATGAGATAAAAATACTGTTAAATAGGGCCTGAGCTGTGCATTACAACAGTGTATTTTGTGGACCCCGATTCCCCACCTATGCTGCCGAAATACGTTACCAAAGTAGCCATTTTCGCCTGTCAATCAGGCTGGTCTGGTCAAAAGGGCGTGGTGTCTTCCCCCAGATCTTGCTTAGTTTTCCGTTGGTGGCGTAGTGGTTTGCGCATGGCCAAGGTCCCGAATCCACTGCACAGGGGAGTGAAAACAGCGCGATGTGTGCTATTTCATTGGTGATCGTGGGGGCGGCCATCTTCCTTTGGCCGCACGTGCGCAGAAGCGGCGCTCTGCTGGCCGCGGCTTCAGGAAAATGGCCGCGGGATGCCGCGCGTGCGCAGATGGAGATCGCGGCGGCCATTTTCCTGAAGCCGAGATGCGAATTCTGCTTCAGGAAAATGGCCGTCGCGATCTCCATCTGCGCATGCGCGGCATCCAGCGGCCATTTTCCTGAAGCCGCGGGCAGCAGAGCGCTCCATCTGCGCACGCGCGGCCAAAGGAAGATGGCCGCCCCCACCGATCAACAGGGAAATAACGCACATCGCGCTCTTTTCACTCCCCTGTGCAGTGGATTCGGGACCTTGGGCATGCGCAAACCACTATGCCACCAACGGAAAACTAAGCAAGATCTGGGGGAAGACACCACGCCCTTTTGACCAGACCAGCCTGATTGACAGGCGAAAACGGCTACTTTGGTAACGTATTTCGGCAGCATAGGTGGGGAATCGGGGTCCACAAAATACACTGTTGTAATGCACAGCTCAGGCCCTATTTAACAGTATTTTTATCTCATACGGAGAAAACGGGGTGACAGGTGCCCTTTAACCACATAGCTGCAGGTTAATAGTGTTATCATGCCTGACAGGTTCCTTTAATGACAGCAACCATGTGCTAATTTGGTCTTTCCGATTTCCTGCTCATTCAATTAATTTTGCAGGGAAACATTCCAGCCCACTTATTTTTTGCAAAACTCAGAGTTGCGCAAAAAAATTTGCAACATTTTAAAGTGACTTATGGGAAAATGTTAGCGCAATCGCTTTGATGAATTGAGGTCTAAGTGATTTTGCATGGAAACAATAAAAAGACCACAGTGTTGCTGTGGATAAAAGCCACACCTGTTGTGAATTTGGATTCTGGGCTCCCCCGGTGGCTACTGGTGGAATTGAACTGGTGTCTTCATCTTCTCTGTTCACCTGTTCCCATCAAGATGTGGGAGTCGCTATATAACCTTGCTGCTCTGTTAGTTGCTTGCCGGTCAACAATGTTATCAGAAGCCTCTCTGTGCTTGTTCCTGCTCCTAGACAACTACTAGATAAGTTGGACTTTTGTCCATGTTTGTTTTTGCATTTTGGTTCCAGTTCACAGCTGTAGTTTCGTTACTGTGTCTGGAAAGCTCTTGAGAACAGGAATTGCCACTCTGGTGTTATGAGTTAATGACAGAGTTTTAAAGTAATTTCTGGATGGTGTTTTTGATTAGGGTTTTCAGCTGACCATGAAAGTGTCCTTTCTGTCTTCTGCTATGTAGTAAGTGGACCTCAAATTTGCTAAACCTATTTTCATCCTACGTTTGTTATTTCATCTTAATTCACCGCCAATACATGTGGGGGGCCTCTGTCTCCTTTTGGGGTATTTCTCTAGAGGTGAGCTAGGACTAATATTTTCCTCTGCTAGCATTATTTAGTCCTCCGGCTGGTGCTGGGCATCTAGAATCAACGTAGGCATGCTACCCGGCCACTGCTAGTTGTGTGTTAGGTTTAGTTCATGGTCAGCTCAGTTCCCATCTTCCAAGAGCTAGTTCCTATATATGCTTATGCTATGATCTCTTGCCATTGAGATCATGACAGTTTGACCGGCCCACTAAAGGGTTAAAATCCTTGGCTGAGAAAGGAGAGAAATAAGTAGTCTGCTGATATTTTTTTTTTTTTTTTTTTTTTTTTCTCTCCTTTGAATGGCTCTGTGTCCACCTGTTTGTAATGGATCTTCAGAGTGTAACTGCAGGTTTGAATAATCTCGCCACGAAGGTACAAAATTTGCAAGATTTTGTTTGTCATGCACCTGTATCTGAGCCGAGAATTCCTTTGCCGGAATTTTTCTCGGGGAATAGATCTGGGTTTCAGAATTTTCGAAATAATTGCAAATTATTTTTGTCCCTGAAATCTCGCTCTGCCGGAGACCCTGCACAGCAGGTCAGGATTGTGATTTCCTTGCTCCGGGGCGACCCTCAAGACTGGGCTTTTTCATTGACACCAGGGGATCCTGCGTTGCTCAATGTGGATGCGTTTTTTCTGGCCTTGGGGTTGCTTTATGACGAACCTCATTTGGAGCTTCAGGCAGAAAAAACTTTGATGTCCCTATCTCAGGGGCAAGATGAAGCGGAAATTTACTGCCAAAGATTCCGTAAATGGTCTGTGCTTACTCAGTGGAATGAGTGCGCCCTGGCGGCGACTTTCAGAGAGGGTCTCTCTGATGCCATTAACCCCTTCCCGACATGTGACGGTATAGTACGTCACATGTCGGGACCCCCGCTTTGATGTGCGCTCCGGCGGTGAGCGCACATCAAAGTCGCGACATGTCAGCTGTTTTTTACAGCTGACATGTGCGCGCAATAGCGGCGGGTGAAATCGCGATCACCCGCCGCTATTAACTAGTTAAATGCCGCTGTCAAGCGCAGACAGCGGCATTTAACTACCGCATCCGGCCGTGCGGCCGGATATGAGCGCATCGCCGACCCCCGTCACATGATCGGGGGTCGGCGATGTGTCAGGAAGGTAACCATAGAGGTCCTTGAGACCTCTATGGTTACTGATTGCCGGTGGCTGTGAGCGCCACCCTGTGGTCGGCGCTCACAGCACACCTGCAAATCTGCTGTGTAGCAGCGATCTTATGATCACTGCTGCATAGCAGAGCCGATCGGGCTGTGCCTGCTTCTAGCCTCCCATGGAGGCTATTGAAGCATGGCAAAAGTAAAAAAAAAAAGTTTTTAAAAATGTGAAAAAAATAAAAAAAATATAAAAGTTTAAATCACCCCCCTTTCGCCCCAATCAAAATAAATCAATAAAAAAAAACCCCAACCTACACATATTTGGTATCGCCGCGTTCAGAATCGCCCGATCTATCAATAAAAAAAAAGCATTAACCTGATCGCTAAATGGCGTAATGAGAAAAAAATTCGAAACGCCAGATTTACGTTTTTTTGGTCG
The DNA here is from genome assembly GCF_051348905.1 of Ranitomeya variabilis. Classification (NCBI taxonomy): domain Eukaryota; kingdom Metazoa; phylum Chordata; class Amphibia; order Anura; family Dendrobatidae; genus Ranitomeya; species Ranitomeya variabilis. The sequence continues at coordinate 168,729,967 of NC_135238.1, forward strand.
CCACGACATTGCATTAAAATGCAATAACGGGCGATCAAAAGAACGTATCTACACCAAAATGCTATCATTAAAAACGCCAGCTCGGCACGCAAAAAATAAGCCCTCACCTGACCCCAGATCACGAAAAATGGAGACGCTACGAGTATCGGAAAATGGCGCAATTTTGTTTTGTTTTGTTTTTTGCAAAGTTTGGAATTTTTTTTCACCACTTAGGTGAAAAATAACCTAGTCATGTTAGGTGTCTATAAACTCGTAGTGACCTGGAGAATCATAATGGCAGGTCAGTTTTAGCATTTAGTGAACCTAGCAAAATAGGCAAGCAAAAAACAAGTGTGGGATTGCACTTTTTTTGCAATTTCACTGCACTTGGAATTTTTTTCCCGTTTTCTAGTACACGACATGCTAAAACCAATGATGTCCTTCAAAAGTACAACTCGTCCCGCAAAAAATAAGCCCTCACATGGCCAAATTGACGGAAAAATAAAAAAGTTATGGCTCTGGGAAGGAGGGTAGCGAAAAACGAAAATGGAAAAACGGAAAAAGCTCCGGGGGTGAAGGGGTTAAGGATGTTATGGTGGGGTTCCCTGTGCCTGCGGGTCTGAATGAGTCCATGACAATGGCTATTCAGATCGATAGGCGTTTGCGGGAGCGCAAACCAGTGCACCATCTGGCGGAGTCCACTGAGAAATCGCCAGAGAGTATGCAGTGTGATAGAATTCTGTCCCGAAGCGAGCGGCAGAATTTTAGACGGAAAAATGGGTTGTGTTTCTATTGTGGTGATTCTACTCATGTTATATCAGCATGCTCTAAGCGCACTAAAAAACTTGGTAAATCTGTTTACATTTGCACCTTACCGTCTAAGTTTATTCTATCTGTGACCCTGATTTGCTCTTTGTCATCTATTACCACGGACGCCTATGTCGACTCTGGCGCCGCTTTGAGTCTTATGGATTGGTCCTTTGCCAATCGCTGTGGGTATGATTTAGAGCCTTTGGAGACTCCTATTCCTCTGAAGGGGATTGACTCCACCCCATTGGCTAATAATAAACCACAATACTGGACACAAGTAACTATGCGTATTAATCCGGGTCACCAGGAGATTATTCGCTTTCTGGTGCTGTATAATCTACATGATGATTTGGTGCTAGGATTGCCTTGGCTGCAATCTCACAACCCAGTCCTCGACTGGAGAGCTATGTCTGTGTTGAGCTGGGGATGTAAGGGGGCTCATGGGGATGTACCTGTGGTTTCCATTTCATCATCTATTCCCTCTGAAATTCCTGAGTTCCTGTCTGACTATCGTGACGTCTTTGAAGAATCCAAGCTTGGTTCGTTACCTCCGCACCGAGAGTGCGATTGTGCCATAGATTTAATCCCGGGTAGTAAATACCCAAAGGGTCGTTTATTTAATCTGTCTGTGCCTGAACATGCTGCTATGCGAGAATATATAAAGGAGTCCTTGGAAAAGGGACATATTCGTCCATCGTCATCTCCCTTAGGAGCCGGTTTTTTCTTTGTGTCAAAAAAAGACGGCTCTTTGAGACCATGTATTGATTATCGGCTTTTGAATAAAATCACTGTTAAATATCAATACCCATTGCCGTTGCTGACTGATTTGTTTGCTCGCATAAAGGGGGCCAAGTGGTTCTCTAAGATTGACCTTCGTGGGGCGTATAATTTGGTGCGAATCAGGCAGGGGGATGAGTGGAAAACCGCATTTAATACGCCCGAGGGCCACTTTGAGTATTTAGTGATGCCTTTTGGTCTTTCTAATGCTCCGTCAGTTTTCCAGTCCTTTATGCATGATATTTTTCGCAATTATTTGGATAAATTTATGATTGTGTATCTGGATGATATTCTGATTTTTTCGGATGACTGGGACTCTCATGTCCAGCAAGTCAGGAGGGTTTTTCAGGTTTTGCGGTCTAATTCTTTGTGTGTGAAGGGTTCTAAGTGTGTTTTTGGGGTACAGAGGATTTCCTTTTTGAAATATATTTTTTCCCCCTCTTCCATTGAAATGGATCCTGTCAAGGTTCAAGCTATTTGTGATTGGACGCAGCCCTCTTCTCTTAAGAGTCTTCAGAAATTTTTGGGCTTTGCTAACTTTTATCGTCGATTTATTGCTGGTTTTTCGGATATTGCTAAACCATTGACCGATTTGACTAAGAAGGGTGCTGATGTTGCTGATTGGTCCCCTGATGCTGTGGAGGCCTTTCGGGAGCTTAAGCGCCGTTTTTCCTCTGCCCCTGTGTTGCGTCAGCCTGATGTTGCTCTACCTTTTCAGGTTGAGGTCGACGCTTCTGAGATCGGAGCTGGGGCAGTGTTGTCGCAGAAAAGTTCTGACTGCTCCGTGATGAGGCCTTGTGCCTTCTTTTCCCGTAAATTTTCGCCCGCTGAGCGGAATTATGATGTTGGGAATCGGGAGCTTTTGGCCATGAAGTGGGCTTTTGAGGAGTGGCGCCATTGGCTTGAGGGGGCCAGACATCAGGTGGTGGTATTGACTGACCACAAAAATTTGATTTATCTTGAGACCGCCAGGCGCCTGAATCCTAGACAGGCGCGCTGGTCATTATTTTTCTCTCGGTTTAATTTTGTGGTGTCATACCTACCGGGTTCTAAGAATGTTAAGGCGGATGCCCTTTCTAGGAGTTTTGAGCCTGACTCGCCTGGTAACTCTGAGCCCACAGGTATCCTTAAGGATGGAGTGGTATTGTCAGCCATTTCTCCAGACCTGCGGCGGGCCTTGCAGGAGTTTCAGGCGGATAGACCTGATCGTTGCCCACCTGATAAACTGTTTGTTCCTGATGATTGGACCAGTAGAGTCATCTCTGAGGTTCATTCTTCTGCGTTGGCAGGTCATCCTGGCATTTTTGGTACCAGGGATTTGGTGGCAAGGTCCTTCTGGTGGCCTTCCCTGTCACGAGATGTGCGAGGCTTTGTGCAGTCTTGTGACGTTTGTGCTCGGGCCAAGCCTTGTTGTTCTCGGGCTAGTGGATTGTTGTTACCCTTGCCTATCCCGAAGAGGCCTTGGACGCACATCTCGATGGATTTTATTTCGGATCTGCCTGTTTCTCAGAAGATGTCTGTCATCTGGGTGGTGTGTGACCGTTTCTCTAAGATGGTCCATCTGGTTCCCTTGCCTAAGTTGCCTTCTTCTTCCGAGTTGGTTCCTCTGTTTTTTCAAAATGTTGTTCGTTTGCATGGTATTCCTGAGAATATCGTTTCTGACAGAGGGACCCAATTCGTGTCTAGATTTTGGCGGGCATTCTGTGCTAGGATGGGCATAGATTTATCTTTTTCATCCGCTTTCCATCCTCAGACGAATGGCCAGACCGAGCAGATTAATCAGACCCTGGAGACATATCTGAGGTGTTTTGTGTCTGCTGACCAGGATGATTGGGTTGCTTTTTTGCCATTGGCGGAGTTCGCTCTCAATAAGCGGGCCAGCTCTGCCACTTTGGTGTCCCCGTTTTTCTGTAATTCGGGGTTTCATCCTCGATTTTCCTCTGGTCAGGTGGAATCTTCGGATTGTCCTGGAGTGGATGCTGTGGTGGAGAGATTGCATCAGATCTGGGGGCAGGTGGTGGACAATTTGAGGTTGTCCCAGGAGAAGACTCAGCTTTTTGCCAACCGCCACCGTCGTGTTGGTCCTCGGCTTTGTGTTGGGGATTTGGTGTGGTTGTCTTCTCGTTTTGTCCCTATGAGGGTCTCTTCTCCTAAGTTTAAGCCTCGGTTCATTGGCCCGTATAAGATATTGGAGATTCTTAACCCTGTTTCCTTCCGTTTGGACCTCCCTGCATCCTTTTCTATTCATAACGTTTTTCATCGGTCATTGTTGCGCAGGTATGAGGTACCAGTTGTGCCTTCCGTTGAGCCTCCTGCTCCGGTGTTGGTTGAGGGTGAGTTGGAGTACGTTGTGGAGAAAATCTTAGACTCTCGTGTTTCCAGACGGAGACTCCAGTATCTGGTCAAGTGGAAGGGATACGGCCAGGAGGATAATTCTTGGGTGAATGCATCTGATGTTCATGCCTCTGATCTGGTTCGTGCCTTTCATAGGGCCCATCCTGATCGCCCTGGTGGTTCTGGTGAGGGTTCGGTGCCCCCTCCTTGAGGGGGGGGTACTGTTGTGAATTTGGATTCTGGGCTCCCCCGGTGGCTACTGGTGGAATTGAACTGGTGTCTTCATCTTCTCTGTTCACCTGTTCCCATCAAGATGTGGGAGTCGCTATATAACCTTGCTGCTCTGTTAGTTGCTTGCCGGTCAACAATGTTATCAGAAGCCTCTCTGTGCTTGTTCCTGCTCCTAGACAACTACTAGATAAGTTGGACTTTTGTCCATGTTTGTTTTTGCATTTTGGTTCCAGTTCACAGCTGTAGTTTCGTTACTGTGTCTGGAAAGCTCTTGTGAACAGGAATTGCCACTCTGGTGTTATGAGTTAATGACAGAGTTTTAAAGTAATTTCTGGATGGTGTTTTTGATTAGGGTTTTCAGCTGACCATGAAAGTGTCCTTTCTGTCTTCTGCTATGTAGTAAGTGGACCTCAAATTTGCTAAACCTATTTTCATCCTACGTTTGTTATTTCATCTTAATTCACCGCCAATACATGTGGGGGGCCTCTGTCTCCTTTTGGGGTATTTCTCTAGAGGTGAGCTAGGACTAATATTTTCCTCTGCTAGCATTATTTAGTCCTCCGGCTGGTGCTGGGCATCTAGAATCAACGTAGGCATGCTACCCGGCCACTGCTAGTTGTGTGTTAGGTTTAGTTCATGGTCAGCTCAGTTCCCATCTTCCAAGAGCTAGTTCCTATATATGCTTATGCTATGATCTCTTGCCATTGAGATCATGACACACACCATGACCAAAGCGTGTGACCGCAGGCTCAGGGTGAAGACAGATGGAGTGTTCATGACAGCATTGATACAGTAAAGAACTGTAGCGGCACTCACATGGCTTCAGGGCTGCCACCAGAATTTTTTAGGGCCCCATACTGGCAACATTTTTCGGGCTCTTGAGACTTCGCCCAGGTTCCACCCTAGCCCCGCCTCCACCCTTCGAGCCTTCCACAGTCCTACCACCCAACTTTTGGAAAAACTTCACTACTGCACCACGTCCTCACCAATCACACATTAACAGTTCACATCACCAGATCACATACATTGCCAACAGATTTTCTTTTGCCCAAAAGATGTTTTAATCCACCACCACGACAAGGTACACTTTTTTTGGCAGGGCCCTGCCCTACTTTAACCTATTATACATGTGTTAAAATATCCAATACTCTCTAAAATGACCATTAATAGCACATACAAGAGACAAATACCATCACATCATGACCAGATAACATATCACCACCACATAGTGACTGAATAATACCACATACAAGGAACAATTACCTCCCCACTATAACCATGTAATGACCGAATACTACAATACTGATCATTAATTAAAAAAACCCACAATACTAATATTATCATAAGTGCCATTGACTCGCCCGCCAGGGCCATGGGGTACTCGGTACCGGGTCTGGTACTTAAAGGGGGATGTCACCATGGTGGTGACCCGGTCCATGGCCCGGGGCACCCATGTACAAGGGGTTTGAATAAAGTTTATGTTTGTGGCGCCACCTGTGGTATTCGATCAGTGAGGACCGACGCTGCTTCAAGGGGTCCTCTGGGGTGATGTTATGGCAGCTAAGATGGTATAATTTCCCACAGGTGAAGTTGGGTCCCCAGGGCTCCTGTTGTGAACTCTGTTTTTGGGCTCCCTCTAGTGGTCACAAGCGGTACTGTGTAGTGTTGTCTTTCTGCAGGTTGGCGCATCAGCTGGTTCGTTATCCTTGGTTGGGTTTCCTATTTAGTTCACCTGGATACTCAGTTCCTTGCCTGCTCTCAATGTATTCAGTGCTCTTCAGATTCCTTGTGACTACCTTGCTCCCAGTCTCTCCAAGACAAGCTAAGTTTTTGTTTGTTTATTTTTTGATTATCAGCATTTATCATGTTTCTTGTCCAGCTTGCTAAAATGTGATTTCCTCGCTTGCTGGTTGCTCTAGGGGACTGAGTTTCTCCCCCCACACCGTTAGTTGGTGCGGGGGTTCTTGAAATCTCAGTGTGGATATTTCGTAAGGGTTTTTTACTGACCGCACAGACCCCTTTACTATTTTCTGCTATCTAGTATTAGTGGGCCTCATTTGCTAAATCTGTTTTCACCCCTGTGTATGTGCCTTCCTCTTACCTCACCGTTATTATATGTTGGGGGCTTCTATTTCTTTGGGGATTATTTCTCTGGAGGCAAGAGAGGTCTTTCTTTCTCTCTAGGGGTAGTTAGTTCCTCAGGCTGGCTCGAGACATCTAGGATTTTTTTTAGGCACGTTCACCGGCTACTTCTAGTGTGTTTGGATAGGTTCAGATTTGCGGTCAGTCCAGTTTGCCACCTCCCTAGAGCTTGCCCTATGTATGTTACTTAGCTGGAGTAATTTGTGATCCTCAACCACTAAGGATCATAACAGGCTCCCGGTGTGTAGCTGGAGATGGTGGGTAGTGTATAAAGAAACGGAGGACACAGGTTTGCAGTTTCTTTACCTTGTGTACTAAAGACTTCAGGCTGCCACAGTCGAGGGTCCCGGATTACAGGTACAGGCAGGGTCCGGCCGGCCTGGAAGTGAGTTCAGAGTCCCCTTTACCAGGTGGAGTTGAAAGCCTTCCTACTAGCGCTGTGGTGTAGTCCCTTGCTGCCTGTGGCTTCTGTCAAGGACCTCACTGTTCTCTCTGTCCTCCATAAAGGTGGGACACAAACCCGTATGACAGGTGGCTCGAGCCTTTTTACAGGGTCTCTATCATGACCCGGGCTCTATGCGCCACTGTGTCTCCTGGGTATTAGGGCGGATAGTTTACGTGAAGTCCAGCTGTCCTGCCAGTTTCTGTTGTGCCTCCTAGAGTCCGACACAACCTCGGTCTTCCGGCTACCGGAATCTGCACTCTGTATGGAGGTAGCCCAGTCACAGCTATTCTACCCAGCTGTCACTCTCCTGTGCTTCGCTCTCCTGCAACGCTCACTACAAGCTGTTCGGCTTCCTGTTCTATCTCTTTCCTTCAGGAGCTGCAGCACCCTTATGGCTGCACGGCCCCTCTCTCATCCGTCCTGCCTCAGACTGCTCCAGTCTGCTGTCTGGCACTCATTGACTGACTTTCCATCCAATCAAAAATATATATATAGGGGAGCCACCCATAAGCTGGATCCGAGCTCTCCCTTCTGGCCTGGAGTGTGAACAGGTTGTTTGTTTGTGTTTACCTGATAAAGCAGATCATCCTTCACTTCCAAGCGTGACATCACTCTCCCCGTGAGGAAAGCAATGCCACTGTAACAACCAGGACCCTGTGGTGTTACACCATTATACACAGGAGCTCTGTACATAGTATACAGTGTATATTATACAGGTAATACAGTGGTCAGCAGTGACATTATACACAGTTTCTCTGTGTATAGTGTTAAAGTAGAGGTAAAACAGTGATCACCAGTGACATTATACACAGGAGCTATGTATATATATATATGGTGTATAATGTACAGGTAATACTGGAATCACTGGTGACATTATACACAGGAGCTCTGTATATAGTGTCAGTGTACAGGTAATACAGTGATCACCAGTGACATTATACAGAGAAGCTCTGTACATAGTATACAGTGTCAGTGTACAGGTTATACAGTGATCAATAACATTATACACAGGAGCTCTGTATATAGTGTCAGTGTACAGGTAATACAGTGATCACCAGTGACATTATACACAGGAGCTCTGTATATAATATACAGTGTATAGTATAAGTGTATAGGTAATACACTGACTCACCGGTGACGTTTCTAGTTGTAGTCCTTCATCTTCGCTTTTCTCCTTCACTCAGCAAACACCGCCATCACTTTTTCCAGCCAGGACTCGTCTCTGCAGGAAATAACACAGTTATCTAGTGCACCACTTGCAGAGCACATTACTTAATTTTTTTCCCAACTTCTACACTACACCAGATGAAGGAAAAAAGGCGACATAGTGTCGCTCTGCACAGTACCGGGACTCTGCCCATTGAAACAGTATCCTCAAAAATAAAATATCCCTTATTTAGCCCCTACAGTAATAATATCCCCCATCCTAGCCCCCTTGTGTCTCATTCCTGGCTCCAGCCATATGTTCTCTCATCCTGGCCCCATATGCTCTCCCATCCTGCCCTTATGTGCCCTCATTCTGCCCCAAGTGATGTCCTATCCTGCCCCATATGATCTCTCATCTTACTCCATATGCTCTCCCCATCCTGCTCCATCTGTTCCCATCCTGCATCATGTGTCCCATGATCCTGCCCCATGTGTCCCATGATGCTGCCGAATCTGCATACATATTGCGGCTTACTGCTTTCAACAATGAATAATAAATAAAAAATAAAAAACACTTTCTACTTACCTGGCCGCGGTCCCGCAGCATTGTTTCCTCCATCCATATGAAGCACGGACTCGCCGGCGTATGACAGTGACATCATATACAGGTCACGTGTGCCCTGACGTCACCTGCCAGCCTGTGATTGGCTGGCAACTTTTAACTATTGCCGTGTGGGCCTGTAATAGATTTTAACTGACAGAATAATCTTGCCCTTGGGGCCCGGTGAGAAGAGGGAGCATGGTCAAGGCCCCGTATTCCAGTAAAGGCAGTAATGATGGCGGCCCTGCATGGCTTGCTAAACAATCATTTGATTTTGCTGTGGAACAGCCATTTCACTCCCACAAGCCTACATGGCCATAATAATCGTCAGTACAGTTTTGAAGGTAAAACAGATGTTCCCCACAAAATTAAATAATTGTGTTAAGGGTGCCTATCTTTAGATTAATTTTGCCTGAAACATGGGCAGCTTGAATCACAGACTGAGTGCAAAATGGCAGTAAGATACGTTTTTCTCTGGAAAACTACAACATTTCAGAGAAAAGTAGTTTGAAAAGCCAACTATGGATACATAGTCTAGAGTTGTATGGTGCAAGAGTTTAAGGAGTTAAAATAGATTTTCCCTGACAGAGGCAATGTTGTTAGGAGGGAATGAGTGGATTTTTTTCATGGCATATAAAGTATCGACAGCTCAATAGTAGGGATGGGCGAACCCGAACTGTAAAGTTCTGGACCCGTACCAAACACATAGTGTTCAGTCACAAGGTCCCAAACACGGGTTTACATGGGAAACCTGTGTTACAGTTCGGGTCCAGGGCCTTTAAAAGCATAAAAAGAATAATAAACCTGTCCAGCGACGCGTCCTCCCGTCCCTCTTTCTCTCGGCCGCTTCTGCTTCCGGGGCCGCTCATTAACTTCCAGCGGTGTTCACTGCACTCGGTAGTCTTTGGCTTTTTCCGGCAGTGTTCGTGCAGTGACGTCATGGTTCACCCATGTTCATGGGCCTGATGTCACCGCACAAACACCGGCAGAAAATTGCCAACCGTCGAGCAGTGGAGTGAACAACCTGGAAGTTAACCCCTTAATCCCATATGATGTACTATCCCGTCAAGATGACCTGGGACTTAATTCCCAGTGATGGGATAGTACGTCATATGCGACCGTCCGCGCTCACGGGGGGAGCGCGGTCGATCGCGGCCGGGTGTCAGCTGACTATTGCAGCTGACATCCGGCACTATGTGCCAGTAGCCCGTCACGGACCGCCCCCGGCACATTAACCCCTGACACACTGCGATCAAACATGATCGCAGTGTTCCGGCGGTATAGGGAAGCATCGCGCAGGGAGGGGGCTCCCTGCGTGCTTCCCTGAGACCCTCGGAGCAAAGCGATGTACACACGTTGCTCCGAGCGTCTCTTACCTCCTCTCCCTGCAGGCCCTGGATCCAAAATGGCTGCAGAGCTGCATCCGGGTCCTGCAGGGAGGTGGCTTACCAAGCGCCTGCTCAGGGCAGGCGCTGGTAAGCCTGCAGCGCTGTAAGTCAGATTGCTGATCTGACAGAGTGATATGCAAACTGTCAGATCAGCGATCTGTGATATCTGGTATTTTTACCAGAATAGCTGGTTTTTGGTCATTCTGCCTCACAAAAATCGGAATAAAAAGCGATCAAAAAATGTCACGTGCCCTAAAATGTTACTAATAAAAATGTCAACTCATCCCGCAAAAAACAAGACCTCACATGACTCTGTGGACCAAAATATGGAAAAATTATAGGTCTCAAAATGTGTAGACGCAAAAACATTTTTGCTATAAAAAGCGTCTTTTAGTGCGTGACAGCTGCCAATCATAAAAATTCACTATAAAAAATGCTATAAAATTAAATCAAACCCCCCTTCATCACCCCCTTAGTTAGGGAAAAATAATAAAATTAAAAAAATGTATTTATTTCCATTTTCCTGTTAGGGCTAGGGTTAGGCTTAGGGTTAGAGCTAGGGTTAGGGCTAGGGTTAGGGCTAGGGTTAGGGCTAGGGTTAGGGTTATGGCTAGGGTTAGGGTTAGGGCTAGAGTTAGGGCTAGGGTTAGGGTTTGGGTTGGGGCTAGGGTTAGGGTTTGGATTGGGGCTAGGGTTGGGGCTAAAGTTAGGGTTAGGGTTGGGGCTAAAGTTAGGGTTAGGGCTGGGGCTAAAGATAGGGTTAGGGTTTGGATTACATTTACGGTTGGGATTAGGGTTGGGATTAAAGTTAGGGGTGTGTCAGGGTTAGGGGTGTGGTTAGGGTTACCGTTGGGATTAGGGTTAGGGGCATGTTTGGATTAGGGTTTCAGTTAGAATTGGGGAGTTTCCACTGTTTAGGCACATCAGGGGCTCTCCAAACGCGACATGGTGTCCGATCTCAATTCCAGCCAATTCTGCATTGAAAAAGTAAAACAGTGCTCCTTCCCGTCCGAGCTCTCCCGTGCGCCCAAACAGGGGTTTACCCCAAAATATGGGGTATCACCGTACTCAGGACAAATTGGACAACAACTTTTGGGGTCCAAGTTCTGTTGTTACCCTTGGGAAAATAAAAATTTGGGGAGCTAAAAATCATTTTTGTGGGAAAAAAATGATTTTTTATTTTCACGGCTCTGTGTTGAAAACTGTAGTGAAACACTTGGGGGTTCAAAGTTCTCACAACACATCTAGATAAGTTCCTTGGGAGATCTATTTTCCAATATGGGGTCTCTTATGGGGGTTTCTACTGTTTCGGTACATCAGGGGCTCTGCAAATGCAACGTGACGCCTGCAGACCAATCCATCTAAGTCCAAATGGCGCTCCTTACCTTCCGAGCTCTGTCATGCGCCCAAACGGTGGTTTCCCCCCACATATGGGGTATCAGCGTACTCAGGACAAATTGGACAACAACCTTTGGGGTCCAATTTCAACTGTTACCCTTGGAAAAATACAAAACTGGGGGCTAAAATTAACTTTTGTGAAAAAAAAAAGGAATTTTTATTTTCACGGCTCTGCGTTATAAACTGTAGTGAAACACTTGGGGGTTCAAAGCTGTCAAAACACATCTAGATAAGTTCCTTAGGGGGTCTACTTTCCAAAACGGTGTCACTTGTGGGGGGTTTCTAAGTTTAGGCACATCAGGGGCTCTCCAAACGCAACATGGCGTCCCATCTCAATTCCATTCAATTTTGCATTGAAAAGTCAAACGGCACTCCTTCCCTTCCGAGCTCTGCCATGCGCCCAAACAGTGGTTTACCCCCACATATGGGGTATCAGCATACTCAGGACAAATTGTACAACAACTTTTGATGTCCATTTTCTCCTGTTACCCTTGGTAACATAAAACAAATTGGAGCTGAAATAAATTTTGTGTGAAAAAAAGTTAAATGTTCATTTTTATTTAAACATTCCAAAAATTCCTGTGAAACACCTGAAAGGTTAATAAACTTCTTGAATGTGGTTTTGAGCACCTTGAGGGGTGAAGTTTTTAGAATGGTGTCACACTTGGGCATTTTCTATCATATAGACCCCTCAAAATGACTTCAAATGAGATATGGTCCCTAAAAAAAAATGGTGTTGGAAAAATGAGAAATTGCTGGTCAACTTTTAACCCTTATAACTCCTTAAAAAAAAAATTTGCTTCCAAAATTGTGCTGATGTAGAGTAGACATGTGGGAAATGTTACTTATTAAGTATTTTGTGTGACATATCTCTGTGATTTAAGGGCATAAAAATTCAAAGTTGGAAAATTGTGAAATTTTCAAAATTTTTGCCAAATTTCCGTTTTTTACAAATAAACGCAAGTTATGTCAAATAAATTTTACCACTATCATGAAGTACAATTTGTCACGAGAAAAAAGTGTCAGAATCGCCCGGTCATTAACGTGCAAACAACCCTCGGGGCTTAAGGGGTTAATGAGCGGCCCTGGAAGTAGATGCGGCTGGGATACTATGAGGTGGGAGGATGCGTCATTGGACCGGTAAGTATAATTATAATGTTTATTATTAATTTTATGCTTTGTTTTACAGCCCCCCTGCCCCAGCCCATATCTGTAAAGTCCAAGCTCGGGGTTCGGACACAAGTTCACATCATCTCCAGCCCCGAACTTGAACTTTACAAAAAAACTCGGGCGAACCCGCCGATCCCGATCGTCGGGGCGTTCGCCCATCACTGCTCAACAGCTTTGCCTTATGAACCCATAGAATACACCAAACACCATGGCTTAGAAATTAGATGAAACAATCTAACCATATAAGTAAGATCTCATACTAATGTACATGTCGTAAATGCAAAGGACCACTCGTTACAGCACTATGAAAGGAATAATAGTATAATAACGGTCAAGAAATGAAAACTTCCTCCATAAAAGGAGGGCAATATTACTTCCCACAGCCTTTTTCATTGATTCTCCACATTCATTGGCACAAAAAGCAAACCTGATTGAGTTCATTCCATGTCATTATAAAGAATACAACTCAGTAATTAATTCTGCATTTAGTCTAAAGAAACATCGCACTACTGTTACGAATATGGGGCAGCTAATCTTCTCTTTTCTATCTCTGTAAGGACTGGTTGATCTGTCACGTCATGATGAATATTATGCCATATGCAGCTTTATAAACTAGAGATCACAATGATCCACTCGTAGTATGCTACAAGCATTCAGTAGCTGAAAAATGGGAATTCAAAGCTTGCAGGTGTGGGATTATTCACTTCATTCTATGGAGGTTGCTTATTGTAGAATATAATGTTGCTACAATGCAGATAGACATATAACAGAGGTGAACCTCGCATTGAATCCTCTGATTATATAACTGTATGTGCACAATAATAAATGGTGTTTTTTGCTTTTTTTCTGTATTCAAAAAATGTGACCATGATGAATAAGTCATCAGATTCTATACCATTCTACCCAACTTGAACTTCAAAAGTCTATCGCTGTGCAACAACCTCCCTTTCTTGAAAGATACATAATCATTTTTAATTTTTTTTTTTTTAATTATATGTATTGGTGAAGATGGATGAAAAAGTCTTGCAAATGAATTGACTCTTTCAGCAAACTGAAGTTGTAGAGAAAGAAAACATAGTTCAGGTCAGGAGACCTAGAGTCGGTCTGGACATTGCGCTCCGGATTTGGATTGTGATACACAGGTGGATGAATTCAGCATTAGGTCAGAATCACAAGTACATCCAAAAAGATACATGAATAAAAAAAAAAATAATTTAGGTGTTTCTTTCAATCTTTTCTTTGCTTTTGATTCTACCTCTGACTACAGAAACCACATTATAAGATGTATACCCATTTTTAATTTACAGCCTCAATATATAGGCATTGTATAGGCAGAATGGATGATAAACTTCTTTTTTACAACTCCTAGCTCTGTATGATTTTAATGGATTCGTAAAAATAAATATTTTTTAATTATGTCTATGGTCCTTTACAGTTGTATTACAGTTATGATGCTGATATTTTTTGCTCAAGTTTTTGTATTACTAAAATTTAGTATTAGGAAAGATAAATATATGTAACACTGCCATCTAGTGTCTGAATAGTTCTTACTACAAATGTCTTCCTACAGGCAAGTAATCTTTATTTAACGTCTTGCATCATTTCTGCATTGTATCAGTGAAGACTATAAAATTGTGTAGTAATTTAAATGGTTTATTCAAGACTTTTTTTCTACTATAAGCATAAATATAACAGGCAGGATAGTTACTACCTACTGTACCTGCCTGGTGTTCCCTGTGCCGATACAGAGCAATCACAGCCCACTTTTGCTGGTGATTTAGCAGCTTTTGCTGACATCAGGTCGGCAGAGCTTCAACTTTACCTCTGCTCTGCTCTGTTGACGGGGCGTGACTGCCAATGCCATACTGTTTGATAGCCAGCTCCCCATTCCGTAACTGTGAAGAACCAGCTGTTAGTCAGTATGACACTAGCAGTCGCAACTAGGGATGAGCGGAACCATGAAATTTCAGGTTCTGGTACCCGTCTGAACTTTAGGCCAAAGTTCGGTTCGTGTACCAGAACTGTACCCGAAATTATACCTGAATCCAACCCCTTTGAAATCAATGGGGAGCCGAACTTTGGAACTGGGAAAAAAAAATCTCTCGCTCTCTCTCTTTTCCCCTGACTCTTGATCTCTAAAACAGACTGCCAGGAGAAGTCCATGTTCGGAGTTCAGCCCTGGACACTAGGTGTCTGTTACAAATCCTGATCTTTACAGTTTGGGTTCACTCATCTCTAGTTACGACTTGTCAACAAATCAGCTCATGAGAGGAAAAGCTGCTCTGCTGATGTGGAGAAGCTGAATCACCAGCATGTGCGGTCAGTAACAAAGCAGGCAGGTAATTTGTAGTGATGAGCAAACATGCTTGGATAACGTCTGTTATTGGCCTGAGTAGCATGTGACCTGGCCTGTATAAAGGCCGGATCACGAGTGCCGACACTTTTATGCCCTCATTACTGTAGGGATAGGACATAGCTGGAGTGAGGGACCGATTCGGACTGTGCATAGTCTGGAGCCCGTATTTTTGAGAGTACTGTGCCCAAAAAGCCGCTCTGTTTACATTGCAACACATATCTGTTGGAGTACTGTGCCAAAAAGCTGCTGTGGGTGCTCTGCAGCCCATATCTGTGTACTCAAAGCAGCACAACACAGCACACTCATCCCGCATGGAGGCCCACTCATTGGCCTTAAAGTGGTGTTCTTGAGCAGAGCGACTCACCAGCACATGCTGCAGCTCAAACTCCACTATCGCCTGCTGCTGCTCGCTCAGTCTTTCCAGCATATGCAAGGTGGAGTTCCACCTTGTGGGTACATCGCATATGAGGCAGTGAGTGAAAAGGCAGAAGTGAACAGTCATAGACAGGCGAACAGCATCAGGGTGAGAACGCCGAAAGCTCTCTCAGATGGCCCGCACTTTCAGCAGCAGCTCTGACATATCTGTGTAATTTTTAAGGAAGTTCTGCACCACCAAATACAGCAAAAGTGCCAGGCAAGGAATGTGTGTCACACCGGCTAGGCCTGAGCTGCTACGAGATTTCGCCCTTTATTGCACACCATCAGGCCAGGCTTGAGGTTTATTGCCATCAACCACAAATCTGGGATTTTTCCCACAAAGAGATAATTTTCAGAACAGCCTGCTGTAGTTCCCCCTGGCTGAGCAACAGTGGTTTCGTGCACATGTGACGTTGACCAGTTGAGGAGGGGGATGAGGAGAGAGTGGAGGAAGAGGAGGCAATAAGGACATAGAAGCATGAAGCAAGACTCGGTGGTGGGTAGGACATGCGCCAAAGTGCTTTCTGTCTCACGCCCAGCTGCCACCACATTTACCCATACCTCCCAACTTTTGAAGACGGGAAAGAGGGACAAAGTTTGTGGCGCGCGACGCGCGCCGCAGCAAATTTTAGGCCACGCCTCTAACCACACCCATTCATAATTAGTCACACCCATATGCACATCCCAACCACACCCATTTAGCACTGCTGATCACACTGTTTCACATACAATAATTATAAACAAAAGAATATGGCCACACAGTGCACCATACTGTATAATGGCCACACATGATGCTCCATACTGTATGATGACCACACATGATGCTCCATACTGTATGATGACCACACATGATGCTCCATACTGTATAATGACCGCACATGATGCTCCATACTGCATATTGGCCGCACATGATCCTCCATACTGTATATTGGCCGCACATGATGCTCCATACTGTATAATGACCCCACAATGCTCCATACTGTATAATGACCCCACATGATGCTCAATACTGTATAATGACCGCACATGATGCTCCATACTGTATAATGACCGCACATGATGCTCCATACTGTATAATGACCACACATGATGCTCCATACTGTATAATGACCGCACATGATGCTCCATACTGTATAATGACCACACATGATGCTCCATACTGTATAATGACCACACATGATGCTCCATACTGTATAATGACCGCACATGACGCTCCATACTGTATAATGACCGCACATGATGCTCCATACTGTATAATGACCGCACATGATGCTCCATACTGTATAATGACCACACATGATGCTCCATACTGTATAATGACCGCACATGATGCTCCATACTGTATAATGACCCCACATGATGCTCCATACTGTATATTGGCCGCACATGATACTTCGTACCATATAATGGCCACACATAGCTACTCCTACACACGCGGCTGCGCTCCGTACACTTTGCACACACAGCTCCGCTCCGTACACACGCGCTCTGCTCCATAAACCTCGTACACATTCAGCTCCATTCCATACAACTCGTACACATTTAGCTTCGCTCTGTACACCTCATACACACACAGCTCCGCTCCGTACACACACGGCTCTGCTCCGTACACCTCGTACACATTTAGCTCCGCTCCGTACACCTCATACACACACGGCTCCGCTCCATACACCTCGCACACACACACGGCTCCGCTCCGTACACCTCGTACACACACGGCTCCGTACACCTCATACACACGGCTCCGCACACCTCGTACACACACGGCTCCGCACACATCGTACACACACGGCTCCGCTCCGTACACACACGGCTCCACTCCGTACACCTCGTACACATTTAGCTCCGCTCCATACACCTCATACACACACGGCTCCGCTCCGTACACCTCGCACACACACGGCTCCGCTCCGTACACCTCGTACACACACGGCTCCGTACACCTCGCACACACATGGCTCCGTACACCTCATACACACGGCTCCGCACACCTCGTACACACACGGCTCCGCACACCTCGCACACACACGGCTCCGCTCCATACACCTCGCACACACACGGCTCCGCACACCTCGTACACACACGGCTCCGCTCCGTACACCTCGCACACACGGCTCCGCTACGCACACCTCGCACACACACGGCTCCGCTCCGTACACCTCGCACACACACGGCTCCGCTCCGTACACCTCGCACACACACGGCTCCGCACACCTCGTACACACACAGCTCCGCACACCTCGCACACACACGGCTCCGCTCCGCACACCTCGTACACACCCGGCTCTGCTCTGCACACCTCGTACACACACGGCTCCGCTCCGCACACCTCGCACACACACGGCTCCGCTCCGTACACCTCGTACACACTCGGCTCCGCTCCGCACACCTCGTACACACACGGCTCCGCTCTGCACACCTCGCACACACACGGCTCCGCTCCGTACACCTCATACACACACGGCTCCGCTCCGTACACCTCGTACATACACGGCTCCGCTCCGTACACCTCGCACGCACACGGCCCCGGTCCGCACACCTTGTACACACACGGCTCCGCTCTGTACACCACACACACACACGGCTCTGCTACATCCACACTGTACACCTCCTGACCTCACACACAGCATTACTTACCTCATCCTGCAGCGGCAAGTTGGCAACCAGCACAACTTCGGAGGTCCCGATCATGTGAACCCTGACTCCTCCCCTCCTGTGACCTCATCACAGGTCCTGGGCGCAGAAAGCAGGCAGCCATACGGAAGGGTAAGGGCCCGGGGCATGGCTTGACACAAGGGGGAGTGTCGGTCCTGCTGTCTGCGGGTGCGGGATCAGAGCGTCCTGCGCGGGGCAGCGGGGCACAGGCTCCAAACCTGGACAGTCCCGCACAATGCGGGACGGTTGGGAGCTATGCATTTACCCAGTGGGCAGTTACGGAGATATTTCCTTCCTTATCAAACAGTTTGATGACTTATCTGACTTATCTTCTGTAAGACTAACTTACAGCGCAAGTCTTGCAGAGATTGGGCCGTACCCATTTCAGTTCCTCCAATTGATGCGTAATCACCACAAATGAGCCAATAGCTTTGGATAACTTGTTATCTGAATAGCTATTGCGCTTACCATATAGCTGAATCGGGAACCCGAAAACCTGGAGCGCTATCGATAATCAGCTGTTCGGCGCCGCAGCTGCATGTGTCGTGGTTTTGTGACAGTCTCAACACATGCCTGTTTGTTGGGCTCTCCATGCATGTGTTGTGACTGTCACACAGCCGCAACACATGTAGCTGTGGCTCCGAACAGCTGATTATCTGGAGCGCTCAAGGTGTTCTGGTTCCCAAGGAAGCTATTCAGTAAGCGCAATAGCTATTCGGATAAAGCTATTCGCTCATCCCTAGTAATCACTAGTGTTGAGCGATACCGTCCGATACTTGAAAGTATCGGTATCGGAAAGTATCAGCCGATACTGGCAAAGTATCGGATCTAATCCGATACCGATACCCGATACCAATACAAGTCAATGGGACTCAAGTATCGGATGGTATCCCTGATGGTTCCCAGGGTCTGAAGGAGAGGAAACTCTCCTTAAGGCCCTGGGATCCATATTAATGTGTAAAATAAAGAATTAAAATAAAAAATATGGGGAGCAATATTGCACCTACACATTTGTTGGGTATTATCACCTGGTTCAGAGAAAGATTTGTACACATCAATCCATTGTAGTTAAAACATGTAGAAGTGATTCATATGTTTCATGAGTACCATTGGGTGATTACTAGTGTTGAGCATTCCGATACCGCAAGTATCGGGTATCGGCCAATATTTGCTGTATCGGAATTCCGCCCATGTGACCGCGACGTAATTTTCAGGTCCTGAATGCCTAGAATTAGGCATTCAGGACCTGAAAATTACGTCACGGCTTGTGTGATTGGTCGCGTCGCGGTCACATGGGCGGCACGCGACCAATCAGAATCCGTGACGTCACGGAAGGCAGTAAACGCGCGCATTTTAAACAAATAAGGCTGCCGGTTCCCTCGGTAAAGTGCAGGCTGCGTCGGAGAGGTGAGTATATCAATATTTTTTATTTTAATTCTTTATTTTACACATTATATCGATCCCGATACCGATTCCCGATACAACAAAAGTATCGGATCTCGGTATCGGAATTCCGATACAGCAAATATCGGCCGATACCCGATACTTGCGGTATCGGAATGCTCAACACTAGTAATCACCCAATGGTACTCATGAAACATATGAATCACTTCTACATGTTTTAACTACAATGGATTGATGTGTACAAATCTTTCTCTGAACCAGGTGATAATACCCAACAAATGTGTAGGTGCAATATTGCTCCCCATAGCAATACCAGATAAGTGTTCAAAAATAGCTCCACTGTTATGATCTGGTGGCCTAAGAGCAGCATGAGACGTACTCTGGAGAAGGTGGTACCTGTACTGACCGCAGACCCTGAACTTAACACCGCAACTAGAAGTAGCCGTGGAATGTACCTAGCGCTCCCTAGACATCTCGACACAGCCGGAGGACTAATTATCCCTAGAGATAGAAAAGGGAAAACTATCTTGCCTCAGAGAAAATCCCCAAAGGATAGACAGCCCCCCCACAAATATTGACTGTGAGAGGAGAGGGAAAAAACATACACAGACTGAAATCAGAATTTCGCAAAGGAGGCCACTTCTAGCTAAATAGAAAGGATAGGACAGAGTACTATGCGGTCAGTATTAAAACACTAGAAAATATCCACCACAGAAAATACAAAATCTCCACAGCTAACTAAAGATATGGAGGGTATATCTGCATCTCCAGAGATACCAGCTTGGCTAAACAAATCCTTATACAGACCAAGCTGGACAAGACAAAAACATGGAAAAGAACTGAACAATAAGGCCACAGCATGTGGACAGCAAAAAATCAAGGCCAGAACTTATCTTTGTTGAAAAGAACTGCAAAGCAGGAGAGACCAGGCAGAGATGTGAATCCTCCAGGAACAATGGACAACTGGCACTGACTAAAGGGTGAAGCAAGACTAAATAGCCCAGTCAAAATTGCAAAAAGTGAACACACCTGATAAATGGTGCGATTCAGAGACAGCAGCGCTACCACTTACAACCACCAGAGGGAGCCCAAGAGCAGAATTCACAACACTCCACTATCACCTGCTATGGCTCGCTCAGTCTCTCCAGCATATGCAAGGTAGCTTTCCATCCTGTGGGTACATCGCATATGAGACGGGGAGCAGAAAGGCAGAAGAGAGGCTGCACAGTGGACAGGCAAGCAGCAGGGTGAGAACGCTAAATCGCATACACACTCCCACACTTTCTGACTGGATGAGGAGATGGTGGAGGAAGCGGAATAGGAGGAGGAGGCAACATCGACAGGGTAAAAGCTAGGGGCTGACGGCGATGCCCAGTAGCAGCCAACTTAAAGGCTAGGGGATGACCTCAGAGCTTTTGGGTCTTGAAGAAACTAGGGAAAAGTGGCTAACAGATCGAGAAATTGAATGAACTGTCAAGCTCACTTTGGGAAGCCTGATGATATGGGGTTGTTTCATAGCCAAAGGCATTGGATAATTGACCAGGATCATAGTAGAGGTGATGGATTGGCCGCCACAGTCTCCAGACCTCAACCCAATCGAACACTTGTGGGTAGAGTTGAAGAAAAAGCTGTATACTGTACATACCCAAGTGAATCAACCAGTATGCACCAACTTTGGGAATGTGTAGAGTAGACCTGGGACCAGATTTTGGTCGACACATGCTTGATTCTGATTGAGTAGATTAAGATTCACCGCACACCCTTAGTGGAATATCTTTCAGAAATTAACAATTTATTCAATATGCACAAAATCAATCAGATAGCATTTGTACACTGGAAAAATGATATGCGACACAGATTACTGACGTTTCGACCCCTCCTTGGTCTTACTCATAGGTTGCTGAATCCAGGTGTAGTATGGGAGCAGAACTCAAGAACTCACAGCAAGGTGCAAACAAGGTCCACAGCCACAATAGACACCCTATACCACCACACCTGATTTTCTGGGATTATTAGCCCCTGGATACTACAGGGACATCCCTTCCCTTTTCTTGAGTTCTGCTCCCATACTACACCTGGATTCAGCAACCTATGAGTAAGACCCGGAAGGGGTCGAAATGTCAGTAATCTGTGTCGCATATCATTTTTCCAGTGTACATATGTTATCTGATTGATTTTGTGCATATTGAATAAATTGTTAATTTCTGAAAGATATTCCACTAAGGGTGTGCGGTGAATCTTAGTCTACGGATATTGGACCTTTGGTCCGATACACCAGCACCCCGCATTATTACAGAGTGCAGGCCAATTTTTTGTATATGATTCTGATTGAGAGCATAACCAGAAGAATTCAGGCAGTGTTGAAGCGCAAAAGAAAATTTACAAAATAATAAAAATTAAAAAATAATAAAAATTAAATGTTTTCATATTTTTAGGAGCAAAACATACAATACAGTCACATGACAAGAATCTGCATACCTACCTATATGCTAAATAGTTGCAAGTCAAATTTATGTATGAGATAGTCAAGATGATAGTCTATAAAATGATGGTAGTCTTACATTCGAAGCTGTAGTGGATGGCGAGATATGTAGCCTGAAAGTCAAACGTTCAAAGCACTGTTACCCTTTTGCTGATCACTGTATCTCCCAATATCTCCCACCACACAATCTCTGGTCCTCCAAAGACCTCCTTCTCTCCTCCACAATTGTACATTCCTCATCTAATCATCTGCAATACATCTCCCGAGTATCCCCCATTCTGTAGAATTCTGTGGCCCAACACATCCAATTATCCCTTTTATTCGGAACTTTCTAGCGGAACTTGTGAAGCCATGTCTTTAGCATAGCTTACAGCTTACAATGACCCCACTGCCTCCTCACCAACAACAGAGCTGCTGCAACCCCCAAACCTACTGTCTCCTGCTTATTATCATGTACAATGTAAGGCCTTATGGGCACGGTACTCTCCCCTCTGTACCTGCCTATCACTATTAGTCTGTTCATGTAATTTCTATTTGTGTTTTGTATGTAACCCCCTTTATGTACAGCACCATGGAATCAATGGTGCTCTCAAAATAAATAATAATAATAATCCCCTGATGATGTTCCACCCAGTTTTCATCCTGCCATTATTGCCGGAGTACACACTGAAGAATGGTGCAGCAGTTGGCATCTGTGTTTCATCATCAGCATAATCAAAGATGTGCTGCGGTGGTCCGCTGATCATTTGCACTCCCCCTTCAATGTACTCATATTTCAACAGAATAAGAGGTTGGGCATTAGTGTACTCAATCTCATTGAATTGTGAGGCAGGGCCAGATGGATAGCCCATGGAACCACAGCCAGCAGAGTCATCAAAAAAGCAGAAATGAGTGCTGCATGACTTTGAGACTGCTTGCTTAATTTGCAATGGGATGAGATGGAAGACAGATAGCCATGAGCCACAGGTGCCAAATCTGCATTTTCAGCCAGGGACCAGGTGGAAGAAAAAGCAAAGGGACGGAAGGTACTCTCAGACAACCAATCTAAAACCACCTCTACTTGTTCTGGCCTCACCGTTCATCCAACGGTACTCGTGCATACGAAATTACACAAAACACCCTGTCACCAGCTTGCAGCAGAGGACATGGTTTCATTTGGGCGAGTAGCAGACACAGATTGACCATGCCCTCTTCCTCCCTATAGCAGCTACATCACCACCACCAGCAACTTGGCCACATTTCCAAATTGATGCTCTCTTCATTTTTTTCAACCCAAAATATTGCAGAGTATTACACAGCATGTATACAGAGAAAAAGTGTCCAGCAGTTGATTAGACTGCCTGTTTTCAGAGTACCACCCCAAAAGAGCAAAACAATGTTGGGTACCTCCTCCTACTCCACCTTGTGACAGTTTCACTGGCACTGTATGTGAGGGGAGATATGTGTCACAGAGATTGCTTTCCTTCGTAATATAGAAACCCATAAGTTTCTTTTCAGCATGCTATGTGCTGAAGAAGTTAAGTGGCCATGTTATGGGTGGGATTTTAGGTGAGTAGGTAAAGAGATGGGCAGGATGCCTACTCACCATATCTACACTTCAATGGTGTGACTGGGGAAATAAATGTCCAGACAGTTTTTTTTTTCTGGGCTTGTGTTGTGTGGAGGTAGGAAGCCTCCTGACTGAAGCTCCTGTTAGAGCTGCCATATGCGTGGTCCCAGAAGTACTGGGTAGGACTGTGTAAGAACTGTTTATTTTCTTTTGAGACAAAAAGGCTGTTTATCTGTTACCATTTTGGGTTTTTAGTGTATGATACAATAAACCACCCAGAGACTTTAACCCTACGTGTGCCTGTGTCTACCTCAAGGAGCAGCTAAGTGAGTCCACCTTCTACAACCTCTTCCACCACCTATACCACGACCTCCTTCTCAACCTCCTACTCCACTTGGACCTCTGCCTCCTGGTTCAAGATTACAATTTATTTATTTTTTTTATTCTATGTTATTTTAAATAATTTTCCTATCGAGATTTGTTCACAGGGCAATTGTCGTGCTCTTACCCCAATTTGGCTTCCTTTTGCAGCCACCATACCCATTAATATCACAATTTTACAGCCATTTTAAGGCTTCGAAGTTGACTTCTCTTGGATTTGGGTTCTGGGTCAAATTTGGAGACAAGTTCTGTCCCGAACCAAACTTTTCACTGTAGCTTCATCGAACCCACAAAACCCGTACATCCACGTGTACGCTCATCACTAGTGAGAAGCAAATTGCAAAAACTCTGATATGGTTGAAGTTTTTGCAACTTGCTTGTCCTAGTCGTGGTACCCTCAGGGTCGCAGCAACGCCGTTAGCTTGTATTGTGCTGCATTTAAGCAGCGACACCTGTTGAACTTTGGCTGCACAATACGTGTCACATGTAATTATTACTTGTTGGTAAGAATAATTATGTAACATGTTGCCATTTGGAGGTGCTCAATGAGAACTCAATGAAGTCCTCAGTTCAGTAATACATGGCCATGGGTAAACTTTACTTCTGTACAGGCTCTGTAACACATGCTGAATTATGTTTCTTACCTTCCTGATTATTCCAAGATACAGATCTCTTCCAGCCTCACCTCACAGACACTTACATGTGCTTTATTACTAATCTCCAAACAGAGCGAATGAGCGAAAAGTAAGAATGTCCTTGTTCCCACAGCAACTGAGGAAGATCAGACACATCTGTATTTTATAGCCTAGCAAACTCAAATGTTTGATTTCTCTATCAATCAACACCATTTTGTTTTCTGACTGTAACAGGCTTTTGATATTGAGGATATGTTTCTTTATGCCTTATAAATTGTAATATATGGTTGCGCCATTGCTGCCTACTAAATATTACATGAAATTACAACAGTTCTGTTTAATATAAGAGGAATCTATTTATTCACACCTTGCTATGTGGAGATAAAACACCATGTGCTTGTCCAATTTATCAATATTAAAAGAGATGTGAAGGGGATTTTTGTGGTATTAGTATAAACTATTCAACATTGAAACACAAAGAAGGAAAAGTGATAGTTATAGAAATCACAGGATCGACAGATATGTTAATAAGATGGAAATTATGAAAAAATAGAAAGAAAATTCCAAAACATCTTGATTTATTCAGTATCGATAACAAGTACCATGCGCAGAAATCCTCGCACTTACTCACCTTAGGTTATATCACTGAGGTCATTAATGGATGTCTGAGGAATGTTGTGCAACACTGAATGTACTTCAGCAAATCATCAAGATCTGCTGCTGGCAGTTCCTTTTGCAAATGCCGACCAATGACGTTCCAGATGTGCTTAATGAGAGACAAGTCTGGAGAACCTGCAAGCCATGGTAGCACATTTAGGGCACACAGGCTGCTCACAGTAGTATGATCATTATGCAGCCTGGTGTTGTCATATTGAAAAATTCCTCATGGGACACATTGGACAAATGGTTGTGCTACCGGTTCCATGAGCAAATCAATGCAATGCCAAGATGTTAGTGAATTTTCAGTTCACGTCACAAAACTCTGAAAACATACCTCCAATATGTAGTCATACTGCCTTTGTGCACTGTTGTGCAATCCGCTTGTGTACAGAAATATTCTCTCCTTAGAAGATAATCTTCTAGGAAAGAATTCCACTGTGTTTTTTTATGGATTTTTATGTCTTTATATAAAATCAGAGCTATGTGGTGGCACAGTGAAAGCCCTTATGTCATTCTCACAGGTGGCGCACGTGGTTCGTGGACCCACTGTGCAATAGAGCCAGACCTGCCTAGGAAGGAGCATAGCTAAGTGGCCACCTGGTGTTCGCTGGAGCTCCTGATGGTGGAGACAGACTGGGCTACAGGTAGTTGCCAGGTAGTGATGAGCGACTGTACTCGTTGCTCGGGTTTTCCCGAACACGCTCGGGTGATCTCCGAGTATTTATGACTGTTCGGAGATTTAGTTTTCATCGCGGCAGCTGAATGATTTACAGCTACTAGCCAGGCTGAGTACATGTGGGGGTTGCCTGGTTGCTAGGGAATCCCCACATGTAATCAAGCAGGCTAGTAGCTGGGAATCATTCAGCTGCCGCGATGAAAGCAAAATCTCCGAGCAGTCATAATAAATACTCGGAGGTCACCCGAGTGTGCTCGGGAAAACCCGAGCAACAAGTACACTCGCTCATCACTACTGCCATGTACTACTCCTAGGCAGGCACTGGTACTGCAGCTGCCGATCCCAGTGATCAGGTTTGCTGACACTGGGAGACGTGTCTGAGGTCACTGACAAGCAGGTAACAGAGACTGACAGACTGTACAGACAACTTGAATATTGATGATAGGTTCTCGCTCACACTAGATATCAGGAAACAGTTCTAGAGGTGGCCACATTAGGACCAGAGACAACAGACACCTGATTGGCCATACAGGGACCAGGAACATGGATAAACTATACTAATGGAAGCACAAGATATGGGAATACCTTTAACAGAATAAGGACAAGGGACCTGGCAACATAAAGTTGCACACACCAACACCCCTAAAACTAAACTATAGGGGTTGCTCAGGCATCTGTTATGGTCTGGTGATTAAGGAGCGACATGCGACTAGCTCTGAGCAGGTGGTAACTATACCGACCGCAGTCCTGATCTTAACACAGACACTAGCAGTAGCCGTGGGATGTTCCTGTCACTCCCTAGACACCTCATCACAGCCGGACATCTAGCTACCCCTAAAGGTAGAAACAGGAAAGCTATCTTGCCTCAGAGAAATTCCCCAAAGGATAGGACAGCCCCCCACAAATAATGACTGTGAGAGGAGAAGGAAATGACATACGTAGTATGAAACAAGATTTAGCAAAGGAGGCCACTACTAGCTAGACAGAATTAGTTTCGAACAGAAAACTGTGCAGTCAGTAATAAAAACTAGAAAAAGTCCACCGCAGAGAAATGCAAAAATCTCCACACCTGACTAAAGGTGTGGAGGGCAAACTCTGCTGCCCAGAGCTTCCAGCTTAGCTAAATAGATCCATACTGATAAGCTGGACAAATGAGCAAAACATAGAAAATGCCAAACAACAAAGTCCACAACAAGTGAACTGCAAAAAGACAAGCAAGGACTTAGCTTTGCTGAAATGGTCAGAGTGGCAGGGAAATCCTCAGAGAGCCATGACTCCAAGCTCAACAATTGACAACTGGCATTGAATTAGGAATAAGGCCAGACTAATATAGCCGAGCCAGAAAGACGATCAGTGAGAACAGCTGCTGATGCTAAATCCAAGAAGCAGCCATACCACTCAAAACCACAGGAGGGAGCCCAAGAGCAGAATTCACAAAAATGCTACCTATAACCACCGGAGGGAGCCCAAGAGCGGAATTCACAACAGTACCCCCCCCTTGAGGAGGGGTCACCGAACCCTCACCAGAGCCCCCAGGCCGATCAGGACGAGCCAAATGGAAAGCACGAACCAAATCGGCGGCATGGACATCGGAGGCAACCACCGAAGAATTATCCTCCTGGCCATAACCCTTCCACTTGACAAGATACTGAAGCCTCCGCCTCGAAAAACGAGAATCCAAAATTTTCTCAACCACATATTCCAACTCCCCCTCAACCAACACCGGGGCAGGAGGATCAACAGATGGAAGAACGGGTACCACATATCTCCGCAACAAAGATCTATGGAAAACATTGTGGATGGCAAAAGAGGCTGGAAGGGCCAAACGAAAAGACACTGGATTGATAATCTCAGAAATCTTATAAGGACCAATAAACCGAGGCTTGAACTTAGGGGAAGAAACCTTCATAGGAACATGATGAGAGGATAACCAGACCAAATCCCCCACACGAAGCTGAGGACCAACACACCGACGGCGGTTAGCATACGCTGAGCCTTTTCCTGGGACAATGTCAAATTGTCTACCACATGAGTTGATATCTGCTGCAACCTGTCCATCACAGAATCCACACCAGGACAATCAGAAGGCTCAACCTGCCCTGAAGAAAAACGAGGATGGAAACCAAAATTACAAAAGAAAGGCGAAACCAAAGTAGCCGAACTGTCCCGATTATTAAGGGCAAACTCGGCCAACGGCAAGAAAGCCACCCAATCATCCTGATCAGCAGACACAAAGCATCTCAAATAGGTTTCCAAGGTTTGATTAGTTCGCTCAGTTTGGCCATTTGTCTGAGGATGGAACGCCGAAGAAAAAGACAAATTAATGCCCATCTTAGCACAAAAGGCCCGCCAAAACCTGGAAACAAACTGGGAACCTCTGTCAGACACAATATTCTCTGGAATGCCATGCAAACAAACCACATGCTGAAAAAATAATGGAACCAAATGAGAGGAGAAAGGCAATTTAGGCAAAGGTACCAAATGGACCATTTTAGAGAACCGGTCACAAACCACCCAGATAACAGACATCCTCTGGGACACAGGAAGATCTGAAATAAAATCCATGGAAGTATGCGTCCAAGGCCTCTCCGGGACAGGCAAAGGCAAAAGCAACCCACTAGCGCGGGAACAGCAAGGCTTAGCCCGGGCACAAGTCCCACAGGACTGCACAAAAGAACGCACATCCCGCGACAAGGAAGGCCACCAAAAGGACCTAGCAACCAAATCTCTGGTACCAAAAATCCCAGGATGACCGGCCAACACAGAACAATGGACCTCAGAAATTACCTTACTTGTCCATCTATCAGGAACAAACAGCTTCCCCACAGGACAGCGGTCAGGTTTATCAGCCTGAAATTCCTGAAGCACCCGCCGCAAATCAGGGGAGATGGCAGATAAAATCACCCCTTCCCTAAGAATGCCAACCGGCTCAAGGACTCCAGGAGAATCAGGCAAAAAACTCCTAGAGAGGGCATCCGCCTTAACATTCTTAGATCCTGGAAGATATGAGACCACAAAATCAAAACGGGAGAAAAACAGGGACCACCGAGCCTGTCTAGGGTTCAGCCGCTTGGCCGACTCGGGGTAAATCAGATTCTTATGATCGGTCAAGACCACAATGCGGTGCTTGGCTCCCTCAAGCCAATGTCGCCACTCCTCAAATGCCCACTTCATAGCCAACAACTCCCGATTGCCGACATCATAATTGCGTTCCGCAGGCGAAAACTTTCGGGAAAAGAAGGCACATGGTTTCATCAAGGAACCATCAGAATTCCTCTGTGACAAAACGGCCCCTGCCCCAATCTCAGAAGCATCAACCTCAACCTGAAAAGGAAGAGAAACATCCGGCTGATGCAAGACAGGGGCAGAAGTAAATTGGCATTTAAGCTCCTGAAAGGCCTCAACAGCCTCAGAGGACCAATTAGTCACATCAGCGCCTTTCTTCGTCAAATCGGTCAGGGGTTTAACCACACTAGAGAAGTTGGCAATGAAACGGCGATAAAAATTAGCAAAGCCCAAAAATTTCTGAAGGCTCTTCACAGATGTGGGTTGAATCCAGTCATGAATGGCTTGGACTTTAACAGGATCCATTTCTATAGACGAAGGAGAAAAAATAAACCCCAAAAAAGAGACCTTCTGAACTCCAAATAGGCACTTAGACCCCTTCACAAATAGAGCATTATCACGAAGGATCTGGAATACCATCCTGACCTGCTTCACAGAGACTCCCAATCATTGGAAAAAATCAAAATATCATCCAAATACACAATCAAGAATTTGTCAAGATAATTGCGGAAAATATCATGCATAAAGGACTGAAATACAGAAGGAGCATTAGAAAGCCCGAAAGGCATCACCAGGTATTCAAAATGGCCTTCGGGCGTATTAAATGCAGTTTTCCATTCGTCACCCTGTTTAATATGAACAAGATTATATGCCCCTCGAAGGTCAATCTTGGTAAACCAACTAGCCCCCTTAATCCGAGCAAACAAATCAGAGAGCCAAGGTAAAGGGTATTGAAATTTGACCGTGATCTTATTAAGAAGACGATAATCAATACAGGGTCTCAAGGAGCCATCCTTCTTGGCAACAAAAAAGAATCCCGCTCCCAATGGTGACGAAGACGGCCGAATATGCCCCTTCTCTAAAGACTCCTTTACATAGCTCCGCATGGCTGCATGCTCTGGCACAGACAGATTGAAAAGTCAGCCCTTAGGGAACTTACAGCCAGGAATCAAGTCAATAGCACAATCACAGTCCCTATGTGGAGGAAGGGAACTGGACTTGGGCTCATCAAATACATCCTGGAAATCTGACAAAAATTCAGGAACATCAGAAGAGGGGGAAGAGGAAATTGACATTAAAGGAACGTCACTATGTACCCCTTGACAACCCCAACTAGTCACAGACATTGATTTCCAATCCAGCACTGGATTGTGTACTTGTAACCAGGGAAAACCCAGTACAACAACATCATATAAATTATGCAACACCAGAAAACGGCAATCTTCCTGATGTACTGGAGCCATGCACATAGTCAGCTGAGTCCAATACTGAGGTTTATTCTTGGCCAACGGTGTGGCATCAATACCCCTTAAGGGTATGGGACTCTGCAAAGGCTGCAAAGAAAAACCACAGCGCCTAGCGAATTCTAAGTCCATTAAGTTCAGAGCAGCGCCCAAATCCACAAATGCCATGACAGAAAAAGATGACAATGAGCAAATCAGGGTCACAGACAGGAGAAACCTAGGCTGCACAGTACTAATGGTAACAGATCTAGCGACCCTCTTAATACGCTTAGGGCAATCAGAAATAGCATGAGCAGAATCCCCACAGTAAAAACACAGCCCATTCTGACGTCTGTATCCCCTCTGTTCCGCTCTAGTCAAAATCCTATCACATTGCATAGGCTCAGGACTCTGCTCAGAGGACGCTGCCATATGGTGCACCACTTTGCGTTCGCGCAGGTGCCGATCAATCTGAATTGCCAGAGACATAGACTCGCTCAAACCAACAGGCGTGGGGAACCGCACCATAACATCTTTAAGGGCTTCAGAAAGACCCTTTCTGAAAATTGCTGCCAGAGCGTCCTCATTCCATTTAGTGAGCACAGACCATTTTCTAATTTTCTGGCAGTATAATTCTGCCGCTTCCTGACCCTGACACAGGTGTTTTCTCAGCATGCTCTACAGAGTTAGGTTCGTCATACAATAATCCGAGCGATTGAAAAAATGCATCTACATTAAGCAATGCCGGATCCCCTGACTCAAGGGAGAATGCCCAGTCCTGAGGGTCACCACGCAGCAGAGAAATAACTATTTTTACTTGCTGAATGGGGTCACCAGAGGAACGGGGTTTCAGAGCGAAAAACAATTTGCAGTTTTTTTTAAAGTTCAAAAACTTAGTTCTATCCCCGTAAAACAAATCCGGAGTAGGAATTCTAGGCTCTATGGCCGGAGTCTGAACAACATAATCTTGAATACTCTGTACTCTTGCAGCAAGCAGATCCACACGAGAAAACAACCCCTGAACATCCATGCCCGCATCCAAATCCTGAATCACCCAGAGATTAAGAGGAAGGAAAAAGACAAAACAGACTAAAGAAAAAAAATGGCTCAGAACTCTTTTTCTTTTCCTTCTTTTGAGATGCATTCAGCTCATTTTTGGCCAGTTGTACTGTTATGGTCTGGTGATTAAGGAGCGACATGCGACTAGCTCTGAGCAGGTGGTAACTATACCAACCGCAGTCCTGATCTTAACACAGACACTAGCAGTAGCCGTGGGATGTTCCTGTCACTCCCTAGACACCTCGTCACAGCCGGAGATCTAGCTACCCCTAAAGGTAGAAACAGGAAAGCTATCTTGCCTCAGAGAAAATCCCCAAAGGATACGACAGCCCCCCACAAATAATGACTGTGAGAGGAGAAGGAAATTACATACGTAGTATAAAACAAGATTTAGCAAAGGAGGCCACTACTAGCTAGACAAAATTAGTACAGAACAGAAAACTGTGCGGTCAGTAATAAAAACTAGAAAAAGTCCACCGCAGAGAAATGCAAAAATCTCCACACCTGACAAAAGGTGTGGAGGGCAAACTCTGCTGCCCAGAGCTTCCAGCTTAGCTAAATAGATCCATACTGATAAGCTGGACAAATGAGCAAAACATAGAAAATGCCAAACAACAAAGTCCACAACAAGTGAACTGCAAAAAGACAAGCAAGGACTTAGCTTTGCTGAAATGGTCAGAGTGGCAGGGAAATCCTCAGAGAGCCATGACTCCAAGCTCAACTGGCATCGAATTAGAAATAAGGCCAGACTAATATAGCCGAGCCAGAAAGACGATCAGTGAGAACAGCTGCTGATGCTAAATCCAAGAAGCAGCCATACCAATCAAAACCACAGGAGGGAGCCCAAGAGCAGAATTCACAAAAATGCTACTTATAACCACCGGAGGGAGCCCAAGAGCGGAATTCACAACAGTCATCTCTCTATTGGGGAGGGTGCCTTTTATATAAGATTCCTCCCAGCAATTGGCTGGGAGGCACTTAGCAAGTAATCACTTTAACTAAATGCCTCCCAGCTGTCAGCTGGAGCATTTTACCATGTGCATGCTGCCAATTTAAAAGCATGGGAGCATGCGCACGTGCATACAAGGTGCACCACTGGAACACAGCGTGGCACACACAGGGGAGGAGGCATCTCATGAGGACGCTTCTGTGGCCGGGGCAGTGAGTAAGCCGACGTCCCCTCAAAGTGGGAGAAGGGGAACCATACAGAGGCACCGGCAGACGTTACAGTACCCCTCCTTTGCGGACCCTCTTCTTCAAACCCCCGAGGACTCCTTGCAGTGAAGATGGATCCAGATTCTTCTTTCTGAACTCCCATGACCTCTTATCAGGAACACGTTCTCTTCAAGCTACTGAAAGAAAAGTAACATCTCCCACCATCTTTGTGGCCAGGGTGCCTCTCACTGGCTGGACATCCTCACAGCAGAACAAAGTGGATTTGGAAATAGGGACCTTCATTTGCTGAGTCTCTTTTAGACCAGCAGGAATATCTGTCCCTTTGGAAGTAACAAAGATGGATTTGGACTCCTCGCCCTGATTGGCGGACAGTAGAGGCTCGGAAGATGCCTCGCCTTGACGTTGTCATCCTGCAACCACCTGGAACTAGAAGATATCATCTCAGAGAAGATCTTCACATTGGTCTCACCAAAGATACATCCTTCAATTTGGATGTTTTCAGGAAACAGGCCATTGGAACCATCGACTGCTGGAGAGGATAGAAACACTGGCAACTCAACTGGAAGCACAGGAACCAGACACGACTCTCCCCATCGAAGCACCTCATTGTACTTCCAATCTAAGACAAACTAATGAGTTCTCAGCCATGGAAGACCTAAGAGAAGGGGGTGAAAAATGTCAGCCAGCACATAGAAAGCAATTTCTGAGAACGTAGCGCTCCTATCTGGAGCTCAACAGGTTAAATGACAACTTGAATGACTTCAGGTAGGTCCTTCCCTTCAATGGATGGCACTCTCAGCAAATTCTGAAGGCGTCTAATGGGCATTTGATAACGATCCATCACAGCCTGTTGTACAAAATTCTCCCCTTAACCAGTGTCAAAAAAGGATGTTTCGTTGAATCAGATTCCTTCACAGAACACAGAAATGTTAAGTCAGTGATGAAGAGTCTCCACTATCACCTAGGAATGCTTCACCCACAGGTCCTAGGTTTAGAAGTTTATACCTCTTTGGACAGTCACGAATAAAGTATTCCACACTACCACAGCCAAAGCATACTCTCTTGGCATGACGAATTTCTTGTTGATGCTCTGCGAGCCCAACACGATTGACCTTCATGAGTTCCTTGAGGACAGCTGTTTCTGGAGGCTGAGGAAAGAGTGGCGTGAAGAAACCAGAGTATATCTTAATTACCCAGAAAACTGTTTTTGCAAATCAATAAGAACTGACTTTTCATCTGTATATTGGCTTGTGGATTTAAGTGCTTATATCTGGTGGTTCAAGAAGACAGACTTGCAAACTGATATACCATTTAACATACTGTGTAAGGGTACTGTCACACAGTGCAACTTTCCAACGATCACGACCAGCGATACGACCTGGCCGTGATCGTTGGAAAGTCGTTGTGTGGTCGCTGGAGAGCTGTCACACAGACCGCTCTCCAGCGACCAACGATGCCGAGGTCCCGGGTAACCAGGGTAAACATCGGGTTACTAAGCGCAGGGCCGTGCTTAGTAACCCGATGTTTACCCTGGTTACCAGCGTAAAAGTTAAAAAAAACAAACAGTACATACTCACATTCTGGTGTCCTTCAGGTCCCTTGCTGTCTGCTTCCCGCTCTGACTGAGTGCCGCCGTAAAGTGACAGCAGATCACAGCGGTGACGTCACCGCTGTGCTCTGCTCCGGCTGGCAGTCAGTCAGAGCGGGAAGCAGACGGCAAGGGACCTGAAGGACACCGGAATGTGAGTATGTACGGTTTGTTTTTTTTTACTTTTACGCTGGTAACCACGGTAAACATCGGGTTACTAAGCGCGTCCCTGCGCTTAGTAACCCGATGTTTACCCTGGTTACAAGCAAATGCATCGCTGGATCGCTGTCACACACAACGATCCAGCGATGACAGCGGGAGATCCAGCGACGAAAGAAAGTTCCAAACGATCTGCTACGACGTACGATTCTCAGCAGGGTCCCTGATCGCTGCTGCGTGTCAGACACAGCGATATCGTATGGATATCGCTGGAATGTCACGGATCGTACCGTCGTAGCGACCAAAGTGCCACTGTGAGACGGTACCCTTAGGGTACCGTCACACAGTGCCATTTTCATCGCTACGACGGCACGATTCGTGACGTTGCAGCGTCGTATAAGTATCGCTCCAGCGTCGTATACTGCGGTCACACGTTGCAATACACGGCGCTGGAGCGATAATTTCATGATGTATTTGCGATGTAGAAGCCGTTGGTTACTGTGCGCACATCGTATACAACCTGTGTCACACGATGCAATCATGCCACCACAGCGGGACACTAGACGACGAAAGAAAGTTTCAAACGATCTGCTACGACGTACGATTCTCAGCGGGGATCCGGATCGCAGTAGCGTGTCAGACACAGCGATATCGTAAATGCATCGCTGGAACGTCACGAATCGTGCCGTTGTAGCGATCAAAATTGCACTGTGTGACGGTACCCTTAGTCTGTAATAGTGACTTGTACACAGTATGTGTTTACCTTTGTTTATTGATGTGTGCTGATATGCTAATTATGCATTGAATTCTGGAACCAGCTTGGTGACTTCTAACCCCTTCACACTGGTCGATTCTGCTACGATTACGACGCATTTGCGTCATATTCGACATCGCAGTACGAGCTCGTAGCCAGCGGTCACACTCTACGATGTTAACGCTTTTTCTGACGTAGTTGCGATGTGAACGTCACGCGTCGCAATCGTACGCTACCCTTCACACCGCCATAGTCCTACGACTCCGAGCGTGACGTATTACCAGCATGGGCGTGCTAAAACGTCACGCCCAATCAGGAGACAGGTATGCGGAAGCCCAACCCACGTAGTCGCATTACGAGCTCGTATGACCGCCGTCACATACTACGATTTCGACCGCCACAGCGAGACATTTACGACGAAAGAAAGTTCTGCTCTTTCTTTCACATCGTACGATGCTGGGCTGCGTCGCAAATCGTAACGCCATGTCACACTTTGCAACCTCGGAACGAGGACGGATAAACGTCACAAATCGAACGCTCGTTCAGACTTTGATTGCACAGTGTGAAGGGGCCCTTAAGCAGAGAGGGAAAGACTGTGCAAATAGATTGAATGGTCAAGCAGTGCTACTTAATCTCATCACCATTGTTTACCTTATCTTGATGTTGGATTGAAGGACACTGGGTAATTCTAAAAATAGCTTACATGCCTTGGCTATGAAAAAAAGACTCAGAGATCACATCATTAGGCCTGAAGTAACACAGAGCTACCAACCGGACTCTCTTCAGGATCTCAGCTGAGGGTACATCGGACCCGGCTGCAAGAACACAGGACTGCGCTCGGATATCTCCCTACGCTTGTCGTTACCTCCTCTCTGCGTGCATACCACAGATGGAGTAGCGACCCTGAGAGCTCTGACATAACATCTACCATTATCTTGGCGAGTCAGCGGAAGGATGAGGCCCTGTAATGTGCACCATCTTGGTGCAATTGCTGAGATTGTTCTGTTTGCTATTGTGTGTTGTGGTTCAATAAAGTATTGCCACACTTTTTTACCTTAACTCTGTGTTGTCTGTGTAGTGTATTGCCCACCAGGAGATAGAGCGTGCATTCAGTGGTATGAGCCCTGGTCCATGCAGTCTTGCTAAAGACAGCCGGGCCAGCGGACAAGAGCACCCACTGACCCCGTTTCTCCACAAGTGGTCTTTGGAAAGACGGAGCCAGACGCAATAATTTCATTTCACGCATCACCTCTTTGGTCCGTTCTTGAAACCCGAGGTTGATCTAGATTGCCAGAGGCATTAATTTGTCTGGAGAGGCCGGGATGTCACATCCAGCTAACTTGTCCGTGATCCTTATGGTTAATCCTACCCAGAAGGCGGCTATCAAAGCTTCATCGTTCCATCCAAGTTCAGATGACAAGGTCCAGGAGATCGGGTGAAGGTATCACAGATGCAGTTTCAGGATTAGGATACTGCCACTGCGGTGGTGCAGTAGAGGCCTCTGAATAAAATCTGAGACGTCCAGTGGCAAAGTAGAGATTCACAGAAGAAAGTGACTATCAGGTGAAGCTCTCAATGACTTTATATAAAATATCAGCAGCTCCATTCTCAGTAACATTTGTAGTAAAATAATTTTTAGAAAGACCCAAAATCTTGGTTCTGAATGTCGCATACAACAACCGAAGACTCTTATGTGCCATAAAGGTGTTTTTTATAAGTTCCCATTATATGTATTTTATTATGTGACATATAGAAATGAGTATTCACAATGTTTGCTAGACCAGCACAGCACTGTAAGTGACAAGGACTAAATTCCTGCCCCAAGGAACTTTCCATTTGATCTGTATTCCGTGACCAGTAATGACACATGGCCTTGAGCTTTAATATTTTCTCATAAGCAGCTACACCATAAGTCTCCTGATTCTGTAAATGTTCTGGGCTGGGCAGAATGTGCAATTACTTCAAACCACTCCTCAGGCATGAGAGCAAAAAAGTGAGGATTGCGGGGCGAGGCTTCTCCAGAATATTGAAATATGTGCCTTCTTTTCTCATCTCCCGCCTTCCCCCTCACAGTTTTCACATTCCAATAACTCTGGGGCAGGGTTGGAGCCTGACAAACACCTGCTTTTCCTGCAGGGTAACCTAACAGGTTTGGCTCCCAAGCTAATTTTATCCCAACAGTCTTAGCAGAAACTGCTCAGGTGGATAAAGGTGTGATTTTTTTTCTCTTAATCTTTAATATTTACTCAGGGAGGTCCCTGAGAAATGCTCTTGCACAATAATATCTTAATGGCACCTAATTGGGATGACAGCAAGTTTAGGAATTTCATTCCACTTAAAGAATTAATTAAAAGTGATTGATGTCCGTTGATCCATAAGCGCGTGCTTGACTGACAATTAAGGAATCCTGAAATTGGGAGCAGAATGAGACCGTGATACTTAAAAAGCAACTATAGTTTTAAGTTTTCTTTCATAAACGAATCGTACATGTCAAAATATCCAACTTTGTAATATATCTTATTAGAGAAATCTGCTTCTTTCTCCTCCTAGACTGATATTTAACTTCTTAATGACATATGACATACTTTTAGGTCTCCCTGACTTTGATGCAGGCTCCCAAACCGAGGCTGGCGTTCATAGGAGACTGTGATTTTTACTACATACAGCAATAATGTGGCATTGCTGTATACAGTGGGTATGGAAAGTATTCGTACCCCTTTACATTTTTCACTCTTTGGTTCATTGCAGTCATTTGGTAAATTCAAAAAAGTTCATTTTTTCTCATTAATGTACACTCTTCACCCCATCTTGACTGAAAAAAACAATATTTAAGTCACATGCTGTCCATTTCCTTGTGATCCTCCTTGAGATGGTTCTACTCCTTCATTGGAGTCCAGCTGTGTTTAATTAAACTGATAGGACTTGATTTGGAAACGCACACACCTGTCTACATAAGACCTCACAGCTCACAGTGAATGTCAGACCAAATGAGAATCATGAGGTCAAAAGAACTGGCCAAGGAGCTCAGAGACAGAATTGTGGCAAGGCACAGATGTGGCCAAGATTACAACAGAATTTCTGCAGTACTCAAGGTTCCTAAGAGCACAGTGGCCTCCATAATTATTGAATGGAAGAAGTTTGGGACCACCAGAAGTATTCCTAGACCAGGCCATCCAGCCAAACTGAGCAATTGTGGGAGAAGAGTCTTGGTGAGGGAGGTAAAGACGAACCCCAAGATCACTGTGGCTGAGCTCCAGAGATGCAGCAGGGAGATGGGATAAAGTTCCACAAAGTCAACTATCACTGCAGTGCTCCATCAGTCAGGCCTTTATGGCAGAGTGGCCCGACAGAAGCCTCTCAGTGCAAGACATATGAAAGCCCACATAGAGTTTGCTAAAAAAAAACACATGAATGACTCCCAAACTATGAGAAATAGTTGGTGTTTTTCAGCTGCAGGGACATGATGACTGGTTGTCATTGAAGGAAGCATGAATGTGGCCAAGTACAGAGATATCCTGGATGAAAACCTCTTCCAGAGTGCTCCTGACCTCAGATTTGGCAGAAGGTTCCAATAGCACAATGATCCTACGCACACAGCTGAAATAACAAAGAAGTGGCTTCAGAACAACTCTGTGACCATTCTTGACTGGCACAGCCAGAGTCCTGACCCAAACCCAATGGCAGAGGATCCCCAAATCCAGGTTTGAAAATCTTGTTGCATCATTCTCAAAAAGAATTATGGCTGTACTAGCTCAAAAGGGTGTGTCTACTCAATACTGAGCAAAGGGTCTGAATACTTATGACAATGTGATATTTCAGTTTTTCTTTTTTAATAAATTTGCAAAAATTACTAGATTTCTGTTTTTTTCAGGCATGAAGGGGTGCAGAATGTACATTAATGAGAAAAAAATTAACTTTTTTGAATTTACCAAATGGGTGCAATGAAATAAAGAGTGAAAAATGTAAAAATGTATGAATACTTTCCGTACCCACTGCATAGCACAAGCAATCAGATGATTGCAGGTTCAAGTTCCGTATGTGGACTAATAGATACAGTGAATATTAAAAAAAAATGGTTAAAAAATGTGGAAAAAAAAAATCAAATTCTAAATCACCCCTCTTGTCCCCCATTAAAAATTAAGAAATGAGAAAAATACACATATTTGGTATCGCTGAGTTCATAAAAGTCCAATCTATCAAAATCTAAAATAAATTAGTCTGATTGTTAAACAGCATAAAAGGAAAAAAACTCAGAACACCAGAATTGCATGGGTATTTTTGGTAACTGCAGCAACACAAAAGAATTGTAACAAGCGGCGGTTAAAGCAGCCTACCCCAAAATTATATCAAGAAAAACATCCTCTCAGGATGCCAAAAACAAGCCCTCCCAAACCTCCATATCTGCAAAAGTAAAAATGTTACTGCTCTCAGAAACAACTCACAAGTAGTGTTGAGCGATACCGTCCGATACTTGAAAGTATCGGTATCGGAAAGTATCGGCCGATACCGGCAAAGTATCGGATCCAAAACGATACCGATACCCGATACCAATACAAGTCAATGGGACTCAAGTATCGGACGGTATTCCTGATGGTTCCCAGGGTCTGAAGGAGAGGAAACTCTCCTTCAGGCCCTGGGAACCATATTAATGTGTAAAATAAAGAATTAAAATAAAAAATATCGCTATACTCACCTGTCCGACGCAGCCGGGACCTCAGCGAGGGAACCGGCAGCGTTGTTTGTTTAAAATTCGCGCTTTTACTTGGTTACGTGAAGTCCCGGCTTGTGATTGGTCAGGGCGGCCATGTTGCCGGGACGCGGACCAATCACAGCAAGCCGTGACGAAATTACGTCACGGCTTGCTGTGATTGGTCCGCGTCCCGGCAACATGGCCGCCATTAACCAATCACAAGCCGTGACGTCACGGGAGGCTGGACATGCGCGTGTTTTGAAAAGCGCGCGTGTCCAGCCTCCAGTGAGGCTGGACACGCGCGCTTTTCAAAATACGCGCATGTCCAGCCTCCCGTGACGTCCCGGCTTGTGATTGGTTAATGGCGGCCATGTTGCCGGGACGCGGACCAATCACAGCAAGCCGTGACGTAATTTCGTCACGGCTTGCTGTGATTGGTCCGCGTCCCGGCAACATGGCCGCCCTGACCAATCACAAGCCGGGACTTCACGTAACCAAGTAAAAGCGCGAAATTTAAACAAACAACGCTGCCGGTTCCCTCGCTGAGGTCCCGGCTGCGTCGGACAGGTGAGTATAGCGATATTTTTTATTTTAATTCTCTTTTTTACACATTATTACATTAATGTTGTTGCGATACCCGATACCCGATACCACAAAAGTATCGGATCTCGGTATCGGAAATTCCGATACAGCAAGTATCGGCCGATACCCGATACTTGCAGTATCGGAATGCTCAACACTACTCACAAGCAATTTTTTTTTTAAACTTACTGAATTTTTGTCTCACCACCTAAATAAAACAAATAGTATGCATGTTTGGTATCTGCATAATCGTACTGATGTCGAGAATCACATTACAAGGTCATTTTTAATGATGGGCAAACCCCTGGACGTTCGGGTCCGGCTGTCAGGACTCTGAACATTTTTTACCTTTTGTGCATTACTGCCCTCTTCCAAGATGGCATCTTTGGTCTCATGTGCACTGTGCCTTCCTGCTATAAAACTCCACCCCAGCTTTCAGTTTTTGCTAGAGTATTCTGCCTTGCATCCAGCTCCTGACCTCTGATTACTCCCTGGCTATACACCTGCTCCTGTGAACCTGTGTGGTGATCCTGCTACTCTGCTCTGAGTTCCTGCTGCATATGCAGCGCCCCAGAGACCTGGTCGTTGCAGTAATGTCGCTCTGCCACTCAGGGGAGTGATGTTACCTCTGATTGCACAAAAGGAGTTCACCTGACCAGTTATCACAGTCACACACTACATTTCACACTTCAGCCACCAGGGGGAGCAAAAGGTTCTATGCATTAGACCACTCCTCACACTTGGGTAAAACTGGGGGCTGGATAGGAAGTTAGGCAGAAGCTGACTGGGTTTGATTCAGGCAACATCCTGTGGCAGAGGGTATTGCGGGGGAAGATTCAGGGGGGTCCCTGTCAGAGGTGGGATCCTGACAGTGACCTAGCGAACAGGACAGATTGTTACGGAGCCGCGCCTGCACTTGAATGCGGCGGCATCTTAAGAAAGGACACGAAGCGAGATATATTGTGGAGAAGTGAGAAACGAGATCGCAGCAAAAAGGAGATAAACCAGTAGGAGTCATGCCCCGAGATCGGCAACTTCCTACTGAGGCGCGTAGCCGGTCGCCGGAACGCCGAGGAAGTATTGGGCTCCAAGCATTACTTCAAACAGTGGCAGGACAGTTGATTATAGGTTGGCTGTCTCACCTAAAACACCTAAGCAGACATAGGGGGCAATTGTGGGAGAGGGGCGACGCTAGGGTCCCGGAAGAACTCCAGGCCTACCCGTCATATGGGTGCGTCCTAGCCATATCATCTGGGGGACGGAGAAGAACATCAGAACAGATACGAGTTGTGAGAAAGAACATCAGAAACAGACACAACAGTTGTGAGGACTATCCCGTGGTGCTCAGCAGGGAAGGACTACAACACACAGGCGCTAGAAGGTAGGCACTGATTTCCACCTGCAAAGGGAAC
Source organism: Ranitomeya variabilis (assembly GCF_051348905.1). Classification (NCBI taxonomy): domain Eukaryota; kingdom Metazoa; phylum Chordata; class Amphibia; order Anura; family Dendrobatidae; genus Ranitomeya; species Ranitomeya variabilis. Next base: position 168,771,531 of record NC_135238.1, read on the forward strand.
TCTGGATGTGCCTTCAGACCAGCCGGTCTCAGCCAGCCCTGTTAGCAGTACTCTGGATTGCGGACCCTGAAGCCTTCAGTAAAGAGGTAAAGAGACTGCAACCCTGTGTCCTTGTTATTCATCGCACCTTGCACCATGCACCATCATCACATCTTTCATTGGACGCCCCTTAGCAAGGTCACGGACCGGGTCTAGCCACCGTGACAACCCGAGGACCGAGACTGAGAGGCCCGGTACCGAGTACCCAGCGGCCCTGCGTCTGGGGGCGCTCCACATACACAAGTTTCCAGTAATCCTCCTTCATCTGCTGCTCGTGTTTACTTCATCTGCATTTGCTGGACATGTAAGCTGCTGCTGCTTTGCTATAACCTGAGACTATTAACCAGGCCTCCTGAGTTATCCCCTATAATTATTACAGGATACTCTAGCCTGAAAAAATAAAAAAAAGGAGACTGCTGGAACAATGACTGCAGAAAGCAGATTAGAGCAGGTGTTTTCCATAATTAGATCACTGCAGAAAGATGTGAAAGGTCTGCAAAAGAAGTTTGGAAGCTTTGAACTCAATCAACAAGTGTTTGGACAGACTTTGCAAAACTTGAGCAACCGCATGGCAGCCCAGGAAAACAAACTTGCTGGCATAGAGTCGCAGTATGGACGGGCTTTTCAGGACATAAGCACGCAAATAGCTGCACAAGTGACTTTACCCTCTGGGCAACCGCCACCAGCTAGCCCACCTAAGTTGCCCCCATTCAGATTTAATGGTGATCGCGACAAATTTCGTGGCTTTGTGACTCAATGTATGCTATATTTTGATGTGCATGCTGACCGTTTTCCTACTGATAGATCCAAAGTATTGTGTGTAGTAATGCTGCTGACCGCACGAGCGCTCACCTGGGCGAATCCGAAGATTGAGTCTCGTGACCCACGGTTAAATGACTTGGATGAATTCTTGGCCGCTATGGCATTAATGTTTGATGACCCTAATCGCCGTGCAACCGCTGAATCTGCTTTGTTGTCTTTATGCCAGGCTAAACATTCTGTTATTGAGTATGCCACTGAATTCAGGAGATTGGCGGTAGATACCAATTGGGACAGTTATGCACAATTGCCTATTTTTAAAAGGGGTCTGTCTAGTATTGTAAAACATGAACTAGCCCACTCTGAGTCACCACAAGAGCTAGAGACATTTATACAGCATTGTGTGCGCATAGACATTCGCCTTACTGAGCGTAGGCAGGAGAAATTTGCTGCATATAACCGTGTTTCTAACTTTTCCCTTCCTTCCAAAGAGCCTGAAGGTAAAACCTCTCGGGAGGTGGAGGAGGTGCCCATGCAGATTGATTCCGTTCAGAGGCGTGAGATCAATGAGCGCCGGGAGCATCACCTTCGTGAAAGTTAATGTTTCTACTGCGGCCAGTCTGACCATTTCTTGATCAATTGTCCTAAGTGTCCTAGACAGCCTAACAAGGTGCTAGCAGCAGTAGGGGAGTATGACAACTGTGATGATGAATCTGACATCTCTGAATGTAGCCTGCCTTTAAACGCTGTATTCCATTCACTTTCTATGACTTCACCCCCCAAGGAGCTGAAGGAAAAGAACTCTCACTGTTCTCTCCCTATTAAGATCCTGTGTTCAGGACAGTGGATTTCCAGTTCAGCTATGATTGACTCTGGTGCAGGTGGCAATTTCATGGATATCGCATTCGCCAAGGAACATGGTATTAAAATTCAGCAAAGGGCCTCCCCAATTACCATGGAAACAGTGGATGGGTCACCTTTAATCTCTGGGCCTGTGGATCAGGAGACCGTACCCCTTGAAATTTTGTTGGAGCCTAATCATCAGGAGCAACTTTCTTTCTTGCTCATTTCTTCTCCTCATTTTCCTGTGATTTTAGGCATTCCTTGGTTGCGTTCTCAGAACCCAATTATCAACTGGGAGACCAAGGAGATTATCTTTCCAACAAGGAGCAAATCAGCGTTAACAGAAGCTGTCCCTGAGTCCACGACTACGGAACCACATGTACAGGTATTTTCTTTACCTCCAGCTTATAAAGAGTTCTCTGACATCTGTGACAAGAAGAATGCAGATCAGCTTCCTCCACACAGGCATTATGACTGTCCCATTGAGCTGCTTCCCGGGGCAGCCATTACTTTTGGTAAAGTATACCCTTTGGCGGCACCTGAGCTTCAAGACTTAAAAGAGTATATTGATGAAAATCTGGCCAAAGGGTTCATACGTCCTTCTTCCTCACCAGCAGGGGCACCTATCTTTTTTGTAAGGAAGAAAGATGGGACCCTGAGACCCTGTGTTGACTATCGAGAACTCAATAAGGTAACCGTACGAAACCGTTACCCTTTGCCTCTGATTCCCGAATTACTGGAACGAGTCCGCCATGCTAAGGTGTTCTCTAAACTGGATCGTTGTGGGGCTTATAATTTGGTGCGTATTCGTCCAGGGGATGAGTGGAAGACAGCATTCAGATGCCAGTATGGACACTTTGAATCTCTTGTGATGCCCTTCAGGCTTTGTAACGCCCCTGCCACATTTCAACACCTTGCTAATGACATTTTCAGAGATTTGTTGGACCAGTTTGTAGTGATCTATTTGGACGATATACTAATCTTTTCTGACTCTCTACAGGAACATGAAGAACATGTCAAAACTGTTTTAAGACGTCTGAAAGAGAACCATCTGCATATTAAGCTGGAGAAATGCGAGTTCCATTGTTCTGAGATACAGTTCTTAGGTTATATCATCTCTCCCAAGGGGCTGAACATGGAATCTGGTAAGATTCAGGCTGTCCTTGACTGGCCAGTACCCAAGAACGTTAAGGAGGTCCAACGTTTTATTGGTTTTGCAAATTTCTACAGACACTTCATTCGAAATTTTTCTGACATTGTCCATCCCATTACTTCCTTGACAAAGAAGGAAAAGCCCTTTAAGTGGTCATCACAGGCTCAAGAAGCTTTTGATCGGCTTAAGATCTGTTTCACATCAGCACCACTGTTGATACACCCAGATCCAACACAATCTTTCATTGTGGAGGTGGACGCTTCTGATAATGCTTTGGGGGTTATTGTCTCCCAAAGAACTGGAGAGAAGGGTCTGCTACATCCTTGTGCTTTCTTTTCCCATAGACTAACCTCAGCAGAGAAGAATTACGATGTGGGAGACAAGGAATTGCTGGCTATTATTGCGGCTTTCAAAGAATGGAGGCATCATCTGCAAGGAGCTGCACAACAGATCATAGTACTAACTGACCATCGCAATTTAGAGTTCCTTAGATCCGCTAGATGTCTTTCTCCTCGTCAGGCTCATTGGAACTTATTTTTAAATCAATTTAACTTTGTTATCTCGTACCGTCCAGGTTCTCGTAATGGGAAGGCTGATGCTTTATCCCGAATCCATGCTGCGGATTCCGTACCTGGAGCCCCATCCAAGACCATTCTATCTGATGCCAATTTCATCGGAGTTATCCAGGATCAGGACTTGTGGAAGGAGTGCAGGGAGGCCTATGAAGGTGATGTATTTCTGGCCAACCCACCTGTGGATATTAATCTTGTCTTTAAGGGTGGCATGTGGTTCAGAGATCGACGTATCTACGTCCCTGAGGTCGTCCGTTTTCAGATCCTCAAGTTGGTACATGACTCCAAGTTGGCTGGTCACAGAGGGGTACAGAAGACACAAGAGTTCCTGAGCCGATTCTTCTGGTGGCCAACTTGCCTGAAGGATACCAAGGACTATGTTCTCTCTTGCGAGGTATGTGCCCGTTACAAGACTCCTCATGTGGCACCTACGGGTCTTCTACAACCATTACCTGTTCCGTCCTGCCCTTGGGGGTCTATATTAATGGACCTTATTGTGGAGCTGCCTACATTGGGGGGCATGAATACAATCATGGTGGTAGTTGATCGCCTGACTAAAGCTGCTCATTTCGTTCCGTGCACCGGCCTCCACTCAGCTAAAGATACAGTGAACTTGGTTATACAGAATGTCTTTCGGTTGCATGGGGTTCCGGATGAGATCATCTCTGACCGTGGAGTACAGTTCACTTCAAGATTCTGGAAGGGGTTTTGCTCTGCACTCAATATTAATGTCTGTCTCTCTTGTGCTTACCATCCCCAGACAAATGGTCAGACTGAGCGTACCAACCAGACGCTGGAACAATATCTAAGATGCTATGTCAGCCATCTCCAGGATGATTGGTTGGAGTTGCTGCCGTTGGCCGAATTTTCATATAATAATTCTCAGAGCGCCTCCACTAAATTTACACCTTTCTTTGCCAATCTGGGTTATCATCTGTGTATTTTACCTAGGTCTCCAATTAATTATCCGGTTCCGGCAGTGGAGGAAAGGCTGACTGCGATGAGACAGAATCTGGAGGTTCTGAAGGAATCCCTGACCACAGCTCAAGAACGTTATAAGAGATCGGCTGATGGATTCCATAAACCTGCAGCCTTGTTCAAGGTAGGAGATTCCGTGTGGTTAGCAACTAAGAATCTGAAGTTAAACGTTCCTTCACAAAAACTTGGACAGAAATTAATTGGCCCTTTCAAGATCAACGGTATTGTGAGCTCTGTGGCCTGCCGGCTGAAGCTGCCTAGGACAATGAAGGTACACCCAGTTTTTCATGTATCTTTACTAAAGCCTGTATCTCCTAATACCTTCCAGGGACATGTTGTGCCACCTCCGCAGCCTGTGGTGATTGATGGGCAAGAACAACTTGTGGTGGAGGAAATTATTGATTCCAGGATTTGCAGGAATCGGCTCCAATATCTGATAAGATGGCATTGATATCCCCCTGAGGAAGACTCTTGGTAACCTGTTGAAAACATCAATGCCCAACAGAAGATTTCTCGTTTTCATCAGAGATTCCCTGAGAAACCAGGTCCAGGATCATCCTGAGGCCGCTTCTAAGGAGGGAGTAATGTCAGGACTCTGAACATTTTTTACCTTTTGTGCATTACTGCTCTATTCCAAGATGGCGTCGTTGGTCTCATGTGCACTGTGTCTTCCTGCTATAAAACTCCACCCCAGCCTTCAGTCTGTGCTAGAGTATTCTGCCTTGCATCCAGCTCCTGACCTCTGATTACTCCCTGGCTATACACCTGCTCCTGTGAACCTGTGTGGTGATCCTGCTACTCTCCTCTGAGTTCCTGCTGCATACACAAGTTTCCAGTAATCCTCCTTCATCTGCTGCTCGTGTTTACTTCATCTGCATTTGCTGGACATGTAAGCTGCTGCTGCTTTGCTATAACCTGAGACTATTACCCAGGCCTCCCTGGTTGAGCTAAGATATGATTTGAACTGCCTATAAGCATATCTATCTGTGTCTGGTCTAAGACAAGGATTTATTCATGTCAAGTATCCTCAAGAATAACTGTGCTTCATAGACTTTCTGCTTGATTGCATTTTTCTCAGAAGACTGCTAAGCTGCATTTATTATTTGCACCAAGTGTTGTGGACTTGAGTTTCTCTCAGCACCTGCTTGAATCACCGTGTGATAATATAGACTTTACCACTTATAAAACTGTGTCATGTAGTTGTCTTGTTCCACGCAAAGAGTCTCCTGAGTTATCCCCTATAATTATTACACCGGCAGGTTCTGCCAAGCATTTTAAAAAAGCCGAATATGCATTCAGATGAATGATGGGGCCCGAAACATCCATTGTTTGCCATGCTCTTATTTGCATGATAGTATGGCAAACACTGCCTCTGATTGGCGCTAAGATTATTGCTGGCAGTTTCCACCCAGTCAGATTACAGCATGAGAAAGTAGCTGTTACTGGTGGTAAAAAGTTTACACAGAGGCGTCAGCTGATGAGAGAGTACTACTCCCATCAGCCTACGTCTGCTGCCACTAGTAACAGGAAGAGCAGGCACCGCTGTTGGGAGTATTCATAAGATGGCGCCTGTGTAATAAATAAGTTAAAAACAAACATGACGGTCATAATGTTGGTTCACTGTGGTGCCCTGAGGAACAAATTCGATGTGAATGACTCCTTTGATGTCGAAAAAACAAACTTTCATTGACTTCAAATTTGATTTTACTTGAAATCCTTTTTTTGGTCTGGGAGATGAAGCTGAGTTCAATTTGCTGGATTGCTGTTTTGTTTCAGAATCATTGGCATAACATTAAGATTCATCCCCTGTGATGACTTTTGACAAAAAAATCAGGGTCAGTTTGTGCCTGTTCTTTCAGTTCCTGACACACTCTCAGAAGATTCTGCCTCTGGTCATCGGAAAATAGTTGTGGAAGAAAATTTGTCTCAACACATCTTATGTTCAAATCTTCAGTTAGGATTCTTTGGCATGAACTCCAGGAAATTCCAGTTATTTCCTACAATTCATTGATTATTTGGCGAGGATCAAACATGATGGCATTGTGGACTTTTTGAACATTTTCATCTATTCTGAACATTGAGGAGAGACCTGAGTGGGATGCATCTTTAAGTGACATTTGGCCACTTCTGAACCGGGCAAACCACTCGTAAATTATTTCCTGGCCTAAAGCTTCCTTCCCTTAAGCTTTCCAAGGCATTGAAATCGTTTCTGCCACTGTTGTTCTTTAACAGAAAATAGAATTTGATATTGGTGCAATGCTCTTTTAAGTTTGCTATAGCAAAATCGCAGTGTTGGGGGGAGGGCTTAACAAAACAATCACTCTGCTGCAATGGTTTCTCATGAACACTATTTGACCAACTGAGCAGGGAGAGTGTCTAGTAAGCGTACCTAGCAGAACAGGGCAGCACTGCCAACCCACTTGCCCACAGAAAATAATTGTCATTTTTTGGATACTCCCTCTTAAATCACAGACCAGGAGATCACAAGACACATTACGGCAGTGACCAACTTTGACTATGATGATGCATTGTGAAACATTATGCTTATCTCTATCAATAATAAATTATTCCCATCAACAGTAATAAATATACTTCATGAGCACCTAAACCAATTCCTTAATATGCTGATTTGTCTAAAGATTTACAATCTGATGACAAGTAGAGATTAGGATTATTTTATTACTTGCAGTCATCTTATCATTAAAGGGAACCTGTTATCTGAGTCATGCTGCCCAAGCCACTTTGGCAATTCGGAGAAAATATGCATTTATGATCCCTGCTGCAGGTGATAGACAGGTCTCTTCCTCATGTATATGTAGGGAGAGGCCTATCAATCACTTGCAGCAGTGCTGGAAAGAGACAGCTGGGAGCAGCGCCGGCATAGACTGATCTCTGGGTATGGTCCCAGGCCATAATATACATTGATTTAGATGACAATCTCAGTACATTATGGAATCAGATGACAGATACCCTTTAATCATGATTTAGATAAATATTTTCCTTAGTGACCATGCCAGCACCCCTGAAGAAGCCACAGTTAGAATAATACAGAGCACCCCTGAAGAAGCTACAGTTAGAAACATACGGAGCACCCCTGAAGAAGCCTAGATTATTCCCGTTTCCCTTTCACTCCATGCTTCCTTGGGAAACACCATAGTTCAAGCCTATATGTGCTATAGTGGAAAATGGGGAAAAAAATCCCAAATGTGGCAAACTTATGAAAAAAGTGCAGTTCCACCATTATTTGGGGGGTTTCTTTTACAGCATTCATTATACTGTAAAAATGACCAAATAATATGATTCTCCAGGCCAGGACTTTATGCCAAACATACATTTTTTATTTTATTTCAGAACTGAGAAAAATTCAGAAACTTGAAAGTAAAAATTTTACTTGTGTTGCCATTTTCTCACACCTGTAATGTTTTCCATTTTTGGCTGATGGAGTTGTATGATGGCTTTTTTTTTGCAGCCTGAGCTGATGTTATTATTGATACCATTTTGATATGTGTTGATAGCGTATTATTGCATTTTTAGTGAAAAAAAAATTCTGGCATTTTTTTTCCCTATGAGGTTCACTGATCAGATTAATTAAGTTTGTATTTTGATAGCTTGCAGGTAGCCATACCACATATGTGTTTTTTTAATGGAGGAAAGGATGGATGATTCATACTTTTATATATTTTATACTTTTAAATCATTGGGGTTTTTTTTCATTTTATTGTATTTTATAGCCTCTTAGGGTACTTGAACCTGTGACCATCTGATCGCTTGTGCTATATCCATCAATACCACAGCATTGCTGTAAATAGCAGAAATCACAGTCCCCTATGAACACCAGGCACAGGTCCTGGTGATCATTGGCAATCCAGTGATGCCTCTCTATCAATCATGGTGGTCTTTAGCAGACACTTTTGCGCCCCTGCAATCGTCCCTGTCATCAGTGCTGCTGTCAGAGATTTAATTAACAGCTGCAGACTGAGCTCTGCTCCACTCTTGGCTGTTGAAGGCAGATGATGGCTGAATAACAAAGCCATCATCTGTCGGCAAATTTACAGGTTTAAAGTAACGGATTTACCAGTACGTCCAACATTGGTAAGGAGTTAAAACACGTCATTCAACACCTAAACCAATTAATTGAATGTGGTAATTTGTCTGAAAAGTTACACTGTGAATATTGTGCAGATGTGTAATATTTCTACGTTTGACTCTTTGGCCAAAACAATCAAATAACCTCACAAAGGGTTTATGTGTTTGTCTCATCCTTTGTAACCTTTATTCTATGCCTGTTTTTGTTCTGGGTTTAAATTCTTTTCTCACCTTATATTTAGCTTTCTGTGACAAACCTTTTGCCATTATGCTTAGATTATGTGTTTATTTTTCTCAGCCTATTTATTAAAATTCAGCTTCAAGGCTTAAATCCGTCACACTTGTTTGACCGTTCTGAAAATCAAGGACGTTCTCTATAGCAGGGCTAGATGGCGTCTTGTAATATGCACTCACCTCTTTAAGTGAAGCCTACTTACTGTAAGGCAAGGAATTTAGTCATTTTGAGGCTAATTTGGATTTCAGTTGTGGTTTAATCAATTTGATATCACTGTATACTGCTTCAGGTAACTTATTTTTGACCTCTGTGTCATTATTGATAATAATAATCAGTTTTCTTTATTGGAATTCTATTTTTTTGTCTTATTATTTGATGCACACGCATCGAAAATGAGTTTATAAAATATTAATGCAACGTGCTGCTAAAGGATACAAAATGACTGTTCAAACAAAGCTTGGTGCACCTTTGGTGCAGCTTTGCTGTCACTCTAAAATCTGCATTCCAAATGGTAAAACTCAGCTGTGCGAATGAACAGCATAAATTGTCATGTTGTGGATTGAAAATCTGCACCAAAGGTCAACATCTGCTCCAGATTACGGTAAGATCGTATCCATTTGCAATTTTTATAATATGCTCCAGATTTTCCGCTGACAAAACCAGAAGGGTGTCAATCCATGAATGATCTGACTCTCAGGCTTCATTCTCACGATAAGCTTTTGGGGAGTATTTGATGTTGTTTTTTTTTTGTCTCCTTTTGATTTGTCATGTTTTAAATAAAGTTATTTAGCTTTTGATACTTCCTGGTATTTAGCTTTAACAAAACTTTATTGATATAGAAATGTGCAAATTACATATGTTTTTGATGCATTTCCATGGCAGAAAAGCACTAAAAACACATGTGCGCTTCTATCTGCAGATTTTCCGCTTCTGATGCAAATCTATGGAAAAAAATCTACACATAAAACTCAGTGTACCTGCAAGGGAAATTGACATGTTGCAGATTTGTAACATGCACCACAGATCAATTTACAATGAGTAAAGAAAAAGCAAAGTGGACATGAGATTTCTATAAATCCCACCCATTTGGTCACGGTGAGACTCGACCCAAAGGATGGTCTGTCAGCAAATGGCACAATACACATACAACGGGGATGGTATAGGTGAGAGGAAGGCCCTACCCATAGGGAATGGGGAATAGTCACCACCTGAGCTCAAACTTGAGCCTGTCCCAGCACTCCCCTAATGCCCTATGTGGGTCCTTCCCCCGCCGCCATCAGGATGCCTCGTCCCTAGTAGTCACCTATTACTGCCCTGGCTAGTGCACTGGCTGGCAAGGAGCACTAGCCTCACCTCTGCAGATAATATATGCAGGGGAAGTGACAAACACCAAAGGGTCAAGGTAACAAGAACACTACACTTAGCTTATGAACACCGCTGCTAAGCTCCACACTGCAGATAACAATAGCAACTGGACTCCAATAACCAGACGTGGCTGACACCAGAGAGTCTGCCCCTGCTAGGCTGGTCTCCAGAAGGGAACTGTATCACCAACAGTCAGCTTATGCATCAGGTGACCTTTTAAAGGATGGTGAGAGTGGTCACCACCCGCATTAGCTGACCCAGCAGCACTGCAGTAGCATCAGATTGCCAGCGGGGTAAAGAAACTGACATTAACCCCCGATGGTCCAAAAGGAGAAAAAAAAATGTTAAACTGAGTGGAACCAGAGCTGTCACAAATCCAAAAATGGAACGTGACAGCTGCATTTTTGACACACCAAAACTCACCAAAAAATCATCGTAGGCACACAGCCTCAATGCTGGAGCCTGTATTATACATCATTAAAAAACATTTTTAATTCATGTTAAATATGAATGTAATATAAAAGTAATATTTTCTACTATCATCATTATTTGGAACAACATATATGTATCAAAAATGGATGCTATATCCTTCAATAAAACTTTAAAAAATGTATTCCATGCCCAATGTATGCAACATTTTGGCTCTTAGGGTTCATGCAGACAACTGTATTTTTGGTCCCAGTGCAATTTGGCAAAACATGGGATCGCACCCAGACCAATGTTATGCTTTGGGGCCTTGCACATGTCAAACTCTTTCCTTGGATGGAGCAGTTCCTAGGGAAAAAAAACACTTCATGCCCGAATTTGATCTGATATTTAGATTGCACCCAGCCATGCAAGTCAAAGAGTCCGTGGAAATCATCGGACTGCACTCTTATGATATTTCCACTGACTAACACAATGGAGAAGATGGAGAAATGTTTTTCTCCATCTTCTCCTCATCTGAGAGAATCGAATTCAACTATCAATATACTCTGATCAAACTTTGAGCGTGATTTGCATAATTGACCCAATACTGTTGGATGAAAGATACATATGCTTGTGTGACCCTAGTCTAACTCTAGGCCTTTTTCAAGTGAATACAAATAGTGCAATCAACGCCTTAAATATGGCTATCCATCATTAATATATTTCCATATATCAAACATAATTATGTGTGTACAATGCCAAATTCACAAAATGCAAACATCAATTCATCCACTAAAGTGCATAATATGGAGTTATAAAGTGCATATTATATAATAGAACACATAAATTGTGTCAGAGTGTAGACATATTTAATAAGTGCACAGGTAAGACATAATAGACTGCATAATGGCTCACCTAATTACATATAATCTGAATAGCCACCAAACAATAACCTGGAGGATGAGACATTTGGCGTGCATATATTGCAAAAGCGTATGTCCAGACACTATTAAGTGATCTGAGGAGTTCAGACCAACTACGCCGACTGAGTGCACTTGGTATTAGAAGAGAAGCAAGCCCCATTATACTCAAGGAAAGCCAGTTATTACAATGCATTTCTATAGATCCTGGGCAGGCTCGGTTTTAGGCAAAGTGGGGCCCTAGGCAAAAGTTTAAAATGTGGCCCCAAATGCTAACATATTGCACATCACACAAAAGCATTTCTGTGGTATTTACATGTGCTGAGTTCAGGCCGCTAAACGAGTGTGGTCGACAATATTGAAGTCGTTCACTTGTTTCCCGGCCTCTTTACACTAACTGAGAAAGAATGCTGGGAGCAGAACAATCACTATTGGATCAGTCTGTCACCATAGAGTATCATGCTATCAGCAGCATATCTACGGTTTACACCGACGGTGTGCTGCTGAGAACAATGATTTTTGTTCCCACATAAACAATCACTCGATGAATATGCAGCATTTTGCTTGTTTAGTATAATACACCCCATAGTCCTCCACATAGTATAATGTGCACCGCAGTCCTCCATATTGTAAAATGCAAACCCCATACTTCTCCATATAATCTAATGTGCCCCATAGTCCTCCATATAGTATAATCCACTCCCCATAGTCCTCCATATATTAAAATACACTCCTCAGTCTTACATATAGTATAATACACTCCTCAGTCCTCCATATAGTATAATACACTCCTCAGTCATCCATATAGTATAATACACTCCTCCATATCATATAATACACTCCTCGTAGTCCTCCATATATTAAAATACACTGCTCAGTCATCCATATAGAATAATGCACTGCTCATAGTGCTCCATATAGTATAATGATCCTCCATAGTCATCCATGTAGTACAATTCACTTCCCATAGTATAATGCACCCCATAGTTCTTCATATAGTATAATGTATTCCCCATAGTCCTCGATACAGTATAATGCAGCCCATATATAGTATAATGCTGCCACCCCACAGAGTATAATGTAGCCACTCCACAGAATATAATGTAGCCCCCTGAGTATAATGCAGCCCAGCCATACAATATAATGTAACCCCCCATGGAATATAATGCAGCCCACTCATATAGTATAATGCAGCCCCTCCATAGAATATATGGCAGCCCCCTCATAGAGTATAATGCAGCCCCCATAAAATATAATTCAGCCCCCCATAGAATATAATGTTGCCCCCTCATAGAGTATAATGAATCCCACCATACAATCTAATCTAGCCCCCATGGAATATAATGCAGCCCCCCATAGAATACAATATAGCCCCCCCATAAAGTATGATGCAATCACCCCTCATAGAATAAAATAAATGTTATACATAGAATACATTTAATACATAGAATATAATGTAGCCCCCCAGTGAATATAATACAGCCCACCTCCCCACAGAATATAATGTAGCCCCATCAAAGAGTTTGATACAATCCTTACCATAGAATCTAATACAGCCCCCCATAGAATATAATGAAGCCAACCCCCCAACAGAATCTAATACAGCCCCCCATAGAATCTAATACAGCCCCCATAGAATATAATGTAGGCCCCCATAGAATATAATACAGCCCCCCATAGAATATAATACAGTTCCCCATAGAATCTAATACAGCCCTTATAGAATAAAATGTAGCCAACGCCCCATAGAATATAACACAGCCCACCATAGAATATAATACAGCCCCCCATAGAATATAAAACAGCCCCCCATAGAATATAATGTAGGCCCCCATAGAATCTAATACAGCCCCCCATAGAATATAATGTAGGCCCCCCATAGATTCTAATACAGCCCCCATAGAATATAATGTAGGCCCCATAGAATCTAATACAGCTCCACATAGAATATAATACAGCCCCCATAGAATAAAATACAGCCCTCCGTAGAATATAATACAGCCTCCCCATAGAATCTAATACAGCCCCCCATAGAATATAATGTAACTTACCCCCCATATAATATAATACAGCCCCCTATAGAATATAATGTAGGCCCCCATAGAATCTAATACATCCCCCATAGAATATAATGTAGTCCCCCATAGATTCTTATACAGCCTCCCATAGAATATAATACAGCCCCCCATAGAATCTAATACAGCCCCAATATAATATAATGTAGGCCCCCATAGAATCTAAAACAGCCCCCCATAGAATATAATACAGCCACCCATAGAATCTAATACAGCCCCCAATATAATATAATGTAGGCCCCCATAGAATCTAATACAGCCCCCCATAGAATATAATACAGCCCCAATAGAATCTAATACAGCCCCCCATAGAATATAATACAGCCCCCCCATAGAATCTAATACAGCCCCCATATAATTTAATACAGCCCCCCATAGAATCTAATACAGCCCCCAATATAATATAATGTAGGCCCCCATAGAATCTAATACAGCCCCCCATAGAATATAATACAGCCCCCTATAGAATCTAATACAGCCCCCAATATAATATAATGTAGGCCCCCATAGAATATAATACAGCCCTCATAGAATATAATACAGCCTCCCCATAGAATCTAATACAGCCCTTATAGAATAAAATGTAGCCAACGCCCCATAGAATATAACACAGCCCACCATAGAATATAATACAGCCCCCCATAGAATATAAAACAGCCCCCCATAGAATATAATGTAGGCCCCCATAGAATCTAATACAGCCTCCCATAGAATATAATACAGCCCCCCATAGAATATAATACAGACCCCCCATAGAACCTAATACAGCCCCCAATAGAATATAATGTAGGCCCCCCATAGAATCTAATACAGCCCCCCATAGAATATAATGTAGGCCCCCACAGAATCTAATACAGCCCCCTATAGAATCTAATACAGCCCCCCATAGAATCTAATACAGCCCTCCATAGAATCTAATACAGTCCCCCATAGAATATAATGTAGCCAACCCTCCCTCCGCGCTCATTCATATATTAAAAAAACACAATCCTCACCTCTCCTCGTGTCCCCCACTGCTCCAGGCTCGACTCCGGTCTCAGCAGCTGCAGTCTGCCTGGGCCTGGCACACACAGCAGGTACACGATGAAGTGACATCATTGCGCACCCATAGTGTCAGAGGCAGAGGGGAATGATGGGAGAGGGAGCGTCATCTGACACTCTCTCCTCCATCATTGCATTAAACTGTGCTGGCATCATAGATGCTGTTATAGTTGAATGGGTTGGCGCTTGCGGGGGGCAGTCGGTGCTGGCGGGGGGGTCGGCGCTCCTTGAAAAAGCCACGGGAGGCGAAACGTGCGTTGGAGCTGGAGTCTGGGGGAACCACGGATCATCTGTCTACTGGTACTTATGCTGAGAGACACTATTCTTGCACTTTATTTGGTCTTAGGACCTTGTTGGACATTTATTAGTACTTACCTTGTCTTTTTGAGGTTTACTTCCCAGGATGATTGATCTGTACCCCTTTGGATGTATTTAGCAATTTGCACTATGCACTATTCTTGTCAGTTTCTCCAATTTTTAAATTTTTTTTGTTGTATTTAATAAACTTATTTACAGTAGTTGGTTATATCTTTGGTATCATGTCTGTTGTGAAATTGGATTCTGGGCTCCCCCGGTGGCCACTGGTGGAATTGAACTTGTGTGCATCATCCTCTCTGTTCACCTGTTCCCATCAGGATGTGGGAGTCTCTATATAACCTTGCTCCTCTGTCAGTTTCATGCCGGTCAACAATGTAATCAGAAGCCTTTCTTTGCATGTTCCTGCTACTAGACAACTCCCAGCTAAGTTGGACTTTCGTCCTTGTTTGTTTTTGCATTTTGTTCCAGTTCACAGCTGCTGTTTCGTTACTGTGTCTGGAAAGCTCTTGTGATCTGAAATTGCCACTCTGGTGTTATGAGTTAATACTAGAGTCTTAAAGTAATTTCTGGATGGTGTTTTGATAGGGTTTTCAGCTGACCATGAAAGTGCCCTTTCTGTCTTCCTGCTATCTAGTAAGCGGACCTCGATTTTGCTAAACCTATTTTCATACTACGTTTGTCATTTCATCTAAAATCACCGCCAATATATGTGGGGGCCTCTGTCTGCCTTTTGGGGAAATCTCTCTAGAGGTGAGCCAGGACTGTATTTTCCTCTGCTAGGATTAGTTAGTCCTCCGGCTGGCGCTGGGCGTCTAGGGATAAAACGTAGGCACGCTACCCGGCCACTGTTAATTGTGCGGCAGGTTTAGTTCATGGTCAGTTTAGATTCCATCTTCCAAGAGCTACTTCTTATATATGCTGGGCTATGTTCTCTCGCCATTGAGAATCATGACAGTTTGACCGGCCCAAAAGGGTTAAATTATTGGCTGAGAAAGGAGAGAAAAAAGAAGTCTGCTGAAATTTTTTTTTTTTTTCTCTAGTTCTGAGTGTGCTCATAATTGAATCACTTGCTAGTCTGCCTATACTGCAGCCTTCCTCTCTTTCTCTCCTTCTAATCCTGTGTTCACCTGTTTGAAATGGATCTTCAGAGTGTAGCTACAGGTTTGAATAATCTCGCCACGAAGGTACAAAATTTGCAAGATTTTGTTGTTCATGCACCTATGTCTGAACCTAGAATTCCTTTGCCTGAATTTTTTTCAGGGAATAGATCTTGCTTTCAAAATTTTAAAAATAATTGCAAATTGTTTTTGTCCCTGAAGTCTCGCTCTGCCGGAGATCCTGCACAGCAGGTCAGGATTGTAATTTCCTTGCTCCGGGGCGACCCTCAAGATTGGGCTTTTGCATTGACACCAGGGGATCCTGCGTTGCTCAATGTGGATGCGTTTTTTCTGGCCTTGGGGTTGCTTTATGAGGAACCTCATTTAGAGCTTCAGGCGGAAAAAGCTTTGATGTCCCTATCTCAGGGGCAAGATGAAGCTGAAATATACTGCCAAAAATTCCGTAAATGGTCTGTGCTTACTCAGTGGAATGAGTGCGCCCTGGCGGCGATTTTCAGAGAAGGTCTCTCTGATGCCATTAAGGATGTTATGGTGGGGTTCCCTGTGCCTGCGGGTCTGAATGAGTCCATGACAATGGCTATTCAGATCGATAGGCGTCTGCGGGAGCGCAAACCTGTGCACCATTTGGCGGTGTCTACTGAGAAGACGCCAGAAAATATGCAATGTGATAGAATTCTGTCCAGAAGCGAGCGGCAGAATTTTAGACGAAAAAATGGGTTGTGCTTCTATTGTGGTGATTCAACTCATGTTATATCAGCATGCTCTAAGCGTACTAAGAAGCTTGACAAGTCTGTTTCAATTAGCACTTTACAGTCTAAGTTTATTCTATCTGTGACCCTGATTTGTTCTTTATCATCTATTACCGCGGACGCCTATGTCGACTCTGGCGCCGCTTTGAGTCTTATGGATTGGTCCTTTGCCAAACGCTGTGGGTATGATTTGGAGCCTTTGGAAGCTCCTATACCTCTGAAGGGGATTGACTCCACCCCATTGGCTAGTAATAAACCACAATACTGGACACAAGTAACTATGCGTATTAATCCGGATCACCAGGAGATTATTCGCTTTCTGGTGCTGTATAATCTACATGATGTTTTGGTGCTAGGATTGCCATGGCTGCAATCTCATAACCCAGTCCTCGACTGGAAAGCTATGTCTGTGTTAAGCTGGGGATGTAAAGGGACTCATGGGGACGTACCTTTGGTTTCCATTTCATCATCTATTCCCTCTGAGATTCCTGAATTCTTGTCTGACTATCGTGACGTTTTTGAAGAACCCAAGCTTGGTTCACTACCTCCGCACCGGGAGTGCGATTGTGCCATAGATTTGATCCCGGGTAGTAAATACCCTAAGGGTCATTTATTTAATCTGTCTGTGCCTGAACACGCTGCTATGCGAGAATATATAAAGGAGTCCTTGGAAAAGGGACATATTCGTCCTTCGTCATCTCCCTTAGGAGCCGGTTTTTTCTTTGTGTCTAAGAAAGATGGCTCTTTGAGGCCGTGTATTGATTATCGGCTTTTGAATAAAATCACGGTTAAATATCAATATCCGTTACCACTGCTGACTGATTTGTTTGCTCGTATAAAGGGGGCCAAGTGGTTCTCTAAGATTGATCTCCGTGGGGCGTATAATTTGGTGCGAATCAAGCAGGGGGATGAGTGGAAAACCGCATTTAATACGCCCGAGGGCCACTTTGAGTATTTGGTGATGCCTTTTGGTCTTTCAAATGCCCCTTCAGTCTTCCAGTCCTTTATGCATGACATTTTCCGCGATTATTTGGATAAATTTATGATTGTGTATCTGGATGATATTCTGATTTTTTCGGATGACTGGGACTCTCATGTCCAGCAGGTCAGGAGGGTTTTTCAGGTTTTGCGGTCTAATTCCTTGTGTGTGAAGGGTTCTAAGTGCGTTTTTGGGGTTCAAAAGATTTCCTTCTTGGGATACATTTTTTCCCCCTCTTCCATCGAGATGGATCCTGTCAAGGTTCAGGCTATTTGTGATTGGACGCAACCCTCTTCTCTTAAGAGTCTTCAGAAATTTTTGGGCTTTGCTAACTTTTATCGTCGATTTATTGCTGGTTTTTCTGATGTTGTTAAACCATTGAGTGATTTGACTAAGAAGGGTGCTGATGTTGCTGATTGGTCCCCTGATGCTGTGGAGGCCTTTCGGGAGCTTAAGCGCCGCTTTTCTTCCGCCCCTGTGTTGCGTCAGCCTGATGTTGCTCTTCCTTTTCAGGTTGAGGTCGACGCTTCTGAAATCGGAGCTGGGGCGGTGTTGTCGCAGAGAAGTTCCGACTGCCCCGTGATGAGAACTTGTGCTTTTTTTTCCCGTAAATTTTCGCCCGCCGAGCGGAATTATGATATTGGGAATCGGGAGCTTTTGGCCATGAAGTGGGCTTTTGAGGAGTGGCGTCACTGGCTTGAGGGGGCCAGACATCAGGTGGTGGTATTGACTGACCACAAAAATTTAATTTACCTTGAGTCTGCCAGGCGCCTGAATCCTAGACAGGCGCGCTGGTCGTTGTTTTTCTCTCGGTTTAATTTTGTGGTGTCATACCTACCGGGTTCTAAGAATGTTAAGGCGGATGCCCTTTCTAGGAGTTTTGAGCCTGACTCCCCTGGTAATTCTGAGCCCACAGGTATCCTTAAGGATGGAGTGATATTGTCTGCCGTTTCTCCAGACCTGCGGCGGGCCTTGCAGGAGTTTCAGGCGGATAGACCGGATCGTTGCCCACCTGGTAGACTGTTTGTTCCTGATGATTGGACCAGTAGAGTCATCTCTGAGGTTCATTCTTCTGCGTTGGCAGGTCATCCTGGAATCTTTGGTACCAGGGATTTGGTGGCAAGGTCCTTCTGGTGGCCTTCCCTGTCACGAGATGTGCGAGGCTTTGTGCAGTCTTGTGACGTTTGTGCTCGGGCCAAGCCTTGTTGTTCTCGGGCTAGTGGATTGTTGTTGCCCTTGCCTATTCCGAAGAGGCCTTGGACGCACATCTCAATGGATTTTATTTCGGATCTGCCTGTTTCTCAGAAGATGTCTGTCATCTGGGTGGTGTGTGACCGTTTCTCTAAGATGGTCCATTTGGTTCCCTTGCCTAAGTTGCCTTCTTCTTCCGAGTTGGTTTCTCTGTTTTTTCAAAATGTTGTTCGTTTGCATGGTATTCCGGAGAATATCGTTTCTGACAGAGGGACCCAATTCGTGTCTAGATTTTGGCGGGCATTCTGTGCTAGGATGGGCATAGATTTGTCTTTTTCGTCTGCTTTCCATCCTCAGACTAATGGCCAGACCGAGCGGACTAATCAGACCTTGGAGACATATTTGAGGTGTTTTGTGTCTGCGGATCAGGATGATTGGGTTGCTTTTTTGCCATTGGCGGAGTTCGCCCTCAATAATCGGGCCAGCTCTGCCACCTTGGTGTCCCCGTTTTTCTGTAATTCGGGGTTTCATCCTCGATTTTCCTCCGGTCAGGTGGAATCTTCGGATTGTCCTGGAGTGGATGCTGTGGTGGAGAGGTTGCATCAGATTTGGGGGCAGGTAGTGGACAATTTGAAGTTGTCCCAGGAGAAGACTCAGCTTTTTGCCAACCGCCGTCGTCGTGTTGGTCCTCGGCTTTGTGTTGGGGACTTGGTGTGGTTGTCTTCTCGTTTTGTCCCTATGAGGGTTTCTTCTCCTAAGTTTAAGCCTCGGTTCATCGGCCCGTACAAGATATTGGAGATTCTTAACCCTGTGTCCTTCCGTTTGGACCTCCCTGCATCTTTTTCTATTCATAATGTTTTTCATCGGTCATTATTGCGCAGGTATGAGGTACCGGTTGTGCCTTCCGTTGAGCCTCCTGCTCCGGTGTTGGTTGAGGGTGAGTTGGAGTACGTTGTGGAAAAGATCTTAGACTCCCGTGTTTCCAGACGGAAACTCCAGTATCTGGTCAGATGGAAGGGATACGGTCAGGAGGATAATTCTTGGGTGACTGCCTCTGATGTTCATGCCTCCGATCTTGTCCGTGCCTTTCATAGGGCTCATCCTGATCGCCCTGGTGGTTCTGGTGAGGGTTCGGTGCCCCCTCCTTGAGGGGGGGGTACTGTTGTGAAATTGGATTCTGGGCTCCCCCGGTGGCCACTGGTGGAATTGAACTTGTGTGCATCATCCTCTCTGTTCACCTGTTCCCATCAGGATGTGGGAGTCTCTATATAACCTTGCTCCTCTGTCAGTTTCATGCCGGTCAACAATGTAATCAGAAGCCTTTCTTTGCATGTTCCTGCTACTAGACAACTCCCAGCTAAGTTGGACTTTCGTCCTTGTTTGTTTTTGCATTTTGTTCCAGTTCACAGCTGCTGTTTCGTTACTGTGTCTGGAAAGCTCTTGTGATCTGAAATTGCCACTCTGGTGTTATGAGTTAATACTAGAGTCTTAAAGTAATTTCTGGATGGTGTTTTGATAGGGTTTTCAGCTGACCATGAAAGTGCCCTTTCTGTCTTCCTGCTATCTAGTAAGCGGACCTCGATTTTGCTAAACCTATTTTCATACTACGTTTGTCATTTCATCTAAAATCACCGCCAATATATGTGGGGGCCTCTGTCTGCCTTTTGGGGAAATCTCTCTAGAGGTGAGCCAGGACTGTATTTTCCTCTGCTAGGATTAGTTAGTCCTCCGGCTAGCGCTGGGCGTCTAGGGATAAAACGTAGGCACGCTACCCGGCCACTGTTAATTGTGCGGCAGGTTTAGTTCATGGTCAGTTTAGATTCCATCTTCCAAGAGCTAGTTCTTATATATGCTGGGCTATGTTCTCTCGCCATTGAGAATCATGACACGTCCTTTTTTAGGTTATAATTTGGTATTTGGGACATTTAGTGAGATTGTCTCACTTAGTTGTGTTTTGCATAGATGCTGGTATAGTTGAATGGGTTGGCGCTTGCGGGGGGCAGTCGGTGGTGGCGGGGGGGTCGGCGCTGGCGGTAGGCGACTGGCTGGGGGCCCCTGGGGGAGCGGGGGCCTTAGGCAGCTGCCTGGTCTGCCTGCCGCAAACGCCGGCCCTGCTCCTGGGAGAGCTCTGATATGTAACCCATAATAAGCCACTATCATGGTGGTACCATGCAGACAGCAAAAATGTGGTCAAATTGACTCCTATAAGAATACACAATCTATTAGCAGGTGATATAAAACAATTACAGCTGACGTACTCACCTTTACATGGAATAAATATCTTTCTACATTTTATTGAAAGACACGCTGCCTCAATTTGTGCAGCTTCTTTTTGTTTTGGTTTTTCCTACATATATATATTATACAAAAATCGAAGTAGCACCAGCTAAATCTGTGTTGTGTGCAAGGCCTCCAATATATGCTCTGGGGGGATCTCAAGCACCCAGTTCATGCTAGACAGCCCAGGAATTTACAGAAACTGGAGGTTTTTTGCCAAGAAGAGTGGACAGTCACCTTTACCATCTGAGAAAATAAAGAATCTCATCCACAACTACCACCCACAAAAGACTTAAAGCTGTCATTGATGTTAAAGGGGGCAATACACGGTATTAAGAAATGGGGTATGAGAACTTTTGATCAGGGTCATTTGGATGTTTTGGGTTGTCATTATGATTTAAAAAGAGAAAACACAGTAGTTTGACAATAAATGGCTTCACGCCATCACTGACCATGAGTGGAGAAAAAGTTTTGGTGTTATCATTCATAGTCTCTGAAAAAAAGTCAAGAAAGCAAAAATTCGGCTGGGGTGTGTACACTTTTGAGCACAACTATATATATATATATGCCTCCAATTTTTCTGGATTTATATATATATATATATATATATATATATATACAGTGGGGCAAAAACGTATTTAGTCAGTCAGCAATAGTGCAAGTTCCACCACTTAAAAAGATGAGAGGCGTCTGTAATTTACATCATAGGTAGACCTCAACTATGGGAGACAAACTGAGAAAATAAAATCCAGAAAATCACATTGTCTGTTTTTTTATCATTTTATTTGCATATTCTGGTGGAAAATAAGTATTTGGTCAGAAACAAAAAATCAAGATTTCTGGCTCTCACATATCTGTAACTTCTTCTTTAAGAGTCTCCTCTTTCCTCCACTCATTACTAGTGTTGAGCGATACTTTCCGATATCGGAAAGTATCGGTATCGGAAAGTATCGGCCGATACCGTCAAAATATCGGATCTAATCCGATACCGATACCCGATCCCAATGCAAGTCAATGGGACGAAAATATCGGAATTAAAATAAACCCTTTATAAACTTGTAGGTTCATTCTACATGAAGGAAAACAACTAAGAATAATGTAGGATGTATTGGGGGACGTGGCGGAGACATTAAAGGCACAGAGGTGTAGCCCAATGTAATAGAATAGCAGGATTTAGTTTTTTTTATGACGTTCGGCGGTAGAAAGATTTTGACTATGTTAATTTTTTTTTTATTTTGTCAGATATTGATGTTTCACTACTTCCACGCCCTTCACCTTCTTTTTTACTTCTCCCACACTTTCTTCTTCATTATCCTCATCATCAGCTTCTTTGACATCAACTTCTTCACCTTATTCATCTTCTTCTTCATCTTCTACCTATTATTTTTTTGGTTACATTGTTCATATTCTTTTTATTTTACTATTATCTTCATCATATTCTACTTCTTCATCATATTCTTATTTGTGACAGGCATTCCCGTAGTTGTTATCTATAAAAGTTTGAAGATTACACCTTCCGTTCTGCCTGTCACAAAACAGTTACATTTGTCCGCGTTCAGTTTGGCCTGCAGCATCAGGCTTTATCCAGGGGCACCACGAGGAGGAACGGACTCACCCCCATACACTGCTTAGTCTTCTTCTGCTTATAATTTAGATAATATTTTTTGCTCTGATATTTAGTGTTATGCTTAATGTTCTTCTGCTCTTTGTTCTGCAGCCTCTTGTTCTTCTGCTTCTCGGTCTTCCAGGTCGTCGTCGTCTCCAGGGTCGTCATCTCCGGGGTCGTCGTCATCGTCGTCGTCTCCGGGGTCGTCGTCATCGGGGTGGTCTTCAGGGTCATCGTCTCCAGGGTCGTCGTCATCACGGTGGTTGTCGTCTCTGGTGTCGTCGTCATCTTAGGGGTGGTCTTCCGGGTCATCGTGTTTAGTCTCTTGAACTTGGAAATGTAGCAGAAGGTACAAGAAGGCTGAGAAAATGCCGAGAACCAGCTGATGGAACTGGAACTCGGATGGCTACCCGAAGGTCCAAGAGCCAATGGAACTACCGAGGACCAGCTGACGTTACTGGAACCCGGTTACTAAGCAGGAGGTACCCGTGCTTGAAAGCACTACCAAGGACCACCTGACGTTGGTGGAACTCGGATACCCAGAGGGAGGCACCTAAGCCAAAGGCTCTGCCCGGAACCAGCTGACGGTACTGGAACCAGGATGGGGAGCAGAAGGTACAAGAGCAAAAGACAGTGCCGAGAACCAGCTGACGGTGCTGGAACCCGGATGGGTAGCCGAAGGTCCAAGAGCCAATGGAACTACCGAGGACCAGCTGACGTTACTGGAACCCGGTTACTAAGCAGGAGGTACCCGTGCCTGAAAGCACTACCAAGGACCACCTGACGTTGGTGGAACTCGGATACCCAGAGGGAGGCACCTAAGCCAAAGGCTCTGCCCGGAACCAGCTGACGGTACTGGAACCAGGATGGGGAGCAGAAGGTACAAGAGCAAGTGTCTGCGTGGCTTTTGCAGGACACGATGCCGGCTGCACAGCAGGGGAACAGCTGGCGGTGCTGAACCCCACTGACACATTGGCTGGTGTTTTTCTCTGTGCAGCTAGCAGTACCGGGCCCCAACTGGCGGTGTTAGAGCCCGGGGTCAGCAGGAGGAGGAGATGGAGCAGAGTGTAGGCCGAAGCCTGCACTGGCGGCAGCTTTGGGTCTGTTGTGCCTGCGTGGCAGTTGCAGGACACGTTGCCAGCTGCACAGCAGGGGAACAGCTGGCGGTGCTGAACCCCACTGACACATTGGCTGGTGTTTGGCTCTGTGCAGCTAGCAGTACCGGGCCCCAACTGGCGGTGTTGGAGCCCGGGCTCTGCAGGGGGAGCAGAGTGTAGGCCGAAGCCTACTTGAACCAATTTCAAAGGTAACCTTTAACCCCCCCTCAGGGGTTACAAAGTAGAAGAGCCACAGCTTATGCAGCAGTAGTGCTGCACAAGTCAAAGGTTGCTCTTTTAATTTTGCTCCTTGCACACGCTGAATGAAACACGTATAACATTTAGCCCTTTATACAGTCAAACTGTGTTGGAGGCGCGAGTTCCCTTTGTAATGAGACGCAGCACAGATGTCAAGAATCCCACCTTGGTGCTGGGTGCAGCCTCCTGAGCGTTGTTATTTGCTGTACAGGAGTCTGCACTGTCATGTTATCCCCTGGCCTAGCGCTGTTAGCGCTGCCCATCTTCTGACCTCATTTAATGTCGGCCGCTGCGGTTCGCGATGACCATGAATCCCAGCCCCGCGGTGTCTTAACATTGTTAAAACACTGCGGGGCTGGGATTCATGGCCTGGCGCAGCACATATGTTCGCCTCTCGCACTCGGGTCCTTACACCCGCTGCAGACTGTGCGGCGTCAGCTGATCTTTTATCGCATGCCACGGCCATGAAGCCGCACAGTCTGAAGAAGGCGGAAGGAGATGAGGGACAGGCGAAGTGATGCACTGCTCATGCCCATCAATCACACCCTCGCAGTCCCAAGAAATAAGACACCGAGGGGCGTTGTGTGGGTCAGGGCGGCCGCAGAGGCGCAGGCAACCAAACAATGATGCCAGAAGACGGGCAGCGCTACCAAGGGGGTTGCAGCGTGTCATTACAAAGGAAAGTCACACCCCCGGGACGGTTAAATGGTCACACAGAGGACACATTTCAGACGTGTTTTCAGTTCCACATGTGCGAGGAGAATACGTTTATGAGCCACCTTGCACACATGCAGCATTACCGCTGTACAAGGTGGCCTTAAAAACGTACAAACGCCTGGGGAAGGGGGGACAGGTTCCCTTCAATTTCAGTTCTTGTGTCTGCGTGGCTTTTGCAGGACACGATGCCGGCTGCACAGCAGGGGAACAGCTGGCGGTGCTGAACCCCACTGACACATTGGCTGGTGTTTTTCTCTGTGCAGCTAGCAGTACCGGGCCCCAACTGGCGGTGTTAGAGCCCGGGGTCAGCAGGAGGAGGAGATGGAGCAGAGTGTAGGCCGAAGCCTGCACTGGCGGCAGCTTTGGGTCTGTTGTGCCTGCGTGGCAGTTGCAGGACACGTTGCCAGCTGCACAGCAGGGGAACAGCTGGCGGTGCTGAACCCCACTGACACATTGGCTGGTGTTTGGCTCTGTGCAGCTAGCACATCTGGGCCCCAACTGGCGGTGTTGGAGCCCGGGCTCTGCAGGGGGAGCAGAGTGTAGGCCGAAGCCTGCACTGGAGCAAGTTGAAAGGGAAACTTTAACCCCCCCCCAGGCGTTTGTAGCTGAAAGAGCCATCGTGTACAGCACTAATGCTGGAAAAGGTAAACTTAGCTCTTTTAATTATGGTCCTTGCACATGCTGAACCTAACACTTATAAAAAGTGTCCCCTCCTACCGTGATACCGTCTGGTAGGTGGAACTTTCCTTTGTGATGTGACGCAGCACAGCCGTCATTCTTACCCCCTTGGCGCCGTGCACCGCCTCCTCAGCGTTGTTTGAATCAGTCCCGGAGCCTGCGCTCTTAGGTTAGCCCTTGGCCATGCACACATTTTGCGCTGCCCGTCTTCTGACATCATTTGGTGTCAGGCTGGCTGCGCCTGTGCGGCCGCGCTGGCCGAGAGCCCGCCTCGTACTGTCTTCTGATTTAATCCCACTGGGGGCCTGAGATCCATGGACATGCGCAGTGCATATCTGAACCTCCACCTCTCACTCATCTCCCTACGGCTTCTTCTGACTGTGCGGTGTCACGGCCGTGGCATGCTATTAGGGACCAGCTGACACCGCACAGTTTGAAGAAGCCGTAGGGAGATGAGTGAGAGGAGGAGGTTCAGATATGCACTGCGCATGTCCATGGATCTCAGGCCCCCAGTGGGATTAAATCAGAAGACAGTACGAGGCGGGCTCTCGGCCAGCGCGGCCGCACAGGCACAGCCAGCCTGACACCAAATGATGTCAGAAGACGGGCAGCGCAAAATGTGTGCATGGCCAAGGGCTAACCTAAGAGCGCAGGCTCCGGGACTGATTCAAACAACGCTGAGGAGGCGGCGCACGGCGCCAAGGGGGTAAGAATGACGGCTGTGCTGCGTCACATCACAAAGGAAAGTTCCACCAACCGGACGGTATCACGGTAGGAGGGGACACTTTTCATAAGTGTTAGGATCAGCATGTGCAAGGAGCACCACGAAAAG
Organism: Ranitomeya variabilis; assembly: GCF_051348905.1. Lineage (NCBI taxonomy): Eukaryota > Metazoa > Chordata > Amphibia > Anura > Dendrobatidae > Ranitomeya > Ranitomeya variabilis. The sequence continues at coordinate 168,797,825 of NC_135238.1, forward strand.
AGGCACTTTTTCCCTTTGCATCATTACTGCTGCACAAGGTGGCTCCTTCAGTAACAAACGCCTGGGGGGGGGGGGGACAGGTTCCCTTACATTTAACTTGTTGTGCCTGCGTGGCGGTCGCAGTACACGTTGCCGGCTGCACAGCAGGAGAACAGCTGGCGGTGCTGAACCCCACTAACACATTGGCGAGGTGTTTGGCTCTGTGCGGACAGCACTTCTGGACGGCAACTAGCGGTGTTGGAGCCCAGGGACAGGTGGAGGAGGAGGAGGTAGGAGGAGGTAGGAGGGATTGCCACACACACAGCAGGGGAACAGCTGACGTTACTGAACCCCAATAACAGAGGAGGGACTGTTGACTGTGCGTACAGCACTTCTGGACGGCAACTGGCGGTGTTGGAGCCCAGGGACAGGTGGAGGAGGAGGAGGTGGAGGAGGTAGGAGGGATTGCCACACACACAGCAGGGGAACAGCTGACGTTACTGAACCCCAATAACAGAGGAGGGACTGTTGATTGTGCGTACAGCACTTCTGGACGGCAACTGGCGGTGTTGGAGCCCAGGGACAGGTGGAGGAGGAGGAGGTAGGAGGAGGTAGGAGGGATTGCCACACACACAGCAGGGGAACAGCTGACGTTACTGAACCCCAATAACAGAGGAGGGACTGTTGACTGTGCGTACAGCACTTCTGGACGGCAACTGGCGGTGTTGGAGCCCAGGGACAGGTGGAGGAGGAGGAGGTAGGAGGAGGTAGGAGGGATTGCCACACACACAGCAGGGGAACAGCTGACGTTACTGAACCCCAATAACAGAGGAGGGACTGTTGACTGTGCGTACAGCACTTCTGGACGGCAACTGGCGGTGTTGGAGCCCAGGGACAGGTGGAGGAGGAGGAGGTAGGAGGAGGTAGGAGGGATTGCCACACACACAGCTGGGGAACAGCTGACGTTACTGAACCCCAATAACAGAGGAGGGACTGTTGACTGTGCGTACAGCACTTCTGGACGGCAACTGGCGGTGTTGGAGCCCAGGGACAGGTGGAGGAGGAGGAGGTAGGAGGAGGTAGGAGGGATTGCCACACACACAGCAGGGGAACAGCTGACGTTACTGAACCCCAATAACAGAGGAGGGACTGTTGACTGTGCGTACAGCACTTCTGGACGGCAACTGGCGGTGTTGGAGCCCAGGGACAGGTGGAGGAGGAGGAGGTAGAAGGAGGTAGGAGGGATTGCCACACACACAGCAGGGGAACAGCTGACGTTACTGAACCCCAATAACAGAGGAGGGACTGTTGACTGTGCGTACAGCACTTCTGGACGGCAACTGGCGGTGTTGGAGCCCAGGGACAGGTGGAGGAGGAGGAGGTAGGAGGAGGTAGGAGGGATTGCCACACACACAGCTGGGGAACAGCTGACGTTACTGAACCCCAATAACAGAGGAGGGACTGTTGACTGTGCGTACAGCACTTCTGGATGGCAACTGGCGGTGTTGGAGCCCAGGGACAGGTGGAGGAGGAGGAGGTAGGAGGGATTGCCACACACACAGCAGGGGAACAGCTGACGTTACTGAACCCCAATAACAGAGGAGGGACTGTTAACTGTGCGTACAGCACTTCTGGACGGCAACTGGCGGTGTTGGAGCCCAGGGACAGGTGGAGGAGGAGGAGGTAGGAGGAGGTAGGAGGGATTGCCACACACACAGCAGGGGAACAGCTGACGTTACTGAACCCCAATAACAGAGGAGGGACTGTTGACTGTGCGTACAGCACTTCTGGACGGCAACTGGCGGTGTTGGAGCCCAGGGACAGGTGGAGGAGGAGGAGGTAGGAGGAGGTAGGAGGGATTGCCACACACACAGCTGGGGAACAGCTGACGTTACTGAACCCCAATAACAGAGGAGGGACTGTTGACTGTGCGTACAGCACTTCTGGACGGCAACTGGCGGTGTTGGAGCCCAGGGACAGGTGGAGGAGGAGGAGGTAGGAGGAGGTAGGAGGGATTGCCACACACACAGCAGGGGAACAGCTGACATTACTGAACCCCAATAACAGAGGAGGGACTGTTGACTGTGCGTACAGCACTTCTGGACGGCAACTGGCGGTGTTGGAGCCCAGGGACAGGTGGAGGAGGAGGAGGTAGAAGGAGGTAGGAGGGATTGCCACACACACAGCAGGGGAACAGCTGACGTTACTGAACCCCAATAACAGAGGAGGGACTGTTGACTGTGCGTACAGCACTTCTGGACGGCAACTGGCGGTGTTGGAGCCCAGGGACAGGTGGAGGAGGAGGAGGTAGGAGGAGGTAGGAGGGATTGCCACACACACAGCTGGGGAACAGCTGACGTTACTGAACCCCAATAACAGAGGAGGGACTGTTGACTGTGCGTACAGCACTTCTGGATGGCAACTGGCGGTGTTGGAGCCCAGGGACAGGTGGAGGAGGAGGAGGTAGGAGGAGGTAGGAGGGATTGCCACACACACAGCTGGGGAACAGCTGACGTTACTGAACCCCAATAACAGAGGAGGGACTGTTGACTGTGCGTACAGCACTTCTGGATGGCAACTGGCGGTGTTGGAGCCCAGGGACAGGTGGAGGAGGAGGAGGTAGAAGGAGGTAGGAGGGATTGCCACACACACAGCAGGGGAACAGCTGACGTTACTGAACCCCAATAACAGAGGAGGGACTGTTGACTGTGCGTACAGCACTTCTGGACGGCAACTGGCGGTGTTGGAGCCCAGGGACAGGTGGAAAAGCAGAGGAACACAATGTAGGCCGAAGCCTGAGAAAGTCGAAAGGGAACCTTTAACCCCCCCCAAGGCGTTTGTAGCTGAAAGAGCCAGCTTGTGCAGCACAAAAGATGCAAAAGGAAAAGGTGGCTCTTTTCATCATGCTCCTTGCAAACACAGAACTAAACACTTATAAAATGTGTCCCCTGAAACCGTGAAACCGTCCCGGAGGTGGGACTTTCCTTCGTAATATGCCGCAGCACAGCCATCATTCCTACCCCCCCGGCGCCGCGCCCCGGCTCCTCAGCGTAGTTTGATTCCGTCCCGGAGCCTGCGCTGTTATGTTATCCCTTGGCCAGGCACACTTAGCGCTGCCCATCTTCTGACATCATTTGGTGTCAGGCTGGCTGCGCCTGTGCGGCCGCGCTGGCCGAGAGCCCGCCTCGCAGTGTCTTCTGATTTTATCCCACTGGGGGCCTGGGATCCATGGCCATGCGCAGTGCATATCCTCGCCTCTCACTCCCCTCCCTACGGCTTCTTAAGACTGTGCGGTGTCACGGCCGTGGCATGCTATTAGGGACCAGCTGACACCGAACAGTCTGAAGAAGCCATAGGGAGATGAGTGAGAGGTGGAGGTTCAGATATGCACTGCGCATGTCCATGGATCCCAGGCCCCCAGTGGGATTAAATCAGAAGACACTGCGAGGCGGGCTCTCGGCCAGCGCGGCCGCACAGGCGCAGCCATCCTGACACCAAATGATGCCAGAAGACGGGCAGCGCTAAGTGTGCCTGGCCACGGGATAACATAACAGCGCAGGCTCCGGGACAGAATCAAACAACGCTGAGGAGCCGGGGCGCGGCGCCGTGGGGGGGGAGGAATGACGGCTGTACTGCGTCATATTACGAAGGAAAGTCCCACCTCCGGGACGGTTTTACGGTATCAGTGGACACATTTTATAAGTGTTAAGTTCTGCGTGTGCAAGGAGCTAAACCAAAATAGCTACCTTTTCCTTGTGCAGCATTACTGCTGCACAAGGTGGCTCTTTCAGTAACAAACGCCTTGGGGGGGGGGACAGATTCCCTTACATTTCAGTTGTTGTGTCAGCGTGGCGGTCGCATGACACATTGCCGGCTACACAGCTGGGGATCAGCTGACGTTACTGAAACCCAATAACACTGGGTCGTATGTTTTGACTGTGCAGACGGCACTTCTGAGCCTCAACTGGCGGTGTTGGAGCCCAGGAATTTAAGTTCAGGTGGTAGAAAGATGAACACAACAGGAGACCTGGATAACGTATACAGTGACCTAATTATTTAATCAGGAGGAGGAGTGGCAAATTCCTGCGAGATCCAGGCCTTGTTCATTTTCAGGAAAGTAAGCCGGTCAACGTTATCGGAGGATAGTCGCATGCGACGGTCAGTTAGTACACCACCTGCAGCACTAAAGACACGTTCCGATAATACACTGGCTGCAGGGCAAGACAGCACCTCCAATGCATACTGGCTTAGCTCTGGCCATGTATCCAGCTTTGAGACCCAAAACTTGAAAGGGGAAGAGCCGTCTGGGAGTACAGCAAGAGGGCAAGACATGTAGTCTGTCACCATCTGACGGAACCGTTGCCTCCTGCTGACTGGAGCCGTCTGTGATGGTGTAGACTTTTGTGGGGGGCACAGAAAACTGTGCCACAGTTGGGCCATACTGGTCTTGCCTTGGGCAGAGGCACTGCTTCTGCTCCCTCTTTGTGCAGAGCCTCCACCACTGCCTGGACGCACTGAGCTGCTTTGGAATGCACTAGCAGCACTTCTCTCAGTTGGAATGGAGAAGATGATGGAATTGACCAGTGTGTCTTGGTACTCCCGCATTTTTCGCTCCCGGTTCAACGGTGTGATGAGGCTTTCTACGTTGTCCCGGTAGCGAGGATCGAGGAGGGTGAACACCCAATAATCAGACATGTTGAGAATGTGGGCGATGCGGCGGTCGTTTCTCAGGCACTGCAGCATGTAATCCACCATGTGCTGCAGACTGCCAACTGCCCAAGAAATGCTGTCCCCTGCTGGAGGCGTGATCTCTGCCCGCTCGTCATCACCCCACCCTCGCTGTACACACTGAGTACTGGACAATTCGGTAACTCCCTCCTCTGGACGGATGTCTTCCTCCTCCATTGACTCCTCCTCATCCTCCTCACAAACTGTCCCCTGCCTACGCGTTTGTGAGGAACCACGTGGCGCTGACTGTCCAGAAGATGATGGAAATGGTGAATCCTCATCCTCCACCTCTTCCACAACATCATCCCTTAGCGCTTGCAGTGATTTTTCAAGCAGGCAGATAAGGGGGACAGTCATGCTGACTAGTGCATCATCTGCACTCGCCATCCGCATGGAATAATCAAAGGGACGCAAAACCTGGCAGACGTCATTCATAGTGGCCCACTCTGTGGTTGTGAAGTCTGTACGGCGCTGACTGCGACTTCTTTGCGCCTGAAGCAGCTGGTACTCCATTACAGCTTGCTGCTGCTCACACAACCGCTCCAACATATGTAACGTGGAATTCCACCTGGTAGGTAGGTCACATATGATGCGATGTTCCGGCAGGCGGTGTCGGCGCTGCAGAGCCGCAATGCGCGCTTTTGCCGTGCTGGAACGCCGCAAGTGAGCACACTCTAGGCGGACCTTGTGCAGCAGTGCATCAAGATCCGGATAGTCCCTCAAAAAGCTCTGCACGACCAAATTGAGCACATGTGCCAGACATGGGATGTGAGTGAGGTTGCCGAGGCCCAGAGCTGCCACCAGATTTCGGCCATTATCACACACTACCATGCCTGGCTGGAGATTCGCTGGCACAAACCACACATCGCTCTCCTGCTTGATGGCATTCCAGAGCTCCTGCGCTGTGTGGCTACGATTCCCCAAAAAAATTAATTTCAAGACGGCCTGTTGACGTTTGGCCACGGCTGTGCTCATGTCGGTCGTAACAGGTACACGTTCATCACGGGTCCATGTGGAGGTGGACTGTGACGGCTCCTGCAGCGATGATTGTGAGGAACTGGTGTAAGAGGAGGAGTCAATGCGTACAGAATGGATTCCTGCAATCCTTGGAGTGGGCAGGACACGTCCTGCGCCACTCGCACGGTCTGTACCCGGCTCAACGACATTAACCCAATGGGCAGTGAGGGAAAGGTATCGCCCCTGTCCATGTTGACTGGTCCACGCATCGGTGGTGAGGTGGACCTTGCTACTGACGGCGTTCAGTAGCGCGTGTTTTATGTGTCCCTCCACATGCTTGTGTAGGGCAGGGACGGCTTGCCTGCTGAAGTAAAAGCGGCTGGGCACATTGTACTGTGGGACTGCCAATGACATCAAGTCACGGAAGCTGTCAGTCTCCACCAGCCTGAATGACAGCATTTCCAGTGACAGAAGTTTGGCAATGCCTGCAGTCAGAGCCTGTGCTCGTGGGTGGTTTGACGAGAAAGGCCGCCTTTTCTCCCATGCCTGTACTACCGATGGCTGTAGACTGGGCTGGGAGTGTGTGGATGACTGGGAAAGTGGTGCTGCGGGTGGAATTACAGCGGGTCTCTGGACAACAGGGCCAGAGGTTCTTCCACGGCGATCCTGGGAGGAAGCCGAAACAGCTGCGTGTGAGCTAGAGGAAGAGGCAACACGAGCTGAAGAGGTGGTAGCTGCCGCTGTTGGTTGGCCTAGCTCTTCAGTGTGTTTTTCTAACTCCGCCGGGTGCCTGTTGCGCACATGTTTCCACATGTTGGAGGTATTGAGGTTGCTGACATTTTTCCCTCTTTTGACTTTTTGATGACACACCTTGCATCTGACATAGCAAATGTCATCTGCAACTGTGTCAAAAAAGGACCAGGCACTGCAAGTCTTGGGAGCGCCCTTTTTGGCTTTTGGAAGAGACATGCTCCTAACGGGTGCCAAAGCGGAGGCTGCAGGATCCGCAGTCTTCCCCCTCCCTCTCCCTCTTTGGGCCGTACGGGGAATCTCTTCCTCAGAGCTGCTCCCACCACCTTCCTGTCCCTCACGCCAAGATGGGTCAAGGACCTCATCATCTACACTACCCTCTGCCCCCAACTGCTCCTCCTGGGTAGTCTCAGCAGCAGAGCACGCACCAGTAAGTGGCACCTGAGTGTCATCATCAGCTGATGCGGCCTGCGATGTGGTGACCGGAGCCACTGGCCCACCCGCCTCTTCAGAGGAAGAGAGAAAAAGCTGTTGGGCATCACTGCACCCTGCCTCTTCTTCCATTTCTCCAATGCTGCTTGGCTGGCCCCCTGTTTCCAAGCCAAGAGATTCAGAGAACAGAAGTAGAGACGGCTCCTGTCCTGGGCTCTCTGTCTGCCTCGGCAATTTGGCAGGTGGTGAAGAGACAGATGGCTGCTCTCCAGTGCTCTGTGTCTGAGAGGATGTGGCACTAATTGAAGTTGATGCATTAGCTGCCATCCATCCAACAACGGCTTCAATTTGTTCTTCATGCAGCAGCGGTGTACGGCGCTCTGACACAAAGCTGCGCATGAACGACTGTTATTTTATCAAGAGTCCCACAAAGGTATCCAGCACACCTCAAAATCATGACATAAGACCAAAAATTTCCCCAGAACATATGAAGGGAAAAAGAGGCATAGGCTATAAATTTAAAAACCAATTTTAATGAACATAATTAAAAAATACAAAATATGTAGAAAAAAGCAGGGTAAAGTTCATTAAAATGGCTGGGAACAATAACCACACCAGAAAATACAAAAATAAACAATTTGCTACAAGAGCAAGCCAGTACTAGAAGAGGTATATAACATACAATCAAATGGACAGGAACCAACAGTTCCTATAGTACCAAGTGTAATTAGCCTCAGTAGTAACCCATGACTTGCCCAATCTAAAGTGCTCTAATGCTACATCTGATAGATTTCTCTATATACTACAATGCAGTGTGTAAGCATATGGCACGCCATTGTAGACAAACAATAATGAACTTACAAATAACTGTCCTGGTGGGAGATGTTCCACAGCGACCCCGACAGCGCCGTTTCGCCTGACTGGCTTCCTCAGATAGGGGGCATGTGTGTCTCTAACAAACTACTCAGTCTTTATAACCACATAAAACAGCTGTGGCCGGCGTCAGCATGATGAGTGTGTAGCAGCGCATGTGTGAGTCTATGGACTCCCATACAACGAGACTTCCGTGTTACCGCGCCAGTGATGCAAGCCTGAAGAGCCTAGCATCTCCGTAATGCGCAGAGCCGGAAATCTCAGGGACATCACTGACCCGCACATGCGCAATCATGTAGCTGAAGCTAGAAAAGATAAAAAAATATATAAAAAAAAGGTGTACCCACATGAAACCGGATACTACGTAGGTAATATGTGCATTAACCCTATAGTGAAAAGTGCTAAGGTGCAACAAAGTAACGAAACTGCATGATATGACTGCTGATTGAACCTATATAAGATAGGAAAAAGGTGTACCCACATGAAACCGGATACTACGTAGGTAATATGTGCATTAACCCTATAATGAAAAGTGCTAAGGTGCAACAAAGTAACGAAACTGCATGATATGACTGCTAATTGAACCTATATAAGATAGGAAAAAGGTGTACCCACATGAAACCGGATACTACGTAGGTAATATGTGCATTAACCCTATAATGAAAAGTGCTAAGGTGCAACAAAGTAACGAAACTGCATGATATGACTGCTGATTGAACCTATATAAGTTGACAGCAAAAATGAGATATATCACAGCATACTAGATAACAAAAAAAAAAAAAAAAAACTACCCTTATAAAACAATATATGTACCTAATATTATATAAACATATATACAGAAAAATATCGCAAAATAAAAAATAAAAAATCAAAACTAGACAATATATGAACATGATGCTATATAAATATGCAAATATAAACTTAATACTATAAAAAAATATATATGACCAAAATAGATAAATATATCTACAAATTTAATATTATACAAGTGAATAAATAAGTGAATATAACATATATCCCAAGAATACATGGAAACCTCTATGATATAATAAATATGCAAATAAGTTAATACCAGCAGCAATCTAAGCAGCATAAAACGAATTAACGTATAATATCATAATCTAAAATAGTGGACATAATAATATATAAATATATGTACCACCAAAGAGAATAAATATATATATATATAAAGAAAACACCCTAATTTCATATAACAAGATACAAAAAATATACGTGAATATAGCACATATTCAATATTGCAAAAAAAATATCCTTAATAATAAATAATAATAAATCAACATAAAAACACAACAATGTGGAAGACTGAGAGAAGAAATATTCCATCATGGACTTTCATGGTGTCTCCATTCATCCCAAATATTCGTAGAAAGGAAGATTATCAGCATACAAAGATAATAGCAACCCAAAACAGGCGTCCTAAAAACTAGATAAAAATACAATTAATATACAAAAAGACACACATACAAAAATTAAAAACAAGAAAACAGGAGAAACATGACCAGATAACAGGGACCAAACTATGACTGCCTATAACCAACACAGTGTCGCAATGGTAATGAGATATCAAAAATAGATCATAAGTAAAGGTAAGGACTCACCAAATTTTATAAAAAGGAATTGAAACCCAAGGTCTCATTAAGACCCTGGGGAGCCATGGTCCCCAATAGGTAGATCCATTTGCTCTCCTTTTGGGCTAAAACTTTAGCCAAATTCCCCCCCCTTGGCACCCAATTGAATCTGATCAATCGCTCGGATCTTAAGTCCTCTAGGATCAGACTGATGGTACAGCTTGAAATGCCTAGGCAGAGTTTTTAAAGTGCTGAGGTCTTCCACACTTTTTGACTTCTCTATGTCTCTAACATGCTCCCTTGTCCTGATTCTTAGCTCCCGAGTGGTGAGCCCAATATATACTTTCTTACACGGACATAGAGCATGATAGATTACGCCCTTAGAGGTGCAGGTAAGCCTCTTACGTATTTCAAAGATTTTGGAGCCATCAAAATTAACAAATGTTTTACTTTTAGTAAGATTATAACAACCCTTACACATATTGCAAGGAAAGAAACCATTACCTCCTGAAGATGCAAGACTGGGCTTGGTAGATGAGTAGTGACTATGTACAAGTAAATCCTTCAAATTTCTGGATCTCCTGGGAACCATTAATGGGCGGCTCGGAAGAAATTGCTTCAATATTGGATCCGATTGTAGAATACCCCAATGCTTATGCATGATTTTCGTTAATTCAGGCCACTGTTTGTTAAATTTGGTGATAAATCTAACTCCATTCTCATCAGTCTTTTTTCTGTCACTTCTTTTGTTGCCATACAAGAGTTCTTCCCTGGAAACAGAAGAGGCCTTTTTGAAACCTTTTTTAATTTGCCTGTTACTGTATCCTCTCTCAGAGAATCTTCTGACAAGATCCGACGCTTGATTGTCATAATCTTCCGTGTTACTGCAAATTCTCTTAACACGAAGGAATTGCCCCGTAGGTATACCATTAATGGTGGATCTATGATGGGCAGAAGAGGCATGCAATAGGGTGTTAGTTGCTGTGGGCTTTCTAAATACATCTGTGATAATTTTACCATCCTCCAAAGCAACAATTTTAAGATCCAAGAAATCCACAGTTCTCCCAAATTTGTATGTCAATTTGATATTGAAATTGTTCTGATTTAATTTCTTCATAACATCAAATAATTTATCAGACGAATCCTCCCATATAAACAGGATATCGTCTATGTAACGACTCCACCCTTGTATAGCTTCATTCCCCCAATCATCATCCTGAAAAATCAAACGCTCCCAGTACCCCATAAACAGGTTCGCATACGAGGGGGCACAAGTGGCCCCCATCGCAGTACCCTGTCTTTGGAGGTAAATATCTTTACCAAATAAGAACACATTGTGTTCCAACACAAACTCAAGTAAGGTTAGAATCAAATCAATGAGCAAGGGTTCTAAATTACTCTCTCTCAAATAATGTGAAACAGCTTTTAATCCATCAGAATGCTTAATGGAGGAATACAGTGCTTCCACATCGGCAGTAACTAAGACCGCCCCCTTTTCCAGATGTAAAGAATCTAACCTTTTCAGAATCATTGTGGTGTCCTTAATATACGAAGGTAACGTCTGCACTAGTGGCTGCAAATAATAATCGATGACTGTGGAAATTATCTCACAAAGGCTATCATTTCCCGATACTATCGGCCTACCAGGGGGATCTAACGGATTTTTGTGCAATTTGGGCAACAAATAGAAAGTAGCTAACTTAGGTTGCAACTTGCTTATAATTTCAACCAATTTTTTGGGGATGACTCCGTCTTCAAAAGCGGACTCCAAAATCTTCACTAAATCTTGTTGAAATTCAGATAACGGATTATAGCAAAGTTTCCTATAACAATTTGCATTACCCAAGATCTTATTCGCCTGTTTTTCATACATTCTATTTGGCCATAATACCGTATTGCCCCCTTTATCGGCCTGCTTGATGACTAAGTCATCCCATGTTTGAAGCTCCTTCAATGCCCTTCTCTCATTGCAATCTAAATTGGAAACCCAATTGGGGATGGGGGGCAGACTTTCAATTTCTCTGGTAACCATTTTAGTGAAAATCTCCACGGCTGAACAAATGCTCAGACTTGGAAATTTCTTGGATTTCCCCAACAAATGTACAGGGAACTTACCGTCCTCCTCAGATTCATTCTCATCCAATAATTCCTCAAGGTTTTTCAAGGCCTCTTTTTCAACCTCAGTGGAAAATATCTCATCTATATCTGTTCTATGATGTAACTTCTGCAATATAATCTTGCGTGCGAACAGATGTAGATCTTTCACTACCTCGAACTTATCTAGATGTGAAGAAGGCGAGAAAGTTAAACCCTTTTCCAGCAACAGTTTTTGTGATTCAGTGAGAATATGGTCCGATAGGTTAATTACCTTGGATCTATCATTAGTACGCTTATTGGTTTTTTTGTTGTAGAAGATGTCCGGATATCTCCTATTCTCCCTATTTGATGTCCTGGTGCGTACAAAACTTTCATTAGAGCCTTCAGCTTCACTGCAAGAGGTACTGCTTTCAGCATATGACAACAGTTCACGTGAGGACCCTCCTGTTTTCGTTACAGACCCATTAAATTTCTTTTTAGGAAGCTGCCATCTAAAGATTTTGTCTGTTTCAAAGTCTGTAGTGTCTCTAATGAATTTCTTCAATTTGAGATCACTAATTTCTGTCTCTTTTTTGTCTATTTCTTTCTCAATAGTTTGAATAAAACTCTCCATTTTGTCGGCTGCTAATTGTTTTTTCAATTCTCTATGTAGTTCATCAATTTCCTTATCTAACATATTCATACAAAGCGTATTTTTGTCAATAATAATTTTCATGAATTCCATTGAGCATGTGATAGCCGCTTTTTTCCATCTTGAAATTAGCTCCGAGTCTTCCAAATCAAATGAAGGATAAACTTGAACCCGAAGTCCCCTCGGTACAATATCACGGGCAACATAATTCTCCAATGTGGTTTTATTCCACCATGTTTTAGTCTTCTTGTGGACAGCATTTTTATATTGTATAGACAGGTCCCTATTCTCAATAGTTACATCCTGTAATCCTGCAGAACCTCCCTGCTTAAATAAATCACTCGCTTTGGACCGCCAGTTAGTCTCTCTGGCCTTCAGATCCATTTTAAATAGTACGGACAATCTGTTAGAAAACAGAAAATGCACAGTAATTTTATCAAGAGTCCCACAAAGGTATCCAGCACACCTCAAAATCATGACATAAGACCAAAAATTTCCCCATGATTGCGCATGTGCGGGTCAGTGATGTCCCTGAGATTTCCGGCTCTGCGCATTACGGAGATGCTAGGCTCTTCAGGCTTGCATCACTGGCGCGGTAACACGGAAGTCTCGTTGTATGGGAGTCCATAGACTCACACATGCGCTGCTACACACTCATCATGCTGACGCCGGCCACAGCTGTTTTATGTGGTTATAAAGACTGAGTAGTTTGTTAGAGACACACATGCCCCCTATCTGAGGAAGCCAGTCAGGCGAAACGGCGCTGTCGGGGTCGCTGTGGAACATCTCCCACCAGGACAGTTATTTGTAAGTTCATTATTGTTTGTCTACAATGGCGTGCCATATGCTTACACACTGCATTGTAGTATATAGAGAAATCTATCAGATGTAGCATTAGAGCACTTTAGATTGGGCAAGTCATGGGTTACTACTGAGGCTAATTACACTTGGTACTATAGGAACTGTTGGTTCCTGTCCATTTGATTGTATGTTATATACCTCTTCTAGTACTGGCTTGCTCTTGTAGCAAATTGTTTATTTTTGTATTTTCTGGTGTGGTTATTGTTCCCAGCCATTTTAATGAACTTTACCCTGCTTTTTTCTACATATTTTGTATTTTTTAATTATGTTCATTAAAATTGGTTTTTAAATTTATAGCCTATGCCTCTTTTTCCCTTCATATGTTCTGGGGAAATTTTTGGTCTTATGTCATGATTTTGAGGTGTGCTGGATACCTTTGTGGGACTCTTGATAAAATTACTGTGCATTTTCTGTTTTCTAACAGATTGTCCGTACTATTTAAAATGGATCTGAAGGCCAGAGAGACTAACTGGCGGTCCAAAGCGAGTGATTTATTTAAGCAGGGAGGTTCTGCAGGATTACAGGATGTAACTATTGAGAATAGGGACCTGTCTATATAATATAAAAATGCTGTCCACAAGAAGACTAAAACATGGTGGAATAAAACCACATTGGAGAATTATGTTGCCCGTGATATTGTACCGAGGGGACTTCGGGTTCAAGTTTATCCTTCATTTGATTTGGAAGACTCGGAGCTAATTTCAAGATGGAAAAAAGCGGCTATCACATGCTCAATGGAATTCATGAAAATTATTATTGACAAAAATACGCTTTGTATGAATATGTTAGATAAGGAAATTGATGAACTACATAGAGAATTGAAAAAACAATTAGCAGCCGACAAAATGGAGAGTTTTATTCAAACTATTGAGAAAGAAATAGACAAAAAAGAGACAGAAATTAGTGATCTCAAATTGAAGAAATTCATTAGAGACACTACAGACTTTGAAACAGACAAAATCTTTAGATGGCAGCTTCCTAAAAAGAAATTTAATGGGTCTGTAACGAAAACAGGAGGGTCCTCACGTGAACTGTTGTCATATGCTGAAAGCAGTACCTCTTGCAGTGAAGCTGAAGGCTCTAATGAAAGTTTTGTACGCACCAGGACATCAAATAGGGAGAATAGGAGATATCCGGACATCTTCTACAACAAAAAAACCAATAAGCGTACTAATGATAGATCCAAGGTAATTAACCTATCGGACCATATTCTCACTGAATCACAAAAACTGTTGCTGGAAAAGGGTTTAACTTTCTCGCCTTCTTCACATCTAGATAAGTTCGAGGTAGTGAAAGATCTACATCTGTTCGCACGCAAGATTATATTGCAGAAGTTACATCATAGAACAGATATAGATGAGATATTTTCCACTGAGGTTGAAAAAGAGGCCTTGAAAAACCTTGAGGAATTATTGGATGAGAATGAATCTGAGGAGGACGGTAAGTTCCCTGTACATTTGTTGGGGAAATCCAAGAAATTTCCAAGTCTGAGCATTTGTTCAGCCGTGGAGATTTTCACTAAAATGGTTACCAGAGAAATTGAAAGTCTGCCCCCCATCCCCAATTGGGTTTCCAATTTAGATTGCAATGAGAGAAGGGCGTTGAAGGAGCTTCAAACATGGGATGACTTAGTCATCAAGCAGGCCGATAAAGGGGGCAATACGGTATTATGGCCAAATAGAATGTATGAAAAACAGGCGAATAAGATCTTGGGTAATGCAAATTGTTATAGGAAACTTTGCTATAATCCGTTATCTGAATTTCAACAAGATTTAGTGAAGATTTTGGAGTCCGCTTTTGAAGACGGAGTCATCCCCAAAAAATTGGTTGAAATTATAAGCAAGTTGCAACCTAAGTTAGCTACTTTCTATTTGTTGCCCAAATTGCACAAAAATCCGTTAGATCCCCCTGGTAGGCCGATAGTATCGGGAAATGATAGCCTTTGTGAGATAATTTCCACAGTCATCGATTATTATTTGCAGCCACTAGTGCAGACGTTACCTTCGTATATTAAGGACACCACAATGATTCTGAAAAGGTTAGATTCTTTACATCTGGAAAAGGGGGCGGTCTTAGTTACTGCCGATGTGGAAGCACTGTATTCCTCCATTAAGCATTCTGATGGATTAAAAGCTGTTTCACATTATTTGAGAGAGAGTAATTTAGAACCCTTGCTCATTGATTTGATTCTAACCTTACTTGAGTTTGTGTTGGAACACAATGTGTTCTTATTTGGTAAAGATATTTACCTCCAAAGACAGGGTACTGCGATGGGGGCCACTTGTGCCCCCTCATATGCGAACCTGTTTATGGGGTACTGGGAGCGTTTGATTTTTCAGGATGATGATTGGGGGAATGAAGCTATACAAGGGTGGAGTCGTTACATAGACGATATCCTGTTTATATGGGAGGATTCGTCTGATAAATTATTTGATGTTATGAAGAAATTAAATCAGAACAATTTCAATATCAAATTGACATACAAATTTGGGAGAACTGTGGATTTCTTGGATCTTAAAATTGTTGCTTTGGAGGATGGTAAAATTATCACAGATGTATTTAGAAAGCCCACAGCAACTAACACCCTATTGCATGCCTCTTCTGCCCATCATAGATCCACCATTAATGGTATACCTACGGGGCAATTCCTTCGTGTTAAGAGAATTTGCAGTAACACGGAAGATTATGACAATCAAGCGTCGGATCTTGTCAGAAGATTCTCTGAGAGAGGATACAGTAACAGGCAAATTAAAAAAGGTTTCAAAAAGGCCTCTTCTGTTTCCAGGGAAGAACTCTTGTATGGCAACAAAAGAAGTGACAGAAAAAAGACTGATGAGAATGGAGTTAGATTTATCACCAAATTTAACAAACAGTGGCCTGAATTAACGAAAATCATGCATAAGCATTGGGGTATTCTACAATCGGATCCAATATTGAAGCAATTTCTTCCGAGCCGCCCATTAATGGTTCCCAGGAGATCCAGAAATTTGAAGGATTTACTTGTACATAGTCACTACTCATCTACCAAGCCCAGTCTTGCATCTTCAGGAGGTAATGGTTTCTTTCCTTGCAATATGTGTAAGGGTTGTTATAATCTTACTAAAAGTAAAACATTTGTTAATTTTGATGGCTCCAAAATCTTTGAAATACGTAAGAGGCTTACCTGCACCTCTAAGGGCGTAATCTATCATGCTCTATGTCCGTGTAAGAAAGTATATATTGGGCTCACCACTCGGGAGCTAAGAATCAGGACAAGGGAGCATGTTAGAGACATAGAGAAGTCAAAAAGTGTGGAAGACCTCAGCACTTTAAAAACTCTGCCTAGGCATTTCAAGCTGTACCATCAGTCTGATCCTAGAGGACTTAAGATCCGAGCGATTGATCAGATTCAATTGGGTGCCAAGGGGGGGGAATTTGGCTAAAGTTTTAGCCCAAAAGGAGAGCAAATGGATCTACCTATTGGGGACCATGGCTCCCCAGGGTCTTAATGAGACCTTGGGTTTCAATTCCTTTTTATAAAATTTGGTGAGTCCTTACCTTTACTTATGATCTATTTTTGATATCTCATTACCATTGCGACACTGTGTTGGTTATAGGCAGTCATAGTTTGGTCCCTGTTATCTGGTCATGTTTCTCCTGTTTTCTTGTTTTTAATTTTTGTATGTGTGTCTTTTTGTATATTAATTGTATTTTTATCTAGTTTTTAGGACGCCTGTTTTGGGTTGCTATTATCTTTGTATGCTGATAATCTTCCTTTCTACGAATATTTGGGATGAATGGAGACACCATGAAAGTCCATGATGGAATATTTCTTCTCTCAGTCTTCCACATTGTTGTGTTTTTATGTTGATTTATTATTATTTATTATTAAGGATATTTTTTTTGCAATATTGAATATGTGCTATATTCACGTATATTTTTTGTATCTTGTTATATGAAATTAGGGTGTTTTCTTTATATATATATATATTTATTCTCTTTGGTGGTACATATATTTATATATTATTATGTCCACTATTTTAGATTATGATATTATACGTTAATTCGTTTTATGCTGCTTAGATTGCTGCTGGTATTAACTTATTTGCATATTTATTATATCATAGAGGTTTCCATGTATTCTTGGGATATATGTTATATTCACTTATTTATTCACTTGTATAATATTAAATTTGTAGATATATTTATCTATTTTGGTCATATATATTTTTTTATAGTATTAAGTTTATATTTGCATATTTATATAGCATCATGTTCATATATTGTCTAGTTTTGATTTTTTATTTTTTATTTTGCGATATTTTTCTGTATATATGTTTATATAATATTAGGTACATATATTGTTTTATAAGGGTAGTTTTTTTTTTTTGTTTTTTTTTTGTTATCTAGTATGCTGTGATATATCTCATTTTTGCTGTCAACTTATATAGGTTCAATCAGCAGTCATATCATGCAGTTTCGTTACTTTGTTGCACCTTAGCACTTTTCATTATAGGGTTAATGCACATATTACCTACGTAGTATCCGGTTTCATGTGGGTACACCTTTTTCCTATCTTATATAGGTTCAATTAGCAGTCATATCATGCAGTTTCGTTACTTTGTTGCACCTTAGCACTTTTCATTATAGGGTTAATGCACATATTACCTACGTAGTATCCGGTTTCATGTGGGTACACCTTTTTCCTATCTTATATAGGTTCAATCAGCAGTCATATCATGCAGTTTCGTTACTTTGTTGCACCTTAGCACTTTTCACTATAGGGTTAATGCACATATTACCTACGTAGTATCCGGTTTCATGTGGGTACACCTTTTTTTTATATATTTTTTTATCTTTTCTAGCTTCAGCTACATGATTGCGCATGTGCGGGTCAGTGATGTCCCTGAGATTTCCGGCTCTGCGCATTACGGAGATGCTAGGCTCTTCAGGCTTGCATCACTGGCGCGGTAACACGGAAGTCTCGTTGTATGGGAGTCCATAGACTCACACATGCGCTGCTACACACTCATCATGCTGACGCCGGCCACAGCTGTTTTATGTGGTTATAAAGACTGAGTAGTTTGTTAGAGACACACATGCCCCCTATCTGAGGAAGCCAGTCAGGCGAAACGGCGCTGTCGGGGTCGCTGTGGAACATCTCCCACCAGGACAGTTATTTGTAAGTTCATTATTGTTTGTCTACAATGGCGTGCCATATGCTTACACACTGCATTGTAGTATATAGAGAAATCTATCAGATGTAGCATTAGAGCACTTTAGATTGGGCAAGTCATGGGTTACTACTGAGGCTAATTACACTTGGTACTATAGGAACTGTTGGTTCCTGTCCATTTGATTGTATGTTATATACCTCTTCTAGTACTGGCTTGCTCTTGTAGCAAATTGTTTATTTTTGTATTTTCTGGTGTGGTTATTGTTCCCAGCCATTTTAATGAACTTTACCCTGCTTTTTTCTACATATTTTGTATTTTTTAATTATGTTCATTAAAATTGGTTTTTAAATTTATAGCCTATGCATGAACGACTGTTGCCTGGTGAAAGTGGGTGCTGATGAGTCACCGGTGCCCGCAGCAGGCACAGAATCCCCACGTCCCCTCCCTGCTCCGCGCCCACGCCCATGTGCCTTACTCACTGCCTTCTTCATCTTGGTTGACTGATAAAGATAAGCAGAAAAGTACTAACGGCTTTGTGTGCTTATTCCTGAACAACTCCTCCTAACAGGTATAAGAAACACTAATTTTCTAAAGTGTGGACTAGACTTTAATATGAGCTAATGTGGCCTACACAAATGTAAAGTGGTGTCACTGGTGTGTTTGGTGAACTTTATTATTTATTTATTTTTTGGGGGCTGAACTGACAACAGATAGAGCTGCAGTCACACGGAGACCGTGCAGACAGACGTAAACGGCGCTACAAGGCCCCAAAACCCTCCTCTACGTTATCCTATGTAGTGTTTTTCCACAAATTAGCTGGAGACGGGTGGAAAGACACTAATAGGAATTTTTTGAAAAAATGTGCAGCAGCCTGCACTACTTAAAACAAAATGAAAATTGATTTGGCGGTATGACGCAGTGAAGAACCCTGAGCTGGAGACAACCAGGCTATGGCTGCTCACAGACTACAGGGCGAGCTGCAGTCACACGGAGACCGTGCAGACAGCCGTAAACGGCGCTGCAAGGCCCAAAAACCCTCCTCTACATTATCCTATGTAGTGTTTTTCCACAAATTAGCTGGAGACGGGTGGAAAGACACTAATAGGAATTTTTTGAAAAAATGTGCAGCAGCCTGCACTACTTAAAACAAAATGAAAATTGATTTGGCGGTATGACGCAGTGAAGAACCCTGAGCTGGAGACAACCAGGCTATGGCTGCTCACAGACTACAGGGCGAGCTGCAGTCACACGGAGACCGTGCAGACAGCCGTAAACGGCGCTGCAAGGCCAAAAAACCCTCCTCTACGTTATCCTATGTAGTGTTTTTCCACAAATTAGCTGGAGACGGGTGGAAAGACACTAATAGGAATTTTTTGAAAAAATGTGCAGCAGCCTGCACTACTTAAAACAAAATGAAAATTGATTTGGCGGTATGACGCAGTGAACAACCCTGAGCTGGAGACAACCAGGCTACGGCTGCTCACAGACTACAGGGCGAGCTGCAGTCACACGGAGACCGTGCAGACAGCCGTAAACGGCGCTGCAAGGCCCAAAAACCCTCCTCTACATTATCCTATGTAGTGTTTTTCCACAAATTAGCTGGAGACGGGTGGAAAGACACTAATAGGATTTTTTTGAATAAATTAGCAGCAGACTACACTACTTGAAAAAAAAAAAAAAAAAAAAGAACAGTATGAGGCAATGAACCACCCTCCCTGAACTGAATACAACCAGCTATGGATGGCCTATGTGGCTGCACTCAGACTAGAGAGTGGGCTGCACTCACACACACACACACACACAGACCTTGCAGATCGCTGTGAAAACAGCGCTACAAGGCAAAAGCAAGGTGAATAGTAGGTGAACACAGCGGTTGCTAAATTAGCCTTTGGAAAGCACAAAGAAGCAAATCGCTATCTCTAAACTGTCCCTCAGTCAGCAAACAGCGTCCTGTCACTAACTGAATTCACAGCAGAGTGATTGCAAAATGGCGCCAGCGACTTTTAAACTGCATCATGACATCATTTCAGCAGCCAATCACAGCCTTGCCAGTAGTTTCATGCCCTCCATGCTAAACAGGATGTGCCCACACTTGGAATCATTCTCATTGGCTGAATTTCTGCATTTTGAATCTTGGAACTTCCGATTCCGGTATCCGATACGCGGCAAGTATCGGAATCCCGGTATCGGAATTCCGATACCGCAAGTATCGGCCGATACCCGATACTTGCGGTATCGGAATGCTCAACACTACTCATTACCTGTAATAATGGCACCTGTTTAAACTTGTTATCAGTATAAAAAGACACCTGTGCACACCCTCAAACAGTCTGACTCCAAACTCCACTATGGTGAAGACCAAAGAGCTGTCAAAGGACACCAGAAACAAAATTGTAGCCCTGCACCATGCTGGGAAGACTGAATCTGCAAAAGCCAACCAGCTTGGAGTGAAGAAATCAACAGTGGGAGCAATAATTAGAAAATGGAAGACATTCAAGACCACTGATAATCTCCCTCGATCTGGGGCTCCACGCAAAATCCCACCCCGTGGGGTCAGAATGATCACAAGAACGGTGAGCAAAAATCCCAGAACCACGCGGGGGGACCTAGTGAATGAACTGCAGAGAGCTGGGACCAATGTAACAAGGCCTACCATAAGTAACACACTACGCCACCATGGCCTCAGATCCTGCAGTGCCAGACGTGTCCCACTGCTTAAGCCAGTACATGTCTGGGCCCATCTGAAGTTTGCTAGAGAGCATTTGGATGATCCAGAGGAGTTTTGGGAGAATGTCCTATGGTCTGATGAAACCAAACTGGAACTGTTTGGTAGAAACACAACTTGTCGTGTTTGGAGGAAAAAGAATACTGAGTTGCATCCATCAAACACCATACCTACTGTAAAGCATGGTGGTGGAAACATCATGCTTTGGGGCTGTTTCTCTGCAAAGGGGCCAGGACAACTGATCCGGGTACATGAAAGAATGAATGGGGCCATGTATCGTGAGATTTTGAGTGCAAACCTTCTTCCATCAGCAAGGGCATTGAAGATGAAACGTGGCTGGGTCTTTCAATATGACAATGATCCAAAGCACACCGCCAGGGCAACGAAGGAGTGGCTTCGTAAGAAGCATTTCAAGGTCCTGGAGTGGCCTAGCCAGTCTCCAGATCTCAACCCTATAGAAAACCTTTGGAGGGAGTTGAAAGTCCGTGTTGCCAAGCGAAAAGCCAAAAACATCACTGCTCTAGAGGAGATCTGCATGGAGGAATGGGCCAACATACCAACAACAGTGTGTGGCAACCTTGTGAAGACTTACAGAAAACGTTTGACCTCTGTCATTGCCAACAAAGGATATATTACAAAGTATTGAGATGAAATTTTGTTTCTGACCAAATACTTATTTTCCACCAGAATATGCAAATAAAATGATAAAAAAACAGACAATGTGACTTTCTGGGTTTTTTTTTCTCAGTTTGTCTCCCATAGTTGAGGTCTACCTATGATGTAAATTACAGACGCCTCTCATCTTTTTAAGTGGTGGAACTTGCACTATGGCTGACTGACTAAATACCTTTTTGCCCCACTGTATATATATATATATATATATATATATATATATATATATATATATATATATATATATATATATATATATATATATTGAGAATTAAATTCATGTAACAGCAGCTATTCTATGAATATAATGCTGCCGCCAGTATGAGACATTATTTGCCAGAGTATAAACATTCCAATACAAATGAGCATCTTGGATTACAGCTTTAAGAGGATGATTTGGGCACGACCCATACACAATAATGCCATAATTAAGATATACACACACAGGCATGAACATGGCCAACAGAAGTCATGCAAAGTTCAATTAGCAGTAAACAAGCAATTAGGCTGGTGATTAGAAGTACAAGCCTGTACAGTAACAGGTTCAATTAACCTCTGGTGTTCCCGGCAAGATCCTTGGTGCCAAAAACACAGAGGGCCACACACCTGCAAGACCAAGATAGAACAAGTCTGATTTGCTGCCCACAAAATGTGTCATAATAACCACGAAGTTGGCTAATACTGGTATACTTTATACTGCAATGACAGAAGATGTCTAATCAGTAAGCAGAGCATTGTTCCTACCTATTTTCCCGGTTTCTGTTTTTATTTTACACATTGTGGTTCTCCATAATGAGATTGCGGGGGAGAGCTCAGTAGTGCGCAGTGTTGGCAATGGAACTGCCTGAGGTGGTCATTATACTCAAGGACACCAATCATAAAATAGATTATAAGTCTGAAAATCTGTTCTGGAGACTTGTACGCTAAGGTCACCGCCACTGACATCCAAGAAGAATTGTCTATTGGTTTTACTATTCATTTTGGTTGTGTCAGCAACCACGGCTAAATAATGTGCTACTACTGGGAGCCCGACCATTGATGTGTAACCAACATTTAACCCTAAGAATGCTGCTTCATGAAGATCTTGTAATATAAATGCACATTTAGTGATCATAGCATTTTTAGACACATTTGGGATCTGTCATGTTACACATGTTGTCTGATCTCCTGGCGGCATGTTAAAGAGCAGGAGGGGCAGAGAAGATTGATATGTAGTTTAGCGTAAAAAAGATGAAACCTTGTAATTTATTTACTACTCTCGCATTCTGTACTTTCTGGGCTTGAGTCCAGCAGGAAGTCCTACTGCAGAAGGTTCATACAGGGAATGGTTGTCAATCATTGAACAGTACCAACCCCTATAGCATCCAGCCCAGAAAAAACAGGGACTAAAATAGATCACAATTTGTTCTTCTAAACTATGTCTTAATCTGCATAGTGCCTCCTACTATGTTCAACACGTCAGATTCCCTTTAGGCTAGGGTTATGCTGAAACATTCCATAGTGCTTCTGATTGATTTGAACAAGTTACAGCTAAATTGAGCCAGCTTAATGTATTCTTCTGAGTTGTAGCTCGGTAGCTAAAATCGATCCGCAGCATCAGAAAAAGTCTGTGTGTAGACCTCAAAGATAATTTGCAAATGGTGACTTACTTCTATAATTTGAAGGGGTATTCATGTTTGCGAAAATTGTCAGCTATCCACAGGATAGATGGTAATTAGGTGCAGGTCCTCTCACTAGCATCCTCTATCAATCCTGAGAACGGAGTACTGACTCCAAAGCTCCATTTATTGTCTATGGTACTTCCAGAGAAAGCTGAGTCCTAGGGTAAGGAAGAATAGAGTGGTGTCATGCACCACCACCACTCCTTTCTATTGGGGCATTTCAGAGCCGAATCTCTGGGCGTTCCTCTGCATGACCAGTAGGTTTCCTTCTATCCTTTCCTATTTTTAACACATTTTGATTGCAGGGGGTTAGTTTTACTGTATGAAGGTAGTTTTATGCACAGAGCTTTTTGCAAAACCACCATTGCAGCTTTCTTTCAACAAAAAAATTGTATGAAAAACTGCAACAATTTTTTTTTCAGAAAATGCTGTGTTTGGCATTGTCTTTACTGATTTTCCTGGGATTTGATCTAGAATATTAAAGGGGTTTACAGTACTTTTATATTAATGATCTACCCTTAGAATAAATCATCACAGTACAAGATCTGTAAAGGAGGCAACAGATAGTATAGATAACTGCACTCCCTGATGACCACCGATTAACTGGTTTCCCTGAAAAGATATTTAGCAAACTCAGGATTAAAGACCTTTCCCCTTTTACATGGGTGCCCTGGGCCACGGACGGGGTCGCAGCCACCGTGAATCCCCCTGCGAAGTACCGGACCCGGTACCGAGTAACCCCTAGCCCGTAGGGTGACTCACTCTCTCCATAGTCCTGCATACAGTATATTGCACTCCCCATAATTCTCCATACAGTATACTGCACTCCCCACAGTCCTCCATACAGTATGCTTCACTCCTCATAGTACTCCCTGTAGCCCTCCATACAATATACTGCAATCCCCATTGTCATCTATACAGTATGCTGCACTCTCCATAGTCCTCTGTACAGTATACTGCACTCCCCATAGTTCTCCATACAGTATACTGCTCTCTCCATAGTCCTGCATACAGTATATTACACTCCCCATAATCCTCAATACAGTATACTGCACTCCCCATAGTCCTCCATACAGTATACTGCATTCCCCATACTCCTCCATACAGTATACTTCACTCCTCATAGCTCCATGCAGTATATTACACTTCACATAGTCCTCCATAAAGTGTACTGCACTCCTCATAGTCCTCATACAGTATGCTGCACTCCCCATAGTCCTCCACACAGTATACTGCTCTTCCCATGGTCCTTAATACAGTATACTGCACTCCCCATAGTCATCCATACAGTATACTGCACTCTCTACAGTCCTCTGTACAGTATACTGCACCACTTCCCATAGTCCTCCTTGCAGTATACTGCACTCCCCATAGTTCTCCTTACAGCATGCTGGACTTTCCATAGTCGTCCATACAATATGCTGAACTCCCCATAGTCCTCCATACAGTATAATGCTCTCTCAGTAGTCCTGCATACAGTATATTGCACGCGCCATAGTCCTCCATTCAGTATACTGCACTCCCCATAGTCCTCCATAAAATATTATAGCCACTACAATTTAATATATATATAAAATGCTCACCCTACTTCTTGTTTTCCCACTGCTTCAGTCTCTCTAGCACGTGTTCTGAAGCACAGCTTGTAGTGACGTCTTCACCATCGGCGGTGCTGAGATGCTGGACGGAGAAGAATGATGGGGAGGAAACTGACGCTACCTCCTCCATTATTGCTTTCAACTTTATCTGCATTCGGGATGCTGATACAGTTGAATGGTGCCGGTATTGGCACTGGGCCGCCCTGACTCATGGGCCCCATAGCTGCCAAGTGGTGTGCCACCATTGGCAGTACACCACTGGTTTGGGCCTGTTTTGCTGCAACTGAGTCAGGACGACTTGTCATCATTGCTGGAACATGAATTCAGAATTTTAACAGCAAATTCTAAAGGAAATTATAAGGACATCTGTCCACTAGCTGCATCTCAAGAAAACATGAATTACACAGCAAGACAATAGAGCTGTGATCAACCAGGTACTACTGACCACCATTGTAAACTATGATAATCCGTAAGATGCTGCTGGACAGCCACACAAAAAGCCATTAGCCTGCTCTCTGCTGGTTCAGCAGTGTGGGAAATGGAGCTGGGCAAATTTATTTTTGCCATGTGAATCTCAGCAACAAAGGAAAGTGGTTAAAACTTTAGCCATTAATCTTATAGTATAAAAAATGGGAGAATGTGCAATATTAATAGAAAACCAATAATGCTTATGCATAGCAATGATAAAGGGTTATTTGACTGACCTGAAACGTATAACCTTTTTTAATATTGCACATTCTCCCATTTATTTTTTTTATCGTATTTGATTAAATACTAAGTTTTAATTACCGTACTTTCCTTTGTTGCTCGAGAACATCCCCTTTTGGACCATTGAGTGCTAATATTTTTGACTTGTTTGATTGATGTGGTTCTCTTTTTCTGTGTACTTTTAGTTCAAATTAATTTAGAAAAATGTAACATTTTCAAAAGTTTGCATACTTTCAAACACCATTATAAATAGGAAATAGTTATGTACAGTTTGGATGGTCAAATTAAGGAATCCCTTACCACAAGAAGTAGCAACGGTAGACTCTAAATCCGCATTTACAAAAATTGCTGGATGCTTTTCTCATTATAAATAATCTTGGGGCAGCAGCAGGCTCGGACTGGGGCACCGGGACACCGGAGAATCCTCCGGTGGGCCCTGCCCCCATCCTCCTTCATTTGTGATTTGTCCCTGCCCTGCATGCGGTGCACGTGCAGCATAGTTTATTTATTCTATAGCCGGGGCCCGGCGCACAGCAGGCTGCACCGAAGAGGAAGAATGTGATGTGATTGAAGTGCTGTGCAAGCAGCTGCGCGGCAGCTGCTCGCTCATTCACATGATGAAATGATCATCTTTCGCACTGCTGCCGACGGCGCCGAGTCTGTGCTCTTGATAAGAGCAGGCTGCAGCCCGTGGGCAGCGTGGTGCGAGTGCCGACCTCACCTCACTGACTTCTGCCAGCACAGTCCAAGGAAACAGCTGAGCTGACTGACTGTGTGTGTGAGTCAGAGAGGAGAAGACAGAGACGCACGCACACACTGCACTGAGTGAGTCTGCAGCACGGGTCATCACTGACCTGTTTCTCGTTACTTTACCGCCTCTCTGTCTTAGTGACTCTGGAGTCTGGACTAAGGGTGTTCTAATGCTGATTGGCTGACAGATGCAGGCAGGAGCAGCCAATCAGCATTAGTTTTCTTTGTGTGACCTCACAGTCACACAGGTCACAGCACACCTCAATGAGCTGTGCTGTGATTGGTTGTCTGTCCTCCTGCCCAAGCAGCACAGGCGCGCACTGTCTGCAATACTACGATCGGAGGCTGCCTGGAGCTGAGGGACGTCACATTTTTTTTGATGATTGCAGCCAGTCAGTAAGGTCAGGTGTAAGTAAAATTTGCCTGCAGCATAGTTCGAGACACTGAGACAGTTAATGGGAGGCCCCCCTGCAATCTGAAGGTGACACAAGGTGGGGGTCCCCCCATAGAAAATTTCTAATTTCCTGTGGTCCCCTCCCCCTTTTGTGCTTATTCCACACTACTAATGTTAGTAGTGTGTGTGTATGTGCAAAATTTGGCCTATCTAGCTATTAAATTAAAGGGTTAAATGGCAGAAAAAAATGGCGTGGGCTCCCGCGCAATTTTCTCCTCCAGAGTGGTAAAGCCAGTGACTGAGGGCAGATATTAATAGCCTAGAGAGGGTCCATGGTTATTGGCCCCCTCTGGCTACAAACATCTGCCCCCAGCCACCCCAGAAAAGGCACATCTGTAAGATGCGCCTATTCTGGCACTTGGCCACTCTCTTCTCACTCCCGTGTAGCGGTGGGATATGGGGTAATGAAGGGTTAATGTCACCTTGCTATTGTAAGGTGGCATTAAGCCAGGTTAATAATGGAGAGGCGTCAATTATGACACCTATCCATTATTAATCCAATAGTATGAAATGGTTAATAAAACGCACACACATTATTACAAAGTATTTTAATGAAATAAAGATACAGGGTGTTGTAATATTTTTTTAGACTCTTAATCCACCTGATGACCCTTGTTCTGTGACAAAGGAAAAATAAAAAATCAACAATATCTCATACCTTCTGTCGTCCAGTCACGTCCCACGATGTAAATCCATCTGAATGGGTTAAATCATTTTACAGCCAGGAGCTCTGCTAATGCAGCTGTGCTCGTGGATGTAAAAACCCAGGGAATGAAGCCAGGGAATGAAGGGGAATGACCTGTAGTTACCTTCAGTCTTTGTGATGCGCCCCCTGCTGGATGTCCTCATATGACCTCGAGCGTGGGAACTTTTCAGAATATTTTCCCAGCCTCGAGGTCATATTAGGACATCCAGCAGAGGGCGCATCACCGCGACTCAAGGTAAATACAGGACATTCCTGCCAATTCCTCCACCAATCAGCGTGTGAAACAGCTGATGCGATTACGTCACTTCATTGTGTCAGCTGTGTACCCCGAAGAGTCAGCGCACTGGAGGCAGGGAGAGAAGCAGAGCTCCAGGGAACAGGACCGAGGTGAGTACGTGGTGTTCATTTTTTTTTACTCATGTGTATGGGCTATTTGGGTGGGCATGGGCTATGGTGGTGTGTGACATGGTGCTGCATAAGGGGGTGACATGCTGCACATGGGGAGGTTATGGGGGCGACATGCAGTGTATATGGGGAGGCTGTGTGGAGCTCATGCCGCATATGGGGAGGCTATGGGAGGCTCATATGATATGCAGAAGGGGCTGTGCTCAGGTTCAAATGATATATAGGGGGATGTCAACATACTTAATTCTGCTCAATATTAGGTGATATAATTAATATTAATAAAATGATCAATAGTATAATAATTATAATATATTGATATTAAAATTGAGCAGAATTAATTTTGGCCTATTGGTTCAACCCTCCACAGCAGCCACGGTCTCATGTGGCCCCTTGGGAAAATTAATTGCCCACCCCTTGTCTATATGAACCTAAAAATAAAAATGATGGCTCTTGAAAAAAAAAAGGAAGCACAAAACTCGAGCTCAAAGCTGGAAAATTTCACCATCATGAAAGGGTTAACAAAATTAATAAAGGGGATGGGAGAACTACAATACCCAGAGATATTAGCAAAATTAGGATTATTTAGTGTAGAAAAAAGACGACTGAGGGGCGATCTAATAACTATGTATAAGTATATAAGGGGACAATACAAATATCTTTCCGAGGATCTGTTTATACCAAGGAAGGTGACCAGCGTCGGACTGGGGTGTCTGGGGCCCACCAGAGGAATGGACTCTAGGGGCCCACCCTACAGCTATATGCAAATATCTGTCATTATAGTGGAGCATCGGCTGTAAAACACCGGCGGCTGCTGCACATCTACCGTGTACCCCAATAACTGGGATGTATAATTACGGTAGTTTACATTAATGGGGTTCTTGGTTAAAACAAGTTATCACTGATCCATGGGCTCCACAGGATAGGTGATCGCTTAGATCCGACCATTAGAAATTGCACCGATCGGAAGAATGGGGAAGTTTTATCCCTGACAGGACACTTTTATCACTATTTTAAAATGCAGCGGCAGGTGGGATTTCTGACCGCAGCTCCATTCATTCTCTTTGGGGCTTCCAGAAAAAAACAAGTGCAGCCACTAAGGGAATGAATGGATCAGTGATCTAGTCGGACATGCCACTCCAGTCTAATGGGGATAAAAAGTTCCACATTTTGCGGAGTGGGTCCAAGCAGTCAGACCCCCACCAATCAATACGTTATCACTTATCCTGTGGAGAGGTGATTACTTTTTTCCACAGGAAACCCCTGTAAGTGCATCTCCGCCGCTGTGTACAAAGCATTACAGCTCTAATGGAAATAAAGAATCTTCTCCTAATTAATATCAGAGAGAACAAATGACCGCCATACACAACACAATCTACTATACCAAGACCAATAATACCACATACAGGAAGAAATACCACCACACCATGACCAGACCACATAGTGACCGAAAAAAAACTACATACAAGGGACAAATACCACCGCACCATGTCAAGACCACATATTATCACCACTTGGTGACCAAATAGCACATACAAGGGACAAATACCACAACACCATTTCCAGACCACATATTACCACCACTTGGTGACCAAATAGCACATACAAGGGACAAATACCACAACACCATTTCCAGACCACATATTACCACCACATAGTGACTGAATACTACAATACTGATCAGAAATAAAAAAAACAAAAAACAAAACACAATACTATCATCATAAGGCTGCCGTCACACTAGCAGTATTTGGTCAGTATTTTACATCAGTATTTGTAAGCCAAAACCAGGAGTGGGACAATTAGAGGCAAAGTATAATAGAAACATATGCACCACTTCTGTATTTATCACCCACTCCTGGTTTTGGCTTACAAATACTGATGTAAAATACTGACCAAATACTGCTAGTGTGACGGCAGCCTAAGTGACATTATACACAGGAGATCTGTACTTAGTATGCAGTGTCTGTGTAGAGGTAATACAGAGATCACTGGTGACATTATACACAGGAGCTCTGTATATAATGTATAGGTAATACAGTGATCACTGGTGACATTGTACACTGGACCTCTGTATATAGTATACAGTGTATAGTGTCAGTGTATAGGTAACACTGACTCACCAGTGACGTCTCTAGGTGAAGTCCTTCATCTTTCATCCAGCACAGACCGCCGTCACTTCATCCAGCCAGGACTCATTTCTGCAGGAAATAACACAGTTATCTCGAGCTCCGCTTGCAGAACACAATACTTAATTTTTCACAACTTCTACATTACACCACATGAAGAAAAAAAGGCGATATAGTGTCACTCTGCACACTAACAGGACCGCCCCCCCATTTAAAACAGTGTCCTCAAAAAATAAAATAAATACATCACTGCAGTAATAATATCCCTTAATTAGCCCCTATGGTAATAATATTCCCCACCCTGGCCCCGTTTATCTAATTCCTGGCTCCAGCCATATGTTCTCGCATCCTGCCCTCATGAGTATCCATTCTACCCCATATGATCTCCCCATCCTGCCCCATTCTGTCTCCTTTGTATCCATCCTGCCCCATGATCCAATCCTGCCCCATGTCTTTCATTCTGTCCCGTGTCTCCAATCATGCCCCGTGTCTACATTCTGCCCATGCCTCCAGTCCTGGCCCCAGTGTGTCCAGCAATCTGCCCCAGTATGTCCAGCATTGCCCCCAGACAGTGTGTCCAGCAATCTTCCCCAGTATGTCAAGCATATTGCCCCAGTGTGTCCCGCATTTCCCCCAGTGTGTCCAGAAATCTGCCACAGTGTGTCCAGCATATTACCCCAGAGTGTCCAGCATTGCCCCCAGACAGTGTGTCCAGCAATCTGCCCCAGTGTGTCCAGCATATTACCCCCAGTGTGTCCAGCAATCTGCCCCAGTATGTCCAGCACTGCCCCCAGTGTGTCCAGCAATCTGCCCCAGTGTCCAGCATTGCCCCCAGACAGTGTGTCCAGCAATCTTCCCCAGTATTTCAAGCATATTACCCCCAGGTTGTCCAGCAATCTGCCCCAGTATGTCCAGCAATCTGCCCCAGTGTCCAGCACTGCCCCCAGTGTGTCCAGCACTGCCCCCAGTGTGTCCAGCAATCTGCCCCAGTGTCCAGCATTGCCCCCAGTGTGTCCAGCAATCTGCCCCAGTGTGTCCAGCAATCTGCCCCAGTGTACAGCATTGCCCCAGTGTGTCCAGCACTGCCCCCAGTGTGTCCAGCAATCTGCCCCAGTGTCCAGCACTGCCCCCAGTGTGTCCAGCAATCTGCCCCAGTGTCCAGCATTGCCCCCAGTGTGTCCAGCAATCTGCCCCAGTGTCCAGCATTGCCCCCAGTGTGTCCAGCAATCTGCCCCAGTGTCCAGCATTGCCCCCAGTGTGTCCAGCAATCTGCCCCAGTGTCCAGCATTGCCCCCAGTGTGTCCAGCAATCTGCCCCAGTGTCCAGCACTGCCCCCAGTGTGACCAGCAATCTGCCCCAGTGTCCAGCAATCTGCCCCAGTGTCCAGCAATCTGCCCCATTGTCCAGCAATCTATCTGCCCCATTGTCCAGCATTGCCCCAGTGTCCAGCACTGCCCCCAGTGTGTCCAGCAATCTTCCCCAGTATGTCAAGCATATTACCCCCAGGTTGTCCAGCAATCTGCCCCAGTATGTCCAGCAATCTGCCCCAGTATGTCCAGCACTGCCCCCAGTGTGTCCAGCAATCTGCCCCAGTGTCCAGCATTGCCCCCAGACAGTGTGTCCAGCAATCTTCCCCAGTATGTCAAGCATATTACCCCCAGGTTGTCCAGCAATCTGCCCCAGTATGTCCAGCAATCTGCCCCAGTGTCCAGCACTGCCCCCAGTGTGTCCAGCACTGCCCTTAGTGTGTCCAGCAATCTGCCCAAGTGTCCAGCATTGCCCCCAGTGTGTCCAGCAATCTGCCCCAGTGTGTCCAGCAATCTGCCCCAGTGTACAGCATTGCCCCAGTGTGTCCAGCACTGCCCCCAGTGTGTCCAGCAATCTACCCCAGTGTCCAGCACTGCCCCCAGTGTGTCCAGCAATCTGCCCCAGTGTCCAGCATTGCCCCCAGTGTGTCCAGCAATCTGCCCCAGTGTCCAGCATTGCCCCCAGTGTGTCCAGCAATCTGCCCCAGTGTCCAGCATTGCCCCCAGTGTGTCCAGCAATCTGCCCCAGTGTCCAGCATTGCCCCCAGTGTGTCCAGCAATCTGCCCCAGTGTCCAGCACTGCCCCCAGTGTGACCAGCAATCTGCCCCAGTGTCCAGCAATCTGCCCCAGTGTTCAGCAATCTGCCCCAGTGTCCAGCAATCTATCTGCCCCATTGTCCAGCAATCTATCTGCCCCATTGTCCAGCAATCTGCCCCAGCGTCCATCATTGCCCCCAGTGTGTCCAGCAATCTGCCCCATTGTCCAGCATTGCCCCAGTGTCCAGCACTGCCCCCAGTGTGACCAGCAATCTGCCCCAGTGTCCAGCAATCTGCCCCAGTGTCCAGCATTGCCCCAGTGTACAGCACTGCCCCCAGTGTGACCAGCAATCTGCCCCAGTGTCCAGCATTGCCCCCAGTGTGTCCAGCAATCTATCTGCCCCATTGTCCAGCAATCTGCCCCAGTGTCCAGCAATCTGCCCCAGTGTCCAGCATTGCCCCAGTGTCCAGCACTGCCCCTAGTGTGACCAGCAATCTGCCCCAGTGTCCAGCAATCTGCCCCAGTGTCCAGCATTGCCCCAGTGTACAGCACTGCCCCCAGTGTGAAAAGCAATCTGCCCCAGTGTCCAGCATTGCCCCCAGTGTGTCCAGAAATCTATCTGCCCCATTGTCCAGCAATCTGCGCCAGTGTCCAGCATTGCCCCAGTGTACAGCACTGCCCCCAGTGTGACCAGCAATCTTCCCCAGACTTACCCCCACCCCCCCGCTGCCGCCGGCGCCACCGCCACCACACCCGCACAGCGCGTCGGCTTATGTCCTCCTTCAGCCCCCAGTACCCCCGTCCTCATACTCACCTGTCCCACACACTGCACGGCCGTGCCGACATCCCTCGCGCTCTATGCCGACATCCCTCGCGCTCTGTCCCGACTCCCGGCGGCGGCGCAGCATCGCATCTGCTTCCTGCTTGTGCGGTCATGTGATACTGTCATTAAGGTCATGAATATGCGCATATTCATGGCCTTAATGAGCGGTACCACGTGACCGCACAAGCAGGACGAGCTGCAGTGCAGACGCCGAGACCATCGCTGGAGCAGGGTCCTGGTGAGTATCGTCTTCAAGGGGGGGCCCTGGAGCAGTGGGGGCCCTGGAGCAGTGGGGGCCCTACCAGCAGGTGTCTGTGCCTGGGCCCACCGGAGGATCCTCTGGTTCTCCGGTGGGCCAGTCCGAGCCTGAGGGGAACAGTCACAAGGGGGCATTCTCTGCGTCTGGAGGAGAGAAGGTTTTTCCACCAATATAGAAGAGGATTAAGAATGGCCCCACTATCTTTGTATGGGGAGGTATATGAGATGGTACAAAGATAGTGTGGCCATTCTTCATCAGTGGAAACCTAAATGCCACTGGATATCTGAAATTGCTACATGATGATGTGTTGCCCTCTTTATGCACTGAAGATGGCACGTTCCCTGAGTTTTTCCAGCAAGATGGTGCACCACCACATTATGGGTGTCAGGTCCGAGCATTCCTACATGAAAAGTGTCCTGGAAAGTGGATTGGTTGTCATAGCGGGCCAGTTGAATGGCCACCAAGGTCTCCAGATCTGACCCCATTAGACTTTTATCTTTGGGGTCATCTAAAGGCAATTGTCTATGCTATGAAGATACGAGATGGGCAGCATCTGAAACAATGGATACTGGAAGCCTGTGCTAGCATTTCCTCTGCGGTGTTGCTACCAGTGTGTCAAGAGTGGGAGAAAAGTTTTCCCCCTCCCATATACTAATGTGCCACGAACAGGAAGTTGATATCACCAACCATTCCCATTTTATTTAGGTGTATCCATATAAATGGCCCGCCCTGTATAGGAAGCCTAATGTCATTATGTCAGGAGCTTAACCTGTATTTTGTTTTCTGCTCACTTCTATCTTTTTCTTGCCATAGTGAGCCGACACCAGACAATCTTAACGGGTGAGTTCAATTTCAAGATCTCAGCCTCAGAATTGTGATTAGTGCCCCTGTTTCCATTATTAATGATCATTCATGTTTTTATAGATGGGATGTCATTGTTTTCTTGATGTTCACATTTAGGAACAGGGTTCTCTACATCTTCAATCATGTGAGGTTTAGGGTTCATTCACACGGCCATCAATTCTGTCATGCAAAAGAATTGGTCCGACTCAAACTCTCCCCGCTCTGTCGCAGAGTTTAACTGTAATGGCGCGCTGTGCACACCGATAGTTAAATGTAGTGTAGCTCCAGGTGGGCTCATCAGAGCACGGGGCCCAGGCCAACAGCACACCCTGACCCCTATCGTTAGTTACACTACTGCATGCACCTATAGACTTGTATGGGTACGTGTCATCCAAATATCAGATGCACTTGCACCTTGCTGCCATAATTGCACATCTGCACTATCCCATAGTAGAACACTGGGCCTAGTGTTATCCGATACAACATCACATAGCTCTCGGCCATGTCATACGCTAGTGTGAGCGAACGCATAAAATATAGTTCCTGGTCTGTGCAGTGAGCTGCTTATTAGGCCTCATCTGCACTGACATTTTTTCGTCAGTAATTTGAAGAATACATGTGAATTTTTCTATTATATTCTGCGTGGGTTCAGCTCTGAGTTTTGTCTTACAAATCCCAGTGCTGAATGGTGACCAAAATACGAAAGTGTGAATGAGGCCTAACTCTGCATTAGTCTTGTGTCCTGCTCTGTCTTCTTTATTTCCATATCCGTACTGGAGCCAGTGCTGTAAAATGACATTACATTCCACAGTGTTGGGTTCTGTACTGGTAATTGGAATCAAGGAGAGTTATAAGCCTGAGTCTGGAGGGCTGTGTGTGTATATATATATATATATATATATATATATATATATATATATATATATATATATATACTGTATACACACACACAGACGGAATCCGCAGTGGAATATAGAGGACCTCCTGTGCTGTGCAGTATATAGAGGATGTGTGCTGTGCAGTATATAGAGGATGTGTCCCATGTGGTGTAGTGTAAAGAGGTTAATAAACACTACGTTTGATATTACATCATTTTGCAACATAATTGGTATTATTTCTATATAACTGCAAGGTGGGCCCCAAGAATGATTTTTCTCTGGTGGGCCCAAGGTACTCCAGTCCGACGCTGGGCAGCAGGGTGACTCAGTGGTTGGCACTGCAGCCTTACAACACAGTATACTTGAGTTCAAATCCCACCAAGGACAATATCTGCAAGAAGTTTGTATGTTCTCCCCATATTTGCGTAGGTTTCCTACCACAGTCCAAAGACATACTTATAGGGAATTTAGATTGTGAGCCCCGATGGGGACAGTGATGATAATGAATGTCAAATGAAATGCTGTGGAATTAATGTTGCTATATAAGTTAGTAAAATAATTCATTATTGGTTGATAGTGACTACAGACTTGTAAATCCTCACATTGTGTGCACTGCACTTTCTGGATTCGATTGTGCTGGTCCTGGGAGCAGGCAGTGATGTGACCATAAGTTTGTGATATGGATATTTCGGGACACATTCCAACTAGATGGGCGTTGCATTGAGCGAGACCGTAAACATTCTAGTTGGCATGTGACTGCATGTACAGTATGCAAATCACATACTTGCAGTCAAGTGCCCACCACTCCCACCCTTGCACTGGAAAAGCCAGTGTGAAATTAAAAAAAAAAAAATGTAAAAAAAATAAACGTTCAAGCAACCTCACAAGATCATGAAAAATGAAAATGATGCAGGTCTTGTTTTTTTTTTTCTTACATTTTTTTTCTCCATTGAAATAAATAAGAACCTATACATGTTTAGTATCTGTGTAGCGGTACTGACCTGG
Organism: Ranitomeya variabilis; assembly: GCF_051348905.1. NCBI lineage: Eukaryota > Metazoa > Chordata > Amphibia > Anura > Dendrobatidae > Ranitomeya > Ranitomeya variabilis. The sequence continues at coordinate 168,833,552 of NC_135238.1, forward strand.
AGAATCATATTGCCAGGTCAATTTTACCAAATAGTGAACATGGTAAATAAAAAACCCAGAAAACAATTGTGAATTTGCACATTTTTGAGTGGTATCATTCAAAAGTACAACTAAAAAAAAACCTCATACCACTAAATTGATGGAAAATTAAAAAAGTTATGGCTATTGGAAGAGAGGGAGGAAATAAGGTAAATCACAAGATCACGAAGAGGTTAAAGGTGATCTGTCAAGTGTCCATTGTTAAAAGTTAACATTTCTAATTACAGATGCAATTTAGGCCTTGGAAATTGATGGCACTTGCTAATTACATAAGCATCAATAAAACAATAAAACATCTCAGATGAAGGGACACTTCTTAAGTTCTAAATTTAGGAATTTCGCATGTGAGAAACGTGACTCAATAATGTGAAGCAGGGAGAAGGAATTTTATTTGGAACATGATCATGTCAGAAATGACACATTAGGGGACACGCCTTGTATTGTGTGCATTATGGTAGAATAAGCCATGTGTCTGTTTCACTCAAACCACTGCACTGCACCAAAAAAAGTCACAGAATATCAACCTGTTGGTAGTATTTTATGGATGTAGCTGTGAAAACTCTGGTTACAAAACAAATAGCCCCTAACCATTTCATTATAACAAAAGTAGTTGTAGTGAGCAAGGAAGCAATATTAAATTACATTTTCTATAAAAAAAATATTTAAAGAGTTGTTCCTCTCCATACAGTTTACTGTACCTTCAGTATGAACAGCTGATTGGTGGGGTTGACCATCAACCGTTGACGTATGTCAGACCACCATGAATTTTTAAGAGAATGGCTAGGGATGTCCACTTTGTTTATTTGGAATTGATTGTTGTACCTGTTTGATGTGGGCCTGAATTATGCTCCTTTCAATTATATAAATCATATAAAGGAAAAGCACTAACAAGAACCAAAGTAATAAATGTAAAAACTTTTATTAGAACACAAATAGTACGAAATGGATAGGACAATGACAGTGGTAAGCCAAAAAATGGTGGAACCACGGTATTAATCATTCAATAAACTACAGGCAATATAGACATTGGTAAAAGTACAGCATTACTCTAAAGTGCATGTGCATTGTGCAACAAAGAGTACCCATATAAATATTGTAGGTGGAAGATATATCTAGAAACAGGGGTACACTAAGGAGACAGAAAAAATCCCAAAACGGCTGTATGCCAGAATAAGGAAAAATGTGCAGAGCAAAACGTAAAGAAAAGGTACTTGTATGCCTGAAGGAGTTGCCTATGAGACCGTGATGCCACCCGCCCCATCGCGCGTTTCGGCGTAGTGCCTTCTTCCGTCGGGTCTGTGCCCGGCAATACATGCTGCCGGCCAATCAGGTGCCAGCAGTTGACATCATCTTGCACATGACTGGGGGCGCATGACAGTGATGTCATGCGCTCCGGTCACTTGAACGCTGAAGTCTGCTGACGGCTTTAGAAGAGAACGCCACGCAGTGAGGGAATGGAGGGAAGGTGAGATTAATGGTTTAATTTTTTTCTATACATTAAAGAATAGCAGTAGAACGGGGCACATATATTCGGAAGGGGGGTATATATACCGGAAAGGGGCCCAGGTTAAGGGACATATACTAGAATTGGGGATATACTGTATGTATATTAGGATGAGTTCCAGGATACGGGACATATACCAGGATGGAGGATATATACAGAGGGGAGAAATTTGTATTTAGTCAGTCATCAATTGTGCAAGTTCTCCCACTTGAAAAGATGAGAGAGGCCTGTAATTGACATCATAGGTAGACCACAACTATGAGAGTCAAAATAAGAAAACAATTCCAGAAAATCACCTTGTCTGATTTGGCAAGATTTATTTTGCAAATTATGGTGGAAAATAAGTATTTGGTCATTAATACAAGTTCATCTCAATATTTTGTTATTTATCCTTTGTTGGCAATGACAGTGGTCAAACGTTTTCTGTAAGTCTTCACAAGGTTGGCACATACTTTTGGTGGTATGTTGGCCCATTCCTCCATGCAGATCGCCTCTAGAGCAGCGATATTTTGGGCCTGCCGCTGGGCAACACGGACTTTCAACTCCATCCAAATATTTTCTATGGGATTGAGATTTGGAGACTAGCTAGGCCTCTCCAGGACCTTCATATGCTTCTTAAGAAGCCACTCCTTTGTTGCCCTGGCGGTGTGCTTGGGATCATTATCATGCTGAAAGACCCATCCACATTTCATCTTCATTGCCCTTGCTGATAGAAGGAGGTTTGCGCTCAAAATCTCACAATACATGACTCATTCATTTTTTCATGTACATGGATCAGTCGTCCTGGTCACTTTGCAGAGAAACAGCCCCAAAGCATGAGGTTGCCACCCCCATGCTTCACAGTAGGTATGGTGTTCTTTGGATGCAACTCAGCATTCTGTCTCATCCAAACACGACGAGTTTTGTTTCTACAAAATACTTTGGTTTCATTAGACCCTATGACATTCTCCCAATACTCTTCTGGATGATCCAACTGCTCTCAAGCAAACTTCAGACCTGAACATGTACTGGCTTAAGCAGAGGGACACATCTGGCAGTGCAGAATCTGAGTCACTGGTGGCGTAGTGTGTTACTGATGGCAGCCTTTGTTACGTGGTTCCAGCTCTTTGCAGGTCATTCACTGGGTCCTCCCGTGTAGTTCTGGGATTTTTGCTCACTGTTTTTGTGATCATTTCGACTCCACGGGGTGAGATCTTGCATGGAGCCCCAGATCGATGGAGATGATCAGTGGTCTTGTATGTCATCCATTTTCTTATTATTGCTCCCACAGTTGATTTCATCACACCAAGCTGCTTGCCTATTGCAGATTCAGTCTTCCCAGCCTAGTGCAGGGCTACAATTTTGTTTCTGGTGTCCTTCGACAGCTTTTTGGTCTTCACCATAGTGGAGTTTGGAGTGTGACTATTTGAGGTTGTGGACAGGTGTTTTTTATACTGATAAAAAGTTCAAACATGTGCCATTACGACAGGTAATGAGTGGAGGACAGAGGAGCCTCTTAAAGAAGAAAGTTACAGGTCTGTGAGAGCCAGAAATCTTGCATGTTTTAGGTGACCAAATACTTATTTTCCACCATAATTTGCAAAATACATCTTGCCAAATCAGACAAGGTGATTTTCTGGATTTGTTTTCTCATTTGGCTCTCATAGTTGAGGTCTACCTATGATGTCAATTACAGGCCTCTCTCATCTTTTTAAGTGGGAGAACTTGAACAATTTGTGGCTGACAAAATACTTTTTATCCCCACTGTATATCAGCATGCGGCCAAGGGTAAGGGACATATACCAGGATGTGGGAATTGTACATCAGGATGGGGCCCAGGATAAGGGACATATACCAGGATGGGGGATACATATTCCAGGAAGGAACCCAGGATAAGGGGCATATACCAGGACTCGGAATATATATATGCCAGGATAAGGTCCAGGATAAGGGACATATACTAGTATGGAGGATATATATATATATACACTCACTGGCCACTTTATTAGGTACACCTGTCCAACTTCTTGTTAACACTTAATTTCTAATCAGCCAATCACATGGCGGCAACTCAGTGCATTTAGGCATGTAGACATGGTCAAGACAATCTCCTGCAGTTCAAACCGAGCATCAGTATGGGGAAGAAAGGTGATTTGAGTGCCTTTGAACGTGGCATGGTTGTTGGTGCCAGAAGGGCTGGTCTGAGTATTTCAGAAACTGCTGATCTACTGGGATTTTCACGCACAACCATCTCTAGGGTTTACAGAGAATGGTCCGAAAAAGAAAAAAAATCCAGTGAGCGGCAGTTCTGTGGGCGGAAATGCCTTGTTGATGCCAGAGGTCAGAGGAGAATGGGCAGACTGGTTCGAGCTGATAGAAAGGCAACAGTGACTCAAATCGCCACCCGTTACAACCAAGGTAGGCCTAAGAGCATCTCTAAACGCACAGTGCGTCGAACTTTGAGGCAGATGGGCTACAGCAGCAGAAGACCACACCGGGTACCACTCCTTTCAGCTAAGAACAGGAAACTGAGGCTACAATTTGTACAAGCTCATCGAAATTGGACAGTAGAAGATTGGAAAAACGTTGCTTGGTCTGATGAGTCTCGATTTCTGCTGCGACATTCGGATGGTAGGGTCAGAATTTGGCGTAAACAACATGAAAGCATGGATCCATCCTGCCTTGTATGGAGCATCTTTGGGATGTGCAGCCGACAAATCTGCGGCAACTCTGTGATGCCATCATGTCAATATGGACCAAAATCTCTGAGGAATGCTTCCAGCACCTTGTTGAATCTATGCCACGAAGAATTGAGGCAGTTCTGAAGGCAAAAGGGGGTCCAACCCGTTACTAGCATGGTGTACCTAATAAAGTGGCCGGTGAGTGTATATATATATATATATATATATATATATATATCAGGATTGGGCCAAGGGTAAGGCTTCTTTTACACTTACCAGGTTTTTTGCGGTCCGTTATTGCCGGCCTTTTTTGCGGGCCGTATCGCCGCAATTTTCACAGTCTGCAGCAATAACGGACAGCAAAAAACTTGCGGATCACTGTTTTTTGGGTTTCCAATACTATGGAAAAAGTATTGGAAAAAAAAACTACGTTCCGCAAAATCAGAAGTCACGGTGCACTGCAAAAACAAGCTTCCGTTGTTTTTGCGGCCCCATTGATTTTCAATGGGGGCCGTGTCCGTAAACCGTGAAAAAGATCGAGCAGGCTCGATATTTTTTCACAGCCGTAAATACGGCCCTCACAGCCATATGGCGTACGGCGCTCCGTGGAATTATTGCGGCCTGCTTTTGCAGCCCCAAAGAAATCTATTGGGGCCGCAAAAACGGGAAGCAAAACCACGGTAACTGTAAAGGAAGCCTAAGTGACATATGCCAAAATTAGGGATATGCATCAGGATGGAGCCAAGGGTAAGGGTCATATACCAGAATTAGGGATATATATCAGGATGGGGCCAAAGATAAGGAACATATGCCAGAAAAGGAAAGTTGGGGGGCGCCGGTCATAATCTTGCATCGCAGTCCATCAGACTCTAGTTATGACACTAATGGTAAAGCTTATTTTCTAATGGTCACCTGATGGCCTGGTCTTCTGGTCAGATGTTGCAGTCATTTTATTTTATATCTAGCAAGAGAGGACTTTTTGTAATAATAAGACTGCACTGTGATTCATAAAAATAAGACATAAAACTATGTAATAATATCCTCCATCCTGGTATATTGTCCCTCATCTTTATCCTCTTATTGGTATAATGTGCCCCATCCTGGTCCCATTCCTGGGATACTGTTCCCCATTCAGGTATAATATCATGCATCCTGGTTCCCTTCCTGGTATAATGTGCTTCATCCTGGTTGCCTTCTTGGTATAATGTCCCTCTTACTCGTCCCCTTCCTGGTATAATATCCCCCAATCCTGGTCCACTTCCTGGTATATTGTCCCTCATCTTGGTCTCCTTCTTGGTATAATGCACTTCATCCTGGTTCCCTTCCTGGGATAATGAACTCCATCCTTGTATAATATGCTGTATCTTCATCCCCTTTCCTGATATAATATGCACCATCCTGGTTACATGTTCCTCATTCTGGTCCACTTACAGGTATTATGTGCCCAATCCAGGTCTCCTTTCTGGGATAATGTACCTTATCCTGGTCCCCTTTCTGGGATAATGTATCCTATCCTGGACACCTTACTGGGATAATGAGCCCCATCCTGGTCCATCTGTGCCACATCTTGGTCCCTTTCATGGTATTATGTGACTCATACTGGTTCCCTTCCTTTGATATTGTTCCCCGTCCTGGCATAATGTTCCCCATCATGGTGTAATGTACCCCATCCTAGTCCCATTCCTTTTGACAGTGTGCCGCATCCTAGTCCATTTCCTGATATAATGTGTAATATCCTGGTCCCCTTTCAGGGATTATAAACCCCATTCTGGACACCTTACTGAGATTATGTACCCCCATCCTTGGACCATTTCTGGGACAATGTTCTCTATCCTGGTCCCCTTCATGGGATAATGTGCCCCATCTTGGTCCACTTCCTGATATAATGCTCCAAATCCTGGTCCCCTTCCTTTGATAATGTGCCCCATCGTGGTATACTGTACCCCATCCTGGTTCTGGTTTAATTTTTCTCCATCCTGGTCCATTTCCTGATATACAGTGGGTACAGAAAGAATTCAGAACCCTTTAAATTTTTCACTCTTTGTTCCATTGCAGCCATTTAGTAAATTCAAAAAAGTTCATATTTTTTCTCATTAATGTACACTTTGCAACCCATCTTGATTGAAAAAACCCCCAGAAATGGAGAAATTTTTGCAAATTTATTAAAAAAGAAAAACTGAAATATCACATTGTGGTCATAAGTATTCAGGCTCAGTATTGAGTAAAAGCACCATTTTGAGCTAGCACTGCAATGAGTCTTCTTATGAACAGTGTTGAGCATTCCGATACCGCAAGTATCGGGTATCGGCCGATATTTGCTGTATCGGAATTCCGATACCGAGATCCGATACTTTTGTGGTATCGGGTATCGGTATCGAAACAACATTAATGTGTAAAATAAAGAATTAAAATAAAAAATATTGCTATACTCACCTCTCCGACGCAGCCTGGACCTCACCGAGGGAACCGGCAGCGTTGTTTGCTTAAAATGCGCGCTTTTCCTTCCTTCCGTGACGTCACGACTTCTGATTGGTCGCGTGCCGCCCATGTGGCCGCGACGCGACCAATCACAGCAAGCCGTGACGTAATTTTCAGGTCCTTCTAGGCATTCAGTATTTTAAAATTACGTTCCGGCTTTGTGATTGGTCGCGTCGCGGTCACATGGGCGACGCGACCAATCACAAGCCGTGACGTCACGGGAGGCAGGAGACGCGCGCATTTTAAAATGCGCGCGTCTCCTGCCTCCCGTGACGTCACGGCTTGTGATTGGTCGCGTCGCCCATGTGACCGCGACGCGACCAATCACAAAGCCGGAACATAATTTTAAAATACTGAAGGACCTGAAATTACGTCACGGCTTGCTGTGATTGGTTGCGTCGCGGCCAACATGGGCGACGCGACCAATCACAAGCCGTGACATCACGGGAGGCTGGACACGCGCGCATTTTAAAATGCGCGCGTCTCCTGCCTCCCGTGACGTCACGGCTTGTGATTGGTCGCGTCGCCCATGTGACCGCGACGCGACCAATCACAAAGCCGGAACGTAATTTTAAAATACTGAATGCCTAGAAGGACCTGAAAATTACGTCACGGCTTGCTGTGATTGGTCGCGTCGCGGCCACATGGGCGGCACGCGACCAATCAGAAGCCGTGACGTCACGGAAGGAAGGAAAAGCGCGCATTTTAAGCAAACAACGCTGCCGGTTCCCTCGGTGAGGTCCAGGCTGCGTCGGAGAGGTGAGTATAGCAATATTTTTTATTTTAATTCTTTATTTTACACATTAATATGGTTCCCAGGGCCTGAAGGAGAGTTTCCTCTCCTTCAGACCCTGGGAACCATCAGGGATACCGTCCGATACTTGAGTCCCATTGACTTGTATTGGTATCGGGTATCGGTATCGGATTAGATCCGATACTTTGCCGGTATCGGCCGATACTTTCCGATACCGATACTTTCAAGTATCGGACGGTATCGCTCAACACTACTTATGAATGAAGCAACAAGTTTTTCACATCTGGATTTGGGGATCTTCTGCCATTCTTCCTTGTAGATCCTCTCCAGTTCCGTCAGGTTGGTGAATGTCGGTGGACAGCCATTTTCTGGTCTCTCCAGAGATGCTCATTTGGGTTTAGGTTAGGGCTCTGGCTGGGTCAGTCAAGAATGGTCACAGAGTTGTTCTGAAGCCACTCCTTTGTTATTTTAGCTGTGTGCTTAGGATCATTGTCTTGTTGGAAGGTAAACCTTCGGCCAAGTCTAAGGTCCAGAGCACGCTGGAAGTGGTTTTCATCCAGGATATATCTGTACTTGGCTGCATTCATGTTTCCTTCAATGACAACCAGTCGTCCTTTCCCTGGAGCTGAAAAACACCCCTATAGCATGATGCTGCCACCACCATGTTTCACTGTTGGGATTGTAATGGGCAGGTGATGAGCAGTGCATGGTTTTCTCCACACATACCGCTTAGAATTATCACCAAAAAGGTCTATCTTCGTCTTATCAGACCTGAGAATCTTATTTCTCATAGTCTGGGATTCATTCATGTGTTTTTGAGCAAACTCTATGCAGGCTTTCATATGTCTTGCACTGAGGAGAGGCTTCCGTTGGACCACTCTGCCATAAAGGCCCGACTGGTGGAGGTGTAATAATTATAGGGGATAACTCAGAAGACTCTTTGCATGGAACAAGACATCTACAGGACACAGTTTTATAAGTGGTAAAGTCTATATTATCACACGGTGATTCAAACAGGTGCAGAGAGAAACTCAAGTCCACAACACTTGGTGCAAATATCAAATGCAGCTCAGCAGTCTATAGGAAACTTCAGAGGAAAATGCAATCACGCAGAAAGTCTATGAAGCACAATTATTCTTGAGGATACTTGACACGAATAAGTCCTTGCTTAGTCCACAACACAGAAAGATATGCTTATAAGACAGTTCAAATAATATTTTAGCTCAACCAGGGAGGTCTGGGTAATAGTCTCAGGTTCTTGCAGAGCAGAAACAGCTTACATGTCCAGTAAATGCAGATGGAAGCAAACACGAGCAGCAGATGAAGGAGGATTACTTGAACTGGTGTATGCAGCAGGAACTCAGAGCAGAGCAGCAGGATAACCCCACAGGTTCACAGGAGCAGGTATATAGCCAGGGAGTCACCAGAGGTCAGGAGCTGGATGCAAGGCAGAATACTCTAGCACAGACTGAAGGCTGGGTGTTTTGGTCCGGTGGTAGGACTTCAAAACTGACCTGACACATATGACCAGAATATAGGACAAGTTCTGGGGATGTGGCAGCTATACTGACCGCAATCCTGATCCTATCCACACACACTAAAGGCAGCCGTGGAGCGTTCCTAAAATCCTAGACGCCACGTTCACAGCCTGAGAAACTGACTACCCCTAGAGAGAAAGCAAAGACCTCACTTGCCTCAGAGAAATAACCCCAAAGTTATAGAAAGCCCCCACAAATAATAACGGTGAGTTAAGGGGAAAAGACAAATGTAGAAATGAAACAGGTTAAGCAAATGGAGCCCGCTAATACTAGATAGACAGAAAATAGATAGGAGTCTGTGCGGTCAGTACAAAAACTATCAAAAAATAAACCACGCAGAGAATGCAAGAACGCCCACACCGACTCACGAAGTGAGGGGCGCACTCTGCACCTCAGAACTAACCAGCCAGCAAAAAATCACATAAAAGCAAGCTGGACTGAACTCATTATATACTGAGAAACGTTTTCAAGGAAATAATGAGCAAACAAACTTAGCTTCTCCAGCAGGAGACTGGTCACAAGGAATATTCAGGAGAACTCAGAAACAGGACTGAATACACCGACAGCAGGCAACAAATGAAGGGCCATGTGAATTAAATAGGCCCAGCATAGCAGGAAATGAATCAGCAGAGCCCAGCCAAGACCAGCCATATCGCTAAAGGCCACCAGAGGGAGCCCTAGAACAAACTCACACAGTACCGCTCATGACCACAGGAGGGAGCCCAAGAACGGAATTCACAACAGCTGGGATGGAGTTTTATAGCAGGAAGACACAGTGCACATGAGATCAAAGACGCCATCTTGGAAAAGGGCAGTAATGCACAAAAAGGTAATAAAAAATGTTCAGAGTCCTGACAGGAGGACTGCATTGATAGTTGAATTTATGGAACTTTCTCCCATCTCTCTACTGCATCTCTAGAGCTCAGCCACAGTGATCTTGGGTTTCTTCTTTACCTCTCTCCCCAAGGCTTTTCTCCTACAATTGCTCAGTTTGGCTGGATGGCCAGATCTAGGAAGGCTTCTGGTGGTCCCAAACTCCTTCCATTTAAGAATTATGGAAGTCACTGTGCTCTTAGGAACCTTGAGTATTGCAGAAACTATTTTGTAACCTTGGCCATATCTGTGCCTTGCCACAATTCTGTCTCTGAGCTCCTTGGCAAGTTCTTTGACCTCATGATTCTCATTTGGTCTGACATGCACTGTGAGCTGTGAGCTCTTATATAGACAGGCGTGTGCATGTCCAAATCAAGTCCTATCAGTTTAATTAAACACAGCTGGACTCCAATGAAGGAGTAAAACCATCTCAAGGAGGATCACAAGGAAATGGACAGCACGTGACTTAAATATGAGTGTCTGAGCAAAGGGTCAGAATACTTTTGACTGCGATATTTCAGTTTTTCTTTTTTTAAAATATGCAAAAATTTTCACATTTCTGTTTTTTAGTCAAGATGGAGTGCAGTGTGTACATTAATGAGAAAAAAATAACTTTTTTTTAATTTACCAAATGGCTGCAATGAAAGAGAGTGAAAAATTTAAAGGGGTCTTAATACTTTCTGTACCCACTGTAATGTGACCCATCTTGGTACTTTTCCTGGTATAATGTTCCCCATCCTGGTTCTGTTCCTAGGATACTGTGCCCAGTGCTGGTGCCCTTTGTAGGATTATTTTTGACTTAACAATACACCTACAATTTTATCTACTACTGCTTGTCATAATTCCAAAGAGAAACATTTCTAAACCGGTTACCTTTAGTGACTGGCAGTAGGCTCTTTAAATAGTTGATATTAACTCTTAAAATAACTACTCCCAAAAGGTAACACGAGAGTCCGTGCTTTTTCCACTCCGAAGAGGCTTCTTGCATGCTTCTGGCAGTAAATGTAGTGATAGATAATGGTAGGCACAGATTACCTATCGTGGAGGTTTGCATCTGTCAGCCCGGCAATGCTAGAGTACTAAATTCCCCACCAAAACCCTGTATAGAGAACAAAGAAGTCACTAAATCTCACTTTGTAGAGTGTTTCAAGGAAGCAGGCAACTAGAGAGAAGGCAGGGAAAGTATTCTGGAATGTTACTAGAAGAGAGGCTAACATTGTGAGTCACAGATGTCTTGGTGAGGACCGCCCTACTGAACATCAGGTAAGGGTAGTCCACCGTCTTTCAAGTTATGTTTATTTGGCATTGTTTGTTGTACCTGTGTGACGCAGGCCTGACTTATGCCCCTCCTAATTCTAAGCTGCCATATTGGAAAAATGTTTTAATTGAGCACGTTGCCCAGGAGGTACAAGTACAAATTGTGCTATGTTACTTTAGTTATTATTAAAGAAACCAAGAAAAAATGCGGCAGCACTCACCAGGAAGTGTGATCCAATCTTTTATTGAAGCATGTTCATAGCCGTGTCTTTACGGCTCGGGGGAGTGCAGGAGAAAGGAGGTGAGCAGGAGTGACGACGATCGTTTCGCGCTGGAGCAGCGCTTCAACGGGTCCCTAGTTATTATTAATGTTTGTCCATACAAACTAATATGGGATCTTCACTGTGTATGGTCACAACAGAGGTTAACTGAGAGGACTGACTTTAGTGAGTGGGAGGCAGTAGGCTCTTTAAAGAGCTGATATTGACTTTTTAGATGACACTAGAGGTGACACTCTACTTCCATGCTTCTGCCAGTGAGTATAGTGGTAGTAACTAGTGTTGAGCGATACCGTCCGATACTTGAAAGTATCGGTATCGGATAGTATCGGCCGATACCCGAAAAGTATCGGATATCGCCGATACCGATACCCGATACCAATACAAGTCAATGGGACACCAAGTATCGGAAGGTATCCTGTATGGTTCCCAGGGTCTGAAGGAGAGGAAACTCTCCTTCAGGCCCTGGGATCCATATTAATGTGTAAAATAAAGAATAAAAATAAAAAATATTGATATACTCACCTCTCCGACGCAGCCTGGACCTTACCGATGTAACCGGCAGCTTCCGTTCCTAAGAATGAGCGCTTGAAAGACCTTAGATGACGTCGCGGCTTGTGATTGGTTGCGTGAGCGGTCACGTGACTGCCACGTGACCAATCACAAGCCGCGACGTCATCTAAGGTCTTTCAAGCGCTCATTCTTAGGAACGGAAGCTGCCGGTTACATCGGTAAGGTCCAGGCTGCGTTGGAGAGGTGAGTATATCAATATTTTTTTTTTTTATTCTTTATTTTACACATTAATATCGATCCCGATACCGATTCCCGATATCACAAAAGTATCGGATCTCGGTATCGGATTTCCGATACCGCAAATATCGGCCGATACCCGATACTTGCGGTATCGGAATGCTCAACACTAGTAGTAACTGATTTGCTAAAGGTGGAGGATTGCCGTCTGTCAGCCTTCGAATACCAAAATGCTAATGTTCCCACCAAAACCCTTGATAGAGAATGAAGAAGATGTGAAAATTCACTGTGTACAGTCTTTCAAAGAAGCACTCCAAGATCCCCACAGAAAAAGAAGCGATGTAGTTCAAGACCATGTGAAACTAGACATGCAAGCCAAGGACATGTAACTAAAGAGATGATAGAGGAAGGTATTGAGGAAGTTTGCTAGAAAAGAGACCAACATGCTGATGGACAGGAGTCTAGGAGAAGACTGCTGTACCCACCAACAGGTGGGTTATGATGACGTTAGTGATAGGAGAGTGACTCAGATACTGAAGGAAAGAAATTAGTGTGAGCATGGGCCTCAATGAGATCCAGAGTGTGTAAGAGCTGTGGCAGAGAGTGACTAGTATTGGAGATCGCCCATCAGGAAACCACAAAGTGGGAAAGGCTGCATAGATGATCAGCGACAGCGACTGATTAAAACATTTAAAATATTGTGCATCCAAATGGGAAAACTTGGAAATAAACAATGATATTTAACAAGGTCTTTAATCGCTCTGCTGTCCTAAGACAGGTACATGTATGGCAGGCAGCTCGGGCCGTGTGAACTGGGGTCTGTTCTCGGTGACTCCAGGCTCCTAGGTGCTGCTGTGCCACAGGTAATTATGGGCGAAGTCCTTGTAGAACAATACCCTCCGGTTCTGCTCTGTGTTTTATAATCCACAAAAGCCTCGGGCTCCTGGTACCCGGATTCTTGCACTGATACTCTTCAGAGGCCTGCTCGTGGCCTCTTGGAGCTCTCTCTTTCCTCTGTGCTCCACTCCTGTCTGTCCTCGCACACAGACTTCTGCTACAAACTGAGCTCTCTCCGCCTCCAAACCAAGATCTTTATTGAGGGAAGCTGCCCTAAACAGGGCTTGGAGCTCCCCCTCCTGGCCTGGAAGTGTAAGGTGTTGTGTGTGTGTAAACCTACCAAAGGAAATCTCACTTGTCTCTAGACATAGCACTATCCTCCCTGTGAGGAAGACAGCACTACTGTGGTACCCGAACTCCTGGGGTGCCATAAGAGCAGTGTACTGTATAGATGACTATGGGGAGTGCAGCATATTGCATGGAGGACTATGGAGAGAGCAGTATACTGTATGGAAAACTATGGGGAGTGCAGTATACTGTACAGAGGACTGTGGTGAGTGCAGTATACTGTATTTATAAATATGGGGATTGCAGCATATTGTATGGAGGGCTACAGGGAGTACAGTATACTGTATGAAGGACTATGGGAAGAGCAGTATACTGTGTGGAGGACTATGGGGAGTGCAATATACTGTATGAGGAATAAGAGGAGTGCAGTACACCATATGGAGGACTATGAGGAATGTAATATACTGTATGGAGGACTATGGGGAGTGAAGTATACTGTATGGAGGACTATGGGGAGTGCAGTATATTGTATAGAATACTATGGGGAGTGCAGTCTACTGTATGGAGGACTATAGGGAATGCAGTATACTGTATGTAGGATTTTAAGGAATGTAGTATACTGTATGGAGTACTGTGGGGAGTGCAGTATATTGTGTGGAGGACTATGAGGAATGCAGTATACTGTGTGTAGGACTATGGGGAGTGCAATATACTCATTGGTATTACCGCACCAGTGCAGTTGCCATCTTTACTTGGGCCCGCTGCACCTTTGATTCAAGGCCTAGACAGGTAAGCACCTTTGCCTGTTTTTCTGTTGTTTTTCTGCATGAGGATTATGAGGAGTGCAGCACTCTTTATGGAGGACTATGAGGGTGTGATATACTGCATGCAGGACTATGGTGGGGAGTGATGTATACTGTATGGAGGGCTATGGGGAGTGCAGTATACTGTATCGAGGACTATGGGGAGTGCAGTATACTGTGTGGAGGACTATGTGGAGTGCAGTATACTATATGAGGAATAAGAGTAGTGCTGTACAGTGTATGGAGGACTATGAGGAGTGTAATATACTGTATGGAGGTCTGTGGGGAGTGAAGTATACTGTATAGAATACTATCTGGAGTGCAGTATACTGTATGGAGGGCTATAGGGAATGCAGCATACTGTGTGTAGGACTTTAGGGATTGTAGTATACTGTATGGAGTGCAGTGGGGAGTGCAGTATATTGTGTGGAAGACTATGAGGAATGCAGTATACTGCATGCAGGACTATGGGGAGTGCAGTATACTGTATGGAGGACTATAGTGAGTGCAGTATACTGTATGGAAGACTGTAGGGAAAGCAGTATACTGTAAATAAGACTTTGGGGAGTGCAGTATACTGTGTGAAGGACTATGGGGAGTGCAATATACTGCATGGAGGACTATGGGGAGTGCAGTATATTGTATGTAGGACTATGGGGAGTGCAGTATCCTGTGTGGAGGGCTACGGGAAGTGCAGTATACTGTGTGGAGGGATATGGGGAGTGTAGTATACTGAGTGGGGGCTATGGAGAGTGCAGCATACTGTATGGAGGGCTACGGGGGCATGCAGTATATTATATTGAGGACTATGGGAAGAACAGTACACTGTGTGGAGGACTATGGGGAGTGCAGTATACTGTATGAAGGACAATGAGAAGTGCAGCATACGGTATGGAGGACTATGCCAAGTGCAGTATATTGTATGGAGGACTATGAGGAGTGTAGTATACTGTATGGAGGACTATGGGGAGTGCAGTATACTGTATGGAATACTATGGGGAGTGCAGTATACTGCATGGGATACTATGGGGAGTGCAGTATACTGTATGGAGGGCTATGAAGTGCCCATTATACTGCACGGGGGATAAGGGTGCCCATTATTCTATATAGAGGGCTATAGGGTGCCCATTACACTGAATGGAAGGCTATGGGGTGCCCATTATACTATATGGAGGGCTATGTGAGGGTCATTATAATACTTGGAGGGCTATGTTGAAGCCTTTATACTTTATGAAGTGCTATGCGGGAGCTATTATACTATATGCAAGCAGTTACAAAATGTGAAGGTTTGTGTGGGGTCCATCATATTGTGTTGATGGCTGCTGGGGGTGATTACAATGTTTGGAGGGAGAGTGTTAGCCATTATACAGTGTTGGGCCATTATACTGTATGTAGGCCCATTATACTGCATGGAGGGCTGTGTGGGGGTCACAGTTGGGGTCACCATACTTTGCCAGGGAGTTAAAGTGGGGTACAGTAGGGTCATCATATCATGCATGTGGAGGGTACTGTGGAGGAATTTACTGTGGGCGTAGTATTTGCAAAGCACTTTTGTTGGCATCATAGTTTAAGGGTGCAATGAAAGGTGAATCAAGGGCTTCAGTAGAAAGAAAAATACTTTGCAAAGGTGGGATCCAAAAGGTAATGTTTCTCCTTGCGGAGAGTGACATGTTAAGCATGCTAAGATGAAGAGACTTAAAGCTGCAATGCTCCTCTGGGAAATATGCATATTGTCTCTTTAGAGAAGAAGAGGACTAGAACTCTAGTGCCACCTATAGGAAGTAGCAATCCTAGAACTCAATGTCGACCCTTTAACGAGCCTTGTTACATGTCAGGATAAAAGCCAGAATCTAAATTTGCAGACACGGTGTTTCGGGGTACTGCCCCTCGTCAGTACAAAGTGTGAGATTTGGTTTGACTGTGTTAGAGGAGTCTGACCGGGATCCAAGAAGTAACATTTCTCTGTGACGTGTTAAGCATGCCGAGATGAGGACACGTAAAGCCACAATGCTCCTCTGGGAAATAAAAAGGTTGTAAAGGTTGAAAAGTTGTGAGATATACTCTTCTGTGACCCTGCCAAAAGTTAATTATTTTTGAGGGGGGATGCCCAATTAGAACTTCTGCTATGGGGCCTCATGATTTCTATGTACACCCCAAACCATGATACTACCACCATCATATTTCACAGATAATATTAGGCTTTTATGCTGTAATTCAGTGATTTTCTGTCTTTAATCATAACACTTCTCATTTAAACTAAAAAGCTTTATTTCGGTCTAATCTGTCCACAAAACATTCTTCTAATAGCCTTCTGGCTCATTCAGGATATCGTTAGCAATTTTCAGAATGGCAGCAGTGTTCTTTTTATAGAACAGTGGCTTTCTTATTGCAATTCCTGCCATGAACACCATTGTTGTTCAGTGTCCTCCTGATGGTAGACTCATGAACATTAAAATTAGCTATTGGGAGTGAGACGTTCAATTGCTTAGAATAAGAGGTTACTGTGTGTTCCTTTGATACCTCATAGACTACTACTCACCTTGTTTATGGAGTGATCTTTTCTGGTTTCACAATTCCTGAGGAGAGTAATGATCATGTTCCTTAATTTGCACAACTGAAGTAGAAGAACATACTGCCCAAGTACCTCCTTGACGACAAGTGTATAGTTGTAAATGTACTTTGATGTGTAATGTGATTATGCTATAATTTATTAGTTACAGTGTTGTAGTTTGAAGGGAGATTTAGGACTAATGTTTGGGTCTAGCCCACAGTGGGATGGTTTAAAGTGAAGAGGCAGAGAGAGTTTCCTTTCAGGACATTAGATAAGGCCCATTGTATGCCAAAAGCATACGTAAGATCTGACCACAAAATAGCAAATAGTCGACAGCACATCAGACACACAGATGCAAGTCCTAATTCCACTGGACCCCATGGAAAGTGTACATACCAAAGAAACAATGAAGGACAGCATCCAATCCAGGTGAAATATCCAAACAAGATTTCTTTATTTGCCAAGTGCTAAGATCTGACCAGTCAGCAGAGCCGAATGACGTGGGTGTCCCTGTTGTGAGAGGAGACCGAGACAGTGTATAGTGAGGGTAATGAAAGAAGAGGTGACAGAAGGACATAATGATGCAACAGAAATGGGTCCTGGGCCATGATGCCTAGCAATACAGCCCAGAGTTTATAACCCAGAGAGCTAACGGGCTAGGACGGAACAGGAAACGTGAGACGAAGATAGTGCCCCGGGCGGGAGTTCTGAGACATCAGCAAGTAGAGAAGCTAAGTACTGGCCATATTGGTAAACTAGTTACCCTAAGAGGAAAAGAGGACGCGGAACCCGGTGCTCTCACTAACTGGGATGGGTTGTGGTGAAGAAAGAGAAATGTGAAGCAGGAACAAGTAAATTTGAAGAGGGTGTGAAGATGTTCCGTATTGTGAAGGAAACGTTTGTAAAGTTATACACCCGCTATCTATTGTGCATAATCCTCGCTAAGTTGATGTTCTATAAAAGATACTTTATTGCTGAGTGATGATCTTCCTTATTGAATTGTTCAACATCTGGTCCAGGCCAGCCAAAGTCACCGACATCAAATGACCTGCAAGGGCGTAGCACCCCATAGACAAAGATCACACTCCCAGCCAGGATGCCCACCTCCTGTAATGTGCCAGGGAGTAAAATAAGAATACTCCTCCCACAGCAACCACCATGCGCCACATTACACATCATCTGTAGGTTGGTCGATCTCTTTAGAGATGGTTTAGTAACCTTTTCCTGTCTGATGAGCATCAACAAATCTTCAGAAGAATTCAGAAATATCCTTTTTTCATGCCATGATATACTTTCACATGGATGTACTGTGAAGATCAGACTTTGATAAATCCCTGTTCATTAACTCCTCCACCACATTGCCAATTTCATTTTTTTCAATAAAATTTTTTCCTCCCCTTCTTCCAAGATCCATAACTTATTTATATTTCTGTCCACATATATATTTGAGGGCTTGTTTTCTGCAGTAGTAGTTGTACTTTTGAATGACACCATTCTTTTTACCACATAGTTTACTGGAAAATGGGAAAAAATTACAGGTGCGGTGACATTGCTAAAAAATTGCAATTCTGACATTGTTTTTTAGGAATTGTTTTTACGGCATACATTGGGTGATCAAAATGACTTGGCAGCATGTTTCTGCTCATCAGTACAATTATGACAACACCAAATTTGTCCAGTATTTTTATTATTTTAGTGGTGAAAAATCTGAAATTTGAAGACAAAAACATTTTTTGGATTGTGTCACCATTTTCCAAGACCCCTAACACCATTTTTTGTTGCTTGAGTTGTGTGAGAGCTTATCTTTTGCAAGGTGAGACAACATTTTTATTGATACAATTTTGGGATAAATATGACATTCAGATTTCTTCTTACAGCATTTCTTGGGGTATTGTTGCAACCAAGAAAGCAATTTTGACTATTTGAATTTGTTTACATTCATGGTGTTTACCAATTGGGTTAATTATTTTTATATTTTGATAGATCGGACAATTCTAGATGCATCGATACCACATATGTATTTTTTATATACTGTTGAAACTAGAAGTTTACATACACTATATAAAAAGACACATTTGCATGTTTTTCTCAATATCTGACTTGCAATCAGAATTAACCTTTCTTGTTTTAGGTCAATTAGGATTACTATAATTATTGATATTTGCCAAATGCCAGAATAATGAGAGAGAGAATGTTTGAAGGCATTTTTATTACCTACTGCAAAGTTAAAAATTTACATACACTAAGATTATTATGCCTTTAAACAATTCTGGACTACCCGTATGATGATGTCATGTGTTTGGAAGCTTCTGTACAAACAATTATACGCAAATAATAACAAGATGGGAATGTCCAGCCATCATACTGCTCAGGAAGGAGACGGGTTCCGTGTCCCAGAGATGAACATGTTTAGATCCATGTGCATATCAACTCAAGGACAAAAGCAAAAGACCTTGTGAAGATGATGGAAGATGGTAAGATTGTGTCAATATCCACAGTGAAACAAGTACTATATCAACATGAGCTGACAGGCCACTCTGCCAGGAAGAAGCTATTGCTCCAAAAGAAACATAACAAAGCAAGATTAATGTTTGCAAATGCACACAGGAACAAAGACCTTAATTTTTGGAAACGTCCTGTGGTCTGATGAAACTAAAATTGAGCTACATTTGGAGAAAAAAGAAAAAGCCTAAGAACACCATCCCAACTATGAAACACAGGAAAGGGAGCATCATGTTGTGGTGTTGTTTTTTGCCGAATGGACTGGTGCACTTCACAAAAGAGATGGCATCATGAGAAAAGAACATTATATCGCAATACTGAAGCAACATTGTGGCACCCGAGGAGTTTGGGTAACACAGTAGTGCTGCCTTCCTCTCGGGGAGGGAACTGCTATGCCTGGAGACAAGTGAGATTCCCTTTGGCAGGTTATCACACACACAACACCTTCCAAATCCAGGCCAGGAGGGGGAGCTCAAAACCCTTTTTTAGGGCAGCTTCCCTGGTTAAAGGTCCTGGTTTGGAGGAGGAATGAGTTCAGTTTGGACAGACAGTCTGTGAGCGAGGACAGACAGGAAAGGAGCAGAGGAGAGATTCAGGGCTCAAAGAGGCTGAGAATAGGCCTCCGAGGAGTCAGTGTGCAGAGACCAGGTACCGGGAGCCCGAGGCTACAGTGGAACTACGGACACTCAGCAGAACCAGAGGGCATAAGACATTGCCCAAATTACACCTGTGGCACAGCAGCATCCTGGAGCCTTGAGTCGCCATGTTGAAACCCCAGAAAGTACGGCTCAAGCTGCCTGCCATACAGGTACCTGTCCCAGGACAGGAGAAAGAACTGAAAGAATTAGGACCTTGTTTGGAACACTTCAGGCAGCAAGGGACTTTAAGAAGCGCAGAGTGGAAGACCCCTAACCTGACTTGCCAAGGGGATTCTGCTTGTTTTTGGGCTGCCTGGACTCCTATGTACCTGTTGCTAGTGCCCTGGACTGTGGCCTGCCAACTACAGTAAACCAGGTAAAGACTTACAACTTGTCTCCTTTACTCATTTACCGGCAACTGTCATCACCACCATACACCTTAGGACCCCTGGGGACCCCACTTCACCTGTGGGAAGTGTACCATCAGTGCTGCAATAACATCCCCCAGTGGACCCCTGTAATGTAGCATCAGTCCCACTATTGACCGAACACCACAGGTGGCATCACAACAGACTTATAAACACTTATCCCTTAAAAGACCCTACCCTTTGATGGGCACACAGGGCCACGGACCGGATCGCAGGCACCGTGACTTCCCCTTTAATACTGGACCCGGTACCGAGTACCCCTCTGCCCTGGTGGGCGACTCAACTTTGGGATAACGAAGAGGATTTCATGCCCTGGAATCATCAGGTACTGTTTGCCAGAGACTGTGACAGTTTGTTTGAAAACCACCATTGCCACGCCGTGTGGAGCGCGAGGGGGAGGAAACGTACCTTCATGGGCGGAGCCGACCGAAAAGAGGGCGAAGCAGGAGAAACGAGTGCCGCGCTGCCTGGAATGCCGGAAGTGAAGACGTCATACAGCGAAGCCAGAAGTGAGGGCGCTGCAAAGTGCTGGACAAAGCACAGGAGGAACCGCTGCAGACTCCGGAGAGAAGACCCCGGCTTTTATCAGATTAGCAAGGGGGAAGAGCCATGTCTGACACGGGAGGAGGATTGGTGGTGGATGCAGACGCAGGCCCTATACAGCTACCAGGCCCTGCAATGCCCACAGCTCCAACAAGCCAGCCGGACCCCGCCGCAGCTACGGCACCCATCATGCTGCTGTCCATGCCATATATTCCTGAAGCAGCATGGCTTCCACAGTATTCCGGAGAGTCCCATACATTAAATGACTTGAAGGAAAGGCTCTGCAGCCTATTTGAAGTCTATCCCCTGACAGAGCATCAGAAAATTAATTTAGCATCTTAACTGGCCAACTGATTGGTGTGGCCCTAAGAGAGGTAAAATCCTGGCCAGATGTGGAAAAAAGGACTGTGCAGCAGATCTTTGCTAAACTCAAAGTCACCTTTTGACAAACGCACTGCTGCAGAAATAAAAATGAAGTTCTTCGGGTGTAGGCAGAGAGGACAAGACAGCATACGGGACTATGCCCTTAATTTGCAAGAGGCACTCCGGGCCGTCAAGCAGGTTGACCATAGCAGTGTACAGAATGGAGATAGACTCTTAAAAGAGCAGTTCATTGAGGGACTCCTGTCCAGCACCCACAGGACTCAGCTACGCATCCTGGCCTTGCAAAACCCTGATCTGGAATTTGCACAATTTAAGGACAGAGCCATCTGGGTGCTGCACGAGCCTCAGCCAAGCTGCACAATGCCCCCTAAGCTCCAGCCCTCATGTACCACCAGGAGGTGGCATCATATCCACAGGTCCCTGCTGAGGCAGATGCACAGGTCTTAGATGATGATTCTTCCACTGTCCTTTGCCTCCAGGTGCAAGAGCTGACCAAAAGTGTTTCTGCATTAGCCCAGACCGTACAGTTTCTACAGGAATCCCCTAAGAAGAAGATCAAGCTGGCTTCCAGACTGGAGGATGTCCGCTGGCAACGACAGAAGAGGATCTGCCAACCAGAGGAAGAGACGACAACCGTTATCATCCGGATGGACGACCCATCTGCCGCCACTGCAACCAGGCAGGACACATTGCCAGGTACTGTCATTTAAACGAGCGACCCCTGGGGCAGAGGGCCAACCCCCAGGAATAGGATGACCAGGCCCACACAACTGGCGAGCCAAGTACGTCGGAGGACGACCAGTTCTCCCCATTGTGATCGACGGCATCCCTATGAATGCTTTTTTGGACACCGACTCTCAGGTTACAACTATGCCTTACATTTTTTATAAGCGTTATTGGGTTGACACAGACATTACCCGTGGCCCAGATAGTGATTTAACAGTAGTAGCCAGTAATGGTCAGCCTTTGCCGCAGGTGGGATACAAAGAGGTTACCATTAAAGTGGGGCAGGTGTAATTTAAGACCCAAGGAATGGTGAATGTTGATATTGACCGATGTGAATGTAACCCCATGATGACCATTCGTACTAGTGTTATTGAAAATTGTCTTGCCGAGGTTATTGTCTTATTACAACAGGTGGCTGAAACTGCTGGTTCCAGTGAGCAGAGAGTCCTGCAAAAGGAAATCAGAGCTCTGGTACAGAGACAGCAGGTAGAACTATCTGGTGGAGAAATTGGCAGAGTCACAGTGAGTGATCCAATTCCCATTGCAATACCCCCCAGGAGTGAAATGTTAATATGGTGTTGAGCAGCAATAGGCCTCAGAGGTAAAGACTACCAGGCCCTGATAGAACCTGTGTATTCAGATAATAGGCCAACAATCCTAACAGCCAGAGGGGTGGTTGAAGTCCGCAAGGAGAGGGTACCAGTACATATCCTTATCTGTGGAGACAAAGAGGTCCACCTAACCAGGTACACCACACTTGCCAAACTGTTCACTGTTGATAATAAAGTGATACAGGCAACAGAACCCTTGGTCAAGTCCAACCAGGCGGAGGATAATGGCTCTGCAGGACAAATGGAAGATTGGTGTCAGAAATTACATGTGGGCACTGATTCTACACCTTCACCCCAGAAACAAGGGGCTTACCGGGTGGTCCATGAGTGTGAACGGGTATTCAGTAAACACCCACTAGATTTGGGGCAGGTAAAAGGGGTACAACATCATATCCCCACGGGAAGTCATGCACCCATTAAGGAGAGGTTCTGACCTGTACCTCCAGCTCATTACCAGTGTGCCAAAAGTATGTTGCGAGAGACTAAGGAGGCTGGGGTAATCAGAGATAGTTGTAGCCCCTGGGCAGCTCCATTAGTCCTCGTGAGGAAAAAGGACGGCACCATGAGAATGTGTGTAGATTATAGGCAGATAAACCGCATTACACACAAGAATGCATACCCGTTGCCTAGAATAGAAGAGTCATTAGCTGCCTTAAAATCTGCTAACTACTTTTCCACCTTGGATCTCACCAGTGGGTACTGGGAGGTTCCCGTACCAGAGGCGGATAAGGAGAAGACGGCCTTCACAACACCAATGGGTCTCACTGAATTTAATTACATGCCGTTTGGACTGTGCAATGCCCCAGGAACATTTCAGAGAATGATGGAGTGCTGTCTCGGGCACGAGAACTTCAAAACCATCTTGTTGTACCTGGATGATGTCATTGTCTTCTCCACGACTTATGAGGACCACCTGAAGCACCTGGCCAAGGTGTTAGAAGCCCTGTCCAACTTTGGCTTGAAGTTAAAACCATCTAAATGTCACCTGTTGAAACCCAAAGTGCAGTACCTGGGCCATGTGATAAGCTCTGAAGGAGTGGCACCAGACCCTGACAAGGTCACCGTGATCAAGAACTGGCCAAAACCCAGTAATATCCATGAAGTCCGACAGTTCCTCGGGTTGGTAGGCTATTACAGAAGATTTATTAAAGACTTCACCAAGATAGCCGCACCACTGCAAGACCTGTTAGTGGGCCAATCTAAGAAAACCAAGGGTAAGAATACCCCGTTTGACTGGAATGACAGGCTGGAAAGATCCTTCACTCGGTTGAAGTTGGCTCTCACAGGAGATGAGGCACTGGCCTACCCAGAATATGACCAACCGTTTGTGCTGTACACGGATGCCAGCAACGTGGGATTGGGAGCAGTACTGTCCCAGATACAGAAAGGCAAGGAAAGGATAATTAACACCAAAGAAAAAGAACTCTGATCCCTATAGTAAAGATATCATACTAAATATTCAAACCATATTTCAATTTGTGGTCTAGAGATCGCAAATAAAACAGATAAGGGGATCTTTTAGTGAAAAAGAGTATAACTTTTATTAAGCACATTAAGCTTATATAACAGACAAAATTACAGAAGGCATTTATATGTGAGAAGCAGCTAAAAAATCACTGGCACCAAAAAGATAGAAAAAAATGTAATGCCAGGAGATAGAGAAACAATCGTGTCTCAGTAGGCACTATTATGCACTTATTGTCTCAGATGGTAGGGGAGAAAGAGAGGCTGAATCTATAGGGGTTAGTAAGTTAGCTATGCCTAAAATAGCCACGCATTGAAACCGTTAGGAATCCTATGTAGTATAGCCGTAGTCTGTGCTATAGGTCTCCCAATTGTTCCTTATCATAACCCCATAGGCCAGTCATAATTAGTGAGCAAATCCGTCCATAGTTCTCAAGAAGGATACCACAGTTTTACATATATAATGGTTTACCTTGTGCCATGATGATCACCCTGTGCTATAATGCCTGTGAGACACGTAGGAGCCTCGACGCGTGTTTCACCGTCCACGGCTTTGTCAGGAGGCACAACTGAAAGGATAAGGTCAGGAGTATATGTATAGAATGGTGAAAGTCTATCAGCAAATCGGCGCGCAGTCGCGCGTGATGCCCCACCCTCCGGAGAGGGTAATTGTTTACACCAGCAGGAAGCTTTGCCCTACAGACAGAAACCCCGAAAATTATAGTTCCTTTAAGCTGGAGTTCCTCGCCATTGTCTGGGCGGTAACAGAGAGGTTCAAGCACTACCTGGCCTCAGCAAGATTCAAAGTTTACACGGACAACAATCCGCTGACACACCTGGAAACGGCAAAACTTGGTGCCTTGGAGCAGCCCTGGATGGCCCGGTTGTCCAACTATGAATTCACAATCAAATACCGTGCAGGGCACAAGAATGCCAACGCCGACGCGTTATCTAGGATGCCCAACTTACCAAAGGTGGAAGAGGATCCAGAGGTACTGGAAGAGGTCGAGTTACCGGCTTTCCATCGCCCTTAAGCAACTCAGTACACTCATTATGTGAAGAACAGGTACAGTAACAAGCAAGAAGCCACACTGAACCCATTGCCCCACCATGGATGGGCAGAGACACAGGACAGTGACCCCACAGTCTGTCTGGTGAAAGAGCTGCTGACGAAGGCAGATTCACACCCTGGTCCAGATGATCCACAAGAGACGCAACAACTGTGGAAGGAGAAAGGCAAATTAGTTATCTATAATGGTAAGCTGTGCCAGAGAAACATCGACCCACGCACTCATGAGTTAGTCTGGCAAATAGTGGTCCCAAGACAAGATGCGCCAATGGTTTTGGAAGCATACCATGATGGAGCAGGACACTTCAGATGGAAGAAGTTGGAGATCTTGCTACATGGATTGGCATGAGAATAGCCATCGAAAAGTGGTGCCGAGAGTGTGGCCCATGTAACCTGTGCAGAAAGCCTTCCAGCAGCACTTCTGTAGACCACATGGATATCCTGAGAAGGTACTTACTGACCAAGGACCAGCCTTTGAAGCGGAAGTGTTTCAAGAATTCTGCAACCTGTACGGATGCAAAAAGATCAGAACAACACCATACCACCCGCAAACCAACGGAATGTGTGAAAAGATGAACCAAGTTGTGATTGACTTACTGAAGACCTTGCCTTTACATGAAAGAAACTTATGGCCAGAAAAGTTACCAGACTTGGTAGATTTGTAAAAATCACATCCCAGTGAATTCCACCAACTGCACTCCAGCATACCTGATGAGAGGAAGATCTAGATCAACTACCAGTTGATCTAGACATGGGAGTCCTAATCCCAGAAAATTCCTCACCTGATACAGATTGGGATTCTGAGAGACAATAAAAGTACCGCCAATACAAGAGTGCGTCGAAAGAAGTCTATCACAGGCAAGACAAAAACAAGAGAGAGACTATAACCAACATGCCCCTGCAATTCCCTTGTCACCATGTGAACAAGTGCTAAAATGTAAAAGGAGAATGCACACACTTTACGACCAGTGGGAAGCGGAACCGTATACTATTCTACCCTCAAACTTCGACAACACAAAAGTATGCCTTATAAGTAAAGATGGAGGAGAAACTTTGACTGCAGTATCCAGAGATCATCTCAAAGTATGCCCTGACAAACTGAGGAACAAAGAAGAAAATCCAGGAACTTCTCAACCCATGGAAGAAGAAAAGAGAATCCACACCGTCCTTGGAGATTTTACACAGTCTTGGACTCAAGTACATCAAGTCATAGTGATACCTGTCTTGACTTTTCCCCAGCTGGAAATACCAGAACAAAATGTGATTCCAGACCATCCTGAACCAGAGAGACTTTACACCAGCAGGTTCAAGCAGCAAATGTCACCCCAGCAGTGGAATCAGAGAATCCACCCTCTGCTATCGGTGAATCTGTCAGACCCATGGTGAATCTGAGAAGTTGCAGACAATTACCCAGTTTACCTACATAATGCAGGCCTACAAATAGTACATGCACTAGTGGGTACACAACAGCAAACATGTTAGACCAGGAATTACGTAGGTCTACTCGTAGCACCAAGGGTCAAATCCCAGCCCATTACAGGGACTGTCAATAATTGGTGTTACCTGTTTGAAATGTTTGCATGTATTTTGTTACAGGTTTATAATGGAAATTGAGGTAATGGACAGTGGATTACCCAAAAACTGTTTTTGTAAATAGTTTGGCACCCTCAAGGTGCACCCTGATTCTGCCCACTTTGCTGGCGTGGGTAGAGCCTTCCTTGTTTCTGCAGACCCAAAGCTAAAACCCTCTGGTATGGCGAGCACTGGGTCTGGATATGCCTTGTAGCCCGCCTGGGGGTTTATGATGGGTCCCACTTATGAACATGGACACCCTGGTATAAGGCCAGATGTACTTTTATAAAATGTTTATTGCAACGTTCAAGAACCGTACCTCCCATAAGGGATGAAAAGTTATCAACCTGTTTTGATGTATTTCAAATGTTTTACAAAAATGACTTTTTAACTTGTTGTTTATATTTCTTTTCCCAGTCGAGGAGTACTGGATTTAACGAGGGGGAATGTGGCACCCCAGGAGTTCGGGGACCACAGTAGTGCTGCTTTCCTCTCGGGGAGGGTAGTGCTATGCCTGGAGACAAGTGAGGTTCCCTTTTGCAGGTTATCACACACACAACACCTTCCAAATCCAGGCCAGGAGGGGGAGCTCAAAACCCTGTTTTAGGGCAGCTTCCCTGGATAAAGATCCTGGTTTGGAGGAAGAGGGAATTCAGTTTGGACAGACAGTCTGTGAGCAAGGACAGACAGGAAGGGAGCAGAGGAGAGATTCAGGGCTCAAAGAAGCTGAGAATAGGCCTCCGAGGAGTCAGTACGCAGAGACCGGGTACCAGGAGCCCGAGGCTAAAGTGGAACTACAGGACACTCATCAGAACCGGAGGGCATAAGATCATACAGACATTGCCCAAATTACGTCTGAGGCACAGCAGCATCCTGGAGCCTGGAGTCACCGTGTAGAGACCCCAGAAAGTACAGCTCAAGCTGCCTGCCATATAGGTACCTGTCCCAGGACAGGAGAAAGTACTGAAAGAATTAAGACCTTGTTTGGAACACTTCAGGCAGCAAGGGACTTTAGCAAGCGCAGAGTAGAAGGCTCCTAACTAGTGTTGAGCATTCCGATACCGCAAGTATCGGGTATCGGCCGATATTTGCTGTATCAGAATTCCGATACCGAGTTCCGATATTTTTGTGATATCGGAAATCGGAATTGGAAATTACCAGTGTATGGTTCCCAGGGTCTGGAGGAGAGGAGACTCTCCTTCAGGCCCTGGGATCCATATTCATGTAAAAAATAAAGAATAAAAATAAAAAATATACTCACCCCTCCGGCGGACCCTGGACCTTAGCGATGTAACCGGCAGCCTCCGTTCCTAAGAATGCAGTGAGTGTAGGACCTGCGATGACGTCGCAGCTTGTGATTGGTCGCGTGAGCGTCATCGAAGGTCCTTCACTCTGCATTCTTAGGAACGGAGGCTGCCGGTTACATCGCTAAGGTAAAGGGTCCGCCGGAGGGGTGAGTATATCCATATTTTTTATTTTTATTTATTTTTTACATGAATATGGATCCCAGGGCCTGAAGGAGAGTTTCCTCTCCTTCAGACCCTGGGAACCATCCAGGATACCTTCCGATATTTGTGTCCCATTGACTTGTATTGGTATCGGGTATCGGCGAGATCCGATATTTTGCCGGTATCGGACGATCCAATCCGATACCGATACTTTCGAATATCGGAAGGTATCGCTCAACACTACTCCTAACCTGACTTGCCAAGGGGATTCCGCTTGTTTTTGGGCTGCCTGGACTCCTATGTACCTGTTGCCAGTGCCCTGGACTGTGGCCTGCCAACTACAGTAAACCAGATAAAGACTTACAACTTGTCTCTTTTACTCATTTACCGGCAACCGTCATCACCACCATACACCTTAGGACCCCTGGGGACCCCGCTTCACCTGTGGGAAGTGTACCATCAGTGCTGCAATAACATCCCCCAGAGGACCCCTGTAACGCAGCATCGGTCCAACTATTGACCGAACACCACAGGTGGCATCACGATAGACTCATAAACACATCCCTTAAAACACCGTCCCCTTTGTTGGGCGCCCAGGGCCACGGACCGGGTCGCAGCCACTGTGACTTCCCGTTTAATACCGGACCTGGTAACGAGTACCCCGCTGCCCTGGTGGGCGACTCAACATCTCAAGACATCAGCCAGGAAGTTAAAGCTTGGGCAGAAATGGATCTTCCAAATGGACAATGACTCAAAGTATACTGCCAAAATGGTAACAAAGTGTCTTAAGGATAACAAAGTCAATGTTTTGGAGTGGCCATCACAAAGCCCTGATCTCAATCCTATTGAAAATGTATGGGCAAAGCTGAAAAGGCCGGTGCGAGCAAGGCGACCTACAAACCTGGATCAGTTACACCAATTTTATCAGGAAGAATGGGCCCAAATTCTGAAAACTATTGTGAGAAGATTGTGGAAGGAGATCCCAAACGTTTGACCCAACTGATTCAGTTTAAGGGCAATGGTACCAAATACTAATGAAATGTATGTAAACTTTTAACTTTGCAGTAAGTAATAAAAATGCCTTCAAACATTCCCTCTCTCTCATTATTCTGGCGTTTGGCAAATATTAATAATTATGGTAATCCTAATTGACCTAAAACCGGAAAGGTTTATTCTGATTTCATGTCAGATATTGAGAAAAACATGCAGATGTGTCTTTTTATATAGTGTATGTAAACTTCTGGTTTCAACTGTATATCTTTATTTTTAATGGGGCAAAGGGGTTGAGTGATTTGAACATTTATGGGGGGGTTGTTTTTTTTTCATAAGTTTTTTCATCACTGTATTTCATAGCCCCTTTAGGAGACTTGAACCTGCAATCATTGCATTGCCAATGGGTGCATAGAATGACGCAACTCCATGCCAGCATGCTGTCATTGCCACTGTCAGAGTTTGACAGTGGCATTTAACAGGTTAACATTCACGGGTGCAGCTCTGCTCCACCTGCAGATGTTAAAGACTGGCTGTGACATACAGTCATTATCTTAACTTAAAAAAATGAACAGGAGTATAAGTTGGTATGCATGGTAAATAGGATTATGTTCACACTAGTCATTAAACAGACAATATGGTTAAATAAAAAAGGTCTCCCAGACACTCCTAATTTCACCTTCAAATTAAGTATCTGCTAAAGAGTCACATATTTTTGCCACTTATTTAAAAAATAGCAAAGTCTAATTTTTTCTTTTTATTCATTTGTTTTATTAGTTTTACCTACTTTTTGACTTATGTGAAAACCTGATGCAGTTTTAGGTCAAATTTATGCAGGAATGTGGTAAATTCTGAATGGTTTACACCAGGCCTGCACTTTATGCGGCCTGCCGAAGGATGTTGTGTGGCCCGCAGAGAACTGGGATACTCCGGTCCTCATCTTTCAATATTCAAATTTATTCATTTCTCTCATACATGAATACACTTAAATATTTTGGCACCGGAACTAGGCAGGGCAACATTCATCAGCCCCGGCTCCAACGTGCAGCAGCGTGATGAGGTCATTACGCTACGCTTTTACCTCATCACACTGCTGCTGTTGTCAGCGCCACAGCACAGAGGAGACTAACATGTGCCTAGAAACAGTAAGCGCTTCAGGTGGAGCCGCAGATTAAATATCCTATTATAGGTGGGAAGATGTGGGTTAGTGTTACTATGTTGGCACATTGTGGGGTAACGGGAGTTGGGGTGGGAGATTGTCAATGAGGCACAGTATGCAGGGCAGCATGGTGTGTGTGGGACATTATGGAGAGGCACAGATTGTGTGGGGGACATTATGGAGAGGCACAGGTTGTGTGGGGGGACATTATGGAAAGTCACATGTTGTGTGGGGGGACATTATGAAGAGGCACAGGTTGTGTGGGGGCTACATTATGGAGAGGCACAGATTGTGTGGGGGGACATTATGGAGAGGCACAGGTTGTGTGGAGGACATTATGGAGAGTAACATGTTGTGTGGGGGGACATTATGGAGAGGCACAGGTTGTTTGGGGGGACATTATGGAGAGTCACATGTGTGCGGGGACATTATGGAGAGTCACATGTTGTATGCGGGGACATTATGGAGAAGCACAGGTTGTGTGGGGGGGACATTATGGAGAGTCACATGTTGTGTGGGGGGACATTATGGAGAGTCACATGTTGTATGGGGGGACATTATGGAGAGGCACAGGTTGTGTGGGGGGACATTATGGAGAGCACAGGTTGTGTGAGGGGACATTATGGAGAGGCACAGGTTGTGGGGGGACACTATGGAGAGGCACAGGTTGTGTGGGACTCTCTATTCTTACACTGTTTAGAATGGAGAGTCTAACATTGGATCCCATATTCAAGATGTATGTATAGCCTCTTCTGTAACTTTTTGAGCTTAGTAAATCAAGCATCACAATGTTTGAGCGCAAGCTCTTTGATTCATATTATGACGTTTACAACATAAGGAACTACTGTGTACATCATCATTCTTGGATGAAAACTAGAATTACACACAGCAGGTGTCATAAAAAGTTCAAATGAAAGTCATCAGGTAATTCAGTTTTATTGTGCTTTATCATAACAAGTTTAACATCCTTTAGCCCCAGGGCTAGACAAGTCTAGCACATCTAACACCAACGCAATACACATAATGAAAAGGGCTCACCCAAAACAAGATTTTCTACAGTTCTGCCGGAGCGAGGAGTGTCTTTTTGGCAAAGGTGCCTTAGATAGGGAATTTCAGAAGGGTAACCTGTGCTATGGTAGAATTAGTGATGTTTCTGTCTGTTTTGTAAATGCTGGAGCTGCCTCTAAGATGACAAATGAAATCATGTAGTAAAAATTAACAAAAAAACACAAAAATCATCTTTCAGAAAATTGATGAGATTTCAGATATTGTAAGCAATTTCCTATTGTTAATCAGTATCTTGACAAAGATAAAGTAACCCAAATATTAAATATCAGTGCAAACACATCCAAATTATTTTACTTCATTCAATGGAAAAATGTTCCATTACATGACATTCTCATTCACTATAAGGCCGGGGTCACACTTGCGTGTGCAATCTGAGAATCTCGTACGAGTCTCTTGCATCAATTCTCGGCACTGCCGCTGGTACTCGGGATCGGAGTGTGCAGCTCCATTTATTTGTATGCAGCTGAACGCTCCGGTCCCAAGTGCCAGCAGCAGTGTTGGGTATTGATTAGAGAGACTCGTGCGAGTTTCTCGCATTGCACATGCAAGTGTGACCCTGGTCTAACAGTATAAAGGATT
The DNA here is from genome assembly GCF_051348905.1 of Ranitomeya variabilis. Taxonomy (NCBI): domain Eukaryota; kingdom Metazoa; phylum Chordata; class Amphibia; order Anura; family Dendrobatidae; genus Ranitomeya; species Ranitomeya variabilis. The sequence goes on from NC_135238.1 coordinate 168,865,343, forward strand.
TTCTAATTTGATAGATTTTTTGAGAATGGAGAAATTTCTAGAGTAATAGCATTATTCCCAATTTTTAGACTAGATTTTAGTAATGTGAAAGTAATTTGTCTTATATTCATGTCAAACCCAAATTTACCTGGACTTTACCCAATGTTTTACATTTCACAAATTTGGGGCTTTCTCATGTCAGAAAAGGGACAGAATTTACTATGCCTCTGCATATCTAATGCCTATATTCATAGAGAGTAGTGTTGAGCGATACTTTCCGATATCGGAAAGTATCGGTATCGGAAAGTATCGGCCGATACCGTCACAGTATCGGAATCCAATCCGATACCGATACCCGATCCCAATGCAAGTCAATGGGACGAAAATATCGGAATTAAAATAAACCCTTTATACACTTGTAGGTTCATTCTACATGAAGGAAAACAACTAAGAATATTGTAGGATGTATTGGGGGACGTGGCGGAGATATTAAAGGGACAGAGGTTTAGCCCAATGTAATAGAATAGCAGGATTTTTTATTTTTTTTTATGAAGTTCGGCGTTAGAAAGAATTTGACTATGTTTTTTTTTTTGTTTTTTATGTCAGATATTGATGTTTCACTACTTCCACGCCCTTCACCTTCTTTTTTACTTCTCCCACGCTTTCTTCTTAATTATCCTCATCATCAGCTTCTTTGACATCAACTTCTTCACCTTATTCATCTTCTTCTTCATCTTCTACCTATTATTTTTTGGGTTACATTGTTCATATTCTTTTTATTTTACTATTATCTTCATCATATTCAACTTCTTCATCATATTCTTATTTGTGACAGGCATTCCCGTAGTTGTTATCTATAAAAGTTTGAAGATTACACCTTCCGTTCTGCCTGTCACAAAACAGTTACATTTGTCCGCGTTCAGTTTGGCCTGCAGCATCAGGCTTTATCCAGGGGCACCACGAGGAGGAACGGACTCACCCCCATACACTGCTTAGTCTTCTTCTGCTTATAATTTACATAATATTTTTTGCTCTGATATTTTGTGTTATGCTTAATGTCCTTCTGCTCTTTGTTCTGCAGCCTCTTGTTCTTCTGCTTCTCGGTCTTCCAGGTCGTCGTCGTCTCCAGGGTCGTCGTCTCCGGGGTCGTCGTCATCGGGGTGGTCTTCAGGGTCGTCGTCTCCGGGGTCGTCGTCATCGGGGTGGTCTTCGGGGTCATCGTCTCCAGGGTCGTCGTCATCACGGTGGTTGTCGTCTCTGGTGTCGTCGTCATCTTAGGGGTGGTCTTCTGGGTCATTGTGTTTAGTCTCTTGAACTTGGAAATGTAGCAGAAGGTACAAGAAGGCTGAGAAAATGCCGAGAACCAGCTGATGGAACTGGAACTCGGATGGCTACCCGAAGGTCCAAGAGCCAATGGAACTACCGAGGACCAGCTGACGTTACTGGAACCCGGTTACTAAGCAGGAGGTACCTGTGCTGAAAGCACTACCAAGGACCACCTGACGTTGGTGGAACTCGGATACCCAGAGGGAGGCACCTAAGCCAAAGGCTCTGCCCGGAACCAGCTGACGGTACTGGAACCAGGATGGGGAGCAGAAGGTACAAGAGCAAAAGACACTGCCGAGAACCAGCTGACGGTGCTGGAACCCGGATGGGTAGCCGAAGGTCCAAGAGCCAATGGAACTACCGAGGACCAGCTGACGTTACTGGAACCCGGTTACTAAGCAGGAGGTACCCGTGCCTGAAAGCACTACCAAGGACCACCTGACGTTGGTGGAACTCGGATACCAAAGGGAGGCACCTAAGCCAAAGGCTCTGCCCGGAACCAGCTGACGGTACTGGAACCAGGATGGGGAGCAGAAGGTACAAGAGCAAGTGTCTGCGTGGCTTTTGCAGGACACGATGCCGGCTGCACAGCAGGGGAACAGCTGGCGGTGCTGGACCCCACTGACACATTGGCGAGGTGTTTTTCTCTGTGCAGCTAGCACATCTGGGCCCCAACTGGCGGTTTGTTAGAGCCCAGGGTCAGCAGGAGGAGGAGCAGGAGGAGGAGGAGCAGGGGGAGGGGAGTGTAGGCCGAAGCCTGCACTGGCGGCAGCTTTGGGTCTGTTGTGTCTGCGTGGCTTTTGCAGGACACGTTGCCGGCTACACAGCAGGGGAACAGCTGGCGGTGCTGGACCCCACTGACACATTGGCGAGGTGTTTGGCTCTGTGCAGCCAGCACTTCTGGACAGCAACTAGCGTTGTTGGAGCCCGGGCTCTGCAGGTGGAGCAGAGTGTAGGCCGAAGCCTAATTGAACCGATTTCAAAAGTCACCTTTAACCCCCCCTCAGGGGTTACAAAGTAGAAGAGCCACAGCTTATGCAGCAGCAGTGCTGCGCAAGTCAAAGGTTGCTCTTGTAATTTTTCTCCTTGCACACGCTGAATGGAACACGTATAACATTCAGCCCTTTATACAGTCAAACTGTGTAATGGAGGCGAGAGTTCCCTTTGTAATGAGACGCAGCACAGGTGTCAAGAATCCCACCTTGGTGCTGGGTGCAGCCTCCCGAGCGTTGTTATTTGCTGTACAGGAGTCTGCGCTGTCGTGTTATCCCCTGGCCTAGCGCCGTTAGCGCTGCCCATCTTCTGGCATCATGTAATGTCGGCCGGTGCGGTTCGCGATGCCCATGAATCCCAGCCCCGCAGTGTCTTAACATTGTTAAAACACTGCGGGGCTGGGATTCAGGGCCTGGCGCAGCACATATGTTGGCCTCTCACACTCGGGTCCTTACACCCGCTTCAGACTGTGCGGCGTCATCTGATCCCTTATCGCATGCCACGGCCATGAAGCCGCACAGTCCGAAGAAGGCGGAAGGAGAGGAGGGACAGGCGAACTGATGCACTGATCCTGCCCATGAATCACACCCTCGCAGTCCCAATAAATAAGACACCGAGGGGCGTTGTGTGGGTCAGGGCGGCCGCAGAGGCGCAGGCAGCCAAACAATGATGCCAGAAGACGGGCAGCGCTACCAAGGGGGTTGCAGCGTGTCATTACAAAGGAAAGTCACACCACCGGGACGGTTAAATGGTCACACAGAGGACACATTTCAGACGTGTTTTCAGTTCCACATGTGCGAGGAGAATACGTTTCTGAGCCACCTTGCACACATGCAGCATTACCGCTGTACAAGGTGGCTGGATAACGTAAAAACGCCTGGGGGAGGGGGGACAGGTTCCCTTCAATTTCAGTTCTTGTGTCTGCGTGGCTTTTGCAGGACACGTTGCCGGCTGCACAGCAGGGGAACAGCTGGCGGTGCTGGACCCCACTGACACATTGGCTGGTGTTTTTCTCTGTGCAGCTAGCACATCTGGGCCCCAACTGGCGGTGTGTTAGAGCCCAGGGACAGCAGGAGGAGGAGCAGGAGGAGGAGGAGCAGGGGGAGGGGAGTGTAGGCCGAAGCCTGCACTGGCGGCAGCTTTGGGTCTGTTGTGTCTGCGTGGCTTTTGCAGGACACGTTGCCGGCTACACAGCAGGGGAACAGCTGGCGGTGCTGGACCCCACTGACACATTGGCGAGGTGTTTGGCTCTGTGCAGCCAGCACTTCCGGACAGCAACTAGCGTTGTTGGAGCCCGGGCTCTGCAGGTGGAGCAGAGTGTAGGCCGAAGCCTAATTGAACCGATTTCAAAAGTCACCTTTAACCCCCCCTCAGGGGTTACAAAGTAGAAGAGCCACAGCTTATGCAGCAGCAGTGCTGCGCAAGTCAAAGGTTGCTCTTGTAATTTTTCTCCTTGCACACGCTGAATGGAACACGTATAACATTCAGCCCTTTATACAGTCAAACTGTGTAATGGAGGCGAGAGTTCCCTTTGTAATGAGACGCAGCACAGGTGTCAAGAATCCCACCTTGGTGCTGGGTGCAGCCTCCCGAGCGTTGTTATTTGCTGTACAGGAGTCTGCGCTGTCGTGTTATCCCCTGGCCTAGCGCCGTTAGCGCTGCCCATCTTCTGGCATCATGTAATGTCGGCCGGTGCGGTTCGCGATGCCCATGAATCCCAGCCCCGCAGTGTCTTAACATTGTTAAAACACTGCGGGGCTGGGATTCAGGGCCTGGCGCAGCACATATGTTGGCCTCTCACACTCGGGTCCTTACACCCGCTTCAGACTGTGCGGCGTCATCTGATCCCTTATCGCATGCCACGGCCATGAAGCCGCACAGTCCGAAGAAGGCGGAAGGAGAGGAGGGACAGGCGAACTGATGCACTGATCCTGCCCATCAATCACACCCTCGCAGTCCCAATAAATAAGACACCGAGGGGCGTTGTGTGGGTCAGGGCGGCCGCAGAGGCGCAGGCAGCCAAACAATGATGCCAGAAGACGGGCAGCGCTACCAAGGGGGTTGCAGCGTGTCATTACAAAGGAAAGTCACACCACCGGGACGGTTAAATGGTCACACAGAGGACACATTTCAGACGTGTTTTCAGTTCCACATGTGCGAGGAGAATACGTTTCTGAGCCACCTTGCACACATGCAGCATTACCGCTGTACAAGGTGGCTGGATAACGTAAAAACGCCTGGGGGAGGGGGGACAGGTTCCCTTCAATTTCAGTTCTTGTGTCTGCGTGGCTTTTGCAGGACACGTTGCCGGCTGCACAGCAGGGGAACAGCTGGCGGTGCTGGACCCCACTGACACATTGGCTGGTGTTTTTCTCTGTGCAGCTAGCACATCTGGGCCCCAACTGGCGGTGTGTTAGAGCCCAGGGTCAGCAGGAGGAGGAGCAGGAGGAGGAGGAGCAGGGGGAGGGGAGTGTAGGCCGAAGCCTGCACTGGCGGCAGCTTTGGGTCTGTTGTGTCTGCGTGGCTTTTGCAGGACACGTTGCCGGCTACACAGCAGGGGAACAGCTGGCGGTGCTGGACCCCACTGACACATTGGCGAGGTGTTTGGCTCTGTGCAGCCAGCACTTCCGGACAGCAACTAGCGTTGTTGGAGCCCGGGCTCTGCAGGTGGAGCAGAGTGTAGGCCGAAGCCTAATTGAACCGATTTCAAAAGTCACCTTTAACCCCCCCTCAGGGGTTACAAAGTAGAAGAGCCACAGCTTATGCAGCAGCAGTGCTGCGCAAGTCAAAGGTTGCTCTTGTAATTTTTCTCCTTGCACACGCTGAATGGAACACGTATAACATTCAGCCCTTTATACAGTCAAACTGTGTAATGGAGGCGAGAGTTCCCTTTGTAATGAGACGCAGCACAGGTGTCAAGAATCCCACCTTGGTGCTGGGTGCAGCCTCCCGAGCGTTGTTATTTGCTGTACAGGAGTCTGCGCTGTCGTGTTATCCCCTGGCCTAGCGCCGTTAGCGCTGCCCATCTTCTGGCATCATGTAATGTCGGCCGGTGCGGTTCGCGATGCCCATGAATCCCAGCCCCGCAGTGTCTTAACATTGTTAAAACACTGCGGGGCTGGGATTCAGGGCCTGGCGCAGCACATATGTTGGCCTCTCACACTCGGGTCCTTACACCCGCTTCAGACTGTGCGGCGTCATCTGATCCCTTATCGCATGCCACGGCCATGAAGCCGCACAGTCCGAAGAAGGCGGAAGGAGAGGAGGGACAGGCGAACTGATGCACTGATCCTGCCCATGAATCACACCCTCGCAGTCCCAATAAATAAGACACCGAGGGGCGTTGTGTGGGTCAGGGCGGCCGCAGAGGCGCAGGCAGCCAAACAATGATGCCAGAAGACGGGCAGCGCTACCAAGGGGGTTGCAGCGTGTCATTACAAAGGAAAGTCACACCACCGGGACGGTTAAATGGTCACACAGAGGACACATTTCAGACGTGTTTTCAGTTCCACATGTGCGAGGAGAATACGTTTCTGAGCCACCTTGCACACATGCAGCATTACCGCTGTACAAGGTGGCTGGATAACGTAAAAACGCCTGGGGGAGGGGGGACAGGTTCCCTTCAATTTCAGTTCTTGTGTCTGCGTGGCTTTTGCAGGACACGTTGCCGGCTGCACAGCAGGGGAACAGCTGGCGGTGCTGGACCCCACTGACACATTGGCTGGTGTTTTTCTCTGTGCAGCTAGCACATCTGGGCCCCAACTGGCGGTGTGTTAGAGCCCAGGGACAGCAGGAGGAGGAGCAGGAGGAGGAGGAGCAGGGGGAGGGGAGTGTAGGCCGAAGCCTGCACTGGCGGCAGCTTTGGGTCTGTTGTGTCTGCGTGGCTTTTGCAGGACACGTTGCCGGCTACACAGCAGGGGAACAGCTGGCGGTGCTGGACCCCACTGACACATTGGCGAGGTGTTTGGCTCTGTGCAGCCAGCACTTCCGGACAGCAACTAGCGTTGTTGGAGCCCGGGCTCTGCAGGTGGAGCAGAGTGTAGGCCGAAGCCTAATTGAACCGATTTCAAAAGTCACCTTTAACCCCCCCTCAGGGGTTACAAAGTAGAAGAGCCACAGCTTATGCAGCAGCAGTGCTGCGCAAGTCAAAGGTTGCTCTTGTAATTTTTCTCCTTGCACACGCTGAATGGAACACGTATAACATTCAGCCCTTTATACAGTCAAACTGTGTAATGGAGGCGAGAGTTCCCTTTGTAATGAGACGCAGCACAGGTGTCAAGAATCCCACCTTGGTGCTGGGTGCAGCCTCCCGAGCGTTGTTATTTGCTGTACAGGAGTCTGCGCTGTCGTGTTATCCCCTGGCCTAGCGCCGTTAGCGCTGCCCATCTTCTGGCATCATGTAATGTCGGCCGGTGCGGTTCGCGATGCCCATGAATCCCAGCCCCGCAGTGTCTTAACATTGTTAAAACACTGCGGGGCTGGGATTCAGGGCCTGGCGCAGCACATATGTTGGCCTCTCACACTCGGGTCCTTACACCCGCTTCAGACTGTGCGGCGTCATCTGATCCCTTATCGCATGCCACGGCCATGAAGCCGCACAGTCCGAAGAAGGCGGAAGGAGAGGAGGGACAGGCGAACTGATGCACTGATCCTGCCCATCAATCACACCCTCGCAGTCCCAATAAATAAGACACCGAGGGGTGTTGTGTGGGTCAGGGCGGCCGCAGAGGCGCAGGCAGCCAAACAATGATGCCAGAAGACGGGCAGCGCTACCAAGGGGGTTGCAGCGTGTCATTACAAAGGAAAGTCACACCACCGGGACGGTTAAATGGTCACACAGAGGACACATTTCAGACGTGTTTTCAGTTCCACATGTGCGAGGAGAATACGTTTCTGAGCCACCTTGCACACATGCAGCATTACCGCTGTACAAGGTGGCTGGATAACGTAAAAACGCCTGGGGGAGGGGGGACAGGTTCCCTTCAATTTCAGTTCTTGTGTCTGCGTGGCTTTTGCAGGACACGTTGCCGGCTGCACAGCAGGGGAACAGCTGGCGGTGCTGGACCCCACTGACACATTGGCTGGTGTTTTTCTCTGTGCAGCTAGCACATCTGGGCCCCAACTGGCGGTGTGTTAGAGCCCAGGGTCAGCAGGAGGAGGAGCAGGAGGAGGAGGAGCAGGGGGAGGGGAGTGTAGGCCGAAGCCTGCACTGGCGGCAGCTTTGGGTCTGTTGTGTCTGCGTGGCTTTTGCAGGACACGTTGCCGGCTACACAGCAGGGGAACAGCTGGCGGTGCTGGACCCCACTGACACATTGGCGAGGTGTTTGGCTCTGTGCAGCCAGCACTTCCGGACAGCAACTAGCGTTGTTGGAGCCCGGGCTCTGCAGGTGGAGCAGAGTGTAGGCCGAAGCCTAATTGAACCGATTTCAAAAGTCACCTTTAACCCCCCCTCAGGGGTTACAAAGTAGAAGAGCCACAGCTTATGCAGCAGCAGTGCTGCGCAAGTCAAAGGTTGCTCTTGTAATTTTTCTCCTTGCACACGCTGAATGGAACACGTATAACATTCAGCCCTTTATACAGTCAAACTGTGTAATGGAGGCGAGAGTTCCCTTTGTAATGAGACGCAGCACAGGTGTCAAGAATCCCACCTTGGTGCTGGGTGCAGCCTCCCGAGCGTTGTTATTTGCTGTACAGGAGTCTGCGCTGTCGTGTTATCCCCTGGCCTAGCGCCGTTAGCGCTGCCCATCTTCTGGCATCATGTAATGTCGGCCGCTGCGGTTCGCGATGCCCATGAATCCCAGCCCCGCAGTGTCTTAACATTGTTAAAACACTGCGGGGCTGGGATTCAGGGCCTGGCGCAGCACATATGTTGGCCTCTCACACTCGGGTCCTTACACCCGCTTCAGACTGTGCGGCGTCATCTGATCCCTTATCGCATGCCACGGCCATGAAGCCGCACAGTCCGAAGAAGGCGGAAGGAGAGGAGGGACAGGCGAACTGATGCACTGATCCTGCCCATCAATCACACCCTCGCAGTCCCAATAAATAAGACACCGAGGGGCGTTGTGTGGGTCAGGGCGGCCGCAGAGGCGCAGGCAGCCAAACAATGATGCCAGAAGACGGGCAGCGCTACCAAGGGGGTTGCAGCGTGTCATTACAAAGGAAAGTCACACCACCGGGACGGTTAAATGGTCACACAGAGGACACATTTCAGACGTGTTTTCAGTTCCACATGTGCGAGGAGAATACGTTTCTGAGCCACCTTGCACACATGCAGCATTACCGCTGTACAAGGTGGCTGGATAACGTAAAAACGCCTGGGGGAGGGGGGACAGGTTCCCTTCAATTTCAGTTCTTGTGTCTGCGTGGCTTTTGCAGGACACGTTGCCGGCTGCACAGCAGGGGAACAGCTGGCGGTGCTGGACCCCACTGACACATTGGCTGGTGTTTTTCTCTGTGCAGCTAGCACATCTGGGCCCCAACTGGCGGTGTGTTAGAGCCCAGGGTCAGCAGGAGGAGGAGCAGGAGGAGGAGGAGCAGGGGGAGGGGAGTGTAGGCCGAAGCCTGCACTGGCGGCAGCTTTGGGTCTGTTGTGTCTGCGTGGCTTTTGCAGGACACGTTGCCGGCTACACAGCAGGGGAACAGCTGGCGGTGCTGGACCCCACTGACACATTGGCGAGGTGTTTGGCTCTGTGCAGCCAGCACTTCCGGACAGCAACTAGCGTTGTTGGAGCCCGGGCTCTGCAGGTGGAGCAGAGTGTAGGCCGAAGCCTAATTGAACCGATTTCAAAAGTCACCTTTAACCCCCCCTCAGGGGTTACAAAGTAGAAGAGCCACAGCTTATGCAGCAGCAGTGCTGCGCAAGTCAAAGGTTGCTCTTGTAATTTTTCTCCTTGCACACGCTGAATGGAACACGTATAACATTCAGCCCTTTATACAGTCAAACTGTGTAATGGAGGCGAGAGTTCCCTTTGTAATGAGACGCAGCACAGGTGTCAAGAATCCCACCTTGGTGCTGGGTGCAGCCTCCCGAGCGTTGTTATTTGCTGTACAGGAGTCTGCGCTGTCGTGTTATCCCCTGGCCTAGCGCCGTTAGCGCTGCCCATCTTCTGGCATCATGTAATGTCGGCCGGTGCGGTTCGCGATGCCCATGAATCCCAGCCCCGCAGTGTCTTAACATTGTTAAAACACTGCGGGGCTGGGATTCAGGGCCTGGCGCAGCACATATGTTGGCCTCTCACACTCGGGTCCTTACACCCGCTTCAGACTGTGCGGCGTCATCTGATCCCTTATCGCATGCCACGGCCATGAAGCCGCACAGTCCGAAGAAGGCGGAAGGAGAGGAAGGACAGGCGAACTGATGCACTGATCCTGCCCATCAATCACACCCTCGCAGTCCCAATAAATAAGACACCGAGGGGCGTTGTGTGGGTCAGGGCGGCCGCAGAGGCGCAGGCAGCCAAACAATGATGCCAGAAGACGGGCAGCGCTACCAAGGGGGTTGTTGCGTGTGTCAATACAAAGTCAAATCACACCTGAGGGACGTTTTAATGGTCACAGAGGACACATTTTAGACGTGTTCACTTCAACATGGGCAAGGAGAATAAGTTTCTGAGCCACCTTGAACACATGCAGCATTACTGCTGTTCAAGGTAGCTGTAAAACATAGAAACACCTGGGGGAGGGGGGACAGGTTCCCTTCAATTTCAGTTCTTGTGTCTGCGTGGCGGTCGCAGGACACGTTGCCGGCTACACAGCAGGGGAACAGCTGGCGGTGCTGAACCCCACTGACACATTGGCTGGTGTTTTTCTCTGTGCAGCTAGCACATCTGGGCAAAAACTGGCGGTGTTAGAGCCCAGGGTCAGCAGGAGGAGCAGGGGGAGCGGAGTGTAGGCCGAAGCCTGCACTCAAGCAAGTTGAAAGGAAACCTTTAACCCCCCCCCCCCCCCCAGGCGTTTGTAGCTGAAAGAGCCATTGTGTACAGCACTAATGCTGGAAAAGGTAAACTTAGCTCTTTTAATTATGGTCCTTGTACATGCGGAACCTAACATTTATGAAATGTGTCTCCTCACAGCGTTAAACCGTCCGGTAGGTGGAACTTTCCTTTGTCGTGTGACGCAGCACAGCCATCATTTTTACCCCCTTGGCGCCGTGCGCCGCCTCCTCAGCGTTGTTTGAATCTGTCCCGGAGCCTGCGCTGTTAGGTTAGCCCTTGGCCATGCACACATGTTGCGCTGCCCGTCTTCTGACCTCATTTGGTGTCAGGCTGGCTGCGCCTGTGCGGGTGCGCTGGCCGAGATCCCGCCTCGCAGTGTCGTCTAATGTAATCCCACCGCGGGCCTGTGATCCGTGCCCGTGCGCAGTGCATATCCTCTCCTCTCACTCCCCTCCCTACGGCTTTTTCAGACTGTGCGGTGTCACGGCCGTGGCATGCTATTAGGGACCAGCTGACATCGCACAGTCTGAAGAAGCCGTAGGGAGGGGAGTGAGAGGAGAGGATATGCACTGCGCACGGGCACGGATCACAGGCCCGCGGTGGGATTACATTAGACGACACTGCGAGGCGGGATCTCGGCCAGCGCACCCGCACAGGCGCAGCCAGCCTGACACCAAATGAGGTCAGAAGACGGGCAGCGCAACATGTGTGCATGGCCAAGGGCTAACCTAACAGCGCAGGCTCCGGGACAGATTCAAACAACGCTGAGGAGGGGGCGCACGGCGCCAAGGGGGTAAAAATGATGGCTGTGCTGCGTCACACGACAAAGGAAAGTTCCACCTACTGGACGGTTTAACGCTGTGTGGGGACACATTTCATAAGTGTTAGGTTCAGCATGTGCAAGGAGCATCACGAAAAGAGGCACTTTTTCCCTTTGCATCATTACTGCTGCACAAGGTGGCTCCTTCAGTAACAAACGCCTGGGGGGGGGGGGGGGGGGTCAGGTTCCCTTACATTTAACTTGTTGTGTCTGCGTGGCGGTCGCAGTACACGTTGCCGTATACACAGCAGGGGAACAGCTGGCGGTGCTGAACCCCACTAACACATTGGCGAGGTGTTTGGCTCTGTGCGTACAGCACTTCTGGACGGCAACTAGCGGTGTTGGAGCCCAGGGACAGGTGGAGGAGGAGGAGGTTGGAGGAGGTTGGAGGAGGTAGGAGGGATTGCCACACACACAGCAGGGGAACAGCTGACGTTACTGAACCCCAATAACAGAGGAGGGACTGTTGACTGTGCGTACAGCACTTCTGGATGGCAACTGGCGGTGTTGGAGCCCAGGGACAGGTGGAGGAGGAGGAGGTTGGAGGAGGTTGGAGGGATTGCCACACACACAGCAGGGGAACAGCTGACGTTACTGAACCCCAATAACAGAGGAGGGACTGTTGACTGTGCGTACAGCACTTCTGGACGGCAACTGGCGGTGTTGGAGCCCAGGGACAGGTGGAGGAGGAGGAGGTTGGAGGAGGTTGGAGGGATTGCCACACACACAGCAGGGGAACAGCTGACGTTACTGAACCCCAATAACAGAGGAGGGACTGTTGACTGTGCGTACAGCACTTCTGGACGGCAACTGGCGGTGTTGGAGCCCAGGGACAGGTGGAGGAGGAGGAGGTTGGAGGAGGTAGGAGGGATTGCCACACACACAGCAGGGGAACAGCTGACGTTACTGAACCCCAATAACAGAGGAGGGACTGTTGACTGTGCGTACAGCACTTCTGGACGGCAACTGGCGGTGTTGGAGCCCAGGGACAGGTGGAGGAGGAGGAGGTTGGAGGAGGTAGGAGGGATTGCCACACACACAGCAGGGGAACAGCTGACGTTACTGAACCCCAATAACAGAGGAGGGACTGTTGACTGTGCGTACAGCACTTCTGGACGGCAACTGGCGGTGTTGGAGCCCAGGGACAGGTGGAGGAGGAGGAGGTTGGAGGAGGTAGGAGGGATTGCCACACACACAGCAGGGGAACAGCTGACGTTACTGAACCCCAATAACAGAGGAGGGACTGTTGACTGTGCGTACAGCACTTCTGGACGGCAACTGGCGGTGTTGGAGCCCAGGGACAGGTGGAGGAGGAGGAGGTTGGAGGAGGTAGGAGGGATTGCCACACACACAGCAGGGGAACAGCTGACGTTACTGAACCCCAATAACAGAGGAGGGACTGTTGACTGTGCGTACAGCACTTCTGGACGGCAACTGGCGGTGTTGGAGCCCAGGGACAGGTGGAGGAGGAGGAGGTTGGAGGAGGTAGGAGGGATTGCCACACACACAGCAGGGGAACAGCTGATGTTACTGAACCCCAATAACAGAGGAGGGACTGTTGACTGTGCGTACAGCACTTCTGGATGGCAACTGGCGGTGTTGGAGCCCAGGGACAGGTGGAGGAGGAGGAGGTTGGAGGAGGTTGGAGGAGGTAGGAGGGATTGCCACACACACAGCAGGGGAACAGCTGACGTTACTGAACCCCAATAACAGAGGAGGGACTGTTGACTGTGCGTACAGCACTTCTGGACGTCAACTGGCGGTGTTGGAGCCCAGGGACAGGTGGAGGAGGAGGAGGTTGGAGGAGGTAGGAGGGATTGCCACACACACAGCAGGGGAACAGCTGACGTTACTGAACCCCAATAACAGAGGAGGGACTGTTGACTGTGCGTACAGCACTTCTGGACGGCAACTGGCGGTGTTGGAGCCCAGGGACAGGTGGAGGAGGAGGAGGTTGGAGGAGGTAGGAGGGATTGCCACACACACAGCAGGGGAACAGCTGACGTTACTGAACCCCAATAACAGAGGAGGGACTGTTGACTGTGCGTACAGCACTTCTGGACGGCAACTGGCGGTGTTGGAGCCCAGGGACAGGTGGAGGAGGAGGAGGTTGGAGGAGGTAGGAGGGATTGCCACACACACAGCAGGGGAACAGCTGACGTTACTGAACCCCAATAACAGAGGAGGGACTGTTGACTGTGCGTACAGCACTTCTGGACGGCAACTGGCGGTGTTGGAGCCCAGGGACAGGTGGAGGAGGAGGAGGTTGGAGGAGGTTGGAGGAGGTAGGAGGGATTGCCACACACACAGCAGGGGAACAGCTGACGTTACTGAACCCCAATAACAGAGGAGGGACTGTTGACTGTGCGTACAGCACTTCTGGACGGCAACTGGCGGTGTTGGAGCCCAGGGACAGGTGGAGGAGGAGGAGGTTGGAGGAGGTTGGAGGAGGTAGGAGGGATTGCCACACACACAGCAGGGGAACAGCTGACGTTACTGAACCCCAATAACAGAGGAGGGACTGTTGACTGTGCGTACAGCACTTCTGGACGGCAACTGGCGGTGTTGGAGCCCAGGGACAGGTGGAGGAGGAGGAGGTTGGAGGAGGTAGGAGGGATTGCCACACACACAGCAGGGGAACAGCTGACGTTACTGAACCCCAATAACAGAGGAGCGACTGTTGACTGTGCGTACAGCACTTCTGGACGGCAACTAGCGGTGTTGGAGCCCAGGGGCAGGTGGAAAAGCAGAGGAACACAATGTAGGCCGAAGCCTGAGAAAGTCGAAAGGGAACCTTTAACCCCCCCCCCAAGGCGTTTGTAGCTGAAAGAGCCAGCTTGTGCAGCACAAAAGATGCAAAAGGAAAAGGTGGCTCTTTTCATCATGCTCCTTGCAAACACAGAACTAAACACTTATAAAATGTGTCCCCTGAAGCCGTGAAACCGTCCCGGAGGTGGGACTTTCCTTCGTAATATGACGCAGCACAGCCATCATTACTACCCCCCCGCCGCCGTGCCCCGGCTCCTCAGCGTTGTTTGATTCCGTCCCGGAGCCTGCGCTGTTATGTTATCCTGTGGCCAGGCACACTTAGCGCTGCCCATCTTCTGACATCATTTGGTGTCAGGCTGGCTGCGCCTGTGCGGCCGCGCTGGCCGAGAGCCCGCCTCGCAGTGTCTTCTGATGTAATCCCACTGGGGGCCTGGGATCCATGGCCATGCGCAGTGCATATCCTCGCCTCTCACTCCCCTCCCTACGGCTTCTTTTCCAGACTGTGCGGTGTCACGGCCGTGGCATGCTATTAGGGACCAGCTGACACCGAACAGTCTGAAGAAGCCATAGGGAGATGAGTGAGAGGTGGAGGTTCAGATATGCACTGCGCATGTCCATAGATCCCAGGCCCCCAGTGGGATTAAATCAGAAGACACTGCGAGGCGGGCTCTCGGCCAGCGTGGCCGCACAGGCGCAGCCAGCCTGACACCAAATGATGCCAGAAGACGGGCAGCGCTAAGTGTGCCTGGCCACGGGATAACATAACAGCGCAGGCTCCGGGACGGAATCAAACAACGCTGAGGAGCCGGGGCGCGGCGCCGGGGGGGTAGGAATGACGGCTGTGCTGCGTCATATTACGAAGGAAAGTCCCACCTCCGGGACGGTTTTACGGTATCAGTGGACACATTTTATAAGTGTTAAGTTTTGCGTGTGCAAGGAGCAAAACCAAAATAGCTACCTTTTTCCTTGTGCAGCATTACTGCTGCACAAGGTGGCTCTTTCAGTAACAAACGCCTTGGGGGGGGGGGGGACAGATTCCCTTACATTTCAGTTGTTGTGTCAGCGTGGCGGTCGCATGACACATTGCCGGCTACACAGCTGGGGATCAGCTGACGTTACTGAAACCCAATAACACTGGGTCGTATGTTTTGACTGTGCAGACGGCACGTCTGAGCCTCAACTGGCGGTGTTGGAGCCCAGGAATTTAAGTTCAGGTGGTAGAAAGATGAACACAACAGGAGACCTGGATAACGTATACAGTGACCTAATTATTTAATCAGGAGGAGGAGTGGCAAATTCCTGCGAGATCCAGGCCTTGTTCATTTTCAGGAAAGTAAGCCGGTCAACGTTATCGGAGGATAGTCGCATGCGACGGTCAGTTAGTACACCACCTGCAGCACTAAAGACACGTTCCGATAATACACTGGCCGCAGGGCAAGACAGCACCTCCAATGCATACTGGCTTAGCTCTGGCCATGTATCCAGCTTTGAGACCCAAAACTTGAAAGGGGAAGAGCCGTCTGGGAGTACAGCAAGAGGGCAAGACATGTAGTCTGTCACCATCTGACGGAACCGTTGCCTCCTGCTGACTGGAGCCGTCTGTGATGGTGTAGACTTTTGTGGGGGGCACACAAAACTGTGCCACAGTTGGGCCATACTGGTCTTGCCTTGGGCAGAGGCACTGCTTCTGCTCCCTCTTTGTGCAGAGCCTCCACCACTGCCTGGACGCACTGAGCTGCTTTGGAATGCAGTAGCAGCACTTCTCTCAGTTGGAATGGAGAAGATGATGGAACTGACCAGTGTGTCTTGGTACTCCCGCATTTTTCGCTCCCGGTTCAACGGTGTGATGAGGCTTTCTACGTTGTCCCGGTAGCGAGGATCGAGGAGGGTGAACACCCAATAATCAGACATGTTGAGAATGTGGTCGATGCGGCGGTCGTTTCTCAGGCACTGCAGCATGTAATCCACCATGTGCTGCAGACTGCCAACTGCCCAAGAAACGCTGTCCCCAGCTGGAGGCGTGATCTCTGCCCGCTCGTCATCACCCCACCCTCGCTGTACACACTGAGTACTGGACAATTCGGGAACTCCCTCCTCTGGACGGATGTCTTCCTCCTCCATTGACTCCTCCTCATCCTCCTCACAAACTGTCCCCTGCCTACGCGTTTGTGAGGAACCACGTGGCGCTGACTGTCCAGAAGATGATGGAAGTGGTGAATCCTCATCCTCCACCTCTTCCACAACATCATCCCTTAGCGCTTGCAGTGATTTTTCAAGCAGGCAGATAAGGGGGACAGTCATGCTGACTAGTGCATCATCTGCACTCGCCATCCGCGTGGAATAATCAAAGGGACGCAAAACCTGGCAGACATCCTTCATAGTGGCCCACTCTGTGGTTGTGAAGTCTGTACGGCGCTGACTGCGACTTTTTTGCGCCTGATACAGCTGGTACTCCATTACAGCTTGCTGCTGCTCACACAACCGCTCCAACATATGTAACGTGGAATTCCACCTGGTAGGTAGGTCACATATGATGCGATGTTCCGGCAGGCGGTGTCGGCGCTGCAGAGCCGCAATGCGCGCTTTTGCCGTGCTGGAACGCCGCAAGTGAGCACACTCTAGGCGGACCTTGTGCAGCAGTGCATCAAGATCCGGATAGTCCCTCAAAAAACTCTGCACGACCAAATTGAGCACATGTGCCAGACATGGGATGTGAGTGAGGTTGCCGAGGCCCAGGGCTGCCACCAGATTTCGGCCATTATCACACACTACCATGCCTGGCTGGAGATTCGCTGGCTCAAACCACACATCGCTCTCCTGCTTGATGGCATTCCAGAGCTCCTGCGCTGTGTGGCTACGATTCCCCAAAAAAATTAATTTCAAGACGGCCTGTTGACGTTTGGCCACGGCTGTGCTCATGTCGGTCGTAACAGGTACACGTTCATCACGGGTCCATGTGGAGGTGGACTGTGACGGCTCCTGCAGCGATGATTCTGAGGAACTGGTGTAAGAGGAGGAGTCAATGCGTACAGAATGGATTCCTGCAATCCTTGGAGTGGGCAGGACACGTCCTGCGCCACTCGCACGGTCTGTACCCGGCTCAACTACATTAACCCAATGGGCAGTGAGGGAAAGGTATCGCCCCTGTCCATGTTGACTGGTCCACGCATCGGTGGTGAGGTGGACCTTGCTACTGACGGCGTTCAGTAGCGCGTGTTTTATGTGTCCCTCAACATGCTTGTGCAGGGCAGGGACGGCTTGCCTGCTGAAGTAAAAGCGGCTGGGCACACTGTACTGTGGGACTGCCAATGACATCAAGTCACGGAAGCTGTCAGTCTCCACCAGCCTGAATGACAGCATTTCCAGTGACAGAAGTTTGGCAATGCCTGCAGTCAGAGCCTGTGCTCGTGGGTGGTTTGACGAGAAAGGCCGCCTTTTCTCCCATGCCTGTACTACCGATGGCTGTAGACTGGGCTGGGAGTGTGTGGTTGACTGGGAAAGTGGTGCTGCGGGTGGAATGACAGCGGGTCTCTGGACAACAGGGCCAGAGGTTCTTCCACGGCGATCCTGGGAGGAAGCCGAACCAGCTGCGTGTGAGCTAGAGGAAGAGGCAACACGAGCTGAAGAGGTGGTAGCTGCCGCTGTTGGTTGGCCTAGCTCTTCAGTGTGTTTGTCTAACTCCGCCGGGTGCCTGTTGCGCACATGTTTCCACATGTTGGAGGTATTGAGGTTGGCGACTTTTTGACCTCTTTTGATTTTTTGATGACACACCTTGCATCTGACATAGCAAATGTCATCTGCAACTGTGTCAAAAAAGGACCAGGCACTGCAAGTCTTGGGAGCCCCCCTTTTGACTTTTGGAAGAGACATGCTCCTTACGGGTGCCAAAGCGGAGGCTGCAGGATCCGCAGTCTTCCCCCTCCCTCTCCCTCTTTGGGCCGTACGGGGAATCTCTTCCTCAGAGCTGCTCCCACCACCTTCCTGTCCCTGACGCCAAGATGGGTCAAGGACCTCATCATCTACACTACCCTCTGCCCCCAACTGCTCCTCCTGGGTAGTCTCAGCAGCAGAGCACGCACCAGTAAGTGGCACCTGAGTGTCATCATCAGCTGATGCGGCCTGCGAGGTGGTGACCGGAGCCACTGGCCCACCCGCCTCTTCAGAGGAAGACAGAAAAAGCGGTTGGGCATCACTGCACCCTGCCTCTTCTTCCATTTCTCCAATGCTGCTTGGCTGGCCCCCTGTTTCCAAGCCAAGAGATGATTCAGAGAACAGAAGTAGAGACTGCTCCTGTCCTGGGATCTCTGTCTGCCTGGGCAATTTTGCAGGTGGTGAAGAGACAGATGGCTGCTCTCCAGTGCTCTGTGTCTGAGAGGATGTGGCACTAATGGAAGTTGATGCATTAGCTGCCATCCATCCCACAACGGCTTCAATTTGGTCTTGACGCAGCAGCGGTGTACGGCGCTCGGCGACAAAGCTGCGCATGAACGACTGTTCCCTTGTGAAAGTGGGTGCTGATGACTCACCGGTGCCCGCAGCAGGCACAGAATCCCCACGTCCCCTCCCTGCTCCGCGCCCACGCCCACGCCCACGTGCCTTACTCACTGCCTTCTTCATCTTGGTTGACTGATAAAGATAAGCAGAAAAGTACTAACGGCTTTGTGTGCTTATTCCTGAGCAACTCCTCCTAACAGGTATAAGACACACTAATTTTCTAAAGTGTGGACTAGACTTGAATATGAGCTAATGTGGCCTACACAAATGTAAAGTGGTGTAACTGGTGTGTTTGGTGAACTTTATTATTTATTTATTTTTTTGGGGCTGAACTGACAACGGATAGAGCTGCAGTCACACGGAGACCGTGCAGACAGACGTAAACGGCGCTGCAAGGCCCAAAAACCCTCCTCTACTTTATCCTATGTAGTGTTTTTCCACAAATTAGCTGGAGACGGGTGGAAAGACACTAATAGGATTTTTTTAAATTAATTAGCAGCAGACTACACTACTTGAAAACAAAATGAAAATTGATTTGGCGGTATGACGCAGTGAACAACCCTGAGCTGGAGACAACCAAGCTACGGCTGCTCACAGACTACAGGGCGAGCTGCAGTCACACGGAGACCGTGCAGACAGCCGTAAACGGCGCTGCAAGGCCCAAAAACCCTCCTCTACTTTATCCTATGTAGTGTTTTTCCACAAATTAGCTGGAGACGGGTGGAAAGACACTAATAGGATTTTTTTAAATTAATTAGCAGCAGACTACACTACTTGAAAACAAAATGAAAATTGATTTGGCGGTATGACGCAGTGAACAACCCTGAGCTGGAGACAACCAAGCTACGGCTGCTCACAGACTACAGGGCGAGCTGCAGTCACACGGAGACTGTGCAGACAGCCGTAAACGGCGCTGCAAGGCCCAAAAACCCTCCTCTACTTTATCCTATGTAGTGTTTTTCCACAAATTAGCTGGAGACGGGTGGAAAGACACTAATAGGAATTTTTGGAAAAAATGTGCAGCAGCCTGCACTACTTCAAAAAAAAAAAAAAAAAGGACAGTATGAGGCAATGAACCACCCTCCCTGAACTGAATACAACCAGCTATGGATGGCCTATGTGGCTGCACTCAGACTAGAGAGTGGGCTGCACTCACACACACACACAGAGAGACCTTGCAGATCGCTGTGAAAACAGCGCTACAAGGCAAAAGGAAGGTGATTAGTAGGTGAACACAGCGGTTGCTAAATTAGCCTTTGGAAAGCACAAAGAAGCAAATCGCTATCTCTAAACTGTCCCTCAGTCAGCAAACAGCGTCCTGTCACTAACTGAATTCACAGCAGAGTGATCGCAAAATGGCGCCAGCGACTTTTAAACTGCATCATGACATCATTTAAGCAGCCAATCACAGCCTTGCCAGTAGTTTCATGCCCTCCATGCTAAACAGGATGTGCCCACACTTGGAATCTTTCTCATTGGCTGAATTTCTGAATTTTGAATCATGGAACTTCCGATTCCGGTATCCGATACGCGCCAAGTATCGGAATCCCGGTATCGGAATTCCGATACCGCAAGTATCGGCCGATACCCGATACTTGCGGTATCGGAATGCTCAACACTAATAGAGAGTATTATCTCACTAATTAAATGACTACCGGCAATTTAAGAATGTTAACTTCCATAGCATTGCATGTCTGTTAAATTATTTTGATGGACTAAGGATGAATAATATTCAACCATATACAAACACATAGAATGTGTTTCCTCCATTCACCCATGTGGTACCTACCAAGGCTCATTAAATATATTGATGGTTGGTTAAAGACAATGCCAATAATGATTACTGTACTCTTTTGCAGTTTATTATCTAATCAACAGAGTTTCTTAATTCATTTTTCATAGATTAAGAGAACAGTCAATACTAACTCCATATTCCCATATGGTCTATATTGTGTACAGATCACATTTTCACGCAAGTCATGAAAGCAAAGAGAAACAAATAAAACAAATTAGTAAAAAATGTTAGTCGCAAAAGTATATGAACATGTTTAGCCTGGGCACACGGTGGAGATTTGTCCCTTTTTTTCTGTATAGATTTGTCACAAAAACCTGAATGATTTCCTGATTCCAGCAAAGTGAAAGCGCAAATTGCCTCTTCTGAGAAAAAGAGGACTTAAACTCTATAGCGCCGCCTGTTGGAAGCAGCGATCCTACAAGTCACAATCAACCCTTTAATGAGTCGTGCAATATGACTTAGGATAAAAGCCAAATCAGTATCTCAAATTGCAGACGCGGTGTTTCGGGTTGTTGGCCCTCGTCAGTGCGAAGCATGAGAACTGATTTGCAAAGTGAATGAGAATCCTGATCATGCACGTGTTGCTTATTTGTGACTTGCAGATTTGGTGCAGATTTAAATCTGCAGCATGTCAATTCTTTCAGTGTTTCTGCTGCAGATTTCACTCATACTAATAAGCATGTCAAATGCAAGTCAAAAACTCATCAAAAAGGTGGTAAAAGTGGATGTTCTTGCCAATGCATTTTTCCTGCCAAGACCTGCAGACTTAACATATGCACATACCCTTAGGATTAGCATAAAATCTGAAGGTGAAATAAGATTTCACAATCAGGTGTGTGTGGACAACTTTTTAATTTAAAGAACAGGGATCTATCAATTTCTGATCTACACTGTACATCTCTATGGAAGTATGTGAACAAAGGAGATATCCAAGGGCCTCAGAAGAAGAGTTTTTTATGCTCATCAGGCTGGAAAGGGTTATTAAACCACCACTAAACAGTTTGGACTTCAATAATCCTCAGTCAGACAAATTGTGATTGAATGCCAGATATTCAAGACTATTATTACCATCCAAAGGAGTAGTTGACCAACAAAAAACATTCCAAAAGCAAGATGTATAAACGTCAGCAAAGCTACAAAGGAACCCAAGGTAACCTCTAAACAACTAAAGGCCTCTCTCATAGTAGCTAATGTTACAATGTGTAAACCACTGCTTAGACAGCAGAAGGTCATGGCTGATATACAGGCTAGTTTAGGCGGGCACGGCTGATATACTGGCAGGCAGGTGCTGATGGGCATAGCTGATATACAGGTGTAGGTAGGAGCCAGTTCAGATTTAAGGGACAGAAACAGTTTCGGGAAGGACTGGGTCACCGGCAGGTACGACTGATATACAGGAATGAACCCAGTTCAGATTTGATGGACTGAAACAGTTTCAGGAGGGACTGGGCCACTTTGAGGTATTACTGGAACAGGTAGGACCCAGTTCAGACTGGATGGACAAGAACAGTTTCAGTAAGCACTGAGTCACAGGTAGTTAAGACTGGAATATAGGAACGGGAAGGGTCCAGTTCAGACTGGAAAGACAAAGAACTGCAGAGGCGGACAAGCAAGGAACTATAGATATAGACAAGCGAGGAATCGCAGATGCCCACCAGGCAGGGAACCGCAGATGTGACCAGGCAGAGAACCAATGATGTGTCCAGGCAGCAAACTGCAGATACAGCCAGGCAGGGAATCACAGTTGCAGACAAGCAGGAAACCGCAGATGCGGACAGGGAGAGAACCACAGATGCGGACAAGGAGGGAACGGCACATGCGATCAAGCAGAAAACCGCAGATGTGGACAAGTATGCAACCGGAGGTTCCCACAGGACACACAGGAGCAGGTTCACATAGAACAGAAAGGGTAAAGATAGGTACAGACAGAACAGACTGGACCAAGTTCACACAGGATGAACATAAGGACAACTACATACCGGTCAGACAATCAGACGAAGCCAGATTCACACAGGGTGTTTACTATGAAGTAGCAAGTGTACGGACAGATCACTAATGTTGTACAGTGACAACAGAATAGAGATAGGTACTGATTCAGACACTGCAAGTTAGCAATAAGTACTGGTTCATACATTGCAAGTTTTAGAGATAGGTATTGCTTCAGACACACTAGGTTTTAGAAATAGGCACAGGTTCAGACACAGCGGGTTTGCAAAAGAAAGATCCAGATTAGATACAAACAGGTTCAGTGTTAGGTCCTAATTCAGACAAGGCCACATACAGGCACAGGTTAAGGGTTCAGTTCTGGGTTTCCAGCCCCTAGGGTGGTAGAAACAGGAAAGATCAGATACAGGTACAGATTCAGGGTTCTGGCTTGGGTATTCAGACCTAGGAAAACAGGTTTAGGCAAGACCAGAAACAGGACACGACCTGTCAGAGAAGTTGTACACACACTCTGAAAGAGAATCTTGCTCAGGCACCTCCCAACAGGTGGAGGTGCCTTAAGTACTAAGTGCATGCCAGCAATAGGATGAGGACAAATTAAGGGCACACGCACAGTCTCTTTAAGAATCAGGAAGTTCCCACTTGTGCTCCCTAAGCATGTACAGCATGCAGAGGACAAGGAGCTTACTGCCCAGCCTGGTGTGTGGGGAGTATATCGGCGACCCTGCATGGTGGGGGATGGGAAGACATTCAGAGACGCAAGTAGTGGTGTTCCACAATGCCAGAATTGTTATTATGTTTTCACAATTTCACCACTCCTAGTTTTTTTTACCATTTTCCAGTATACTATGTAGTAAGATGAATGGTGTTAATCAAAGGGATAACTTTTACCCTAAAAAATGCCCTCATAGTCTATATGGACAGGAAAGTAAAAAAGTTACAACACACGTTTATGAAAGTATATCATGGCAAGAACAAAGGAGAATCGTGAGGACTTCAGAAGAAGGGTTGTTAATTCTCATCAGACAGGGGAATATTGCAAACCATATCTAAAGAATTTGGACTCTACCTATCCACACACAGTCAGACAAATTGGAAATTTGTTCAGAAGTGGCTAAACCTAAAAGATAAATCCAAAACAAGATGTATAATAGTATGTGAGATAGCAAAGAAATCCAAAATAACCTTTAATTCTAAGCAATTAAAGGCCTCACTCTCATTAGTTAATGATTCTACATATCAGGAGAGGAGTTAACTCCTAACATACAAGCTACCCCTCTCCAGCTCACTAATTTCTATGCAGCAGTTATCTGCTCACCTCTCTCCCACTCCCTTTCAGCTCCTGATGAGATGATTTTATCAGGGTTGTAGAATCACAATCCCATCACTCTCCTCATGTGCCCCAAAAGTGGCAGTTTACAGAGCAGTTTTCCTAATCCCAGCTCTCACTTAAGGTACCTTCACACGAAGCGACGCTGCAGCGATAGCGACAATGATGCCGATCGCTGCAGCGTCGCTGTTTGATCACTGGGGAGCTGTCACACAGACCGCTCTCCAGCGACCAACGATGCCGAGGTCCCCGGGTAACCAGGGTAAACATCGGGTTGCTAAGCACAGGGCCGCGCTTAGTAACCCGATGTTTACCCTGGTTACCAGCGTAAAAGTAAAAAAAACAAACACTACATGCTCACCTGCGCGTCCCCCAGCGTCTGCTTCCTGACACTGACTGAGCTCCGGCCCTAACAGCACAGCGGTGACGTCACCGCTGTGCTTTCACTTTCACTTTAGGGCCGGCGCTCAGTCAGTGTCAGGAAGCAGACGCTGGGGGACGCGCAGGTGAGTATGTACTGTTTTTTTTTTTTACTTTTACGCTGGTAACCAGGGTAAACATCGGGTTACTAAGCGCGGCCCTGCGCTTGGTAACCCGATGTTTACCCTGGTTACCAGTGTAAAACATCGCTGGTATCGTTGCTTTTGCTTTCAAACACAACGATACACGGCGATCGGACGACCAAATAAAGTTCTGGACTTTATTCAGCGACCAGCGACATCACAGCAGGATCCTGATCGCTGCTGCGTGTCAAACTAAACGATATCGCTAGCGAGGACGCTGCAACGTCACGGATCGCTAGCGATATCGTTACAAAGTCGTTTCGTGTGAAGGTACCTTTACCTAAGCTGTGTGTTTGTTCAAAGATCCTGTTATCTCTATCTGCAAATATAGTGATAACAGTTTATACTGAGAACAAACGCTGAGAGACTCTTAGGGTCCCTTTATATGGGCTGAATGGCAGCACAATATGACCACCAATCGATAAACTTTTACCTATTGGCGGCAATTTGAATGACTTTGCACAGATAGAGATGGGCGAACCCAAACAATACATTTTGGGGCCGATGCCAGGCACTTAGCGTCTGTGCACAGATTCTATACACAAACTTCTCCCAGAGGTCAATGTTACTGTTCGGGTTTGTCAGCCCGAACAAAGGCTGCAGTGCAGCAAATCAAAAAGATTTACATGTGTTGGTACTTCCGGCCCCATCAAAGCCATGTCAACTATTGGACTGGCTGTGTTTGGCCAGCGAACCATGTAAAAAAATAAATAAAGATGTGAGATCTCCTTTATTCTTGATAACTAGCTCAGGTAAAGCCCACTGCTACCCCAGAAAAGGCGCATCCATTAGATGCAATTCTGGCACTTTGCTCAGTTCTTCCCACTTGCCCTGGTGCGTTGGCGAGTGGGATAATAGTTTTGGGGTTGATGTCAGCTACTTTATGTTCGCTGACATCAAGCCCAGGGGTAAGTAATGGAGAGAATCTATCAGACATCTCATTACAAACCTTGTAGTGAAAATGAATAAAGACACACAGAAAAATGTCCTTTAACTGAACAAAACACTCACTGACAAATTGCCTCCTTTACCCATTTATTAACTTAAAAATAAGAAAATAAACTTTATGCTTTCCACTGTCCACCGATAATCCATAATACCCATTATACTGATGTCCCACTGTGATCCCCAATTCTGCTACATTTGGTTGCATTGCTGAGCGGTGACAAGCAGCTCATACTGAGCTGAGCGTGAGAACATGCCTGTGTATAGCTGGCGTTGATGCCATTAAGGTTACCGCCGGTCACACGCAGCTGCGTTCTCACACTCAGCTCCGTGTGATTTGGCTGTCTTGTTGAGCAGTAACATTACTAATGTTGCCTCTCAGTAATGCAACCAGATGTAGCAGAGTTGGGGATCATCGTGGGACATCAGCATTATCGATAATCAGTGGACAGGTAAACATTACTTTGATTTTTTATTTTTATGTTAATAAGTGGGAAAAAGAGGGTCATTTTTGAGGAGTGCTTTCTTCAAATTAAAGGACATATTTCTCTGTGTGTCTTTATTACTTTTTACTTACTGGGTTACTAATGGGGTGACTGATAGATGCCTCTTCATTGCTAACCCCTGGGCTTGAGTCAGCTGACATTACAAAGCTGACATCAATCCCAAAATGTTACCATGCTTGCCAATGCACTAGGGCAAGCGGAAAGAGCCGGGCAAAGCTCCAGAATTCTATAGATGCCTCTCCATTACTATTTTCTGGGCTTGATGTCAGCGGACATAAAACAGCTGACATCAACCCCAAAACTATTTCCCCACTTGCCAACGCACCAGGGCAAGTGGGAAGAGCTGAGGCTAAGCGCCAGAATTGACGCATCTAATGGATGCGCCATATCTGGGGCAACTGAAAAGTGCTGTTATTAGTCTGGGAGGAGACTAATATCCATGGCCCATTCCCAGCCTATTAATATCAGCCCGCAGCTGTATGTTTAGCCTTTGCTGGTTATTAAATATAAGGTGAACCCGATGTCATTTTTTGGGGGTCCCCCAATTGTAATAACAAGTAAAGGCTGCACAGACAACTATGAGCTAATACTGTATTAATAGGCTGGGAACCTTTATGGATATTGCCCCCTTTTCAGAAAAATAATGGTATCCTCCAGCTGTCAGCTTTCCCTGAGCTGGTTAGTAAAAATAATGGGACCCCATGATATTTTTTCTTTTATTTATTAGTTAAATAGATGTAGTGTAATATACACATGCACTACGCTAATAATCTCACTGACATATTTATTATTATTGACAGATATTCACTGGTGAATACTCTTATCAGCATATGACTGCTCTCGCTACAGTACTCATCATCAGCCGACACCTGACGAGCGGTAACCTTTTCATCACTGGTCACAGCAGCTGGCTTACACCCTGTCATTTGTGTGACAGCATGGGAACTGTAGTGCTGCGATCGGCGGTAACGTGTAAGGTTACCGTCGATCAGAGCTTTTGTTTCCCTCGCTGTCACACAGATGACATTCGAATATTTCAGGCCCCCCATTCATTTGTATGGGTTCCATGTTTGGGTTCGAGATCAGGTACCATTCTGGATCCCGAACCAAACTTTAAAAAAAAATTTCAGCTGTTCCAGATGGACCCGAACATCCATGGAACCGCCCATCCTTACAGTTAGACAAAAGTAAACGATGAGCACTAATCGGTCTAGAAGAGAATGCTCAGTGCGCTTAGGCTGCCATGGTTGTCAGCAGATGCGAGTCCTGTTTACAGAGGACAATACCCCACAGAAAATCATGATCTTTTGAAGCACAAAAGATCTCCTCAACTGACAAACTAGCATTTTGCTGTGGTGATCTACATCCTGTTTGACTCTGAGTTGCTCAAGAGCCAACTTGAGAATACCCCTTTAAGGTTGGTACTACATCTCATAATTTATAGCAGTGGTCCCCAATAAATGGTGCCCATGTAATCCCAAGATGAAGCTTCTCAACTGTTGGTAGTTCCAGAAACATCACACAATTAACGGGGTTGACTCATCTCAACAAGTCCCTTTTTTATGAAAACTTGCCTGGCGACCTGATAAATGCAGATTTTGCAGCAAATTCTGCCATGGAATTTGCAGTAAAAATTTCACCACTTTTTTCATATAATCTTATGCATCTGTAAACTGTAATATAAACTGAAGACTGATTTTGCATTGCTAATGCCAACAGAATGATAATGATAGCATCAGAACTCGCAGCTGCTATGGAGCCCATAGAACATTAGCATTCCCTCTCCCCTGTCATCATAATTTCAGTAGTATCCATATCCTCAGGATGTGGATGCCATTATATAGAATGGTGGATCTGGAAGCTAAAGGCTCCACAATCCACCATTCAGCATACGCCTGTACATCTGAGACTCAGCACACAGCAGGCACGAGGACGCCGCTACATCGCACTTGTTATGGGGAGTCCTCACACTGTACAGACCTGAGTAAGAACTAAACAATGTAGGAAAGTAGTACTTATCTATTTTTTTAAATGTCAGTACGTGTGGCAGCCAGCATGCTGAGTGAGGGGTGTGGGATCCATCATACTTAGTGAGGGGCATCAAACTATGTGAGGGATTGCGGGAGCATCTTACTGAGCTAGGGGCTATGGGGCCATCTGGCTGAGTGGGGAATGAGCTGTGGGAGCCATCACAGCAAGTGGATGTTGTGAGGGCCATTATACTGTGTAAGTTGCTGGGGGCCCTCATACAGAGTAAGGCCGGCGTCACACTCAGCATAGGGAAATACAGTCCATATTTTACATGCATAATACGCAGAAATTATCCCAAAACAGTGATCCGTATGTCATCCGTAGGCAGGGTGTGGCTGCATATTTTACACATGTAAACCTCCGTATGTAATCCTTATGGCATCCGTACAGCGATATTTTCTCGCTGGCTTGCAAAATGGACATAGAATGCATCCATGGGCTCAAATATTCGTGAAAACATATATACAGTCTATATAGATATATATAGGTCAGTGAGACACATATATATACATATATTTATATTTCATGTAGTGCTAGATAGCAGAAAAGCCGGTAATTAAATTACTATTTATATAGTAATATTTATATTATTATTGCTATCTCCTTCCCAAACCCGACATGATATGTGACATGGTTTACATACAGTAAACCTTTTCATATCCCTTTTTTTTGCATATTCCTCACTACTAATGTTAGTAGTGTGTGTGTGCAAAATTTGGGGGCTCTAGCTGTTAAAATAAAGGGTTAACTCGCGGAAAAAACTGACATGGGCTCCCGCACAATTTTCTCCGCCACAGTGTGAAAGCCAGTGACTGAGGGCAGATATTAATAGCCTAGAGAGGGACCATGGATATTGCCCCCCCCCTGGCTAAAAACATCTGCCCCCAGCCACCTCAGAAAAGGCACATCTCTAAGATGCGCCTATTCTGGCACTTAGCCTCTCTCTTCCCACTCCCCCTTAGCGGTGGGATATGGGGTAATAAAGGGTTAATGTCACCTTGCTATTGTAAGGTGACATTAAGCCAGGTTAATACTGGAGAGGCGTCAATAAGACACCTATCCATTATTAATCCTATAGTAATATAGGGTTAATAAAACACACACATTATGAAAAAAGTATTTTAATGAAATAAAGAGACAGGGTGTTGTAATAGTTTATTATACTCTTAATCCAAATGACGACCCTCGCTCTGTAAAAAAGGAAAAATAAAAAACAACAATATCCCATACCTTTCCGCCGTTACAGTAATGTCCCACGATGTACATCCATCTGAAGGGGTTAAATAATTTTACAAGCAGGAGCTCTGCTAATGCAGCTGTGCTCCTGCCTGTAAATAGTGGGGAATGAATGGAAAGCAGGGGATCGTAGCTACCTAGACTTGCGGTGCTGCGCCCCCTGCTGGCATAACCTCCTATGAACTAGAGCGTGGGAATTTTTCTAAATATTTTCTCACGTTCCAGTTCATATGAGGTTATGCCTCTATTTGATCTATTCTATTCTGTCAGTGTGATTTTACTGTACACCGCACTGAATTGCCGGCTTTTCTCTAGAACACCGGTGCGTATTCCTCGCAAGTCACACTGCGGGTCCGTGTGTAATCCGTATTTTTCTCGCCCCCATAGACTTTCATTGGCGGAATTTTTGTGCAATACGCTGACAAGCGCAGCATGCTGCGATTTTCTACGCCCGTAAAAAACACAGCTGAGAAATATACGGCAGATAGGAGCTGCCCCATTGAAAATCATTGGTCCGTGTGCAATGCGTAGTTTTTGCGCCTCTCATACGTCCGTAAAACTCGCTAGTGTGACGCCGGCCTAAGGGGCTGTCATACTGTGTGGGGTATGTGGGAGCCATGATACTTGTGTGGGGGCTATGGTGTTATCATACTGGGTGGGGTCATTTTACTAACAGGCAATAATAATAGGTGGAGGCATAATACTGTTTGTGGGGAACTATGGGAGCACCATTCTGTGGGGGAGGTACATTAGGGCCATCATGCTGTAGGGGTATAATACTGTGTTGGGAGCATCATATTATAAGTGTGGGGGACTTTGGGGAGAAAATGTTGGGGGTTTCACTGTGGGAATATCATACTCAGTGTGTGGGTGGGTGGAGTCAAGGCCATGTATGAGAATACAAAGGGGCTAAATTACTATGTATCTGCCACAATACATGCTCCTCTCTGTTTATAACAGTTGAGAGATATGACCTTTGTCAAATATGTTTTAGGGGAGGAACCCAATTAGAACTTTTGCTATGGGGCCCCTTGAGTTCTATTTACGCCCTTGGCTCATGCATTCAGTTAGGTGTTTAGCTTCTTGTGCAGTATATACTAAGTACAAGAATGCAGCAATTTGTCTTTTGTAAGAATTATCAACTCACTTACAGTTTTTAAGGTTCTAAGAGCACACTCACAAGTGTTATATATATTTTTACAAATCTCTTCAACCAAAAATCAGAACCATTCTTTTCACTAGGGTTGTTTCAAATAGGAAGGAAATGATTTCTGTAAACCCTATTCAGATGAATAAGGCTGCCCAGGAAATTTCTGAAACAAATCAGTCACAGGTGACTTTTACATTTATTCTAAATCTACAGAGAAAAAAGTTCCTTGTTGTTAACAGCAAGTTGATATCTTAAAAAACAAGATATATTAAAGAGAAGCATGGCATGCACATCCATAATCAGTTATATACCAGTCTGCAAAACAAACTTATTTTATAAAGCAACTTGCAGTAAATGCACTGCCCTCTAGTGGTAATCATGGCAAATCATGGATTTCTTTTAGTATTGCAGCGTTGCTATTGTTGTTCTGTACATGTTTGCTTTTGAAATAGCAATTCATCGCAGTTTGTCTTTATTAAACCACTAATTGTATAAGTAGAAAAGCTGAAAAAATATTTTTAGCAGTTATTATCCCTTAAAACAAGGGGGAGAGTGAAGTTTTTTAAAATAATGCTTATATTTATTATTACACTGTGTGCGTAATTAATAGACAATTTGTATTTTTAATGATTAATTTTATTATTAAATGACTACAGTGCTGTCAATCCAAAAGGTTAGTAAACTTGAGACCTGACTATGTAAGAAAGTAAAAGTAAGGTTTTGTCTCTTTTAGGAGAATATGTGTGCAGAATTATTGGGCAACTTTTAGTGAGGAAAATAATTATGCAACTAAATAAAAACAAAATTTTATCATCTCAATTGTTTATTTTCATCTGTTACAGCGAGACTAATAATCAAACAACTCAAAATGCACAAAAATACATTTTTTTTAAACTCTTTATTGAAAGATTCCACAGGATAAGATTACAAACATATAACAATGCAGTGTAAGGTCAGAATAATCCATATAGTCACCGTCCACAGAGACATAGATGTGATATCACACTTTCAATAATAGAATAAACAAGTAAAGAAAAAAACGAATCAAATGGAACATAACACTTGAAATAATGTCCATTACAAAGCAATGCACGCTCAAATCAACAGGTCCTTTATCAGAGTTCTGAACTCGTATCAGGTCAGGTTATGAAAGAAACACATTCCCTAAGTCTATATATACCATCACTTTCATGCCCTGGAAGGGATATACATCAGGGTTTGTATCGCGAGATAGATGAAGTCATGGCACTAGGAGTCAAGTGCGTTAAGGGTGAGTCACTCCACCTCTCCCAAATCTCATGGAACTTCTGGGGACATCCTCTATTTCTATATAATATGTTATCATATAGTATTGTGTCATGCACTAATGTTTTCCGCTGATTAATAGTAGGAGACTTCCCTTCCATCCATCTTAATGCTATTGCTTTTGTTACGGAACTGCAACACAGAACTAGGATAGAAGGGGGAAAAACTGACCCTGCACTGAGACTAGGCTGATACCCTACGATGGAGTGGGCGACCCATTCCTTGCGAATAGACCCACCGACGATCCTAGGTTAATCTCAGCGAAGACCTATAGATAGGGGGAAGTAAGTCCCTGAAAGATCTAAGGACTGGGTATAAAAACAGGTCACCTCCTAATAGAAAACACAGACAGCTGCAGAAACCAACTGAAAGCAGAAACTAAAGATAGCAGAACCAGAGATCCCAGAACTGCAAAATATCAAACACAGAAAGCTATCAAAGCACCTAGCCAGAACTCTATCGGATTAACACTGTTGTCCAGCAAGGAATAGCTAAGGCAACCCAGCACCAGGGGAAAAAAAACAGCAGCCAGAAAACCACAACAAGATGGCGGATGGTCAAAAACAAAACAGATTCTAACAGTACCTCCCCTTTTACGAGGATCCTCCGGATCCTCTTGGCCGAGCATTATTCGGAAATCTCCTGTGAAAAGCTTTAATCAGCCTTGAGGCAGAGATGTCCTCAGCTTTCACCCAGGAATTATCTTTGGGACCGAAACCCTTCCAGGGCACGAGATACTGCAACCTTCCTCTGTGCCACCTGGAATCTAAAATGCATGAAATCTCAAACTCGCCGTCCTCATCAACTGGGGGAACAGTCGAGATCGCCTCCTTATCTGGTGTGTAGTGTTGAGCATTCCGATACCGCAAGTATCGGGTATCGGCCGATATTTGCTGTATCGGAATTCCGATACCGAGTTCCGATATTTTTGTGATATCGGAAATCGGAATCGGAAGTTCCCAGTGTATGGTTCCCAGGGTCTGGAGGAGAGGAGACTCTCCTTCAGGCCCTGGGAGCTATATTCATGTAAAAAATAAAGAATAAAACTAAAAAATATGGATATACTCACCCGTCCGGCGGACCCTGGACCTTAGCGGTGTAACCGGCAGCCTCCGTTCCTAAGAATGCAGTGAGTGTAGGACCTGCGATGACGTCGCGGCTTGTGATTGGTCACGTGAGCGGTCACATGAGCGGTCACGCGACCAATCACAAGCCGCGCCGTCATCGAAGGTCCTTCACTCTGCATTCTTAGGAACGGAGGCTGCCGGTTACATCGCTAAGGTCCAGGGTCCGCCGGACGAGTGAGTATATCCATATTTTTTATTTTTATTCTTTATTTTTTACATGAATATGGATCCCAGGGCCTGAAGGAGAGTTTCCTCTCCTTCAGACCCTGGGAACCATCCAGGGTACCTTCCGATATTTGTGTCCCATTGACTTGTATTTGTATCGGGTATCGGTATCGGCGAGATCCGATATTTTGCCGGTATCGGCCGATCCAATCCGATACTGATACTTTCAAATATCGGAAGGTATCGCTCAACAGTACTGGTGTGTCAACTTTCTTCAGTAAAGATACATAAAAAACTGAATTAATTCTCCAGGACGAGGGGATGTCTAATCTCACCTCTACCAAGTTGACAACCTGAACCACTTTGAAGGGTTCTACAAACTTAGACCCCAGTCTTTTAGAAGGGATCTTCAAACGCAGATTCCTAGAGGACAACCAGACCATGTCCCCAACTGCAAACAACGCCTCCCTTCTTTTCTTGTCAAAATATTTCTTTGACCTCCTATTTACCTCCTTCAGATTATGGAGTACATTGGTCCAAACCCTGTCCAAATTTCCAGAAAAACTCTCCTCCTCAGGCACCGCTGCCCCAATCTTAGAAAATGGACCGAAAGATGGATGCCTCCCTGTACAGCAAAAAAAGGAGAACACTCAGCCGAGGAAGACATATGATTATTAAGAGCAAACTCAGCTAGTGGTAGATATTCAGACCACATCTCCTGATTGTCTGCTACAAAACATCTCAAAAACTGCTCGACGTCCTGGTTCTTCCTTTCGGTCTGTCCATTGGACTCTGGATGATAACCTAATGAAAATGACAAATGAACCTTTAATCTGTCACAAAAAGTACGCCAAAAGCGAGCAACAAACTGTGGTCCTCTATCGGAAACAATGTCCGTGGGAACCCCATGGAGCCTGACAATCTCTTTCACAAATGCCTTAGCTAGAGTCTTGGCGTAGGGTAATTTATTGAACGGGACCAGATGACACTTCTTACTAAACCGGTCCACAACAACCCAGATGACAGAAAAACCCTCAGAGACCGGCAGATCGGTGATAAAATCCATAGCAAGATGTGACCATGGCGAACTAGGAACCTCCTGAGGACACAGCAACCCTGCGGCCGGGGCCTGTGAGGCCTTCGGCCTAGCGTACACAGTACACTGATGCACCCACTTGATGATTTCTCTTTGCCACCCTGGCCACCAGAAACTTCGACCGATTGACTTTCTAGTTTCTGAAATCTCTGGATGACCCGCCAACCGAGACTCATGACATTCAAACAAAGCTCTCCGCAAGGCTCTAGGCACAAATAATTTACCATAGGGAGTGTTAGTTGGTGCAGAATTCTGGGCCTCTAGGATGCTAATCTCCAACTCAGAACCCAATGCTGCCACATCCACCACTCTCTGCAAAATACATTCCTCCTTCTCAGTATTAACTGCTGAAGAGAAACTACAAGACAAAGCATCCCCTTTAACATTCTTTGTCCCAGGGATATATGTTATGGAGAAATGAAACCGGGCAAAAAACAGTGCCCACCTAGCTTGACGGGCATTCAAACGTTTAGCAGCATCCCGATATATCAGATTCTTATGATCAGTAAAAACCTGTATCGGATGTCTAGCCCCCTCCAAAAAATGTCGCCAATGCTCAAACACGAGTTTAATGGCCAGCAACTCTCTGTTCCCAACATCATAGTTGAGCTCAGTCTCCGAAATTTTTTTAGAAAAGAAAACACAGGGATGCACCCCATCCTCTCCTTCCTGTAGCAGAACAGCCCCCACTCCTACTGATGAGGCATCCACCTCTACCAGAAATGGCTTGGTCTCATCTGTCTGGATCAAAAGCCTTAACAGCCTCAGAGGACCATTGAACAGTATTAGAACCCTTCTTGGTGAGATCAGTTATAGGTTTAGCGATCACAGAAAAAGTCTTTATGAATTTTCTGTAATAATTAGCAAACCCTAAAAATCTCTGAACTGACTTCAAACATTCAGGCCTAGGCCACTCCAATACCGCCTGAACCTTCACCAGGTCCATCTCATAACCATCGCTGGATATAAAGTACCCCAAAAAACTAATTTTCTGTACCGCAAACTCGCACTTCTCCAATTTAGCAAAGAGTGAGTTTTCGCTCAAAATCTGTAAGACTAGGTTAATCTCAGCAAAGACCTATAGATAGGGGGAAGGAGGTCCCTGAAAGATCTAAGGACTGGGTATAAAAACAGGTCACCTCCTAATAGAAAACACAGAGATAGTTGCAGAAACCAATTGAAAACAGAAACTAAAGATAGCAGAACCAGAGATCCCAGAACTGCACAATATCAAACACAGAAAGCTATCAAAGCACCTAGCCAGAACTCTAGTGGATTAACACTGTTGTCCAGCAAGGAATGGGAGGCAGGTGCTGGGTAATAAAGGGTGATACAATCACCTGACCTAAGGCAACCCAGCACCAGGGGAAAAAGACCAGCAGCCAGAAAACCACAACAACATGGCGAATGGTCAAAAACCAAAACAGATTCTAACAGCTTTCCTAGCCATAAATAGAACTTCTCGGAGAAATACTCTATCATAGTGCACCCACATCTCTTTATCCACAATTCCCAGAATACACAACTCTGGACTGCGTTCAATTGGTATCCCAATTATCCATTCTAATGTAGTTATTACATCACTCCAGTATCCTCGTATTATCCCACAATTCCAAATAAGGTGCCAAAAATCCACTCCCGGTTCCCCACATCTACGGCATTCATCAGTTGCCCGTCTACCAAATTTATGTAATCTACTTGGGGTCAGGTAGGATTGGTAAAGTAAATATAATTGAATTAGCTTATTATTTGCAGCTGGCGACACCATCGTATGTGCCTCTAGGGCATCATTCCACTGATCATCATCGATAGAGGGGATTAAGTGCCGCCATTTACTTTCTACAGCAAGTTGAGTGGAAGCAATTCTGGAAATTAGTAGAAAGGTATATAGGGAAGATATCACGCCCACGTGTCCTTGAGTTGATAGTACTCCTATCAATAGATATCTAGATATTCGCATTCTAGGAAGTGGGAACTGGTACATTATGGCATGTCTCAGTTGCAAATAACTATAAAAATCCCTATGAGGGATCGCAAAAATTATATGAATTTGTTCAAATTATAGTAAAGTTTTATTTTCAAAAATCTGATTGAGTGTTGTTATTCCATTTTGTTTCCAGAAAATTAGGTCTTGTAGATTTTTGAGGTGTGGGAACCCAGAATTGTCTCACATCTGAGTTTCCCCAACTTGATCAGTGAACTTCATAGTACGCTTACTTTCTCACCACACCTGTATCAATAAGCTGTGCACAAATAAAAACCCCTGTGGTGGTCTGTAGGAACTAGTGTTGAGCATTCCGATACCGCAAGTATCGGGTATTGGCCGATACTTGCGGTATCGGAATTCCGATACCGAGATCCGATACTTTTGTGGTATCGGGAATCGGAATCGGAAGTTCCCAGTGTATGGTTCCCAGGTTCTGAAGGAGAGGAAACTCTCCTTCAGGCCCTGGGATCCATATCCATGTAAAAAATAAAGAATTAAAATAAAAAATAGGGATATACTCACCCTCTGACGCGCCCTGGTAGTAACCGGCAGCCTGCTTTGCTTAAAATGAGCGCGTTCAGCACCTTCCATGACGTCACGGCTTCTGATTGGTCGCGTGCCGCTCATGTGACCGCCACACGACCAATCACAAGCCGCGACGTCATCCCTCAGGTCCTAAATTCCCTTCTAGGAATTTAGGACCTGAGGGATGACGTCACGGCTTCTGATTGGTCGCGTGGCGGTCACATGAGCGGAAGGTACTGAACGCGCTCATTTTAAGCAAAGAAGGCTGCCGGTTCACAGCGGTAAGGTCCAGGCTGCGTCAGAGAGGTGAGAATATCAATATTTTTTATTTTAATTCTTTATTTTACACATTCATATGGATCCCAGGGCCTGAAGGAGAGTTTCCTCTCCTTCAGACTCTGGGAACCATCAGGGATACCTTCCAATACTTGAGTCCCATTGACTTGTATTGGTATCGGGTATCGGTATCGGCGAGATCCGATACTTTGCCGGTATCGGCCGATACTTTCCGATACCGATACTTTCAAGTATCGGACGGTATCGCTCAACACTAGTAGGAACCCTCCAATATTGCCCATGATGTATGCCCATTCAAAAAATGCATGAGATGAGCCTCTGCATTATTGAGTCCAATAGTAGCTTAATTGACAGGTCAGGTAATACAAAAATAGGTTGGGCACCACGTATCCACCCTGGTTTTTTGGTGCCTCTTCAGGGATCCAATACTTAATTTAGGCCTTGATGAGCCCCATATAAACCCTGCCATCATGCCATGCATTTTCCTAAAAAATCCTTTGGGGACCTTAATTGATGTATGTTCCAGTACATATAAACACTTTGTAAGAGTTATCATTTTAATTAAGCCAATTCTGCCCTCCACAGATAGGAGTAGCTGAGACCAGACTTCAAACTTTTTCTTCATCATATCACCTAGGGGGTATACACTATCCTTAAGGTCTTTAATCGGGTTTTGATTAATTATAATGCCTAAATACTTTTAATTTTTGTACTACTTGAAAGCCAAACATCACGGGTTCATTTATATTGTCCATGAGTGGCATGACCACAGACTTGCTCCAATTAATTTTAAGACCCGACAATTCTCCAAAACAATTGATGAGGTCAATTGCTCTAGGGAGAGATTGCTCCACTTTATCTAGGAAGAGTACCAGGTCATCGGCATACAATACCACTTTGTCTACTCTAAAATTTATATTAATTCCCTTCACCAAAGAATCCTGTCTAATCTTAAGTGCAATTGGCTCTATCGCAAGAGCAAAGAGCATCGGGGACAGAGGGCAGCCCTGTCTAGTTCCTCTACCCAGATCAAAATACTCTGACAGCACGCTATTTACAAGGATATTAGCTTTCGGCATTCAATAAAGTAATCTAATCCACTTGCAAAATTTATCAGAGACACCAAATTTCAGAAGCACTTGCTGCAAAGATTCCCGCTCCAATGAGTCGAAAGCCTTTGCAGTATCTAAAGAGGCTATCGCCCAAGGCTCTCTATATTTGTGGCCTATCTGCATCAGAACCTGCACCCTTCTAATATTGGAGGAGTTGGACCTTCCTTGCATGAAGCTGGATTGATCTTCATGTGCAATGCTTAATATTACTGTTTTCAATCTATTAGCTATAAGTTTTGTAAGTATTTTGTAATCCGTATTAAGTAGGGATATGGGATGATAAGAACCACACTCCTCACAAAACTACATTTCTGACATTTAAAAAATACATATCAGTGACCAATATAGTCACCCTTCCTTTCCATAACAGACATAAGCCTTCCATCCTTGGAGTCTGTCAGTTTCTTAATCTGTTGACTATCAACTTTTTGGGCAGCACCAACCACAGCCTCCCAGACACTGATCAGAGAGGTGACTGTTTTCCTTCACCATAAATCTACCATTTAAGAAAGGCCCACAAATTCTCAATAGGGATTAGGTCAGTTGAAGAAGGGACCATATCTTTATTCTTTCATCTTTAAGGCCTTTACTGGCAGATGAGCAGTTGAGACTTTGATACATCCAATAGAGCACTGTCCTGCATAAAAATCATAGCTTTCTAGAAAGATGCAGACTTTTTCCTGTACCACTACTTGAAAAAAGTGTCTTTTAAAAACTGGCAGTAGGTTTGTGAGTTGATGTTGAGTCGATCTTCAACCAAAATGGTCCAACTAGTTTATCTTTAATAATACCAGCCCATAACAGTACCCCACCTTTACTTTGCTTGTGTCTGAGTTGAAAAGGAAGTCTGTGGCCATTACTGATCCAGACATGGACCCATCGATTTGGCCCACAAGAGTAACCCTCATCTCATCAGTCCCTAAAATCTTTAATAAAATCTGTCTTCAGATATTTCTTGGCCCAATCTTGACATTTCATCTTCTGTGTCGTCTTCAGTGGTGTTTGGGTTTCAGTCTTCCTTACCTTGGCCACATCTGTGAGCACTGAGCACCTTGTACTTCTGGTCCTCCAGGGGAGGTTGCAGCTTTTGGAACATGACTGCACTGGAGGATAATGGCTTCCTGTTCGCTTCACAATGGATTCTTCACAAATCTTTAGCAGTTAATGTGTGTCTATTTTTCTCCACAAATTTTTTGCGACCCTGTTGACTATTTGCAACAAAACTGTTGATGGTTCTGTGATCATGCCAGAAGATCATAGCACTTTCAAGAGTGCTGCATCCCTCTGTAGAACTTAACAATTTTTGACTTTTCACAGCCAGTTCAATCTTTTTTTTGCCCGTTTTTCCTGAGGAAAACAATTTGCCTAATAATTCTGCACACCTTGATAAAGAATGTTGTATATTAAGGCCTCACCCTTCCTAATTACACAAATCCTATCAGAATTCACGTTTATACAGCTCAGAATTGAAAAATCTGCAGAAAAATGATGATATAGTCAAAACATTTCCCTAATACTTGTAGACAGAGTATTTTAGTTCATCCAAATATTTTAGAGCTGAAAACATAGAATAGCTATAACAATGGCTGTAAATTCTAAATGGTAATGCAATAGTCTTACTGCAAGACAATAATTCAATCGCATCTTGATGACTTTGTTTTATTTTTATTATACTCTAGTATAGAGGTGAAATAATCAAAATACTTTTGGATGTGACTGGATTTCAAAAGGCATCTCCCAACCCTTGGGCCACCATGGATAGTAGGCTACCACATCTAAGCAGAGAATTAATAAATTGAGAGCATAATAGGATGGAGTGATCCTCCCTTTTTGTTTTTAAACCACTGTCTTTTATTATGGTTTTAAACTACCTTTCTTAAATATAGTAGATTTTATTCCATTTTCCACAGACGGCACCAAATAACTATCCCTTGCATTCATTTTGGACGCAATCATTGCTCCGCAAGGAGCAGCAGCAGTCATCCAGCATTATGCTTGCTTAGGTCACAAGGTGAGCACCTTTTATTCGATTAACTAAACCTCCACATCTCAAACAATACTACCTAGGGGAGCAGCCTGATCGCTCTGATTTAGCCACAGTATTTTTTTGCCATAGTAAAGGGAACCTGTCATCAGATTTTCTCTATATAAACTGTATCCACCACCTTTCAGTCGTCTTAAACCCCTTCTCAACTGGGCGATTTTCTGTTTATCGCATGATGTACTGGACAGCGGAAAAAAAATGCAAGCGCAATGAAATAGTGAAAATAGCGTAATTGTGCAATTGTTTTTTGGGGTATTTTATTTAAAGGAAAAAAAAAACATGTTCCAGCTCCATGGTAAAATTCAGGCGTTATACCTTTATTAAATCCTGTTTAAAAACGATGGCTGTAAAGCTCTCCACGGGCACACAGGACAACGAGAGACGCATTTCGATCCAAGTGGATCTTTATACAAGCTACAAATGTGAATGCACATTAACACTATATAGAAACTAACAATGAATTAAATTTCTACAAGCAATCACATGACATGTCAGATGATATATCGAAGGTCCTGAATATCTGAATCAAAAACAAATGTCAATAACAACAAACAAGGGGGACTCAAAACATTAAAAACATGATAAACCACACAATTAAACATTAATAGTAATACATCAGTTCATTACGTTTGTTTAATCCAATTGGAGATCGTGTATTTAAATAATATATCCAAAAAGCCTCACGGGTGTGGAGACGCTGATTGACATCAACACCCCGCAAGGGTCTGTTCACATGTTCAATACCATCAACCTGAAAAAACTTGGTACTTCGATCATGCTGCGTGATAAAATGTTTAGATGCTGCCAATGCACTGCGGGTTGAATTACCCGTATGTACTATATCATACAAATGTTCAGTAATGCGAACCTTCAATTTCCGCGAAGTACACCCGATATAACAAAGCTGACATGCAGTACAATCAATTTTATACACTACAAATGTAGTGTTGCAGTTGATATACTGTTTTATATTAAATGTCCGAGAATTATCTGAATTATTGAAAATTTTAGTAACGAAAGCATGAGCGCAAGTTTTGCAATGATTTGAACCACATTTATAAAAACCATTATAATGAAGCCATGTTTCATCTTTCCTCGTTTTTGTGTGATATATACTGGGAGAAATCCTGTTCCCGATAGTGGGAGCTCTTCTCGATGCTATGTTGACACCTGTGTTCAGAATTTTGGATAAACTCTCATCTTCATGCAAAATTGGGAGAAATCTGTTGATAACTTCCTTTATTTGGTTAAACTGAGGACTAAATTGAAAACAGACGAAAGGTCTTTTGGTTAATTTATTACGGAAATCAACAGAAGAATTTCCCTCCTTGCACGAAATGAAATCCTCACGTTTCTTATGGGTCAGAATATTCTGTGCTCTATTAAGAGTCCAGGAAGGGTAGCTGCGGTGTCTTAATTTGTCAGACACTCTGTTGATCTCTAGATCAAGGTCCAAATCCCTGCTACAATTACGCTTCACTCTGATAAATTCCCCCACGGGGACAGACTGAATAGTGTGCTTAGGCTTCTTTCACACTTCAGTTTTTTGGCGTCAGTCACTTCCGACATAATGACGGATCGACGGATCCGTCACAATAGTTGAAAAAACGGATGTAACGGATCCGTTTTTTTTACGGATCCGTTACTCGGGGGTTGTATATACTTTTTGGAGCATGCGCAATTGAAAAAAATTGAAAAAACGGATTGGGGCGACGGATCCCCCGGAATGACGGTCGCGACGGATCCGTCGCCCATAGGTGGCCATTCTATGAAATGACGGACGCGACGGATCCGTCGCGATCCGCCATTTCAACGCAGACAAAAAACGTTGCAATGACCGTCAATGTCTAGATGACGTCCGCCAAATTTTGACGGATCCGTCGCATGACGGATGGAACGGACGACCATCCGTCACAATCCGTCGCTAATGCAAGTCTATGGGGAAAAAAACGGATCCGTCGAAAAAAAAAACGGATCCGTTTTCTGAGGAAAATGGCGGATTTAGACTGACGCCAAACAACTGAAGTGTGAAAGAGGCCTTAGGATGACCACTATTCGCATGCAAAATGGAATTCCCACTCAATGATTTATGATGCGTTTTTGTGATAAACGTGGCTTCATTATAATGGTTTTTATAAATGTGGTTCAAATCATTGCAAAACTTGCGCTCATGCTTTCATTACTAAAATTTTCAATAATTCAGATAATTCGCGGACATTTAATATAAAACAGTATATCAATTGCAACACTACATTTGTAGTGTATAAAATTGATTGTACTGCATGTCAACTTTCTTATATCGGGTGTACTTTGCGGAAATTGAAGGTTCGCATTACTGAACATTTGTATGATATAGTACATACGGGTAATTCAACCCGCAGTGCATTGGCAGCATCTAAACATTTTATCACGCAGCATGATCGAAGTACCAAGTTTTTTCAGGTTTATGGTATTGAACATGTGAACAGACCCTTGCGGGGTGGTGACGTCAATCAGCGTCTCCACACCCGTGAGGCTTTTTGGATATATTATTTAAATACACGATCTCCAATGGGATTAAACAATCGTAATGAACTGATGTATTACTATTAATGTTTAATTGTGTGGTTTATCATGTTTTTAATGTTTTGATTCCCCCCTTTTTTTGTTGTTATTCACATTTGTTTTTGATTCAGATATTCAGGACCTTCGATATATCATCTGACATGTCATGTGATTGCTTGTAGAAATTTCATTCATTGTTAGTTTCTATATAGTGTTAATGTGCATTCACATTTGTAGATTGGATAAAGATCCGCTTGGATCGAAACGCGTCGCTCGTTGTCCTGTGTGCCCGTGGAGAGCTTTACAGCCTTTGTTTTTAAACAGGATTTAATAAAGATATAACGCCTGAATTTTACCATGGAGCTGGATCATGTTTTTTTTTTCCTTTGGATTTGACCTCGTTGATCAGCGTGGAGTTCCGTGCACCTGCGGTGGTGGCTTGGTGAGCTGACTTTTTTCCTCTATTTCTATACATGCAACTTTTGATTGCCGTTTGCTCCTGAGCAGGCTCCCATTTTATATTGCACATTGTGGTTGAATCTAATTTGGCACATATGCGGGACAATTTATTTTTTTGTTTTTCTTTTAAATCACATCAGTTCATTAGGGCAACCAATCTGTCTAGAGACAGATCGCAAAAGGCTGCACATGTTTTTTCCAATGATGTAACTGATTTTAATACCGCATCTGATTTGCAAGAGGGTCTCAATAATTTGGAAAAATTGTTGTTACAAGAGACTAAGGTTTGGTGGGATCAAACTACCCTCAAGAACTATATAGAGAAAGATATGATCCCAAGGGGTTTGCGTATTAAGAAGTTGCCCACCACGCTTTACTCAACTGAGTTTGTGGATGAATGGAATCAGATTTTGAGCAGCTGCTCTTTGAATTTAATGAGACTCATCGTGAAACACGAGGATTAGTGTTGAGCGATACCATCCGATACTTGAAAGTATCGGTATCGGAAAGTATCGGCCGATACCGGCAAAGTATCGGATCTAATCAGATACCGATACCCAATACCAATACAAGTCAATGGGACTCAAGTATCGGACGGTATCCCTGATGGTTCCCAGGGTCTGAAGGAGAGGAAACTCTCCTTCAGGCCCTGGGATCCATATTAATGTGTAAAATAAAGAATTAAAATAAAAAATATTGCTATACTCACCTCTACGACGCAGCCTGCACCTTACCAAGGAAACCGGCAGCCTTGTTTGCTTAAAATGCGCGCGTTTACTGCCTTCCGTGACATCACGGCTTCTGATTGGTCGTGTGCCGCCCATGTGACCGCGACGCGACCAATCACAACAAGCCATGACGTAATTTTCAGGTCCTGAATGCCTAGAATTAGGCATTCTGGACCTGAAAATTACATCACGGCTTGTGATTGGTCGCGTGCCGTCCATGTGACCGCGACGCGACCAATCACAAGCCGTGACGTAATTTTCAGGTCCTGAATGCCTAGAATTAGGCATTCAGGACCTGAAAATTACGTCACGGCTTGTTGTGATTGGTCGCGTCGCGGTCACATGGGCGGCACGCGACCAATCAGAAGCCGTGACGTCACGGAAGGCAGTAAACGCGCGCATTTTAAGCAAACAAGGCTGCCGGTTTCCTCGGTAAGGTGTAGGCTGCGTCGGAGAGGTGAGTATAGCAATATTTTTTATTTTAATTCTTTATTTTACACATTATATCGATCCCGATACCGATTCCCGATACAACAAAAGTATCGGATCTCGGTATCGGAATTCCGATACCGCTTAGGCTAGGTTCCCATTGCGTTAATGGGATAGCGCTAACGGACAGCGTTGCGCGGCGAAATTAACGCCGTGCATCGCGTCCGTTTGCGCTCCCATTGCCGGCAATGTTAGAGCGCATTGCTAGCGCGTGTCATTTTCGGCACGCGCTAGCGATGTGCCGGTCTTTTGTAGCGCGGCTCGGACGCTGTTTGCAGCGTCCGCGGCGCGCCAGAGGTCCGTTCCCCGCTCTCGCAGATCGGGGATCTGCGAGAACGGGGACGTTAACGCGACCCCTGAACGCGGCCCCGAAAAAGACATTGCGTTAGCGCAATCCGCTAGCGCTCGCGCTAAACGGATTGCACTAACGCAATCTGAACCTAGCCTAAGTATCGGCCGATACCCGATACTTGCAGTATCGGAATGCTCAACACTAGCGAGGATATAACACTGAGTCAAATACAGCAGAAGATGGAAGAGGTAAATTCTTCCTTGGTGCAACATAAAACCTTTGCACAATTTGATTCCCTCACAGCCAAAATGCATGACAATGTTTCTGCACTTGAGGATGAAATTATGGAGAGAAAGAGAAGGAAATTTACTTGAGATTTAAATGATTATTCTACCAAAAGGGTCTATGATTGGGGACAATGGGAGAAAGTACATAGAACCCCT
Source organism: Ranitomeya variabilis (assembly GCF_051348905.1). NCBI lineage: Eukaryota > Metazoa > Chordata > Amphibia > Anura > Dendrobatidae > Ranitomeya > Ranitomeya variabilis. The sequence continues at coordinate 168,909,774 of NC_135238.1, forward strand.
AAATCTATTTTAAAACAAGGGCCAGCTCACGATAAGCAAACAACCACCAGATCGCATGTAAATTTCACTTCATCTGACCCTGAGTCTTCAGATGCCAATTGCAGTATATCAGACGTTTCTCTCAATGAAAATGCCACTGCTGGTAGGAAAAAATTCTTCAGGCATTCAAAAAACGCAAGAGGCGTGGTGGCAGGAAACACTATAGAAAATCAGGGAGTAACAACATGGCGAAAAAAACGTTTGTTCAAATAAAATCTTATGATAATGTACTCAATTTATCCTCAAGAGATTTAACAAATGAACAACTGGGAGTGTTGTCTCTTGGTCTCAATTTTGTGCCAGATCGTAATTTTGCCTTGTTCACCACCATCTTGGATGTAAATAAATTTATACATGATCTCACCATCAAGAAAACATTTTTTTAAATAACAAAGACGATAGTGAAGTGGAATTTCAGATGGTTGAAGATCCAGGGCCCGTTTAATGAGTTTTCAGCTATGGATTTTACAGAGCAGGTGTCGTTGGTAGCTTTGCAGTCCTTGAACCATGAGGAAGTAGCAGATGATACTGTTATTCACCAATATCACAATTTGCTGACTAAAAATCCTCATTTTTATCCTATACAAACAAGATCAGAATGCATGGATACGTTTCAGGAATTGGTCGAGAGGGAACTAAAAAAATTACATAACAATATTTCATCAGACAGAACCAAGACTAACAGTAATCTATATATATATAAGAGGCATTGTGATTACTCGCTAGTCCGGCACCCTGCACAGTAGCTCCGCCCCTACCACATCACCACACATAATCCTGCCCCCCACCACATTACCACACACAATCCCGCCCCCCCACCACATTACCACACACAATCCCGCCCCCCACCACATCACCACACACAATCCCGCCCCCCACAAATCCTGCCTCCCACCACATTACCACACACAATCCCGCCCCCCCACCACATTACCACACACAATCCCGCCCCCACCACATCACCACACACAATCCTGCCCCCCACAAATCCTGCCTCCCACCACATTACCACACACAATCCCGCCCCCCCACCACATTACCACACACAATCCGCACCACATCACCACACACAATCCTGCCCCCCACCACATCACCACACATAATCTCACCCCTTCAACACATCACCACACATAATCCCGCACCCCAACACATCACCACACATAATCCCGCCCCCCCACCCCATTACCACACATAATCCCGCCCCACACAACATCACCACACATAATCCCGCCACCCCACCACATTACTACACATAATCCTGCCCCCCACCACATTACCACAGATAATCCCACCCCCCCACATTACCACACATAATCCCGTTTCCCACCACAATACCACACATAATCCCACCCCCCACCACATTACCACATATAATCCCGCCCCCCCACCACATTACCACAGACAATCCTGCCCCCCCACCACATTACCACACATAATGCCACCCCCCACCACATTACCACACATAATCCCGCCCCCTACCACAATGCCACACATAATCCCGCCCCCCCAACACATTGCCATACAGAATCCCGCCCCCACCACATCACCACATATAATCCCGAACCCAACCAATCACCACACATGATCCCGCCCCCTCACCCCATCACCACACAATGCTGCCCCCCAACACATCACCACACATAATCCTGCCCCCACCACATCACCACACATAATCCCGCCACCCCACCACATTACTACACATAATCCCGCCCCCCACCACATTACCACAGATAATCCAACCCCACCACATTACCACACATAATCCTGCCCCCCACCAAATTACCACACATAATCCTGCCCCCCCACCACATTACCACACATAATCCCGCCCCCACCACATTGCCACACATAATCCCACCCCCCAACACATTACAACACAGAATCCCGCCCCCACCACATTACCACACAAAATCGCGCCCCCCACCACATCACCACACATAATCCCGACCCCCAACCCATCACCACACATAATCCCGCCCTCCGCCCCCTACCACATCACCACACAATCCCGCCCCCAACACATCACCACACATAATCCCGCCACCCCACCACATTACTACACATAATCCCAGCCCCCCCACCACATTACAACAGATAATCCCACCCCACCACATTACCTCACATAATCCCGCCCCCGACCACATTACCACAGATAATCCCGCCCCCCACCACATTACCACACATAATCATGCCCCCCACCACATTACCACACATAATCCCGCCCCTCACCACATTACCACAGATAATCCCACCCCCCCACCACATTACCACACATAATCCCGCCCCCCACAATACTACACATAATCCCGCCCCCCCACCACATTACCACAGATAATCCCGCCCCCACCACATTACCACACATAATCCCGCCCCACCACATTACCACACATAATCCCGCCCCCCACCACATTACCACACATTATCCAGCCCCTCCACCACAAAACCACACATAATCCCGCCCCCCACCACATTACCACACATTATCCAGCCCCTCCACCACATAACCACACATAACCCCGCCCCCCACCACATAACCACACATATTCCCGCCCCCCACCACATTACCACATATAATCCTGCCCTCCCATCACATCACCACACACAATCCCGCCCCCACCACATTGCTACACATATTCCCGCCCCCCACCACAGTACCACACATAATCCCGCCACCCCACCACATTACTACACATAATCCCGCCCCCCACCACATTACCACAGATAATCCCACCCCACCACATTACCACACATAATCCTGCCCCCCCACCAAATTACCACACATAATCCCGCCCCCCCACCACATTACCACACATAATCCCGCCCCCACCACATTACCACATATAATCCCCCCCAACAAATTACCACACAGAATCCCACCCCCACCACATTACCACACATAATCCCGCCCCCCCACCACATCACCACACATAATCCCGACCCCCAACCCATCACCACACATAATCCCGCCCTCCCACCCCCCACCCTATCACCACACAATCCCGCCCCCAACACATCACCAAACATAATCCCGCCCCGCATCACATCACCAAACATAATCCCGCCACACCACCACATTACTACACATAATCCTAGCCCCCCCACTACATTACGACAGATAATCCTACCCCACCACATTACCACACATAATCCTGCCCCCCACCACATTACCACACATAATCCCGCCCCCCACCACATTACCTCACATAATCCCACCCCCCCACCACATTACCACACATAATCCCGACCCCCAACCCATCACCACACATAATCCCACCCCCCACCACATTACCACACATAATCCCACCCCTCACCACATTACCACATATAATCCTGCCCCCCCACACATTACCACACAGAATCCTGCCCCCACCACATTACCACACATAATCCCGCCCCGCCCAACATTACCTCACATAATCCCACCCCCCCACCACATTACCACACATAATCCCGCCCTCCACCACATTACCACACATAATCACGCCCCCCACCACATTACCACACATAATCCCGCCCCTCACCACATTACCACATATAATCCTGCCCCCCCACACATTACCACACAGAATCCTGCCCCCACCACATTACCACACATAATCCCACCCCCCACCACATCACCACACATAATCCCGCCACCCCACCACATTACTACACATAATCCCACCCCCACCACATTACCACAGATAATCCCACCCCACCATATTACCACACATAATCCTGCCCCCCCACCACATTACCTCACATAATCCCGCCCCCCACCACATTACCACAGATAATCCCACCCCCCACTACATTACCACACATAATCAAGCCCCCCACCACATTACCACACATAATCCCGCCCCTCACCACATTACCACATATAATCCTGCCCTCCCACCACATCACCACACACAATCCTGCCCCCACCACATTACTACACATATTCCCGCCCCCACCACATTACCACAGATCATCCCGCCCCCCCACCACATTACCACAGATAATCCCGCCCCACCCACATTACCACACATAATCTTGCCCCACCACATTACCACACATAATCCCGCCCCCCACCACATTACCACACATTATCCAGCCCCTCCACCACATAACCACACATAATCCCGCCCCCCACCACATTACCACACATTATCCAGCCCCTCCACCACATAACCACACATAATACCGCCCCCCACCACATAACCACACATAATCCCGCCCCCCACCACATTACCACATATAATCCTGCCCTCCCACCACATCACCACACACAATCCTGCCCCCACCACATTGCTACACATATTCCCGCCCCCCACCACAGTACCACACATAATCCCGCCCCCCCACCACATTACCACACATAATACCGCCCCCACCACATTACCACACATAATCCCACCCCCCAAAAAAATTACCACACATAATCCCACCCCCCCACCACATCACCACACATAATCCCGACCCCCAACCCATCACCACACATAATTCCACCCTCCCACCCCCCACCCTATCACCACACAATCCCGCCCCCAACACATCACCAAACATAATCCCACCCCGCACCACATCACCAAACATAATCCCGCCACACCACCACATTACTACACATAATCCTAGCCCCCCCACTACATTACGACAGATAATCCTACCACACCACATTACAACACATAATCCTGCCCCCACCACATAACCACACATAATCCCGCCCCCCACCACATTACCTCACATAATCCCACCCCCCCACCACATTACCACACATAATCCCGACCCCCAACCCATCACCACACATAATCCCGCCCCCCACCCCATCACCAGACAATCCCGCCCCCAACACATCACCACACATAATCCCGCCCCCACCACATCACCACACAGAATCCCACCACCCCACCACATTATTACGCATAATCCCACCCCCACCACATTAACACAGATAATCCCACCCCACCATATTACCACACATAATCCTGCCCCCCCACCACATTACCTCACATAATCCCGCCCCCCACCACATTACCACAGATAATCCCGCCCTCCACCACATTACCACACATAATCACGCCCCGCACCACATTACCACACATAATCCCGCCCCCCTCCACATTACCACATATAATCCTGCCCTCCCACCACATCACCACACACAATCCCGCCCCCACCACATTGCTACACATATTCCCGCCCCCCACCACAGTACCACACATAATCCCGCCACCCCACCACATTACTACACATAATCCTGCCCCCCACCACATTACCACAGATAATCCCACCCCACCACATTACCACACATAATCCTGCCCCCCACCAAATTACCACACATAATCCCGCCCCCCCACCACATTACCACACATAATCCCGCCCCCACCACATTACCACATATAATCCCCCCCCAACAAATTACCACACAGAATCCCGCCCCCACCACATTACCACACATAATCCCGCCCCCCCACCACATCACCACACATAATTCCGACCCCCAACCCATCACCACACATAATCCCGCCCCGCATCACATCACCAAACATAATCCCGCCACACCACCACATTACTACACATAATCCTAGCCCCCCCACTACATTACGACAGATAATCCTACCCCACCACATTACCACACATAATCCTGCCCCCCACCACATTACCACACATAATCCCGCCCCCCACCACATTACCTCACATAATCCCACCCCCCCACCACATTACCACACATAATCCCGACCCCCAACCCATCACCACACATAATCCCGCTCCCCACCCCATCACCAGACAATCCCGCCCCCAACACATCACCACACATAATCCCGCCCCCCACCACATCACCACACAGAATCCCGCCACCCCACCACAATATTACACATAATCCCACCCCCACCACATTACCACAGATAATCCCACCCCACCATATTACCACGCATAATCCTGCCCCCCCACTACATTACCTCACATAATCCCGCCCCCCACCACATTACCACAGATAATCCCGCCCTCCACCACATTACCACACATAATCACGCCCCCCACCACATCACCACACAGAATCCCGCCACCCCACCACAATATTACACATAATCCCACCCCCACCACATTACCACAGATAATCCCACCCCACCATATTACCACACATAATCCTGCCCCCCCACTACATTACCTCACATAATCCCGCCCCCCACCACATTACCACAGATAATCCCGCCCTCCACCACATTACCACACATAATCACGCCCCCCACCACATTACCACACATAATCCCGCCCCTCTCCACATTACCACATATAATCCTGCCCCCCCACACATTACCACACAGAATCCTGCCCCCACCACATTACCACACATAATCCCACCCCCCACCACATCACCACACATAATCCCGCCACCCCACCACATTACTACACATAATCCCACCCCCACCACATTACCACAGATAATCCCACCCCACCAATATTACCACACATAATCCTGCCCCCCCACCACATTACCTCACATAATCCCGCCCCCCACCACATTACCACAGATAATCCCGCCCCCCACTACATTACCACACATAATCAAGCCCCCCACCACATTACCACACATAATCCCGCCCCTCACCACATTACCACATATAATCCTGCCCTCCCACCACATCACCACACACAATCCCGCCCCCACCACATTACTACACATATTCCCGCCCCCACCACATTACCACAGATCATCCCGCCCCCCCACCACATTACCACAGATAATCCCGCCCCCACCACATTACCACACATAATCTCGCCCCACCACATTACCACACATAATCCCGCCCCCCACCACATTACCACACATTATCCAGCCCCTCCACCACATAACCACACATAATCCCGCCCCCCACCACATTACCACACATTATCCAGCCCCTCCACCACATAACCACACATAATCCCGCCCCCCACCACATAACCACACATATTCCTGCCCCCCACCACATTACCACATATAATCCTGCCCTCCCACCACATCACCACACACAATCCCGCCCCCACCACATTGCTACACATATTCCCGCCCCCCACCACAGTACCACACATAATCCCGCCCCCCCACCACATTACCACACATAATCCCGCCCCCACCACATTACCACACATAATCCCACCCCCCCAACAAATTACCACACATAATCCCCCCCCACCACATCACCACACATAATCCCGACCCCCAACCCATCACCACACATAATTCCACCCTCCCACCCCCCACCCTATCACCACACAATCCCGCCCCCAACACATCACCAAACATAATCGCGCCCCGCACCACATCACCAAACATAATCCCGCCACACCACCACATTACTACACATAATCCTAGCCCCCCCACTACATTACGACAGATAATCCTACCACACCACATTACCACACATAATCCTGCCCCCCACCACATAACCACACATAATCCCACCCCCCACCACATTACCTCACATAATCCCACCCCCCCACCACATTACCACACATAATCCCGACCCCCAACCTATCACCACACATAATCCCGCCCCCCACCCCATCACCAGACAATCCCGCCCCCAACACATCACCACACATAATCCCGCCCCCCACCACATCACCACACAGAATCCGGCCACCCCACCACATTATTACGCATAATCCCACCCCCACCACATTACCACAGATAATCCCACCCCACCATATTACCACACATAATCCTGCCCCCCCACCACATTACCTCACATAATCCCGCCCCCCACCACATTACCAAAGATAATCCCGCCCTCCACCACATTACCACACATAATCACGCCCCCCACCACATTACCACACATAATCCCGCCCCTCACCACATTACCACATATAATCCTGCCCCCCACACATTACCACACAGAATCCTGCCCCCACCACATTACCACACATAATCCCACCCCCACCACATTACCACAGATAATCCCACCTCACCATATTACCACACATAATCCTGCCCCCCCACCACATTACCTCACATAATCCCGCCCCCCACCACATTACCACAGATAATCACGCCCCCCACCACATTACCACACATAATCACGCCCCCACCACATTACCACACATAATCCCGCCCCTCACCACATTACCACATATAATCCTGCCCTCCCACCACATCACCACACACAATCCCGCCCCCACCACATTACCACACATAATCCCACCCCCCCACTACATTACCACACATAATCCCACCCCCCACCACATTACCACACATAATCACGACCCCCAACCCATCACCACACATAATCCCGCCCCCCCAAGCCATCACCACACAATCCCGCCCCCCAACACATCACCACACATAATCCTGCCCCCGCCACATAACCACACATAATCCCGCCACCCCACCACATTACTACACATAATCCCACCCCACCATATTACCACACATAATCGTGCCCCCCCACCAAATTACCACACATTATCCTGCCCCCCCACCACATTACCACACATAATCCCGCCCCCACCTCATTACCACACATAATGCTGCCCCCCACCACATTACCACACAGAATCCCGCCCCCACCACATTACCACACATAATCCCGCCCCCCCACCACATTACCACACATAATCTCGACCCCCACCACATTACCACAGATAATCCCGCCCCCCACCACATTACCACACATAATCCCGCCACACCACATTACCACAGATAATCCCACCCCTCCACCACATAACTACACATAATCCCACCCCCACCACATAGCCACACATAATCCCGTCCCTCCACCACATTACCACATATAATCCTGCCCTCCCACCACATCACCACACACAATCCCGCCCCCACCACATTGTTACACATATTCAAGCCCCCCACCACAGTACCACACATAATCCTGCCACCCCACCACATTACTGCACATAATCCCGCCCCCACCACATTACCACAGATAATCCCACCCCACCACATTACCACACATAATCCTGCCCCCCCACCAAATTACCACACAAAATCCCGCCCCCCCCACCACATTACCACACATAATCCTGCCCCCACGACATTACCACACATAATCCCACCCCCCAACACATTACCACACAGAATCCCGCCCCCACCACATTACCACAAATAATCCCGCCCCCCACCACATCACCACACATATTCCCGACCCCCAACCCCCACCCCATCACCACACAATCCCGCCCCCAACACATCACCAAACATAATCCCGCTCCCCACCACATCACCACACATAATGCCGCCACCCCACCACATTACTACACATAATCCTAGCCCCCCCACCACATTAGGACAGATAATCCCACCCCACCACATTACCACACATAATCCTGCCCCCCCACCAAATTACCACACATAATCCTGCCCCCACCACATTACCACACATGATCCCGCCCCCACCACATTACCTCACATAATCCCGCCCCCCCACACTTTACCACACAGAATCCTGCCCCCACCACATTACCACACATAATCCCACCCCCCCACCACATTACTACACATAATCCCACCCCCACCACATTACCACAGATAATCCCACCCCACCATATTACCACACATAATCCTGCCCCCCACCACATTACCTCACATAATCCCGCCCCCCACCACATTACCACAGATAAGACCGCCCCCACCACATTACCACACATAATCACGCCCCCCACCACATTACCACACATAATCCCGCCCCTCACCACATTACCACATATAATCCTGCCCTTCCACCACATAACTACACATAATCCCACCCCCACCACATAGCCACACATAATCCCGTCCCTCCACCACATTACCACATATAATCCTGCCCTCCCACCACATCACCACACACAATCCCGCCCCCACCACATTGTTACACATATTCAAGCCCCCCACCACAGTACCACACATAATCCTGCCACCCCACCACATTACTGCACATAATCCCGCACCACCACATTACCACAGATAATCCCACCCCACCACATTACCACACATAATCCTGCCCCCCCACCAAATTACCACACAAAATCCCGCCCCCCCACCACATTACCACACATAATCCCGCCCCCACGACATTACCACACATAATCCCACCCCCCAACACATTACCACACAGAATCCCGCCCCCACCACATTACCACAAATAATCCCGCCCCCCACCACAACACCACACATAATCCCGACCCCCAACCCATCACCACACATAATCCCGCCCTCCCAACCCCCAACCCATCACCACACAATCCCGCACCCAACACATCACCAAACATAATCCCGCTCCCCACCACATCACCACACATAATGCCGCCACCCCACCACATTACTACACATAATCCTAGCCCCCCCACCACATTAGGACAGATAATCCCACCCCACCACATTACCACACATAATCCTGCCCCCCCACCAAATTACCACGCATAATCCTACCCCCACCACATTACCACACATAATCCCGCCCCCCCACACTTTACCACACAGAATCCTGCCCCCACCACATTACCACACATAATCCCACCCCCCCACCACATTACTACACATAATCCCACCCCCACCACATTACCACAGATAATCCCACCCCACCATATTACCACACATAATCCTGCCCCCCACCACATTACCTCACATAATCCCGCCCCCCACCACATTACCACAGATAAGACCGCCCCCACCACATTACCACATATAATCCTGCCCTCCCACCACATCACCACATACAATCCCGCCCCCACCACATTACTACACATATTCCCGCCCCCCACCACATTACCACAGCTAATCCCACCCTCCCACCACATTAACACACATAATCCCACCCCCCAACACATTACCACACAGAATCCCACCCCCACCACATTACCACACATAATCCCGCCCCCCCACCACATCACCACACATAATCCTGACCCCCAACCCATCACCACACATAATCCCGCCCTCCCAACCCCCACCCCATCACCACACAATCCCGCCCCCAACACATCACCAAACATAATCCTGCTCCCCACCACATCACCACACATAATGCCGCCACCCCACCACATTACTACACATAATCCTAGCCCCCCCACCACATTACGACAGATATTCCCACCCCACCACAATACCACAAATAATCCTGCCCACCCACCAAATTACCACACATAATCCTGCCCACCACCACATTACCACACATAATCCCGCCCCCCACCACATTACCTCACATAATCCCGCCCCCCACACATTACCACACAGAATCCTGCCCCCACCACATTACCACACATAATCCCACCCCCCACCACATTACCACACATAATCCCACCCCCACACCACATTACCACACATAATCCCGACCCCCAACCCATCACCACACATAATCCCGCCCTCCCACCCCATCAACAGACAATCCCGCCCCCCAACACATCACCACACATAATCCCGCCCCCCACCACATCACCACACATAATCCTGCCACCTCACCACATTACTACACATAATCCCACCCCCACCACATTACCACAGATAATCCCACACCACCATATTACCACACATAATCCTGCCCCCCACCACATTACCTCACATAATCCCGCCCCCCACCACATTACCACAGATAATCCTGCCCCCCACCACATTACCACACATAATCACACCCCCCACCACATTACCACACATAATCCCACCCCTCACCACATTACCACATATAATCCTGCCCTCACACCACATCACCACACACAATCCCGCCCCCACCACATTACTACACATATTCCCGGCCCCACCACATTACCACAGATAATCCCACCTCCCCATCACATTACCACACATAATCCCACCCCCCAACACATTACCACACAGAATCCCGCCCCCACCACATTACCACACATAATCCCGCCCCCCCACCACATCACCACACATAATCCTGACCCCCAACCCATCACCACACATAATCCCGCTCTCCCACCCCCCACCCCATCACCACACAATCCCGCCCCCAACACTTCACCAAACATAATCCCGCTCCCCACCACATCACCGCACATAATGCCGCCCCCCACCACATCACCACACATAATCCCACCCCCCACCACATCACCACACATAATCCCGCCACCCCACCACATTACTACACATAATCCCACCCCCACCACATTACCACAGATAATCCCACCCCACCATATTAACACACATAATTCTGCCCCCCCACCACATTACCTCACATAATCCGGCCCCCCACCACATTACCACAGATAATCCCACCCCCCACCACATTACCACACATAATCACGCCCCCCACCACATTACCACACATAATCCCGCCCCTCACCACATTACCACATATAATCCTGCCCTCCCACCACATCATTACACACTATCCCGCCCCCACCACATTACTACACATATTCCCGCCCCCCATCACATTGCCACAGATATTCCCACCCCCCACCACATTACCACACATAATCCCACCCCCCAACACATTACCACACAGAATCCTGCCCCCACCACATTACCACACATAATCCCGCCCCCCCACCACATCACCACACATAATCCCGCCCTCCCACCCCCCACCTCATCACCACACAATCCCGCCCCCAACACATCGCCAAACATAATCCCGCTCCCCACCACATCACCACACATAATGCCGCCCCCCACCACATTACCACACATAATCCCACCCCCCAACACATTACCACACAGAATCCTGCCCCCACCACATTACCACACATAATCCCGCCCCCCAACCACATCACCACACATAATCTCGCCCTCCCACCCCCCACCTCATCACCAGACAATCCCGCCCCCAACACATCACCAAACATAATCCCGCTCCCCACCACATCACCACACATAATGCCGCCACCCCACCTCATTACTACACATAATCCTAGCCCCCCCACCACATTACGACAGATAATCCCACCCCACCACATTACCACACATTATCCTGCCCCCCCACCAAATTACCACACATAATCCTGCCCCCAACCACATTACCACACATAATCCCGCCCCCCACCACATTACCTCACATAATCCCGCCCCCCCACACATTACCACACAGAATCCTGCCCCCACCACATTACCACACATAATCCCACCCCACCACATTACCACACATAATCCTGCCCCCCCACCAAATTACCACACATAATCCTGCCCCCACCACATTACCACACATAATCCCGCCCCCCACCACATTACCTCACATAATCCCGCCCCCCCACACTTTACCACACAGAATCCTGCCCCCACCACATTACCACACATAATCCCACCCCCCCACCACATTACTACACATAATCCCACCCCCACCACATTACCACAGATAATCCCACCCCACCATATTACCACACATAATCCTGCCCCCCACCACATTACCTCACATAATCCCGCCCCCCACCACATTACCACAGATAAGACCGCCCCCACCACATTACCACACATAATCCCGCCCCCCACCACATTACCACACATAATCCCGCCCCTCACCACATTACCACATATAATCCTGCCCTCCCACCACATCACCACACACAATCCCGCCCCCACCACATTACTACACATATTCCCGCCCCCCACCACATTACCACAGCTAATCCCACCCTCCCACCACATTAACACACATAATCCCACCCCCCAACACATTACCACACAGAATCCTGCCCCCACCACATTACCACACATAATCCCGCCCCCCCACCACATCACCACACATAATCCTGACCCCCAACCCATCACCACACATAATCCCGCCCTCCCACCCCCACCCCATCACCACACAATCCCGCCCCCAACACATCACCAAACATAATCCTGCTCCCCACCACATCACCACACATAATGCCGCCACCCCACAACATTACTACACATAATCCTAGCCCCCCCACCACATTACGACAGATAATCCCACCCCACCACAATACCACACATAATCCTGCCCCCCCACCAAATTACCACACATAATCCTGCCCACCACCACATTACCACACATAATCCCGCCCCCCACCACATTACCTCACATAATCCCGCCCCCCACACATTACCACACAGAATCCTGCCCCCACCACATTACCACACATAATCCCACCCCCCACCACATTACCACACATAATCCCACCCCCACACCACATTACCACACATAATCCCGACCCCCAACCCATCACCACACATAATCCCGCCCTCCCACCCCATCACCAGACAATCCCGCCCCCCAACACATCACCAAACATAATCCTGCTCCCCACCACATCACCACACATAATGCCGCCACCCCACAACATTACTACACATAATCCTAGCCCCCCCACCACATTACGACAGATAATCCCACCCCACCACAATACCACACATAATCCTGCCCCCCCACCAAATTACCACACATAATCCTGCCCACCACCACATTACCACACATAATCCCGCCCCTCACCACATTACCACATATAATCCTGCCCTCACACCACATCACCACACACAATCCCGCCCCCACCACATTACTACACATATTCCCGCCCCCCACCACATTACCACAGATAATCCCACCTCCCCACCACATTACCACACATAATCCCACCCCCCAACACATTACCACACAGAATCCTGCCCCCACCACATTACCACACATAATCCCGCCCCCCCACCACATCACCACACATAATCCTGACCCCCAACCCATCACCACACATAATCCCGCTCTCCCACCCCCCACCCCATCACCACACAATCCCGCCCCCAACACATCACCAAACATAATCCCGCTCCCCACCACATCACCACACATAATGCCGCCACCCCACCACATTACTACACATAATCCTATCCCCCCCACCACATTACGACAGATAATCCCACCCCACCACATTACCACACATAATCCTGCCCCCCTACCAAATTACCACACATAATCCCGCCCCCCACCACATTACCTCACATAATCCCGCCCCCCCACACATTACCACACAGAATCCTGCCCCCACCACATTACCACACATAATCTCACCCGCACACAACATTACCACACATAATCCCACCCCCACACCACATTACCACACATAATCCCGACCCCCAACCCATCACCTCACATAATCCTGCCCCCCACCCCATCACCAGACAATCCCGCCCCCCAACACATCACCACACATAATCCCGCCCCCCACCATATCACCACACATAATCCCGCCACCCCACCACATTACTACACATAATCCCACCCCCACCACATTACCACAGATAATCCCACCCCACCATATTAACACACATAATTCTGCCCCCCCACCACATTACCTCACATAATCCCGCCCCCCACCACATTACCACAGATAATCCCACCCCCCACCACATTACCACACATAATCACGCCCCCCACCACATTACCACACATAATCCCGCCCCCCAACCACATCACCACACATAATCTCGCCCTCCCACCCCCCACCTCATCACCAGACAATCCCGCCCCCAACACATCACCAAACATAATCCCGCTCCCCACCACATCACTACACATAATGCCGCCACCCCACCTCATTACTACACATAATCCTAGCCCCCCCACCACATTACGACAGATAATCCCACCCCACCACATTACCACACATTATCCTGCCCCCCCACCAAATTACCACACATAATCCTGCCCCCAACCACATTACCACACATAATCCCGCCCCCCACCACATTACCTCACATAATCCCGCCCCCCCACACATTACCACACAGAATCCTGCCCCCACCACATTACCACACATAATCCCACCCCACCACATTACCACACATAATCCTGCCCCCCCACCAAATTACCACACATAATCCTGCCCCCACCACATTACCACACATAATCCCGCCCCCCACCACATTACCTCACATAATCCCGCCCCCCCACACTTTACCACACAGAATCCTGCCCCCACCACATTACCACACATAATCCCACCCCCCCACCACATTACTACACATAATCCCACCCCCACCACATTACCACAGATAATCCCACCCCACCATATTACCACACATAATCCTGCCCCCCACCACATTACCTCACATAATCCCGCCCCCCACCACATTACCACAGATAAGACCGCCCCCACCACATTACCACACATAATCCCGCCCCCCACCACATTACCACACATAATCCCGCCCCTCACCACATTACCACATATAATCCTGCCCTCCCACCACATCACCACACACAATCCCGCCCCCACCACATTACTACACATATTCCCGCCCCCCACCACATTACCACAGCTAATCCCACCCTCCCACCACATTAACACACATAATCCCACCCCCCAACACATTACCACACAGAATCCTGCCCCCACCACATTACCACACATAATCCCGCCCCCCCACCACATCACCACACATAATCCTGACCCCCAACCCATCACCACACATAATCCCGCCCTCCCACCCCCACCCCATCACCACACAATCCCGCCCCCAACACATCACCAAACATAATCCTGCTCCCCACCACATCACCACACATAATGCCGCCACCCCACAACATTACTACACATAATCCTAGCCCCCCCACCACATTACGACAGATAATCCCACCCCACCACAATACCACACATAATCCTGCCCCCCCACCAAATTACCACACATAATCCTGCCCACCACCACATTACCACACATAATCCCGCCCCCCACCACATTACCTCACATAATCCCGCCCCCCACACATTACCACACAGAATCCTGCCCCCACCACATTACCACACATAATCCCACCCCCCACCACATTACCACACATAATCCCACCCCCACACCACATTACCACACATAATCCCGACCCCCAACCCATCACCACACATAATCCCGCCCTCCCACCCCATCACCAGACAATCCCGCCCCCCAACACATCACCAAACATAATCCTGCTCCCCACCATATCACCACACATAATGCCGCCACCCCACAACATTACTACACATAATCCTAGCCCCCCCACCACATTACGACAGATAATCCCACCCCACCACAATACCACACATAATCCTGCCCCCCCACCAAATTACCACACATAATCCTGCCCACCACCACATTACCACACATAATCCCGCCCCTCACCACATTACCACATATAATCCTGCCCTCACACCACATCACCACACACAATCCCGCCCCCACCACATTACTACACATATTCCCGCCCCCCACCACATTACCACAGATAATCCCACCTCCCCACCACATTACCACACATAATCCCACCCCCCAACACATTACCACACAGAATCCCGCCCCCACCACATTACCACACATAATCCCGCCCCCCCACCACATCACCACACATAATCCTGACCCCCAACCCATCACCACACATAATCCCGCTCTCCCACCCCCCACCCCATCACCACACAATCCCGCCCCCAACACATCACCAAACATAATCCCGCTCCCCACCACATCACCACACATAATGCCGCCACCCCACCACATTACTACACATAATCCTATCCCCCCCACCACATTACGACAGATAATCCCACCCCACCACATTACCACACATAATCCTGCCCCCCTACCAAATTACCACACATAATCCCGCCCCCCACCACATTACCTCACATAATCCCACCCCCCCACACATTACCACACAGAATCCTGCCCCCACCACATTACCACACATAATCTCACCCGCACACCACATTACCACACATAATCCCACCCCCACACCACATTACCACACATAATCCCGACCCCCAACCCATCACCTCACATAATCCCGCCCCCCACCCCATCACCAGACAATCCCGCCCCCCAACACATCACCACACATAATCCCGCCCCCCACCATATCACCACACATAATCCCGCCACCCCACCACATTACTACACATAATCCCACCCCCACCACATTACCACAGATAATCCCACCCCACCATATTAACACACATAATTCTGCCCCCCCACCACATTACCTCACATAATCCCGCCCCCCACCACATTACCACAGATAATCCCACCCCCCACCACATTACCACACATAATCACGCCCCCCACCACATTACCACACATAATCCCGCCCCTCACCACATTACCACATATAATCCTGCCCTCCCACCACATCATTACACACAATCCCGCCCCCACCACATTACTACACATATTCCCGCCCCCCATCACCTTGCCACAGATAATCCCACCCCCCCACCACATTACCACACATAATCCCACCCCCCAACACATTACCACACAGAATCCTGCCCCCACCACATTACCACACATAATCCCGCCCCCCCACCACATCACCACACATAATCCCGCCCTCCCACCCCCCACCTCATCACCACACAATCCCGCCCCCAACACATCACCAAACATAATCCCGCTCCCCACCACATCACCACACATAATGCCGCCCCCCCACCACATTACCACACATAATCCCACCCCCCAACACATTACCACACAGAATCCTGCCCCCACCACATTACCACACATAATCCCGCCCCCCCAACCACATCACCACACATAATCCCGCACCAACACATCACCACACTATTGTTATTAACTTCATTTTAAGATAATTTACCACCTGCGTAAGCCCTTTTGAATGTTGCCATTATTTACTTTAGTTTAATCACCAGCAGCGTTAATTAGATAGCAATGAGCGTGCCGAGCGTTAGCTGGCTGGAAACATCTAGTTTCTCATATAGACAGTGGAAAATTTTACAAGAACTAACTGATATGGAGGATATAACCATAAAAATGTCCGATAAAGGGGGCATGGTGGTAGTTTTAAATTCTCAGGACTATCACCTTAAAATTATGGAATTATTGTCTGACTCTGGCATATATGAGAAACTTAAAACTAATCTTTCAAGTAAATTTAAAAATCAAGTGGATGCAATTATACGAGAAGGGTATAGTCTCAGTGTTCTGACCAAGAGACAAATGGAATATCTTACAGTCCAGGATCCGGTGTGTCCCATTTTACATGGGCTTCCAAAAATACACAAAAATGAGGCCGTTCACCCTATGCGACCAATCGTGTCCGGGATCGGCTCTGCTAATGAACATTTATGTGAATGTGTCGACTCACTTTTACAGCCCTTAGTACGAATGACCCGGGGTTACATTAAGGATTCTAAAGAAGTTTTGAATGTTTTTTCCGACAAAGTGTGGTCATCTGAATATTCATGGCTGTGTTGTGACGTTGTCTCTTTATACACTTGTATTCCTCACCATTTAGCCATGAAAGCCCTTCAGTTTCATCTTGAGAAATTTAGTAACTATTCAGATGATTTGTGTAATTTTATTTTACAAGTTATATTTTTTCTCATGACACACAATTTTTTTTCTTTTGATGGTGGTTATTATTTACAAAAATCCGGTATGGCAATGGGTGCTAAATTTTCACCTTCTTTAGCTAATCTGGTTATGGTTTTTTGGGAATATGAGTTTGTTTTTTCAGTGTCCAACCCTTTTCTTTCCCAGGTTAGGGGGTATGACCTGCTCATCATTTGGGGGTCCGATGTATCTGTCATACCTAGCTTCATTGATTATCTCAATTCTAATGACTATAATATTCGCTTTACTTTTAGGCATCGCAAAAATCAAATTAATTTTTGGATTTTGACTTGAGTGGAATAGTGGATCAGGTCATTATCACAAAAACGCATCATAAATCATTGAGTGGGAATTCCATTTTGCATGCGAATAGTGGTCATCCTAAGCACACTATTCAGTCTGTCCCCATGGGGGAATTTATCAGAGTGAAATGTAATTGTAGCTGGGATTTGGACCTTGATCTAGAGATCAACAGAGTGTCTGACAAATTAAGACACCGCAGCTACCCTTCCTGGACTCTTAATAGAGCGCAATGTGAGGATCTCATTTCGTGCAATGAGGGAAATTCTTCTGTTGATTTCTGTAATAAATTAACCAAAAGACCTTTCGTCTGTTTTCAATTTAGTCCTCAGTTTAACCAAATAAAGGAAGTTATCAACAGATTTCTCCCAATTTTGCATGAAGATGAGAGTTTATCCAAAATTCTGAACACAGGTGTCAGCATAGTATCGAGAAGAGCTCCCACTATCGGGAACAGGATTTCTCCCAGTATGTATCACACAAAAACGAGGAAAGATGAAACGTGGCTTCATTATAATGGTTTAATAAATGTGGTTCAAATCATTGCAAAACTTGCGCTCATGCTTTCGTTACTAAAATTTTCAATAATTCAGATAATTCGCGGACATTTAATATAAAACAGTATATCAATTGCAACACTACATTTGTAGTGTATAAAATTGATTGTACTGCATGTCAGCTTTCTTATATCGGGTGTACTTTGCGGAAATTGAAGGTTCGCATTACTGAACATTTGTATGATATAGTACATACGGGTAATTCAACCCGCAGTGCATTGGCAGCATCTAAACATTTTATCACGCAGCATGATCGAAGTACCAAGTTTTTTCAGGTTTATGGTATTGAACATGTGAACAGACCCTTGCGGGGTGGTGACGTCAATCGGCGTCTCCACACTCGTGAGGCTTTTTGGATATATTATTTAAATACACGATCTCCAATGGGATTAAACAAACGTAATGAACTGATGTATTACTATTAATGTTTAATTGTGTGGTTTATCATGTTTTTAATGTTTTGATTCCCCCTTTTTTTATTGTTATTCACATTTGTTTTTGATTCAGATATTCAGGACCTTCGATATGTCATGTGATTGCTTGTAGAAATTTAATTCGTTCTTAGTTTCTATATAGTGTTAATGTGCATTCACATTTGTAGCTTGGATAAAGATCCGCTTGGATCGAAACGCGTCGCTCGTTGTCCTGTGTGCCCGTGGAGAGCTTTACAGCCATCGTTTTTAAACAGGATTTAATAAAGATATAACGCCTGAATGTTACCATGGAGCTGGAACATGTTTTTTTTTTTCCTTTGGATTTGACCTCGTTGATCAGTGTGGAGTTCCGTGCACTTGCGGTGGTGGCTTGGTGAGCTGGCTTTTTTCCTCTATTTTATTTAAAGTATTAATTTTACAGTAAAAAGTACCTGACAGTATGATTTTCCAAGTCAGTATGATTAAGCAGATATGAAATATGTCCAGGTTTTAATTTATTTAACTGGTGAGAAAAATTCAAACATTTTAAAAAATTAATAAAAAATTTGCTTGTGTCACCATTTTTTGGTAGCCGTAATGATTTCAATTTTTGGGAAATGGACCTGTGTGTGAGCTTGCTTTTTGCTCCCGGAGTAGATGTTCTTATTGATATAATTTTGGGATTAGACAAGATGTTTTGATTGCCTCTATTGACATAGTTTTGTGCTGCTGCGCAGGCTAAAAAGACCCACGTAATCTGGTTTTATGATTTTTTTCTCGTTACGCCATTTACCGATTGGATTAATTTATTTTACATTTTGACAGATCGGACTGCTAGGCCGGGGTAAGACTTGTGAGTGCCATGGGAGAATCTCGCATAAGTCTCTTGCATCAATAACCGGCACTGCCGCCGGAACTCGGGACCAGAGCTTGCGGCTGCATATTTTTCTGTGCAGCTGAACGCTCTGGTCCTGAGTGCCGGCGGCAGTGCCGGGTATTGATGCGAGAGACTTGTGCGAGTTTCTCGCACGGCACTCACAAGTGTGACCCCGGCCTTACAAACACAGCAATACCAAATATGTGGTGTGATTCTCACAGGATTCCCTGGGGGCCTATCTTTAGGCTCCTCTGTATAATTACCTGGTGGGCACCACCCCCTTGTAAAGACCATAAAAATTATGTCACGGGAGACTAGGTGAACAAGAGCTAATAACCCGGGCCCCTGCAATTTCCCTCAGACTAGGGAAATCCTGACTGACCCTCTACCTGGAGTTTACACTGATGGTGTGCATGTCCAGGCCTCGAACCTCACCCTGTCTCCTGTTTCAACCCTAGGCTGAAACCTCCGCCCACCACCCAGTGAAGAGGTAATACACCAATACCCTCAGTTAGCACAGACAAGGATAAAGGAAAATATACACCACGCCGCAGTCACTCAGGAATACACTATAAATGTGCAGGGCAAAATAAATACAAATATAGGAAGGAGTAAATAAGACAAAGGAAAATACACCACCAGCAACGAATCTCCAACAACCAGCTCTCCACTCCAGACTGAGATAACAACGCACAAGACAGAAGCTATAATCGGCGACGCCCAATGATCAGGAGAACTATTTAAAGGCAATGGGCATGGCCCAGCTTCCAATCCGAGGATCAGGTAATTTAACCCCGGAACAGCTAGATAAAATCTAGCCGACGCCAATGAGCACATAGTGGTCAAAAGCAGAATTACAGCTGTCTGTCGAACGACCTGGTCTGAACAGCGTCCGACATGACAAATTAGCACTAAATAAAAAGACCGATATCTCTACAACCTTATAGTGGATTTAAAAGGAAGAAAAAGACAAAAATAGAATACTCAAACGAGCAGCAGGAATAAAATAAGAGGCAAAAATAATATCAGGTTGGAACATCTAAGCTGAGAACACCCCTTTAATTAACGTTTACAACTAAATGTCCCGCTGCTATTGTTACCTTTTATAATCTATATAAGCTAGTTTTTAATATGACTCAAATCTCGTTCAAACACCCACATATTGTAGTTCAAATCGGGTATCTCTTTTGGTTTGTTATGACTAGTAGTAGAATTACTGGTTGTACTGAGATGAATAAGCAGTAATATATAACATTCTGATTGCATTATATACTGCTGAATCAGAATATTAATCAATCTCATTCCAAAGCAGTAGTTCACGAGTAAATTGTGTACTCTCATAGTAATATTTCACAGTTAATCAGTTCAAGACTGCGCCATTTTCCACTCTTCATGATCAGGTAGTCAAACAATTTTTTGACTCTTGTATTGTGATTCTTAGGGCCTAGTCTTTATATATTTGTTATCGTTACGGTTTTTTTAGGGGGGTTGCAAAATTAAGAGAAAATATAACGAAAAAAATAAAACGTCTGTTTTCACATCTGTTTTGTTTTATTTTTTTTATGGTCACAAAATATCACTCAAATATATTTTTACCACTTCACGCCAAAGGAAGTTTTCACCTTTCTGACCAGTCCACATTTTTTAAATGTGTTTTTTAACTTCTGTATACCCCAGTGATTCTGAGATTAAACTTTCTTAAGGCCGGTTTCACATGTCAGTGATTCCGGTACGAGAGGTGTCAGTTTTCTCACGTACCGGAGACACTGACTCACGTAGACACATTAAAATCAATGTGTCTCTGCACATGTCAGCGTGTTTTCGCGGACCGTGTGTCCATTAAAGTCAATGGGTCCGTGTAAAACACGTACCGCACACGGATGTTGTCCGTGTGCCGTCCGTGTGCCGTGCCGGAGACAGCGCTTACAGTAAGCGCTGTCCCCCCTGTGTGGTGCTGAAGGCTTAATTCATCTCTTCTCCCCCCAGCGTTCGCTGGAGAGAAGAGATGAAAGATCAATTTTTCCTATTTTTTTGTTAAAAATAAACTTTGCTGGTGTCCTCCCATCCCCAGTGCGCCGCCCGGCCCCTTGCAGATGCAGAGAAATACTCACCTAGCTCACGCGATGTCTCCTCTCTCCTCTCCGCGCCGCTGCTTCTCCTGTATGAGCGGTCACGTGGTGCTGCCCATTACAGTGATGAATATGCGGCTCCACCTCCCATAGTGACTTTGAGGAACCAACATGTCAGAAAAATCAAAGATGCCCCATTTAAAAAACCGCACCCCTCAAAAAATTTAAATACACACTGAATCAAGCAGGTCTGATGTTCGGACGGGCTCGACTCAACTAATGAGTATAATGGAAGTTAATAGGAAACGCAAGCATGAGCATTTTTCCAGAAAACTGTAATAGGAGGGCTGGGGGGCATAAGGTTTCATGACATCTGAAACATAAGTATCCTATATCTATGCTGTCTTCATGCTGAGATTTCTCTATTTACAGATGTCTTTATGTTTTTGATATGTGGTGATCACTGATATCATTTGATTCATTAATGGGTGATCTGTTGTAGTAATACTTGATTTATCGATAATAGGCTCACCAACATTGAGGGATATGCAGTTTAAATACCTCTGTTTACACATATTTTTTCATTTTGAGATCTCTTTGTATGTATTAAGATACATGCATTTGGTGGCTTAACTGCCTATATTATACTAGATGGTGGCCCGATTCTAACACATCGGGTATTCTAGAATATGTATGCGTAGTATATTGCACAGCCCATGCAGTATATTGCACAGCCACGCAGTACATTGCGCAGCCCACGTAGTACATTGCGCAGCCACGCAGTACATTGCGCAGCCACGCAGTACATTGCGCAGCCCACGCAGTACATTGCGCAGCCATGCAGTACATTGTGCAGCCCACGTAGTACATTGCGCAGCCCATGCAGTACATTGCGCAGCCCATGCAGTTCATTGCGCAGCCCACGCAGTACATTGCATGTCCACGTAGTATATTGCCCAGTCATGTAGTATTTTGCCCAGTCACGTAGTATAATGCTTCATGCAGTTATGGCCCCATAGATGCCCCATATAATGCTCTATGCAGTTCTTTATGGCCCCATAGATGCCCCATATAATGCGCCATGCAGTTATGGCCCCATAGATGCCCCATATAATGCTCCATGCAGTTCTTTATGGCCCCATAGATGCCCCATATAATGCCCCATATATTGCTCCATGCAGTTATGGCCCCATAGATGCTCTATATAATGCTCCATGCAGTTATGGCCCCATAGATGGCCCATATAATGCTCCATGCAGTTATGGCCCCATAGATGCCCGATGTAATGCTCCATGCAGTTCTTTATGGCCCCATAGACGCTCCATACAGCATTGTGCCACATGTAATGCTGCTGCTGAGGCAATAAAAACAAAATATCACATACTCACCTCTCGTCGCTGCTCCTCAGTGTCCCGTCTCTCCGCACTGACTGTTCAGGCAGAGGGCGGCGCAGTTATATACTGCGTGGGCTGTGCTATATACTATGTGCCCTGTGTTATATACTGTGTGGCCTGTGTTATGTACTGCGTGGCTGCTATATACTGCGTGGGCTGTGTTATATAGTAAGTGGGCTGTGTTATATATAGTGCGTGGCCTGTATTAACGCATCTGGTATTCTAGAATATGTATGTATTGATGTAGTGTTGAGCATTCCGATACCGCAAGTGTCGGGTATCGGCCGATACTTGCGGTATCGGAATTCCGATACCGAGATCCGATACTTTTGTGGTATCGGGAATCGGTATCGGGATTAATATCAATGTGTAAAAGAAAGAATTGAAGGGCCTTAGATGACGTCACGGCGCTCTGATTGGTCCGTAGCGGTCGCGTGACCGCTACGCGACCAATCACAAAGCTGTGACGTCACCTAAGGTCTTTCAAGCGCTTGAAATACCTTAGAAGACGTCACGGCTTTGTGATTAGTCGCGTAGCGGTCACACGACCGCTACGCGACCAATCAGAAGCTGCGGACGTCTTCTAAGGTATTTCAAGCGCTTGAAAGACCTTAGGTGACGTCACGGCTTTGTGATTGGTCGCGTAGCGGTCACGCGACCGCTACGGACCAATCAGAGCACCGTGACGTCATCTAAAGCCCTTCAAGCGCGCATTCTTAGGTACAACGGCTCCCGGTTACGGCGGTAAAGTCCAGGGCGCGTCAGAGGGTGAGTATATCCCTATTTTTTATTTTAATTCTTTCTTTTACACATTGATATGGATCCCAGGGCCTGAAGGAGAGTTTCCTCTCCTTCAGACCCTGGGAACCATACAGGATACCGTCCGATACTTGGTGTCCCATTGACTTGTATTGGTATCGGGTATCGGTATCGGATTAGATCCGATACTTTGCCGGTATCGGCCGATACTTTCCGATACCGATACTTTCAAGTATCGGACGGTATCGCTCAACACTAGTATGTATGTACTTCAAAAAAGAGCAGAGAGTATGTCGCCTATAAATATAGCATGCTTCAAAAAACAGCACACATCCAATTTAGAAAGAATGGAAGCATTTAGCCGTAAATAAAAGGATTTCCTTTATTTGATATATCCTTCAAACAACATATACATTTTCTGTTATCAATAGTTGAAAAAAAAAGGGGGTAAAGCTGCACAGAAAGACCACCGCCAAATGCCACAGAGGCAATGAACAAATAACACAGGTGCCACAAGTTATATTCCTTGGTGGTAATATGAATGTTATCCACCGATTATTGCACCTATTCCATAATATGCTTTGTAATGCAAATTGCACCCATGCACTATGAGCCTAGGCTTCTCTGCACTGTCTACATAGCCCTCAGAACATCAAAGTGATGAATACCGGGGTACATGTGCCCTAAAGAGGTCTGACTGGCAAGAGCATGGGATTGCAAGTGAAAGAAGTCAATTACCTTGTGAGAAGCGGCGGTGACTGGACCCGGACGCGCGTTTCGCCTGTGGCTTCGTCTGCGGGGAAAGTATTATGGCTTGGAACGTGGGATTGCTTAAATAGTACCGGCTTTATTATGGGCGGCAGCAGTTGAATAGCGGCGCTTCCGCCGACTACACCGCATGACGCCACCACAGATCGGCGTCACATGATCACGGGCCGCCCACCTCCTGACGCGTCAAGGAGGGAGGCGTGCCCGGGACCAACCTGGACGCGTCTCCACGGCAACGCCGTAGCAGAGAGCCGGCGCAAGCGCACACCGCTTACCGAGAGATGTTGTCTCTTCATTCATGGCCTGGAAGAGGTAACTAAGCTGTGCTATATAATGCGTTTCCCTATTGGCCTAAAACCTTATGTCGATCTCTATAGTGCAAATAGTGCATAGGTGCAATAGTGCAAAAAAAGTGAAAACATAAGTTTAAACCATACGGGTTTGAACTATTACATATCTCCCCGACATAATTTTAAAAATATTAATATATGATAAAGCACATACAATTAATCATCATTTCAAACAGAGAATAAGTGAAATGTATATATTTCAAAAAAATCCATAGGTATGGAATACCAGCATAATATTATAAAAATAAATAAGCAATAAAGTGCATACAATTAGTGAAAAATAAATTATTCTAAACAAGAAATAGATATCCAATATATATACTTCATAGAAATACGAATCCCTGACATAATTTATAATAAAGTGCATATACAAAAAAGTGCATAATTACAAAAAATTACTATCAAATATCAATAAATATCCTTATGTATTACATAAACATACAAAAATTATAAAATACATATAAAATACTTATTGGTTTATATATAATTATCTAAAATTCCATTAACACAGCAATACATAGGTTACACAAATTAGCTACAGCAAAGTTTATTGTATAATTCAGTCCCTCAAGGCGATCTCCAGTATGCAGAGTAGTAGAGTATGTTTGCCGGGGATTAAAATAAAGCCGCCACCCAATTAGCGCCTTATTAATTCATACTGCAGTAGAATAGGGCTGCTTGATACTAAAAAAATAATAAAAACATGTTATTAAAAACAGACAGTACACAAATTAAAAGCATAAAACGAATATTACCATAAATCTACAAAAAAGGGGCAAAGCTGAGGATTTCATTAAGTCCGTGTGGTTGGACCGAGCCTACTTTGTAAATCCATTGGACCTCCAGCTGTGCTAATTTTTTCCTCCAGTCCCCTCCCCGACTGTCAATATGTACCCGATCAATGCCTACCGCAGATAGTAATGTGGCATCGCAACCATGGAACTCCTTAAAATGCCTAGGTATAGGCTTTAACAAGGATACGTCTTCAATAGCAGATGCATTTAAGATGTCTCGAAAATGCTCCCTAATCCTGATCTTGAGGGGTCTAGATGTAAGTCCCACATATAGTTTAGGGCATGCGCATGAAGCAAGGTAGACAACTCCTATGGTATTGCATGTGATGTGCTGCGTAATTGTAAATGTTTTTTTGCCATCACTTGATGGAAATTCAGTTGCACGTGACATATTGGGGCAGGAAATACATTGGCCACAGGGATAAAATCCCCATTTTGGGCCTTTGGATGAGAAGGATTTAGCTGGATGAGGTCCTTTATAATAACTGCGGACCAATTGGTCCTTCAGATTCGGTGAACGCCTAAAGGTGATAGCTGGCTGGTATGGGAGATGTTTTACCAAGGTATGGTCCGCCGTGAGGATAGGCCAAAATTTTCTTAAAACTTCCTTCATTTGATGCGATTTGCCATTATATGTGGTAATGAATCTCACGGTGGGATCACTTGCGGCCTTTCTACATGGTTGTAGCAATTCGGCACGTTTTGCCACTTTGGCTCTTTGAAATCCCTTTTTAATACTTCTTTTAGAGTAGCCGCGTTCTTCAAATCTGGCTGTTAGGGCACTAGCTTGCTTCCGAAAGGATGCATCCTCCGAGCAAATCCGCCTTGCCCTTAAGAATTGTCCGGTGGGAATACCATTAATTAAGGGCCTGGGATGCGATGAAGTGGCGTGGAGGAGGGTATTTACGGCCGTCTTTTTTCGATGGACATCAGTCTCCAAAGTTTTTCCCTTATATCCCATTATTTGAATGTCCAAAAAATCAATATTTGTTTGGCTGTGCTTGCAGGTTAATCTTATATTTAAAGGATTATCATTGAGAATCCTAACAAAATCGAGAAGGTCCTGCTCCGGGCCCTGCCACACGACCAAGATATCGTCTATGTAGCGGGTCCAGAACAGGACCTTCTCGATGTGCGCCACCGGCCGAGTGAAAAAAATACCCCTCTCCCACATACCTAAAAATAAATTTGCGTAGGATGATGCAAAGGCCGCACCCATGGCGGTGCCTTGCCTTTGCAGGTATATGCTCTCCTTAAAAATGAAAAAGTTGTGCTCCAAAGCAAAGGATAATAACACAATGAGAAAGTCATTAAATTCGGGGTCATGCTCTGTCATTGCCAAGAAGGTTTTCACCGCTTGTATACCGTCCTGATGGTGGATGGAAGTATATAAAGCTTCAACGTCCATGGACATCAGCCACATATCTTCTTCCCACGGTATCCCCTCAATTTTCCTCAAAACATCACTTGTGTCCTTGGCGTAGGACGGGAGGTCCCACACCAAGGGCTTGAGATGGAAGTCCAAGAATTTAGATATAGTTTCGCACAGATTACCGTTGCCCGAAACTATAGGGCGTCCTGGGGGGGCCGTGGGATTTTTATGGATTTTAGGGATGAAATATATGCATGGCATACGGGGATAGGGTGGAATTAAATGGTTTTGAAGATCTTTATTGATCAATCCCTTGTAGAATGCGGCATCCAAAATATTTTGCAACTCCTGCTGGTATTTGGAGGTGGGGTTAAATGTTAGTTTTTTATAACAAGTCTCATCCCGTAATTGCCTAAATGCCTCCCTTTCATATAGGTGCGTCGGCCATATTACCACATTGCCACCTTTGTCGGCGGGCTTTATCACGACCCCCCCAAGGGTTTTGAGTTGTCCATGGACGTTGAAGCTTTATATACTTCCATCCACCATCAGGACGGTATACAAGCGGTGAAAACCTTCTTGGCAATGACAGAGCATGACCCCGAATTTAATGACTTTCTCATTGTGTTATTATCCTTTGCTTTGGAGCACAACTTTTTCATTTTTAAGGAGAGCATATACCTGCAAAGGCAAGGCACCGCCATGGGTGCGGCCTTTGCATCATCCTACGCAAATTTATTTTTAGGTATGTGGGAGAGGGGTATTTTTTTCACTCGGCCGGTGGCGCACATCGAGAAGGTCCTGTTCTGGACCCGCTACATAGACGATATCTTGGTCGTGTGGCAGGGCCCGGAGCAGGACCTTCTCGATTTTGTTAGGATTCTCAATGATAATCCTTTAAATATAAGATTAACCTGCAAGCACAGCCAAACAAATATTGATTTTTTGGACATTCAAATAATGGGATATAAGGGAAAAACTTTGGAGACTGATGTCCATCGAAAAAAGACGGCCGTAAATACCCTCCTCCACGCCACTTCATCGCATCCCAGGCCCTTAATTAATGGTATTCCCACCGGACAATTCTTAAGGGCAAGGCGGATTTGCTCGGAGGATGCATCCTTTCGGAAGCAAGCTAGTGCCCTAACAGCCAGATTTGAAGAACGCGGCCACTCTAAAAGAAGTATTAAAAAGGGATTTCAAAGAGCCAAAGTGGCAAAACGTGCCGAATTGCTACAACCATGTAGAAAGGCCGCAAGTGATCCCACCGTGAGATTCATTACCACATATAATGGCAAATCGCATCAAATGAAGGAAGTTTTAAGAAAATTTTGGCCTATCCTCACGGCGGACCATACCTTGGTAAAACATCTCCCATACCAGCCAGCTATCACCTTTAGGCATTCACCGAATCTGAAGGACCAATTGGTCCGCAGTTATTATAAAGGACCTCATCCAGCTAAATCCTTCTCATCCAAAGGCCCAAAATGGGGATTTTATCCCTGTGGCCAATGTATTTCCTGCCCCAATATGTCACGTGCAACTGAATTTCCATCAAGTGATGGCAAAAAAACATTTACAATTACGCAGCACATCACATGCAATACCATAGGAGTTGTCTACCTTGCTTCATGCGCATGCCCTAAACTATATGTGGGACTTACATCTAGACCCCTCAAGATCAGGATTAGGGAGCATTTTCGAGACATCTTAAATGCATCTGCTATTGAAGACGTATCCTTGTTAAAGCCTATACCTAGGCATTTTAAGGAGTTCCATGGTTGCGATGCCACATTACTATCTGCGGTAGGCATTGATCGGGTACATATTGACAGTCGGGGAGGGGACTGGAGGAAAAAATTAGCACAGCTGGAGGTCCAATGGATTTACAAAGTAGGCTCGGTCCAACCACACGGACTTAATGAAATCCTCAGCTTTGCCCCTTTTTTGTAGATTTATGGTAATATTCGTTTTATGCTTTTAATTTGTGTACTGTCTGTTTTTAATAACATGTTTTTATTATTTTTTTAGTATCAAGCAGCCCTATTCTACTGCAGTATGAATTAATAAGGCGCTAATTGGGTGGCGGCTTTATTTTAATCCCCGGCAAACATACTCTACTACTCTGCATACTGGAGATCGCCTTGAGGGACTGAATTATACAATAAACTTTGCTGTAGCTAATTTGTGTAACCTATGTATTGCTGTGTTAATGGAATTTTAGATAATTATATATAAACCAATAAGTATTTTATATGTATTTTATAATTTTTGTATGTTTATGTAATACATAAGGATATTTATTGATATTTGATAGTAATTTTTTGTAATTATGCACTTTTTTGTATATGCACTTTATTATAAATTATGTCAGGGATTCGTATTTCTATGAAGTATATATATTGGATATCTATTTCTTGTTTAGAATAATTTATTTTTCACTAATTGTATGCACTTTATTGCTTATTTATTTTTATAATATTATGCTGGTATTCCATACCTATGGATTTTTTTGAAATATATACATTTCACTTATTCTCTGTTTGAAATGATGATTAATTGTATGTGCTTTATCATATATTAATATTTTTAAAATTATGTCGGGGAGATATGTAATAGTTCAAACCCGTATGGTTTAAACTTATGTTTTCACTTTTTTTGCACTATTGCACCTATGCACTATTTGCACTATAGAGATCGACATAAGGTTTTAGGCCAATAGGGAAACGTATTATATAGCACAGCTTAGTTACCTCTTCCAGGCCATGAATGAAGAGACAACATCTCTCGGTAAGCGGTGTGCGCTTGCGCCGGCTCTCTGCTACGGCGTTGCCGTGGAGACGCGTCCAGGTTGGTCCCGGGCACGCCTCCCTCCTTGACGCGTCAGGAGGTGGGCGGCCCGTGATCATGTGACGCCGATCTGTGGTGGCGTCATGCGGTGTAGTCGGCGGAAGCGCCGCTATTCAACTGCTGCCGCCCATAATAAAGCCGGTACTATTTAAGCAATCCCACGTTCCAAGCCATAATACTTTCCCCGCAGACGAAGCCACAGGCGAAACGCGCGTCCGGGTCCAGTCACCGCCGCTTCTCACAAGGTAATTGACTTCTTTCACTTGCAATCCCATGCTCTTGCCAGTCAGACCTCTTTAGGGCACATGTACCCCGGTATTCATCACTTTGATGTTCTGAGGGCTATGTAGACAGTGCAGAGAAGCCTAGGCTCATAGTGCATGGGTGCAATTTGCATTACAAAGCATATTATGGAATAGGTGCAATAATCGGTGGATAACATTCATATTACCACCAAGGAATATAACTTGTGGCACCTGTGTTATTTGTTCATTGCCTCTGTGGCATTTGGCGGTGGTCTTTCTGTGCAGCTTTACCCCCTTTTTTTTTCAACTATTGATAACAGAAAATGTATATGTTGTTTGAAGGATATATCAAATAAAGGAAATCCTTTTATTTACGGCTAAATGCTTCCATTCTTTCTAAATTGGATGTGTGTAGTATGTATGTATATAGCAGCCACATAGTATATAGCACAGGCCACGTACTATTTGTCTGCTATATACTACATGCCTCCTATATACTAATGATATAACACTGCCCATGTAGTATATAGCACAGCCCCCGCAGTATATCACACAGCACACGTAGTATATAACACTGCCCATGTAGTATATAGCACAGCCCTGCAGTATATCACACACCTCACGTAGTATATAACACTGCCCATGTAGTATAGCACAGCCCCCGCAGTATATCACACAGCCCACGTAGTATATAACACTGCCCATGTAGTATATAGCACAACCCCCGCAGGATGTCACACAGCCCACGCAGTATATAACACTGGCCACGTAGTATATAGGAGCCCCTGCAGTATATCACACAGCCCACGCAGTATTTAGCAGTGTGGGCACCATATCCCTGTCGCCTGCCGCTGATTGTTTGCGGCCGGCCACGTAGTATATAGCGTAGTATTCTAGAATATGTATGTAGTTTATTTATGAAGATTGAAGAATAATGCAATAATGGGTAAAATATATTTATTATCATTAAATTTTATTAGTCATAGAACTTAATACAATTGAATGAAATTATGAAACAGATCATCAAAATATATAAACCACATTACATGAACTGTAACTGTATTTAAATAAATCATCGGACAAAAGAAGGACATTGACACTATAATATATTTATTAACAATATCAAGCCAAAATATTTTTGTACACCACATTTCTTGTGAATACCTTTTGACTACCTATAAGCAACTATCCTTGAAAAGGGGTAGGAAGAACTTGCACCTTGACGTTGGATCTCATTTTAACTCTTGAAAATGCAACGTAGAATTGTCCATGACCAAAAACGGGCTGCGGTAGATATATGCCAACACGGTGTAGAGTTTGACCTTGTGACTTGTTTATTGTCATGACAAAAGCTGGTTTTATTGGAAACTGTCGACGCCGAAGCCTAAATGGAAGACCCGTGTCTGAAGGACATAAAT
Organism: Ranitomeya variabilis; assembly: GCF_051348905.1. NCBI lineage: Eukaryota > Metazoa > Chordata > Amphibia > Anura > Dendrobatidae > Ranitomeya > Ranitomeya variabilis. The sequence goes on from NC_135238.1 coordinate 168,943,216, forward strand.
CAATGCGTGGAATGAACACTTCATCTCCTTTTGCTGATCCAGTGATCACTCTTGCTTGAATGACGTGAGAATGGAGTCCAGTAACAATAAGGCGAGTTCCATTACATAGACCATTTTTCGTATTTAGATTCCGCAGCAACATTATGATTGTTCCAACTTTCAGTTGAAGTCTGTGGGTTGGCATTCCTGATGGCGTAAGACTATTTAAAAATTCAACTGGATAATGCTCTCGTTCATCTTCATTGTCCACATCCACTGAATCATCACTTTTATACAACTTATACTCACCAGGCATTCTATCCATCACCTGGGAATTTAGCAGAGCCACGTCATCATTCTTGGGACAGAGAATTGCATGAGAAGAGGCCCTCTCAACACTGCTTTGGTCATTCACATCAATTTTAATGCATTGTCCAAAAACATCAGTTACGATGCAATCAGTGCACAACATGTCTTTTGGTATTTCAATAATATCTTCTCCAAGGTTGTATTCGTTGCTAAGTTCACCGTTGCCAAGTTTAAGAAGCCAGTTGCTATACTCTGGGTCCGAAGATCGCATATTGTTAATTAGTTGGAGTTTATTGAACTGTTTCCAAAGGTCAGCCATTTTTAAGCTGGACTCGATAACATCTGTTCTTGTTCCATTTGGTATGACTGGAAGGCATTGCCTAAAATCTCCGCCAATGACAAAAACCTTAGCTCCAAACGGAATTTTATTTTTTTTCAGCAACATTTGTAGTCATTACTTCACACAGAAGTCTGTCAATTAAGCTCAAAGCATATTTGGGTGCCATGGTGCACTCGTCAAGTATGAAAACATGTGCATTTTTTAACAGTCTTCCTGCAAATTCTGGAAATAGAGATTTCATTGACTGGAACTGGTATCCCAAAGAGTGAATGGATAGTGCGACCTCCTCGTAAAAGGTTTGCTGCAATCCCTGTTGTAGCCGACGGCAATACGACTTTTCCCAACCCTCTAACGTGATGCATTATAACTTCATAGAGGTATGTTTTACCGCTCCCTCCTGGACCATCAATAAAGAAACATTTTGGCCTTGCATCTGCTTGGTTTTCTATAGCGCTCACAATAGTGTCATATGCAATCCGTTGTTGTTCATTTAAGGAGTTTGTCTTCTCTGTTGCCAACAATAATTTGTAAGCTTCGTCATACTCTGGAACTTGTGGAACTTGAATGGCAGGCTGGGGCAAATTAAAGTCTGAAAACGTTTTTCCATGTAGTAGTAAAATATTTTGGACATCTTGCATGGCATAAGATTCGCAATTTTGACAACTTCCACTTCTGTTGTGAAGACGTAAGCAGTAGTCCTCGATTAGATGTTCTTTAAAATTTGTCCAAAGTTGAGCTGGATTTGTAGGCGGTCCAAATACACAGATGTAGGCAAACAATTCACGAAGTTGCTTAGGCATATGTAGGGTGTCATGTTCCCAATGGCAGGGAATTAAACACATAACACGGGCAAAAACAGGACGAGCTCTAGGGTGATGGAACCTGAGCTGACCGCGATCCTGAACCTCAACACTCAACTAACAGCAGCCGGGGAACGTTCCTGGGGGGACTCTAGACGTCTCGCGCCAGCCGGAGATCTAGCTACCCCTATCAGAAGAATCACAGACCTATCTTGCCTCCAGAGAAATATTCACACAGAAATAGCAGCCCCCCACATATAATGACGGTGAAATGAGAGGAAGGCACAAACGTAGTTATGAAAACAGATTCAGCAAAATGAGGCCCACTTAAGCTAGATAGCAGAGGATACAAAAGGTGAACTGCGCGGTCAGCTTAAAACCCTTCAAAATACCATCCTGAAATTACTTGAACTCATGTGCCAACTCATGGTACATGAGTGGTAATTTCAGCCCACTAGAGCAACCAGCAGCAGAGAATTACATATCTGCAAGCTGGACTAAAAACATGAAAGCAAACATGAAACAGGGAAATCCAGACTTAGCTTGTCTTGAAGGCCTAGGAGCAGGTAGCAAAGGTAACAGAGACACATTGATACATTGATAGCCGGCAAGGGAATGACAGGAAAGCCAGGTTAAATAGGAAACACCCAGCCTCTGATGGACAGGTGGAAACCAGAGACCGCAACCCACCAAAGTCACCCAGTACCAGCTGTAACCACCAGAGGGAGCCCAAAAACAGAATCCATAACAGTACCCCCCCCTTGAGGAGGGGTCACCGAACCCTCACGAGAACCCCCAGGGCGATCAGGATGAGCTCTATGGAAGGCGCGGACCAAATCAGTCGCATGAACATCAGAGGCGACCACCCAGGAATTATCCTCCTGACCATAACCCTTCCACTTAACCAAATACTGGAGTTTACGTCTGGAAACACGAGAATCCAAGATCTTCTCAACAACATACTCCAATTCTCCCTCCACCAGCACCGGAGCAGGAGGCTCAACCGAAGGAACAACGGGCACCTCATACCTCCGCAATAACGACCGATGGAACACATTATGAATAGCAAACGATGCTGGGAGATCCAAACGAAAAGATACAGGGTTAAGAATCTCCAAGATCTTATAAGGACCGATGAACCGAGGCTTGAACTTAGGAGAAGAGACCTTCATAGGGACAAAACGAGAAGACAACCACACCAAGTCCCCAACAAGAAGTCGGGGACCCACGCGGCGACGGCGATTAGCAAACTGCTGAGTCTTCTCCTGAGACAACTTCAAATTGTCCACCACCTGATTCCAAATCTGATGTAGCCTGTCCACCACCACGTCCACTCCAGGACAATCCGAAGGCTCCACCTGACCAGAGGAAAAACGAGGATGAAACCCCGAATTACAAAAGAAAGGAAAAACCAAAGTAGCAGAACTAGCCCGATTATTAAGGGCAAATTCGGCCAGTGGCAAAAAGGCAACCCAGTCATCTTGATCAGCAGAAACAAAACACCTTAAATAAGTTTCCAAGGTCTGATTAGTTCGCTCCGTCTGGCCATTCGTCTGAGGATGGAATGCAGACGAGAAAGACAAATCAATGCCCATCTTAGCACAAAACGTCCGCCAAAATCTAGACACAAACTGGGATCCCCTGTCAGAAACGATATTCTCCGGAATCCCATGCAAACGAACCACGTTCTGAAAAAATAAAGGGACCAACTCAGAGGAGGAAGGCAACTTAGGCAAGGGTACCAAATGAACCATCTTAGAAAAGCGGTCACATACAACCCAGATAATGGACATTTTCTGTGAGACAGAGAGATCTGAAATAAAATCCATGGAAATGTGCGTCCAAGGCCTCTTCGGGATAGGCAAGGATAACAACAACCCACTGGCCCGAGAACAGCAAGGCTTAGCCCGAGCACACACTTCACAAGACTGCACAAAGGTGCGCACATCCCTTGACAAGGAAGGCCACCAAAAAGACCTGGCCACCAAGTCTCTAGTACCAAATATTCCAGGATGACCAGCCAACACAGAAGAATGGACCTCGGAGATGACTCTACTGGTCCAATCATCCGGAACAAACAGTCTTTCTGGTGGACAACGATCAGGTTTATCCGCCTGAAACTCCTGCAATGCACGTCGCAAGTCTGGGGAGACGGCGGACAATATTACCCCATCCCTAAGGATACCAGTAGGCCCAGAGTCTCCAGGAGAGTCAGGCACAAAACTCCTGGAAAGAGCATCTGCCTTCACATTCTTTGAACCTGGCAGGTATGAAACCACAAAATTGAAACGAGAAAAAAACAACGACCAACGAGCCTGTCTAGGATTCAGACGCCTGGCAGACTCAAGGTAAATCAGATTTTTGTCATCAGTCAAGACCACCACACGATGTCTAGCACCCTCAAGCCAATGACGCCACTCCTCAAATGCCCACTTCATGGCCAAAAGCTCCCGATTACCCACATCATAATTGCGCTCGGCGGGCGAGAATTTTCTAGAAAAGAACGCACATGGCTTCATCACCGAGCCATCGGAACTTCTCTGTGACAAAACCGCCCCCGCTCCAATCTCGGAAGCATCAACCTCAACCTGAAAAGGAAGTGAAACATCTGGTTGACATAACACAGGAGCAGAAGAAAACCGGCGCTTAAGTTCCTGAAAGGCCTCCACAGCCGTAGGAGACCAATTAGCAACATCAGCACCCTTTTTAGTCAAATCAGTCAAAGGTTTAACAACACTGGAAAAATTAGTAATGAACCGACGATAAAAATTAGCAAAACCCAAGAACTTCTGAAGACTCTTAACAGATGTAGGTTGTGTCCAGTCACAAATCGCCTGAACCTTGATGGGATCCATCTCAATAGTAGAAGGAGAAAAAATGTACCCCAAAAAAGAAATCTTCTGGACTCCGAAGAGACATTTTGAGCCCTTCACAAACAGAGAATTGGCCCGCAGGACTTGAAACACCTTCCTGACCTGTAGAACATGAGACTCCCAGTCATCAGAAAACACCAAAATATCATCCAAATACACAATCATAAACTTATCCAGATATTCACGGAAAATATTGTGCATAAAGGACTGAAAGACTGAAGGAGCATTAGAAAGTCCAAAAGGCATTACCAAATACTCAAAATGGTCCTCAGGCGTATTAAATGCGGTTTTCCACTCATCACCCTGCTTTATCCGCACAAGATTATACGCACCGCGAAGATCTATCTTAGTGAACCACCTAGCCCCCTTAATGCGAGCAAACAAATCAGTCAATAATGGCAATGGATACTGATATTTGACTGTAATCTTATTCAGAAGGCGATAATCTATACAAGGCCTCAGGGAACCATCTTTTTTTGCCACGAAAAAAAAACCTGCTCCCAGAGGGGACGAAGATGGACGAATATGTCCCTTTTCCAAGGACTCCTTAATATAATTCCGCATAGCAGTATGCTCTGGCACTGACAGATTAAATAAACGACCCTTAGGGAACTTACTGCCAGGAATTAATTCTATAGCACAGTCACAATCCCTATGAGGAGGGAGCGAATTGAGCTTAGGCTCCTCAAAAACATCCCGATAGTCAGACAAAAACGCAGGGACCTCAGAAGGAGTAGATGAAGCGATTGAAATCAGAGGTGCATCATCATGAACCCCCTGACATCCCCAGCTTAACACAGACATTGTTTTCCAATCCAGGACTGGATTATGAGTTTGTAACCATGGCAGACCAAGCACTAGTACATCATGTAAATTATACAGTACAAGGAAGCGAATCACCTCCTGATGAACGGGAGTCATGCGCATGGTCACTTGTGTCCAGTACTGCGGTTTATTCATAGCCAATGGTGTAGAGTCAATTCCCTTCAAAGGAATAGGAACTTCCAGAGGCTCCAGACTAAAACCGCAGCGTTTGGCAAATGACCAATCCATAAGACTCAGGGCAGCGCCCGAATCCACATAGGCATCGACGGAAATGGATGACAGTGAACAAATCAGAGTTACAGACAAAATGAACTTAGACTGCAGAGTACTAATGGCAAAAGATTTATCAACCTTTTTTGTGCGTTTAGAGCATGCTGATATAACATGAGCTGAATCACCACAATAAAAACACAATCCATTTTTCCGCCTATAATTTTGCCGTTCACTTCTGGACTGAATTCTATCACATTGCATAGTCTCAGGTGCCTGTTCAGAAGACACCGCCAACTGGTGCACAGGTTTGCGCTCCCGTAAACGCCGATCAATCTGAATGGCCATAGCCATAGACTCATTCAGACCTGTAGGCGCAGGGAACCCCACCATAATATCCTTAATGGCCTCAGAAAGACCATCTCTGAAGTTTGCAGCCAGGGCGCACTCATTCCACTGAGTAAGCACCGACCATTTCTGAAATTTTTGACAATATACTTCCGCTTCATCATGCCCCTGAGAGAGGGCTAATAAAGCCTTTTCAGCCTGAATCTCCAGGTTAGGTTCCTCATAGAGCAATCCTAGTGCCAGAAAAAACGCATCCACACTGAGCAATGCAGGATCCCCTGGTGCCAATGCAAATGCCCAATTCTGAGGGTCGCCCCGCAGGAAAGATATTACAATCTTGACCTGCTGAGCAGGGTCTCCAGAGGAGCGAGATTTCAAAGAAAGAAACAATTTGCAATTGTTCCTGAAATTCAGGAAGGTAGATCTATCTCCAGAAAAAAAACTCTGGAATAGGAATTCTAGGTTCAGACATAGGAGTGTGAACAACAAAATCCTGTATGTTTTGAACTTTTGCAGCAAGATTATTCAGGCTGGAAGCCAAACTCTGGACATCCATGTTAAACAGCTAAGGTCAGAGCCATTCAAGGGTTAAGAGGAGGTAAGAAGCAGCTAGACAGCAATTAAGGGCTAGGCAGCAAAACTCTGAGGGAAAAAAAAAAAAAAAAAATTCCCTTCAACACTTCTTTTTCTCCTGCTTCAGCCCAAACAATTAACACTTTGTGGGCCGGCTATACTGTCATGTTCCCAATGGCAGGGAATTAAACACATAACACGGGCAAAAACAGGACGAGCTCTAGGGTGATGGAACCTGAGCTGACCGCGATCCTGAACCTCAACACTCAACTAACAGCAGCCGGGGAACGTTCCTGGGGGGACTCTAGACGTCTCGCGCCAGCCGGAGATCTAGCTACCCCTATCAGAAGAATCACAGACCTATCTTGCCTCCAGAGAAATATTCACACAGAAATAGCAGCCCCCCACATATAATGACGGTGAAATGAGAGGAAGGCACAAACGTAGTTATGAAAACAGATTCAGCAAAATGAGGCCCGCTTAAGCTAGATAGCAGAGGATACAAAAGGTGAACTGCGCGGTCAGCTTAAAACCCTTCAAAATACCATCCTGAAATTACTTGAACTCATGTGCCAACTCATGGTACATGAGTGGTAATTTCAGCCCACTAGAGCAACCAGCAGCAGAGAATTACATATCTGCAAGCTGGACTAAAAACATGAAAGCAAACATGAAACAGGGAAATCCAGACTTAGCTTGTCTTGAAGGCCTAGGAGCAGGTAGCAAAGGTAACAGAGACACATTGATACATTGATAGCCGGCAAGGGAATGACAGGAAAGCCAGGTTAAATAGGAAACACCCAGCCTCTGATGGACAGGTGGAAACCAGAGACCGCAACCCACCAAAGTCACCCAGTACCAGCTGTAACCACCAGAGGGAGCCCAAAAACAGAATCCACAACAGTAGGGTAACTGCGTCCTCTAAAGTAAGTTTCCACACAGTATCATCCAATAGAAGTCCTAAAGCCAAAGCTGCAACTTTAAATGTATCGTGCAATACTCCGTTAACTGTTTTCAAATCGTCATAAGTTTTAGCTCCTTTGATATGTAGTAGTAACAGCCGAAGGCAATATCTTTCTTGATCCTTGACACTAACAGTATACATGCGTCCAATTATTCTGCTAACTCCTCGTTGTCTTGGATTCCAAGTTTTATTCCAAATGTAATGCTCTGGAATCTCTCGGTACAAATAGTGCCTTGCGTTTTCGTCACGTTGGTTCAGCAAAAACCATTCCATTAATGTTGATGTCGTGCTTAAAGTTTTTGAGACATCTTTGACTTCAGCATCTTCAAAGAAATAAAGCTGCTGTTGATTTGGTAAATGAATAGCTAAACGTATAATGGCATGGGACTGTGAATGCATTGGAAACACAAATATCCTCCAAGCAGCTTCTGGAGCACTGACATATCTTGAGTCAACAAAAGTTGATGATTCATCGTGATTGACTGTTTTTTGTTGTATTTTGATGTTAGCTTTGTCATGCCCCTTGTAGATGTACTTGAAGAGATATTTTACACTTTTTATTGAAGCACAGATTTCTACGTTGATGTGACAGTTGTAGCATTTTGATAAGTATGGGTTGTATGGGACTATCCATGAGTTATTTATAATTTTTTTGTTGCAAGCAATGTTATCAATATGTTGTCACCGGTCGGATGGGTAGCCATCCAAGTCTTTAACAGTGTGCTGTTTCGACTCCTTTGGAAACCCTTTTGTACACTTTCCGTTTTCCATGCATGGACTTTTTGGATTTGCTACACCGCATGGGCCATGGACCATATGAGAGACTACAATATTATACAGTTCAGGATACTTTTCTTGGTTAGGAATTTCAGCCCACACTATATTGTCGATTTCTTCCTCCGTACGAATCTTGGAATCCGTGTCTAAGATAATTAGTATATGCGCATGTGGGAGACCTCGTTTCTGAAACTCTATGACGTGTACCATTACTACGACTGTTCCGAAAACCCATTTTTGATGTCTTTCAAAAGGCTGATGAGTTTCAGTCGAAATACGCGTGCGACTAAGTCCGGCCTGTGTTCAACTTTTTGCCAGGGTTCTAGACTTTCGGTAATTTCGGGCCATTTAGGATTACAGGTCATTGTCACAAAAATGTCAGGTATTCAAAACTTTGTTACTATTGCCATTGCATCTTGATAATGCTGTTGCATGTTGCGGGGGCTACCTTCAAACGACGACGGGAGGATTACTGTTTTTCCAATTGGAATTCCCTTTTCAATTGATTGCTTTTGCAAATGTTCTTGAAGAACGCAGTAGTCTTCAACTTTAAGTTGTTTTTGGTTCATTCTTTTGAAATTTAGACGATTAGACGATCTGGCTTTAGATGGACTAATGTATCCCTTTGAAAAGGAGGTTCTCCATCATTGTTTTGAAAAACAACTGCGACCTCACTTACACATGGTTTGTTGTAAAGTCGAGGATTCTGTTTACGTTCTTGTTTAATGGCCATGACAATAGAAGGCATTTCAGTACCATTTTGTATAGCCCTCTGTTCCTCCTCAGCTTGAACGTCTTTTAGCATGCGATATGCGGCAGCAAATGGGCTTATATTTTTTAAATGTACAGCAATTTTGTTCATCAGTTCAGCATCACACTTTTCGTTTTCTTTTAGGTTCATCCTTTGTTCTGTAGCCTCATTTGTATCAATGATGTATAATTGTGCAAATTTTGGTGGTTGTCCTATTTCTGGGTGAAGTGTTCCAGTGCGGTGGTAGATCTCTCCGTGAATTTTAACCCCTTCCCGACATCGGATGTACTATACAGTCCGATGTCGGGTCCCCTGCTTTGATGTGCGCTCCGGCGGTGAGCGCACATCAAAGTCGCGACATGTCAGCTGTTTTTTACAGCTGACATGTGCGCGCAATAGCGGCGGGTGAAATCGCGATCACCCGCCGCTATTAACTAGTTAAATGCCGCTGTCAAACGCAGACAGCGGCATTTAACTACCGCATCTGGCCGGGCGGCCGGAAATGAGCGCATCGCCGACCCCCGTCACATGATCGGGGGTCGGCGATGCTTGTATATTGTAGCCATAGAGGTCCTTGAGACCTCTATGGTTACTGATCGCCAGTGGCTGTGAGCGCCCCCCTGTGGTCGGCGCTCACAGCACACCTGCAATTCTGCTATATAGCAGCGATCTGATGATCGCTGTTATGTAGCAGAGCCGATCGGGCTGTGCCTGCTTCTAGCCTCCCATGGAGGCTATAGAAGCATGGCAAAAGTTAAAAAAAAAAGTAAAAAAAAATGTGAAAAAAATAAAAAAAATATAAAAGTTTAAATCACCCCCCTTTCGCCCCAATCAAAATAAATCTATAAAAAAAATATCAAATATACACATATTTGGTATCGCCGCGTTCAGAATCGCCCGATCTATCAATAAAAAAAAGCATTAACCTGATCGCAAAACGGCGTAATGAGAAAAAAAATCGAAACGCCAGAATTATGTTTTTTTGGTCGCCGCGACATTGCATTAAAATGCAATAACGGGCGATCAAAAGAACGTATCTGCACCAAAATGCTATTATTAAAAACGCCAGCTTGGTACGCAAAAAATAAGCCCTCAGCCGACCCCAGATCACGAAAAATGGAGACGCTACGGGTATCGGAAAATGGCGCAATTTTATTTATTTATTTTTTTGCAAAGTTTGGAATTTTTTTTCACCACTTAGTTGAAAAATAACCTAGACATGTTTGGTGTCTATGAACTCGTACTGACCTGGAGAATCATAATGGCAGGTCAGTTTTATCATTTAGTGAACCTAGCAAAAAAAACAAACAAAAAACAAGTGTGGGATTGCACTTTTTTTGCAATTTCACCGCACTTGGAATTTTTTTCCCGTTTTCTAGTACACGCCATGGTAAAACCAATGGTGTCATTCAAAAGTATAACTCGTCCCGCAAAAAATAAGCCCTCACATGGCCAAATTGACGGAAAAATAAAAAAGTTATGGCTCTGGGAAGGAGGGGAGTGAAAAACGAAAACGGAAAAACGAAAAATCCCACGGTCATGAAGGGGTTAAAACAATACGGTCCGAATCCAGGGGGCGGTGCAATGTTGGCACCGAATGAAGAAAACGCATGAGAACTGTTGATGCTTCTGATATTTTCCATGAAATTTCTACTGTGTTGATGAATTCCTTTCATTAACTGCTAAAACAGATCTGAGTAGTGAGGTCTCGGTAGCATAACTTTTCCTTTTTGGCAGCATTGAGTAAACTGATTGTCAGATGGTTTTTCATCAATGAAATTCAGAGAGTCGCATTTAGAGCAAACTGCATTCATATTCCCACAGTAGTGTTCATGAATTGTACTTTCATTGTCTGTTACATAATGTGTAAGTTGTTGAATATTGTCCTGGTCATGCCTTATTTGGTAGAGCATTCGTTTTTATGAATTTGGCGATCATGTTGTTCCTGTCGTACAACAGTTTGTTGTGGTGTCTCCGGTTGGCGACGGAGTCTGTGAGATTCCGCATCCTGGGCTTGTCTAGCAGCAGTTTGTTGTGGTGTCTCCTGTTGGCGACCTTGTCTGTGAGATTCCACATCATGGGCTTGTCTGGCGGCAGTTTGTTGTGGTGTCTCCTGTTCCCGATGTTGTCGTTTTCTTGCTGCTGCTGCTTTTCTGTCATCCTCATTGGCGTATTTTCATTTACGACCAATTCTAAGATAGAAACACAGGGAGATGCCACCCATACAGGGAGACGCAGGCACACACCCTACACAGTGGCGGCACTTGACAGCAGTGGAGGATAATGATGATTCCAGAATTCGCGGCAGACTGTGCCCATCGCTGATTGATCGAGGCTGGCTGGCCTCGACAAATCAGCAAGGCGGGATTTCCGAGACAGACAGACAATTAGACCCTTAGACAACACAATGGCGGCACTTGACAGCAGTGGAGGACAATGCTCGTCGCTGATTGGTCGAGGCCTGAGACGCGGGATTTCCAGGACAGACAGACAATTAAACCCTTAGACAATTATATATATAGACTAGATTGTGGCCCGATTCTAACGCATCGGGTATTCTAGAATATGCATGTCCCTGTAGTATATGGACAATGATGATTCCAGAATTCGCGACAAACTGTGCCCGTCGCTGATTGGTCGAGGCAACCTTTATGACATCATCGTCGCCATGGCAACCATTATGACATCTACGTCGATACTGTGCCCGTCGCTGATTGGTCGGCCTCGACCAATCAGAGACGCGGGATTTCCAGGACAGACAGAAAAACCCTTAGACAATTATATATATAGACTAGATTGTGGCCCGATTCTAACGCATCGGGTATTCTAGAATATGCATGTCCCCGTAGTATATGGACAATGATGATTCCAGAATTCGCGGCAGACTGTGCTCGTCGCTGATTGGTCGAGGCAACCTTTATGACATCATCGTCGCCATGGCAACCATTATGACATCTACGTCGATACTGTGCCCGTCACTGATTGGTCGAGGCAACCTTTATGACATCCCTGCCAGCATCACTGCATGGCTTCCCATCATCCACCAGGTATATACACCAACTTACTCACCACTCCGGGCCAAGCAGTGAGTTCTGTCCTCTGCTGCATGCTGTAAACCAGGCCAGGCCTTGACCAATCAGCGACGGGCACAGCATGGCGACGATGATGTCATAAAGGTTGCCTCGACCAATCAGCGACGGGCACAGTCTGCCGCGAATTCGCCTCGACCAATCAGCGACAGTATATATTAGCTCACACATACACATGATAGACAGGTCATGTGACTGACAGCTGCCGTATTTCCTATATGTTACAGTTGTTGCTCTTGTAGTTTGTCTGCTTATTAATCAGATTTTTATTTTTGAAGGATAATACCAGACTTGTGTGTGTTTTAGGGCGAGTTTCATGTGTCAAGTTGTGTGTGTTGAGTTGCGTGTGGCGAAATGCATGTAGCGACTTTTGTGAGATGAGTTTTGTGTGGCGACATGCGTGTAGCAACTTTTTGTGTGTCGAGTTGCATGTGACAGGTTAGTGTAGCAAGTTGTTTTTTTGCATGGCGAGTTTTGCGTGTGGCGAGTTTTATGTGTGGTGCGTTTTGAGTATGTGCAAGTTTTGTATGAGGCAACTTTTGCATGTGTTGCAACTTTTGTGCATGTGGCTATTTTTTTGCGTGTGCAAGTTTTGCGTGTGGCGAGTTTTCCATGAGGTGAGTTTTGCACGTGTGGCGAGTTTTGCGTGAGCCTAGTTTTGCATGTGGCGAGTTTTGCGCGTGGCGAGTTTTGAGTGGCGACTTTTGTGTTTCGACTTTTATGTGGCGAGGTTGGTGTATGTGTGGTGAAATGTGTGAGGGTGATATGTGTTCAAGCACGTGGTAGTGTGTGGTGCATTTTGTGTGTGTGTTCATATCCCCGTGTGTGGTGAGTATCCCATATCGGGGCCCCACCTTACCAACTGTACGGTATATACTCTTAGGTGCCATCGCTCTCACTCTTTAAGTCCCCCTTGTTCACATCTGGCAGCTGTCAATTTGCCTCCAACACTTTTCCTTTCACTTTTTCCCCATTATGTAGATAGGGTCAAAATTGTTTGGTGAATTGGAACATCCGGGGTTAAAATTTCACCTCACAACTAGGGTTGAGCGAAACGGGTCGACCATTTTCAGAAGTCGCCGACTTTTGGCAAAGTCGGGTTTCATGAAACCCGACCCGACCCCTGTGTGGGGTCGGCCATGAGGTCGGCGATCTTCTGAATCTGGTATCGGGATTCCGATACCGAGTTCCGATATGTTTGCGATATCGGAAATCGGTATCAGAATCCACATTTAAGTGTAAAATAAAGAATTAAAATAAAAAATATTGATATGCTCACCTCTCCGACGCAGCCTGGACATCGCCACTGGTAACCGGCATCTTCCGTTCCTAAAAATGGCGCTTGAAAGACCTTTCGAATGCTTCACGGCTTGTGATTGGTGGTGGCGGCCCACGTGACCGCTGAGCGACCAATCACAAGCCGGTGACGTTATTCTCAGGTCCTGTTCTGGTTCTCAGGTACATGAGAATTAGGTCACGGCTTGTGATTGGTCGCTGAGCAGTCACGTGGGCCGCCGCGACCAATCACAAAGCCGTGACGTCATTGGAAGGTCCTTCACGCGTTCATTCTTAAGAAGGAAGGCTGCCGGAAAGAAGCCGAGGGTGAGTATATTCCTATTAGGTATATACTCACCCTCGTACGTGCCCTGCTTCTTTCTGGCAGCCTTCCTTCTTAAGAATGAACGCGTGAAGGACCTTCCGATGACGTCACGGCTTTGTGATTGGTCGCGGCGGCCCACGTGACCGCTCAGCGACCAATCACAAGCCGTGACCTAATTCTCATGTACCTGAGAACCAGAACAGGACCTGAGAATAACGTCACCGGCTTGTGATTGGTCGCTCAGCGGTCACGTGGGCCGCCGCGACCAATCACAAGCCGTGAAGCATTCGAAAGGTCTTTCAAGCGCCATTTTTAGGAACGGAAGATGCCGGTTACTACCAGGGCGCGTCAGAGTGTGAGTATATCAATTTTTTTTATTTTAATTCTTTATTTTACACGTAAATATGGATCCCAGGGCCTGAAGAAGAGTTTCCTCTCCTTCAGACCCTGGGAACCATGGTATCCCATTGCACTGCATTGGGTTTCGCGTTTCGGCCGACCCCGACCCCGACTTTTTTATAGGATCGGCCGATTTCACTCGACCCGACTTTTGAGAAAGTCGGGTTTCGTGAAACCCGACCCGATCCTATAAAAATAAAAGTCGCTCAACCCTACTCACAACATAGCCTATGACGTTCTCAGGGTCCAGACGTGTGACTGTGCAAAATTTTGTGGCTGTAGCTGCGACGGTGCAGATGCCAATCCCAGACATACACACATACACATTCAGCTTTATATATTAGATATACCTGTAAGTCATCTCCCCTGTATATAGTATATACCTGTATGTCATCTCCCCTGTATCTATATATATAATTGTCTAAGGGTTTTTCTGTCTGTCTGTCCTGGAAATCCCGCGTCTGATTGGTCGAGGCTGCCAGGCCTCGACCAATCAGCGATGGGCACAGCATGGCGACGATGATGTCATAAAGGTTGCCTCGACCAATCAGCGACGGGCACAGTCTGCCGCAAATTCGCCTCGACCAATCAGCGACGGGCACAGTATCGACGTAGATGTCATAATGGTTGCCATGGCGACGATGATGTCATAAAGGTTGCCTCGACCAATCAGCGACGGGCACAGTCTGCCGCGAATTCTGGAATCATCATTGTCCATATACTACGGGGACATGCATATTCTAGAATACCCGATGCGTTAGAATCGGGCCACAGTCTAGTATGTTGTGAATTTACTTTTTGCTCCCTGTAGTGGTTACTAGTTTTTTGACTCTGGTTTTTCTGTCATTCCTTTTATCCGCACCTGGGTCGTTAGTTAAGGGTGTTGCTATTTAAGCTCCCTGGACCTTCAGTTCAATGCCTGGCAACGTAGTTATCAGAGCTAGTCTGCTGTGCTCTTGTCTACTGATCCTGGTTCCAGTTATATCAGCTAAGTCCGCTTTTTGCTTTTTGCTATTTTGTTTTGGTTTTGTATTTTTGTCCAGCTTGTTCCAAATATATATCCTGACCTTTGCTGGAAGCTCTAGGGGGCTGGTGTTCTCCCCCCGGACCGTTAGACGGTTCGGGGGTTCTTGAATTTCCAGTGTGGATTTTGATAGGGTTTTTGTTGACCATATAAGTTACCTTTCTTTATTCTGCTATCAGTAAGCGGGCCTCTCTGTGCTAAACCTGGTTCATTTCTGTGTTTGTCATTTCCTCTTACCTCACCGTTATTATTTGTGGGGGGCTTCTATCCAGCTTTGGGGTCCCCTTCTCTGGAGGCAAGAAAGGTCTTTTGTTTTCCTCTACTAGGGGTAGCTAGATTCTCCGGCTGGAGCATGTCATCTAGAATCAACGTAGGAATGATCCCCGGCTACTTCTAGTGTTGGCGTTAGGAGTAGATATATGGTCAACCCAGCTACCACTGCCCTATGAGCTGGATTTTTGTATTCTGCAGACTTCCACGTTCCTCTGAGACCCTCGCCATTGGGGTCATAACAGTTTGCCAGGCCCGTATTAAATGTTTAATGCATTGCAGAAGAGGGATTATAAGAAAGAAGATTCTGAGTTTTTTTTTTTTTCTTCTTCCCCTTTACCTCAGAGTGGCTATGCTTGCTGCAGACATGAATGTCCAGACCTTGATTACAAGTGTGGACCAGCTGGCTACTCGTGTGCAGGGCATACAAGACTATGTTATCAGTAATCCTAGGTCAGAACCTAAAATACCGATTCCTGAACTGTTTTCCGGAGACAGGTTTAAGTTTAGGAATTTTGTGAATAATTGTAAATTGTTTTTGTCCCTGAGACCCTGTTCATCTGGAGACTCTGCTCAGCAAGTAAAAATTGTTATTTCGTTCTTACGGGGCGACCCTCAGGATTGGGCTTTTTCGCTGGCGCCAGGAGATCCGGCATTGGCTGATATTAATGCGTTTTTTCTGGCGCTCGGTTTACTTTATGAGGAACCCAATCTTGAGATTCAGGCAGAAAAGGCCTTGCTGGCTATGTCTCAGGGGCAGGACGAGGCTGAAGTGTACTGCCAAAAATTTCGGAAATGGTCCGTGCTGACACATTGGAACGAGTGTGCACTGGCCGCTAATTTTAGAAATGGCCTTTCTGAAGCCATTAAGAATGTTATGGTGGGTTTTCCTATTCCCACAGGTCTGAATGATACTATGGCACTGGCTATTCAAATTGACCGGCGGTTGCGGGAGCGCAAAACCGCAAATTCCCTCATGGTGTTGTCTGAACAGACACCTAATTCGGTGCAATGTGATAGAAAAATCGCAAATTCCCTCATGGTGTTGTCTGAACAGACACCTGATTTAATGCAATGTGATAGAATCCTGACTAGAAATGAGCGGAAAATTCATAGACGCCGGAATGGCTTGTGCTACTACTGTGGTGATTCTACACATATTATCTCAGCATGCTCTAAACGTATAGCTAAGGTTGTTAGTCCTGTCACCGTTGGTAATTTGCAACCTAAATTTATTCTGTCTGTAACTTTGATTTGCTCACTGTCGTCTTTTCCTGTCATGGCGTTTGTAGATTCAGGTGCTGCCCTGAGTCTTATGGATCTGTCATTTGCTAAGCACTGTGGTTTTACTCTTGAACCATTAGAAAATCCTATTCCTCTTAGGGGTATTGATGCTACGCCATTGGCAGCAAATAAACCGCAGTATTGGACACAGGTTACCATGTGCATGACTCCTGAACACCACGAGGTGATACGTTTCCTGGTTTTACATAAAATGCATGATTTGGTTGTTTTAGGGCTGCCATGGTTACAGACCCATAATCCAGTCCTGGACTGGAAGGCTATGTCAGTCTCAAGTTGGGGCTGTCGTGGTATTCATGGGGATTCCCTGCCTGTGTCTATTGCTTCTTCTACGCCTTCGGAAGTTCCGGAGTATTTGTCTGATTATCAGGATGTCTTCAGTGAGTCTGAGTCCAGTGCACTGCCTCCTCATAGGGACTGTGACTGTGCTATAGATTTGATCCCAGGCAGTAAATTTCCTAAGGGAAGACTGTTTAATCTGTCGGTACCTGAACATACCGCTATGCGTTC
Organism: Ranitomeya variabilis; assembly: GCF_051348905.1. Classification (NCBI taxonomy): domain Eukaryota; kingdom Metazoa; phylum Chordata; class Amphibia; order Anura; family Dendrobatidae; genus Ranitomeya; species Ranitomeya variabilis. The sequence goes on from NC_135238.1 coordinate 168,960,159, forward strand.
ATATATCAAGGAGTCTCTAGAGAAAGGACATATTCGTCCGTCTTCTTCCCCTCTTGGTGCGGGATTCTTTTTTGTGGCAAAAAAGGACGGATCTTTGAGACCTTGTATTGATTATCGGCTTTTAAATAAGATCACTGTCAAATTTCAGTATCCTTTACCGCTGTTGTCTGACTTGTTTGCCCGGATTAAAGGTGCCAAGTGGTTCACCAAGATAGATCTTCGTGGTGCGTACAACCTTGTGCGCATTAAGCAAGGTGATGAATGGAAAACCGCATTCAATACGCCCGAAGGTCATTTTGAGTACTTGGTGATGCCTTTTGGGCTCTCCAATGCGCCTTCAGTTTTTCAGTCCTTTATGCATGACATTTTCCGGAAGTATCTGGATAAATTTTTGATTGTTTATCTGGATGATATTTTGTTTTTTTCTGATAATTGGGATTCGCATGTGGAGCAGGTCAGGTTGGTCTTTAAAATTTTGCGTGAAAATTCTTTGTTTGTCAAGGGCTCAAAGTGTCTCTTTGGTGTACAGAAGGTTCCCTTTTTGGGGTTCATTTTTTCCCCTTCTGCTGTGGAGATGGACCCAGTCAAGGTCCGAGCTATTCTTGATTGGACTCAGCCCTCGTCAGTTAAGAGTCTACAGAAGTTCTTGGGTTTCGCTAACTTCTACCGTCGTTTTATCGCTAATTTTTCTAGCATTGTGAAACCTTTGACGGATATGACCAAGAAGGGCTCCGATGTAGCTAACTGGGCTCCTGCTGCCATGGAGGCTTTCCAGGAGTTGAAACGCCGGTTTACTTCGGCGCCTGTTTTGTGCCAGCCCGATGTCTCACTTCCCTTTCAGGTTGAGGTGGATGCTTCAGAGATTGGAGCAGGGGCCGTTTTGTCGCAGAGAGGCCCTGGTTGCTCTGTTATGAAACCTTGTGCCTTTTTCTCTAGGAAGTTTTCGCCTGCCGAGCGAAATTATGATGTGGGCAATCGGGAGTTGTTGGCCATGAAATGGGCATTTGAGGAGTGGCGTCATTGGCTCGAGGGTGCTAAGCATCGTGTGGTGGTCTTGACTGATCACAAAAATCTGATGTATCTCGAGTCTGCTAAACGCCTTAATCCGAGACAGGCCCGCTGGTCATTGTTTTTCTCCCGCTTTGATTTTGTTGTCTCGTATTTACCAGGTTCAAAGAATGTGAAGGCCGATGCTCTTTCTAGGAGCTTTGTGCCTGATGCTCCTGGAGTCGCTGATCCTGTTGGTATTCTTAAAGATGGAGTTATCTTGTCAGCTATTTCTCCGGATCTGCGACGTGTGTTGCAGAGATTTCAGGCTGATAGGCCTGAGTCTTGTCCACCTGACAGACTGTTTGTCCCGGATAAGTGGACCAGCAGAGTCATTTCCGAGGTTCATTCCTCGGTGTTGGCAGGTCACCCGGGAATTTTTGGCACCAGAGATCTGGTGGCCAGGTCCTTTTGGTGGCCTTCCTTGTCAAGGGATGTGCGGTCATTTGTGCAGTCCTGTGGGACTTGTGCTCGAGCTAAGCCTTGCTGTTCTCGTGCCAGCGGTTTGCTCTTGCCCTTGCCTGTCCCGAAGAGACCTTGGACACATATCTCCATGGATTTCATTTCTGATCTTCCGCTATCCCAGGGCATGTCCGTTATCTGGGTGATATGTGATCGCTTCTCAAAGATGGTCCATTTGGTTCCTTTGCCTAAGCTGCCTTCCTCTTCCGATCTGGTTCCTGTGTTTTTCCAGAACGTGGTTCGTTTGCACGGCATCCCTGAGAATATTGTGTCAGACAGAGGATCCCAGTTCGTTTCCAGATTCTGGCGATCCTTTTGTAGTAGGATGGGCATTGATTTGTCGTTTTCGTCTGCGTTCCATCCTCAGACTAATGGACAGACGAAGCGAACCAATCAGACTTTGGAGGCTTATTTGAGGTGTTTTGTCTCTGCTGATCAGGACGATTGGGTGACATTCTTGCCGTTGGCTGAGTTTGCCCTTAATAATCGGGCTAGTTCCGCCACCTTGGTTTCGCCTTTTTTCTGCAACTCTGGTTTCCATCCTCGCTTTTCTTCGGGTCATGTGGAGCCTTCTGACTGTCCTGGGGTGGATTCTGTGGTGGATAGGTTGCAGCGGATCTGGAATCATGTGGTGGACAACTTGAAGTTGTCACAGGAGAGGGCTCAGCGCTTTGCCAACCGCCGCCGCGGTGTGGGTCCCCGACTACGCGTTGGGGATTTGGTATGGCTTTCTTCCCGCTTTGTTCCTATGAAGGTCTCCTCTCCCAAATTTAAACCTCGTTTTATTGGGCCTCACAAGATATTGGAAATCCTTAATCCTGTATCTTTTCGTCTGGATCTTCCTGTGTCGTTTGCTATTCACAATGTATTTCATAGGTCCTTGTTGCGGCGGTACATTGTGCCTATAGTTCCTTCTGCTGAGCCTCCTGCTCCGGTGTTGGTTGAGGGCGAGTTGGAGTACGTGGTGGAGAAGATCTTGGATTCTCGCCTCTCCAGGCGGAGGCTTCAGTACCTGGTCAAGTGGAAGGGCTATGGTCAGGAGGATAATTCCTGGGTGGTCGCCTCTGATGTTCATGCGGCCGATTTAGTTCGTGCCTTTCATGCCGCTCATCCTGATCGCCCTGGTGGTCGTGGTGAGGGTTCGGTGACCCCTCACTAAGGGGGGGGGTACTGTTGTGAATTTACTTTTTGCTCCCTCTAGTGGTTACTAGTTTTTTGACTCTGGTTTTTCTGTCATTCCTTTTATCCGCACCTGGGTCGTTAGTTAAGGGTGTTGCTATTTAAGCTCCCTGGACCTTCAGTTCAATGCCTGGCAACGTAGTTATCAGAGCTAGTCTGCTGTGCTCTTGTCTACTGATCCTGGTTCCAGTTATATCAGCTAAGTCCGCTTTTTGCTTTTTGCTATTTTGTTTTGGTTTTGTATTTTTGTCCAGCTTGTTCCAAATATATATCCTGACCTTTGCTGGAAGCTCTAGGGGGCTGGTGTTCTCCCCCCGGACCGTTAGACGGTTCGGGGGTTCTTGAATTTCCAGTGTGGATTTTGATAGGGTTTTTGTTGACCATATAAGTTACCTTTCTTTATTCTGCTATCAGTAAGCGGGCCTCTCTGTGCTAAACCTGGTTCATTTCTGTGTTTGTCATTTCCTCTTACCTCACCGTTATTATTTGTGGGGGGCTTCTATCCAGCTTTGGGGTCCCCTTCTCTGGAGGCAAGAAAGGTCTTTTGTTTTCCTCTACTAGGGGTAGCTAGATTCTCCGGCTGGAGCGTGTCATCTAGAATCAACGTAGGAATGATCCCCGGCTACTTCTAGTGTTGGCGTTAGGAGTAGATATATGGTCAACCCAGCTACCACTGCCCTATGAGCTGGATTTTTGTATTCTGCAGACTTCCACGTTCCTCTGAGACCCTCGCCATTGGGGTCATAACACTAGTATAGTATATACCTGTATGTCATCTCCCCTGTATATAGTATATACCTATATGTCATCTCCTCCCGTATATAATATATAGCTGCATGTCATCTCCTCCTGTATATACGTGTATGTCATCTCCCCTGTATATAGTATATACCTGTACGACATCTCCTGCTGGCTGTCAATTTGCCTCCAACACTTTTCCTTTCACTTTTTCCCCATTATGTAGATAGGGGCAAAATTGTTTGGTGAATTGGAACTCGCGGGGTTAAAATTTCGCCTCACAACATAGCCTATGATGCTCTTGGTGTCCAGACGTGTGACTGTGCAGAATTTTGTGGCTGTAGCTGCAACGGTGCAGATGCCAATCCCGGACATACACACACACACATACACACACACACACACACATTCAGCTTTATTTATTAGATATATATAGTAGGCCCCTAAAATATTTTTCTAGAATGTAAGTAAGGCTGGGTTCACATTGCGTTCTGGCAGTCTGTTAGATGGACTGCGATACACCGCGGCATAACGCGGTGTAACGCAGTCCGTTAACGCTCCCATTAACCCCTACTATTGGGCTCATTGCCAACGCATGCCATAAAGGGCATGCGCTAGCGATGTGCCGTTATTCTGTGAAGGACCCTCGGATGCGGGCTGCAGCGTTTCCGGGTCCATCAGATAGAGCATATGAGCTAGCACGATCGCATAACGTGATCTTTTTCCATTTAACGCATGCGTTGAACATACTGCTGTAACGCAATGTGAACCCAGCCTAAAGTGAAATTATAGTATTGCTAACCTGTCATCAGATTCATGCTGCCTGAGCCATGGACAGAATGAATCAGAGACTGGCTGCATCATTATTTTTAATATGAAACTGCGGTGTTTCAGTGTAAACATAATTTGAAATGAGAGTGTGGAACTATCCCCCGATTCATCAAAGTAAATACGTGTACAACTCTTTTAAAAGTCACAAAATTTTGTGTAATATGAGGTTGCACCAAAATTTAGCACCTTTTGTCATTTTCAAGCCAGATTTAGTCAGCTGCTCCAAAATGTGCAAATCTAGTGCTGGACAGGTGCACAATGGAGTGTGGTCAGGGAGAAGATGGACCTGCCTTGCAACACATAATCCTCTACCAGCTTGTCAAACTATGTGCTCTGAAACACTGAAGCATTTCAGAATAAAACATCTCTGAAAGGTTTCCTTTAGTAATACAGAGCTCCATAAATGACAATTCCCTTACATCAATGTGTTTCCTCCTTGTAGTTTTCCAGGCCTTTATCCCAGTTGAAACTTTTTTGTGGTTCTTTTTGCATTAAATTTTAAGTGAAAAGAATGCTCAATTAATTTGAGGTGAGGTGCAGACCATGCAAAAATATTTCATTCTTTTACTTTAAGAAGCTAAAGGTTGCATGTTTTGTTTTTGGTTATTAAAGGGAACCTGTCAACTGAATTTGGCGGGACCGGTTTTTGGTCATATGGGTGGGGTTTTCGGGTGTTTGATTCACCCTTTCCTTACCCGCTGGCTGCATTCTGGCCGCAATATTGGATTGAAGTTCATTCTCTGTCCTCTGGAGTACACGCCAGCGCAAGGCAAGATTGCCTTGCGCTGGCGTGTACTCCGGAGGACAGAGAATGAACTTCAATCCAATATTGCGGCCAGCATGCAGCCAGCGGGTAAGGAAAGGGTGAATCAAACACCTCAAAACCCCGCCCATATGACCCAAAATCGGTCCCGCCAAATTCAGGTGACAGGTTCCCTTTAATAGAGGTGAGCGAATTTTCTCGGGTCCCTGCTTTTTCGGCAAGCTATAATACTTACTGAATAAGCTGCAGAGGGAACTCGGCTTCCTGGATCGCTCCGGCTGATCAGCTGTTTGGTTCCGTAGCTGCATGTGTCGCGGCTGTGTTACAGTCACGACACATGCAAGGGGAACCTGCTGTTTATTCCAGGTAGCCAGGCTCCCTCTGCAGCTTATTGGGTAAGCGCTATAGCTTGCCGAATAAGCAGGGACTGGAGCAAATTCGCTCAACTCTAGTTATTAACCATCTGCACTGTGAAGTGCCACCCTATCAGTTTTGTAGTATTTAACTAAGCAGAACATATACGCTTTAGAATGAATCCTACAACTTCTATCGGCAGTCACATTATCAGTATCCAGCAGTGATCCAGTTCCATTGACAGCAGAACACTGCCACTCAACATGGGAGCAGGGTGATGTGAGTTTCCACACTTATTGTTTTTATTGTCAGTATACAGAAGGTCTCAAAGAATGGAAAAACCAGTTGTACAGGGGTACAGAGAGGGGCAATATTGCTAAGGGAAGGCACAGAAAGGGCTCTTTTGCTTTTTGGAGGCACAAAGGGGGTATTATTACTATTTGGAGACACAGAGGGAGGCATTATTACAATCTGGAGGTATAATAGGGTCACTACTATTTTCTGCAGGCACTACAGAGGGACTATTACTGTGTGGGTGGAGCGCCCCCACACCGCCGCAGGGCCGAGGGGTACCCGGAGCCGGGCCTCGGGGATCTCAGTCCTGGGGTTGTCACGGTGGCTAGACCCGGTCCGTGGCCCTGTCTGTCAGTGGGGGACGTCCGTTGCAAATAGGTACTGTTAACGGTGGTATAGCGGTGCAGTTGTGGGGTGCAGGTCGCGGTAAATAACGAGGACACCAGGTTGCAGTCTCTTTACCTCTTTACTGGAGATCTCTCGGTCCTCAGTCCAGAATCCGGTCCACCAGGCTGCGCAAGTCCGGCCGGTCCAATGGCACTTCCAGAGTTCTCCTCACAAGTGGAAATCAGTGCCTTCCTTCTTAGCGCTTTGTGTTGTAGTCCTTCCCTGCTGTGCTTACGGAAAGTACCCCACAACTGTTGTGTCTGTTTCTTAAGTTCCCTCACAACTCGATTAACTGATCTTCTGCTAATCTTCCGTCCCTTCCTGATGTTACAGTAAGAACGGCACCCGTTTGTCAGGTAGGCCTGGAGTTCTTCCGGGACCCTAGAGACGCCCCTCTCCCGCAATTGCCCCCCAAGACTTCATAGGTGATATGTGGTAGACAGCCCGCCTGAGACTGACTGTCCTGCCGCTGTTTGGAGTATGGCTTAAAGCTGTATCTTATTCCACTCCCTCGGCGTTCCGGCCACCGGTAATGCGCCTCAGCAAGGTGCTGCCTCTTTCAACAAAACCCCTGCTGGTATTCTCCTTCTGCTTGATTTCGTTTCTCACTCAGCACAATCTATCTCGCTTCTAATCCTTTCTTAGGGCACCGCCGCTATTCTGAGCAGGCACGGTCCCGTTACGTTCTTTCAATGCCAAGCCTCTGCCAGGATCCCACCCCTGGCAGAGACCCTACTGTCTCTTCCTCCACAACACCCTCTCTCACTAGGTATTGCTTCGTTCGATCCAGTCAGCTTTCTCTACTAACTTCCTGCCTGACCCCCAGTTTACCCACTATGGTGGGGAGTGGCCTAATGAATAGCACCCTTAGCTCCCCCCAGAGGCCCAGCTGTGAAACATATTGGTGTCTGTGATACCTGATTGGAGGAACTCCTTCAGTGCCATCGAACGCACCATGGCTCCCCTTAGTGGCGGAGCCACAGTACTGCAACGACCAGGACTCTGGGGCGCTGCATGGGGACCTAAAGGGGCATTTTTACTTTGTGGAACACAAAAAGGGTAATATTACCTTGAAGGGCACTAGGAAGTATTATTATTGCCTGGGAAATAGAGTTGAGCATTCCGATACCGCAAGTATCGGGTATCGGCCGATACTTGCGGGTATCGGAATTCCGATACCGAGATCCGATACTTTTGTGGTATCGGGAATCGGTATCGGGATTAATATCAATGTGTAAAAGAAAGAATTAAAATAAAAAATAGGGATATACTCACCTCTCCGACGCAGCCTGGACTTTACCGCCGTAACAGGAAGCCGTTGTACCTAAAAATGCGCGCTTGAAGGGCCTTAGATGATGTCACGGCGCTCTGATTGGTCCGTAGCGGTCGCGTGACCGCTACACAACCAATCACAAAGCAGTGACGTCACCTAAGGTCTTTCAAGCGCTTGAAAGACCTTAGGTGACGTCACTGCTTTGTGATTGGTCGCGTAGCAGTCACGCGACCGCTACGGACCAATCAGAGCGCCGTGACGTCATCTAAGGCCCTTCAAGTGCGCATTCTTAGGTACAACGGCTCCCGGATACGGCGGTAAAGACCAGGGCGCGTCAGAGGGTGAGTATATCCCTATTTTTTATTTTAATTCTTTCTTTTACACATTGATATGGATCCCAGGGCCTGAAGGTAGAGTTTCCTCTCCTTCAGACCCTGGGAACCATACAGGATACCGTCCGATACTTGGTGTCCCATTGACTTGTATTGGTATCGGGTATCGGTATCGGATTAGATCCGATACTTTGCCGGTATCGGCCAATACTTTCCAATACCGATACTTTCAAGTATTGGACGGTATCGCTCAACACTACTGGGAAACTGTGGATGGTTATAGCACTACTAGATGGTGGCCCGATTCTAACGCATCGGGTATTCTAGAATATGTATGTATGTATGTATATAGCAGCCACATAGTATATAGCACAGCCCACGTAACACAGACAGCCACGTAGTATATAGCACAGCCACGTAGTATATAGGAGCCACGTAGTGTATAGCAGCCACGTAGTATATAACACAGCCCACGTAGTGTATAGCACAGCCACGTAGTATATAGCACAGCCACATAGTATATAGCACAGCCACATAGTATATAGCACAGCCACGTAGTATATAGCACAGCTACATAGTATATAGCAGCCACGTAGTACATAACACAGCCACATAGTATATAACACAGCCAGGACCGAACTGGCCATCTGGCAATTCTGGCAAATGCCAGAAGGGCCTGTCTGGTCGTGGGCCACCTTGTCTGCTACCTTGTTATCAGAATCTGCATCCTCGAGACGCCAATACTGTTAACGTTGTGACGGAGCACAAAGTTGCTGGCTCCATCACTTGCCCCAGCAGGCCGCTGGTGTCCTTTCTGTCTGCGACCTGCTTGAGGCCGGCACCAACAGGTAATGTCGGCAGTGCAATAATATCACTATATCCACTGCGAGAATGGATAAAAGAGGAGTCAGACACTGCCAAGGATGAGATGTCTGAATTAGGTGATTATAGGGATTTTTTTTAATTTTTGGGTGGTTGTGGGGGAACATCACACTATATAAGGCACTGTGAGATGGACCATCAGAGTATATAAGGGGCTGTGGGGAGGACCACCATAGTAAATGGGGGGGGGCTGTGAGGTGGACCATCATAGTATATAAGGGGCTGTGGGGAGGACCACCATAGTAAATGGGGGGGACTGTGAGGTGTCCATCATACTACATAGTTGCTGTGAGGTGTACCATCATAATATATAAGGAGCTGTGGGTTGTACTATCATACTATGTAGGAGGTGTTTTTAATGGGACCATCATACTATATAGGGGGCTGTCGGAGGGACCATCATAATGTATGGGGGGGGCTTTGAGTTGGACCATGATACAATATAGGGGGCTGTGATGTGGATCATTGTACTATATAGCGGGTTATGAGATGAAACCTAATATATAGGGGATTGTTGGTGGTACCGTCATACTATATAGGAACTGTGAGGTGTACCATCATAATATATAATGAGCTGTGAGGTGTACCATCATACTATATGGGGGTGTTGGGACACCATCATACTAAATAGGGGGCTGTTGGAGGGCCCATCATACTATATGGGAGACTGTGAGGTGGACCATCATACTATACAGGGAGCTGTGACGGGACCATCATACTATATAGGGGGCTGTGGGGGGACGTCATATAGTATTTTGGCTATGGGGGATCTCAATAGTGTATGACCGATCTATCATACTGTGTGGGGTGGCTGTGGGGAGGACCAGCTTACTGTGTAGGGTGGTTGTGGTGGACAACATACTGTGTGGGGTGACTGTGGTGGGCATGGTACCTTCTGAAGGTCTATGGGATACATTATACTGTGTTGGGGGCTGTGGTGACCATCATACTATATGAGATGGTTATGGGGAACATCATACTGTATATGTGCTGTGGGATCCTCATACAGTCTGGGGGCTTTGGTAGACATCAGACTTTTTATAGTGGCCTGTGGTGGACATCATACTGTATGGGGGTCTGTGGTGCCTCTCATACTGTATATTTGGGGCTGCGGTGGATATCATACTATGTAGGAGGCTGTAGTGATGATCTTAATATGTGGTGTGATGTGGAGCATCATACTTTTTGTAAGGTTTGTGGGAAAATCATACTGTGGGGCCATCATACTTTGTGGGGGCATAATATTCTACGGGGTCAATGTGAAAAAGACATTAGCACAACTGGAGAATGGTGCTCAAGTAGGTTCCCAAACCGTACAGATTCATGTAGAGAACTTATCACACACCAGATGCTGAACTATTTAATTCAAACAGTAGATACATACAAAACCTGATGTTTCGGTCATGTAGACCTTCCTCAATGTACCGAGTGGTAATAGGTGAGATTTAGGTGATCCCCTCGTAAGAAAAAGTAACTCCGCATAGATATCACTGGTATAGAGTGCTGCCAATACAGAGTGGCTATGTGGACCCTGTCATGGGGATTGTGTATGGGGATTATGTGGGGAACAATCCCCACATAACTAACTAGGACAGGGTGCTCCATCTGGTGATTTCAAATGCCAGGACTGAATTTCATCCCCAGTCTGTCCCTGCTGGCCAGTGTGGTGTGCATCACATTCACCTGTAGACCGCAGGCCTCTGCTTTCTACAGGTCTTCCTCCTCAGGAGACGCCGCGCATAACTCAGGGAACACACAGTTCATTGTAACAAGCAAACATTTATTGGGCACTTCAAGTTCTTCAGACTGTAGCCTGCAGTTTCGGACACTTCTTATTCCTTGTTTCTTCAGTACAGTACGTCTCCAGCATCGTTGTCCGTTCCTTCTGCACTATCCTCACATTAAAGGGAGCCTGTCACCCCCCCTGAGCAGTGGAGCAGGTCACCGTGCTCCTCGATAGAAGTGCCGAAGTCTCGCGAGACTTCACAAATCTCGCGAGACATCGGCACTATCTTGAATGGAGCACAGTGACCCGCTCCTCTGCGCAAGCCCCAGATTCCCAGCCCCGCAGTATGAATACATCATAACACACTGCGGGGAGGGATCTGGGGCCTCCACTACACGCAGGCACGGTATCCTGATGTAAGTTCCCGGGCAGCGCGCACGACGCATGCCCGAGAACTGATTGCAGAGACCAGGCACCGGTGACGTCACGAGAAAGAGAGGAGGTGGCAACGAGAGGCCACAGGGGGATGATGGCAGGCTGCGAGGCGCTAGAGTCAGGGGGAGAAAAAACACCTCCCTGACTCAATAGAGGTATGGCGGGAAATTTATAAAACTCATTATTTCAGCTTTCCTAGGGATAATAAACATAAGAGCCACCTTCACAGAATGCAGCCTTAGTGCTGCTGAACGTGGCTCTTTTACTTAAATAGGCCCGGGGGGTGACAGGTTTCCTTTAACTGGATTTCCAGGGATTTCCTGACCAGTCCCACAGTGCAACCTTCCCTTAACGCGGTTTCCCTTCCACTTCCTCTGTACATTAGAGGATTAGGCACTCTTTGTAGTATCTGTACTGAGCCCTAGGCTCCGGATGTTGCAGGAATGTCCGCAAGAGATTCCAATAAGGCCTCCCACTGCCTTGAATGATGGCTGCCCGCCATACTGTACTTTCCTATCTGACTATCAGGAAGTAGTCCTGTTTTACTAGGGCTTTCCACTCCCACTATGGGCCGGTCCCAAGCTTTAACTATGCCTGTACCTACAGTATGTAGCTGGACAGGTCACCACTACAAAGTATTATATTTACTTACATTACACATATTATAGCGAGGCTTTGACTGGCCCACAGGAGAACTGGAAAATCCTCTAGTGGGTTACTGTGCAAGAGTGAGCCACTACCCTCTTATATGATAAGTACTTGGCAGTATATACTTAAATCACTATGTACAGATAAAGGCGACATCTTATTCATGGAACAATCTACCCAGTTTATTGTTACATAAATTTGTGATTGAGGATAATGTCACATTATCAGCGGAAAAGTGGGACCCTGGGGTTGGTTACTGGTCGGCCCTTGGCACCCCAGTCCTACACTGCTTGTGTCTCTTGCATTCTGCAGCGCTGTGTCCTTGTCTTCAGTCTTCTATCAGGTAGTTTGTTGTGTAGGAGTTATGCTACTTTAGGGCACTGCCTCGATTAAACTTTTAACCCCTTTTATCTGACCTGAGATACAAGAGACTAGCCTCCCCATACAGGTGACAATCCAGCCGCTGTCGGCTGTACATGATAGCTGTCAACTTGCTGCATCAGCCACGATCAGTGTTTGCACCATCCATATCTGTTTATCCTCTTAGATGCTGCTGTCAATAGGGACTACATCATATAAATGGTTAACAGAGTATGGGGGCTTTGTCTTTTAATGTATCTTGGACAGGAGTTGACATTATGATACCACAGTGGGTGGAGATATACAGTATGTGGTCTGCCTTCTGTAAATAGCGCCCCCCTATAATTCCTGGTTCAACTTGAAGAGTATTGAGGGTAGTAATGATCACTCCCATCATTGTAACCGTGTAAAAAGAAAGTGAATACAAAAACTCCCTGACACTTTTATTTTTTCTTTTCTTTTTTTTATTTATTGGAATAGCAATAAGCAACACTGTAATAAAAATATTACCGGCCCTTTAAGAATTAAACCATGATCACAATGACTCTCAGGTCAGTCCCTATACAGACCACAGAACTAGCTGTGGGCATTGAGGACCGGCTAAAGGTACCGTCACATTTAGCGACGCTGCAGCGATATAGACAACGATGCCGATCGCTGCAGCGTCGCTGTTTCGTCGTTGTGTGGTCGCTGGAGAGCTGTCACACAGACAGCTCTCCAGCAACCAACGATGCCGGTCCCCGGGTAACCAGGGTAAACATCGGGTTACTAAGCGCAGGGCCGCGCTTAGTAACCCGATGTTTACCCTGGTTACCAGTGCTAATGTAAAAAAAAACAAACACTACATACTTACATTCCGGTGTCTGTCCCCCGGCGCTGTGCTTTCCTGCACTGACTGTGAGCGCCGGCCGGAAAGCAGAGCGGTGACGTCACCGCTGTAATCTGCTTTACGGCTGGCCGGCGCTGACAGTGCAGGAAAGCACAGCGCCGGGGGACAGACACCGGAATGTAAGTATGTAGTGTTTGGTTTTTTTTACATTAGCACTGGTAACCAGGGTAAACATCGGGTTACTAAGCGCGGCCCTGCGCTTAGTAACCCGATGTTTACCCTGGTTACCAGTGAAGACATCGTTGAATCGGCGTCACACACACCGATTCAGCGATGTCTGCGGGAGTCCAGCGACAAAATAAAGTTCTGGACTTTCTGCTCCGACCAACGATAGCACAGCAGGATCCTGATCGCTGCTGCGTGTCAAACTCAACGATGTATCTAGCCAAGACGCTGCAACGTCACAGATCGCTAGCGATATCGTTCAGTGTGAAGGTACCTTTAGAGCCACTGGATTGAAAGATCCAGAGGAAGGCGAACAAACCCCCCGGAGAGTTCTGCCTCAGGGGGGGAAAAAATTCCTTCCTGACCCCAGTTGTGGCGATCGGATATTTCCCTGGATCACATCTGTCCTGCTGCATATTGCTGTATATCTGCCTGTATTATAAGCTCAGGAGAGTCGATTTAGAAGGGAAAATAATTTAGTGATGAGCGAATATACTCGTTACTTGAGATTTCTCGAGCACGCTCGGGTGACCTCTGAGTATTTTTTAGTGCTTGGAGATTTAGTTTTTATTGCAGCAGCTGAATGATTTACATCTGTTACCCAGCATAAGTACATGTGGGGGTTGCCTAGCAACCAGGAAACCCCCACATGTACTAATGCTGGCTAACAGATGTAAATCATTCAGCTGTGGCAAGAAAAACTAAATCTCCGAGCACTAAAAAATACTCGGAGGACACCCGAGCATGCTCGAGAAATCTCGAGTAACGAGTATATTCGCTCATCACTAGAAAAGGTAAATACACCCTGCTCCTAGGAGCTTACAATCTAATATACAGTATATATCCTGCTCCTAGGAGCTTACAATCTAATATACAATATACACCCTGCTCCTAGGAGCTTACAATCTAATATACAATATACATCCTGCTCCTAGGAGCTTACAATCTAATATACAATATACATCCTGCTCCTAGGAGCTTACAATCTAATATACAATATACATTCTGCTCCTAGGAGCATAAAGGGACTCTGTCACCTGAATTTGGAGGGAACAATTTTCAGCCATAGGGGCGGGGTTTTCGGGTGTTTGATTCACCCTTTCCTTACCCGCTGGCTGCATGCTGGCTGCAATATTGGATTGAAGTCCATTCTCTGTCCTCCATAGTACACGCCTGCGAATGGGAAGATTGCCTTGTGCAGGCATGTACTACGGAGGACAGAGAATGAACTTCAATCCAATATTGCAGCCAGCATGCAGCCAGTGGGTAAGGAAAGGGTGAATCAAACACCCGAAAACCCCGCCCCTATGGCTGAAAATTGTTCCCTCCAAATTCAGGTGACAGAGTCCCTTTAAAATCTAATATACAATATACACCCTGCTCCTAGGAGCTTACAATCTAATATACATTATATACCCTGCTCCTAGGAGCTTACAATCTAATATACAATATACACCCTGCTCCTAGGAGCTTACAATCTAATATATAATAGACATCCTGTTGAGAGCATACAGAATAATGCACAGGTAAATAAGGGAAGGGGAGTATAGGAGCTCACTACATTGACAGCTTGCGATCTTCAGTTCAGCCTGGAGACATGCTGGTGGGTGCCGCACCCGCTGGTCATTAGAGCGATACAGAAATGATGAGAGGGCATATGTTGGCACATCCAACCAGGAAATAAAAGTTGAAATATTTATTCGTGTAACATTTAAAAGAGCTTACAATCTAATATACAATATATAGGCTGCCCCTGAGAGTTTATAGACTAATCTACACCCTGCTCCTAGTTTGCAATATAATATAAAATATACTGTACATGCTGATGAAAGCATACAGACTAATCTACACCCTGCTCCTAGTTTACAATCTAATTCCATGTATACTTTGCTGATCTAATTAGCAATAGATATTCCACTGCCAAGGGTGCATTTATACTGCAAGATTACTGCGAACAAGAGTTTCTTAGGGACGCTCGTTCACGATAATTGTACCATTTAAACAGGCAGCACATCATCCAAAGAATGAGCAAAACTCTTGTTCATCAGGTGAAATGATCTTTTTTGCCTCACAAAAAGATCATCGTTCTTGTTGGCACACCCTCCTGTGTAAATAGGACATGTGCTGGCGAGAATATTGCACACTGAATGATTTATTACAGATCGCTCATTGAACATCTGAAGTTGAGTCTGCCAGTGGGAATAAGCTGCACATTGGGAAATTTAATGCACCACAAGGTTTCTAAACATCTATGCAAGGCCGGCGTTAAGGGTGCAAACTTGACACTTGACCATGCACAAAGCAACTCCCTGCTTCTGCAGGCATACCGTATTTTTCAAATTATGAAACACACTTTTTTTCTCTCCAAATTTTGGAGGAAAATGAGTGCATTTTATAATCTGAAGGTAGCTTACTGAAGTGGAGACTGCGATGGAGCGAGGTCACAGGAGGCAGGGTCATTGCTTCCGGAGGCGGCAGGAGTTGTCCAAAACTGCTGGCCCTAGGCTCTCATATGATGATGGCGCCAGTGAGCAGAGTCTCCTTTTCCATTGATTTCCCGACTATGAGCTTCGAAAAAATGGCTGCCGAGAGTGGCGCATGTGCAGATTGAGATCTCTGGAGATGAGATTTCGTCTTCCAAGAACTTGACTCCCAAGATCATGCGCGGCCTCCGGCAGCAATGTTCCCAAAGCTGACAACAGGGAAATCAATGGGAAAGGGGACTCCACTCACCGGCGCAAACATCTTATGAGAGCCCAGGGCCAGCAGCATCGGCCCACTCCTGCTACCACCGCCAGCCTGCTGAAGCAGTGACCCTGCCTCCTGTTATGCCACCCTCCGGCAAGCTATCCACCGACACCTGCAGAGACGGACATGCGGCACTTCTTTCCAGACCACAGCATGTCTAATTATCTTGTGGAGATGCTCAGTCTCCGCAAGATAAATATCACCCGTACAATGTATAAGACGCGTTATTCCGCATGGTTCAATGAACACATGTGGAATCACCTGCTTTCAAAAGCCGACAGAGAGGACATGTGCTGCATCCGAAGCGCTGCCTAAGGCTACGTTCACATTTGCGTTGTGCGCCGCTGCGTCGGCGACACAACGCACAACGCAAACAAAAACGCAACAAAACGCACGCTAAAACGCTGCGTTTTGCAACGCATGCGTCCTTTTTCGCCGAAAGTTGGACGCAAAAAAAATGCAACTTGCTGCGTTCTCTGTGCCCAACGATTGCGGCCAAAAAAACGCATGCGTCGCAAAACGCAGCACAACGCATGTCCATGCGCCCCCATGTTAAATATAGGGGCGCATGACGCATGCGGCGACGCTGCGGCGCCGAACGCTAATGTGAACGTAGACTAATACTATGGGAATGTAGCCTTATAGTCCACAAATTACATATATATATATAATAGAGTAGCAGACTTCGATCAGGCTTTCATCAGAGTGCGATCGAAGTGGCATCCGTTTCTCTCACAGGTGGAGAGGGGGAAAAAAAGTTTCTCCATTTTGACACTGTGAAAATTGGAGAGAATATATATAAATATACTGTATATGTATAAATATATTTATTTATATATATTGAATTTATTTATATCTAGTATGTATACAAAGCGCTGTAGAATTAATGGAGCTATGTAAGCAAGTAAAATAAATATCTATGTGTTTGTGTGTATTTGTGCAATTCTATAAGCCTGTACACAGAGTAGAATACAAGCTAATAGACTTTCTATCAAGCCTGTACATAGATTTGAGCCGGCTCAGGCAGAGCTCTGTGCTTCTGTCTGTTGATTAGCATGCTACAGAGCAGCTGTTTGGAGCGATCAGTGGGTTTCTCAGTACCCAGTCGCCCACTGATCAACTCCACATAAGGGCTCGTGCACACGACCAATTTTGTCATCTGAATGCCATCCGTGGTTTTGACGGATAGCACTCATACCTATGATATTCAATGGGGCTGTGCAAATGTTAGATTGTTTCCTCGGACCCAGTGGTCCACAGAAAAAAATCAGAGACAAGTCAAAATCGACAATGCAAGTCTATTGTCCTGTGAAAAAATTGGACCCCACTTGGATGACATCTGAGTGCGATCCGATTTTCACAGACTGACATAATAGTAAAGGTGGAGAAACCTTTTCTTTCCCCTCTCCACGTCCGAGAAAAACTGATGCCGCTCTGATCAAACTCTGATCTTAGTCTGTAACTCTATTACGCCAGTTGCTATTTAGTCAATTGTGCTCATTATATCCTGTGGTTCCAGTTCTGGTCCTCCTGCTGGCATCAAGCCACGACGTTGTCCATTGTTTCTGCTCAGCCATCCTGCTGCACCAAAGTCATCTGTCCGTGCTTCGTTACAGCTGCTCATCTGCACTGGATGAGACATAACACCTATCATCATTACAAAAAAGAGGATTAGGCCGGTTTTACACGTCAGTGGCTCCGGTACGTGAGGTGACAGTTTCCTCCCGTACCGGAGACACTGACACACGTAGACCCATAAAAATCAATGCATCTGTTCAGATGTCATTGATTTTGTGCGGACCGTGTGCGGACCGTGTCTCCGTGTGCCAAACACGGAGACATGTCAGTGTTCGTGGGAGCGCACGGATTACACGGACCCAATAGAGTCAATGGGTCCGTGTAAAACACGGACCTCACACGGACATTCTCCGTCTGGGGTCCGTGTGGCGTGCCGGAGACAGCGCTACAGTAAGCGCTGTCCCCCCCACATGGTGCTGAAGCCGCCATTCATATGTTCCCTGTAGCAGCGTTTGCTATAGAGAAAATATGAATGATAGTGTTTAAAATAAAGATCCATGTGTCCGCCGCCCCCCCACCCCCTGTGCGCCCCCCCCGCTGGTCAGAAAATACTCACCCGGATCCCCCGTCGGCAGTCGCTCCTTCCTGGTCTGGCCGCGGCTTCTCTACTGTATGCGGCCGATTACACTCATGAATATGTGGCTCCACCTCCAATAGGGGCGGAGCCGCCTATTCATGAGTGTAAATGAGCGGCCCCACGTGACCGCATACAGTAAGCCGCGGCCAGACCAGGAAGGAGCGACTGCCGACGGGGGATCCGGGTGAGTATTTTCTGACCAGCGGGGGGGGCGCACAGGGGGTGGGGGGGCGGCGGACACATGGATCTTTATTTTAAACACTATTCTTCATATTTTCCCTGCAGCAAACGTTGCTGCAGGGATGATATGAATCGCAGCTTCAGCACCATGCAGAGTGGGTACCACACGCTCCGTGTGGTACCCACTCGCCATACGGGCGGCACACGTGTGCCGCAGGTATGGCCTCCGTGAGTTCCCAGGCACACGGACACGGATAACTCCGGTACCGATTTATTCCGGTACCGGAATTATCTGGACGTGTGGGACAGCCCTTAAATGGTAGGTCCTGTTTAAGGAATCATTCTGATACACAAGAGGCAACACGTCAGAGATATTTGCTGAGACTTTTAGGGGTAAATGGTGCAGTTCTAAACATCACCACGAACAACCCAAAGGCACACAATGTGTGAATGGAGCCTTAGTGTTAAGTGAGCAGCTACCTACCGGGACTTGTTTTCCTCAAGCTGCTTCCTCTGGGGACACAAGGTGGTTCAGGATAATAACATTATACATTCTCTACCAATTGTGAGGTCATGTGATCTCTGATGTCATGTGTCCTGTGATGTCATGTGCCCTGTGATATCATGTCCCCTGTCGTAATAACGGCCACTGGTGTGTTATGTATCAAGTTTCCAATATATATATCTCAAACATAGTTAAACTCACCTAAGGCCCATTGCATTGAATCCCTCGTCTCCTGTAATAAAACAAAAATAAAAAAACAACAATATCCATCACGTGTCCATCGTTCTGTCCCACGCTGTAATCCATGTCTGGGGATAAATAGTTTTCAACCCAACACTACACATGGAGGGCATGTATAGAGTGACAGGCCTGTGCACTACACACGGAGGGCAGTTAGTGACAGACCCCTGCATTACACATGGAGGGAAGGTAGAAAGTGACAGACCCCCGCACTACGGATGGAGAGAAGGTAGAAAATGACAGACCCCCACACTACACAAGGAGGGGAGGTAGGGAAAAACAGACCTCGACACTACACATGGAGGGCAGGTAGGGAGTGACAGACCCCCTGTCATGGTTCTCAATGGCAAGAGAACGTAATAAAGCATACAAAAGGACTAGCTCTTGGAAGATGGGAACTCGAGCTGACCATGAGCTAAACCTACCGCACAACTAACAGTGGCCGGGTAGCGTGCCTACGTTTTATCCCTAGACGCCCAGCGCCAGCCGGAGAACTGACTGACCCTAGCAGAGGAAAATACAGACCTGGCTTACCTCTAGAGAAATTTTCCCCAAAAGGCAGACAGTAGCCCCCACATATATTGGCGGTGATTTTAGAGGAAATTGACATACAAAGTATGAAGATAGGTTTAGCAAATTGAGGTCCGCTTACTAGATAGTAGGAAGACAGAAAAGGGAACTTCACGGTCAGCTGAAAACCCTTTCAAAATACCATCCTGAAATTACTTTAAGACTCTAATATCAACTCATGACACCAGAGTGGCAATTTCAGCTCACAAGAGCTTCCAGCCTCAGAAATATTCAATCACAGAGAACTGGAACAAAAATGCAAAACAAACTTAGGACAACAAGTCCAACTTAGCTGATAGTTGTCTAGGAGCAGGAACATGCAACAGAAAGGCTTCTGGTAACATTGTTGGCCGGCATAGAAATGACTGAGGAGCAAGGCTAAATAGAAAACTCCCACATCCAGATGGAAAACAGGTGAACAGAGGAGATGAAGCACACAAGTGCAGTACCACCAGAAACCACCGGGGGAGCCCAGAAACCAAATTCACAACAGTACCCCCCCCTCAAGGAGGGGGCACTGAACCCTCACCAGAACCACCAGGGCGATCAGGATGAGCCCTATGAAAGGCACGGACCAAATCGGAGGCATGAACATCAGAGGCTGTCACCCAAGAGTTATCCTCCTGACCGTAGCCCTTCCACTTGACCAGATACTGAAGTCTCCGTCTGGAAACACGGGAGTCCAAGATCTTCTCGACAACGTACTCCAACTCACCCTCAACCAACACCGGAGCAGGAGGCTCAACGGAAGGCACAACCGGTACTTCATACCTGCGCAACAACGACCGATGGAAGACATTATGAATAGAAAAAGATGCAGGGAGGTCCAAACGAAAGGACACAGGGTTAAGAATCTCCAATATCTTGTACGGGCCGATGAACCGAGGCTTAAACTTAGGAGAAGAAACCTTCATAGGGACAAAACGAGAAGATAACCACACCAAGACCCCAACACAAAGACGAGGACCAACACGACGACGGCGGTTGGCAAAATGCTGAGTCTTCTCCTGGGACAACTTCAAATTGTCCACCACATGCCCCCAAATCTGATGCAACCTCTCCACCACAGCATCCACTCCAGGACAATCCGAAGACTCCACCTGACCGGAAGAGAAACGAGGATGAAACCCCGAATTACAGAAGAAAGGAGAAACCAAGGTGGCAGAACTAGCCCGATTATTGAGGGCAAACTCCGCCAAGGGCAAAAAGGCAACCCAATCATCCTGATCCGCAGACACAAAACACCTCAAATAAGTCTCCAAGGTCTGATTAGTTCGCTCGGTCTGGCCATTAGTCTGAGGATGGAAAGCAGACGAAAAAGACAAATCAATGCCCATCCTAGCACAGAACGCTCGCCAAAATCTAGACACGAATTGGGTTCCCCTGTCAGAAACGATATTCTCCGGAATACCATGCAAGCGCACCACATTTTGAAAAAACAGAGGAACCAGCTCGGATGAGGAAGGCAATTTGGGCAAGGGAACCAAATGGACCATCTTAGAGAAACGGTCACACACCACCCAGATGACAGACATCTTCTGAGAAACAGGGAGATCAGAAATAAAATCCATGGAGATGTGAGTCCAAGGCCTCTTCGGAATAGGCAAGGATAACAACAATCCACTAGCCTGAGAACAACAAGGCTTGGCCCGAGCACAAACATCACAAGACTGCACAAAACCTCGCACATCTCGCGACAGGGAAGGCCACCAGAAGGACCTAGCCACCAAATCCCTGGTACCAAAGATTCCAGGATGACCTGCTAACGCAGAAGAATGGACCTCCGAGATGACTTTACTGGTCCAATCATCAGGAACAAACATTCTACCAGGCGGGCAACGATCAGGTCTATTCGCCTGAAACTCCTGCAAGACCCGTCGCAAATCTGGGGAAACAGCAGATAATATCACTCCATCCTTAAGGATACCGGTAGGCTCAGAATTACCAGGGGAATCAGGCTCAAAACTCCTAGAAAGGGCATCCGCCTTCACATTTTTAGAACCTGGTAGGTAAGAAACCACAAAATTAAACCGAGAGAAAAATAACGACCAGCGCGCCTGTCTAGGATTCAGGCGCCTGGCAGACTCAAGATAAATCAAATTCTTGTGGTCGGTCAATACCACCACCTGATGTCTAGCCCCCTCAAGCCAATGACGCCACTCCTCAAAAGCCCACTTCATAGCCAAGAGCTCCCGATTACCAATATCATAATTTCGCTCAGCGGGCGAAAATTTACGGGAAAAGAACGCACAAGGTCTCATCACGGAGCAGTCGGAACTTTTCTGCGACAAAACCGCCCCAGCTCCGATTTCTGAAGCGTCAACCTCAACCTGAAAAGGAAGAGTAACATCAGGCTGACGCAATACAGGGGCGGAAGAAAAGCGGCGCTTAAGCTCCCGAAAGGCCTCCACAGCAGCAGGGGACCAATCAGCAACATCAGCACCCTTCTTAGTCAAATCAGTCAACGGTTTAGCAACATCAGAAAAACCAGTTATAAATCGACGATAAAAATTAGCAAAGCCCAAAAACTTCTGAAGGCTCTTAAGAGAAGAGGGTTGCGTCCAATCACAAATAGCCTGAACCTTGACAGGGTCCATCTCAATGGAAGAGGGGGAAAAAATGTACCCCAAAAACGAAATCTTTTGAACCCCAAAAACACACTTAGAACCCTTTACACACAAGGAATTAGAGCGCAAAACCTGAAAAACCCTCCTGACCTGTTGGACATGAGAGTTCCAGTCATCCGAAAAAATCAAAATATCATCAAGATACACAATCAAAAATGTATCCAAATAATCACGGAAAATGTCATGCATAAAGGACTGAAAGACTGAAGGGGCATTTGAAAGACCAAAAGGCATTACTAAATACTCAAAATGGCCCTCAGGCGTATTAAATGCGGTTTTCCACTCATCCCCCTGCTTAATTCGCACCAAATTATACGCCCCACGAAGATCAATCTTAGAGAACCACTTGGCCCCCTTTATTCGAGCAAACAAATCAGTAAGCAGTGGCAAAGGATACTGATATTTAACCGTGATTTTATTCAAAAGCCGATAATCAATACACGGCCTCAAAGAGCCATCTTTTTTAGATACAAAGAAAAAACCGGCTCCTAAGGGAGATGACGAAGGACGAATATGTCCCTTTTCCAAGGACTCCTTAATATATTCCCGCATAGCAGCATGTTCAGGCACAGATAGATTAAATAAACGACCCTTTGGAAACTTACTGCCCGGAATCAGATCTATAGTACAATCGCAATCTCTGTGCGGAGGTAGTGAACCAAGTTTAGGCTCCTCAAAAACGTCACGATAATCAGATAAAAATTCCGGAATCTCAGAGGGAATAGATGACGAAATGGAAACCAAAGGTACGTCCCCATGAGTCCCCTGACATCCCCAGCTTAACACAGACATTGCTTTCCAGTCGAGGACTGGGTTATGAGATTGCAGCCATGGCAATCCAAGCACCAACACATCATGTAGATTATACAACACAAGGAAGCGAATAATCTCCTGGTGATCCGGATTAATACGCATAGTTACTTGTGTCCAGTATTGTGGTTTGTTACTAGCCAATGGCGTGGAGTCAATACCCTTCAGAGGTATAGGAACTTCCAGAGGCTCTAAATCAAACCCACAGCGTTTGGCAAAGGACCAATCCATAAGACTCAAAGCGGCGCCAGAGTCGACATAGGCGTCCGCGGTAATAGACGATAAAGAGCAAATCAGGGTCACAGATAGAATAAACTTAGACTGTAAAATGCCAATTGAAACAGACTTATCAACCTTCTTAGTACGTTTAGAGCATGCTGATATAACATGAGTTGAATCACCACAATAGAAGCATAACCCATTTTTTCGCCTAAAATTCTGTCGTTCGCTTCTGGACAGAATTCTATCACATTGCATAATCTCTGGCGTCTTCTCAGTAGACACCGCCAAATGGTGCACAGGTTTGCGCTCCCGCAAACGCCAATCAATCTGAATAGCCATTGTCATGGACTCATTCAGACCTGTAGGCACAGGGAACCCCACCATAACATCTTTAATGGCATCAGAGAGACCCTCTCTGAATTTCGCCGCCAGGGCGCACTCATTCCACTGAGTAAGCACAGACCACTTACGAAATTTTTGGCAGTATATTTCAGCCTCATCTTGCCCTTGAGACAGGGCCATTAAGGCTTTTTCAGCCTGAATTTCTAAATGAGGTTCCTCATAAAGCAACCCCAAAACCAGGAAAAACGCATCCACATTGAGCAACGCAGGATCCCCTGGTGCCAAAGCAAATGCCCAATCCTGAGGGTCGCCCCGGAGCAAGGAAATTACAATCCTGACCTGCTGTGCAGGATCTCCAGCGGAGCGAGATCTCAGAGACAAAAATAATTTACAATTATGTTTGAAATTCTGGAAGCGAGATCTATCCCCAGAGAAAAATTCAGGTAAAGGAATTCTAGGTTCAGATGTAGGAGCATGAATAACGAAATCCTGTAAGCGTTGAACCTTCATAGCGAGATTATTCAAACCTGTAGCTAAACTCTGAGGATCCATATTAATCAGGTGAAATCAGAACCATTCAAGGATTAGAAGGAGAGAGAGACGAAGGCTGCAGTAAGCAGAGATGCTAGTGAATCAACTAATGAGCAAACTCAGGAAAAAAAAAAAAAATAAATATCTGCAGACTTCTTTTCTCTCCTTTCTTCTGCCAATTATTTTAACCCTTGGCCGGCCAAACTGTCATGGTTCTCAATGGCAAGAGAACGTAATAAAGCATACAAAAGGACTAGCTCTTGGAAGATGGGAACTCGAGCTGACCATGAGCTAAACCTACCGCACAACTAACAGTGGCCGGGTAGCGTGCCTACGTTTTATCCCTAGACGCCCAGCGCCAGCCGGAGAACTGACTGACCCTAGCAGAGGAAAATACAGACCTGGCTTACCTCTAGAGAAATTTTCCCCAAAAGGCAGACAGTAGCCCCCACATATATTGGCGGTGATTTTAGAGGAAATTGACATACAAAGTATGAAGATAGGTTTAGCAAATTGAGGTCCGCTTACTAGATAGTAGGAAGACAGAAAAGGGAACTTCACGGTCAGCTGAAAACCCTTTCAAAATACCATCCTGAAATTACTTTAAGACTCTAATATCAACTCATGACACCAGAGTGGCAATTTCAGCTCACAAGAGCTTCCAGCCTCAGAAATATTCAATCACAGAGAACTGGAACAAAAATGCAAAACAAACTTAGGACAACAAGTCCAACTTAGCTGATAGTTGTCTAGGAGCAGGAACATGCAACAGAAAGGCTTCTGGTAACATTGTTGGCCGGCATAGAAATGACTGAGGAGCAAGGCTAAATAGGAAACTCCCACATCCAGATGGAAAACAGGTGAACAGAGGAGATGAAGCACACAAGTGCAGTACCACCAGAAACCACCGGGGGAGCCCAGAAACCAAATTCACAACACCCCCGCACTACGGATGGAGAGAAGATAGAAAGTCACAGACACCCACACTACACAAGGAGGGGAGGTAGGGAAAAACAGACCTCCACACTACACATGGAGGGCAGGTAGGGAGTGACAGACCTCCACACTACACATTGCGGGCAGGTAGGGAGTGACAGAAACATGCATTACACATGGATTGCAGGTAGGGAGTGAAAGACTCTTGCGCTATGCACGGGGGGCAGGTAGATAGTGACAGAAAAGGCCGGACTGGCTATCTGGCAAACGCCATAAGGGCCTGCCTGGTCTTGGTTTACCTTGGCTGCTACATTGATATGAGGATCTGCATCCTCAAGACGCCCACACTGTTAGTAGTTGTGACGGAGCACAAAGTCGCTGGCTTCATCACTTACCCCAGTAGGCCACGGGCATCCCTTTTGTCTGCGACCTGCCGAGGCCAGCATCATCACGGTAACATGAAAAACTGTAAAGGTTGCACAATGAATTACCAAGAATGATTACTCTAGAATATTGAAACTGCATTACTGCCATAAAAAATGTGAAAAAAGGAAAAAAAAGCGCTATATAGCGTATATATGAAATATTCATCTGCAAAATTGCTATGAAAAGTACAGTAAAAATGAAGGTACTTAGTGCATAGATTGGCCAATATATGTGAACCCAACTACCATGTCAAGGCGTCCTTTAAAGTTGGGTCTCTGTCCTGATATGTCACCTTTCCTGGGCAAAAAGAGCAAAAGCTGTAATGGGGCCCTCAATTATTGCAACTAGTGTTGAGCGATACCGTCCGATACTTGAAAGTATCGGTATCGGAAAGTATCGGCCGATACCGGCAAAGTATCGGATCCAATCCGATACCGATACCCGATACCAATACAAGTCAATGGGACTCAAGTATCGGACGGTATCCTGTATGGTTCCCAGGGTCTGAAGGAGAGGAAACTCTCCTTCAGGCCCTGGGATCCATATTAATGTGTAAAAGAAAGAATTAAAATAAAAAATATTGCTATACTCACCTCTCCGACGCAGCCTGGACCTCACCGAGGGAACCGGCAGCGTTGTTTGCTTAAAATTCGCGGGTTTACTTCCTTACGTGAAGTCCCGGCTTGTGATTGGTCGCGTGCCGCCCATGTGGCCGCGACGCGACCAATCACAGCAAGCCGTGACGTAATTTCAGGTCCTTCAGGATTTTAAAATTACGTTCCGGCTTTGTGATTGGTCGCGTCGCGGTCACATGGGCGACGCGACCAATCACAAGCCGTGACGTCACGGGAGGCTGGACATTTTAAAATGCGCGCGTGTCCAGCCTCCCGTGACGTCACGGCTTGTGATTGGTCGCGTCGCCCATGTGACCGCGACGCGACCAATCACAAAGCCGGAACGTAATTTTAAAATCCTGAAGGACCTGAAATTACGTCACGGCTTGCTGTGATTGGTCGCGTCGCGGCCACATGGGCGGCACGCGACCAATCACAAGCCGGGACTTCACGTAAGGAAGTAAACCCGCGAATTTTAAGCAAACAACGCTGCCGGTTCCCTCGGTGAGGTCCAGGCTGCGTCGGAGAGGTGAGTATAGCAATATTTTTTATTTAAATTCTTTATTTTACACATTAATGTTGTTTCGATACCGATACCCGATACCACAAAAATATCGGATCTCGGTATCGGAATTCCGATACAGCAAATATCGGCCGATACCCGATACCCGATACTTGCGGTATCGGAATGCTCAACACTAATTGCAACTCTTTAATAGCATTAGTCTTTTCATATTGGCCAAAGGGACTTTTGGGGCCCCCTGGCTCCAGGGTCCGAGTGCGATTGCAACCCTTGCACCTACTGTAGTTTTGCCCCTGATCATTTTACCACAAGTATGCGATTTGTATAAATGCGATCACGTGCTGACTGGATGTGCACAGCCTCACTCAATACAAGTGGAATTAGCAAAAGCCATGAAGACCCGCTCTCATTGCCAGCGCCGAAGATTCCTCTCCGTGTGCGCTATTAGGATTCAGAAGTATAAAGTTACATAGACTTTCACCCCAACCCCTTTAACGATCAGTACGGTGGTGTTATCAATAATGTATATGCTGGTTATATTTGGTTAAGGTTTGTTGGTATTTGTCTGTGACATTGCAATATTATTATTTTGATATTATAATTAAATAATCTTATATAGCAGTATTATTGGTATTATTAGAAATATTGGTCTTGTAATAAATCTTGATTTCCTCCAGGCAGGGTAATATAATATATGACACCTAGTGCTCGGGGGCAGAAACACCATGGGCCTCTGTGATTTCAAATGCCAGGGCTGAATTTCAGTCCCAGTCCGTCCCTGAACACAGCCATGTAGTATATAGGAGCCACGTAGTATATAGCACAGCCACGTAGTATATAACACAGCCCACGCAGTATATAGCACAGCCCACGTAACACAGACAGCCACGTAGTATATAGCACAGCCACGTAGTATATAGCATAGCCACGTAGTATATAGCAGCAACTTAGTATATAACACTGCCCACGTAGTATATAGCACAGCTGCGAAGTATATAACACAGCCCACGTAATGTATAGCACAGCCCATGTAATATATTACACAGCCCACGTAGTAAATAACACAGCCCACGTAGTATATAACACAGGCACGTAGTATATAACACTGCCCACGTAGTATATAACACTGCCCATGCAGTATATTACACTGCCCACGTAGTATATAACACTGCCCATGCAGTATTTAACACAGCCCACGTAGTATATAACACTGTCCACGTAGTATATAACACAGCCCACGCAGTATATAACACTGCCCATGTAGTATATAACACTGCCCACATAATATATAGCACAGCCCAGTATTATATAACACTGCCCACATAGTATATAGCAGCCACGCAGTATATAGCATAGCCCAAGTACTATACAGCAGTGTGGGCACCATATCCCCATTAAAAAAAAAAAAAATTAAAATAAAAAATAGTTACTGCATATACTCACCCTCCGGCGGCCTCCGGATCCAGGCGAGGCGTTTAGCGATGCTCCTCGCGACACTCCGGTCCCAAGAATGCATTGCGGTCTCATGAGATGATGACGTAGCCGTCTTGCGAGAGCACTACGTCATCATCTCGCGAGATCGCAATGCATGGCCTAGAGCATCGCGAGGAACGGGAAAGGCGCCGAAAGGTGAAAATAGCACGATTTTTTTGTTTTTTAATTATTTTTAACATTAGATCTTTTTACTATTGACGCTGCATAAGCAGCATCAATAGTAAAAAGTTTGTCACATAGGGTTAATAGCAGCGTTAACAGACTGCGTTACACCCCTTTATGCCACGGTGTAACGCAGTCGGTTTAACAGACTGCTACAATGCTATGTGGGTGGCGGGCACTGACTGGGGGGGAGTATGGAGGGGGCACTGAGTGCAGGGGAGTAGGGAGCGGCCATTTCGCGACCGGACTGTGCCCATCGCTGATTGGTCGCGGTCAGCTGGCCACGACCAACCAGTGACTTGGGATATCCATGACAGACAGAGAGACAGACAGACAGAAAGACAAACAGAAAGACGGAAGTGACCCTTAGGCAATTATATAGTAGATGTGATTTGTGTAGGTAGGGAAAAGAGAGGGGGATGTTGGAAATGTGATGACCCAAAAATGTCTGTGGGCAGCATTCTGCAGGGACAAGTTTTGCATGGAAGATACCTTCATCATGGTCTGGGCTGAATGGTGAAAAAAGGTACAGTGAAAGACTCCAATCAGAGGGAATATCACATGTGAACAACTGGACTTATCTCTACTGTATACACACATATGGTCTACAGAGAACCTGTGTAGAACTGGTTTCTACCACTAAATGGTCACTGTTTAGTGCTAGTACAGTGATTTTAATTGATGATCAGCATGGTGTCATTTTTCAATCACTAAGTTTTGGTAACAAGCACATGTCATAATATTGCCTCCAACATTTTTGACACCTTATGTGGTATATTTCAAATCATGAGCCCTACGTTTCCTTTTCCATACTGTTCTTCTCCCTTCAATCTGATACACATTAATCTTTGTGTAATCTATCCATAGAGTCTAGCAAAGGTTAATCTGACCTTTTTGGTCTTCAGAGTTACCAGTGGTTTACAAGTTGAGATACACTGCCTGGATTTACATCCATGAAGGCATGTCTTGATTGTAGACTCATATGTTATGCTACCTGATAGTGTTATGGATTTGGATACATGTAGCAAAGAGGCTATTCTTTACCAATGAGCAAGTCCTGTGATCTTCCACTTTGTCTTTAGGTCCTTCCCCTTTCAATGACTTTGTTTGGCATCTGTAATTGAATTTTCTTAGAACATTACATTGTGTGCTGCTTTTGGTGGCTTTTTAGCTGCTTCACTTTGCCAGTTTGAATTTATGTGAGAATTATATTCTCCAGGTCTGGCAGTAATAGTGGTAGGCTGTGGCTTGTGAAATTGAACCCAATCGAATTAGGCTACCTACTTGATTTAGTAGCTAAGGGAACACTTATTTTTCACATTCAGGAGGATGGAGTTAAATGGCTCTTCTGTGTTTTTGTGTCACAAATATGAAAAAATAGAAGAAATTGAGAAAGTGACAAATACTGTAAGTATTAACAGCACTGTATATTGGCCTTAGAAGAGCATCTCTCTAGAACAGAGCTTCTCAAGGCATCACCAGATAAACCTACAAGATGCCTGAACCTCACTAGACACTCCATTTGTGGTGTAAATGCAGCGCCCCAGAGTTCTGGTCATTGCAGTAATGTCATTCTTCCACCAGGGGGAGTGATGTTACGTCTGAGGGCAATAAAGGAGATCTTCCTACCAGGTATCACAAACCATACACCACACTTCACACCAGTCCACCAGGGGGAGCCTTGCTCCTATCTACTAGGGCATTCCTCACAATTAGGTAAAACTGGTGGGCTGGATAGAAAGTTAGTCAGAAGCTGACTGGGCTTCACCCAGGCAGTATCCTGTCAGGCAGACAGGGGGAAAGGAGGAACATCAGAGCTGCAGACAGAGAGGTCCTTGACAGGGGTGGGATCCTGTCAGAGGCCTAGATAGAGGGCCACGGAGCTGCACCTGCCCCACGTGTGGCAGCATTCTAAGAAAGGTCACAAAGAGAACTGTATTGTATCGGGTGAGAAACAAAGTCATAGCACAAGGAGAGGAATCCAGAAGGAGTTCTGCCCTGTAAAAGGCTGCCTCCTTCTGAGGCACAGAATCCGGTAGCCGGAACACCGAGGGAGCAATCGTCTCCAAGCCTTGCTTCAGAGACCAGCAGGACAGTCAATGCCACGTTGGCTGCCCGACCATATACCCAGGAGGCACGGTGGCAACTTGTGGGGGCTGGGGCATCATAGGGTCCCTTTAAAAAGCCTCAGGCCACCAGTCATACGGGTTTGTCCTAGGCATACCATCTGGGGGACAGAGAGAAAGAGACATTCCATCTACAATAGGCGCTAGAGGAAAGCTACTGATTTCCACCTGGATAAGGGGACTCTGGATTTGCCCTCAGACCGGCCAGACTCTGCCTACACTGTGGTCCGTACCCTGGACTGTGGACACTGAAGCCTTCAGTAAAGGTAAAGAGACTGCAACCTTGTGTCCTCGTTATTCACTGCGCCTCTCACCATCCACCATCTACACTCTGGGAAGCCCTGGGGATACACTTCACCTGTGGGAAGGTACACCATCTAGCTGCCATAACATCACCCCAGTGGACCCCTCACAGCAGCGTCGGTCACCCTGACCGAATACCGCAGATGGCGTCACAAACATTATCCCTTTAAAGACCGTTCCCCATAAGAACTATTCCTTTTATTGGACACCCCTCCAAGGGCCGCGGACCGGGTCGGGCCACCGTGACATCCCCGCAGAATACTGAAGGACTGGTGCTGAGTACCCCATTGCCCTACATGTGGGGGGGGGGGATCCATAAATATATGCCAAAACTAAAATTACGTCCAAATTTCCCTTCATTAACTTTTCATGTGCCTCCTGAACTACAAAATGAGGAAATAATGTTGCTAAACCAGAGATTGTTTCAGCCATTTGAAGGACTGCGCAGCATATGATGACTTTTGTAAGATGTCAGTGATTCCTCAGTATGTTTAATCAGACTGTCATCAGAGTTTGATCACAAAGTTGTTTCAACAGTTTGTCTTGGATTAAAAAAAAAGCTGATGGTGGTTTCTCTACCTTCTCTTATCTAACAGTCCGTGAATAATGGATAACATGGCAGTCGAGTGCTGTCCAATTTTTTCATAGACCCATAGACTTGCTTTGGTGCTTTGATCTGACACTCAAATTAATATCAGACATGTCAATGTGATTTTGTGCTACCCCATAGACTATCATAGACACGTGCTATGAGCGAAAAACACAGATCACATGCGTATGGGACAAACTGAGGTCTGAATGAGCCCTAACAGGCAAATTATTTCACTTGCTATTCATTTACATTTTTTCTGTCTCATAAGAATCATCACGCTATTTTCAAAGTGGCGGAAATAGATTTTAGTTAACTAAAGCTAATTTTAAATACTGAAAAATATTATTGCTGAAAGCAAAACTGATCTTCTAGCTTACCTAATATGCAGAAGTTTCACACTTTGTTACTGGGGACAGCCCCATTGTATCTGTTTTTTAAAAAATCCCAACATCTATCATTACTTTTTGATCTTGACTTTTAGTCCTTTCAGCCATGCAAACTTGCTAAATGTTATTTATGGATGTTTAATGCAATGTGAACAGTGATCACTATTAACCTTTTCGTACCAATATTGCATGACATTCAAGTTTTAAGCTACATCACATCTAGAGCCATGATCTCAGTTTGTGTTCAAGCCAAAAATTTTAGTCTGTGATCTAGCCCAAGTTAGAGGAGGTGGAAATAGGAGCTGCATATATTGGGTAGCCATCAGAAAGAATACTTACTTTCACATGTATGGGTCAGAAGGAATGTTTAAATGGGCAGTTGCTCATCTAATGAGCTCTTTGGGACCAATTTCTCAACTCAGACTTTTTTTTTTTTTTTTTTTCAATAATGTTTTTATTAAACTTTCTTAACAATACAAATATAAAATTTAGACAAAAAAAAAAAAAAGAAAAATTTGCACATTCTTATATCAATCAGTCAATGTTACGTTACATCACGAGCAATACAATGTAAGTAAATAGAATAATTTGCATAAACATAACAAATAAGTAAAATGGCTAATTTGAAAGATCTGTTCTTGGTCCTTAATATCTGTCACTGCCATATTTTGACGTTATGCCGGAATGGGCAAAAAAAAAAAAAAAAAACACAGAGAAGCATGAGGAAAATACTTAGGAAAATAAAGGGGGGGGGGGGAGGAGAACACCTGAGGAAAATGGAGGAAGGGGGAAGGGGGGAGAGCACACGGCTTCCACTCCCACATCCGCAGGTTCATATGTCCCAAACCGCAAATCATCCTCACAGAGGCGGACGACCTGCTATTGTTTGTTCCAAGAACCAAGTAGTCATCTTAAAACAATCTCTGATTCCTTGCTTAGTGTGAGCCGGAATCAACTCAGACTTTTAATAGTTCCTGGATCATGGAAGTAAATAAGTTAATAAATAGTGTTGAGCATTCCGATACCGCAATATTTTTGTGATATCGGAAATCGGAATCGGAAGTTCCCAGTGTATGGTTCCCAGGGTCTGGAGGAGAGGAGACTCTCCTTCAGGCCCTGGGATCCATATTCATGTAAAAAATAAAGAATAAAAATAAAAAATATGGATATACTCACCCCTCCGACGGCCCCGGCTCTCACCGGTCCAAGCGTCTGCCTCCGTTCAAAAGAATGCAGGGAGTCAAGGACCTTCGATGACGTCGTGGCTTGTGATTGGTCGTGTGACCGCTCATGTGACCGCTCACGCTACCAATCACAAGCCGCGACGTCATCGAAGGTCCTTCACTCGCTCATTCTTAGGAACGGAGGCTGCCAGTTGCAGCGGTTACAACCAGGGCACGTCAGAGGGTGATTATATCCCTATTTTTTATTTTTATTCTTTATTTTACACATGAATATGGATCCCAGGGCCTGAAGGAGAGTTTCCTCTCCTTCAGACCCTGGGAACCATCCAGGATACCTTCCGATACTTGTGTCCCATTGACTTGTATTGGTATCAGGTATCGGTATCGGCGATATCCGATATTTTTCGGATATCGGCCGATACAATCCGATACCGATACTTTCAAGTATCGGAAGGTATCGCTCAACACTATTAATAAACTTTTGCATTATACACAAAGACATAAATAAAGTTTATACATGGTATAATGTCCATATTCTGTCGCTATCAGATCTTTAGTATAACATTTGCTAACCACTTCTGGCTATACCCATTACATGTTACAGTCAGAAATATAGTGATTATCATTATGACTATCATTATATACTAAAGTCTAAAAAATCAGTGTTAGTTAACATATTAGATTAATTTAAGATTCACTTTAGGCATTTGTGATTATTGATTAGTGTTAGTGGATTTCTTTGGAATAAGACATCGGATCTTAGATATCAAGGGATTACTTTATTCAGCGTCCTATGACCTGCATGCCCATAAAGATGGCTTAGGAGGGCTGATCCTACTGACAGATTTCCTTTAAAGAAGCCCTCCTATTTTTTTTTTCACTAAATCTGTGTATATGTACAGTTGTGCTCAAAAGTTTATATACCCCGGCAAAATTTTTGCTTTCTTGGCCTTTTTTTTAGAGAATATGTATGATAACACCATAATTTGTTCCCCACTCATGGTTAGTGGTTGGGTGAAGCCATTTATTGTCAAAATACTGTATTTTATCTTTTTAAATCATAATGACAACCCAAAATATCCAAATGACCCTGATCAAAAGTTCACATACCACCCTGGTGATTTTGGCCTAATAACAGAAGTTGAAACAAATGGTTTGAATGGCTACTAAAGGTAACATCCTCACCTATGATCTGTTTGCTTGTAATCAGTGTGTGTGCATAAAAGCTTAGCGAGTTTCTGGGATCCAGACAGACTCTTGCATCTTTCATCCAGCCACTGACATTTCTGGACTGTGAGTCATGGGGAAAGCAAAAGAATTGTCAATGGATCTACGGGAAAAGGTAGTTGAACTGTATGAAACAGGAAAGGGATACAAAAACATATCCAAGGAATTGATAATGCCAGTCAGCAGCGTTCAAACTCTGAATAACAAATGGAAAATCAGGGGCTCTGTAGAAACAAAACAACGATCAGGTAGACCAACAAAAATGTACTCCACAACTGCCAGGAAAATTGTTTGGGATGCAAAGAAAAACCCACAAATTACATCAGCTGAAATACAGGACTCTCTGAAAATTAGCGGTGTGGCTGTTTCAAGATGCACACTAAGGAGGCACTTGAAGAAAAATGGGCTGCAAGGTCGAGTTGCCAGAAGAAAGTCATTACTGTGCAAATGCCACAAAGTATCTCACCTACAATACTCAAAACAGCACAGAGACAGGCCTCAAAACTTCTGGAACAAGGTAATTAGGAGTGATGAGACCAAAGTTTAACTTTTTGGCCACAACCATAAACATTACATTTGGAGAGAGGTCAAAAAGGTCTATCATGAAAGGAACACCATTCCTACTGTAAAACATGGAGGTGGATCACTGATGTTTTGCGGATGTGTGAGGTACAAAAGCACAGGAAACTTGGTCAAAGTTGTAGGAAAGACGAATGCATCACGTTATCGGCAAATACTGGAGGTAAATTTGCACTTATCAGCCTGGAAGCTGTGCATGGGATGTACTTGGACGTTCCAACTTGACAGCGATCCAAAATACAAGGCCAAGTCGACCTGTCATTGACTACAGCAGAGCAAATTGAAGGTTCTGGAGTGGCCATCTCAGTCTCATGACCTCAATATCATTGAGCCTCTCTGGGGAGATTTCAAGAGTGCAGTTCATGATAGATAGCCCAGGAATTTACAGGAACTGGAGGCTTTTTGCCAAGAAGAGTGGGTGTCATGATCCAGTCCGGGGATTGTTTCGGATTATTCTCTCCTCGGGATGGTCATGCGGGATTAATCTTCTCTGCCTCGTTTTGGGATCTGCCTGGCTATTTGAGTCCACTGTTACCTGCAACCAGTGTCAGTTATAGTTCCAATTGAAAAGAGAAAGAATGCAGCAACACTTCAAATTCTGGACCCGTGGAAGCATGTATAACGCGAAACGGTCGTCGTCCTGTTTTTTCACCTGTATCATCTGCCCTGTACCTGCTCGCATTACCTTGTCCATGCAACTCGTTTGAAATAAAGGACTAAGGTTTTTTGTCACTGGAATTTGAAGTGTTGCTGCATTCTTTCTCTTTTCAATTGGACTTCCTCATGTGCATTTCATGGCATGCACCTTCAACACCACCAGTGACCAGTATTCCTGCATTGATGCCTGTGATTCAGAGTCCACTTTACCATACCAGTGAGTAAAGCACGCTACTCAGTGCCGTTCTTATTTTCTTTATTTTTTATTTCAGTTATAGTTCCTGTCTCTGGCTTGAGCAGCTGATCCTGTTATACCCTGATTTCTCCTCTGCCTGTTTACCGAGGTCCCGTTCCTGTTTTCCCCTGTGACTTCACCCATTGTTTTGACTCGGCTTGTCCTCTGACCTGTTTGACTGTCTTGCGTCTCTGGCTTTCCTGCTCTCGATCGGCTCTGACTTCTTTGGCTTGCTTTTGACCACATGTATTGCTGTGACTTCTGGTACTTTGTTCCCTCTCTGTTACTGACCTGGCTTTGTCTGACTACTCTTTCGCCACCTAGTGGCTTCTGCCTGTTGCTCTGTGATTTCACTATGAGTGTACCTGTATTCCTTCACCTGCACCCCCCTGGTGGAGGTTGTGTGCTTCTGCGCTGCAGCAGGCATTACATTATAGCTGACCATATATTTAGAGGGGTTTATTCATTTTCTTTTCCCTGGCTATGGATCAGCTGCACAATTTGGCTGACCAGGTGTCCAGTTTGAAGCAGATGATGCGGGAATTGTCGGTGGAACATAGGGTCCTTGCCATGTCCCATACTCAATTACAGAAAGAGTTGACGGAGACAGTTAAAACTGTGCAGAGTACCACCCTCCATGTTAACAGCAGGTCTGGCGATTTTGTAGCTGCCGCCTTGCATGCTCCTGAACCTCGGTCAAGCTCCCTGACACCTTTGCTGGTGAGAAGGATAAGTTTTGTACATTCAAGGAGGGTTTCACTTAGACCTCGATCCTCTGGGAATGAGGTCAACAGGTGGGAATAATTATTTCCTTGCTTAGGGAAGGTCCCCAATCTTGGGCTTTCTGGTTGTCTCCCACTGCCCCTAAACTGATGCCGGTGGATAGGCTTTTTGAGGCCCTAGGACTTATCTATGATGAACCAGACCATGTTAGGGTGGCAGAGGACACTATCATGGGTCTTGCTCAGGGAAACCTCTCAGCCGAGTGGTATTGCTCGGAGTTTAGATTATGGTCCCCAGAGGTCTCATGGAATGACTCTGCATGCAGGTGCCAGGTCTGACGGAGACTGTCTGACCATTTGAAGGATGCTCTGGCTCTCCATCCACCACCTAGTTCTTTATATGAGGCTATGGCTCAGGCCATCTGAATGGATCGAAGACTAAGGGAGAGGGGTGTCATGCAGCTAGAAGGTCCTTTGCTTCTGATTAACTCTGATGCTACACCTCAGTCTGAGCCCATGGAGGTGGGGGTCACCACCGTTAAGGAGTGGAAGAGAAGGCGACGACGCAGTGGGAGACTCTGCTTCTACTGTGGTTGTCTGGGATACTGGAAAAGGACTGCCCCTCCTGTCCTCCTACTCAGAAGGTGCCAGGAAACATGTAAGTCTGGGTAACTGTCGAGGAGGTTGCCCAGACTCTCAGGTACCTTTGTCCTCTTCTCTTAAACTACTGTCGGAAGTAGAACTTTGTGTTAAGGACGGTTGCACCTCTACTTTAGCTTTTGTGGATTGTGGGTCATCTTTGAACTTGATTGACTCTGATTTGGTGGCCAAATGTAAGATAGGGACAGTCATGTTGGAAACTCCCATTAATATCGTGGCTAGGGTTGAGCGAAATGGGTCGTTCATTTTCATAAGTCGCCGACTTTTGGTAAAGTCGGCATCTCATGAAACCCGACCCGATCCCTGTGTAGGGTCGGCCATGCGGTACGTGATCTTGGCGCCAAAGTCGCGTTTCGTATGACGCGTTTAGCGCCATTTTTTCGGCCAATGAAGGAGCGTGGGCAGAGTGATGACATAGGGGTTAGGGCGTGTACGCCCATCATCATTTTATTGCTTGTGCGCAGTAGCGATTTGGAATGTGTAAAACGAAATTTTCAGTGCTGGGACGGAGGGGAGAGAGAGAGAGAGAGAGAGAGAGACAGAGAGAGAGAGAGAGAGAGACAGAGAGAGAGAGAGAGAAAAAAAAAAAAAAACCCCACTAAAGTGCATAGGGTTTCGTGTTCCGGCCGATCCTCGACTTTGCGCAGTAATCGGCCGATTTCGCCCGACTTGACTTTTCCAACAGTCGGGTTTCGCAAAACATGACTCGACCCTAAAAGAGTCAAGGTCGCTCAACCCTAATCGTGGCCATTAACAAAACACCCTTCACTAAGAATGTTGTTAAGTTTATCTCTGAGGAGTTTATCCTTAAGGTGGGATCCTGTCATCAAGAACGTCTTACATGTTTTATTATGGACAATCTATCTGCGGGACTGGTGTTGGGGTTTCCTTGGTTATTGTTACATAACCCGATCATTGATTGGGAATCTCGGGGCATTGCTAATTGGGGTTCTAATTGTTGTAAAGATTGCTCTGTTAATGTGTCTGTGTCACCCATCAGTCTGGAGGGTATTCCGGAGTACCTGAAGGATTTTGAGTATGTATTCTCCAAAAAGGAGTCTGAGGTTCTAACACCACACCGCCCATTTGATTGTGCTATTAATCTCGTCCCTGGTGCCAAACTGCCGAAGGCCTGTGAATACAATCTGTCCGATCCTGAACAGGCGACTGTGAAGGAGTATATCTCTGATAGTCTTCGTAAAGGGCACATTCGCCCCTCTGTGTCTCCTGTGGTGGCGGGATTCTTTTTTGTGAAGAAAAAAGATGGTGGTTTACGCCCATGTCCATGGAATACTTACCCTCTTCCACTTATTCCTGATTTGTACAATCAATTGTCT
Source organism: Ranitomeya variabilis (assembly GCF_051348905.1). Taxonomy (NCBI): domain Eukaryota; kingdom Metazoa; phylum Chordata; class Amphibia; order Anura; family Dendrobatidae; genus Ranitomeya; species Ranitomeya variabilis. The sequence goes on from NC_135238.1 coordinate 168,998,017, forward strand.
GGGGCCAGGTAGTTCTCTAAGTTAGACCTCAGGGGAGCATATAATCTCATCCACATGTGGGAGGGGGATGAGTGGAAAATGGCTTTCCTCACCTCCGAGGGTTTGTAAGAGAACCTGTTATGCCTTTTGTTCTGACTAACGCGCCAGCGGTATTTCATAATTTCATTATGTTTATCGGAGTTGATTGGCTCTTCATGGTGGTGTATCTGGATGATATCCTTATATATTCTGCTGATAAAATGAAACATAAAGGGTCACCTCCGTCCTCCAGAGGCTCAGGAAGAACTCTTTCTTTGCTAAACTGGAGAAGTGTTCATTTTTTGTGCAAGAATTGTCCTTTCTGGGGTTTATTTTGTCCGCTGAGGGGTTCCGCATGGACCCTGGAAAAATACAGGCTATTGTTAATTGGGTGCAACCCAAGGATCTCAAGGGTTTTCAGAGATTTTTGGTTTTGCCACGTACTATAGAAAATTCATCAAGGGGTTTTCACAGGTGGTTAAACCCCTCACTGATTTAACTCGCAAGGGGGCTGATATCAAAAATTGGTCAGCTCCAGTTTTAGCAGCATTTTCTTCTTTAAAAGAATATTTTATGTCTGCCCCTGTACTAATTCAGCCTGATCTGTCTAAGCCATTTATCGTGGAGGTGGACGCCTCGGAGGTGGGAGTGGGGGCCATGGTGTCTCAAGGGCCCACCATGCTAGCCAATTTAAGACCCTGTGCCTTCTTTTCTAAAAAGTTTTCTGCTGTGGAAAGGAATTACAATGTGGGTAACTGGGAGTTATTAGCCATTAAATTGGCTTTTGAAGAATGGAGGCATTTTTTGGAAGGGCTGTCCATCGAATCACGGTCATCACGGACCACAAGAACTTGTCTTACATTGAGTCGGCCAAACGTTTAACCCCAAGGCAGGCGAGGTGGTCACTTTTTTTTCTCGATTTCAGTTTTCCAGCACTTTTAGGCCTGGATCCAAGAATGTGAAGGCGGATGCCTTATCCCGCAACTTTGATTCAATATCTCCTCCTGAAAGTCCTTCCTCCATTCTTCAGCATTGGGTGGTTGTGGCTGGAATTTCCTTGGCATTAGAGCAGGAGATTCGAGAGGCCCAGTCTCTTGCTCCTCCGTCCATGCCGGATAATACGTTTTTTTGTGCCTGTCCAGTATCGGTTAAGGGTGCTCTGGGAATTCCATGACGGCTCTTAGTGGGCATGCGGGAATCGCGGCCACGTGCAAAGCCATCACTAGGCTGTTTTGGTGGTCTTCATTGGTTTCTTATGTTGCTGTATTTATGTCTTCCTGTGAGACATGTGCCCACGCGAAAACCTCCCATAACTGGCCGGCCAGGGAATTGGTGCCATTGCCAATTTCAGATAAACATGGACCCATCTGTCCATGGATTTTATCACGGACCTTCCTCCTTCTAATGGCAAAACTGTGGTCTGGGTGGTGGTGGATAGTTTCAGCAAGCAATCACAATTTGTACCATTGGCAGGGCAGCCTAATGCGGAAAATTTGTCAAAACTTTTCATTTACAGTAGCATATTGTGCGATTAAATGGTGTGCCTGTGAGTGTGGTCTCTGATAGAGGGGTACAATTTGTATCTAAGTTCTGAAGGGCTTTTAGTAAAAGACTGGGTATTAGTTTGACCTTTTCTTCAGCCTATCATCCTGAGACCAATGGTCAGACTGAGAGGACCAATCAATCTTTTGAGCAGATTTTACAGTGCCTTGCCACGTCTTGTCAGGATAATTGGTGCTCTTCATTACAATTGACAGAATTCGCATTTATTAATCACAATAATCAGTCCACTGGTACTTCCCCATTTTTTTGCAATTATGGTTTTCACCCCCATTTTGGTGAATTTTCTCATTCAGGGTGTCCTGGTGCTGATGTTGCCGTTGGGGGATGTCTGGGAGGAGACCCAAAGGAGCATTGGGGAGGCTCAGGGCAAGTATACATTTTTTGCTTATAAACGACAGTCGGTGGGGCCGGAATTCCAGGTGGGGGATAAAGTATGGTTATCCACTAAGAATATAAGGCTGAGCATTCCTTCTGCTAAGCTGGGCCCAAAGTTTATTGGACCTTACAAAATTTTGGAAGTAGTTAATCCTGTTGCCTTTTGCTTGCACTTGCCCCCATCGCTGTACATCCCCAATGTATTCCATAAGGCTCTTTTGAAACCATGGGTATCCTTCTCAGGGGACTCTCCGTCTCATTCACTTCCTGTTTTAGTGAATGATCAGACCGAGTATGAGGTGGAAAGGATTGTGGATTCTCGGATGCTCCGCCGTTCACTTCAGTATCTGGTCCATTGGAAAGGTTACGGACCGGAGGACCGGTCTTGAGTTCCGGTTCTCTCAGTCCATGCAGATCGGTTGGTCAGGGCCTTTCATACTCAGTATCTGGGGAAACCTGGGAGCCCGGTGGCCCCATTGAGAGGGGGGTACTGTCATGATCCAGTCCGGGGTTTGTTTCTGATTATGCTTTCCTCGGGATGGTCGTGCGGGGGTTTATTTTCTCTGCCTCATTTTGGGATCTGTCTGGCTATTTCAGACCGCTGTTACCTGGAAGCAGTGTCAGTTATAGTTCCTGTCTCTGGCTTGAGCAGCTGATCCTGTTGTACCCTTATTTGTCCTCTGCCCTTTTACCTAGGTCCAATTCCTGTGTTCTCCTGTGACTTCGCTCGATGTAGTATTCGCTTTTGCTCAGGATCATTGGAATGTTTTGAGTTGTCATTATGATTTAAAAAGAGAAAACACAGGAGTTTGACAATAAATGGCTTCACCCAACCACTAACCATGAGTGGAGAAAAAGTAAAACAGTAAACAATAAATGGAGCTGTGGTGCTCCACTTCATACATTGCTTACTTCTGGCAGGTTCTGGAGCAGATATCAGCCGATCGGTGCTAGTGCTGGGCAGGGCCGGCTCCAGGCTTTCATGGGCCCTGGGTGAAAGAGTCTCAGCGGGCCCCTTTAACACATACAACAATTCATGATGCACAGTTAAGAAATATAGGTGTAGTACAATGCCAGAGATTTCACTTACTTCTTACATTACATGAGTGGTATCTATTGTAAATTCTACAATAGTTCAGAAACCGGCAAATTCTCCCAGTGCACACTGCATGCCCTGGGGTGATTCAAAAGTCTGCAATCACACAGAGTGACTGCAGACTTTTCATTTTAGACAGTATAGTCTTCCATACAGTATTATGGGCACCACATAGGCCTTCATTCAGTATTAAGGGCAGCACATAGTCCCCATATATTGTTATGGGCACCACATAGTCCTCCATACAGTATTATGAGCACCACATAGTATTCCATAGTATAATGGGCCCATATAATTCTTCATACAATATATTGGCTCCATATAATGTTCCATACAGAATAATGGGCCCCATATAATGCTCCATACAGTATAATGTGACCCAGATAATGTTCCATAAAGTATAATGGGCCCAATATAATCCTCAGTGCAGTATAATGGCCCTATGTAATGCTCCATACAAAATAATGGGCCCCATATAATGCTTCATACAGAATAATGGGAGGCATATAATTCGTAATACAGAATAATGGTCCCCATATAATGCTCCATACAGTATAATGTGCCCTATATATTGTTCCATACAGTATATAATGGCCTCATATAATGCTCCATACAGTATATTACACCCCATATATTTTCCCATATAGGATATAATGGCCCCATATATTACTCCATGCCATGCAGTATAATGGGCCCTATATTATGTTCCATGCATCATAATAAGAGGCTCTACATAATGCTACATACAGTATATAATGGCCTCATATAATGTTCCATACAGTATAATGGGCCCTATATAATGCTTTATGCATTATAATGGGCTCTACACAATGCTCCATACAGTATATAATGGCCTCATATAATGCTCCATACAGTACATAATGGACCCATATATTGCTCCATACAGTATATAATTACCCCACATGGTGTTCCGTACAGTATATAATGACCCCATATAATGCTCTATACAGCATAATGGGTCCACATATTGATCCATATAGAATAATGGCCTCATATAGTGCTCCACACAGTAAATTGGCACCATATATTGCTACATACGTAAAAAAAATCAAATACTCTCTTCTCCTTGTTCCCCGCTTCTGCGGTTGCCTCAGTGTCTTCTGACTCTCTGCACTCCTCAGCAGAGTACACGCTATAGTGATGTCATCACGCCCTTTGCCCTGAAATGTCACAGAAAGTTGGAAGACGCTGAAGAGACCAGAGCAGTGTGGAACAAGGAGAGGTGATTATTTAAGGGGGGGGGGGGGGGGGAGCTGGTGCATTGGGCTCCTCCAACTCATGGGTCCCATAGCGTGCCAGTGTCCCTGACTGCAAGTGGGCCCCCTGTTCATTCATGGCCTCAGCACTTGCCTAGGTGCGCCAGGTGGTGACACCAGCCCTGGTGTTGGGTGTCGGACCTTCACTGTTCTCATATTGATGACCTATCCCAGACAACAGCTTTAAATGATGTTGCAACCAACATAAACTTACTACATTTAAAGAAGCTCTCCCATTAACAAAGCGAACTATGATTGCAAGATTACAAAGAATGGAAAACTAAAACATCTAATATATAATTGCCTAGAATACTACTTCCTGCAATTTGTGCCAACTTCCGTGGCTTTGTCCGGAGCTAATGTCCGGAGCTAATGTCCGGAGCTAATGTCCGGAGCTAATGTCCGGAGATAAGTGACGTCACCAGTGTCCTACACCCAGGCAGAGCACAGTGGCCCCAGGCAGAGCACAGGGGCCCCAGGCAGAACATGGGGCCCCAGGCAGAGCACAGGGGCCCCAGGCAGCATATGGGGCCCCAGGCAGAGCACAGGGGCCCCAGGCAGCATATGGGGCCCCAGGCAGAGCACAGTGGCCCCAGGCAGAGCACACACCAAATCGGAGGCCGAGGGGCCCGCCAACCAAATCGGAGGCCGAGGGGCCCCGCCAACCAAATCGGAGGCCGAGGAGCCCCGCCCACCAAATCGAAGGCCGAGCGGCCCCGCCCACCAAAGCGGAGGCCGAGGGGCCCTGCCCCGCCCACCAAAGCGGAGGCCGAGGGGCCCGGCCCCGCCCACCACATCGGAGGCCGAGGGTCCCCGCCCACCAAATCGGAGGCCGAGGGTCACCGCCCACCAAATCGGAGGCCGAGGGGCCCCGCCCACCAAATCGGAGGCCGAGGGTCCCCGCCCACCAAATCGGTGGCCGAGGGTCCCCGCCCACCAAATCGGAGGCCGAGGGTCCACACCATCCAAATCGGAGGCCGAGGGGCCCCGCCCACCAAATCGGAGGCCGACGGGCCCCGCCCACCAAAGAGGAGGCCGAGGGTCCCCGCCCACCAAATCGGAGGCCGAGGGTCCCCGCCCGCCAAATCGGAGGCCGAGTGTCCCCGCCCACCAAATCGGAGGCCGAGGGTCCCCGCCCACCAAATTGGAGGCCGAGGGGCCCCACCAACCAAATCTGAGGCCGAGGAGCCCCGCCCACCAAATCGAAGGTCGAGGGGCCCCGCCCACCAAATCGGAGGCCGAGGAACCCCGCCAACCAAATCGGAGGCCGAGGGGCCCCGCCCACCAAAGCGGAGGCCGAGGGGCCCGGCCCCGCCCACCAAAGCGGAGGCCGAGGGGCCCCGCCCACCAAAAGTAAGTGCGGCCCCAAAAGTAAGTGCGCCCCCGGGTGCAAAAGTAAGTGCGCCCCCGGGTGCAAAAGTAAGTGCGCCCCCGGGTGCAAAAGTGAGTGCGCCCCCGGGTGCAAAAGTAAGTGCGCCCCCGGGTGCAAAAGTAAGTGCGCCCCCGGGTGCAAAAGTAAGTGCGCCCCCGGGTGCAAAAGTAAGTGCGCCCCCGGGTGCAAAAGTAAGTGTGCCCCCGGGTGCAAAAGTAAGTGTGCCCCCGGGTGCAAAAGTAAGTGCGCCTCCGGGTGCAAAAGTAAGTGTGCCCCCGGGTGCAAAAGTAAGCGCGCCCCCGGCCCCGGGTGCAAAAGTAAGCGCGCCCCCCAGTCCCGTGTGTGAAAAGTGCTGCTGTAAAGCTGGTAGCGCTGTTCAAGCACCATGTATTTCCTTCAGGAAATGCCCATCTAATATATAATTGCCTAGAATACTACTTCCTGCAATTTGTGCCAACTTCCGTGGCTTTGTCCGGAGCTAATGTCCGGAGCTAATGTCCGGAGCTAATGTCCGGAGCTAATGTCCGGAGCTAATGTCCGGAGATAAGTGACGTCACCAGTGTCCTACACCCAGGCAGAGCACAGGGGCCCCAGGCAGCATATGGGGCCCCAGGCAGAGCACAGTGGCCCCAGGCAGAGCACAGGGGCCCCAGGCAGCATATGGGGCCCCAGGCAGAGCACAGTGGCCCCAGGCAGAGCACAGGGGCCCCAGGCAGCATATGGGGCCCCAGGCAGAGCACAGTGGTCCCAGGCAGCATATGGGGCCCCAGGCAGAGCACAGTGGCCCCAGGCAGAGCACAGGGGCCCCAGGCAGAACATGGGGCCCCAGGCAGAGCACAGGGGCCCCAGGCAGAGCACAGGGGCCCCAGGCAGCATATGGGGCCCCAGGCAGAGCACAGGGGCCCCAGGCAGCATATGGGGCCCCAGGCAGAGCACAGGGGCCCCAGGCAGCATATGGGGCCCCAGGCAGAGCACAGTGGCCCCAGGCAGAGCACAGGGGCCCCAGGCAGCATATGGGGCCCCAGGCAGAGCACAGGGGCCCCAGGCAGCATATGGGGCCCCAGGCAGAGCACAGGGGCCCCAGGCAGAGCACAGTGGCCCCAGGCAGAGCACAGGGGCCCCAGGCAGCATATGGGGCCCCAGGCAGAGCACAGTGGTCCCAGGCAGAGCACCGGGGCCCCAGGCAGAGCACAGTGGCCCCAGGCAGAGCACAGTGGCCCCAGGCAGAACATGGGGCCCCAGGCAGAACATGGGGCCCCAGGCAGAGCACAGGGGCCCCAGGCAGAGCACAGGGGCCCCAGGCAGAGCACAGGGGCCCCAGGCAGCATATGGGGCCCCAGGCAGAGCACAGTGGTCCCAGGTAGAGCACAGGGGCCCCAGGCAGCCTATGGGGCCCCAGGCAGAGCACAGGGGCCCCAGGCAGAGCACAGGGGCCCCAGGCAGCATATGGGGCCCCAGGCAGAGCACAGGAGCCTCAGGCAGCATATGGGGCCCCAGGCAGAGCACAGTGGCCCCAGGCAGAGCACAGGGGCCCCAGGCAGAACATGGGGCCCCAGGCAGAGCACAGGGGCCCCAGGCAGAGCACAGGGGCCCCAGGCAGCATATGGGGCCCAAGGCAGAGCACAGGGGCCCCAGGCAGCATATGGGGCCCCAGGCAGAGCACAGCGATATTTTGGACCACTGTGCGGTGTTTCAGACCCCCTGTGTGATGTCTGGGGCCCTGTTCTTAAGTATATTAAAGATTAAAGTAATGTATATTAAAGTATATTATAGATCAAATTTGACACGTTTATGAGCACCATTGAGTGATATACTCAAGAATGACATAATTTTTCAACATTTTATGGTTTCAAACTGTAAACACTCAGAGTTTTTTTTACTTCAACCAGAAAACCTTAACGGTTCATAAAAAACTTGACTGTTCAGGATATGATAAAAGTCATAGTATTCTGAATCTTTAACTTATAAAGATACCTTTACATGGGGTGATTATTGGTTCCAGAGAGGCTTTCGGCCGATAATCGTACACATGGCTGGTGACAGGACAATACAATATAAACGTTCAAAGGTAAACACTGATAACATTAAAATCTAATATATAATTGCCTAGAATACTACTTCCGGCAATTTGTGCCAACTTCCGTGGCTTTGTCCGGAGATAATGTCCGGAGATAAGTGACGTCACCAGCGTCCTACACCCGCTCAGGGTGGACAAAGATATATGCCTTCGTGGTGCGCGGCACTTTTCTGATTGGTTGCCGCCTGCCGCGAGCGACCAATCAGAAATGTGCCGTACTATCAAGAATTGTCAAGAGCTGGTGAGTGCAGCCATTTTTTGTTCTTTCTTACTATTATTTATTAATTGTATTATTCTTACATTTGAATAAATAAAGTATATATGGATTCTAGACTCCCGATTTTTTAGAATCGGGCTGCCATCTAGTTTATTATAATTTTGTAAACCTAGAATTAGAAAATATTGTTTTTTTGTATACGGTAGTATAAAGATGGAAATGTTGATGAACAATGCTAGAAAAATGTGAAATTATAGATGGAGGAAAAGATATACGGTATACGGTAAGTTGTGAGGAAGGATGTGAATGAAGGACGAAAAGACTTTGGACTAAGATAGCTGTAGGAGAGATGCCAGTGGGTGGAGTAGATGGGGAGGAAGAGATTGAGTCAGTGGCAAAAAAATCACATGTAAAAGTTTTTGTATTTATTTTTCAATTAACTATATATAACTATATATAGATAAATAGATAGATATAGTTAGAAATTCTATCTTTCCAGATATGTGTGTATATATATATATATATATATATATATATATACCATATATATATAGGGTGCATGTAGAACCAGTAAGAGTGTTGAATATTGTATTGCAAAGAGATGCATCCAAAAAGTATGGAGATAGTATGGAGTTATGCAGTAGAATTAATTGCATAAAGAGTTCCTTACATCTAGATGACTTGTATCCATTGCTTCCTCTGAGTGAACCTGAAAAAAAATACAAATGAACAGCAGCTCTAGTCAATGGACTACATGAGAGAGTGAGATCTCTGTAGGAGAGGTATCAATGGGTGCCTCATTATGGTGCAGGTTTTTCACACTCAGGAAAGAGGGGTCTCCCTTAATGTTAAATTGAAGACAACCAAAACCAACAATTCCAGTGGGATTGGTCAATCATCTATTGTGTATGGGGGGCTCCTAGACTCTTCTCTGACATCAACAGAATTTAACAGCTCAATACTATTTTTTTCCTTTTGCACATAGGTAAGTCAAGGCCAAAGGTATCTTGAAGGGTGTTTCTCACCCTCTCCGCACTGAAAACAAATAAATGTTCTGCCGAGCATTTGTGTGGGTGGAGGAGTCAGGAAACATAGCTGTCAGGTAAATAAGCATTGGGCTAATATTAAGCTGATATCTTTTAGTTTTTCCCATCCAAGTGGTTTTTTTTTTTAAACAAATCTGGGAGAAATTTAGAAACATATACTAACGACTAATAACAAGTATTACATAACAATATTATGTCTGCTTTGTCATTGCTTAGGGTTGTTCACAGAAAGGCAGATGACCCTCTATTTCCAGTCTCTCATGGCTTTGATGGTGTGACTGGCTGGAGCCACTGATGTCTATAAACATTATGAATGTCACCTGGGGCACTTTTATGAAGACATATAATGTCGTTGAAGTACAAAGAGGAGATCCAGCTGGATGAAGAACTGGAATGAAGTAAAACTGGTTCATGTCTGTCCTACCTACTGTAGGAGCAGGTTAAGAGCAGTTCTTATTATTCCTTTTTATGGAATAATTCAACAAAATTCTTTCGGACCTTATCATACTGTACTTGGTACCAAAAATCCAGTAATTAGTCATTTTGTAAAGTATTTATCCTCTCTTTTTCAGTATATACATCGAATTTTAGGTATACTCTAGAGATGCACATGATTTGATAACCCCATATTTATGTGGACCAGGTATAGTTTTGGGCTATTATTATGCCAACAGTAGATGACATTAGAGCAGGGGTGCACACCTTTTTTAGTTTTCATTGCCAGATGTTGCTACTTTAAGGGGTCACAATAACATTTGGATGTTTTAAACACTAACAGTTTTCCAGAATTTCTCTGGGCATGTCAGTGGCCAGCCTTGACAATCCATTAGACCATAAGTTGTGTAGTCCTACAGAAGAACTTCTTGTATAACATATCTTGTTAAAAATGTAGAAAGTACAAAAAGGGTATGATTAAAAGAGAGGCAATGGAGGAGTATAGCCGCTTAGAGGTTAGGTAAATAATTCATGAAGACACATAATCTGTCAATACATGTTACAGCTTTATATTTGGCCTATCTTGCTGCCACTCTGCATGGATTGAGACATGTTCTTGAGCTCTGAGATGGTGACTGAGACCAAATACTTCTCCACATGTGATTCTCTCAAGTGCTCTTTTTGAATGGTTTGGGCACATATGTGTGCAAAACTGTAAAGCGCTGCGGAATATGTTAGCGCTATATAAAAAATAAAGATTATTATTATTATTATATGTGCTTGTTGTATGTAATTCTATGACTTTATGCTCTACTATCTGTATTCCTATATTTTCTAGGACATATACTGTAACATTCTTCGATATTATATATTTCCTCTATTAATCCATACCCTAATGTTTTAATCCTTGGTAATAGGGGTATCTTACTATTGGTTTCATAGGCCTTTTTGTTTTGGCTATACATTATCTGGTATTCTCACTAGTGCCAGAGCTCATTAGGGTCATTTAGAGATATTCATCATTGAGCGGGGGTGCCATATTGTTTATACTAGGGTGCCAACCTCTGTGGACAGGCAGGATAAGTTTATGGTATATTTAAGAGAGGATAGGCCTGAGCTGCCGGTTTTGGATTGTCTATTTATAGGCGTATTTTTCTCTTTTGTGTCCTCCTGTCTCTTGTTCTTATTTTATCATTATTGTCTCTTGATTGTTGGTTTAAGTATATTCAATAAAATTCTATTGTTTTAGGGATTTTTTTGCTTGGTTCTTTTTTTTTTTTGTCTTTAAGACCCTTACCTTTTATAAATTTTTTCGGTTTGCTACCTGTTATATAATTTACCAGTTTTTCCCAAGAATTATTTGTTTATACCTCTCTTTTACCACAAGTTCTGATAATACTTTCGCTTGTCAAGACCATTACATTGACATTTTTAGCTGAACCTTTTAGCAAGTTGGAAGATTTAATATGCAGACTCAGCATCAGTTAATGACTAAAGTCATATAATCAACTTAACCACATTAAAAAGTTTGTTTCATCCTCATACCATTGGGGGAGTGGGTATTCCTAGTTGATTGACAGCTCATGCCAGCATGATCATCACGCTGCTGGCTAACAGCTCACGCCAGCATGATCATCACGCTGCCGGCTAACAGCTCAGGCCAGCATGATCATCACGCTGCCGGCTAACAGCTCAGGCCAGCATGATCATCACGCTGCCGGCTAACAGCTCATGCCAGCATGATCATCACGCTGCCGGCTAACAACTCAGGCCAGCATGATCATCACACTGCCGGCTAACAGCTCATGCCAGCATGATCATCACACTGCCGGCTAACAGCTCAGGCCAGCATGATCATCACGCTGCCGGCTAACAGCTCAGGCCAGCATGATCATCACGCTGCCGGCTAACAGCTCATGCCAGCATGATCATCACGCTGCCGGCTAACAACTCAGGCCAGCATGATCATCACACTGCCGGCTAACAGCTCATGCCAGCATGATCATCACACTGCCGGCTAACAGCTCAGGCCAGCATGATCATCATAGTGCCTGCCAGAACTGTGTGCGCTCCCAATACTGCTATATATGAGGCAGCTTTGCTTCTGCAGCATTGGATAAGCAGTGGTACTGAGGCTGGTCAGGATCAGAAGCAAACAGCACATGCCAGCAATCTCGGCCAGGAACAGGCTAGCTACAAGCTCAACACCAAAGGGCTTTTAACCACAACAGTTGTTTGGTCACCGATGATAGATAGTATCATTGACTGATCTTCTTTACAACAATCAGCAAACAATAAAATGAAAAAATAAACTAAATTTATTAAAGTGTAACTTGCAAAGTTGCTTGTTATTTAAAAATAATAATATATAAGCTATTATTAAAGAGGATCACTCAGAACTGGTGTCATTCTTTCTAGGAAATGGAAGCGTGGAAGCCTACACAAATATTTCTAAAACAGATGCAAGAAAATTATAGATTTGAAACAAACAAATCTAGTTTGGAAGACTATATATATCAACAAAAATACACACTTTTATTATTTCCTTTGCAGGAACCAATAGAAATAATCACTCAATAAATTGAGAAAAATTCTACAGACACTTCTTGGTCAACAATACACTGAATTAATATTTTTGTTAGATTATAGGCTGTAGTTTGGATTCTGCCTGGGGAAGTATATAGCAATAATGCTGTAATAGTTGTTGCTCTGCAACTCTGTGACAATGCAGATTATCGATAACAATGATCAACAGAAAAAGCCTTGCATATATACAGTGGGGAAAATAAGTATTTGATACACTGCCAATTTTGCAAGTTTTCCCACCTGCAAAGAATAGAAACTTTTGTAATTATTATTGTAGGTACACTTCAATTGTGAGAGACAGAATCTTAAACAAAAAAAACCCAGAAAAATTACATTGTATGATTTTTAAATAATTAGATTTCATTTTCTTGCATGAAAAAAGAATTTGATCACTTGGCAACCAGCAAGAATTCTGGCTCTCATAGAACTGATAGTTTTTCTTTAAGAAGCTCTCCTACTCTGCACTCATTACATGTATTAAATGCACCTGCTTGAGCTTGTTACCTGTATAAAAGACACCTGTCCACACACTCAATCAATCACACTCCAACCTCCTCACCATGGCAGAATAAAGAGCTGTCTTAGGACACCAGGGACAAAATTGTAGACCCACACAAGGCTTGGAGAGGCTAAAGGACAATAGGAAACTATTTTGTGAGAAGGCATCAACTGTTTGCACAATTATTAAAAAATGGAAAAAACACAACATGACTGTTTCTTGGTCTGGGGCTCCATACAAGATCTTGCCTCATGGATTAGGGATGATTATGAGGAAGGTCAGGAAGCAGCCCAGAACTATGTGGGAGGACCTGGTCAATGACCTGAAGAGAGCTGGGATCACAGTCTCAAACATTACTTAGCAACACACTAACACACTACGCTGTCATGGATTAAAATCCTGCAGGGCATTCAAAATCCCCCTGCTCACCCCAGCACATGTTCAAGCCCATTTGAAGTTTGCCAATGACACATCTGGATGATCCAGAGGAGGCATAGGAGAAGATCATGTGGTCGCATGAGACCAAAATAGAACTTTTTGATATCAACTTAACTCTATTTGTTTGGAGGAATAAGAAGGATGAGTACAACCCCCAAAACACTGTCCCAACCGTGAAGCATGGTGGGGGAAACATCATACTTTGGGGGTTCTTTTCTGCAAAGGGGACAGGACGACTGCACCATATTGAAGGGAGGATGGATGGGGTCATGTATTGAGAGGATTTGGCCAACAACCTCCTTCCCTCAGTAAGAGAATTGAAGATGGGTCGTGGCTGGGTCTTCCAGCATGACAATGTCTTGAAACACAGTGCCAGGGTATTTGTTTCCACAGTACTGTAAAGTTTCTAATAGCCGTCAAAATAGGTGTGAAACACTAGGAGGTCTCCTAACACTATATTGAACCCTTTTGAGCTCTTTAATGCAAACTTATCCTTTTTAATGTCCATGTGACATCAACCTATATGGCTAGGTTAAAACTAGTACTAAAATAGTAGTACATAACAGGTTATTTAACAACACACTGCAGTATCAGACTTATTAGGCTACTTAAATTGTAGAAGCAGTCTAAATATTCTCTATTTTTGGGGAAAGATGCCATCCTTGCTAGTGTTTATACACAAGTAGTGCAAACAAAAGAAATTGTGGCCTTTTGATATGGGGTGGTGCAAAACCTATCCCTGTTTAGGGGGTTTCAAGAGCTTTTTTCTTTGTTAAATGAAGAAGCAAAAGTTTTTTACAAGGTGTTCAAAAACTATCACTTTATTTAGGGCACAAAAACAGGAGTGCTCAGCACTTTTGAAAGTGAATAAGTAAAAGTTTCTCAACTAGTAGGGGAAAAATATCTCTTTTTGGAGATCTGCAACAGGCTTGCTATTCTCAAAATGAGTAAACAATTACAAAGGCTTTTCTTATCAAGCTTTCAAAAGTTATCCTTTTTTAGGAAGCAAGAATAATAATAGCTGATTTAAAGGGAACCTGTATAATGCTGTAGATAAGCCCCCGATTGGACCTGAAAGATAAGAAAAATAAGTTTTCTTATACTCACCAGGGGGTGGGTGCGATCCGTTGCGGTTGGTCTGATGATTGTCACAGGTCCAGGTCCGGCGCCTGCCATCTTCTTGTGATGCCGCCCTCTCGTTGCTTCATTGCTCCCCAGCATCATGCTCCTGCACAGGTGTACTTATTTGCCCTGTTGAGGACAGAGTAAAGTACTGCAGTGCACTGGCACTAGGAAAAGTCAGAGAGGCCCAGCGCCTGCAACGACTCATCCATGCGATGACCCATCCAAGAGGTCACAAAAGATCCACAACAACATCCAAAGAACTGCAGACCTCACTTGTCTCAGTTAGTTTTCATAACTCAACTATAAGAAAGAGATTGGGCAAAAATGGCCTGCATGGCACAGTTCCAAGATAAAAACCACTGCTGAGCAATAAGAACATACAGGCTCATCTCAGTTTTGCCAGAAAACATATTGATGAACCACAAGACTTTTGGAAGAAAGCTCTGTGGTTTGACAAAGCAAAATATGAACTTTTTGGAAGGTGGATGTCCCATTACATCTGGCATAGAAGTAACACAGCATTTGGCATTTCCTGATGAAGAAGTCTCAGTACTTTGAAACGTGTTGAATAAAACCACATTTTATAAAATATACCAGGATCTTCAGTTATTCGGCAGTGCAGAATAAGTCCATGCTTTTCTTCCCAATTTTTATCATACCAACATTAAAATATGGTGGCTGTAGTGATGATCTGTGGCTGTTTTGCTGCTTAAGGACCTGGAAGACTTGCTGTGGAAAATGGAAACATTAATTATGCTCTCTGCCTAAAATTCTGAAGGAGAATGTCTGGCCATCTGTTTGTGACCTCAAGCTGAAGCGCACTTGGGTTATGCAGCAGGGCAATGATTCATAACGTACCAGCAAGTCCACTTCTGAATGGCCTAAAATATACAAAATTAAGACTTTGGAGTGGCCTAGTCAAAGTTCTGGCCTTAACCTGATTGAGATGCTGTGGCATGACCTTAAAAAAGCAGTTCATGCTCAGAAATCTAACAATATGGCTGAAATACAACAATTCTACAAAGATGAGTGGGCCAAACAAAGTTTCCTGTACCAAATGTTAAGTTCTGTTTTTCTATTTTATCAAATACTTATTTCATGCAATAAAATGCAATTTAATTATTTAAAAATCATACAATGGGATTTTCTGTTTTTTTATTTTTAGATTCTTTCTCTCACAGATGAAGTGTACCTAAGATAAAAATTGCAGACCTCTCCATTCTTTGTAGGTTGGAAAACTTGCAAAATCAGCAGTGCATCCAATACTTATTTTCCCCCTGTACATCTATAGAAAACAACCCTAAGGGCTAGTTCACATGACCATATTTTTGGTCTGAGTTCTGCCCGCGAAAAAAACAGACAGCACTCTGACCGATGTTATTCAATAAGGCACTGCAAATGAGCGATTTGTTTTGCTAACTGAATCTGCATATGTGTTGGCAGAGGATTGATCTCTGTACTGTCCAGCCATTTAACAGTGATTATATATTTATTCAGGAACAAAGATAACACAGCTTACAACTGGCATTTCTTATAGCTTAGGATCTTAGCATCTTGTCTGTCAGCATGGAAAGTGAAAGTAAAGTCCACTAAGATCCTTAGCTATAATAAATACCAGTTGTAAGCTGAGTCATCTTTGTTGCTGAATAAATATATATTCACTATTGAACAGCTGGACAGCACAGAGATTAATCTGCTGCTAACAGGTTATGGGCCCAGAAACCTAAAGACCCAGAGAACAGCCCAAAGGAGAGAGAACAACAATATGCTAAGAAGAAGAAGCACAGATGACTAACAGCAGCAACTCTATGAAGTTTACAGTGACAAAACTGACTTAAAGAACTATGAATCCTGGAAATTCAAGGTAAAGATGCTGCTGATAACAGACCTGACCTACTGCCTTAAGACTGAGTAGAGAAGGATCAAAAAGCACAAAGCACTATCTCCTTCAGTATACACTGTGTGCAGAATTATTAGGCAAGTTGTATTTTGATCACATGATACTTTTTATACATGTCGTGCTCCTCCAAGCTGTTCGGGCTTGAGGGCCTACTACCAATTAAGTAAATCAGGTGATGTGCATCTCTGTAATGAGGAGGGGTGTTGTCTAATGACATCAAAACCCTATATAAGGTGTGTTTTAATTATTAGGCAACTTCCTTTCCTTTGGCAAAATGGGTCAGAAGAGAGATTTGATGGGCTCTGAAAAGTCCAAAATTGTGAGATGTCTTGCAGAGGGATGCAGCAGTTTTGAAATTGCCAAACTTTTGAAGCGTGATCACCGAACAATTCAGTGTTTCATGGCAAATAGCCAACAGGGTGGCAAGAAGCGTGTTGGGCAAAAAAAGGCGCAAAATAACTGCCCATGAATTGAGGAAAATCAAGCGTGAAGCTGCCAAGATGCCATTTGCCACCAGTTTTGCCATATTTCAGAGCTGCAACGTTACTGGAGTAACAAAAAGCACAATGTGTGCGATACTCAGGGACATGGCCAAGGTAAGGAAGGCTGAAAAACGACCACCTTTGAACAAGAACCATAAGATAAAATGTTAAGACTGGGCCAAGAAATATCTTAAGACTGACTTTTCAAAGGTTTTATGGACTGATGAAATGAGAGTGACTCTTGATGGGTCAGATGGATGGGCCAGAGGCTGGATCAGTAAAGGGCAGAGAGCTCCACTCCGACTCAGAAACCAGCAAGGTGAAGGTGGGGTACTGGTATGGGCTGGTATCATCAAAGATGAACTTGTGGGACCATTTCGGGTTGAGGATGGAGTGAAGCTCAACTCCCAGACCTACTGCCAGTTTCTAGAAGACAACTTCTTCAAGCAGTGGTACAGGAAGAAGTCGGTATCGTTCAAGAAAAACATCATTTTCATTCAGGACAATGCTCCATCACATGCCTCCAACTACTCCATAGCGTGGCTGGCCAGTAATGGTCTCAAAGAAGAAAAAATAATTACATGGCCTCCTTGTTCTCCTGATCTGAACCCCATAGAGAACCAGTGCATGTCAGAAATGTTTATTTCTAAATTTTGTGCAGTTATATTGGTTTACCTGGTGAAAATAAACAAGTGAGATGGGAATATATTTGGTTTTTATTAAGTTGCCTAATAATTCTGCACAGTAATAGTTACCTGCACAAATAGATATCCTCCTAAGATAGCCAAATCTAAAAAAAAAAAAACACTCTAACTTTCAAAAATATTAAGCTTTGATATTTATGAGTCTTTTGGGTTGATTGAGAACATAGTCGTTGATCAATAATAAAAATAATCCTCTAAAATACAACTTGCCTAATAATTCTGCACATAGTGTAGATGATGATCAGATTGTGCATGTATGTAAATGTGAAACTGCAAACGATTTGCTGGAAAAGCTGCAGAAAGTGCATGAATGGATAAATCTCAGCAATAAGTTTTATTTAATGAGAGAGCTAGTGTTGAGCATTCCGATACCGCAAGTATCGGGTATCGGCCGATATTTGCGGTATCGGAATTCCGATACCGAGATCCGATACTTTTGTTGTATCGGGAATCGGTATCGGGATCGATATAATGTGTAAAATAAAGAATTAAAATAAAAAATATTGATATACTCACCTCTCCGACGCAGCCTGCACCTTACCGAGGGAACCGGCAGCCTTCTTTGCTTAAAATGCGCGTGTTTACTGCCTTCCGTGACGTCACGGCTTCTGATTGGTCGCGTGCCGCCCATGTGACCGCGACGCGACCAATCACAAGCCGTGACGTAATTTTCAGGTCCTGAATGCCTAATTCTAGGCATTCAGGACCTGAAAATTAGGTCACGGCTTGTGATTGGTCGCGTGCCGCCCATGTGACCGCGACGCGTCCAATCACAAGCCGTGACGTAATTTTCAGGTCCTGAATGCCTAATTCTAGGCATTCAGGACCTGAAAATTACGTCACGGCTTGTGGTTGGTCGCGTCGCGGTCACATGGGCGGCACGCGACCAATCAGAAGTCGTGACGTCACGGAAGGCAGTAAACGCGCACATTTTAAGCAAAGAAGGCTGCCGGTTCCCTCGGTAAGGTGCAGGCTGCGTCGGAGAGGTGAGTATATTAATATTTTTTATTTTAATTCTTTATTTTACACATTAATATGGATCCCAGGGCCTGAAGGAGAGTTTCCTCTCCTTCAGACCCTGGGAACCATCAGGGATACCGTCCGATACTTGAGTCCCATTGACTTGTATTGGTATCGGGTATCGGTATCGGATTAGATCCGATACTTTGCCGGTATCGGCCGATACTTTCCGATACCGATACTTTCAAGTATCGGACGGTATCGCTCAACACTAGAGAGAGCTATATCAGTCAAAACTAAATAAGGGCCAAGTTATGCAGGATTACATAGGAAATACTCTAGAAATTGTGGAGTTCCTGCATGGCATTGTGGACGATCAAAAAGATTTCCATATTGCTGCACTACTACTAAGCGGTCTACCAGAAAGCTATAGCACACTTGTAACTGCACTAGATGTGCGCCCGGACCTCACATTTGAGTATTTCATAGGAAAGCTTGCAGATGAGTATAAGTGAACAGAAAGTGTAAGCAGCAGTGGGGTATCCAAAGCAGAATCCACTTTAAAAACCTAAAATCTACTAAAAAAAAGCAATTTGAAGGAAACATGTGAGTGTTTGCTCTGCAAGAAATCAGGGCACCTAAAGGCTGACTGCAAAGTCTAGAAAGCTAGAATGAATCAGCTGAAAAAGCAAAATAATCATCAAAAGGTTAACACTGTTTTTACTGAAGAATATAATACTTCAAGAACTGAGGCTGCATTTACTGTTAATGCAAGTACATCAAAGCATGCATGGTGACCCATAGACTCTGGGGCAACTAGTCATATGACTAATGAGAGAATCTCCTTCTCTAACCTTGACCAAGGTAAGTCAGAGAAAGTGATCTTGACAAATGATCAGTACATGAATTCAGAGGGAATAGGAGATGGCTACATTCAGGGTCGGACTGGCCTGGCGGGGTACTGGTGAAATCTCTCTGGGCCCCAGAGAGAGGAGGAAAAAAAACCTGGTAAGTTATGGGCCCTGGGTGAATGGGGGGACACACTAATGGGGCCTGTTAGTCGCTGGCACAGGCTGCCCCCCTCGAATACTCCCCTCTCCATGTTCCCAGGAATTGTAGTGTCTTTAGTGCCTTCTGACTCTGTAACATCACAGGGCAGAGGGCGTGATGACATCACTACAGCATATTCTCTGTCCTGAACACTGCACAGTCAGACGCTGTGTATACCAGACCTGTGGCGGGAACAGGAAAGGTGAGTTTTTGATTTTTTTTTTGTATGGAGAATGATATGGGTCCCATTATATACTTTATAGAGGAATATTATATGGCGCCTATTATATACTGTATGGAGCAGCAATATATGGGGTCTGTTTTATACTGTATGGAGGAGCATTATATAGTGCCTGTTATATACTTTATGGAGCATTGTATGGGGCTAATTATATACTGTATGGAGGAGTATTATATGAGGCCTTTTATGTACTGTATGGAGGAGCATTATGTTGGGCCTATTATATACTATATGGAGGAGCATTATATGGGTCCTTTTATGTACTGTATGGAGGAGCATTATATTGGGCCTATTATATATTGTATGGGGCGTTATATGGGGCCCATTATACACTGTATGGAGCATTATATGGGGCCTAATATATGCTGTATGTAGCATTATATGGAGCCCATTACACACTGTATGGGGAGCATTATATGGGGCCCATTATATACTATATGGAGCATTATATGGAGCCCATTATACACTGTATGGGGAACATTATATGGGGCCCATTACATACTGTGTGGAGCATTATATGGGGCTCAATAGACTATGGAGGAGCATTATATGGAGCCCATTATACACTGCATGGAGGAGCATTATATGGAGCCCATTATACTGTATAGAGCAATATATGGGGCCCTTTATACTGTATGGAGCACTATGTGGGGCCCTTTTTCTGCATGGAACAATATATGGGGTCACTATACTCTATAGAGCACAGTGTGAGGCCATTATACTGTATGGAGCAATATATGAGGCCCATTATACTATTTGAAAAAGTGAAGAATGTGCTGTAAAAGTGATCAGCTAGAGATAACTATGTCTTATTTTCTACAGAGATGAGGCTAGAAGTAGTAATGGCGGCATGGACTGGATGAAGAAGAAAAGGGAAAATGAAGGACTTCAACTACAGACGTCACTGGTGAGTCAGTGTGTTACTTGTACACTTACACCTTACATTGTATACTATGTACAGAGCTTCTGAGTATAATGTCACCGGTAGTTCACTGTATTACATGTACACTATATACATAGCTCCTGTGTATAATGGCACTGGTGATCACTACATTACCTGTACACTGACTCTATATACAAAGCTCCTGTGTATAATGTCACCAGTGACATTACCTGCACACTGACACTATACACTGTATACTATATACAGAGCTCCTGTTTATAATTTCACTGGTGAGTCACTGTATTACTTGTACACTGACACTATATACAGAGCTCCTGCTTATAATGTTACTGGTGAGTCACCGTATTACCTGTACACTGACGCTGCATACTGTATACTGTGCACAGAGCTCCTGTGAATAATGTCACCAGTGGTAATCTTAGTGTTATTAGTATTGTGTTTTCCATTAATGATCAGTATTGTAATACTCAGTCACTGTGTGGTGGAAATATGTGATCTGGTCATGATGTGGTGGTATTTCTCTCTTGTATGTGGAATTATTTGGTCACTATGTGGACTGATCATGGTGTGACTGTATTAATCCTCTGTATGTGGTATTATTCAGGAACTATGTGATCTGGTTATGATGTGGCAGTATTTGTTCCTTGTATGTGATATTATTCGGTCACTATGTCGTGTGTGGTGATAATATGTAGTCTGGTCATGGTGTGGCTGTATTTGTTGCTTGTATGTGGTATTATTGGTCTTGGTATAGTGGATTGTGTTGTGTATGGAGGTCACTTGTTATCTCTGATATCAATAAAGGGAAGATTCTTGATTTCCAATAAAGATTAAATACTTGGATGTTTAACCCCTTCTTGTCCTGTGACTATTACACAGTAGCAACAATGCACTTACAGGGGTTCTACGATGAAAACAAGTAATCACTTATTCTAAGGCCATGTTCACACATTCACTATTTGGTCAGTATTTTGTCTCAGTATTTCTAAGCCAAAACCAGGAGAAGGTGATAAATTCAGAAGTGGTGATGTGTTTCTATTATACTCTTCCTCTGATTATTCCACTCCTGGTTTTACGTGTGAATGTGTAAATGTCGCCAAAGGATACGTGATAATAAGTTATTTATTGGTGGGGATCCAACTGCTGAGACCTGCACCCAGCTGCAGAATGTTAAAATTTTATCCCCATTAGTATGGAGTGGCATGTACGACTTGACCACTGATCCATTCATTCACCAAGGGGCTGCACTTGGCTTTTTCTGGAAGCCCCCAAAGAGGATGAATGGAGCTGCAGTTAGGTATCTGCTGCTCCATTGTAAAATGGGGATAAAAGTGTCCTATCAGGGATAACATTTTCCCATTCTTCCGATCATTGAGGTTTCCATTCGTTGGATTCCATCGATCAATAAATTATCACCTACGTAATCTGTGGATCAGTGATAACTTGTTTTCATCAAAGAACCCTTTAATGCAAACTAACATAACCGTACATCCCAGTTATAGTATATGCACAGTTGACGCTCTACGAATTCGGGGATAACTGCTAACAGATATTTGCATATAGCTGTAAGGTGGGCCCCTAGAGTCGATTCCCCCTGTGGGCCCCAGACACCCCGATCCAACCCTGGTTACATTAATTGTCAAGTCTCCCCAACAAAAAACAGAAATATCCCAGTACAAGATGTGCTCTATGTCCATAGTCTTGAAAGTAATCTGTTTTCTGTGAAGAAACTCACCAGACAAGAAAATGAAGTTAGATTTAAAGATGACAGCTGTATCATCTCAAAAGATCTCAAAAGAAAGTCACACATTAGCAGAAGGAAAAATCAAAGATGAATGGTACCAGCTAAAATGCAAGGAAAGTGTATACACTGCTAAACGTGAACAGCACAAGAATTGTATCCATGGCGTCTTGCACATAGAGACCCAGAATAAATAAGAAAGTTAGTTAAAAAATAAGCTTGCTGATGGTATTATAGTCAATCTGTGTAATCAGACAATGAAATGTACTAGCTGTCTTAAAGGGAAAAAGTCAAGAAAATCCTTTCTTAAGAATGGTACTACTAAATCAGTACAGCTTCTGGACTTAATACACAAAGATATTTGTTTTCCAATTAGTACTCAAACTCTTGGGAAGATGAGATATTTTCTCAAATTTATTGCTGATTTAAGATGTTCAGTTGTTCATCTGTTTCACAGCAAAGATGAAGTTCCAGAATTTCCAGAGAACCTTGAAATTTATCTCTCTGAAGTAGGGTTGAGCGAAACAGATCGGCACTTTTCAAAAGTCGCCGACTTTTAGCAAAGTCGGGTTTCGTGAAACCCGACCCGATCCCACTCTGGGATCGGGTCGGCGGTACACGATCTGTAATCCAAAGTCGGGTTTTGTTTTTTATATATATATATATATATATATACACTCACTGGCCACTTTATTAGGTACACCTGTCCAACTTCTTGTTAACACTTAATTTCTAATCAGCCAATCACATGGCGGCAACTCAGTGCATTTAGGCATGTAGACATGGTCAAGACAATCTCCTGCAGTTCAAACCGAGCATCAGTATGGGGAAGAAAGGTGATTTGAGTGCCTTTGAACGTGGCATGGTTGTTGGTGCCAGAAGGGCTGGTCTGAGTATTTCAGAAACTGCTGATCTACTGGGATTTTCACGCACAACCATCTCTAGGGTTTACAGAGAATGGTCCGAAAAAGAAAAAAAATCCAGTGAGCGGCAGTTCTGTGGGCGGAAATGCCTTGTTGATGCCAGAGGTCAGAGGAGAATGGGCAGACTGGTTCGAGCTGATAGAAAGGCAACAGTGACTCAAATCGCCACCCGTTACAACCAAGGTAGGCCTAAGAGCATCTCTGAATGCACAGTGCGTCGAACTTTGAGGCAGATGGGCTACAGCAGCAGAAGACCACACCGGGTACCACTCCTTTCAGCTAAGAACAGGAAACTGAGGCTACAATTTGTACAAGCTCATCGAAATTGGACAGTAGAAGATTGGAAAAACGTTGCTTGGTCTGATGAGTCTCAATTTCTGCTGCAACATTCGGATGGTAGGGTCAGAATTTGGCGTAAACAACATGAAAGCATGGATCCATCCTGCCTTGTATGGAGCATCTTTGGGATGTGCAGCCGACAAATCTGCGGCAACTGTGTGATGCCATCATGTCAATATGGACCAAAATCTCTGAGGAATGCTTCCAGCACCTTGTTGAATCTATGCCACGAAGAATTGAGGCAGTTCTGAAGGCAAAAGGGGGTCCAACCCGTTACTAGCATGGTGTACCTAATAAAGTGGCCGGTGAGTGTATATTATAACTAACTAATGTTAGTAGTGTGTATGTGCAAAATTTCGGCGCTGTAGCTGCTAAAATAAAGGGTTAAATCGCGGAAAAAATTGGCGTGGGCTCCCGCGCAATTTTCTCCGCCAGAGTGGTAAAGCCAGTGACTAAGGGCAGATATTAATAGCCAGGAGAGGGTCCATGGTTATTGGCCCCCCGTGGCTAAAAACATCTGCCCCCAGCCACCCCAGAAAAGGCACATCTGGAAGATGCGCCAATTCTGGCACTTGGCCACTCTCTTCCCACTCCCGTGTAGCGGTGGGATATGGGGTAATGAAGGGTTAATGCCACCTTGCTATTGTAAGGTGACATTAAGCCAGATTAATAATGGAGAGGCGTCAATTCTGACACCTATCCATTATTTATCCAATTGTATGAAAGGGTTAAAAAACACACACACACACGATTAAAAAGTATTTTAATGAAATAAACACACAGGTTGTTTTAATATTTTATTGCTCTCTCAATCCACCTGAAGACGCTCGCTTGGAAAAATAATAAACCAACAATATGCATACCCTCTGATGAACTGTCACGTCCCACGAGGTAAATCCATCTGAAGGGGTTAAAATAGTTTACAGGCAGGAGCTCTGCTATAATGCAGCTGTGCTCGTGCCTGTAAACCCCGGCGAATGAAGGAAATGTAGGTCAATGACCTATAGTTACCTTCAGTCGCGGTGATGCGCCCTCTTCTGGATGTCCTCATGAACTGCAGCCTGGGAACTTTTCCCCACGCTCCAGGTCATATGAGGACATCCACCAGGGGGCGCATCACCGCGACTGAAGGTAACTATAGGTCATTGACCTACGTTTCCTGTGTACAGTTCGCTGTGTCACTTTAAGGAAAAATGGAATTGTGTTTCAGGCCACTGTACCATACAACCCTAAACAAAATGCTGTAGCGGAAAGAAAGAACCAGACTCTTCGTGAAAGTGGAAGAAATATGCAATTTTACCCAGATTTGTCCACAAAATGAAAAAATTGCTGCATGCACTAGTTTTGTTCCATGAATCGGATGAGACTCGCCCATTCAACTCTATGAATGCGCTTAAAAAGTCTGATGCCATAAGGAGCCACAGTATAACATACGTTTTTTACCGATATATTTCGTTTTTGTAACAGAAGAAACTAATGGTCTTCAAAATGATTAATAGTTTCTTGTTGTGAATTTGGTTTCTGGGCTCCCCCGGTGGTTACTGGTGGTACTGAACTTGTGTGCTTCATCTCCTCTGTTCACCTGTTTCCATCAGAATGTGGGAGTTTCTATTTAGCCTTGCTCCTCAGTCATTTCTATGCTGGCCAACAATGTTACCAGAAGCCTTTCTGTTGCATGTTCCTGCTCCTAGACTACTATCAGCTAAGTTGGACTTGTAGTCCTAAGATTGTTTTGCATTTTTGTTCCAGTTCTCTGTTTTTGAATATTTCTGAGGCTGGAAGCTCTTGTGAGCTGAAATTGCCACTCTGGTGTCATGAGTTGATATTAGAGTCTTAAAGTAATTTCAGGATGGTGTTTTGAAAGGGTTTTCAGCTGACTGTGAAGTTCCCTTTTCTGTCTTCCTACTATCTAGTAAGCGGACCTCAATTTGCTAAACCTATCTTCATACTTCGTATGTCATTTTCCTCTAAAATCACCGACAATATATGTGGGGGCTACTGTCTGCCTTTTGGGGAAAATTTCTCTAGAGGTAAGCCAGGTCTGTATTTTCCTCTGCTAGGGTCAGTCAGTCCTCCAGCTGGCGCTGGGCGTCTAGGGATAAAACGTAGGCACGCTACCCGGCCACTGTTAGTTGTGCGGTAGGTTTAGCTCACAGTCAGCTCGAGTTCCCATCTTCCAAGAGCTAGTCCTTTTGTATGCTTTACTACGGTCTCTTGCCTTTGAGAACCACGACAGTTTGGCCGGCCAAGAGTTAAAATAATTGGCAGAAGAAAGGAGAGAAAAGAAGTCTGCAGAGAATTTTTTTTTTTTTTTCTGAGTTTGCTCATTAGTTGATTCACTTGCATCTCTGCTTACTGCAGCCTTCATCTCTCTCTCCTTCTAATCCTTGAATGGTTCTGATTTCACCTGATTAAAATGGATCCTCAGAGTTTAGCTATTGGTTTGGATAATCTCGCTATGAAGGTTCAAAGTTTACAGGATTTTGTAATTCATGCTCCTATATCTGAACCTAGAATTCCTTTACCTGAATTTTTCTCCGGGGATAGATCTCGCTTCCAGAATTTCAAACATAATTGTAAATTATTTTTGTCTCTGAGATCTCGCTCCACTGGAGATCTTGCACAGCAGGTCAGGATTGTAATTTCCTTGCTCCGGGGCGACCCTCAGAATTGGGCATTTGCTTTGGCACCAGGGGATCCTGCGTTGCTCAATGTGGATGCGTTTTTCCTGGCTTTGGGGTTGCTTTATGAGGAACCTCATTTAGAGATTCAGGCTGAAAAAGCCTTGATGGCCCTGTCTCAAGGGCAAGATGAGGTTGAAATATACTGCCAAAAATTTCGTAAGTGGTCTGTGCTTACTCAGTGGAATGAGTGCGCCCTGGCGGCGAATTTCAGAGAGGGTCTCTCTGATGCCATTAAAGATGTTATGGCGGGGTTCCCTGTGCCTACAGGTCTGAATGAGTCCATGACAATGGCTATTCAGATTGATCGGCGTTTGCGGGAGCGCAAACCTGTGCACCATTTGGCGGTGTCTACTGAGAAGGCGCCAGAGATTATGCAATGTGATAGAATTCTGTCCAGAAGCGAACGACAGAATTTTAGGCGAAAAAATGGGTTATGCTTCTATTGTGGTGATTCAACTCATGTTATATCAGCATGCTCTAAACGTACTAAGAAGGTTGATAAGTCTGTTTCAATTGGCACTTTACAGTCTAAGTTTATTCTATCTGTGACCCTGATTTGCTCTTTATCGTCTATTACCGCGGACGCCTATGTCGACTCTGGCGCCGCTTTGAGTCTTATGGATTGGTCCTTTGCCAAACGCTGTGGGTTTAATTTAGAGCCTCTGGAAGTTCCTATACCTCTGAAGGGTATTGACTCCACGCCATTGGCTAGTAATAAACCACAATACTGGACACAAGTAACTATGCGTATTAATCCGGATCACCAGGAGATTATTCGCTTCCTTGTGTTGTATCATCTACATGATGTGTTGGTGCTTGGATTGCCATGGCTGCAATCTCATAACCCAGTCCTCGACTGGAAAGCAATGTCTGTGTTAAGCTGGGGATGTCAGGGGACTCATGGGGACGTACCTTTGGTTTCCATTTCGTCATCTATTCCCTCTGAGATTCCGGAATTTTTATCTGATTATCGTGACGTTTTTGAGGAGCCTAAACTTGGTTCACTACCTCCGCACAGAGATTGCGATTGTACTATAGATCTGATTCCGGGCAGTAAGTTTCCAAAGGGTCGTTTATTTAATCTATCTGTGCCTGAACATGCTGCTATGCGGGAATATATTAAGGAGTCCTTGGAAAAGGGACATATTCGTCCTTCGTCATCTCCCTTAGGAGCCGTTTTTTTCTTTGTATCTAAAAAAGATGGCTCTTTGAGGCCGTGTATTGATTATCGGCTTTTGAATAAAATCACGGTTAAATATCAGTATCCTTTGCCAGTGCTTACTGATTTGTTTGCTCGAATAAAGGGGGCCAAGTGGTTCTCTAAGATTGATCTTCGTGGGGCGTATAATTTAGTGCGAATTAAGCAGGGGGATGAGTGGAAAACCGCATTTAATACGCCTGAGGGCCATTTTGAGTATTTAGTAATGCCTTTTGGTCTTTCAAATGCCCCTTCAGTCTTTCAGTCTTTTATGCATGACATTTTCCGTGAATATTTGGATAAATTTATGATTGTGTATCTGGATGATATTTTGATTTTTTCGGATGACTGGGACTCTCATGTCCAACAGGTCAGGAGGGTTTTTCAGGTTTTGCGCTCTAATTCCTTGTGTGTAAAGGGTTCTAAGTGTGTTTTTGGGGTTCAAAAGATTTCGTTTTTGGGGTACATTTTTTTCCCCCTCTTCCATTGAGATGGACCCTGTCAAGGTTCAGGCTATTTGTGATTGGACGCAACCCTCTTCTCTTAAGAGCCTTCAGAAGTTTTTGGGCTTTGCTAATTTTTATCGTCGATTTATAACTGGTTTTTCTGATGTTGCTAAGCCGTTGACTGATTTGACTAAGAAGGGTGCTGATGTTGCTGATTGGTCCCCTGCTGCTGTGGAGGCCTTTCGGGAGCTTAAGCGCCGCTTTTCTTCCGCCCCTGTATTGCGTCAGCCTGATGTTACTCTTCCTTTTCAGGTTGAGGTCGACGCTTCAGAAATCGGAGCTGGGGCGGTTTTGTCACAGAAAAGTTC
This sequence comes from Ranitomeya variabilis, assembly GCF_051348905.1. Lineage (NCBI taxonomy): Eukaryota > Metazoa > Chordata > Amphibia > Anura > Dendrobatidae > Ranitomeya > Ranitomeya variabilis. The sequence goes on from NC_135238.1 coordinate 169,026,081, forward strand.
CGACTGCTCCGTGATGAGACCTTGCGCGTTCTTTTCTCGTAAATTTTCGCCCGCTGAGCGAAATTATGATATTGGTAATCGGGAGCTCTTGGCTATGAAGTGGGCTTTTGAGGAGTGGCGTCATTGGCTTGAGGGGGCTAGACATCAGGTGGTGGTATTGACCGACCACAAGAATTTGATTTATCTTGAGTCTGCCAGGCGCCTGAATCCTAGACAGGCGCGCTGGTCGTTATTTTTCTCTCGGTTTAATTTTGTGGTCTCTTACCTACCGGGTTCTAAAAATGTGAAGGCGAATGCCCTTTCTAGGAGTTTTGAGCCTGATTCCCCTGGTAATTCTGAACCTACAGGTATCCTTAAGGATGGAGTGATATTATCTGCTGTTTCCCCAGACTTGCGACGGGTCTTGCAGGAGTTTCAGGCGGATAGACCTGATCGTTGCCCGCCTGGTAGACTGTTTGTTCCGGATGATTGGACCAGTAGAGTCATCTCGGAGGTCCATTCTTCTGCGTTAGCTGGTCATCCTGGAATCTTTGGTACCAGGGATTTGGTGGCTAGGTCCTTCTGGTGGCCTTCCCTGTCGCGAGATGTGCGAGGTTTTGTGCAGTCTTGTGATGTTTGTGCTCGGGCCAAGCCTTGTTGTTCTCGGGCTAGTGGATTGTTGTTATCTTTGCCTATTCCGAAGAGGCCTTGGACTCACATCTCCATGGATTTTATTTCTGATCTCCCTGTTTCTCAGAAGATGTCTGTCATCTGGGTGGTGTGTGACCGTTTCTCTAAGATGGTCCATTTGGTCCCCTTGCCTAAATTGCCTTCCTCATCCGAGCTGGTTCCTCTGTTTTTTCAAAATGTGGTTCGCTTGCATGGTATTCCGGAGAATATCGTTTCTGACAGGGGAACCCAATTCGTGTCTAGATTTTGGCGAGCGTTCTGTGCTAGGATGGGCATTGATTTGTCTTTTTCGTCTGCTTTCCATCCTCAGACTAATGGCCAGACCGAGCGAACTAATCAGACCTTGGAGACTTATTTGAGGTGTTTTGTGTCTGCGGATCAGGATGATTGGGTTGCCTTTTTGCCCTTGGCGGAGTTTGCCCTCAATAACCGGGCTAGTTCTGCCACCTTGGTTTCTCCTTTCTTCTGTAATTCGGGGTTTCATCCTCGTTTCTCTTCCGGTCAGGTGGAGTCTTCGGATTGTCCTGGAGTGGATGCTGTGGTGGAGAGGTTGCATCAGATTTGGGGGCATGTGGTGGACAATTTGAAGTTGTCCCAGGAGAAGACTCAGCAGTTTGCCAACCGCCGTTGTCGTGCTGGTCCTCGTCTTTGTGTTGGGGACTTGGTGTGGTTGTCTTCTCGTTTTGTCCCTATGAAGGTTTCTTCTCCTAAGTTTAAGCCTCGGTTCATCGGCCCGTACAAGATATTGGAGATTCTTAACCCTGTGTCCTTTCGTTTGGACCTCCCTGCATCTTTTTCTATTCATAATGTCTTCCATCGGTCATTGTTGCGCAGGTATGAGGTACCGGTTGTGCCTTCCGTTGAGCCTCCTGCTCCGGTGTTGGTTGAGGGTGAGTTGGAGTACGTTGTCGAGAAGATCTTGGACTCCCGTGTTTCCAGACGGAGACTTCAGTATTTGGTCAAGTGGAAGGGATACGGTCAGGAGGATAATTCTTGGGTGACAGCCTCTGATGTTCATGCCTCCGATTTGGTCCGTGCCTTTCATAGGGCTCATCCTGATCGCCCTGGTGGTTCTGGTGAGGGTTCGGTGCCCCCTCCTTGAGGGGGGGGTACTGTTGTGAATTTGGTTTCTGGGCTCCCCCGGTGGTTACTGGTGGTACTGAACTTGTGTGCTTCATCTCCTCTGTTCACCTGTTTCCATCAGGATGTGGGAGTTTCTATTTAGCCTTGCTCCTCAGTCATTTCTATGCCGGCCAACAATGTTACCAGAAGCCTTTCTGTTGCATGTTCCTGCTCCTAGACTACTATCAGCTAAGTTGGACTTGTAGTCCTAAGATTGTTTTGCATTTTTGTTCCAGTTCTCTGTTTTTGAATATTTCTGAGGCTGGAAGCTCTTGTGAGCTGAAATTGCCACTCTGGTGTCATGAGTTGATATTAGAGTCTTAAAGTAATTTCAGGATGGTGTTTTGAAAGGGTTTTCAGCTGACTGTGAAGTTCCCTTTTCTGTCTTCCTACTATCTAGTAAGCGGACCTCAATTTGCTAAACCTATCTTCATACTTCGTATGTCATTTTCCTCTAAAATCACCGACAATATATGTGGGGGCTACTGTCTGCCTTTTGGGGAAAATTTCTCTAGAGGTAAGCCAGGTCTGTATTTTCCTCTGCTAGGGTCAGTCAGTCCTCCGGCTGGCGCTGGGCGTCTAGGGATAAAACGTAGGCACGCTACCCGGCCACTGTTAGTTGTGCGGTAGGTTTAGCTCACAGTCAGCTCGAGTTCCCATCTTCCAAGAGCTAGTCCTTTTGTATGCTTTACTACGGTCTCTTGCCTTTGAGAACCACGACAGTTTCTGCTATATTGCATACGGACTACACACGAATGACAAACGAGAAAGAAATGACACACTCTTCTAGATGAGGCTGAACATTTTTTTTATACTCTCATGTGATCCAACCCTAACTGGAAATCTGTAATAAATGTCTTTGATGGGAATATACCTTTAGTATCTGTCATAAGTCTACCCTATGGGATTGGGAGTGTGCTGGTCTGTCAGTATTATGAGTGACAGTCCAGTCATCCAGTCCAATGCGGGGGTTTATTGGGCTGTCAGCACTTTGATGGACAGCCCTGCTGCTCAATCTGGTCTAGCCTACGAGCCTTTCCCCAGGTGCCTCCTGTCCTTAGTGATTTGCTGTCTATTTGCTGGCTATCTGTGAGCAGTCCAGTGTCAGCTGCAGCTTAGCTTTTTTTGGTGTGGGTGCATAGTATTGGGTCTGTTTCTCTGATCTTGTTGCCAGACCTAGGATTGCAAAATCTTTCTCCGCTCCATTAGGGGATAACTTTTAAACTTGAGAAAATCACTTTAGCGAAAATTGCTTGTCTGACACAAAATACAAAAGTATTTGTTTTTATAAATGTAGTAAATTGTTAGAAAAACACAATATAGACAAAAAGCTGAAATTCAACAACAAGAAAGGTAATCAAATTCTACCACAGCCACCGCTCATACTATGTATTACAGCTATGGGTTGCCAGGTGCTATTGAGCTTATAGAAGAAGGCAGGTGTTACCTTACTGGAATCCTCTGTGGTTTACTTCAGGAAGTGTTGGTGCTGAGCCTAGTAGACACCACAGCTGGATCTCATCTTGGTTTTGTATTCCAGAAAAACCAAGAGAAACAAACATTAGTGCAGCTGCCTTGCGTAAAACACATGATGTCTTGTCTTCGTTATTTCATTGAGTTAGAAAAATATATTTCAGTCTACCCCACCATTCTATTTATTAATACATTTATGTTTCATGCAATATGAGACTGCTTGTCAAGTTGTCAATCCTGCAAAGAGATCATTGTAAATTAGGGGAAACAGACAATTGTAATGTTTGACAGCTCGAGTCCGATTGATCCTTAGAGGGGGTTGTCTCATCTTCATTAATTGGTAAAATTGCAAAGTGCTTGTAAAATCAGATAACTGTTCAAGTTGCCTCTTATTAACAGTGGTCAATGTTCTAAAGAATGGAGGGATTTTTATTTCTATTGTGAACAGCTCATCATCTAGGTTGCAACCCACACTGGAGTCTCTAAGTGGCTGATTACAGAGGCAAAAAGGCATCTGCTCGCAAGCTCTTTGCTATACAGCTTATACTGTAAGTGCTGCTCTGCTTTCTGGACCCGGCCAGTTTGAGAAAGACAAACCTTTTGAAGAACCACTGCAGAGTATTTTTTTATTTCAGCACTGCAGTGGTGCCAATAATCTAAGTTCCCTGACCCTAATATTATACTTACCAGCTGCATGCTGCGATTTTTTTCACACTCAAATTCGTTCAGTGAAAAAAATCGTTCATCTGCACTTCCTTTATGAATGAGACTGTAGAGACAAATACCCCCCAAACTATAATAACCCCATACCCAACCCGACAAAGCAAAAAAACTCACATTGACCGATTTACGGTACTCACCTGCAAGCAACCTCCAATCCTCACAAGATCTCCTTCTCTACTCCCCTCTTATCTCCTCTTCCCACAATTGCATACAAGATTTCTACCGTGCCTCCCCCATACTCTGGAACCGTCTACCCCAACACATGAGACTCTCGCCTACCATGGAAACCTTCAAAAGGAATCTGAAGACCCACCTCTTCCGACAAGCCTACAACCTGCAGTAACCACCGATCCACCAAATCACTGCATGACCAGCTTTATCCTCACCTACTGTATCCTCACCCATCCCTTGTAGATTGTGAGCCCTCGCCGGCAGGGTCCTCTCCTCCTGTACCTGTCATGACTTTTATTGGTTAAGATTACTGTACTCATTTTTATTATGTACGCCCCTCCTCACATGTAAAGTGCCATGGAATAAATGGGACTATAATAATAAATAATAATAATAATTTCCACAGAAATTCTGTCTCATTTTTTACTCAAAATGTTGTTAGTCATATATAATTATGAAAAAACAACTTTAACTTTGGAATGGTGAGAAGGGATATACAAACACGGACACAGTGTGGAATTACACTTTCACCACCATCATTTCTCTCGAACCGTATGACAGATTTAAAAAAAAGAAAAAATGGAGCACTCAAGGGAGCAGCAGGAATAAAGATCAAAAACTGGACAGATTTGTCCTGGGGACGAGCGCCCTTTAACACTCCAATGGCAAGTATAATACATGTACATGGTCAACGTAAGTGTTGGCTCATAGCTTTATTTCTGAAGATACTGGAATCCACTGTTACACATGATAGGCCTGCACAATATCATCTTCAGACTTTTATAACTCATAACTTGTAAAAAATATTATAGAACAATAAGACTTGTAAGATTTACTGTCAAGTGGATTTTCTAATCAATTTAAACTATGACACTTGAGTTTCTCACCCCTGATTTACCATGTCCATCAGCACCCCTGAACCTAGGAATAGAGGGAGCTAAAATCCTTTGTGTATTCACTCCCATGTAAGAAAACAGAAACCAGCTCATATTTGTTTAAGAAGGAGCTTTTAAGACAACAAGGCCAAAGCTGTGTCAGGGTGAGCAAGGAGGAACCGAGGGAGGATTAGGCTGGTTTGTGTGGAGTAGGAGGAGGGCTTGGTCTGGGAGTTACCATGGAAAGCTGGAATCCTGTATAACAGGTGTACTGCAGGAATCTGTTATTGGACAGCTCGCTTATAAACCAGCCGAAGTGTGTGCGGAAAGAGGGGAAAAGTCAACGGCAGCGTGTGGGGTGATGGAAAACAGGAGACTGGAAAGGGAGGGCGTCATGACCATCACATGTGTACACATGTACAATATACCTGGCTGACCCTTTACTATCAATGCCCATATAAAAGCTTTAAGCATTGACCAACTGAGGACTTCATCCTACAGGGTGGCCTGTCCCAATATGTATCATGTCCTCTTACAAAATCTAATGTAACCAATCAATAATAAATCAGAGATTAAAGATAACATGTGTTAGAGAAGCATGATTTTAGCTGCAATGTAATTACTCGAGATTATGTGTATATTAATGCATATATACACACATATAAATAAATAATATATACATGTATAATTGTATATCTCACAGTCTCTTATTAATTTACTAGATGGTGGCCCGATTCTAACGCATTGGGTATTCTAGAATATGCATGTCCATGTAGTATATTGCCCAGTTATGTAGTATATTGCCCAGTCTTGTAGTATATTGCCCAGTCATGTAGTATATTTCCCAGCCACGTAGTATATTGCCCAGCCACGTAGTATTTAGTATATTGCCCAGCGACGTAGTATATTGGCCAGCGACGTAGTATATTGCTCAGCGCTGTAGTATATTGCCCAGTTACGTAGTATATTGCCCAGCGACATAGTATATTGCCCAGTCACGTAGTATATTGCCCAGTTACGTAGTATATTGCCCAGCCACGTAGTATATTGCCCAGCCACGTAGTATATTGCCCAGTCACGTAGTATATTGCCGAGCCACGTAGTATATTGCTCAGCGCTGTAGTATATTGCCCAGTTACGTAGTATATTGCCCAGCGACGTAGTATATTGCCCAGTCACGTAGTATATTGCTCAGTGACGTAGTATACAGCACAGAGCCACGTAGTATATTGCACAGCGAAGTAGTATAGAGCACAGAGCCACGTAGTATATTAGCCAGTCACGTAGTATATTGCCCTGCCACGTTTGTCACAGGTTAAAAAATAAAAAATAAACATATACTCACCTTTCCGAAGGCCCCTTGTAGTCCACGGCCGCTTCCGGTCCCAGGGTTGGTCTGAGCGCAGGTCCTGTGATGACGTCACGGTCACATGACCGTGTAGCGGTCAAGTGACCGTGACGTCACGTCAGGTCCTTGCCGCGCAGGCGCGCAGGACTTGTGATGACGTCGCGGTCACATGACCGTGACGTCATGGCAGGTCCTGCTGCCATACCATCTTTGCCACCGCAAGCTGCAACGGAAGATGGCGGGCGGCGCGAGCGGCTCAGCGGACTACAGAGGGTGAGTATAGCAGGTTTTTTTTTTTAAATTATTTTTAACATTACATTTTGTACTATTGATGCCGCATAGGCAGCGTCAATAGTACAAAGTTGGGGACACACAGGGTTAATAGCGGCGGTAACGGAGTGCGTTACCCGCGGCATAACGCGGTCCGTTACCGCCGGCATTAACCCTGTGTGAGCGGTGTTTGCGGGCGCCGGGCAGTGAATGCGGGGAGTAAGGAGCGGCCATTTTTTTCTGGACTGTGCGCGTCGCTGATTGGTCGCGGCAGCCATGACAGGCAGCTGCCGAGACCAATCAGCGAACGAATAACCGTGACAGAAGGACAGAAAGACGGAAGTACCCTTAGGCAATTATATAGTAGATGCTGGAGTCATATATATACATAAACTGTAAATATATATACCGTATATACTCGAGTATAAGCCAAGATTTTCAGAGAATTTTTTAGGCTAAAAGTGCCCCGAGTAATTGTCCCAGGAGGTCGGTGGGGGAGTGGGAGCGGCAGGAGTGGCGGCTGTCACATCATACTCACCTGCTCCCGGCGCGGTCTCTGCTTTTCCCTGCTTCTCCGATGGTCTCTGGTGCCCCCTGCTCTTCCTGTGTTCAGCGGTCACGTGGTACAATTAATTAAAGTAATGAATATAGACACAACTCCACTCCCATAGGCAGAGCGCATATTCATTACTTTAATGAGCTGTACCATGTGACCGCTAAACACAGGAACAAGCTGGAACAGCGCGCACCGGAGACCATCGGAGAAGCAGGGACTTGCAGAGAGACCGCGTCAGGATGGGGTGAGTATGACTGGGGGAGGGTGAGCCATGCGATATTCACCTGTCCCCGTTCCACCACCATGCTGTCTTCCACGTCCTCTGGCTGTGACGTTCATGTCAGAGGGCGCGATGACATGTTTAATGCTCACCCTCTGCCTGAACAGTCACTGCCGAGACCCGGAAGACACAGGGCACATGGCAGTGGAACGGGGACAGGTGAATATCGCAAGTGCCATGTCCTGAGCCAGCGGCGCCTCTGGCACCTGACCCCCATAGCGCGCAAGTGTCCCCGCCTGCTCAGGCCCCCGGCACTTGGCGCCCAACAATGAGAGGTGAGTATGTCATTTCTTTTTTTAATCGCAGCAGCATACGGGGCATATTATTCTATGGAGCATCTTATGGGGCCATCAACCTTTGTGCAGCATTATATGGGGCATAATATTCTATGGAGCATCTTATGGGGCCATCAACCTTTATGGAGCAGCATATGGGGCATAATATGCTATGGAGAATCTTATGGGGCCATCAACCTTTATGGAGAAGCATATGGGGTATATTATTCTATTGAGCATCTTATGGGGCCATCAACCTTCGTGCAGCATTATATGGGGCATAATATTCTATAGAGCATCTTATGGGGCCATCCACCTTTGTGCAGCATTATATGGGGCATAATATTCCATGGTACATCTTATGGGGCCATCAACCTTTGTGCAGCATTATATGGGGAATAATATTCTATGGAGCATCTTATGGGGCCATCAACCTCTGTGCAGCATTATATGGGGTATAATATTCTAAGGCGCATCTTATGGGACCATCAACCTTTGTGCAGCAATATATGGGGCATATTATTCTATGGAGCATCTTATGGGGCCATCATTAACCTTTTATGCAGCATTATATGGGGCATATTTTAATATGGAGCATCTTATGGGGCCCATCATGAACTTTATGGAGCAGTATATGGGGCTCCTGTTTCAATACGGATATTCAAAAACACTTAACCTACTGATGTCTCGATTAATTTTACTTTTATTGGCATCTATTTTTATTTTTGAAATTTACCAGTAGCTGCTGCATTTCCCACCCTAGGCTTATACACGAGTCAATAAGTTTTCCCAGTTTTTTGTGGCAAAATTAGGGATCTTGGCTTATACTCGGGACGGCTTATATTCGAGTATATATGGTACAGTAGATGTATATACACACCATAAACTTGAGTCAATTCATTCTGGAATTTGAGGTGTCGATTTCTCCCTTCTTCCATGTCTCTTTGTTTTTATCTACTTCTCAAAACCGAGTACTGCTGATTTGGTTGTATTAACTGTGAAAACAAAATCATGTTCTTGGTCTTTTGTCTCCAGCTTCTAGGGCTATGTGCACACAACTTCTTTCTCAGGTGGGTACCTTCCGCTGGAAAAAAAAGAGCTAAAGAAAGGCAATCCAGATTGAACATATCCACAGCAAGGAAAAAAACAAATTAGCTGTGCACATGTTCAGTCTTTTGAACTTTTTTTTAACCATTTCATGTCTGTAAAGAACCATAGTGATTAAAAGAAGTGACTTGACCATTCTTCTTGCGACTTTGGCTTTGAAGCAGCTCACTATTTCATACATATAAGTCAGAAGACAAAAAAACGCCGGCAGCAAAGCTGATGCAAAAAGCAACCATAAAGATGCCAATAAAGACACTTCAGGAAAAACACTTCTGCTTGAAAACCTCAGCTGGGGTCTAAAAGACGTCATGTGCACATGCCCGAACAGTTAAATGGGTTGTCCAGGCTGGGGTAAAACTGCTGAATCATGACAGTGTGCAGTGGGCATACTTTCACGATTCCCCAAACCAACAAGCAGTCACGTAAAGTTGTCTAATCACTTATACCACACGAGGAGTGGCGTAAAAATAAATAAAACCAACTCTTCACCTGCTGTTGATTTGTTCTTTCTGCCTCCAAAGGCTATGTGCCCACATTGCGTTTTTAAGGGTTTTTGCCATGATTTTCCACTGCAGAAAGGCTTAAAAAATGCTTACAAACAGCATCCCATTAATTTATAATGCATTCTGCAATTGATGTGCCCATGCTGTGTTTTTTTTATGCAGCGGAAACGCATCGCGGTAAAAAACACAGCATGTTCATTATTTTTGTGGAATCGTTGCAATTCCACACCCATAGACATGCATTAGAAAAATGCTTGAAAATCGCATGCAAGGTGCATGCAAAAAGCATCAATTCCAGGTAAAAAAAGCATCTAAATCTGCATGCTTTTTTCCTGCCAAGGATGTGCAGATTTGAAGCAGAAATTTCTGCTTCAATTCTGCAACGTGGGCACATAGCCTAAAGATCGCTGTAAGGCTCATCGCATATTTATCCTGCGCTTTATGCTGAGCTCTTACACCGGGGTTTTCATGTAAATCTCTGAAATACAGGATTCAGATAGAGCCGTCAGTGGAAGATTCCCTATAATGAGTCAGATGGAGGCACTGTGGACGCCGTCTGACCTGTGATCCAGTGGTGTCCATCTTTTTATTAAGAGTGCATAAAAGTGAAGTTGGCCACAGTTTTTGCAGCACTGAAAAAAAGCACAACTCTGAACAGAGGCCAGACAGAGTCCAGAGTAACTCTGCTGCCTCATTATAGTGAGTGGCTCCATTAGGGGTTTCATCTGAATTATGTCACTTGGAGATTTGAAGGGCAACTCTGATGTAAGCACTCAGTGTAGAGCGCAGGATAAATGTAATCTCAAATGTTATGTAAAATGTTCCCAATAAAAGCTTTAACTCAATGCACAAAAAATGCAAGTCCCTCTCAGGTCCATCATCTCTTAATGGAAATATAGGAGGCTTCCACATTACTGAGCGCCCATATCCAAATGCCTCTCTCTCCTCTGAGCCCCACAGTGTGCTTAAGGCCGGGGTCACACTTGCGAGTTCAATGCGAGTTTGTGGCTGCATGTATTTCTTTGCTCTTCTAGAAATTAGGGGGGTCTATATATGGAGTCCGCAAACTATTATCAAAAATTGTGAGCTCCGGGATGCCTCCTATATAACAGTACTGCCTAGCCATATGCCGAGACTCGGGGGGTTCTGGGGTTTCAAGGTACTCACCCCACATCTAGATAAATTCCTTCAGGGGTCTAGTTTCCAAAATGATGTAATTTTTGGGCTGTTTCCACTGTTTAGCCACATCACAGACTCTCCAACCGCAACATGACATCTGCTAATTATTCCAGCAAATTTTACATTCAAAAGGTCCAATGGCACCCCTTCTTCTCTGAAGGTATGGGGTATCGATATGCTCAGGAGAAATTGCACAACAAATTTTGTGGTTAGTTTTTTTTCCGTTACCTTTGCGAAAATAAAGAAATATGGGACTAAAGTAAAATTTTTGTGACAAAAGTTAAATGTTCATATTTTCCTTCCATATTCCCAAATTCCTGTGAAGCACCTGAAAGGTTAATAAACTTTTTGAATGTGGTTTTGAGCACCTTGAGGGGTGCAATTTTTAGAATGGTGTCACTTTTGGGTATTTTCACTCATATAGACCCTTCAAAGTCACTTCAAATGTGATCTGGTCCTTAAAAAATGGTTTTGTAAATTTTGTTGCAAAAAATTAGAAATCGCTAGTCAACTTGTAACCCTTATAACTTCCTAACAAAAAAAAATTGTATTTCAAAAATTGGGCTGATGTAAAGTAGACATGTGGGAAATGTTATTTCATTAACTATTTCATGTGATATAATTCTCTGATTTAAGGGCATAAAAAATAAAAGTTTGAAAACTGCTAAATTTTCAAACTTTTTCACCAAATTTCCATTTTTTTTTTCACAAATAAACGCAAGTTATATCGAAGAAATTTTACCACTATCATGAAGTACAATATGTCACACAAACAAAATCTCAGAATCACCAGGATCCGTTGAAGTGTTTCGGAGTTTTTACCTCATTAAGTGACACTAGTCAGAATTGCAAAAATTGGCCTGGTCAACATGCAAACAGCCTTGGGAGGTAAAGGGTTTAAGCAATAAGGCCATGTTCCAATGTAACGTAGACGCTGCATTTTTTCTGCTACATTGCTACATTTTTATGCGCACAAAATCTGCTGTGTTTAACAGTTCAAGCAAAGTGGATATGACTTCATTAGAAACTTATACCTACTATGCGTTTAGTGTTGCTGCTGAACTATGCATTTTTCATAAAACATGCATGTAAAAAATGCAATTGCTTTTCTAAATGCAGAATCTCGGTATTTCTTCACTAAATATATATTAAAAAACACTGCATCAAATCTGCATCAAAAACTTCTGAAAAAAAGGATGGGGGATGCTGGAGCAGATTGCGATTGCGTATTTTGGTGCGGACACTTGCAGAAAATAACAGCATTTTCGCACATGAGAATGTGGCTTTAAATTATTATTATTATGATATTATGAATTATTATTATTATTATTATTTTATTATATAGCTCTCTAATCCTTAACCCCTTCCCGACCTTTGACACCACGTAGGCATCATGAAAGTCGGTGCCAATACGACCTGTGACGCCTATGTGGCGTCATAGAATGATCACGTCCCTGCAGATCGGGTGAAAGGGTTAACTCCAATTTCACCCGATCTGCAGGGACAGGGGGAGTGGTACTTCAGCCCAAGGGGGGTGGCTTCACCCCCCGGTGGCTACGATAGCTCTGATTGGCTGTTGAAAGTGAAACAGCCAATCAGAGCGATTTGTAATATTTCACCTATGAAAATGGTGAAATATTACAATCCAGCCATGGCCGATGCTGCAATACCATCGGCCATGGCTGGAAAACCTAATCTGCCTCCCCCCCACCGCCACCGATCGCCTCCCCAGTCCTCCTTTCTGCCCCGTACTGTGGTCCGCTCCCCTCCGTCCTCCTGTACGCTCCCCCGTCCTCCTGTCCACTCCCCCCGTGCTTCGATCCACCCCCCCGTGCTCCGATACCCCCCATGCTCTGATCTCCCCCCCTTCATACTTACAGAGCCTCGCGGTGTCCGTCCGTCTTCTTCATGGGCGCCGCCATCTTCCAAAATGGCGGGCGCATGCGCAGTGCACCAGCCGAATCTGCCGGCTGGCAGATTCGTTTCAGGTACATTTTGATCACTGTGATAAAACCTATCTCAGTGATCAAAATAAAAAAAAGTAAATGAACCCCCCCTTTATCACCCCCATAGGTAGGGACAATAATAAAAATAAAGAAAATATATATATATTTTTTCTTCCCCCACTAGGGTTAGGGTTAGGGTTTGGGTTAGGGTTAGGGCTAGGGTTAGGGTTAGGGTTAAGGCTAGGGTTAGAACTAGGGTTAGAACTAGAGTTAGGGTTAGATTAGACTATGTGCACACATGGTGCGGATTTGGCTGTGGATCCGCAGCAGATTGGCCGCTGCGGATTCGTAGCAGTTTTCCATCAGGTTTACAGTACCATGTAAACCTACTGAAAACCAAATCCGCTGTGCCCATGGTGCGGAAAATTCCGCTCGGAAACGCTGTGTTGTATTTTCCGCAGCATGTCAATTCTTTGTGCAGATTCCGTTTTACACCTGCTCCTCAATAGGAATCCGCAGGTGAAATCCGCACAAAAAACACTGGAAATCCGGGGTAATTGCGCAGGTAAAACGCAGTGCCTTTTACCTGCGGATTTTTCAAAAATGGTGCGGAAAAATCTCACACAAATCCGCAATGTGGGCACATAGCCTTAGGGTTAGGGTTGGAATTAGAGTTAGGGTTGGAATTAGGGCTAGGGTTGGAAATAGGGTTAAGGTTAGGCTTGTGGTTAGGGTTAGGGTTAGGGGTGTGTTGGGGTTAGGGTTGTGGTTAGGGTTGGGATTAGGGTTAGGGTTGGGATTAGGGTTAGGGGTGTGTTGGGTTAGGGTTGTGGTTAGGGGTGTGTTGGGGTTAGGGTTATATCTAGAGTTGGGATTAGGGTTTGGGGTGTGTTGGGGTTAGTGTTGGAGTTAGAATTGAGGGGTTTCCACTGTTTAGGCACATCAGGGGTCTCGAAACGCAACATGGTTCCACCATTGATTCCAGCCAATCTTGCGTTCAAAAAGTCAAATGGTGCTCCCTCCCTTCCGAGCCCCGCCGTGTGCCCAAACAGTGGTTTACCCCCACATATGGGGTACCAGCATACTCAGGACAAACTGGGCAACAATTATTGGGGTCCAATTTCTCCTGTTACCCTTGCGAAAATAAAAAATTGCTTGCTAAAACATAATTTTGGAGGAATGAAAAATTATTTTTTATTTTCACGGCTCTACGTTATAAACTTCTGTGAAGCACTTGGGGGTTCAAAGTGCTCACCACACATCTAGATAAGTTCCTTGGGGGGGTCTAGATTCCAAAATGGGGTCACTTGGGGGTTTCTACTCTTTACGCATATCAGGGGCTCTGCAAATGCAACATGACACCCGCAGACCATTCCATCAAAATCTGCATTTCAAAACGTTACTGCTTCCCTTCCGAGCCCCGACGTGTGCCCAAACAGTGGTTTACCCCCCATATGGGGTACCAGCGTACTCAGGAAAAACTGGACAACAACTATTGGGGTCCAATTTCTCCTGTTACTCTTGCAAAAATAAAAAATTGCTTGCTAAAACATAATTTTTGAGGAATGAAATATGATTTTTTATTTTCACGGCTCTGCGTTGTAAACGTCTATGCAGCACTTGGGGGTTCTAAGTGCTCACTACACATCTAGATAAGTTCCTTTGGGGGTCTAGTTTCCAAAATGGGGTCACTTGTGGGGGGTTTCTACTGTTTAGGCACATCAGGGGCTCAGCAAATGGAATGTGACGCCCGCAGACCACTCCATCAAAGTCTGCATTTCAAAACGTCACTACTTCCCTTCCGAGCCCCGACTTGTGCCCAAACAGTGGTTTACCCCCACATATGGGGTATAAGTGTACTCAGAACAAACTGGGCAACAACTATTGAGGTCCAATTTCTCCTGTTACCCTTGTGAAAATAAAAAATTGCTTGCTAAAACATCATTTTTGAGGAAAGAAAAATGATTTTTTATTTTCACGGCTCTGCATTGTAAACTTCTGTGAAGCACTTGGGGGTTCTAAGTGCTCACTACACATCTAGATAAGTTCCTTGGGGGGGTCTAGTTTCCAAAATGGGGTCACTTGTGGGGGGTTTCTACTGTTTAGGCACATCAGGGGCTCTGCAAACGTAACATGATGCCCGCAGACCATTCCATCAAAGTCTGCATTCCAAAATGTCACTACTTCCCTTCCGAGCCCCGGCATGTGCCCAAACAGTAGTTTACCCCCACATATGGGGTATCAGCATACTCAGGAGAAACTGGACAACAACGCTTGGGGTCAAATTTCTCCTGTTACCCTTGGGAAAATTAAAAAATTCTGGGCTAAAAAAATATTTTTGAGGAAAGAAAACACATTTATTATTTTCACGGCTCTGCGTTATAAACTTCTGTGAAGCACTTGGGGGTTCAAAGTGCTCACCACACATCTAGGTAAGTTCCCTTGGGGGTCTAGTTTCCAAAATGGGGTCACTTGTGGGGAGTTTCTACTGTTTAGGCACATCAGGGGCTTTGCAAATGCAACGTGACGCCCGCAGAGTATTCCATCAAAGTCTGCATTTCAAAACATCACTACTTCCCTTCCGAACCCCGACGTGTGCCCAAACAGTGGTTTACCCCCACAAATGGGGTATCAGCGTACTCATGAGAAACTGGACAACAACTTTTGGGGTCCAATTTCTCCTGTTACCCTTGGGAAAATAAAAAATTGTGGGCTAAAAATCATTTTTGAGAAAAGGAAAATTATTTTTTATTTTCATGGCTCTGCGTTATAAACTTCTGTGAAGCACTTGGGGGTTCAAAGTGCTCACCACACATCTAGATTAGTTCCTTGGGAGGTCTAGTTTCCAAAATGTGGTCATTTGTGGGGGAGCTCCAATGTTTAGGCACACAGGGGCTCTCCAAACACGACATGGTGTCCGCTAATGATTGGAGCTAATTTTCCATTCAAAAAGCCAAATGGCGTGCCTTCCCTTCCGAGCCCTGCCGTGCACCCAAACAGTGGTTTACCCCCACATATGGGGTATTATCGTACTCAGGACAAACTGGACAACAACATTTGGGGTCCAATTTCTCCTGCTACCCTTGGGAAAATAAAAAATTCTGTGCTAAAAATCATTTTTGAGGAAAGAAAAATTATTTTTAATTTTCACGGCTCTGCGTTATAAACTTCTGTGAAGCACCTGGGGGTTTAAAGTGCTCACTATGCATCTAGATAAGTTCCTTGGGGGGTCTAGTTTCCAAAATGGGGTCACTTGTAGGGGAGCTCCAATGTTTAGGCACACAGGGGCACTCCAAACGCGACATGGTGTCCGCTAACGATTGGAGCTAATTTTCCATTCAAAAAAGTCAAATGGCGCACCTTCCCTTCCGAGCCTTGCCGTGCACCCAAACAGTGGTTTACCCCCACATATGAGGTATCTGCGTACTCAGGAGAAATTTCCCAACAAATTTTGGGATCCATTTTATTCTGTTGCCCATGTGAAAATGAAAAAATTGAGGCTAAAATAAATTTTGTGTGTAAAAAAAAGTACTTTTTCATTTTTACGGATCAATTTGTGAAGCACCTGAGGGTTTAAAGTGCTCACTATGCATCTAGATAAGTTCCTTCGGGGTTCTAGTTTCCAAAATGGGGTCACTTGTGGGGGAGCTCCAATGTTTAGGCACACAGGGGCTTTCCAAACGTGACCGCTAACGATGGAGATAATTTTTCATTCAAAAAGTCAAATGGCGCTCCTTCCCTTCCGAGCCCTGCCGTGCGCCCAAACAGTGGTTTACCCCCACATATGAGGTATCAGCGTACTCAGGACAAATTGTACAACAACGTTCGTGGTCCAGTTTCTCCTTTTACCCTTGGAAAAATAAAAAAATTGTTGCTAAAAATCATTTTTGTGACTAAAAAGTTAAATGTTCATTTTTTCCTTCCATGTTGCTTCTGCTGCTGTGAAACACCTGAAGGGTTAATAAACTTCTTAAATGTGGTTTTGAGCACCTTGAGGGGTGCAGTTTTTAGAATGGTGTCACTTTGGGGTATTTTCAGCAATATAGAACCCTCAAACTGACTTCAAATGTGAGGTGGTCCCTAAAAAAAATGGTTTTGTAAATTTTGTTGTAAAAATGAGAAATCACTGGTCAAATTTTAACCCTTATAACTTCCTAGCAAAAAAAAAATTTTGTTTCCAAAATTGTGCTGATGTAAAGTAGACATGTGGGAAATGTTATTTATTAACTATTTTGTGTCACATAACTCTCTGGTTTAACAGAATAAAAATTCAAAATGTGAAAATTGCTAAATTTTCAAAATTTTCGCCAAATTTCCATTTTTTTCACAAATAAACTCAGAAATTATCATCCTAAATTTACCACTAACTTGAAGCCCAATATGTCATGAAAAAACAATCTCAGAATCGCTAGGTTCCGTTAAAGCGTTCCTGAGTTATTACCTCATAAAGGGACACTGGTCAGAATTGCAAAAAACTGCCAGGTCATTAAGGTCAAAATAGTCTGGGTCATGAAGGGGCTAAAAGAAGCTCCCATCAAAATTGTTATCCTCTTAATATATTGCAGTCATCATATTATTTACCACTGTGTACTTCCAATTGAATATTTTGGCTTGTTACCCAGCTAATGCTTCTCTTTTTCACTGGGTCTATGACATCAGGTGATTGTATATGGACTAGCTAAATCCTGCTAAGCTCTATGTAGAAACAGGAGGTCAATTTTCTCTGCCCAAGTGATGAGTCATGGCAAAAGTCTATATGGGGAGAAAGGAGCAGCTGCTAGGTCAAAAGCTGAAGAGGGGATGACTCATCACGACTTCATGTTTCTACATGTGGCAGAGAAAAGGGAATAATTAATTGAGTAGGTAGGCCAAATGAGCAATTGTAAGTACACAGTTTGATATGATATGATTGCAATATGTTAAAAGGATAAAAACTAGATGGGAGTGCATTTTTAAACCCAATCATGACCTTGCAATTTTCTGTCAAAGAACCAAAACTTTTTTATTTTTCCGGCCCCATAGCCATATTACTTTTTTTTTCTTTTTTGCGAGTTTTAAATTATTCATTTCATTTTATTATATGATGCATTGGAGAAAAAAAAAAAAAAAGTGCAATTCCACAATTGGTTTTTTTTTATTTATCATGTTCACTATCTGGCAAAACTAACCTGCCAATATGATTCCCCAGGTCATCATGACTACACAAATACCAAACATGTATATTTTTTTATTTAAGTGGAGAAATTTTTTTGTTGTTGTTGCCATTTTCCGAGACCTGTAACATTTTCATTTTTTGGGATACAGGACTATGTAAAGACTTATTTTTTGTGCTCTGAGCTGATGTTTTTACTGATACCATTTTGGGGTACATATTATGTTTTGATCGCCTCTAACTGTATTTTATTTCAAAGTTGTGGTGGCCAAAAAATGTAATTTTGGCATTTTGATTTTTCTTTCGCTATGCTGTTTACCAATCAGATTAATTTATTTTAGGTTTTGATAAAGCAGGTTTTTACTAATGCAGCAATACCAAATATGTAGTTTTTTATTGTTTTATTTGTCAAAAGGAGGTGATTTGAATTTTGTGTTTTTTTTCATATTTCTAAAAACTTATTTTCTCCCTTTTTGCTATATTGAATAGTCCTTTTAGGGGACTTGAAGCTGCGATCGTTCGATCGCTTGAGCTACGTATAGCAGAAATCATGATCTCCTACAAACGCCGGCCACAGGAGGATACCAATGACAGGCCATCAGCAGACTCCGGCTGTCATGACAACACATGAAATGTTCCCTAAGGCTGTCATGACTAGAGATGAGAGAATCTATTTGGGTCCCTCCTTATTCGGCAAGCTATAGCGCTTACCGAATAAGCTGCAGGGGGAACCCGGCTTCCTGGATCGCTCCTGCTGATCAGCGGTTCGGTGCCGCAACTGCGTGTGTCGTGGTGGTGTCGCAGTCACAACACATGCATGGAGAGCCTGTTTGTTGGGTTCTCCATGCATGTGTTGTGACTGTCAAATTGCCGCGACACGTGCAGCTGCGGCGCCGGACAGCTGATCAGCAGGAGCGATCCAAGAAGCTGGGTTTCCACTGCAGCTTATTCAGTAAGGGGTGAAGGGGTTAAAGAATAAGAGGTCTTTGCCAATAAGTTTGATAAGAAAATGTACACTTCCTTCCTCTATGGCCGGGATCACACTTGCGAGTGCAATGCGAGAAACTTGCGCCAGTCTCTCGCATCAATACCCGGCACTGCCGCTGGCACTCAGGACCAAAGCATGCTGCTGCATGTATTTCTATGCAGCCGCATGCTCCGGCCAAGAGTGCCGGTGGCAGTGCCAGGTATTGATGTTAGTTTCTCGCATTGCACTCACAAGTGTGACCCCGGCCTATCTGGCACCCTCAGACCAGACATTGCTACTGCGCTGACCAGTGACCCGTTTTTTCCCTAATTTCCCGTTTTCCTGCTGCTCCCAAGTATTCGTTTTTTTTTGTTTTCCCCACTTTTATCATGGGGGGTCTTATAGTGCATTGATAATCTGACCTGGAGTTGGTAAGGCTGTTTTTTCTGTGATTTTCTTGTATTTTTGTTGTTCCAGAGAAAGGGATTATTCTGTGTACTGCTAATTTTTATGTTTTGGACCAAGAGGGCATTGCAAATAAGATTCTTTGCGGATGCGTCTTTAGGCTGCTCTGCATAATAACCCTGTGAGCCATGCCCCCTTCATAAAATCAATAGTAAAGATAAAAAGGCACATACCTTTGGAACCATATGGATTATTTAAAAAGGGGAAAAAAGATGAATTACCCAGAAGCTGAGGGAATAAAATAAGAGCAAAAACTAATCACTTTTGAACTGGTAACAGTTTACAGGAGATTTGACAGCAGGATTTTACTCCTCAAACTATTTATATGTACATGTAGCTCTTTCACAGATAATTCCAGCAATACATATACATGGCCAGTCTGTTCCTTTGTTACTGAAAAATCAGCATTTGAACTGATATTCAAATGAGGCTGTAGAGCTGAAGCCTCTGTCACCACAGCTCTATTTTACACCCAGTGCCCTTCCTCCTGCTTGACTGATCAAGCTGGCTAATAGCTGTAAATCATTCAGCTGCCACGATGAAAACTAAATCTCCGAGCAGTCATAAATACTTGGAGCACCGAGTGTGCTCTGGAAAACCCGAGCAACGAGTATACTTGCTCATCACTAGTCATCAGTCAAACAGGAGCAGGCAGCACTGGGTGGGGGAATAGAGCTGGAGTGACAGAGGCTTCAACTCTACAGCCTCATTTGCATGTCACCCCAGCTCTATTCTACACCCAGTGCCCCTCCTCCTGCTTGACTGATAGCCTCTATGCTATGTAAATTCTGTCAAATGAGTCATCAGTCAAGCAGGAGAAGGCTGCGATGGGTGGGGGAATAGAGCTGGAGTGACAGAGTCTTCAGATCTACAGCCTTATTTGCATTTCAATTCAAACACTAGTTTCTCAGTAAAGGAGGAACAGACTGGTCATGTAAAGGTATTGCTGCACTACTAAATAGTTTGGGGTGTGAAACTTTTTATTTTTATATCATGCATTAGGAAAGCTCCCATATTCTTCATGAATAAGAAGGGTAAGTTAAAAAAAGCCAAAAGTCTGGAACACCCATTTAATGCAAGCATTCGATGCAAGTATATAATAATTCCAATGTATACGGTTGTGAGATGGTTAATCAGCTTCTTCATTGCAGTTGCTATTTGGTAGGACAAAGGGATTTTCTTCACTCTGTGTACTGTGACCGCAGGCACCGAGGAGGTGTACATTTTCTGCTCCCGTTTTAATTATAGTAAACAAGGAGAGGGGTCACCGCGGACATCCACAGCCATTGTGCAGGCGTGCTCTGGCTTGTTCAAAGACCTGCAGATCCATTCAGAGGGTGATGATCCTGTCCACAGATACTTTTAAATTTGTATGGTCCCAAGGGCAACTAAATAGTTCTATACACCAACTGTGTCCTACAAAGCCAAGAGCTATAGGCAACAGTCCCAAGGTCACGTAAAATAACAATAAACATTTTCCTTTCGTTTACACAAAATGAGGTTTACCACCGGCAAACATTAAAGAAACAAAAGACTTTTTTTACATTTCTTTAAAATAACGTGCATCGGCCGTTGTTGTTCCGACAATGTCACGATCTCTGTATGAAATGACACGAAGGGTTAATTCCTCCAGCAGCGATATTCCAGACACGCAGAGTTGCATCAAGGAAAGGCTTCATTGCACTTGACTGTAAATAGAGAACAATTTCACGAGACAAACAAGGAAATACCCTATTGAACAAGAAGCCGTGTGAGGGTGGGACAGGTGCAATGAAGCTATCCAGTTAAGGTGTGCCTAGTGGGGATTATCGAAAAGTAGCAGTGCAGGTTTATCTGTTGCTCTACATCTCACCATGGTAATTTCGGATAAGCCAGGCTCCATACAATCTTTCCCTTCACCTCAATTCCTCCCAGAACTAAAGATTAGAGCTAAAACCTGAATCATCGTCATTGCCAGTCTCTGGGTTTGATTCCAGTTGAAAACTGTTGTAATCCCAAAAGTCTCATTCACCTGTCACCCTACCCTGTAATTATCAAAAATGTCATGTAATCAGCAAGCAGGGGCGATAACTGTAAGGTTAGGTTCACAAACACTTTTTTATTGTGGATTTTTCTGGAAAGAAAATCAAAGACTGAAACTCTACAAAAAACAAAATAAAACTTTTTTATGAAGTTTTGGTAGATGGGATATTTTTCTCTTTTCATCTTAACACATAGTAAAAGTGTGTGGAAAATCGTACTATGTGCACCTTACACACATTATCATAGTGGAGTAAATTGCAAGCCTGGCTTAAGTGTTTTCAGTGTTGATTTTGGCACTGAATTTTGACAAACATCCAAAACATTCCATGTGAATATACCTAAAGAATTCTATGAAACAGACCGTTTATAGAGATGCAGACAACATAAATCCAACAAAATTCATGTGCACACATTGAAACAATGCCCTGTCCAATCAACAGGTCACATTTGCTGATATCAGTGTTGGAGACTAGGCAAAAATATATTTTCGATAAGCTGCCTTCTAGTAAAATCTTTAGATTGATAAGTCATTTTTTAATTAATAATGTTAATAATAGTTTATCTTTATGAAACACAGGACCCGACACTTAATAGAACATCCCAAGTGTTCACTAGGAGGTAATATTAAGTCATTTCTGACATGCTGTCATATATAGACTAAAATCTGTAATTATATTTCTATAATGTATTCTAGCATGTCAGACTTCTATATAAAATGATCTCTCGCAATGAGCTATCATGAAAGAATGTTCTGACAATTAGTTTCACCACATCCCTCTCTATGCAGTGAAGGTCACCAGCTCAGGAAGACTGTTATGCCTCCAAGGCCTGGGTATGGAAACTGTCACAATTCTCTGCCTTTATCGCAGTCATCGCTTTCTGGTCTTCAAGATGTATTCAGCTCGTGCTATGTTTTGTTTGCAATGTGAAGGATTCTGCATTACATCAGAGAAAGTACAGATACACTCTATGGACAATAAGTATTGGGACACACCTCAATCACTGAATTGCGGTATCTCATTCAGTCCACAGGTGTATCATTTCCGCCCCTCGCCATGATATCTGCCTTTACTAACACTAGCGGAGTGATGGCTCATTCTCAAGAGCTCACTAACCCCCTGTAAACGTATACCACCATTGCAACAAGTCAATTCATTACATTTCTTCCCAGTTAACGATTCCACAATCACCTATAAGTGATATTGTCGAAAAGTTGAAGAATTTTGGCCACAATGAGCTTTTGTTGAGTTTTTGAAGTTGTAGAATTTCCACAATCAGCGATGGTTTGAGGAACCATGTTATCTGCTGGTGTAGGTCCACAGTGTTTTATCAAGACCAAAGTCAGCGCAGCCGTCTACCAGGAAATTTTAGAGCCCTTTTTGCTTCCCTCTGCCGACAAGCTTTTTGGAGATGGAAATTTAATACTCCAGCAGGACTTGGCACCTGTCTACACTGCCAAAAGTACCAATACCTGGTTTATAAACAACATTATCACTGTGCTTGAATGACCAGCAAACTCACCTGACCTTAATTATGGGGTATTGTTAAGAGGAAGATGAGAGACACCAGACCCAACAATGCAGAAGAGCTGAAGGCTGCTATCAAAGCAACCTGGGCTTCCATAACACCTCAGAAGTGCCACAGGCTGATCACCTCCATGCCACGCCGCATTGATGCAGTAATTGATGCAAAAGGAGCCCTGACCAAGTATTGAGTGCATTTACTGAACATACATTTCAGTTGGCCAACTTTTCGGATTTTAAAATAATTTTTCAAGCTGGTGTTATAAAGTATTCTAATTTGCTGAGATAATGACTTTTGGGTTTTCATTGGCTGTAAGCCATAATCATCAACATTAACAGAAATACAAACTTGAAATAGATCACTCTGTTTGTAATGACTCTATATAATATATGAGTTTCACTTTTTGTATTGAAGAACTGAAATAGATTAACTTTTTGATGATATTCTAATTTTGTGAGGAGCACCTGCATTAACATTCATCATTTCACACTGACCACTAAACCTGCTAATATTCAGTCATTGTTCTTTTGTAAGGAGCACGTTTCATCAGTCATCTCATTATCATGAAAGGCATGATTATAATGAAAGGTAACACTTGTATATGGATAACACAAAATTGGCTATCCACAAAAGATTCTGGTCATTAGTGATGGGCGAGTGTGCTCGGTACTCGATCGAGTAGCAAGCAGTGTGGGGTATCGCGTGGTGCTCGAATGCTCGGATCCCCATAAGTTAATAATCTGATCCGGGCAGAGAGAGAGAGATTTTTACATCTTCTGTAAAAAGGCTTGAGCTTGCCATTCACTTCCATTATGCTCGCTGCTCGATTTGTGCACATCTGAGCGTCCAATAGGCTCGATTTAAGTAGACAGCACTCAAGCTTTTCACTGCACGATCAACACTACTGGTCATAGCTCATCATCTCCCTTTCTGCACAATGTCCTCTGCATGGGTCACATAGCATGGCTAGAAAGCTCTCCCACAGAAGGCAATGAGTCATCTCCAGGTTACAGGTTTCTGTGGTCCATGTGACTGCTGTAAAGTAAATGCTGATAACAGAAGCTCAGGCAAGATAGCTGCCCTCATCATAATTATGTACCGGAAATATTTTTTTTTTTACGTTCTGGTTTTAATTAGTCAAAAATAGGTGACACTTTATATTTCCCTTTAAAACACATTAAGAAAAGCACTTGTGAATTCTGCCAACAATGTATTAAAAAACAGTTTACAATGTCAAATAATACATTAATGAAAATTAAATTCCAGGATGCATAAAAAATATAAGACAATGAACATATCCAAAAGCTACTTTAAAAATCAATTGTAAGGGCAAAACTTTATTGGGGTTGCAGTGTAAAAAAGGTGGCAGACTGGCCTTGAATGCAACAAATTTTGTAATGGAAGTGGAAGTGGAAAACTACATAGCGGGAACAGGGAGAAGAAAGTAGGGTGTCATACACACAGCAAAGCGCAAGGCTGTATGGTGTCCCAACATCATTACTCACTTGTGGACTCTCCCTGTACTAATGTATGGTATTTTTCTGAGGAATTGTACTCTTCCTAAAAGCAATACTTCTAGGGGACAATGCTACTGTAATATGGCCATGAGCCACAGTTCTAGGAAGAACACTTCCTATGCTTTGAGGTGACCTTCCCCAATACCATACCATGGATGGTCGTAGTTAGGTTCATTGTACTGAGGATATATTGTAGTCAAACTGCATTGTACCTGTTAAAAATGGAGATGATTACTGTATGTGTTATGGACCAAGAATGTGTATTGGAACAAGTTACCTAGTGATTAGTGATGAGCGAACGTGCTCGGATAAGGAATTATCTGAACTTGCTCATGTGCTAACCGAGTGTCTCGGGCGTGCTTGAAAAGTATCGCAGCCACAACACGTTCAAAGATTGCCTGTTTGTTAGTGTTGAGGCTCTCGAAATGCCGCTAGACATGAAGCAGCAGGGACTCGGACATATTTTTCAAGCACGCCGAAGACACTCGGTTAGCACCTGAGAATGCTCAGATTACACCTTATCTGGCCACATTCTTTCATCACTACTAGTGATGATAAATCTAACATTCTATCATGTTGGTGAAAACCATCACTAAGGCATTTTATAGTCTCTATCCCAATGGTAGTATCAATACTATATAAGTTACGTATATGGTTAAATATAACGTTGACAGCTGAAGAGTGATCTACTCTATATACACAAATTCAACCTTTAAATCCTGTGCATTGACGTCAATCCTGAGAAGACAGTGTCTTCTTTGGGAGGATTCGCAAGGCTATTGAAAATGAAAGAGGCGAGTGGTTTTAGAATTCTTCTCGATAGCTAAACCAACCATTTCATTCCTTATTAGCAACACATTTATTATGTCGCGCAGCAGGTTTTTCCTGAATAGTTTTATTTTATTTTTATCTGCAAGCTCAATGGAAAGTTTTCTATTTATTAGTACATGAGGCATTTATAAAGTGTAGTTCATAGATTGTGTGCATGAAAATATAGTGTTGTATACTGTGCTCGATAGTACAATGTAAGGAATGGGGATTATACATGCAGAGAACTAAATACAATGCTAAAGTTCATCTCTCCAGTCCCTATTAGCCATCATTAGGGGAGGAAAATTGGGCAGCTGCCCTTAGTCCCTATCCCTGTCAGTGCCCACACCCCCCCCAGCGATTACATGCAGAAACTGCACTTATACTAGTCCTGCATTATCAGTGCAGGGTCTGATGTTAAATGTGCAGCAGGACC
The DNA here is from genome assembly GCF_051348905.1 of Ranitomeya variabilis. Taxonomy (NCBI): domain Eukaryota; kingdom Metazoa; phylum Chordata; class Amphibia; order Anura; family Dendrobatidae; genus Ranitomeya; species Ranitomeya variabilis. The sequence continues at coordinate 169,051,471 of NC_135238.1, forward strand.
TTTATGTGACATCACTGTCATGTGACCATTATACGACTAAATGTCCTATACCCTGCAGGCGTCTAGAAGAATATATATATATGTATGTGCTCTGAGGATACATATGTATGTGTGCACTATGTGTACATACATATGTGTATGTGCTCTGTGTATAATACATATGTATGTGCTGTGTGTATATATACATATATGTGTGTGTGCTCTACATTTGTTCTGTGTATACATTTGTGTACTGTGTATATATGTGTGTGTGGGTTGTACATTCTCTGGGTTTACATATATTATGTGATTTGTGTATACATGTTAGGACAGCACTGGCACCCTTGTAAAATTCCCCCTTCTCTCGGCAGTGATGCCAGCTCGTTCAATTACCCTCGACGCAGCGTCTGCTTCATCCCAGGATCTGATAGATTTGCTTTCTGCATTTTATTAGAGATTTTCTTGCTCATCAGTTCAGCCTCAGGAATCAATGTTTCCATTCAGTGACAGTAAGCAGAGGAAGACAGAGGAATCAGATGCTGGATCGTATGCATACATAAGGACAGATCCAAGATTGTTAATCAAGGAAAGCATCCATTCCATTACTTTTGAACAAGGAGAAACCAAGTCTATTTATGGCATTAGAAGTACAAAATACAGTAGTTTCATTTATTAAAATGAATATTACAATCAATTTTTCAACAGTTTATAGGAAAAATGCAAAGGGTACATGTAAGTCTCACAAGGGATGACCCAGGGTTCAAACAAAAGGGGGCAATAAAGCAAAGCAGGGCTTAAATATATATTATCATACTGAAATTGCCATTAGTTGTTAAATGTTGTTTTGTAGCCCAAGAAAGGGAATAATCTAACGTGTAAACAGGCAAATAAAGTGCAAGTGCATTAGATAGATCAGTCAGTATTCCAGATTAATCCAAAAGAGAAAACAAAACGAGTAGACATTTTATGGCAATTTGGCATTATTTACCCATATTAAGTGTCCTGCCTTGATGTTGGTCCCGTACCCCAACGTACGTTTTGAGTAAGTCACTTCACGCCCCCTGAAGAAGGGCCTGCCATATCTATCATCTGGATGTGAGGAACTATCTTAAGGACTTTTGCTGCCAGATGAAGCGATAGACATGTGCTATTGTCATGGTATTGAGTATGGACTCTGACTGTAGACTATACTGGCGGAAGATACAAAAGATATGGGCTATTCATAAGTTGGGAGAAAGTGGGTATCACCTGATATGGAACTATTGGCCACAGAATGGGATCTTGTGGACTGGTGACATTACATTGTGACCATCTACCGGGAATTGCTGTAAGACATGGATGTAAGGAATACAAAATAGTTGAATGCTACCCTGCCTAGGTGATTATTTAAACCCACAACCTCGGATACTCATATCACTGTCGGAGCTAATTAAGGGATATTACTACTGTTGTGATGAATCATATTGTTGAGGATACTGTTTTCAGTGGAGGGAGGTGGTCCTGTTACTCTGCAGGGCAACACTGTCGCTTTTTTTCTTCATCTGGCGCAGTGTAAAAGTTGGAGAAAAATTGGGGAATGTGTTCTAGATAGCTGTGTGTTATTTTCTGCAGGGACAAGTTCTGGCTGGAAAAAGTGATGGCTGTCTGCACTGGATCAAGAAAAGCAAAGATGAATAACTTCAACTAGAGACGTCACTGGTAAATCAATGTGTTACCTGTACACTGACACTATACACTATATACAGAGGTCATGTGTATAATGTCACCTGTGATACCTGTATTAACTGTACATTAATTCTATATTCAGAGCTCCTGTGTATAATGTCATTGATAATAAATAATATATTAAAATGTCGCTGGTGATCACTGTATTACCTGTACACTATACACTATACACAGAGCTCCTGTGTATAATATCACAGGTGATCGTTGTATTACCTGAACACTATATACTATATACAGAGTTCCTGTGTGTAATCTCACTGGTGAGTCACTATTACCTGTACACTGACACTATTGTCAGGACTCTGAACATTTTTTATTACCTTTTTGTGCATTACTGCCCTTTTTCAAGATGGCGTCTTTGGTCTCATGTGCACTGTGTCTTCCTGCTATAAAACTCCACCCCAGCCTTCAGTCTGTGCTAGAGTACTCTGCCTTGCATCCAGCTCCTGACCTCTGATTACTCCCTGGCTATACACCTGCTCCTGTGAACCTGTGGGGGTTATCCTGCTACTCTGCTCTGAGTTCCTGCTGCATACACAAGTTTCCAGTAATCCACTGTTCATGTTTACTTCCATCTGCATTTGCTGGACATGTAAGCTGTTTCTGCTTTGCAATAACCTGAGACTATTAACCAGGCCTCCCTGGTTGAGCTAAGATATGATTTGAACTGCCTAATAAGCATATCTATCTGTGCCTGGACTAAGACAAGGATTTATTCGTGTCAAGTATCCTCAAGAATAATTGTGCTTCATAGACTTTCTGCTTGATTGCATTTTCCTCTGAAGTTTCCTATAGACTGCTAAGCTGCGTTTATTATTTGCACCAAGTGTTGTGGACTTGAGTTTCTCTCTGCACCTGTTTGAATCACCGTGTGATAATATAGACTTTACCACTTATAAAACTGAGTCCTGTAGTTGTCTTGTTCCGCGCAAAGAGTCTCCTGAGTTATCCCCTATAATTATTACAACTATATACAGAGCGCTCCTGTGTATGTCACTGGTGAGTCTGTGTGTTACCTGTACACTGACACTATATACAGAGCACTCCTGTGTATAATGTCACTGGTGAGTCAGCGTGCTACCCTATACACTGTATACTATTTACAGAGCTCCTGTATATAATGGTACTTAGGGTAATATTAATATTGTGGTTTTTTTTAATTAATGATTAGTATTGTAGTATTCAGTCACTATGTGGTGGTAATATGTGATCTGATCATAGTGTGGCGGTATTTGTCCCTGTATGTGGTATTATTTGGTCACTATGTGGTGGTAATATGTCGTCTGGTCATGGTGTGGTGGTATTTGAAGAATGTAAGCCCGCAAGGGCAGGGTCTTCTTCCCTCTGTATCAGTCTGTCATTGTTAGTTTTGTTTACTGTAAGTGATATTTGATGTAACCCCTTCTCATGTACAGCACTATGGAATTAATGGTGCTATATAAATAAATAATAATAATAATAATTTGCTGTGTAGAGAGTCAGTCCACACATTGCACAGATCCGTGCAGTGCATTAGGGGAACAAAGCAAGGTGAGTATTTTTTGTTTTTATTTTGCCATCATGCTAAGTGGGGGTCAATGAAGTGATTATAATTTGAGGGGTGTAGGGGCAGGGAGCTATCATTAGTGAGTATAAAGTCCCATGGCGGCCATCATAGAGTGCGTGTTGCTCAGGAAGCCATCACACTGTTTGTGGGGTGTTGTGGTGGCCATCATCCTGTGTGTGTGGAACTGCACTCCAGCTGTTTTTTTACTATTAGTTTCTAATTTAGTTACAAAAAATTTAAATTGTATGTAAAAATGTCTAACTTTGCACTTCTGACATGTTCTGTTGTACCGTATGACTATGTAAGGAGTGTGGACTGTACTGTCGCGTTCCTACCCCTGAAGATACCAATCGTGTTATGTGTATAGTGACTGTGTACCCGCTATCCCTTTGCTGAATTTGATAAGGATTACATACAAGTCTCCATGTTTAAATGGAAGTCACCTTTATTAACTTGAGGAATTCGTGGTCCTGGCCAGCCAACACCATCGGCTAAAGGCGGCCTGCATGAGCATAAGGCTCACACAATACTAACACCACCACCCAACATGGACCCACTCTATCATGTTTTGCACCAGGGTGTGATAAGATACAGATATCAATTACAGTAAGCAAACTAACAATGACAGACTGATACAGAGGGGTGTTGTGAAATTGGATTCTGGGCTCCCCCGGTGGCCACTTGTGGAATTGAACTTGTGTGCATCATCCCCTCTGTTCACCTGCTCCTACCAGGATGTGGGAGTCGCTATATAACCTTGCTCCTCTGTCAGTTTCATGCCGGTCAACAATGTAATCAGAAGCCTTTCTGTGCATGTTCCTGCTACCAGACAACTCCCAGCTAAGTTGGACTTTTGTCCTTGTGTGTTTTTGCATTTTGTTCCTGTTCACAGCTGCTGTTTCGTTACTGTGTCTGGAAAGCTCTTGTGATCGGAAATTGCCACTCTGGTGTTATGAGTTAATGCTAGAGTCTTAAAGTAATTTCTGGATGGTGTTTTGATAGGGTTTTCTGCTGACCATGAAAGTGCCCTTTCTGTCTTCCTGCTATCCAGTAAGCGGACCTCGATTTTGCTAAACCTATTTTCATACTACGTTTGTCATTTCATCTAAAATCACCGCCAATATATGTGGGGGCCTCTGTCTGCCTTTTGGGGAAATTTCTCTAGAGGTGAGCCAGGACTGTCTTTTCCTCTGCTAGGATTAGGTAGTTCTCCGGCTGGCGCTGGGCATCTAGGGATAAAAAAACGTAGGCATGCTACCCGGCCACTTCTAGTTGTGCGGCAGGTTTAGTTCATGGTCAGTATAGTTTCCATCTTCCAAGAGCTAGTTCTCATATATGCTGGGCTATGTTCTCTCGCCATTGAGAATCATGACAGTTTGACCGGCCCAAAAAAGGGTTAAATTTCTGGCTGAGAAAGGAGAGAAAAAAGAAGTCTGCTACAATTTTTTTTTTTTTTTTTTTTCCCTCTAGTTCTGAGTGTGCTCTTAATTGAATCACTTGCTAGTTTGCCTATGCTGCAGCCTTCCTCTCTTTCTCTCCTTCTAATCCTTGAATGGCTCTGTGTTCACCTGTTTCAAATGGATCTTCAGAGTGTAGCTACAGGTTTGAATAATCTCGCCACAAAGGTACAAAATTTGCAAGATTTTGTTGTTCATGCACCTATGTCTGAGCCTAGAATTCCTTTGCCTGAATTCTTCTCGGGGAATAGATCTCACTTTCAAAATTTTAAAAATAATTGCAAATTGTTTTTGTCCCTGAAGTCTCGCTCTGCCGGAGACCCTGCACAGCAGGTCAGGATTGTAATTTCCTTGCTCCGGGGCGACCCTCAAGACTGGGCTTTTGCATTGGCACCAGGGGATCCTGCGTTGCTCAATGTGGATGCGTTTTTTCTGGCCTTGGGGTTGCTTTATGAGGAACCTCATTTAGAGCTTCAGGCGGAAAAGGCCTTGATGTCCTTGTCTCAGGGGCAAGATGAAGCTGAAATATACTGCCAAAAATTCCGCAAATGGTCTGTGCTTACTCAGTGGAATGAGTGCGCCCTGGCGGCGATTTTCAGAGAAGGTCTCTCTGATGCCATTAAGGATGTTATGGTGGGGTTCCCTGTGCCTGCGAGTCTGAATGAGTCCATGACGATGGCTATTCAGATCGATAGGCGTCTGCGGGAGCGCAAACCTGTGCACCATTTGGCGGTGTCTACTGAGAAAACGCCAGAAAATATGCAATGTGATAGAATTCTGTCCAGAAGCGAGAGGCAGAATTTTAGACGAAAAAATGGGTTGTGCTTCTATTGTGGTGATTCAACTCATGTTATATCAGCATGCTTTAAGCGTACTAAGAAGCCTGACAAGTCTGTTTCAATTAGCACTTTACAGTCTAAGTTTATTCTATCTGTGACCCTGATTTGTTCTTTGTCATCTATTACCGCGGACGCCTATGTCGACTCTGGCGCTGCTTTGAGTCTTATGGATTGGTCCTTTGCCAAACGCTGTGGGTATGATTTGGAGCCATTGGAGGCTCCGATACCTCTGAAAGGGATTGACTCCACCCCATTGGCTAGTAATAAACCACAATACTGGACACAAGTGACTATGCGTGTTAATCCGGATCACCAGGAGGTTATTCGCTTTCTGGTGCTGTATAATCTACATGATGTTTTGGTGCTGGGATTGCCATGGCTGCAATCTCATAACCCAGTCCTCGACTGGAGAGCTATGTCTGTGTTAAGCTGGGGATGTAAAGGAACTCATGGGGACGTACCTTTGGTTTCCATTTCATCATCTATTCCCTCTGAGATTCCTGAATTCTTGTCTGACTTTCGTGACGTTTTTGAAGAACCCAAGGTTGGTTCACTACTTCCGCACCGGGAGTGCGATTGTGCCATAGACTTGATCCCGGGTAGTAAATACCCTAAGGGTCGTTTATTTAATCTGTCTGTGCCTGAACACGCTGCTATGCGAGAATATATAAAGGAGTCCTTGGAAAAGGGACATATTCGTCCTTCGTCATCTCCCTTAGGAGCCGGTTTTTTCTTTGTGTCTAAGAAAGACGGCTCTTTGAGGCCGTGTATTGATTATCGACTTTTGAATAAAATCACGGTTAAATATCAATATCCGTTACCACTGCTTACTGATTTGTTTGCTCGTATAAAGGGGGCCAAGTGGTTCTCTAAGATTGATCTCCGTGGGGCGTATAATTTGGTGCGAATCAAGCAGGGGGATGAGTGGAAAACCGCATTTAATACGCCCGAGGGCCATTTTGAGTATTTGGTGATGCCTTTTGGTCTTTCAAATGCCCCTTCAGTCTTCCAGTCCTTTATGCATGACATTTTCCGCGATTATTTGGATAAATTTATGATTGTGTATCTGGATGATATTCTGATTTTTTCGGATGACTGGGACTCTCATGTCCAGCAGGTCAGGAGGGTTTTTCAGGTTTTGCGGTCTAATTCCTTGTGTGTGAAGGGTTCTAAGTGTGTTTTTGGGGTTCAAAAGATTTCCTTCTTGGGATACATTTTTTCCCCCTCTTCCATCGAGATGGATCCTGTCAAGGTTCAGGCTATTGGTGATTGGACGCAACCCTCTTCTCTTAAGAGTCTTCAGAAATTTTTGGGCTTTGCTAACTTTTATCGTCGATTTATTGCTGGTTTTTCTGATGTTGTAAAACCATTGACTGATTTGACTAAGAAGGGTGCTGATGTTGCTGATTGGTCCCCTGATGCTGTGGAGGCCTTTCGGGAGCTCAAGCGCCGCTTTTCTTCCGCCCCAGTGTTGCGTCAGCCTGATGTTGCTCTTCCTTTTCAGGTTGAGGTCGACGCTTCTGAAATCGGAGCTGGGGCGGTGTTGTCGCAGAGAAGTTCCGACTGCTCCGTGATGAGACCTTGTGCTTTTTTTTCCTGTAAATTTTCGCCCGCCGAGCGGAATTATGATATTGGGAATCGGGAGCTTTTGGCCATGAAGTGGGCTTTTGAGGAGTGGCGTCACTGGCTTGAGGGGGCCAGACATCAGGTGGTGGTATTGACTGACCACAAAAATTTAATTTACCTTGAGTCTGCCAGGCGCCTGAATCCTAGACAGGCGCGCTGGTCGTTGTTTTTCTCTCGGTTTAATTTTGTGGTGTCGTACCTACCGGGTTCTAAGAATGTTAAGGCGGATGCCCTTTCTAGGAGTTTTGAGCCTGACTCCCCTGGTAATTCTGAGCCCACAGGTATCCTTAAAGATGGAGTGATATTGTCTGCCGTTTCTCCAGACCTGCGGCGGGCCTTGCAGGAGTTTCAGGCGGATAGACCTGATCGTTGCCCACCTGGTAGACTGTTTGTTCCTGATGATTGGACCAGTAGAGTCATCTCTGAGGTTCATTCTTCTGCGTTGGCAGGTCATCCTGGAATCTTTGGTACCAGGGATTTGGTGGCAAGGTCCTTCTGGTGGCCTTCCCTGTCACGAGATGTGCGAGGCTTTGTGCAGTCTTGTGACGTTTGTGCTCGGGCCAAGCCTTGTTGTTCTCGGGCTAGTGGATTGTTGTTACCCTTGCCTATCCCGAAGAGGCCTTGGACGCACATCTCGATGGATTTTATTTCGGATCTGCCTGTTTCTCAGAAGATGTCTGTCATCTGGGTGGTGTGTGACCGTTTCTCTAAGATGGTCCATCTGGTTCCCTTGCCTAAGTTGCCTTCTTCTTCCGAGTTGGTTCCTCTGTTTTTTCAAAATGTTGTTCGTTTGCATGGTATTCCGGAGAATATCGTTTCTGACAGAGGGACCCAATTCGTGTCTAGATTTTGGCGGGCATTCTGTGCTAGGATGGGCATAGATTTGTCTTTTTCGTCTGCTTTCCATCCTCAGACTAATGGCCAGACCGAGCGGACTAATCAGACCTTGGAGACATATTTGAGGTGTTTTGTGTCTGCGGATCAGGATGATTGGGTTGCTTTTTTGCCTTTGGCGGAGTTCGCCCTCAATAATCGGGCCAGCTCTGCCACCTTGGTGTCCCCGTTTTTCTGTAATTCGGGGTTTCATCCTCGATTTTCCTCCGGTCAAGTGGAATCTTCGGATTGTCCTGGAGTGGATGCTGTGGTGGAGAGGTTGCATCAGATTTGGGGGCAGGTGGTGGACAATTTGAAGTTGTCCCAGGAGAAGACTCAGCTTTTTGCCAACCGCCGTCGTCGTGTTGGTCCTCGGCTTTGTGTTGGGGACTTGGTGTGGTTGTCTTCTCGTTTTGTCCCTATGAGGGTTTCTTCTCCTAAGTTTAAGCCTCGGTTCATCGGCCCGTACAAGATATTGGAGATTCTTAACCCTGTGTCCTTCCGTTTGGACCTCCCTGCATCCTTTTCGATTCATAATGTTTTTCATCGGTCATTGTTGCGCAGGTATGAGGTACCGGTTGTGCCTTCCATTGAGCCTCCTGCTCCGGTGTTGGTTGAGGATGAGTTGGAGTACGTTGTGGAAAAGATCTTAGACTCTCGTGTTTCCAGACGGAAACTCCAGTATCTGGTCAAATGGAAGGGATACGGTCAGGAGGATAATTCTTGGGTCACTGCCTCTGATGTTCATGCCTCCGATCTTGTCCGTGCCTTTCATAGGGCTCATCCTGATCGCCCTGGTGGTTCTGGTGAGGGTTCGGTGCCCCCTCCTTGAGGGGGGGGTACTGTTGTGAAATTGGATTCTGGGCTCCCCCGGTGGCCACTTGTGGAATTGAACTTGTGTGCATCATCCCCTCTGTTCACCTGCTCCTATCAGGATGTGGGAGTCGCTATATAACCTTGCTCCTCTGTCAGTTTCATGCCGGTCAACAATGTAATCAGAAGCCTTTCTGTGCATGTTCCTGCTACCAGACAACTCCCAGCTAAGTTGGACTTTTGTCCTTGTGTGTTTTTGCATTTTGTTCCTGTTCACAGCTGCTGTTTCGTTACTGTGTCTGGAAAGCTCTTGTGATCGGAAATTGCCACTCTGGTGTTATGAGTTAATGCTAGAGTCTTAAAGTAATTTCTGGATGGTGTTTTGATAGGGTTTTCTGCTGACCATGAAAGTGCCCTTTCTGTCTTCCTGCTATCCAGTAAGCGGACCTCGATTTTGCTAAACCTATTTTCATACTACGTTTGTCATTTCATCTAAAATCACCGCCAATATATGTGGGAGCCTCTGTCTACCTTTTGGGGAAATTTCTCTAGAGGTGAGCCAGGACTGTCTTTTCCTCTGCTAGGATTAGGTAGTTCTCCGGCTGGCGCTGGGCATCTAGGGATAAAAAAACGTAGGCATGCTACCCGGCCACTTCTAGTTGTGCGGCAGGTTTAGTTCATGGTCAGTATAGTTTCCATCTTCCAAGAGCTAGTTCTCATATATGCTGGGCTATGTTCTCTCGCCATTGAGAATCATGACAGAGGGGAGAGGACCCTGCCTTTGCATGCTTACATTCTAAAGGATGGTGGGGAAGAAGACAATAGGTTGAGGGTTGCGGGAGCTCCGGTGTTTGTTAGGCAGTAGCTTCGGTAGAGGTGAGGAGGCAGTGGGGTCATTACAGGCTGTAAGCTTTCTTGAAGAAGTGGGTTTTCAGGTTCCGTCTGAAAGATCCAAATGTGGTTGATAGTCAGACGTGTTGAGGCACAGAATTCCAGAGGATGGGGGATATTCGGTAGAAGTCTTGGAGGCGATTAGGTGAGGAATGAAGGAAGTGTGGAGGAGAGAAGGAGGTCTTGGGAGGACCGGAGATTATGTGAGGGAAGATATCGAGAGATTAGTTCAGAGATATATGGAGGAGACAGGTTATGGATGGCTTTGTAGGTCAGTATTAGTAATTTGAACTGGGTACGCTGAGGGAATGGGAGCCAGTGAAGACATTTGCAGATGGAAGAAGCAGAGGAGTAGTGAGGAGAGAGATGAATTAGTCGGGCAGCAGAGATAAGGATGGACTGGAGAGGTGCAAGAGTGTTAGCAGGGAGGCCACAGAAAAGGTTGTTGCAGTAGTCAAGGCGGGAAATGATGAGGGCATGCACAAGCGAGATTGGGTGCTGAGGAAAGGACGGATTCTGGAAATATTTTTGAGCTGGAGGCGACAGGAGGTGGAAAGAGCTTAGATGTGTGGTTTGAAGGACAGGGCAGAGTCAAGGGTTACTCCAAGGCAGCGGACTTCCTGTACGGGTGAAAGCGTGATGTCATCTATTGTGATAGACAGATCCGGTAAGGAAGAGTTGTGAAATGGAAGAAAGATGATGACGAGTTCAGATTTGTCCACATTGAGTTTGAGGAAGCGAGTGGAGTAGAAGGAGGATATGGCTGATAGACACTCCGGGATTTTGGACAGCAGAAAGGTGATGTCTGGGCCAGCGAGGTAGATTTGAGTGTCATTAGCATAAAGGTGGTACTGGATTCCATGGGACTTTATGACTTGTTCCAGGCCAAGTGTATGGATTGAGAAGAGTAGGGGTCCTAGAACTGAGCCTTGGGGGACTTCAACGGAGAGAGGGTAGGATGAGGAGGTAGTGTGGGAGTGGGAGATGCTGAATGTGTGGTTGGAAAGGTATGAGGAGATCCAGGATAGGGCGAGGTCTTTGATGCCAAAAAAAGAGAGGACCTGTAGTAGCAGTCAGTGGTCAACCGTGTCGAAAGCAAAGGACTGGTCTAGAAGGAGGAGTAAAGAGTATTGTCCTTTAGCTTTGGCTGTACGTAGGTCGTTAGTAATTTTGATCAGGGCAGTCTCAATGGAATGATGGGGACAGAGACCATATTGTATACTGATTGTCAAAGAGCAAATTAGATGAGAGGTGGGAGGAAAGTTCAGCGTGGACGTGTTGGTCCAGGAGTGTGGAAGCGAATGGGAACAGCGATATTAGGCGATTGTTGTACATAGCGATGGGTGGAGGGTTGCCTTTTTAAGGATAGGCGTGATTGTGGCATGTTTGAAAGCAGAAGGTAAGGTATCAGAATTTAGTGATCTAGTCATCCCATCATGCCTGCTGTGCTGAGAATCAGGCAAATAGGCTAAGTGGTAGAGCCGGGAGCTAATGTCTCCCTATTGTACCATTGTATTTAACTACCACACCAATGATTTAAAGGAGTGGCCTAAACCCCTGGGCCAAACAGACCCTATAGCTACACCAGTAGCAAAGTCTTTGGTAAGCCCAGGGCCACCATCAGGGCATATGGCATATGGGGCCCGGAGGGCAGAGGGGGCCCGCATTGGGCCCCGTCTCATCTGCTCACCGGACCCCCTATAGGCACTGCGGCACGCTATTAACATGCGGGCCCGTGCCCGCACGTCAATGGTTAACAGCTGCCAGCCAAACGGAGGCTGGCAGCTGACTTGAGCCTCAGAGTGCACTTCATTGTCAGCCATGCGCATCACCTGCGTGGAGGGAGTCAGCTTCGCCTGCCGCAGGAGCGCGGCCAGGTAAGAACTCGTGGTTGTTGTTTTTTTTTTTGATAGCGGCGATCCATGGGGTCCCGGGGCAGAATGCTGGACACGCTGTGGCAGAGACGCTGGACACGCTGGGGCAGAGATGCTGGACACGCTGGGGCAGAGATGCTGGACACGCTGGGGCAGAGATGCTGGACACACTGGGGCAGAGATGCTGGACACACTGGGGCAGAAATGCTGGACACCCTGGGGGCAGAGATGCTGGACACACTGGGGCAGAGATGCTGGACACGCTGGGGCAGAGATGCTGGACACGCTGGGGCAGAGATGCTGGACACGCTGGGGCAGAGATGCTGAACACGCTGGGGCAGAAATGCAGGACACTCTGGGTCAGAGATGCTGGACATGCTGGGGCAGAGATGCTAGACACACTGGGGCAGAGATGCTGGACATGCTGGGGCAGAAATGCTGGACACACTGGGGGCAGAGATGCTGGACACGCTGGGGCAGAGATGCTGGACACGATGGGGCAGAAATGCTGGACACCCTAGGGCAGAGATGCTGGACACACTGGGGCAGAAATGCTGGACACATGGGGCAGAGATGCTGGGCACACTGGGGTAGAAATGCTGCACACACTGGGGGCAGGATGCTGGACCCACTGGGGCAGAGATGCTGAACACACTAGGGCAGAAATGCTGGACACACTGATGCAGAGATGCTGGACACATGGGGGCAGAGATGCCGGACACACTGGGGGCAGAATGGAGATACAGGCATGATTGGAGACACGGGGCTGAATGAAAGATATGGGGGCATGATTGGAGGCACTGGGGGCAGGATTGGAGACAGATCGTGCAGGATCATGAGGCAGGATGGATGCGATGGAGACAGATGGGGCAGGATGGGGAGATCATATGGGGCAGGATGGGGAGATCATATGGGGGGATCATATGGGGCAGAATGGCTACTCATGAGGGCAGGATGCGAGAACACATGGCCAGGAATGAGACACACCGGGGCCAGGATGGGGGACATTATTACCATAGGGGCTAAATAAGGGATATTATTACTGCAGTGACATATTTATTTTATTTTTTGAGTATACTGTTTTAAATGGGGAGGCGGTCCTGTTACTGTGTAGAGTGATACTATGTCGCCTTTTTTTCTTCATGTGGTGTAATGTAGAAGTTGGGAAAAATTAAGTAATTTGTTCTGCAAGCGGAGCTCAGGATAACAGTGTTATTTCCTGCAGAGACAAGTCCTGGCTGGAAGAAGTGACGGCGGTCTGTGCTTGATGAAAGTTGAAAGACGAAGGATTTCACCTAGAGACGTCACTGGTGAGTCAGTGTGTTACCTATACACTGACACTATACACTGTACACTATATACAGAGCTCCTGTGTATAATGTCACCAGTGATCACTGTATTACCTATACATTATATACAGAGCTCCTGTGTATAGTATCACCAGTGATCACTGTATTACCTGTACACAGACACTGCATACTAAGTACAGATCTCCTGTGTATAATGGCACTTATGGTGATGGTATTGTGTTTTTTTTTATTACTGATCAGTATTGTAGTATTCGGTCACTTTGTGGTGGTAATATGTGGTCTGGTCATGGTGCGGTGGTATTTGTTCCTTGTATGTGATATTATTCGGTCACAGGTGGTAATATGTGGTCTGGTCATGGTGCTGTGGTATTTGTCCCTTGTATGTGCTATTTGGTCACTATATGGTAATAATATGGTGTCTGATCATGGTGTTGTGGTATTTGTTCCTTGTATGTGATGTTATTCGATCACTGTGGTGGTAATATGTGGTCTTGACATGGTGTAGCAGTATTTGTTACTTGTATGTGATATTATTGGTCATTTTAAAAATTGAAAAATAAATAACAATATACCTAAATTGTATTGCATAACAAATATTTAATAGGTTACAGCAGAGTAGGGCCCAGCCAAAAGTGTCTACCGTGTTATGGTGGCGGCTTAAAAAATCTTTTGGCCAAAACAAAAGCTGCCGGCTATATGTGTGATTTGGTGATGGGAACTGTTAATGTGTGATAGGTAGTGTTGAGCATTCCGATACCGCAAGTATCGGGTATCGGCCGATACTTGCGGTATCGGAATTCCGATACCGGTATTCCGATACTTGCCGCGTATTGGATACCGGAATCGGAAGTTCCAAGATTCAAAATGCACAAATTCAGCCAATGAGAATGATTTCAAGTGTGGGCACATCCTGTTCAGCATGGAGGGCATGAAACTACTGGCATGGCTGTGATTGGCTGCTGAAATGATGTCATGATGCAGTTTAAAAGTCGCTGGCGCCATTTTTCGCTCACTCTGCTGTGAATTCAGTTAGTGACAGGACGCTGTTTGCTGACTGAGGGCCAGTTTAGAGATAGCGATTTGCTTCTTTGTGCTTTCCAAAGGCTAATTTAGCAACCGCTGTGTTCACCTACTATTCACCTTGCTTTTGCCTTGTAGCGCTGTTTTCACAGCGATCTGCAAGGTCTGTGTGTGTGTGTGTGTGAGTGCAGCCCACTCTCTAGTCTGAGTGCAGCCACATAGGCCATCCATAGCTGGTTGTATTCAGTTCAGGGAGGGTGGTTCATTGCCTCATACTGTCCTTTTTTTTTTTTTTTTTCAAGTAGTGTAGTCTGCTGCTAATTTATTAAAAAAAATCCTATTAGTGTCTTTCCACCCGTCTCCAGCTAATTTGTGGAAAAACACTACATAGGATAACGTAGAGGAGGGTTTTTGGGCCTTGCAGCGCCGTTTACGGCTGTCTGCATGGTCTCCGTGTGACTGCAGCTCGCCCTGTAGTCTGTGAGCAGCCATAGCCTGGTTGTCTCCAGCTCAGGGTTCTTCACTGCGTCATACCGCCAAATCAATTTTCATTTTGTTTTAAGTAGTGCAGGCTGCTGCACATTTTTTCAAAAAATTCCTATTAGTGTCTTTCCACCCGTCTCCAGCTAATTTGTGGAAAAACACTACATAGGATAACGTAGAGGAGGGTTTTTGGGCCTTGCAGCGCCGTTTACGGCTGTCTGCACGGTCTCCGTGTGACTGCAGCTCGCCCTGTAGTCTGTGATCAGCCATAGCCTGGTTGTCTCCAGCTCAGGGTTGTTCACTGCGTCATACCGCCAAATCAATTTTCATTTTGTTTTAAGTAGTGCAGGCTGCTGCACATTTTTTCAAAAAATTCCTATTAGTGTCTTTCCACCCGTCTCCAGCTAACTTGTGGAAAAACACTACATAGGATAACGTAGAGGAGGGTTTTGGGGCCTTGCAGCGCCGTTTACGTCTGTCTGCACGGTCTCTGTGTGACTGCAGCTCTATCTGTTGTCAGTTCAGCCCAAAAAAAATAAATAAATAATAAAGTTCACCAAACACACCAGTGACACCACTTTACATTTGTGTAGGCCACATTAGCTCATATTAAAGTCTAGTCCACACTTTAGAAAATTAGTGTTTCTTATACCTGTTAGGAGGAGTTGTTCAGGAATAAGCACACAAATCCGTTAGTACTTTTCTGCTTATCTTTATCAGTCAACCAAGATGAAGAAGGCAGTGAGTAAGGCACGTGGGCGTGGGCGTGGAGCAGGGAGGGGACGTGGGGATTCTGTGCCTGCTGCGGGCACCGGTGACTCATCAGCACCCACTTTCACAAGGGAACAGTCATTCATGCGCAGCTTTGTCGCAGAGTGCCGTACACCGCTGCTGCGTGAAGAACAAATTGAAGCCGTTGTCGGATGGATGGCAGCTAATGCATCAACTTCAATTAGTGCCACATCCTCTCAGACACAGAGCACTGGAGAGCAGCCATCTGTCTCTTCACCACCTGCCAAATTGCCCAGGCAGACAGAGAGCCCAGGACAGGAGCCGTCTCTACTTCTGTTCTCTGAATCTCTTGGCTTGGAAACAGGGGGCCAGCCAAGCAGCATTGGAGAAATGGAAGAAGAGGCAGGGTGCAGTGATGCCCAACAGCTTTTTCTCTCTTCCTCTGAAGAGGCGGGTGGGCCAGTGGCTCCGTTCACCACATCGCAGGCCGCATCAGCTGATGATGACACTCAGGTGCCACTTACTGGTGCGTGCTCTGCTGCTGAGACTACCCAGGAGGAGCAGTTGGGGGCAGAGGGTAGTGTAGATGATGAGGTCCTTGACCCATCTTGGCGTGAGGGACAGGAAGGTGGTGGGAGCAGCTCTGAGGAAGAGATTCCCCGTAGGGCCCAAAGAGGGAGAGGGAGGGGGAAGACTGCGGATCCTGCAGCCTCCGCTTTGGCACCCGTTAGGAGCATGTCTCTTCCAAAAGCCAAAAAGGGCGCTCCCAAGACTTGCAGTGCCTGGTCCTTTTTTGACACAGTTGCAGATGACATTTGCTATGTCAAATGCAAGGTGTGTCATCACAAAGTAAAAAGAGGTCGAAATGTCAGCAACCTCAATACCTCCAACATGTGGAAACATGTGCGCAACAGGCACGCGGCGGAGTTACAAAAACACACTGAAGAGCTAGGCCAAACAACAGCGGCAGCTACCACCTCTTCAGCTCGTGTTGCCTCTTCCTCCAGTTCACACGCAGCTGGTTCGGCTTCCTCCCAGGATCGCCGTGGAAGAACCTCTGGCCCTGTTGTCCAGAGACCCACTGTAATTCCACCCGCAGCACCACTTTCCCAGTCATCCACACACTCCCAGCCCAGTCTACAGCCATCGGTAGTACAGGCATGGGAGAGAAGGCGGCCTTTCTCGTCAAACCACCCACGAGCACAGGCTCTGACTGCAGGCATTGCCAAACTTCTGTCACTGGAAATGCTGTCATTCAGGCTGGTGGAGACTGACAGCTTCCGTGACTTGATGTCATTGGCAGTCCCACAGTACAATGTGCCCAGCCGCTTTTACTTCAGCAGGCAAGCCGTCCCTGCCCTGCACAAGCATGTGGAGGGACACATAAAACACGCGCTACTGAACGCCATCAGTAGCAAGGTCCACCTCACCACCGATGCGTGGACCAGTCAACATGGACAGGGGCGATACCTTTCCCTCACTGCCCATTGGGTTAATGTCGTTGAGCCGGGTACAGACCGTGCGAGTGGCGCAGGACATGTCCTGCCCACTCCAAGGATTGCAGGAATCCATTCTGTACGCATTGACTCCTCCTCCTACACCAGTTCCTCAGAATCATTGCTGCAGGAGCCGTCACAGTCCACCTCCACATGGACCCGTGATGAACATGTACCTGTTACGACCGACATGAGCACAGCCGTGGCCAAACGTCAACAGGCCGTCTTGAAATTAATTTATTTGGGGAATCGAAGCCACACAGCGCAGGAGCTCTGGAATGCCATCAAGCAGGAGAGCGATGTGTGGTTTGTGCCAGCGAATCTCCAGCCAGGCATGGTAGTGTGTGATAATGGCCGAAATCTGGTGGCAGCTCTGGGCCTCGGCAACCTCACTCACATCCCATGTCTGGCACATGTGCTCAATTTGGTCGTGCAGAGTTTTCTGAGGGACTATCCGGATATTGATGCACTGCTGCACAAGGTCCGCCTAGAGTGTGCTCACTTGCGGCGTTCCAGCACGGCAAAAGCGCGCATTGCGGCTCTGCAGCGCCAACACCGCCTGCCGGAACATCGCATCATATGTGACCTACCTACCAGGTGGAATTCCACGTTACATATGTTGGAGCGGTTGTGTGAGCAGCAGCAAGCTGTAATGGAGTACCAGCTGCTTCAGGCGCAAAGAAGTCGCAGTCAGCGCCGTACAGACTTCACAACCACAGAGTGGGCCACTATGAATGACGTCTGCCAGGTTTTGCGTCCCTTTGATTACTCCACGCGGATGGCGAGTGCAGATGATGCACTAGTCAGCATGACTGTCCCCCTTATCTGCCTGCTTGAAAAATCACTGCAAGCGCTAAGGGATGATGTTGTGGAAGAGGTGGAGGATGAGGATTCAGCATTTCCATCATCTTCTGGACAGTCAGCGCCACGTGGTTCCTCACAAACGCGTAGGCAGGGGACAGTTTGTGAGGAGGATGAGGAGGAGTCAATGGAGGAGGAAGACATCCGTCCAGAGGAGGGAGTTACACAATTGTCCAGTACTCAGTGTGTACAGCGAGGGTGGGGTGATGACGAGCGGGCAGAGATCACGCCTCCAGCAGGGGACAGCGTTTCTTGGGCAGTTGGCAGTCTGCAGCACATGGTGGATTACATGCTGCAGTGCCTGAGAAACGACCGCCGCATCGCCCACATTCTCAACATGTCTGATTATTGGGTGTTCACCCTCCTCGATCCTCGCTACCGGGACAACGTAGAAAGCCTCATCACACCGTTGAACCGGGAGCGAAAAATGCGGGAGTACCAAGACACACTGGTCAATTCTATCATCTTCTCCATTCCAACTGAGAGAAGTGCTGCTAGTGCATTCCAAAGCAGCTCAGTGCGTCCAGGCAGTGGTGGAGGCTCTGCACAAAGAGGGAGCAGAAGCAGTGCCTCTGCCCAAGGCAAGACCAGTATGGCCCAACTGTGGCACAGTTTTCTGTGCCCGCCACAAAAGTCTACACCATCACAGACGGCTCCAGTCAGCAGGAGGCAACAGTTCCGTCAGATGGTGACAGACTACATGTCTTGCCCTCTTGCTGTACTCCCAGACGGCTCTTCCCCTTTCAAGTTTTGGGTCTCAAAGCTGGATACATGGCCAGAGCTAAGCCAGTATGCATTGGAGGTGCTGTCTTGCCCTGCGGCCAGTGTATTATCGGAACGTGTCTTTAGTGCTGCAGGTGGTGTACTAACTGACCGTCGCATGCGACTATCCTCCGATAACGTTGACCGGCTTACTTTCCTGAAAATGAACAAGGCCTGGATCTCGCAGGAATTTGCCACTCCTCTTCCTGATTAAATAATTAGGTGACCGTCTACAGTATCCAGGTCTCCTGTTGTGTTCATCTTTCTACCACCTGAACTTAAATTCCTGGGCTCTAACACCGCCAGTTGAGGCTCAGAAGTGCCGTCTGCACAGTCAAAACATACGACCCAGTGTTATTGGGTTTCAGTAACGTCAGCTGACCCCCAGCTGTGTAGCCGGCAATGTGTCCTGCGACCGCCACGCTGACACAACAACTGAAATGTAAGGGAACCTGTCCCCCCCCCCCAAGGCGTTTGTTACTGAAAGAGCCACCTTGTACAGCAGTAATGCTGCACAAGGAAAAGGTAGCTATTTTTGTTTAGCTCCTTGCACACGCAGAACTTAACACTTATAAAATGTGTCCACTGATACCGTAAAACCGTCCCGGAGGTGGGACTTTCCTTCGTAATATGACGCAGCACAGCCGTCATTCCTACCCCCTTGGCGCCGTGCCCCGGCTCCTCAGCGTTGTTTGATTCCGTCCCGGAGCCTGCGCTGTTAAGTTATCCCTTGGCCAGGCACACTTAGCCCTGCCCGTCTTCTGACATCATTTGGTGTCAGGATGGCTGCGCCTGTGCGGCCGCGCTGGCCGAGAGCCCGCCTCGCAGTGTCTTCTGATTTAATCCCACTGGGGGCCTGAGATCCATGGACATGCGCAGTGCATATCTGAACCTCCACCTCTCACTCATCTCCCTACGGCTTCTTCAGACTGTGCGGTGTCAGCTGGTCCCTAATAGCATGCCACGGCCGTGACACCGCACAGTCTTAAGAAGCCGTAGGGAGGGGAGTGAGAGGCGAGGATATGCACTGCGCATGGCCACGGATCTCAGGCCCGCGGTGGGATTAAATCAGAAGACACTGCGAGGCGGGCTCTCGGCCAGCGCGGCCGCAAAGGCGCAGCCAGCCTGACACCAAATGATGTCAGAAGATGGGCAGCGCTAAGTGTGCCTGGCCAAGGGATAACTTAACAGCGCAGGCTCCGGGACGGAATCAAACAACGCTGAGGAGCCGGGGCACGGCGCCAAGGGGGTAGGAATGACGGCTGTGCTGCGTCATATTACGAAGGAAAGTCCCACCTCCGGGACGGTCACACGGTATCAGGGGACACATTTTATAAGTGTTTAGTTCTGTGTTTGCAAGGAGCATCATGAAAAGAGCCACCTTTTCCTTTTGCATCTTTTTTGCTGCACAAGCTGGCTCTTTCAGCTACAAATGCCTTGGGGGGGGGGTTAAAGGTTCCCTTTCGACTTTCTCCAATCAGGCTTCGGCCTACATTGTGTTCCTCTGCTTCTCCTCCTGTCCCTGGGCTCCAACACCGCTAGTTGTTGCCTGGTAGTGCTGTACGCACAGTCAACAGTCCCTCCTCTGTTATTGGGGTTCAGTAACGTCAGCTGTTCCCCTGCTGTGTGTGGCAATCCCTCCTACCTCCTCCTACCTCCACCTCCCCCTCCTGTCCCTGGGCT
The DNA here is from genome assembly GCF_051348905.1 of Ranitomeya variabilis. Taxonomy (NCBI): domain Eukaryota; kingdom Metazoa; phylum Chordata; class Amphibia; order Anura; family Dendrobatidae; genus Ranitomeya; species Ranitomeya variabilis. The sequence continues at coordinate 169,071,441 of NC_135238.1, forward strand.
CCAACACCGCTAGTTGCCGTCCAGTAGTGCTGTACGCACAGTCAACAGTCCCTCCTCTGTTATTGGGGTTCAGTAACGTCAGCTGTTCCCCTGCTGTGTGTGTGGCAATCCCTCCTACCTCCTCCACCTCCTCCTCCTCCACCTGTCCCTGGGCTCCAACACCGCTAGTTGCCGTCCAGTAGTGCTGTACGCACAGTCAACAGTCCCTCCTCTGTTATTGGGGTTCAGTAACGTCAGCTGTTCCCCTGCTGTGTGTGTGGCAATCCCTCCTACCTCCTCCACCTCCTCCTCCACCTGTCCCTGGGCTCCAACACCTCTAGTTGCCGTCCAGTAGTGCTGTACGCACAGTCCCAACAGTCCCTCCTCTGTTATTGGGGTTCAGTAACGACAGCTGTTCCCCTGCTGTGTGTGTGGCAATCCCTCCTACCTCCTCCTACCTCCACCTCCTCCACCTGTCCCTGGGCTCCAACACCGCTAGTTGTTGCCTGGTAGTGCTGTACGCACAGTCCCAACAGTCCCTCCTCTGTTATTGGGGTTCAGTAACGTCAGCTGTTCCCCTGCTGTGTGTGTGGCAATCCCTCCTACCTCCTCCACCTCCTCCTCCACCTGTCCCTGGGCTCCAACACCGCTAGTTGCCGTCCAGTAGTGCTGTACGCACAGTCAACAGTCCCTCCTCTGTTAGTGGGGTTCAGTAACGTCAGCTGTTCCCCTGCTGTGTGTGTGGCAATCCCTCCTACCTCCTCCTACCTCCACCTCCTCCACCTGTCCCTGGGCTCCAACACCGCTAGTTGTTGCCTGGTAGTGCTGTACGCACAGTCCCAACAGTCCCTCCTCTGTTATTGGGGTTCAGTAACGTCAGCTGTTCCCCTGCTGTGTGTGTGGCAATCCCTCCTACCTCCTCCTACCTCCACCTCCCCCTCCTGTCCCTGGGCTCCAACACCGCTAGTTGCCGTCCAGTAGTGCTGTACGCACAGTCAACAGTCCCTCCTCTGTTATTGGGGTTCAGTAACGTCAGCTGTTCCCCTGCTGTGTGTGTGGCAATCCCTCCTACCTCCTCCACCTCCTCCTCCTCCACCTGTCCCTGGGCTCCAACACCGCTAGTTGTTGCCTGGTAGTGCTGTACGCACAGTCCCAACAGTCCCTCCTCTGTTATTGGGGTTCAGTAACGTCAGCTGTTCCCCTGCTGTGTGTGTGGCAATCCCTCCTACCTCCTCCTACCTCCACCTCCCCCTCCTGTCCCTGGGCTCCAACACCGCTAGTTGCCGTCCAGTAGTGCTGTACGCACAGTCAACAGTCCCTCCTCTGTTATTGGGGTTCAGTAACGTCAGCTGTTCCCCTGCTGTGTGTGTGGCAATCCCTCCTACCTCCTCCTACCTCCCCCTCCCCCTCCTGTCCCTGGGCTCCAACACCGCTAGTTGCCGTCCAGAAGTGCTGTCCGCACAGAGCCAAACACCTCGCCAATGTGTTAGTGGGGTTCAGCACCGCCAGCTGTTCCCCTGCTGTGCAGCCGGCAACGTGTACTGCGACCGCCACGCAGGCACAACAAGTTAAATTTAAGGGAACCTGTTCCCCCCCCCCAGGCGTTTGTTACTGAAGGAGCCACCTTGTGCAGCAGTAATGATGCAAAGGGAAAAAGTGCCTCTTTTCGTGGTGCTCCTTGCACATGCTGATCCTAACACTTATGAAAAGTGTCCCCTCCTACCGTGATACCGTCCGGTTGGTGGAACTTTCCTTTGTGATGTGACGCAGCACAGCCGTCATTCTTACCCCCTTGGCGCCGTGCGCCGCCTCCTTAGCGTTGTTTGAATCAGTCCCGGAGCCTGCGCTGTTAGGTTAGCCCTTGGCCATGCACACATTTTGCGCTGCCCGTATTCTGACATCATTTGGTGTCAGGCTGGCTGCGCCTGTGCGGCCGCGCTGGCCGAGAGCCCGCCTCGTACTGTCTTCTGGTTTAATCCCACTGGGGGCCTGAGATCCATGGACATGCGCAGTGCATATCTGAACCTCCACCTCTCACACATCTCCCTACGGCTTCTTCAAACTGTGCGGTGTCAGCTGGTCCCTAATAGCATGCCACGGCCGTGACACCGCACAGTCTGAAGAAGCCGTAGGGAGATGAGTGAGAGGTGGAGGTTCAGATATGCACTGCGCATGTCCATGGATCTCAGGCCCTCAGTGGGATTAAATCAGAAGACACTACGAGGCGGGATCTCGTCCAGCGCGGCTGCACAGGCTCAGCCAGCCTGACACCAAATGATGTCAGAAGACGGGCAGCGCAAAATGTGTGCATGGCCAAGGGCTAACCTAACAGCGCAGGCTCCGGGACTGATTCAAACAATGCTGAGGAGGCGGCGCACGGCGCCAAGGGGGTAAGAATGACGGCTGTGCTGCGTCACATCACAAAGGAAAGTTCCACCTACCGGACGGTATCACGGTAGGAGGGGACACTTTTTATAAGTGTTAGGTTCAGCATGTGCAAGGACCATAATTAAAAGAGCTAAGTTTACCTTTTCCAGCATTAGTGCTGTACACGATGGCTCTTTCAGCTACAAACGCCTGGGGGGGGGGTTAAAGTTTCCCTTTCAACTTGCTCCAGTGCAGGCTTCGGCCTACACTCTGCTCCCTCTCCTCCTCCTGCTGACCCTGGGCTCTAACACTGCCAGTTGGGACCCAGATGTGCTAGCTGCACAGAGCCAAACACCAGCCAATGTGTCAGTGGGGTTCAGCACCGCCAGCTGTTCCCCTGCTGTGTAGCCGGCAACGTGTCCTGCAACAGCCACGCAGACACAAGAACTGAAATTGAAGGAAACCTGTCCCCCCTCCCCCAGGCGTTTTTACGTTTTACAGCCACCTTGTACGACAGTAATGCTGCATGTGTGCAAGGTGGCTCAGAAACTTATTCTCCTTGCCCATGTTGAAGTGAACACGTCTAAAAATGAGTCCTCTGCGACCATTAAAACGTCCCTCAGGTGTGATTTTCCTTTGTATTGACACGCAACAAGCTCCTTGGTAGCGCTGCCCGTCTTCTGGCATCATTGTTTGGCTGCCTGCGCCTCTGCGGCCGCCTTGACCCACACAACGCCCCTCGGTGTCTTATTTATTTGGACTGCGAGGGTGTGATTGATGGGCATGAACGGTGCATTTCTTCGCCTGTCCCTCATCTCCTTCCGCCTTCTTCGGACTGTGCGTCTTCATGGCCGTGGCATGCGATAAGGGATCAGCTGACGCCGCATAGTCTGAAGCGGGTGTAAGAACCCAAGCGAGAGGCGAACATATGTACTGCGCCAGGCCATGAATCCCAGCCCCGCAGTGTTTTAACAATGTTAAGACACTGGGGGGCTGGGATTCATGGTCAACGCGAACCGCACCGGCCGACATTAAATGATGTCAGAAGATGGGCAGCGCTAACAGCGCTAGGCCAGGGGATAACACGACAGCGCAGACTCCTGTACAGCAAATAACAACGCTCAGGAGGCTGCACCCAGCAACAAGGTGGGATTCTTGACATCTGAGCTGCGTCTCATTACAATGGGAACTCGCGCCTCCAACACAGTTTGACTGTATAAAGGGCTAAATGTTATACGTGTTTCATTCAGCGTGTGCAAGGAGCAAAATTAAAAGAGCAACCTTTGACTTGTGCAGCACTACTGCTGCATAAGCTGTGGCTCTTCTACTTTGTAACCCCTGAGGGGGGGTTAAAGGTTACCTTTGAAATTGGTTCAATTAGGCTTCGGCCTACACTCTGCTCCCCCTGCAGAGCCCGGGCTCCAACACCGCCAGTTGGGGCCCGGTACTGCTAGCTGCACAGAGAAAAACACCAGCCAATGTGTCAGTGGGGTTCAGCACCGCCAGCTGTTCCCCTGCTGTGCAGCCGGCAGCGTGTCCTGCAACTGCCACGCAGACACAACAGACCCAAAGCTGCCGCCAGTGCAGGCTTCGGCCTACACTCTGCTCCCTCTCCTCCTCCTGCTGACCCCGGGCTCTAACACCGCCAGTTGGGGCCCGGTACTGCTAGCTGCACAGAGAAAAACACCAGCCAATGTGTCAGTGGGGTTCAGCACCACCAGCTGTTCCCCTGCTGTGCAGCCGGCATCGTGTCCTGCAAAAGCCACGCAGACACAAGAACTGAAATTGAAGGGAACCTGTCCCCCCTCCCCCAGGCGTTTGTACGTTTTTAAGGCCACCTTGTACAGCGGTAATGCTGCATGTGTGCAAGGTGGCTCATAAACGTATTCTCCTCGCACATGTGGAACTGAAAACACGTCTAAAATGTGTCCTCTGTGTGACCATTTAACCGTCCCGGTGGTGTGACTTTCCTTTGTAATGACACGCTGCAACCCCCTTGGTAGCGCTGCCCGTCTTCTGGCATCATTGTTTGGCTGCCTGCGCCTCTGCGGCCGCCCTGACCCACACAACGCCCCTCGGTGTCTTATTTCTTGGGACTGCGAGGGTGTGATTGATGGGCATGAGCAGTGCATCAGTTCGCCTGTCCCTCATCTCCTTCCGCCTTCTTCAGACTGTGCGGCTTCATGGCCGTGGCATGCGATAAGGGATCAGCTGACGCCGCACAGTCTGAAGTGGGTGTAAGGACCCGAGTGTCAGAGGCGAACATATGTGCTGCGCCAGGCCATGAATCCCAGCCCCGCAGTGTTTTAACAATGTTAAGACACTGCGGGGCTGGGATTCATGGTCAACGCGAACCGCACCGGCCGACATTAAATGATGTCAGAAGATGGGCAGCGCTAACAGCGCTAGGCCAGGGGATAACACGACAGCGCAGACTCCTGTACAGCAAATAACAACACTCAGGAGGCTGCACCCAGCACCAAGGTGGGATTCTTGACATCTGTGCTGCGTCTCATTACAAAGGGAACTCGCGCCTCCAACACAGTTTGACTGTATAAAGGGCTAAATGTTATACGTGTTTCATTCAGCGTGTGCAAGGAGCAAAATTAAAAGAGCAACCTTTGACTTGTGCAGCACTACTGCTGCATAAGCTGTGGCTCTTCTACTTTGTAACCCCTGAGGGGGGGTTAAAGGTTACCTTTGAAATTGGTTCAATTAGGCTTCGGCCTACACTCTGCTCCCCCTGCAGAGCCCGGGCTCCAACACCGCCAGTTGGGGCCCGGTACTGCTAGCTGCACAGAGAAAAACACCAGCCAATGTGTCAGTGGGGTTCAGCACCGCCAGCTGTTCCCCTGCTGTGCAGCCGGCAGCGTGTCCTGCAACTGCCACGCAGACACAACAGACCCAAAGCTGCCGCCAGTGCAGGCTTCGGCCTACACTCTGCTCCCTCTCCTCCTCCTGCTGACCCCGGGCTCTAACACCGCCAGTTGGGGCCCGGTACTGCTAGCTGCACAGAGAAAAACACCAGCCAATGTGTCAGTGGGGTTCAGCACCGCCAGCTGTTCACCTGCTGTGCAGCCGGCATCGTGTCCTGCAAAAGCCACGCAGACACAAGAACTGAAATTGAAGGGAACCTGTCCCCCCTCCCCCAGGCGTTTGTACGTTTTTAAGGCCACCTTGTACAGCGGTAATGCTGCATGTGTGCAAGGTGGCTCATAAACGTATTCTCCTCGCACATGTGGAACTGAAAACACGTCTAAAATGTGTCCTCTGTGTGACCATTTAACCGTCCCGGTGGTGTGACTTTCCTTTGTAATGACACGATGCAACCCCCTTGGTAGCGCTGCCCATCTTCTGGCATCATTGTTTGGCTGCCTGCGCCTCTGCGGCCGCCCTGACCCACACAACGCCCCTCGGTGTCTTATTTCTTGGGACTGCGAGGGTGTGATTGATGGGCATGAGCAGTGCATCAGTTCGCCTGTCCCTCATCTCCTTCCGCCTTCTTCAGACTGTGCGGCTTCATGGCCGTGGCATGCGATAAGGGATCAGCTGACGCCGCACAGTCTGAAGCGGGTGTAAGGACCCGAGTGTGAGAGGCGAACATATGTGCTGCGCCAGGCCATGAATCCCAGCCCCGCAGTGTTTTAACAATGTTAAGACACTGCGGGGCTGGGATTCATGGTCAACGCGAACCGCACCGGCCGACATTAAATGATGTCAGAAGATGGGCAGCGCTAACAGCGCTAGGCCAGGGGATAACACGACAGAGCAGACTCCTGTACAGCAAATAACAACGCTCAGGAGGCTGCACCCAGCACCAAGGTGGGATTCTTGACATCTGTGCTGCGTCTCATTACAAAGGGAACTCGCGCCTCCAACACAGTTTGACTGTATAAAGGGCTAAATGTTATACGTGTTTCATTCAGCGTGTGCAAGGAGCAAAATTAAAAGAGCAACCTTTGACTTGTGCAGCACTACTGCTGCATAAGCTGTGGCTCTTCTACTTTGTAACCCCTGAGGGGGGGTTAAAGGTTACCTTTGAAATTGGTTCAATTAGGCTTCGGCCTACACTCTGCTCCCCCTGCAGAGCCCGGGCTCCAACACCGCCAGTTGGGGCCCGGTACTGCTAGCTGCACAGAGAAAAACACCAGCCAATGTGTCAGTGGGGTTCAGCACCGCCAGCTGTTCCCCTGCTGTGCAGCCGGCAGCGTGTCCTGCAACTGCCACGCAGACACAACAGACCCAAAGCTGCCGCCAGTGCAGGCTTCGGCCTACACTCTGCTCCCTCTCCTCCTCCTGCTGACCCCGGGCTCTAACACCGCCAGTTGGGGCCCGGTACTGCTAGCTGCACAGAGAAAAACACCAGCCAATGTGTCAGTGGGGTTCAGCACCGCCAGCTGTTCCCCTGCTGTGCAGCCGGCATCGTGTCCTGCAAAAGCCACGCAGACACTTGCTCTTGTACCTTCTGCTCCCCATCCTGGTTCCAGTACCGTCAGCTGGTTCCGGGCAGAGCCTTTGGCTTAGGTGCCTCCCTCTGGGTATCCGAGTTCCACCAACGTCAGGTGGTCCTTGGTAGTGCTTTCAGGCACGGGTACCTCCTGCTTAGTAACCGGGTTCCAGTAACGTCAGCTGGTCCTCGGTAGTTCCATTGGCTCTTGGACCTTAGGCTACCCATCCGGGTTCCAGCACCGTCAGCTGGTTCTCGGCAGTGTCTTTTGCTCTTGTACCTTCTGCTCCCCATCCTGGTTCCAGTACCGTCAGCTGGTTCCGGGCAGAGCCTTTGGCTTAGGTGCCTCCCTCTGGGTATCCGAGTTCCACCAACGTCAGGTGGTCCTTGGTAGTGCTTTCAGGCACGGGTACCTCCTGCTTAGTAACCGGGTTCCAGTAACGTCAGCTGGTCCTCGGTAGTTCCATTGGCTCTTGGACCTTCGGGTAGCCATCCGAGTTCCAGTTCCATCAGCTGGTTCTCGGCATTTTCTCAGCCTTCTTGTACCTTCTGCTACATTTCCAAGTTCAAGAGACTAAACAAGATGACCCGGAAGACCACCCCTAAGATGACGACGACACCAGAGACGACAACCACCGTGATGACGACGACCCTGGAGACGATGACCCTGAAGACCACCCCGATGACGACGACCCCGGAGACGACGACCCTGAAGACCACCCCGATGACGACGACCCCAGAGACGACGACCCTGGAGACGAAGACGACCTGGAAGACCGAGAAGCAGAAGAACAAGAGGCTGCAGAACAAAGAGCAGAAGAACATTAAGCATAAGACTAAATATCAGAGCAAAAAATATTATCCAAATTATAAGCAGAAGAAGACTAAGCAGTGTATGGGGGTGAGTCCGTTCCTCCTCGTGGTGCCCCTGGATAAAGCCTGATGTTGCAGGCCAAACTGAACGCGGACAAATGTAACTGTTTTGTGACAGGCAGAACGGAAGGTGTAATCTTCAAACTTTTATAGATAACAACTACGGGAATGCCTGTCACAAATAAGAATATGATGAAGAAGTAGAATATGATGAAGATAATAGTAAAATAAAAAGAATATGAACAATGTAACCAAAAAAATAATAGGTAGAAGATGAAGAAGAAGATGAATAAGGTGAAGAAGTTGATGTCAAAGAAGCTGATGATGAAGATAATGAAGAAGAAAGTGTGGGAGAAGTAAAAAAGAAGGTGAAGGGCGTGGAAGTAGTGAAACATCAATATCTCACAAAATAAAAAAAAAATTAACATAGTCAAAATCTTTCTACCGCCGAACGTCATAAAAAACAAAACAAAATCCTGCTATTCTATTACATTGGGCTAAACCTCTGTGCATTTAATGTCTCCGCCACGTCCCCCAATACATCCTACATTATTCTTAGTTGTTTTCCTTCATGTAGAATGAACCTACAAGTTTATAAAGGGTTTATTTTAATTCCGATATTTTCGTCCCATTGACTTGCATTGGGATCGGGTATCGGTATCGGATTAGATCCGATACTTTGACGGTATCGGCCGATACTTTCCGATACCGATACTTTCCGATATCGGAAGGTATCGCTCAACACTAGTGATAGGTGAGAAGTGGAGTTTTTCCAAGAGAGAGTGGTGGGACTGTGGACAGTTCGAGGGGTGGTGCATGGAGGCGGGGCTGGGGTGGAGCCTGGGTGGAGTCTCAAGGGGGCCCCGAAAAATTTGCCAGTATGGGGCCCCAAAATTTCTAGTGGCAGCCCTGGGTAAGCCTATCCAAAAGGACATGTCACTAGGTCAAAAGTGGCCAGAGTCTGCTGCTATTTTTTCCCACTGCTCCTTAGTATCTTAGTTTCTGGTGATTTAAAATGAACCATATCATTTCAGCGATATGGGCCTTTTTTAGTTCTTTTTTATGGTCTTAATCAACAGGGCATTGCTCACATTGTAATAATGTAGAGCATCCTAGAGACATGCCCCCAGAGAAATAAATAAAAAGGTCTATATTTCTGAACAAGTATGGCAGACTTAGAAAACAAAAAATCTGAATTACTTAATGGTGCCAGAAGAATAAAATGTCAGCAAAAATTGGGCACTTTTGACCTTCTGTCAGGACCTCTTTAAATTAACATATTTTTTTTTCCTTTTGACTAGTAATTTTTTCACAATTAGTCATTTGCATCATATCAAAGAAGGACAGAAAGACTTCAATTACATAGCAACATTTGATTGAAAGTAGATTACAACCCCTGCAAAACACATAAGATGGAAGTGATGTTTCACATATTCAGCAACTATTGTAAAATTACGTAGAATTTGCTCACTAATTAAAGGAATTAGCTGATCTAAATCAATAGAGATGAATCCCAGGAATTGGGTGCTAATGTTAATACCTCCCAAGAATTGTGTCATCTTGTTCCATATGTGTGCAGCTCTGTAAGTGAAATAGGAGGAAATATCCCCGGGACTACAGAACAGGAGAAAGACTATGGTGTTCTTGTTACAAGTAAGCAGCAGTACTCAATGTCAGGCAGCAGCTACAGAAGCAAACAAAATTTTAACACCTTCAGGATGTGGATAATTTCCATTTTTACGTTTTGCCTCGCACATTCCTCCCAGAGCCATAACTTTTTTATTTTTCTGTCCACACAGACATATGAGGGCTTGATTTTTGTGGGACGATTTATGTTTTTGAAAGATACCATTCATTTTTTCCACATTGTGTACTGGAAAATGGGGAAAAAATTAAAAATGGGGAGAAATTGTGTAGAAAAAAAAAATGCAATTCTGACATTGCTTTTCGGGAATTGTTTTTACAGTGTACATTTTGTGGTAAAATGACCTTGCAATATGATTCCGATCATCAGTACGATTATGGCAACACCAATAATGTCCAGTTAGTTTATTATTTTAGTGATGAAAAAGTAATCAGAAGTTTAAAAAAAAATGGGGGGGTTGTGTCACCATTTGTGAGACTCGTAACTTTTTTTGGGGTTGATGGTCGATTTTTTTGGTCTTATTTTTTGTGGGGTAAGACAACATTTTTATCGATACCATTTTGGGGTAGATGTGATGTTTGATTGCTTGTTACAGCATATTTTGTGTTATTGTAGTGACCAAAAAAATGTAATTTTGGCGTTCTTGATTTTTTTTCCATTTACTGGGTTTACTGTTCGGGTTAATTATATTTATATTTTGAAAGACCAGACTTTTTTGAATGCAGTGACACCACATGTGTATTTTTTATAATTTTTATTTTTAATGTGGGGAAAGAGGGATGATTTAAACTTTTGGGTTTTTTTCAGATTTTAGTAAAACATTTTTTTTACTTTTCAATGTTCATAGTAGTCCCCTTAGGGAACTTGAACATGCGATCTTCTGATCATTTGTGCTATATACAGCAATACCACAATATTGCTGCATATAGCAAAAATCATGGTCTCCTTTGGAGTCTGGACACAAGCTGGGTTTCAAGGGAGCTCCATAATGATAAGTATGGAGGTCTTCAACAGACCCTTAGCTGTCAGAGCAACACATCGGCGACCCGAGATCACATCATGGGTGCCTCATACTACCTCTTGATAATGCTGCTGTTAGAGTCTGACAGCCACATTTAACAGATTAACAATTGTTAGAGGCTATAATATGTAGCCATTAACTGCTGGGCATGGGGCGAGCTCAGCCTGTGAACCCACTCAGGCCCGGATTGAAAAATCTGCCCAAGCGGGCATTTTCCCGCTGGGCCACAATGTCATGTGGGCTGGCGGCGCCTGTTCATCTGGCCACTGCCGGCTGATGCGGCCACCAGCCCGTTTTTCCTGCCGCCGGCCCTTTAAAATTTGTGGACACGGCGGTTTGCAAGGTGCGCATGCACAAGCATCAGTCGGTGCTTGCGACACACATAGGGGTTAAGAACGCACTGACATTGACACATCAGGATGTTCTTTGTGGGCGGAGAGAGTGCGCTCTACTCTGGACTGTCAGGTGGCCTAGTGAGCAAGGCATTGTCCGGGATGGTGATCCCAGGTCAGCAGCTTCCCTGAGAGAGAGAGGACTGACAGAAGGTCAGCGTGTGGAGCAGGAGCTCCAGAAAGGTAACACCCGGGAAGGGGGGGCTATCATAACGGCAGAGAAGTATCTGCCAGTGGAACAGTCTGTTGGTGCTTGTTGTGTTCCATGGACTTTGATTAACTGTTTGACGTACGGTCACCCATGGTAACTGGACGAAGTGAGAGGTCCAGCATGTTTAGTGTCTGTGAGTTAAGGCCGTATATGAAATATCTGAGTTAAGGCTGCAACTTAGGCTGCCGTCACACTAGCAGTATTTGGTCAGTATTTTACATCAGTACTTGTAAGCCGAAATTAGGAGTGGAACAATCAGAGGAAAAGTATAATAGAAACATATGCACCACTTCTGCATTTATCACCCACTCCTGGTTTTGGCTTACAAATACTGATGTAAAATCCTGACCAAATACTGCTAGTGTGACGGCAGCCTTAATGTCACCGGTTGGTGCCTATTGTGTTCTATGAAGTTTACAATGAACTGTGCATAACCCGGTTTATGACTGCATAATAAACCGCATGGACTGTTTTTGTGAGAAAAAGGTACCTGTGTGACCCATTGCTAAGCGAGTGTCCCCCAACACATGCAGTAAGCGCTATCTCACCCTGCAGATATTACTTTTTTTAAAAGGATATTCCCAATTATTATACAATGGTGTAAATACACTTAGTTATGGGGTCAATTCTCCTTCATCATTTTTACTGGCAAAGTGGCAGTGCTATACAGGGAGCTGCTCCGTTCACATACATAGGGCTGTGTTGCACTTCCCTACACTGCAGATAGATGGCAGTGCTGCTGTGGAGGAGAAAAAAAATGCTGCTGCCCCTGTTCTATTGCAAGGTCCTGACAATCAGACCCCTTCTGATCAGCAAGTAAAATACCACTATGTTTAATGCTGGGAGATCTCCTCTAGGCTGGAGTCACATACAGCGTATAAAAAAATCGGTCTGTTTGACACGGATGACAATCGCAGAAATGTTCCCTGAACAGTGATCCGTATGTCATCCGTGTGCAGTGCGAGGATGCGATTTTCTCACATATAAGCATCCGTATGACATCCGTATAGCGAGATTTTCTCACCGGCTTGCAACATGGACATATAATGGATCCATGGGCTCAAATATTCGTGAAAACATATATACAGTATATATATATATATATATATATATATATATATATATATATATATATATATATATATAATGTCAACAAAACAAAATTGGAACAGCATCAATATTACCGCAATTGTAGTGCAAAGCTTTCCAAACCAATGATCCAATGGCTTCAGTCAGTTTTGAAAAAGGATATCATATCCGAAATGTTGCCACGCCGTACAGGCATTAAAAGCCCACTTCTTTCTATTTTTTTGTGTGCTGTTTTCCTTTTTTTCTCTTATTTATAATGTCAGTGAGACACATACCTCTCTGTGTTCATCATCTCATTAAATACATTTACATTTGACCAGCTTGATTTTCCTGAAATTGCCTGCGCCCCCGACAACAATGTGCGAAAATTTTGCACGGGCCAACCAGCATAGTACAATGTTGTCTTAATATAGTGTATAATGTAGAGCTGTGCCTATATACGAGTATATAGTATAGAATGTACAGATGCTTATGTAGTATGTTGCTGTGTATATAGTATATAGTATGGAACCCACACTATATACACTTCCCCATCTCTACACTATATACTATATACACAGCTCAAGTCTATATTCCTTAACACAGTGTTTACTGTGGAGCTGTGTATGCTGCGTATATTTCTACTGTGACTGTGCTGTATACATGGTGTAATTCTCAGTATCTGCTCTTATTGTGTGTGTGTGTATACACTGCTCAAAAAAATAAAGGGAACACTTAAATAACAGAATATAACTCCAAGTAAATCTAACTTCTGTGAAATCAAACTGTCCACTTAAAAAGCAACACTGTTTGACAACCAATTTCACATGCTGTTGTGCAAATGGAATAGACAACAGATGGAATTTATTGGCAATTATCAAGACACACTGAATACAGGAGTGGTTCTGCAGGTGGGGACCACAGACCACATCTCAGTACCAATGCTTTCTGGCTGATGTTTTGGTCACTTTTGAATGTTGATTGTGCTTTCACACTCGTGGTAGCATGAGACAGACTATACAACCCACACAAGTGGCTCAGGTAGTGCAGCTCATCCAGGATGGTACATCAATGAGAACTGTGGCAAGAAGGTTTGCTGTGTCTGTCAGCGTAGTGTCCAGAGGCTGGAGGCGCTTCCAGGAGACAGGCCAGTACACCAGGAGACGTGGAGGGGGCCGTAGGAGGGCCACAACCCAGCAGCAGGACTGCTACCTCAGCCTTTGTGCAAGGAGGAACAGGAGGAGCACTGCCGGAGCCCTGTAAAATGACCTCCAGCAGGCCACAAATGTGCATGTGTCTGCACAAACGGTTAGAAACCGACTCCGTGAGGATGGTCTGAGTGCCCAACGTCCACAGATGGGGGTTGTGCTCACAGCCCAACACCATGCAGTACGCTTGGCATTTGCCACAGAACACTAGGATTGGCAAATTCACCACTGGTGCCCTGTGCTCTTCACAGATGAAAGCAGATTCACACTGAGCAAAAGTGACAGATGTGACAGAGTCTGGAGACACCATGGAGAGCGATCTGCTGCCTGCAACATCCTTCAGCATGACCGGTTTGGCAGTGGGTCAGTAATGGTGTGGGGTGGCATTTCTTTGGAGGACCTCACAGCCCTCCATGTGCTCACCAGAGGTAGCCTGACTGCCATTAGGTACCGAGATGAGATCCTCAGACCCTTTGTGAGACCATATGCCGGTTCGGTTGGTCCTGGGTTTCTCATAATGCAGGACAATGCCAGACCTGATGTGGCTGGAATGTGTCAGTACTTCCTGCAAGATGAAGACATTGAAGCTATGGATTGGCCCGCCCATTCCCCAGACCTGAATCTGATTGAACACATCTGGGACATCATGTGTCGCACCATCCACCAATGTGATATTGCACCACAGACTGTTCAGGTGTTGGTGGATGCTTTATTCCAGGTCTGGGAGGAGATCCCTCAGGAGACCATCCGCCTCCTCATCAGGAGCATGCCCAGGCATTGTAGGGAAATCATACAGGCACAGGGAGGCCACACACACTACTGATCATCATTTCCTTGTCTTGAGGCATTTCCACTTAAGTTGGATCAGCCTGTAACTTCATTTTCCACTTTGATTTTGAGCATCATTCCAACTACAGACCTCCGAGGGATATTAGTTGTGATTTACGCTGATCATTTTTAGGTTTTATTTTTCTCAACACATTCCACTATGTAATGAATAAAGATTTACAACTGGGATATTTCATTCAGTGAAATCTAGGATATGGGACTTTAGTGTTTCCTTTAATTTTTTGAGCAGTGTATATATATATATATATATATTAATCACTTCGCGATAAGTTGTGAAAAAAGTGGCGGACTCTTTATTAGCCCATGTGGCAGCTTTTCATATCCATAACACAACCTTTTTCTGCTGTGGAACTGAAATGTTGCCACATGGGCTAATAAAGAGTCCACCCCTCCCCGCTTGCTCAGGTCCCTGGCATTTGCAATACTTACCTTTTCCCGCTCCTCCGCTGCTGCGTCTTCTGACTGTGACGTTTCAGGTCAGAGAGTGCAGTGACATCACTTCTGTGTGCCCTCTGCCTGAACATACACAGTGAAGAGAGCCGGAAGACACCGACATTGAGGAGTCCAGAGCAAAGCAGCTGACAGCAAGGAGAGGTGAGGATTTCAGGTTTTTTTTATGTTTTGAGCAATATATGGTGCCCAACATATACTGTAACATCTTATGAGGCCTATCATACACTGGAGCATTATATGGAGCATCATATGGGGCCCATTATATACTGGAGCATCATATGGGGCCCATTATATATGGAGCATCACATGGAGACTCATATGAGGCCAATTATGTATGGTGCATTATATGGGGCCCATTCTGTTTGGAGTTTGGAGCAATATATGGGGCCCATCATATTCTCTATGGAGCATTATATGGGGCCCATTCTGTATGCAGCAAGGTATGGGGCTCATTATTCTGTAGGGAGCATTATATTGTGCTCATTATACTGTATGGAGCGCTATGTGGTACCCATAATACTGTATGGAGCATTATATGGGGCTTATTATTCTGTATGGAGCAATATATGGGGCTCATTATTCTTGATGGAGCAATATATGGGGCATGTTATTCTGTATGGAGTGCTATGTGGTGCCCACAATACTGTATGGAGGACTATGTGGTGCCCATAATACTGTATGGAGCAATATATGTGGCTTATTATTCTGTATGGGGCAATATATGGGGCTCATTATTCTGTATGGAGGAATATATGGTCCTTATTATACTGTATGGAGTACTTTGTGGTACCCATAATACTGTATGGAGCATTATATGGGGCTTATTATTCTGTATAGAGCAATATATGGGGCTCATTATACTGTATGGAGCAATAGATGAGGCTTATTATTCTGTATGGAGCAATATATGGGGCTCATTATTCTGTATGGAGCAATGGGTGTGGCTTATTATTCTGTATGGGCCTCTTTATGAGGCTTATTATTCTGTATGGAGCAATATATGGGGCTCATTATTCTGTATGGAGCAATGGGTGTGGCTTATTATTCTGTATGGGCCTCTTTATTCTGTATGGAGCAATACATGGGGCTCATTATACTGTATGGAACATTATGTGGGGCTTATTATTCTGTGTGGAGCAACATTTGGGGCTTATAATGTATGGAGCAATATATGGGGCTCATTATCCTGTATAGAGCAATATATGGGGCACGCTATTCTGTATGGTGTACTATATGGGGCCCAGAAAACAGTATGGAGGACTATGTGGTGCCCATAATTCTGTATTGAGGACTATGTGGTGCCCATAATACTGTATGGAGGACTATGTGGTGCCCATAATACTGTACGGAGGATTATACTTTCTGATTTATGACCTATTGCAGAATTTACAATAGATATCATTCATGTAATGTAAGAAGTGGAATCTTTGGCATTGTACTACACCTACGGTATATTCCTCTGCTGTATCTGTGCATTATGAATTGTGGTATGTGTGCAGCGCGCCAGAGTCCTGGTCGTTGCAGTACTGATGCTCCGCCGCTAAGGGGGCTATGGTACGTCTGATGGCACTGAAGGAGTTCACCTGACCAGGTATCACAGACACCAATACACTTCACAGTCTGGCCTCCAGGGGGAGCTAAGGGTGCTATGTATTAGGCCACTCCCCACAATCTGGTAAAACTGGGGGTTAGGTAGGAAGTTAGTGAGAAGCTGACTGGGTTGGAACCAGGCAACATCCTGTGGCAGAGGGTGTTGCAGGGGAAGATTCAGGGGGGTCCCTGTCAGGGGTGGGATCCTGACAGAGGCCTAGCGAACAGAAAGAACGTTACGGGACCGCACCTGCACTTCGTTGCGGCGGTACCCCAAGAAAGGACAAGAAGCGAGGTTTATTGTGCTGAGTGAGAAACGAGATCAACACAACAAGGAGAAACACCAGTAGGAGTCGTGCTGTAAGTCGAGGCAACATCCTACTGAGGCGCGCAGCCTGTGGCCGGAACACCGAGGAAGTATAGAGCTCCAGGCCTTACTTCAAACCTACGGCAGGACAGTCAGTTATAGGCGGGCTGTCTCACTCAAATCACCTAAGAAGACATAGGGGGCAACATTTGGAGAGGGGCGACTCTAGGGTCCCGGAAGACCTCCGAGCCTACCCGTCATACGGGTGCGTCCTAGCCATATCATCTGGGGGACGAAGCAGAACATCATAATCGAGTTGTGAGGGAACTTCAGAAACAGACACAACAGTTGTGGGGACTATCCCGTAAGCACAGCAGGGGAGGACCACAACACACAAGCGCTAGAAGGTAGGCACAGATTTCCACCTGCAAAGGGAACCCTGGAGGTGCCATCGGACTGGCCGGACTTGCGCAGCCCGGTTAACCGTATTCCAGACTGAGGATCCTGAAGCCTTCAGTAAAGAGGTAAAGAGACTGCAACCTGGTGTCCTCGTTATTTACTGCGACCTGCACCGCACCACCAAAACATCATCACCATCCACACCTTTCATTGGACGCCCCTCAGCAGGGTCACGGACCGGGTCTAGCCACCATGACAACCCCAGAACAGAGACTCAGAGGCCCGGTACTGGGTACCCCTCGGCCCTGCGGCAGTGGGGGCGCTCCATGTGCAAAAGGGGCCAACTGAGACTTTGACCCGGGGCCCACAAAAACCTGGAGCCGGCCCTGTATACATTGCACAGTACCACTTCTTCTGTCCTGTTGTCGAAGAGACAACATTGGACTTTGGGGGGTCAATATTGGTTTAGTATTTTCAATATTACTATGGCCAAATAAAAATAAAATATTGGAAAAGCTGTTTAAATGGATTATCCCAAGTAATTCCCTCTCCTCTGGAGAGGGGATAACCTTCCAATTGCTGGAGATCCGACTGCTGGGACCCCAATGATCCTGAAAATCGGAGTTCTGTAGAGCACCATGTAAATGCAGCTGTGGTTGATTGTACGCACTGCGGGCCATTCACATGTGCCTCTCCAAATATCTCCTTTTAGGAGAGTGATGAGGGGCACGACTAAGTATAGCAAAATTCACTGATCGGGGTGAGGAGTATTATAGTTTGTGGGCTGGTGGGGTTTTTGTGGCAGGGCTGATTTTTTGCCCCAGTCCGGCCCTCAACCCATTCCATACCCGCACTTCTGACTTGCGCCATACATGAACAGCACATGTTGTGAAGGGGTTAAGGTTTATGAAAAGAGATAAAATCCTGTGATTCAAATGTATTATCCCTCTATAAATGTGGAAAGCCAACATCTTGAATATAGAATCCAGTTTTGGGTTCTGCATTTAAAAAGAAAACGTTCAGAGGTTAGAGCCAGTTCCATGCGAACAACTATGTTATTACATGGGATAGAAGGCCTCTGCGATATAATAGGAGGTCTGAAAAGTTTGGCTTGTTTAGCTTAGAAAGAAATATGCCTCAGAGGAGATCTCATTTACTCACGTGGTCAAAATTGTTGGTACCCCTCATTTAATGACAGTGTCAGGACTCTGAACATTTTTTATTACCTTTTGTGCATTACTGCCCTTTTCCAAGATGGCGTCTTTGGTCTCATGTGCACTATGTCTTCCTGCTATAAAACTCCTCCCCAGCCTTCAGTCTGTACTAGAGTATTCTGCCTTGCATCCAGCTCCTGACCTCTGGTGACTCCCTGGCTATATACCTGCTCCTGTGAACCTGTGTGGTGATCCTGCTACTCTCCTCTGAGTTCCTGCTGCATACACAAGTTTCCAGTAATCCTCCTTCATCTGCTGCTCGTGTTTACTTCCATCTGCATTTGCTGGACATGTAAGCTGTTGCTGCTCTGCAAAAACCCGAGACTATTACCCAGGCCTCCCTGGTTGTGCTAAGATATTATTTGAACTCCCTTATAAGCATATCTATCTGTGTTTGGACTAAGACAAGGACTTATTCTTGTCAAGTATCCTCAAGAATAACTGTGCTTCATAGACTTTCTGATTGTTTGCATTTTCCTCTGAAGTTCCCTATAGACTGCTAAGCTGCGTTTAATATTTACACCAAGTGTTGTGAACTTGAGTTTCTCTCTGCACCTGTTTGAATCACCGTGTGATAATATAGACTTTACCACTTATAAAACTGTGTCCTGTAGTTGTCTTGTTCCACGCAAAGAGTCTCCTGAGTTATCCCCTATAATTATTACAAGATACTCTAGTCCCAAAATAGGAGACTGCTGGAACAATGACTGCAGAGAGCAGATTAGAGCAGGTGTTTTCCATAATTAGATCACTGCAAAAAGATGTGGAAGGTCTGCAAAAGAAGTTTGGAAGCTTTGAACACAATCAACAAGTGTTTGGACAGACTTTGCAGGACTTAAGCACCCTCATGGCAGCCCAGGAAAACAAACTTGCTGGCATAGAGTCCCTGTATGGATGGGCTTTTCAGGACATAAGCATGCAAATAGCTGCACAAGCGACTTTACCCTCTGGGCAACCGCCACCAGCTAGCCCACCTAAGTTGCCCCCATTCAGATTTAATGGTGATCGCGACAAATTTTGTGGCTTTGTGAATCAATGTATGCTATATTTTGATGTGCATGCTGACCGTTTTCCTAATGATAGATCCAAAGTATTGTGTGTAATAATGCTGCTGACCGCACGAGCGCTCGCCTGGGCGAATCCGATGATTGAGTCTTGTGACCCACGGTTAAATAACTTGGATGATTTCTTGGCCGCTATGGCATTAATGTTTGATGACCCTAATCGCCGTGCAACTGCTGAATCTGCTTTATTGTCTTTAAGCCAGGCTAAACGTTCTGTTATTGAGTATGCTACTGAATTCAGGAGATTAGGGGTAGATACCAATTGGGACAGTTATGCTCAATTGCCTATTTTTAAAAGGGGTCTGTCTAGTATTGTAAAAGATGAACTAGCTCGCTCTGAGTCACCACAAGAGCTAGAGACATTTATACAGCATTGTGTGCGCATAGACATTCGCCTTACTGAGCGTAGGCAGGAGAAGTTTGCTGCATATAACCGTATTTCTAACTTTTCCCTTCCTTCCAAAGAGCCTGCAGGTAAAACATCTCGGGAGGAGGAGGCAGTGCCCATGCAAATTGATTCCGTTCAGAGGCGCGAGATCAATGAGCGCGAGGAGCATCGCCTTCGTGAAAGTCTATGTTTCTACTGCGGCCAGTCTGACCACTTCTTGATCAATTGTCCTAAGTGTCCTAGACGGCCTAACAAGGTGCTAGCAGCAGTAGGGGAGTATGACAACTGTGATGATGAATCTGACATCTCTGAATGTAGCCTGCCTTTAAACGCTGTATTCCATTCACTTTCCATGACTTCACCCCCAAGGAGCTTAAGGAAAAGAACTCTCACTGTTCTCTCCCTATTAAAATCCTGTGTTCAGGACAGTGGATTTCCAGTGCAGCTATGATTGACTCTGATGCAGGTGGCAATTTCATGGATATCGCATTTGCCAAAGAACATGGTATTGAAATTCAGCAAAGAGCCTCTCCAATTACCATGGAAACAGTGGATGGGTCACCTTTAATCTCTGGGCCTGTGGATCAGGAGACCGTACCCCTTGAAATTGTGTTGGAGCCTAATCATCAGGAGCAACTTTCTTTCTTGCTAATTTCTTCTCATTTTCCTGTGATTTTAGGCATTCCTTGGTTGCGTTCTCAGAACCCAATTATCAACTGGGAGACCAAGGAGATTATCTTTCCAACAAGGAGCAACTCAGCATTAACAGAAGCTGTCCCTGAGTCCACGGCTACGGAACCACATGTACAGGTATTTTCTTTACCTCTAGCATATAAAGAGTTCTCTGACATCTGTGACAAGAAGAATGCAGATCAGCTTCCTCCCCACAGGCATTATGACTGTCCTATTGAGCTGCTTCTTGGGGCAGATATTCCTTTTGGTAACGTATACCCTTTGGCGGCACCTGAGATTCAAGCCTTAAGGGAGTATATTGATGAAAATCTGGCCAAAGGCTTCAAACGTCCTTCTTCCTCACCAGCAGGGGCACCTATATTTTTTGTAAAAAAGAAGGATGGGACCCTGAGACCCTGTGTTGACTATCGGGAACTCTATAAGGTAACCGTACGAAACCGTTACCCTTTGCCTCTGATTCCCGAATTACTGGAAAGAGTCCGCCATGCTAAGGTGTTCTCTAAGCTGGATCTTCGTGGGGCTTATAATTTGGTGTGTATTCGTCCAGGGGATGAGTGGAAGACAGCATTCAGATGCCGGTATGGACACTTTGAATATCTTGTGATGCCCTTTGGGCTTTGTAACGCCCCTGCAACATTTCAACACCTTGCTAAAGACATTTTCAGAGATTTGTTGGACCAGTTTGTGGTGATCTATTTGGACGATATACTAATCTTTTCTGACTCTTTACAGGAACATGAAGAACATGTCAAAACTGTTTTAAGATGTCTGAAAGAGAACCATCTGTATATTAAGCCAGAGAAATGCGAGTTCCATCGTTCTGAGATACAGTTCTTAGGTTATATCATCTCTCCCCAGGGGCTGAACATGGAATCTGGTAAGATTCAGGCTATCCTTGACTGGCCGGTACCCAAGAACATTAAGGACGTCCAACATTTTATTGATTTTGCAAATTTCTACAGACGCTTCATTCGAAATTTTTCTGATATTGTGCGTCCCATTACTTCCTTGACAAAGAAGGAAAAGCCCTTTAAGTGGTCATCACAGGCTCAAGAAGCTTTTGATCGGCTTAAGATCTGTTTCACATCAGCACCGCTGTTGATAGACCCAGATCCAACACTTTCTTTCATTGTGGAGGTGTACGCTTCTGATAATGCTTTGGGGGCTATTCTCTCCCAAAGAACTGGAGAGAAGGGTCTGCTACATCCTTGTGCTTTCTTTTCCTGTAGACTAACCTCAGCAGAGAAGAATTATGACGTGGGAGACAAGGAATTGCTGGCTGTTTTTGCGGCTTTCAAAGAATGGAGGCATCATCTGCAAAGGAGCTGCACAACAGATCATAGTGCTAACTGACCATCGCAATTTAGAGTTCCTTAGATCCGCTAGATGTCTTTCTCCTCGTCAGGCTCATTGGAACTTATTTTTAAATCAATTTAACTTTGTTATCTCATACCGTCCAGATTCTCGTAATGGGAAGGCTGATGCTTTATCCCGAAACCATGCTGCGGATTCCATTCCTGGAGCCCCGTCCAAGACCATTCTATCTGATGCCAATTTCATCGGAGTTATCCATGATCAGGACTTGTGTAAGGAGTGCAGGAAGGCCTAAAACGGTGATGTATTTCTGGCCAACCCACCTGTTGATATTAATCTTGTCTTTAAGTGTGGCATGTGGTTCAGAGATCGACGTATCTACGTCCCTGAGGTCATCCGTCTGCACATCCTCAAGTTGGTACATGACTCCAAGTTGGCTGGTCACAGGGGGGTACAGAAGACACAAGAGTTCCTGAGACGAATTTTCTGGTGGCCAACTTGCCTGAAGGATACCAAGGACTATGTTCTCTCTTACAAGGTATGTGCTCGTTACAAGACTCCTCATGTGGCACCTACGGGTCTTCTACAACCATTACCTGTTCCGTCCCGCTCTTGGGGGTCTATATCAATGGACTTTATTGTGGAGCTGCCTACATCGGGGGGCATGAATACAATCATGGTGGTAGTTGATCGCCTGACTAAAGCTGCTCATTTTGTTCCGTGCACCGGCCTCCCCTCAGCTAAAGATACAGTGAACTTGGTTATACAGAATGTCTTTTGGTTGCATGGGTGTTATGACCCCAATGGCGAGGGTCTCAGAGGAACGTAGAAGTCTGCAGAATACAAAAATCCAGCTCATAGGGCAGTGGTAACTGGGTTGACCATATATCTACTCCTAACGCCAACACTAGAAGTAGCCGGGGATCATTCCTACGTTGATTCTAGATGACACGCGCCAGCCGGAGAATCTAGCTACCCCTAGTAGAGGAAAACAAAGACCTTTCTTGCCTCCAGAGAAGGGGACCCCAAAGCTGGATAGAAGCCCCCCACAAATAATGACGGTGAGGTAAGAGGAAATGACAAACACAGAAATGAACCAGGTTTAGCACAGAGAGGCCTGCTTACTGATAGCAGAATAAAGAAAGGTAACTTATATGGTCAACAAAAACCCTATCAAAATCCACACTGTAAATTCAAGAACCCCCGAACCGTCTAACGGTCCGGGGGGAGAACACCAGTCCCCTAGAGCTTCCAGCAAAGGTCAGGATATAGATTTGGAACAAGCTGGACAAAAATACAAAACCAAAACAAATAGCAAAAAGCAAAAGGCAGACTTAGCTGATATAACTGGAACCAGGATCAGTAGACAAGAGCACAGCAGACTAGCTCTGATAACTACGTTGCCAGGCATTGAACTGAAGGTCCAGGGAGCTTATATAGCAACACCCCTAACTAACGACCCAGGTGCGGATAAAAGGAATGACAGAAAAACCAGAGTCAAAAAACTAGTAACCACTAGAGGGAGCAAAAAGCAAATTCACAACAGTACCCCCCCCTTAGTGAGGGGTCACCGAACCCTCACCACGACCACCAGGGCGATCAGGATGAGCGGCATGAAAGGCACGAACTAAATCGGCCGCATGAACATCAGAGGCGACCACCCAGGAATTATCCTCCTGACCATAGCCCTTCCACTTGACCAGGTACTGAAGCCTCCGCCTGGAGAGGCGAGAATCCAAGATCTTCTCCACCACGTACTCCAACTCGCCCTCAACTAACACCGGAGCAGGAGGCTCAGCAGAAGGAACTACAGGCACAAAGTACCGCCGCAACAAGGACCTATGAAATACATTGTGAATAGCAAACGACACAGGAAGATCCAGTCGAAAAGATACAGGATTAAGGATTTCCAATATCTTGTAAGGCCCAATAAAACGAGGTTTAAATTTGGGAGAGGAGACCTTCATAGGAACAAAGCGGGAAGAAAGCCACACCAAATCCCCAACGCGTAGTCGGGGACCCACACCGCGGCGGCGGTTGGCAAAGCGCTGAGCCTTCTCCTGTGACAACTTCAAGTTGTCCACCACATGATTCCAGATCTGCTGCAACCTATCCACCACAGAATCCACCCCAGGACAGTCAGAAGGCTCCACATGACCCGAAGAAAAGCGAGGATGGAAACCAGAGTTGCAGAAAAAAGGCGAAACCAAGGTGGCGGAACTAGCCCGATTATTAAGGGCAAACTCAGCCAGCGGCAAGAATGTCACCCAATCGTCCTGATCAGCAGAGACAAAACACCTCAAATAAGCCTCCAAAGTCTGATTGGTTCGCTCCGTCTGTCCATTAGTCTGAGGATGGAAAGCAGACGAAAACGACAAATCAATGCCCATCCTACTACAAAAGGATCGCCAGAACCTGGAAACGAACTGGGATCCTCTGTCTGACACAATATTCTCAGGGATGCCGTGCAAACGAACCACGTTCTGGAAAAACACAGGAACCAGATCGGAAGAGGAAGGCAGCTTAGGCAAAGGAACCAAATGGACCATCTTGGAGAAGCGATCACATATCACCCAGATAACGGACATGCCCTGAGATAGCGGAAGATCAGAAATGAAATCCATGGAGATATGTGTCCAAGGTCTCTTCGGGACAGGCAAGGGCAAGAGCAAACCGCTGGCACGAGAACAGCAAGGCTTAGCTCGAGCACAAGTCCCACAGGACTGCACAAATGACCGCACATCCCTTGACAAGGAAGGCCACCAAAAGGACCTGGCCACCAGATCTCTGGTGCCAAAAATTCCCGGGTGACCTGCCAACACCGAGGAATGAACCTCGGAAATGACTCTGCTGGTCCACTTATCCGGGACAAACAGTCTGTCAGGTGGACAAGACTCAGGCCTATCAGCCTGAAATCTCTGCAACACACGTCGCAGATCCGGAGAAATAGCTGACAAGATAACTCCATCTTTAAGAATACCAACAGGATCAGCGACTCCAGGAGCATCAGGCACAAAGCTCCTAGAAAGAGCATCGGCCTTCACATTCTTTGAACCTGGTAAATACGAGACAACAAAATCAAAGCGGGAGAAAAACAATGACCAGCGGGCCTGTCTCGGATTAAGGCGTTTAGCAGACTCGAGATACATCAGATTTTTGTGATCAGTCAAGACCACCACACGATGCTTAGCACCCTCGAGCCAATGACGCCACTCCTCAAATGCCCATTTCATGGCCAACAACTCCCGATTGCCCACATCATAATTTCGCTCGGCAGGCGAAAACTTCCTAGAGAAAAAGGCACAAGGTTTCATAACAGAGCAACCAGGGCCTCTCTGCGACAAAACGGCCCCTGCCCCAATCTCCGAAGCATCCACCTCAACCTGAAAGGGAAGTGAGACGTCAGGCTGGCACAAAACAGGCGCCGAAGTAAACCGGCGTTTCAACTCCTGGAAAGCCTCCACGGCAGCAGGAGCCCAGTTAGCTACATCGGAGCCCTTCTTGGTCATATCCGTCAAAGGTTTCACAATGCTAGAAAAATTAGCGATAAAACGACGGTAGAAGTTAGCGAAGCCCAAGAACTTCTGAAGACTCTTAACTGACGAGGGCTGAGTCCAATCAAGAATAGCTCGGACCTTGACTGGGTCCATCTCCACAGCAGAAGGGGAAAAAATGAACCCCAAAAAGGGAACCTTCTGTACACCAAAGAGACACTTTGAGCCCTTGACAAACAAAGAATTTTCACGCAAAATTTTAAAGACCAACCTGACCTGCTCCACATGCGAATCCCAATTATCAGAAAAAACCAAAATATCATCCAGATAAACAATCAAAAATTTATCCAGATACTTCCGGAAAATGTCATGCATAAAGGACTGAAAAACTGAAGGCGCATTGGAGAGCCCAAAAGGCATCACCAAGTACTCAAAATGACCTTCGGGCGTATTGAATGCGGTTTTCCATTCATCACCTTGCTTAATGCGCACAAGGTTGTACGCACCATGAAGGTCTATCTTGGTGAACCACTTGGCCCCCTTAATCCGGGCAAACAAGTCAGACAACAGCGGTAAAGGATACTGAAATTTGACAGTGATCTTATTTAAAAGCCGATAATCAATACAAGGTCTCAAAGATCCGTCCTTTTTTGCCACAAAAAAGAATCCCGCACCAAGAGGGGAAGAAGACGGACGAATATGTCCTTTTTCCAGAGACTCCTTGATATATGAACGCAAAGCGGTATGTTCAGGTGCCGACAGATTAAACAGTCTTCCCTTAGGAAATTTACTGCCTGGGATCAAATCTATAGCACAGTCACAGTCCCTATGAGGAGGCAGTGCACTGGACTCAGACTCACTGAAGACATCCTGATAATCAGACAAATACTCCGGAACTTCCGAAGGCGTAGAAGAAGCAATAGACACAGGCAGGGAATCCTCATGAATACCACGACAGCCCCAACTTGAGACTGACATAGCCTTCCAGTCCAGGACTGGATTATGGGTCTGTAACCATGGCAGCCCCAAAACTACCAAATCATGCATTTTATGTAAAACCAGGAAACGTATCACCTCGCGGTGTTCAGGAGTCATGCACATGGTAACCTGAGTCCAATACTGCGGTTTATTTGCTGCCAATGGTGTAGCATCAATACCCCTAAGAGGAATAGGATTTTCTAATGGTTCAAGAGTAAATCCACAGCGCTTAGCAAATGAGAGATCCATGAGACTCAGGGCAGCACCTGAATCTACAAACGCCATGACAGGATAAGATGACAGTGAGCAAATCAAAGTTACAGACAGAATAAATTTAGGTTGCAAATTACCAACGGTGACAGGACTAACAACCTTAGCTATACGTTTAGAGCATGCTGAGATAACATGTGTAGAATCACCACAGTAGTAGCACAAGCCATTCCGGCGTCTATGAATTTTCCGCTCATTTCTAGTCAGGATTCTATCACATTGCATTAAATCAGGTGTCTGTTCAGACAACACCATGAGGGAATTTGCGGTTTTTCTATCACATTGCACCGAATTAGGTGTCTGTTCAGACAACACCATGAGGGAATTTGCGGTTTTGCGCTCCCGCAACCGCCGGTCAATTTGAATAGCCAGTGCCATAGTATCATTCAGACCTGCGGGAATGGGAAAACCCACCATAACATTCTTAATGGCTTCAGAAAGGCCATTTCTAAAATTAGCGGCCAGTGCACACTCGTTCCAATGTGTCAGCACGGACCATTTCCGAAATTTTTGGCAATACACTTCAGCCTCGTCCTGCCCCTGAGACATAGACAGCAAGGCCTTTTCTGCCTGAATCTCAAGATTGGGTTCCTCATAAAGTAAACCGAGCGCCAGAAAAAACGCATCAAGATCAGCCAATGCCGGATCTCCTGGCGCCAGCGAAAAAGCCCAATCCTGAGGGTCGCCCCGTAAGAACGAAATAACAATTTTTACTTGCTGAGCAGAATCTCCTGATGAACAGGGTCTCAGGGACAAAAACAATTTACAATTATTCACGAAATTCCTAAACTTAAACCTGTCTCCGGAAAACAGTTCAGGAATCGGTATTTTAGGTTCTGACCTAGGATTTCTGATAACATAGTCTTGTATGCCCTGCACACGAGTAGCCAGCTGGTCCACACTTGTAATTAAGGTCTGGACATTCATGTCTGCAGCAAGCATAGCCACTCTGAGGTAAAGGGGAAGGAGAAAGAAAAAAAAAAAACTCAGAATCTTCTTTCTTATAATCCCTCTTCTGCAATGCATTAAACATTTAATACTGGCCTGGCAAACTGTTATGACCCCAATGGCGAGGGTCTCAGAGGAACGTAGAAGTCTGCAGAATACAAAAATCCAGCTCATAGGGCAGTGGTAACTGGGTTGACCATATATCTACTCCTAACGCCAACACTAGAAGTAGCCGGGGATCATTCCTACGTTGATTCTAGATGACACGCGCCAGCCGGAGAATCTAGCTACCCCTAGTAGAGGAAAACAAAGACCTTTCTTGCCTCCAGAGAAGGGGACCCCAAAGCTGGATAGAAGCCCCCCACAAATAATGACGGTGAGGTAAGAGGAAATGACAAACACAGAAATGAACCAGGTTTAGCACAGAGAGGCCCGCTTACTGATAGCAGAATAAAGAAAGGTAACTTATATGGTCAACAAAAACCCTATCAAAATCCACACTGGAAATTCAAGAACCCCCGAACCGTCTAACGGTCCGGGGGGAGAACACCAGTCCCCTAGAGCTTCCAGCAAAGGTCAGGATATAGATTTGGAACAAGCTGGACAAAAATACAAAACCAAAACAAATAGCAAAAAGCAAAAGGCAGACTTAGCTGATATAACTGGAACCAGGATCAGTAGACAAGAGCACAGCAGACTAGCTCTGATAACTACGTTGCCAGGCATTGAACTGAAGGTCCAGGGAGCTTATATAGCAACACCCCTAACTAATGACCCAGGTGCGGATAAAAGGAATGACAGAAAAACCAGAGTCAAAAAACTAGTAACCACTAGAGGGAGCAAAAAGCAAATTCACAACACATGGGGTTCCGGATGAGATCATCTCTGACCGTGGAGTGCAGTTCACTTCAAGATTCTGGAAGGGGTTTTGCTCTGCACTCAATATTAATGTCTGTCTCTCTTCCGCTTACCATCCCCAGACAAATGGTCAGACTGAGCGTACCAACCAGACGCTGGAACAATATCTAAGATGCTATGTCAGCCATCTCCAGGATGATTGGTTGGAGTTGCGGCCGTTAGCCGAATTTTCATATAACAATTCTCAGAGCGCTTCCACTAAATTTACACCTTTCTTTGCCAATCTGGGTTATCATCTGTGTATCTTACCTAGGTCTCCAATTAATTCTCCGGTTCCGGCAGTGGAGGAAAGGCTGACTGTGATGAGGCAAAATCTGGAGGTTCTGAAGGAATCCCTGACCACAGCTCAAGAACGTTATAAGAGATCGGCTGATAGATTCCGTAAACCTGCACCCATGTTCAAGGTAGGAGATTCCGTGTGGTTAGCAACTAAGAATCTGAAGTTAAACGTTCCTTCACAAAAACTTGGACAGAAATTCATTGGCCCTTTCAAGATCAACAGTATTGTGAGCTCTGTGGCCTGCCGGCTGAAGCTGCCTAGGACTATGAAGGTACATCCAGTTTTTCATGTATCTTTACTAAAGGCTGTATCTCCTAATACCTTCCAGGGACATGTTGTGCCACCTCCGAAGCCTGTGGTAATTGATGGGCAAGAACAATTTGTGGTGGAGGAAATTGTTGATTCCAGGATTCACAGGAATCGGCTCCAATGTCTGATAAGATGGCAGGGATATCCCCCTGAGGAAGACTCCTGGGAACCTGTGGAAAACATCAATGCCCAACGGAAGATTTCTCGTTTTCATCAGAGATTCCCTGAGAAACCAGGTCCAGGATCATCCTGAGGCCGCTTCTAAGGAGGGAGTAATGATCGGGGTGAGGAGTATTATAGTTTGTGGGCTGGTGGGGTTTTTGTGGCAGGGCTGATTTTTTGCCCCAGTCCGGCCCTCAACCCATTCCATACCCGCACTTCTGACTTGCGCCATACATGAACAGCACATGTTGTGAAGGGGTTAAGGTTTATGAAAAGAGATAAAATCCTGTGATTCAAATGTATTATCCCTCTATAAATGTGGAAAGCCAACATCTTGAATATAGAATCCAGTTTTGGGTTCTGCATTTAAAAAGAAAACGTTCAGAGGTTAGAGCCAGTTCCATGCGAACAACTATGTTATTACATGGGATAGAAGGCCTCTGCGATATAATAGGAGGTCTGAAAAGTTTGGCTTGTTTAGCTTAGAAAGAAATATGCCTCAGAGGAGATCTCATTTACTCACATGGTCAAAATTGTTGGTACCCCTCATTTAATGACAGTGTCAGGACTCTGAACATTTTTTATTACCTTTTGTGCATTACTGCCCTTTTCCAAGATGGCGTCTTTGGTCTCCTGTGCACTGTGTCTTCCTGCTATAAAACTCCACCCCAGCCTTCAGTCTGTGCTAGAGTATTCTGCCTCGCATCCAGCTCCTGACCTCTGGTGACTCCCTGGATAGCCACCTGCTCCTGTGAACCTGTGTGGTGATCCTGCTCCTCTGCTCTGAGTTCCTGCTGCATACACTAGTTTCCAGTAATCCTCCATCTGCTGCTCGTGTTTACTTCCATCTGCATTTGCTGGACATGTAAGCTGTTGCTGCTCTGCAAAAACCTGAGACAAGATCCAACTATAGATTATCAGAAAAAATTATTTGACATTCTGGATTCAGCTTTGGATGAGGGGGTTATTTCCAAAAAGATTTGGGAGGGACTGCGAGATGATTCACCAAGGGTTCCTACTCTATATTTACTGCCAAAGGTTCATAAGAACTTGGTAGAACCTCCAGGACGTCCCATTATTTCTGGGAATGGTAGTTTAATAGAACCCGTCTCCAAATTTTTGGATTATT
This sequence comes from Ranitomeya variabilis, assembly GCF_051348905.1. NCBI lineage: Eukaryota > Metazoa > Chordata > Amphibia > Anura > Dendrobatidae > Ranitomeya > Ranitomeya variabilis. The sequence goes on from NC_135238.1 coordinate 169,101,411, forward strand.
ATTTAAAGCCAATTGTCATGGAATTACCTTCTTATATTAAAGATAGTACTGAGGCACTACTACGTCTTGATGGTATACATGTTGATAGCGATATGTACATTATAACATGTGATGTTGAATCGTTATACACATCTATACCACATGAACATGGGATGTTCGCAATTAAGCGGTATTTATCTAACCGTCAATTGGACCCTGACCTGGTGAATTTTTTGATGAAGATATTGGAATATGCATTGTATCACAACTATTTTGTTTTTAAAGATCGTTTTTATAGGCAAAAGAGGGGCGTGGCAATGGGGGCTGCGTTTGCGCCATCATACGCAAACCTTTTTATGGGATTCTGGGAACAGGAATATATCCAGAATCAAGAATCAGTGATGACAGTACCTGTGTTATTATGGATGAGGTTCATTGATGACGCTTTATTTGTCTGGCAGGGGTCACGGACAGACTTGGAAAAATTTCTACAACATCTGAATCAAAATACTATGAACATCAAACTTACCTGGAGCATTGGACAGGATACAGCAAATTTCTTAGATTTGAAAATAAAGGTGGATGACCAAGGACAACTTCATACATCCATCTATCGAAAAGAAACAAGTGTTAATTCACTATTACATGCCAAGTCAGCGCATCCAGCCCACGTTATTCGTGCTATTCCAACGGGTCAATTTTTAAGGACAAGACGAGTTTGTGATCAGGATGACACTTTTGAAGAACAGGCTAAAGATCTTACGGAAAGATTTATAAAACGAGGTTATAAAAAAGAGGTTATTCACAGAGCTTACACTAGATCCAGAGAAGTAGATCGACAGTCTCTACTAGTAAATAAAAATAAAAACAAAAGTGTTGAATTTGATGGACATATTCGTTTTGTTACGAGCTATCATTCAAGATGGCGGGAAATGACAGATATAATTTCTAAATTTTGGCCTATCCTGTTACAAGATCCGAGTCTGTCTAGGATACTACCGGAGAAACCAATGATTGTCGCAAAACGTAGCAAAACTTTGCGCGAATCATTGGTTCGTAGTCATTACGTGCCTCCTATGTCACGTTTTATCTTTGATTCTAAGGGTCCAAAATGGGGATCATATAGTTGTGGTACGTGTAAAGCTTGTCAGTATGTAGTAAAAACAAATGTTTTCTATGATTCTGGTAATTTAACAGAATACAAAATTCTGCACTTTATAAATTGCCGGACATCAATGGTAATTTATCAGGCTACATGTCCATGTAATCGTATGTACGTAGGAATGACCACACGAGAACTACGTGTCAGAATTTTAGAACACATTAAGGATATTAAAGCTGCTGACAATATTGAAATTGAGGACAAGGAGAAATTCAATAAACTGAAATCGCTAGCTAGACACTTTCGTCGTTGTCATCCTCGGGAGTCCCATTTATTGAAAGTTAGAGGCATAGATCGAGTCCATTTGGGAAATAGGAGAGGGGATTATAGTCGCATCTTAGCACAAAAAGAGTGTAGGTGGATTACGCTCCTGCAATGCATGAATCCCAAGGGCCTGAATGAACAATGGGGTTTTTCTAGTTTTTTGTAGGTTTATCATCTCTCTTTTCTTTTCAGACTTATGTGTGTTGGTATCATTTTTGTACATGTGTTGTATGTGTGTGTGCATATGTTTATATACACATGTACACATATGTGTACATATGGGTGTCTGTGTACATACAATTAATGAGGTTTTGTTTGTTTGAGTGGTGGCTTGGGCTTATAATCAATTGAATTTGTAGATTTCACACTCATATATGGTTATATGTGAGTGTTGTGTTCCAATGTTGGGTTGATTAATATCTGGGCAATTCTTATAGGTATTAAGACAGGGTTGCACACATTTAAGGTGTTGGTAACAGTGTGGTAATTATGGTGTGAATGTGTTGGCATTGATGATAAACACTTTTTGGGCATTATTGTAGATGCATATTATAAGGTTTTTGATTATAGGTTTCACATTTGAATATTTCTTATATATTTGGTATTTTATGAGTATGTGTATTTGGTTATGTATGTTTAGTATGGTATATGGTACGTGTCTCAAGTGTGTAGGTGGTTGTGAATGCCATATTTATATACACATGGTGACAATTAGTGTTGGCATGGGTCTATGATATGGGCATTATGTGTTTTGTGGGTGGTATGATATGCATTGGTGTGTGTGTATTTTATATATGTGTGTGTCCATATGTATGGGTATGATATAGGTGTATGAATGGGTTCACACATATATATTATATTTATATAATTATGTTATCCATGTTATCATTTGAATTTAGTATTATGGCAATACATGAAATACATGTATACATATGGTGGTGTTTTGGTATGAGTGTATGGTATGGGGAATATATGTGATGGGGTGTGTTTATAGGTGTGTATGATAGGTTGTGTGTGTGCAGATGTATGGGTATGTATATACAGGCATTGGAATGGGTTCACATGTGTATTATATTTATATAATTATGTTATCTATGTCATTATCTTAATTTAATATTATAGTAATACCTAGGGTTATTATAAAATCATTTCTATATTATTATAAGTTATAAAAAAAAAAAAAAAAAAAAATGGTTGTGGGTAATTTATGTGCTTATATGCGAATGTATTGTTGCATTTTTATGATTTGTTTATATCCTTTAGAGTTTTACATATGTGAGCATCATTATAGTCATTTTAGAGATTGTGCTTGTGTATGAATGTTGTATATGTATCAATTGTGCGTGTTATGAATGCATACACATTCCAATATAGGAAGTTATTATTCATCTTTTGTTATTTATGATAGTAATTGTGCAGATACTGTGGTCATAGTTATTGGTAACGATTCGCATTGTTATTACATTTATTTCTATAAGATTTGGCATCTTATTTTTGGCTTTAATTGCCTGGCTTCTTTGCCCTTTTCCGAAATGGCTGCGGGGATGCTGAGCGCCGATGTGCGCGTGCGCCGCTTCCGTCCTGTGATCGGATTCCTGGGATCTGTGTTGCTAACGGTGTCTAGCGACGCCCTTGATGACGCACTTCCGGTTTCCGGTCATGGCGGCGGCGGCGACAGCATGCGATATTTCGGCGCCATATAACTATAGCATCTCCTAATTTAATATGATTTGCAGCTGATATTCTGCTATATAACAGCCCTCCTGCCCCACTCACATCACTCCCTGACGAAGCGGCGAGCGAAACGCGCGTTGGAGTGGTGTGTGCGGGGCAGTGGCAGTCCTGACTGGTTAGTACTACAGCACTTATTCTTGGCACTAGTCTCGGTATTTGGCAGCATTGTGGTATAGATATAATCACATTGTGGTGATGGATTTTTTTAAAGTTCACTTATTGATTGATTAAATTTGTTATATATTAGGTTCCAAATATTTATTTATTGTTTGCACTATTGCACCTTATTATAAATTGTATATTTGGTTACCATACACCAAGGTGGTTTGCTTTTTTATATATATGTGTATGTATATTGTTTGCACCATTGCACCTTATTATAAATTGTATATTTGGTTACCATACACCAAGGTGGTTTGCTTTTTTATATATATATGTGTGTATATTTTTGTGTGCATATGTGTGTATATATATATATATATATGTACTTTTCACATTATATTATTTTAGTTGATTTTTATCACATATTATTATTTTAATATAATTAATTTAATATAATTAAATGCTGCATAATTATTTTATGTGCTGATCGATTGGGACTTGCCCTGTCCTGCACACACGTGGGTTTATACAAATTATTTAATATTTAAAAATACGTGAAAAACCTCTATTTGAGGAGAGAAATTTATCTACATATATATTTTATGTATTTTTATATTGGTTTTATATTCTGTTTTAATTATTTTTTTAACAAATAAAGATTTCCATATATCTTGGTGATATTACTATTGTTGTTGTAATTGAATATAAATAAAATCATATTTTTAAAATAATTTTTTGGTCTGATGGAATTTTTTAAGGGTTTATTACCCAGGCCTCTCTGGTTGTGCTAAGATATTATTTGAACTCCCTTATAAGCATATCTATCTGTGTTTGGACTAAGACAAGGACTTATTCGTGTCAAGTATCCTCAAGAATAACCGTGCTTCATAGACTTTCTGCGTGTTTGCATTTTCCTCTGAAGTTCCCTATATACTGCTAAGCTGCGTTTAATATTTACACCAAGTGTTGTGGACTTGAGTTTCTCTCTGCACCTGTTTGAATCACCGTGTGATAATATAGACTTTACCACATATAAAACTGTGTCCTGTAGTTGTCTTGTTCCACACAAAGAGTCTCCTGAGTTATCCCCTATAATTATTACAGACAGAATAACTTGATTCTGACAAAAGTAATAAAACAAAAAATCTATGAAAATGAACAAATGAAAGTTAGACATTGCTTTTCAATTGTTTCCACAGAATTATAAAAAAAATAAAACTCATGAAATAGGCCTGGACAGAAATGATGGTACCCCTGAAAATAATGTAACAAAAGGGACATGTTAAATCAAGGTGTGCCCACTAACTAGCATTACAGGTATCTACAATCTTGGAATCAGTGAGTGGGCCTGTATATAGGGCTACAGATACTGTGCTGTTTGGTGACATGGTGTGTATCACACTCAACATGGACCAGAGGAAGCGAAGGAAAGAGTTGTCTCAGGAGATTAGAAAGAAAATTATAGACAAACATGTTAAAGGTAAAAGTTATAAGACCATCTCTAAGCAGCTTGATGTTCATGTAACTACAGTTGCACGTATTATTCAGAAATTTAAGATCCATGAGACAGTAGCCAACCTTCCTGGACATGGCCGCAGGAGGAAAATTAATGACAATCGAATCAAAGACAGAGACAGATAATACAAATGGTAACAAAAGAGTCCAGAAAAACTTCTAAACAGATTAAAGGTGAACTTCAAGCTCAAGGAACATTAGTGTCAGATCGCACCATCTGTCATTGTATGAGCCAAAGTGGACTTCATGGGAAAAGACCAAGGAGGACACCATTGTTGAAAAAAAAAAAAAAAAAAAGCCAGACTGGAATTTGTCAAACTACATGTTGACAAGCCACAAAGCTTCTGGGAGAATGTCCTATGGACAGATGAGACAAAAAATTGAACTTTCTGGCAAGGCACATTATTATTATATTATTATTATTATTATTATTACTATTATTTATATAGCACCATTGATTCCATGGTGCTGTACATGAGAATGGATTACATACAAGTTACAGATATCACTTACAGTAAACAAACTAACAATGACAGACTGATATAGAGGGGCGATGACCCTGCCCTTGCGGGCTTACATTCTACAGGATTATGGGGAAGGAGACAGTAGGTTGAGGGTTACAGTGTTCACAGACAGAAAAATGAAGCTTATCAAGAAAAGAACACTGCCCCTACTGTGAAACATGGAGGAGGATCTGTTATGTTCTGGGGCTGCTTTGCTGCATCTGGCACAGGGTGTCTAGAATCTGTGCAGGGTACAATGAAATCTCAAGACTATCAAGGGATTCTAGAGAGAAATGTGCTGCCCAGTGTCAGAAAGCTTGGTCTCAGTCGCAGGTCATGTGACTTGCAACAGGATAATGACCCAAAACACAACACTAAAAATACCCACAAATGGCAAAGAGGAAAACATTGGACTATTCTGAAGTGGCCTTCTATGAGCCCTGACCTAAATCCTATTGAACATCTTTGAAAAGAGCTGAAACATACCTTCTGGAAAAGGCAACCTTCAAACATGAGACAACTGGAGCAGTTTGCTCTTGAGGAGTGGGCCAAAATGCCTGTCGAGAGGTGCAGAAGTCTCATTGACAGTTACAGGAATCGTTTGATTGCAGTGATTGCCACAAAAGGTTGTGCAACAAAATATTGAGTTAAGGGTACCATCATTTCTGTCCAGGCCTGTTTCATGAGTTGTTTTTTTTTATTCTATGGAAGCATGGTTGAAAAGCAATGTCTGACTTTCATTTGTTCATTTTCATAGATTTTTTTTTATTTATTATTACTTTTGTCAGATTCAAGTTATTTCTGTGACCATTGTGGGTTTTTCTGTCATTAAAACGGAGGAAGAGTACCAACAATTTTGACCACATGTGTACTGTATATGTATAAATACTTGTGTGGTCAATACACGGGACTGGAACATGATTTATTCCTTACATACTCTACAAAGAGATGCCACACCTTATAAAGAATAAAATAAATATTTTATTAATTTGCTTAAAAACATATCAGAATATATTTTTTTTCCAGAAAAATAGTGGGCACAGAAAAAGCTGATACGAGGAGATCAGGGTGTGTTGGTTCTAACATAATGAAAAGAAATCTATTTAAAAAAATACAGTAGGTACAAAAGTATATCTGTTACATGGGAAAAAATACAGTAGGTACAAAACTTATGTATATCTGTTACATGGGAAAAAATACAGTAGATACAAAACTTATGTACATCTGTTACATGGGAAATATTATTATATTATATACTGTACATCAAAAGTGTAGGGGCATAAATATTCTCATGCTAAGTAATACACATTAAAATGTAATAACTACATAGGAATATTACAAAACCTTACTTATATATAAGAAAAATCATGTAGGTAAGTGCAAGTGCATAAAAACTCCCATGCACAGATAAAATGGTGCTATCAAACAGTGTTATGTCATATCCAATATAAAGAAGTCAATAAGCGAAACGCGCGTCGAGGTGTAAGTAACCGGAGATTCTTTTGGGTAATTAATTATCTATCTACCATCTTATATTATTATATTCAACATCTTTATATTGGAAATCCATAACTACATTCCTACATGACAAACAACTCCATATAACAATCCATGTTAATACAAAATGTTTTTGGTGCTCAACTGCACCTGCATCCATTTATGTATCTTTAATATTAGTAATAGTGAAGATTGCTCATGGAAAAGAATAGCATAATCAACATAAAGATATATAGCTAGAATAATATTAAAATTTGCCCATAATGCGAACATGTATTGGGAGTCTGATAAGGATTCATTGTCATAGAAATATATTTAGAGAGGAAGAAAGTAAAGATCAGATGTCCAAAGTATTATTCAAAAATTATAAAAAATGTTATTAGATGATATAGTATACAGGTAGGAGAAACAGAAAATATACATGCAGAACAATTATGCATGGGGCGCACAGGGTGGGCGCTATTGCATATATTTATTGACAAATAACTTTAAGAAGGTACTATGTACTAGTAATATTTATTATGCATATCACAGCAAAGTGGCGGGGTGTCAGAAGTCCAGTACAGAAGATTAAAATGGCACATTACCTAAATAAAACACCAGTGTGTGCAGGGTCTCCAAAATACTTGTGCGTCTGCTTCTGACGAAGAGGCCCCTGATGAAGGCTGGTCCGAAACGCACGTCGGGGAGGACAAACAGGTATCTTGAAGCTCTGCGCACACTGGCATTTATCTAGGTAATGTGCCATTTAATCTTGACTGCCCATGTCCAAATCGACTTCTGACACCACACCACTTGGCTGTGATAGAAGGGTGTGTGCATAATATATATTACTAGTACATAGTACCATCTTAAAGTTATTTGTCAATAAATATATGCAATAGCTCCCACCCTGTGCGCCCCATGCGCAATTGCTCTACATGTATGCATGTTTCCCGTTAACCCCGAATATACACTATATCATCCAATAAAATTTGCTATAATTTTTTAATAATACTTTGGACTTCTGATCATTACTTTATTCCCCTATAAACGTTAGTAATAGGCAGCCTGTGAATTTGTAGCGACTAAAAAAAGATATCAAAGTATATCCTACACTTTACAGGAACAGTGCCTGAAATCAGTGTCTGTGTTTCACGTTGACCAATGTGGGACGACCCCTTTACTTGAAAGTAGACTAAGAAGAAAGTAGATTTCAAGGAAATGAGTGTTCTTTTTTTCTTTAATACTGTGATTAAAATTCAAAATTTGGGGTGCCAACTAGAGTGAATCCGAGAACTATAGAAGTGTGCCAAAAGTTACATAGACAAACCACAATACTTCTGATAAAATGTTCTACGGACAGATGAAGCCGAGCTAGAGCTCTTTGACAAAGCACGTCAGTGTTGTTTATAGATGAGTCTGACAAAATGACATTCATTTCAGAATGATTGTAGAAGCCCAATATTAAAACGAGCATTTTATGATTCTAACTGGTAAATGCTGAATTTAATGTTAGGCAGGGGATCTTTCACAAAGGTATTCTGAAATGTCTTTTCGAAGTACGTACACTAATCTTATCAGGTCCAATAGATCTATTTTATAATGTATGCCATTTACATACCTCCCAACTTTTGAAGAAGGCAAAGGGGGACAAAGGTTGCGGCGTGCGCATCGCGCCTTGGCAAATTTTAGGCCACGCTCTGATCACACCCATATCACAACTAGTCACACCCATATCCACGCCCCCACCACACCCATTTAGCACTGCTGATCACATGGTTTCATAAACAAAAATTATGAACAGAAAAAAAATGGCCATACTGTATAATGGCCACACATGATGCTTAATACTGTATAATGGCCCCACATGATGCTCCATACTGTATAATAGCCCCACATGATGCTCCATAGTGTATAATGGCCCCGCATGATGCTCCATACTGTATAATGGCCACACAGTGCTCCATACTGTATAATGGCGCCACATGATGATGAATACAGTATAATGGCCCCACATGATGCGGCATACTGTATAATGGCCTCACATGATGCTCCATACAGTATAATGTATGATATACTTGGCACACTCTCGTGGGTCTGATGCAATAAAGTGTTTATTATGATACATACAGTATGTATCACAATGTTCACACCACAAACGTTTCGGTCATAGGACCTTCATCAGTGTGCTCTAGAAAAGGTGAACTAAGGGTATACAGCACAGACCCTTAGGGAGAGTAATATGCATCAAAATATTATGGAGCCAGCGGGGGAACTTGAAAAAGAGGGCTATGACCAGCCGATCAATACCATTGGTAGGACTGCACAGGAGGAGACAGATGCGGTATCCGCTACCCTAAGGGTCTGTGCTGTACACCCTTAGTTCACCTCTTGTAGAGCACACTGATGAAGGTCCTATGACTGAAACGTTTGTGGTGTGAACATTGTGAATACTGTATGTATCATAATAAACACTTTATTGCATCAGACCCACGAGAATGTGCCAAGTATATCCTACATTGTACCTTAAGGTCTGGGCACCTACTTCTCTGGCACCTCCAACCTTTTTGGGCTGTGCTTACCATCTTCCATACCATACAGTATAATGGGCCCACGTGATGCTGCATACTGTATAATGGGCTCACATGATGCTTCGTATGGTATAATGGCACCACATGATGCTGCGTACAGTATAATGGCCCCACATGATGCTGCATACTGTATAATGGCCTAATATGATGCTCCATACAGTATAATAAGCCCACATGATGCTCCATACTGTACAATGGCCACATGATGCTTCGTGCAGTATTATGACCCACATGATGCTGCGTACTGTATAATGGCCCCACATGATGCTGCAGATTGTATAATGGCCCCACATGATGCTGCGTACAGAATAATGGCCCTACATGATGCTGCATACAGTATAATGGCCCCACATGATGCTGCGTACTGTATAATGGCCTCACATGATGCTCCATACAGTATAATGGGCCCACATGATGCTCCATACTGTATAATGGCCACATGATGCTTCATACAGTATAATGTCCCACATGATGCTGCATACTGTATAATGGCCCCATATGATGCTGCGTACTGTATAATGGCCCTACATGATGCTGCATATAGTATAATGGCCCTCATGATGCTGCATATAGTATAATGGCCCTCATGATGCTGCATACAGTATAATGGCCCCACATGATGCTGCATACAGTATAATGGCCCCACGTGACGCTGCATACAGTATAATGGCCCCACGTGATGCTGCCTACAGTATAATTGTCCCACGTAATGCTGCATACAGTATAATGGCCCCATGATGCTGCATACAGTTTAATGGCCCCACATGATGCTCCATACTGTATAATGGCCACACATGATGCTCCATACAGTATAATGGCCCTACATGATGCTGTTTACAGTATAATGGCCCCACATGATGCTTGGTACAGTATAACAGCCCCACATGATGCTGTGTACAGTATAATGGCCACACATAGTTACCTCACCCCCATCTTTGCCCTCACACCCCATCATTGCCTTCTCCCCACCCACATCATTGCCTTCTCCATCACCACACATACAAATACACACACCTACACACACACACACCTCTCACCACGCACCATGCTCCCTCGCAGCAGCCACCAGCTTCGCTGCAGCTGCAGCTCCGGTACACCACTGATAAAGTCCTCTCCATGTCTCCTGTGCCAGTCAATGTCAGAGCGAGGAGTAATATCTGCTCCGATCTGACACAGCTAGCGATTGCGCTAGCAGTTTAAAGCGGTGGTACATTTGGTCTGAGACGATGTGGGAAAAGTAAGATCCCGGCCATGACAGCAGGATAGAGTCTCATAATCGGGACTGTCCAGCTGGAACCGGGATGGTTGGGAGTTATGCATTACCATTGTGCAATCTGGTGACAGATCCACTTTTTGTCAGAAATACATCAGCAGAAAACAAAGTTTGGAAAATTGGGGGACAATAGGGAGTGTCAAGAATAGCAACACCACCCTAAAATGGCAAAATACATAAATTCATGTAATATTTTCGTTAAAAGTATAGAAAAAAAGGCATCCCATTAAAGAAATGTTCACGTTTCCCCTCCATTACTTGAGAGAGGCACCTGCTAATACTGGAACATGAAAGGACTCAAGTTTTCACAGTTGGTTTATCCACTTATGAGGTGGAACTGTATTTCAGAGTCAGATAGATGTAAAACGGCTTATGCCACAATCGGGAGATAATGAGCCTATCCTCAGCTTCTTTGCTGATCCTTCCAAACACAATGATAACAAACTGCAGCGTCTTTCCTTAGATAAGTGCTTGCCCTATTTCTACCTAAAATGTCAAATAAGAAAAGAACTAAACCACAGACACAACTGTTCCATCAGTCAACTGAAAGAGGAACAGACTCCAGATCTTATCTGTGAGTGAGGTTATAATATCAGCCATTGTCCTTCTCACCTCCTAAGCTACTGTCCCAATCGCTTCACATCTGAACCTCATCCGACATGCACAAAAGCTGATTTAGAGCATAAGAATTAAAAATAAAATAAACTAGACTGAGGTTCCCAGCTTATCAGGAACATACATCTTTCACTTCTGAGGAGACGATATCTGGAGCATCAGATGTAGGGGAATATGTGTCATGAGCTGACTCATGAGCAAGCACATCTTGAAGAGATATTATGGAAACTCAAAATTCTGTTGAGATAACAGAAAAATAACTTTTATGTCTAATGTTATCAAGGCAAATACATTTTTGATCATTTATCAAGAAATATGAGAATTAAAGGGGTTGCTCCTTGTCAGATAATTTCTGCCCTGGCCACAGTTAATTAAACCTAACAAATTGAACTGTACTCACCTTTCCTGGGTCCACCGGGGAGTCTCTGCCGATGCACCAGATGTCTGCAATTGGCTGCGGAGCTTATGGCACGTCAACACCTCAGCAGCAAATCAGTGAGGTCAGTGTCTTTGCCCATGTTGATGGAACACCCCCTTCTATCATTGTGTACTGTGCTGTTGACTGGATATTAGTGTCATAGCTATTGCCAAGCACTAGATAGTGGCCCCGGGAAAGGTTAGTCCAGCGCTGTTTGCTATGTTTTAACAAACTGCAGTAAGCGTAGAAATTGTCTTAAAAGGGACAACCTCTTTTACCCCTTCTTCACGACATATGACGTACATTTACGTTATATAGCATGTCCCTGCATTTGATGCGGGCTTGCAAGCCATAGTGTGTTATAGCTGAAAACATCTGAATGGTGAAAGCCATAGCTGAGAAAGCAAAAGAAAATGACGAAGAATGAAAAAAACTAGCATAAAAATGAAGAAAAATCAATAATCATTTAGGCTCTAAAATAAATGTCCACATTTTTAGCTTGATGATTAAGGGCTAGATTAATAAATTGTGCATATTGCAGATTAACCACTATGATAAATCTGATGTATTTTAACAATGTCTGGTCTAAGGTCAACCTTAGACAGCCATTTTTCACAGGCTATGTATGGACTACAGTGCCTGGACTGACCATGGGACTCATGACCCAAACTTACAGCCTCATAGATGCAAATGAGGCAGTTCATTCAGGTAGTGACCGAGACCTGCAGTCAGTTTGAGGATTGTGGTCCATAAACAAACCATAAATTACGCCGGTCTGATCACAGACAAAAGGTGCATTTACATTGACCGATGATCATGAAAAAGCATTCCTTTGAACAGAAAGGTCTTTCAGTGCAGCAAGGCGAATTTAAAAGCAAAAAAGTTCTTTACTGTTGGGAACTACATTAAAATAATAGCATAGGCATAGAAAAATATTTGATGCGTTTCAAGTCTAGTGGAATCTTAATTATAAATTACGAGTCAGCTAGACTCGAAACGCTTAAGTATTTTTCTAGGACCATGCTACTGAAGTCACAATATAGACATTAGCTTTCGTGGATTGAAAAACCTTTCTCATCACTTTGAATAAAGCTGCTTGATATCTCACAAGCCTTATCCATGCACGGTGGAGTGGATTGCCCAGGAACCAGATAGTACCACATACAGCTCCCCCCATCCAATATATGTATCCACAAACTTTCTTACATTTCTATTAACACTCATTTCCTATTAATGAACCACTGTAATAAGACTGCAAAATATCTGATGAATGAGCAACATGCTCATTTGTTGGGTGAAATTATTATTAAGCTTGCTTAAAGGGAATCTGTCATGTGAAAAAAACATTAATAACCTCCCGATATGGGGTTAATCTGCAGATCAATAGAAGTCTTAACCTGCCCAGTGTCGGCACTGCCACCCCCGCTGCCAGGAGGAAATGAAATTTATTCCTCCCTGTAGTGTTTTGGTTTAAGATATAGGAGAGGTGCCAGTGTTGGTTCAGTCACCGCTCAATGTATAGAGAGCCGCGGCTGTAACCGCACACCGGCACTAACTGATAACTGGCCCTAATGCTGAGCTGTGGTCAGTGCCAGTCAGAGCCAGGGGAGCGGTTACAGCCGCCGCTCTCTATACACAGAGCGGAGACTGAACTTACGCCGGTGCTACCCCCCGTAATTGAATGCTGAACACTGCCGGGGGTATAATGTTCATTTCCTTTTGTCAGTGGGAGTCTAAGTGCCAGCACCGAGCAGATTCAGAACACTATTAAACTGCAGATTAAAGGGAACCTGTCACCCCCAAAATCGAAGGTGAGATAAGTCCACCAGCATCAGGGGCTTATCTACAGCATTCTGTAATGCTGTAGATAAGCCCCCGATGTAACCTGAAAGATGAGGAAAAGAGGTTAGATTGTACTCACCTGGGGGGGGTCCAGTCCGATGGACGTCGCGGTACGGTGCCTCCTATCTTCATAAGATGACGTCCTCTTCTTGTATTCACGCGGCGGCTCCGGCGCAGGCATACTTTGTCCTCCCTGTTGAGGGCAGAGCAAAGTACTGCAGTGCGCAGGCGCTGGGCCTCTCTGACCTTTACCGGCGCCTGTGCACTGCAGTACTTTGCTCTGCCCTCAACAGGACAAAGTACGCCTGCGCCGGAACCGGAGCGTGAATACAAGAAGAGGACGTCATCATAAGAAGATGGGAGGCCCTGGACCGGACCGTGACGCTCATCAGACCGGACCGCAGCGGGAACGCCCCTGGGAGAGTATAATCTAACCTCTTTTTCTCATCTTTCAGGATACATCGGGGGCTTATCTACAGCATTACAGAATGATGTAGATAAGCTCCTGATGCCGGTGGGCTTAGCTCTTCTTCCATTTTGGGGGTGACAGGTTCCCTTTAACTGTATATCAGCAGGTTGATAGAGTTCTTTCACGTGAAAGGCTCCCTTTAAGAATGATCATTCTCAGCAGCACATTATCCTGTGTAAACAGAATGTGCTGCTGAGAATGACAACGTTCTGTGCACATGGGAGGTGCTGTAGGCCATTCTAAAATGGCTAATACACAACTGCAGATTGGCTCGTATATTGGTGGTTGTAAATGCACCCTAAATTTTCAATAACAGTGTTCACACTCATCTGTGTTTAAAACAGCCAAGTGAAATCTAATATATAAAGCTGAATATGTGTATGTCCGGGATTGGCATCTGAACCGTCGCAGCTACAGCCACAAAATTTTGCACAGTCACACGTCTGGACCCCGAGAGCGTCATAGGCTATGTTGTGAGGTGAAATTTTAACCCCGCGCTTTCCAATTCACCAAACAATTTTGCCCCTATCTACATAATGGGGAAAAAATGAAAGGAAAAGTGTTGGAGGCAAATTAACAGCTGCCAGATGTGAACAAGGGGGACTTAAAGAATGAGAGCGATGGCGCCAAAGAGTATATACTGTACAGTTGCTAAGGTGGGGCCCCGACATGGGATAATCACCACACCACCACGGGGATATGAACACACACACAAAATGCGCCACATACTACCACGTGCTCGAACACATATACCACCCTCAGCGCACATTTCACCACACATACACCAACCTCGCCACATAAAAGTCGAAACACAAAAGTCGCCGCTCAAAACTCGCCACGCGCAAAACTCTCCACATGCAAAACTCGCCACACGTGCAAAACTCACCTCATGGAAAACTCGCCACACGCAAAACTTGCACACGTGGAAAAATTGCCACATGCACAAAAGTTGCAACACATGCAAAAGTTGCCTCACACAAAACTTGCACATACTCAAAAGGCACCACACATAAAACAAGCCACGCGCAAAACTCGCCATGCACAAAACTTGCTGCACACAACTTGCTACACTAACCTGTCACATGCAACTCGACACACACAAAAAGTTGCTACATGCATGTCACCACACAAAACTCATCTCACAAAAGTCGCTACATGCATGTCGCCACACGCAACTCAACACACACAACTTGACACACGAAACTCGCCCTAAAACACACACAAGTCTGGTATTATCCTTCAAAAATAAAAATCTGATTAATAAGCAGACAAACTACAAGAGCAACAAATGTACCATATAGGAATCCGGCAGCTGTCAGTCACATGACCTGTCTATTATGTGTATGTGTGAGCTAATATATACTGCCAGGGGGTGGGCTTACTGTTGGCTGGGGATTTATCAGGCTGCCAATTTAGCTTACAAATACTGAGGTAAAAATACTGACCAAATAACATGTGAACGAGGTCTAATACAGGAGGAGATGACATACAGATATATACTATATACAGGAGGAGATGACACACAGATATATACTATATACAGGAGAGATGACACACAGGTATATACTATATAGAGGAGGAGATGACATACAGGTGTCGGGGTCGTAACGACAAATACATCCTTCCTTCACCAGTCATTCCAAATTAAACTATAAGCATGTGGTACCGGGTAAGAATGAGTCAGACAGGTAGCTGGTTCAATCTCAGTGCATGCTCGTGGATCCACACACATGTGTGTAACGGTCACAGCAACAACTGGCTTTATTCTAAAATACACAATACTATATTGAGTGTTAGGGGAAGGCGTGCATTAGGCGGGGTTTGAACAGTATACGTCCAGTGCTCAGTCCTTCTGATTCGTCAGACGTCTCCTGGTGGATTCCTCCTCTTCTTTACTTCTCTAAGTTTCGTTTCCAAAGAAATTAATCTTAACCCTTCGGTCACTAAACTGAAACGAAACTGAACACTGGCGGCCATCTTTAAATACAGTTACATTTGCATTAGCAAGGAATTAGGAAAAACTTATTGTTTCACAGTATAAGAGTATAAAAGTACAAAAAATATATAAGGAAATATATTTTCACCTTGACAATGGTACATACTACATACAGGAGGAGATGACATACAGGTATATACTATATACAGGAGCAGATTACCTACAGGTATATAGTATATACAGGAGGAGATGACATACAGGTATATGCTATGTATAGGAGGAGATGACATACAGGTATATACTATATACAGGAGGAGATGACACACAGATATATACTATATATAGGTGAGATGACACACAGGTATATACTATATACAGGAGGAGATTACATACAGGTATATACTATATATAGGAGGAGATGACATACAGGTATATACTATATACAGGAGAGATGACACACAGCAGGTATATACTATATACAGGGGAGATGACATACAGGTATATACTATATACAGGAGCAGATTACCTACAGGTATATAGTATATACAGGAGGAGATGACATACAGGTATATGCTATGTATAGGAGGAGATGACATACAGGTATATACTATATACAGGAGGAGATGACACACAGATATATACTATATATAGGTGAGATGACACACAGGTATATACTATATACAGGAGGAGATTACATACAGGTATATACTATATATAGGAGGAGATGACATACAGGTATATACTATATACAGGGGAGATGACACACAGCAGGTATATACTATATACAGGGGAGATGACATACAGGTATATACTATATACAGGAGATGACATACAGGTGTATACTATATATAAGGGAGATGACAAACATGTATATACTGAGGTGAAAATGAGAGGTGTGAGGTGAAAATGAAAAGGTGTGAGTGCAAAATGAGAGGAGTGAGGGAAAATAGTGGAGTGATCGGAAAATGACAGATGTGAGGTCGAAATGACAAGTGTTAGGGGGGAATGAGAGGAGTGAGGGGGAAAATAAGAGGAGTAAGGGGGAAAATGAGAGGTGTGAGGGGGAAAATGAGAGATGTGAGGGGGAAAATGAAAGATGTGATGAGGAAAATGAGAGGCGTGATGGGAAAATAAGAGAAGTGAGGTGCTATAACTAACCACAGATATTTACTATGCCCAGGCAACGCCAGGCTCTTCAGCTAGTCAGATATAAAAATCGGATTGCCTGGTGGTGACTAATGATCTTCAATGATTGTGTTCATGTGCAATTTTTTTCTCAGCTTGGATCGGACTGAGAAAATAAATCAGAGCATGGTGCGAGCGGACGTGTATAGTCAGACAAGACTCGCCAATGCAAGTAAATAAGTGCGAGAAAAAAAATTGCACAAGCACACGGACCATGCGTGTGTCGTCCGATTTTTACACACCATCTTATAGGAAACTCCATTTTCATCAGCCAAGTACAGTAAATTCACAGCATGAACCGTCAAAATAGAATAGATATACTATAGCTATTTAGGGGCATGTAAAAGTTTGGGCACCCCAGTCACAATTACTGTTATTGTGAATAGTTAAGCAAAATGAAATGATCTCTAAAAGGCCTAACGTTAAAGATGACACGTTAAGCAAAAGCAAAATATATTTTCATCTTTTACATTTTGAAAATTACAACAAGGAAAATAAGCAAATGCAAAAGTTTGGGCACTCTGCATGGTTAGTACCTTGCAGCACCCCCTTTTGCAAGTATCACAAATGCTTTTTGTAGCCAGACAAGAGTCTTTTGTTTCTTGTTTGAGAGATTTTCATCCATTCTTCCTTGGGAAATTCTTCCAATTCAGTGAGATTCCTGGGTTGTCTTGCATGCACTGCTATTTTGAGGTCTAGTAGCCACAGATTTTCAATGATGTTCAGATCAGGGGACTTTGAGTAGCATTGTAAAACCTTCTGCTTGCCCCTTGTGACATAGTCCACTGTGGATTTTCATGTGTGTTTAGGATCAATATCCATTTGTAGAAGACATCCTCTTTTCAACTTCAGCTATTTTATAGATGATGTTCTGTTTGCATCAAGAATTTGTTGAAATTTCATCAAATCCATTCTTCCCTCTACTAGTGAAATATTCCCCCCTGCTATTGGCTGCAACACAACCCCAATGCATCATTGATCCACTCTCATGCTTAATGGTTGGCGAGATGTTCTTTTCCAGAAATTCTGTGCCCTATTTTTCCTCCATACATACCTTTGATCATTGAAGACACAAAAGAGCACAGTAAAACCAAAAACACTCCGTTGCAAAAATATCACAGTAATCAGCAAGTGCTAGTAAAAAGATGTAAAAAACAGGGTATTTGGTTGATACGTTTTTTGCAAAAAAATCAGTTAGGACTGCTCTATATGGGTATACCTTGACGTTTGGTGGAGCAGATTAGTATACATTTTTTGCAAAAAACGTATCAACCAAATACCCTGTTTTTTACATCTTTTTACTAGCACTTGTTTATTACTGTAATTTTTTTGCAACCGAGTGTTTTTTTGTTTTACTGTGCTCTTTTGTGTCTTCAAGTCTCTTGGTGGTGTGTGAACATGTTCCTACTGACTTGTTCACTGTGCAAGTAGCCCATGTGTTTCTGTTTCCATACCTTTGATCATTATGGCCAAAGAGTTCTATTTTAACCTCATCGGTCGACAGGACTTGTTTTGAAAATGCATCAGGCTTGTTTAGATGTTCTTTTGCATACTTCTGATGGTGAATTTTATGGTGAGGATGCAGGAGAGGTTTTCTCCTGATGACTCTTCCGTGAAGGCCATGTTTGTGCAAGTGTCTCTGAACAGTAGAACTATGTACCACAACTTCAGAGTCTATTAAATCTTTCTGAAAGTCTTTTGCAGTAAAGTTGGGGGTTCTGCTTTGCCTCTTTAGCAATTCTATAAGCAGCTCAATCTGAAATTTAGCTTGGTCTTCCAGGCCTTACCTTGACCTCCACCGTTCTTGATAACTGCCATTTCTGAATTACATTTTGAACTGAGGAAAGGGCAGCTTGAAAACGCTTTGCTATCTTCTTAATCACTTCTCCTGCTTTGTGGGCCTCCACCATTTTCATTTTCAGAGTGCTAGGCAGCTGCTTAGAAGAACACATGTATTTTTTTGGCACAAGAATAAAGGAGGCTGTGTTTTCATAAAGTTGGAGAATTTGCATCACCTGGCCTCTCCTAATGATGATACTGAACAAGCCATAACCCCAACAGGCTAATTAAGGTCTGAAACCTTGGTAAAGTTTTGTAATTTTTAAAATATAAAAATAGACATTTTAAAATACAAAGGAAATATGTCATCTTTTACTTTGGGTCTTTTAGTGATCATTTCATCTTCAGCTTGCTTAACAGTTTGCAATAACAGTAATTTTGACCAGGGGTACCTACAATTTTACATGCCACTGTAAACATAGAATACATAGAAATAAATAATTGATATAATTAGTGCAGTGCATGTGTAGCTTACTGTACAGGCATTTAGCTAAAAAATAAATAAAAGAAAAAAATGGCGTGCAGCCCCCTCATTTTTCTTAACCAGCTGAGGGAAAGTAGAGCACTGGGGGCTGGTGTTATTATTCTGGGAAGGGTTCACTATTCTCACTATTCATGGATCTTCCCAGCTTATTAATAACAGCTCAAAGCTGTCTGAGTAGCTATTACTGGTTATTAGAAAGGATGTACCCCCCCAAAAAAATGACGTGGGGTCGCCTCTAATTTTAATAACCTGTAAAGGCTAAACAGACATATGCGGGCTGTTAATAATAGACTGGGTAGGAGCCATGGATATTAGCCCCCTTCCAGACTAATAACATCAGCCCTCAGCCGCCGCAGAAATGGCACATCTTTTATATAAGCCAGTTCTGGGTCTTAATGGTTTTGAGGTTGATGTCAGCTGTTTTATATTCGCTTACATCAAGCCCAGAGGTTAGTAATGGAGAGGCGACAATAAGACATGTTCATTACTAATCCCGTAAGTTTAGGTAAAAAAAAACACACACAGAACAAAGTTATTTATTTGGACAAAACACCCCCTGACCCTCTTTTACCCATTTATTAAGATACAAAAAAATAAAAAAACAAAGTAGTTCTCACCTGTCTGCAGATAATCCATATAGATGATACCCCACGACGATCCAAAGTGCTGTTACATCCAGATGGTATGTTGAGAGGTTGCAGGAGTATGCGACTGCTCAGCATTCCAGCTGGAACTCACTGACAGTAGTGTGAAGAGCCTGCAGTGACGAGCAGTGACGTCAATAAGGTGACCAGAGTTCGTCATCAATGAACTGCGGTAACCCTACTGACGTCACTGCTAGTAGAATGAGAAAATTCTAGGAATTTTGGGAACTGTTTTCACAACAAACATTTTGTTGTAGAAATCACTTGGCATTACGATTCTACTCATGAGTGCGATACCGAACTAGTCCAGTTTTTTAAAATAATTTTAGTGGTGGAATAAAAATCAAAAATGTTTCTTGATTGCGTCATCATTTTCTGAGACCCCTGACATTTTTTCAGTCAATGGAGATGTTTGAGGGCTTATTTTTTGCCAAGTGAGATGATTTTTTTATTGAAACCACTTTGAGATATACATTACATACATACATATACAAGACATTTTGACTGCTTCCTAAAGGCATTTTTTTTTAGTGAATAAAAACGTGCAATTTTAGAATTTTTATCTCTTTGAAGTGTTTACCAATTGTATTAGTTACTTTTATATTTTTATAGATCAGACTAGTTAATGGGGGTAATGGGGCGTGATTTAAAGTTTTATTTTGTTTTTAAACTTTTTTTTTTTCCTGTGTTTGTTAGTTTTCTTATGGTGCTTGAACCTGCGATTGTCTGATCACTTTTTCTAAATACAGCAATACTGTGGCTGGGTTTCAACAGAGCTCTGCGATGGCAGGCATTGGGGTTTCCAACAGACCTTCAGCTATCATAGCAACCAATTAGCACCATGTGGCGGATGGAATAACGCAACCTCATGCAGACACCCTGTTAAAGCCATTTTCACTTACAGCGGCATTTAATAGGTTAACAGTCACGGTCAGAGCTCTAGTTTCAGCAGTTAGATTTAGCTCTGGCTTTGACACGCAGCTAGCTACTATCTGTGGGGTATGGTGTGGACTCGTTCCCAAGTTACACCATGCATGTACTGTGGATGTCAGAAAGGGGTCAAATATGCCCCACAGTCTTTTTTCATTTTAAAGAAAAGTAAAATATAAAGAAAAGTTGTTTTTTTCAAAACAGCATGCTTGATAGTTCGTGATTCGTGAACCCTTCAGAATTTTCCATATTTTTGCATAAATTTCATCTAAAACTACTCTATTATCCAACTTTTCACACAAGTTCTAACTGTTGATAAACAGAAACCAATAAAACAAATGACTCAAAAATATATTAGACTTTGTCATTTTTTTAAATAAGAACGATGATCCAGTATCTTAGGACTTTGTGGAAGAAGTATCTGAACTTTTAGTGTTAGAAAATTTGAAGGTGAAATAGGAGAAAGGTGTTTTTAATTCATGGGGTGACAATCATGTGATTGGGTGTCCTGTTTTATTTTAATAACAGGGCTCTATCAAAGTCTGATCTTCACAACACATATGTGGAATTGTATCATTGTACAGAGGAGATTTCTGAGGACCTCAGGAGAAGAGTTATTGAAGCTCATCAGGCTGAAAAAGGTTACAAAACCATCTCTAAAGAATTTGGACTCCACCAATCCACAGTCACACAGATTATGTATAAAATGAAGGATATTCAAGACCATCAACATACGCAGCATTGGTCAAACAACAAAGATCAGTCCAACTAACAAGGTGTAGAATAATCTGTGAGGTCATAAAGGAATTCAAAGTAAACTTAATGTTCATGAGTCTACCATCAGGAGGACACTGAACGACAATAGTATAATTGGACACAGATCCAATAGAATAATATGGAATGTACCGAGATGATATCCTCAGACCCCTTGTGAGACCATATGCTGGTGCGGTTGGCCCTGGGTTCCTCCTAATGCAGGAAAATGCCAGACCTCATGTGACTGGAGTGTTTCAGCAGTTCCTGCAAGATTAAGGCATTGAAGCTACGGACTGGCTCCTGATACCGATTAAACACATCTGGGTCATCATGTCTCGAACCATCCACCAACATCACGTTGCACCACAGTCTGTCTAGGAGGAACCCAGGGCCAACCGCACCAGCATATTGTCTCACAAGGGGTCTGTGGATCTCATCTCAGTACCTAAAGGCAGTCAGGCTACCTCTGGTGAGCACAAGGAGGGCTGTGTGGCCCTCCAAAGAAGTGCCATCCCACACTATTACTGACCCACTGCCAAACTGGTCATGCTGAAGGATGTTGCAGGCAGCAGATTGCTCTATAAGGTGTCTCCAGACTCTGTCAAATCTGTCACATGTGCTCAGTGTGAGCCTGCTTTCATTTGTGAAGAGCACAGGGCACCAGTGGCGAATTTGCCAATGCTGGTGTTCTTTGGCAAATGCCAATCGTCCTGTGCGGTGTTGGGCTGTGAGCACAACTCCCATCTGTGGATGTTGGGCACTCAGGCTATCCTCATGGAGTCGGTTTCTAACAGTTTGTGCAGACACATGCACATTTGTGGCCTGCTGGAGGTCATTTTGCAGGGCTCTGGCAGTGCTCCTCCTGTTCCTCCTTGCACAAAGACTGAGGTATCGGTCCTGCTGCTGGGTTGTTGCCCTCTTACGGCCCCCTCCACGTCTCCTGATGTACTGGCCTGTCTCCTGGTAGCACCTCCAGCTTCTGGACACTACACTGACACAGCAAACCTTCTTGCCACAGCTCGCATTCATGTGCCATCCTGGATGAGCTGCACTACCTCAGCCACTTGTGTGGGTTGTAGGGTCCATCTCATGCTACCACGAGTGTGAAAGCACAACCAACATTCAAAAGTGACCAAAACATCAGCCAGAAAGCATTTGTACTGAGATGTGGTCTGTGGTCCCCACCTGCAGAACCACTCCTTTATTGAGGGCGTCTTGATAATTGCCAATAATTTCCATCTGTTGTCTATTAAATTTGCACAACAGCATGTGAAATTGATTGTCAATCAGTGTTGCTTCCTAAGTGGACAGTTTGATTTCACAGAAGTTTGATTAGTTGGAGTTATATTCTGTTTAAGTATTCCCTCTATTTTTTTGAGCAGTGTATAAAAATGAGGGAGGCGATGTTATGGGATTGCAGCATCTCATACACTGTGCCAGTATGCGTTATAATGGTCAAGCTTGATTATTAAAGAAATATATACAGACTTGGCATATTTATTTCTTATTTTTAGTTATTATGCATGGTGTTTCAATGGACAAATGAGCTTATTGCTCACATGAAGGTGGACAGTAAAAATGAGAAGTGCGCAAACCCTGGGAGACAAGTGTAATATCTCAGATAAGCAACCAGGCAGTTAGAAAACATTATCTCAAAAGAGAAATTCCGTTTTTTTTTCATCTTGATAAAATTAGAATGGACAGTGTGTGATGAAAAGGCATTACACTGGATATTGTGGTATGTACAAGGGTTTGTCAAGCTGTTAAACATATGGCACAACCTATGCACTTACAGTGGCTTGCAAAAGTATTCACCTCCCCTTGGCTTTTTACCTATTTTGTTACATTACAACCTGTGTTTTAAAGTTTTGTAATTTGATTTATGTGTGATGCATCAGCACTGAATAGTCTAAGCTGATAAAGTGAAGTGAGACAAATATAGGCATAAATGAAATGTATGGGATCAAATAGTTAAAGATTGGCATGTGTATATGTATTCACCCCTTTTGCTGTAAATCCCCTAAAAATTTATGGTGCAAGTAATTCCTTTCATAAGTCACATGGTTAGTGAAAGGAAGTCCACCTGTGTGCAATCTAAGTGTCACATGGTCTGTTAGTATGTACACATTACCTTTTCTGAAAGGCCACAGAGGCTGCAACACTATTAAGCAAAAGGCACCACTAACCAAACAACACCATAAAGACCAAAGAGATCTCCGACCAAATCAGAAACAAAGTTACTGAGAAGTTAGTGTCGGGTTAAAAAAAAAATCCCAATCTCTGATGATCTCCCGGGGCAGGGCTGGCTCCAGGTTTTCATGGACCCCGGGCCAAAATGTCTCAGTGGGCCCCTTTGACACATACCGCGATTCATGATGCACAGATATGGCAGAGAAATATAGGTGTAGTACAATGTCAACGATTTCACTTCTTACATTACATGAGTAATATCTATTGTAAATTCTACAATAGCTCAGAAATCGGCGAATCCTCACAGCACAGCATGTGTACCCTAGGGAGATTCAAATAGTCCTCCATACAGTATTATGGGCATCACATAGTCCTCTATACAGTATAATGAGCCCCATAATTTTGCTTCCTACAGAATAATGGGCCCCATATAATGCTCCAAAAAAATGGACCTTACATATTTTTTCATACAGAACGGGCCCCATATATTGCTCCATACAAAATGGGCTCTTTACAGAATGGGCTCTATATGTTGATCCATACGGAATGGGCCCCATATATTGCTCCATACATTAAAAAAATGAAATACGCACATCTCCTCGCTGGCCGCAGGTCTTAATTCCTCAGTGCCGCCGTCTTCTAGCCCACTGCCCTGAAACTTCACAGAATCGGGAGACGCGAAAGACACTGGAGCGGAAAGAGGTAAGTATTGCAAGTGCCGGGGCCCTGAGCAAGCAGGGGGCACACTTGTAGGTACTGTACTGGGCTCCCTCGACTCACATGCCCTATAGCATGCCGGTGTACCCAATGATGAGTGAACCCCTCCTCTTGCTCAGGGCCCCAGCATTTTCCCGGGAGGGCCAGGTGGTGATGCCGGCCCTGCCCTGAGGCATCATCAAATTCATCATCATCAAATGGAAAGAAAATGTTATCACAATAAACCTACCAATTCATAGTGGCCTACAAGAACTCTCAGCCTGGGCAAGGAGGGCATTTTTCAGATTGGCAGGACAGAGACCACATGTGACCCTGCGGAAGCTGCAGAGTTCCCAAGCAGAGACTGGAGTACAAACAAGCACAGACCACAATAAGCTGTACACTTCATAGAGATAGAGTTGGCCTTTATGGAAGAGTGGGCAGAAAAAAGCCTTTACTTACACACAAATTGTAAGGCTCGCTTTGAGTTTGCCTAAAGACATGTGGGAGACTCCCCAAATGTATGAAGAAGGTGGTGTGGTCAGATAAAACAAAAATGTAAATTTTTTGGCCACTACAGTAAATGCTATGCCTGGCACAAAACAAATGTAATTCCTCACCCCAAGAAGACTATCCCAAAAGTGTAACATGGTGGTGGCAGGATCATACTGTGAAGATGATTTTCTGCAGTAGGGACAGGGAAAATGGCCTGATTTGAGGGGAAGATATATGGTACGAAATACAGGGATATTCTTGGGTAAATCCTGTTTCAGTCTGTCAGTGATCTGAGACAGACAGAGGTTCACCTTTCAACAAGACAATGTTGGAACAAGACATACTGCTAAAGCAACACTAGAGTGGTTTAAGGGGAAACATAAATGTTTGGGAGTGGCCTAGTAAAAGCCCAGACCCTAATCCAGTTGAGAATCTGTGGTCAGACTTGAAGATTGCTGATCACCAGAGGAAACCATCTAAGTTGAAGGAGCTAAAGCAGTTTTCTCTTGAGGAGGGTGGCAAAAATATGTGCTTTTCTCATTAGTCTAGTAATCTAAGGCTGCTCTTCTCTTCATAACCACTACAATAAACGCATTCACCCCAGCGTTCATCTCACAGTATTCTTGTTACTAGTGTACTTTAACACTTTTCAAAACTGTGGGAGCAACGCTGAATAGGTTATCACTCATGTTTGTTTGCTTGTTGCAGTTTGCTATGAAAACTTAATGTAATTGTTGTTCCATAGCTCAAGGCTCAATACAAAGACAAACTGCTTGGATTTGGAAATAAACTTATTTTAGAGATTGTTTTACTTTGAATGAAACCTGTAATAGAAACATTACAATTTGCTCCATTTTAAGACGTACATTTTTGCTAAAAGACTTGGATCTGGTAAGAAAAAGCCTATAAGCCAGGGGTGCTCAGCATTTTTTGTCCAAGGGCCATATACTGAACCCATCCCAATTGCACACCCAAAATTTTTTATAGGGGTTCTTACATGAATACATCACTAAAATCAAGTTTTGAGTATTTGAGAAGGATTTGGAGTTTCTGCTTCAAAAATTCAGTGTGAGCGTACCCTAATGCCTCCTTCACACGTCCCGATTAGTGATGAGCGAGTGTGCACTGCTCGATACTCAATCGAGCAACGGGGTGATTGGGCATGCTTTTTACTCAAATAGAGTGTTGTGGAGGCCCGAGCGCCATGCTCGAGTCCCCATCCCGCATGTTTGGCGCTTAGACAGCCAATAAATATGCCGGGTTTGCCTGAAATACACATTAATGCCCTAGCCATGTTGGCTATTGGCATTACTGTGATCGGCTGGCTGCAACGCTTCAGGTGGTCTGATATAAGATGCTCGGCACACTCTCCTCAGGATGCAGTTCAGGGAGGGTTGTTATAGAAGGGGGAGCGTATTTCAGACTATGCATACAGTCAGGGTTTATTGCCTTACAGTCCTTCAATAGGTATACTGCTGCTGCAACCTAAAAACTACAGTCCTTTTCAGGGCTTAATATTTTCCTTTCTATAGTAAAACTGCTGGTACTTGCGTTCCATGGAAGGATAGTTTTGGATTAGAGGCATCTAGACAGGGTTTAATATCGCTATTGCAGTACTTGTATAACTGTGCTGCACCGTTAAAACAACAGTCCTTGTCAGGGCTAAATATTTTATTTTCCCTATTAATATCAGAAAATTTGCAGGCAGTAAATATATACTTAATTTAAAATGTGCAAGGCGTGCAGTAAGGGATGGGGAAGTGGATGTGCTGCTGATGGTGCACACATACCATGGGCCAGCTGAATCTGTGTCTGCTGCAGGAGCACCACAAATACGCTCATCCACGAGACTTCGCTTGCTGTCCCATCTTGCAGGGGGGCACGGGACACCATCATTAAAGCTAGAACAGTGCGAACAGGTGGACAGTTGAATGGCAGATAACGTTTCCAGTGTTTCCCAACAGCACCCCGTTTTCAACACGGTCCAATCTCACTAGCCAAGAGTCTGTACCACATATTCCTCACCCCAATCCTCCTTCCCTCCCACCATCGAGAGTCCCAGGAGACAAATGCTCCCACACTTGGACACTTCGAGGAGCTCTTTACATTTCTATTTATTGATTCTAGACTCTCGCCCTGCACATTTCAAGAGGGACATGAGGAGCTTGTGTGTAGTGATGCCCAAACATTTGAGCAGCCACTGTTAGAAGAAAAACTTTTAAAGTTTTAATTTGCCAGCTGCTACAATTCCTCCCCCCCACCAAAAAAACATGAATCTCAATGCGGCAGAAGATTCTAATTGCTCATACATTTTTTAGAATCACTCAGTTTTCCAGGACTGTATTGAACCCCTTTGAGCTTTTTAACACACACACAGCCTTAGTAATAGTCAAGTGACCGCAACATATCTGGCTAGGAGAAAAGGACGGGACAAGAAAAACTAGGTAGGTTTACATCCCAAAAGCGAGTACCTGCAAGAGGTTTTTGTATGTGGGTGGCATGTACGTGTCTAATATTGGACTATGCTAAAATATTTGTTAGGTGGACAGTTGTGTTTAAATTTATGGGAAAAAAAAATGTCCTCGGTTTTTAAAAATAAGATAAAAAATGGGTATTATACCTACCGATAATTCGGTTTCCAGGAGTCCATCCTGACAGCACAATGGAGGACGTCCTCCTCCTCCTTGCAGGGACAGGAAACACAACACGAGAGGTTAAAAGGTCCCACTCCACCCCCTTTCCCTCAGTGTTTTGACAAGTACCACACTATGGATAGATATCCTTTTGAAAACTTTATTAACCAAACATATTACAGCATATGAACTGGCATGTATAGGGGGGGAAATAACGGTGCTGTCAGGATGGACTCCTGGAAACCGAATTATCGGTAGGTATAATACCCATTTTCCAGGACGTCCCCCTGACAGCACAATGGAGAATACCAAAGAAAAACTCCCTTAGGGTGGGACAACTGCCTGGAGAACCTTTCTCCCATATGATGTCTGCTGGGCTGCCATAACATCTAATTTATAATGCTTACAAAATGTGTTTACCCTGGCCCAAGTTGCGGCCTTGCAAATCTGATCTAGAGACGCTCCTGCTCGCTCAGCCCATGATGCTGAAACCGCTCTAGTAGAGTGCGCTTTTATCCCTGTTGGGCAAGCTATCCCCTCTGATGAGTAGGCTTTTGAGATTATAGTTGTGATCCATCTGGCTATTGAAGGCTTGGACGCTTTTTTACCTTTATTCTTACCCCCAAACAGAATAAAAAGATTAGGGTCCTTTCTCCAGGAGCTAGTGGCCTCTAGATAGCTTAATACCGCCCGCCTAACATCAAGGGAGTGTAAAGCTTGTTCTTTTTCATTAGCCGGGTTCTCACAAAAAGACGGTAAAATTATCTCCTGGTCTCGGTTTTTAACTGAGGCTATTTTAGGGATAAATGCCGGATCTAGTTTTAGAATAATATGGTCTTCTCGAACCTGAAGATATGGATCCTTAATAGATAGGGCTTGAATTTCACCTATGCGTTTAGCAGTTGTAATTGCTACTAAAAAGGCAGTCTTCCAGGTACGTATTGAAATGGGCATGTCTTCCTCAAGAGTATAAGGATTTTTACACAGCGCCCTGAGGACCAGATTTAAGTCCCATGTAGGAGCTAGTTGTCTTAAGGTAGGCCGTAATCTTTGGATAGCCCTCACAAATCTAATTATCCAGGGGTGGGAGGCCAATGGATAATCTTAAAAGGTACTAAGGGCCGAGATCTGTACTTTAATTGTACTCGGCCTGAGCCCCAAGTTAAAACCAGTCTGTAAAAAATTTAAGACTCTAGGAACATCCAAAGCCCCCGGCATCACGGCCGACCTGCCACTTTCCAAACAAAATTTCCTCCAGATTTTGTGGTAGATGGCTGTGGTCACAGGCTTCCTACTAGCCTGTATAGTTGTGATTACTTCATCCGAAAGACCTCTGGATTTCAAGATGTCCCTTTCAGGATCCATGCTGACAGATGTAGCCTCTCCGGATCCTGGTGCAATACCGGTCCTTGGTGAATGATATCCCTCCATAACGGGAGTTTGATAGGCTCTTCCACTGACATGGCCCCCAATAACGGGAACCAACTTCTCTTTGGCCAGAATGGTACAATCGTGAGCACCGTTGCCTGGTCTTCTTGAATCTTCCTGAGCACTACTGGAATAAGTGCTATTGGGGGAAATGCGTAAGACAGAGGTTCGTTCCATGTTTGGCTTAAAGCATCGACTGCTTCCGGTATGTCTGAAGGGTTGAGAGAGTAAAATCTGGACACCTTTGAATTTTTCCTCGTGGCGAATAAATCTATCCTGGGCGTTCCCCAACGGTGGCATAGTATTTGGAACATCTCTTGATTTAATTCCCATTCGGTCGGACAAACCTTCTTTCTGCTTAAATAGTCGGCTAGAATGTTTTGGGAACCTTCTAGATGAACCGCTGTTATCGACAGGACCACGTTTTCTGCCCATGTGAATATTGTTTGCGCTAGATTTTGAAGCGCCCTGTGTCTGGAACCTCCTTGATGTCTTAAAAAGGATACTGCTGTCACGTTGTCTGACAGGATCTTTACGTGCTTGCCTTTTAGGCATGAATAGTTTCTTCTGAGAGCTTCCCAAGCTGCGTGTAGTTCTCTGTAATTTGACGACATCTGACTGATTTCTTTGGGCCACTTGCCCTGAAAGAATTTTCCTCCTAAGTGTGCTCCCCATCCCCACTGACTTGCGTCTGTGGTGATTATCACACAAGGGGAAGATATCCAAGGAACTCCCCTTCTTAGATTGTCGTCCTGGGTCCACCATCGCAGTGAACTTCTCACCTTCATTGATAGAAGCATCTTCTTGTCTAACGATGAACGGGAACGATCCCATACCGAGAGTACTTGTTTTTGTAAGGGTCTTGAGTGCGCTTGAGCCCATCTGACACAAGGGATGCACGCTGTCATCTTCCCCAAGATTTCCATGGCCATTCTTATCGTAACTGGCTTTCTTTGAAACTGTAGCACCATCTTTATTAATGAGCTTCGTTTGTCCCTTGGCAAGAAGGATTGTCTGGTTGTAGAATCCAAAAGTACTCCCAAAAACATTTTTCGGGTCTCTGGTCTTAGATGGGACTTTTTTCGGTTTACCACCCATCCTAGTTGTTCCAATACTGCTATGACCCAATCTGTGTGTTGCCGCAGAATGATCTCTGTTTGTGCTATGATGAGAAAATCGTCCAAGTACGGAATTATTGTTATTCCTTGGTTTCTTAGAAATGCCACTACTTCTGCTACTAATTTCGTGAAAATTCTTGGAGCAGATGCTAGACCGAATGGGAGGCATTGAAATTGGAAGTGGCAGGTTTGGTCCGGAAGACTCACCGAGAATCTCAGAAGCTCCTGAGAAGAGGGGTGAATCGGAACCTGATAATATGCACTCTTCAGGTCGAGAGTGCACATCACCGAATCCTTGTTTATAAGATGAATGGTTGACTTGATCGATTCCATTCTGAATTTTTTGTACCTGACATATACATTCAGAGGTTTCAAATTTATTATTGTACGGGATTCTCCCGAAGCCTTTGGAATCGAGAATAGGGAGGAATAATGACCTGTGTCTAATTCTGGAAAGGGAACTCGAACTATGACCTGGGAATTGTACAGATCTTGCAGGTCTGACAACATAGGGGAGTTTGAAGCTACCATTGTTGGTGCTATAACCCTCTGCGGTACGTTGGAGACCAGTTCTATTCTGTACCCGTCTGAGATTATTTTGAGGACATAACTGTTGACTGAGATCTGACTCCAGTGACTTAAAAAGAAACTTAGTCTCCCGCCTATTCCCATGGCGTCATTGCTTTCTTGATCTATAATTTGAACCAAAAAGGGAAGATCTTCCCCTTTTGTTCTGGGTGTAAGAATTCCTAAATGTTCCTCTGCCTGATCTCCACTGCTCTCTATACTCCGGTTGTCTGCGGGGGGGAGGGGGGGGGGAAGTGGTCTTCTCCGAAAGGGCTGAAATCTCCTAGGTTTATCCTCGGGGAACCCTTTTTTACTATCAGCTGCCGATTCTAGAATGTCGTCTAGAGCCTGACCAAATATCCTAGAACCTGTGAATGGAATGGCACACAATTTATTTTTGGATGCATTATCCCCCGACCAAGATCTAAGCCAAATGGCCCTACGGGTTGCATTTGACAAAGAGCTATTTCTGGCCGCAAATCTAACAGATTCGGCTGAGGTGTCTGCCATGAAAGCCGTGGCTGACTTTATGATAGGCAGGGAAGAAATTATATCAGCCCTTGGAGTCTTATTAATTAAATGTTCTTCCAATTGTTCCACCCACAGGAACATGGATCTTGCTACCGACGTGGCTGCGATGTTAGTCTTTATCAGAGCTGCAGAAGTCTCCCAGGTTCGGCGTAACAGAATATCCGCCTTACGGTCCATGGCATCCTTGAGGCTAGATGAATCTTCGAACGGTATGGATGTCTTCTTTGCCACTTTGGCTATGGGAACATCTACCTTAGGAATTTCTTCCCATGTCTTGATCTCGTCTGGATCAAATGGAAGACGGTTCTTAAATTCTCTAGACATCACCAACCTACGTTCCGCATCTCTCCATTCCTGAGATATCATACGGCGAATATGGTCTCTCACCGGGAACACTGTTTGTTCTTGATGTGTGAGACCTCCAAACATCTGATCCTGTCTAGATCTTGGACGTGGATCTTCTTTTATTTGCATGGTACTTCTGACCGCTTGAACCAGCTCTTCTGTGTCTTCTACCGGAAAGTAATACCTTCTGCCTTGTTCCTGTTCCAATGGCAATTCTCCTTCTTCCTGGTCAAACTCTCTGTATTCCGACTCTGCTTCTGAAGAACCCTCCTGGTCTTCCTGTTCTGGATCCCTTCTTGGTCTCTTACGAGTCGGACTTGGACTGCTCCTATTCGGTTGAGACATAGAGGCCAGCGAATTTTGGATCTCCTCTCGGATTAGACTCCTCATCTCC
Organism: Ranitomeya variabilis; assembly: GCF_051348905.1. Lineage (NCBI taxonomy): Eukaryota > Metazoa > Chordata > Amphibia > Anura > Dendrobatidae > Ranitomeya > Ranitomeya variabilis. The sequence goes on from NC_135238.1 coordinate 169,133,528, forward strand.
GACAACATTGCTGGTTGTTCATCCCTGACAACCTTAGTGATACAAGAACTGCAGAGAGCTTTCTTGTATGCTTCTGAAAGCTTCATATTGCACATGGAGCATCTCCTAGATTTTGCTCCCGCTTTGCCCGACTTTTTTGCCTGAGAAAGGGGAGTTTGAGTGGCCTCTTTATCCTACAATAAGAATAAGAATGGCTCAGACTGCATGCGGTCCTATGTAAGTAATATGCGCACTGCGCACTTACCCCAGTCTCCTCATTTCTGTCCTCCGCATTCTCTGTTGAGAAATGCCCCGTATATAAAATAAGCTTTTTTAAATATAAGCAACCAAATGCGGGATATAGCAGCATCTGCCGCACTCACCCTTAGTCTCCGGCATTCTTTCCGACCGTCTGGCTAGCAGAGACCACAAACTCTTGTGTCCTGTAGCCCAAACCGTTTCTCCACACTTCAAATCTGGCGCTCCTTACTCCAGAAGGAACGCTGAATGAAACGCTGTGGCGCTCTGTGTTCAGCGCCCTTAAGGACGCTCACTTCCGCGTTCCACCAAGTGGAACGCACGCTGAGATGCCAGGAGGAGAGGACGTCAGGCGTGCCCGGATGTGACGTCACCTTACCTGCTGATACCGGAAGTACTGTCCGGTATATGATTTCTATCTGCCGCGTTCCACGCTGTGGAACGCCCGCTGCGCCTGCTGCTGGCGCAGGATATTTCTCCATGCGGCGCCTCTTCTCCTGGCGCCTGAACCGAAACCCCCCCCCCGGGAGGAAGCGGTTCAACCCAGGAGCTCGTCCGCTCGACTGGTCTCTGGGCAGAGGGACTCCCCACCGGGGAGTTTCTTGCCTGGGGCTTAATACGGCGGGGGAAGGATATTGGCCTAGCCGCACGATCCCCCGAGCCCTCCGGTCTGGTGAGTCTTCACGCTGTATAGCGCTGTTCCTCTCGTGTGTCCCTCCATGCAGGGACAGGAAAAACACTGAGGGAAAGGGGGTGGAGTGGGACCTTTTAACCTCTCGTGTTGTGTTTCCTGTCCCTGCAAGGAGGAGGAGGACGTCCTCCATTGTGCTGTCAGGGGGACGTCCTGGAAAATTATAGTTTGTCGGTCTCAAGTCAGGAAGTACGCTTTCTGTGACACACAAGCCTTGGTTTCAGAAATTTTCTTCAGTAGCAAAGTTAAGACAAATTAGTATTAGACTGCCCTACTTGTTTGCAGTGTGTGAAGAATAATACAACTATTTTTTTTTAAATTAAAAATGTGCAGGTATAACAGTAAGTTACAGATCAATCAATTCACCGTCAAACTGACTCTGCAGGTCCAGCACCTCAGAATCACTTGAATCTTTGTATTATTATTTACAGACTGACACTACCATTCTCAGTTTCTAGATCCGTCAGCCCTATAGTAGCGCTCTAATCAGATTTAAGCATTTTTCTACATCGGTGTGGAATGAGCTGTGATTTTTTACCTCTATCTCTAGGATCTAAAATCCGGAAATGGCCACTGCTTGCTCTGCCCTCATGTTTTATAGCTTGTGTGATAGTTCCTCTTGATTGGCTGTGCTTTCCATGTCATGTGATAGCTTCAAGGCATTAAAGGGAAGCCCACATGGTGGCGCCTTAGGTCATGAGTGTGGTCTCTGGCTGCTGTAATCTTTATCGGTGTGAGAAATGGTGCTTTAATGAAATTGCAAGTTGCTCCAATTCACAAGCACCTTTGAATTTCAGGAAATTCAGCTTGACGTCGATTCACAGCGGATCGATCAGCTAATCTATAGATATGACTGATCAGATATGGTTATTTTAACACATTTACCATTAATAGTTGTGTTTTTTGTTTGTTTGTTTTTTTATTCTGAGACAACCTCTTGAAACATTAGTTTCATTTCAGCAGCTGGAGGCGGAGATGGGAATTACTTCGTTCAGGTGCAAATATCTGGGAATAACCCTTTAAGAGCACCTCCAAAACATTTTTTCAACTGTCAATATTAAAAAAATAAAATAAAGTTGCATGTTATCTATATTTATTTTCTCTATATATTCTCGGCAGGTTGAACCTTTAAACGCTTAATAACAGTATTCTCTTGTACATTTCAAATAAGATGGTTGGGCCATAGGTGGCGTAGCATACGTTGCCAGAACTCAGGTAAAGCCAAATATTGCGCCCTTTAACTTAGTAAAAATGTCTCCTGCATGATCTCTTATGAGAACATTTAGGGGGATTTACAAAAGACTCCTCCTTTTGAGAGCCCTCCAAAATGAACCCTTTCATGACCCAGCCTATTTTGACCTTAATGACCTGGCCATTTTTTGCAATTCTGACCAGTGTCCCTTTATGAGGTAATAACTCAGGAACTCTTCAACGAATCCTAGCGGTTCTAAGGTTGTTTTTTTGTGACATATTGGGCTTCAAGTTAGTGGTAAATTAAGTCAATAATTTTTGCATTTATTTGTGAAAAAAATTGAAATTTGGCGAAAATATTGAAAATTTTGCAATTTTCAAATTTTTTATTTTTATTCTGTTAAACCAGAGTTGTGTGACACAAAATAGTTAATAAATAACATTACCCACATGTCTACTCTTAAGTTATAAGGGTTAAAATTTGACCAGCGATTTCTCATTTTTACAACAAAATTTACAGAGCCATTTTGTTTTAGAGACCACCTCACATTTGAAGTCAGTTTGAGGGGTCTATATAGCTAAAAATACCCAAAAGTGACACCATTCTAAAAACTGCACCCCTCAAGGTGCTCAAAACCACATTCAAGAAGTTTATTAACCCTTCAGGTGCTTCACAGCAGCAGAAGCAACATGGAAGGAAAAAATGAACATTTAACTTTTTAGTCACAAAAATGATCTTTAGCAACAATTTTTTTTATTTTACCAAGGGTAAAAGGAGAAATTGGACCGCGAATGTTATTGTACAATTTGTCCTGAGTATGCCTATACCCCATATGTGGGGGGGGAACCACTGTTTGGGCGTACGACAGGGCTCGGAAGGGAAGGAGCGCCATTTGACTTTTTGAATGAAAAATTGGCTCCAATCTTTAGCGGACACCATGTCACGTTTGGAGAGCCCCTGTGTGCCTAAACATTGGCGCTCCCCCACAGTTGACCCCATTTTGGAAACTATTATATCATTATTTTCCCTACCTATGGGGGTGATAAAGGGGGTTTATTTACAATAGAACCTATCACAGTGATCAAAATGTACCTGGAATGAATCTGCCGGCTGATTCCGCAGGCGCACTGCACATGCGCCCGCCATTTTGGAAGATGACGGTGCCCATGGAGAAGACGGACGGACACCGGGAGGGACACCGGAGCTCAATAAGTATGGGGCGTGGGATCGAACCAGGGGGGGTGAGATCGGACTGTGGGGGAGCGGACGGGAGGACAGCAGAGGACAGGACGAAGGGGAGATCGGTGGCGGGGGCAGAAAGAGGTCTCCAGCCATGGCCAATGATATTGCAGCAACGGCCATGGCTGGATTGTAATATTTCACCAATTTTCATTGGTGAAATATTACAATTGCTCTAATTGAAAGTGAGTCACTTTCAACAGCCAATCAGCGCGATCGTAGCCACGGTGGGGCGAAGCCACTCCCCCTGGGCTGAAGTACCACTCCCCTTGTCCCTGCAGGTCGGATGAAATTACAGTTAACCCTTTCACCCGACCTGCAGGAATGCGATCATTCTGTGATACAGCATATGCTTCACAGGTCGGATTGGCACCGAATTTCATGACGCATACGCTGTGTCACAGGTCAGGAAAAGGTTAAAGCACTCCTATTAATATTATTATTATAACAATCTTTGCATATGTGTATGTAGTGTAATGTGTTATACTCACCTACAGCTGTCATATTTGGGATCCAACGCCATTTCACTCTTCTCAGCGACATCACTGTCCTTCAGACTATCCGGCTCACTCTATGCGTGAATATAGAGCATGAAAGTCTACAGAACCTTGTTATGATACTACATAGGCTTTCACTGTAAAATTCACTTATTGGTCACACAGAGCGCAGCGTGACCCAGTGACATCACTGAGAAGAGGAACGGAAAGGCAATGGATATCAGACAAGGCAGTGGTGAGTATATTAACACACATTTGGTAAAGAAAAAAAATTAATGGGAGAGCTTCCTTAATAATGCCACGTTTGTGTCAAGTCTCAAAAAATTATATTTTACGCCCATTTCTTCTAAGTGATAGAACCTCTCCCCTCCTTGCAGAGTGCGTCAGCAAAATTCCGTGATGTCATTGTGCTGCTGCTGCTGGGATCCTGACGTCCTGTAGGCCACTCAGCTGCAGAATGCGGACTGTTGGGTCAGGGATCCTATAGATTCCTGCCCTAACACAGGATCCAATGGTATCAGTGTCATGTTAACATGGAAATGGTCAAATTAGCACTCGCTAGGAGATTCCAGACACCCAGCTAGAAGAGGATTTTGCATTGCCCCAAATATTTGGTGCTAAGGACAGCACTTTTTTTTTTAGATTTTGCAATTGTTAGAAAGTCCTGCCCAGTACAACTGTCACTATGGACCCCCATCCTGCATCACTGACAGCTACAGAGGTTTGTAGGGCTACAACCAACCTGAGGTCTCGAGATATTGGTCACACAACATTATTGTTTAATGCTTTGTAATCTGATGATGCAATGCTCAATCCAGATAAAGGGACCTTAAATAACTAGTGTCTTAACTGTCTGATGATATCTGGACATAAAAGAATAGATAAAATAAAAGCATGAATACAAGCAAAGGCACACTTGACATAATGCCTCACTGCTGTGATCATCAGCAATTCATTTTGTAAAATAATCCATTAAATCAAAGAGCTGTCTATAATGTATGGACAAAATAAGACCTTCAAAACAAGAGATGTTGATACGTCCCCCTCTATAAGTTCGTTAATATGGTATAGGTTGTTTTTTTTGTAACCAGATATACCATTTAATGATGATTCATAAAGTCCTCCAGCCATGGTCAAAATAAAATAAACTGTCTTCCAATAAATTAAGTAAAAAAATAGCAAAACATCTTCGAGTATATCCAAATTTGAATTCTTTCCTAGGTTTCAGACTGCAACTCAAAACTCAATCGGAAATGTGTAGGAAAAGGACTGTATTGCAGTCTGAAACTCACAGAAAAAGATCACTTAAAGAGGTCTACTATTTTTCTTTAAATTCATTGAAATAATGAAATAAAGTTTACTATTTTATTTGGCTGGAGGACTTTCTGTATCAGAATCTTCACTGTGCCACATCAGGCAGGCAGGAGTAGCTTTCTTCATGCCGAGAAGTTGTAGTAGCCTCATCAAGAGTGAGCTGGTTTTTCAAAATTATCGTTATACCATTTAATGCCCCTTAATATATACTTAACGATACAATAAAGAATATAGGAAAATGCAAAAAATATATAATCAGTCAAGACAAATCACATTTGTTCCTGAGATTCCCTAGAAAAGTTTATTCCAGTAGTTGTGCAATCAAATTATTACAACTCTCAATTTATTACAAAGATTCCATAACTTCAAATATTAAAACTAAGGGCTCATAATCACCCCATCATGCATACACAAGCACATTCACTCAGAAGGGCAGCAACATTTTCAAAATAACTGGGCATAAGAAAAATAAAACCATTGCCACTGGAGGTTGGGCACCAGCCCTTCCCAAAGTGGTTAACATGCACATATAAAATGAAATTATAGTATATATTTTCTAGTTCAGTACCCCAAAAGTGCATGGATTGAGGGCAAGCAGGGCTGTGTACCTCAACATTTGCCTTCCAACTGGGAACAAAAACATTTTTTGGAAAGGTAACAATTTTGCTTAAAGTGAAATATGAGTAGAGTATTCTACAACAAAAAGTAAAAAATTTATTTTGCAACCGCAATTACTTAGAGGTAGTTTTTATGATGTCTGATGGGTTGACCTGAAAAGAAGTCAGTGAAATATGTCAAAAGTCATATCATTTGAGGGCCCATTGCAATTCATAGCAACAGAAAATCATAACACAGGATTGGCCAACTTCCCACTGAATCTTGGGGAGAGACGTGGATCATTCTTGGTGGTTCAAGCTCAACAACCTGACTTATGACAAGTTACATCATGGGGCAACGCCTTTATCCCTCTTAAAATGTCTGCTAAGCATTCTAAATGATTAAGAAACATCTACTAATTTCTATCAATAGCAAATGTATCATTTGCACAGTAATTAAGAGCTATAATAAGTAAAAATAATTAAAAAAAAGACCTATTTACTGTAAGCTGGAATTTCAGACTGTAACCCACTACTTTATAGGGCTTTTAAAAGGCTGTACTAGCATGGTTTAATTCCGCAGGTTGAGGATTGCTATATAATATTAACTTAACAGTCTGCGAACTGTATTATAATTAGAACAAACCAAAAAGAAAAAAAGTAAAGTGGCACAACTCACTGTAGGAGTATATTGAGGTGTACCATCAACATGGGGCAGATCCACAGACGTCTGAAACGGCGGTGCTAGCGTGAGGAAAAAACAGTCTTTCATAGATGAAGAGCGAGAGGATGAACGCAGCACTCACCGGCACTATGGTACGAAAGTTTTCTTTATTGCAGCATATAAAATGACATGGTCCCGTCCTGCACGCTCCTCACCTGATATACTCCCCCGTGCCATGAAGATGTCATTTTATATGCTGCAATAAAGAAAACTTTCGTACCATAGTGCCGGTGAGTGCTGCGTTCATCCTCTCGCTCTTCATGTATTATAATTAGACTAAACTAGTTATTTGTGTGAAGCCGTTCTTTTCAACAGTCATGCAATCAATCTCCACCATCTCTGTTGATTCCCGGATTCGAGAACTTGCACAGTTTGCGGATCACAAAGATGCAAGTATAGCTACCATCACTACTGTGCATGCCCCAAAGGCAGGAATCAGTAGAGAAGATTGAGGGGATGGAGTCACTATTGAGTAGCAGGTTCTTCCCAGAGGCCAATTATAATACAGTGTATGCACAATTAAAAGTTAATCTTTAGTCGGTATAACAAAAACCATGCTAGTACAGCTAATAGATATCCTCATAACTTTCTGGAGGGGTACAGTCCATTATTCAGCTCACTGGTTGTCTATAAGTGCTGTCAATAAGTTAGAAAGTTGTACATTTTAAAAATATATATCTAAAAAATTAAAATTGCAAAATTTGTATAATTATTTAGTTTTCTGTTCCCATGTTCAGAGGCAAATAATACATATAAAAAAAACAAAGTATACATTGAGAGATTCCGCCATCAACTGCTGGAATGTGACCATTTATATATGTATTTATACTTAAAGCATATTTCCCGAAGAAAAAAAAACAAACAATTTTACAATTTTCCCTAAGCAGAAGAAATAAAAGCTTCCAGTTTTCATACAAAGATATACATTTTAGAACAAAATAAATGTACAACTGAAATTCAAAGCCAAAAAGAACAGAAAGGCAATTATCGAGTTATACAATAAGATCTTTACCGGATTATCTAGTTAATGCATTACAAAGAATGTATCATAAGTTTACTTCTCAGAACATCTACACAGGGTTTTGTTGTTTTTTTTGTAACCTTTTCCAGTCCTTTTCATGGTTTTAAATACAAAACTACATTTCATTACAAAAATATGTAAACAGACTATACAAGCAATGACCCAAACAGAAGAATATGTAGACCACGGTTTTCATAGATTGTAATAAATGACCTATACAAACATTTCCTTCAACCCATTAGCCCTCAGAGAGGTGTCAGCAGGCTTTTTGGATGAAAAGAGTTTATGATGAACATGTCCTAAAAAATATCTTAATTCAAGCAGCAGTAAGCAAATCCTTGCCATCCTTGAGGCCAGTTTTGATTTTTGAGTTTTTATGGGTAGACAAAAAACGTCAAATAAAATTTATTTTTTAAAATGTTCAGAATTTATGTGATTGCAGTTATTTCCCCTTGGACTAGACAGGACCATCCTAAACTATGTGAACAGGATATAACCCATAGTTGCATTAATAAAATAAAAAAAAAAAAAAAAAAGGGAAAGAACAAAAAAACTCAATATATAACTTCCCAGTTGAAAATGATAGGATCTGGCATGTTAAGCTGGGTCTTCAAGCTGCGGCTGCTACATGCAACCAGGACCATGCCTGGAATTTGTGGACCATGGGCGTGGTTTCAGCCGCTACTAAATCCAACCTTTAATCAATGCACTTGAAGACACGTGGAGGAGGCTAGGTGACGAATGCAATGTCATATGACAATGACAAGTCATTTGAGCAACTTAAAAATACAATTAAAAAAACAGTTAAGTTCTGCTACACACCCAATAATACACAGATCTGGAAATGTTTGTACATAAAACTGCGGCTTCCAAAAAAAAAAAAAGTCATATTCCCACAGTGATGACCTGGAGTTATATTATAGATCACAGTATAAGAGAAGATACACAAAGTCCATGCTTTGATGAATTGTGCGGAGTAGGATGCCAGGGCTTACTGGACATCAGTTAAGTGCATAGCAAAAGGGACAAAGTGAAGTATCCTCTTCAGACACATTGGAGTGTCTCTTGAGGTATATTTGGGGCTTAGAACACCCAAGTCCAGACAAAGTGCCTTACAAAAATCCAAAGGTTTGTCCCCATGGCCATCACAGCTCAAGTAACGTAAAGGATGAAGAAAAGGTGGCTTACAAGTGACAAGCGTTTCCACTAATCACAAATGTGGGAACTGTGTATCAGAAGTGTGATACGCCAGTAAAAAAGGCAATTTTAATGTATGCATCAAGTCAACTGTAGAACAAAATGTAGATGTTCTATTTAAACTCAAGCGCCTACAAAATATCTATATACAAAGTGCCACAGAAAGAATTGAAAATAGGAAACTTGAATTTCGCTTGTCTTAGGACTTCTCACAGTGTCTGCAGTAGAAATGCTCAGCAGAATCACACTTCCAAAAAAAACTAAAAAAGGCTTACTCACAAAGATGGGCATGAAATAAAATTGAGTGAATATTGGAGATCAATGGCTCTTATTTGGGAGATTACATTTTATTTAATGGCTAAAGTTTTACCTAAGCCGACTACCCAAGGTAAGAAGTCTTTAACACCAGAAGGAGAACATTTACTTAAATCACAAAGTGGATTTCCAAGATTCTGGAGAACACCACATGCAAGATCAAGTAATTTTTCTTACATGAAAAGCACCTGATAGTTCACCCTACACCGTCAATTTTTTGTCTTACTCATTGGTGCAGGCAAATATGTAAAATGTTTTTCAGTTATAAAAATATGGTAAAACCATCATTTGATAACCAACTGAAGAATTTATTAACACTGACGCCATGACTGTTCTATCAGATATTCATCCCCACTAAATGGGCACATAAATATAGTCTGCTGTGGAATCATACCTGTGGGAGAAAAAAATAAAAGATAAGTCAATGAGATCCCTTAAAATCTATTGCCAAATGGATATGGTATGTAAAAGAACGACTCCAGTTTGAAGAGAGTCTTATAGGTCAATCCCTTTCACCAAAGGACCAGCCTTGCTGCTAAGGACTGACAAACAGTGATACGACTACAAAGTATTAATCTACTATCTAAACCTGAAGCAACTTGACGTTTAAATACAGCTTGATCACTCGGCAAGATATGAGTGCCATTCGGTGCTTCATTAAAACAGATTGAGGATCTATGCAGCACCAAATGTTCGGAGATTGGAATGGACAAATACTGTTGATAAGTAATGTAGGTCAGTGTAAAGTACTTTAATTCAGGATGAATTTATGCAAGTAGGACTTGCTACAATGTGTCAAAGTTTTTTCCTAACAGGCAAAACATTTAAAGTGCAACCACTGTCATCCACATAGTGGCATTAATGTTCCTCAGTGGCAGTAGGTTCAATTCAATATCCTCTACTTAAGACTGGTTATATTACCCACTGGCATACATGGATTCCAACAGTAAACTTTATTTTGAAAATCATGAGACGCAAGGATAGTAGCATTCTTCCTCATGACTCCGTTATCTACGCAAACAATATTTCAGCCTCTTCAATTCCACATACCACGACTGAAAAACAAAAATCCCGTGAAATCAAATGAGAACAAACCTCTTAATATTTTCTGTGGCCGTAATATGTCACATAATATTGAGCATGGTTTTCCATTTAGCAAATGAAAAAATAAAAACCTGATATTTTCTCTTTTCATTAAAGAAAAAAAATTATATATATATATATATTTCTACACAATCTAGAGCAGGGATGCTCAATCTTTTCTTGTCTTAGGGACTCATTGTTATAGGTGTGGGTGTCAATTCAAGGACTTCAATCTATCACAAGAATGGAGGCCACTTCTTCCCCAGTCACACTACAAAAGTTAAAAGCCCAGCTCTATCCATTATTGTTTAACCCCTTCATGACCATGTGATTTTACGTTTTTGTTTTTTTTCCCCGATTTTGTTTTTTCCTCCCCTTCTTTCCAGAGCTATCATTTTTTTAAATTTTTGAGTCAATATGACAATGTGAGGACTTGGTTTTGTTTGTGGAACTAGTTGTACTTTTGAATGACACTATTGATTTTACCATAAAGTGTACTAAAAAACGATGCAGTGAATAAGTGTGGTGAAATTGCTAAAAAACGTTTTATTTCCCATGGTCAGTACGAGTACGTAGATACCAAACATGTATAGTTTTCTTTCTATTTAAGTGGTGAAAAAAAAAATTCTAAAATTTAAGAATTTTTTTTTTAAGGATTATGCCACCATTTTCCGAGTCCGGTAGCATTTTCATTTTTCGAGATCTGGGACTGGGTAAGGGCTTATTATTTGCGTCCTGAGTTGACGTTATTATTGATTACATTTTAGGATACATACAACGTTTTCATAAACCAAAAAAACGAATTCTGGCATTTTGATCTTTTTTCTCATTACTCCAATTACCAATCGGATCATAGTGCATCATAGTTATTAAGGTTGAAGGAAGACTATAATTCCATCTAGTTCAACCCATAGCGTAACCTAAACATGCCCTAACATGTTGATCCAGAGGAAGGCAAAAAAACCCATGTGGCAAAGAGTAAGCTCCACATTGGGGAAAAAAATTAATTCCCGACTCCACATAAGGCAATCAGACTAGTTCCCTGGATCAACGCCCTATCAAGGAATCTAGTGTATATAACTTGTAACATTATACTTTTCAAGAAAGGCATCCAGTCCCCTCTTAAATTTTAGTAATGAATCACTTATTACAACATCATACGGCAGAGAGTTCCATAGTCTCACTGCTCTTATAGTAAAGAATCCGCATATGTTATTATGCTTAAACCTTCTTTCCTCCAGACGTAGAGGATGCCCCCGTGTCCCTGTCTCAGGTCTGTGATTGTTTTGATATTTTGATAGATTAGACACTTCTGAATGCAGTGATACCAAATATGCATTTCTTACTTTTTTTATGGTTTTATTTTTGATGAGGCAAAAAGGGGGGGAGATTTCAACTTGTGTTTTTTTCCACTCTTATCTGACCTCAATAGTCTGTGATAGTCTGATCGCTTGTGCTATAGCAGAAATTACAATCTGATGTCAATGGCGACCACGAGCCGGCGTTCACAGGAGATTCACACTCCCAGGCACGGGGGTCTTCTGCATATCCATGGCTGTCATGATAACCGATTAGCGCTCCACGAACATGTAACAGTGGCGACGATGGGCGGGATTTGTGACGGGCTTACAGCTGGCGCGTGTTAAATATACGTCAAAGGTCATGAAGGAGTTAAGTGAGTAGCAATAATGGATGAGTTTTGCTAAACTCTCCCCCTTCCAAAAAAAAATCCAATAAAGATAGCCACAAACATACATGCATGGGCATCTATTCACATCTTCTTTCTCAAGTGCCACATTAGTCAGGAGAAGGTCGTTCTGCTTATATATGGTGCTGCAGAGATGGCCCCAAATCACACCACTGGTACTTAATGGCCCCAATGCATGGCTAGAGCCACTACTCTGCTCTAAATATATATATATATATGAGCTGGAACCAGACACACAAGGTTATGAGCCACAAAGAATGGCATCATCTGCTGGATGTGGTCCCAGACTCAGGTCATATACCTCTGATCTAGAGAACACAAGTACCTATGTGCTTAGCAAACCTATAAGGGTTATTTTTCAAAGCCTCCATCTTCACCTGTACTCATTCAAGGAGGAAATATCTCATTTCTGTGAGGTCATTACAACATGTCAATTCACTTTGGCAGGAATCAGGACTATCACAATTTATAGGACAAACAAGTTTGCAGTCCCATTATCAGGGAAGAAAAGCCTATTTGAGTTTACTTCTAGGTTATTGTAATAGCTAGAATCTCAAAAGGCAAGGTAATGTTAAGGTGATTTATGAAATGTTCAAATATGTAAAAAAAAAAAAAAAATTTATGGCCCAAAAAGTATGAATGAAAATCACTTAAAAAAAAAAAAGCTACAAATGAGTGTCCCTGGGCCAAGTGCTATGGTTGAGAATTGCATGAAATTTTTCTTGAACGTGCCTTATAGTCACCTGCATGGGCACAGTTATGCATGAATTTTTTTTGTTAAAATATATTTCACTTTTTTACAGTAAAATATTAAAATGGTTTTACAGATGCAAAACACTGCTGTTAAACCGTGTAAAAGGGAACGTGAATTTAGTTGTCAAAACTGCACGACACAAATGTCAAACCACAAGAGAGACGTCCTGAACCACACCTTTATAGAAAGGGTTGTCCAAGAATCTTACATTTTCCCCTTAAGGTCTGAAACCTGTTAGAAATAAGAAATGTCAGCAAAGCCAAGTACAGTATATACAAAGACCAGATGAGGCCAGTGACAATGCTGGAACTGATATATTTTTTACATCAAAATTATATTGCTTATTTCAAACAGATTTCTGGTCTCAAATGGGTATTGTCACTTGAGACATTTATGTCATTTTCACATGATATGCCAGAAATGTCATAGTTGTCGGGTTCCATCTCTATCTTGAAGGGGAAACCCTGGTTCCTAAACTTGTATTCACTGTCACTGGAGTCAGGTCTCTGCATGTGTGCCCTTCTCCATTAACTTCTATGGAAATTCTGAAAAATAATAGGGCAGGAGAAAACAAAGCAGGTAAAAGGGCCATCATTCTAAATGTAAAGTGTCCTAGATAAACTTCAGAATTTAAGACCTAGATATAAGTGCTCATAGACCCGAATCAAACAAAACATGAAGGCTTTGTTTGTCTGGTGTGTATAAGCCCCCGAAATGCCTAGGGTTTTCATGAACTTTACAGATTTCTCTTGTTTTGACTTTAAAGGGGTTGTATACTACTTGGACAACCCCTTCTCATTTGCTATATTGCCCTGTGTAAATTAATAACAGCCTATACTTGGGTCCGGTACTGACGGAACTCAGTCTCCCGTGACGTTGTTATGGCACATGCAACCATCAACAGCCATTTCACTCTCACTTATAGTAATTGAGAAAATGTTGTCCGAGTAGTGGGCAACCCGATTATATATATATATATATATATATATATATATATATATATATATATATATATATATATATATATATACACACACACACACACATATATATATATATATATATATATATATATATATATATATATATATATATATATATATATATATATATATATATATATATATATATATATATATAAATATTTAGTCTTAGCAATTTACATTTCCAAGGAGTCCAGCACTTGAAGGCTTGAATCCAACACACAATGACTAAATTCTTTGAATAAAAATTAAAAGGATCAAAATTTGCTAGGGAGGATGGATTCTCAGACTTTTAGCTTGAAGGTCAATCTGATCAATTTTTTACAAAATGTGAACACAAACCACAATGGAGTGAGAATCGCATCAGTTTTTGTTGAAAGGAATCTTCCATAACTAAGAATTTACAATACATTCATGCTGAGCTGCCTGGCAACCAGCTTATTCTTACCTTTTATTGAACTTATAAATGTTCTTTTTTTCAGAATTGTGGTAAGCTTGGTCTTAAGGTTATTTTAGTCTAAGACTGACAATATGTTTTATGTTCTCAGAAACTAATGATTTACATGCTTTATGTTTAGTTTTCTAGATGAAGTGAAAAAAAAAATCAGAGAGTTGTTTAGCACCATACTTGTGCATATTATTTGTAGACCTTTCGATCTTCATTTTCATGGATGCAATCAATTTCTTTAAACTCTAAAAGTCCCATGATTACCATTAATCACCTCAGACAAATAAGATAGGAGATAAGGGTTTGATCACTTGGGGTCCTTCCACCAGGACCCTCAATGATCATGAGAGTAGGATTCCTATATCCCAAGTCTGAACAGAGAGCAGGTAGTTCATGTACGGTGTACTGCTCATATAGAAATGCACGGTCATGGCTCCATTGGAATGGGGGGGGGGGGACACAAAACCTCTGATCTCATGATCGATGGGGGTCCCAATTATCACCTATCTTGTATCATCAATGATAAAAGCTTACCACCAGTAAGTCATCAAGTGATTATCATCTACATAACAAGGACTGGTTCAATTTTTCTAGCTATATATATTATGCATTGCAGGTTAGAAATGTGTACAATGGAGATCATGTACAAAATAATAATGTTGACTTTGACAGTAAACCTTTACTTACAACATATCTGCAGACCTTTAAAAGGTCAATTGAAAATTCTCAGCCATAATCACGAAATTTTAACACACCGAATGTTAAAACTCTGGTCCAAGGATGGCTGAAACTAAGTAAAAGCTAACACCAATTTTTTGGCTATTGGTACAGAATTAACTTAGGAAGCAATGAAGGCTTTCCACCATTTGAACCGATTCCCAATGTAAGTAAATAGTAGCTTTACATAAACTACATCATATTTATGGATATGTTTTACGAAGTCTGATCTCAACCAGGAGATCAGTTTTGAGGATTCAGTAGTACATGTATTCATAGTTCACTTACAACAACACACCTCAGCAACGTAGAAGTCCCATAGGTTGTACCATAACATTGGTAGTTGCTCCTTAAATTGTTTCACAAGAAGTGTGGACATTAACATTTTATGAAGAAAGGATATTCTACAAGCTTAAAAATACACCTAACTTAAAATTGCTTTAGGGCAACTAAAGTCTGGAAAGTGGGTGCGTAAGTGCAGTATTCTTCATGTGCAGTTCTACTTCATAGAAGCACCTCACCAGTTCTGAGCTATTGGAACGGGTGCTCTCCGCGTACTATGTGTGAGGAAAATTCATAGCGGTCCTGACTCCTGTGACCACAAATGTTACATTCAAGAGGGTCCCGATAACCATGACAGCCCATGTGGATCGTATACATCACATGATCTAGAAAAAGCACACGGCAGTGCTCACATTTGAAGGCTTTGATTTGTTCCCCTTCACTATTATATACTTTATAGACATCTTTGGAAGTGCCCAATCCAGCCTTCGTGGCATCTAGAGCTTTGCCATCTTCCTTGGAATATACTGGACTTTGCTTTCTTTTCGTGTTTAAGGCATGATTCCCTTGGTATGACGGTCGATCATCATGGCTGCTTTCAGAATCAGTGGTGTCCAGGCAACTGTTGCTGGGAGATACTTCCCTCTCTTGAAGGTGACTCTTTGGTCTGATAAGGGAGATTGGGCCATCCATATGGTTATCAGTGCTGTCTGAGGTTTCCCTGCTGGTAGGCCTCTCCACCCTGCTTGGATGGTAGACCTGAGAGTAAACTGAACTGATAACAGGAGCTACTTCAGACATGGTGCCAGTGGAGTGGTGAATCAGAGGCCGCAGTGCATCTGCACCCAAGTAGGTAATGGCATTGTTAATGGCCTGGTCCATCATCTGCGACTGCATTAATTCCGCTTCTTTCTCGTAGGCCATATTCATGTCAAAGGGCAAGTCTGGATAACCAAACCTCATAAGCTTTTCACCTACAAACAAAAACATGCATTAGCAATCAATCATTAAGGATATACATTATTCAGCCAACCTAAAGATTTATAATATAAATAGTGTAAAACTGTTGAATTTTAACTATTAAGTCATACAATGCTCATGCCCAGTTGTCAACTACTAGGTGAAGTGCTTAGGTCTTGTTAGCTAACTACATGCACATACTTTTGAGTTGGAGGCATTTTATTATTGAAGCCTGAAAGTTTGATAAATGTCTGTCAAAATTAACAGTTTTGGGAGATTTATGAAATGGACTAATAGAAAAAACTGACTTTGTCACCCTTAACCACCAATTGCATTGCAGGTTTTATCTCCTACAGTGCTGTTAAAAAATAAAAGCTGCAGTGTGATTGGTTGGTATTCTTTTTGAATGGTTTTCATAAATTTTTCCCTAAACTCTAACACGCAGAGTTCTAGCAGCCTGTGATGGTCTAAAATAGACGATCTCCAGTATTGTGAAGTTCCAACTACAATGTATACAGTAGTTCTCAGCTTTGGCAAAAGTAGAGATAGCCATACATTTTAGAGAAAAGCGGTAGGCTGAATAACCCAGCATCAATCTTAATTCCACAATAAGCAAGATGGAAATTAAAAAAATAATAATAATAAATAATAAATAATAATAATAAAAATAATAATAATAATAACAATAATCGGCCGATTTCACACGATCCGACTTTCGAGACAGTCGGGTTTCACGAAACCCGACTCGATCCTAAAAAAGCAAAAGTCGCTCAACCCTACTGCCTACCCCTCCCATTGTAGCAAAAAATTAGTCATGTTGAAATCCAACATGGCTGATCCCCCTCTCTTCTCGTCATCCATCATATATCCCACATTTAAATGGCTAGTTTCCCTACAGCACTGGTGAGAAGAGAACTGGATTTTCAATGGGTGACCATTGTCTAGATATCTAAATCCTCAGAAAAAGCTATGCTTGGGTGGTCATATAGCCAAGTCAAACAAGACTGCTTACTGGGATATTTCTAGATTTCCAATTATTTTAAGAAGATCGTAGAAAATTTTAGAAAAAAATTACTTTAGAAAGGCAAAAACAAATAAAATAGCTGCCTTCTTTAACATTATGCTAAGACTAAGACATTTGCAAGTATCATGTTAATTCTGCACACAGGGACTTTCCCATCATACGCAGTGAAACGTTCTATTTTTCAAGTTTTGGACGTCTTTAAAATGGATGTCATTTCCTTTCATAGGAAGCAGTGGTTTACTAACAAAGAATATTCTTACGCTGAAATTTTCAAGGGGAAACAATATCGACACAATCTCTGTAGGTAGAGAACAGCCTCATGCACATACATAATGATGGTGGAATAAGGCGGAAAACAATTTATTTTTGTTGAAAATAGGAATTTAAAGAGGACTGTTCAGCAGCACAAATCAAGTATTGTTCAAATCTGCTCTGAAATATTGGTCGAAATGGAATGCTTCAATGGAATGGGCGTTAGGTGAGTAGAACTGTGTTAGTTATTTTTAAATAAAAAAGGAAAGACTTTATTCTGGCTGTGTGGTTATTTACCATACAACTATAGGATTAGTAATGGAGAGGTGTCTTATAGACGCCTCTCCATTACCAAGCCGTGGGCTTGAGATCACCGGACAATACAAAGGTGACATCAACCCCACAAATATGAACCCCTCCAGCCACCGATACAGTGCAGGTGGCAAAGCGCCAGAATTGGAGCATCTAACTGATGTGCCTTTTCTGGGCAGCTGTGGGCTGTTATTTTTAGGCTATGTCCATGGCCCCTTTACCAGCCTGAGAATTAGAGCCCCCAGCTATCTGCTTTAGCTTGGTTAATTGTCAAAAATGTGGGTGACACCACACCGGTTTTTTTTCTATTATATATTTGTAAAAAATCAGAGTGGGGACCCCTCTATTTTTTAAAACCAGCCTTGCTAAAGCTGACAGCTGAGGGTTGCAGCCCGCAGCTGTTAGTTTTTGCCTGGCTAGTTATCAAAAATACAGGGGAACCAACACTTTTCTTAACTATTTATTTATTTAGAGAGCATGCACTGGCTCATGAATACTCCCATCAGCCGCTGCCTGCTCTCGCTGTTATTAGCGGCAGCAGAAGTAGGCTGATGGGAGTAGTAGTCCCATCAGACAACACAAGTGACCAGATGTAAACTTTTTACCTCCAATCATAGGTGTGAGCTCACGCGGTCATTTGACAGTGTGGAACTGCGGCTCTCCAACCAGCGGCTATGATGCACATGGCAGGGTGGCAAAATGTTGGATGTTTGGACCTCACATTCAAGTAAAAAAGGTCCAGGTTTGGGCTCGGGTACTGATCTGGTACCCGAACCAGAATTTTCTTTTTTTTTTTTTAAACTGTTCGGTCGAACTCGCCGAACCCGAACATTCAGAGGTCCGCCAATCTCTATTCACCAGTTAAAAATCAGTGGGCCTGCAAAAAATGGAGATGAACCGGTTTTGTGTCCAAGTAAGTTCCATCAAAAAATGGTCCATTATTGATGGATGTAAGCAAAGAAAAGATTTCCAACGTTGACCTAAAAAGAGCCTAACCTTATAAACTATTATGAAATTATGAGGAACTTGCATAAATAGCAACTCTCCAACTTGTGATTATAGGACTATCAAACAGGGAAGTTCCCACTGCTTGATATGCCAGACTCATCAGCAAATACAGGCAGCCATCTAGAACAGTCTGCATTCATGTAAATCCCTGTAGATACAAAAGAATATAATTTCCTAATAAGCTTTATACCAGAAGACTGCAACACACTAAAGAGAATTTCAACTCAAAACATAAAATTAGCCGTATATTAGCAAGTTGAAAATTGGAGCAGCCATATTATTTGTCGCTTTAGAAGGGATTCCTCAAAAACTGACCCCCAACTTATTTTGTCAGTTCAATTACCAAGTCACTATTTTACTATCAATTGATTAATAGACACACTATATGATGAAAAGTATTGGGACACCTACACAATTACACTTACAGGAGCTTTTAGGATACCCCATTCTAAATCCATAGACATTAATATGGAGGTGGTTCCCCCTTTGCAGCTATAACATCTCTCTCTCTTCTGGGATGAAATTCAATACGATTTTGGAGGTGTCTGTTGAACTTCTTGCCCATTCATCCAGAAGAGCATTTATAAGGCAAAACACTGAAGTTAGATCAGTGGGCCTGGCTCACAATCTCCGTTCTAGTGCAACCCAAAGGTGTTGGATGGGATGGAAGTCAGGGTTCATATCCCTTCACACTAAACTGACTTATCCATGCCTTTACAGATCCTGCTTTACGAACTGGGCTATAGTCATGGGGAACAAAAAATGTTTTTTTCTCAAACTGTTCCCACAAAGTTGGAAGCATATAATGGTCTAAAATGTCTTGTGTTCTGAAGGCTTTAGAGTTCCCGTCACTATCGGGTCTAGGCCAACCCCTGAAAAACAACTCCAAACTTTACATTTGGCACATTCAGACTGGCAAAGTTCTCTTGACATTTGCCAAACCCAGACTCATCCATCATACTTCCAAATAGAGAAGTTTGATTCATCACTTCAGAGAACACATTTACTCTACTTCAGATTCTGTGATAATGTGCTTTACATCACTCCATCAGACACTTGGCATTGTGCATGAAGATGTAAGGCTTCCATGAAGCTTCTTGGGCATGGAAACCCAGGCCATAAAGCTCCCAGAACACAATATTTGTGATGATGTTAATACCAGAGGAGGTTTGGGGCTTTGTAGTCATCAAGAAAGGAGAGCGAGGGCAATTTTTGTGCACCATGTGCCTTAGCAACCTTGCTTTACATGACCTCCACTTTGTTCCTGCAGTTTCTAAATGCTTTCACTTTTTAATACCATTAACAGTTAATGGGGAAACATACAAGGAGGAGGAAAGTGACTTGTTACAAAGGTGGCATCTTACTTCGGTGCCATACTGAAAATTAATGAGCTCCTTACAATGAGCCATTGTTTCATAAGATATTTGCAAAGGCAGACGACATGGCGAGGGACTGGACTTTACACATCTGTGGCAATACGACAGAAAGAAAAATCTGAATTCAATGATGAGGTGCTTCCCAATACCTTTTTTACTTTCCATAGAGTGTACTTGAAAAGTCCCAATCAATATGGCTACACATCCTGTGGCCAATGTTGTAAAGATGGCTGCCGGTATGCAAATAACCGAAACATAAATGGTTATCACAGCAATATTTGATATTGTTATATCTTAGGTGGGAATTTTCTTTAGGATCAAGTAACTACATTATGTCATAAGCAGCAAAAACTTCCCAGTCTTACTGTCACATAGTAAAAAAAAAAATAAAATCTTATTAAAAGAAATATAGTCAACTATAATTATTGGTAATATAAATGACTGGGACATTGTTTAAAACGTTGAAGCTGCACACAGAATGCCGTCATTTGTACATTATAGACTAAGTAAAAGAAAGCAGATGCTTACCCACAAACTTCTGTGGGGTGGAGCTCTTACGCTTCCCCATGTTGCTGGCAAGTCTCTCTATAACAGCTGGTCTCTCAAAGGGCATCAGAGACATGTTGCTTTCCATCAGGATCTCTGGATTCTTACACTCCTCCATAGGAGATGCTACATGGAACCAAAATGTCACATCAGAATCACTAACCAGCACGCCACATCCAAGTAAGGCACCACTACAGATCAACAAGGCTACTACCTGGTTAAAACAGACCTTTCATTGCCATTACAAAAGTGGACAATGCTGTCCAATCTTTCTGGCTTCTAGAACTCTGCGTGTAGGAGCTGATGGAGTGTATGGGACATGCCCATTAGCACCATTTAAAAATGGCCGACAAAAACTTTGTAAAACTTTTATCATCCAAATTAAGCTATGCAAAAGTAAAATAAGCAGCTACAAATTTCTACTGCACGTATTTCAAAAGAAAAATACTAAACGCTAACAAGATTTTCTCTGCAAGCCAACCAGTGTATATTACTGCATCCGATGTAACTTGGCATGAAGAAAACTTTTGATGGCTTTTATCTTATCGGCAACTTTCTTCTAACAGTTGCAGATATGTAAAAAAATAAAATAAACTATAGAAATTTGTGCATTCTACTTAAAGGGCTATTTCTGCTCTTGGGCTGCTTACGTCACTTGTGACAATAAGTAATTAAAAGGGAGTGAGCTGCAGTACCAGACATAGCATATGGATAAGAGTGGCGCTATTTCTGGAAAAACGTGCAAACTCCTTATTTTAAAACAGTGCCTTCAAGCTTAACTGTGTGTCCTATAATGTGAAGTTACCATTATTGGAGCACAGAGACTGGCCACAAATAAGCAGATATTGATGCTGGTCTACTTACCACCATGAGACCCTGGTCCATGGCCTCTCTCCATTCCCACATTTTGCAGGTAATTGTGACAGCGTTCTTTATGTTCTTCCAAGGAGCTGCGCTGCTTGTAGCTTCGGCCGCAGTAGTTACATTTGTGAGGTTTGCCTACTGCATAGAGATGAGAAGTCAGGTTAATACATTTGTGATTTAAGATATTTTTCAGAAAATACTTTAACAATCCAGTAAACTTTACCTCTCATTTTATGAATTTTTTTGTGTACTTTGTTTATAACTTTAAAAATATATAAATTACCGGTATGCTATATAATCACAATAGAGATGACGAAATCTTAATCAACGTTAATTGAATTTGTGTTGAATTTATGAAATTCGGAGATCCCAGCAACTTTGAACAATTTCCGATTTGGTTTGTTTTGTAGAAGATTGCATCAGCCATAGGAGGCTTACATGACTGGAGGCTTGGGCTTTCACATAATGCCTTGCAGCTTCCACATCACATTACATGATATTTGCCCAGCAAAACAGGGGAGAATAGCAAAGCCCGTATAAAAGCTAAGGAAAGGAATGCAGCAACCATTTTAGGGTGATCCAGGATAGTTAAAGGATGTCTGAATTCACTACTCAGCAGCATATATGAAGAGTAAGCCCTAAAACATTGGACAAATACTCCAGAAAGTAGTATGTTGAACTGCAGCAGTGAAGAATATGAGAATATTAGTCTGTGAGTAATACAGAGATGAGAGAGATAGAGACACAGAGAGAGCTACGGAAAGAGAGACACACAGACAGAAAGATGTCAGCTTCTCAGTAGGCTTCAAAGAACAGTTTGCCTGATCACAAATGACTAAGAATTTTTGGAAATTGCCTCTGCTGAAAAAAAGAGGACTTAACTCTATAGCGCCACCTATTGGAAGTAGCGATCCTACAAGTCACAATCAACCCTTTAACGAGTCGTGCAATATGACTTAGGATAAAAGCCAAATCAGTTCTCGTGCTTCGCACTGACGAGGGCCAACAGCCCGAAACACCGTGTCTGCGAATTGAGATACTGATTTGGCTTTTATCCGAAGTCATATTGCACGACTCGTTAAAGGGTTGATTGTGACTTGTAGGATCGCTACTTCCAATAGGTGGCGCTATAGAGTTAAGTCCTCTTTTTTTCAGCAGAGGCAATTTGCATATAAGAATTTTTGGACAGTTTTTAACAATATAAAAACCATGAGAAGTCTGTGAGTGCACTATGTTTTTAAATGGATTGTTAGTTGCTACTGGGTTACTATCAGTTTCTATGGAAAGGTGACTTTGGCACTTATAAGACTGGGTTTGCGGCAAAGAGCTTGAAAGAGGTTGGATACAGTGCTAGGATACCTCAGAATGTTACTCATCTTTCTTCTATGGGGACTTTATCAATTTGCCAATGAATTGCAAAGTTGCAATCACATTTTTGGCGAAAGTTTGTGTGATCTGACAAATGCAAATTTCAACAGATTCCATCATCTTTAATATAATCTGTATGTGTATACATACATATATACACACACACCGATAGATAGATAGATAGATAGATAGATAGATAGATAGATAGATAGATAGATAGATGCAGCAGTGATGTGATATGGTGGAGCTACAAATCAGTATATGATTAATGAGATTTTTTTTTTTTGCTTTTAAAATTAGTCTGTTGCAGATGTATTTTTTGACGGCTCAGGGTTTACTTCATGATTCAGGTTGCTAATGTTCATGGTGACATGTTTTATTACACATCGACCTCTCGAGAGCTCTGTGATTTTGGCTTGTTTTTGTAAAATACCATTGAAAGAGGTTTTCCATTCTTTAAAAAGTAACTACTGTTTGGCAATCACTGGCTTCAGGAGGTCCATGTCATCCCATTACCTAATCACATATAGCATTGTAAAGATGGTGGGAGTCCACGGGACGTTTGACCAGGATTAGTGGGGGGGGAGGGATTTAAAAAGCAAGTAAATTTCTATTTGTCATTTTCACCAATATCCAGCTTATTGTGAAATATACTTTTACAGCATGTAAAACCCTGTAAGACGTATCGTTATATAACGAAAGAAATAATTAAAAGGGGTATTCCCATCTTGTAAATGTATGGCATAGCCACACGATATGCCATAAATGTATAGTAGATGCAAGTACTATCAATGAAACCTACATCAATCTTGAGAACGTGGCCCAGTCATAAAGGAATGGAAATTCTGCCTTCTCTCCACTGACCGCAGCATACAAGGCAGATAGGGATCTAAAGTTATGGTATATTAGAATTACACCAAACACCAGGGACAGTTTTGCTAATACAGCAAGAGATATACGGAAGAGTAAAAATCTGAACTGCAGATTATTTCATATCTTTCAGTTTATTCCTTTCGGGCTAAATGCTTTAGTAAAAAGCAGTCCGTCACCTACTGCAGTATTCTCAATGGTAGCTAACCGAAGAGAATGAAGCTAATAAACACACACAACAAAAAAACTATTTACACACTGTGGATCGGCAGAATTTTGGGGCTATCCAATAAAGGGAGACAGAAAAAAAAAAGCCATTTGAATAAGTAGGTTACAGAGCCGCATGATTTTTTTGGGCCATTATTTATTATTGCAACTATACTTTAATGGCCAATACCAAGGACGAGGATTGAGGCCATATCAGACTTCAATTTTAACTTCCAGCTATCGGGTAAGATCCCTATATACACTTCAGCCCTAGCAGTGCACTTCGTAGCGAGCATCGCATATACACAGGTCGTTTTTTTCCATCAGGGCTTGGGTCATCTGATTCTGCAACATAACGTTTCCCAAAAACTTCAGTCCTCATGGCCCCAAAAGATCATGTTTTCAGGGTTTCGCCAATATTTCACAGGTCATGAAATAATCATCAAGGCATCAGGAAGTTCCACAAGTTCTCTCACCTGTGGAATACTAAGGAAATTCTGAAAACCTTATCTGTTGGGGGGCCGTGAGGGCTGGCATTTGGTCTAGAGCGTCAAGTTTTGGGGGGCACACTGGGTCCTTTACGGTGTTCTTACAGATCCAAGTCAGAAAGCAAATTACAAGAAAACCAGACTGAAGCCTG
Source organism: Ranitomeya variabilis (assembly GCF_051348905.1). Classification (NCBI taxonomy): domain Eukaryota; kingdom Metazoa; phylum Chordata; class Amphibia; order Anura; family Dendrobatidae; genus Ranitomeya; species Ranitomeya variabilis. The sequence goes on from NC_135238.1 coordinate 169,157,953, forward strand.
TAGTCATATTTCAGGGTGTGGAGTCCCCAGCTCACTCCAGGAATGCTGCTGGACAAACACTCCCTCTCAGACAGGATTTTTTTTCCTCTCCGTTGGGTTTTAATCCCTCAGGGATGTTGCTCAAGTACAGATTTTTTTCTCTGGGCGAAAGGGCTGTGAGATATGACATTAGTATGAAACATGCACATTTTATATGGTTTCTCTACTAAAAGGCTTATATATTTATGGTTAAAATGGAACAAAATGTTGCTTGGTAACATCAAGATATAAGGATGATACAACAGCAATTTCTTATCTTAGCAGGACAATCTGTATTCAGAGAAATCTACAGAGTGTAATAGAAGCCTGGGATACAACATTGTAACTATTGTGCATCAAAAAAGTGTATTACATGTCAAGGTTAGTGTGTGTCCGCATATCGCGGTTTAATCTTAATTGTTTTCCTTTAAATCTCAGCAAAACACTGTTAAGTGGATACGGCCTCAAAGTGTATGTTCCGCTGATCCAGCTTCTCCCAAAGCCAATGGTACCTAGAACCTAAGGCTGGGGCAATACATTCTAGAGATCAAATCATCTTATGTGTCGAAATTAGAAGGAGCAAAGAAAATCACTATCTAGGACCACCAATAAGTCCATAAGGAGTGCTATACGCAAACATCTCCAGGGTCATATGAGAGTTTTGTCAGCCATATAAAGTGGGTAAAATAAGTATTTTTAAGTGAGAAAACTTGAAAAATTGGCAGTGTATCAAAGAATGGAGAGGCCCGTATTTTATAGTAGGTACACTTCAACTGTGAGAGACAATCTAAAAATAAAAAAAATAAAAAACAGAAAATCACATTGTATGATTTTTACATATTTATTGCAATAAAATGCAAATTATTTGATACAATAGAAAGACAAAATTTAATATTTTGTAGAGAAACCTTTATTTGCAATTACAGAGGTCAGGAGTTTCCTGTAGTTCTTGACCATGTTTGCACACACTGCAGCAGAGACTTTGGCCCACTCAGAAATACAGATCTTCTCATGATCTTTCAGATTTCGGGACTGTCGCTGGGCAACACTGAGTTTCAGCTCCCTTTATATTGGGTTCAGGTTCAGGTCTGGAGACTAGTTAAGCCACTCCAGGACCTTGAAATGCTTCTTACGGAGCCACTCAGTTGCCCTGGCAGTGTGCTTCAGGTCATTGTCATGCTGGAAGACGCAGCCATGACCCATCTTCAATGCTCTTACTGAGGGAAGGAGGTTGTTGGCCCAAATCTCACGATACATGACCCAAACCATCCTCCCTTCAATATGGTGCAGTTGTCCTATCCCCTTTGCAGAAAAGCATCCCCAAAGTATTATATTTCTCCCACCAAGCTTCACGTTTGGGACAGTGCTCTTCTGGTTGCACTCATCCTTCTTTCTCCTCCAAACATGGCGAGTAGAGTTCATACAAGAAAGTTCTATTTTTGTCTCATCTGACCAGATGACTTCTCCCATGCCTCCTCTGGATCATCCAGATGGTCACTGACGAACTTCAAACGGGCCTGAACATGTACTGGCGTGAGAAGGGGGACCTTGCGTGCCCTGCAGGATTTTAATCCATGGCGGCGTAGTGTGTTACTAATGGTAATGTTTGAGACTGTGGTCCCCACTCTCTTTGGGTCATTGACCAGGTACTTCTGTGTATTTCTGACTTTTCTCAAAATCATCCTTACCCCAAGAGCTAAGATCTTGCATGGAGCCCCAAACCAAGGAAGATTTGACTGTCATCATGTGTTTCTTCCATTTTCTAATAATTGAGCCAACAGTTGTTGCCTTCTCACCAAGCTTTTGCCTTTTGCCCTATAGCTCATCCCAGCCCTGTGCAGGTCTACAATTTTGTCCCTGATGTCCTTAGACAGCTCTTTGGTCTTGGCCATGGTGGAGAGGTTGCAGTTTGATTGATTTTGTGGACAGGTGTCTTTTATACAGGTAATGAGTTCTAACAGGTGCAATTAATACAGGTAATGAGTGCAGAGTAGGAGGGCTTCTTAAAGGAAAACTAATAGATCGGTGAGACAGATTTCTTGCTGGTTGGTACGTTATCACATACTTATTTCTTGCAATAAAATACAATTTAATTATTGAAAAATCATACAATGTGATTTTGTGTTTTTTATTTTTAAATTTTGTCTCTCACAGTTGAAGTGTACCTAAAAATGACGCACGTTTTCCCACCTACATAGAATGGAAAAGTCTAAGATTGGCAGTGTATCAAATACTTATCTCCCTACTGTAGGTCATTTAATACAGATACAGAAAATAAGAGACCTACGACTCTCCTGCATGTTTTCTCTTAATCCCTGACAACGGGGATTTAGATAGAAGCCTCGACTGTGTCATTGCACTCTATGGCTCTAACAGAGTTTCAATGTACTTTTTCTGGCAATGTCTACCTTTTCTTATATGAGCAAAAACTTAATGTTCTATGCCTATATTGTTTTGCCCTTCTGAAAATATGGACATCGACAGAAAAAGTACAATTAAACTTGTATGAGGCAGTCATCAGTGCTGGAATAGCACATGTTCACACAATGCTACTCTTGCTGGAGTAGAATGCACCCAAGAGGCACACACCACTGAACGAATTCAGCGCCTCTCCTGAGTGGCATGTGCCTCTGTGCACCGCCCCAGATATAGTACGCCAGTCTGGGACTGGAGTAGCATTTCTGGAGTAAAAAAACGCCTGCACTTTTGAGGAATTTGAAAGTTTTGTGACTTTCCAAAGCTTTTACGACAGTTTTCTGGTGTAAAAAGTTTGGTGAATCGACGCCTATGGCCCAATTGGCTGTTTTGTCCGAATCACATTTTTTCAGATCTTCAGAATGGTATCCCTGGCAGAGACACAAACACACTACAGAAAACACAGTGTGAACATAGTCTTACTAACCAGTTCCACTACATTTAGCAACTAAATTATTCTTATAAATTTGAGGTTTAAACATCACTGGTGAATCTAAACTTCACTATACATTATACCTCGTTGTTAAAAAAAAAAAAAAAAAAAGTATCAGTGATATTGTTTGGACTACTCCAGGTTGTAACCCTTATCTTTCTTCTCCAGAGCAATCTTAAAAGCTTATTTGTAATCACTTGAAAGTTGAACTTTGATTCGGCAAAAATGAGTTTACCAAGATGAGTGTTACAGACTGGAGCAGTCACGTAAGATCAAAGACAGACTTGACAGTTAACTAACTTTAAAGTCTGTGTCGTGATACATAAAGGATAGCCAAAACTAAAAAAAAACAAAAAAAACTGAAAGTGGAGTTTATTACTTTAAACCTTCAGGAGACAGTCTACAAAGGTAATAATCAAATATTGGCGCATGCAGGCCATAATGCTAATGCAGTTATCAAATTTCCCCCAAAAATTTCTATTGACCCCCAAAGTCTTGGTGAACCATGTATTCCTTTCCACACGATCCATTTGGATTAAAAAATAAACTAATATAACACTCCCCCTAAAAGTCTTTTAGAATATTGGACTCCGACACCCATTTTTTTTTTTTTTAACTCACAAAACACAGAGGATGACTTCTGAGGAAGCCATGAATTTTGCTCCTGAGCTTCCTTGATGAGTAATGAGCATGGAAGGCGGTTACACCACAATACACTGGAAAATCCAGTCAAAAGAACTTGCTTCCAGTCAGCACCACACCCCCAGCTTCTAGCAAGGTCTAAACTGCCGAAAAAGAGATTGTGGTGGCAACGGTGCACATCGTGACGAAGGAAAAGATTCATCAAACATGTAAAATATTACAGTCACGTGCACACCTTCATACGTGGAGAGACACACTGGGTCTCATTAACAAAAAAACGTCCAAACAAAATGACAGCTGCACTGTGATTGGTTCCTATAGCCAACCAGGTTTTTCTGTCCACAGGTATCCACTTCTGATGAACAAATGTATTGATCCATTTTGATTGAAAATTAATACACAAATATATTTGTGAATTCTGACGGAAGAAGTGTAGCAGCTTATACATTGGTATCTCACATAAGCATAGTTGCCAACATTTCATGGGGCACCATACCCATCCAATTCACCCCAGACAGCTACCCTAAAGCTGAACCCCATTTTGTCTCAAGGGTTTGGAGGAATGCAGAAAATCATCCATAAGTGGACATCCCCTTTATAAACAGAAATGCCAACTTACCTGAGTGCGTCCTGAGGTGTCCTGTGAGCGCGTCTCTCCGTCGGCACGCATAGCTACAAAATGGACACTTAAAAGGTTTTTCCCCAGAATGCAGCTTAATGTGGCGCAATAAGTTGCCCTTTTGAGTAAATGAAGCTCCACATTGGTTGCAGTGAAACGGGCGCTCCCCTAGACAGAGACAAAATTAATGCCATTGAAATAAACCAACGCACATTGGGAACTATCACAAAGCATGCCAGTGTAGCTCTATGAAGATGTGGCCACACAAACGGGCGTCAGAGACGCAATCTACAACTCAGCAGAGATGGCTCTTACTAATCATATGGAAGAATTTACTTTTCTTTTTAATTATTGTTTTAGTGCCTAATAGGCAAGAGGTCAAGTTAAATGAATTGGTATACATCCATAACCAGAGAACTATTTTTTATGTCCTATCAGGACCAGGATGGATGGATGGTCATATACGGCTATTGACAACCTACTGAAATTGAAAACTTTAAGGAAATGTTGTCCAATTTAAATTTACCTACATATTAGGCCAGATTTCCACATCTGTGCGTTGTGGGCTGAGAACAGACAGCGATGCCTGGACTGGCTACAAGTCTCACAATTGGCAGCCTAAGATACAAGACCACTGGGATCTGGATCGGAAACCAGCGGCCGGTCGGTGAATCACGGATGTGTGAATGGAACGTTAGTATTAGTAGGGTATACAGAATGATGGTACTTTGCCCTTATACATTATACACGCCAACTATAGGAAAGAGGAGACAGCTGAATGCATAAAAACAGATTCAGATCCCAGAAAACATTGTGAAAATGACAAAAAAAAATGTTTTAAGATATGCAACAAATCGGCATTGGAAACACCATGTTCAAGCCCAACCTATCAAATATTTATTCCTCCGCAAAAGTGACTGCCACCAGCTAAAAATGCTATATATGGAATAAATTGGGACAGTAGTATGCTACTGATGTTCATTAAAAACACACACACACACACAAAAAAACACTTTAAGCATTTGAATTAAAGCGATTGCAACCAAACAATTAATTGCAAATTTCAAATTAAGCCAAGTCAGCAGGCAGCACATAAAATAGCAGGAAAGTAGATAACAATACCCCAAAATAACACATATTGTATTGTATGGTCTACATATGTGTTTGGGGAAGCTCTTTTAAATCTATGACCTGTGTGTAATGCTTCATTTCATCTGTGGGGGCAGTGCAGGGAAATTGAACACTTGCTGCAAGGTTTTTTCCATTTACTGCTGATCCCAGGGGACTCCAGCAGTGGGAAAAAAAAGTGAGTACATAACGTTTGATACTTCACTATTCTGTTAAGAACTGGAAATGGGTACCCACGCTAGTAGGAAACCCAACAATCTAACTTTTATGGAATTATTCATCAGCTATGTCGCAAATGTTAAAAACCCTTTAACCCGTTAACCCCTGGAGCTTTTTTCGGTTTTGCGTTTTCGTTTTTCGCTCCCTTCCTTCCCGGAGCCATAACTTTTTTATTTTTCTGTCAATATGGCCATGTGAGGGCTTATTTTTTGCGGAACAAGTTGCACTTTTGAAAGACAGCATTGGTTTTACCATGTTGTGTACTAGAAAAAAACGGGGAAAAAATTCCAAGTGCGGTGAAATTGCAAAAACAGTGCAATCCCACATTTGTTTTTTGCTTGGCTTTTTTGCTAGGTTCACTAAATGCTAAAACTGACCTGCCATTATGATTCTCCAGGTCATTACAAGTTCATAGACACCAAACATGTTTAGGCTATTTTTTATCTAAGTGGTAAAAATACAATTCCAAAAACTTAGCTTAAAAAAAAACCAAACCAAGCAATATTTCGATACCTGTAGGGTCTCCATTTTTTGTGATCTGGGGTCAGGCGAGGCCTTATTTTTTGCGTGCCGAGCTGATGTTTTAATGATACCATTTTGGTGCAGATAAGTTCTTTTGATCGCTCGTTGTTGCATTTTAATGCAATGTCGTGGCAACCAAAAAAACGTAATCCTGGTGCTTTGAATTTTTTTTTCTCCCTACGCCGTTTAGCGATCAGGTTCTTTTTTTGTTGATAGATTGGGCGATTCTAAATGCGGCGAAACCAAGTGTGTGTTGGTTTGATTTTTTTATTGCTTTATTTTGAATGGGGCAAAAGGGGGGTGATTTGAACTTTTATATATTTTTTTAATTTTTTCATATTTTTAAAAACATTTTTTTTTAACTTTTGCCATGCTTCTAGAAGCTGGCATAGCCGGATCGTCTCTGCTACAAAGGAGCGATGCTCAGATTGCCCCCAAGAAGCTGAATTACAGCATTGCTATGAGCGCCGACCACAGGGTGACGCTCACAGCAATCAGGCATCAACAACCATAGAGGTCTCAAGGAGACCTCTGGTTGTTATGCCGACGCATCGATGTCCCCCGATCATGTGACAGGGCTTACTGGTGCGCACATTTCCGGCCAAATGGTCGGAAGCTCTTGTTAAATGCCGCTGTCAAAGTTTGACAGTGGCATTTAACTAGTTAACAGGTTCGGGTGGATGATGATTCTGCCCGCGCCTATTGCGGGCACATGCCAGCTGTTCAAAACAGCTGATATGTCCTGGCTTTGATGCAGGCTCACTGCCAGAGCTCGCATCAAAGCAGGGGATCTGCCATCGGATGTACCATCCCGTTTGATGGCAGAAAGGGGTTAAAGGCAGCCATTATTCTGTGAGAAGCTGCCACAATATGCATTTCAATACACAAAGCAAGCTCTTCTTTCACAGAATACAGACTGCCAAAAACAGCTAATCATTTGAGATTTTCACACAAAATCCTTCTCGTACAACTTTTGGAGGCTTCTTTCTTCCCTGAGGACAGTGATTTCCTGGCTTTGTGACAACATTTTCTGTATATGAAATAGAATAACTACTGGTGGTCACCGTTTCAGTGTCTGAGTAGCAGAGGACACCAAGATGTAGAAAGATGGCAGGGAGCAGAAAGATGGCACCATGTCAGGACATAAGTTAGGAAGACAAGTTATAAAGATAGGGAGAAAAGGGTTTGGGGGAAAAATGTGAAGGTGCGAGGGCTATGTATTATTGTTCAACATCGGTTACAAGTGGAATTAGGATCATTTTTAAATGGTTTAGCTAAACATGACATTTATTGCCCATCAACAGGATAAATGTATGATTTTGAGGGCCTTCAGCTATGAAGCCATCGATCACAACGAGTGCTGAAGTTAGTCTTTATCAGTCCCATAGACTGTGAATGGAAATGTGCATGCTCAACCAAGACCCCCATTCTAGTGTTTCGAAGGGAGACGAGATATATGTCATTTATGGAAAAACGGCTTTAAAAGCAACCTGTCAGATTGTACATGCAGTCTGATCTGTGTGAAGCATGGTAGAGAGAAGAAGCAGAGCAGAATGATATATAGGTATGCTGGAAAAATTCAGTAAAAGGCCCCATCCACAGGTCCGTGTGTAAAAATGGTACCAGTGTTTAGGATCAGTGTGTTATCAGTATATGGTCCACGTGTCTGTTTTTACCATCAGTATTTTTCACGGATGGATAAACAAATTACAAAGCTTCTCCTAGTCTTTGAATGTTAAATACCGTATATAGTCGAGTATAAGTCGACCCGAGTATAAGCCGTTCCAGCAGCTCTTTTGGCCGAGCGATCACGTGCCCCAGCTCATTAAAGTAATCAATATTCACTCCACGCCTATGGGAGTGGCGAGAGATGAATATTCATTACCTTAATAAGCGAGGGACTCGTGATTGCTCGGCCTGAAGAGCTGCTGGTGCCGGAATGAGATGCAGTGAGGGCGCCAAGGGAAGGCAAGTAGGATGTGTGCTGGAAGAGGGCGGCTGCCACTCTAACGGTGCATGCTATAAGAGAAATGAATATTCACTGCCAGCGCAGTGAATATTCATTTCTCTTTAGCAGCGGGCACAGTTACAGCAGCAGCCGACTCCTGCCTCTGTGACCCGCTGCTCTGCTGTCTTTCTGCGACAATGACTCATGTAGAAGCAGAGGAGAGGGCGTTTTCAGCACAAAAAAATGTGCGGAAAAACTCGGCTTACACACGAGTATATTCGGTACTTACAGCATACTGATGCTATCTGTGTGCTATATGTGTTCTTCACTGACCCATAGACTATCATGTCTCTGAGTTTTTCACAGACACACTGGCCGTGAAAAAGCACGGACATGTGAACAGCCCCATAGACTATAATAGCCAAGCGTTGTACCATTGAAAAACCTAGATAGAACATTTATGTGCAACACAGACCTGTGAATGGAGCCTAACACGTATCTTGTTAATTGAAATCCCTGGTGTTTGTATGCATACGGGTCCAGTGAGTGGTCATACTCAATCTCCGAATGCACAGTCTTTGAGGGAAGACATGCTAATCACTGACTAGGACCACCCACTGGACTCGTATCCACACAAACACCAGGGATTTCAATGATTAAAACTAAGTTTTACTGAAAATTTTCCCACAAAAATGATCAGCTCCTCCTGCTCTATAACATCCACCCAGGAGCTCAAATACCATTTTCAACATGACAGGTCCCATTTAGATTAGGATGAAGAACTCCATGCAGAATGTGATCCACTGTGAGACAAAACCAGGTTCTGCCATCCTGGAACAAAAATCTTGTTATATGGACATTTGTGCTTGATAATGGATTATTATCATTCAACACAAACCTTTCTTGTACTTTTCAGTGTCTGTAAGATAATAAAAGGCTGTTGATTTAGCTGGTGTCAGTTACTTTGACGGAGGCTTTAAGAGGATGGATATTGGGTTGGCTGCTCCACTGAAGAATGCCTGAAGGATCAGATTGTAATATTACCTGAGCTATTGCAAGCACACACATGATTAGCATAAACAATTTTACCAGATTTAATGCTCAATGACAGGTAATACCCAACTCGCACTCCAGTTCTTTCTGAGCTACGTCTTCCATGGTGCGCATCCAGTTGAAGTACGGCGCTTATTCCCACTAGTGATTCAGATCACTGTATAAAGCTTATTTTTCAGAGCATGTCTCAGGTCTCTGTCAGTACAAAGTAATTTCGTTCACCTGACAAATAAGCTAATCAAATAATAAAATACCCATAATGTTAACTGCCATTACCGACATGTCGTACCGCTCTTGTGACTGCGCTGAATAATGAGAACAGCAAGTGTAATGAGTTTCGCCCTCGACTTTTCTAACTCGAGAAGAAAGTTAAACAAGAAGTTTATAATCAATTTGGAGTTGACCAACTTTGCGTACTTCCTCAAATAACTACCTCTTCTGTTGAAGGGTATAGGGGTTAGATACTTTGGAAATAAAGCGCAAGTCTTCTGTCATAACTACCGAGTGCTGAAACTGGACAATGCCATGCAAACTAGAATTAAGCCCACTGGCTAACGTCATACAGTAGTTGCATCACCTAATTATGTAACAATTATTTGGAAGGTAAACTGCCGTAAAGAATTATCTGTGTTTCTATCTAGTTCATTAAAGTACATCTCCTAAAGCAAGAACGTAAATTTTAATATCTGCCTAGAAAAGGGCCAAATTCACTACCACTACACAAATTCCATAAGTTCTCCATCTTGCTTCCTACGGATCACATCAAACAGCAAAACCCCATGATCCTCCACGAGGTCCTCTGCATGCACAAAGAAGAATTACCGTATGTTGGATCTCATAATGAATCATATTAACAACAAGAGTGGTTATCCTATCAAAAAAAATGGGGCCACACACCACTTGGTTGACAAAAAAAAACTAAACAAAACAAAATGGTCCTTCCATAGATTTTAATTTTTCAGTCCTTTGACAAAAGCTCTCAGGTCATTTATATTGGACAGTAAGGCTACTTTCACACTAGAATCGGGCTCGGCCCGTCGCGGTGCGTCGGGCCGAGGTTCCCGACGCTAGCGTTGTCTCCGCCGCACAACGTGGGCAGCGGATGCATTTTTCCAGTGCATCCGCTGCCCCATTGTGAGGTGCGGGGAAGTGGGGGCGGAGTTCCGGTCGCGCATGCGCGGTCGGAAAAAGCGGACCGTCGTGAGCAAAAAACGTTACATGTAGCGTTTTTTGGTCCCGACGGTCCGCCACAACACGGCGCAACCGTCGCACGACGGTTGCGACGTGTGTCAATCCGTCGCAATACGTCGCTTAATGTAAGTCTATGGGGAAAAAACGCATCCTGCAAGCACTTTTGCAGGATGCGTTTTTTCGGCAAAATGACGCATTGTGGCGGATTGCAGTTAACGCTAGTGTGAAAGTAGCCTAAGGCTATGTTGACACATTGTGTTTTTTTGCGGCTTTTTTATGCAAAGGTTAAGCTGCATTTTGCAGCACCAGTAAAAGCTATGCGCTTTCAGAAATCTCATGCACACACAGTGCTTTTTTTTTCATGAATGAATTGGAAAATTGCCGCGTTTTTGAAAACTGCAGCATGTGACTTCTTTCAGCGATTTTTTTTCACCCATAGAAAACAATAAGGGCAAAAATGCAACAACAAAAATCGCAGGTATCAGGTTTTGCTGTGTTTTTGGTGCAGGAAACTCAGGAAAGTTGCATCATGGTTTTTTTTGTAGACATTAAACTATCAGAAAGCACAAGAGACAAATGTACCTGCTAAGCAGCAAAACCTGCTTTCTGTAAGCAGCTTCTTAACTGCCAAGAAAGCAGGTGTTGCCTGCAGAAAAAAAAAAAAATGAAGAAAAAACGCAACGTGTGAACATAGCTTTACGTAGAATTCACCATTCAAAAGAAACAGGCCCTCAGACAGCCATGTGGCCAGAAAAAAAAAGCAATGGCTCTTTAATAATCTATAGGAGTATCTAATATGTTTGTGCAATCAACCAACCATTCACCTGGCAGCAACTTAATGCAAAAAAACAAGCAAACGTGGTTAAGGGGATCAGTCATTGTCACACCAAAAGCAGAATAACAGTCTCTACAGGTTGCATAGCGTGCAACAAAAAGCAACCGGTGAGTGGCAGTCTTGTTAGCAATGACGCCCTGATAATGACAGTTTAGAAATAAAAATGGCCAGATTAGTTCAAGATGACAAGTGACAGTACCTCAGATATCCATGCGTCACAAGAGTGGTATGCGGAGGAGCATCTCTGAGCGCACAATTCAGCCTTCAGGTACAAGGACTACAACTGCAGAATACCACACGCTAGGTTTTTAGTTAAAAAAAAAAAAAAGAGGCCTCACCTGGCACAGGCCAACCAAAAATGAGCTCTCCACCCTTCCATGTATGAAGGGTTTGGACTGATGATGCCAATGATGGTGGAGAAATGGCCATAGTCTACCAATAATCTAGGAACTAATTGTAGCAGGATAAAACATGTCACACGCCAAAAATTAAAAAAGCAGGATTCTTCAAAAAGTGTATCACTGCACGTTCCATCAGCAGCTTACAAAACATATGACATTTAAACTCTATATGGGGTCCTTACCAAAGACTTAATATATGGTCAAACCATCAAGGACCCCCATATAGGATTGAAATGTAGGTTTTGTGAGCCAATGATGGAAACAGTTGTAAAGAACCCCTTGGATTTTATTACATATTTTTTTATTTTTTGAATAGTAGTAGTAGTAGTAGTAGTAGTAGTAGTAGTAGTAGTAGTAGTAGTAGTAATAGTAGTAGTAATAGTAGTAGTAGTAGTAGTAGTAGTAGTAACCTATATGGATTCTAAACGCAAAGAATAAGTGTGATTTGAACAAGGAATGCCGACATACCAAGTGCAGGTCACCAAGGATTACAATAAACTTTGGTTTATTTTAATGGGAACCTGTCACGTGAAAAAATGCCATTAACTTGCAGATATGGGGTTAATCCGCAGGTTAATATAGTGTTCTCAAACTGTCCAACGACGGCGCTCTCAGTGCACAGAGCAGTGACTGAAGCCGTGCCGGCACCGCCTCCATAATTGGAAGACCAACGCTGCTGGGGGAGGGGGTGGGAATAAAGTTAATTTCCTCCTGGCGGAGGGGCTCTCAGTGTGGGCACAGGGCAGGTTCAGAACAACTGACGAATAACCCCATATCTGCAGGTCCCCTTTTATGACCCCTACAATCAATAGATCTCAGTCAAAAACCGAGCACCTCTGGTATGTGTTGGAACAGGAGAATTGCAACATGAAAAGGTAGCTGTCAATCCTGATGCAAATAGAAAACACTGGAAGTGGAATATTTCTCTCTTCTACTTGGGATTAATAGCACAAAAAAAAAAAAAACATTTTGACAGCCAAGAAGAAATGGTTCTACCCAGAACTATCAAAGTGGTCAACGAGTTATTACATGGCTCATACCAAGCACTGAATGTGTTCCAGCTTATAACTACAATATGGTAAGATGCAATACAGTCTCCAAATATAGAAATTTGGGACTGAGGTGAAGGGAAGAATCACATTGCATAAATCCATGAATAGCATGGACAACCATAGTATTCAACTGGAGCATCAAGGAACATGGGGATCCGAGTCAGTGATCAGTTATAAGAACTATAGATAGTAATTGTAGAATACTCCTTTAGATTAACTGCAAAAACGTACTTTGTGATGGATTTAGGCTTAGGACTTCACGGCGACATGTATTGCACTGACACATTGCAATAATGGAGGTTTCATGCAACATACTGCGGTGCACATTTGCATAGGTTTAGAAATGTTTTGGATGTTCTGTGGCCGGTGACAAGTCACGTGCCACAGACTTGGCCAAGTTGCAGATAAATTGCCCACAATATTTTTATTTGCAGCAAAATCAAAGTTCTAATATAGTCACGTAACACATCGCCAGATAGTCCCAGCCTAATAGGGTCAGATAAGTCATTAGATTATTAATGTTAGAACCTGAATAAAGCGTTGACCACAAATTATTGCCCACATTAAATAAATCGGTGAATGATAGCCAAACAATCAATCAAAGACTAGCGCTATAGCCATACTGTACCTGACAAGACTGAAAAGTGTCGGGACCAGTAAATACAAAACATACATTTTCTCACTAGTATCCATTTACCCAAAACTAGCACTTTGCTCGTAAAACAATGCAGACAACACTCACTATGGCAATGAGCTATAGAGAACTTTCACACAATATTCGGTAATCATTATTTTAGTTCTAATTACGACAGGCTTCATCATGCCTCACAAGATTTTGGATACAACTCTACTGGAAGGCTAATTCAGCTTCTATTTTCCCATCTCAGATTAGAAGGATTGTTCCAAAAGGGACAGTAGGAGCTCATTTTTTTAAAAATTTTCAGCCAATTTTAACATTATTAAAAGTCAAGAAAGACTCAACAATTTTAAAGGCAGCCAACGGGGACCATGACCTTTACCACGGAGTTAGAGAGGTCTTATAAAGGCCACTTAGAATTTATCTCATAGGACGTTTCGTAAGATAATTTTATATAGTGGGTAATCAGTAAGGACTATCCATAATTCATATTTGGGGGCATATACAGGAGTTTTCATTACTGCTCACCTATACACAACGTCTATTTTCAATGGTGCTCAGATTAACAAAAAGGCAACGATAACCACAAAATGTTATTACGGTATATGCCCTACAGAGAGAGAATATATGTCCAGCATTTGCCATTCTGGACTCTGAAAAGATGGTGACAACACCCGTAGGAACTGTATTGGCCGTCGCCCAACTTTTCTAGAAACCAAAGTCCTATTCAACGTCTTACTTATACCTAATGATTTTAAAGTGGTAACTTATTTTATTGCAATCTCTATATTAGAGGAACCTACCGTGATTAAACTGATTGCAAAAAAAAATTACAGAACTAATACATTCTCTGAACTTTACATTTTTTGGTAACATTATGGAGTCTTGCAAAGGGTACAACATGTAAGCAATGACAGGCAATAGTATCAGGTAATATTAATATCAGATTCAACAGGCAATTTGGCTTCTGGCTGCTTACCCGTATGACTCCTCTTATGGACCATTAGCACATTGGGGCCAATGCAAATCATGCCACAGACGTCACATTTCAGTTTACCATTCGGAAGCCGGATTCCGCCGTCCAGAGACATATCCTGGCTCATGCGGCTGTCAGAGATCCCATTGGTGTCAGCTACTGATTCTTCCAGTCCACTCTCATCATCCTGTGACTGTAGAGGTGTGTCTCGACGAAGCGTCTTTCGGTCTCCTTCCTCATCGCTATGCATCTCTAACTTCACAGAGTTTGCTAGAAAAAGAAAAATTATATATATGCCCATCAGTACCCTAGGAGAGCAGGGCGAAACCACCTATAGAAAGAAAGGACGGTAAGGATAAAATCAAGCACTTAGGGTACAAGAGGCTTCTTAAAATGTAGAGAAATTCAACCTAAAGTCATTTATACAAATAAAGGCTCCTTCACAGATGCTTTTTTTTTGCATACAGGTGCTTTCCGTATGCTTATAATAGTGCACGGGACCATTTCCCATGGCTGTGATTTTTCGAGGACCAAGTGGTCTGTGCAAAATTGCTAAGGCATGTCCAATATTGATTCGAGTGTCAAGATGAAAATTGGTAATGCCAGTCTTTGGATCAGTGAGAGGAAAAAAAACAAACAGTACTCAGACGCCATGAACGCTGTACGTTTTTCACGGACTGCTAATTTGGAAAAGGTGGAGAACCTATTTTCCTCACCCAAGAAAAGAAAACTGATGGAACTAAGACCAAACTATAAAAGCGGACACTGATCAAACTGTTGAAACTTGGACCAATTTTCTAGCACAAGGAAGTCCCTGGAGTCTGAATGAGCTCAGGGTCAGAACATTGGAAGGGACTGTGAACTCGGCCTCTTCAAGTTACTGGCCAAGGAGTTCATGAAACTCTGAGGAGACCTCAAACCCCTTTGGCTTGATCAAAAGGTACATACATATCTAGTATGTAAGAGCACAACTAGTAACACCATAAATATCATTATTAAAAAAAAAAAAGAATATTTACAATTATTAAGTGGCAACAATCTAAAACACAACGCCAAATATATTTATACAGAGTCTTTGAGACACGATGCAAACATCTTAGATCTAGCTGAAAAGGGGGGCTGAACCTCTAGGAATTGGATCTTGCTTCTCACTTTGGCTGACTAATTCCACAGTTATCAAAAGTTGAAATATTTAGTATAACGTTTCTGTATCATTCTAGTGCGCATGCATGTGTGTGCAATATGTAGTAAATCTTCCGATACATTCCCTGAACTCTCTAGGCTAGGCGCACGATGGTGACCTTTGGGCTCCCGATAGGTCACCAAGCTTAAAGCGGATTACATTGCTGGCTGGGTAAATAAAAGACAAGTTCATACAAACCTTCCTGCGCACAAGTGTACTGGGGTGCCTGCTGATTTGCAGCTAGGGCATCAATCTTCTGCCTAGCGCCACCCCTATATGATTGATTAACATCTGCTCAGCACTGCCAACAGTGACTGAGTATGGCTGATATCAATCAAGCACATGGCGGTGCAGCTAGGTGATAAAAAAAATGTGGAGGACTGCTGGGAACCAACTCATCCACAATACAAATAAATTTAAATAAGGTTCAAAGATGTGGGGGACAACAGTACTTAGACATTAAAAGTAATTGCCATGTGGCAACATTACTTTTTTTGTATTGGTGCCCAGGAGCGTCATACTGGGAAACTAAGAAGAATAATGAGCTCTAGAATATTATATTTTGAAAGATTATATGCAATCTTGACTTTAGCATGTTTTAAGAAAAAACAAAACTGCCATAAAAAAGAAATAAAAACACCTCTATGTGGAGTAGACCGACAATGAGTTAGTAGACATTGATTTAATTATCAAAGGTTATCCCTTCATGCCTAAAAATTATTAGTAGATTGTCTTTACCAGCAATAACACGAAATCCTAATTTTGCCTAAAATAATACATACCGTAAGTTAAAATCAAATGGAAATGTAAGTACATTGCAATAAAGTAGTATAATATTTTTCAGAAAAACTAATCATGGTCTGTATAAAATAAGTGGATGCTCTAACATTTTGCCAGGATTAATTAAAAAAATGAAACGAAACAAACAAACAAGCCTCAAAAGATTCAAGATTACTCTCGCAGAGAGTTGACTGTTTCTTGCTCCCAACTTCTCACCGTATGGTCTCATCTCGCTGCTTTTTGGCTCTCCTCCAGTAGGACAGAACATCTGCCAGGTGTATTCTGCAAGCTGTTTGCCCCTCTCCTTGTGGTGTGCGCGTAGAAGCCCACAAGTAAGAGTGCAGGGTCGTTGGTAGCGCAGGAAGGAGTGAAGCCTGACCTCATGCAGCCCCGGGCTCCTGCTTAGCACATCTCCATCCTTCCACTTATAGATCCTGCCGTCAGTGCTTGTTGTGTGCCTGTATCCTCTCCCACTGGGATGGAAAGGTGAACAGCAGATCTCCATAGAGGATAAATACTGCAAGAGGGATCTCCTCGCAGCTAGACAGAATCTACCGTACCTGTACAATAATAATACAGGCACATATGGTACATGGAACTTGTAAGGTGAATGTGACCCGGTTTACCACTCTGCGGGAAATACAGAATCAACAAGGACCTGTATTATAAGACACCTGGTCATACACCCGACTATTACAAAACAATATGGCAGAAAAATTACAATATTCTTTACTTTCCATTTTATTAAGAGATATAAAAGGCACAAATTGTAATTCTCTGCAATTTCATTTTTTTTGCGCCTAAATTAAAAAAAATGGTGTCTGATCCACAGGTTCTACAAAAGATGGAGAAAATCCTAAATTCGTATCTCTAAATGCCAGATTTAGATCTGTAGATACTGGTCTTCAACTTATCCATATTAAAAAAAAGTTGTGCCCTCTTTTGACTGTTGCCCAATGAATGCCTGTGGCATTACACATTTACATAGCAAAAAGTGGACCAAGCCTCAAACTGAGGTCCCATACAGCACTCCAAAAGTATTTTCTAAGAAGCTGCTACTTAAGGCCACGTTGTGACGTTGCATGAATGCTAAGGTACATTCTTAACGTTGCCTCTTCTGTGCAGAAAATCTGTTGCTTTTAACTGCTCAAGCAAAGTGGCTTACATAAGAACAGGAGGGAAAAATGCATGTAAAAAATAAAATTGAGTTTTTAAAAACAGAACCCAAATGTTTCTGCCAGGGCTGCGGAGTTGGTACGCCAAACCTTTGACTCCCCAAGTCCTCAGCACTGGTCACTACTGAGCATGTACATAAAGTGCAGCACAGATTCATCTCAACTAAAAGCCCAGATTCTTAGATAAGGAACAGAACAGACATTTATAGGACATTTTAGAAGTTTCCAAAATTATCATGAAAACATTTACAGCACATCCTCCACTGAATTACTGAACCCAATTTATTATATATTTTAGGAGTCGGTTCATTTTATACTAACTTTAACTCCACCAAAATGGACATAGACTCCCCAACCGATAACAATAGTAGAGTTGAGACAGCACCGAGCTTCATTACCATGTAGATGCCCAGAAGCCAAATGTGGGATGCCCCCCCCCCCGAAAAAATTAAAACAAGAGAAAATGGCTTCAGCAGCCAATGCTCAACTTGCTTCATAGTGGCATCAGAAATACATAGACTTCGGCATTGTTATGACTCCCTAGTATAAGTCTAGGTCAAGCTTTGAGCATGTATCAGCTGTCAGGTACCCTGAAAAAAAAATTGCTGCCCTTGTCAAATCCGCACCAAAAACGTATAAAAAAAAAAAAAAAAAAAAAAAAAAAAAAGACGAAAGATGCATAAAAAGAAAAACACCCAGCAAAAATGTAACAACAAAATACAGATTGCTATTGCACATTTTAGGCTAGTTTCACACTAGCGTTTGTAGCAGCTGCGGACTTCCTCTGTGAAGCCCCGCCCTCGGCCGCACCTCCGCCGCTAGCTCCGCCTATTTCTGCATGCGGCCTGTGTACCTATCTTTAACATTAGATACGCAGGTCGTGCGGCTGTATGCGGATGCTTCCGCATGCGTCGTTTTGACGATGCGGAAAAAAAAAAGAAATTGCTACAAGCTGCGTTCTACGCTGGTCGCCGCATCGTCAAAACGACGCATGCAGAAGCATCCGCATACAGCGGCACGACCTGCGTACCTAATGTTAAAGACAGAAGTTCTAGCAGCAGACACATCTCTACAACAACTGTTAAGAGGAGACTTTGTGCAGCAGGCCTTCATGGTAAAATAGCTGCTATTAAACCACTGCTAAGGACAGGCAACAAGCAGAAGAGACTTGTTTGCTCTAAAGAACACAAGGAATGGACAATAGATCAGTGGAAATCTGTGCTTTAGTCTGATGAGTGCAAATTTGAGATCTTTGGTTCCAACCACCGTGTCTTTGTGCGACGTAGAAAAGGTGACCGGATGGACTCTACATGACCGGGTTCCCACCGTGAAGCATGGAGGAGGAGGTGTGATGGTGTGGGGGTGCTTTGCTGGTGACACTGTTGGGGATTTATTCAAAATTGAAGGCATACTGAACCAGCATGGCTACCACAGCATGCTATTCCATCCGGTTTGCGTTTAGTTGGACCATCATTTATTTTTCAACAGGACAATGACACCAAAACACACCTCCAGGCTGCATAAGGGCTATTTGACCAAGAAGGAGAGTGATGGGGTGCTGCGCCAGATGACCTGGCCTCCACAGCCACCAGACCTGAACCCAATTGAGATGATTTGGGGTGAGCTGGACCTCAGAGTGAAGGCAAAAGGGCTAACAAGTGCTAGGCATCTCTGGGAACTCCTTTAAGATTGTTGGAAGACCATTCCCGGTGACTACTTCTTGAAGCTCATCAAGAGAATGCCAAGAGTGTGCAAAGCAGTCATCAAAGCAAAAGGTGGCTACTTTGAAGAATCTAGAATTTAAGACATATTTTGAGTTGTTTCACATTTTTTTGTTAAATATATACAGTAAATCCACATGTGTCAATTCATAGTTTTGATGTCTTCAGTGTGAATTTACAAATTTTCATAGTCATGAAAATATAGAAAAATCTTTAAATGAGGCGTGTCCAAACTTTTGATCTGTACTGAGATACATATACACATATATATATATATATATATATATATATATACACATATATATATATATATATATATATATATATATATATATATATATATATATATATATATATATATATATATATATATATATATATATATATATATATATATATATATATATATATACTAGCTGTACTACCCGGCTTCGCCCGGGTTAATGACTGCTGTTAGCAAAATAGAATGTGTTAACAAAAATTTATTCTGCACACAAAAACCACAAAACAAATAGATAGAAATGTAATTATTAAAAGGCAAAAACTAAGCAAATAGAAGCATTTCACAACATATATTAGCTTTGTTATACTGAGAATGTCTTTGTTGCCTATATTAACCAATCAGAGCTCAGGTTAATTAACTGTAGCAAAATAGAAGCTGAGCTGTGATTGGTTGCTATTGGCAGCCTGATAAATCCCCAGCCAACAGGAAGCCCTCCCCCCTGGCAGTATATATTAGCTCACACATACACATAATAGACAGGTCATGTGACTGACAGCTGCCGTATTTCCTATATGGTACATTTGTTGCTCTTGTAGTTTGCTTATTAATCAGATTTTTATTTTTGAAGGACAATACCAGACTTGTGTGTGTTTTAGGGCGAGTTTTATGTGTCAAGTTGTGTGTGTTGAGTTGCGTGTGGCGACATGCATGTAGCGACTTTTGTGAGATGAGTTTTGTGTGGCGACATGCGTGTAGCAACATTTTGTGTGTTGAGTTGCATGTGACAGGTTAGTGTAGCAAGTTGTGTGCAGCAAGATTTGTGCATGGCGAGTTTTGCGCGTGGCGAGTTTTATGTGTGGTGCATTTTGAGTATGTGCAAGTTTTGTGTGAGGCAACTTTTGCATGTGGTGCAACTTTTGTACATGTGGCAATTTTTCTGTGTGTGCAAGTTTTGCATGAGGTGAGTTTTCCATGAGGTGAGTTTTGCACGTGTGGCGAGTTTTGCGTGAGCCTAGTTTTGCATATGGCGAGTTTTGCATGTAGCGAGTTTTGAGTGGTGACTTTTGTGTTTCGACTTATGTGGCGAGGTTGGTGTGTGTGTGTGGTGAAATGTGTGCTGAGGGTGGTATATGTGTTCAAGCACGTGGTAGTGTGTGGCGCATTTTGTGTTTGTGTTCATATCCCCGTGTGTGGTGAGTATCCCATGTCGGGGCCCCACCTTAGCAACTGTACGGTATATACTCTTTGTCGCCATCGCTCTCATTCTTTAAGTCCTCATTGTTCACATCTGGCAGCTGTCAATTTTCCTCCAACACTTTTCCCTTCACTTTTTCCCCATTATGTAGATAGGAGCAAAATTGTTTGGTGAATTGGAACGCGCGGGGTTAAAATTTCACCTCACAACATAGCCTATGACGCTCTCGGGGTCCAGACGTGTGACTGTGCAAAATTTTGTGGCTGTAGCTGCGACGGTACAGATGCCAATCCCGGACATACACACATACATACATACACACATTCAGCTTTATATATTAGATATACCTGTATGTAATCTCCTGTATATAGTATATACCTGTGTGTCATCTCACCTATATATAGTATATATCTGTGTGTCATCTCCTGTATATAGTATATACCTGTATGTCATCTCCTCCTATACATAGCATATACCTGTGTCATCTCCTCCTGTATATACTATATACCTGTAGGTAATCTGCTCCTGTATATAGTATATACCTGTGTGTCATCTCCTCCTGTATATAGTATATACCTGTATGTCATCTCCTCCTGTATGTAGTATGTACCTGTATGTCATCTCCTCCTCTATATAGTATATACCTGTGTGTCATCTCTCCTGTATATAGTATATATCTGTGTGTCATCTCCTCCTGTATATAGTATATACCTGTGTGTCATCTCCCCTGTAAATAGTATATACCTGTGTGTCATCTCCTGTATATAGTATATAGCTGTATGCCATCTCCTCCTGTATTAGCCCTCGTTCACACGTTATTTGGTCAGTATTTTTACCTCAGTATTTGTAAGCTAAAATGGCAGCCTGATAAATCCCCAGCCAACAGTAAGCCCACCCCCTGGCAGTATATATTAGCTCACACATACACATAATAGACTGGTCATGTGACTGACAGCTGCCGGATTCCTATATGGTACATTTGTTGCTCTTGTAGTTTGTCTGCTTATTAATCAGATTTTTATTTTTGAAGGATACCAGACTTGTGTGTGTTTTAGGGCGAGTTTCGTGTGTCAAGTTGTGTGTGTTGAGTTGCGTGTGGCGACATGCATGTAGGGACTTTTGTGAGATGAGTTTTGTGTGGCGACATGCGTGTAGCAACTTTTTGTGTGTCGAGTTGCATGTGACAGGTTAGTGTAGCAAGTTGTGTGCAGCAAGTTTTGCGCATGGCGAGTTTTGCGCGTGGCGAGTTTTATGTGTGGTGCCTTTTGAGTATGTGCAAGTTTTGTGTGAGGCAACTTTTGCATGTGTTGCAACTTTTGTGCATGTGGCAATTTTTCTGCGTGTGGCAATTTTTCTGCGTGTGCAAGTTTTGCGTGTGGCGAGTTTTGCACGTGTGGCGAGTTTTGCATGTGGAGAGTTTTGCGCGTGGCGAGTTTTGAGCGGCGACTTTTGTGTTTCTACTTTTATGTGGCGAGGTTGGTGTATGTGTGGTGAAATGTGCACTGAGGGTGGTATATGTGTTCGAGCACGTGGTAGTGTGTGGCGCATTTTGTGTGTGTGTTCATATCCCCGTGGTGGTGTGATTATCCCATGTTGGGGCCCCACCTTAGCAACTGTACAGTATATACTCTTTGGTGCCATCGCTGTCATTCTTTAAGTCCCCCTTGTTCACATCTGGCAGCTGTTAATTTGCCTCCAACACTTTTCCTTTCATTTTTTCCCCATTATGTAGATAGGGGCAAAATTGTTTGGTGACTTGGAAAGCGCGGGGTTAAAATTTCACCTCACAATATAGCTTTGACGCTCTCAGGGTCCAGACGTGTGACTGTGCAAAATTTTGTGCCTGTAGCTGCGACGCCTCCAACACTTTTCCTTTCACTTTTTCCCCATTATGTAGATAGGGGCAAAATTGTTTGGTGAATTGGAAAGCGCGGGGTTAAAATTTCACCTCACAACATAGCCTATGACGCTCTCGGGGTCCAGACGTGTGACTGTGCAAAATTTTGTGGCTGTAGCTGCTACGGTTCAGATGCCAATCCCGGACATACATACATACATACATACATACACACACACACACATTCAGCTTTATATATTAGATATATATATATACACACACACACATACATATATATATATGTATATATGTATGTATGTATGTATATATATGTATATATATATATATATGTATATATGTATATATATATATATATATATACACATACATACATACATACATACATACATACATACATACATATATATATATATATATATATATATATATATATATATATATATATATATATATATATATATATATAAGCAAGGAGGAGGAAAAAATCCATACAATAACCTATGGTCCTATGGTCTATAATAAAATGCTTTATTGTGGAAGGCAAGGAGACGATGGTGACAGCAGAGTCACCCAACAAAATCTAAAAGGGCACTGAAAACCATACCAGCCATACTATATAATACATATTTTACACAGATAGTACACACAAAGAAAATGGACATTAGATGTACCCACAAAGGTATGTAAAAAAGAGATAAACACAATCTAGATTATATCTCATACAGGGCAATGCCAGACCGGCTTCTAATGAAGCCTGAAATCATGTCAAATATAGACAACAGGAATCAAATATATATCTCAGGAATACATCACCCCAGGTTGCAGGCAAGTGCTGGCAGGTAAACTGTCCCAGTGCCCGCCCCAACGCGCGTTTCGGAACACCTTCGTCAGGGGGGCGCAGGTGATGCTTGGCATTTGCCACAGAACACCAGGATTGGCAAATTCACCACAGGCACCCTGTGCTCTTCACAGATGAAAGCAGGTTCACACTGAGCACATGTGACAGACGTGACAGAGTCTGGAGATGCCGTGGAGAGCGATCTGCTGCCTGCAAAATCCTTCAGCATGACCGGTTTGGCAGTGGGTCAGTAATGGTGTGGGGTGGTATTTCTTTGAAGGGCCGCACAGCCCTCCATGTGCTCACCAGAGGTAGCCTGACAGCCATTAGGTACCGAGATGAGATCCTCAGACCCTTTGTTCGACCATATGCTGGTGCGGTTGGCCCTGGGTTCCTCCTAATGCAGGTCAATGCCAGACCTCCTGTTGCTGGAGTGTGTCAGTAGTTCCTGCAAGATGAAGGCATTGAAGCTATGGACTGGCCCGCCCGTTCCCCAGACCTGAATCCGATTGAGCACATATGGGACATCATGTCTCGCTCCATCGAACAACGTCACATTGTACCACAGACTGTCCCGGTCCAGGTCTGGGAGGAGATCCCTCAGGAGACCATCCGCCACCTCATCAGGAGCATGCCCAGGCGTTTTACAGTAGGGAGGTCATACAGGCACGTGGAGGCCACACACAATACTGAGCATCTTTTTCTTGTCATGAGGCATTTCCACTGAAGTTGGATCAGCCTGTAATTTGATTTTCTACTTTGATTTTGAGTATCATGCCAAATCCAGATCTCCATGGGATATTCATTTTGATTTACATTAATAATTGTTATTTTATATTGTTCTGAACACATTCCACTAGGCAATGAATAAAAATTTGCAACTGGAATATTTCATCCAGAGATCTCTAGGATGTGGTATTTTAGTGTTCCCTTTATTTTTTTGAGCAGTATATATATATATATATATATATATATATATATATATATATATATATATATATATATATCACGGACTTCTATATATCTATGTATTCTATGTGTATATATCTATTCAAACCTGTCATGCTGTGATATTACTGTATGTGGCAGATGAACTGCTGCGTACAGTAAAAATCGGTCACCACTCGCATGGTCCAAGTGCTGTGCGATGTTTTTATCGCACCCATAGGCTTGCATTGGCGAGTCTTGGTGCCAATCGCAGCCAGCTGAGATTTTACTCGCACGCTGAATACGCTTGAGAAAATAAACACTGATGTGCTATGCGATGTTTTGTCGCATAGTACTCGGCCGTATTCTACGGTAGTGTGACTCCGGCCTTACACGCGAGCTGAGCACTACTGCCATGATGTAATAGTACATGGAAAGTGAAAAGGTATACATATCACATCTGGGTAGATAAAATCGTACGATGAACGTAAAAAAGACTGATCTTCAGACAAGTTGATCGTATATGGCACTTAGAAGAGCATGTGGCAGGCTGTGTGTTAGATATATAACAAAGATTATCTCACTGCTAGATTACAGCGATAGATCTCATCAAGCACAGGAAATATTTATGCAATCGTTCATGATTAGGATTTTATTGAGTGGTTCTTGACTAAGTGTTGGGGTATTGCGATGCCTAGTGAAAACAGGAGGTTCCAACAACCAGAAAGCTGTTGAGGTCACCAATCTATTGCCTTTGAGTGAATTCAGTTGTTTGGCACAATGCGATAAATCCATTAGGTCCTCATTCAGACCTAAGTGATTTTTCAAGTCCACGTTTCACCAGTGTTTTGGATCAGATTTCATCAGTGATTTTTCACATAAGACAAATAAGAAATAAATTGCAAAACTTCTCCTACTCATTACAATGTTAAAAAGGGACTTGGTCAGCACAGAGTAACTGTTCAAATTGTGTACCTGTGCTCGGTGCACCCAGGGTGTGGCCAAACATTTACATTCACCTTCCCACCTGCTAGTTTCTCCATGATCTGCACCCCTTTGATTGACAGCTCAGGCTTCATAGAGCCAGAGAAGTGCTGACAAAGATGTCAAGAACTTTGTCAATCAAAAGAAGTCAGGGAGATGGAGAGAAAACAAGTATGTTGGAAGGTGCACTGAACTGTTTGGCCACACCAAGGGTGCACCAAGCGCCTGTACTTGGTTTGAACATTCCTTGTGAGCATACAGACTCCATTTAATCACATGCAGAACATAAATTGCACATTCGTGTGCGGTCAGTGATTCTCCCAGACCCATATACTTATGGGTAGCTTTGATCTGTGACTTGGATCAAAATCAAATATGGTAGGTCTCTGATTTTTGTATGTTCTTCCCATGTTTGTGCGAGTTTCCTCCAGGTTCTCCGGTTTGCTAGCACACTTCCAAGACATACCGATAGGGAATTTAGATTTTTGAACCCCAATGAGGACAGAGATCATGATGTCTGTAAAGCACTGTGGAATACAATGGGGCTATATAAAGGGATAAATATTAATTTTATATTTAATACTTCTGTAGAAGTAGAACCTTCCTTACTAAGCCTTTACTTCTTGTATGTTACTTGCATACCACAGACTCAGCTAGCAAAGTATCTGGGTGTCACTGTACATTATTAAGTGCTTACAGACCTGCGGCATACTTTGTCTCCTATCGCCGGAACATGCAGACACCTTTAAGTCAATGTCATGTTTAGTTTCACAACCTGTTGTTTTCAGCCTTTGATAAGGGAATGTGACAACCATCTCATCATTATGAAAGCCTTCGCTATCTTTCTTTCCTTGTGCTGTTTGAGCAACATTCTCAGTAACTGTCTCTTCCTGCATTCACATGACATTTTCAAAGTTGCCTCATGTAGCGGATGATCTCAAAATTATCAACAGAAAACATCTTAGAAATTAGAAGAAGAAAAAAATAATAACCTGTAAGATCTCTTGCTCAATCAAATTCTGAAGTTCCTTTTACCAGATGGTTCAGGAGTACTTTGTACCACATATTAAGGCATCACCAGTAATTATTGGGTCTGATTACCAATCCTGTGGAAACTCAACATCTACAAGTAAAGAGGCCAAAAATGGAAACTGAAGAAACACTCTATATATCCAAGAAATCACAAAATGAGAAGACAGTAGCACCTGTAGAAAATTATATCTCAGATCAAATGCTACAAATATAAAATACACATTATGTAATGTGAACTATATAATGGTCTCTTCAGTCTCCTGCAGGACACCAAGAGCATCTCCCAATGCAAAGGTTTGATATAACAAGACTTCTGTAAAAAAAAAAAAAAAAAAAAAAAACAACTATGTTCACAAAGTTTTCGAAAGTCTTCAAAAACAATTAGTTTTTCCAAGCAGAAACTACTGAAGGAAAAACTAAATTTTTGGGACGTTTTGGTTTTCTTAAATGGCTTTGAAGATTTTTTTTCCTGAAGCTTTTTTTGGAGCATTTTCATTGAACAGTGTCTAGATTGGAGCAGATTCCATCAGGATCTGATTCACAGAAATGCCATGCAATTTTTTTTTGTTTGTTTTTAAAAAGAGGTTTTTGGTTTTTTTTCTTAAAACAAAAACCTTCTTCAGTAAGGAAATCATTATTCCGAACAGACAGTGATCCTATATCCATTCCAGATTCTTTAAGGGGTTGGACACTACTCAGACATGTCCCTTCTCAATCCCTAGGTTTTCCGCCCAGGATATAATGAAGCAGGGCGTGTCTTCCGCTGGAGTATTCCTGCCTCTGATCTTTTAAATCGCACCTCCCAGGATGTGATTCCCAGGTTCCATGACAAGAAGCTTATTGAGGCTCTTCATCATAAAAAAAAAAAGTGTTCTGGAAATTTGTTCTAATCAATCAACACAACATGAAAAGGAACCATTTGTCAAACTTTTATTGGTGGGCACTAGTGTTGAGCGATACCGTCCGATACTTGAAAGTATCGGTATCGGAAAGTATCGGCCGATACCGGCAAAGTATCGGAT
Source organism: Ranitomeya variabilis (assembly GCF_051348905.1). Lineage (NCBI taxonomy): Eukaryota > Metazoa > Chordata > Amphibia > Anura > Dendrobatidae > Ranitomeya > Ranitomeya variabilis. The sequence goes on from NC_135238.1 coordinate 169,185,040, forward strand.
CCAATCCGATACCGATACCCGATACCAATACAAGTCAATGGGACTCAAGTATCGGACGGTATTCCTGATGGTTCCCAGGGTCTGAAGGAGAGGAAACTCTCCTTCAGGCCCTGGGATCCATATAAATGTGTAAAAGAAAGAATTAAAATAAAAAATATCGCTATACTCACCTGTCCGACGCAGCCTGGACCTCAGCGAGGGAACCGGCAGCGTTGTTTGTTTAAAATTCGCGCTTTTACTTGGTTACGTGAAGTCCCGGCTTGTGATTGGTCAGGGCGGCCATGTTGCCGGGACGCGGACCAATCACAGCAAGCCGTGACGAAATTACGTCACGGCTTGCTGTGATTGGTCCGCGTCCCGGCAACATGGCCGCCATTAACCAATCACAAGCCGTGACGTCACGGGAGGCTGGACACGCGCGCTTTTTAAAAAGCGCGCGTGTCCAGCCTCCAGTGACGTCCCGGCTTATGATTGGTCACGGCGCCATGTTGCCGGGACGCGGACCAATCACAGCAAGCCGTGACGAAATTACGTCACGGCTTGCTGTGATTGGTCCGCGTCCCGGCAACATGGCCGCCATTAACCAATCACAAGCCGTGACGTCACGGGAGGCTGGACACGCGCGCTTTTTAAAATGGGCGCGTGTCCAGCCTCCCGTGACGTCCCGGCTTGTGATTGGTTGCGTCTCCCATGTGACTGCGACGCAACCAATCACAAAGCCGGGACGTAATTTTAAAATCCTTAAGGACCTGAAATTACGTCACGGCTTGCTGTGATTGGTTGCGTCGCCCATGTGACTGCGACGCAACAAATCACAACGCCGGAACGTAATTTTAAAATCCTGAAGGACCTGAAATTACGTCACGGCTTGCTGTGATTGGTTGCGTCGCCCATGTGACTGCGACGCAACCAATCACAACGCCGGAACGTAATTTTAAAATCCTGAAGGACCTGAAATTACGTCACGGCTTGCTGTGATTGGTTGCGTCCCGGTCACATGGGCGGCACGCAACCAATCACAAGCCGGGACTCACGTAAAGGAAAGAAAAGCGCAAATTTTAAACAAAGAACGCTGCCGCTTCCCTCGGTAAGGTGCAGGCTGCGTCGGAGAGGTGAGTATAGCAATATTTTTTATTTTAATTCTCTCTTTTACACATTTTTACATTAATGTTGTTTCGATACCGATACCCGATATCACAAAAATATCGGATCTCGGTATCGGAATTCCGATACAGCAAGTATCGGCCGATACCCGATACTTGCAGTATCGGAATGCTCAACACTAGTGGGCACTAATGGACTAGAATAAACAGAAGCCACAAATGTTCTTAAGATCAGCCTGTTTTGCAATTGTAGAGATGTGTTGAAGTGAACACCGACAACTAGAACACCTTCTCCCATCTCATCCCAGCAGTCACATCAGGAAAGTCCCTAAGGTCTAATTACTTATTTGATACCCAGAGAACAAGAAATCCAGCCCTACATAGTTTCATGGCAAGAAATCCACAGCAGGACAAAAGCCAAGAGGATCTGTCAGAATGCAAGCGGCACAGAAGATAAAGAACTAGAGGCACGCTAGAACATCAATTGCTAAGCAAATCCAAGTCGATGATAGGACCAGTCAAACTGGTTAAAGTATTTCCTAAAATAAGAAGTACATATATAAACACATATGTTAATAGTTTGAATTTTTAAATTGATAAAAGAAAAAATCTAAATCAAAATCAATATTTGGTGTGATTATCCTTTCTCTACAGAACATAATCGATTATTCTAGGTACACTTGCACAAAGTCAGGGATTTTGTTTGATTATAGTCAAGTGTATGAGTAACCAGTTATACCCAACAGATTCCTGATCATCATCTTCATATGTAGGTTGAAAAAACAGCCAATAACTGAAATGAACAACTGTGTAGGAGGCTTAAAACTGGGTAAGGAACAGACAAACTGCTACAAAAGGGGAGATTGTAGAAGACAGTTTGTCACACCATGGAAAGATTGCGCGCAGCAACAAGGCAGGTAGATAGGAAGCTATAATACATCTAAATCAGCTTTCAAAGGACACTGGAGTTTTCAAGATGAGCTGCTCTAGATCGTTTGAAAAAGCACAAATAAATGGGCAATGTTTTGGACCATAGGTGCAGTGGTCAGCCAAGGAAACTTAGTACAGCAGATGAAAGACATCATGCTTCCTTCACTTTGAAAAAGAAAAGATGTCCATCAGTGCCAGCAGCTCAGAACTGGCAGCAACCAGTGCGATCCAGCTACAGACACCTAATGTTGGGAGCTGTCCGCCCACAAGCGGTCTTCATGGAAGAATTACATCCAAAAAGCCATACTTTCTAAATGGAAAATTTGAAGTGGGTTTCGGTAAAAGGCGGCAGTTTGTTAGCCCAAGGGCTGGAGAGCAGTACAATAGTGAGAAGCTGCAGGCAACAGTGAAGCATGGTGGAGGTAACTTGCAAGTTTGTGGCTGTATTTCCACAAATGGAATTACGGATTTAGAGTTCTGAAAGTGATGATATGGGGACACAGTACTAATCACAACATCATCAAGTCTGTGTAGTATTACGTGAAGAGACAACAGGATTTATGCAGTTCTACATCCACAGAAGATCTGAGGTTGTTTCTTCAAAATGTATGTAGCAAAGTCTCTGCCGAGTGCCCTTAATAACTGTGCAAGTTTACCTAGAAGAATTGAAGCTAGTTTGAAAGCAAAAGGCGATCACACCAAATACTTGATTTAGTTTTCTCTTTTGTTAGTTCAGTTTGCATTTTATTAACTGATAAAAATGCACAATAAATTGACTACTCACACTTCAGTAGTGATTTTCATTTACAGATGGCTCTTCAAATGTTCATCAGTAGGACGTAAAAAAATGTGGATTATTATATGACTGGAAACCACGTCACACAATAGTTCAATGGGTCATGCATCATCAATCAAGTATGGCCATTTCTGTTCTGTTAGGTCACAGTCACACATTTAGTATTTGGTCAGTATTTTCCATGAGTATTTGTAAGCCCAAACCAGGAGTGAGTGAAAAATACAAAAGTGGTGACATGTTTCTATTATACTTTTCCTCTGATTGGATTACAAATACTGATGTAAAATACTGACCAAAATCAGGAGTAGAACAAATACTGAAAAAGTGTGCATGTAGCCTTAGTCTTGCTTAGACTAGCCACTGCATTAAAACAGCTCCAAACCACAAAAACGTGGACTGGTGATAGGTGCATGTATTAGGAAAACACATTAAAATAGACAACGCTCAGCCACTGTCGGACACCAACATCAGATTTTGCTGTGGGAAGCCGTGGCCCTTATCGGCAATGTCAGCTGACAAAGAAATGCAGCATTATATGATGGTCACGGAGAGGAATGGTCAACCATATAATACAAAACAGACACAGTAGCTCCTACCATGTGGAAGAAAACATGATAAATAATGCTTTATGCTTTATTTACTACATGACATACCAGAAGGAGATAAAAACAGCTGCATAAAAAAACAGCTATATATAAAAAAAAAACGCAATGAAAAAAAGCCCAAGTAACCTAATAGGTGCAGAAAATCTGCAACATCAAAAACGTACCAAATACCGGTACTCATTGTGGGCATTTGTCTAGCAGTTCTCATAGTTAAGACGGCAGACGATTACTTCCCCACAGTGGAAAGAATAATGATGGTGTGCTGCTAACTCACAACGAATGATAGTGACTGGTCATGCTGCCACACAGGCTTGGACTGGCCCACAGGAGAATCCTCCGGTAGGCCCCTGTGAAGGAGTGCGAATGAGCAGTGCTATTACACTTGATTCACAGTTTGCAGAAAAAGGTATAATGTAATCATTCAAGAAACAAGCTAGCCAAGTTAATATTACATAAAACGCAAAAGTAAAATTTGTGTGCTCGGGTCAGCTTGCATGCAACTGAACATTAGGCCCTAACAATCAATGTTACTGGTGGGCCTTTATCCAACTCAGTCTGACACTGCTGCCACATACAAGTTAATGTGACGTCAATATAACGCAAACCTTCTGGATTTTACCATCCACAGATGCAATATAACAGCCCAAAATACCACACAGTAAAAAGCTGCTATGTGGCCCTAACCTACAGCTTCCAAAAAAACAAAAAAACAAACTGTTAAACTTATTGAAAAAAACCAACCCCCCCAGATTTTAGTGAACAATTTTTTTGAGTGCCTTCTCTATCCTTTACTTGAAAATAACTTTTGTAAATAATCCTAATTACCGGTACCTAAAAAAAAAAAAAATCATTAAGCCATTGAAACACTGTTCTGAAAATGGGAAAACAGAACCAAAAACAATTAAAAAGATGTAGAGAAAAGCAAATAACCAATCAGTGTCTCTGCCCTAAATTTCATCTTTAGTCCCATAAAATACTAGTAATACTAATATTAATTTTCCAAGGTTCTGCACATTACAGTGCTTGCCAAGATCATATAGATATTACCGCAAAAACCGGATTTACCATATTCCACAAGTGACATCATATTTACTACAACAATTATTGGACTCGTCTTACGAGAAAGTGGTTACGCATCAAGTGTAAAAGAAATGTCTTCAACACATATGATGATCGGCATCTAGAATACATTTTATAGGAGACCATTTACAACAGCATTTCCGATAATTTTAGGACTGTGAAGGGGTCACAATAGTTTATGCCACAAAGATGTCCGTTTCTCAGAAAATTTTCATCTTCGAATTGTCTAACCAAATGCGGGACATATATACACATCATCTTTAAATTCCCCCTCGTAGGATATATTCACACAATATACAGTATAAAACATTCTATACAGAGGACCATACATTATTCCAAGTCCGGCCAATCATAACCCTGATCACTGGAGATGCCGATACCCAATTATGACGAGGACTACAAAGACGGCGCCTGTTTAAAAAATAATTCTATGCAAGAAAATATGGGACAAGAAATATAGGATCCCAAATTAGACACACCCTACATTGCACTTGCACTGGCGGCACCAATACTAGCTTACAGCCATGAAACCGGTTCCATAACATTTTCCTTAGAAAGTAGCTGAAATTAATGAATTCTCCCCCTGGCCGACCGATCTGAGACTTGCCCGACAAAGGATTTTTTTTTTTGCAATATACAAGTTTTTTTTTTTTTCTCATGACTTGTCTTAAGGGAGGTCGAAAAACAAACCTGTCTGTTAATTTGTGCTGCCATATCTAAAGTTTTAGATCATTTGAAGAAAGATTTCTTAATAAAGAGCAGAGAAATTCTTAACAGGACTCTAAGAGACAGTCAGTGTCCAGTTTACCCTCCCCATAGATTGTGACTGACAGCCTTTTCGGTTGACATATGGTCAACCTGGGTTCCAGTGTGATGGGCAGACTGGTGTGAGAAAGGAAGGGTTTGGCTTGTCTAATGGACTCACCAAGATAGCCAAACATTTCATACATATCACCAACACACAATGAGCAGGAGGAAGCCCCCTGCCACCGGAGACCGTCGATGCTTCACAGCTTACAGAATAACCTGTGAACATCCAAGACCACATGGTGGAATCGGTATATTAGTAAAATTATATATTTTAGATTTACAAAACATGTTTTTTCTGGTGTGGAGTAACTTTTCAAGAGACAACATGTCTAACAGACAGCTAGATTTTATTTTTCAGTTTTGAGTAGATTTAAGCGAGATTTTCAAAATTCGGTTCCAATTACGATTGGCGGCGAACATGGTTTTTGCAATATTCGTAGAACAAAGACGAACGTCAATGGAGTCAATGGGAGTTGAAATGAATGAATATGTTTGGATTCGATTGTTAAACATAAAAATTCAGCACGATTAAAGGTACCAATATGCCAAATTCAGATTCGGCGACCAATTCCGAACATATTCAATCAACTCTAGTCTTGACCATCAAAGATAATGCATTTTACCAAATGCAAATTTATTTTTTTTATTATTATTTTTAAGCCCTGTTGATTAAAATATAAATGGTAATTTCTAAAAAATTCCCATGTTTTCTCTCTCAGCATTTCCCTGGGGTTTCTTTACTGGTTTCCGCACTGCATGACAGCTTCTTTTTATTACATTACCAAGGTCAAAAGATTTCATATTGTGCTGATTCCACTAACATGCAGAGGATACTTATGCCTTTTGTAGCACTGTAATGCAATTTTGCCTATATTTTAGGCAAAGTTATCAAACAAACTTACGGTATTTGGAAAGCCCCAAACACCATCAATATTGGATATATATATTGCATATAGTTTTTAGTATATTTCAACATGCTTATTTGCGATGGAAGAAGTAAGGAATTATCACTTTATGCCATTCTGGTACTTTTTATTGTTACAATTCTTAACTGGGCAATCCCTTTAAGTCCCAATGGAAGTTAACCCCTTAATGACAGCCAATACGTCTATTTACTGACCTGAGATATTAGGGAATAGCCTCCCCATACAGGTGAAAATCCAGCAGCTGTCCACTGTCCACTATAGCTGACAAATTGCTGTATAAGCCACGATCAGTGTTTGCCCCGTCCAAATCTGTTTAACCCCTTAGATGTTGCTGTCAATAGTGACTACTTCATTATAAATGGTTAACAGAGTATGGGGGCTTCCTCTTTATCACAGTTGGTGCCCTCAGATCATGATTGTGTGGTCCCGATGTTTTAATGGCAATTCATGACCAAATAGCGGCCTTAGAGTCAGACTGCTGTAGTAATCTGTTCAGAAGTTAGAGGCATTTAGGTGGTAAAAATACAGATGTTCATTTCTGCAATGCCACATTGCATTAATTCCTGAAAAGCACCTAAAGGGTTAATAAACTACCTGACAGCAGTTTCCAATATGTCAGGGGGTGCTGTTTCTAAAATGGTATCACTTTTGGGTATTTCCCAATATATAGGACCCCTAAAGGCACTTCAAACATGGATTGGTGCCTAAAAAAATTAATTTTGTAAATTTCCTTGAGAAAATGAAAAATTACTGCTACATTTTTAAACCTCCTAAAATGCTAACAAAATAAAAGAACTTTTTATAAATGGTGCTGATGTAAAGCAGACATGTGGGAAATGTTATTTATTAATGTTTTGCAGTGCTATGATGATCTTGATTAAAGGGATAATCATTCAAAATTTGAAACTTGCTAATTTTTTAACATTTTTCTCAAATTTCTGATATTTTTTTATAAATAAACACAAAATATATCAACCTAAATTTACCATTATCATAAAGTATAATGTGTCATGAAAAGACAATCTCAAAATCACTGGGATTTGTTGAAGTGTTCCAGAGTTATCACCACATAAATTGACACTGGTCAGATTTCAAAAATTTGGCTCCGTCACTAAGGGGTTAAAGTGAAGCTAATGTGGAAACTTCAGACACAGGAACTAAAAGCACCTTACAAATAGTGGTAGACTGGCTGCCTTTGGTCTGTAAAGTGGAAGATTTATTCTAGTCCTATAGGGAATTAGACTGGTGGAGGAAAGAGGACAAGTCTTAGGCTTTATTCACACATCCATGTGAAGGTTACCATTTGAGAGAAAAGGATTGATTTTTTTTTTCCCCTCAGGTGTCATCCATTTTTTTAAATTTTTTTTTTTACTGGAGCAAGTAGACTTTTTGAACTTTTTTATGCATTGACTCTTAGGACCCTATTCATCAATATTCCAATCTGGTCTGCAGACAGAAGCAGCCAAAGGTCTGAAAAAGTGGCCCACAAGTTGCACTGTCCCATCCCCCACACACCATCTAACCGCCGCTGTCCCCGCTCGCTGCAACCGCTCTCAGTATTCTCTGGATGCAGACAACGGTGAATACATTGGTGGAGGACAGCGCCACAGGCTCCATCTTCCACCAATCAGCATGTGAGCCAACAGTTGAGATGATGTAATTTAATTGCATCAGCTGCGCATTGCAGGGAGTCAGTGCATCGGGGAGAGCAGACGCAGAGCGTCAGGGAAATGGGAGCATGTGCAGTTTTGTTTTTGTTAATGTGTATAGGATATTTGTATGTACAGTATATAGGGGACTGTGTGGGTCTTATACAGTATATAAGGGGGCTCATGCTGTATACAAGAGGCTACATGATGTGTATATGGGGCTACGTGGAGCACATGCTGTATACCGTACATCAGAGACTGTGGGGGCTCATACTGAATATAGGAGGATGTGTGGGTGCTGATATTGTATATAGTGGGGATGTCCGCACACTTAACTCTGCTCAATATTAAGTCATACAATTATTAAATTATTATAATTAATATGGTAATATTAATATTGAGCAGAATAAGTCATCGATCTCCCTTCGTCAAACTCTTCACACGCTGTAGTCACTACTGACAGCTGCATCTGAGGGGCTGAAATGATAAGATTAGAGCCACGTCTGGTCTCCTCACATGAAGCAAGAGCCAGGCTGTGTGTGACCACCGGCTCCTGATGCAATAGAAATCACTTGAAGTCTAGAAGTACAGTTCCGTCCATTTGCGGAGATGGCTTAAATGCAACGCTGCATGGCCACCATGCTGCCACAACACTGCACCTGCAGGGGACGTGACTTAGGTGTTAAACAGCATCCCTGCTGCTAGTCAAAATGCTAATTGGCCTTTTGCCATGACATCCTCATAGACTCAGCACTAATACACTGACGGAACTGTCCAAAAGCAGGAAAAAAAAAACAACAAAAATATGGATAGCACTGCTAAGGGTTCGCTCACATCTGCGTATAAAATCAGAGAGTGCAAAAAAAACCAACAACTCATTGCACTTGCACCAATGTTATTTAACGAGGCAGTGTTCATCTGTGAGTTTTTCCCCACCAGGGAAAAGTTCTAATATATATTGAGACAGTGACTGGCGTTGTGGTGAATGTGGTTATCAAAGCTTTGATAAAGATCTGTTGAGATCGAAACGCGTAGCTCGTTCCCTACCGCACAATGGAGAGTAATACAGCCTGTAATTTTAACATGGATTAATAAAGAATTGGAATTTTATTCTTGGGAGCTGGAACGAATCCTTTTTCTTCTAACCACACACCTCCCATCAATGGGGGAGTCTCATACGTTATAATGAGACTGTGTTTTGGTCAGTGTTGGAAGGTCCTGCAAGAGGACTGGATTCCTGAATAGCTAGCACATGGTGAGACCATGTACCTGCAGAGCCTGTGATGGCTAGCTGCATTGGGGTAGCTACAGACCTTCTGAGGGTCTGGAACTGTTGGGTTTGACCTGCTGAGCAAGTCATCGCCCAGGACAGTGATCCCAGTAACGCAGCCGGGACTGACAAGAAGTCAGCATGAGGAGCTCCGCTCCTGGAAGGTAACCTCAGATAAGGGGTTGTAAGATCGGCAGAGAGGTGTATCTGCTACATAAACAGACTGGTGTCTTAATATGTTCGTGGATGTAACGAAAAGGACTGTACTCCATCCGGTTTATGCTGTGTTTAAATAAATCGGATGGTCTGTTTAAGTGAGAAACCGTTCCTGTGTGCCTTAATTCCGTTGCCAAGTGAGTGTCCACCAACACATACAGTAAGCACTGCACTATAATGGAGACTCCCCAATGCAGGTCAATGAGTGCGGGAAAAAAACAAACACGCATGGCACACAGACCATGCGTGTGCCATCTGATTTTCATACACACATCTCAAAAGAAACCATGAAATTTCAACGTCCAAGTACAGTAACTTCACAGTCAGAAACCTCAAAAATCGATAAATAGATGTCTTGTAGATACACAATTTCACAAGTCCCCAACCTATAATAAACGTACACCCTTTAGTGCCTTTCATGTGACAATATAGGGTGTTTAGCCTTATTTAAATAAAATGACGTAGGGTTCCCCCAAATGTAAAGCGAACTCTACTTTTTAATGAGGGCGTGTGAGATACATCTCTCCATTACAAACCCCAGGGCTTGATGCCAGCTGTGATTTTTGACACAGCTGAAATCAACCCCAATTACCATTACCCCAATTGCCAAAGCACCAGGGTAATCGGAAGAAGCCGGGTAAAGCACCAGAATTGGCGCATCTAATGTGATGCGCCACTACTGGGGTGGCTGTGGCTGGTATTTATAGGCTGGAAAGGCCCCAACAACCATGGACCTTCCCAGCCTAAAAATATCAGCCCACAGCGGTTCGCTTTACCTATGCTGGTTATCAAAAAATAGGCGGGCCCCCAAGTAATTTTGTTTATTTATTTGGTTAAACAAGGTTCAACACCCTTTGGTGCCACATGAAAGGCACTAAAGGGTGCAAGTTTATTATATGTAGGGGGCTTGTGAAATTATATAACTACAGGACATCTAGCTATTTTGTCTATTACACTCGAATACAGTGATTTTGGTGCCAACGATGCCTAAATGGTTTTATATTAAGTTTATGGTACGGATTAAAAATATGACCGGCTTTGCCAGATTGGCTCTAGTTTCTGAGAAATTTAATAGTTAATTACAGTAGAATACTGGCTTCAAAACGTTGCTTTTATTGCATTGTAAGCCTACAAATTAAATATTCAATATAATTATTTTATATTTTAATTACTTAAGACACTGCTAAAAGCCAAAAGACAGGCCAAAAGGTATTGCATTTGTTAAAATCACAAATCACATTGGGGGAATGCATTATTTGCATGGATGAAATCTCAAAAACAAGAACCTGTTCAGCAAAAGTAATGAGATATTTTTAATTCAGCATCCTCAAAATGCCCTAAATTCGTAAAAAAAAATAAAATCTAATTATTTACCTTATATCATCCATCTATATCTTTATAGAAGATTGCTTTATTAGGTTTGTTAACTAGCTTTTAAGTTACATAGAGTATTACAGTATGCAAACGATGTTAAAATGGATTATATATGCATGTCATATGGATGGTAGGTGAGGGGAAAAAAAACAAAACCATGTCCACTGACATTGCACTCGCATGACATACTGAGTGGGGTACGCTGGACACTCGTCCAACTTTTCAGGATGAACAATGGAGCAATTTTTGATAAGCAGATGTGCGCGAACCTTAACAATGAAAGTCTATGGGTGATTTGCATGTCAGATTATTTCCTTGCACACATTGGTCTGCACAAAAATGGCACAAACACTTGTCTGATATTGATCCGATTCTTGGAGAAATACTGGAAATGCAAGTCTAGGCTATGGGACAGTGAAAAAAATAAAATAAATACGGTAATATCAGACTGCACTCAGATGTCAGCAGTGTGCTGTCTGATTTTCACAGAATGTTTTGCAAGAGGAGCTGGAGAAACCTCTTTATTCAATCCAATTAAAAAACTGATGAAACTTTAATGGTAAAAACTGGCACTCTGACCAAACTCTAATGACCCTCTGATCAAAAACACTGATGAAGTTCAGACTTTTTTTTATCGTACGAGACAAATCACTGACGTGTGAATGTGTACATACAAAGGACAGACCAGTCAATCACCTGCAACAGCTCTGGGAAGAGCCAGATGGGGCAGAGAAAGACTGGTTTCCAAGTATATTCTCCAGCTGAATTGTTATAGTCAATTTTCTTTGAAACGCCAGAGTGTTTCAGACAATTAAAGGTGCTTCTCACAAAATTAGAATATCAAAGAGTTAATTTTCTTTCAGTTCTTCAATACAAAAAGTGAAACTCATTATATAGAGTCATTACAAACGGAGTGATCTATTTCTAGTGTTTGTTAATGTTGATGATTATGGCTTACAGCCAATGAAAACCCATTATCCCAGTAAATTAGAATAATCAACAAAAAACACCTGCAAAGGCTTCCTAAGCGTTTAAAAAGGTTCCATAATTTGTTTCAGTAGGCTCCACAATCATGGGGAAGACTGCTGACTTGAAAGATGTCCAGAAGCCAGTCATTGACACACTCCACAAGGAGGGTAAGCCACAAAAAGGTCATGGCTACATAAGCTGGCTGTTCACAGAGTGCTGTATCCAAGCATATTAATGGAAAGTTGGAGTGGAAGGAAAAAGTGTGGAAGAAAAAGGTGCACAAGCAACCGGGATAACCGCAGCCTTGAAAGGATTGTTAAGAAAAGGTCATTCAAAAATTTGTGGGAGATTAACAAGGAGTGGACTGCTGATGGAGTCATTGCTTCAAGAGCCACCACACACAGACACGTATCAGAACATGGGCTACAAGTGTCGCATTCCTTGTGTCAAGCCACGCATGACCAATAGACAACGCCACAAGAGTCTTACCTGGGCCAAGGAGAAAAAGAACTAGACTGTTGCTCAGTGGTCCAAGGTGTTGTTTTCAGATGAAAAGTAAATTTTGCATTTCATTTGGAAATCAAGGTCCCAGAGTCTGGGGAAGAGTGGAGAGGCCACAATCCAAGCTGCTTGAGGTCTAGTGTGAAGTTTCCACAATCAGTGGAAGCGCTACGGAATATGTTTGCGCTATATAAATAAAAATAATAATAATAATAATAATAATAATAATATTAGTGATGGTTTGGAGAGCATTGTCACCTGCTGGTGTAGGTCCACTGTGTTTTATCAAGACCAAAGTCAGAGCAGCCATCTACCAGGAAATTTTAGAGCACTTCAAGCTTTCTCTGCTGACAAGCTTTTTGGAGATGGAAATTTGATTCTCCAGCAGGACTTAGCACCTGTCCACACTGCCAAAAGTACCAATACCTGGTTTAACAACAGTATCACTGTGCTTGATTGGCCAGCAAACTCGCCTGACCTTAAAGGGAACCTGTCACCCCCAAAATTGAAGGTGAGCTAAGCCCACCAGCATCAGGGGCTTATCTACAGCATTCTGTAATGCTGTAGATAAGCCCCCGATATATCCTGAAAGATGAGAAAAAGAGGTTAGATTATACTCACCCAGGGGCGTTCCCGCTGCAGTCCGGTCCGATGGGTGTCGCGGTCCGGGGCCTCCCATCTTCTTACAATGACGTCCTCTTCTTGTCTTCATGCTGCGGCTCTGGCGCAGGCGTACTTTGTCTTCCCTTTTGAAGGCAGAGCAAAGTACTGCAGTGCGCAGGGGCCGGGAAAGGTCAGAGAGGCCCAGCGCCTGTGCACTGCAGTACTTTGCTCTGCCCTCAACAAGGCAGACAAAGTACGCCTGCGCCGGAGCCACAGCATGAAGACTAGAAGAGTACGTCATCCTATGAAGATGGGAGGCCCCGGACGGAACCACCCATCGGATTGGACCGCCCGCGTGAGTATAATCTAACCTCTTTTTCTCATCTTTCAGGATACATCGGGCGCTTATCTACAGCATTCCAGAATGCTGTAGATAAGCCCCTGATGCCGGTGGGCTTAGCTCACCTTCGATTCTGGGGGTGACAGGTTCCCTTTAATTCCATAGAAAATCTATGGGGTATTGTCAAGAGGGAGATGAGAGACACCAGACCCAACAATGCAGACGAGCTGAAGGCTGCTATCAAAGCAACCTGGGCTTCCAAAAGACCTCAGCGGTGCCACAGGCTGATCGCCTCCATGCCACGCAGTAATTCATGCAAAAAGGAGCCTCGACCAAGTATTGAGTGCATTTACTGAACATACATTTCAGTAGGCCAACATTTCAGAGTTTCAAATCATTTTTCATGCTGGTGTTATAAAGTATTCTAATTTACTGAGATAATGACTTTTCAATTTTCATTGGCTGTAAGCCATAATCATAAACATTAACAGAAATAAACACTTGAAATAGATCACTCTGTAATGGCTCTATATAATATGCGAGTATCACTTTTTGCATTGAAGAAGGGAAATAAAGTAACTTTTTGGGGATATTCTAATTTTATGAGAAGCATCTGTTTATACATAGCTGCAACTGTGCCTCCAGGCTCTGATTAATACTGCCCCACGGTTTGGGCAGCATGAAACAATGACAGGTTCCCTTTAAACACTGACTAATTGGTGGTTTGGTAAAGATCACTCGTAATTCAAAGACTTAGGCAATGTGCAGTGGCAAGGACCCTTGGAGCTACAGGACACGGTCAAAAAGACTTGCTGATGAAACCATGAGAGAAAATCTAGGAAAGAATGGGGGTAAAATCTGCAAGATCCACCGAAGAATTGAGGAGTAGGTGAAAGTCAGTTGCCATTTTGGCAGAAAACAGGAGCAGCACATGGGCCTACAGCCAAATTTTAAATGATCAGTCACAATAGAAGTGAGAAAATAAGTTCTGCAAACGTTTAAGTGTTTACCTTCACCTAGTGCGATCTGCAACCATTAAGCTTATTGTACTATGTCTTGGTCCATAACCACCAAGTATTTGTACCGCTATTTGAAGATGATAAAACATCTGTTAACTGCTACAATCCACGATCACTCTTGAAAGGGAAACCAGTAAGCACTTCTTACAAAACATGTGGTTCTTTGGCTTAGCTAAGAAAATTTGTATAATTCTGCAGAGAAAGTGGTTTCCTTACCATCATCAGTAGACAGTGAATTAAATCCTTTACCATCATTACAGGAAAAACGTCTTACATATCATACGCAAATATGTGTACCACGAGAATCTAAATCCCCCCAAAAAATTACAGTATATGGAAGATAAAGACGGTAGATAAAAGGTTGATCAGATAGCTATGAGGTGTCAGCTCAGCTGCAGATCAGTAAACAATCGCACACATGTCACCCTTCTGCTCTTGTCCTTTGGGGACAGTTACACTTGGGAGATAAGAAACTCCAAGGAAGATCTTTAACGGAGAAGGAGAACTAAACTATCTTAGCAAAGGGAAAAAATAACCATAGCTCTTCATAAAAAGTAAAATGAAAGCTCAGTTTGCAAGCACCCTGGAATTCTGCTAGTAAATGGGGGGGATAGGATAATTAGGACCGTCTGCAGGTGCCTCATCTATGGTGGCATTGATCACCCATTTTTTTTTTTTTATGTTTTAAGTTTTTTTTAAAGTGATTGTATGGGTTATCACTTAAAGGGGTTTCACAGCTGTGCCAGAACAAGATTTAGGACAGGGTCAGAGGAGTGTATGTTCTCTCATGTCAGGGAATCAGGAGAATCAGGCAGATTATGCAAATTACCATCAGCTCAAAATATGTCAAAAGTTTGAGCGGAGCAGGGTTTCAGCAGAGTGTCCTCTTACTGAGACAGTCGCATCATCATGGGTGACTTCAACCTCCCCACTGATACCCTTCAGTCAACAGCCTCCAAGCTTCTGTCCCTTACTTCATCTTTTGGACTTACTCAGTGGTCCTCCGCAGCCACCCACACAGATGGACATACACTAGACCTGGTCTTCACCCGTCTCTGCTCTCTATCTAACTTCACCACTTCCCGTCTCCCTCTATCCGAACACCATCTGCTCACTTTCTCATCCCGGTCCTCCTCACTAGTCATCCATGTCAAGCAACATGCGCACCCCCGCAGAAACGTTGCACACAAGACACCCACATGTTCTTTGACTTTATTCTACCACTAGCATCCAAATCCTCACTCCACGACAGACCAAGACACTGCTTTCTACAATGCCACTCTCGCATCAGCTATTGACACTGTTGCCCCTCTCGTTCATGGCAGAGTGCAACGTATCAGTAGACAAACCTCGTCCCCCGTAGCGTTCCCGATGCTCACGTTCCAAGTAATGCATCGCGAGAATGACCTGTGAGGACGTTGCGGTCTCGCGAGACCGCTACATCATCGGGTCATTTCGCAAGGCATTACTGGGGATGGGAGCATCGCGAGCATCGGGAAGGCTGCGAGGGATGCCGGAAGGTGAGAATATCAAGATTTTTAATTTTATTATTTTTAACATTATATCTTTTTACTATTGATGCTGCTGTGTTTTTATAATCTGCACAGGATCCGTCTTTTCAACATTTTGACGGATTGTGACTGATTGTAAAAAACGAAGTGTGAAAGAGGCCTTACCTGACCTATCGCAATCAATGACATCACACTTTCCCCCGTACTGGAAGTCCGCTGCCTCACAGTAACCCTTGACTCTGCCCGGTCCTTTAAACCGCACATCCAAGCTCTTTCCACCTCCTGTCGCCTCCAGCTCAAAAATATCTCCAGAATCCATCCTTTCCTCAACCGTCAATCTACTAAAATGCTTGTGCATGCCCTAATCATCTCTCGCCTTGACTGCTGCAACATCCTTTTCTGCGGCCTCTGTTATGATCTGGTGGCCTAAGAGCAGCATGAGACGTACTCTGGAGAAGGTGGTACCTGTACTGACCGCAGACCCTGAACTTAACACCGCAACTAGAAGTAGCCGTGGAATGTACCTATCACTCCCTAGACATCTCGACACAGCCGGAGGACTAATTACCCCTAGAGAAAGAAAAGGGAAAACTATCTTGCCTCAGAGAAAATCCCCCAAAGGATAGACAGCCCCCCACAAATATTGACTGTGAGAGGAGAGGGAAAAAACATACACAGACTGAAATCAGAATTTAGCAAAGGAGGCCACTTCTAGCTAAATAGAAAGGATAGGACAGAGTACTATGCGGTCAGTATTAAAACACTAGAAAATATCCACCACAGAAAATACAAAATCTCCACATCTAACTAAAGATATGGAGGGTATATCTGCATCTCCAGAGATACCAGCTTGGCTAAACAAATCCTTATACAGACCAAGCTGGACAAGACAAAAACATGGAAAAGAACTGAATAATAAGGCCCACAGCATGTGGACTGCAAAAATCAAGGCCAGAACTTATCTTTGTTGAAATGAACAGCAAAGCAGGAGAGACCAGGCAGGGATGTGAATCCTCCAGGAACAATGGACAACTGGCACTGACTAAAAGGTCAAGCAAGACTAAAAAAAAAAGCCCAGTCAGAATTGCAAAAAGTGGACACACCTGATGAATGCTGCGATCCAGAGACAGCAGTGCTACCACTTATAACCACCGGAGGGAGCCCAAGAGCAGAATTCACAACAGTACCCCCCATTGAGGAGGGGGTCACCGAACCCTCACCAGAGCCCCCAGGCCGATCCGGACGAGCCAAATGAAAGGCACGAACCAAATCCTCAGCATGAACATTGGAGTCAACAACCCAAGAATTATCCTCCTGGCCATAACCCTTCCATTTGACAAGATACTGAAGCTCCCGCTCGAAAAACGAGAATCCAAAATCTTCTCAACCACATACTCCAACTCCCCATCAATCAACACCGGGGCAGGAGGGTCAACAGAGGGAACAACGGGCACCACATATTTCCACAACAAAGATCTATGAAAAACATTATGGATGGAAAAAGAGGCTGGAAGGGCCAAACGAAAAGACACTGGATTGATAATCTCAGAAATCCTATAAGGGCCAATAAACCGAGGCTTAAACTTAGGGGAATAAACCTTCATAGGAACATGACGGGAAGACAACCAGACCAAATCCCCAACCCGAAGCCGGGAACCAACACACCGACGAAGGTTAGCAATACGCTGAGCCCCCTCCTGAGACAACACCAAATTGTCCACAACATGAGCCCAAATTTGCTGCAACCTGTCAACCACAGAGTCCACCCCAGGACAATCAGAAGGCTCAACCTGCCCTGAAGAAAAACGAGGATGGAAACCAGAGTTACAAAAGAAGGGTGAAACCAAGGTAGCAGAACTAGCCCGATTATTAAGGGCAAACTCGGCCAATGGCAAGAAAGCCACCCAATCATCCTGATCAGCAGACACAAAGCATCTCAAATAAGTTTCCAAAGTCTGATTAGTTCGCTCGGTCTGGCCATTTGTCTGAGGATGAAATGCGGAAGAAAAAGACAAATCAATGCCCAGCCTAGCACAAAAGGCCCGCCAAAACCTAGAAACAAACTGGGAACCTCTATCGGACACAATATTCTCCGGAATGCCATGCAAACGAACCACATGCTGAAAAAACAACGGAACCAAATCAGAAGAGGAAGGCAATTTAGGCAAAGGTACCAAATGAACCATCTTAGAAAACCGGTCACAAACCACCCAGATAACCGACATCCTCTGGGAAACCGGAAGATCCGAAATAAAATCCATAGAAATATGCGTCCAAGGCCTCTCAGGGACCGGCAAAGGCAAAAGCAACCCACTAGCGCGGGAACAGCAAGGCTTGACCAGCGCACAAGTCCCACAGGACTGCACAAAAGAACGCACATCCCGTGACAAAGAAGGCCACCAAAAGGACCTACCAACCAAATCTCTGGTACCAAAAATCCCAGGATGACCAGCCAACACAGAACAATGAACCTCAGAAATCACTTTACTAGTCCATCTGTCAGGAACAAACAGTTTCCCCACTGGACAGCGGTCAGGTTTATCAGCCTGAAATTCCTGAAGAACCCGTCGTAAATCAGGGGAGATAGCAGAAAGAATCACCCCTTCCTTCAGAATGCCGACCGGCTCAAGGACCCCAGGAGAATCAGGCAAAAAGCTCCTAGAGAGGGCATCAGCCTTAACATTCTTAGAAGATACGAGACCACAAAATCAAAATGGGAGAAAAACAGGGACCATCGGGCCTGTCTAGGATTCAGCCGTTTGGCAGACTCGAGGTAAATCAGATTCTTATGATCGGTCAAGACCACAATACGGTGCTTGGCCCCCTCAAGCCAATGTCGCCACTCCTCAAATGCCCACTTCATAGCCAACAACTCCCGATTGCCAACGCCATAATTGCGTTCCGCAGGCGAAAACTTTCGAGAAAAGAAGGCACACGGTTTCATCAAGGAACCATCAGAATTCCTCTGAGACAAAACGGCCCCTGCCCCAATCTCCGAAGCGTCAACCTCAACCTGAAAAGGAAGAGAAACATCCGGCTGACGCAACGCAGGGGCAGAAGTAAATCGGCGTTTAAGCTCCTGAAAGGCAGAAACAGCGCAGAGGACCAATTCGTCACATCAGAGCCTTTCTTCATCAAATCGGTCAGGGGTTTAACCACACTGGAGAAGTTGGCAATGAAACGGCGATAAAAATTAGCAAAGCCCAAAAATTTCTGAAGGCTCTTCACGGATGTGGGCTGGATCCAATCATGAATGGCCTGAACCTTAACCGGATCCATTTCTATAGATGAGGGAGAAAAAATGAAGCCCAAAAAAGAAACCTTCTGTACTCCAAAGAGGCACTTAGACCCCTTCATAAACAAGGCATTATCACGAAGGATCTGAAATACCATCCTGACTTGTTTCACATGAGACTCCCAATCATCTGAAAAAAAATCAAAATATCATCCAAATATACAATAATGAATTTATCAAGATAATTCCGAAATATATCATGCATGAAGGACTGAAACACAGATGGAGCATTAGAGAGTCCAAATGGCATCACAAGGTATTAAAAATGGCCTTCGGGCGTATTAAACGCAGTTTTCCATTCGTCACCCTGCTTAATACGAACAAGATTATATGCCCCTCGAAGGTCAATCTTAGTAAACCAACTAGCCCCCTTAATCCTAGCAAACAGATCAGAAAGCAAAGGCAAAGGGTATTGGAATTTGACCGTGATCTTATTCAAGAGGCGATAATCAATACAGGGTCTCAAGGAGCCATCCTTCTTAGCAACAAAAAAAAAACCTGCTCCCAATGGTGAAGAAGATGGCCGAATATGCCCCTTCTCCAAAGACTCCTTAACATAGCTCCGCATGGAGGTATGTTCTGCCTCAGACAGGTTGAAAAGTCGGCCCTTAGGGAACTTACAGCCTGGAATCAAGTCAATAGCACAATCACAGTCCCTATGCGGTGGAAGAGAACTGGACTTGGGCTCATTGAATACATCCTGGAAATCTGACAAAAACTCAGGAATTTCAGAAGAGGGGGAGGAGGCAATTGACATCAAAGGAACATCACCATGAACCCCCTGACAACCCCAACTAGTCACAGACATAGATTTCCAATCTAATACCGGATTATGCATCTGTAACCATGGGAAACCCAGCACAATAGCATCATGCAAATTATGCAACACCAGAAAACGACAATCTTCCTGATGGGCTGGCGCCATGCACATGGTCAGCTGTGTCCAAAACTGAGGTTTATTTTTAGCCAATGGTGTAGCATCAATGCCCCTCAAAGGAATAGGACTCTGTAAAGGCTGTAAGGGGAAACCACAATGTCTGGCAAATTCTAAGTCCATTAAGTTTAGAGCGGCGCCTGAATCCACAAATGCCATGACAGAAAATGACGATAATGAGCAGATCAGGGTCACAGATAACAGAAATTTAGGTTGTACAGTACTGATGGTAACAGAACTAGCGATTCTCTTGGTACGCTTAGGGCAATCAGAAATAACATGAGCAGAATCGCCGCAGTAAAAACACAACCTATTCTGACGTCTGAATACTTGTCGTTCAGCTCTAGACACCATCCTATCACACTGCATAGGCTCAGGACTCCGCTCGGAAGACAATGCCATAGTGTGAACAACTCTGCGCTCGCGCAAGCGCCGATCAATCTGAATGGCCAGAGACATAGAATCACTCAGACCAGCAGGCGTGGGGAACCCCACCATAACATCTTTAACGGATTCAGAAAGACCCTTTCTGAAAATTGCCGCCAAGGCATCCTCATTCCATTTAGTCAGCACAGACCATTTTCTAAATTTCTGGCAATATGATTCAGCCGCTTCTTGACCCTGACACAGGGCCAACAAGGTCTTCTCAGCATGATCCACTGAATTAGGTTCATCATACAATAACCCAAGCGCCTGGAAAAAGGTGTCTATATTAAGCAAAGCCGGATTCCCAGGTTCCAGGGCAAATGCCCAATCCTGGGGGTCACCACGCAGCAGAGATATAACAATTTTAACCTGCTGGATGGGATCACCAGAGGAACGGGGTTTCAGAGCAAAAAACAGTTTACAGTTAATTTTAAAGCTCAAAAATTTGGACCTGTCCCCAAAAAACAAATCAGGAGTTGGAATTCTAGGCTCTAAAACCGGAGTCTGAACGATATAATCGGAAATACCCTGTACTCTAGCAGCAAGTTGATCCACACGAGAAGCCAATCCCTGAACATCCATGCCAGCGCCAAACTCCTGAGCCACCCAGAGGTAAAGAGGGAAAAAAAAACACAACAGACTACAGAAAAAAAAATGGCTCAGCACTTTCCTTCCCTTCTTCTGAGATGCGGTTAACTCATTGTTGGCCAGTTGTACGGTTATGATCTGGTGGCCTAAGAGCAGCATGAGACGTACTCTGGAGAAGGTGGTACCTGTACTGACCGCAGACCCTGAACTTAACACCGCAACTAGAAGTAGCCGTGGAATGTACCTATCACTCCCTAGACATCTCGACACAGCCGGAGGACTAATTACCCCTAGAGAAAGAAAAGGGAAAACTATCTTGCCTCAGAGAAAATCCCCCAAAGGATAGACAGCCCCCCACAAATATTGACTGTGAGAGGAGAGGGAAAAAACATACACAGACTGAAATCAGAATTTAGCAAAGGAGGCCACTTCTAGCTAAATAGAAAGGATAGGACAGAGTACTATGCGGTCAGTATTAAAACACTAGAAAATATCCACCACAGAAAATACAAAATCTCCACATCTAACTAAAGATATGGAGGGTATATCTGCATCTCCAGAGATACCAGCTTGGCTAAACAAATCCTTATACAGACCAAGCTGGACAAGACAAAAACATGGAAAAGAACTGAACAATAAGGCCCACAGCATGTGGACTGCAAAAATCAAGGCCAGAACTTATCTTTGTTGAAATGAACAGCAAAGCAGGAGAGACCAGGCAGGGATGTGAATCCTCCAGGAACAATGGACAACTGGCACTGACTAAAGGGTCAAGCAAGACTAAAAAGCCCAGTCAGAATTGCAAAAAGTGGACACACCTGATGAATGCTGCGATCCAGAGACAGCAGTGCTACCACTTATAACCACCGGAGGGAGCCCAAGAGCAGAATTCACAACAGGCCTCCCTGCTAACACCGTTGCACCTCTTCAGTCCATCCTTAACTCTGCTGCCAGACTAATTCGTCCCTCTCCTCGCTACTCCTCGGCTTCCCCCCCTCTGCAAACCTCTTCACTGGCTCCCATTCCCTCAGCATATCCAGTTCAAATTACTATTACTGACCTACAAAGCTATCCATAACCTGTCTCCTCCATATATGTCTGAACTAATCTCTCGATATCTTCCCTCATGTAATCTACGGTCCTCCCAAGACCTCCTTCTCTCCTCCACACTTCCTTCATTCCTCACCTAATCGCCTCCATGACTTCTACCGAATATCCCCCATCCTCTGGAATTCTTTGCCCCAACACATCTGACTATCAACCACATTCGGATCCTTCAGATGGAACCTGAAAACCCATCTCTTCAGGAAAGCCTACAGCCTGCACTGACCCCGCTGCCTCCTCACCACCACCGGAGCTACTGCATCACCAACACCGGAGCTCCTGCAACCCTCAAACTATTGTCTCCATCCCCACCATCCTGTAGAATGTAAGCCCGCAAGGGCAGGGTCCTCGCCCCTTTGTGTCAGTCTGTAATTGTTAGTTTGCTTACTGTAAGTGATATCTGTAATTTGTATGTAACCCATTCTCATGTACAGCACCATGGAATCAATGGCGCTATATAAATAAATAATAACAAGAGGTGCACAGAAGATGGAGAATTTAATTTTTCCATCTTCTCAATTGTGTGTGGACGTCGGACTGCACTTAGATGACATTAAAGTGCAGTCCAATGTTGCACACCCCATACAAATCTATAGGTGCGTGTGAATGATCAGAAATCGGCATGAGGGAAAAAAAAAAAAATAATAATAATTGCAGATCTGCACTGCCCCATAGCAGAACATTGATCAGAGGGCTATCCAATTGCACTCGGCTGTGCAATATGCGAGCCCTTAGGCTACAGTTACACAACAACAAGTGTCGCATTACAACATTGCATCCAGGGATACCCCATTGAGTTGCATATGTGCAGGACTCTTGTTGCTGATCGCCACCTGCATTACTTTTAGAAGAATAGCTGTTGCACAATACATGCATTTACAGGAGTAGCAAGTAAGACATGGTAGACATTGCTGACAGTGTGGATGAACAGTTGGCTCTAATATTGGTATACATTTTAAAATCAAATCAGAAATACTTTTTGGGGAGATTCATACCGGTATATATATTTTTTCATTTTGCATGAAATTGAGCGCTGTGGTTTTCCTTGCTTTTAGAACTGTGGATGTACTGTAAAAACAAGGCTACAAACTAATATATCCAAACTAATTTACTAACTTTCACACAAAGTACACAGAGAAATCCATTACTAAAGCCTCGTACGTTCCATACAGATTTCACCCTCTGCATTGCAGAGTCTGGCGTGAAAAGACACAAAATATCTGACATGCTGCAGATTTAAAATCTATGTGGATTCCATAAAAACCCATCCACAATGCTATTATTGTAATAGCCTACAGTTTTTCACCTAAAAAATTAGCAACATATCTGCTGTATGAACATGCCCTAACACAGGGCCAACAGCTAGCCAGATAAAAGGCCACCCGATTGAAGGGTTTTCCGCTTGAACATAAATTTCTGCAGCTAGTCTCTGACTGCAGATTGCTGAATACTGACAGTGCGCAACGGGCACACTGTCGGTTTCACCGGTTGTCACAAGTATGCCCTTTGTGTAACGGTGGTGATGTGTCAGCAAGCTTCTCTCAAC
This sequence comes from Ranitomeya variabilis, assembly GCF_051348905.1. Classification (NCBI taxonomy): domain Eukaryota; kingdom Metazoa; phylum Chordata; class Amphibia; order Anura; family Dendrobatidae; genus Ranitomeya; species Ranitomeya variabilis. Next base: position 169,208,635 of record NC_135238.1, read on the forward strand.
AGAACATCACGTGTAGACTGCTTGAGCCGGCAATAGGAGGGGAATGTGCACACTGTCAGGACTTGGTAATCTGTAGTCAGAGTGACGGCAGAAAATTTTGTTCAACCCCCCCAAAAATTAAAAAAAACTTTAAAAAAAGGCACATACAGACATGTCAGATTTGTTGCAGAAAAAAAGAAATACAAAAATCCATGCACATGCTGTAGAAATGTAGAAACAGCCCTATTAAAAAAGGTAGGTGCACACAAGTTGTTTGTTTTTATTAAAGATACAGTCGCACCCTCTCAGAATTTTCCAAGGCGAAGATACGTCACAAAAACTCAGAACAGTTTTCCCTGATGAGTCTTCGTTGGCCTTTTCTCTGTCGTGTTTGCTACCAATTCCTTTTTTTTTTTTGAAAATTAAACTTAAGTATGTGCACACATTTCATTCTAAATTGTGTGTGAAAAGGATTTAAATGTGCAGAAATTCCTGCAAAAAATTAAAAAAACCTGTTGTCCGCATATGAAGATATCCGCTAAAGGTCCATATCCTGAATTGTATGCCCTCTATGGCCAAGCATTAGAAAACGTAGGCGTCATTTATCATTAATGTTTGTACTAGCATTGGCTAGAAGCAGATATCAGATCAGGTAAGAGGGGCAGAGACCTTGCAGTAATTGGATTAAACAGCGAATGTCTAAGATGTGTCACATTAAAGCAGAACTCTTTTTTATTCTGTGTGACAATTATGTGACTTCGGTCAGTTAGAAATTGCAGTCACAAGATGATGGCGTGGAACCAGAGTGGCGTCGGGAGCGCAGAAGATGGTGGCTGGTAACTCAAATATTAAGGTCAGAGACCTTACAGTAGTGGCACCACTCCAGCACTGAAATGGAAAAATTACGCTGGAGTGGCGCTTTAATGTGAGGTCTATATGCATCTTAAAAGGCCATACAAGATTTCCTGACACTAGACTGTTGGTGACAAGAACAAGTTACCTGTTCTTAGCTGAAAGAAGAAAGAAAAAAAAAAAAAGTGTAAATCCACCCGGATACAACCTTGGGATTGTTTAAAAGAAAATGTGGAAAGACCAGAAACCTGTTCTGTTGGAACAAAATACAGGTGGGAGGGAATCTGTCAAAAAAAAAAAAAAAAAATGATGAGAAAGAAAAAAAACTTTTATATGACAGGTTTTGGCCAGAGGCCAGAATAACCTGGAGTATCTAGGAAGGTGCGGAGAGGACTGGCGAAAGGTTTGTGAAGGAATGGGGTGGATGGGATGGGTCATGCAATTTCAACTGTAAACACAGTCCCTTTTATTAACCCTTTCTTAGTACAATGTAAAAGACCAAATGCAACATTCGGGTAAAAGGTTTTCAACAATAATGGTGTCGACAGCTTTATAGCGTTTTATACAACTGTACTCACCAATATAGAACTTCCATTGCGAACACGCTCGTAGTGACAAAAATATTGGGACAAGTTTTTACCATGGAATTCAGGTTTTTCTTTCAGTTCCTTTGTCACAAGTGTATAACATCAAGCCCCCACCCCATCTTGCAGTCTGCCTTTATAGGAAGGAATGGCTCATTCTAAAGACCTCACTGAATTCGAGCATGGTCATGAAATAGGATGCCAGAGTTGAAACACGTCAGTTTGTGAAATTTCTTCCCTCCTAAACATTCCATGATCAATTGTGATATTATTGAAAAGAGTTTAGGAACCAAAGCAACTCCGCCTCAAAGTGGAAACCCCAGTAAAAATGTAAAAATAAAAAAAAGAAAAGAAAAAAAAAGGAGTTGCTGAGAAATGAGGAGACATTGTGGACATCTGTATCCTTACAACTTTGCGGGAACAGTTTGAGGAAGACCCTTAGCCCTTTCTGATCCAGCAGGACTGTGCTCCGTTGACAAGGCAAAGCATGGTTGAGTGACGCATGGTGTGGAAGTTATGGTTGGGGACTTTTGGGGTGGAAGAACTTGATCTACTTTAGAACCACACAAGTGTTCCAGACTTCTTTTCTTGTTCCTGTTGGTGATGCTGTGTAATTAGGCCCATGCACCTGATCTCCCAGTGAGTTGACTTCTCCACCCCTCTATACGCCTACACTTTATAACCACGGGTTCAAATTATACTTGTTCCCATGGATTTGGAATGGGATGTTAATAGATGGTCCACCCTCTCCTCTACCCTTTTCTAACAAAAATTGCGCTCATTCTTCTGGAAAGGTTGTCTACAAGATTTTGGAGGTAATCTTTTGCCTATTCGACCAGAAAAGAATTTGTGAGGTCAGACGCTGATTTTTGGGCCTGGTTCACACTCTCCTTTCTTGTTGATCCCAAAGGTGTTTGATGAAGTTAAGGTCAGGCCAGTCAACTTTACTTTTCATGGTATTAACGGGGAATCATTCAGCAGGTTTTTACTATGCAAGCTGAAGAAAGCATGAGGTAGAGGTTAAAACACAGATTTCAGTGATGCCTCATCAATTTCTGAGGCTTTGCTTGCTTACAAAGATTGCTTTAGCACCAAGAACTTGTCATTGCTGCGACTAGCTGTTCGCTGTGAGCCCTGGTCTGACACGCCCCCTACTGTGATTAGCAGCTCACTGTCTATGGACATTGTATATAGAGAGACTGGTGTGGTCGGGGGTAGCCATCTCAGCTCTGCTTCATTGCTAAATCTCAGATTCCTGGGTGCAGCTGTTCTCAGGTAATCAAAGTGATACATCCGTGGATTCAGCTTCTCTTTGTCTACATCAAGCTGTTCTTGGATGAGGTAGCAAAAACCTACTGCTAGATTCCCTTTAAATCCATAACAAAGGAAAAACAAGCAATTCTTCTTAGGCATTTTTAACACAATGCATGCTATGTGTATTTTAAATCACAAGTGAGAGGGTATTTATGCAAATTAATTAAAAATAAAAGAGCACTACTGGGGTACAGCCCTAGTTCGGTTAAAATTGTAAAAAACGTGGGTATTCTTCATTAGACCTGTTTCTGGGAAAGCTGGATGACAGGCAAGAAAACTTCACTACAACTTTTATAGGGCAGCATGGTGGCTCAGTACTGCAGCCTTGCAGCACTGGGGTCCTGGGTTCAATCCCACCAAGGACAACATCTGTAAGGAGTTTCTATGTTCTCCCTGTGTTTACATGGATCTTCTCCCACAGGTTAAAGACAGGGAATTTAGATTGCAAGCCCTATGGGGACAGTGATGATAATGTCTGTAAAGTGCTGTGGAATTAACGCTGCTATAGAAGTGATTAAAACAGCAACAAAAAAATGTAAAATAGGGATTTCTGATTTGGCATTTAAAACTCATTTATTTAGTGATGCATAAAAGGAAAGAGGAATTGCTATTTAAATAGCTTTAAAAAAAAAAAAAAAGTATAACTAGATCTAAACTAATTTTATCTAAAGGATTTTTGGTGTTTCTTTTTTAAGGGACAGCAACAACAAGAGTGGTAGTCTGTGAAGAGACAATATGGGGCGATATCCCAATTTTGTACTAGTGAAGGACGATAACTATGAGCCTTTGATAACAGTCTGGGATAATAAAGCTAAATAGATTGGCTCTTTTATTTAGCACAGATATTACACCGGACAGGCAATACAGCCAGATCACTACGTGATGATATACTCCACTACACCGTCTCATCATCAGTGGACAACAGAAGACAGCGGTGGCAAGTACTGAGCATTGGGAGAAGGATTACTAAAGGAACAGAATGCTAGCAGCAAGAAGCGCTAAAGAAAAATCATACTACATCGATAAATGATCCACATTTTAGTATAATAAGCCAGAATCAACCTAGTGAATGAAATTATTTAACTAAGTTGTGTGACTTCATAGAGCACATAAAAGATCCAATTCACATGGCAGTCTTGCACCGTGCACAGCTGATATTAGCAGGAGTGCACCATAATTACATGTCATGAATCATTGGACCTGTTCCCGTCAGATGTAGCTTCTCTCAATACTGTACCACTTGATAAAATGGGCAATCATTGCACAGACTCTTCAGGTTTCTACTGCGTTATTGCTTTAGTAATAGAAGTCCCACATTTGATGTATGTTCAAGGAGGAGTAAAAGTTACGACTTTTTATTTGGGGTAAAATGTCCCTACAAGTTTCACTGTTTTGCTGCACCTTTTACGAAGATGAAAGCCTTTATCGCAGGCAGATCTTACCTGAGCTGTCCATCAATATGTATCATGCTTTAAGGGAGTTGGAGAAATTAAGTTTCCCAGACTCCCAGCAAGAGTGTCAGTTTTCTTCTGCTCAGAGGCTCAGTTTCTCCCTTTGGCCACACTGCAACACCTCCCCCTCTCCTGCCCCACCCAATGTCAATTAGACAGTCCACTAACCACCATTTGGGAGAGAAGTGTAAAAGTCAGAAATGTGATAGGGTTGTCACCTCATACCTGAGGGCACATGGCTATATGGGCATGGATTCACTCCCCTGTCTTCATTTACTCTTCTGTAGAGAGGAGAACATTCAAGACACATCAAAAATATCTTCACGTTCCTTACAAAATGACTATATGAATCACCTTGCTGCATTAGGGACTTCCCTGAAGAAGCAGAACTTCTGATGGAAGACGTCGGTGAGGCACCACCAACACTTCCATATAGTCCCGGAATTGGAGTCAGGAGTACAAGCAAATAATGGACTTAATATTATTTAAATTCAATTTGTCTCCATGCGGGTATTTAAAAAAATAAAATAAAATTAAGCAGGAATTTGCTCCTATAACTTTTGGTGAAAACTCCTACATCGCTCTATAAACATTCTTTTTGCTTACGATACTCTACATCAAAGACTCAAAATAAGTGCATAGTTTTCTAGAACCAATTATACAGAAAGACAGATGGACAAGGCCAGACAGACAGATTGTTTTCAGGGAGTACTTATAATTGCAAAACAGAACTCTGAACTTCACCCATAATGACTGCATTGCTGGAGGGAGAATGAAAAATACCTCGAAGAAGGTGGAATTTGACAAGGGTTGTTTAGACAATAAATCAGAACTGGATCTTCTTGCTTTCCTTACCTCCATCTGAAACCCAGAACTTTTTCCCAATCTACAAAGTAATTTTCTTGTGCACGATATATTTGTTGTACTTCTTCCTTTAAAAGTATTTTAGAGAGTGGAATCAACCAGAATTCCAATACATAATTAATAACAGAGCCGATTCCACGAGAAAATAATAGTCTGGGAAATATGGAGGAAAAGAACCCTACATATACCTTCTGCAATGCTCACAACATCGCTTGGAAGCCATAATGGCGATGTCCTATAATGCAACACATTGGATTCTTTATCTTCCTAAGTGCTGATCTAATACTGCAGAAATTGGTCTGGAAAGAGACAACCATGTTTAGCGTTTTCTGCCATAAAATAGTCTCTTCATCACCCCAATAAAACTCTATAGTCAGGTTAGGACTGGGAGTCAACCTTCAAAACAGATTCAAGGGTTATGCATGGTTGGGACATTTTCTCCTAGGCCCCATAATGAAATGGTCTCTGAACACAACAATGGAGTCTACAAAAAGAAAAGACTCATTAGCGAAGGCTTAGTTCACACTTGCATCAGAGTCTCCATTAAGCCATGTTTTCAAATAGCGTAAATAGTGCAATTTTTTTTTTGTTTTTTTTGTTTTTGCTTTTTAAAGAAACTTTCCTGCATTTAACTATTCAAACAACGTGGATATGATTTCATATAAACTACCGGTAATGCCCAGCATGATTTTAAAAGACATCTTTGGCAGGTGGCAGTTAAAAGGCAATTACTAGTCCTTAGGCCTGTTTCACACGTCAGTGGCTCCGGTACGTGTGGTGACAGTTTCCTCACGTACCGGAGACACTGACTCACGTAGACACATTAAAATAAATGTGTCTCTGCACGTCAGCGTGTTTTCACGGACTGTGTGTCCGTTTGAAAAACACGGACACATGTCAGTGTTCGTGGGAGCGCACGGATCACACGGACCCATTAAAGTCAATGGGTCCGTGTAAAACACGTACCGCACACGGATGCTGTCCGTGTGCAGTCCATGTGCCGTGCAGGAGATAGCGCTACAGTAAGCGCTGTCCCCCCAGCTTGTGGTGCTGAAGCCGCCATTCATTTCTTTTCTCCAGCAGCGTTCGCTGGAGAGAAGGAATGAAAAATCATTGTTTTTTTTATTTTTTTTGCGGTTGAAATAAAGTTCTCGGTAACCAACCCCCTCCCACCCCCTGTGCGCCCGCCCGCTGGAAATAAAATACTCACCCAGCTCCCTCGATGCTTCCTCTCAGCATCACAGCTTGTCCTGTATGAGCGGTCACGTGGTGCCGCTCATTACAGTGATGAATATGCGGCTCCACCTCCCATATATTCATCACTGTAATGAGCGGTACCACGTGACCGCTCATACAGGACAAGCTGCGACGCTGAGAGGAAGCATCGAGGGAGCTGGGTGAGTATTTTATTTCCAGCGGGCGGGCGCACAGGGGGTGGGAGGGGGTTGGTTTCCGGGAACTTTATTACAACCGCAAAAAAAATTAAAAAACAATGATTTTTCATTCCTTCTCTCCAGCGAACGCTGCTGGAGAGAAGGGATGAATGGCGGCTTCAGCTCCCAAAGCAGGGGACAGCGCTTACTGTAGCGCTGTCTCCTGCACGGTCCGTGTGGTACCCAGTCGGCACACGGCTGCTGCACGTGTGCCACACTGATGTGCCACGTGAGCACACGGACACGGATAACTACGGTACCGATTTTTCCGGTACCGGAATTATCTGGACGTGTTAGACTGGCCTTAGTGTGAAACTTGGATAATGTTGCATTTTTTTTTCCGCCATGAGAATGATCGACACCCAAACAGAAACCTAACAAACCCAATTAGGCCGGGGTCACACTCAGCGTAGGGAAATACGGTCCGTATTTTACATGCGTAATACGCAGAAATGTTCCCAAAATAGTGATCCGTATGTCATCTGTAGGCAGGGTGTGGCAGCGTATTTTGCGCATGTAAACCTCCGTATGTAATCCGTATAACATCCATACAGTGAGATTTTCTCGCCGGCTTGCAAAACGGACGTACAATGGATCCACAGGCTGAAATATTCATAAACACATATATACAGTCTATATTATATATATTTATTTATATTTCATACAGCGCTAGATAGCTTAAAAGCCGGTAATTCAATTGCCGGCTTTTGCTAGCTCCTTCCCAAACCCGGCAGGATATGAGACATGGTTTATATACAGTAAACCATTTCATATCCCTTTTTTTTTGCGTATCCCTCACTACTAATGTTAGTAGTGTGTGTGTGCAAACTTTGGGGGCTCTAGCTGTTAAAATAAAGGGTTAAATCGCGGAAAAAACTAGCGTGGGCTCCCGCGCAATTTTCTCCGCCAGAGTGGGAAAGCCAGTGACTGAGGGCAGATATTAATAGCTTAGAGAGGGACCATGGTTATAGGACCCCCCCGGCTAAAAACATCTGTCCCCAGCCACCCCAGAAAAGGCACATCTGTAAGATGCACCTATTCTGGCACTTAGCCTCTCTCTTCCCACTTCCGTGTAGCGGTGGGATATGGGGTAATGAAGGGTTAATGTCACCTTGCTATTGTAAGGTGACATTAAGCCTGGTTAATAATGGAGAGGTGTCAATAAGACACCTATCCATTATTAATCCAATAGTACGAAATGGTTAATAAAACACACACGCACACACACACATACACACACACACACACACACATTAGAAAAAAAAGCATTTTATTGAAATAAAGACACATGGTGTTTTAATAGTTTATTATACTCTTAATCCAAATGACGACCCTCGTTCTGTTAAAAAGGAAAAATAAAAAAATAATAATATCCCATACCTTTCGGGCGCTCATACACGTCCCACGATGTAAATCCATCTGAAGGGGTTAAATTTTACAGCCAGGAGCCTGCTAATGCAGCTGTGCTCCTGTCTGTAAAAACTGGGGAATGAATGGGAAGAAGGGGAACGTAGCTACCTAGACTTGCTGTGCTGCGCCCCCTGCTGGCATCACCTCATATGAACTCGAGCGTGGGAATTTTTCTGAATATTTTCCCACGCTCGAGTTCGAGTTCAGCGAGTGTGAACCAGGGTTGCCAACAGTTCAGAAATTCCAGTTTGTAAAAAACAGGCCACAGAAAAATGAGAGATTTTGAATGTAATTCTCATGACACCTGGCAGCAGGTTTACTAGTCTTTTTATCAGCAGATAATCATTAGGGCTCGCTCCCACTTGCGATTAAATCGGACGACTGCAATCAGATTCAAAATTGGATTTCATTCGTAACAATTTAATCCTACGCTTGTGTGCTCAGTGGCATTTTCCCCTGCTCTGATCAGATCGCTTTTACAAATCTATGGGCGCATGTGAAACTTCGGCTCTCAATTGAGTGCAGTGCGATTCCCGCTGATGCTGGCAGCAGAGAAGATGGAGAAATTACTTTTTCTGTCTCCTCCACAGCTGTGCTCCGAACCTGTCATGCGGGAGGATCGAAGCACAGAGCACGAACACTCGGCTCATGCTCGCAGAAGAGCAGGAGCCGAGGGTCATTAGCATATCGCATTGGATGCGATACGCTAGTGTGTAGTAGAAGAAAAGTGGGTTTCGCTCCAATTCACGCTAAAAACACTGGCAAAATTTTATTCCTTGGAAGTACAGAGTAAAAAGAAGGATCCGGGGCGCGGGGTTCATCTGGACACATTCAAGAGTCTTGCCCCAACGTGAAACAGCCGTCAACCTGCAGGAAACCCACTCCGCACATCCTTCTTCAGTCTGAAGTTGAAGTCAAGAATCTTCAGATTTCCCAGAAAGTGCTGCATTTTTGGTTCAGATGACAGTTACACAAATAGTACTTAATTCTATGTCGAAAAGTTTTGACCACTAACATCTACGAACAGCACTAAGTAGGCAGGGGAGTAAAGCAATCAAAGGAGTTTTCTGGGATATTTATAATGAAGGCCTATTCTTAGATAGGTCATCAATATCTGGTCGGTGGGATGAGACATGGAGCATACCCTGCCTGTTGTGAATTTGGATTCTGGGCTCCCCCGGTGGCCGCTTGTGGAATTGGACTTGTCATCCTCTTTCCTGTTTCACCTGGTTCCATCAGTAGTGGGTGTCGCTATTTAAGCTCATTTCTCTGGTGGTTTCTTGCCGGTCAACAATGTTATCTGATGCCTCTCAGTGCTTGTTCCTGCTTCTAGACTACTACTAGATAAGTTGGACTTTTGTCCATGTTTTGTTTTGCCTATTTGTTCCAGTTCACAGCTGAAGTTTTGTTACTGTGTCTGGAAAGCTCTCGTTGATCAGGGATTGCTACTCTGGCGTTATGAGTTAATGCCAGAGTTTAAGGTAATCTCTGGATGGTGTTTTGTTAGTGTTTTTCTGCTGACCATGAAAGTATACTATCTGTCTTCTGCTATCTAGTAAGCTGACCTCAAATTTGCTAAGACTATTTTCCTGCTGCGTTTGTTGTTTCATCTGAACTCACCGTCATTATATGTGGGGGGCTACTGTCTTCTTTGGAATATTTCTCTAGAGGTGAGCCAGGTCTTATATTTCCCTCTGCTAGCTATTTAGGTCTTAGGCCAGAGCTGGGCATCTAGCGATAAATAGGAAATGCTACCTGGCTATTTCTAGTTGCGCGGCAGGCTTAGTTCATGGTCAGTATAGTTCCATCTTCCGAGAGCTTGTCCCTCTATAGGCTTGCTATGATCTCTGCCTGCAGAGATCATGACAGTTTGACCGGCCAATAAAGTGTTAAAGACCCAGGTTGAGAAAGGAGAGTTATAAGAAGTCTGCTGGAATTTTTTTTTTTTTTTTTTTTCCTCCAGTCTGCCTTGCTGCAGTCTTTTTTCTCTCTCTCCTCCTAATCTCTGTATGGCTCTGTGTGCACCTGACAATAATGGATCTCCAGAGTGTAACTGCGGGTTTGAATAATCTCATCACGAAAGTACAAAATTTACAAGATTTTGTGGTACATGCTCCGGTATCTGAGCCGAGAATTCCTTTGCCGGAGTTCTTCACAGGGAATAGAGCTAGCTTCCAGAATTTCCGAAATAATTGTAAGCTTTATTTGTCCCTGAAGTCTCGTTCAGCTGGAGACCCTGCTCAGCAGGTTAGGATTGTGATTTCCTTGCTCAGGGGTGACCCTCAAGATTGGGCCTTCTCATTGCCAGCAGGGGATCCTGCGTTACGCGATGTGGATGCGTTTTTTCTGGCCTTGGGCTTGCTTTATGAGGAACCTCATTTGGAACTTCAGGCAGAAAAAACTTTGATGGCACTATCTCAGGGGCAAGACGAAGCTGAAGTTTTCTGCCAAAAATTCCGTAAATGGTCTGTGCTTACTCAGTGGAATGAGTGCGCCTTGGCGGCAACTTTCAGAGAAGGTCTCTCTGATGCCGTTAAGGATGTTATGGTGGGGTTCCCTGTGCCTGCAGGTCTGAATGAGTCCATGACAATGGCTATTCAGATTGATAGGCGTCTGCGGGAGCGCAAACCGGTGCACCATCTGGCGGTGTCTATGGAAAAGACGCCAGAAAGTATGCAGTGTGATAGAATTCTGTCCAGGAGCGAGCGACAGAATTTTAGACGGAAGAATGGATTGTGTTTCTATTGTGGGGATTCTACTCATGTTATATCAGCATGCTCTAGGCGTACAAAGAAGCTTGATAAGTCTGTTTCCATTGGCACCATTCAGTCTAAGTTTATTTTGTCTGTAACCCTGATTTGCTCTTTGTCATCCATTGCCACGGACGCCTATGTTGACTCTGGCGCCGCTCTGAGTCTTATGGATTGGTCCTTTGCCAATCGTTGTGGTTTTGATTTAGAGCCTTTGGAGACTCTTATTCCTCTGAAGGGGATTGACTCCACCCCATTGGCTAATAATAAACCACAATACTGGACACAAGTAACCATGCGTATCAATCCGGATCACCAGGAGATTATTCGTTTCCTGGTGCTGTATAATTTACATGACGATTTGGTACTGGGATTGCCATGGTTGCAGTCTCACAACCCAGTCTTGGACTGGAGAGCAATGTCTGTGTTGAGCTGGGGATGTAAGGGTATTCATGGGGACTTACCTTTGGTTTCTATTTCGTCGTCCATTCCCTCTGAAGTCCCTGAGTTCCTCTCTGATTATCAAGACGTCTTTGACGAACCCAAGCTTGGGTCGTTACCTCCGCACCGTGAGTGCGATTGTGCCATAGATTTGATACCGGGTTGTAAATATCCAAAGGGTCGTTTGTTTAATCTGTCTGTGCCGGAACATGCTGCTATGCGGGAATATATAAAGGAGTCTTTGGAAAAGGGACATATTCGTCCATCTTCTTCTCCCTTGGGAGCTGGGTTTTTCTTTGTCTCAAAAAAAGACGGCTCTTTGAGACCATGTATTGATTATCGGCTCCTGAATAAGATCACTGTTAAGTATCAATACCCATTGCCATTGCTTACTGATTTGTTTGCTCGTATAGAGGGTGCTAAGTGGTTCTCTAAAATTGATCTTCGTGGGGCGTATAATTTGGTGCGGATCAGGCAGGGGGATGAGTGGAAGACCGCATTTAATACGCCCGAGGGCCACTTTGAGTATTTGGTCATGCCTTTTGGTCTTTCTAATGCCCCTTCAGTTTTCCAGTCTTTTATGCATGATATTTTCCGCGATTTTCTGGATAAATTTATGATAATATATCTGGATGATATTCTGATTTTTTCTGATGACTGGGACTCTCATGTCCAGCAGGTCAGGAGAGTTTTTCAGGTTCTGCGGTCTAATTCTTTATGTGTGAAGGGGTCTAAGTGCGTTTTTGGGGTCCAGAGAATTTCCTTTTTGGGGTATATTTTTTCTCCCTCTTCTATTGAGATGGATCCCGTCAAGGTGCAAGCTATTTGTGACTGGACTCAGCCCTCCTCTCTTAAGGGTCTTCAGAGATTTTTGGGCTTTGCCAACTTTTACCGCCGATTCATTGCTGGTTTTTCGGATGTCGTTAAACCACTGACTGATTTGACCAGACAAGGCGCTGATGTTGCTAATTGGTCCCCTCATGCTGTAGAGGCCTTTCAGGAGCTTAAGCGCCGTTTTGCCTCTGCCCCTGTGTTGCGTCAGCCTGATGTGAATCTGCCTTTTCAGGTTGAGGTTGACGCTTCGGAGATCGGAGCTGGGGCAGTGTTGTCGCAGAAAGGTTCCGACTGCTCCGTTATTAGGCCTTGTGCCTTCTTTTCTCGCAAATTTTCGCCCGCAGAGCGGAATTATGATGTTGGGAATCGGGAGCTTTTGGCCATGAAGTGGGCGTTTGAGGAGTGGCGCCATTGGCTCGAGGGGGCTAGGCATCAGGTGGTGGTATTGACTGACCACAAAAATTTGATTTATCTTGAGACTGCCAGACGCCTGAATCCTAGACAGGCGCGCTGGTCTTTATTTTTTTCTCGCTTTAATTTTGTGGTGTCGTACCTACCGGGTTCTAAGAATGTTAAGGCAGATGCCCTTTCTAGGAGTTTTGACCCGGACTCTCCTGGTAATTCTGAACCCACAGGTATCCTTAGGGAGGGAGTAATTTTGTCGGCCGTTTCTCCTGATCTGCGGCGGTCCTTGCAAGAGTTTCAGGCGGATAGACCGGATCGTTGTCCGCCTGATAGACTGTTTGTTCCGGATGATTGGACCAGCAGAGTCATCTCTGAGGTACATTCTTCTGCATTGGCAGGTCATCCCGGAATTTTTGGTACCAGGGATTTGGTGGCAAGATCCTTCTGGTGGCCTTCCCTGTCACGAGATGTGCGAGTCTTTGTGCAGTCATGTGACGTTTGTGCTCGGGCCAAGTCTTGTAGTTCTCGGGCTAGCGGACTGCTGTTGCCCTTGCCTATTCCTAAGAGGCCTTGGACACACATCTCGATGGATTTTATTTCAGATCTGCCTGTTTCCCAGAAGATGTCTGTCATCTGGGTGGTCTGTGACCGTTTCTCTAAAATGGTCCATTTGGTTCCTCTGCCCAAGTTGCCTTCTTCTTCTGAGTTGGTTCCTCTGTTTTTTCAGAATGTTGTCCGATTGCACGGTATTCCTGAGAATATTGTTTCTGACAGAGGTACCCAATTTGTGTCTAGATTTTGGCGGGCATTCTGTGCTAGGATGGGCATAGATTTGTCTTTTTCATCTGCTTTTCACCCTCAGACTAATGGCCAGACCGAGCGGACTAATCAGACCCTGGAGACATATCTGAGGTGTTTTGTCTCTGCTGACCAGGATGATTGGGTTGCTTTTTTGCCATTGGCAGAGTTCGCCCTCAATAATCGGGCCAGCTCTTCCACCTTGGTGTCCCCGTTTTTCTGTAATTCGGGGTTTCACCCTCGATTTTCCTCCGGTCAGGTGGAATCCTCGGATTGTCCTGGAGTGGATGCGGTGGTGGAGAGATTGCATCACATCTGGGGGCAGGTTATGGACAATTTGAAGTTGTCCCAGGAGAAGACTCAGCGTTTTGCCAACCGTCATCGTCGTGTTGGTTCTCGGCTTTGTGTTGGAGATTTGGTGTGGTTGTCTTCTCGTTTTGTCCCTATGAGGGTCTCTTCTCCTAAGTTTAAACCTCGGTTCATCGGCCCTTATAGAATATTGGAGATTCTTAATCCTGTTTCTTTCCGTTTGGACCTCCCTGCGTCCTTTTCCATTCATAACGTTTTTCATCGGTCGTTGTTGCGCAGGTATGAGGTACCTGTGGTACCTTCAGTTGAGCCTCCTGCTCCGGTGTTGGTTGAGGGTGAGTTGGAGTACGTTGTGGAGAAAATTTTGGACTCTCGTGTTTCCAGACGGAGACTCCAGTATCTGGTCAACTGGAAGGGTTACGGCCAGGAGGATAATTCTTGGGTCAATGCATCTGATGTTCATGCTTCTGATCTTGTTCGTGCCTTCCATAGGGCTCATCCTGGTCGCCCTGGTGGATCTGGTGAGGGTTCGGTGCCCCCTCCTTGAGGGGGGGGTACTGTTGTGAATTTGGATTCTGGGCTCCCCCGGTGGCCGCTTGTGGAATTGGACTTGTCATCCTCTTTCCTGTTTCACCTGGTTCCATCAGTAGTGGGTGTCGCTATTTAAGCTCATTTCTCTGGTGGTTTCTTGCCGGTCAACAATGTTATCTGATGCCTCTCAGTGCTTGTTCCTGCTTCTAGACTACTACTAGATAAGTTGGACTTTTGTCCATGTTTTGTTTTGCCTATTTGTTCCAGTTCACAGCTGAAGTTTTGTTACTGTGTCTGGAAAGCTCTCGTTGATCAGGGATTGCTACTCTGGCGTTATGAGTTAATGCCAGAGTTTAAGGTAATCTCTGGATGGTGTTTTGTTAGTGTTTTTCTGCTGACCATGAAAGTATACTATCTGTCTTCTGCTATCTAGTAAGCTGACCTCAAATTTGCTAAGACTATTTTCCTGCTGCGTTTGTTGTTTCATCTGAACTCACCGTCATTATATGTGGGGGGCTACTGTCTTCTTTGGAATATTTCTCTAGAGGTGAGCCAGGTCTTATATTTCCCTCTGCTAGCTATTTAGGTCTTAGGCCAGAGCTGGGCATCTAGCGATAAATAGGAAATGCTACCTGGCTATTTCTAGTTGCGCGGCAGGCTTAGTTCATGGTCAGTATAGTTCCATCTTCCGAGAGCTTGTCCCTCTATAGGCTTGCTATGATCTCTGCCTGCAGAGATCATGACACCTGCCGATCAACTGGTGGCAGCCGCATGTGCTGAGGTGCAGAGCTGCACAACTCAAAGTAATAATGGCCACGATCAGGAACCACACCTCCGCCGACCCCATTCAAATCAATAGGGGGCGGATGTGCGGTGCATGACAGCGGCCACTATACGGTAGACCGCTGTGCAGTGTAACCGAGCACATGCAGCCGCCGCCAGTACTGGGAACAGCTGATTGATGAGGTGCCATTTATCTCTCCCCACAATCAGACATGGATTATTTACCCCAAGGGTAGGCCATCAATATAAAAGTCCCTGACAACCCTTTCAAGGATATGTTCACAATGAGTTTTCTTAGGAGGTTTTGAAGCAAAAACTGAGTGAAAACATACAAAATCTTCCTCAAAAACTTAGAGGGTCCACTCAGCTGGTGCTCTAAAAAAAAAAAAAAAAAAACCCTCTGCAAAAAAGACTGGGTGCACATATGTTAGTCACTACATTTTAGGGTGACGTTCAAGATCTGATCACAAGCTTTCCATGGGCTGTCCACTTACATGCCGTGCCCCGGGATCTCTGCACTGAGCAAGCCCTAACTATATTTAGTCTATATACTAGACCCATTTTTGAACCCATCTATTATTCATGAGTTTACCTGTAATTATACAGGCAAGTAAAAACACTTACAGTTCTCAATATATAACAGATAAAATGTAATGCGCAGCTGATAAAGATCACAGATCCATTTGTAAAAATGCAATACGAGGCCTGTTTAGAAGACCAGGAATTTGAAACGTCGTCCAATTTCAGCAGGGTTATAATTGCATATACGTCGTGAATTCACTTTCTGTTCCATCATAGGACCAGATAATGTCATTTAATGCTGTAACAGATCAGACATTACTCTGATATCTGGTCAGACACAACAGACTAAGTTATGGAAGAACGAGGCAGCACTCCAAGTATATCAGTCCAACATGTGACTAGTGTGTAATCTTTCTCAGGCTAATGGAGCCAAAATGTCGCATGTTGGGCGAATATACTTGTTTGCAACTAATTTGGAGAGCCGACTCCAGTCTCCATTTCTTGGATTCCTGTCTGGTGGTTTGACTGAAATTATCCACCAAGGAGGTAAGAACCTTTATTTATGCTAAAGGAGCCAGAACTTGGAGTGCTGTTCACACTGCTTAATCTATGAATCGACAACGTGTCCCTTGCTTCACAAGTACGAACATGATCCACCAATTTTCTTCAACTCCTATATTTTTATGAAATATATAATGCCCACTACTCAGACGACCCCTTCTTAATTACTATATCACCTAGTGTAACATAGAAACAGCCAGTACTCACCTCCAGCGTCAGCTCGGGATCTTCCAGGGCCACGTGAGCCCTGCAATCTCTTCGCTCATACTTCCTTCTCGCGCTCACTTCCTTCCGATGAAACTGACAAATCCGGAAGACGTCAGCGCTTCTGCTTCTCTCTCACTTCCTCCAGATGTCAGTAATGCGGAGGTTGAGTACACGTTATTTTTACTTTACATGGAGGAGTATAGTAATTGAGAAGGGGTTGTCCGTGAAGTGGGAAATCCCTATAATATTATTATAGAATTGGGATTTTATTAAGTTTAGAAAAAGGGGCTACATTTTTTAACCCCAGAATCAGTGTTTCTACAGTCAATGGCCTACCAATACAGTCAAAGAGTAGCATTATTTTTTGGAGAAAAAAGGGAAGGGAGAGCTTTCTTCGGAATCATAGACAGCCCTCTTCACTTACTTGTTCAATTCCCACCCCCTCCCCCCGCAAAGTAGTATGTGTTTCTTTCTCAAACAGGAAATAGCTACAACTTCCTTTCAGCCATGTTAGCTGTAATAGGTCAAATATTTCTGTTATAGAAAAACGTGATACGAAGCATTCAATAGATGATAATTAGTGACGAGCGAGCGTGCTCGGATAAAGCATTATCTGCTCATATCAGTGCTCATAGAGTGTCTTCAGCATGCTCGTAAAATATGTTTGAGTTGCCGCAGCTGCATGTCTTGTGGTTGTTCAACAGCGCATTGCATAACAAATCACTAATACAAAAGCATATGTGCCTTAGGGTACTTTCACACTGGCGTCGGTACGGGGCCGTCGCCATGCGTCAGCCCGACGTACCAACGAACGTTGTGACAACGGGGGCAGCGGATGCAGTTTTTCAACGCATCCGCTGCCCCATTGTAATGTCCGGGGAGGAGGGAGCGGAGTTCCGGCTGCGCATGCGCGGTCGGAAATCGCGGACACGATGCACAAAAAAAGGTACATGGAACATTTTTTGTGCCGACGGTCTGCCAAAACACGATGCATCCGTCGCACGACGGATGCGACGTGTGGCCATACGTCGCAATGTGTCGCTAATGCAAGTCTATGGAGAAAAACGCATCCTGCGGGCAACTATGCAGGATGCGTTTTTTCTCCAAAACGACGCATTGCGACATCAGTCACACGACGCCAGTGTGAAAGTAGCCTAACTCTCACACACACACACAACTATTCTATTTTCTGGATTTAAAATACAAAAAAATATATTTATTTTTTTAACAATTTAAGATTATAGATAGAAAATTCAGCAGGAAGACAAATTCCATTCATTAGAACCGCTAAGGTCTGATATGAAAGATTAAAGAAAATGCCATTTATGTAATGTAAATCTTTCCTAGCAGTGATAGATTTCAGATCCTGGAATTCCCTGCCATTGGAAAAAAAAAATAAAAAATTACAGAACAAACCTTTGCCTTAGTTTGTGTTGAGAGTTGCGATTTATGCAGTATTTGCTTTTGTATTACATAAAAATATGCTACGCTACATCATCATTTCTGTTGTCTCATTTAACAACTTGTTTTTCAACTCCCCTTTGTCACCAGTTGACATTGAGAAAATCCAGCTAGGTAGGGTTCTTTCTATAGGATAGGCTGGATCCCGTCTACTCTGCTATTGTGTATGGATTTGTCAGAGAATGAGGTCTACAGGAAAGAGAAAAGGTCCTGGATACCACAAACAGACACAGATAGCGTGGAGCTGAGAGGCAGACTTCCTCCACTGTAACCGGCAAAAGTCTTAACCGGAGCCTTATGTAGTGGAAGGAGCAAGGTGACCTCTGGTCAGAATGTTTTATGAATTGCCATCTCGGGTAACATTGTAGAACTCTACACTGTAGCAACACCATCTAAAATGTATCCCAAAAGCGAGTGGTCACATATAGAAGGGGTCTGGGCTCCTATTTCCAAAGTAGATACACAGAGAATTAAAAAGCTTACTCCGAAAATAAAAAATTACAATCCAGTATATGAAAGTGAAAAGGGTTAGGACAACATGGATATAGAATAAAATAATTACATGGAGCCAAAAACAGGAGGTTGTCCATGAAACTGGACCACTCATTCTTGTAGGAGACTTGGGCAACAACATAATTGGAGTTACCGTACTCTTTAATATTGCATAGTAGTAATGGCATTTAAAATAGTATTAATAACCTTTATAAATCACAGAGAATCTGGCTGGTACTCATATGATAACAGAGATGTCAACCCTCCCTGAATCTATCTTATGTAACATGAATGTGCAAAGTGTTGTCGACAGCAAGACACACCAAGAAAAAACTACAAGGTGTTATGCGGATGACATCTTGGATCACCAGTGTCTAAAAGTAGGTTTACAAAGAGCTTTTGGATGTGGATTTTAGAGCAGATTTTGGTCCAAAATCCACATAAAATTCTGTTTCAGATACTTCATAAGCTTAATCATTTTAATGGGAACGCACATCTAAAATGTACATGGTGATGGTTTTCAAAAAAAAAAAAAATGCTCCAAATTGAAATCATGAATCAATTGAAGTAGAAAATTGGCAAAAAAAAAAAAAAAAAAACACAGTAAAACAAAAACAAACCATAAAAGTGTAGAGGAAAAAAAAAAAAAATGGAGCAGAAATGTTTTCGATTTTTTTCATAGCGTGTTTTCACGGAGAAGTCCACGAGAAAAAATTGGGTGAACGTACCCTTAGAGAGAGTCCGACAGAAATTAATCTGCTGTGGGTTTTCTGATAAATACAAGTTTCTCCTCCCTTGCAAAAAACTGACATTCTTGGTAAAAATCCACAGCATAGATTGAAATGATGTTCATGTAAAATCCATAGTGCTGGTCAATTTACTCTGTGGATTTTCTCCACAGTATGTGGATGACATTTCATGAAATCTCCTCCCCGTGGACATGCGCTTACTGTACACTTGTATTTCAAACATTTAAGGGAAAAAAAAAAGCATGAAAATGTTATCTACACAACTTTAAAAGTGGTTGGCCACACACAGCTTACAATGGTAAAAAATAAAATAATAAACATGTTAATCATCACCTGAAGCACCCATGCTAGTAAGCCACCGATACCCCCATCGATTTACCATCGGTATGGCGTTTGGCTCCAGCACGGTGGCCGCCAAATTATTGGCTGTAGTGGTAATGTGTCCAAACCACTGAGGTCACTGCTGCGGCGAGTGATTGGCTACAATATTCATGTATTGTATGGATGTACTATGGACTGAGCTGGGGAAAAGTGACCAGGCTATCACCATGGAGGTGTCCTCACAAGTGTTGGGAGCTGAAGATAATCGGTAAAGTGGAGCATTACTTTTTTTTAAATCCTTTGTAAACTTTTATAATCCATTTGTGAAGAAAAATAATCATAGGGTTAGAACACATTTTTAATGCTTCTTGAAGGAATAAAAATACATAAAAAGGTTGAGTCCCTAGTATTTTAATCACACCAGCATGGGTTTTCCTATAGACAGCGACTGTCTGGTGACAGTGCTAATACAACCGTTCCACCAGATAAGTCTGTGTGTAACCCTAGGCTTAAGCTGATGAAATTAGTCACTAATTTTATGAACGTTCATTAGTTTACGGTAATCCCCTGGAAAAGTGAGTGGCGTAGGATCTCTTCCAACAAGAAAAAGTTTACAACGGGGCTTGTAAAATTGCAATCCCTCAATAAAAACGGTCATTAGAAGGATAAGGCATGAACATATCGAGAGCTACCGGCACACAAGCAACATTGAGCAGCACCTGTGAAGGAATCACCTGCTTGTGTTATCGAATGCTGGGATCCCAGGAGAAACTAACACCACTGTTCCAGGAGATGAGGTGTTCAGTTCTCTAGAGACCGGCGGATAATTGGTCATGTTTGCTAAAGCACAAGCTCCGTATTCAAATGACACTTCTGCAAAACGGCCTTCCACAACATACAAAGACCTTGAGACGCTGGCTACAAAAGGAAGAAAAATGGCCCAAGCCATTGCAAATCACAGCACACTTTATCTCGTTCAACTAGTAGACTGACCACACTTAGACGCTTACTCCACATTGTGGTGGGCTTTATCGGACCTGGAACATTCGTCATCTTACAGCGAGAGCTCTGGAGGCCTCATTAGAATTTCAGAAATTGAAAGTGTAAAACTTAATGCTTCCAGCAAAGAAGAGCTATCAATAGAACGGATTTGCCGCAGTAAAAATAATTATGCAGTACACTTTCAATTTAAGTATTTAAGGCACATGGAAATAATTACTTGACCAAAACCTAATGGAGCGATGAATATTTAAATTATATTTAACACTAAATCTGAATTCATTATTATTTAATGTAACGCCAGAACATATGCTTAAGTTACTGGGAGAAAAAAAAAAAGGCAAAAAAATAAAACACTTAACATAAAAGCTACTGATTATTGCCATGCTTCACTGTATAGAAACCTGCAGGTATAATGCCACCGATATTTATCCACATGGATCTCATTTCTAAGCAATTTTAGGAAACAACAAGTGCATGGGTGACCTGGCAATCAATTGCTCATAAGGGAAGTATCCTGGGAAGGTATACATTTTTGGCTGAAAATTTACACCATTATAGATAGGTGCCCATTCAGACAATTTTTTTTAAAATTATTTTTAATTTAAAAAAAAACAAACAAAAAAACCACCATTTTCCATCAGTGTGCGGGATCCAATTTTCATCAGTTTTTGGTCAATGTGTCCATTTTCCACTGTGGAATCTTTTTTTTTTTTTTTTTTTTTTAACGGAATATGAGAAAAACTATCCAAGAATTCCCAACCCATTAAACAATAAAGAGTAGACAACAATTGGCCGAAACAAGGATGACGTCCAAGTGCTACTTTTTTTTTTGTTAGTTGGTTTTTCACAGACTCATTGACTCACCGTGTGTGATCCATAAGCACCTCCAAGGACAGACATGTCTTTTTTTTTTTTTTTGCAGGGCCACCCCCTCCCAAAAAAAAAAAACAAAAAAAAAAAACAAAACACGTGAACAGACCCATATGCTATACGGATTACAGGTTTTGTTTCTTGAAATCACAGAACACGTATGTAAATAATGAATGTGTGACGGAAGCCTAAATCAGAGGGTTGGTAAAGGGTTAATAAGCCTAAGATGGGAAGGAGATATATACTGTAATACCCACTATAAAATGATATAGTTACCAGCACAGAAAGTCCCCCCCACAAAAAAAAATAATAAGGACATTCTTGACTTTATTTCGAAAAAAAAAAAACACTATTACAACTTTACATACTTTAATTTATGGATTTGCTGTTTCTAAGGGGTTCCCTACTCTAGAGAGCACAAGACATTATAAAAGGTTGCCATCAGTTACTGACTTCTATGATGGGTGCAGATTTTGCAGAGAACGGTGCACAAGAATAAGCAGCGTGGCAGACTAGCAGAGCTATCCATGGGCACCATCTATTCACCCAGAGGTCTGGTACAGAAATTTCTGTATAAATCTAAAAAAATATTTGAACAAAATCTATGCACGAGCTGCAGAAACCACCCCAAATCAGATGTTGTACAAGAAGAGATATTCGGCACATGTGCAACAACACAGCAGCTCCATACGGCTGATACCAATAATCTTAGGTTTCTAAAAGTCATCCTGCAAATTAATCAACTGTTTTCTTTCCTACTTAGAATATGGCAGAGTTTTAGAGAGCGACATAATGATCCAGGAAGAGGACTCGACCGGCAATCTCCCCACTCACCAAGCACCTGTCAATCAAACCAAGACTTTTTCCTGTGGCTGTTTTTTTTTTTTTTTTTTTTTTTAAACCCCAAGCAGTATTTTCTCTCAAATGCTGCAGTATTTTTGAGTAATATATACTAGTTTTTTTGTGATGAGGAAGCTAGTCTGGATTTCATCCTGCCCAAAATTTGAGCATGAGGGCATATAGAGATTCCTAGCTGCCAGGAATGACGGTTAAATATGAAATTCGCCCTCTTTAAAGAGAGGTTCACACTAATGTAATTTTGAGTGCTGTCCATGAAAAAAAAATAAAAAAATACCAATGTGATTCAATGGGGCACTGTAGATGTGTGCATGTTTATTTCCCCCCACTGATCAAATCTGGGTGTAGATTAAAAAAAAAAAAAAAAATGATAGATAGATATCTCAGTGTGCACTAGTTTCTTCTGTGTGTCCGATACCCAATTAAGTATATGGGTAGGCAAGATAAATAAAAGCAAAATCATACGGAGCCACTGTATAGCATCTGATTTTTACAGATACATTGCCATTTTGGAACATAGGAAACTATAAATGGTCTTCTAAATTATTGATAACTGCTGGGGAAAAAAAAAAAGTTTCCTGGGTGAAACTCATTAATTAGCTTTATAATTACTTAGTTTTATAATAAGAGAAGATGACTTCAGACAAAGATGATCAGACAGGATTACGTTTACTCTTTTTTGTTGGACAAAATGTCTCAGAGGGAAGAAAAAAAATAAAAAATAAAAAGTATTTTTTTGGTTCTGAGCAGATGTACACATTGGTCAATCGTGACTTCTATTAACAGATACTGTTGACTTACTGCTTGCCAAGTGGTTAGGGGAGGAATGTTGCCCATTGGGTGTGCAGGAGGTCAAATCTATAGCCATATTGGAGTGGTCCCTCTCGGGCACAAGCTCATTATCACCTGTTTGAGGAAAAGAAAAAAAAGAAAAAAAAAAAGAAAGACCAGTTAGAAATCTGCCTGTGGGGCAACAGCCTGATGAACGTCAAGAATGTAGCAATCAGAAGACCAGAACTACTGCTCACGAACTGTCTATACTGGAGAATTACTGGGATATTCCAAAGTACCTGGTGGAACGTTTAACCCTTCAGATATTGCCTTGGTCATGTGCAGCCGAGCCATATTGGCCCGGTGATACAACGTTACAGTGTGCAAGAGGCAATTTTACATGCAGGTCAGTTGTCATTATGCAGCGTTTGGGGTTAAAATAAATACAACTGTATTATAGAAATGCAGATCCTAAAAAAGTATTGGGCAATCCGTATAGAGATGGTATTAACGGGATCGAGCCAAGAGCTGTCCAACATGTCTGGAAACAGCCATAGTCTAATGTAAGGGAGGAAATAAATCAGTATTTAGTCCGAAATTACACATCACCACTTCATTATTCTTACACCTTGTAGCAGTTCTTTAATAAAGGACTGCAAAGTTAGACTCTCAAAATCTGCAATTTGAGCACAGACACCGGTGACCATCCAACAAAAACTCCTGAGGAATCACATCTGCAACAGGATCCTTCTCTTCGTAGAATGTTTTCTTCCAGAATCTTAACATGTTCTTTCCTGTGGATGCAATTCCCAGCTAGAAGGGCATTCCATTGCTTAGGGATTTTATGACTTCTTACAAGTGAAGAATTATTACTAGCAAGAGCAAGTATCCAAAAAAAAAAAAAAAATACAAGCAATAACCATGTCGTATTATTTCTTGGGTTGATTCACCCATAATGAATTTCGACAATGTAAAAAAAAAAAAAAAAAAAAATACTATAAGACCATAGGCAACCCTGCAGCGTAAATGACTAATCTCATTGATCTGTAAAACACAACTTTTATCATCAGCGATAGAGCAAAAAATAAAAAATAAAAAAATTAGACGCCAGAAAATTACCTAGGAGGAATGGTGACCTGGGTCCTGAGATTGCAATAACTACAAAAATACAGTCGGTCAGTGTGTAACCAAAGATCTAGAGGTGAATGTTTGGTCTGGCTTCAAACATTTGCCAAAAAAAAACAAAAATACTTTTTCGAGAAATGTTGAGTATTTTGTTTGACCACAAAAGCTGCATTCCGATGATCCATTAATAAGTATATAATAAAATATATAAATCGCAATTGGTTTTGGTTTATGACTTTAATGGGGGGTGGGTAGAATGAGGGCAGTGGGCTTTTTTTGCTCTTAAAAGATGCAGAATGCTCTGGGAATAGTTGCTTTTCCCCATAGACTTCTCTAGAAAATGTGAAAAATATCAGGTAAAGCACACCAAGAAAAAAAAAGAAAACGTAAAAAAAAACACTATGAAAAATGATTGAAGAAGTGTTTAGAAATGCTGAAAAAAAGCCCTAAAGATGAAATCTGTTATGGCCACGAGTGATGATCTATGCACATATCCCAAGTCTATGGACAAGCCTCCAAACTGCCCCTATAATATCAGCTCAAGTAAAGGAAAGTTAGAGAACTTTTACTGTTTGGGTAATTAAAGGTGTCTTCAGATGAGAGACCTTTATGACATTCCTAGGACACACCGACATATCTGATATGTGGCAGTCCTTTTCTCGTAGGATGACTCCTCGTTATAGGTTGAAGGGGATCCTGTGGCCTCAATTTACAGTATTGCCCACCAATACAGGCCATAAAAGGTTCGTTGTTGGACCAGTCATATTAAGCAATATTCACATAAAACCAAACAGGCCTAAAAGTAGGTTGTGAATGCTCCATCCGAATAGGCAACTTTTTACCAAGACATGAAACATTAAGAATGAATCACCGATCTGAAACCAATATGGGCTTGTGTTGCACTCAGTATCACTAAAGCTTACCAGCATATGTCTGATTTGTGACCCACATTTTTTTTTTGTATTACCCTAGTGGTATCATCCTTGAAGCGACGACAAGGAGCCGTTTCATAGACAGTAGGCGATTTCCTAGATGGTGGTTGATGGTCACAGGCTTTTGGACCACCGAACAGCAGATGACTATGTCTTTGGAAATGATGTGGCCGTGTAGGTTTCTATCGTAGTTTACAGAATTTATGCAGAATAGAAATTATGACGTTAAGGTCTGTAAGGAAAATGTGGATGCCACCAGTCAAAATAGAACCCTAGGCTCAGTTTCCATTACATTACACTTTTTATTAAGATCACAATGGAATAATTAAGGACGTGTGCATCACATTTGCAATGTGGTTTTCTTAGGAAACTGAAAACTGCAAGAACCTGTAGCAGATGGCAATTAAGAAGCTACAACAGTGTGAGGATTCACCATTTTATCAGTAATGTAACTGCACACCATTGTTATTCTCACCAGAAGCTGGCACAGGCAGAAGGCTCTGGGCAAGAACAATATATGGGCCTTTGCAATCCAATTCCACATTCTTTAGAGGTGGAGGTGGGCAACCTTAACACTTGGACCCCTCTGCAGCTGCACAGGTTACACCAATGGTATGTCCAATCCTGATCATTACTGCTGAATAGTTGGAAGCACTTGGTAGGTATGATGACCCTTACCATGAAAACCATAGTACAGTCACATGACAGAATATATAGTAAACTCAACATCAGCATCTGGGGATTAATTTTACGCAGAAACACTAGACCTTATATTCATTTGTGACAATTTAAATTATCACTTTCATCCCAGAAGCTTATGGGACACATAAGCCACCTGACGTATTGAAGTTGGCCAAGATGTCTTGATGAATAACCCAACACAAGCACATTATCACGACTGACAAAGAATTTCACATCATGTAGTATACTACTGTTGAGAGAGAGTCGGAGAGGAGATATTATGTCATTCATGGACACTGTATTATGATGTATAGCATTTAAAAACGAAGATCAAAATACAGAAGCACAAGTCATAGGTAAAACATGGTCAACAGGCTGAGACACAATATGTAGCACTAAGATGCACAGTGGCTAATACTAGCCTACAGGAACCGATTAGTAGCCCACCAATTGTCCGGAGGTCAGATCTTCCGTAGGAGCAGACAAAAAGCAAAACCAGCTTCATAATCGTACAACTGAGTGATGGCACTGTGCCACGTAAGTAAAGTATCCTTGTGCCAAGTACATGGTAATCTACGTAACCGTACAAGTTATACATGACATTGCACAGTACCACGGCTGAAGATTCCTACCTGGAAGCAATAAGTGCATTACAGAATAGTAAAGGTTTGCAAAATGTCATCCACAAATGTTGGATCTTATATGTCGTACTAAGTAGGATGTTATTACAATATTTATCATGTGCTGCTCCCACGTTCTCCACTGCTGAAATTAGTAAATCAGTCCCATGTACAAGCAGTGTATAATCAATATCTTACACATCAGTTCACTATAGGATCAAGTTCTGGGCAACTTAGTGAAAAACTGAAAAAACTAGTTGCATAGTGTAATGGATTACCCAAGAGATATCGTTACATATGGGACATCCAGAAATCAAGTAGAAGGGTTTCTACTAAACACAGACATGATCACGAGAATCCCCATGACACAACCAAACATCAACCTCTCGAGATCTTACAGGCTCAAGTTCAAGGGCTAGTAACAGGTGTATAACAAGTCTCCCATATCTCTATAGGAAGTAACCAAAATATAGAGCTCAACCAAAAACGGATTTTAACCCTAAAACATCCAGAACACACTAAGAAACAAAGCAATTTTAACCCAGAACACAATGAGAACCATGGGAGGTCACGGTGGCTGAAGACATCTTCGGGATCCAGACACATGTCTCTATAATATGTCCCTCTAAACCAGCGCATCCCAAACTCCAGTCCTCACGGCCCACCAACAGACCATGGGTTTCCTTAGTTGTACGGATGATGGAATTATTACTAAGGGATCAGAAATCGGCACAGGTTCTTTCACCTAGGCAACCTTAAGGAAAACCTGAAAATATGGCCTGTAATGGAAGTCGTGAGGACTGGAGAATGGGAAACATTGCTCTAAGCTAGGCATAAACATCCCGGATTGAAGAAAACCATTAACCCAAGTATGACAGGCAAAGGACATAACACAGAAATGGTCACTTACTAGTTACGTATCCATCGGGTCTCTCTGTTTCCATAGTCAAAGAGCAGTGCTGAAACAAAGAATAATAGGACATCTTTAAGAACAATAGACATTCCTACAAGAAAATAAATGGGTCATATGTAACAAACTAATTACATGTGTCTGCTGGACTGTGTATAGACCTGGGCCACCAGGGGAGATCCAGTACTTCATCTTTTTGTAATGTACCACTTCAGATCGGTCTATCTGCTTCAAGGTTTTGGAAAACTGACCCTCTTTTATGAAAGCCCTGCTGGTGTCCTCCGTCAAGCGCATGGCCATTATTCAGATCGGCCGGTACTAAAATGTAGCGCTTTTCAGATAGAACATTTAATTTCATATTAATTTTCCTATATTAAATCAGATTAAGTCTCATCAAATCCTCCAAAAAACACTATAAAAAGGTTATAGTCCTATCACCAGCAGATGCACAACATAAAGAGAAAGCATTATAGGAGAGCCCCTGTTAGAACACAGCATAAGTACCTATGTCCTCCCTGTCAGCCGAGTGCTGTCACACGCTACTATGCTACTATCTTCCTGTCTTATGTCACTTAACCCCTTTGAAGCCAAGAAAAAGCTAGCTAGCACTCCACACAGCGTGCCATAGGTTACTATGATATCAAAGGACAAATGACATCATGTAATTACACTACTGTTTACCAATTAATAGACAGTGAAATTCACATTGATTTCAAGAAAACCAAGAGATACAGGTCTTAAAAAAAAAAAAAAAAAAAAAAGTTCTTCATTTCAGCAAGTAGTTCTTGCCAAGTTCTTGTCAGTTTACTGGAATTGCTGTCAGTTCTTCAGCTTAGACTGCAATATCAGAAAAATCCAGTAATTAGAAAAATATAAAGTAGAGCGAATGACACTTGTCGACCACAGCAAAAAAAAAACAAAAAAAAAAACTAATCAGCTTTTATTTGTGGTGGTCTATATGCCCTATACAACTCACAAATTAGGAGAAATGAATCTTACCTGATGGTGGCTACACAATAGTACATGCTATGTTGTATCATCTGTACATGATATGTCAGCCAGTCTCCTCCACTGCAGTGTATAGAATAGGAGATGGGCATGGAAATGGTGGGAGATTAAATAATGTATGGGCTACCGTACATCGCACAGCAGAAACTCTGCTGGGTCCAATCTATAGAACAGAATGGCTATGTGGTCAGTCCGTGATTGCTTCCTGGGCTGCGTCTGATCCCTTGGACATTGCGCTGCACATAATGTCTGCAGGACGGCACTTGTAGACTTAACGCTCCAAAAACAAATGTATAGAAGATTTATACTGGAGAAGCCTTGCAGGACGTACAAGAGCTAAAAGAACAGTTACATGCTACAGACAATGCAAGACACATCAGCAAATACACATACCAGAGGAATTGTTACCTAAGCAATTTTCTACTATTTTCTTAAGGATCTACCATTACAGAATGACGGATTACCATGATGGAACAAGTCATACACAGCAGGCAATACATACTAACTGCAGGAATTGTTATGGGAGCCTATTTTCTTGAAGATTGCTATTGCAAAATGAAAAGACAACCACCACAAGCAAAGTACACCTTATAGGAATTGCTACTTAAGCTATTCTCTATTTTCTCACAGATTTAGAACTACTGAACGGAAGAGTACAATCAGGCATAAATCATGCACCACGGGCAATACAGAATGACTACAACAATTGTTACTTAAGCAATTCTCCCATTTTCTTACAGATTTTGAACTACAGAGTAGATGAAGAACTCATACACCATGGGCAATACAGACGGACTACAGGGATTGATACTTAAGCTATTGTCCCCTATTTTCTTACAGTTTTGAAACTACTGAACAGAAGCAAAACGAATCAGGCATAGATCATACACCACGGGCAACACAAACTTATTACAGGAATTGTTACCTAAGCTATTCTCCCTCTTATCTTCTTAAAAGATATACCATTGCAGAATGGAAGATTACCACCACTACCTTCATAAAGAACCGCTTGTGAGCAGTCATCAATTTATTTCTACAACCGCACATCAAATCGCAGTAATACTTAGAGCCCGCATGTCAACGAGCAACGTGACAAAAAGGAAAAATGGATAGAAAATAAAAATTATCTTTTTGCTACACAAAATACTTTAAAGATAAATATTTACAGTAAGTGGAGAAAATAGTAAACACAGAAAAAGAAATAAACAATCCAATCGCCGGTCAGAACCTAGAGCTTATATCATGGGGAACGAAGAGGAATTTTCTTGTCACCTCTTCCTCGTTTGCTCTTAGCTTCCAAATCGTTCCAGCACGGCCAGTTAAATTATTCACAACCAGCCATTTCAGTATTGATCCACCAAGTATATTTAGCTCCTGCTCCTGGAATTTCTGCATTACTTACTGGAAAGTGAGCAGCTTCAAGTCCTGTCTCCAAATCACTTCCCAAAAAAGTAAAAAAAAAAAAAAAAAAAAGTCTATAAGTCTAACTGCAGCCTTTATGGCAGGAGCACTTTTCCCTCTTTCTGGTCTCTTTTTCCCCTTGTCAGACAGATACAATTGCCTTCACAGACAGCAGATTACAGGTTTGTTTCCACATGCTACAGACCCACCATGACAAAGAGGAAGAGGTGCCTGGACTACTTCTCAGAAGGAAATTCAACAGGTTGGAAAGTTCAGTTACTTAGGACTCATGTGTAACATATGAGGGCGGAAAAGATAAAAATCAGGAACCAACTCTGAATTGGGGCAACCGAGATAAGAGGGAGTGAAGGCATGGCACAGTGAAGAAGCAACAGAGTGTCCTCAAATGCAAACATAACTTTCCAAGGCGGTAGACAAAAGTCTAGAAAAGATCCATTAGATATATTGCACCAACATGTGCTGCAGCGCATGATACAGAATGGAAGGGGTGCACCTGCCCTTATTAAAATAATTGCATGTAAAAAGTCCTTAAGACATCAGTTGGCGGAGAAAACGGATAAATCTTATCTCAGCCAAGGAAAATGTGCATACAAAGTATCAGAATGTAGGAGACAGAAGACAGACGAATATGTGCCATCTGACACTGCGTACTTAAAAATGCCGCAAAACGATTGTGCACCCATCACCCAATGACGGACACGTCTTAAAGTTTCTGTCGGAAGCGTCCGCACTGCGTGAAGTCTCTAGCTGCTTCACGCACTTGGCACAAGTCTATGCGCCACTTTTACTGAATTTGTAAAAGACAATCAGTGCGACCCATAACGTCTGTAGAAATCGTAAAAAAAAAAAAAAAAAAATGTATGACGATATAACAGAGCCAAGCCTGGTAGAAGTAGCAGACGTGATTTTGTCATTAAGCAGAACAGATTGCGATACTTTGAGCCACCTGTGGTTTTACAAAGGACTGCAGGTAATCCTGGAGAAGTATGGAAGACCATGACAGGCGTTAGTAAAACTTTTATTAGGAAACTGACACGGCACAGAACGCGCACACAACCAAATCAGCACTGCTACATCTGTAGGACAAGAGAATTATTGATCTCGATACACTAACATATATTGGAAGGATTCCTGACACATAAGATGTACACAGCCATAATGGAAGAAATACTAATAACCCAATGTAAAGCATAGTGAGGGTGTGCGAAGTATGTAGAGGAGATAAGAGCACACATTAAACAGGTCACTACCTCATGTGTGGGGCTGGCCCATTGATGTCTGCTAGCAGGTGAAGAGTGCGGAGGAGCAGGGCAGTCCTGAGAGGATAGTGGTGGTAGTAGTGATGAGTCCAAGGGATGTGCAGAGCAGTGAGGATGAGTGTGGTGAGGTGCAGACTAGTGAAGAAAGTTAGGAATGTCACGTACTTTCAGGAAAGCAAGAGGGAGAGGGAGGTCATTGCTCCAGCAATGAGATTAACAAGAAACAAAACTGGATCCACCGGTTATTTCTGAAGCAGCTGAGAAAGAAAATAGGAGAAGAAAAAAGGGGAGGAAAGGGGAGGAGGTAGAGGCGTGAGAAAAAAAAAGTGTAGGGAGGAAAACAGGGAAAGGACAGCTCCTAGGTGAGGACAAGGTGGGTGAGGTGAGACGCCAAGATCAAGGCCATCAATAGCATCCAACTCCGGTCATGGGGAGGTCCTCAGGTACTGCCATCTACTGAGGCACAACACTATCCTTTTCACTCCAGGTGATACCTACCTTGTCAGGGGATGGAGTTCTGTTCATGTCATACATGTCTACAACTCCCAGCTTGCAGTGGCTATGGCACGTTGGGAATTGTAGTTTTTCCAACAAAAGATGCCAGAAAACCAACAAGGTAGTCTTATCAACCACATGTAGGGTCCCTCCAGATACTCCATAGTCATTAAATTTCCCAGAGGAGCATTGAACGGCGAATAAGCCTCCTCACATTGGCATGCCACAGCCGGTATGTCACTCTCCACAAGGAGCAATGTTATCCCTTGGACCCCAGTTCTCATACTTTGCACTGATGAGGGGCAATACCCCGAAACACTATCTGCAAATTGAGATTCTGATTTGGCTTTTATCCCAAGTCGTGTTGCAAGAATCGTTAAAGGGTCAATAATGACTTGTAGGATCGCTACTTCCAATAAGTGGCACTATAGAGTTTAAGTCCTCTTCCTCTCTGAATGGGCAATATGTATATTCGATTGTCACTAGTGCTCCACCCAGTCATGTCACATCCATAGCAGATGCATTACGACGTCACTTGTGGGAACAACCCAAAAATAAGCACAATGTATGCTTCAACAATTTTAGCTATTCTCTCTCATATCCAAACATAACACATGAAGTGAGATAAGAAGTGCTGGACATAAAAGGTGAAAAGAAGAAACATTTCAGGTTGTATACTGCTCATCGGGCGTGGGAAGGTCACCAAGAAGTCTGTGTAAAAAAAAAATCAAGGTGTAGAGTGACATTCCTCAATGGCAAACCAGTTAGTGTCAAGCTTCCAGTACAGAAACAGGTGTTGTGTGGCCACCAAGTCATTCATGTCTTCCTGGTGGCCAACCTATGCCTGATGAAGGGTACAAAACCTGAAACCTTGCTACCTTTCACATTACGCCAAGCACATCTAGTATCTATCGGTGCATAGTTCTCCCAAGTGACTTTGTAATACCGAAGTTTAAAGAAGGAAAGTGTTCTGTTCTAGGGGAACGAGCTCCCATCCTCAACCTTGGAACAAGTGAAGGTAGCACAACCATAGCATTTCTGCATGAACATCCACAGCAGCTGTCACACCAACACCAATGTGTCCCAACATCATTCCGTTCAGCAAGCAGCGGTAAGGCCTGGGATATAACACAGCCATGCCAAAGTATCCCCAACATTAAAGAACACCATCACAAAACAATAACACCCAAACCATCCTCTTCTCATAAATTGTAAAAAATTAGATTTACCCTTTCAGTTTTCCTTTTTTTTTGTTGCTGAAAAACTTTGTGACAACTAAGGCCGAAGTCTGTGACACAGGGAGAGCGCTTGGTTTTCAATATTCAGCCATAGCTCTTCTGCCTGGTCTCTTGACCTGAGATAACTGCCTCATATATGAGCCAGTTTGGAGGGTTTCCAGATGTGACCTATCTGGCGGGGTATTATGATCTGAGTCAAAGTTCCGGGCAGCACAGTGGCTCAGTGGTTACCACTGTTACTTTCCAGCCATGGGGTCCTGGGTTCAAATCCCAACATCTGCAAGGAGTTTGTATGTTCTCCCCGTGTTGGGGTGGGTTTCCTCCGGGTTCTCCAGTTTCCTCCCACACTCTAAAGACATACTGATAAGGAATTTACATTGTGAGCCCCAATGGGGACAGCAATGACCTATATGTGAAGTGCTGTAGAATATGATGGCACAATATAAATAAAGCATAATAAAGTTTCACGGATGTTTGAAACGATTGACAAAATTTTGGAATTATTCCCCAAAAATTGAAAATAGTGAAAAACTTTTCCAATCTGATGTTATTGAGAGTGCCCCAAGCCTGCCCATTATTAACCCATAGTATTGTAGTGTGATAGCCTATGACTAAAATCAGCAATAGTTCCCATATAGGAGCAGTGTCAACACTCCAAACCACCAGGTTATAATGTATACCATGGCGCACTGTCCCATTATTCCTCCTATGACTGGAAGTGTTGTCATAGTGTCACATCAGTAATTGTCACCAGGGCCATCATTACATACATACATACATCAGTCATCTCCAGGTTACATGACATCCAGTGTCCCCGCACAATCACACAGGTTGTGTCACCTCCCAGACAATACAGGTAAGTCATCGGAGTTGCACCCATGTGATAAATTTCACAATTTAGGAAATGCAATGAAACTAAAAAGCCGGAGCCCAGGGAATCTGCAGCTGATCACAACTCACCAATATCAGATTATTTAGTCTGCAGGAAAGGAGGAGCCCATCAGCCACACGACATCTGCGTTTCACAGTGGAGTGCGATTCATGCGACATTGCCACCACATGACGGGCCTGTGACCGATATAGCAGAGCTGTGCGGTAGTCGTGGCCCAGGATTACATCCCACCTCCTATGAGGCTTCACTGCCAACCCAACCATTGAGAATATCAACCTGGCCCTGCACACGAGATTACGGTGAGACCCCATCATCAGATTTCCACTTCTACACAATAAGTATTCACACTCTGACCACATGGACCGCCGATAATAAGAAGTGTGGTGTCGGACAGTGCCCGGCACACGTACAGCATACAGCCTCATACACTCAGACGGCCAGACGAACACTGGGGTCAATGATGCCCACAAACTGCAGACGTGACCGGCTCCAGGTGTCTATCCACGTATCGGACGAGTGCAGGTGCTGCCGCCATTTACAATAACTAGTCTGCTCTGTGAATCAAATTGGTAGTGCACGCTAGGATTGTCTACATGGAAGCAATCGGCCATGTTCACAGACTTGCTATAATGTGTGTATGTGGTTTCCATGTATGGTCCGTGGCACACACAGACAGCACACTGCCCAGTTATATGCTCGTCTGAACAAGCCCTTACAGAGTGGGCAAAGAAAAAAAAATGGTGGTCAACACTGATTGTGATCTAGATACATCACCAATAGGTTTATGCACCCCAACATTTCAGACACAGACTCCCCTCCCTACCTTCATGTGGACCCGCCACCTACTGAAGCGTTATTACAGTCACTGAATGACAATGGCCGCATATAAAACAAGATGTACACGTGTGTAGTTGGACATAGGAGCATGCACTGGTGACAGACAGAACGGGGGGAAAGCAGGCACTGATGACAGGCAGAAGGGGTGGTTGGGGGCAGGCCCTGGTGACAGGCGGACCGGGTGGTTGGGGGGGCAGGCCCTGTGGCAACAGGCAGACGGGGGGGGGGGGGCAGGCACTGGTTACAGGCAGACAGGGGAGGGCAGACACCGGTGACAGGCAGACAGGGGAGGGCAGACACCGGTGACAGGCAGGATGAAAAGTAGAAGGACAAGCAGTTAAATACGCAGGATTATCAGATGGACAGCGGTGACAGGCAGGGTGACAGCGCGGTGACAGCCAGGGTGACAGCGCGGTGACAGCCAGGGTGACAGCGCGGTGACAGCCAGGGTGACAGCGCGGTGACAGCCAGGGTGACAGCGCGGTGACAGCCAGGGTGACAGCGCGGTGACAGCCAGGGTGACAGCGCGGTGACAGCCAGGGTGACAGCGCGGTGACAGCCAGGGTGACAGCGCGGTGACAGCCAGGGTGACAGCGCGGTGACAGCCAGGGTGACAGCGCGGTGACAGGCAGGGTGACAGCGCGGTGACAGGCAGGGTGACAGCGCGGTGACAGGCAGGGTGACAGCGCGGTGACAGGCAGGGTGACAGCGCGGTGACAGGCAGGGTGACAGCGCGGTGACAGGCAGGGTGACAGCGCGGTGACAGGCAGGGTGACAGCGCGGTGACAGGCAGGGTGACAGCGCGGTGACAGGCAGGGTGACAGCGCGGTGACAGGCAGGGTGACAGCGCGGTGACAGGCAGGGTGACAGCGCGGTGACAGGCAGGGTGACAGCGCGGTGACAGGCAGGGTGACAGCGCGGTGACAGGCAGGGTGACAGCGCGGTGACAGGCAGGGTGACAGCGCTGTGACAGGCAGGGTGACAGCGCTGTGACAGGCAGGGTGACAGCGCTGTGACAGGCAGGGTGACAGCGCTGTGACAGGCAGGGTGACAGCGCTGTGACAGGCAGGGTGACAGCGCTGTGACAGGCAGGGTGACAGCGCTGTGACAGGCAGGGTGACAGCGCTGTGACAGGCAGGGTGACAGCGCTGTGACAGGCAGGGTGACAGCGCTGTGACAGGCAGGGTGACAGCGCTGTGACAGGCAGGGTGACAGCGCGGTGACAGGCAGGGTGACAGCGCTGTGACAGGCAGGGTGACAGCGCTGTGACAGGCAGGGTGACAGCGCTGTGACAGGCAGGGTGACAGCGCTGTGACAGGCAGGGTGACAGCGCGGTGACAGGCAGGGTGACAGCGCGGTGACAGGCAGGGTGACAGCGCGGTGACAGGCAGGGTGACAGCTCCCTCCCCTCCTCCTGCTATCAACAAGTCGGCAGCGCAGTGACAGTGCCAGACAATAACAAGTTTGTGCCCCCCTCCCATCCCTCCTCCGTCACCTGCAGCAGCACGGAGCGCACGGCTGCCATTACCTTAGCAGGGCATGCGGGGCCACCCTGCTGCCATCCCTGGGGCCGTGGCTGCCCGCCGCCTCTGGTGCTCCTCAGCTGCTCTGGGCACTAGGGCAGTTGTGCTGCAGCTGAGGGTAATCCAGCTCCCACTTCCTCCATGATCTGCACAGAGCCAGGCAGGGGTTAGCCCGGGACAGCTGGTCAAACCCAGAGAAACGGATGAAGCAGGCAGCGGCAGCAGCCTCCCCAGACACACGGCCAATAAATACAGGCTGGCAGCTCCAGGCGCTCGGCAATCGATTACAGGACAGTGCACTTGATCCGCGGCTCTGAATGTCTCCAGTGATCTCAGCAGCCAGGGGTGGATCCAGGACACAGTATCCCCGGGATGTGCAGCCCCTGCCGCCGCCGCCGCTCTGCGCCCTCCCCGGCTCCTGCGTGTGCTGCTGCCTGGGTCTTCCCACTGTAGAGCCGGGCATGACACCTGTGACCGGGCGTCATCGCCACCACGGGCCGGGTGTGAGGAGGGACATGTCGCCCACCCGATGCGGCAAAATAAAATCTCCAGTCACTAGAACTCCCGACATGTGGCACCATCCGCTGTGTCCTCCCCTGGAGTCTGGTGGTCGGATATTTTATCTGTGCACTTCCCCATCCTTCACTGCCAGATCCCACCGTGTACCGGCAGATCTGCCCTTCCGTCCTCTAGTAAAGCTGGGTGACAGCCTCTGTGGATGCTGCAGGGACAGATGTTTTTTTAAAAAAAACGCAGATCCGCTCCAAAAATCTTGGGAAATCTCTTCTTATTCACTTCTGTGGGAAATCCTCTCTGCAGCTCACACTAGGTTTTTCTTTTTAACTTTTTTTTATTTTCTGAAGAGGTTTTCAAAAGTGCCTGTCTGAAAAAAAAGTGGTAGTCAACCGCAATCCGATCCAGGATGGGCACTGGCAAATGAAAAGTAAAAAGAAAAAAAATAGGAGAAAAATAATTCCCAAACTCTACAAATACAGATTAGGATAAAAAAAAATTCCCTCCAAAACATTATTTAAAAAACACATTTCCCAGAGGATTCTGCTTGGAAGCTTGTTAGGTTTTGAACACTTGAAATGATATATTATACTGAGATTTTTTTTAGATCAGTTGGAAAATCCTAAAAAGATTTTTTTTAAAGTTTTGAAACACTTGCCAAACATTTCCTATTTATCTGTATGAGAAATCCACTTTAGGGTATGGGTGCAAAGGCTCCGCGTATAATGAAAGCGCCACTCGTGTTTTTTTCTGTCAGCGATGGAGTGGTGCTTCTAATGTAAGGTCCCTGCATTCAGTCCTATGCTTACCAGCCGCCATCTTCACATTCTATCACCACCGCTCCGGTCTGTCTCCTGCCAGAACGCTGCTGTGTCTCATGGAGCGAGCCGGAGGTCACAACTCAGTGTACTGTAAGTCTATGAGGCCCTCATCCAGGCCTCATCCTGGCTCTCATAGACCTCTTTCACACGTCAGTGTCTCCAGTACGTGTGGTGACTGTCTTCTCATGTACCGGAGACACTGACACCCGTACACCCATTCAAATGTATGGGTCTGTGCACATGTCAGCTTGGTTTCATGGACTGTGTGTCCGTGTGGAAAACATGCAGACATGTCCGTTTTCACATGGGCCGCAAAGCGTGCCACACACGTGCACACAGAGAACAGTGCACACTTCTCCTTGTGCACGAATGGCCACGGGGGGGAAGCAGCGCTACTGTAAGCGCTGTTCCCTGGCGGCAGGTGCTGAATACGGCTTTCATCCATTCTACCCTGCCCTGCCGGCAAGCAGCACGAGCAGGGGAGAATGAATGAATAAAAAACCCAACCCGGGGTCCACCTATGTTTTTAAACCAACCCGGCAAAACTCACAGGTGCGGGCTTCTATTCTCAGGCTTGTAAGGGGCCATGAATATGTTTCCCCCCCAGCCTAAAAACAGCGCCAATTCTGGAGCTTTGCCCGGTTCATCCCACTTGCCCTGTAGAGGTGGCAAGTGGGGTAATGGGTGGTTAATGTCACCTTCCTATTGCAAGGTGACATTAAGCCCGTCTTAGTAATGGAGAAGTGTCAATAAGACACCTATCTGTTACTAATACTGTAGTTGTTAAAGGGTTAATAAAACACCACACAGTAAGAATAAAATCTTTTAATGAAATCACACACCACACAGTTTTTCCATCTTTATTATACTGCTAATCCAAGCAACTCCCTCGATCGCCTGTAAAAAAAATGAAAATAATAAACCAACAATATACCATACCTGTCCGACGTACAGTCAGTCCCACGTCATAATCCATATCTGGAAAATGTACAGTTTACAACCGGGAGCGGTGCTAATGTGACCGGCCCAGCTGCAAACTACAGGGGAATGAATGAGAAGTAGCTGGCGCAGGCTCAGTAACTAGCGGTGTCGTCACTGAGTCTGTGCTCGCTGCCGGCATGAACTCCTGTGACCTCTGGACCATGGGAGAATGCAAGCGATGAGGTCACTGTGACAGAGCTTGAACTTACGTGACCTCATCACTTGCATTCTCCCACGTCCTGAGGTTACAGGAGTTCATGTCTGCAGCGAGCACAGACTCAGTGACGTCACTGATAGTTATTGAGCCTGCACCCGCTGCTTCTCAATCATTCTCCCCTGCTCGTGCTTCTCAACGGCAGAGCAGGGGAGAATGGATGATAGTTGGCTTCAGCACCAGCCGGCGGGGAACAGCACTTACAGTAGCGCTACTTCCAGGGCAGTGATCCGTTTGGTACTGATGCAGCACACGGTTGCCGCACGTGTGGCGCACGTAGTACACACACGGACACATCCGGTACCGGAAATATCAGGACGTGTGAAACCGACCTTGCATTGAGAGCTTGTGGTCATTACTGGCTAGTCTGCACAGCACAACTGACGGTCCCAACCCCATTTATAAGGCAATAAATCCCACTTATTAAACCTGACAGGGCACATCTGTGAATGGAAAACCATTCCCGGTGACTGCTTCTTGAAGCTCATCAAGAGAATGCCAAGAGTGTGCAAAGCAGTCATCAAAGCAAAAGGTGGCTACTTTGAAGAACCTAGAATATAAGACATACCGTATATACTCGAGTATAAGCCGAGATTTTCAGCCCAAATTTTTGGGCTGAAAGTGCCCCTCTCGGCTTATACTCGAGTCATGATCGGTGGTGGGGTCGGCGGGTGAGCACTGTCATATACTCACCTAGTCCCGGCGATCCTGTCGCTCCCCCTGCCTGTCCCACGGTCTCCGGGTGCCGCAGCCTCTTCCCCTGAGCGGTCACGTGGGGCCGCTAATTAGAGAAATGAATAGGCTGCTCCACCTCCCATAGGGGCGGAGCCGCCTATTCATTTCTCTAATCAGCGGTGCCGGTGACCGCTGACAGACGAAGAGGCTGCGGCACCGAAGACCAGCTGTCCGGGGGAAGGAGCGGGACGCCGGGAGCAGGTAAGTATGACATATTCACCTGTCCTCGTTCCACACGCCGGGCGTCACGCCATCTTCCCGGCGTCTCTCTGCACTGACTGTGCAGGTCAGAGGGCGCGATGACGCATATAGTGTGCGCGCCGCCCTCTGCCTGATCAGTCAGTGCGGAGAGACGCCGGGAAGATGGCGCCGAGGAGCTGCAAGCAAGACAGGTGAGTATGTGTTTTGTTTTTTTTTATTGCAGCAGCAGCAACAGCTATGGGGCAATAATGGACGGTGCAGAGCACTATATGGCACAGCTATGGGGCAATGGTGCAGAGCACTATATGGCACAGCTATGGGGCAATGGTGCAGAGCACTATATGGCACAGCTATGGGGCAACGGTGCAGAGCACTATATATATGGCACAGCTATGGGGCAACGGTGCAGAGCACTATATATATGGCACAGCTATGGGGCAACGGTGCAGAGCACTATATATATGGCACAGCTATGGGGCAACGGTGCAGAGCACTATATGGCACAGCTATGGGGCAATGGTGCAGAGCACTATATGGCACAGCTATGGGGCAACGGTGCAGAGCACTATATATATGGCACAGCTATGGGGCAACGGTGCAGAGCACTATATGGCACAGCTATGGGGCAATGGTGCAGAGCACTATATGGCACAGCTATGGGGCAATGGTGCAGAGCACTATATGGCACAGCTATGGGGCAATGGTGCAGAGCACTATATGGCACAGCTATGGGGCAACGGTGCAGAGCACTATATGGCACAGCTATGGGGCAATGGTGCAGAGCACTATATGGCACAGCTATGGGGCAATGGTGCAGAGCACTATATGGCACAGCTATGGGGCAATGGTGCAGAGCACTATATGGCACAGCTATGGGGCAACGGTGCAGAGCACTATATATATGGCACAGCTATGGGGCAACGGTGCAGAGCACTATATGGCACAGCTATGGGGCAATGGTGCAGAGCACTATATGGCACAGCTATGGGGCAATGGTGCAGAGCACTATATGGCACAGCTATGGGGCAATGGTGCAGAGCACTATATGGCACAGCTATGGGGCAACGGTGCAGAGCACTATATATATGGCACACCTATGGGGCAACGGTGCAGAGCACTATATATATGGCACAGCTATGGGGCAACGGTGCAGAGCACTATATGGCACAGCTATGGGGCAATGGTGCAGAGCACTATATGGCACAGCTATGGGGCAACGGTGCAGAGCACTATATATATGGCACAGCTATGGGGCAACGGTGCAGAGCACTATATGGCACAGCTATGGGGCAATGGTGCAGAGCACTATATGGCACAGCTATGGGGCAATGGTGCAGAGCACTATATGGCACAGCTATGGGGCAATGGTGCAGAGCACTATATGGCACAGCTATGGGGCAACGGTGCAGAGCACTATATATATGGCACAGCTATGGGGCAACGGTGCAGAGCACTATATGGCACAGCTATGGGGCAATGGTGCAGAGCACTATATGGCACAGCTATGGGGCAATGGTGCAGAGCACTATATGGCACAGCTATGGGGCAATGGTGCAGAGCACTATATGGCACAGCTATGGGGCAATGGTGCAGAGCACTATATGGCACAGCTATGGGGCAATAATGGACGGTGCAGAGCACTATATGGCACAGCTATGGGGCAATGGTGCAGAGCACTATATGGCACAGCTATGGGGCAACGGTGCAGAGCATTATATATATGGCACAGCTTTATGTGGAGCATCTATGGGGCCATAATGAACGGTGCAGAGCATTATATGTGGCACAGCTTTATGTGGAGCATCTATGGGGCCATAATGAACGGTATGGAGTATCTATTTTTAATTTTGAAATTCACCGGTACCTGCTGCATTTTCCACCCTAGGCTTATACTCGAGTCAATAAGTTTTCCCAGTTTTTTTGTGGCAAAATTAGGGGGGTCGGCTTATACTCGGGTCAGCTTATACTCGAGTATATACGGTAATTTCAGTTGTTTCACACTTTTTTGTTAAGTATATTATTCCACATGTGTTAATTCATAGTTTTGATGTCTTCAGTGTGAATGTACAAATTTCATAGTCATGAAAATACAAAAAAATCTTTAAATGAGAAGCTGTGTCCAAACTTTTGGTCTGTACAGTATATTAGATAGAATATAGACCGACAATTCATCTGCTGTGTACTGTAGAATCACTGCAGGAGCCGACAGGATAGAAGAGATTACATACAGTAAATACACATAGAGTTGATAGTTATATAGATGTCAGGGACAAATACAATTAGTACAGTGTGTGTGCAGCTAACTGTACATGTATTTAATTAATAAAAGATTATTTTTCCGGAAAAAAAAACAGTGTGGGCTCCCGCATAATTTTTTAACCAGCAGATGGAAAGCAAATGATTGGGGGCAGATGTTTATAGCCTAGGAAGGGGGTAATACCCCTGGAGCTTCCCAGACTATTAATATCTGCTCACAGCTGTATAACTAGCCTTTACTGGCTATTCAAATGGAGGACCCCCCAAAAAATGATGTAGGGTCCCCCTATAATTAATAACCAGCAAAGGCTATGCAGATAGCTGCGAGCTATTATTAATAGCCTAGTAAGCAGCATGGATACTGCCTCCCCCAGGCTAAAAACTTCAGCTCTTAGCCTCCCCAGAAAAGGGGCATCTCTGAGATGCGTCAATTCTGGCGCTTAGACTCTCTCTTCCCACTTGCCCTGTAGCGGTGGCAAGTGGGGTAATATTTGAGGGGTTGATGTCTCCCGGTGAACTTGCCTCTGCACCGTGAAACTTTGTCACGGTGCTAGCGGGGATCTCACCGAGGTCACCGCAGTTCAGCCCGGCTGGGAATACAGCCTTAGTGACGTCACCGCTAGTGACTGAGGCTGCTCTTGCAGCTGTTCATTCATCAGTGGTTCTCAGCCTGGACGGTCGCATCTTGGCACCATCCAGGTTGAAAACTATTTCTCTCCCAGACATGGATTACGGCATGGGACACAATGACGGACAGGTATGGTATATTGTTGTTTTTTATTTTAGCTTTATTACAGAAGATTGAGGCCTTCGGTGGAATTAGGCAATGTCGTAAGTATGGTTTAATTAAGAATATTAAAGGAGTCTGTGTCATTCTTTCATTGAAGGACTTTTTTTTGGGTGTCTGTGTTTTCTTACAATGTGACTATGGGGTTAGTAATGGGGCATCTTGTTGACGCCTCTCCATTACTAACATCTGGGCTTGATGTCACCTGACAATACAAAGGTGACATCAACCCCACAACTATCACCCCACTTGCCACCACTACAGGGCAAGTGGGAAGAGCGAGGCTAAGTGCCAGTATTGGCACATCTTAGAGATGCGCCTTTTCTGGGATGGCTGAGAGATGATAGTTGGGGATTGATGTCACCTTTGTATTGTCAGGTGACGTCAAGCCCCAAGGTTAGTAATGGAGAGGCATCAATAGGACCCCCCTATTATTAACCCATAGTCACATTGTATGAAAACACAGACACCCAGAATAAAGTCCTTTAATTGAATGAATGACACAGACTCCTTTAATAAATCTTAATTAAACCATACTTACGACCTCGCCCATTCTACCGACGCCCTCGTCATCTGCAAAAGAGTTAAAAGTAAAAAGCAACAATATTCCTCACTTTTCTGCAGAGATGATAATCTATTTGTCCCGTGACGGTTCTAGCTTTGCTACATCTACATGTCAGGCTGCATAGTTGCATGATGTGACACCGTGTGCTCAGTGTCTCCCTGTGAACTTCTATTCCCTGTCTGAGAGCACCGTGAGTGTGAGAAAGTTCTCCTGCTCGCGGGGCTGTCAGACAGGTCCTGTGAGTTCACAGCCAATTAACTCACTTCACCTATGTGACGCCAGCCCGAGTCTCAGGGGCTAACCTCAGAGCTTGATGTCACCTGACAATACAAAGGTGACATCAACCCCCCCACTATCACCCCGCATCAACCCCCAACACCACTGCTACAAAGCAAGTGGGAAGAGCGAGGCTAAGTGCCAGAATTAGCGCATCTTAAAGATGTGCTTTTTCTAGGTCAGCTGAGAGCTGAAGTTTTAGCCTAGGGGGGCCAGTATCTATTACCCCTTCATTGGCTATTAATATTAGCTCACAGCTGTCTGCATAGCCTTTGCTGGTTATTAATTAAAGGGGGACTCCATGTCATTTTTTTGAGGGCAGTCTTCCATTGTAATAGCCAGTAAAGGCTAGTTATATAACTATGAGCTGCTATTAATACCCTGAGAAGCTCCGTGGGTATTACCCCATCCCCAGGCTATAAACATCTGCCCCCAGCCGTCGGCTTTCTGTCTGCTGGTTAACCCCTTCATGACCGGAGGGTTTTTTT
This sequence comes from Ranitomeya variabilis, assembly GCF_051348905.1. Classification (NCBI taxonomy): domain Eukaryota; kingdom Metazoa; phylum Chordata; class Amphibia; order Anura; family Dendrobatidae; genus Ranitomeya; species Ranitomeya variabilis. The sequence goes on from NC_135238.1 coordinate 169,251,966, forward strand.
TTTCTTTTGCTTCCCTTCTTCCCAGAGCCATAACTTTTTTATTTTTTTGGTCAATATGGCCATTTGAGAGCTTGTTTTTTGCAGGACAAGTTGTACTTTTGGTTTTAACATATCGTGTACTGCAAAATAGAAGAAAAATTCCATGTGCGGTGAAATTGCAACAAAAAAGTGCAATCTCACAGTTGTTTTTTGTTTTGCTCTTTTACTATGTTCACTAAATGCTCAAACTGACCTACCAATATGATTCTCCAGGTCATTAGGAGTTCATAGACACCAAACATGTCTAGGTTTTTTTTATCTAATTGGTGAAAAAAGTTCCAAACTTTGTTAAAAAAAAAAAAAATGCGCCGTAGCGTCTCCATTTTTCGTTATCTCGGGTTGGATGAAGGCTTATATTTTGCGCTCTGAGCTGACATTTTTAATGACACCATTTTGGTGCAGATATGATCTTTGATCTCCTCTTTTTTGCTTTTTAATGCAATGTCGCCGTGACCAAAAAAAGTAATTCCAGCGTTTTGACTTTTTTTCTCACTACACCGTTTAGTGCTCAGGTTAATCCTTTTTTTATTTATAGATCGGGCGATTCTGAACGTGGTGATACCAAATATGTGTATGCTTGATTTTTTTATTGTTTTATTTTGAATGGGGTGAAAGGGGCGTGATTTGAACTTTTATATATTTAAAAAAAAAACATTTTTTTTACTTTTGGCATGCTTCAATAGTCTCCATAGGAGACTAGAAGCTGCCAGAACCCAACGGCTCTGCTACATAAAGGCGATGATCAGATCGCCTTTATGTAGCAGAATTACTCGCTTGCTATGATCACGGACCATTGGGCCACGCTCATAGCAATCCGGCAGTGACAACCATAGAGGTCCGCAGGAGACCTGTGGTTGTCATGCTAACCCGTCAGTGACCCGTGATCAAGTGACGGGTGTCACAGATGGATTTCCCGCTCTCTTGCCGGAAGCGTGCGTTAAATGCTGCTGTCAGAGTTTGACAGTAGCATTTAATGGGTTAACAGCCACAGTTGGTTTGCGATTCCTCCTGCGGATGTTAAGAGGCACGTGTCAGCTGTTCAAAACTGCTGACATGTGCCGGAAAAGATGGGGATTCACCACCGGAGCCCTCATCAAAGTTAGGATCTCCGACATCGGCATGTTATTACGCCCGATGTCGGAAAGGGGTTAACAAAATTACGCAGGAGCCCACGCCCTTTTTTTGGTAAAATAATCCTTTGTTAATTAAATGCATGTTCAATAATTTGCACACACTGTACTATTTGTATTTGCCACTGACATCTATATATCTACCTATTCTATTTGTATTTTCTGCATGTAATCCATCTCTTATATCTTCTTGGCTCCTGCAGTGATTTTACACTATGCTGCTCCTGAATTGTTGGCTTTTCTTCTATCTAGCTATTTATTTTATACTAGATGGTAGCCCGATTCTAACGCATCGGGTAATCTAGTATGTAGTTTATTTATGAAGATTTTAGAATAATACATTGAATACACAGGATTCGGCCGGCCGCAACCAATTAGCGAAGCGTGGTTCAAATCCCGCACCAATTCGCGGCAGGACTGCGCCTGTCGCTGATTGTTCATGGCCAGCCACGTAGTATATAGCACAGCCACATAGTATATTGCACAGCCACGTAGTATATAGCACAGCCACGTAGTATATAGCACAGCCACGTATATAGCACAGCCCACGGAGTATATTGCATAGCCCACAGAGTATATAGCACAGCCACGTAGTATATAACAGCCCTCGGAGTATATAGCACAGCCACATAGTATATAGCACGGCCCACGGAGTGTATAACAGCCCACATAGCATATAACACAGCCACGTAGTTTATAACAGCCCACATAGCATATAACACAGCTCACGTAGTATATAACAGCCCACGCACGCAGTATATAACACAGTCCACGTAGTGTAGTGTATAACAAAGCCCACATAGTGTATAACACAGGCCACGTAGTGTATAACACAGGCCACATAGTGTATAACACAGCCCACGTAGTACATTGCACAGCCCACGTAGTATATAGCACAGCCCACGTAGTATATTGCACAGCCCATGTAGTATATTGCACAGCCCACCTAGTATATAGCACAGCCCACGCAGTATATTGCACAGCCCACGTAGTACATTGCACAGCCCACGTAGTATATTGCACAGTCCACATAGCATATTGCACAGCCCACGTAGTATATTGCATAGCCCACGTAGTATATTGCACAGCCCATGCAGTACATTGCACAGCCCACGCAGTACTTTGCACAGCCCATGTAGTACATTGCACAGCCCACGTAGTATATTGCACAGCCCACGCAGTACATTGCACAACCCACATGGTACATTGCACAGCCCACGTAGTATATTGCACGGCCCACGTATTATATTGCACAGCCCACGTAGTATATTGCACAGCCCACATATTATATTGCACAGCCCACGTATTATATTGCACAGCCCACGTAGTGTATTGCACAGCCCATGTATTATATTGCACAGCCCACATAGTATATTGCACAGCCCACGTATTTGTTTGCACAGCCCACGTATTATATTGCACAGCCCGTGTAGTACATTGCACAGCCCACGTATTATATTGCACAGCCCACGTATTATATTGCACAGCCCACGTATTATATTGCACAGCCCATGTAGTATATTGCACAGCCCACGTAGTATACAGCAATGTGGGCATCATATCCCTGTTAAAAAAAAGAATTAAAATAAAAAATAGTTATATACTCACCTTCCGTTGGCCCCGGATCCAGGCGAAGCGGTTACTGACGCTCCTCGCGTGCTCCGGTCCCAAGAGTGCATTGCGGTCTCTCGAGATGATGAGGTAGCGGTCTCGCGAGACTGCTACGTCATGATCTCGCGAGACCGCATTGCATGGAGCGGTCACTGGAGCGTCGCGAGGAGCGGGAAAGGCCGGTTCCTGATCCGAGGGGCCGACGGACGGTGAGTATATAACTATTTTTTATTTTTTTTATTATTTTTAACATTAGATTTTTTAACTATTGATGCCGCATAGGCAGCATCAATAGTCAAAAGTTGGTCACACAGGGTTAATAGCAGCGGTAACGGAGTGGTACATTGCACAGCCCACGTAGTATATTGCACGGCCCACGTATTATATTGCACAGCCCACGTAGTATATTGCACAGCCCACATATTATATTGCACAGCCCACGTATTATATTGCACAGCCCACGTAGTGTATTGCACAGCCCATGTATTATATTGCACAGCCCACATAGTATATTGCACAGCCCACGTATTTGTTTGCACAGCCCACGTATTATATTGCACAGCCCGTGTAGTACATTGCACAGCCCACGTATTATATTGCACAGCCCACGTATTATATTGCACAGCCCATGTAGTATATTGCACAGCCCACGTAGTATACAGCAATGTGGGCATCATATCCCTGTTAAAAAAAAGAATTAAAATAAAAAATAGTTATATACTCACCTTCCGTTGGCCCCGGATCCAGGCGAAGCGGTTACTGACGCTCCTCGCGTGCTCCGGTCCCAAGAGTGCATTGCGGTCTCTCGAGATGATGAGGTAGCGGTCTCGCGAGACCGCTACGTCATCATCTCGCGAGACCGCATTGCATGGAGCGGTCACTGGAGCGTCGCGAGGAGCGGGAAAGGCCGGTTCCTGATCCGAGGGGCCGACGGACGGTGAGTATATAACTATTTTTTATTTTTTTTATTATTTTTAACATTAGATTTTTTAACTATTGATGCCGCATAGGCAGCATCAATAGTCAAAAGTTGGTCACACAGGGTTAATAGCAGCGGTAACGGAGTGGGTTACCCACAGCATAACGCGGGCCATTGCCGCTGCCATTAACCCTGTGTGAGCGCTGACTGGAGGGGATTATGGAGCGGGCACTAACTGCGGAGAGGAAGGAGCGGCTATTTGCCGCCGGACTGTGCCCGTCGCTGACTGGTCGTGGCCGTTTTGCCACGACCAATCAGCGACTTGGATTTCAATGACAGACAGAGGCCGCGACCAATGAATATCCGTGACAGACAGACAGACAGAAGGACAGACAGACAGACGGAAGCGACCCTTAGACAATTATATAGTAGATATATGCAGGGTGGGCCATTTATGTGGATACACCTAAATAAAATGGGAATGGTTGGTGATATCTTCTTCCTGTTTGTGGCACGTTAGTATATGGGAGGGGGAAAACTTTTCAACATGGGTGATGACCATGCCGGCCATTTTGAAGTCGGTCATTTTGGATCTAACTTTATTTTTTTCAATGGGAAGAGGGTCATGTGACACATCAAACTTATTGAGAATTTCACAAGAAAAACAATGGTGTGCTTGGTTTAACGTAACTTTATTCTTTCATGAGTTATTTACAAGTTTATGACCACTTATAAAATGTGTTTAAAGTGCTGCCCATTGTATTGGATTGTCAATGCAACCCTCTTCTCCCATTCTTGACACACTGATAGCAACGCCGCTATCGTAAGGCAATTGTCTATGCTGTGAAGATACGAGATGTGCAGCATCTGAAACAACGGATACTGTAAGCCTGTGATAACATTTTTTCTGCTGTTGATCCTACATAGACAAAGGAGTACTTACTCACAATAAACAATATTAGATAAAGACTGGGGCTGTGTGTAAATATATAATGAAAAAATATTTATTAATACAGAAACCTCATATAAAAAATATAAATACAAGATACATGTCAAGGCAAAGTTGAAAAAAACAACGTGAGACATTGAAGGGGGAAGAGTCGGGCCACACAGGTGCAACTGACCCCAATAGTAATTAACTAAGATACTAGCATGATACTTAGCACAGGCAAATTTGATGCATAACCCCTATAGGGCATATGAGGAAAGTTCCTATACTGGCCTTTATAAGTAAATCTGTGAGGTCACTTAGCCATGCTCCTAATTGTAAGGGAATAAAGTGCCGCTAATAGTGCCAAAGCTAGTGCTTACCCATGTATAGAAGAACAGGGGACAGGGCACAAACTGTACACGCCAATCAGAAGCCCCGACGCGCGTTTCGCGTGATATTGCTTCCTTGGGGGGCTGTGTGGTTCACCAACCCTGTCACAGATATATATAGGGGAAGCCTTACCCAGTTTTAATGGTGCCGTGCTCATGTGAGCGCATGAAAGGCAGGACCCTGGCCGCAACGGCGTTACTTCTGGCAATCCGGGCAACAGTGAGGGTCAAGGAAAATGTTTCCTGTGATGTCACTGACCCGCACTGAGCCGCATGGATACCTTCCGGGGCGCAAGGGACATACCGCACATATGCACAGCACGACAGCCATCTTCATTGTGGGAAAAAGTGTGGGCACCCGAATCCAAGCAATTTGGTGGGTAAACACGCTGCAATTATAATAAATGACAACTTTAAACAGTGACAACAGATGAAGCAACCGCAAATGGATGACAGACATAAACTTTAGATCAGGATAAGGAGATATCATCTTCAAAGTAAGGAGGTCAAGCGGTGTTCACTCTCCATATTTCATATTGTCCATCATCCAATCCAATAATAACAGATGTTGTCCAGTCAAATGGATTACAAGTGTACAAAAAATTAAAGAAAAGAAAATCCCTAAATGATTCACCAATGTGTCACTGAATAAAACAAAAAGAAAAAACAGCATTGAAATGGGAGAAAATGAACATAAAACTCAATTAACAGCACCCTCCTAGGAAAGGAATAAATTATAGTTTTTCATTCAGACCATGAGGGGACATCATGCCCAAAGTGACGATCCAACGGCACTCAAGCTGCACCAAGGTTCTTTTCAGATCCCCTCCACGTGTACCACAGTGTACCCTGTCAATGCCGCAAAGTTTTAGGGCTGATGGATCACAACCATGGCACAGCTTGAAGTGCCTAGGAATCATCTTGAGCTCAGCATCCTCATCCAAATTTTTTGCAGCCATAATGTCCCTCACGTGTTCCCGCGCTCTAACGCTTAGTTCCCGCAAGGTGAGTCCAACGTAGATCAAATTACAGGTGCAGATGGCATAATACACCACATAAGTGGTGTTACAAGAGATACAACAAGTAAGGCTACTTTCACACTAGCATCGTGCACTGCACGTCGTAATGCGTCGATGTGGAGAAAAAACGCATCCTGCAAAGTTGTCTGCAGGATGCGTTTTTTCCCCATAGACTAACATTACCGACGCATTGCGACGCAGTGCCACACGTTGCAACTGTCGTGCGACGGTTGCGTCGTCTTTTGGCGCACCGCCGCCACAAAAAAACCGTTTTTTTGGACGTCAGGACCGCCATTTTCGACCGTACATGCGCAGCCGAAACTCCGCCCCCTCCTCCCCGCACCTTACAATGAAGAAGCGGAAGTGTCTTAAGACTGCTTCCACTGCCAACGTCGAGCATTTTCTTCACAGTTTGCGTTGGTACGTCGGGCCGACGCAGCGCGACGTCCCCGTACCGACGCTAGTGTGAAAGCAGCCTAATCTGGAAATCCCTACTTCTGTCGGCAGAGGTAAAAGAAGTTGCTCGAACAATATTGCGACAAGCTACACAAGACCCACAAGGATAACACCCCCATTTTTGTTTACCTGCTCCCAAGGGGTTTGGAGGATTGGCTACATAATGACTTTGCACTAACATGTCCTTAAGACTTCTACCTCTCCTAGCCATCATAAGTGCGCGGTCCGGAATGAGACGTCTGAGAGTGGGTTCTGTTTTGAGCACCGGCCAGTGTTTCTGTGTTATCTCTCTGACAAACCTCCATTGATTATTGTTGGTGGTAATAAAATGAAGTGGTGGATCCTTCGTAACACTGGGCCTTGTTCTACAGAAAAGCTAGTCTTTTGGTACCCTCTTTGCACGATGATACCCCTGTTTAATACTCTTATTGCTGTACCTCTCTCCCGGAATCTACTGGCAAGGTCCAGAGCCTGGGCCTCGAAAATTCCATCCAATGAACAAATCCTCTTCATCCTCCAGAATTGCCCAATTGGGACTGCTCGTATAGTTGAAAAAACATGAGCTGAGGAAGCGTGTAGCAACGCATTAACAGACGTCTCCTTTCGTAAAACGTCGGTTTGAATGGTGCCTGTATTATCAATCATAATTTTAATATCCAAGAAATCTATCTCTTTCACTCAAATTTTATAAGTTAATCTGATGTTATAATTATTTTGATTCAGCCTATGGATGAAATCTCTGAGCCCAGGCTTGGGACTCTGCCAGATAATAAAGATGTCATCTATCTACCGGTACCAGCACTGCGCATGGGAAGCGGCGTGCTCGCCTTCCCCGACAACCTCCCTCTACCAATACCTGAGAAAGAGGTTTGCTTATGAAGGCGCAGGCCACGTTTCTACTGGCAAGGTCCTGAGCCTGGGCCTCGAAAATTCCACCCAATGAACAAATCCTCTTCATCCTCAAGAATTGCCCAATTGGGACTGCTCTTATAGTTGAGGAAACATGAGCTGAGGTGTTGCTATCAGTGTGTCAAGAGAAGAGGGTTGCATTGACAATCCAACACAATGGGCAGCACTTTGAACACATTATATAAGTGGTCATAAACTTGTGAATAACTCATGCAAGAATAAGGTTACGGTAAAACCAAGCACACCTTTGTTTTTCTTGTGAAATTCTCAATAAGTTTGATGTGTCACATGACCCTCTTCCCATTGAAAAAAATAAAGTTGGATCCAAAATGGCCGACTTCAAAATGGCCGCCATCGTCACTACCAATCTTGAAAAATTTTCCCCCTCCCATATACTAATCTGCCACAAGCAGGAAATTGATATCACCAACCATTCCCATTTTATTTAGGTGTATCCATATAAATGGCCCACTCTGTATATACAGCTCTGGCAAAAATTAAGAGACCATTGCAAAATTTTCAGTTTGTCTTATTTTTCTCTTTATAGGTATATTTTTTTAGTAAAATGTAGATTGTTCTTTTATTCTATAAACTACAGACAACATGTCTCCGAAGTTCCAAGCAATACATTTTGTCTTTATTTTCTGAAAATGAGAAATGGTCAAAATAACAAAAAGCATTGTTTGCAGACCTCAAATAATGCAAAAAAAGCAAGTTCATAATAATTTAGAAACAACAATACTAATGTTTTAACTCAGGAAGAGTTCAGAAATCAATATTTTGTGGAATAACCAGCATTCATGCGTCTTGGCATGCTTTTCACCAGTCTTTCACACAACTTTTGGGTGACTTTATGCCACTCCAATTTAAGTAGTTCTTTGTTTGATGGCTTGTATCCATCTTGCTCTTGATTACATTCCAGAGGTTTTCAATGGGGTTCAGGTCTGGAGATTGGGCTGGCCATGACAGGGATTTGATGTGGTGGTCCTTCATCCACACCTTGACTGACCTAGCTGTGTGGCATGGCACATTGTCCTGCTGGAAAAAAACAGTCCTCAGAGTTGGAGAACATTGCCTGAGCAAACGGAATCAACTGTTTTTCCAGGATAACCTTGTATGCGGCTTGATTCATACGTCCTTCACAAAGAGCAATCTGCCCAATTCCAGCCTTGCTGAAGCTTCCCCGGATCATCACCGATCTGCCACCAAATTTCACAGTGGGTGCAAGACAATGTGGCTTGTACTCCTCTCCAGGTCTCCGTCTAACCATTAGATGACCAGGTGTTGATCTGGGGATGCTTCAGCAAGGTTGGAATTGGGCAGGTTAATCTTTGCGAAGGACGTATGAATCAAGCGGCATACAAGGTTATCCTGGAAAAACAGTTGATTCCTTCCGCTCAAGCAATGTTCCCCAACTCTGAGGAGTGGTTTTTCCTGCAGGACAAGGCTCCATGCCACACAGCTAGGTCAATCAAGGTGTGGATGAAGAACCACCACATCAAATCCCTGTCATGGCCATATATATATATAGATCAAAAAAGGTTGAAGCAGCACACCATAATGTGCTTTGCATGGTTTTTTTCACAATGGAGCATGTCACTTCTTTCAGCATTTTTTCAGTGTTTTTCACCCATTGAAATGAATGGGTGGTGAAAAAAGCAGATATTATGTTTTGTGCGAAAACCTAATTCTATAGAATAGGACTTTTTGTTTCAACTCTAAAACTTAATCAGCACGCACAAGAGACAAATCTAGCATGCCAAAACCACAGCAAAAGCGCAAAAAAAAACAATTAAAACATTCTTTTTTCTGCAGCTTCTTTCCAGCCAAGAGACCAGGTTTTGCTGCAGAAAAAAAATGCTGAAAAAAAACCTAGTGTGAACAGTACCTTAGGTTTAAATATATTAATCTATAGAAGTGGGTGGAAATCAGTAGAACGAGATCTACAGGTCGATCTCAGACGGGAGCTAAGTAATTCACCAAACATTACTATATAATTCATAAAATGACTCTTCGATACTGATTGCCAAGCTTATTGGGCTGTTCGGAGAGCCAGGTCCTCTGCATGTAGTGTCGTCCTACTGACGCAAGTGAAGAGGAGCTTCGTGGCACATGAGCTGCCGCCATTAATCCTAGTGAATCTGAGTCACCCGCCAGGGCCGTGGGGTACTCGGTACCGGGTCCGGTACTTGGAGGGGGATGTCACGGTAGCGGCGACCCGGTCCGTGGCCCTGGGTGCCCATGTTAAAGGGAATGTCTTTAAAGGGGTTTTGAATTAAGTTTGTGTTCGTGACGCCACCTGTGGTATTCGGACAGTGGGGCCCGACGCTACTTAAAGGGGTCCTCTGGGGTGATGTTATGGCAGCTAGATGGTATAACTTCCCACAGGTGAAGTATATCCCCAGGGCTCCCGGTGTGTAGTTGGAGATGGTGAGAGGCGCAGTAAGAAACGGAGGACACAGGTTTGCAGTCTCTTTACCTGGTTTACTGAAGGCTTCAGGCAACTGCAGTCCAGGGCACCAGATCACAGGACAGGCAGGGTCTGGCCGGCTTGGAAGCGAATCCAGAGTCCCCTTTACCAGGTGGACTTAACCTTCCTACCAGCCTGTCTGTGGCTTCTATCAAGCTCCTCACAGTTCTCTCTGTCCTCCTTAAAGGTGGGACACAAACCCGTACGACAGGTGGCTCGAGCCTTTTTACAGGGTCTCTATTATGACCCGGGCTCTATGCACCACTGTGTCTCCTGGGTATTAGGGCGGACAAGTTACGTGTAGTCCAGCTGTCCTGACGGTTTCTGCCGTAAGTCTTTTAAATGATTTTTACCAATGTTACAGAGCTTACAAGAATCATCTGACACAGTAGACAAGCACATTGTTTGAAGTTTTGTTGGTTACATATAAAAGTCTTTGTAAGGCTATGTTCACACATTGCGTTTTTGCATGTAAATTTTTAGCTGCATTTTACAGTACCGGCAAAGTCTATGCGATTTCAGAAATGTCATGCACACACCTTGATTTACTTTTCTGACTGATTGGGAAAACATACTGTATACTAGCCAAAGGTATGAGAAAATCACAGTCTTGTACGCAGAAAACACACAGTACAACATTAAAGTTGGAGACACAGATCCTTATATATCCATGTACTGTCTGTCCGCCACACCCCAGTCTTTGCTGTATTGTTAGAAAAAAGAAAGATTGGTTATATCGTAGAGAAAGATTTATGACATTTTGTTTCAGGCCATATGTGGCCAACAGAAATAAGATGTTAGAGAACCTAAGGAACGTAAATGTGTCTGTTTACAGTACAATCTGTACAGCCGTTCATGTAAACAAATCCTTTAAGATGGGACCAACGAACATGGTGAAAAACGCAGTATGAAAACAGAATTTCCCATTTCTGAGATAGGAGATGGCAGTGGGTTCTATGGAAACTGCAATAGAATGTCCGTGTCTGCTTGTAGTTCATCTCTCTCCCATCTCCATAGAACTTTAGAAGCACCAACTGTCATCATCTAGCTCCATAATGGGAATATCTGTCATCATTGAAAGCAGATTTTTACAAACTTTACTAATGAATAGAGAATGAAAGATCAATCCAGAAGGAGAAACCAGCAGGTTCTTCCAATAAGATATGATGCAAAGTCTTTTATATTCAGCTGTACTATTAATTTATTACATAAAAATTTAAATGATGGTTACTCTTTTCAAATCTGTTTTTATTTCAATGACTTTTTAAATGTATTTTTTTAATAAAAAAAATTAAAATGTTTCATTTACCAATTCTGCATTTTTCTCCAAATAAAACATAGGGCGAAAATATTTTGGAGGCACTTTTCCTGTATTGCTGTTATTTGCACCACATGTATCAAAGTGACTCATGATGTTTGATGAATCATGTGCATATAACAAGATAACACTTCTGTCTAGAAATAATATTCAGATTTTTACTCAACCCCTTCACTGGAGTGAGTTTGCAACTTTTTGAAAAGAAATCACATTTCATTATTCTGGCTTAAACATCATTGCCTGGCCAACATGCTCAATTTTGAAAAAAGAACAGCGCGGAGTGAAATCATAAAAAAGTGCAAACATTTTACCAAAATTCGCAACCTTTCGACATTAGAAAATTAGTGCAAAATCTCTGATACATACTCCCCATAATTTATAATTTGACAACTCCAACCATTTCTCAGAATCTAAAATTCACTCCAAATTTAAAATACCTTATTAAATAGTATATTTGGTGAAAATCCACAGCATAAATTGACATGCGGCACAGCTTCAGTGAATTTTAGCTGCATATTTTCTTTGCAGTGTCTGGATGAAATGATATAAAATTTTGATCTTAAGTGCCAGAACGATTTTTTGTTATTTTCCCACATCATTGTGGTTATACTTTATATGCCATTTTTTGGTAAACCTATATTAATGTTTAACTTATTTTACTTTTATTGTGGCGAACATAAAAAAAAAAGATCCCTTTTCCTAATTATGAAAATAAGCTTGTTACAGTCATAACAATACCAAACACTGTATGTGTATAGGTTAATGTTTTATTTAATGTTTTGGGATTTATTTAATAAAGCTTTTTTTTCTAATTGCTTGACTTTTTTTTAACCTTTTTTAACCTATAGGGGGATTCTTAATTTTGATCTTTTAAAAATATTTAAACATACTGACCAACGATCATGTTATTAAAGTACGTTGAATCAAGAAGTGTTATTTGTTTTTTTGGTTAAAAAGTTATAGCTTTATTGACATATACAACAACACACATAGTTAAAATAGTGCCTCTAAACCGCAGAAATATTGTAATAGCAGGTAAGCGTAAGAGCTACACAAATCCAGGCACAATTTCAATCGTAACAGTCTCCAAGTAGCATTAAAGTCATGTTAATTGATTAAGGCATGAAAAATATTGATATCCCCAATGGAAAACAATATTATGTCAGTGACTCATAAAGCATGCTGAGATGACACCTCAATGTTATTAATTGTGTTGATTGTTGAAAATTATAACATGAAAGCTATTAAAGTGTTAGTGCCTATAAATAATATATAGAGTGTAGCAAAACAGCACACCATGTACAGGTTAACACTGATAATACCTCCACTTTAGCAAAACTATGAGCCTCTCTCCAGAAAAAAACCATCACTGATAGTAAATGATGAGTATATTGTCTGTCTAGTAATAATAAATGTGTGTAAACATAGACCGGCATCAAAATATGCAGGTTTGATGGTAACCAAACTTCACTGGAGCCTATACATAATAGGTGTTAACCCCAAAACCCACCATTAGACCAGAACAATAGAGCATAGTGAATGGATATTTGTCTATCTGGAAAATGATGACTATGTGCAAACAGAAACCGGCATCAGAATATGCAGGTTTAATGGTGAAAATGCACCAACCTTAACAAAAACTCATACAAAGGAGGTGTTAACCAAAACAAGCCATTAAGCGAGAGCAATACAACACAGTGAATAGCGTTCTTCCTCCAGGAGGAAGCTGTCTCGAAACGCGCGTCGGGGTTTGGCCCAGGTATAGCGTGCCATTCGGCCACATACAGGGAGCATCACCTATCCAGGTAATATGTGTTTTTAAGTTTCCGCAGCTGAATTCTTTGTATGTTGGGCAACCACTATTGTCAAACAATGCTGCTATAGAGAACTCTATTCACTGTGTTGTATTGCTCTGGCTTAATGGCTTGTTTTGGTTAACACCTACTTTGTATGAGTTTTTGTTAAGGTTGGTGCATTTTCACCATTAAACCTGCATATTCTGATGCCGGTTTCTGTTTGCACATAGTCATCATTTTCCAGATAGACAAATATCCATTCACTATGCTCTATTGTTCTGGTCTAATGGTGTGTTTTGGGGTTAACACCTATTATGTATAGGCTCCAGTGAAGTTTGGTTACCATCAAACCTGCATATTTTGATGCCCGTCTATGTTTACACACCTTTATTATTACTAGACAGACAATATACTCATCATTTACTATCAGTGATGGGTTTTTTCTGGAGAGAGGCTCATAGTTTTGCTAAGATGGAGGTATTATCAGTGTTAACCTGTACATGGTGTGCTGTTTTGTTGCACTCTATATATTATTTATAGGCACTAACACTTTAATAGCTTTCATGTTATAATTTTCAACAATCAACACAATTAATAACATTGAGGTGTCATCTCAGCATGCTTTATGAGTCACTGACATAATATTGTTTTCCATTGGGGATATCAATATTTTTCATGCCTTAATTAATCAATTAACATGACTTTAATGCTACTTGGAGACTGTTACGATTGAAATTGTGCCTGGATTTGTGTAGCGCTTACACTTACCTGCTATTACAATATTTCTGCGGTTTAGAGGCACTATTTTAACTATGTGTGTTGTTGTATATGTCAATAAAGCTATAACTTTTTAACCAAAAAAACAAATAACACTTCTTGATTCAACGTAGTTTAATAACATGATCGTTGGTCAGTATGTTTATATATTGATTAGAGTGTTACCCATCCCTTGAGTAGGGAAATGGGGCTGGGTTATATGTTTATACATTACTTTTAAAAATATTGTAATGCATATACTGTATCTGTATTGTGTACCTTATAGTAAGGGTACCGTCACACAGTGGCATTTTTATCGCTACGACGGCACGATTCGTGACGTTCTAGCGATATCGTTACGATCTCGCAGTGTCTGACACGCAGCAGCGATCAGGGACCCTGCTGAGAATCGTACGTCGTAGCAGATCGTTTGGAACTTTCTTTCGTCGCTGGATCTCCCGCTGTCATCGCTGGATCGTTGTGTGTGACAGCGATCCAGCGATGCGTTCGCTGGTAACCAGGGTAAACATCGGGTAACTAAGCGCAGGGCCGCGCGTAGTAACCCGATGTTTACCGTGGTTACCAGCGTAAAAGTAAAAAAAAACAAACAGTACATACACACCATCTGATGTCCGTCAGGTCCCTTGCAGTCTGCTTTCCGCTCTGACTGTCTGCCGGCCGGAAAGTGAGAGCAGATCACAGCGGTGACGTCGCCGCTGCACTCTGCTCTCACTGTACGGCCGGATCTGTCAGAGCAGGAAGCAGACGGCAAGGGACCTGACGGACATCAGATGGTGAGTATGTACTGTTTGTTTTTTTTTACTTTTACGCTGGTAACCACGGTAAACATTGGGTTACTAAGCGCGGCCCTGCGCTTAGTAACCCGATGTTTACCCTGGTTACCTGGGGACTTCGGCATCGCTCCAGCGCCGTGATTGCAACGTGTGACCGCAGTCTACGACGCTGGAGCGATACTCATACGACGCTGCGACGTCACGAATCGTGCCGTCGTAGCGATGTAAATGGTACTGTGTGACGGTACCCTAACAGTCACAGGCCATTGTAGTGGCATATCTTCAAATAACCCTGGACTGTTTGTTCTTACCAATTATGGGATCCCCTGTGATGCAAAGAAGAGGATGTTCCCTTCTAAAGTCTCAAAGCGTTAAATGGTAGAGATACCGTTAGGCTGGCGTCTCACGACCGTAGAATATGGATGAGTGCTATGCTAGAAAACATCGCATAGCACTCAGACCAATGTTAATCTATGGGGCAGCTCACATCACCGTATCTTTTCTCTGGCGTATTCTACGTGCGTGTAAAATCGCAGCATGCTGCGATTGTCACAGAGTCTCGACCGAGACTCACCAATGCAAGACTATGGGTGCGAAAAAAAATCGCACAGCACTCGGACCATGTGAGTGCTGTCTAATTTTTACGCACCGGCGTCCTTTGAAAAGTCGGCAATTCATGTGTGCGTACAGTAAAATCACACTGACAGGTTAGAATAGAATAGATAGAATAGATACATACACATAGAATATATAGATATATAGATGTCAGTTACACACACACACACATATTTATATATATATATATATATATATATATATATATATATATATATATATATATATATATACAATGAGAAAAAGGCTTGAGAAAAGCTCATTAGGAGCTGAAACGTTGCCTGAATATGTGGGTAAATTAAACCCTGCACGTTTTTGAATTGGAAAAAATGGAGTGCTGCCTCTTTCTTTGAAATTTTATATATATATATATATATATATATATATATAGGATAGATAGATAGATAGATACATACATACATACATACATAGATAGATAGATAGATAGATAGATAGATAGATAGATAGAAGAAAAGCCGGTAATTCAACTGCCGTGTTCTGTAAAATCACTGCAGGAGCCAACAGGTAAGAAGAGGTGGATTACATACAGTAAATACAAATAGAATAGGTAAATATATGGATGTCAGTGACAAATACAATTAGTACAATGTGTGTGCAAAATACTGGACATGTATTTAATTAATAAAAGATTATTTTTCAGAAAAAAATGGTGTGGTCTCCCACACAATTTTTGTAACCAACAGAGGGAAAGCCGACGGCAGGGGGCAGATGTTTATAGCCTGAGAAGGGGGTAATACCCATGGAGCTTCCCAGACTATTAGTATCATCTCACAACTGTATACTTAGCCTTTACTGGCTATTAAAATGGGGGACCCTAAAAATAAATGACATGGGGTCCCCTTATAACTAATAGCCAGCAAAGGCTATGCAGACAGCTGCGGGTTGATATTAACAGCCTAGGAAGGGGCCACGGATACTGCCCCCCCAGGCTAAAAACATCAACTCTCAGCCATCCCAGAAAAGGCACATCTCTAAGATGTACCAATACTGGCACTTAGCCTCGCTCTTCCCACTTGTCCTGTAGTGGTGGCAAGTAGGGTGATAGTTGTGGGGTTGATGTCACCTTTGTATAATCAGGTGACATCAAGCCCAGAAGTTAGTAATGGAGAGGTGTCAACAAGACGCTCCCATTACTAACCCCATAGTCACATTGTAAGAAAACACAGACACCCAGAAAAAAGTCCTTTAATGAAAGAATGACACAGACTCCTTTAATATTCTTACTAAAACCATACTTACGACATCGCCTAATTCCATCGAAGCCCTCAATCTTCTGTAATAAAGCTAAAGCAAAAAAACAACAATATACCATACCTGTCCGTTGTTGTGTCCCATGCTGTAATCCATGTCTGGGAGAGAAATAGTTTTCAACCTGGATGGTGCCAAGATGTGACCGTCCAGGTGAGAACCACTGATGAATGAACTGCTGTGAGAGCAGCCTCAGTCACTAGCGGTGACGTCACTAAGGCTGCGTTCTTAGCTGGGCTGAACTGCGGTGACCTCAGTGAGATCCCCGCTAGCACCGTGAGAAAGTTTCACGGTGCAGAGGCAAGTTCACCGGGAGACATCAACCCCACAAATATTACCCCACTTGCCACCACTACAGGGCAAGTGGGAAGAGCAGGGCATAGAGCCAGAAAAGGCTGCTGTTTTTAGGCTGGGGGCCTATATCAATGGTTGTCAAAAATGGAGGGGACCCCACTCCGTTTTTTTAATTATTTATATAAATAATAAAAAAAACAGCGTGAGGACCCCTCTATTCTTGATAACCATTTTTGCAGAAGCTAACAGCTGGGGGTTGCAGTCCCCAGCTGTGAGTTTTGTCTGGTTGGTTCAATAAAATTGGGAACCCACGTCTGGTTTTTCATTCATCTATTTCCGAAAGATCACAGCCAGCGGCGGGGGAATACTCCCATCCTCTGCTCCTGCTGTCACTGATATTAGCAGCAGCAGGTGTCGGATGATGGGGGTACCAGTCCCAAATGCTACCACCTGTCATTCTGACTTTAATATAAAGCTTATCATTCTCCTCTTCTCGCCGGCAGAACAGGGGAGAATGATGACAGCCGGCTTCAGCACCAGCTGCCGGGAAACAGCGCTTACTGTAGTGCTTCTTCCCCGGTGTCGATGCATGTCACACGGAGGACATCAATGTGTGTTCTTCGTGTGCACATGTGCTGGACGTTTTGCCGTCCGTGCTGACAGCAAAAAATGGACATGTCGGCTTGTTTTGCCCATGGTCACACGGTCCATGGAAACACACTGACATTTGCACAGACCCATTCACTTGAATGGGTCTACGTGTGTACGTGTCTCTAGTAAGTGTGAAAAACTGTCACTACACTACTGGAGACACAGATGTGTGAAAGGGGCCTAACACGTACGTGTTTTATATGAACATGTGAAGGGGGCCTAACAGTGTTTTTGGTGGAAAATTTCAGGATTGGGGGCCCCACTTTGAATTTTGCCTAGGGTTCGATTTTGTCTAAAACCAGCCCTGCATCTTGGCACTGTCCAGGTTGAGAAAGGATATCACATCCGAAACGTTGCCACGCCATTGGGCAATAAAGTCCACTTTTTTCTATTTTTTTGTGCTGTTTTTCTCTTTTTTACTTTATTGTAAGGAACCATTGGACTGTTGGTTGGAAAAGCTTTGCACATTAATTGAGGTATTTGCTGTTCCAATTTTTCATCTCTTATATATTTAATATATATGTGTGGGTGTTTTGATTAATATTTCCTTTGAAAACGATGTGTAAATGACATAGAGAACTGCTGTATGTAAAAGCTCATATTAAAATTGCATTGCAATCGGATAGCAATCGCACTGCACACGGATGTAAATCGGATGCTAGGTGTGAAAAATCGGATTGTACTCGCATGACACTCGTGCGACTCTCGGCAGGGATACTCGAACCGATTTTCCATATGGCAAGTGTGACGCCGGCCTTAGAATGAGCTGTGTCTATGAATTTTGCTAAGGACACACTGTCAGCCCACAAGCTCATGGAGTATGTACCCTACAGTAGAGACAAATAGGATAAATGCCCGGGCATCTCTCCACTTTACCCATTGCAGAAAAAATGCATATTACACGGTATATGTTTTTTTCCAAAAAGAAAGTGCAGTCTGTTGTTACACAGATAAAAAAACGACCTGCAGATGCACACCAGCTGGATGGAGGCCAAAAGAACACAGGAGTCATCTGGCAGCGTGCACTTCAAGCCATCGCTCCTGATCATACAGACACGCATACTGTGTCCTATCATCATCATGAAGAGTCTGCTAGTTGTGGTGTTGTGGTATGGGGAGGTGTAAAAACAGTTAAAATATTCTCCAACTAAAAATATACTTCTTTCCAATAAACCACGTGTTTTCATCCCTCCGTTCAAGATAATTATTTGCTATCAAAATATGAAAACGTTCCTGGTCTACACTTAAGGCACAAAAATTTGAGATTGACACACATTTTTTGTTTTCACCAAGTCTCAGTGATTTAGATCCTTTAGTCAGGAATTTCTATGGTTACTGAAGTACAATTATAATCATTTCATAAATTTTTACACTTTTATTGTGAAATATATCAAGTTTATCAAAGACTCAAAATTTACAGCATTGATCCTTATTTTTCAAATTTTGGCAATTCGCCCTGCAGCTGGATACCGGCATCTGGGCCAAATCCTGACGGACGACAACACATTCTTACCTAATCAGTGCTTGGCATTTAATACAACTTCTGTGTTTATTTTGTCCTTCCATTTTTTGAGCATTTATCACAGGTTCTCAATCAGTTTCCTAATCAGGGATGCAAAATTTCAATGTTTTGTTCACCGAGTCAATTAGTTATCATTTTTGCCTTGTAACATGGAACTCCATCATTCTGGAAATTGCATCACCAAATTCCTTCTGAATCATTAGGAGAAGTTGTTCTTGGAGAATCTTTGGATCCCATTCTTTATTCATGGCAATGTTCTTAGGCAAAATTGTGAGTGAGTCCCCTCCTTAGATGAAAATCAACCCCACACATGAAGGGTCTCAGGATGGTTTATTGTTGGCATGACACAGGATTCCTGGTAGTGCTCACGTTTTCGTCTCCAGACAACCATTCTTCCAGATGTCTCAGACTAACAGGGGCTCCATCAGGCAAAATAACTTTACCCCAGTCCTTTACATAGAACCAAACAAAAACGATGATCACAAGGCTAATATATATTTATTAAAAAATACAATTTTTATTGAAAAGCTTCATTTAAAACCATGCTGCCAAAACTGGGAAAGTAGGAGAGGACAGATAAACTCATTACTCACAATCACCCATTAAAGACGTACAGGTCCAGGTAAAGGCAGCTGCCGCAAATACATATAAGGGGCTGCCAATAATACATTACATCACAAAGGGCAGAACAAAAAAATGCCCTGTTGGACATTTTCATTAATTTAAACACAAATATAGCTATAATTGTGTCACACGAATATGTAAGTAACACATTCATTCTGACCTATATATGTCCACCTAACCAAGGCACCACCCAGCTATAATCAACATACCCGTACAAGAAACAGTGCTCAATAAGAATAATCGGGTACAATTACCTTAGAGTAACCTCAATAAGAGGTGCCGCTGCCACCTGGAACTGCGCGTCTGCCCCGACGCACGTTTCGGACTCCTTTCTCAAGGGGTCTACTACCAATCACGTGTCTCCATTATTTATATCTCCCGACCGTAGCGTAATATGCTGCGTGACCGGAGATGACACTCCCCACCTGGATATGACGTGCAATGTTGCCCAGTCAACGCCAGCAAGCGTCGGCATCATAATGTGGGCGGGGCCGCGGTGGGCCCTAACCACGTCACAAGACGCCGAGAGCAAGCAGGCACGGCAGCGAAAGGGCAACATGCACATGCAGGGCGGAAGCGCAGAGATCATGTATACATACATACAACAACCGATACATATCACAACAAATTACGGTGGAATAGATATAGCACCGTCAGAACTAATCATAAAATCAGAACCCTGTACAAACAACTAGCATATTATTATATTGCTTATATTCAGTCACATATCATAGATAAAGGCACCAAACGGTCCCAAATACGGTACAATACCCCAAACCACTATACATTATTATAACAATCATCATCAAGATATCATTAATTACAAAATAGCATTATCAACAATTTGAAATTAAATCATTTAGTTTGAATGGTATTATCTGGACGAAGTTCACTTCACAGCTTTTCCATAGTGCACAGTGCAGCATGACCGCCAAAATCTGCTCCACCACAAGATATCAATATACAGAAAAAAAAATTTTTTGACAGTGTACTTCAAGAGAAAATAAAAGAATGTGTTAAAAAATGGGGACAATGAACAACAAGTAACCATCCATCAATAATGGTAGAGGACTGTATGGATGGGGCATAACTGATATTCTCATTGAGTCCAGATGGATGGACCATGCCAAGGGTCCATATCCACCTGGACTCAAGTTGGGCTAACCTCCTGGAAACCTCTCCTCCACGAATACCCACATCAAGCATATCGATACCGCGGACTCTAAGAAGACCGACATCACAATTATGGTACTTCCTAAAGTGGCAGGGGATAGTTTTGAATGATGACACATCCTCGGTGGCCGCTGCTGCCCCATTACCTAATACATGTTCTCTGACACGTATCTTCAATTGTCTACTGGTCATGCCCACGTAGATTTTACGACATGGGTATACCGCATAGTAGATCACATATCTGCTAGTACATGTAATCCGTTTTTTGATCTTAAATTCACGAGAGCCATCCTGACTCACAAAGCTATCCGTACGGTCAATATTGGCACAGGCAACACAGCGGCCACAAGAGGAGCATCCATATCGCACCACCACCTGATCGAGAGGTGTATTGCCTGGCTCCCCAGTATAATGACTGTGGGCCAAACGGTCCCGCAGATTTTTCGATCTTCTTGCTGCAATCGCAGCCCTCACAGGAAGAAATCTAGAGATCACCGGATTTGCCCTTAGAATATGCTATGACTTATCCATGATATTTCTCATACGGGCGAACTGTGAGTGGAAATCCGTCACAAATCTTACAACATTTTGATCTCTTTTTTGTTGTTTTGTACCATATAAAAGGGTATTCCTAGATGAGTACTTTGCCCTATTGAAGGCCTTTTTAGTCATGCGGTTACTAAAACCGCTTTCCATCAATCTTTGCCTAAGGTCTTCAGCCTGTTTAACGAAGTCCTCATCTGTTGAACACAATCTACGCAATCATAGAAACTGCCCTGTGGGGACTGATTGAATCATATGGCCAGGGTGGGACGAGGTGGCGTGCAACAGCAAAATTGTAGAGATTTTTTTTCGAAAGATATTTGTCTGTCCCTCGCCCTTATCATCCTCCTGGAGTAACACATCCAAAAACTCAATGGTTTGTGAATCATACCTATAGGTGATGTAGATAGTTAACTGATTACATAAATGTCTCATGGTCATCCTACGACCCCTGCCAGATCAGTAATATGCCATCGATGTACCGCGTCCAAGAGAGGACACGGCACATCGGCGACGACTGGTCCGGCAGGGGGAGGTCTCTCTCCAACAGTCCCAGGAACAGGTTAGCGTACGCAGGGGCAAAAGAAGCCCCCATAGCTGTCCACAGGAGCTGCAGGAAGAAAGACCCCTTAAAAACAAAGAAATTGTGGGTTAATGTAAACCTGAGGAGCTCGATAATTAATTCTCTAATGTCCAAAGGTAGATTTGACATACTCAAGAAGAATTTCGTAGCCCGAATACCATCCTCATGCCTGATTCTGGTATAGAGGGACTCGACGTCCCCCGTCACCAGTATCATGTCATCCTCCAGCTGTAAGCCATCCACCCACCTCATTAATTCCCCAGTATCCTTCAGAAAAGATGGCAACCCCTCTACTATTGGCTGTAGTTTGGAATCTATCCACCGATTCACGTGCTCAAGGTAGTTTCCCCTTCCTGAAATAATTGGACGACGGGGGGTCTGCGCATCCTTATGAATTTTAGGTAATAGATAGAAGGTTGGGATAATTGGTTTGGGTACAATCAAAGCCGTTGCCAACTCCTTAGATATAATGCCCACTTCTTTAGCCTGATTGATAATCGTATATAATTGTGTGGAAAAGGCGAACAAGGGGTTAAATGAGAGTTTCTTATAACAGATGTTGTTGTTAAGTTGGCAAAAGGCCTCCTCATAGAGTACCTTGGGCCAAATGACCACATTACCCCCCTTGTTCGCCGGTTTATAAACCACATCAGTTAAATTCTGCAGGACGCGCAGATGCCCCCTCTCCTCCCTTGTGAGATTATCCTTATAGATGTATCGTAGAATTTCCATAAATTCTCTGGTAACAATCTGCACAAAGAGGTCCACATTAGGGCAAGATGACAATGGGGGAAACTTCTTAGATTTAGGGCGTATTGAAATTGGTACTTTACCTCCCTCCGGAGTACTGTGCTCGGCGGACAGTTCCTCCAAAATACGTAAGGCTACTTGCTCTTCTTCTGTAGGAAAAAGTTCAGTGAGGTTGCCATCAGAGAAATGTTTTTTAAAAATCAAGGAGCGGCAAACAGATGAAGGTCCTTAACCAGGCTCGGACTGGCCCACAGGGTAACAGGGGAATCCCCCGGTGGGCCCATGTGCAAATCTGGGCCCCAACCCCACTATATAGGCAATAATTGACATAATTCACTTGATTCACTCTGTACAGAAAAAACAGCATCTCATCATTCATTTACCAAACTACCCAGTTTATTGTTATATAGAGATATAGGTACATTTGTGAACCAGGGTAGTGTAATATTTGTATGCAAGTGAAAAGTGGGCCCCCCAAAGTCAGTTACTGGTGGGCCTTTGGCACCCCAGTCCGACACTGACTAGGTGAATACCTGACTCTTCACTAGAGCCCATGATGGTGGGGTTAGACTTGGCTCCCGATGGATACCAGGTGCTACACCAGGGAAGACTCAGACACACGGCAGCTGACCCCCAAGGGATAGGTATCTGGAACAGCCTTGGAAGAGAGTACAGATGGTACCGCCAGGTGCAAACTGATACAACTGGTATACACATAGGCACATGCAGGTGAAGGTTGGTACTGGCAGGCACGGCTCATATACAGGCAAGCTGATGCTGTTGGGCACGGCTAGTATGCAGGCAGGCTGATGCTTAAAGACATGGCTAATATACAGGCCAGTTTGATGCTGGCGAGCACGGCTGATGTCCAAGCAGGCTGATGCTGGCAGATACGGCTTGATATATTGAAAAACTGGAAAGCAGTCAAAAGGCAAGTACGGACAGACAGGTTTGCAGCATGTAATTGACTGTCGGGCACTGGGGACCTGACATATATGATGATGATCTTTAATTTGTATTTGTAGTTTTAAGTTAATGAGATTCTGGTGCCTCGGGGTGGGTCTTGACAGATCTTTAAATGGTGCTGTGCTTACTTATTTATCTGTATTGGCTTATTACAGGTCATTGATCCTTCAGTGACCTGCCCCATATTTTACATATTGCATAGACTATTGTGGGGTTAGAAAAGAAAAATGTATCTTTTCCCAAAATTATAGCCACACACCACCAAAGTGTCATCATTTTTTTCAGAGAAGAATGAGTATAATTGCGCAGTTTTTCAACAACTTCTGTTACTGGATGGGCTACTTGACTGCCTTTGTTCGGCAGTGACACAGCGGTGTTTTTATTATTATTTATTATTATAGCGCCATTTATTTCATGGAGCTTTACATGTGAAAAAGGGGTATACATTGGATCATCCTTTTTGGTCCTTACATTTTTGTAGCATTAGTGGTCTATCATGCTGATATTTGTGCAACCTGAGTATGGCTGGATAAAAACTGGTTTGAGCTGTTGCATGAGGTATCAGGGCTCCCAGCACAGCAGTCTTACACTAGTCCATCACCCACCTCATCTTTAAACTTAAATACAAAGCTCTAAATGCTGGTTAAAGGCCCCGTCACACACAGCGACGCTGCAGCGATACAGACAACGATGCTGATCGCTGCAGCGTCGCTGTTTAGTCGCTGTTTGATCGCTGGGGAGCTGTCACACAGACCGCTCTTCAGCGACCAACAATGCTGAGGTCCCCGGGTAACCAGGGTAAACATCGGGTTGCTAAGCTACACTACATACTTACATTCGCATCCCCCGGCGTCCGCTTCCTGCACTGACTGTGAGTGCCGGCCTTAACAGCAGAGCGGTGACGTCACCGCTGTGCTGTGCTTTCACTTTCACTTTACGGCGCTCAGTCAGTGTGGGAAGCGGACGCCGGGGGACGCGAAGGTAAGTATGTAGGGTTTGTTTTTTTACATTTTACACTGGTAACCAGGGTAAACATCGGGTTACTAAGCGCGGCCCTGCGCTTAGTAACCCGATGTTTACCCTGGTTACCAGTGAAGACATCGCTGAATCCGTGTCACACACACCGATTCAGCAATGTCAGCGGGACCTAAACGACCGAAAAAAAAGTCCAGGCCAATCCGACACGACCAGCGATCTCACAGCAGGGGCCTGGTCGCTGGTTCGTGTCAAACATAGCGAGATCGCTACTGAGGTCGCTGTTGCGTCACAAAACTTGTGACTCAGCAGCGATATCGCTAGCGATCTCGCTATGTGAGACGGGGCCTTAAGACTCTGATATCTCATGTATGGCTGATGGCTAACTGCTGCTGTGCCATTCCATAATTTCTACTGTGCGTGAATTGATCTGTCAAATACCTATGTTACTATCCCTAAATTTTTCTAACATTAGTTGTCTAGAAAGCTGATATGTTTGCCACCTGAGTGTGGCTGAGCAAAAAACAGTTTTAGCTGTTGCATGAGGTATCAGGGCTTCCATCACAGCAGGCTTACATCGGTCCATCACCCACCTAGACTATATTTTAAACTTAAATTCAAAGCTATAAATGCTGGTCCAGATGTAAGGAGGTGGCAGAGAACCTCATTTGCCCCTCCCCTATGCGGAGCCCATGCAGCCCTGTTTGCACATTGTATATGCTATCCTATTGTGTTCTATATCTTTATTGCACTGAATGTGTCATGTGGCCCTATGTTGTTGATTTCCTATTGTAATATGCTGTGCTGTGTTTACCCTGTGATGTTGTGCTGTGTCGGTAATGCCCCTATATGCTCCTGGTCAGAAGCTCGGGCATGTCAGCCCTGAGCAGATGTGTGGCTGCAGCCTGGGCATTGCCAGACTCCCAGTGGGGAGAGGATCTGCTGCTCCAGGCCAAAGGACACAATGGGGCATTGCCAGACTCCCAGGAGGGAGGGAATTTGCTGCCCCAGACAAAGGACCACAACATGGGCCCCAGGACTTTGGATGAGCCCTAACTGAAGGGACTATTAGTGTCCAGATTCCAGTGAGTGGACTGATTGCCTTATCTCAGCTACCGTGACTGTTGTGGGTACAGCTGTGGATAGTGTCAGGGAAAGAGCAGGAAGCCAGTGTTGTATCTTCTTTTCTACTACCTGCTTTACTTCTTTTTATTGCAAAGCATAAAATAAAGTTATCCCTGTAGGATCACAGTGGTGACCCTGAATTTTGATTGCCAGACTACAGTAGCTGGAAGAAAAGGTTCTTGCCTTGATCTTGTTGTCTGCCCTCCAGGAGGCAGAATATCCTAGTCCCTGTGTCTTTGTTCTTCTACCTTGTCTCATTCCATTACCTTGTCTGAACTTTGTCCTACCTCTGTCTCCTTGTCTGTGGCTTCTTCCCCTGCTGTGTCTTTCCTTGTGTCCTCTCTGTTGGCTTATGCTCCACACACTTGCGGCTCTGCCTGCTCTGTACCTTTGTGGCTTTACCTCTGCTTCGCACTCCTGCGGTTCTGCTCCATTCTACTCTGCTCCGCTCCTGTTGCTGCATGAATCTCTTGCTGATGCTCCTCTCCGCATTCCTTGTGGTTCCGCTCTGCTCAGCTTCTGCTGCTGCAGTAAACTCTTGCTGCAGCTCCTCTCCGCATTCCTTGCGGTTCTGCTCTGCTTAGCTTTTGTTGCTGCGCTATCTCTTGCTGCTCTACCGCTCCTATCCGCAGCCTTGCGGTTCTCTTTCTGTGTGAACAGGTCCCAACCTGTTCCTTCATTCTCCTTTCCTTCTGGCTTGTTTCCGTACCTGCACCTCCTGTGTGAACAGGTCCCTACCTGTTCCTTCATACTACATATCCGTACCTGCACCTCCAGTGTGAACAGGTCCCTACCTGTTCCTTCATACTACATATCCATACCTGCACCTCCTGTGTGAACAGATCCCTACCTGTTCCTTCATACAACACACCAACCAGCCTTGTGTCTCTGCCGTGCCTGCCAGCCTTGTGTCTCTGCTGCGCCTGCCAGCCTTGTGTCTCTGCTGTGCCTTCCAGCCTTGTGTCTCTGCCGTGCCTGCCAGCCTTGTGTCTCTGATGTGCCTGCCAGCCTTGTGTCTCTGCTGTGCCTGCCAGCCTTGTGTCTCTGCCGTGCCTGCCAGTCTTGTTTCTCTGCCGTGCCTGCCAGCCTTGTGTCTCTGCCGTGCCTGCTAGCCTTGTGTCTCTGCCGTTCCTGCTATTACTGTGACTCCACAAGCCCTGTGTCTCAGCCGTGCCAGCCTACTCATCTGAGTTTCATCCGTGCTCATCTGCTAGTCCAGCCTGATGCCCGCACCTGTCCTAGTGTTCCTGTTCTCCAAGTGGGATCAGCAGCCACAGCCAGACACCACCCTGGAGTAGCACCTGGCAGCTGCCTGCCGCACAAGCCTGACCTCACCATCAGAGGCTCCAGTGAAGACCAAGGCAGCTGTCATAGTCACGCCCCTTCCAGGGTAGTCTGGTTTGTGGCACAGTGGGGCCACAAACCCCCGAGCTCACGCCCACCAGTCAGGACGTGAGCGTGACACTCATGCTGTAAAATAATACCATTTGTACTCATATTCAATTGATGCCAAATTTCCTGGTGTCTGCCCCTAATTTAAGCTGTTTTGACAGCTTTTTGGTTTTGCCTCCCATTGAATTCAATTTGGTTTGGATATGTTCGTTGAACTGTTTGACGAAAGTGTTTGCTGAACATTGGGTACATTCTCTCATCTTTACCCAGGAGGCACAGCCTCTTGAAGGTGCTGTCTAGATGTATTCACAAGGAAGCCAGGGAGGACTTCACTGGCTGTTCATCATGCAACCACAGTCGATCACCCCACTGTCAGAAGTTAGCAGTCCGGGTTTGTTTGCAGGTAAAGGCAGATATCCAGTGGGAAATAGAAGAAATATTGGAGCTGGGGATAATACGAAAGTCAAAAAGTTTGTGGGCCTCCCTAGTTGTGCCAAAACAGGACCAGGCCACCATATTTTGTGTGTACTACCAAACTTGCAATCATCTGATCGCTTGTGCTATGCACAGCAAAGCCACAGGATTCTATACAGTATATAGCAAAATTTATGGTCTCCTATGGATGCCAGCCACGGACTGGTTTTCACAGTAGTACCATCATGACAGGCACATCAGACTCCATATTGGTAATCAATTCCTTGGGGCGCCAATGGACGCATAGAACGGTGAGCCCCTGTCGGTGCACATTAAATGCTGACAGTGGCATTTAACAGTTTAACAGCCACAGACAGAGGTCCGCTCCTCTCGGCTGTTCGAGGCAGATGATGGCTGAATAACACAAGTAGACGACATTGATTGTAAAATGTTTAGCAACAGCCATCGTTTTACAGAACAAAAGTCCAAAACTAGAGAGAATTAATTCATTTATTTTTCATCATATTTATATCTAACTCAGAAAAATTGGAATAAAAAGTTTTGACTATTAATGTTCAAATGTCCAACGCCATATCCATTGCTGGGCAGCTCTGAAAAAAAAACACATGTAGAGATTCTCCAGGTCTTGGAAACTGCATCTGATTGTGTTCTCGGCGCAGGTCGGTGTAGGTAGTGACCTTTTTCTTCCAAGATCTGTCATTCCTGTATAGAAGTGATAAAGTCACCTTTCTCATTAACCTGAAAAGAATTAAAAGACATGTTTTTAGAAACTTGAAAATATGTACTGGCTATCAAATGAAACAAACCAAGCGAAGGCAAGTTCAACATTATATTTTTGGTCATCAGCTGAAGTTGAAATAGGCATGAAATATTGCATTATATATTGTCTACAAAAAAGGCCAATTTGGAAATTGAAAATAGGAAGTTGCCAATATTAGTGTAATGTTAGAAAAATGCAATATGAACCATACGATTATGGTGAGGGTACTCATAATAGATCTATACGGCATGTAATGTTTGAGGGACTAATCTCGCCCGTCAGATTGTGTGTTTGCGATTCTTCCGCAGCAGTAGGCTGATAACTTTCATCGATTACTTCCTTTCTCAACCAGATTTAAATAATTGTACAGCAAGAAAAAATAATAATTGTTGAAAATAAATGCAATAATAAAAACTATATTGCATTTCTTCTCTTATTATGCCTTGCTTTCATTATCATGTCCTCGCTGTTTCACTTCTTGAAAGCAAGAATGATTGTTACTTACAATGATTTAGTATTGACATGGAGAACATATATATATATATATACATACATATAGGAAAAACACAGACATATTTACCTGGAAAATACATGTTGGAAGCTTTGTGCCAATCAGAAGAGGTGGATTCTGAATGTTTGCTCTTAGCTGCTTGTGATGAAGACGTAAACTGATTGTCTCCCTACATGGTGAAAAAAGGCAAAATATATAAAAACATTTAAGCTTTAAACGATAAAACTCAATAAGAGACTAAATTAGAGACTCAAGATTCTAAATATTTTAAAAATCACTTATTATAGATTGCTGACAATAGTGGAGGATTCGTTCTTACCTCCATCACAGGTAGATGAGATGACGATATTTAGATAAATCTCAAATCAAATCAAATCAAATAATGAACCTGGAAATATAAAGGAAAATAATTACATCCAACAAAGCTTAAAATCATAGAAGGTTTTCCAAAGCATTGTAGATAATTGCTGGGAATTGTCAATCATTCCATATCCAGCGAGTTATGGGAAATGTAACCAGGGATTATCTGGTAACCTATGAGGACGGATTCTGAATCTTTGCTGCTAATGACTTGTGCTGGTGATGAGCACAGATATCTTTTCGCTACTCAGGAGAAAATATATAAAAGTGTCTGAAATTTAAATTATAAAGAAACAAAATTAGAGACTAAATATTCTGAAGGATAGTTACATGTTTAGCAGATGGACAGTTGATGTAATCGGCCTCCACACCGGCGGCAGTAACATTTATTGTCAGGTATCTTTTTAAAACGCCCAATTCTGCAAAGACAAAGAGAAACATTGGTTACCGGACTGGAATGAACATTCATTAATACCAAGGATTATATTAAAAAGTCGAAATTGAAAGCAATATATTAAGAACTGTCCCCAGCACAGAAAATACAACATGTAGCATCCTAAACCCTACAGCCCCCGACGTCAGTCCGCTCTGATAGTAAAGTATAAAAGCATTACACCAACAGAACCGCACTGACATCTCTCCGCAGTGATTGTGTTTCATGAGGAGATGAATAATAAAATCCACTTACTCTTTATCACACAGGGAGCATTTGTAGTTGTACTTATAGTGGATGGTATAACTGTGTTGTTCTGTCACTTTTGGCAGCTCGGGATGGTTACGATTTACTATTCTTGTGACCTCCTGCCATAACGGGCCATGGTTGTCTCTGTCTTCAGCTAAGCATATCCAACAGGCGGCATGGCATAACTCGTGAGCAAGTGTGGATCGTACTCGCACTAAAACAAGAGTTTATACAGTTAGGAGAAAATCTGAGCACACCCTGATTGAACTGTTTGATTTTACATATCAGGACAAAATGCAAAATACACCCTGAGATGAACAACACGTGACAAGTCAACCGTGCCATTATTTATTCACCGAAAACTGCATCAAAATGCAGAACCAGAGAGTGAAAAATAAGTACACCCCATGAATCAATAGCTTTTAGAATCATCTTTAGCAGCAATAACTTGAAGTTGCATCAATGGTGTCCTTAATTTATCACACATTGCTCTTGCATTTTGGCTTATTTTTTAAAAATAAATAATGATGTAGTATTTTGTAGTATTTTTTTTTCATGTTGTTTTCTGAGATTCCATTTCCCTACTTTTAGGGCCTTCTAAGGACCTGAGGTTTTTTTTCTTCTGATATGTAAAATATTAGAATTCAAATAGGGTGTACTTAGTTTTTCTTATGGTAGTATGTACAATGAGTTTATAAGATGTACTACATCACAAGTAGCAGTTTTTTTGCCCTGTATACAGGTTGTCTTATGAAGCTGGAAGATGGATGTGATGTGAAACCTACCGGCAGAATCACAGACTTTTTCAGAAAGCTCAATCACTGAGTAGCGGCGGTCATTATCCAGCTTTTGGGTGCATTGGCCGGATGCTGATGTCAGCCTCTTGCTCCACGAAATCTCCATTTTCTCAGGGAGCTAAAATAGAGGAAACAAATTCCATTGCATCTGTAAACTCTTTCACCCCAATCTTACAAAGTACCCAACTCTCATTTTTGATTTACAACACCGATCTATTGTATGGGGCATGGGGTCTACCCGGAAGTCCAAGATGTGAGAACAAAAATAAAAAAAAACTTTTTCTAAAATGTCCAGATATCAACTAAATGATTTTTAAATATAAATGTAAAAATCATGTGAACTTCAAGCCAAAAGTTGCTAATCTTTTTGTCTCTGCATGGTGGATCATCTAAGGTTTTCACTCATCCCACAGATAAGAAGATGGTGATGACATTTACCAACCTAAGCGAGATTTACCGGAGATTTTCAATAACTATATTACAGAAACATGACAAAGGGGTTAGGATGCCTTTCACAAAGTTAGAGCCATTTTTCTTGGAATTTATTATTTAAAGGGGGAGATAATAGAGAAGTCATGTATCACCCAGAAACCGATGACAAGATGTGATACCTTATTACTGAAGACTGTCCTGTTGTAGAGATTGTACAGACGGTCCACCAGCTCTTCCTTTGTTTCCTGGAAGTGGGTAACATAGATGGAAGTTGGAGAAATAATGTCTTCCAGGAAACAGCCGGGGATGTTACATAGTGGTGTCCTGGGAAACATACGGAATCATATATAAATCTACAGGAAAGATATTACCTAGTTCATGGCTTTATATTGAGGTAGATGCATCTGGCATAACTTACCTCTCCTCTGTAGCAGAGCTCTCCTCGCTGTCAGATGGTATATTATCTATACAGAATTATGGAACAGTGAAAATACATTTTATAAGGCTCAAATCAGACATTAGTTAGTATGAAGGTCCGTACTAGAGAGGGGTCTGTAAATATAGAGTGTAGAAGATCAGAAGTGAACATGTCCTCAATGGTTGGAGGGTGGACCCTCAAATGGTAGGGGTCCGTTCTCTGGGGCCTTCATGTAAAATAAGACTAGAGGTCCTATCACCTCATTTGCTGATTCATGGTAGCCTCCATTGTTTTTAATGGAGATGTGGGATTCCTTGTGCAGGGCTTTCTCTATTGATGTCTATTGGATTTGTGAAAAGAGACAAGCAAATGTATTGCCCATCTTTAATATATTCTATAGGGACAACAATGGCAATAAGTCAACATGGCGTGGAAGTGTCCGAGACATAGGACCCACACCAATCAAGCATGTGTAAAATAGGATTACCTCTGTAAGGTATCTTTAATTTAGCCCATTATCAACCATGTACAGCCCTCATTAGTAGAGAATGAATGGAGAGTGCTCGGGAGTTGGGCCCACTTCTTTCCCAGCAGATGATGGTTGTGTCGTTCAGCCATCATCTGCCTCTAACAGCTGAGAGTGGATTGGAGCTCTGCCTGCTTGTGTTAACCTGTTAAATGCTGCTGTCATTCTCTGACAATGGCATTTACAGCACATTTCCCAGGTGGCTCGCTGTTCCAACTCCTGATCAGCGCCCTTGTAATTGTTTGATTTGTAAACTGACCTGTGACAGTACAGAAAACTCATTGTTATTTCTACAATAACATAAATCTGGATTGTGTCTAGAAATGATAACTTACTAGTATACGTGGAAGTTCCTCCAGTATTTGATTCGTCATCATCAGTATTACTGATTCCATCGGAGCTGTGAAATAAATGTAACAGACTATGAGCCGCCATTAGTCATTAATCCCCATCATGTATCTAGTAATGGAGGAGATGTCTTACCAGGTGGAACTGTCCGTATCATCTGAAGTTGGTAAAATCAGATCTGTGGGGGCAACAAAACATAAATCTCTTATTAGACTACTGTAATAGCATCGACTGAGGCTCAATATCAAATAAATAAATCCTAATAAAGTATCCAGTGTACCCCTCTATGTACATGGGGAAAAATATCACATAACCTTGGATGGTATCTAGAAATGATAACTTACTATTATGCGTGGAAGTTCCTGCCCTATTGGAATCATCATCATCATCAGCAAGAATGATGGCATCGGAGCTGTGGAATAAATGTAACAGATTGTGAGCCACCATTAATCATTAATCCCCATCATGTGCTTAGTAATGGAGGAGACGTGGGTCTTACCAGGTGGAACTGTCCGGACCATGATCTGAAGGTGGTACAATCAGATCTGTGGGGGCAACACAACATAAATCTCTCATTAGACTATTGTAATAGCAAAGACTGAGGCTCAATATCAAAAGACATAAATCCTAATAAAGTATCCAGTGTACCCCTATATGTACATGAGGCAAAAAAATCACATTCAGCTACAGTGACCTGCCCAGTGCATGGCCACCATGAGAAGCAATCCCCAAATCCCCATTTTTGTCTGACTTCATAATGCCTGCATGAATATCCCTGACCAAATACTGAAAATAAATGGTTAATATGAGCTTATTTACTGTAGGTGGACAATAGAAATAAATCCAAGCCCTGACCACAAGGTGTGATCTGCACCCAATTATTACAATGTGGCATCAATATGTATCAGAGCCTTTACTGGATTAGGGGTACAGTACCTGGTAAACTCGGGGTCGGGCCCAAATTGAAGCCAGTGATGTTATCTTGGCCTGGAGACCTTGGTATTGGCCTCTTTCTTGGATGAGACTGAAAAAATGGCAAACATGTCAGATAGATTCTATAACCATGAACATCTACAATGTATAATCTTACTCCATATTCCACTGATTACAGGTAGACACCGATATGAATGTGGTTTCCATCGGCCTGTGCTTATTTCATGCACAGACTATGACGGGTGTGCCGGACACTTATGGTTAGGATATGGATAGGGTAGCGGTGGTGACATTTATGTGTCTTCATACAATATTATTATGTATCCTGTACATGGACATATTGTCACAAACATTACAAGTGAGGGCAGTCTTTTCTCTGCAAGCATGACTCAAATTATCACCCCATCTACTCAGAGTTATATTTTCGGTCCCACCATCTTTTTCTCGAACTTTTATCCCAAATATATTTTACCGTATATACTCGAGTATAAGCCCATTTTTTTAGACTGAAATTGCCCCTCTCAGCTTATACTCGAGTCATACCCAGGGGTTGGTAGGGGAGGGGGAGCGGGGGCTGTCTAATAATACTCACCTGCTCCTGGCACGGTCCCTGCACATCCCTGGTTCTCCAGGCGCTGACAGCTTCTTCCTGTATTGAGCGGTCACATGGTACCGCTCATTACAGTAATGAATATGGACCCCACTCCACTCCCACAGGGGTGGAGCCGCATATTCATTACTGTAATGAGCGGTACCATGCGACCGCTCACTACAAGAAGAAGCTGCCGGCACCGGGGAACAGACGTGAAGGGACCATGCCAGGAGCAGGTGAGTATAACGCAGTGCGCGATATTCACCTGCTCCCCGTTCCACCGGCGGCGCCGCTGCGTCTTCCCCGTCCTC
Organism: Ranitomeya variabilis; assembly: GCF_051348905.1. Lineage (NCBI taxonomy): Eukaryota > Metazoa > Chordata > Amphibia > Anura > Dendrobatidae > Ranitomeya > Ranitomeya variabilis. The sequence goes on from NC_135238.1 coordinate 169,286,090, forward strand.
TGCACTGACGCTCAGGTCAGAGGGTGCGATGACGCTATTAGTGCGCGCCGCCCTCTTCCTGAACAGTCAGTGCAGAGGACAGGGAAGACACAGCGGCGGTAGGCGGTGGAATGTGGAGCAGGTGAATATAGCAAGTGCCGGGGGCCTGAGAGGTGAGTATGTAATTTTTTATTTTTTTTAATCGCAGCAACAGCATATCGGGCAAATATCTGTATGGAGCATCTTATGGGGCCATGTGCAGCATTATATGGGGCAAACATCTGAATGGGGCATCTTATGGGGCCATGTGCAGCATTATAATGGGCAAATATCTGTATGGAGCATCTTATGGGGCCATGTGCAGCATTATATGGGGCAAATATCTCTATGGAGCATCTTATGAGGCCATTTGCAGCATTATATGGGGCAAATATCTCTATGGAGAATCTTATGGGGCCATAATCCGCATTTGTGAAGCATTATACGGGGCAAATGTGTCTATGGAGCATCTTATGGGGCCATAATCAGCATTTGTGCAGCATTGTATGGGGCAAATGTCTGTATGGAGCATTTTATTGGGCCATAATCAACATTTGTGCAGCATTATATGGGGTATATTTTAATATGGAGCATCTTATGGAGCCTATCATAAATTGTTTGGAGCATTATATGGGGCGTATATTGCATGGAGCATATTATGGGGCCATCATGAACTTTATGGAGCATTATATGGGGCTTCTGATTCAATATAGATATTTAAAAACATTTAACCTACTGATGTCTCAATTAATTTTACTTTTATTGGTATCTATTTTTATTTTTTAAATTTACCAGTAGCTGCTGCATTTTCCACCCTAGGCTTATACTTGAGTCATTAAGTTTTCCCAGTTTTTTTGTGGCAAAATTAGGGGGCTCTGCTTATACTCGGGTCGGCTTATACTCGAGTATATACGGTAGTTACTTAAGAATATAAAATGATGCTCACCTGATGTAAATCGTCATCATCGCTGCTGTCCTCGGTGTCAGAGAGAACAATAATACGCTTAAATCGCTTTTTTCGCATCATATTTGCACAAGTCACTCACAACACTCCTCTCTCCACAAACGCCTACAAAACCCTCAACGGAACCCTGGATGACGGGGCGTTCTATATAGTCCAGCCATTTGTGACGTCATTAGAATGCTGTAGTTGTTTGCTCATTTTTTGTATTTTACAACTTTACTTAATTATACAAAAGATACTGTACAAATACAAAAAAAGGAAATCAGACAAAAACAACAATCTTCCTAATTCCTTCACTCTCGACCCTTTTCCAATTGTTCAGAAAAAATAATAATAAAAAACCCCACATAAACCAACATTACAAAATAAAGAAACCTCCACTGATGTTTAAGCTGTTGATTGTCTCTCCCCCGAGTTTTATTCTCTCCACTACATTTTTTTCCAATTGTTCTCCCAATTTTCAAATTTCTCTGAGGGGCAAAACCAGACCCTGTCATATTTTATAACTCTCTTATGTAATTTCTTCTATTCTGTAATACTCCATTTTTTTCTTATCCATTTCCCAACAAAATCCACTCTTGCTATATAAAGCCACCTACTTAAGACTCTTCTTACTCATTTCTTCTCTTTCTCTCCAAAGAGCAGTTTTACAATTGTTGACATGATCTCAATGGAGATCTGAGTCCCCAGTTTCCTCTCTGTATCTTCATACCCTCTGATAATTGTATCAAATTCGCCCATGTTTCTTACACAGTTTACAAGTATTGCCAGCTTTCTTCGTCATTCTGTATAATGCTTGGTGAAAATAATGGGACCAATGGATCAACCTGCTCAGTTTATGAATTCATTCATTGACATCCCACAAATGTATATATATATATATATATATATATATATATATATATATATAGCTCTAATATTTACTCCATACACTAGTCTTCTCTCAGATATAAAATGATACCTGTAATCCCCAGTTATTAGCATATAAATATATTTATTACATTATAGCATATTGTATATTATATACAAGGTTGTCATTATTAGATAGATTTCTTTGAATGGGAAACAATCAATAAGTAATCCATTTCTCTATGAGAGGTGATGTGAAAGTTAGTTGATTCCTTCATATTCTTCACCGCTAGTTGAACCTGACTATATCTACAATTGTGCACTTTACTGAAAGGGGTTTTCCCATGAACAAAGTTTTTTTTAATCAATACATCTTGGAATAATAATAAGTTCCACAATTGGGTGTGAGTACTTATAATGTTCCTGTGCTGAGATAATCTTATAAATGTGCCCCTGCTGTGTACTGTGTAATGGCTGTGTCTGACCATACAGGAACATGGTCTGATCATACCACAGCTCCTGGGCAGGGGGGAAGCAAAAGAGTATACTGACATTACAAATTCTTTCTTTGAAGTAAAACATTTTTTAAAAGCAGGCAGGGAAATGTTTTATCTCACAAAAAGAATCAGCTGTGATCCCATGCTGTAATGTCTGTATACTCTTTTGCTTCCTCCCCTGCCCAGGAGCTGTGGTATCATCAGACCTTGTTCCTGCATGGTCATTTCACAGTACACAGCAGGGTCACATTTATAAGATTATCTCAACACAGAGACAATTTTTAAAAACACATCCATTTGTAGAACTTATTATTATTCCAAAATCTATTGCTTAAAATCAATTTTACAATTAACTTTGGGTGAAAACCCCTCTAAGCTAAACTGCGTCTCCAATACATTAAATGGCATCATCTCATCTCCATGGCTTAAATGCTTAACCAAATAAAACCTTTTCTTCTTCAAAACCCTGTGTCCTGTGCCTTACCAAATTCAATTATATTTATATTATCCCATGTTGGGATGTATCCAATTGCCATGTTAATATTTAATATCTTCTTTATGCAGGTGCTTCTCACAAAATTAGAATATCATAAAAAAGTTAATTTGTTCCAGTTCTCCTATACAAACAGTAAAACTCATATATTATATAGAGTCATTACAAACAGAGTGATCTATTTCAAGTCTTTATTTCTGTTAATGTTGATGATTATGGCTAACAGCCAATGAAACCCCAACAGTCATTATCCCAGCAAGTTAGAATACTTTGCAAATTATCTTGTTGATGATATTCTAATTTTATGAGAAGCACCTGTAGCTTCCCACGTACAAGTCCAAAAATAAAACATTAGTCTTCTCCAAGAAAATGCACCATCAGCTTCATCTGTCTATGACACCAAAATACCTTGTCCCAGCCCAGGATCCACCTACTTAATTTCTCCCCAGACCCAAACTACTCCAATACGCTCCATAAGAACTCCTGTACACAGTGTTCTTAGCCTTTGTGGCATTTGATGCTCGGATGGAGCGGTGGCTCCTTCTCCTAATTGAATATTTGCAATCATTTTCCGCAAATGAATCACTTCCTCTCCCTGGTATAAAACCCCATGCGAGCTTTTGAATGGGGGGTCCATGAGCTTCAAGTTATGCGACTATAGAAAACCATTCTGGTCAGAAAGTACCATATTTTTCGGACTATAAGACGCACCGTACTATAAGACGCACCCCAAATTTGGGGTGAAAATTGCAGAAAAAAAGATTTTTTTATAAGATGGGGGTCTGTCTTATTGTCCAAATTTAAGATCTCTTACCTGAGGGCAGGCAGTGGCAGAGCAGGGTCACAGGAGGCATGGTGGTGGCAGAGGTGAGGTGATGCTGAGGTGCGGTGGGCGGAACGGCGTGCACCTGAGCAGGGTCCCATCCTGCTTAGGTGGGCGACGCCATGGCCTGGTGTCCATGGGGAGGTTGCTGTGGCGGCGGCAGATGTGCGGTCACTTCCTCAGGTGGCGGCGGCCAGGGTCCCTTCCACATTTGAGGTGACGCCACAGCAGTAGTGAAGGAGAGCAACAGAGCTGGATGAGTCACGGTTTTCCTGGTGGCGGCAGGCTTACCAGCATTGTGGCGGCGACAGAGGTGCGGGGATGATGTGGCGCGGTGAGCTGTATGGCGTGAGCAGGGTCCCATCCATATTTGAGGTGAATCCGCAGCCCGGTATTGATGGAGAGCAGCAGAGCTGGGTGAGTTAAGGATTTTTCCGGTGGTGGCGGCCATCTTGCTGAGGCCGCGGGTGCGCAGATTCACTACTCTGCGTCCCAGGGCTTCAGCAAAATGGCCGCGGGAGGCCGCGCGTGCGCAGATGGAGATCGCGGTGGCCATTTTCCTGAAGCCGAGATCTCAATCTGCGAACTCGGCTTCAGGAAAATGGCCGCTGCGATCTCCATCTGCGCACGCGCGGCCTCCCATGGCCATTTTCCTGAAGCCCTGGGACACGGAGTAGTGAATCTGCGCACGCGCGGCCTCAGCAAGATGGCCGCCGCCACCAGAAAATACCATAACTCACCCTGCTCTGCTGCTCTCCATCAATACCGGGCCGCAGATTCACCTCAACTGTGGACGGGACCCTGCTCACGCCATACAGCTCACCGCGCCACATCATCCCCGCACCTCTGTCGCCGCCACAATGCCGGTAAGTCTGCATTCCAAATATAAGACGCACCCCCCATTTTCCTCACAATTTTTTTTTGGGGAAAAGTGCGTCTTATAGTCGGAAAAATACGGTAGGTGGGGGCTCCAGAGTTCTATGAACATTTGTTACACTTCACTGAGGATCCAGATCCAAATGAAGAACAAGTTCTTCCTTCAGGTCCATGAGCAGAGATGACAATTCACACAAACTACTTCCAGTATTAAAGGAGTTATTCCCCAATATTTAGTCTTAATACTGACACCTCTCAGGCCACTGTCATTCCTGTGCACCTCTGCTCGTGTCCTCTGTTAGTTTTCTCTTTTCCTTTTCTGGCAAGAGGTGTATTCCATCCAAGCTGAAATAGACCATCTCTAATTCTGTTTTTCTCTTTCAACGTCTCCTTTCCATGATGATCTATTTTTTTTATTTGACCTATTGAGAAATTTCATGAGAGAAAAAATAAGAATAACAATGATTGCAGAATAAAGAGACATTACTATTTAGCAGCATCATATGTGTTATTTTCTCTTCATACACATCTTCATACACATCATTTCAGTCAAATATAAAGATGACAACAATACACATTACATAGTGGCTTATAGGGGAAATACATTGAAAACTATTATCTCCTATTATCTAACATCAGCAGCAGTAGCAACAGCAGGCACAGAAGCCGCAACAAAGATGTCACAGACTGCTCTAATGCGAAATCAATGCATGACACTGAAAACGACACCATGCCTAGTGTGCCATGTCTGCGACTGGGGTGAAAAACTCATTGGAGATCCATAACTTGTTCATATTGATGAAACTTAGGCAGTCTACACTTTCAGTAGAACCAAATGCACTTATCTGTCAGGACACCACGGTCAGGACTCTGAACATTTTTTACCTTTTGTGCACTACTGCCCTTTTCCAAGATGGCATCTTTGGTCTCATGTGCACTGTGTCTTCCTGCTATAAAACTCCACCCCAGCCTTCAGTCTGTGCTAGAGTATTCTGCCTTGCATCCAGCTCCTGACCTCTGATTACTCCCTGGCTATATACCTGCTCCTGTGAACCTGTGTGGTGATCCTGCTACTCTGCTCTGAGTTCCTGCTGCATACACCAGTTTTCCAGTAATCCTCCTTCATCTGCTGCTCGTGTTTACTTCCATCTGCATTTGCTGGACATGTAAGCTGTTTCTGCTCTGCAAAAACCTGAGACTATTAACCAGGCCTCGCTGGTTGAGCTAAGATATGATTTGAACTGCCTTATAAGCTTATCTATCTGTGCTTGGACTAAGACAAGGATTTATTCGTGTCAAGTATCCTCAAGAATAACTGCTTCATAGACTTTCTGCTTGATTGCATTTTCCTCTGAAGTTTCCTATAGACTGCTAAGCTGCGTTTATTATTTACACCAAGTGTTGTGGACTTGAGTTTCTCTCTGCTCCTGTTTGAATCACCGTGTGATAATATAGACTTTACCACTTATAAAACTGTGTCCTGTAGTTGTCTTGTTCCACGCATAGAGTCTCCTGATTTATCCCCTATAATTATTACAACCACCAGTAGATATGAAGACATGTTTTGTCAACATGACAACAGATCCTCTTCATCTTTTGACTATTGCGTGCCCATCAACTCTTCCTCCTTGTCCTCTTACATTTGTTCCTTGGCTCCTACACCTTCCGAAACAGTTTTTATGGTACCATGAGCCCCCCTCAATCAGTGTAAGCTACCCTCCCATGTCACCCGCCTGTGCGACGACAGTCCGCAAATTAGAGATATTGTCATCCCCTATGCATCCTCCTCTGCTTCCACTTCATCCCATGGGACCACCACCTCCACCAGAAGACTATTCATAGTGTGTTCCGGTATGTGGAAAACCAGAATAGTGTTGCTGATGACTAGAGATGAGCGAATATGTTTGGAAAACTATTGTCAAACAAATTAATCTGCCACGTACATTAAAATCACACTGACAGGTTAGAATAGAATAGATAGCATAGATATATATACACATAGAATACATATGTATATAGATGTCAGTGACACATATATATATATGTATTTATATTACATTTGCAATACCCCAGGTAACTGGTTGTTGCAGTGATGTTGCCTTCCTTTCGGGGAGGGTGATGTCACGCTTGGAGGCAAGGGAGATTCACTCTATCAGGTAAGGCACTCACATTCAACACATCTGAATCTAGGCCAGGAGGGGGAGCTCAGGAGGCGGATTCAGGGGAGCTTCCTTAGACTTTATGTATCCTGGTCTGGATGAGGAGCCAGCGAGTTGTAGAGGAGTGAGGAGAGGAGAAGGACGTCTGGAGCAGACGTAGAGGCCAAGCAGCCACGTGGGAGCTGCAACCCCTTGGAAAGAGAGATATCGTGAGGAGTTGAATTGTGGAGGAGCTTAGAGGGAAGAAGCACAGAGGAGGAAGAGGCTCAGCAGGGGAACAGCGGAAGGACACCCTGGGAGCTAGAGCACAGAAGTCGGGTACCGGGAGCCCGAGGTCGTGTTGTTCTCCAGGACGCGAAACAGAATCGGAGGGCATAGAACTGTATGTCAATTGCCTGCACAAAGTCTGAGGTGAAGCAGTAACTTGAGAGCCCGGGTCATGATAGAGATCCTATAAACAGGCTCGCACTGCCTATTGTACAGACATTTGTCTTAAGACAGGAGAGAGGGGACTTTGCAACTAAGCTTCAAGCGGCAGGGACCTCGCCATCTTAGTGCAAGTAGGAAAGGCTTACGGACCTCACCTGGGAGAGGGATCTCCTTTTGCCCCCAAGCCGGCCGGACCACAGCTTCCCAGCACTTGGTACCCTGGACTATGGACTGCTTTCATCAGTGAACCAGGTAAAGACTGCAAACCTGTGTCCTTGTTCTTTACTATATCATCCACCACATCATTGGTGCCATACACTTGGGAAGCCCTGGGGACCCCGCTTCACCTGTGGGAAGCGTCACCTTCTAGCCACCCTATCATCACCCCAGAGGACCCCTTTAAGCGGCGTCGGTCCCTACTGACCGAGAACCGCAGGTGGCGTCACGAACAATAGACTTTATTCACAATATCCCTTAAAGACCTTTCCCCTTTAATTGAGCGCCCAGGGCCAAGGACCGGGTCGCAGCCACCATGACATCCCCTTTAAGACCGGACCCGGTAACGAGTACCCCACGGCCCTGGCGGGCGTTCCAGATAGATAGCTAGATAGATAGATAGATAGATAGATAGATAGATAGATAGATAGACAGTAGTCCAAAAAATGAAGCAGCAAAACCACTGTCTGTGAATAAGGAACTATTTTATTTGGCCCATGATGGCGACGTTTCGGTTCAGTGTAGCGAACCTTTTTCAAGCAGCGAACAAAGTGCACATTATTGAATATTTAAAGCATGTGCATAATTAGAAATATTTAACAACATTAGTAAAAAAAGGGACATTGTCCTTCAATATGTGAAATACAAAAAGTGCAGAGCATTATACAGCTCAGCATGAATCACATAAAGTGCAGTGTAAATGTGTAAACATACAGAGGCACATACCGTGCGCATCAAAGCACTAATGGACAATGAAAGCACAGATGTGCGACATTATAGTGAATCAACTCCATGGCCTACCCCATAGCATACAATGAGTATTGGCGTCCTATAGTGCTAAATGCGCATGTCAGGGAAAGCGATTCAAGCATGATGTGTACAAGATATCACAAAGTGGATATGGTGGACCGCGCTCAGAGGTATGTGCTCTGTGGTAATGGGCAGCGGAAGGCTTATGATAGTGTACAACGAATAGTACCTAGATCACTAATATGTACACAGACCTGCTGTGACTGCTGCAAGAATCTAATGACATAGAGGTGTATGCCTGTGACGGCTATACAAATGGTGCTTACCTAGCTGTGATTGCTGTAACACTCCAGCGTCCTAAGTAGACCCCGACCTGGCGTCCGCGTTAGGGTAAGGTGCGGCGTCCGTGGAGGGCTGGGGAAGTGAAGGAGGACTCTGCAGCTGACGCGGTACCTGGGAGCCCCGGCCGAAGGCGTCCCTGGTAACCGCGAGGAAAAAAAGGAGATGGCCGCTAGCGCCGGCTCGTAAGTGCCTAAGAAGTGACGTCACTAAGGTACGGAGCGGCGTTGGAGCCAAAAAGGTGGAGACTAACCAACGCGTTTTGAAGGTGCTCGGCCTTCTTCGTCAGGGTTACCGCCTGTCAGTACCTCTTCTCCCTTTATACGCTGCAGATGGGGTGTCTCCCCGCCCTCGGCCTGCCTTTACAGAAAAAATAACCTTTGGACAAGTAGTGTGTGTATACTCTGGATGGTGCAAAGGGCAAGGCGTTCTATATATATATGTGCCTATACCTATCTAGTGTATGGTTGGTATAGGTCCATAAAACATTTAATACCAGATAAATACGTGGTTACTGATAAAAAATCAGTAACCACGTATTTATGTGGTATTAAATGTTTTATGGACCTATACCAACCATACACTAGATAGGTATAGGCACATATATATATAGAACGCCTTGCCCTTTGCACCATCCAGAGTATACACACACTACTTGTCCAAAGGTTATTTTTTCTGTAAAGGCGGGCCGAGGGCGGGGAGACACCCCATCTGCAGCGTATAAAGGGAGAAGAGGTACTGACAGGCGGTAACCCTGACGAAGAAGGCCGAGCACCTTCGAAACGCGTTGGTTAGTCTCCACCTTTTTGGCTCCAACGCCGCTCCGTACCTTAGTGACGTCACTTCTTAGGCACTTACGAGCCGGCGCTAGCGGCCATCTCCTTTTTTTCCTCGCGGTTACCAGGGACGCCTTCGGCCGGGGCTCCCAGGTACCGCGTCAGCTGCAGAGTCCTCCTTCACTTCCCCCGCCCTCCACGGACGCCGCACCTTACCCTACCGCGGACGCCAGGTCGGGGTCTACTTAGGACGCTGGAGTGTTACAGCAATCACAGCTAGGTAAGCACCATTTGTATAGCCGTCACAGGCATACACCTCTATGTCATTAGATTCTTGCAGCAGTCACAGCAGGTCTGTGTACATATTAGTGATCTAGGTACTATTCGTTGTACACTATCATAAGCCTTCCGCTGCCCATTACCACAGAGCACATACCCCTGAGCGCGGTCCACCATATCCACTTTGTGATATCTTGTACACATATTTCTTTTCCCAGGATAGGCACAGATCCTGTGTGGTTCCAGCAGCTAGGGGTGCCTAATTGATCGCCCATTCATCCTGTCACCAACTCTACCCCCCCTTCCCTCTTCCCTTGTTGTGGCGAGCGCCATAGTGTGTGTAGTTCTTTTCTGCATCTAGTCTACCTAATTCTGTGCCTCCACACTGCCAGGCAGCCCCACAATGGCGTTTCAGACACTACTGGAAGACAGGAATTTACGTTTACGGTTTATCAAAGAACGTTTTAGCACCAACACCTCTATCTTTCCCACACAAAAAGTAGCCATTAATCTCCTTAAAACCTTGGAGAAATTACTCTACACTGAGATGAGGGATATGTGGGAAGTAGTCTCCTTAGAAAAATACCTACAATGCCGAATCATCCCCAAAGGTTTGATTATCCATAAAACCCTCACTGGGGACTTTGGAGATCCGGCCACTAAACAAGAATGGGAACATATGTTTGAAGAATTCTCTTTCAAAGCTCTTCAATTCATTATTGATAAAAGAATGTGTAATTTGAAGAAAATAGGTATTGAGATCACAAACACGTTCACACAGTTAAAAACATGTACTATAACTGAGGAAGCACAAGAACTGGCAGATAATATAGTACATAGGTTGAGAGAGAGAGAAACCGACATTATGAGTAAGAAAGTGAGAAAATTCCAACGCGACCATGTCCCCGAGCAGACGTATATGGATCATTCTGCTATGGATATGGGGGCAGACAGATCAAACAACTCACAGATCAACACGAGCGAATTAGTCGTTCTGGATGAGTACAATTCTGCAGAAATCCAAGAGGAGAGGGACATTTCAATCAACCTCTCGTGTGCCAACTCAAATTCCACACAATATACGCCGGTACGCAGAAGAGATCAACCCCACTCATCTCACATTTTGGACTATGAAACGTCAGATATGGGCGGGACACATAAGCCACATAGTCCAGACAGAACCCTGGAGTTTTCGGTGTATATAGATACACCATCTGAAGTACATTCAAGCCCTTGTGTGGGTAGAAGCATCCCAATCTCTCTATCTACCCAAAACACCAATAGGTATTCCCCCCTTATGAGGTGTGGGGAACCAGACCAGGACGAAGGGACACCAGCATGTTCAAATACTACCCCAGTACCAACAATTCTCCACACTAAAAGGATAAATAGGGAGACTCAGAGGAATATCAAGACTTTCCTCCCGGCTAGGATTCCAACTCCTGCAGCAAGTAAAACTGATAAAACTGATAATAACACGGGTCACAATACGACCAGTAAGAACAAAAGTGTAACCACCAACAACAGCAAGAAAATCTCAGGCCCAGCCCAGAAGAGAAAAGTAAATAATTCAACCACACTCCTAAATCGGGATTTTTTTCGGGTAGGAAACAACAGAAAACCAAAAGAGGCAAGAGAGGCAGGCAACTCTCCAAAAAGAAAATAAATTCATCCAAAGATACCCAGGAAATTCACAACCTAAGTTCATATCAGTTGACGGACATGGAAACTGCCCTGCTGCAAAGAGGATTGAAATTTGCCCCTACAAACTCGGCTAGACCATTTAATTTATTTGTAAGCACCAAAAAGTACCTACGTAATTTAGCGTTGAAGAAGTTCTTTATGAAAAAAGAACAGGCCGGAATTAGAAATAGTATCCAGGCTTCATCCAAGTTTATCCATACATCACTGGCTAACCCTTCTGCGTTTAACCCGGTACAAGAATACTCCAATGCGTTTCACACATTCGATACGCTAGTAACCGCAGATATTAGGAAATTACATCACAAGAAGCAAGGGCCTACATATGTCTCTCAGAATCTTAATCAGAAAGAAAGGAAGTCCTTAAAGATGCTCCAGACCAATAATGACATCATTGTTCGTCCAGCGGACAAAGGAGGTGGGATTGTGGTTCTTGATCGCAACATGTACCAGGAGGAAGCTGAGAGAATTCTGAGTGATGGAACGACATATAAGAAATTACTAGGAGACCCGACCCCGCATTATGTCAGCAAACTCAAGGTTCTGTGCATGAGGGGTAAAGCCCAGGGTATCCTGAATAAAAAAGAGTACCAGTTTGTGTATAGGGAGAACCCAAGCATAGCCGTGTTCTACCACATACCGAAGTTACACAAAAATAAAACGAAACCACCGGGAAGACCTATTATCTCCGGGATAGATAGCCTGACGGCAAATCTATCCCGATATGTGGATACTCATTTGCAGAAATGCATGTCACTCATCCCGGCATATTTGAAGGATACAGGACACGTGCTACAAATTTTAAGTACAATCACCTGGAAACCGCAATATCTGCTAGCAACCCTAGATATAAAATCCCTATACACCGTGATCAATCAAGAAAAAGGATGTCTAGCGGCGGGTGGCTTCCTCCAGAAACTGGGAATCTATCAGGATAATCAGATCCAGTTTATCCAAGAAGGGATTACCTTTATTACAAAACATAACTACTTCATGTACGAGGATGGATTCTTTCTGCAAACATGGGGGACCGCGATGGGCACGCGGTTTGCGCCCAGTTTCGCAAATATATACGTAGCGGAGTGGGAGGCATCCCATATATATGAGAACGGACGTCTAAACGAGGGCTTGATATTATGGTGGAGGTTCATAGATGATGTAATAATCATCTGGGACGGCTCATATGAGTCGCTAGAATCATTTTTATCTAACCTTAACACCAATGACTTTGGTCTCGAATTCACGCCTACTATAAGCTCTAGTAGTATTAACTTCCTGGACCTCACCATATACATTGAAGAAGGCCAATTGCAAACCAAATGCTATCGCAAGGAGGTTGATGCGAATAGTTACATTCATCTAACCAGTTGTCACCTGCCAGTCTGGCTCAATAACATCCCCAAGGGCCAGTTCACCAGAGTCCGACGGAATTGCACGAACATAAAGGACTATGAGAACGAATCAGAATACCTTAAACAGCAATTCGTAGAAAAAGGGTATCCCCTAACTGCACTGGAGAGAGCCAGAACTGAAGTAAGGGACACACCGAGAGACTTACTAACAGGCGGGAATAAACCCGCAGTGGCGGAGATGGCTAGCATTCCTGAACAAATAAAAAAACTACCGATTGTGACCCAATTCCACACAGGATACAGGAAGTTCCAGAGTATCATACGTAAACATTGGACAATTCTGTTAAGGGATAAAGTGGTGGGGGAATTTTTACCCTCACATCCCAGGTTCGTTTTCAAGAAAGCCCAGAATTTGGGCAATCTTCTGGCCCCAACAAGCAAACTAGCCCTCAACAAGGTAACACAGCATACTAGGGCTCCCCCAGGTTTGGATGTGGGGTTTACACCTTGTGGTAGTTGTTTCAATTGCATTAATACAACTTTTAAAAAAACCCGCCAAGTCCAATTCACGGACAGTAATAATACTAAGACCTTCAAGATTAAAAACAAAATTTCCTGCTTCTCAACGGGGGTTATATATATTATTATTTGCCCTTGTAAGAAACTGTATGTTGGTCGTACCAAGCGGGAATTAAGGATACGTATTAAGGAGCACTTCACCAACATCCAGAAGGGATATATGGGACACCCCTTATCGCGGCACTTTGTGGAGCATCATGGGAAGAAATTAAAAGACGTATATTTCTGTGGCATCCAGAAAATCCAGCCGAATGCTAGGAAAGGGGACTTCCTTAAACAGATGTCAAGGATTGAGTCCCAATGGATATTTTCACTAGATAGCCTAGCTCCGAGGGGTCTCAATCACGAGTTAGAATTGTATGCGCTTTAAAATTGATGGCTTTTTTAAAATTGATGTTTTTAAATTAAATTAATTTTATACAGGGGGTCCATCCCTCTACTGCAGCCCACCTACCCCTGCATCAGCCTTTTATCTCTCCCTCAAAAACCCCTCCCTGTGTAGATTTGTCAAGGCATGTATGGGCCTACCCCTATACATCCCCGTAATAGGGATATACATTGACATTTAGGGGCCACCACCTCGTCCCATTCTTATAAATAGGGACATATGTAGATTAGGGGGTATAAATTAGAGTTTAAGCGTGAGCAGGGACTGGCATTATTCTAACAATGGGCTAGTATACCCGTAGGGACTGGGATAGGACTACACCCCTGTCGCACTTGTCCCCGCACAACCAAAGTGATATCCTCCTTTTAGCACATTTTACATATTTAATATATTTATATATTTTTATTCCAAGCAAGTTGTTTTTCTTTTAGTAACCAGTTTTTATAAGTGCCTGAGCGTAATGCTCTTGTATCACATGCTACTCATTTTTAACCATATATTTCTAATAAAGTATTTATTTTTTATCAGTAACCACGTATTTATGTGGTATTAAATGTTTTATGGACCTATACCAACCATACACTAGATAGGTATAGGCACATATATATATAGAACGCCTTGCCCTTTGCACCATCCAGAGTATACACACACTACTTGTCCAAAGGTTATTTTTTCTGTAAAGGCGGGCCGAGGGCGGGGAGACACCCCATCTGCAGCATATAAAGGGAGAAGAGGTACTGACAGGCGGTAACCCTGACGAAGAAGGCCGAGCACCTTCGAAACGCGTTGGTTAGTCTCCACCTTTTTGGCTCCAACGCCGCTCCGTACCTTAGTGACGTCACTTCTTAGGCACTTACGAGCCGGCGCTAGCGGCCATCTCCTTTTTTTCCTCGCGGTTACCAGGGACGCCTTCGGCCGGGGCTCCCAGGTACCGCGTCAGCTGCAGAGCCCTCCTTCACTTCACCCGCCCTCCACGGACGCCGCACCTTACCCTACCGCGGACGCCAGGTCGGGGTCTACTTAGGACGCTGGAGTGTTACAGCAATCACAGCTAGGTAAGCACCATTTGTATAGCCGTCACAGGCATACACCTCTATGTCATTAGATTCTTGCAGCAGTCACAGCAGGTCTGTGTACATATTAGTGATCTAGGTACTATTCGTTGTACACTATCATAAGCCTTCCGCTGCCCATTACCACAGAGCACATACCCCTGAGCGCGGTCCACCATATCCACTTTGTGATATCTTGTACACATATTTCTTTTTTTCCCAGGATAGGTGTTATGACCCCAATGGCGAGGGTCTCAGAGGAACAAGTAAGTCTGCGAAGTACAAAAATCCAGCTCATAGGGCAGTGGTAACTGGGTTGACCATATATCTACTCCTAACGCCAACACTAGAAGTAGCCGGGGAACATGCCTACGTTGGTAGCTAGATGTCTCGCGCCAGCCGGAGGACTAACTACCCCTAGAAGAGGAAAACAAAGACCTCTCTTGCCTCCAGATAATAGACCCCAAAAGTTGGATACAAGCCCCCCACAAATAATAACGGTGAGGTAAGAGGAAATGACAAACACAGAGATGAACTAGGTTTAGCAAAGAGAGGCCCACTTACTAATAGCAGAATGTAGTAAGATAACTTATATGGTCAACAAAAACCCTATCAAAATTCCACACTGGAAATTCAAGAACCCCCGAACCGTCTAACGGCCCGGGGGGAGAACTCCAGCCTCCCTAGAGCTTCCAGCAAGGTTAGGATACAGATTATGTACAAGCTGGACAAAAATGCAAACAAAAACAAATAGCAAAAAGCAAGAAAGCAGACTTAGCTTAATCTAGCAGGAACCAGGATCAGTAGACAAGAGCACAACAGATTAGCTCTGATTACAACGTTGCCAGGCATTGAACTGAAGGTCCAGGGAGCTTATATAGCAACACCCCTGAACTAACGGCCCAGGTGAGCATACAAGGGATGACTGACATACCCAGAGTCAAATCACTAGTAACCACTAGAGGGAGCCAAAAAGCAAATTCACAACAGTACCCCCCCCTTAGTGAGGGGTCACCGAACCCTCACCAAGACCACCAGGGCGATCAGGATGAGCGGCGTGAAAGGCACGAACCAAATCGGCCGCATGCACATCAGAGGCGACCACCCAGGAATTATCCTCCTGACCATAGCCCTTCCACTTGACCAGGTACTGAAGCCTCCGCCTGGAGAGACGAGAATCTAAGATCTTCTCCACCACGTACTCCAACTCGCCCTCAACCAACACCGGAGCAGGAGGCTCCGCAGAAGGGACCACAGACACAACGTACCGCCGCAACAAGGACCTATGAAATACGTTGTGAATGGCAAACGACACCGGAAGATCCAGGCGAAAGGATACAGGATTAAGGATTTCCAATATCTTGTAAGGACCAATGAAGCGAGGCTTAAATTTGGGAGAGGAGACCTTCATAGGAACAAATCGAGAAGACAGCCATACCAAATCCCCAACGCGAAGTCGGGGACCCACACCGCGGCGGCGGTTGGCAAAACGCTGAGCCTTCTCCTGTGACAACTTCAAGTTGTCCACCACATGACTCCAGATCCGCTGCAACCTATCCACCACAGAATCCACCCCAGGACAGTCAGAAGGCTCCACATGTCCCGAGGAAAAACGAGGATGGAAACCAGAGTTGCAGAAAAATGGCGAAACCAAGGTGGCGGAACTAGCCCGATTATTAAGGGCAAATTCAGCCAACGGCAAGAAGGTCACCCAATCATCCTGATCAGAAGAGACAAAACACCTCAAATAAGCCTCCAGAGTCTGATTAGTTCGCTCCGTTTGTCCATTAGTCTGGGGATGAAAAGCGGACGAAAACGACAAATCAATGCCCATCCTACCACAAAAGGATCGCCAGAACCTGGAAACAAACTGGGATCCTCTGTCTGACACAATATTCTCAGGAATGCCATGCAAACGAACCACGTTCTGGAAGAACACAGGAACCAGATCAGAAGAGGAGGGCAGCTTAGGTAAAGGAACCAAATGGACCATCTTGGAGAAACGATCACATATCACCCAGATGACAGACATGCCCTGAGACACCGGAAGATCAGAAATGAAATCCATCGAGATGTGTGTCCAAGGTCTCTTTGGGACAGGCAAGGGCAAGAGCAACCCGCTGGCACGAGAACAGCAAGGCTTAGCTCGAGCACAAGTTCAACAGGACTGCACAAATGACCGCACATCCCTTGACAAGGAAGGCCACCAAAAGGACCTGGCCACCAGATCTCTGGTGCCAAAAATTCCCGGGTGCCCTGCCAACACTGAGGAATGAACCTCGGAAATGACTCTGCTGGTCCATTTAGCAGGCACAAACAATCTGTCAGATGGACAAGAGTCAGGCCTACCAGCCTGAAATCTCTGCAACACACGCCGCAGATCAGGAGAAATAGCTGACAAGATAACTCCTTCCTTAAGAATACCCACAGGTTCAGCGACTCCAGGAGCATCAGGCACAAAGCTCCTAGACAGAGCATCGGCCTTCACATTCTTAGAACCTGGTAAATACGAGACCACAAAGTCAAAACGGGAGAAAAACAATGACCAGCGGGCCTGTCTAGGATTCAGGCGTTTAGCAGACTCGAGATACATCAGATTTTTGTGATCAGTCAAGACCACCACACGATGCTTAGCACCCTTGAGCCAATGACGCCACTCCTCAAATGCCCACTTCATGGCCAACAACTCCCGATTGCCCACATCATAATTTCGCTCTGCCGGCGAAAACTTCCTGGAGAAAAAGGCACAAGGTCTCATAGTAGAGCAACCAGGGCCTCTCTGCGACAAAACGGCCCCTGCCCCAATCTCCGAAGCATCCACCTCCACCTGAAAGGGAAGTGAGGTGTCAGGTTGGCACAAAACAGGCGCCGAAGTAAACCGGCGTTTCAACTCCTGGAAAGCCTCCACGGCAGCAGGAGCCCAGTTAGCTACATCAGAGCCTTTCTTGGTCATATCCGTCAATGGTTTAACAACGCTAGAAAAATTTGCGATAAAACGACGGTAGAAGTTAGCAAAACCCAAGAACTTCTGAAGACTCTTAACTGACGAGGGTTGAGTCCAATCATGAATAGCTCGGACCTTGACTGGGTCCATCTCCACAGCAGAAGGGGAAAAAATGAACCCCAAAAAGGGAACCCTCTGTACACCAAAGAGACACTTTGAGCCTTTAACAAACAAAGAATTTTCACGCAAAATCTTAAAAACCATCCTGACCTGCTCCACATGCGAGTCCCAATCATCAGAAAAAACCAGAATATCATCCAGATAAACAATCAAAAATTTATCCAGATACTTCCGGAAAATGTCATGCATGAAGGACTGAAAAACTGAAGGTGCATTAGAGAGCCCAAATGGCATCACCAAGTACTCAAAATGACCTTCGGGCGTATTGAATGCGGTTTTCCATTCATCGCCTTGCTTAATGCGCACAAGGTTGTACGCACCACGAAGGTCTATCTTGGTGAACCACTTGGCACCTTTAATCCGGGCAAACAAGTCTGACAACAGCAGCAAAGGATACTGAAATTTGACAGTGATCTTGTTTAAAAGCCGATAGTCAATACAAGGCCTCAAAGATCCGTCCTTTTTGGCCACAAAAAAGAATCCCGCACCAAGAGGGGAAGAAGAAGGATGGATATGCCCCTTCTCAAGAGACTCCTTGATATATGAACGCATCGCGGTATGTTCAGGTACCGACAAATTAAACAGTCTCCCCTTAGGAAACTTACTGCCAGGAATCAAATCTATTGCACAGTCACATTCCCTATGAGGAGGCAGTACACTGGACTTAGACTCGCTGAAGACATCCTGATAATCAGACAAATACGCCGGAACTTCCGAAGGCGTAGAAGAAGCAATAGACAAGGGCAGGGAATCTCCATGAATTCCATGGCAGCCCCAACTTGACACCGACATTGCCTTCCAGTCCAAGACTGGATTATGGGTCTGTAACCATGGCAAACCCAAAACAACCAAATCATGCATCTTATGCAGAACAAGAAAACGTATCACCTCCCGATGTTCGGGAGTCATGCACATGGTAACCTGTGTCCAAAACTGCGGTTTATTTTTTGCCAAAGGCGTAGCATCAATACCCCTAAGAGGGATAGGATTTTCTAATGGCTCCAGAACAAAACCGCAGCGCTTGGCAAATGACAGATCCATCAGACTCAGGGCAGCACCTGAGTCTACAAACGCCATGACAGGATACGATGACAGTGAGCAAATCAAAGTTACAGATAGAATAAATTTAGGTTGCAAATTACCAATGGCGACAGGACTAACAACCCTAGTAAGACGTTTAGAGCATGCTGAGATAACATGTGTAGAATCACCACAGTAGTAACACAAGCCATTCTGGCGTCTATGAATTTTCCGCTCATTTCTAGTCAGGATTCTATCACATTGCATTAAATCAGGTGCCTGTTCAGACAACACCATGAGGGAATTTGCGGTTTTGTGCTCCCGCAACCGCCGGTCGATTTGAATTGCCAGGGCCATGGAATCATTCAGACCTGTGGGAATGGGAAAACCCACCATCACATTCTTAATGGCTTCAGAAATGCCATTTCTGAAATTTGCAGCCAATGCACACTCGTTCCACTGGGTCAGCACGGACCATTTCCGAAATTTTTGGCAATACACTTCAGCCTCGTCCTGGCCCTGAGACATAGCCAGCAAGGCTTTTTCTGCCTGAATCTGTTCCTCATAAAGCAAACCGAGCGCCAGAAAAAACGCATCAATATCAGCCAATGCCGGATCTCCTGGCGCCAGCGAGAAGGCCCAATCCTGAGGGTCGCCCCGTAAAAAAGAAATAACAATTTTCACTTGCTGAGCGGAGTCTCCAGATGAACAGGGTCTCAGGGACAAAAACAATTTACAATTATTCCTGAAATTTCTAAATTTAAATCGGTCTCCGGAAAACAGTTCAGGAATCGGTATCTTAGGTTCTGACATAGGATTTCTGATAACATAATCTTGTATGCCCTGCACACGAGCAGTAAGCTGGTCCACACCTGTAATCAAGGTCTGGACATTCATGTCTGCAGCAAACACAAGCCACTCAGAGGTAAAGGGGAAAAGAAAAAAAAAAAATGAGAAAAAGAAAAAAAAACTCAGAATTTTCTTTCTTATAATCCCGCTTCTGCAATGCATTTAACATTTAATACTGGCCTGGCAAACTGTTATGACCCCAACGGCGAGGGTCTCAGAGGAACACAAAAATCCAGCTCATAGGGCAGTGGTAACTGGGTTGACCATATATCTACTCCTAACGCCAACACTAGAAGTAGCCGGGGAACATGCCTACGTTGGTAGCTAGATGTCTCGCGCCAGCCGGAGGACTAACTACCCCTAGAAGAGGAAAACAAAGACCTCTCTTGCCTCCAGATAATAGACCCCAAAAGTTGGATACAAGCCCCCCACAAATAATAACGGTGAGGTAAGAGGAAATGACAAACACTGAGATGAACTAGGTTTAGCAAAGAGAGGCCCACTTACTAATAGCAGAATGTAGTAAGATAACTTATATGGTCAACAAAAACCCTATCAAAATTCCACACTGGAAATTAAAGAACCCCCGAACCGTCTAACGGCCCGGGGGGAGAACTCCAGCCTCCCTAGAGCTTCCAGCAAGGTTAGGATACAGATTATGTACAAGCTGGACAAAAATGCAAACAAAAACAAATAGCAAAAAGCAAGAAAGCAGACTTAGCTTAATCTAGCAGGAACCAGGATCAGTAGACAAGAGCACAACAGATTAGCTCTGATTACAACGTTGCCAGGCATTGAACTGAAGGTCCAGGGAGCTTATATAGCAACACCCCTGAACTAACGGCCCAGGTGAGCATACAAGGGATGACTGACATACCCAGAGTCAAATCACTAGTAACCACTAGAGGGAGCCAAAAAGCAAATTCACAACAGATAGGCACAGATCCTGTGTGGTTCCAGCAGCTAGGGGTGCCTAATTGATCGCCCATTCATCCTGTCACCAACTCTACCCCCCCTTCCCTCTTCCCTTGTTGTGGCGAGCGCCATAGTGTGTGTAGTTCTTTTCTGCATCGATTCAAGCATGATATTGGGAGCTCTTACTAGTGTGTGCGCAGTAGGAACCAAGCAAGTTCCGATGCCATATTAGCTAAAGGCAAAGATAAAGGAAATGCGCATGTCTGCATAATATTTGTTTGTGCACGCGTGCTGACTATTGTAAAAAGTAGCGCTGAATAAATCACAAAAATGTAAAAAATGCGCTGTTGTAAGCGACATAACTGGAGATATGGGATAAACAATGTCCACAATGTGTTATACACTTTCGTTGTCCCACTTCATCAATGGGAACAATGATAGAGGATTCCCCATTGTAATGGATGAGATAAAGGCTACGGGTATATCCCAAAAGGGCAAGAACACCCCCTATTAGTTGGGGTTGGTGACTTGCCACATAAGACTGGGGGAGACACAGAGCCCTGTTAGAGACCCGTATCTCGCCCCCAATTCTCTATTGGGTACAATGCTCCCTAACGCCATCTAGTGCCTCAGAGAACTGGCGGACACAGACAGAAAAGGGCCCCTGTGCAAGAACAATATACGCCAGACCAAGAGCTCCAAAAAAAGCAAAATTACACTTGTTTTGGAGGTGGAAATGGGCCCCCTTACCTCTTGGGCCCCTGTGCAGTTGCACAGGTTGCACCAATGATATGTCCGCCCATGCCTCAGAGCCATATATAGTGGACAACCGCATTTTAAATTTATATAAATATTTCTCCAGAACATACTGTGCCAAAAAATGAAATATTTACAGAGAATTAATGAACAATAGTCTTGCATTTTCTTTTGCTGATGGGACAAGCCATGGGTCTTGATTCAATGATCTGCAAAAAAGAAAGAAAACATATGTAAAAAAAATAATGTTTAAGGGCGGGATCACACACAGCGAGATACGGGCGAGTCTCGCAGGTTAAAACCAAGCTCTGGCACCGACACTCCAGAGCGGAGCGTGCAGCCGAATAGCAATACATGGAGCTGCACGCTCTGGAGTGCTGGTGCCAGAGCTTGTTATGTTTTAACCTGCGAGACTCGCCCGTATCTCGCTGTAGTGTGACTCCGGCCTAAAACATATCAGGAGATGTCTTGTGAGGTAGGGAGAGTGCCAAAAATCCAGCACATATCCTCAAAGGACTACCTGTATTTTAAAGTCCACATTTAATCCATGTGGTTTCAGCGTATTTAATTTTCACATCCAGAATAATTCCCTTGTTTTCAACATTTTAATACGGTCAACCCCTCTTCTGAGGGGGGGAATATGGTCAATAATTCGAAATTTTAAGTCCCTTTCCGTATGGACCTTCTCAATAAAATGTTTTGGGACAGGCAAATCAAGTTTCTTTTTCCTTATCGTGTATCTATTTTTCTATTTCATAGATAGATAGATAGATAGATAGATAGATAGAAGAAAAGCCGGCAATTCAGCAGCCACGCACTGTAAAATCACATTGGGACCCGGCAGGATAGAAGGATTACACACAGCATATACACATAGAATAGATAGAGAAACAGACGTCTGTGACATATACAATTAGTACAGTGTGTGCAGCTTTCTGTACATGTATTTAATTATTAAAAGATTATTTTTCTGAAAAAAAAAATGGTGTGGGCTCCCGCGTAATTTTCTTAACCATGGGGGCTGACATTTATAGCCTGGGAAAGGGGCAATACCAATGGAGCATTATACTTATAATAATAATAATAATCTTTATTTTTATATAGCGCTAACATATTCCGCAGCGCTTTACAGTTTGCACACATTATCATCACTGTCTCCGATGGGGCTCACAATCTAAATTCCCTATTACTGTCTTTGGAGCCTTTAGTAGCCTTTACTGGCTACTAAAATTGGGGACCCCCAAAAAATGACGTAGGATCCCCCTATAATTAATATCCAGTGAATGCTATGAAGACAGCTGCGGTCTGATATTAATAACCTAGGAAGGGGCCATGGATACTGCCCCCTCCAGACTAAAAACATCAGCTCTCAGCCTCCCCAGAAAAGCTGCATCTATAAGATGTTCTCTGCCGCTTGCACACAAAACACTGACACACCCAATCCTTTGCTTCAGGTTTTTAAAAAGAATCTGTGGCCATGGGACATTTATAAGACCCACTGTAACAGGCCAGATTAACCCACCGCCCAGAATATACCTGGGGTTAAAGTGGCCTAGGCCAGATTATACCCCTCTGGGCCAGAATATACCCCAGCTGCTGTAGATCAGATTTTTCAGGCTTTTGAGAACCATTGAGTGATATACTCAATAACGGGGCGCCAGGCAGCACACGGGGGCCCTAGGCAGCGTATAGGACCCCAGGCAACACATGGGGCAGAGACAGCGAACGGGGTCCCAGGCAGCACACGAGGCCCCAGGCAGCACACAGGGGCCCCAGGCAGCGCACAGGGTGCCAGGCAGCACACGGAGCCCCAGGCAGCACACAGGGCCCCAGTCAGCACACAATGACCCCAAGAAGCATATGGGGCAGAGACAGTGAATGGGGTCCCAGGCAGCACACAGGGCCCCAGGCAGCACACGGGGGCTCCAGGCAGCTCACAGGGTCCCAGACAGCACACAGGGGCCCCAGGCAGTACACGAGGCCCCAGGCAGCACACGGGGGCCCCAGGCAGCGCACAGGGCCCCAGGCAGCACACAGTGGCCCCAGGAAAATCATGAGGGGCAGAGACAGCAAACGGGGCCCCAGGCAGCACACAGGGCCCCAAGCAGCATACAGGGGCCCCTGGCAGCGCACAGGGCCCCAGGCAGCACACAGGGGCCCCAGACAGCACACAGTGGCCCCAGGCAGCACATGGGGGCAGATACAGTGAACGGGGTCCCAGGCAGCACACGGGGTCTGTTATGATCCTTAGTGGTTGAGGATCACAAATTACTCCAGCTAAGTAACAAACATAGGACAAGCTCTAGGGAGGTGGCAAACTGGACTGACCGCAAATCTGAACCTATCCAAACACACTAGAAGTAGCCGGTGAACGTGCCTAAAAATCCTAGACGTCTCGAGCCAGCCTGAGGAACTAACTACCCCTAGAGAGAAAGAAAAGACCTCTCTTGCCTCCAGAGAAATAATCCCCAAAGATATAGAAGCCCCCAACAGATAATAACGGTGAGGTAAGAGGAAGGCACATACACAGGGGTGAAAGCAGATTCAGCAAATGAGGCCCACTAATACTAGATAGCAGAAAATAGAAAAGGGAATCTATGCGGTCAGTAAAAAACCCTTACAAAATATCCACTCTGAGATTTCAAGAACCCCCACACCAACTAACGGTGTGGGGGGAGAAACTCAGTCCCCTAGAGCAACCAGCAAGCGAGGAAATCACATTTTAGCGAGCTGGACTAAAAACATAATGAACACTGATAATCAAAAAATGATCAAACAAAAACTTAGCTTGTCTTGGAGAGACTGGGAGCAAGGTAGACACAAGGAATCTGAAGAGCACTGAATACATTGATAGCAGGCAAGGAACTGAGTCTCCAGGTGAGCTAAATAGGAAACCAACCAAGGATAACGAACCAGCTGATGCAGCCAACCTGCAGAAAGACAACACCACACAGTACCGATTGTGACCACTAGAGGGAGCCCAAAAATAGAATTCACAACAGGGGCCCCATGTAGCACACGGGGGCTCCAGGCAGTGCACAGGGCCCCAGGCAGAATACAGGGTCCCTGGCAGCACACAGGGCCCCAGGGAGCACACAGGAGCCCCAGGCAGCTCATAGGACCCCAGGCAGCACACCATGGTGGACCCACTGTGCTGTGGTCCGAGGAAAGCCTGGAGAGGCATAACTAGGTGCAGGCTCGGACTGGCCCACAGGGTAACAGGGGAATCCGTCGGTGGGCCCATATACAGATCTGGGCCCCAACCCCACTATATAGGCAATAATTGGCATAATTCACTTGATTCACTCTGTACAGAAAAAAAACAGCATCTCATCATTCATTTACCAAACTACCCAGTTTATTATTATATAGAGATATAGGTAAATTTGTGAACCAGGGTAGTGTAATATTTGTATGCAGGTAAAAAGTGGGCCCCCCAAAGTCAGTTACTGGTGGGCCTTTGGCACCCCAGTCCGACACTGTCCTTAACCCAGTCCTTTACAGTCCAATTCTTGTACTTCCTGCAAAGTTAGTTATGAGACCTACCATAGATGGCAGGCAGCTGTTAAGGCAACACCAGCAAAACCATTTATCTCCAGATACAGAAGCGAGAGGTAGCAAATAAGACTATATTCACATGTCCAGTAGTTATTTCTGTTTTTGCATCCATTTTGGAATGACAAAAATGGAAATAACATAATGCCGTACTGGATCTATTCATTTCAATGAGATCAGAAAAGTCCTAAAATGCCTTCTGTTTGCAATCTGCTTTTTATCTGGGTTAAAAAAACATAATCTGTACTACTTTTTTGTTCAGCCAAAAACAAGTAAAGCAACTGGATCCATTTTATAATGGATTTATAAAACAGATCATAATGGATGGTCATTTTATTTAATCTGTTAACAGATCTGTTTTTTAAGCAACCTCCAGTAGGGTTGTTAAGAGACACCTCTAGTAAAAATGTACCCGATACAAACAGAACAGACGGAAAACAAAGCCTGCATCCATGTTTGCTCCGTTGGGTCTCCTTTCTCCAAGGTCATTAGACTGGGGTCCCATTTTAGTTCTAAAAGGTCACAAGATAACAATGATGAGAGTGATGACTTTTAAAAGACCTACGTAGATAGACAGATTGTTCTCATGCTACATTATATAAAAATGAAAGCCATTATAAAAACACGAGAGAAAGATCAGAAATTGCTGTTGGATGATAAGTTGATAATTTGACTATTCTTGTGACATTCTAAATGTAACCACTTCCTGATGAGGGGTGTTGGGGGCTATGTGAATATCTTGGTTACAATCTAGACAAAGAATAAAAGTAGGGCATTTTCGATGAGGGAAGGGAACAGAAAAAGATCTATTTCGCAGATTTATTTTTTGGATGTTTCCAAATAAAGGGTAGGTTGTTTATTCTTTTTGCAAGTACATCACTTGTCTTATACATATTCCAACGGCTTCAACTGCTAAATACTGAGGTTCACATCTGCGTAAAGGTTGTTTGTTCAGTGGGACGCGTTTTTGGAATATGCATGAAATAGCTCATTTTACGGTATCATGTACTGGTTAATGTATGGCATGAAATACTGTAATAATAATAATAATAATTTTATTTATAAAGCGCCAACATATTCCGCAGCGCTCTACAATTATAGAGGGGATTTGTACAGACAATAGACATTAAAGCATAACAATAATCACAGTTCAAAACAGATATCAAGAGGAATGAGGGCCCTGCTCGCAAGCTTACAATCTATGAGGAAAAAGAGGAGACACGAGAGGTGGATGGTAACAATTGCTTTCGCTGTTCAGATCAGCCATAGTGTAAGGATCGGGTGTTCATGTAAAGATGCATGAACCAGTTAACTGCCTAAGTATGTAACAGTACAGACACAGAGGGCTGTTAACAGCAAGTGTATGAGAACATGATGCGAGGAACCTGATTATGGCTTAAGTTTTTTGAATGGGCCACACAGGGATAGTTAGGTTAAAGCATTGAGGCGGTAGGCCAGTCTGAACAAATGCGTTTTTAGGGCACGCTTAAAACTGTGGAGATTGGGGATTAATCTTATTAGCCTGGGTAGTGCATTCCAAAGAATTGGCGAAGCACGTGAAAAGTCTTGGAGACGGGAGTGGGAGGTTCTGATTATTGAGGATGCTAACCTCAGGTCATTAGCAGAACGGAGAGCATGGGTAGGGTGGTAGACTGAGACCAGGGAGAACATGTAGGGTGGTGCTGAGCCATGGAGTGCTTTGTGGATGAGGGTAATAGTTTTGTACTGGAGTCTGGAGTGGATGGGTAGCCAGTGTAATGACTGGCACAGGGTAGAGGCATCGGTATAATGATTGGTGAGGAATATGATCCTGGCTGCAGCATTCAGGACAGAGAGGGGACAATTTGGTAAGAGTGAGGCCGATTAGTAGTGAGTTACAATAGTCCAGACGAGAATGAATGAGTGAAACAGTAAGAGTTTTGCAGAGTCGAAAGTAAGAAAAGGTCGAATTCTAGAAATGTTTTAGAGATGCAGATAAGAAGAGTGAGCCAGTGATCAGATGTGGGAGGTGAATGAAAGCTCGGAATCAAATATGACCCCAAGGCAGTGGGCATGTTGCTTGGGAGAAATGAAGGAACCACACACGGAGATGGCAATGTCAGGCAAAGGTAGGTTAGTAGAGGGTTAGTAGAGAGTTCAGTTTCAGATAGAAGGAGGACATGATGTTAGCGGTAAGACAATCACTGGTGTTTTCTAAAAAGGCAGGCATGATATCAGAAGAAGAAGTATATAATTGGGTGTCGTCAGCATAGAGATGGTACTGGAAACCAAATCTACTGATTGTTTGTCCAATAGGGGCAATATACAAAGAGAAGAGGAGGGGGCCTAAAGGTACCGTCACATTAAGCGACGCTGCAGCGATAGCGACAGCGATGCCGATCGCTGCAGCGTCGCTGTTTGGTCGCTGGGGAGCTGTCACACAGACCGCTCTCCAGCGACCAACGATGCCGAGGTCCCCGGGTAACCACGGTAAGCATCGGGTTGCTAAGCGCAGGGCCGCGCTTAGTAACCCGATGTTTACCCTGGTTACCAGCGTAAAAGTTAAAAAAACAAACAGCACATACTCACCAGCGCGTCCCCCAGCCTCTGCTTCCTGACACTGACTGAGCTCCGGCCCTAACAGCACAGCGGTGACGTCACCGCTGTGCTTTCACTTTCAGTTTAGGGCCGGCGCTCAGTCAGTGTCAGGAAGCAGAGGCTGGGGGACGCGCAGGTGAGCATGTACTGTTTGTTTTTTTAACTTTTACGCTTGTAACCAGGGTAAACATCGGGTTACTAAGCGCGGCCCTGCGCTTAGTAACCCGATGTTTACCCTGGTTACCAGTGTAAAATATCGCTGGTATCCTTGCTTTTGCTGTCAAACACGGCGATACACGGCGACCTAGCGACCAAATAAAGTGCAGACCTTTTAGCAGCGACCAGCAATTTCACAGCGGGATCCAGATCGCTGCTGCGTGTCAAATACAGCGATATCGCCATCCAGGTCGCTGCAACGTCACGGATTGCTGGCGATATCGCCTAGTGTGACGGTACCTTAAGACTGATCCTTGAGGAACCCCAACAGTAAGGGGAAGGTGAGAGGAGGAGGAACCAGCAAAACATACAGTGAAGGATCGGTCAGAGAGATAGGAGGAGAACCAGGAGAGAACGGTGTCCTTGAGGCCGATGGAGTGTAGCATAGTGAGGAGCTGATGATCCACAGTATTGAATGCTGCGGATAAATCTAACTTACTGCACATGGCACAACATTGCTTCATTTGTGAACAAAAAACAGTAGCTGAAAAGTAAAGCAAACTGGAAGGGCCATAGAAATCTAATGTTAAGACCATATCACATTTACAGAGTTTACGGGTTGTACAATGTAAAGAGATTTATCATCTATTTAAAAGGTAAAGTAAAGGCATTGCTCATACCGAAAATAGGTCATATAGCTGTATAGGTGCTTGTCCCCCAATAAATGTTATCTTTATTGTACAGATCCAATGTTCCAATCATGAGAAATCTAGCGTAGAAGACATATGCAAATCAGGCTAGAAGTGCACAGAGGTGTGTCAGTGCATTTGACAGCTGCCTCTAAGTGCACTGACATGCCCCCAGTGATTTGCATATGGTTTATATGCTAGATTTTTCACGAGTGGCACATCGGATCTTTACAATAAAGTTATCATCCTTATTGGGAGTCAGGAACCTATACAGTAATACTTTTATTTTCATATGTAAATTAGTGCTAACAGGTTTCCTTTACAACTTATGATAGACTAATATACATTTTTGCAAAATTTGCTTATAGTCTAATATTTATGCAGCAACCAATTTGGCCTTCAACATCAGACACTGATGTTGAAACAAGGATGGGTATAGAGAAAGTATATGGCAGCAGGTTATGAAATGCTCCCTGTTTGCATAAACATATTTATGTGGATGTTGTGTTGGGGGAAGTGTTAGCTAAATAAGCAATCATAGTCTGTATGGGCGCATTCACATAGCTGTATAAATCAGACTGAGATCTAACCACAATGCACGGACTGGCTGGCAGCTGTCCCAACCCAAACGTGACCGCTGCTTAGAATCACATGAAGCTGTCATGCTTAGTTAGGGAGAGCCGCCAGCCAGTCCGTGCACTGCAATCCGATCTCATTCCGATTTATGCCACCATCTGACCGCATTCTAAATGAAAGTCTTGAGCTGAACCATGGTATGAGTCTTAACTCACCCAAAAAAATATTTACCTCATGATAATTATACTTAGGAAATGAGGTTAAACAATTGCCAGAACAGGGCAAGTCATTTTCAGAATTAATTTATTTTCAGACACCCTCTTCTGAAAAATTAATTTAGTAATATTTGGTAGTGGAGATGTCAATCTACGACAACCTCTAAACCAATTTATTAATAAGGTATTCGAATGGCTATCTGACATCCACCCAAGCAGCTTGATATTTCAAACTTGAATTCTCAAATGTCACTTTGTTGTAGTTTTTGTTTTTGATACTAATGTAGGAGTGGATTATAAAAGATAGGAGAGTACATAGAAGTTATTATTTATCCCTTTTTTATCCCCTGATGGTTTTGGCTTCAAAAACTGTATTCATTATACTTGATTGCTGTTTAGAATTTTTCAAAATTTTAAAAATTGCCTTGAGGTGGCCTTTCATGTTCTGAAATGAACAAATTGCAGGGTTTTTTTTTCTTTATTTCTTATTTTATTCCCAGAAAATTATGCATTATAAAAACAAGGCTTATTGTTTTTTTACTTTGAAATGTAATTTGTGTGATAACATAGATTCTGAGTGTGAGTTATATTTGTATTCTGCACATTTCATGTTTCTGAATTGCATATCGCCATTTTTCCATTGATATAGCTATGCGTGGGCTTACTTTTAACGGGACGAGTTATATTTTTGAATGGCACCATTCATTTTATTATGTCATGTATTGAAAAGCGGGAAAAAAAATCGAAGTACGGTGAAATTGCGAAATAAGAGTCATTCAAAATATTTTTTCTTTATTTACTATGTTCACTTTACGGTACAAATTACCTGGGATTATGATTCTTCAGGGCAGTACTATTACTGAGATACCAAACATCCAAGTGGTGAAAAAAAATTCAGAAATTTGTGGAAAAAAAACCTACCTGTGTCTTCATTTTCTGAGACCTGTAAGTTTTTGGTCAATAGGACTGTGTGAGGGATGGTTTTTTGTTGACACCATTTTGGGGTAGATATGCTGTGTTGATTACATTTTTTGCCATGTTGTGGCAGCGGTAAAAACTTTATTCTGGTATTTAGATTTTTTTTCTCATTAAGCCATTTACTGGTTGGGCTAATTAATTTTATATTTTTATCGCTTTGTCTTTAACGGACGTTCAATACCACATATGTGTATTGTTATAGGTTTATTAATTTCTTAATTTAGGGGGGGGGGGAAAGAGGGTTGATTTTTAACATTTTTTTCCACTGTAGTCTTCTTAGGGGACTTGAACCTGCGATCATCCGATCATTTGTAATAAATACAGCATTATACAGGGCAGCATGGTGGCTTAGTGGTTAGCACTATTTTACTTAATAGGTGCAGAAATGCTGAAGCATCAAAAGCTCAGCTGAACAAAAGCTCATCGTGAGAACATAGCCTTAGGGGCAAGTCCCCGGTGGCTTCTGCCCGCCCCAGTGTGATCTGGCAAGTAGGAATGTGTTGAGTCCTTATCCGTCCCTGGCTTTCTGATGTAGGAAAATCCAAGTAATGACACACAGCACAAGAGATGTGTATTCATGTGCAGGGATCGCCCAGGAGCTCGCCTCTGACTCACTGGGACTCACCCCTCCTTTTTATATAGCAAAGAGATAAGCATTTACAGACATGCGTACAAGCGCTCATATTCTCTAACAAAGAGTATCTATTCTACTGATAACGTTCACTTCTGGAATGTAAGTTACAATATCACAAAGGAATGCGTCCATAAAAGGAAATGTCTATTTTGCTCAAGTCTTCCTCATATTAAGCCAGACGTCTCTGAAAAGGAAGACAAAATGGATTCTTCAATCTGATCTCCACAATTCCCCCCTTTGACATATTCCTTTTATGATCTATCACAAATCCCCTTTAACATATCCATATTTTAGATTACCACAGGGCCAAAGACAAAGCCTTTATTTTTGGTATTACACATGTACACGCTTATATCATTAATAAGAGAATCAAATCTAGTATCAATTCTTCCGTTTAACTCTCACAACCTTTTCTTTGTTCTGCAATAAGTATACTAAAATATAAAAACAAAAATTAGTACGGTAATATTAATTAGAATCACTAGAGGATAACATAAGAATAAAGAAGAAAATTTATACTCTTGCATCTATTACACAAAATTTATCTGTGCATACTGAGATACTCTTGAGCACAATCTGGAATAGTACGTATATGACTACAATAATCATAACTATATGTATTATGCTCTGCATTATCCCAGCAACCCACCCACCGATTCCTCTGAACCAGTTGGCTGGGTTGAGAAAAGAGAAAGTATCAGACCACCAGCTATCCTTATTCTGGTCATTGTCTTTATCATACTGATCTCTGAGTCGTTGTACGTCCTTTAATTTAAATGTCATACTCATAGTACTATTCGGGTCTATATAATGACATCAGGTGGGTCCGTCAAATCTTGGTTCAAGAGCCTTTCTGGTGTGTCTTTTTACATAGACTTGATCACCTGGTTCCAACTTGTGACTTCCTTCTGTGTTGTCAGGATCTGGAAGGGAAGCAAAAACTTGTGCATGCACCTTAGTTAATTGTTTCTGAAGATTTTGCACATAAGAAGTCAATGACTCAATATTTAACACAAGTTGTTGTGGAAAATAACATCCTAAATTGGCAGTCCTGCCAAACAAAATTTCATATGGAGACAGTTTAGTCTTACCCCTTGGGGTATTGCGTATTGAGTAAAGGGCCAGTGTAAGGCATTCTGTCCAAGGCTTTCCTGTTTCAGCCATGGCTTTCTGTATTTTTAATTTTAAAGTTCCATTCATGCGTTCCACCTTACCAGAACTTTGAGGATGGTACGGAGTGTGTAACTGACTTTCAACACCCAACATTTTCAGTACATTTTGAAATATTTCTCCAGTGAAATGAGTACCCCTATCTGACTCGATCACTTCAGGGAGACCGTAACGGGGTATCAGTTCGGCAACTAGCTTTACAGCAGTGTTTTTAGCTGAAGCCTTCCGAACTGGATAGGCCTCTGGCCACCCCGAGAACATGTCCACACATACCAACACATACTCATACCCATTACTTTTTGGCAGCTGGATAAAGTCTATTTGTAATCGCTGAAACGGATAGAGAGGTCGGACGTGGTGCTTCATAGGGGTCTTTGTTGTCTGTCCGGGATTATGTGCCAGGCATATAGCGCATGTTGCACAATAGTCTCTTGCGTAGTTGCCAAAACCTGGAGCCAACCAGACTTGCTTTGCCAGTAGTGTCATTGCATTTGCAGACACATGAGTAGGGTGGTGCAGTCCACCAACTACAATCGGGTACCAGGCTCTAGGTAGACATATTAGTCCATCTTTCTTCCAAATTCCTGCTTGTTCTTCTGCCCCTTCCTTTTTCCACCTGTCCCTCTCCTCTTCTCCTGCATCTTCCTGTGCTTGTCTCAGTCTATCTTCAGTATTTTCTGTGGGGTTTACAGTATGAACCTGCTGTAAGGGTTTGACCGCTGCTGCCTTGGCTGCTTTATCAGCCCTATCATTTCCCCTAGATTCCCTAGTGTCGAGTCTCACATGTGCAGCTACCTTAATTACTGCTACTTCTTTTGTTTCTTGTGCAGCCTCTAAGATCTGTTTGATCAGAGAAGCATGTTTTACAGGTTGGCCTGACGCTGTCATGTAACCTCTAGCTCTCCAGATTACTCCAAAATCAAACACAATACCATGTGCATACCTAGAATCAGTGTATATATTAGCTGTCTGATTCTCAGCTATTTTTAGCGCTTCAATCAATGCTGTTAGTTCTGCTTCTTGTGCAGACTGTTTCGGTGGAAGAGGTTCTGCTTTGAGAGTTTCAGATTCTGACACAACTGCATACCCTGTATGGAAGTTACCTGTGTCATCTGCAAACCTACTACCATCTATAAACAGCTCTAAATCTGGATTTTGAAGTGGTGTTTCGGATACATTGGGTAAGCCTACCGTTTCTTGTAAAATGAGCTCTGTACAATCATGTGTGTCTGTAGGGAAAAAATTTGCGTGTGGATCAGTGTCCTTATTCCCCCCTTCAGACTCGAGAGGTAGCAGTGTAGCTAAATTGAGAGTCTGAAGCCTAGCAAATGTGATAGTAGAGGGGAGCAGCAAAGAACACTGCAGCCGCAAATGTCTAGCCATAGAAATGTGTTTTGGTTGGACCTGGTTTAATATCCCATAAACATCATGTGTAGTTTGAACTGTGAGTGGATGCTCTAGGACAATTTCTGATGCTTTGTCCAACAATAGCGAGACAGCAACAACTACACGTACACAGGTTGGCGCTGCCCTGGCTACTGGATCTAACCTTGCTGAAAGATATGCAATTGGTCTTTGTTTCCCTGCATGCTTCTGGGTAAGAACTCCTGTAGCATGGGAATCAACTTCTGCAGCCATAAGCTGAAATGGTTTGGTGTAGTCTGGTAGCCCTAACGCTGGAGCTGAAACAAGGGCATCTTTTAATTGTTGAAACGAAATCTGACCTTCTTTTGTCAACAAATAAGGTTCACTTTTTACACAGTCATACAGTGATTGCATTAGTTGACTGGCATGTATAATCCATTGTCTACAATGAGACACTATTCCTAAAAATGCTCGTAGCTGTTTATGATTTCTAGGCTCATTCATCTGTCTTATTGCTTCAGTTCTTTGAGGTGTAAGATGCTTTTTACCTTGAGAAATGCAATGACCTAGAAAGACCACTTTGGTCTGACAAACTTGTAGCTTTTGTCTATTCACTTTACACCCTTCTTTTCCTAGAAAACATAGTAAACTTACAGTGGACCTTTCTGCAGTTTCTAGATCTGGGCAGCAAAGTAGTAGGTCATCCACATACTGCAAAATTACTACCTGTGGTTCGGGTTCAAACCTCTGAAGGACTGTTTGTAGGGCATTTGAATAAAGAGTAGGGGAGTGTATCTTTCCCTGTGGAAGGCGTGTCCACGCCAACTGTTTGCCCTTAAATGTAAATGCAAACAAATGCCAACTATCTTGGTGTAAAGGAACCGAGAAAAATGCATTTGAAAGATCTATTACAGTAAACACTTGAGAACTGGCTGGTATCTGTGATAGTAACGTATGAGGATTGGGTACAACTGGGGTGATAGGATCTAGAACTTTGTTTATTTCTCTTAGATCATGTACCATACGATATTTGGGCATGGAACCCTTATCAAGAGTTCTCTTCTTGACTGGATACAGAGGAGTGTTAGCAGGTGATTGTATCTCTACCAAAACTCCTTTCTCTCTATATCCCTCTATCTGTTTTGTAATTGCTAATTCCTGCTGGGCACTCACAGGGTATTGTCTGAGCTGTGGGAGAACAGCTCCTGGTTGCACAGATAATTTTACAGGAGAAATATGCAATAATCCCACATCAGTGTCACCCTGTGCCCACAGTGTTTCTGGGACCATTGAGAGATCTAGATCTGTGGTGTACTCTTTTTCTTCAGCATAATCCTCAAAAGCCTGAATTCTGACATATTGTTCTAATGATTCTGCATCATCAGGGATAGTCAACATAACTGTGCCATCTTCCCTAAAATTGATGTTAGCTTCTAATTTCTTTAGTACATTAGTTCCTAACAGACATGTTGGGGCACCTCTGGCATACAAAAATCTGGATGCAAAACATTTAGGTCCTAATGAGACCTCTAGGGGCACAGTATATGGCAGTGTTCGAATTACCCCATCATAACCCTCAGCAAAAGTTGTTTGTTCTGAAATATCTTCCGGATTCGGAAGAAAATCTTGATTCAAAATTGAGGAAGTTGCACCTGTATCTATCAAAAATGGAATCTCTCTCCCCCCCCACATTCACCTGTATCATAGGTCTCCTAGCTGGTAGGGAAGTTTGTAACACATCGAGTCAATCTGAATCTGATATGGGACCATCTATGATGGTAGATTTCTGCTGATTGGCCGTTTGGAGAGGGTTATTTCTGGGAACAAATTTGCCTGACTTTATATCTGCCAACTTTTTCCTGCACTCTCTTTGGAAATGACCTGGCTTTTTACAGTAGTGGCAAGGAAAATTGTGTCTCACTCTTCCTCCTGTATTAGCTTGTGCTATTCTAACAGGCTTACGATTCTCTCTCATATCCATGGCTATTCCTAAACATCGCTGTTTCACAATATTTGGTTGTTCAATTGTTCTCCAATCTGGAGTAGAGGATTTAAATTTTTCTCTGATTTTCGGATCTAGCCCCTCTATTAATTGTTTTGTAAAAAGTCTCCTTACTGAAGCATCAGTCAAATCCAATCCTTCATCCCTAAAGCTATTTTCTAGTTCTTGACTATATTCTTCAATACTTTGCCCAAATTTCTGCATAATCACACCTGTAGACCCCCTTTCCCTCTGTTTTCCCCTCATGAAAATTATTAATGCCTCTGTGAACTGGGTACCTGATGCTTCTGTCTGTAAGGCACCCCCTTCTGCCACTGGTCTATTGGGCTGTAAGTGTGTCAATAATTCCTGAAAAAGTCCGGGGGACATTTTCATTCTACATAATTCTTCCCCGTCCGCCCAGACCCCAGCATGAGTCTGCATGATTTGTTGTATATACTGCGCAAACCTTATGGGGTATTGAGTGGGATCCGGTGCATTATGTAGGAGGGACATACCCTCGGCAGGGGACCAAGGAAAGTATTGTCTGGTCTGATGATATCTGGTGTTCATTACCCCGTCAGCACCAGCTTCTCTAAAAGGTCTTGGTACTACCCTAACAGGGGCAAGTACAGCGCCATATCTAGGTGTACCACAGGCTAGGCAATCATTTCTCCAATCTGGATTTTGTTGTCCACAGTGTGAACATTCCCATCCTCCTACCCCACCAAGATTGGGATACAAGGCTGGAAATTGTTTTCCTCCTTCTGCTCTTCCAGATGGTACAAATGATTGGGCTTTTGGATCTACGTAAGGTGGCGGGATTATGTCACAACTTTTTCCCTTCCCCATGATCCATTTGGAAGTGTCTGGATCATACTTCCAATTCTCCTCTTTAGCTGTTTTTGAGACCTCTATCATACAGTGTATGATTTCTTCCCACCCATTGTCTTTAATAATTCCACCTCGTTCTTTACTCAGTCTTTCCCATTCTGTACTGAACATAAGTGCTTCTGAAATTCCCAATTTTCCTCTCACTCTTCTAATCTGACTTCTGACTATCTTTCCACATCTTTCCTGTATGATATCTGCTGCTTCCACTTGTCCTAAGACAGTTTTGGTCTGTTTATTTCTCATTTTAGCTATTTCTACCCCAGGTGACGTTTGGACAATCACTGTGGTGATGTCTCGTTGCCTTCTCTCCTAGGGAGCTAAAATATCCTTTCAATATTTGCTATTTCTACCCCAGGTGACGTTTGGACAACCACTTCCTCTGTTGGTGGCGTCTCGTTGCCTTCTCTCCTAGGGAGCTAAAATATTGAAGGGCTTGTCTGCTCTGTTTCTTCTAATATGCAGGACGTACTTAAGTGCTATTATGCACACAGACCCAGCAACACCATACAGATCACAAAACTTTCTGTGTCAGTTAGCATACTTGTCCCAGGCTCATGAAAACCGCGTCCTGGGCTCATTCTATCACACCTTATCCAGGGAATGTAGAAACAAGTTCTATAGGAGAGTCAAGCATGGGCGGAGGTCTCCCAGAAGGACGCTACCTCATAACCCAGTTAGGCTGACTTCACCAATAACCTTGTTCTAACAATCGTGGCTTATTGTTCTACGTACTTCTATTCTTCTTTCACAACATGTCACAACCTTCACACTGTTCACACACTGTTCACACACTGTTCACACACTGTTCACACACTGCCAGGGACTAGACTCATAAATCTATACAATATGGTAACCCGAGTTCTATAGGTATCTACTCACTACTAGACTAACCCAGCATGACACGGCTCATAGAGATCTTTCGGATAATACAGGGCAGATAAAAGAGAACTAATAATGTCTCTTACCTGGCCAGGTTTTTTTTTTTATTTGCCGTCCATTATCCCAGATCTCCGTTGTCCGTATCCGCAGGTAAATCTTGAGTAAATACTCTCGCCTCGGGTCCCTGTTCGGGCGGCCAAGAAATGTTGAGTCCTTATCCGTCCCTGGCTTTCTGATGTAGGAAAATCCAAGTAATGACACACAGCACAAGAGATGTGTATTCATGTGCAGGGATCGCCCAGGAGCTCGCCTCTGACTCACTGGGACTCACCCCTCCTTTTTATATAGCAAAGAGATAAGCATTTACAGACATGCGTACAAGCGCTCATATTCTCTAACAAAGAGTATCTATTCTACTGATAACGTTCACTTCTGGAATGTAAGTTACAATATCACAAAGGAATGCGTCCATAAAAGGAAATGTCTATTTTGCTCAAGTCTTCCTCATATTAAGCCAGACGTCTCTGAAAAGGAAGACAAAATGGATTCTTCAATCTGATCTCCACAAATGGAAGGCATGTGACTCAGTAGAGGACTGGAGTGGGACAAAGATTGCAGTCGGTAAGTATAGTAGCAGACATAGGCCGGAGTCATACTACCGTAGAATACGGGCGATTGCTATGCGAGAAAACCTTGCATAGTACTCGGACCAGTGTTAATCTATGGGGCAGCTCACATCAGCATTTTCTCCTCAGGCGTATTAGACATGCGTGTAAAATCGCATCATGCTGCGATTGTACACGTATACCGTTCAATACTCGCCAATGCAAGCCTATGGGTGCAAGAACAGTAAGCTTAGAATGCATATTTTCCTAGAAAACTATAAAAAAGTAAATCAGACAATTACTATTGAACCGCATAAACCATGTGAAAAATAGTAAAAGTGGACACAATTAGAATTGGGTCAAAATACATACTGTGAGGCAGCGACAGGTGGTATAATCAAGGGTCACTATGTGTCCCCCAGGATGCGCATAGAAATGTATTAAGACCACTGGAGTGCATTATAGTCACAGATATAGCTGTGATTGCAGTGCAAAATAAAAGTAAGTTTGGTCTTGGGCAAGCTATTTCCCCAAGGCAGATTTAAGAAAACCCGGCATGGGCTTTTATTTTTGGAGCGAACTACAGGATGGTAGTGGGGCAATCCACTACCTCCAGGCCGGGTCTTACAAGTTGCCCATGGCCACAGATTCCATTTTAAAAACCCTGCAGCAAAGGGTTATGTATGTCAGTTTTGGTTTGCAAACTTGCAAATCAGGTGGCTCTGCAAAGCTCAGCCTGTGTGAAGTAGCACAGAGCCAAGTGAAGCCAAAAGGCCTGGCACCCCTCAACATAACACAGTGGTGTAGTCGCCCACATCAACCGGTCTCGAATACGGATTGTCTTGATTCTCGGCTGCGATCCGGAGGATACCATGTGCTGTTCACTTTGTGAGTTCTGGACATTAAAACACATTTGTTTTGAACTTTTCTGGGTCACTGACTGTTACACTGCACCAACCCTGCTGCACTACAATACACTTTATTAGAATAAAATTAAATACATGATTAAAAAAAAATCACAAAGCCTCTAATGTGAGGGACGGGAAAGATTAAGACCTCATCCACATTGAAAAGACATATATTTGCACGTTTACACATATAAATGGTTGGCTGGGTTATACACTGCTTGCAAAAAGCTACAGTTATAATATTGCATTATATGTTAGAGTTATTTATGTATATCAAAGTTAAATTATGTTCTCTATCAATGCTATATAAGTGTCTTTTGTAATGCAGGTGCTTAACCCCCTATTAGGAATTGTTGAGGACGTGTTGGCGACATGCGCGTCGGGGCTGAGGGATGGAGGAGAGACCCCTTCACTACACGCTATTTGTAAGTTTACCTATTAGAGCTTTATACTATATAATGGACTTGTAATAATTCAAAAACACTGCAGGTATTTATCTACTTTTTTCCTTTTTTATATGCTGCAGATTATGATTATTCATTAGTCTACACAAATACCAACCTAGGATCCATGTGCAATAACATATGACCAGAAAGGGGTTGTGTGCAATAGTCAATTGCTATCATGGCTTCAAATTTTATGATTGCAATAGTGAATTACCATTATGGCAAAAAATTGATTGTGTGCAAAAATGAATTACTAAGATGGTTAAAAAAAAAATTTGTGTGTGAAATAGTGAATTATTTTTATGGCTAAAAATGAATTCCTAATATGAGGTTAAGCACCTGCATTATAAAAGACACTTATTTAGTGTTGCTAGACAACTTAACTTTCATATACATAAATAACTCTAACGTATAGCGCAATATTATAACTGTAGCTTTTTGTAAGCGGTGTATAACCCAGCCCTCTATTTATATGTGTAATCTTGCAAATGTATGACTTTTCAATGTGAATGAGGACTTATTCTTTCCCATCCCTCACACTAGAGGCTTTGTGATTTTTTGTATCATGCACTTAATTTTATTCTAACCGTATTTTCCGGTGTATAAGACGACTGGGCGTATAAGACGACCCCCCAACTTTTCCAGTTAAAATATAAAATCTTCTTAAAAGTCGGGGGTCTTCTTATATGCCATGTGTCGTCTTATAGGGCCGGTGAATAATGTGCCTTTTGGGGGGGAGTGGTCTCGATGACGAAGAGAGGGGGCGTCTCACAGGAAGGTGTGAGTGGAGTATCCCCCTATTACCTCATTGTAGCAGGGTGGGGTCCCTGTGCTGGTGAGCTGGTGAGCGGCGGCGGCGGCTCCTCTTTGTGCTGCGTTGGTGCTGTGCTGTGAGGTGGCGTATCTTCGTGCAGCGTCGGGCCTCTTTTCTGTGGGGTGGCGGCGGTGGCGTATCTTAGTGCAGAGTAGGGGCTCCTCCGACATCTTTTCAAAGCCCGGAGTGTTATGATCTGGTAACCTTGGAGCCGCATGAGAGACTTTCTCAGGAGTAGGTGGTACCTGTACTGACCGCAAACCCTAAACTAACACCGCAACTAGAAGTAGCCGTGGGATGTACCTAACACGTCCTAGACATCTCGACACAGCCGGAGGACTAAATACCCCTATAGATGGAATTGGGAATTCTATCTTGCCTCAGAGCAGAACCCCAAAGGATAGGCAGCCCCCCACAAATATTGACTGTAAGTATAAGAGGAAAGACACACGCAGGCAGAAAAACAGGATTTAGCAAAAGAGGCACTTCTAGCTAAATAGAAAAGGATAGGACAGAATTCTAAGCGGTCAGTATTAAAATCCTAAAAATATCCACAGCAGATAATACAAATATTCCACATCTAACTAAAGACATAGAAAGTATATCTGCATCTCCTGAGAATCCAGCATGACTGAAAAATCCAAACAAAGTCTAAGCTGGACAAAAACACAATAAATTGCACTGAATTGCAAAGCACACTGCATGTGTGCACAGAGACAAAAAACAGACACTTATCTTAGATGAATTAGCAGCAGGGCATGAGGAGCCAGAGAGAGATGCAATCCCTCCAAGTACAATGGACAACTGGCACAGACTCATGGATCCTGCACACCTAAATACCTAATAGAGCTGCAATCAGCAGAAACATCTGCCCAGATTACAACCCCAAGACAACTGCACTACCACCAACAACCACCGGAGGGAGCCCAAGAGCAGAATTCACAACAGTACCCCCCCCTTGAAGAGGGGTCACCGAACACTCACCAGAGCCCCCAGGCCGATCAGGGCGAGCCAGATGAAAGGCACGGACCAAATCAGCAGCATGGACATCAGAGGCAAAAACTCAAGAATTATCCTCCTGGCCATAACCCTTCCATTTGACAAGGTACTGAAGCCTCCGCCTCGAAAAGCGAGAATCCAAAATCTTCTCAACCACATACTCCAACTCCCCATCAACCAACACAGGAGCAGGAGGATCAACAGAGGGAACAACGGGCACCACATATTTCTGCAATAAAGATCTATGGAAAACATTATGGATGGCAAAAGAGGCCGGAAGGGCCAAACGAAAAGACACCGGATTGATAATCTCAGAAATCTTATAAGGACCAATAAACCGAGGCTTAAAATTAGGGGAAGAAACCTTTATAGGAACATGACGGGAAGACAACCAAACCAAATCCCCAACCCCAAGCCGGGAACCAACACACCGACGACAGTTAGCAAAACGCTGAGCCTCCTCCTGAGACAACACCAAATTGTCCACCACATGAGCCCAAATCTGCTGCAACCTGTCAACCACAGAATCCACACCAGGACAATCAGAAGGTTCAACTTGCCCCGAAGAAAAACGAGGATGAAAACCAAAATTACAAAAGAAGGGCGAAACCAAGGTAGCCGAACTAGCCCGATTATTAAGGGCAAACTCGGCCAATGGCAAGAAAGCCACCCAATCATCCTGATCAGCAGACACAAAGCATCTCAAATAAGTTTCCAAAGTCTGATTAGTTCGCTCGGTCTGGCCATTTGTCTGAGGATGAAATGCGGAAGAAAAAGACAAATCAATGCCCAGCCTAGCACAAAAGGCCCGCCAAAACCTAGAAACAAACTGGGAACCTCTGTCAGACACAATATTCTCCGGAATACCATGCAAACGAACCACATGCTGAAAAAACAGCGGAACCAAATCAGAAGAGGAACGCAATTTAGGCAAAGGCACCAAATGAACCATCTTAGAAAACCGGTCACAAACCACCCAGATAACCGACATCCTCTGGGAAACCGGAAGATCTGAAATAAAATCCATAGAAATATGCGTCCAGGGCTTTCAGGGACCGGCAAAGGCAAAAGCAACCCACTAGCACGGGAACAACAAGGCTTGGCCCGCGCACAAGTCCCACAGGACTGCACAAAAGAACGCACATCACGCGACAAAGAAGGCCACCAAAAGGACCTACCAACCAAATCTCTGGTAGCAAAAATACCAGGATGGCCAGCCAACACAGAACAATGAACCTCAGAAATCACTCTACTAGTCCATCTATCAGGAACAAACAGTTTCCCCACAGGATAGCGGTCAGGTTTGTCAGCCTGAAATTCCTGCAGAACCCGTCGCAAATCAGGGGAAATTGCAGAAAAGACCACCCCTTCCTTCAGAATGCCGACCGGCTCAAGTACCTCAGGAGAATCAGGCAAAAAACTCCTAGAGGGGGCATCAGCCTTAATATTCTTAGAACCCGGAAGATACGAAACCACAAAATCAAAACGGGAGAAAAACAGGGACCATCGAGCCTGTCTAGGATTCAGCCGTTTGGCAGATTCGAGATAAATCAGATTTTTATGATCGGTCAAGACCACAATACGGTGCTTGGCTCCCTCAAGCCAATGTCGCCATTCCTCAAACGCCCACTTCATAGCCAACAACTCCAGATTGCCGACATCATAATTGCGTTCAGCAGGCGAAAACTTACGGGAAAAGAAGGCACACGGTTTCATCAAGGAACCATCAGAATTCCTCTGAGACAAAACGGCCCCTGCCCCAATCTCAGAAGCGTCAACCTCAACCTGAAACGGAAGAGAAACATCTGGCTGACGCAACACCGGGGCAGAAGCAAATCGGCGTTTAAGCTCCTGAATGGCAGAGACAGCCACAGAGGACCAATTCGTTACATCAGCGCCTTTCTTCGTCAAATCGGTCAGGGGTTTAACCACACTGGAGAAGTTAGCAATGAAACGGCGATAAAAATTAGCAAAGCCCAAAAATTTCTGAAGGCTCTTCACGGATGTGGGCTGAATACAATCATGAATGGCCTGAACCTTAACTGGATCCATCTCTATAGATGAGGGAGAAAAAATGAAGCCCAAAAAAGAAACCTTCTGCACTCCAAAGAGACACTTAGACCCCTTCACAAACTAAGCATTATCATGAAGGATCTGGAATACCATCCTGACCTGTTTCACATGAGACTCCCAATCATCGGAAAAAATTAAGATGTCATCCAAATATACAATCATGAATTTATCAAGATAATTCCGGAAGATATCATGCATGAAGGACTGAAAAACAGATGGAGCATTAGAGAGCCCAAATGGCATCACAAGGTATTCAAAATGGCCTTCGGGCGTATTAAACGCAGTTTTCCATTCGTCACCCTGCTTAATACGAACAAGATTATATGCCCCCCGAAGGTCAATTTTAGTAAACCAACTAGCCCCCTTAATCCTGGCAAACAAATCGGAAAGCAAAGGTAAAGGGTATTGAAACTTGACCGTGATCTTATTCAAGAGGCGATAATCAATACAGGGTCTCAAGGAGCCATCCTTCTTAGCAACAAAAAAAAATCCTGCTCCCAACGGTGAAGAAGATGGCCGAATATGCCCTTTCTCCAAAGACTCCTTAACATAACTCCGCATGGCGGTATGTTCCGGCACATACAGGTTGAAAAGTCAGCCCTTAGGAAACTTACAGCCTGGAATCAAGTCAATAGCACAATCACAGTCCCTATGCGGTGGAAGGGAACTGGACTTGGGCTCATCGAATACATCCTGAAAATCAGACAAAAACTCTGGAACTTCAGAAGAGGAGGAAGAGGAGATTGACATCACAGGAACGTCATTATGAACCCCCTGACAACCCCAACTAGTCACAGACATAGACTTCCAATCCAGCACAGGATTATGTATCTGCAACCATGGAAAACCCAGCCAGCACAATAGCATCATGCAAATTATGCAACACCAGAAAACGACAATGTTCCTGATGGGCTGGCGCCATGCACATGGTCACCTGTGTCCAAAACTGGGGTTTATTTTTAGCCAAAGGTGTAGCATCAATGCCCCTTAAAGGAATAGGGTTCTGCAAAGACTGCAAGGGGAAACCATAACGCCTGGCAAATTCAAAGTCCATTAAGTTCAAAGCGGCGCCTGAATCCACAAACGCCATGACAGAAAATGACGACAATGAGCAGATCAAGGTCACAGATAACAGAAATTTAGGTTGTACAGTTCCGATGGTAACCGAACTAGCGATTCTCTTTGTACGCTTTGGGCAGACTGAAATGACAGGAGAAGCATTGCCACAATAAAAACACAACCTATTCTGACGTCTGAATCCTTGTTGTTCCGTTCTAGACAGAATCCTATCACACTGCATAGGCTCAGGCATCTGCTCTGAGGACAACGCCACAGCACGCACAGTTCTGCGCTCCCGCAAGCGCCGATTGATCTGAATGGCCAGAGACATAGAATCACTCAGACCAACAGGCGTGGGAAACCCCACCATAACATCTTTAACAGATTCAGAAAGACCCTTTCTGAAAATTGCCGCCAAAGCGTCCTCATTCCATTTAGTCAGCACAGACCATTTTCTAAATTTCTGACAATACAATTCTGCCGCTTATTGACCCTGAGACAGGGCCAACAAGGTCTTCTTCGCTTGATCCACAGAATTTGGTTCATCATATAATAATCCTAGAGCCTGAAAAAAGGCATCTACATTAAGCAAGGCTGGATTCCCAGATTCCAGGGAAAATGCCCAATCCTGAGGGTCGCCACGCAGCAGGGAGATGACAATTTTAACCTGCTGAATGGGATCACCAGAGGAACGAGGCTTCAGAGC
Source organism: Ranitomeya variabilis (assembly GCF_051348905.1). Taxonomy (NCBI): domain Eukaryota; kingdom Metazoa; phylum Chordata; class Amphibia; order Anura; family Dendrobatidae; genus Ranitomeya; species Ranitomeya variabilis. Next base: position 169,330,573 of record NC_135238.1, read on the forward strand.
AAAAAACAGTTTACAATTGTTTTTAAAACTCAAAAATTTGGACCTGTCCCCAAAAAACAAATCAGGAGTAGGAATCCTAGGTTCTAAAAGAGTCTGAACAATATAATCAGAAATACCCTGTACCTTAGCAGCAAGCTGGTCTATACGGGAAAATAATCCCTGAACATCCATGCTAGCACAAGACTCCTCAGTCACCCAGAGGAAAAGAGGGAAGAAAAGACAAAGCAGGCTACAGAAAAAAAAATGGCTCTTTCTTCCCTTCTTCTGAGATGCATTTAACTCATTGTTGGCCAGTTGTACTGTTATGATCCGGTGACCTTGGAGCCGCATGAGAGACTTTCTCAGGAGTAAGTGGTACCTGTACTGACCGCAAACTCTAAACTAACACCGCAACTAGAAGTAGCCGTGGGATGTACCTAACACGTCCTAGACACCTCGACACAGCCGGAGGACTAAATACCCCTATAGATGGAAATGGGAATTCTATCTTGCCTCAGAGCAGAACCCCAAAGGATGGGCAGCCCCCCACAAATATTGACTGTGAGTATAAGAGGAAAAACACACGCAGGCAGAAAAACAGGATTTAGCAAAAGAGGCACTTCTAGCTAAATAGAAAAGGATAGGACAGAATTCTAAGCGGTCAGTATTAAAATCTTAAAAATATCCACAGCAGATAATACAAATATTCTACATCTAACTAAAGACATAGAAAGTATATCTGCATCTCCTGAGAATCCAGCATGACTGAAAAATCCAAACAAAGTCTAAGCTGGACAAAAACACAATGAATTGCACTGAATTGCAAAGCACACTGAATGTGTGCACAGAGACAAAAAAACAGACATTTATCTTAGCTGAATTGGCAGCAGGGCATGAGGAGCCAGAGAGAGATGCAATCCCTCCAAGTACAATGGACAACTGGCATGGACTCATGGATCCTGCACACCTAAGTACCTAATAGAGCTGCAATCAGCAGAAACACCTGCCCGGATTACAACCCCAAGACAACTGCACTACCACCAACAACCACCGGAGGGAGCCCAAGAGCAGAATTCACAACAGTCTTGCCATGGAGTATATCCTTCAGGTGATAGGAAATTATTTGTTAATATGTCCTGCACTTTAAGGCCAGAGGACTGACGATTAGTGTTGAGCATTCCGATACTGCAAGTATCGGGTATCGGCCGATACTTGCTGTATCGGAATTTCCGATACCGAGATCCGATACTTTTGTGGTATCGGGTATCGGGTATCGCAACAACATTAATGTAATAATGTGTAAAAAAGAGAATTAAAATAAAAAATATCGCTATACTCACCTGTCCGACGCAGCCGGGACCTCAGCGAGGGAACCGGCAGCGTTGTTTGTTTAAATTTCGCGCTTTTACTTGGTTACGTGAAGTCCCGGCTTGTGATTGGTCAGGGCGGCCATGTTGCCGGGACGCGGACCAATCACAGCAAGCCGTGACGAAATTACGTCACGGCTTGCTGTGATTGGTCCGCGTCCCGGCAACATGGCCGCCATTAACCAATCACAAGCCGTGACGTCACGGGAGGCTGGACATGCGCGTATTTTGAAAAGCGCGCGTGTCCAGCCTCCAGTGACGTCCCGGCAACATGGCCGCCATTAACCAATCACAAGCCGTGACGTCACGGGAGGCTGGACATGCGCGTATTTTGAAAAGCGCGCGTGTCCAGCCTCCAGTGACGTCCCGGCAACATGGCCGCCATTAACCAATCACAAGCCGGGACGTCACGGGAGGCTGGACATGCGCGTATTTTGAAAAGCGCGCGTGTCCAGCCTCCCGTGACGTCACGGCTTGTGATTGGTTAATGGCGGCCATGTTGCCGGGACGCGGACCAATCACAGCAAGCCGTGACGTAATTTCGTCACGGCTTGCTGTGATTGGTCCGCGTCCCGGCAACATGGCCGCCCTGACCAATCACAAGCCGGGACCTCACGTAACCAAGTAAAAGCGCGAATTTTAAACAAACAACGCTGCCGGTTCCCTCGCTGAGGTCCCGGCTGCGTCGGACAGGTGAGTATAGCAATATTTTTTATTTTAATTCTTTCTTTTACACATTAATATGGTTCCCAGGGCCTGAAGGAGAGTTTCCTCTCCTTCAGACCCTGGGAACCATCAGGAATACCGTCCGATACATGAGTCCCATTGACTTGTATTGGTATCGGGTATCGGTATCGGATTGGATCCGATACTTTGCCGGTATCGGCCGATACTTTCCGATACCGATACTTTCAAGTATCGGACGGTATCGCTCAACACTACTGACGATGTGGATTGTCAACATGTGTTGTAGCCCTGCAATTAGGTCCTTAGTCTCCATCTTCAGCATCATTTGATGGACAGTCATAGATCCTCGTGAAATTGTAAAGGATGACACAGGGTTTGATGACAACATTTACATTTGCTTCACTTAGTTGTATGGCTGACACCAGGAGCCTCCATTTTGCACAGAGGATTCCAAAGGCGTGCTCCATTAATCGTCATGTGTGGGATAGCCGATAATTAAAAATTCTATATGAGTGGTCCAGGTCTCTCCGTGGTTATGGCCTCATTACATTGTGGTTCAATTGACAGGCATCATCAGCAACCATGACATAAGGAACCGCTTCTAAACTTCAAACCGGTAGAAGATGTAGGGGTGGGATGTCCAAATCATTATTTTGCAGCCGCCGACCCATTATGGAAGAATTGAAGACTCTCGAGTCTCCAGCTCTTCCATAATCCCCAATGTCAACAATTATAAACCTGTATGCACTGTAGACCAGGGCCAACAGCACTACAGAAAAAAAATGTTTATAATTGTAATATTGGGACCCTGAGTTTGGCGGCTTACGATAACGGATATGCTTCCCATCCAGGGATCCTATGCAGTTGGGGAACTGGGAGTCTTCTTTTTTGGGCTCATGCATTACAGAATTATGAAGACGGACCCATATTTCTGTACTAGTAGAATGTACAATGCCTGAGATAGTCAATTTCCTAATCAGAAACTCCAGATGAAGTGCCGCATAGGAGAGACCAGTGGATAGAAATCTTAAATTAATAAGAAACAAACAAAAATCAAGAACTTTACATCTCCACGTATAATCTTAACAGTGTAGGACATCATAAAAGTAAGCTACATACCAAACTAAGCCCTGGCTCAACAAGAGACAAGACTATTATATGATAAGGAGCAGTTCATTTGGACAAACATTACGGAGTTAAAATGACAAAATGTGATGAAGCAATTAAAGTTAAGATGCGGGAAACATACAGACAATATTTAGAAAAAACGAAGGCCGGAGTGGGTTTGAAAATGCAAAAGACATTTAAGATCCCACAGATATAGGATTAATACATACCGTAATGTCAGTAAGAGAGGCTCCTCTGCCGAAATATATTTGCGCATCTTTGTGTCCTTGGAGGGTTGCACAGTCTCCAAAAAAAGATTAAATGTAGCGAGGCTCATCTGAAATTACTGATAGAATTTATCAGGATGGTTGTGTAGAGAACCATACAGTCAGTGGAAATTCCCTTTAGTCAACCATCGCATCAAAAGCGGATTTACCCACATTCGTCTACATCTCCTTGGATCAACAATCACTGGGTAAGGCTCCCCTAAACATTGAGACAAAATCCAATGTAGAAGATCCCGCTAAGATGTTTTTAAGGTTAGGCTCTCATACATGTTTGTCACAAACAAGCAAAACCAATACACCAGCAGGGACACTATTTGAAAGATTGGAGGAGGGAACTTGTTGTTGAGCCAATATATAGGCTCGTTGATTAGGTTTTTTATTCATTTCAGCCCATTGAGCCATTTATTTCAATGGGGAAAGTCAGTGAGAAATGTAAAACCTTACGCATGTCATAGGGATGTCAAACAGATAAATGGGTGGAAGAAAATTGCATCATCGCATTGCAAACGCATTACACATGGATTTCCATACGTAGAACACTTGTGCGACTCTGGGTAGGGAAACTCGGACCGATTTTTCATACGCTTAGAGTTGACTCCAGGCTTAGACTACACTACACACATTTGCACAGGTTTAGCTAATAAAAAATGATTGGGAGTGCTTCTTTAACAATGTATCAAGTTTCTATTGTGAAAACTGGTGACAGATCCACTTTAAAAAAAATTATGGCGGTCTACAAGAAGTGTGAATATTTTTGGTATTTGACAAGCTGTGATAAATTTTGTGGTTGCACTTTGCTAGACTTGCATTGAAACACATGAAAATTAGGTCACCTAAAAAAACATTGGTGGCTCAAAATTAGCTGATCTGCAATTGTAGCTTTTAATGGATAGAGAAAATTGTCACACTTGAAAGGTTATATATCAAAGAGTTTAAATATATTTTTTAACAGGTTTCTATGTCTACGTAGAGGTTTTCGGAGTTCTGTTTTAGTAAAACAAAGCCTAAACGCGTATAAAGATTTATTGAATTAATCAGCACAGAATTTTGAAGCTAAACTGACATAATAAAAAGAGAAGATTCACTTTAATTTATTAGATCCCTCAAATCACTAAGAACTTTTTTGACTTCTTCCAATGATCTCTAATCTCCAAACATCCATCCCTAACAGACTGTTCTCATCTGCTCTACAATACATAATACATTTAAATATATGTTTACATTCATATAAAATTACTCCCTCAGCCAGTTAGAGGGGTTTTATCATGAACAAAGTTCATTTTAATCAATAGATCTTGGAATAATAATAATTTCCACAATTGGATGTGTTTAAAAAAAATGTTTCTGTGCTGAGATAATCTTATAAATATGCCCCTGTTCTGTACTGTGTAAAGGCTGTGTCTGACTGTGCTGGAATATGGTCTGAACACAGGTAGATCCAGCACTCGTAATATTCCATAAAAAATAAAATTTATTGTTCAGATTAAAAATCTGGTGCACCAGACAGGTGAGCTGATTGCCCCCCTTTTATATGGTCTGGACATACCACAGGACCTGGGCTAAGGGAGGCCGCAAAAGAGAGTATACAGACAGGACAACATGGGATTACAGATGCTACTTTCTGGGAGCTAAAACATTTTTCCTGCCTGTTTAACCCCTTAGCAACCAGTGGTATTTCAGGTTGTTTTTTTCCATAAACTAGTTTATTTATTAATTGAGAACAGCATATAGTTGCAACATTTCTAAATACAACTAAATAGATAGTTTTCATTATACTGGTACATACCATAGTGATACTGTCAAAAGTTTTCAAAAATATCAAGATAATATGTTAACGTCAAATCACATATCAGAATACCCTTTTTTTTAAAAACGCATCTGACATATTAACAAATTTGTTCATTAACTTCTTGCAATCAAGTCTCACAAGGGATAGAAAATAACTTTTAGTAGAAAATTATAACAAAATAGAAAAGTCAAGACTAGAACCTAAGGGAAGAGGAAGAGGTGAGCAAGGTTTATGAATCCACCCAGATTCAGGTATGTACAAATACCCATATTAAATCAACAAACTAGGCAAACTCTTTACAACATTGTACCGAAAGAAAGGGGTTAATAACACCCAACGAGTATATTAGCTAAAAAAATTTTTTTATTACAAACTCAAATTAAATATGTACACATGATCCCTGCACTATTGCCAGACAGTCTCTGTGTTTCATAATGAAATTGTGCACATAATTAATATGAGTTTGTAATAAAGATAATTTTGGGGCTAATATACTCATTGGGTGTTTTTAACCCCTTTCTTTCGGTACAATCGGGTGTGTACAAGTACAATATATGGTGTCTTCATGACAGAAGGATTGAGGAGTACTTTGGGGAAGCTCTGAATAAAATCCATCCTTGCCAAGTACGGAAAAAGTTATCTGAGCTAATTTTATTATAAGCAAAGAGTCTTTTCATTCAACACAAAAAATCCATTTCAAGAGACCATTCTTGTATAGATGAAGTGATTCTAGAATGCCAGTGTCTGGAAATGACTGTTCTAGTGGCGGATAAATAGTGTCTCAGCAATCCTCTGCAAATAGATTCAAAAGACCCTGATATCATAGAAAGAAGTCCAATATGGGGAGTTCTAGATGATGATTTATCTGTAATGTGTTTGTGAATATCAAAGAATTTGCTCCAGAGGCCACTTATTTGAGGGCATTCCCATCAGATATGAAGCATAGTGCCTTCAGCATTTTCACATCTCCAGCATTTATTAAAGACAGAGGGAAATGTCTTATGAAGATCTGCTGGGCAATGATACCATCTAGTTATGATTTTGTAATTTTTTTTCTTGAGCTTTGCAAGCCAATGGAAGTCTGTGTGTGCAAAGGAAAGTTTTGTTCCATTGCTCTTCCGAGACGGTCATCCCAATCTCTCTCTCCCACTCTTTTTGAACTATAGGAGTTCTGTATTAGGCTGCCGTCACACTAGCAGTATTTGGTCAGGATTTTACTTCAGTATTTGTAAGCCAAAACCAGGAGTGGGTGATAAATACAGAAGTGGTGCATATGTTTCTATTATACTTTTCGTCTAATTGTTCCACTCCTGGTTTTGGCTTACAAATACTGATGTAAAATACTGACCAAATACTGCTAGTGTGACGGCAGTCTTAGTGTGAGATGACAAAATATAGCATATTTGGGAGATCGTATGCTTGGGTGCAACTTCTCCAATCAGCAATGAATCAAACTGAGAAGGGTCAGACTAGAGCACCAAGTACGACTGAAGGGAATCAATGAATGAACGGAACTGGAGGTATGAAAACCAAGGTATGGTTTGATTGGGGTAGTGAGCTTTAAGCTCGTTTAGCAATGGTATATTAATAATATTTGCAAGGACCTGATGGAGTCCAGTTTTATATTTGAAGACCAGGAATTTACTCACTCCAACTCCAGGGGGGAATTCTGGATTGTCAATGATCAGTGTCATAGGTCCTAGAATCTTAGAAATCTTAAGTTTCTTTACCAATTAGTTCCAAACTCTGAGAAGATCAACTGTTAATGGGGGAATGGTCCCTTTGAAGAATGAAAGTGCTTAGAAATCCAGGGTAGAGAAGTTAAGTCTAGGCACGAAAGGAATGAATCTAGTGTGATGCCCCAGGGTCCTGGTTGTCACAGTGGCAGTGCTTTCCTCACGGGGAGAGTGATGTCACACTTGGAAGCGATGAAGGATTACTTTTATCAGGTAACCACAATGCACACAACATGTTCACACTCCAGGCCAGAAGGGGGAGCTCTGAACCTACTTTTCAGGGGAACTCCCCTATTGATATATTCTGGTTTGGAGGGAAAAGCAGTCAGTTGGTCCAGGGAGACCAAGGGAGAAGGAAGTCTGTCAGAGGGAAGAGCAGAGTGAGTGAGAGGGCCAGAGAGCAGACTGGAGCAGTCGGAGGCCGGAAGGAGAGTTGGAGAAAGCCAGAGAGGAGCTTGTCACGGAACTTCAGCTGAGGCGGAGCTGGTACGATAGGAGAATAGCTGAGCAGATGTGGGGGTCTGCAGCTGGTGGAAAAAGGAAAGAAGAGAGACATGTGAGGGGCCGTGCAACCATAGGTGCTGCAGCTCCTGAATAGTGATATACCAAAGGAAGAACAGCGTTTAGTGAGCGTGCAGGAGAACGAAGCACAGGAGAGTCACATTTGGGTAGGACAACTGCGACTGGGCTACCTCCCTAACAGAGAGCAGATACTGATAGCCAGAAGACCAAGGTTGTGTTGGATTCTAGGAGGCACAGCAGAAACGGGCAGGACAGCTGGATTAAACATCACCTATCTGCCTTAATACCCAGGAGGTTCAGTGGCACATAGAGCCTGGGTCATGATAGAGACCCTGTTAAAAGGCTCGAGCCACCTGTCATACGGGTTTGTGTCCCACCTTTATGGAGGACAGAGAGAACTGTGAGGACTTTGCCAGAAGCCATAGGCAGTAAGGGACTACAATACCACGGCGCTATGAGGAAGGCTTTTAACTCCACCTGGTAAAGGGGAGTCTGAATTAATTTCCAAGCTGGCCGGACCCTGTCTGTACCTATGATCTGGTGCCCTGGGCTGTGGCTGCCTGAAGTCTTCAGTAAACCAGGTAAAAGACTGCAAACCTGTGTCCTCCGTTCTTTACTGCACCAATCACCATCCTCATCCATACACCGGGAGCCCTGGGGACATACTTCACCTTTGGGAAGTTATACCATCTCAGCAGCCTTGACATCACCCTAGTGGATCCCTTTAAGCAGCGTCGGTCCCCACTGACCGAATACCACAGGTGGCGTCATGAACACAAACTTTATTCAAAACCCCTTTAAGGATATTCCCTTTAACATGGGTGCCCAGGGCCAAGGACTGGGTCGCCGCCACCGTGACATTCCCCTGTGAGTACTGGACCCGGTACCGGGTACCCCACAGCCCTGGAGGGCGTTCCACTAGTGTGACCCAACACTTCTGATTCGCGCCATTAAACCAGTCCACCATTCGCAGCATGATAGAGTTGAAAATTCAGGAGGCCAGCCCCCTGTCATGATCTCTGCAGGCAGAGATCATAGCAAGCCTATAGAGGGACAAGCTCTCGGAAGATGGAACTATACTGACCATGAACTAAGCCTGCCGCGCAACTAGAAATAGCCAGGTAGCATTTCCTATTTATCGCTAGATGCCCAGCTCTGGCCTAAGACCTAAATAGCTAGCAGAGGGAAATATAAGACCTGGCTCACCTCTAGAGAAATATTCCAAAGAAGACAGTAGCCCCCCACATATAATGACGGTGAGTTCAGATGAAACAACAAACGCAGCAGGAAAATAGTCTTAGCAAATTTGAGGTCCGCTTACTAGATAGCAGAAGACAGATAGTATACTTTCATGGTCAGCAGAAAAACACTAACAAAACACCATCCAGAGATTACCTTAAACTCTGGCATTAACTCATAACGCCAGAGTAGCAATCCCTGATCAACGAGAGCTTTCCAGACACAGTAACAAAACTTCAGCTGTGAACTGGAACAAATAGGCAAAACGAAACATGGACAAAAGTCCAACTTATCTAGTAGTTGTCTAGAAGCAGGAACAAGCACTGAGAGGCATCAGATAACATTGTTGACCGGCAAGAAACCACCAGAGAAATGAGCTTAAATAGCGACACCCACTACTGATGGAACCAGGTGAAACAGGAAAGAGGATGACAAGTCCAATTCCACAAGCGGCCACCGGGGGAGCCCAGAATCCAAATTCACAACAGTACCCCCCCCTCAAGGAGGGGGCACCGAACCCTCACCAGATCCACCAGGGCGACCAGGATGAGCCCTATGGAAGGCACGAACAAGATCAGAAGCATGAACATCAGATGCATTGACCCAAGAATTATCCTCCTGGCCGTAACCCTTCCAGTTGACCAGATACTGGAGTCTCCGTCTGGAAACACGAGAGTCCAAAATTTTCTCCACAACGTACTCCAACTCACCCTCAACCAACACCGGAGCAGGAGGCTCAACTGAAGGTACAACAGGTACCTCATACCTGCGCAATAACGACCGATGAAAAACGTTATGAATGGAAAAGGACGCAGGGAGGTCCAAACGGAAAGAAACAGGATTAAGAATCTCCAATATTCTATAAGGGCCGATGAACCGAGGTTTAAACTTAGGAGAAGAGACCCTCATAGGGACAAAACGAGAAGACAACCACACCAAATCTCCAACACAAAGCCGGGAACCAACACGACGATGACGGTTGGCAAAACGCTGAGTCTTCTCCTGGGACAACTTCAAATTGTCCATAACCTGCCCCCAGATGTGATGCAATCTCTCCACCACCGCATCCACTCCAGGACAATCCGAGGATTCCACCTGACCGGAGGAAAATCGAGGGTGAAACCCCGAATTACAGAAAAACGGGGACACCAAGGTGGAAGAGCTGGCCCGATTATTGAGGGCGAACTCTGCCAATGGCAAAAAAGCAACCCAATCATCCTGGTCAGCAGAGACAAAACACCTCAGATATGTCTCCAGGGTCTGATTAGTCCGCTCGGTCTGGCCATTAGTCTGAGGGTGAAAAGCAGATGAAAAAGACAAATCTATGCCCATCCTAGCACAGAATGCCCGCCAAAATCTAGACACAAATTGGGTACCTCTGTCAGAAACAATATTCTCAGGAATACCGTGCAATCGGACAACATTCTGAAAAAACAGAGGAACCAACTCAGAAGAAGAAGGCAACTTGGGTAGAGGAACCAAATGGACCATTTTAGAGAAACGGTCACAGACCACCCAGATGACAGACATCTTCTGGGAAACAGGCAGATCTGAAATAAAATCCATCGAGATGTGTGTCCAAGGCCTCTTAGGAATAGGCAAGGGCAACAGCAGTCCGCTAGCCCGAGAACTACAAGACTTGGCCCGAGCACAAACGTCACATGACTGCACAAAGACTCGCACATCTCGTGACAGGGAAGGCCACCAGAAGGATCTTGCCACCAAATCCCTGGTACCAAAAATTCCGGGATGACCTGCCAATGCAGAAGAATGTACCTCAGAGATGACTCTGCTGGTCCAATCATCCGGAACAAACAGTCTATCAGGCGGACAACGATCCGGTCTATCCGCCTGAAACTCTTGCAAGGACCGCCGCAGATCAGGAGAAACGGCCGACAAAATTACTCCCTCCCTAAGGATACCTGTGGGTTCAGAATTACCAGGAGAGTCCGGGTCAAAACTCCTAGAAAGGGCATCTGCCTTAACATTCTTAGAACCCGGTAGGTATGACACCACAAAATTAAAGCGAGAAAAAAATAAAGACCAGCGCGCCTGTCTAGGATTCAGGCGTCTGGCAGTCTCAAGATAAATCAAATTTTTGTGGTCAGTCAATACCACCACCTGATGCCTAGCCCCCTCGAGCCAATGGCGCCACTCCTCAAACGCCCACTTCATGGCCAAAAGCTCCCGATTCCCAACATCATAATTCCGCTCTGCGGGCGAAAATTTGCGAGAAAAGAAGGCACAAGGCCTAATGACGGAGCAGTCGGAACCTTTCTGCGACAACACTGCCCCAGCTCCGATCTCCGAAGCGTCAACCTCAACCTGAAAAGGCAGATTCACATCAGGCTGACGCAACACAGGGGCAGAGGCAAAACGGCGCTTAAGCTCCTGAAAGGCCTCTACAGCATGAGGGGACCAATTAGCAACATCAGCGCCTTGTCTGGTCAAATCAGTCAGTGGTTTAACGACATCCGAAAAACCAGCAATAAATCGGCGGTAAAAGTTGGCAAAGCCCAAAAATCTCTGAAGACCCTTAAGAGAGGAGGGCTGAGTCCAGTCACAAATAGCTTGCACCTTGACGGGATCCATCTCAATGGAAGAGGGAGAAAAAATATACCCCAAAAAGGAAATTTTCTGGACCCCAAAAACGCACTTAGACCCCTTCACACATAAAGAATTAGACCGCAGAACCTGAAAAACTCTCCTGACCTGCTGGACATGAGAGTCCCAGTCATCAGAAAAAATCAGAATATCATCCAGATATATTATCATAAATTTATCCAGAAAATCGCGGAAAATATCATGCATAAAAGACTGGAAAACTGAAGGGGCATTAGAAAGACCAAAAGGCATGACCAAATACTCAAAGTGGCCCTCGGGCGTATTAAATGCGGTCTTCCACTCATCCCCCTGCCTGATCCGCACCAAATTATACGCCCCACGAAGATCAATTTTAGAGAACCACTTAGCACCCTCTATACGAGCAAACAAATCCGTAAGCAATGGCAATGGGTATTGATACTTAACAGTGATCTTATTCAGAAGCCGATAATCAATACATGGTCTCAAAGAGCCGTCTTTTTTTGAGACAAAGAAAAACCCAGCTCCCAAGGGAGAAGAAGATGGACGAATATGTCCCTTTTCCAAAGACTCCTTTATATATTCCCGCATAGCAGCATGTTCCGGCACAGACAGATTAAACAAACGACCCTTTGGATATTTACAACCCGGTATCAAATCTATGGCACAATCGCACTCACGGTGCGGAGGTAACGACCCAAGCTTGGGTTCGTCAAAGACGTCTTGATAATCAGAGAGGAACTCAGGGACTTCAGAGGGAATGGACGACGAAATAGAAACCAAAGGTAAGTCCCCATGAATACCCTTACATCCCCAGCTCAACACAGACATTGCTCTCCAGTCCAAGACTGGGTTGTGAGACTGCAACCATGGCAATCCCAGTACCAAATCGTCATGTAAATTATACAGCACCAGGAAACGAATAATCTCCTGGTGATCCGGATTGATACGCATGGTTACTTGTGTCCAGTATTGTGGTTTATTATTAGCCAATGGGGTGGAGTCAATCCCCTTCAGAGGAATAAGAGTCTCCAAAGGCTCTAAATCAAAACCACAACGATTGGCAAAGGACCAATCCATAAGACTCAGAGCGGCGCCAGAGTCAACATAGGCGTCCGTGGCAATGGATGACAAAGAGCAAATCAGGGTTACAGACAAAATAAACTTAGACTGAATGGTGCCAATGGAAACAGACTTATCAAGCTTCTTTGTACGCCTAGAGCATGCTGATATAACATGAGTAGAATCCCCACAATAGAAACACAATCCATTCTTCCGTCTAAAATTCTGTCGCTCGCTCCTGGACAGAATTCTATCACACTGCATACTTTCTGGCGTCTTTTCCATAGACACCGCCAGATGGTGCACCGGTTTGCGCTCCCGCAGACGCCTATCAATCTGAATAGCCATTGTCATGGACTCATTCAGACCTGCAGGCACAGGGAACCCCACCATAACATCCTTAACGGCATCAGAGAGACCTTCTCTGAAAGTTGCCGCCAAGGCGCACTCATTCCACTGAGTAAGCACAGACCATTTACGGAATTTTTGGCAGAAAACTTCAGCTTCGTCTTGCCCCTGAGATAGTGCCATCAAAGTTTTTTCCGCCTGAAGTTCCAAATGAGGTTCCTCATAAAGCAAGCCCAAGGCCAGAAAAAACGCATCCACATCGCGTAACGCAGGATCCCCTGCTGGCAATGAGAAGGCCCAATCTTGAGGGTCACCCCTGAGCAAGGAAATCACAATCCTAACCTGCTGAGCAGGGTCTCCAGCTGAACGAGACTTCAGGGACAAATAAAGCTTACAATTATTTCGGAAATTCTGGAAGCTAGCTCTATTCCCTGTGAAGAACTCCGGCAAAGGAATTCTCGGATCAGATACCGGAGCATGTACCACAAAATCTTGTAAATTTTGTACTTTCGTGATGAGATTATTCAAACCCGCAGTTACACTCTGGAGATCCATTATTGTCAGGTGCACACAGAGCCATACAGAGATTAGGAGGAGAGAGAGAAAAAAGACTGCAGCAAGGCAGACTGGAGGGAAAAAAAAAAAAAAAAAAAAATTTCCAGCAGACTACTTATAACTCTCCTTTCTCAACCTGGGTCTTTAACACTTTATGGGCCGGTCAAACTGTCATGATCTCTGCAGGCAGAGATCATAGCAAGCCTATAGAGGGACAAGCTCTCGGAAGATGGAACTATACTGACCATGAACTAAGCCTGCCGCGCAACTAGAAATAGCCAGGTAGCATTTCCTATTTATCGCTAGATGCCCAGCTCTGGCCTAAGACCTAAATAGCTAGCAGAGGGAAATATAAGACCTGGCTCACCTCTAGAGAAATATTCCAAAGAAGACAGTAGCCCCCCACATATAATGACGGTGAGTTCAGATGAAACAACAAACGCAGCAGGAAAATAGTCTTAGCAAATTTGAGGTCCGCTTACTAGATAGCAGAAGACAGATAGTATACTTTCATGGTCAGCAGAAAAACACTAACAAAACACCATCCAGAGATTACCTTAAACTCTGGCATTAACTCATAACGCCAGAGTAGCAATCCCTGATCAACGAGAGCTTTCCAGACACAGTAACAAAACTTCAGCTGTGAACTGGAACAAATAGGCAAAACGAAACATGGACAAAAGTCCAACTTATCTAGTAGTTGTCTAGAAGCAGGAACAAGCACTGAGAGGCATCAGATAACATTGTTGACCGGCAAGAAACCACCAGAGAAATGAGCTTAAATAGCGACACCCACTACTGATGGAACCAGGTGAAACAGGAAAGAGGATGACAAGTCCAATTCCACAAGCGGCCATCGGGGGAGCCCAGAATCCAAATTCACAACAGCCCCCCCCTTGAGATTTAGATCTAGCCAAAAATGTAATGGCCAGTCTCGATCTTTTTGATCTCTAAATGAAATTGTTACAGACTGTATTTAGTTGCTTAAAAAAGGAAGAGGGGAGTGCAATAGAACCGCTTGAAATACATAAAACAGTTTTGAAAGAATGTCTATCTTTAAGACGTTAATTCTACTGAACAGCGATAATCGTGTTTTGTCATAAGCCTTGAGCTCAGCTTTGACACAACTGAGCAAAGGCTCATGATTCAGATGGAAGAGTTTGGATAAGTCTGAGGGCAATTGGACTCCAAGATATTTCATAGAACCATTACCCCAACAGAAAGGAAAGGACCCCTTTAACAATTGTGCCTCCTCCTGTGGGATATTGATGTTCAAAATCTCTGACTTAGAAAGGTTTACCTTAAAACTACTCAGTTGACTATATGTCTCTAATTCTTTCAGAATAGAGGGACGTGATGTTTTAAGGATTAGTGATGTACAATAAGAGGTCATCTGTGTATAGTGACAATTTATGAGATTTGTGCCTGACTGGGATTCCTAGAATATTGGAGTTTTTCCTGATGGCATCGCCAGATGTGCAATCACAATAATGTACAATAATGGGGCAAGTGGACACCCCTGTCTTGTTCCATTCGATATTCCTAAAGATTCTGAATAGGTGCCATTGCAATGGACATTGGCAAAGGGGTCTTGATATAGAGTCCAAAAAAGAAAAGAATGTCCAGCTTCACCGAATCCGTAAAAAAGAGTTTTCTTTATTCACAAACTTTTAAGCATAGAAGATACAGACTTCAGCACGAGCCATATGGGTTAGAATCTCAACGCGTTTCTGGAGACTAAGCTCCCTTAATATTGATGTCATGATTAAGGGAGCTTAGTCTCCAGAAACGTGTTGAGATTCTTACCCATATGGCTCGTGCTGAAGTCTGTATCTTCTATGCTTAAAAGTTTGTGAATAAAGAAAACTCTTTTTTACGGATTCTCTGAAGCTGGACATTCTTTTCTTTTTTGGATTCTATACGCCTGGACACAGCGGGTCCGTGCTCCCGAAGATTGGTTTATGCATCACGGGTGAGCTGGTTTATATTCCATCTTGATATAAAGCCATTATTTTGTTGAGAATGTTGGGACCTAAATTGATTTGTTTAAGAGCATTATGTAAAAATGGCCAGTTAACCTGGTCAAATGCTTTTTTAGCATCAACCGATAGGATGCATGCTGGGATCTTTTTCAATTTCGTATAGGACATAAGCAGAATAATTTAAATCGAGTTGTCTGTTGCCTCCGTCAGGGGCACAAATCGTACTTGATCGTTGAGCACGATAAGAGGCATCGAGGGGCTAATCTGCTGTGTATTACACTATCCTGTCAATACTTTACCTACAGGTAGCCTATCAGGGCCCACTTCCAGCAGGATCTGATAGGGTATGGTGTATGGCAGATTTGGAGGCCTTTGTCAGACCACTAATTGCTGTAGTACAGTAGCCCATCAGCATCTTGTGATTGTGCTGCAAAAATGTGTCTCTGTCTGGGCTCAGGTTGGCTATTTATCGCCGCTGTTTCCTGCAGGCAATGTCAGATATAGTTTTTGCCTAGTGCAGCTGTAGCTGACTCTGATTGCTCTGATTTGTCCTGCTGCTTTTGCTGTCTGAATCCGTGTCAGTTTTCCCCCATTCCCGTCTTGACTTTGTGTTTCCCTTCAGTGTGCTGTCGCACTAGTTTTGACTTGGCTTGTATCCTGACCTGCTTCTGCCTTTTGTCTTTTGGCTTATCTGCTCCTGACCATTACTGACTCCCTGGCTTGTCTCTGACCATGAGTTTGCTTATTCCTTTGGTACTGCACTACAGTCTAGGATTTGACCCGGCTAGTTTGACTATTCTGCTGCCACCTGTGGTAGCCTCACTGCTGCACTGCAGGCCAGCTCTGTTTAAGTGCAGACCTGCTTCCACTCTGCTGCCATCTAGTGGAGCCTGCACCCACCTGCATTGTAGCAGCGTGAAAAGAATCATCTGATGTAAGGGTAGTCCGAGAACAAGCCAGCGTGAATAACAGGAGAAGTAGTATAGCAGTACATGGGAATGTTAGCACTTAGCTTTTTATAGATTAATGATGATAAAACCTTGTCATAAAAACTGTTGGTAACAAAATACACCTTATGTGTCAACAAGGGTTACCCATAATGTAAAGGCTCAAATAAATTAATGAAAAAAAGAAATGATCTCACCGAAATGATATGAGTGTTTCCTTCATGTCCTGCAAGTCCCTTATCCTAGGCACTGGAGTGGGTCCATATACTCCCCCACTATTTCCTTGTAGATTGTACGCTTGCGAGCAGGGCCCTTACTCCTGATGTTACTGTTTAAACTTTTTACCTTGTATTGAATTCATTGTCTGTATATGTCACCACTTAATTGTAAAGTGTAGCAAAATATTTTGGCGCTACTATATATAAATAAAAATTATTATTACGATTCACAAACCAACAGTAACCAAGGGGACCATATTCTCCCTATGCGTTTCCTCAAAACTGATTCATGAGGGGAGCAGATGTGACTGTCATATCACAGTCCAAACAAATATAGGTAAACATCTCCAACAATTTATTTAATACTTCACACAAAAGACTTTGTTGGTGATAACAGCTTTAAGACGCCTCCTTTATGGAGAAACTAGTTGCATGCATTGCTCAGATATGATTTTGGTCCATTCTTCCACACAAACACTCTACAAATCCTGATGGTTCCGTGGGCTCCTTCTGAGACCTCTGAGAATGTTCTATTGGATTTAGGTAAGGTGATTGGCTGTGCTACTTTAGCAGCTTTATTTTCTTTCTCAGAAACCAATTGAGAGTTTCCTTGGCTGTGTGTTTTGGATTATTGTTTTGCTGAAGCATCCACCCTCATGCCATTTTGATCATCCTGTTAAATGGCAGCAAATTTTTATCAAGAATGTCTTGGTAGATTTGCAAATTGTCTCTTCAGAGAGGAAGAGGGTTTGAATTCCAGTGCCACGTATTGGAAGTAACAATCCTACAAGTCATTATCAACCCTTTGACAATATGCAATATGACTTAGGATAAAAGCTGAATCAGAATCTTAATTTGCAGACACAGTGTTTTGGGGTATTGCCCCTCGTCAGTACAAAGTATGAGATCTGATTTGGTTGGGTGAGAGGCTAAGACTGGGATCTAAGAGGTAATTTTTCTCCTTGTTGAGATTGACATACCAGGTCTAGCACACCAGTATGAGGAGACTTTAACACCTTGCATGCTCCTCTGGGAAATTAAGTATGCAAATTGTCTCTTCAGAGAGGAAAAGGACTTGAACTTTAGTGCCACCTATTGGAAGTAGCAATCCTTCAAGTCATTATCGACTCTTTAACGAGCCTTGCAACATGACTTTAAATACACAGTCTAAATGGAAAATCTGCGATTCACAATACATAATTTTATTAAATAGTCAGGTACAAAAGGAGGGGGTTACACCCAATAGCACATGTCAAAAAGTAGGACGCTCATAAGGACATTATATAATCTTTCAAACAGGCTAGGAAGCTAAGTCTGATGTTGTACAATGTTGTCATATATATTGCACATATCTCATATTGCCAAATTAATCAATATTTTAACTACTGCAATATGTATCCAGGGCCGGACTGGCCATCGGGCACTTCTGGCAAATGCCAGAAGGGCCGGTGCCAGTAGTGGGCCGCTGCACTGTTTCTCCCCCTCCCCCCCCGCCAGTGCCGCCGCCGCCGCATTTAACTATACCGGCGTCTATGACGCGGCGCCGGTATAGTTCAATGCAATGATGGAGGAGAGAGCGTCACCTGACGCCCCCTCTCCCATCATTCCCCGCTCTGCCTCTGACACTGCGGGTGCGCGATGACGTCATATCATCGCGCACCTGCTGTGTCCCGGGCAGACTGCAGCCGCCGAGACAGGAGACAGGAGCCAGGAGCAGCGCGCAGCGCGGGCAAAAGGAAAGGTGAGGAGAGTGTTTTTTCTTTTTTAACTGAACTGTGGGGCCATTATCGGGGGGGGGGGGTGACGAGATGTGGACTCTGCTGTATATACCCCTGTGTGGGCTCTGCTATATACACCCCTGTGTGGGCTCTGCTATATACACCCCTGTGTGGGCTCTGCTGTATACACCCCTGTGTGGGCTCTGCTGTATACTGTGTGGGCTCTGCTGTATACTGTGTGGGCTCTGCTGTATATACCCCTGTGTGGGCTCTGCTGTATACTGTGTGGGCTATGCTGTATATACCCCTGTGTGGGCTCTGCTGTATACTGTGTGGGCTCTGCTGTATATACCCCTGTGTGGGCTCTGCTGTATACTGTGTGGGCTCTGCTGTATATACCCCTGTGTGGGCTCTGCTGTATACTGTGTGGGCTCTGCTGTATATACCCCTGTGTGGGCTCTGCTGTATATACCCCTGTGTGGGCTGGGCTGTATATACCCCTGTGCTGTGCTGTATATACCCCTGTGTGGGCTTGGCTGTATATACCCCTGTGTGGGCTGGGCTGTATATACCCCTGTGTGGGCTGGGCTGTATATACCCCTGTGTGGGCTGGGCTGTATATACCCCTGTGCGGGCTGTGCTCTATATATCCCTGTGCGGGCTGTGCTGTATATACCCCTGTGCGGGCTGTGCTCTATATATCCCTGTGCGGGCTGTGCTCTATATACCCCTGTGCGGGCTGTGCTCTATATACCCCTGTGCGGGCTGTGCTCTACATACCCCTGTGCGGGCTGTGCTCTATATACCCCTGTGCGGGCTGTGCTCTATATACCCCTGTGCGGGCTGTGCTCTATATACCCCTGTGCGGGCTGTGCTCTATATACCCCTGTGCGGGCTGTGCTCTATATACCCCTGTGCGGGCTGTGCTCTATATACAACTGTGCGGGCTGTGCTCTATATACCCCTGTGCGGGCTGTGCTCTATATACCCCTGTGCGGGCTGTGCTCTATATACCCCTGTGCGGGCTGTGCTCTATATACCCCTGTGCGGGCTGTGCTCTATATACCCTTGTGCGGGCTGTGCTCTATATACCCCTGTGTGGGCTGTGCTGTATACTACGCGGGCTGTGCTATATTATGCAGGCTGTGCTATATACTATGCAAGTTGTGCTATATACTATAGGGGGTATATTATATTCTATGGGGGAGGCCATGTTATATACTATGTGGCTGTGTTATATACTATTGCGGGGGTATATTATATTCTGTAGGGGAGGCTGTGTTATACTATGGGGGTATATTATATTCTATGGGGGAGGCTGTCTTATACAATGGGGGGCTGCATTATATATTATGGGGAGGTGGGCTGTATTATATTCTATGGGGGGCTGTATTAGATTTTATGAGGGATGATTGCATCATACTCTGATGGGGCTGCATTATATTCTATGGGGAGGTGGGCTGTATTCTATTCTATTTGGGGCTACATTAAATTCTATGGGGGGGGCTGTATTATATATATATTCTATGAGGGGTGATTTCATCATACTCTACTTGGGGGGCTGCATTATATTCTATGGGGGGTTACATTATACTCTGTAGGGTGGTGGCTGCATTATACTGTATGTGGGCTGCATTATACTGTATCGAGGACTATGGGGAATACGTTATACTATATGAAGAACTATGGGGTGCATTATACTATGGGAAGTGAATTGTACTACATGTATGACTATGGCGGTGCATTATACTATATGGAGCACTATGAGGAGTGTATTATGCTCTGTGGAGGACTGAGCAGTGTATTTTAATATATGGAGGAATATGGTGCACATTATAATATATGGAGGACTATGGGGTATATTTTACTAAACAAGTAAAATGCTGCATATTCAGATTGTTTTTGCCGGAACAAAAATCATTGTTCTCAGCAGCACATCGCCAGCGTAAACTGTAGATGTGCTGCTGATAACATGATACTGTATGGTGATCTGTTAGTGATCGTTCTGTCCCATCATTCTGTCTCAGACGGTGGAAAGAGGCCGGGAAACAAGCGTTGAACAACTTCAGTATGGTCGATCAAACTCATTTAGCGGCCTGAGATCAGCGCATGTAAGTAAATACAACCGAAATGCTTTTGTGTGATGTGCAATATGTTAGCATTTGGGGCCCCATTTTAAACTTTGCCTAGGGCCCCACTTTGCCTAAAACCGGCCCTGCCTACAAGTGTACAAAGGTATTATACAGTCACCGTGTGACAAGTGGGCCTGTGTAACTTCAAATGCCAGGGCTGAATTTTAGTCCCAATCCGGCCCTGTATGTATCTAATATATAATTGCCTAGAATACTACTTCCTGCAATTTGTGCCAACTTCCGTGGCTTTGTCCGGAGCTAATGTCCGGAGATAATGTCCGGAGCTAATGTCCGGAGCTAATGTCCGGAGCTAATGTCCGGAGCTAATGTCCGGAGATAAGTGACGTCACCAGTGTCCTACACCCAGGCAGAGCACAGGGGCCCCAGGCAGAACATGGGGCCCCAGGCAGAGCACAGTGGCCCCAGGCAGAGCACAGGGGCCCCAGGCAGAACATGGGGCCCCAGGCAGAGCACAGTGGCCCCAGGCAGAGCACAGGGGCCCCAGGCAGAACATGGGGCCCCAGGCAGAGCACAGGGGCCCCAGGCAGAGCACAGGGGCCCCAGGCAGAACATGGGGCCCCAGGCAGAGCACAGGGGCCCCAGGCAGAGCACAGGGGCCCCAGGCAGAACATGGGGCCCCAGGCAGAGCACAGTGGTCCCAGGCAGAGCACAGGGGCCCCAGGCAGCTTATGGGGCCCCAGGCAGAGCACAGTGGCCCCAGGCAGGACATGGGGCCCCAGGCAGAGCACAGGGGCCCCAGGCAGAGCACAGGGGCCCCAGGCAGCATATGGGGCCCCAGGCAGAGCACAGGGGCCCCAGGCAGCGCACAGTGGCCCCAGGCAGAGCACATACCAAATTGGAGGCCGAGGGGCCCCGCCAACCAAATCGGAGGCCGAGGGTCCCCGACCACCAAATCGGAGGCCGAGGGTCCCCGCCCACCAAATCGGAGGCCGAGGGGCCCCGCCCACCAAATCGGAGGCCGAGGGGCCCCGCCAACCAAATCGGAGGCCGAGGGGCCCCGCCAACCAAATCGGAGGCCGAGGGTCCCCGCCCACCAAATCGGAGGCCGAGGGTCCCCGCCCACCAAATCGGAGGCCGAGGGTCCCCACCCACCAAATCGGAGGCCGAGGGTCCCCGCCCACCAAATCGGAGGCCGAGGGTCCCCGCCCACCAAATCGGAGGATAAGGGGCCCCGCCAACCAAATCAGAGGCCGAGGGGCCCCGCCAACCAAATCAGAGGCCGAGGGGCCCCGCCAACCAAATCGGAGGCCGAGGAGCCCCGCCCAACAAATCGAAGGCCGAGCGGCCCCGCCCACCAAATCGGAGGCCGAGGGGCCCGGCCCCGCCCACCAAAGCGGAGGCCGAGGGGCCCCGACCACCACATCGGAGGCCGAGGGGCCCCGCCCACCACATCGAAGGCCGAGGGGCCCCGCCCACCAAAGCGGAGGCCGAGGGGCCCCACCCACCAAATCGGAGGCCGAGGGTCCCCACCCACCAAATCGGAGGCCGAGGGTCCCCGCCCACCAAATCGGAGGCCGAGGGTCCCCGCCCACCAAATCGGAGGCCGAGGGTCCCCGCCCACCAAATCGGAGGCCGAGGGGCCCCACCAACCAAATCAGAGGCCGAGGGGCCCCGCCCACCAAATCGGAGGCCGAGGGTCCCTGCCCACCAAATCGGAGGCCGAGGGGCCCCGCCAACCAAATCGGAGGCCGAGGGGCCCCGCCCACCAAATGAGAGGCCGAGGGGCCCCGCCCACCAAATCGGAGGCCGAGGGTCCCCGCCTACAAAATCGGAGGCCGAGGGGCCCCACCAACCAAATCGGAGGCCGAGGAGCCCCGCCCACCAAATCGAAGGCCGAGCGGCCCCGCCCACCAAAGCGGAGGCAGAGGGACCCCGCCCACCAAATCGGAGGCCGTGGGGCCCCGCCAACCAAATCGGAGGCCGAGGGTCCCCGCCCACCAAATTATTCTTACATTTGAATAAATAAAGTATATATGGATTTTAGACTCCCGATTCTTTAGAATCGGGCTGCCATCTAGTCAATAATAAAGTTGCATCAACTGATGCCATTACTCATATAAGGCCAGAAGTAGGTCTAAAAGCGTCCTCTCCGACGCGCATTTCGGCTATGCAGCCTTTCTCAAGGGGTGTAGGGTAAGGGGAAAGGTACAGGTATAAAAAGTCCAATCGACCAATCTGAGCAAAGTCCATTAATTAGCAGGTGCCCAGAAACACCAATCATACATCAGCTCATGATATTAGGTGGCGATACTTGATGCCCGCCAGTTAAACAAATCCGGAGCACTGCAACCACTTCCTATGACGTGAGTGTTGCGGTGGTGACAGGACGCCCGGTGGCGGCTTCATGTGCCGCGTGACATCACAATCACATGACCGTCACTACAGCAACAAAAAACACCGAAAGCCGATGAGTGGACCGGGACCTAGGCGCACATGCGTGCAATGGTTTGTCAGCGGACTTATTGGGAGGACGCAGTATTTGGGTTCTATGAATATGCACATGAACCACCTATTAAAACACAGATGCAAATATATACATGACCTATATAGGGGATAGATATTACATACAACATTAATCATACATATAGATAACTTTAGGGGATAATACACTCAAAGTTACAATAACTGTGAGTACAGGTAAATAATAGTATGATGATCCACCAAGTGTTTTAGATAGTTCAAGACTTGTATCCTTTCAGTTCCGAATCGTTATAGTATCCATTAATGAAATTAGATGCATAAGTTAGAGACATCACAGGAGTCCACAGTATATTAGGAAGTTCCTCCTATAGAGAGCCATAGGTTGATGGGGCTGAATAAAACGATAAAACACAGACAAATAAGAATAAAAAACAAAGGACAAGTGCATATTTAAACCATCAGTGATTACAAAAATGGAACAAAACTAATGTTCTCGTTGAGCCTTTTAAGATATACTGTATCTAATTGTTATGACCCCAATGGCGAGGGTCTCAGAGATATCAGCAAGTCTGCGAAGTACAAAAATCCAGCTCATAGGGCAGTGGTAACTGGGTTGACCATATATCTACTCCTAACGCCAACCCTAGAAGTAGCCGGGGAACATGCCTACGTTGGTCGCTAGATGTCTCGCGCCAGCCGGAGAGCTAACTACCCCTAGAAGAGGAAAACAAAGACCTCTCTTGCCTCCAGAGAAAAGACCCCAAAAGTAGGATACAAGCCCCCCACAAATAATAACGGTGAGGTAAGAGGAAATGACAAACACAGAGATGAACTAGGTTTAGCAAAGAGAGGCCCACTTACTAATAGCAGAATATAGTAAGATAACTTATATGGTCAACAAAAACCCTATCAAAAAATCCACGCTGGAGATTCAAGAACCCCCGAACCGTCTAACAGCCCGGGGGGAGAACACCAGCCGCCCTAGAGCTTCCAGCAAGGTCAGGATACAGATTATATACAAGCTGGACAAAAATGCAAACAAAAACGAATAGCAAAAAGCAAAAAAGCAAACTTAGCTTAATCAAGCAGGAACCAGGATCAGTAGACAAGAGCACTACAGATTAGCTCTGATATCAACGTTGCCAGGCATTGAACTGAAGGTCCAGGGAGCTTATATAGCAACACCCCTGACCTAACGAACCAGGTGAGCATAAAAGGAATGACTGACATACCCAGAGTCAAATCACTAGTAGCCACTAGAGGGAGCCAAAAAGCAAATTCACAACAGTACCCCCCCCTTAGTGAGGGGTCACCGAACCCTCACCAAGACCACCAGGGCGATCAGGATGAGCGGCGTGAAAGGCACGAACTAAATCGGCCGCATGCACATCAGAGGCGACCACCCAGGAATTATCCTCCTGACCATAGCCCTTCCACTTGACCAGGTACTGAAGCCTCCGCCGGGAGTGACGAGAATCTAAGATCTTCTCCACCACGTACTCCAACTCGCCTTCAACCAACACCGGAGCAGGAGGCTCAGCAGAAGGAACCACAGGCACAACGTACCGCCGCAACAAGGACCTATGAAATACGTTGTGAATGGCAAACGACACCGGAAGATCCAGGCGAAAGGATACAGGATTAAGGATCTCCAATATCTTGTAAGGACCAATGAATCGAGGCTTAAATTTGGGAGAGGAGACCTTCATAGGAACAAATCGAGAAGACAGCCATACCAAATCCCCAACGCGATGTCGGGGACCCACACCGCGGCGGCGGTTGGCAAAACGCTGAGCCTTCTCCTGTGACAACTTCAAGTTGTCCACCACATGATTCCAGATCCGCTGCAACCTATCCACCACAGAATCCACCCCAGGACAGTCAGAAGGCTCCACATGTCCCGAGGAAAAACGAGGGTGGAAACCAGAGTTGCAGAAAAATGGCGAAACCAAGGTGGCAGAACTAGCCCGATTATTAAGGGCAAATTCAGCCAACGGCAAGAAGGTCACCCAATCATCCTGATCAGAAGAGACAAAACACCTCAAATACGCCTCCAGAGTCTGATTAGTTCGTTCCGTTTGTCCGTTAGTCTGTGGATGAAAAGCGGACGAAAACGACAATTCAATGCCCATCCTACCACAAAAGGATCGCCAGAACCTGGAAACAAACTGGGATCCTCTGTCCGACACAATATTCTCAGGAATGCCGTGCAAACGAACCACATTCTGGAAGAACACAGGAACCAGATCAGAAGAGGAAGGCAGCTTAGGCAAAGGAACCAGATGGACCATCTTGGAGAAACGATCACATATCACCCAGATGACAGACATGCCCTGAGACACCGGAAGATCTGAAATGAAATCCATAGAGATGTGTGTCCAAGGTCTCTTCGGGACAGGCAAGGGCAAGAGCAACCCGCTGGCACGAGAACAGCAAGGCTTAGCTCGAGCACAAGTACCACAGGACTGCACAAATGACCGCACATCCCTTGACAAGGAAGGCCACCAAAAGGACCTGGCCACCAGATCTCTGGTGCCAAAAATTCCCGGGTGCCCTGCTAACACTGAGGAATGAACCTCGGAAATGACTCTGCTGGTCCATTTAGCAGGTACAAACAATCTGTCAGGTGGACAAGAGTCAGGCCTACCAGCCTGAAATCTCTGCAACACACGTCGCAGATCTGGAGAAATAGCTGACAAGATAACTCCTTCCTTAAGAATACCCACAGGTTCAGCGACTCCAGGAGCATCAGGCACAAAGCTCCTAGACAGAGCATCGGCCTTCACATTCTTAGAACCTGGCAAATACGAGACCACAAAGTCAAAACGGGAGAAAAACAATGACCAGCGGGCCTGTCTAGGATTCAGGCGTTTAGCAGACTCGAGGTACATCAGATTTTTGTGATCAGTCAAGACCACTACACGATGCTTAGCACCCTCGAGCCAATGACGCCACTCCTCAAATGCCCACTTCATGGCCAACAACTCCCGATTGCCCACATCATAATTTCGCTCTGCCGGCGAAAACTTCCTAGAGAAAAAGGCACAAGGTCTCATAGTAGAGCAACCAGGGCCTCTCTGCGACAAAACGGCCCCTGCCCCAATCTTCGAAGCATCCACTTCAACCTGAAAGGGAAGTGAGACATCAGGCTGGCACAAAACAGGCGCCGAAGTAAACCGGCGCTTCAACTCCTGGAAAGCCTCCACGGCAGCAGGAGCCCAGTTAGCCACATCAGAGCCTTTCTTGGTCATATCCGTCAATGATTTAACAACGCTAGAAAAATTAGCGATAAAACGACGGTAGAAGTTAGCAAAACCCAAGAACTTCTGAAGACTCTTAACTGACGAGGGTTGAGTCCAATCATGAATAGCTCGAACCATGACTGGGTCCATCTCCACAGCAGAAGGAGAAAAAATGAACCCTAAAAAGGGAACCTTCTGTACACCAAAGAGACACTTTGAGCCTTTAACAAACAAAGAATTTTCCCGCAAAATCTTGAAAACCATCCTGACCTGCTCCACATGCGAGTCCCAATCATCAGAAAAAACCAGAATATCATCCAGATAAACGATCAGAAATGTATCCAGATACTTCCGGAAAATGTCATGCATAAAGGACTGAAAAACTGAAGGTGCATTAGAGAGCCCAAATGGCATCACCAAGTACTCAAAGTGACCTTCGGGCGTATTGAATGCGGTTTTCCATTCATCTCCTTGCTTAATGCGCACAAGGTTGTACGCACCGCGAAGGTCTATCTTGGTGAACCACTTGGCACCTTTAATCCGGGCAAACAAGTCTGACAACAACGGCAAAGGATACTGAAATTTGACAGTGATCTTATTTAAAAGCCGATAGTCAATACAAGGCCTCAAAGATCCGTCCTTTTTGGCCACAAAAAAGAATCCCGCACCAAGGGGAGAAGAAGAAGGACGGATATGCCCCTTCTCCAAAGACTCCTTGATATATGAACGCATGGCAGTATGTTCAGGTACCGACAGATTAAACAGTCTTCCCTTAGGAAACTTACTGCCTGGAATCAAATCTATTGCACAGTCACATTCCCTATGAGGAGGCAATGCACTTGACCTAGACTCGCTGAAGACATCCTGATAATCAGACAAATACGCCGGAACTTCCGAAGGCGTAGAAGTAGCAATAGACACGGGCAGGGAATCTCCATGAATTCCATGACAGCCCCAACTTGACACTGACATTGCCTTCCAGTCCAAGACTGGATTATGGGTCTGCAACCATGGCAAACCCAAAACAACCAAATCATGCATCTTATGCAGAACCAGAAAACGTATCACCTCCCGATGTTCAGGAGTCATGCACATGGTAACCTGTGTCCAAAACTGCGGTTTATTTTCTGCCAATGGCGTAGCATCAATACCCCTAAGAGGGATAGGATTTTCTAATGGCTCAAGAACAAAACCGCAGCGCTTGGCAAATGACAGATCCATAAGACTCAGGGCAGCACCTGAATCTACAAACGCCATGACAGGATACGATGACAGTGAGCAAATCAAAGTTACAGATAAAATAAACTTAGGTTGCAAATTACCAATGGCGACAGGACTAACAACCTTAGTAAGACGCTTAGAGCATGCTGAGATAACATGTGCAGAATCACCACAGTAGTAACACAAGCCATTCTGGCGTCTATGAATTTTCCGCTCATTTCTAGTCAGGATTCTATCACATTGCATTAAATCAGGTGCCTGTTCAGATAACACCATGAGGGAATTTGCGGTTTTGCGCTCCCGCAACCGCCGGTCAATTTGAATAGCCAGGGCCATGGAATCATTCAGACCTGTGGGAATGGGAAAACCCACCATCACATTCTTAATGGCTTCAGAAAGGCCATTTCTAAAATTTGCAGCCAATGCACACTCGTTCCACTGGGTCAGCACGGACCACTTCCGAAATTTTTGGCAATACACTTCCACCTCGTCCTGGCCTTGAGACATAGCCAGCAAGGCTTTTTCTGCCTGAATCTCAAGATTGGGTTCCTCATAAAGCAAACCGAGCGCCAGAAAAAACGCATCAATATCAGCCAATGCCGGATCTCCTGGCGCCAGCGAGAAAGCCCAATCCTGAGGGTCGCCCCGTAAAAAAGAAATAACAATCTTCACTTGCTGAGCGGAGTCTCCAGAGGAACGGGGTCTCAGGGACAAAAACAATTTACAATTATTCCTGAAATTTCTAAACTTAAATCGGTCTCCGGAAAACAGTTCAGGAATCGGTATCTTAGGTTCTAACATAGGATTTCTGGTAACATAATCTTGTATGCCCTGCACACGAGCAGCAAGCTGGTCCACACTTGTAATCAAGGTCTGGACATTCATGTCTGCAGCAATCACAAGCCACTCAGAGGTAAAGGGGAAAGGAAAAAAAAATGAGAGAAAAAAAAAAAAAAAAAAAAAAAAACTCAAAACTTTCTTTCCTATAATCCCGCTTCTGCAATGCATTTAACATTTAATACTGGCCTGGCAAACTGTTATGACCCCAATGGCGAGGGTCTCAGAGATATCAGCAAGTCTGCGAAGTACAAAAATCCAGCTCATAGGGCAGTGGTAACTGGGTTGACCATATATCTACTCCTAACGCCAACCCTAGAAGTAGCCGGGGAACATGCCTACGTTGGTCGCTAGATGTCTCGCGCCAGCCGGAGAGCTAACTACCCCTAGAAGAGGAAAACAAAGACCTCTCTTGCCTCCAGAGAAAAGACCCCAAAAGTAGGATACAAGCCCCCCACAAATAATAACGGTGAGGTAAGAGGAAATGACAAACACAGAGATGAACTAGGTTTAGCAAAGAGAGGCCCACTTACTAATAGCAGAATATAGTAAGATAACTTATATGGTCAACAAAAACCCTATCAAAAAATCCACGCTGGAGATTCAAGAACCCCCGAACCGTCTAACGGCCCGGGGGGAGAACACCAGCCGCCCTAGAGCTTCCAGCAAGGTCAGGATACAGATTATATACAAGCTGGACAAAAATGCAAACAAAAACGAATAGCAAAAAGCAAAAAAGCAAACTTAGCTTAATCAAGCAGGAACCAGGATCAGTAGACAAGAGCACTACAGATTAGCTCTGATATCAACGTTGCCAGGCATTGAACTGAAGGTCCAGGGAGCTTATATAGCAACACCCCTGACCTAACGAACCAGGTGAGCATAAAAGGAATGACTGACATACCCAGAGTCAAATCACTAGTAGCCACTAGAGGGAGCCAAAAAGCAAATTCACAACACTAATGTCCAAATCCACTTAGTTTCCCGCTGTGCCAGTCTGGAGCTAATTTTACCATCGTGAATCCCAGGATCAACCGCATCAATCCCCCTAACTCTGAGTACAGAGCTGTCACAATTGAGATGCAATTTAAAATGGCGAGGTAGCGTCCTCAGTGTGTATATGTCGTCATGGCCGGTGGCCGCCTCAATCTCAAGTACGTGTTCACGAACATGCACATTAAATTGTCATGTAGTCAACCCTATATATATATTAGATTACTGTCATGTCGGACGCTGTTCAGACCAGGTCGTTCGACAGACAGCGGTAATTCCGCTTTTGACCACTATTTGCTCATTGGCGTCGGCTAGATTTTATCTAGCTGTTCCGGGGTTAATTTACCTGATCCTCGGATTGGAAGCTTGGCCATGCCCATTGCCATTAAATAGTTCTCCTGATCATTGGGTGTCGCCGATTATAGCTTCTGTCTTGTGCGTTGTTATCTCGGTCTGGAGTGTGTTATGATCCTAGTGGCAAGGATCGCAGGTCGGACTAGCTAAGTAACTGAACAGACTACTAGCTCTGGGGAAGTGGTAACTAGATTGACCGCAACCTGATCCTATCCGCAAACAACTATAGGCAGCCGTGGAACGTTACCTAAAAAATCCTAGACGTCTCGTCACGGCCTGAGAAACTGACTATTCCTGGAGGGAAAGTAAGTCCTCACTTGCCTCAGTGGAAGACCCCAAAGATATAGAATAGCCCCCCACAAATATTAACGGTGAGTTAAGGGGAAAGCACAAACGCAGAGATGAAATCAGATTTAGCAAATGAGGCCCGCTAATACTAGATAGCAGAAAATAGGAAGGAAACTGTGCGGTCAATAAAAAACCCTGTTCAAAATATCCACGCAGAGATTGCTCGAGCCCCTGCACCAACTAACGGTGCGGGGGAAGCAACTCTGTACCCCAGAGCTTACCAGCAAAAAGAAATCACATGTTAGCAAGCTGGACTAGACTCATCATACACAGAAATCATATTGCAGGCAGATGAGCAAAAAATATTCAAACAGAACTTAGCTTATCCTGAAGAGGCAGAAAACGAGATAATCACAAGTAATCAGAATAGCACTGAATACATTGACAGCCGGCAACAAGTGGAAGTGAAGCAGAGCTAAATAGGAGCCTCCCTGGTGAATAACGAGGCAGCTGATCCAGCAGACCCGCAGGATAATAAACCAAACCACCAGGGGGAGCCAAAAAACCAAAGTCACACAATACCATCTGTGACCACAAGAGGGAGCCTGAAAACGGAGTTCACAACAG
This sequence comes from Ranitomeya variabilis, assembly GCF_051348905.1. Taxonomy (NCBI): domain Eukaryota; kingdom Metazoa; phylum Chordata; class Amphibia; order Anura; family Dendrobatidae; genus Ranitomeya; species Ranitomeya variabilis. The sequence continues at coordinate 169,360,835 of NC_135238.1, forward strand.
TTCCCCCCCCTTGAGGAGGGGTCACCGAACCCTCATCAAAACCCCCAGGGCGATCAGGGTGAGCCACATGGAAGGCACGAACCAAATCGGCCGCATGAACATCAGAGGCGACAACCCAGGAATTATCCTCCTGACCATAGCCTTTCCACAACCAAATACTGAAGCCTCCATCTAGAAATACGAGAATCCAAGATCTTCTCCACCACGTATTCCAATTCTCCCTCAACCAGCACAGGGGCAGGAGGCTCAGCCGAAGGAACCACAGGCACCACATACCTCCGCAACAACGACCGATGGAACACATTATGAATAGCAAACGATGCCGGGAGGTCCAAACGAAATGACACAGGGTTAAGGACTTCCAAAATCTTATAAGGACCGATAAACCGAGGCTTAAACTTAGGAGAGGAGACCTTCATAGGAACAAAGCGAGAAGACAACCACACCAAATCCCCAACGCGAAGTCGGGGACCCACACAGCGACGGCGGTTGGCAAAGCGCTGAGCCTTCTCTTGTGACAGCTTCAAATTGTCCACCACATGATTCCAAATCTGATGCAACCTATCCACCACAACATCCACTCCAGGACAGTCAGAAGACTCCACCTGACCCGAGGAAAAACGAGGATGAAACCCTGAATTACAAAAAAAAGGCGAAACCAAAGTAGCAGAACTAGCCCGATTATTAAGGGCAAACTCGGCCAATGGCAAAAAAGTCACCCAGTCGTCCTGATCAGCAGAAACAAAACATCTTAAATAGGTTTCCAAAGTCTGATTAGTGCGCTCGGTTTGGCCATTCGTCTGAGGATGGAAGGCCGACGAAAAAGACAAATTAATGCCCATCTTAGCACAAAAGGTCCGCCAAAATCTAGACACAAACTGGGGTCCTCTGTCGGAAACAATATTTTCAGGGATCCCATGCAAACGAACCACATTTTGAAAAAACAGAGGAACCAACTCGGAGGAGGAAGGCAACTTAGGCAAGGGCACCAAATGGACCATTTTAGAAAAATGATCACACACCACCCAAATGACCGACGTTCTCTGAGAGACAGGGAGATCTGAAATAAAATCCATGGAAATGTGCGTCCAAGGCCTCTTTGGGACAGGCAAAGGCAACAACAAGCCACTGGCACGAGAACAGCAAGGCTTAGCCCGAGCACAAATTCCACAAGACTGCACAAAGGAACGCACATCCCGCGACAAGGAAGGCCACCAGAAGGACCTAGCCACAAAAATCCCAGGATGGCGTGCCAACACCGAAGAATGAACCTCGGAAATAACTCTGCTGGTCCATCTATCCGGGACAAACAGTCTCTCCGGTGGACAACGGTCAGGTCTATCCACCTGAAACTCCTGCAGCACTCGTCGCAAATCTGGGGAGATGGCAGACAAAATCACCCCTTCTCTGAGGATACCAGCTGGCTCTGAATCACTAGGAGAGTCAGGCACAAAACTCCTAGAAAGAGCATCAGCCTTCACATTCTTCGAACCAGGCAGGTATGAGACCACGAAATCAAAACGAGAGAAAACTAACGACCATCGAGCCTGTCTAGGATTCAGCCGCTTGGCCGACTCGAGATAAATCAAATTCTTGTGATCAGTCAAGACCACCACACGATGCTTAGCTCCCTCGAGCCAATGTCGCCACTCCTCAAATGCCCACTTCATAGCCAACAACTCCCGATTACCAACATCATAATTCCGCTCGGCAGGCGAAAACTTTCTTGAAAAGAAAGCACATGGCTTCATCACAGAGCCATCAGAGCTTCTCTGCGACAAAACAGCCCCCGCTCCAATCTCAGAAGCATCAACCTCGACCTGGAAAGGAAGGGAGACGTCTGGCTGACATAAGACCGGAGCCGAAGAAAACCGGCGCCTCAGCTCCCGAAAGGCCTCCACAGCCGCAGGAGACCAATTAGTAACATCAGAACCCTTCTTGGTCAAATCCGTCAATGGCTTAACAACACCAGAAAAATTAGCGATGAAGCGACGGTAAAAATTAGCAAAACCCAAGAACTTCTGAAGACTCTTAACAGATGTAGGCTGAGTCCAGTCATGAATAGCCTGAACCTTGACTGGGTCCATCTCAATAGCAGAAGGAGAAAAAATGAAACCCAAAAAAAAGACCTTCTGGACTCCAAAAAGACATTTTGAGCCCTTCACAAGTAAAGCATTGGCACGCAGGACCTGAAACACCATCCTGACCTGCTTAACATGGGACTCCCAATCATCCAAAAAAAACAGAATATCATCCAGATACACATTCATAAATTTATCCAGATATTCGCCGAAGATGTCGTGCATAAAGGACTGAAAGACAGAAGGAGCGTTAGAAAGTCCAAAAGGCATCACCAAGTACTCAAAATGGCCTTCGGGCGTATTAAATGCAGTTTTCCATTCATCACCCTGCTTAATACGCACAAGGTTATACGCACCACGAAGATCTATCTTGGTGAACCAACTAGACCCCTTAATGCGAGCAAACAGATCAGATAACAATGGCAAAGGATACTGAAATTTGACCGTGATTTTGTTTAGAAGGCGATAATCAATACAAGGTCTCAAGGAACCATCCTTCTTAGCCACAAAAAAGAACCCCGCACCAAGAGGGGAGGAGGAGGGGCGAATAAGTCCTTTCTCCAAAGACTCCTTTATATAACTCCACATAGCAGCATGCTCCGGCACTGACAAATTGAAAAGTCGTCCCTTAGGAAACTTACTACCAGGAATCAAATTTATAGCACAATCACAATCCCTATGAGAAGGTAGAGAACGGAGTTTGGGCTCATCAAATACATCCTGGTAATCTGACAAAAATGCAGGGACCTCAGAAGGAGTGGATGAAGCAATTGACACCACAGGAGCGTCGCCATAAATTCCCTGACAACCCCAACTTGACACAGACATTGCTTTCCAATCCAGGACTGGATTATGAGTCTGCAACCATGGCAGGCCCAACACGACAACATCATGCAAATTATGCAATACAAGAAAGCGAATCACCTCCTGATGAACAGGAGTCATGCACATGGTCACTTGTGTCCAGTAATGAGGTTTATTCGTAGCCAATGGTGTAGCATCAATTCCCCTTAGTGGAATAGGGAATTTTAAAGGCTCCAAAACAAAACCACAGCGCCTGGCAAATGAAAAATCCATCAGACTCAGGGCAGCACCTGAATCCACAAAAGCCATAACCGGGTAAGATGACAGGGAACAAATCAGGGTAACAGACAAAATAAACTTAGGCTGTAAAGTACCGATGGTGACAGATTTATCAATCTTTTTTGTGCGCTTAGAGCATGCTGAGATAACATGAGCTGAGTCACCACAGTAAAAGCACAACCCATTTTGCCGTCTATAATTTTGCCGTTCACTTCTGGTCAGAATTCTATTACATTGCATAGACTCAGGTGTCTGTTCAGAAGACACCGCCAAATGGTGTGCAGGTTTGCGCTCCCGCAAACGCCGATCAATCTGAATGGCCAGAGTCATTGACTCATTCAGACCTGCAGGCGTAGGGAACCCCACCATGACATTCTTAATGGCTTCAGAAAGACCTTTTCTGAAATTTGCAGCCAGGGCACACTCATTCCATTGAGTAAGCACCGACCATTTCCGAAAGTTCTGGCAGTACACCTCTGCATCATCTTGCCCCTGAGAGAGGGCCAACAACGCTTTTTCAGCCTGGTTCTCAAGATTAGGTTCCTCATAGAGCAATCCAAGGGCCAGAAAAAACGCATCCACACTGAGCAACGCAGGATCCCCTGGAGCCAATGCGAAAGCCCAATCTTGAGGATCACCACGCAAGAAAGAAATAATAATCTTAACTTGCTGAACAGAATCCCCAGAGGAACGAGGTTTCAAAGAAAGAAACAACTTGCAATTGTTCTTAAAATTCAGGAACCTAGATCTATCTCCAGAAAACAACTCCGGAATAGGTATTCTAGGCTCTGACATAGGACTGTGCACAACAAAATCCTGAATACTTTGTACCCTTGCAGCAAGATGATCTACACTGGAGGCTAAACTCTGGATATCCATATCAGCAGCTGAACTCAGAGCCACAACAAGATTAAGAGGAGGAGAGAAGCCAGACACACAGCAGCTAGACACACGGCAGCAAAAAAAAAAAAAAAATATCTCCAAGCTTCTTTTCTCCTGCTTCTGCCATGCAATTAACACTTTATAGGCCGGCTGTACTGTTATGATCCTAGTGGCAAGGATCGCAGGTCGGACTAGCTAAGTAACTGAACAGACTACTAGCTCTGGGGAAGTGGTAACTAGATTGACCGCAACCTGATCCTATCCGCAAACAACTATAGGCAGCCGTGGAACGTTACCTAAAAAATCCTAGACGTCTCGTCACGGCCTGAGAAACTGACTATTCCTGGAGGGAAAGTAAGTCCTCACTTGCCTCAGTGGAAGACTCCAAAGATATAGAATAGCCCCCCACAAATATTAACGGTGAGTTAAGGGGAAAGCACAAATGCAGAGATGAAATCAGATTTAGCAAATGAGGCCCGCTAATACTAGATAGCAGAAAATAGGAAGGAAACTGTGCGGTCAATAAAAAACCCTGTTCAAAATATCCACGCAGAGATTGCTCGAACCCCCGCACCAACTAACGGTGCGGGGGAAGCAACTCCGTACCCCAGAGCTTACCAGCAAAAAGAAATCACATGTTAGCAAGCTGGACTAGACTCATCATACACAGAAATCATATTGCAGGCAGATGAGCAAAAAATATTCAAACAGAACTTAGCTTATCCTGAAGAGGCAGAAAACGAGATAATCAGAAGTAATCAGAATAGCACTGAATACATTGACAGCTGGCAACAAGAGGAAGTGAAGCAGAGCTAAATAGGAGCCTCCCTGGTGAATAACGAGGCAGCTGATCCAGCAGACCCACAGGATAATAAACCAAACCACCAGGGGGAGCCAAAAAACCAAAGTCACACAATACCATCTGTGACCACAAGAGGGAGCCTGAAAACGGAGTTCACAACAGGAGTGGAGAGCTGGTTGTTGGAGATTCGTTGCTGGTGGTATATTTTCCTTAGTCTTATTTACTCCTTCCTATATTTGTATTTATTTTGCCCTGCACATTTATAGTGTATTCCTGAGTGACTGCGGCGTGGTGTATATTTTCCTTTATCCTTGTCTGTGCTAACTGTGGGTATTGGTGTATTACCTCTTCACTGGGTGGTGGGCGGAGGTTTCAGCCTAGGGTTGAAACAGGAGACAGGGTGAGGTTCGAGGCCTGGACATGCACACCATCAGTGATAACTCCAGGTAGAGGGTCAGTCAGGATTTCCCTAGTCTGAGGGAAATTGCAGGGGCCCGGGTCATTAGCTCTCGCTCACCTAGTTTCCCCGTGACATTATAATCGGCCCAACAACAAAGAAGAAAAAAAAAAAAAAAAGGGGGTTCTTTTTTTTCTTTTGTCATGGATCCCATGACTTCCATAACCCGCCAGTTGGAGACACTGTCCCTACAGGTCACTGAGTTGAGGGGGGCAGTTCAGCAACAGGGACTAGCAGTATCTAATATGCTAGCTGGAGCGTCAGGAAGAGTTGCTGAGCCTAAATTCCCTTTGCCTGAAAAATTTACTGGGGAACGCAGTAAATTTGTTTCTTTTCGTGAAGCTTGCAAACTATATTTCCGTATGCGCCCGATCTCCTCTGGTAAAGAGGCTCAGCGTGTGGGCCTGGTGTTGTCATTGTTAAGCGGGGATCCCCAAGCATGGGCGTTTTCTTTGCCATCTGATTCTGCTGCATTTGACTCTGTGGAGTTTTTTTTCCTCTCTTGGAAAAATCTACGATGAACCTGACAGAATGGCTCTAGCAGAATCTAAGATACGCACTATTCGCCAGGGGGAGCGAGTTGCAGAGGATTACTGTTCTGAATTTCGTCGCTGGGTGATCGATACACAATGGAATGATCCAGCATTGCGGAGTTAGTTTATTCATGGGGTTTCTGGAAGGGTTAAAAAAGCTCTTCTGATGTATGAGACTCCCTCTTCTCTAGATTCCGCTAAGAGTCTGGTTGTCCGCATTGATCGCCGTTTGCGTCAGGGGGAGCATGAGACACCGCCTATGGGAGAGGGTTTAGGTTCACGTGAGGTTGCTGCAGGTGAGCCCACGGAGCCTATGCAAATCGCAGGGGTGTCACATGTGAAGCGTCGAGCCCCTGAGCTCAGGAAGCAGGGAGCCTGTTTTTACTGTGGTCATTTTATTAACATCTGTCCTCTGCTGTCTAAGAAAAATGCAACGGCGGTAAACTTCTAAGCTCAGAGGGTGTGGAGGAGACCAATCTGAGCTTATGTATATCCTCCATGGTGGTTTCTCAATGCATGCTCCCTGCTAAGGTTTTTATCGCTGGCAGTGAGCTGCCAATTACTGTTTTTGTGGATAGTGGTTCAGCCACAAATCTCATTGATGAGGAGTTTGCGCGCACAGCAGGTTTTAGGATTGAAAAACTGTCTCATCCTATCCGCGTGGTCACCATCAATGCTGCTCCTCTCTCTCAGGGGGAGATTACTGAATTTGTGGCTGAGGTGAAACTCCACATTGGGGTTCTACATTCCGAGCGGGTTACATGTAAGGTGCTCAGGAATCTTCCTGCTCAAGTGGTTTTGGGTTTTCCTTGGTTGTCCATGCACAACCCGGTAATTGACTGGAAAACTCAGGACATAATTCAGTGGAGCGAGTTCTGCCAGGAGAATTGCCTGGCCACATGTGTGGCTGCGGTGACTTCAAGCGTTCCGGAGTCACTTCTGGATTTTGTGGATGTGTTCTCTGAAAAGGGTTGTTCAGAGTTGCCGCCACATTGTCCCTATGACTGGTTTAAACCAGGGGCCAAGTTGCCTAAAGCAAGGATGTTTAACATCTCCGGTCTGGAGAGACAAGCGTTAAAAGATTATATTGCTGAAAGCTTGAGCAAAGGGCACATGAGGCCGCCATCCTCGCCGGTGGCAGCAGGGTTCTTCTTCTTGAAGAAGAAAGATGGCGAATTACGCCCGTGTTTGGATTTCAGGGAGTTGAACCAGATTACGGTTCGTGATCCATACCCGATGCCACTGATACCAGATTTGTTCAACCAGGTGGCGGGTGCTAAGTGGTTTACCAAGCTTGACCTCAGGGGGGCGTACAACCTCATAAGAGTCCATCAAGGTGATGAGTGGAAGACGGCTTTTAATACCCCTGAGGGTCATTTTGAAAATTTGGTGATGCCTTTTGGGTTGACTAACGCACCTCCAGTGTTCCAACAGTTCATCAATGATGTGTTCTCGCATGTTTTGGGGAAATTCGTTATCGTGTACCTAGATGACATCCTCATATACTGTTGCGACCGTGATGCTCATTTAAATCATGTCAGGCAGGTGTTACAGCTTCTCAGAGAGAATAAGCTGTATGCTAAACTTGAGAAATGTGTATTTTCTGTTCAAGAGTTGCCTTTCTTGGGTTATATTGTGTCTGCTTCTGGTTTTAAAATGGACGCCACTAAGGTGCAAGCAGTGCTGCATTGGGAATGTCCTGATAACCTGAAAGCACTTCAGCGGTTCCTTGGGTTTTCTAACTACTATAGGAAATTTATCAAGGATTTTTGCATCATTGCTAAACCGCTAACTGACATGACTAAAAAGGGTACCAATTTCTCCGTTTGGCCTGAGGCTGCTGTGCGCGCATTTGAATTTCTTAAGAACAGTTTTGTTTCAGCCCCCATTCTTGTGCAGCCAGACATATCAAAACCCTTTGTTGTGGAAGTCGATGCGTCTGAGGTTGGTGTGGGGGCGGTACTATCTCAAGGCTCAACTTTGAGTGGTTTGCGTCCGTGCGCCTATTTCTCCAAGAAACTGTCGTCCGCCGAACATAACTACGATATCGGCAACAGGGAGTTGTTGGCAATCAAGTTGGCCTTTGAGGAATGGCGACACTTCTTGGAGGGGTCGGTACATCAGGTTACTGTTATTACCGATCATAAGAATCTGCTGTATTTGGAGTCAGCCAAGCGTCTGTCCCCCAGGCAGGCTCGCTGGGCATTGTTTTTCACGCGGTTCAATTTTGTTGTCACTTACAGACCGGGGTCTAAAAACACTAAGGCGGATGCTCTATCCAGGTGTTTTCCGGGGGGAGAACCTCGGGAGGATCCAGTACCCATCCTCCAAAAGGGTGTTGTGGTTTCGGCTCTCACTACCGAGGTTGAGGCTGAGATTGCCGAGGCTCAGGAGGAGGTACCATCTGAGCTTCCCATCAACAAATCTTTTGTACTGCTTCATCTCCGCTTAAAGGTTTTGGCGGAGCATCATGATGCTGTCCTGGCTGGCCACCCAGGGGTTAGAGGTACCTTGGAGTTGGTGTCACGTCGGTTTTGGTGGCCCAAGATCTGACAGGACGTGGTCTCATACGTGTCAGCTTGTACCACGTGCGCTAGGGCTAAGACGCCCCGCTCCCGTCCTGTTGGCACACTACTTCCTCTTGAAGTACCTAGTAAGCCATGGACGGAAATCTCCATGGACTTCATCACTGATTTGCCCTCATCAGCTGGGAACACGGTCATCTTGGTGATTGTTGATCGGTTTTCTAAAATGTCGCACTTTGTGTCTTTGCCTTCGTTGCCTAACGCTAAGACTCTGGCTCAGGTATTTGTGCAGGAGGTGGTCAGACTTCATGGGGTTCCATCTGACATCGTGTCTGATAGGGGGTCTCAGTTTGTGGCAAAATTTTGGAAAGCATTTTGCTCACGGCTGGGGATCAAGTTGTCTCATTCTTCGGCGTTCCATCCTCAGTCAAATGGTCAGACTGAGCGTATGAACCAAAATTTGGAACAGTACCTACGCTGCTTTGTCTCTGATAACCAGGAGGAATGGTCTACCTTTCTTCCTTTGGCTGAGTTTGCCATCAATAATCACCGCCAGGAGTCATCTGGGGAGTCTCCGTTTTTTTGTGTTTACGGGCTACATCCTCAATTTTGTACCTTGAGTCAGAGGGGTTCTTCCGGCGTTCCGGAGGAGTATCAGTTAGGAGCACTATTGTCATCAGTCTGGAGGAGAGTTAAACAGCGCCTGTTGAGTGTGGGTGCTAAGTACAAACGTGTGGCTGACAGTAGGCGTGTGCCAGGTCTGGACCTGAGTGTGGATGACTGGGTGTGGTTATCCACAAAAAACATAAGACTCAAAATACCGTCCCTTAAATTGGGTCCACGGTTTATTGGTCCATTTAGGGTCACCGCCGTCATTAACCCAGTAGCGTAGCGATTGGAGCTCCATACGGTGTATAAGATACACAACGTGTTCCACAGGTCTCTTCTAAAGAAGGTGGTGGGTTCTGTGGACGTGGCGCCTATGCCACCTCCAGTCTTGGTGGATGGTAATTTGGACTTTGAAGTCTCCAAGGTGGTTGACTCTCGTGTAGTGCGTCGCACTTTACAGTACTTGGTACACTGGCGTGGTTATGGGCCTGAGAAGAGGTCCTGGGTACCAGCCGCGGATATTCATGCGGATCGGCTGGTCAGGTTTTTTCATCGTCGCCATCCAGACAAGCCTGGTCCTATAAGCCGTGAGGGCCCTGGGGTCCCTCGTAGAAGGCGGGGTACTGTCATGTCGGACGCTGTTCAGACCAGCTCGTTCGACAGACAGCGGTAATTCCGCTTTTGACCACTATTTGCTCATTGGCATCGGCTAGATTTTATCTAGCTGTTCCGGGGTTAATTTACCTGATCCTCGGATTGGAAGCTGGGCCATGCTCATTGCCTTTAAATAGTTCTCCTGATCATTGGGCATCGCCGATTATAGCTTCTGTCTTGTGCGTTGTTATATCGGTCTGGAGTGGAGAGCTGGTTGTTGGAGATTCGTTGCTGGTGGTGTATTTTCCTTAGTCTTATTTACTCCTTCCTATATTTGTATTTATTTTGCCCTGCACATTTATAGTGTATTCCTGAGTGACTGCGGCGTGGTGTATATTTTCCTTTATCCTTGTCTGTGCTAACTGTGGGTATTGGTGTATTACCTCTTCACTGGGTGGTGGGCGGAGGTTTCAGCCTAGGGTTGAAACAGGAGGCAGGGTGAGGTTCGGGGCCTGGACATGCACACCATCAGTGTAAACTCCAGGTAGAGGGTCAGTCAGGATTTCCCTAGTCTGAGGGAAATTGCAGGGGCCCGGGTTATTAGCTCTCGCTCACCTAGTTTCCCTGTGACAATTACAGGGTCATGTAGCAAAATAAATTAAATTTTTAGATGTACATGTAATATGTCTTCTAATCTCATATGTCCTAGAACCGGAAGAGTTGGTAAATGTATTATTCCGGTCTATATTAGGGCAGGCGACACACCGGCCACAAGATACACATCCACACCCAGGGCCAACACCATCAATAAAGCCAGAACTGGTATCACTTTGATAGTGGCTCCGGACAAGGCAGTCCTTAAGATTTTTTAAGCGGCGAATAACTACACTTGGTGTTTTAGGGAGAATTTGTTTAAGGACAGAATCAGAACGTAGAATGGGCCATGCTCTCTGGAGGCATTCTTTCATGTGCGAGAATTGGGCATGATTGTTCGTGATGAATCGCACTTTGTTGGTAGTATTTTTACACCCATTACAGGCATATAGCAAAGATTGACGTGTGGAATATTTTGCTCTATAATAGGCCCGTTTAATGGTACGTCTACCATAGCCTCTTTCGTGGAATCTCTCACCTAGATTTTGTGCCTGTATTTCAAAATCCTCATCATTGGAACAGATCCATCGTAAACGAAGGAACTGTCCAATGGGGATTGAATCAACCATATGTTTTGGATCGGCGGAGGAGGCGTGTAACAACATGTCAGTGGTGGTCTCTTTTCTATAGATGGTAGTGTGTAACATATTTTCACCATATCTCCACACAGTCACATCAAGGAAATTAATCCTATTCTTATCACCTTGATAGGTGAAATATATATTTTTATCATTGTGATTGAGTACATTTATGATCTCATGCAGTTGGTTGGCAGATCCCTGCCAGATCAGAAAGATGTCATCGATGTACCGCATCCATATGGGGATGCGGTCCATCGATGACTGATTAGACAGTTAGAGGTCCTTCTCCTACAGCCCCAGGAAAAGGTTAGCATATGCCGGGGCAAAAGAAGCACCCATGGCAGTACCCTGTAGCTGCAGGTAGAAGGACCCCTTGAACATAAAAAAGTTGTGAAATAAATAACACAGCACTCTGCAATAATGCTGCTGGTGGTGCTCAAGTCAAGTGTCCAACCCATACAATTCGGCAAGAAAATTACTTGGCACTCAGTATTTGGAAAAAATGATTCCTTCTTTATTGTACATCCAGACCAAATTTTCTTGACAAAAAAGTTGTGTTAGTGAAAACTCAAGGAGTTCAAGAATCAGGTGGATGATCCTTCTTGATAGATTAGATATTTCAAGGTAATATTTGGTCGTGGTAGGCTGTTAGATCATCATTATGTTTAATGTTAGTATAAAGAGATTCTATGTCTCCTGTTACCATCATCATGTCACTTTCGACATGGGGACCATCCAACCTCTTCAAGAACTCACCTGTGTCAAGAACAAATGATGGAAGGTTCTCTACCAGAGTATATCCTAAAGGGCTCAACGAGAGCATTAATTTTGTTCCATTTTTGTAATCACCAATGGTTTAAATATGCACATGTCCTTTGTTTTTTATTCTTATTTGTCTGTGTTTCATCGTTTTATCCAGACCCATCAAACCATGGCTCCCTATAAGAAGAACTTCCTAATATGCTGTTGACTCCTGTGATGTCTGCAACTTATGCATCGAATTTCACTAATGGACACTGTTAAGCTCACACCCTGACTGATAGACGTGAGCCAGGGGGTTGTGACCCCACTCTGCCATAAAACCAGACTACCCTAGAAGGGGCGTGACAAGGATAGCTACCTTGGTTTTCACTGGAGCCTCTGATGGTGAGGTCAGGCTTGTGCGGCACGCAGCTGCCATGTGCCACTCCAGGGTGGTGTCTGGATGTGGCTGCTGATCCCACTTGGGGAGACGGCACACTAGGACTGGTATGAGTAGCAGAGGGGCTGGTGAGCACGGCTAGTACTCTGGCAGATGGTCACGGCAGAGACACTAGCAGGCAGTCACGGCTGAGACACTGGCAGGCGGACACAGCTGAGAAGCAGGGATGGTAGGCACAGCTGAGACACAGGGTAGGCATGCACTGCTGAGACACAGGGCAGGCAGGCATGGCTGAGACACAGGCCAGGCTGGTGTGGTGTAGACCTGCAGCAGCAAAACCAGAGCGAAGCAGAGCCGCAAGAATACAGAGCAGGCAGAGAGATAAGGGTACAGAGCAAGCTGAGCCGCAAGAGTGCGAAGCATAAGCAAAGCTGCAAGAGAGTGGAGCACAGGCAAAGTCACAAGAGTACTGAGCAGGCAGAGCCGCAAGAATGCAGAGCATAAGCAGAGCTGCAAGAGTACGGAGCACAGGCAAACAGAGAGGTCACAAGGAAAGACACAGCAGGGAAATAAGCCACAGACAAGGAGACATGGAGACAGAGGTATGACAGAGTTCAGACAAGGTAATGGAATGAGACAATGTACAAGAACAAAGACACAGGGACCAGGATATTTTGCCTCCTGGAGGGCGGACAGACAAGTACAAAGCAAGGCTAGAACAAAGACACTGAAACCAGGATACACAGCCTCCTGGAGGGCAGACAGAGAAAAACCAAGCAAAGCTAGGAGTAGAGCCTCCAGAGAAGGAGGAACACAGAGCAAGACCTGGCAGCTCAGTAGCAAGACACTAACTGAGTTAACATATTGCACAGGCAAGTTCCACAGGGTGGAGCTGCCTAAATACTAGAGGCCTCTTGGTAATTGGTCAGGAACACATTAGACAGGTGCACCCTGATTCCATAAGAATCAGAGAGTTCTGGCGCCGCCCCCTATGCACACAGCCAGGAAGCATGCAGAGAGCAGGCAGAAAGCAACAGGCACAGAACATGGAGCCGGCAGCAGACAGAAATCACCACATGACCTGGAGCAGTGAGTAAGATGGTGTGTGAGGGATGGGAGGCCATGCAGTGATGCTGGCAGAGTTGTTACAGACACTATGACGATTTGGTACTGAAATGATACAAGTCTTGAATTATCTAAAACACTTGGTGGATCATCATACTATTATTTACCTGTACTCACAGTTATTGTAACTTTGAGTGTATTATCCCCTAAAGTTATCTATATGCATGATTGATATTGTATGTAACATCTATCCCCTATATAGGTCATGTATATATTTGCATCTGTGTTTTAATAGGTGGTTCATGTACATATTCATAGGACCCAAATACTGCGTCCTCCCAATAAGTAAGCCATTTCACGCATGCACGCCTAGGTCCTGGTCCACCCATCGGCTTTCGGCATCTTTTGTTGCTGTAGTGATGGTCATGTGATTGTGACGTCACGCGGCACATGACACAGCCACCGCTGTTACAGGAAGTGGTTGCAGTGATCCGGATGTGTTTAACTGGCGGGCATCAAGTATCGCCACCTAATATCATGATCTGATGTATGATTGGTGTCTGATGCTTCTGGGCACCTGCTAATTAATGGACTTTGCTCGGATTGGTTGATGGGGCTTTTTATACCTGTACCTTTCCCCTTATCCTACACCCCTTGAGAAAGGCTGCATAGCCAAAACGCACGTGGGGAAGGACGCTCTTGGTCCTTATCCTGGCCTTATGCGGGTAATGGCATCAGTTGATTCAACTTTATTATTGATATATATTGCAGGAGTTAAAATATTGATTAATTGGGCAATATGGGATATGTGCATTATTTATGACAACAATGTACAATATTGGACTTCCTAGCCTGTTTGAAAGATTATATAATGTCCTTATGAGCGTCCTACTTTTTGACATGTGCTATTGGGTGTAACCCCTCCCCCCTCATTTTGTACCTGACTACTTAATAAAATATGCAGATATGCTGTTGGTATGGAGGCTATGTGGTGACAATAGTTGAGCACAATGCACTATGCACTTTATTAGGCTATATATACCACCACATGTATCCTTATAGGGTTATCTAATATGGTCCACTATTGGGACAGCTATATATGCACCTATAATTTATACCCATATTTTGAACCTCAGCAATAAAATCTGGATATATACTATTCATGCACCTTATTAGTTTGTTACATACTCCCTGTACTGTATGTGCTACATGAACAGGTATTATGCGGTATACTTGCATATGTTGTCTCCACTGTTAGAAATATTCATTTTAATTGTTTGAAATTTTTTTTGCTGTTTTTAAAAAATATTTAATAAAATTTACCGGTTTATGGAAAATATGACATTGACTTCCGTTTTTGGTGCTTATTGGATTTTGTTATGTTGATGGAAGTGTCATACAGATAGGCCATTTGATCTATATATGGAAATTTAAAATTATTTTTTGTTTATCTAAATTATTTTTGGAATTTTATGATCGCCGTTTTTCTCTTGTATATTAAGAAAAAAGGCATTGAAGCTATGCACTGGCCCGCCCGTTCCCCAGACCTGAATCTGATTGAACACATCTGGGACATCATGTCTTTCACCATCCACCAACGTCACGTTGCACCACAGACTGTCCAGGAGTTGGGGGATGCTTTAGTCCAGGTCTGTGAGGAGATTGCTCAGGAGACCATCCGCCGCCTCATCAGCAGCATGCCCAGGCATTGTAGGGAGATCATACAGGCACGTGGATGCCACACACACTACTGAGCATCATTTCATTGTCTTGAGGCATTTCCAGCCTGTACCTTCATTTTTCACTTTGATTTTGAGCATAATTCCAACTTCAGACCTCCATTGGATATTAGTTGTGATTTACGTTGATCATTTTTAGGTTTTATTGTTGTCAACACATTCCACTTTGTAATGAATAAAGATTTACAACTGGAATATTTCATACAGTGATATCTAGGATGTAGGATTTTAGCATTCCCTTTATTTTTTTGAGCAGTGCATATATATATACTGTATATATATATATATATATATATATATATATATATATATATATATATATATATATATACATATACAGTTATGCTCAAAAGTTTACATACTCCGGCAGAATTTTTGCTTTCTTGGCCTTCTTTCAGACAATATGAATGATAGCACCGAAATTTTTTCTCCACTCATGGTTAGTGGTTGGATCTAACCATTTATTGTCAAAGTACTGTGTTTTCTCTTTTTAAATCATAATGACAACCCAAAACATCCAAATGACCCT
The DNA here is from genome assembly GCF_051348905.1 of Ranitomeya variabilis. NCBI lineage: Eukaryota > Metazoa > Chordata > Amphibia > Anura > Dendrobatidae > Ranitomeya > Ranitomeya variabilis. Next base: position 169,376,110 of record NC_135238.1, read on the forward strand.
GATCAAAGGTTCACATACCCCATTTCTTAATACCGTGTATTGCCCCCTCTAACATCAATGACAGCTTGAAGTCTTTTGTGGTAGTTGTGGAAGAGGTTCTTTATTTTCTCCAATGGTAAAGCTGCCCACTCTTCTTGGCAAAAAGCCTCCGGTTCCTGCCAATTACTGGGCTGTTGAGCATGAACTGCGCGCTTGAGATCTCCCCAGAGTGGCTCAATGATATTGAGGTCAGGAGACTGAGATGGCCACTCCAGAACCTTCACTTTGTTTTGCTGCAGCCAATGACAGGTCGACTTGGCCTTGTGTTTTGGATTGTTGCCATCTTGTAATGTCCAAGTACGGCCGATGCGCAGCTTCTGGGCTGATGAGTGCAAATTTGCCTCCAGTATTTGCTGATAACGTGCTGCATTCATCCTTCCTTCAACTTTGACCAAGCTTTCTGTGCCTTTGTGTTAGCACCACGCCGGGTCCCTACTCTGAGAGGCAGGGTCTCCGGCGTGTCAGTTCACTCACCCGCACTGCAGTTGGTTCCTTTTTTCCTCATGCTCCCAGCAGCACTTCCAGCTGGGTCTCTAGCCATGTTCTAAGGGCACGTACTCACATGCACTTCCACCCTCTTAAAGGGCCAGCGCGTGCACTTGCTATTTCCTCCCCAGCAAATGGTTTTGAGGCATTATGTTTATATTGCTTCCTCTCCACTGAAGAGGTGCCAGAGCAACCTTCTTGTTTACAGTCTATACTGTGAAAGGTCGCATAACAGTGCAGGTCCTGTTTGCTGTGCTCTAAGTACAAACCCTGCTTGCTGCACTCAGATGCAAATCCTGCTTGCTGCACTCAGACGCAATCCTACTTGCTGCACTCAGATGCAAATCCTGCCTGCTGCACTCAGATTCAAACTCGGTCATCGCACTCTGATACAAGCTTTACCTGCAGCACCGTCCAGTCCGTCTTTCTGGGTCCAGCTGCTGTGTGATCATTGGTCTGTCCTGGAGTGGCACCTGGCGTGCATAGGGAGCCAAGTCTATCCTCACCATCAGAGGCTCTAGTGAACAGCCCAGTACTCGCTTAGTAATCTCCTCGGTCCGTGGCACAGTGGTTCCATAAACCACGTCCGTGACACTTTGTAGCTTACACATCCCCAAAACATGACCGATCCACCTCTGTGCTTTACAGTAGAAATGGTGTTCCTTTCATCATAGGCCTTGTTGTAGGCCTTGTTCTATGTGTATATATCTATTTTATCTATTCTATTCTAATCTGTCAGTGTGATTTTACTGTAGGCGGCACATAAATTGATGGCTTTTCAAAGGACATCGGTGCGTAAAAATCAGACAGCACTAGCATGGTCCGAGTGCTGTGCAATTTTCTTCTCGCAACCATAGGCTTGCATTGGTGAGTCTCAGTGGCAATCGCACCAACGAGGGTTTGGATACTGTTCAGACCCTACTTTGTCCGGCCCTGGATAAAACAGAAAATAATGTGGCCATCGGTGCAGATGATTTCCTCCTCTTGCCTCTGGGAATCTTTGGAGTACACTTCCGATGCACATGGCATACAGTGTCTGAACTCATCTGCAGACTCAGCCATCTGTGGTTCCCAACAGTCAGTTGGGCGGTTAGAGAGCTGTGCCGTGGGGGAAATCAAGCGTAATTGGGGTGCCACCACTGAGGACTGTACTGTGTGTGTGATGTTAAGTGGAGGAAAAAGAGCAGAGGCCACTTGATGCAGCACTTGCCATCTACTGAAGCACATGTTCTTTCTGGCCCTCATCTACAAAGCCACTGTGCGGCTGTCAAAGAAATGTAGTGGAGTAGCCTGTCCAGTAACAGAAGTTGCAAAAATGCTGCACAATTGCCCACTTCAGCAAAATAAACCAACTTTTCATCCCTCATATCATACCTGTCTCACAACCCTAAACAGCTATTCAGTACTTTCAATCTTCTCCTCCGTCCAATAGCTCCCCCTCCCTGTCCTCTCATCTCAGCTGAAGACTTTGCCTCATCACCTGTGAACTTGACACAATAATGTCCCACCTCATTTCAAACCTTGCCGCAGTCTTCATCCCAAGCCTAACTTCACCTCTTCAGCCTGTCACTAACAACTGGTGTCTTTCCTCACGATTGAAACATACCTCGATCACACCCATGTTCAAAAAGCCCACCCTTGACTATTCCTCTGTGTCTAGATATCACCCCATCTAATTTCTCCCCTATGCCTCAAAACTGCTGAAACTCGTCCATATCGTTCCACTGAAACTGCCCTGACTAAAGTCACCAACGACCTACTAACGGCCAAAAGAAAGTGACGCAAATTTGTCTGTCTTCTCCTGGACTTGGCATCTGCTTTTGACATCGTGAAACATTCCCTCTTACTACAGACTTTCTGATCTGTTGACATTACAGACTTGGCCCTTTGTTGGATCTCCTCGTATCTAACAGACAGGACATTCAGTGTCTCTGCACTCACACACCACCTCCTCATCTCACCCCCTATTTGTCTGTGTCCCCCAAGGTTCAATTGTAGGCCCGGGCACTATGCTTAGGGTGCACGCATGCTTCCTCCCTGTTAGATGGACAGCTCGCATCAACCTAAGGTATTCCCAGCCTATAGCGACTCCTATTTAAGGCTTCCCCTCCAATATGGAGGTACCTGAGCTACACTGTTAGTTTGCCGTGCGTGCTTGCTAGTTGTCAGTTTCCCCAGGTTCGCCCGTCTTCTTGTCTACCCTGTACCCATCTGCTCGTACCAGTCTGTGCCCATCTGTTCTTAACTGTCTGTGCTCTTCTGTCCAGCAACCGGTCTAGATCATACATGCCATTCCCATCTGTCTAACACCCAGTCCAACCCACACCTTCCTATGCTTTTCTGTTCCTCAGCTGGTCCTATCTGCACCCATGGTTCCAGTGTCACTACACTGCCTGCCTGCATTCCTCATCCTTCCTTCGGGCTGTAACAGCCTACCCACTGTAGGGGGGTCCGCTGCCTCCCTCTGTAGGTCATCCCTGAAGTAGCACCTGGTGCCACTCCTCGCGCTGCAGTTTTCACCTGCTGCCACTTATCCGAATTGGGATTCAGTAGGCCACCTAGTTACACCCCTCCAGGCTTCCTAAGGGATATGGCACAGTGGTTCCACCATCTTCCCGTTACAGTCTCCATCTGCTCGGTTGGCTGTAGTGGAAGAGGTGTCGTTCCCAGCTATACTAAATCTACTCTATTGCAATTGATGCCACTTTGGTTGGTGTCTGCCTCTCATTATTGTAAATGTGTAGACTCCTGGTTGAGTCTCCTTCATGCATGTTGCCCTTAGCAGGAGGCCTCAACTTTCTTTGAGTCAACTACCTGTGTTACTACTATTCTTAGATTTGTCTGACAATAATAGTCTACAAAACTGATATCTCTGCCACCTGAATGTGGATGAGCGTGAAAGCAGGCTGAGCTGTTGCATGTGATATCAGGGCTCCCAGCACAGCAGGCCTACACCAATCTCTCACCCACCTTGTCTTACTTTGATATTCAATTGAATGCTGGAAATGCTGGCCCAGACCACGATACTTCAGGCATGGTGTGATGGCTACCGTGCCATGCTACATTTTGTACTGTGGGTGAATTGAGGCCACTTTCCTGGTGTCTCCCCCTTATTCTGATGTGGTTTGGTTGCTGATGGGGCCATTTGAAGTTGTTGTGCATTCATTTGTTTTTTCCTCCCATTGACTTGAATGGCGTTTGGCTATGTTTGGAAAATATGCAATGAATAAATCGGCGAATATTGCAAATTCAGCAATTGTAATCCGAACCAAACATTGAAATATTCGCTCTTCTCTAGTTATATTAACCTGGAAGACCTGGAGTTAGACGGTCACGGTAATGAATCGTGGGTATTTTTTAGAGATGGTGTGATTTATGTCCTATTTTAAACAGATTTCCTTTGATGATAAGAGGGTTAAGGACTCTTTCCATACTGTCTGAGATCATACAGCCTGGTTGTTCACAGCTGCAACTTCTTATCATTTACTCAATCTATATACACTGCCTTTGGGAGTTTAGTCCCTGCCGGTGAAAGATTCATCTTCCTGTGCTGAGTACTAAAGCTAAGTGGTTGGAGTGAAGTTGTTGTAATAGTGATCTGTAGTTTTCTGTAGTACATGTGTGTTTATCTCCTGGTCCCTGGTTCCCTGTTATGGACCTGGTGGTTAGGAGCACCCGGAATGACCTGATGAGTAAATTCAAAATCGGGACTAGCTCTGGGTAAGTGGGAACTCTGCTGACCGCAAACCCTACTCCTATCACACACACTAGAAATAGCCGTGGAGCGTACCTAACTCTCCCTAGACGCCTCTTCACAGCCTAAGAGCTAACTACACCTAAAGATAGAAATAGAAGCCTTACCTTGCCTCAGAGAAATTCCCCAAAGGTAAAGGCAGACCCCCACATATATTGACTGTGAGTTAAGAGGAAAGTCACAAACACAGGAATGAAACAGGTTTTAGCAAAGGAGGCCAGATTTCACTAAATAGTCAGAGGATAGAAAAGGGAACTATCCGGTCAGCACAGAAGACTACAAAAAACCACGCAGAGTAAGCAAAAAGACTCCCCACACCGACTCACGGTGTGGAGGTGCCACTCTGCACCCCAGAGCTTCCAGCTAGCAAGGGAATATCATGATAGCAAGCTGGAGTAGAAATTAGCAGTAACAACAAATGAACTAGCAAAGACTTAGCTTCTGCTGGAGTAGACAGGTCCTCAGAGAAGTCCAAGAGAGATCTGAACCAATACTGAAACAATGACAGCTGGCATGAAGTAACGATCTGAGTGGAGTTAAATAGGGAAGCAGCGTAGCAATAAACGAGAGCAGCTGATAAAGCCAACCTCAGTGACCAGCAGTTCCGCTCGAAGCCACCAGAGGGAGTCCAAGAGCAGAACCAACCAAAGTACCATTCATGACCACAGGAGGGAGTCCGATAACGGAATTCACAACAGTACCCCCCCTTGAGGAGGGGTCACCGAATCCTCACCAGGGCCCCAGGACGATCAGGACGAGCCAAATGAAAGGCACAAACTAAATCGGCAGCATGGACATCGGAGGCAACAACCCAGGAATCATCCTCCTGACCATAGCCCTTCCACTTAACCAGGTACTGAAGCTTCCGTCTCGAAATACGAGAATCCAAAATTTTTTCCACCACATACTCCAACTCCCCCTCAACCAACAGCGGAGCAGGAGGATCAACGGAGGAAACCATAGGCGCCACGTACCTCCGCAACAACGACCTATGGAACACATTATGGATGGCAAAAGAAGCTGGAAGGACCAAACGAAATGACACAGGGTTGAGAATTTCAGAAATCTTATAAGGACCAATGAAACGAGGCTTAAACTTAGGAGAAGAAACCTTCATAGTAACATAACGAGAAGACAACCAAACCAAATCCCCAACACGAAGTCGGGGACCAACACAATGACGGCGGTTAGCGAAACATTGAGCCTTCTCCTGGGACAACGTCAGATTGTCCACTACGTGAGTCCAAATTTGCTGCAACCTGTCCACCACAGAATCCACACCAGGACAGTCAGAAGGCTCAACCTGCCCCGAAGAAAAACGAGGATGAAAACCAGAATTGCAAAAAAAAGGCGAAACCAAAGTAGCCGAACTAGCCGGATTATTAAGGGCGAACTCAGCCAATGGCAAGAAGGTCACCCAATCATCCTGATCAGCAGAAACAAACCATCTCAGATAGGTTTCCAAAGTCTGGTTGGTTCGTTCGGTTTGGCCATTTGTTTGAGGATGGAAAGCCGAAGAAAAAGACAAATCAATGCCCATCTTAGCACAAAAGGACCGCCAAAACCTAGAGACAAACTGGGAACCTCTGTCCGACACAATGTTCTCCGGAATGCCATGCAAATGAACCACATGTTGAAAAAATAATGGCACCAAATCAGAGGAAGAAGGTAATTTAGGCAAGGGTACCAAATGGACCATCTTAGAAAAGCGATCACAAACCACCCAGATGACAGACATCCTTTGAGAGACAGGAAAATCTGAAATAAAATCCATGGAAACATGCGTCCAAGGCCTTTTCGGGACTGGCAAGGGCAAAAGCAACCCACTGGCACGAGAACAGCAGGGCTTAGCCCGAGCACAAGTCCCACAGGACTGCACAAAAGAACGCACATCCCGTGACAAGGAAGGCCACCAAAAGGACCTAGCCACCAAATCTCTGGTACCAAAAATCCCAGGATGACCAGCCAACACCGAGCAATGAACCTCAGAAATAACTCTGCTAGTCCATCTATCAGGGACAAACAATTTCTCCGCTGGACAACGGTCAGGTCTATCAGCCTGAAACTCCTGCAGCACCCGCCGCAAATCAGGGGAGATGGCAGACAGAATTACCCCCTCTTTGAGAATACCAGCCGGCTCAGGGACTCCCGGAGAATCAGGCACAAAACTCCTAGAAAGGGCATCCGCCTTCACATTCTTAGAACCTGGAAGGTATGAGACCACAAAATCGAACCGGGAGAAAAACAGCGACCATCGAGCCTGTCTAGGATTCAACCGCTTGGCAGACTCGAGATAAGTCAGATTTTTGTGATCCGTCAAGACCACCACGCGGTGCTTGGCTCCCTCAAGCCAATGTCGCCACTCCTCGAATGCCCACTTCATAGCTAGCAGCTCCCGATTGCCAACATCATAATTACGCTCAGCAGGCAAAAACATTCTAGAAAAGAAGGCACATGGCTTCATCACAGAGCCATCAGAACTTCTTTGAGACAAAACAGCCCCTGCTCCAATCTCAGAAGCATCAACCTCGACCTGAAAAGGGAGCGAAACATCTGGCTGACGCAACACAGGGGCCGAAGAAAAACGACATTTCAGCTCCTGAAAAGCCTCAACGGCCGCAGAGGACTAATTCACCACATCAGCACCTTTCTTTGTCAAATCAGTCAAAGGTTTAACCACACTAGAAAAATTAGCGATGAAGCGACGGTAAAAATTAGCAAAGCCCAGGAATTTCTGGAGGCTCTTCACAGATGTAGGTTGAGTCCAATCATAAATGGCCTGAACTTTAACAGGATCCATCTCGATAGTAGAAGGGGAAAAAATGAAGCCCAAAAAGGAAACCTTCTGAACTCCGAAGAGACATTTAGACCCCATCACAAACAAGGAATTAGCACGAAGGACCTGGAATACCATTCTGACCTGTTTCACATGAGACTCCCAATCATCCGAAAAGACCAAAATATCATCCAAATATACAATCATGAATCTATCCAGAAACTTTCGGAAGATGTCATGCATAAAGGACTGAAACACAGATGGAGCATTTGAAAGCCCGAATGGCATTACCAGGTACTCAAAATGGCCCTCGGGAGTATTAAATGCTGTTTTCCATTCATCGCCCTGTTTAATACGCACAAGGTTATACGCCCCTCGAAGATCTATCTTGGTGAACCAACTAGCCCCCTTAATCCGAGCAAACAAATCAGACAGCAGAGGCAAAGGGTACTGAAATTTGACTGTGATTTTATTGAGAAGGCGGTAATCTATACAGGGTCTCAGAGAACCATCCTTCTTGGCCACAAAAAAGAACCCTGCTCCCAACGGTGATGAAGACGGGCGAATATGCCCTTTCTCCAAGGACTCCTTTATATAACTCCGCATAGCGGCATGCTCTGGCACAGATAAATTAAAAAGTCGGCCCTTAGGAAACTTACTACCAGGGATCAAATTTATAGCACAATCACAATCCCTATGAGGGGGTAGGACACTGGATTTGGGCTCATCAAATACATCCTGGTAATCCGACAGAAACTCAGGGACTTCAGAAGGAGTGGAAGCAGAAATTGACACCAACGGAAAATCGCCATGTACCCCTTGACAACCCCAACTAGACACAGACATTGATTTCCAATCCAATACTGGATTATGAACCTGTAGCCATGGCAAACCCAACACGACCACATCATGCAAATTATGCAACACCAAACAGCGAATATCTTCCTGATGTGCAGGAGCCATGCACATGGTCAACTGAGTCCAGTACTGAGGTTTATTCTTGGCCAACGGCGTGGCATCAATTCCCCTTAATGGAATAGGATACTGCAAAGGCTCCAAGAAAAAACCACAGCGCCTGGCAAACTCCAAGTCCATCAAATTCAGGGCAGCGCCTGAATCCACAAATGCCATAACCGAGTAGGATGACAAAGAGCAAATCAGAGTAACAGACAAAAGAAATTTAGGCTGTACAGTACCAATGGTGACAGACCTAGCGAACCGCTTGGTGCGCTTAGGACAATCAGAGATAGCATGAGTGGGGTCACCACAGTAAAAACACAGCCTATTCTGACATCTGTGTTCTTGCCGTTCAGTTCTGGTCAAAGTTCTATCACATTGTATAAGCTCAGGCCTCTGCTCAGAGGACACGCCAAATGGTGCACAATTTTGCGCTCGCGCAAACGCCGATCAATTTGGATGGCCAAGGACATTGATTCATTCAGACCAGCAGGCATGGGGAATCCCACCATAACATCCTTAAGGGCTTCAGAAAGACCCTTTCTAAAAATTGCTGCCAGGGCACACTCATTCCATTGAGTAAGCACAGACCATTTTCTAAACTTCTGACAATATATCTCCGCTTCATCCTGTCCCTGACACAAAGCTAGCAAGATTTTCTCTGCCTGATCCACTGAATTCGGTTTGTCATAAAGCAATCCAAGCGCCAGAAAAAACGCATCTACATTAAGCAATGCAGGATCTCCTGGCGCAAGGGAGAATGCCCAGTCTTGAGGGTCGCCACGCAACAAAGAAATAATAATTTTTACTTGCTGAATGGAGTCACCAGAGGAGCGGGGTTTCAAAGCAAGAAACAGTTTACAATTATTTTTGAAATTCAGAAACTTAGATCTATCCCCAGAAAACAAATCAGGAATTGGAATTCTAGGCTCTAACATCGGATTCTGAACTACATAATCTTGAATGCTTTGTACCCTTGCAGTGAGATGATCCACACAAGAGGACAGACCTTGAATATCCATATCTACACCTGAGTCCTGAACCACCCAGAGGTTAAGGGGAAAAGAGAGACAAAACACACTGCAAAGAAAAAAAAATGGGTTCAGAACTTCTCTTATCCCTCTTTTGAGATGCATTAACACTTTACGGGCCAGCTGTACTGTTATGGACCTGGTGGTTAGGAGCACCCGGAATGACCTGATGAGTAAATTCAAAATCGGGACTAGCTCTGGGTAAGTGGGAACTCTGCTGACCGCAAACCCTACTCCTATCACACACACTAGAAATAGCCGTGGAGCGTACCTAACTCTCCCTAGATGCCTCTTCACAGCCTAAGAGCTAACTACACCTAAAGATAGAAATAGAAGCCTTACCTTGCCTCAGAGAAATTCCCCAAAGGTAAAGGCAGACCCCCACATATATTGACTGTGAGTTAAGAGGAAAGTCACAAACACAGGAATGAAACAGGTTTTAGCAAAGGAGGCCAGATTTCACTAAATAGTCAGAGGATAGAAAAGGGAACTATGCGGTCAGCACAAAAGACTACAAAAAAACACGCAGAGTAAGCAAAAAGACTCCCCACACCGACTCACGGTGTGGAGGTGCCACTCTGCACCCCAGAGCTTCCAGCTAGCAAGGGAATATCATGATAGCAAGCTGGAGTAGAAATTAGCAGTAACAACAAATGAACTAGCAAAGACTTAGCTTCTGCTGGAGTAGACAGGTCCTCAGAGAAGTCCAAGAGAGATCTGAACCAATAATGAAACAATGACAGCTGGCATGAAGTAACGATCTGAGTGGAGTTAAATAGGGAAACAGCATAGCAATAAACGAGAGCAGCTGATAAAGCCAACCTCAGTGACCAGCAGTTCCGCTCGAAGCCACCAGAGGGAGTCCAAGAGCAGAACCAACCAAAGTACCATTCATGACCACAGGAGGGAGTCCGAGAATGTAATTCACAACAGTTCCCATTTTGTTTATTCCCCCCTGTCCTTATCCTCCTCCCTATTGTTGGTTTGTGTTTTTGTGTGACATATGTAGCGCCCCCACGGCCGCAGGGCCGAGGGGTACCCGGTACCGGGCCTCTGAGTCTCTGCTCTGGGGTTGTCACGGTGGCTAGGCCCGGTCCGTGACCCTGCTGGTGGGGAGGCGACGTACAGTGAATGATAGGTGAGGACGGTGGTGGTGGTGCGGTGCAGTAAATAACGAGGACACCAGGTTGCAGTCTCTTTACCTCTTTACTGAAGATCTCTGGGTCCTCAGTCCGGATTCCGGATAACCATGCTGCGCAAGTCCGGCCGGCCCAATGGCACCTCCAGAGTTCTCTTTGCAGGTGGAAATCTGTGCCTTCCTGCTAGCGCTATGTGTTGTGGTCCTTCCCTGCTGTGCTTACGGAAAGTCCCCACAACTGTTGTGTCTGTTTCTTATGTTCCCTCACAACTCATTCGGATGATGTTCTTCTCCTCCGTCCCTCCCGGTGTTATGGTTGGGACGGCACCCGTATGATGAGTAGGCTCGGAGCTCTTCCGGGACCCTAGAGTCGCCCCTCTCCTAGTGCGCCCCCCATGTCTTCATAGGTGATGTATGTGAGACAGCCCGCCTGAGACTGACTGTCCTGCCGTTGGTTTGAAGTATTGCTTGGAGCTAGATATATAAATACTTCCTCGGCGTTCCGGCCGCCGGTTGTGCGCCTCAGTAGAATGTTGCCTCGGTCTTACAGCACGACTCCTACTGGTATTTCTCCTCTTGCTTTGATCGCGTTTCTCACTCAGCACAATCTCTCTCGCTTCTAATCCTTCCTTGGGCACCGCCGCTATACTGAGCAGGCACGGTCCCGTTACATTCTCTCCAATTGCCAGGCCTCTGTCAGGATCCCACCCCTGACAGGGACCCTACCGAATCTTCCCCCACAACACCCTCTGCCACAAGGTGTTGCCTGGTTCCAACCCAGTCAGCTTTTCTCATCTAACTTCCTGCCTGACCCCCAGTTTTACCAGTATGTGAGGAGTGGCCTAATGAATAGAACCCTTAGCTCCCCCTGGAGGCCCGGCTGTGAAATGTATTGGTGTCTGTGATACCTGGTCAGATGAACTCCTTCAGTGCCATCAGACGTACCATAGCCCCCCTTAGTGGCGGAGCCATAGTACTGCAATGACCAGGACTCTGCGGCGCTGCACTCCCCCCCGGTTAAATCCAGTACTCCGGGACTGGGAAGAAAACAACAATACAGGTTAGCAAAAAGGCATACAATTTTGTTGAGTGCAATAACAATAAGTATACTTGAACAGAGCTTCCCTTTATGGGAGGTGAGGTCACTTGAACGTTACAAACATGGTTAAATACTTTTAAATAACTTTTCTATAAATAACTCTCTTTATCCAACCGGGTATTCTACTAAGTGCAAAATTTTTAGACATTAATTCAACATTGCCTTTAAGGATGTACACTCTGAATCCGCTAAAGACTCTTATAACACATTATAAGGCAATTAACTTCATTCTCCTTCTTTAAATCTGCAGGACCGCCTGTCCTAACGGCTCCAGACCTACTGCCTCTCCTTTCTTTACAGGACCGCCCCTTTCAGCCCGGGCCTACTGCCTTTTCAACTACTATACACAGTATAGAACATAACATTTTTCTTTCAGTTTAAGAGCACTGAGCCATCTCTATATGGCTCCTAAGAGGACTCACCAACTAACCCCGTCCGGGTTCACTTTCTGTCCTCATTTTTCTACCAACGTTATCAAACATTTCCTACAATCAACTAGTCGGATACATATAACTTTTACATGTAAGCATAATCATCATTTTCTTTTTGTCAAGACATTATTGCTATTTATCTGTCTTAAAGTAATACCATCCTTTAAGTACACAAGTGAACATCCCCTTTAAGAGAGGGCTAAGTCTTTTTGAGGTAGCATATCTTCTCAAGCTACCAGTCCATACTCAGCAAAGGCTCCGGTGCGGTATCTTCGCAAAGAGTCCTTCTTTAAGTAAAACCAGTAGGAAGCACCTTTAAGAAGGTGCAAACTATTTACAAGCAGTTTGTATCATGCACTGTTCATGATTCAGCAGTTCTTTTCAACAGGAAGCAAAAAGTAGAAAAATAACCAAAAAGCAATAGGGATCCCGGGTCAACAAAGGGATCCCTTTAAGAGTTAACCCTGGACGGGTTTTAGCAATATCAAAGCAGCAAAAACAAACAGTTTGAAGAACTATTTACATATTATGCAAAGTTTTAAGATCTTACTCTTATGGTGCAGAAGGTGGTTTCCTTCCGGGCCTCACCAGACCAATGGGCCGCGCTGCCGATCCAAGGAGCGGTTCCTGCCCCAGCAATGACAGGATCCCTCGCCGTGATGCTCTTCTCACTGATGGGCCGGCACGCCCCCAAGGTACATGGTGGGTCCGGGTTCCCCGCTGCTCCGCAGGGACAGGTTCCGTTGCCTTTTCGGCAGGAGGTTCATCTTCGGATGTTTCGGCAGCGGCCTGGAGTGCGACGCACCGCTGGACGCCCCGAGCTATCCAGCCAGCTTCACCTGTTTCCCTCCTCCACCTGGTGTAGGTCGCGAGCTAACCTTCCTCCGCAGGGCTCCACTTCCTCCCGGTCCACACGGACCTGTAGCGGCTCCCCAATCTCCTGTATAACTCCCCTTCCGCGTCGGGAGTTAAAGGACACCACTACACCCCAGTGTGACGGCGGGGTTTCTTCTACGCTGGTCAAGTCAATCTGGGCTGCAGGTCGGGGCCGGCTCCGCCACGCCATCATCAAGTGCCGCAGGTGTTCGGCCTCCGGCAAGATCCTCATGCCCTGTGTCTGTAGCGTACCTTCAGCCGCGGCCGGGTTGGGAGGAGCAGGGGACACCGGAAACAGGCGGACCTCCGTGGGCTGACCCAGCCGAGCGAGCACGCGGGCATCAGCCTCCAAGCGGCGTGCTATCTGTCGGGCCTCGGCTGCGGCCACACACTCCTCGGACATCTGCCAGTTGGGTCGACCCATCGGTGGTTCCGTGAGGGCCAGTTCCCGCAACAATGGCGTCTCCGAGGCTGTGTCCGGTGATGCGGCTCCATGCCGAGTCAGGTCATCCCCACGCGGTGCTCCCGCCGTCGCCATCTTTATCTCCTCTCCAGTATCTTCTTCCCGCGGTCTCTTTCGTGGGCGGCCCCGTCTCCATGGTCTCCACCCTCCAAACAGGATCAGAAGGTGGACCTCGGCTGCTGACGGACACGTCCTCAGGACACAGAAATATTTAGACTGGGCGGCCATTGTCCTTCGCGCTCTTCAGCTTGTCTACGCCCACTCCACGCCCTTCTTCTTCTCCTGCGCTGTAATGGCGGCGGATTTTGGCGGGGACTTTTGGCGGCAAGTGGCAACCCACAGTCTTTGCAATAAAGTACAGTCCAAGCAAAGTAAATCACAGTTCTAAGGCACACATGACCTGATTCTTCAGGCTTAAGTAGATCCTGTTCGTGATGCCAAGTTGTAGCGCCCCCACCGCCGCAGGGCCGAGGGGTACCCGGTACCGGGCCTCTGAGTCTCTGCTCTGGGGTTGTCACGGTGGCTAGGCCCGGTCCGTGACCCTGCTGTGGGGCGTACAGTAAATAATAGATGTGGACAGTGGTGGTGGTGAGGTGCAGTAAATAACGAGGACACCAGGTTGCAGTCTCTTTACCTCTTTACTGAAGATCTCTGGGTCCTCAGTCCGGATTCCAGATAACCAGGCTGCGCAAGTCCGGCCGGCCCAATGGCACCTCCAGAGTTCTCTTTGCAGGTGGAAATCTGTGCCTTCCTGCTAGCGCTATGTGTTGTGGTCCTTCCCTGCTGTGCTTACGGAAAGTCCCCACAACTGTTGTGTCTGTTTCTTATGTTCCCTCACAACTCGTTCGGATGATGTTCTTCTCCTCCGTCCCTCCCGGTGTTATGGTTGGGACGGCACCCGTATGACGAGTAGGCTCGGAGCTCTTCCGGGACCCTAGAGTCGCCCCTCTCCTAGTGCGCCCCCCATGTCTTCATAGGTGATGTATGTGAGACAGCCCACCTGAGACTGACTGTCCTGCCGTTGGTTTGAAGTATTGCTTGGAGCTAGATATATAAATACTTCCTAGGCGTTCCGGCCGCCGGTTGTGCGCCTCAGTAGAATGTTGCCTCGGTCTTACAGCACGACTCCTACTGGTATTTCTCCTCTTGCTTTGATCTCGTTTCTCACTCAGCACAATCTATCTCGCTTCTAATCCTTCCTTGGGCACCGCCGCTATACTGAGCAGGCACGGTCCCGTTACGTTCTCTCCAATTGCCAGGCCTCTGTCAGGATCCCACCCCTGACAGGGACCCTACCGAATCTTCCCCCACAACACCCTCTGCCACAAGGTGTTGCCTGGTTCCAACCCAGTCAGCTTTTCTCATCTAACTTCCTGCCTGACCCCCAGTTTTACCAGTATGTGAGGAGTGGCCTAATGAATAGAACCCTTAGCTCCCCCTAGAGGCCCGGCTGTGAAATGTATTAGTGTCTGTGATACCTGGTCAGATGAACTCCTTCAGTGCCATCAGACGTACCATAGCCCCCCTTAGTGGCGGAGCCATAGTACTACAACGACCAGGACTCTGGGGCGCTGCACATACGTTTTCTGTTACCCCTGTTTTGTCTTTGTGTCTTGTTTAGCTTACATTTCTGTACCATTCCTCATAGTTTGAGGGAGGGGACGGATTAGGAGTTAACAGGAGCATTGTAAGGTCAAAGATCCGGGCCTCTCTACCTTCTAGACTACCCGCGGGAGAGGGATAATTAGGATCCCAGTTTCAGAGACTCTTTCTTCCCCAAAGACCGTTACATGAAGAATGTAGAATCTGCTGAGTTTTGAGGTGCCAGTTAACACTAATTAACAAGAACTACTGGATCTTTAAAAGGGAGCTTATTACAAACAAGGTATTTACAATGACATATATAAGGCATGTCTAACTAAGAGACAAGGGTACAATTAAAGGGAAGAGGTAATAGGAGAGGGTAGTAGAAGCTGCGATGTGGGAAGAGAGATATATAACTGATACTTACATATACAGTATATTAAACCAATACACATCCACACCCACATACAAGCTGTGACTCCACCCTTGCTCCGGTATCCTTTGTAGTAGAGTGTCCAATCGTCTTCTGATAATATGAGAAATTATGATTGCAGTGGTCATCATCATCCTCTGGATGGCGTCATTGGATTTAGGATAAAGTCCTGGTGTCAAAAAGGCCTGAGGGCATTACGTTTAGGCCGGAGACTAGATGTCCATCTGAAGTACAATGGCTTGTAATTCACCTCCACATAGAATGTGTGTCAAAGATAAGATGTTCCATTGAGGAGCAATAGCTTGCACTCGCAACACCACAGGAGTTATGCATCCTCAAAGAGATTGGAGACACAATGTCCATCTACAATGTAGATTCTCTTTATTCTATTAAAAAACAAAGGACTTTTCAACCCTGGGCATAATTGCCTCTCTACCTTCTAGAGTACCCCTGGGACAGGGATAATTGGGGTCCCAGTTCCAGAGACAGTTTGAGGCTTCTCATTCTTCCCCAAAGACTGTTACAGCATGACACTAGTGCTCAGTCAAAGCATGACGGTATGTATTTCTATGCAGCTATCACGCTCAGGTCGGAAGAGCCACCAGTCAGTCTGAGCATTTGCATTACGATCCCCATCCGAATTATGAATCTTCCCTTATAGAAATAAAATTGTAAATGGAAAAAGCTTTCAACTAAGCCTTACCAGAAAATGTTGACCTGTGTGAGACATTCATGCAACTTCCTATTAATATATTAATTACATCATATTCTCATGAAAGTTGAATGGCAATGAAACATAATGTATTCATATGTTCTGTAATTGTGGTGTTGTAGTTTCCACCTTAGCTCAGAAAATCCTTGTATAACCCCAGCCCAAGACCTCATGCATATAGCCGTGTCATAGCTCCGTGTAGTCGCTGACTTGTTTGTAGCTGTAATATTGGACCAAAGGGGCTACTGTACCACTGTGTTCCTCTGACTTTATACAGTTTTTTTTATATGAAATCCATCAGAATAAAAGTATGTTATGTACCCTCAGATGCCTTATTACAAAAGAATTTCCCTTTACAGCATTATTTAAAAAATGTAGTAGGAGAAAATGACTTAGCAATAGTAAATACTGGAATGTACAGTTGAAGCTAAAAGTTTACATGCACTATACAAAAAGACACATATGCAGATTTTTCTCAATATTTGACATGAAATCTGAATAAACCTTTCCCATTTTCAGTCAGTTAGGATTACCATAATTATTAATATTTGCCAAATGCCAGAATAATGAGCAAGAGAGAATGTTTTAAGGCATTTTTATTATTTACTGCAAAGTCAAAAGTTTATATACACTAAGATTACTATGCCTTTAAACAATTCTGGACTGCCCATATGATGATGTCATGTGTTTGGAAGCTTCTGGTAGTTTTTTTGGCAACATCTGAGTTAATTACAGAAAACACATGTGGGTGTATTTTAATGCACACCTGAAACACACTGCTTCTTTGTGTAGCATCATGGGAAAGTCTAAATAAATCTCCCAAGATATCAGGAAGAGAATTGTGGACTTGCACATGTCTGGCTCATCCTTGGGAACAATTTCAAGATACCTGAAGGTGCCTCGTTCTTCTGTACAAACTATTATATGACAGTACAAACAAGATGGGAATGTCCAGCCATCATAATGCTCAGGAGGGAGATGGGTTCTCTGTCCCAGAGATGAACATGCTTTGGTCTGACCTGCATATCAACCCAAGGACAAAAGCAAAAGACCTTGTGAAGATGATGGCAGAAGCTGATAAGATTGTGTCAATATCCACAATGAAATGAGTACTGTATCAACATGGGATGAAAGGTCACTCTGCCAGGAAGAAGGCATTACTCCAAAAGAAACATAAAAAAGCCAGATTAATGTTTGCAATGCACACAGAAACAAAGACCTTAAGGCTGCTTTCACACTAGCGTCGGCCCAACGTGCCGATGCGCGTTGTGAAAGTGATGCCCGACGTGGGCAGCGGAAGCAGTCTTACGACGCTTCCGCTGCCAAATTGTAAGGTCTGAGGAGGAGGGGGCGGAGTTTCGGCCCTGCATGCGTGGTCGAAAATGGCGGACATGACGCGCCAAAAAACGTTACATGTAACTTTTTTTGTGCCGACGGTCCGCCAAAACACGACGCAACCGTCTCAACCATCGTGCGACAGTTGTGTCATGTGGCCATACATCGCAAAGCGTCGCTAATGTAAATCTATGGGGAAAAAACGCATCCTGTGGACAACTTTGCAGGATGCACTTTTTCTCCTAAACGACGCATTGCAACGTACAGCAAACAACGCTAGTGTGAAAGTAGCCTAATTTGTGGAGAAATGCCCTGTGGTCTGATAAAACTAAAATTGAACTTTATCGGCAAAGTGACCATCATTACACTTGGAGGAAAAAGTGAGAAGCTTGGAAGACTAAGAACATCATCCCAACTGTTCAAAGCCGGGGTGGCAGAATCATGTTGTGGGGATGTTTTGCTGCAGGAGGGACTGGTGCACCTCACAAAATAGATAGCATCATGAGAAAAGAAAATTATGTGGCAATACTGAAGCAACATCTAAACACATCAGCCAGGAAGTTAAAGCTTGGGCGGAAATGGGTCTTCAAAATTGACAATGACCCGAAGCACATTGTCAAAATGGTACCAAAGTGGCTTTAGGATAGCAAAGTCAATGTTTTGGAGTGGCCACCACAAAGCCCTGATCTCAATCCTATTGAAAATGTATGGGCAAAGCTGAAAAGGCAAGTGTGAGCAAGGTGACCTACAAACCTGGATCAGTTACACAGGTTTTATCAGGAGGAATGGGCTCAAATTCTGACCAAGTATTGTGAGAAACTTGTGGAAGGATATCCCAAATGTTTGACCCAGGTCATTCAGTTTAAGGGCAATGGTATCAAATACTATTGAAATGTATGTAAACTTTTGACTTTACAATAAGTGATAAAAATACCTTAAAACATTCTCTCATTATTCTGATATTTGGCAAATATTAATAATTATGGTAATCCTAATTGACCTAAAAAGGGAAAGGTTTATTCTGATTTCATCGCACTCATCTTGTTCATTTTTGCTAACGTGAAAATTTTATTCAAAAATGAAGACGAAACAACAGGGCAATAGTATTATAACGTTTCGGCCACCCCGTGGCCTTGGTCACAAAATAAATGCCTTTATGGTTGTTTGTATAACGTCATGGGAGATAAGGTTGTTTTATAATATTCCTGAGGGGAGAAGGCCCACTAAATCCCAAAATTGATGGAGTACAGCTTTTAGTCCAATATGAGTTTAACAGGGACAATGTACAGTGCCTACAAGTAGTATTCAACCCCCTGCAGATTTAGCAGGTTTACACATTTGGAATTAACTTGGCATTGTGACATTTGGACTGTAGATCAGCCTGGAAGTGTGAAATGCACTGCAGCAAAAAAGAATGTTATTTCTTTGTTTATTTTTTTTTTTAAATTGTGAAAAGTCTTTTCAGAGGGTCATTTATTATTCAACCCCTCAACCTACCAGAATTCTGTTTGGTTCCCCTAAAGTATTAAGAAGTAGTTCAGGCACAAAGAACAATGAGCTTCACATGTTTGGATTAACTATCTCTTTTTCCAGCCTTTTCTGACGATTTAAGACCCTCCCCAAACTTGTGAACAGCACTCAAACATGGTCAACATGGGAAAGACAAAGGAGCATTCCAAGGCCATCAGAGACAAGATCGTGGAGGGTCACAAGGCTGGCAAGGGGTACAAAACCCTTTCCAAGGAGTTGGGCCTACCTGTCTCCACTGTTGGGAGCATCATCCGGAAGTGGAAGGCTTATGGAACTACTGTTAGCCTTCCACGGCCTTGGCAGCCTTTGAAAGTTTCCTCCCGTGCCAAGGCCAGGCTTGTCCGAAGAGTCAAGGCTAACCCAAGGACAACAAGGAAGGAGCTCCGGGAAGATCTCATGGCAGTGTGGACATTGGTTTCAGTCAATACCATAAGTAACGTACTCCACCGCAATGGTCTCCGTTCCAGACGAGCCCGTAAGTTACCTTTACTTTCAAAGCGTCATGTCAAGGCTCGTCTACAGTTTGCTCATGATCACTTGGAGGACTCTGAGACTGACTGGTTCAAGGATCTCTGGTCTGATGAGACCAAGATCGAGATCTTTGGTGCCAACCACACACGTGACGTTTGGAGACTGGAATGCACTGCATACGACCCCAAGAATACCATCCCTACAGTCAAGCATGGTGGTGGCAGCATCATGCTGTGGGGCTGTTTCTCAGCCAAGGGGCCTGGCCATCTGGTCCGCATCCATGGGAAGATGGATAGCACGGCCTACTTGGAGATTTTGGCCAAGAACCTCCGCTCCTCCATCAAGGATCTTAAGATGGGTCATCATTTCATCTTCCAACAAGACAACGACCCAAAGCACACAGCCAAGAAAACCAAGGCCTGGTTCAAGAGGCAAAAAATCAAGGTGTTGCAGTGGCCTAGTCAGTCTCCTGACCTTAACCCAATTGAAAACTTGTGGAAGGAGCTCAAGATTAAAGTCCACATGAGACACCCAAAGAACCTAGATAACTTGGAGAAGATCTGCATGGAGGAGTGGGCCAAGATAACTCCAGAGACCTGTGCCGGCCTGATCAGGTCTTATAAAAGACGATTATTAGCTGTAATTGCAAACAAAGGTTATTCCACAAAATATTAAACCTAGGGGTTGAATAATAATTGACCCACACTTTTATGTTTAAAATTTATAAAAATTTAACTGAGCAACAAAACTTTTGGGTTTGTAAGATTTATGCATCTGTTAATAAATCCTGCTCCTGTTTGAAGTTTGAAGGCTCTAACTTATTTGCATCTTATTAAACCTGCTAAATCTGCAGGGGGTTGAATACTACTTGTAGGCACTGTATATAAGCTTCTGGGACATCTGACACAAATTAGGTTGGCTTAATATTTGACTATACGCCTTATTTAAACCGTAGGGTCCTGGGCAGATAAAGTGAAAGGTTTTGTTTATAGGAGCAAATCGGATCCCAGTATTGTGGATCCACTTAGAGTGGAGGAGTCTGCTCCGATATCCAGCGCCTAGGAGAGTGCACACCGAGGGCATGGAGTCCGCGTTGGTGGAGAGATGGGAGACGCCGACACCGACAGTGTCTTGGCTGAGAATACTGGGATCCGATTTGCTCCTATAAACAAAACCTTTCACTTTATCTGCCCAGGACCCTATGGTTTAAATAAGGCGTATAGTCAAATATTAAGCCAACCTAATTTGTGTCAGATGTCCCAGAAGCTTATATATATTGTCCCTGTTAAACTCATATTGGACTAAAAGCCGTACTCCATCAATTTTGGGATTTAGTGGGCCTTCTCCCCTCAGGAATATTATAAAACAACCTTATCTCCCATGACGTTATACAAACAACCATAAAGGCATTTATTTTGTGACCAAGGCCACGGGGTGGCCGAAACGTTATAATACTATTGCCATGTTGTTTCGTCTTCATTTTTGAATAAAATTTTCACGTTAGCAAAAATGAACAAGATGAGTGCGGTGATTTGATTTTTTCTCTATTACGAAGAGGGCCCCTGGCTCCGTTCACCTGCACCATCGAAACTCCACCTATAGTCGAGTGCTAGCTCTTCGTCTCTTCCAGTATTCTGATTTCATGTCAGATATTGAGAAAAATAAGCATATGTGTCTTTTTATATAGTGTATGTAAACTTCTAGTTTCAACTGTATATATAAAGTATAGTGTGTTTTTAAAGAAGAATGTGGTTGATGTTCATTTGTTAGAGCCTAAAGCACTAGAACCGATGACTACAAATTGTAAGATTAC
Source organism: Ranitomeya variabilis (assembly GCF_051348905.1). Taxonomy (NCBI): domain Eukaryota; kingdom Metazoa; phylum Chordata; class Amphibia; order Anura; family Dendrobatidae; genus Ranitomeya; species Ranitomeya variabilis. The sequence goes on from NC_135238.1 coordinate 169,397,038, forward strand.
TCGTAGGATTTGGGTTATAAGTGGGCAGTCACACAACCACAGACAGTTCACTATTATCATTACTCTATTAGTGACAAATCAGCTTTTGCTGAATATCTCCAGTATCTTTCTATTCTGACCTAGATTCTGATATCTCATATCTGCTGGCAAAATGTTGCCTTCATGGTATTTTCAGATCTTTTATAAAACTGCTAAATAATCCTGCAGCCAAAATCATTATTGCCAATATCTTTAATATCAGTAAAAGCAAGTAGACTTAGTAGACCTAAGGAGATGTACACTGTGGTTCTAGCTAACAAATTTGTGTTACTTGGTGGATTTCTAAGATTAACTGTTTTACTCGGTATTGTAGTTTTCTTCGCTTATATAGAACTATGATTTTTGCAGGATGACTCAAATCGCATGAACCGGGGAAGGCTCAAATTTGTAATCAAGTCCGCTCAAACCTTCACCAAGCATTAACTTTGTCACTCAGTCATCTATATGAATGTAGCAATGTGAACACTATATGATATGCAGAACACAATTTTGATTGTTATAGATTCTTCTGCAGCCACTTCAGGGCAGTGGAAACATGTCAGGAGTGAACATTAGTATGGGGTACTCTGGAATACCATAAAAAAAATGACAGAAAGTTCTTGAAAATTTTGAGCAGACTTTGATCATTAACTTTTTTTGATTAAGTCACTTCTTTTTTTTTTACTTGTAGTATTCCTTGATGTTTTTGGCTCCAAATTCTTCAAAATAGTGCATGTGGTTCATGAATTTTGTGCAAACTCAGAAATGCTACCTTTTAGTCTTTAACCTGTTTTTTGACTTTTTAGCGTAAAGTGGCTTGTTCCAATAAATGTCCAAGAACTTGCACAAACCTTCCAGACATACATAAAATTGCTCTAGAGGCAGACGAAAGAACATTTGCCTAAAAATTTTGAAAAAATTTAAAAAGTCACAATTGATGAATTTGAAAATCCCAAACTTTGGCGAGAAAGCAGAACATAAAAAAATCAAATATAACACAAATATACACAATTATTAAATAGCCTTTAAAAACAGCGCAAATTACAATAATGAATCTGGCCTTTCATGTACAAATTCTTGGAAGTCGAAGCTATACTGCGGCAAGTATACATCACAAATTACTCAAAATCTGCAACATCAGTATTAATTGCTGGTTTTCTTTGTTATTTTTGCTCCCTGCATATGATGAACAATTTCAGTGATCGGGTCAATGAATTCTTGTTAGATTGCTATTTTATTAAGGTTATACAAACCAAACCAGTGTCACAAAGTCCCACACCCTCACCTACGTCTGTGCATCTCAATATGAAAGCTGTCAATGTTCATGCTTTTGTGTGATGCCTACTAGTAAAATAAGAAGGTAAATATCAAGAAATATACGTTAAGTCATTGAAAACATTTTGTAGTACAGTGCATACGTTGCATTAGAGCATACATATACACTCTGCACACACCCCAGACACTTTGCACACCTCCATACACTGTAAGATGGCAGCTAGACAGGTCGTGTATGGGAGGTATATGTCCCCAAGGTGCCAAGCCTCGGTGATGTAGGACCCGGAGAATTAGGCTCCAGCACACTTAGTGCTGAGAGGTATTTTAATTGACCCGAATTATAGGTCCGAGTTTTATGTGCAGCTGAAAGAGCTGGATGGGATCGGCTGCTCACTTACCTCCAGTCCAGGTCTTGGATGGTGTCATGTAAGGCAGAGGTGTTGTTTCACTTGGTGTGTGTGTTTTGCAAGGTGAGGAAGCCTTGCATGTGCTGCTCAGATCCTGCTGGAGCCTGAGAAGTAAAGACTCACTTTTAAACGGGTGAGCCCGTGTGTCTTATGGACTAGATATTTTATGTTTTGTTCTGTTATACCTTTTGTTTACTTTGAAGATGCTGTTTCATTTCTGTTAACCCTGATGATTTATGAACTTTAATAAACCGCTTGTTTGTTTAAATCAACAAAATAAGTCCCGTGTGTGAACCCGTGTCTACCACAGAGTCGACCCCTCATAAAACACATGCGGCACATCTGTATACACACACTTCCTGCACACAATATAGTTAGAAAACTGTGCATCTGTATGTAAGGGTTGGCAAGTCATGACTGAGGACTTCTGCTCCATCACACCCTGGCCTCCCCTTACAAAAACATAATGTCCATTCGTAAGTGTACCTGTGTCTCCAGGTCCAACTCCTTCAGAGTTTCCTCTCTTCTGCAGGGGACTCTCTCCAGATGATTTCTCACAAACTGAGGCACAGTCCTTTACAACTTTTAAATGAATAACTTGACTGGTTTCTTTGCACAGCACATTCTGGTACTCCACAACTTTTATCACAGATTGCACAATACACATATCTTCATCTTTCCCTACGCTTCTCTCATTACTACACAGCACATACCCGGGTCGGACCGTCCCAGACGGTCTCTCAGCGTCCTCCCTGTTTGCCTCTGCCACGGTTAGATACTCCTCTGTCTGTTTCGCCCCAGACATCAGATCATCTGAACCCAAAGTCAGTTGCCACATGGCGAGTGACCTGCCCTTCTTGTGATGCAGTGACCCCTGTTACAGCTAGGGGGCACTGTAGGCGCTCCTTGGGATGTGCATGGAGGCGTATCTGTGATTATGATGGCGAAACAGTGACTGGCAGGATTGTAAATGGCTGGTATGTGTCGCAGAGGGAGTCTGCACTGTAAGCCTGAAGTAAGGTTGTTCTGGGACCTGTAGTCCCACAAGTATTTGTATAGTTAAAAGGAAGGCTTGCAGGGTTAGTCGGAGAACTGGGCGGGTCTGGCTAACCACACACACCTCCCACCTATGGGAGTGGTTACAGGTACATAATGTGACAATGGTGTGGTCACATAGTCTATGTAGTGGAGAGTGTTTGGCTCTGTATTTTCCGTGTGCAAGGTCCTGGAAGCCTATGTGTTGACAGTGATATCTCCCTGAATAGCACGTGGTGGGGCTTTGGCACTGAGTGGCCTGTGTGTTGGATGGTCCCAGCTGGGGACGGATGTCTTGAAGAGCACACGGAGAGGCCTGTGTGTTGGACGGTCCCAAGTGGGGATGGATGTCCTGAACAGCACATGGCCATGGACATTGATGAACTGTTTAGCGTACGGTCACCCATGGTAACTGGATGAAGTGAGAAGTCCGGTGTGTTTAGTGACTGTGAGTTGAAGCCATATAAAATGTATATAATGAACTGTGCATGACCTGGTTTATGCTGCATAAAATAAATCGGATAGTCTGTTTAAGTGGAAACCCGTGCCTGTGTGACTGAATTCCGTGATAAGCGAGTGTCCCCCAACACACTCAGTAAGCGCTGTCTTACATTCTTTACTGCCATAGCTTCTCCTGTGGTACTTCTTAAAGGGAACCTGTCACCTCCAAAATGGAAGGTGAGCTAAGCCCACCGGCATCAGGGGCTTATCTACAGCATTCTGGAATGCTGTAGATAAGCCCCCGATGTATCCTGAAATATGAGAAAAAGAGGTTATATTATACTCACCCAGGGGCATTCCCCGCTGCGGTCCAGTCTGATGGGTGTCGCGGTCCAGTCCGTTGCCTCCCATCTTCATAGGATGCTGTCCTATTCTTGTCTTCCCGCTGCTGCTCCGGCCCAGGCATACTTTGTCTACCCTGTTGAGGGCAGAGCAAAGTACTGCAGTGCGCAGTCGCCGTGCCTCTCTGACCTTTCCTGGCGTGTGCGCACTGCAGTACTTTGCTCTGCCCTCAACAGGGCAGACAAAGTATGCCTGCGCCGGAGCTGTGGCGTGAAGACAAGAAGAGGAAGTGATCGTAAGAAGATGGGAGGCCCCGGACCGGACCGCGACGCCCATCGTACTGGGACCGCCCCTGGGTGAGTATAACCTAACCTCTTTTTCTCATCTTTCAGGTTACATCGGGGGCTTATCTACAGCATTACAGAATGCTGTAGATAAGCCCCTGATGTCGGTGGGCTTAGCTCAACTTCCATTTTGGGGGTGACAGGTTCCCTTTAAGGCCTCCAGTACATTACGGGGACCTACCGCCTTTAACGGTAACGCAGCATCCTCTCTGAGTCTCCTGTGTGCCTGTACTCTCCTGGCCTTTCCTTCAGCTTCTGCACCACACTGCTGTATCCCACTGTAGCTTCATCTTGCTGTTTTCCTGGCCTGTTGCTGTCCTGGCCTGTGGGTATGGATGGCTGGGCTTCTGCCTTAAAACATTACGGAACTAACTGCCCTGTCAGGGCGCTCCCGCCCAACTGATTCAAATTCCAGATGTTTCCCAGGTTAACGGCCAGTAGCTCCTCCCACTTAACTATTTACAAGCTGAGTATCACTCCACTCCCCAACTAGTGGGACAACTAGGGTACTACGCTCTCCTTAATAACTATTAGAAACAATACAATATTTAAAAACATAAATAAACATAACATATTTCATGACTTTATTCAACCCCCTTACATGTATATGCACAGCACACTGAGCACAGTACTATGAAATGGGATCCAGAGATTGACAAGTATTACAGATAAGAAAATCAATCCATAACAAATTAAAGTCTTATTTTTTCTCCAAAATGTAATATTTTGCCTCTGAGTTTCACCAATTTATGGCCACAGTTTTGAAAAATTATTTTAGGGGCTGGAAAGGGGTTAAAATGATAATAAGAAAACATATTACACTCACCTGCCCTATGCTTTCACTTGACTCCTTATGATCCCTCCACAACTTCCTGGTCCTACTTGCAAGTCTTTGCTTGTTCTGGCACTAAGGTCAACATGGTCAAGTTGGAGCGACGCATGACATATCTGAAGACAGATTTTTCAAAGGCTTTATTGACTGATTAAATGATAGTGACTCAGTGGGCCAGATAGATGGGCTTATGGTTGGATCAGTAATGGGCACAGACCTCCACTTCGTTTCAGACTACAGCAAGGTGGTAGTAAGGTACTGCAAGGGCTGGAATTATTAAAGATGAGCTAGATGGACTAAAAATCAACTGCCAGACATATTGCCAGTTATTGGAAGAACTTTGCTCAAGCAGTGGAAAGGAAAAAGGCTACATCTTTCAAGAAAACTATGATTTTTATGCAAGACAATGCACCATCACAGCATCAAAGTTCTCCACTACCTGGCTAGCTATTTTATTTTACCTTGTCTTGACATTTCAACTTCTGTGTCTTGTTCTGTGGTGGTTGGATTCCAGCCCTCTTCACCTCAGCCATGTCTCTGAGCACTGAACCCTTGTACTTCTTGGCGCTCCAGGGAGGTTGCAGTTCTGGAATATGATATCACTAGAGGATAATGGGTTTCTGGTCCCTTCATGTTTGATTCTTCTCTTGGCCCATTTTACCCAAAGAAAGCAAGCTGCTTAATAATTCTGCACACATTCATAAAGAGTGTTGATATCTTTAGGCAGCACCCTTCCTCATTACAGAAATAAGCATCACCTGATCTTCTTCATCCAATAAGCATTCAAGTTTATACAGCACAGAGTTAGATCATCTAGAACATCTGAATAAAATTATGATATAATTAAAAAACTCACTTGTCTAGTAATTCTGCATATAGTGTTATTATAAAGAATTGGGGGAGTGAGAGAAACACAGTGGAGATAATGAATTGGGAGAAAGTGTGCAGAGGCTAATTAATTTACATTTTTATTGTGCAGAGAAAAAGTGACTAATTATAGTTAACGAGAGGCACAGTGCTGACTCATCAATTTATATTTTGAATGGTGGATTACCCAATGGCTAATAATATATTAATGGTGTGGTGCATATTTTTATTTAGTGGTGCAATATGGGGGACTTTTTACAGGGAGAAACAGATGTCTATGTGTAGCCTTTTTATTTTCAAGGGCATGGTGATCAGTGCGGCAAACTTCGCAGTGAATGCGTTACAGCTTTAGAATGTTGACATGAAATTTTGACTAGACGGAGAAGAAACAACGAAAATGGTTCTAATCAGATGAGACATCTGCGGTAAATTATTGGATATAAATATTTATTTTGTATCTAAACTTTATAAGGGTTCGATTACATGGACAACCGGCAGCACTAAATGACTGCTGATCAGTAAACTTTACTGATCGGCAGTCGTTTCATATCTGGTTTACACAGGAAGACCGCAGTAAATGATACGCTCTGAGCAATCTATAGATCGCTTAGTGTGCTTAGGCTGCCATAGTTCTCGGCAGAGTTCTTACAGATGAATGATGATCTCATGTGCTACGATTAGTGTTCTGCTTGTTCATTGGGTGATTGGCAGCCTGTTTATACCAAAAGATTATCGTGAAATGAGCATCTTTAAGAATGCTTGTTCATGATATGTTTCAGTTTAAATGCAGCTTTACTTGCAGAGAGATGGGAACAATACTGTTGTTTGCAAAAGAAAATTCACTTATGCTTTGCGCTGCTGCAGCACACCAGGTAACCGGTTGCTGCAGTGATGTTGCTTTTCCTTCGGGGAGGGTAATATCATGCTCAGAGGCAATGGAGTCCTCTTCACCAGGTAAGGCACACACATGCAACACAAGCTCAAGACCCGGATTCCGGGGAGCTTCCCTAGGCTTTATGTATGCTGACCTGGAGGAGTATTTAGAACAGTCTGAGAGAAACATTGAAGTAGAAGGAAGTCTGGAACTGAGTGCAGATAGAGAAGCCTGGCAGCCACGAGGGAGCTGCAGCTTCTGGAAAGACAGATAACCTGGAAGGGTTGAATGTGGAGTAGCTGGAAGGGAAGGGCTCAGAGAGGAACTGTGACCGGGCACCCTCAGAGCCATAGCGCAGAAGCCAGATACCGGGAGCCCGAGGCCTTAGTGGAACTGTACGACACTTGGCAGAACCGGAGGGCACAACACTACACGTTAACTGCCCGCACCACGCCTGAGATGCAGCAGCACCTGAGGAGCCTGGGGCATGATAGAGTCCCTGTAAAAAGGCTCAAGCTGCCCATCATGCAGGTACCTGTCTCATGACAGGGGGAATAGAGGACTCTGCAGAAAGCTTCAGGCAGCAGGGACTTCATTTACAGCAGGCGCTAGTTGGAAAGGCTCACGGACCTCTACTGGAACAAGGGAACTCTCCGTTGCTTCTGAGCTAGCCCGACCACCATCACCCGTGCATGGTGCCCTGGACTGTGGCCAGCAAACTACAGTAAACCAGGTAAAGAGTTACAACTGTCTCTATTTATTCATCGACACATACCATCATCTCAGCCACACATCATAGGACCCTGGGGACCGCGCTTCACCTGTGGGAAGTGTAAGACCCGTGCTGCCACAACATCCCCCAGGGGACCCCTTCAATGCAGCATCAGTCCCACTACTGACCGAACACCACAGGTGGCATCACGACAGACTTTGAACATTTTCCCCTTTAAAGACCGTTCCCCTTTACTGTTGAGCCCCAGGGCCACAGACCAGGTCACAGCCACCATGACATCCCCTTTAATAGCCAACCTGACCCAATACCGAGTAGCCCACTGCCCTGGCTGGGTGACTCACTGTCCCTTAGTATATAGTGTTTTCTCTTGTTATGTATAGCGCTGTCCCTTATTACATGGTGTCCCCTCTTGTTTTGTATAGCGCCATGCCTTATTACAAAGCATCACCTCTTCTTATGTATAGAGCTTTCCCTTAATACATAGCGTCCTCTTTTGTTATGTATAGAGCTGTCCCTTATTACATAGCATCCCCTCATGTTATTTATATACTGTAGCTGTACATAGCATCCTCTCTTGTTAAACATAGCACTACCTCTTGTTACATAGTATCCTCTAGTTTTATGTTTAGTGATGCACATAACTGGAAAATATTGGTGCTGTGTTCCCTCTGTCTCCATGCATCTGCAGATGTGTACCAGAGCACCTGGGCGATCATCACATGACCTACCATATCACCTCCCAAAAACATCATGTGATATGTCACAAGATACATCAGGTGCTCCAGAACTGAAGCACGCTAAGCCGCCTGGGGCTCTAGCTACCCTTTATCGGCCCTTGGGCGACAGCCATAATATGTTTTTTCATTTTTTTGTCCCTTTCCCTCCGCTCCAATTATTATGCTTTGAGGTCTGAGGACATCTAAAAAATACTAAACATGTTTTCTCGGCAAGCAGAATACGCTCAAATTGGACTAGTCTAGAGATGCAAAAATTAAAATTAGTCAAATTCTGAAAATTTGACCACAAGTTGACCGCAAAGTTATTCTTGGTGAATTGAATGCTTTCTATTAGGCTCTAGGATCTCCTCACCGCTCACCTGTCCTTATATCCACACTGCCTCCGGTGCCCGCCATATGGTCCTCAGCGTCTCTTCTTTCTGCAATCACCCACGATGTCTTCACTTTAGAACAGGACTTCAAGCCATGACCAGACCTTGGAGATCATTTCACATAGTGACACCACAGTGTTAAAACATGCAGTGACCGCCACGATCTGGTCATGGCTTGAAGTCCTGTTTTAAACTAAGACACTGGCACATGACAGACGGTGGGCTCCAGAGGAATCAGAGGTACCGGGACAGGTGAGTGTTAAATATTGTGGTGCTATTTGTTTTTAACCTGTTACCACCACTGTAAGTCGCAGCTGTGACCTTTTAACTGAATTTGTGAGGAACAAATTACAAAAAAATCTGTATTCTGGAGAATACAGAGTTTATGAAACTAAGATAGAAATAAATTCCACTCTAATAAATTTACTCATCTCTTGACAAGTTTTATTTGGACCGAATACAGATACAAGAAAAGGAATCTTGTGAAAAGAGGCAAATTTTCCTTGGATATTTTTTTATTTGCCCTAGCCACTGGAGGTTTTTGCTTTTTTAAGAAGAGTCTCTTACAAAATGTTATTTGATTCCACAGTAAAGACAAATGTTATTAGTTCATTTCCATTGGTAACTTGTATCAGTGAGTTTAAAATTTGTGTGAAAAAAAACTCAATGGTTTATTAACTCAGGTGTACAGTACCACCCACACATTACTGTGGTCCCTCTTCTTAAAAAATTGGCACGTGAGTCACACATAATGGCACTGGCTTTGAGATTGTAGCTGGAACTTCAGATAAAATGTTTAAATAAATGTATTTATGCCCCATTGTGAATCTTTGTAAAGTCAGTAGCAGTACAAAGGTAGGACACGGGCCTATAGAATGTCATAGAATTGCAGTCTTTATATCCTAGGAACAGGATGAAAATAAATCGGAATTGATTTTCTAGTTTTCTTTTTCATATATAGCCCTTTTCCTGGGTAGGTACATTATGTACAATGTTACCACAACATGATGGATATTATCACTCTTTTCCTATCAGTAAATATAAAATATTCTGTTGAATGTAACGGAAAATATTTATAGGTGGTTAAAGTGGTTAGTCAACACTCTAGCCAGAAAATGTCAATCTCATTATTTCACATAATTAGCTTTGAGACATTTAAGCTCTGAAGAAGCAGGTTGTCTTAGGTAACAAAGTTTTATCTCAACGCATATGTGAAAATTACTCTCGTTACCTTCTAGTTACGAAGAGTGAAACTTGCACAGCACAAACTGCTAATGCTTTGCAGCTATTCAGGTTCTTTGTTTCATATCAATGAATCTGCACTTATGGACTCTATTAATGACTAAAATGGATTTATGAATTAAGGTGATAATATTTTCATTCACAGATGTAGCTATATGGTGAATATGTGCATTTAAAGAATGTTTTTGGCAAATGAGAAAAAGCATGCTTCTTGCCCATTAATATCTATCTATCTATTGATCGATCTATTTATCTATCTATCTATTATCTATCTACTGTGTATACTCGTGTAAAAACCCGAGATATTCAGCACATTTTTTTGTGCTGAAAACGCCCCCTCAACTTATACATGAGTCAAAGCCAGAAAGCCAGCGGGGGAGGGAGAGTGGGAGCGGCGGCAGGAGCCGGAGGCTGTGATATCATACTCACCCTCCTCGCGCAGTCGCTGCACGTCCCTTCATCTCTGTTGTCCCGATGCGGCAGCTCTTCCTGTGCTCAGCTCTTCCTTGCTCAGCGGTCACATGGTAGCGATCATTAAGGTAATGAATATGCACGTGTCTCCACTCCCATAGGTATGGAGTGCATATTCATTACCTTAATGAGCGGTACCAGTGACCACTGAGCACAGGAAGAGCTGCCGCACCGAGACAATGGAGATGCAGAGATAAGCAGCGACCGCGCGAGGAGGGTGAGTAGGACAGGGGAGGACACCAAGCCATGCACACAAGGGGGAGGACAGGGGAGGACACCGAGCAATGCATACAAGTGGGAGTACGTGGAGCCATGCATTCATGGGGAGGACGCCGAGCCATGCATAGAAGGGGGAAGACACCGAGCCATGCATACAAGGGGGAAGATGCTGAGCCATGCTTACAAGGGGGAAGATATCTATCTATTGATCCCATATCTATCTATCTATCTTCCATTTATCCATCCACTCTATATATTGGAATATCCATCCATCCATGCAAAATGGGTTGAGAAATATTCCATAGCATGTATTTATCAGTAGAATCATATTTATTTTGTGATTTGTTGCAAGTTTTCTTTTGTATTGTGTAATGAGTAGAGATGAGCGAACGCAACCTAGTGTTCAGTGCTGATATCCGGACACGGATTTCTCCCATAAGTAAATTTTAAGTTTGGGGGAGAAGAAAAGGAACCAAAGTTCAGGTCCCCATTGACTTCTATAGGGTTCTGGTTAAAGTTCGGGTACAATTCTGGTACCTGAAACGAACTTTGGTCTAAGGTTTGGTTGAACCTGACGAACCCAAACTTCCATGGGTCCGCTCATCCCTAGTTATGAGGACACTTGCTATCTACATGCGCTTTTAGGAATGTACAGCATATTCATGCATTATATGGTTGGCCATGCTTTTGACTAATCACAATTCTACTTTTACTATTCAGTAATGTATAGCTAGACATGTTTCCATAGTGACAAAAGAGGGTCACTGAAGTTATATAAGCCAGAGAAAATGTGATTTTTTACTTTCACGGCTCTATGTTATAAACGTATGTGAATTGTTTCACTGTTTTGGCAAGTCAGGGGCACTCCAAACACAACATGGCATCTGCTAATTATTCCAACAAATTGAGCACCTTGAGAGATGCAGTTTTTAGAATAGTGTCACTTTTGGGTATTTTCTGTCATATAGGTCCCTCAAAGTCACTTCAAATGAGAAGTGGTCCCTAAAAAAATGGTTTTGCAAATATTGTTGGAAAAATGAGAATTCGCTGGTCAACTTTTAACCCTTTAACTATTTTGTGTGACATATCTCTTTGATTTAAAGGCATAATAATTCAAAGTTTGAAAATTGTAAAACTTAAAACATTTTCATCAAATTTCCATTTTTTTAACAATTAATAGCAAGTCGTATTGAAGAAATGTTGCCCCTATCATGAAGTACAATATGTCACGAAAAACAATCTCAGAACCAGCAGAATCCATTAAAGCATTCCACAGTAATTACCTCATGAAGTGACAATGGTCAGAATCGTAAAAATTAGTCTAGTTATTAGCGTGCAAACCACCTTAGGGAGTTTAATTTGTCATCCACAGAGTATTACGTGCTTTGTTTTACATTTCAGTGGTAAATAACACTCCAAAAAAGTGTTCAAAAATGTTTCTGGATTAAGTTAGTCATTCATAAGGTATTGGTGGTATATAACACTCCAAAAATGCATAAAGAAATTTCTGGATTCAATTATTCATCCATAGAGTATTATGTGCTGTGTTTTACATTTTGGCGTTATATAACACTCCAAAAAGCGTAAAAAAAATTTTTCTAGATTAAATTAGTCATCCATAGAGTATTACATGCCTTGTCTTACATTTCGGTGATATATAACACTCCAATAAAGCATTCAAAATTTTTTTCTAGCTTCAATTATTCATCCATGGAATATTATGTGCTTTGTTTTACATTTTGGTGTACATAACACTCCAAGACAGCGTTCAAAAATTTTAATGAATTAAATTTGCCATCCATAGAGTATTATATGCTTTGTGTTATATTTTGCTTATACATACCACTCCACAAAAGAGATTTAAAAAAAATTATGGATTCTATTAGTCGTCCATAGAATATGACATGCTTTGTGCCAAATTTTTGACATATACAAACTTCCAAAAAGATGTTCAAATTTTTTTTCTGGATTGAATTAGTAATCCAATGAAGCATGATTAGTGTGTAAGAAGGCAACAAAGATAGCAGAATCTTGCAAAACTACGGAGAGGGTAACCAGAGGAATATTGGAGCAACCGGAGGACTATCGGAGGCAGACCAACCTGGTGCAATAGGAGAGGTGGCAAGAGCCTGTGGTCCGGAACCTGTTGCTTTCCCACAACCATCAAGGCCTAAAATCAGGCTGCAGCCTTCTCCGCTGGGGTTTTTGCGGACTGCAGATGGGAGAGCAAGGACCAGCAATTGATGAATGGATTGCGGGGCCTAGGCTGGTCAGAAGGGAGAAGAAGGCGAGCCAGAACCAGGGCTGGAGATATGCTAGTGGGCCCACCATAAGGTACTGAGATTTGGCCTCCCAGGGGGACGTCATTACATACTACTGGCAGTGGAGATGGGGATCCATTGAAGAGTTTTGGCACCCATCATCACATCTCGTTCAACCAGTGGGCAGTAGAGAAGGAAAACTTGCCTCAAAGGCTGCAAGAGCAGACAGCTGGAACCAGGGTCACGTTCCTCAAAATGGATGTGCACCACGCTGGTATGCTTGGGGTCTAAGAAGGAAGGGAGAAGGAGGAACCCTTCTTAAAGAATGAAAAGGCCTGGGAGAGGCTCCTCAAGGTGGCTCGAGATGGAGCTACTACCACCCTAAGAAATCGTACTGTCCTTGCTGTTCCCACCTCCTATGTGGGAGCAGGTGATGGTGCAGATGACACAGGGGACTGTCGCCCATTTTTACATGTTGGGGGCTCCGGCACTACTTGAAGCTGTCACTTACAGCCAAAGCACCTGGGAATCTGGCTCCATGCAGCAGGTGGAGGCAGTTCCCCCAGCCACGCGAGGAAGGAGAAGAAGCAGACACCTGAAAGGGAATACTGTATTACCTTCCTTACAGTTTTTTCTTTTATGAGTGTAGGAGTATATACATTTTAAATTATTGAACGTTTAAATGAGGCACGTTAGTTGTTGTCTTCAAGGGTCTATGGATGACTGGATGTCCCTCCTATAATTTTTTCATGGCTTTGCACTAAATCCAAATCTTATATGAGTGTAGAAGTGCCACAACTAAACTTTCTAATTTTTTTTTATGAAGCACTCCTTTTGGTGTCATCAAGGGTGTATGAATGACCCACCTTATCATTTTTTCCTGGCTTTGCACTTTGTGCAAAGCCTTTATGAGTGTAGGAGTACATCAGCTACACTTTCAAAATATTTGAAAGAGGCCCACCAGTTGTTGCATTCAAGGGTCAATGGATGACTGAATGACCCGCCTTATAATTTTGTCCTGGCTTTGCACTGTGTGCAACGACTTTATGAGTGTAGAAGTGCCACAACTACACGTTCTTAATTTTTTTATGAAACACCTCATTGTGTGTCTTCAAGAGTGTATGAATGATCCATCATATAATTTTTTTCTGGCTGTGTATTGTGTGCAGAGCCCTTTAGTTTAGAAGTGCCACAACTACACTTTGTTCACAATATTAAAAACAAGAGAGGGGACTATATGATAAAGAGAGGGTGATTTCTACAAATACAGTGGGCAAAATGATATTTAATACACTGCTGATTTTGCAAGTTTCCCCACCTACAAAGAATGCAGAGGTCTGTAGTTTTTATCTTAGGTACATGTGAACTGTAAGGGACAGAATCTAAAAATAAAAAAACTGTGTATTATTTTTAAATAATTATATTGCATTCTATTGTATGAAATAAGTATTTGATCACCTACCAGCTAGAAAGAATTCTGGCTCTCACAAACCTGTTAGTTTGTATTTAAGAAGCCTTCCTACTCTGCACTCATTACCTGTATTAATTGCACCTGTTTGAACTTGTTACCTTTATGAAAGACACCTGTCCACACATTCAATCAATCACACTCCAACATCTCCACCATGGCCAAGACCAAAGAGCTGTCTAAGGTTACCAGGGAAAAACTTGTAGACCTGTGTAAGGAGGAGGATTGGGCTGTGGGTACCTGTATTAAGCCAGTCCAGAACTGTCGAGGCTGCATCCCATGTTGCCAGGGGGAAGGAATAGGGGACTGGACAGGTCCCATGACCCGGGAAGAGGGGGCATGTTTAAACCGGAAACAGCCGAAAGTGTGAAAAGCAGCATTCAGTCTCCCACCACCAGGAAGAGTGCAGGAGGGCGAGCAGTGCGCTCTGCACCCCAAGCATCAGCGCCGCAATGTACTGCGGCTGACATCTCCTGGACACTTGGACAGGATGGTGAAAGTGGAGAATGCCGTGCGCCCGGCTATTTGTAAGACCATGATCGCACATTGAAACGTGGGGTGGCTGCAGGACATTGAGTTGTAGTCACCTCTGCTGGTCAGAATGCAGTAGCCCATGCGTGACACCGGGATTTCTGCAGCTCTCTTTGCTTTAGCTGCACAGGCTTATGGACTAGGGGTTCAGTGGGTAAAATCGGTGACCACCCGCTGCTGCCAGAAGTTGGACCATTATTTGTGGGACCCTATCTGAGGACATTCCACCGGCCGTTGCTGGTACTACAACCCCCAATGGATCACCTACGGCTGAGGACCATCTGTATGATCAAGAGGAGACCAAAATAGAACCTTTTGATACCAACTTCACTCGGCTTGTTTGGAGGAAAAAATATGAGTACAACACCAAGAATACCGGCCAACAGTGAAGCATCATAACTTAGGGAAACATCATACTGTTATCTTTTTGTATCCTTTTTCCGTTTTATACAGTTCAACTACCTTTTCCCGTAGATCCGTTGACAATTCTTTTGCTTTCCCTATGACTCACAATCCAGAAACGTTAGTGGCAGGGTGAAAGATGCAAGAGTCTGTCTGGATCCCAGAAACTCACTCAGCTTTTATGCACACACACACACTGAATACAAACAGGTCACATGTGAGGATGTTACATTTAGTAACCATTCAAACACATTTGTGTCAACTTTTATGCATGGTATCAGGGCAAAATCACCAGGGTATGTGAACTTTTGATCAGGGTCATTGGGATGTTTTGGGTTGTCATTATGATATAAAAAGAGAAAACACAATGGTTTAACAAGAAATAGCTTCACCCAACCACTAACCATGAGTGGAGAAAAAGTTTTGGTGTTATCATTCATATTCTCTGAAAAAAGGCCAAGAAAGCAAAAATTCTGCTGGGGCATGTAAACTTTTGAGCACAACTGTATTTTCCCCACTGCATGTGAATGAGCCAATGAAATTCAATTAGTCTTTGTGACATCCGATATAAAAATCTGGCAGCACATGGACATTTTACACGAATGTGTGATTGTGGTCTAAGGAAGATTGCTTTACAAAACACACAATATTAGTCCAAGTCATACAGTATAGCTACAGAATAAATATTTACATATAGCGTCTTACCTCTGATGTCTCATCTGATTAGAGTTTTTTTTCTGTTGTTTTTTCTCCATCTAGTCAGACCTTCATGTCGGCATCTTCCAGCCTCCGAAATGAAAAATCCCCACACTGCGCCCATGAATGCAAATATGTATCACACCATCAATATACTATTAGCCACACACTGTTCAAAATATAAATTGATAATCCAGCACGGTGCCCATCATTGAATATAATTCATCCAACAAACATAAATTAATAATTCACTTTAATTCTCCCACCAATTCATTCCAAGCCCCTGTCCTATGTCCTGTCTTTCACAAATCATTATAAGCCCCTATATAGTGCCCTTCCCCTCAATCAATAAGTCCTTGACAGTGTCCTCCCCACCCCCCAATTCATTATAAGCCCCTATAGAGTGCCCTTACCCTCAATCAATAAGTCCATGACAGTGTCCTCCCCATCCCCCAATTCATTCTGTCCCTGATAGCGTCCTTCCCCACGCCCAATTCATTGTAAGTTCCTGTATAGAATTATAATGAATTGGTGGGAGATAACACTATGCAGGGATTAATAATGAATTTGAGGATGGAGGAAGATGCTATCAGGGACTTATAATGCATTGGCAATTGGAGAGGTTGTCCCTGATAGCATCCTCCCATCCCTCAAATCATTATAAGTCCCTGATAGTATCGTCTTCCACCCCCCAGTTCATATAAGTCCCTGAGAGCATCCTACCCCACCCCCCAATATTTTATAAGTATCTGATAGTGTCTTCTCCCACACCCTAATTCATTATAAGTCTCTATACATCATCCTCCCAGACCACAATTGATTATAATTTCTTTGTATAATGTCTCACCCTCCTTTCATTATAAGTCCTTGATAGCATCCCCCAATTCACTGCAAAGCATCCTATCTCTGTTTTTCTCCCCTACCGTGCTCTCCCCTTTGTGTTATCAAAAAAAAAAATCGCCTCTCTGGACGTTCCCATGCGGCATTGCTTCTTACTAGGGTTGAGCGACTTTTACTTTTTTGGGGTCGAGTCGGGTTTTGTGAAACCCGACGATCTCAAAAGTCGAGTCGAGTGCAATCGGCCGATTATCGCGAAAAGTCGGGGATCGACCGAAACACGAAACCCAATGCAAGTCAATGGGGAAGCATAGTCGGCAGTGAGTGGGGGCCAGGAAAAAACCTACAGTGCCCATTTTAATGGCAAAAACATCCATTCTTGTTACTGAAGCTTGTCAATCTTAATTAACTTTATAATAATAGTTAGACATTGGAAATTGGGGGTCATTTGGCTAAAGTTGGGGGTAGGGCTGGTTCAAGTTTTTAGTGGGCCCAGGAAACGTGGACTACGTCACGGCGGTGGAGGAGTGAGAGGTAAGTATTTCAAGTTTGCAAGTGCTGTGATCCTGAGCAAGCAGGGGGGCCCACTCGTTCGCATTGGCACTGGCACAGGGCCCCTCAAAGTACGGCGGTGTGTTTGCACGGCGGGGGTGCCTCCCACCGGCAGCGACACTTTTACGTACTCTGAGGGGCCCCATGCCTGTGATGTCGCCAACGAGTATGCCCCCCCACCTGATGAAGGAACCTGCACTTTCATCTGCACCTTCCTCTATTTCCCTGTGTAAGGTTGTTTAGTATGCGGGAAGGGGAACCTGACTTTTAGCAGGGTCAGATTGTTGCTGTGTAGCGTGCAAGGGGAATGTATTGGTCTGGGTCAATGTACCACAAGACTCATCTAGCACTGGCTGGGCAATGGGCAGGATGAGGATGAAACACAGATATAGGCCCAAATAATAAAGTGGGCTAAATGCAGTTCAAAATTGGTAACAGGACTAACCAGGCGGCATTGGTTTGTTCAGTGGAGTAGAAAACCCAGGAGCGGCAGACACCGTTTTAAGGGCCCAACCACAGTAGTAGGCCCAATGCAGTTTAATATTACAAATAAAGGCCAAAAGCCTGAAGATTGAAGCTCGGGAAAACAAAACAGGAGAAAACCCAGGAGCGGCAGACACCGTTTTAAGGGCCCAACCACACTAGTAGGCCTAATGCAGTTTAATATTACAAATATAGCCCGAAAGCCTGAAGATTGAAGCTCTGGAAAATAACACAGGACAACACCAAGGTGCGGCAGACACCGTTACTAGGCCCAACCAAAATAGTAGGCCAACTGCAGTGTTATATAAACAACAACTTAATGAGAGCCTGAAGATTGAAGCTCAGCTCTGTTCAGTGGAGAACAGAAAGCAGCTGCAAACACCGTTAGTAGGCCCCAACCACAGTAGTAGGCCAACTGCAGTGTTATATTAACAACAACTACTTAATGAGAGCCTGAAGATTGAAGCTCAAGAAAACCAAACAGGAGAAAACCCAGGAGCGGCAGACACTGTTAGTAGGGCCCAACCAGACAACTATGCCAAATGCAGTTAAATATCTGATACTATAGGCTGAAAGCCTGAAGACTGAAGCTCAGCTTTGTACAGTGGAGGACAACACCAGGGAGCGGCAGACACCATTATTAGGCCCCAACCAAACTCGTAGGCCAAATGCAGTTTAATATCTGATACTATAGGCCGAAAGCCTGAAGACTGAAGCTCAGCTTTGTACAGTGGAGGACAACACCAGGGAGCGGCAGACACCGTTAGTAGGCCCCAAACTAACTAGTAGGCCAACTGCACTGTTATTTTAACAACAACTACTTAATGAGAGCCTGAAGATTGAAGCTCAGGCAAGTAAACATGGAGAACACCTTGTAGCGGCAGACACCGTTAGTAGGCCCCAACCACACTAGTAGGCCAACAGCAGTGTTATATTAACAACAACTACTTAATGAGAGCCTGAAGATTGAAGCTCAGGCAAGAAAACCTGGAGAACACCTTGGAGCGGCAGACACCGTTAGTAGGCCCCAACTACACATATTAACAACAACTACTTAATGAGAGCCTGAAGATTGAAGCTCAGCTTTGTGTAGTGGAGGACACCACCAGTGAGCGGCAGACACCGTTAGTAGGCCCCAACCAAAATAGTAGGCCAACTGCACTGTTATATTAACAACAACTACTTAATGAGAGCCTGAAGATTGAAGCTCAGGCAAGTAAACTTGGAGAACACCTTGGAGCGGCAGACACCGTTAGTAGGCCCCAACCACACATATTAACAACAACTACTTAATGAGAGCCTGAAGATTGAAGCTCAGCTTTGTGCAGTGGAGGACAACACAAGGGAGCGGCAGACACCGTTAGTAGGCCCCAAACAAACTCGTAGGCCAAATGCAGTTTAATATCTGATACTATAGGCCGAAAGCCTGAAGACTGAAGCTCAGCTTTGTACAGTGGAGAACAACACCAGGGAGCGGCAGACACCGTTAGTAGGCCCCAAACTAACTAGTAGGCCAACTGCACTGTTATATTAACAACAACTACTTAATGAGAGCCTGAAGATTGAAGCTCAGGCAAGTAAACATAGAGAACACCTTGTAGCGGCAGACACCGTTAGTAGGCCCCAACCACACTAGTAGGCCAACAGCAGTGTTATATTAACAACAACTACTTAATGAGAGCCTGAAGATTGAGGCTCAGGCAAGTAAACCTGGAGAACACCTTGGAGCGGCAGACACCGTTAGTAGGCCCCAACTACACATATTAACAACAACTACTTAATGAGAGCCTGAAGATTGAAGCTCAGCTTTGTGCAGTGGAGGACACCACCAGGGAGCGGCAGACACCATTAGTAGGCCCCAACCAAAATAGTAGGCCAACTGCACTGTTATATTAACAACAACTACTTAATGAGAGCCTGAAGATTGAAGCTCAGGCAAGTAAACTTGGAGAACACCTTGGAGCGGCAGACACCGTTAGTAGGCCCCAACCACACATATTAACAACAACTACTTAATGAGAGCCTGAAGATTGAAGCTCAGCTTTGTGCAGTGGAGGACAACACCAGGGAGCGGCAGACACCGTTAGTAGGCCCCAACCAAAATAGTAGGCCAACTGCACTGTTATATTAACAACAACTACTTAATGAGAGCCAGAAGACTGAAGCTCAGCTTTGTACAGTGGAGGACAACTGTAATGGGAGACAGACACAATAAGTAGGCCTAAATGAGTAATTAGGCAAAATGCAGTTCAAAATTGGTAAGTGGAGTACACTTGCAGCATAGCGTGGTTCAGCGGAGGAGGGCATGTGTAATTAGTGGCTCTGACACACGAAGTAGGCCTAAAATAAAAAGGAAGGCTATATTCAGTTCAAAATTGCTAAAAGGAGTACACAAGTGGCATAGCTGGGTTCTGTGGTGGAGGACAACTGTTATGAGAGGCTTACACAGTTACTAGGAACAAATAAGTAAGTAGGATAAATGCAGTTCAAAATTGGTAACAGGAGTACACAGGCGGCATAGCTTTGTTCAGTGGAGGACAACTGTAAGGAGTGGACTGGCCGAGACAGACACAGGTAATAGGCCTACAATAGAAAGTAGGCTCTATGCAGTTTAAAGTAGGCTACAGGGGTACACAGGCAGCATTGTTGTGGTCATCGGAGGACGATTTCAAGGCGGGACCGCAGACAGACTTCCTAGGCCTAAAATAACAAAATAGGCTCTATGCAGCTTCCATTATGTGGCAGGGGTACACAGGCAGCATTGGTGTGGTCAGCAGAGGACAATTGGAAGGAGGGACCGCAGACAGACTTCCTAGGCCTAAAATAACAAAATAGGCTCTATGCAGCTTCCATTATGTGGCAGGGGTACGCAGGCAGCATTGGTGTGGTCAGCAGAGGACAATTGGAAGGAGGGACCGCAGAACACTTAGTAGGCCTAAAATAACAAAATAGCCTCTATGCAGCTTCCATTATGTGGCAGGGGTACACAGGCATCATTGGTGTGGTCAGCGGAAGACAATTGGAAGGAGGGACCGCAGACAGACTTAGTAGGCCTAAAATAACAAAATAGGCTCTATGCAGCTTCCATTATGTGGCAGGGGTACACAGGCATCATTGGTGTGGTCAGCGGAGGACAATTGGAAGGAGGGACCGCAGACAGACTTAGTAGGCCTAAAATAACAAAATAGGCTCTATGCAGCTTCCATTATGTGGCAGGGGTACGCAGGCAGCATTGGTGTGGTCAGCGGAGGACAATTGGAAGGAGGGACCGCAGAACACTTAGTAGGCCTAAAATAACAAAATAGCCTCTATGCAGCTTCCATTATGTGGCAGGGGTACACAGGCAGCATTGGTGTGGTCAGCGGAGGACAATTGGAAGGAGGGACCGCAGACAGACTTAGTAGGCCTAAAATAACAAAATAGCCTCTATGCAGCTTCCATTATGTGGCAGGGGTACACAGGCAGCATTGGTGTGGTCAGCGGAGGACAATTGGAAGGAGGGACCGCAGACAGACTTAGTAGGCCTAAAATAACAAAATAGGCTCTATGCAGCTTCCATTATGTGGCAGGGGTACACTGTCAGAGTAGGACAATTGGAAGGAGGGATCGCAGACAGTAAGTACTCCCAAAAACTAAATAGATGTTAATCTCTCGCAAAAAAAACAAAACAAAAAAAAAAAAGGGTGGCATACCTCGGTACAGGGGTGGGCTCCTATGCTGACTTTCAGACATTGTTATTTGGCGCAAAGTATTTACTGGTGTAAATGTAGGACAGGGCCCCTGCCTATTTTAACTAGCATCATACATGTCAACAAATTGTTATTGTCAGTGCCAGGCATTGAAGGATTTCAGCGCATAGACTAAACAGTGGTGCAGCAGTGAGAGATAATTTTGCAAGTGGTAGAGCACTGTTTGAGCTGGGGGGGACACTCTCTCGTGGCCGGCGGTACAGGCCCAGGGCCCCTCATGTTACAACGGTGTGTCTGACGTTGGGTGCGCGCCACCACCGCCAGAGACACTTCATTGTACCATGAGGGACCCAGTGGCAGTGCCGTCGACCAAAAGTGGGCACACCCACCTCTTCAGACAAACGGCACTCTGACGGGTGCTTGCGCCAAGTGGCGAGACCACGGGCCCGTGGGGGGAGTTAGGCCATTTAGGGAGGTGTAAACATGTCGTATGCTGTACAAACAGCAGCTGCAAATTAAGAGATTGGAACAGTCAGTAACACCAGTCCCAAAGCAAGACCTTTTTTCAGGAAAGCTAGGTGTCAGCCGGGAAAGGTGGGGCAAAATAATTAGAAATCCATGAGTGGTTAATTTTAATGAAGGTTAGATCATCAACATTTTGGGTAGCCAGACGAGTCCTTTTTTCGGTCAGTATTGAACCAGCAGCACTGAATACGCTTTCTGATAGCACACTAGCTGCTGGGCAAACAAGCTCCTGCAATGCATATTCGGCCAATTCAGGCCAGGTGTCTATTTTGGATGCCCAGTAATCAAAAGGGAATGACGGTTGAGGGAGAACATCGATAATGAAGGAAAAATAGTTAGTAACCATACTGGACAAATGTTGTCTCCTGTCACTTTGAATTGATGCTGGAGTACCTGTCGTGTCTGCGGTCATTGCGAAATCACTCCACAACCTGGTCAGAAAACCCCTCTGTCCAACGCCACTTCTGATTTGTGCACCTCTAACACCTCTGCCCTGTTGCCCCCTGCATCTCGTGTGAGAACCATCACCGGCGCTGTGTGCTGGGAATGCCTGAATCAAACGGTCTACAACAGTTGCTTGTTTGGTTGCCAATATTTGTTCAAGGTTCTCATGTGGCATGATATTTTGCAATTTGCCTTTATAGTGAGGATCAAGGAGGCAGGCCAACCAGTAATTGTCATCGGTCATCATTTTTAAAATGCGTGGGTCCCTTTTGAGGATACGCAAGGCATAATCCGCCATGTGGAATATCAAAATGAAAGAAACACCTCCGCACTACTGTCTCTCATCGGATTCAATTACCTCCAACCTCTTCAAGCCAAGCCGAACCAAAATATTTCAACCCCATAGATCCTTTAGGTGCAACTCCCAAAATTCAAGTTCATGTCATAGTCAAAATAGAGAAAAAGAAGAATGGAGCGCACTCACCGGAATAAAACGTCAATCCTTTATTCGGACATACAAAAAATCCAGCAGGGAGAGAAGTGGAAACAAACGGACGACGGCCGTTTCATGCAAAACTGGCACTTCAATGGGTCCTGACGTTAACAGGAAACGGGGAGGGTTCTTTATTCGTGCAGTTCTTATTACTCCTCCCAGAAACTGTAACGTCATAGTGGGTGCAATACCCTATTTTTTCCAAGAAATTGTGAACACACATGACAATTACATTTAAAAACAACATAAATAAACACTATTAATCACTGGAACTTCCAATTCATTATACTTAATGTTCACAGGAATATTGACATGTCCAACTTTTCATTCAGACCTAAAGGTCCTAATGCGTCTGCGCGCATTATCCACCTCGCCTCTCTCTGTAGCAGGAGGCGGTGCAGATCCCCTCCTTGCTTCGCTAGGTGGACTTTTTCTAATCCAGCAAAGCGCAAGCCCTGGACATCGCTGTCATGCTGTTCTCTCACATGATTTATCAATCTTGGAACACCCTTCCCAGTACGAACAGAGGCAAGGTGTTCCCTCACTCTTTTGAAAAGGGGGCGAATTGTCTTACCAATATAGAACAAACCACACGGGCAGATGATTACATACACCGTGTGAGTTGTCCTACATGAGATAAAATCCCGTACTGTATGATGGATTGGGCCAATTTTGATTTTATTACCTGTAAGATGGTGCTTACAGAAGTTACAATGACCACACTTAAAATTCCCTTTAGGGACACCATCACTTAGCCAGTTCTCTCGAATGGAAGTAACCCGATTACGAACAAGGTAATCCCTGATGTTTTTGCTCCTACGGGAAGCAAACAACGGACCTCTCTCTACCATGTCTTTTAAATCCCTATCCTGTCCTAAGATCTGCCAATTCTTTCTAATGGCAGACCTTATTTGAGTGTCCATAGGACCAAATTTGAATGAAAATACAAATTTTTTGTCTTCCTTCTTTTTCTCAGGGGGCATATTGTGGACTTCAGTATCAACTGCCCTTTTAAGGGCTTTATCTAAAACAGATTGGGGATAACCATGCTTTTTGAATCTACTATAAAGTTCATCAGATTGTCTTTTGAAACCCGCATATCCACTATTGACTCTCTTTACCCTCAAAAATTGACTATAAGGTAGAGCTTGTTTTGTATACACTGGGTGTGCGCTATTAAAATGGAGAAGAGAATTAGATGCAGATTTTTTTCTAAAAATCTCTGTAGTAATACCTGCATCTTGTATTTTCAATCTCACATCCAGGAAAGTTAATTCATTTCCTCCAAATTCTGAAGTGAATTTCATGTTCATGGTGTTGGACGCCCCCAGGTGTTCCACAAAACGTGTGAAAACCTCCTGCTGCCCATCCCACACCATGAACATATCATCCACATATCTAGCGTAGAATTTGATATGTCTCAAAAATGGATTGTGAGATGAATAAATGTATTCATCCTCGAATTTTGCTAAAAATAAATTAGCTAAGGTACATGCAACGGGGGTACCAATAGCGGTACCCTCCGTCTGCCTGTACCATAAGCCATCGAACTGGAATGCATTATGCTTTAAAATAAATGTTAATCCATCACATATAAAGGCAACCACCTCTGGATCAGTAGGCGTATTTTTCAATATTGCCTCAATGGCTTTAACACCCAATTTCTGTGGTATTCTTGTATACAAGCTTTCAATGTCAATGGAAGTGAGACTAAGGGTACCGTCTCACTATACGATTTACCAACGATCACGACCTGCGATACGACCTGGCCGTGATCGTTGGTAAGTCGTTGTGTGGTCGCTGGGGAGCTGTCACACAGACCGCTCTCCAGCGACCAACGATGCCGAGGTTCGCTGGTAACCAGGGTAAACATCGGGTTACTAAGCGCAGGGCCGCGCTTAGTAACCCGATGTTTACCCTGGTTACAAGCGATCGCATCGCTGGATCGCTGTCACACACAACGATCCAGCGATGACAGCGGGAGATCCAGCGACGAAAGAAAGTTTCAAACGATCTGCTACGACGTACGATTCTCAGCAGGGTCCCTGATCGCTGCTGCATGTCAGACACTGCGAGATCGTAACTATATCGCTAGAACGTCACGGATCGTGCCGTCGTAGCGATGAAAATGCCACTGTGTGATGGTACCCTTAAACCTTCCTGCCACGCAAAGTCTTTTAAAGAATTCAAGAAATCTCCAGTGTCTTTTATATATGAAGGTATGTCTTGCAAAAGGGGGCTTAAGAGCCAATCTAGATAAGAAGAAAGAGGTTCTGTCAAGGCCCCCACCCCTGACACAATAGGGCGTCCCGGTGGCTGGGTTAAAGATTTGTGGACCTTCGGTATGTGATACCAGTGGGGCTTTCTAGGGAATTCTGGAAACAATTTTGTCGCTTGTCTACTTGAAAGGGTGCCCTTCTCTATATGTGATCTTAACAACGAATGTAACACGTTTTTATATTTCTCCGTTGGATCCCCTTTTATTCTTACATATGTGTCTTTTTCTGACAATTGTCTTATAGCTTCCTTTATATAATAATCCCTTGATAATACAACTATATTGCCCCCCTTATCTGCAGCTCTTACTATTGTATCAGACCATCCCTGTATCTCTTTTAAAGCCCGTAACTCCGCCGATGATAAATTGCTAGGGGATTTTTTATATAACAATGCCTCTACATCTTTTATCACCTGACTCGCAAAAATTTCTATAGGATTACCCGGAGATATAGGTGGCATGAGGCCATGTGCACACGTTCAGGATTTTTCGCGTTTTTTTCGCGTTTTTTCGCTATAAAAACGTGATAAAAACGCGAAAAAAACGCTTACATATGCCTCCTATTATTTACAGGGTATTCCGCATTTTTTGTGCAAATGTTGCATTTTTTTCCGCGAAAAAATCGCATCGCGGAAAAAAAAGCAACATGTTCATTAAAAATGCGGAATTGCGGAGATTCTGCACACCTAGGAGTGCATTGATCTGCTTACTTCCCGCACGGGGCTGTGCCCACCATGCGGGAAGTAAGCAGATTATGTGCGGTTGGTACCCGGGGTGGAAGAGAGGAGACTCTCCTCCACGGACTGGGCACCATATAATTGGTAAAAAAAAAAAGAATTAAAATAAAAAATAGTGATATACTCACCCTCTGATGGCCCCCGAAGTGTTCCCGTGCATGCTCTCTCTTCCGTTCCTATAGAATAGATGGTGTGGTTCAGGACCTGTGATGACGTCGCTGTCTTGTGATTGGTCGCGTGACCGCTCATGTGACTCACACTACCAATCACAAGCCGCGACGTCATCGAAGGTCCTGAACCACACCAGCATCTATAGGAACGGACGCCGCTGAGATCCGCTGTCTGCAGAGGGTGAGTATAACCATTTTTTTATTTTTTTTATTATTTTTAAACATTCTATCTTTTACTATAGATGCTGCATTAGCAGCATCTATAGTAAAAAGTTGGTCACACTTGTCAAACAGTGTGTTTGACAAGTGTGACCAACTTGTCAGTCAGTTTTCCAAGCGATGCTACAGATCGCTTGGAAAACTTTAGCATTCTTCAAGCTAATTACGCTTGCAGAATGCTAAAAAAACCGCGAAAAAAACGGAAAAAAAAACGCAAAAAAAAAAATGCGGATTTCTTGCAGAAAATTTCCGGTTTTCTTCAGGAAATTTCTGCAAGAAATCCGGATGTGTGCACATACCCTAAAGGTAGACTTGATTCCCCCCATGAAAGGTGCAGGCGATTTATGAGAGGTACGTATGCAAGAGGTGGTCTCTATGGTAGAATCAGTAAGACTCAATAAAAGCCGGGCATCGTCTTGCACATTAGCAAGTGAGTCCTCTGTTAAGGCCCCGTCTCACTAAGCGATTTACCAACGATCATGACCAGCGATACGACCTGGCCGTGATCGTTGGTAAGTCGCTGTGTGGTCGCTGGGGAGCTGTCACACAGACCGCTCTCTCCAGCGACCAACGATCAGGGGAATGACTTCGGCATTGTTGAAACTGTCTTCAACGATGCCGAAGTCCCCCTGCAGCACCCGGGTAACCAGGGTAAACATCGGGTTACTAAGCGCAGGGCCGCACTTAGTAACCCGATGTTTACCCTGGTTACCAAAAAAACCAAACAGTACATACTCGCCTTTCGGTGTCCAGGTCCCTTGCCGTCTGCTTCCTGCTCTGACTGAGATCCGGCCGTACAGTGAGAGCAGAGCGCAGCGGTGACGTCACTGCTGTGCTCTCACTTCTCACTGTACGGCCGGCAGTCAGTGAGAGCAGGAAGCAGACGGCAAGGGACCTGACGGACATCAGAAGGCGAGTATGTATTGTTTTTTTTTTTTTACATTTACGCTGGTAACCAGGGTAAACATCGGGTTACTAAGCGCGGCCCTGCGCTTAGTAACCCGATGTTTACCCTGGTTACCAGTGAAGACATCGCTGGATCGGTGTCACACACACCGATTCAGCGATGTCAGCGGGGCCTCAACGACCAAAAAAAGGTCCAGGCCATTCCGACACGACCAGCGATCTCGCAGCAGGGGCCTGATCGCTGGTACGTGTCACACATAGCGAGATCGCTATGGAGGTCGCTGTTGCGTCACAAAACTTGTGACTCAGCAGCGATCTCGCTAGCGATCTCGCTATGTGAGACGGGGCCTTTAGTGTAAAACCCATAGGGCCCACCTTACAAGGAACCTCTCCAGGTGGAGTAATTACTGAAACCGCTTCAGATTACTTAGAACTTGCAAACATTTTTTTTAAATGGATCTTTCTTGTAGCTTTATATAGATCAATTTTGAAATCAACAATATTGAACTCCTCTGGTAGATAAAAATTTAAGCCCTTAGCTAGGACTGTACGATGCGATTCATCTAGAACATCGTCTGTCAAGTTTACCACCATATTATTTGGTGCATCTATTGCACCGATCTCCACGAAACTTGCTTCCGTTTGCGGTTGTTTTTTTCGGCCATTTCTTCTACCCCCACGGCGCGTCCTGCGTCCAAAGGGGATGCCGTGGTAGATGTGGATTGTGCCTGAGCTCCGGAGATATTACCCGATTCTTCGGTAGCACTTGAATCACTGTCAGTAGTAAGATAGTCTTTTTTGTTGTTATTTTTTCTCCAGGACTGTCCTTTTCTCTGATAACGTCTCTTAGGGAATCTAGAAAAATTATGTGGCTGGCTACTTTTATTCCATGAAAAGATCTTACCAGTGTCGAAGTCACATTTATCGCGAATGAACTTGTCGCGTTTTCTTTGTTTTATTTCATTTTGTAAAATAACAAGTTTTGTGTCCAACTTTTTATCCATAACTGACCACTGGTTTTCTGATAGCCGCGTTTTTAATTCATCTTTTGTCTTCCCCAATTCCATTTTGGTGGCCTCATAATTCATGATATTTTGTTTAAGAACAAGCTGTAATAAATCCTGTGAACAACGTAATAGAATTTTTTCCCATTCTTTTACGAATGATTCATTATCTTTGAACTGAGCCAACTCCTTTGTGACTCTAAGTCCACGCGGTACTCTTCTACAGTCTATATAAGATTTAAGGGAGTTATTAGTCCAAAATAAATTGACCTCTCTTTCCGCCGTGGAAAACAATTTGTGCTCCAGTGTTTTGGTGCTTAAAGAAAAAATGTCCTCATGTAACTCACACTCCGAAAAATATGAGTCCACATTTTCTCTCCCCGCTAGTAGTCCATGTGACAGGGGTACGGCTTCTGATTCCATGCTTAAAGCTCACAGCTGGTGAATAATCACCTAACCAACGAGGTGAGGTTTGTGCTTTAGCATGCTAGAAATCCAACACAGTGTGCTCGGGGTGTGAGAAAAAACACAAGAATATCCAATATCAAAATGAAAGAAACACCTCCGCACTACTGTCTCTCATCGGATTCAATTACCTCCAACCTCTTCAAGCCAAGCCGAGCCGAAATATTTCAACCCCATAGATCCTTTAGGTGCAACTCCCAAAATTCAAGTTCATGTCATAGTCAAAATAGAGAAAAAGAAGAATGGAGCGCACTCACCAGAATAAAACGTCAATCCTTTATTCGGACATACAAAAAATCCAGCAGGGAGAGAAGTGGAAACAAACGGACGACGGCCGTTTCATGCAAAACTGGCACTTCAACGGGTCCTGACGTTAACAGGAAACGGGGAGGGTTCTTTATTCGTGCAGTTCTTATTACTCCTCCCAGAAACCGTAACGTCATAGTGGGTGCAATACCCTATTTTTTCAAAGAAATTGTGAACACACATGACAATTACATTTAAAAACAACATAAATAAACACTACTAATCACTGGAACTTCCAATTCATTATACTTAATGTTCACAGGAATATTGACATGTCCAACTTTTCATTCAGACCTAAAGGTCCTAATGCGTCTGCGCGCATTATCCACCTCGCCTCTCTCTGTAGCAGGAGGCGGTGCAGATCCCCTCCTTGCTTCGGTAGGTGGACTTTTTCTAATCCAGCAAAGCACAAGCCCTTGACATCGCTGTCATGCTGTTCTCTCACATGATTTATCAATCTTGGAACACCCTTCCCAGTACGAACAGAGGCAAGGTGTTCCCTCACTCTTTTGAAAAGGGGGCGAATTGTCTTACCAATATAGAACAAACCACACGGGCAGATGATTACATACACCGTGTGAGTTGTCCTACATGAGATAAAATCCCGTACTGTATGATGGATTGGGCCAATTTTGATTTTATTACCTGTAAGATGGTGCTTACAGAAGTTACAATGACCACACTTAAAATTCCCTTTAGGGACACCATCACTTAGCCAGTTCTCTCGAATGGAAGTAACCCGATTACGAACAAGGTAATCCCTGATGTTTTTGCTCCTACGGCAAGCAAACAACGGACCTCTCTCTACCATGTCTTTTAAATCGCTATCCTGTCCTAAGATCTGCCAATTCTTTCTAATGGCAGACCTTATTTGAGTGTCCATAGGACCAAATTTGAATGAAAATACAAATTTTTTGTCTTCCTTCTTTTTCTCAGGGGGCATATTGTGGACTTCAGTGTCAACTGCCCTTTTAAGGGCTTTATCTAAAACAGATTGGGGATAACCATGCTTTTTGAATCTACTATAAAGTTCATCAGATTGTCTTTTGAAACCCGCATATCCACTATTGACTCTCTTTACCCTCAAAAATTGACTATAAGGTAGAGCTTGTTTTGTATACACTGGGTGTGCGCTATTAAAATAGAGAAGAGAATTAGATGCAGATTTTTTTCTAAAAATCTCTGTAGTAATACCTGCATCTTGTATTTTCAATCTCACATCCAGGAAAGTTAATTCATTTCCTCCAAATTCTGAAGTGAATTTCATGTTCATGGTGTTGGACGCCCCCAGGTGTTCCACAAAACGTGTGAAAACCTCCTGCTGCCCATCCCACACCATGAACATGTCGTCCACATATCTAGCGTAAAATTTGATTTGTTTCAAAAATGGATAAATGTATTCATCCTCGAATTTTGCCAAAAATAAATTAGCCAAAAATAAATTCAGGAAAGCTAGGTGTCAGCCGGGAAAGGTGGGGCAAAATAATTAGAAATCCATGAGTGGTTAATTTTAATGAAGGTTAGATCATCAACATTTTGGGTAGCCAGACGAGTCCTTTTTTCGGTCAGTATTGAACCAGCAGCACTGAATACTCTTTCTGATAGCACACTAGCTGCTGGGCAAACAAGCTCCTGCAATGCATATTCGGCCAATTCAGGCCAGGTGTCTATTTTGGATGCCCAGTAATCAACGGGGAATGACGGTTGAGGGAGAACATCGATAATGGAGGAAAAATAGTTAGTAACCATACTGGACAAATGTTGTCTCCTGTCACTTTGAATTGATGCTGGAGTACCTGTCGTGCCTGCGGTCATTGCGAAATCACTCCACAACCTGGTCAGAAAACCCCTCTGTCCAATGCCACTTCTGATTTGTGCACCTCTAACACCTCTGCCCTGTTGCCCCCTGCAGTTCGTGTGAGAACCATCACTGGCGCTGTGTGCTGGGAATGCCTGAATCAAACGGTCTACAAGAGTTGCTTGTTTGGTTGCCAATATTTGTTCAAGGTTCTCATGTGACATGATATTTTGCAATTTGCCTTTATAGTGAGGATCAAGGAGGCAGGCCAACCAGTAATCGTCATCGGTCATCATTTTTATAATGCGTGGGTCCCTTTTGAGGATACGCAAGGCATAATCCGCCATGTGGGCCAATGTTCCAGTTGTCAAATCAGTGCATGTGCTGGGTTGAGGAGCACTTTCGGGCATATCAACGTCACTTGTCTCCCTCAAAAACCCTGAACCTGGCCTTGCAATGCCAGCAGTTTCTATTGCCTCCTGAGAAGTTTCCTCATCCAAAAAATACTCATCCCCATCATCCGCCTCGTCCTCCTCCTCTTCGCCCGCCACCTCGTCCTGTAGACTTCCCTGACCAGACAATGGCTGACTGTCATCAAGGCTTCCCTCGTCCTCGGCTGCAGACGCCTGCTCCTTTATGTGCATCAAACTTTGCATCAGCAGATGCATTAGGGGGATGCTCATGCTTATTATTGCGTTGTCTGCACTAACCAGCCATGTGCATTCCTCAAAAAACTGAAGGACTTGACACAGGTCTTGTAGCTTCGACCACTGCACACCTGACAACTCCATGTCTGCCATCCAACTGCCTACCCATGTATGTGTATCCTCCCACAAATACATAACAGCACGCCTCTGTTCGCACAGTCTCTGAAGCATGTGCAGTGTGGAGTTCCACCTTGTTGCAACGTCGATGATTAGGCGATGCTGGGGAAGTTTCAAAGACCGCTGATGGTTCTACATACGGCTGGAGTGTACGGGTGAACGGCGGATGTGCGAGCAAAGTCTGCGCACTTTCAGGAGCAGGTCGGGTAACCCCGGATAACTTTTCAGGAAGCACTGCACCACCAGGTTTAAGGTGTGAGCCAGGCAAGGAATGTGTTTTAGTTGTGAAAGGGCTATGGCAGCCATAAAATTCCTTCCATTATCACTCACTACCTTGCCTGCCTCAAGATGTACAGTGCCCAGCCATGACTGAGTTTCTTGCTGCAAGAACTTGGACAGAACTTCAGCGGTGTGTCTGTTGTCACCCAAACACTTCATTGCCAATACAGCCTGCTGATGCTTGCCACTAGCTGATCCATAATGGGACACCTCGTGTGCAACAGTGGCAGCTGTGGATGGAGTGGTCGTGTGACTGCGGTCTGTGGACGAGCTCTCGCTTCTGCTGGAGGACGAGGAGGAGGGGGGACGAACACCTACAGCCAACTATTTCCTAGACCGTGGGCTAGGCAGAACTGTCCCAATATTGCTGTCCCCTGTGGACCATGCAT
Organism: Ranitomeya variabilis; assembly: GCF_051348905.1. Lineage (NCBI taxonomy): Eukaryota > Metazoa > Chordata > Amphibia > Anura > Dendrobatidae > Ranitomeya > Ranitomeya variabilis. Next base: position 169,429,002 of record NC_135238.1, read on the forward strand.
CCATCACATTAACCCAGTGTGCCGTGATGGAGACGTAATGCCCCTGGCCATGCCTACTGGTCCATGCATCTGTTGTCAGGTGCACCTTTCTACTCACAGATTGCCTGAGTGCATGGACAATGCAGTCTTTTACATGCTGGTGGAGGGCTGGGATGGCTTTTCTCGAAAAGAAGTGTCGACTGGGTAGCTCGTAGCATGGTACAGCATAGTCCATCAGGGCTTTGAAAGCTTCACTTTCAACTAACTGGTAGGGCATCATCTCTAACGAGATTAGTCTAGCAATGTGGGCGTTCAAACCCTGTGTACGCGGATGCGAGGATGAGTACTTCCTTTTCCTAACGAGAGTCTCATTTAGGGTGAGCTGGACTGGAGAGCTGCATAGGGTGGAACTAGCGGGGGTGCCGGTGGACATGGCAGACTGAGAGAGGGTTGGTGATGGTATTCTTGCTGTTGCCCTACATACAGTGTTTCCTACCACGAACCTGGTGATTCCCTGACTGCTTTGGCCTTGCGATGAAACCGCCACATTTACTGCAGGTGGTGTGGTAGGCTTACAGTGAGGGAAGGGATGTAGCGTTGCTGACTAGCTTCATTGTGAGAGGGTGCTACAACGTTAAGGGACGTTTGGTAGTTAGTCCAGGCTTGCAAGTGCATGGTGGTTAAATGTCTACGCATGCAACTTGTATTTAGATCTTTAACATTCTGACCTCTGCTGAAGGTCCTTGAGCATTTCTTACAGATGAGTTTGCACTGATCATTTGGATCTTGGTTAAAAAAATGCCAGACTGCACTCTTCCTACTATCGGATACCTTTTCAGGCATTGCACACTGAGCTACTTTAACCAGATGGCCACGCTGTCCTACAACTGGTTTTGGTTTTGCCACATGTTTTTGGCCAGATACGGGCCTGCCAGATGGAACCTGTTGCGATTTTGATGCCTGCTGTGGCTCCTCCTCCTCCGCTTCAGAGCTACTGCCGCCTGCACCCTGTTACCCCAATGGCTGCCAATCGGGGTCAACAACTGGGTCATCTATGACCTCCTCTTCTATGTCCTGTGCACCTTCCTCTGGGTCACCGTGTAAGCCGGTGCTATAGCGTTCGTGACGGGGCTCCATAGTCTCATCAGGGTCAGATTCTGGATCAGTACACTGCGAGGGCAATGTTCTGATCTGAGTCAAAGGAACAGCATAATAATCTGGCTGTGGCTGTGCATCTGTGCACTCCATGTCCGATTCATCTTGTAATGGGCATGGCCTGTTAACAATTTCCCTTTCTAACCCAGGAACAGTATGTGTAAAGAGCTCCATGGAGTAACCTGTTGTGTCGCCTGACGCATCCTTCTCTGTTGTTCTGGGTGAAGAACACAAGAAAGCGACTTGTCCCTGACCGGGAACATCCACTGAAGATGCGCTGCTTTTACATTTTGCACTTTCCGAAGAGGAGGCGAAAGAGCTAGAGGCAGAGTCAGCAAAGAAAGCCAAAACTTTTTTCTGCTGCTCCGGCTTTAAAAGCGGTTTTCCTACTCCCAGAAAAGGGAGCGTTCGAGGCCTTGTGTAGCCAGACGATGATGCTGGCTCAACAACTTGAGACTTAGGTGCTATTTTGCTTTTCCCAGGACCACCTGATGCTCCACGACCACCACCACTACCATCATTACCAGCTGGCAATGACCGCCCATGGCCACGACCTCTTCTACCAGACTTCCTCATTCTTGGAAAAATGTAACCAAACTAACAACCATTCTGTGGTCCTGTACAACCAGGTAGAAGGTGTATGTAAACTTTTTGTGAATTTAAATCTCCCTCTTTATGTGTGGGAGAATGCAGGGAAAAATCAGGCCCACTGTATTATACTACACAGTATGATTGGCAGAAAGAGGCTGGCAGATATGCCACTAACAGGACTAACGCAGATGCACACACTGGCACTAGAAATGTCCCTCTTTATGTGTGGGAGAATGCAGGGGAAAATCAGGCCCACTGTATTACACTACACAGTTTGATTGGCAGAAAGAGGCTGGCAGATATGCCACTAACAGGACTGGCGCAGATGCACACACTGGCAATAGAAATCTCCCTCTTTATGTGTGGGAGAATGCAGGGAAAAATCAGGCCCACTGTATTACACTACACAGTATGATTGGCAGAAAGAGGCTGGCAGATATGCCACTAACAGGACTAACGCAGATGCACACACTGGCAATAGAAATGTCCCTCTTTATGTGTGGGAGAATGCAGGGGAAAATCAGGCCCACTGTATTACACTACACAGTTTGATTGGCAGAAAGAGGCTGGCAGATATGCCACTAACAGAACTGATGCAGATGCACACACTGGCAATAGAAATGTCCCTCTTTATGTGTGGGAGAATGCAGGGAAAAATCATGCCCACTGTATTACACTACACAGTTTGATTGGCAGAAAGAGGCTGGCAGATATGCCACTAACAGGACTGACGCAGATGCACACACTGGCAATAGAAATCTCCATCTTTATGTGTGGGAGAATGCAGGGAAAAATCAGGCCCACTGTATTACACTACACAGTTTGATTGGCAGAAAGAGGCTGGCAGATATGCCACTAACAGGACTGACGCACGCAGATGCACACACTGGCAATAGAAATGTCCCTCTTTATGTGTGGGAGAATGCAGGGAAAAATCAGGCCCACTGTATTACACTACACAGTTTGATTGGCAGAAAGAGGCTGGCAGATATGCCACTAACAGAACTGATGCAGATGCACACACTGGCAATAGAAATGTCCCTCTTTATGTGTGGGAGAATGCAGGGAAAAATCAGGCCCACTGTATTACACTACACAGTTTGATTGGCAGAAAGAGGCTGGCAGATATGCCACTAACAGGGCTGACGCAGATGCACACACTGGCAATAGAAATCTCCCTCTTTATGTGTGGGAGAATGAAGGGAAAAATCAGGCCCACTGTATTACACTACACAGTCTGATTGGCAGAAAGAGGCTGGCAGATATGCCACTAACAGGACTGACGCACGCAGATGCACACACTGGCAATAGAAATGTCCCTCTTTATGTGTGGGAGAATGCAGGGGAAAATCAGGCCCACTGTATTACACTACACAGTTTGATTGGCAGAAAGAGGCTGGCAGATATGCCACTAACAGGACTGACGCAGATGCACACACTGGCAATAGAAATGTCCCTCTTTATGTGTGGGAGAATGCAGGGAAAAATCAGGCCCACTGTATTACACTACACAGTTTGATTGGCAGAAAGAGGCTGGCAGATATGCCACTAACAGGACTGACGCAGATGCACAAACACTGGCAATAGAAATCTCCCTCTTTATGTGTGGGAGAATGCAGGGAAAATCAGGCCCACTGTATTACACTACAGTTTAATTGGCAGAAAGAGGCTGGCAGATATGCCACTAACAGGACTGACGCACGCAGATGCACACACTGGCAATAGAAATGTGTTGTGAATTCTGCTCTTGGGCTCCCTCCGGTGGTTACCGGTGGTAGTGCAGTTGTCTTGGACTTGTAATCCGGGCAGGTGTTTCTGCTGATTGCAGCTCTATTAGGTATTTAGGTGTGTAGGATCCTTTAATCCATGCCAGTTGTCCATTGTACTTGGAGGGATTGCATCTCTCTCTGGCTCCTCATGCCCTGCTGTCAATTCAGCTAAGATAAGTGTCTGGTTTTTTGTCTCTGTGCACACATGCAGTGTGCTTTGCAATTCAGTGCAATTTATTGTGTTTTTGTCCAGCTTAGACTTTGGATTTTTCAGTCATGCTGAATTCTCAGGAGATGCAGATATACTTTCTATGTCTTTAGTTAGATGTAGTATATTTGTATTATCTGCTGTGGATATTTTTAGTATTTTAATACTGATCGCTTAGAATTCTGTCCTATCCTTTTCTGTTTAGCTAGAAGTGCCTCTTTTGCTAAACCCTGTTTTTCTGCCTGCGTGTGTTTTTCCTCTTATACTCACAGTCAATATTTGTGGGGGGCTGCCTATCCTCTGGGGTTCTGCTCTGAGGCAAGATAGAATTCCCATTTCCATCTATAGGGGTATTTAGTCCTCCGGCTGTGTCGAGGTGTCTAGGACGTGTTAGGTACATCCCACGGCTACTTCTAGTTGCAGTGTTTCAAGCTCTAGGATTATTATATGATGAACCAAATTCTGTGGATCAAGCGGAGAAGACCTTGTTGGCCCTGTCTCAGGGTCAAGAAGCGGCAGAATTGTATTGTCAGAAATTTAGAAAATGGTCTGTGCTGACTAAATGGAATGAGGATGCTTTGGCGGCAATTTTTAGAAGGGGTCTTTCTGAATCTGTTAAAGATGTTATGGTGGGGTGTCCCACGCCTGTTGGTCTGAGTGATTCTATGTCTCTGGCCATTCAGATTGATCGGCGCTTGCGGGAGTGTCAAACTGAGCGCGCTGTGGCGTTGTCCTCAGAGCAGATGCCTGAGCCTATGCAGTGTGATAGGATTCTGTCTAGAACGGAACAACAAGGATTCAGACGTCAGAATAGGTTGTGTTTTTATTGTGGCGATGCTTCTCATGTCATTTCAGTCTGCCCAAAGCGTACAAAGAGAATCGCTAGTTCAGTTACCATCGGAACTGTGCAACCTAAATTTCTGTTATCTGTGACCTTGATCTGCTCATTGTCGTCATTTTCTGTCATGGCGTTTGTGGATTCAGGCGTTGCTTTGAACTTAATGGACTTTGAATTTGCCAGGCGTTGTGGTTTCCCCTTGCAGTCTTTGCAGAACCCTATTCCTTTAAGGGGCATTGATGCTACACCTTTGGCTAAAAATAAACCCCAGTTTTGGACACAGGTGACCATGTGCATGGCGCCAGCCCATCAGGAAGATTGTCGTTTTCTGGTGTTGCATAATTTGCATGATGCTATTGTGCTGGGTTTTCCGTGGTTGCAGGCACATAATCCTGTGTTGGATTGGAAGTCTATGTCTGTGACTAGTTGGGGTTGTCAGGGGGTTCATAATGACGTTCCTGTGATGTCAATCTCCTCTTCCTCCTCTTCTGAAGTTCCAGAGTTTTTGTCTGATTTTCAGGATGTATTCGATGAGCCCAAGTCCAGTTCCCTTCCACCGCATAGGGACTGTGATTGTGCTATTGACTTGATTCCAGGCAGTAAGTTTCCTAAGGGCCGACTTTTCAACCTGTCTGTGCCGGAACATACCGCCATGTGGAGTTATGTTAAGGAGTCTTTGGAGAAAGGGCATATTCGGCCATCTTCTTCACCGTTGGGAGCGGGATTCTTTTTTGTTGCTAAGAAGGATGGCTCCTTGAGACCCTGTATTGATTATCGCCTCTTGAATAAGATCACGGTCAAGTTTCAATACCCTTTACCTTTGCTTTCCGATTTGTTTGCCAGGATTAAGGGGGCTAATTGGTTTACTAAGATTGACCTTCGGGGGGCATATAATCTTGTTCGTATTAAGCAGGGTGACGAATGGAAAACTGCGTTTAATACGCCCGAAGGCCATTTTGAATACCTTGTGATGCCATTCGGGCTCTCTAATGCTCCATCTGTTTTTCAGTCCTTCATGCATGATATCTTCCGGAATTATCTTGATAAATTCATGATTGTTTATTTGGATGACATCTTAATTTTTTCCGATGATTGGGAGTCTCATGTGAAACAGGTCAGGATGGTATTTCAGATCCTTCGTGATAATGCTTTGTTTGTGAAGGGGTCTAAGTGTCTCTTTGGAGTGCAGAAGGTTTCTTTTTTGGGCTTTTTTTTTTTCTCTCTCATCTATAGAGATGGATCCGGTTAAGGTTCAGGCCATTCATGATTGGATTCAACCCACATCTGTGAAGAGCCTTCAGAAATTTTTGGGCTTTGCTAATTTTTATTGCCGTTTCATTGCTAACTTCTCCAGTGTGGTTAAACCCCTGACCGATTTGACGAAGAAAGGCGCTGATGTAACAAATTGGTCCCCTGTGGCTGTCTCTGCCTTTCAGGAGCTTAAACGCCGATTTACTTCTGCCCCGGTGTTGCATCAGCCAGATGTTTCTCTTCCGTTTCAGGTTGAGGTTGACGCTTCTGAGATTGGGGCAGGGGCCGTTTTGTCTCAGAGGAATTCTGATGGTTCCTTGATGAAACCGTGTGCCTTCTTTTCCCGTAAGTTTTCGCCTGCTGAACGCAGTTATGATGTCAGCAATCGGGAGTTGTTGGCTATGAAGTGGGTGTTTGAGGAGTGGCGACATTGGCTTGAGGGAGCTAAGCACCGTATTGTGGTCTTGACCGATCATAAAAATCTGATTTACCTCGAATCTGACAAGCGGCTGAATCCTAGACAGGCTCGATGGTCCCTGTTTTTCTCCCGTTTTGATTTCGTGGTCTCGTATCTTCCGGGTTCTAAGAATGTTAAGGCTGATGCCCTCTCTAGGAGTTTTTTGCCTGATTCTCCTGAGGTATTGTAGCCGGTCGGCATTCTGAAGGAAGGGGTGGTCCTTTCTGCCATTTCCCCAGATTTGCGACGGGTTCTGCAGGAATTTCAGGCTGACAAACCTGACCGCTGTCCAGTGGGGAAACTGTTTGTTCCTGATAGATGGACTAGTAGAGTGATTTCTGAGGTTCACTGTTCTGTGTTGGCTGGTCATCCTGGTATTTTTGGTACCAGAGATTTGGTTGGTAGGTCCTTTTGGTGGCCTTCTTTGTCGCGTGATGTGCGTTCTTTTGTGCAGTCCTGTGGGACTTGTGCGAGGGCCAAGCCTTGTTGTTCCCGTGCTAGTAGGTTGCTTTTGCCTTTGCCGGTCCCTGAGAGGCCCTGGACGCATATTTCTATGGATTTTATTTCAGATCTTCCGGTTTCCCAGAGGATGTCGGTTATCTGGGTGGTTTGTGACCGGTTTTCTAAGATGGTTCATTTGGTGCCTTTGCCTAAATTGCCTTCCTCTTCTGATTTGGTTCCGTTGTTTTTTCAGCATGTGGTTCGTTTGCACGGTATTCCGGAGAATATTGTGTCCGACAGAGGTTCCCAGTTTGTTTCTAGGTTTTGGCGGGCCTTTTGTGCTAGGCTGGGCATTGATTTGTCTTTTTCTTCCGCATTTCATCCTCAGACAAATGGCCAGACCGAGCGAACTAATCAGACTTTGGAAACTTATTTGAGATGCTTTGTGTCTGCTGATCAGGATGATTGGGTGGCTTTCTTGCCATTGGCCGAGTTTGCCCTTAATAATCGGGCTAGTTCGGCTAACTTGGTTTCGCCCTTCTTTTGTAATTTTGGTTTTCATCCTCGTTTTTCTTCGGGGCAAGTTGAACCTTCTGATTGTCCTGGTGTGGATTCTGTGGTTGACAGGTTGCAGCAAATTTGGGCTCATGTGGTGGACAATTTGGTGTTGTCTCAGGAAGAGGCTCAGTGTTTTGCTAACCGTCGTTGGTGTGTTGGTTCCCGGCTTCGGGTTGGGGATTTGGTCTGGTTGTCTTCCCGTCATGTTCCTATGAAGGTTTCTTCCCCTAAGTTTAAGCCTCGGTTTATTGGTCCTTATAGGATTTCTGAGATTATCAATCCGGTGTCTTTTCGTTTGGCCCTTCCGGCCTCTTTTGCCATTCATAATGTTTTCCATAGATCTTTATTGCGGAAATATGTGGTGCCCGTTGTTCCCTCGGTTGATCCTCCTGCTCCTGTGTTGGTTGATGGGGAGTTGGAGTATGTGGTTGAGAAGATATTGGATTCTCGCTTTTCGAGGCGGAGGCTTCAGTACCTTGTCAAATGGAAGGGTTATGGCCAGGAGGATAATTCTTGGGTTTTTGCCTCTGATGTCCATGCTTCTGATTTGGTCCGTGCCTTTCATCTGGCTCGTCCTGATCGGCCTGGGGGCTCTGGTGAGGGTTCGGTGACCCCTCTTCAAGGGGGGGGGTACTGTTGTGAATTCTGCTCTTGGGCTCCCTCCGGTGGTTACCGGTGGTAGTGCAGTTGTCTTGGACTTGAAATCCGGGCAGGTGTTTCTGCTGATTGCAGCTCTATTAGGTATTTAGGTGTGTAGGATCCTTTAATCCATGCCAGTTGTCCATTGTACTTGGAGGGATTGCTTCTCTCTCTGGCTCCTCATGCCCTGCTGTCAATTCAGTTAGGATAAGTGTCTGGTTTTTTGTCTCTGTGCACACATGCAGTGTGCTTTGCAATTCAGTGCAATTCATTGTGTTTTTGTCCAGCTTAGACTTTGTTTGGATTTTTCAGTCATGCTGGATTCTCAGGAGATGCAGATATACTTTCTATGTCTTTAGTTAGATGTAGTATATTTGTATTATCTGCTGTGGATATTTTTAGTATTTTAATACTGACTGCCTAGAATTCTGTCCTATCCTTTTCTGTTTAGCTAGAAGTGCCTCTTTTGCTAAACCCTGTTTTTCTGCCTGCATGTGTTTTTCCTCTTATACTCACAGTCAATATTTGTGGAGGGCTGCCTATCCTCTGGGGTTCTGCTCTGAGGCAAGATAGAATTCCCATTTCCATCTATAGGGGTATTTAGTCCTCCGGCTGTGTCGAGGTGTCTAGGACGTGTTAGGTACATCCCACGGCTACTTCTAGTTGCAGTGTTAGTTTAGGGTTTGTGGTCAGTAGGGTTGAGCGACTTTCATTTTTTTAAGATCGAGTCGGGTTTTGTGAAACCCGACTTTGTCCAGAGTCGAGTCGAGTGCAGTCGGCCGATTATCGCTGAAAGTCGGGGATCAACCGAAACACGAAACCCAATGCAAGTCAATGGGGAAGCATAGTCGGCAGTGAGTGGAGGCCAGGAAAACACCTACAGTGCCCATTTTAATGCCAAAAACATCCATTCTTGTTTCTGAAGCTTGTCAATCTTAATTAACTTTATAATAATAGTTGGGCATTGGAAATTGGGGGTCATTTGGCAAAAGTTGTGGGGGGAGTAGGGCTGGCTCAAGTTTTTCGTGGGCCCAGGAAATGCGGACTACGTCACGGCGGTGGAGCAGGGAGAGGTAAGTATTTCAACGTTGCAAGTGCTGTGATCCTGAGCAAGCAGGGGGGGCCCACTCATTCGCATTGGCACTGGCACAGGGCCCCACAAAGTACGGCGGTGTGTTTGCATGGCGGGGGCGCCTCCCACCAGCAGCGACACTTTTGCGTACTCTGAGGGGCCCTGTGCCAGTGACGTCGCCAACGAGTATGCCCCCCCCCCCACCTGATGAAGGAACCTGCACTTTCATCTGCACCTTCCTCTTTGTCCCTGTGTAAGGTGGTATAACATGCGGGAAGGGGAACCTTACTTTCAGCAGGGTCAGATTCTGGCTGTGTAGAGTGCAAGGGGAATGTAGTGGTCTAGGTCAATGTACCAGCAGACTCATCTAGCAGTGGCTGGGCAATGGGCAGGATGAAGAGGAAACAGATATAGGGCCAAAGAATAAAGTAGGCTAAATGCAGTTCAAAATTGGTTACAGGACTAAACAGGCGGCATTGCTTTGTTCAGTGGAGTAGCAAACCCAAGAGCAGCAGACACTGTTTCAAGGGCCCAACCACACTAGTAGGCCAAATGCAGTTTAATATTTGATAGTATAGGCTGAAAGCCAGAAGGTTGAAGCTCAGCTTTATTCAGTTGAGGACAACACCAGGCAGGGGCAGACACCGTTAGTAGGCCGGAACCACCAATTTTTTAAAAAACAGCAGTTAATCAGAGCCAGAAGGTAGAAGCTCAGCTTTATTCAGTTGAGGACAACACCAGGCAGGGGCAGACACCGTTAGTAGGCCGGAACCACCAATTTTTTAAAAAACAGCAGTTAATCAGAGCCAGAAGGTAGAAGCTCAGCTTTATTCAGTTGAGGACAAACACCAGGGAGCAGCAAACAGAGGTATTAGGCCCCATCCAGCAATTAAAAAAAAAAAAAAACTTAATCAGAGCCAGAAGGTGGAAGCTCAGCTTTATTCAGTTGAGGACAACACCAGGCAGAGGCAGACACCGTTAGTAGGCCGGAACCACCAATTTTTTAAAAAACAGCAGTTAATCAGAGCCAGAAGGTAGAAGCTCAGCTGTATTCAGTTGAGGACAACTTGAATTAGGGACTGCAGACAGACTTAGCAGGCTGTCCCCTGTGTGGACCATGCATCCAATACATTAACCCCTTCCCGACCCATGACGCCACGTAGGCGTCATGAAAACCCGTGCCAATCCGACCCATGACGCCTATGTGGCGTCATGGAATGATCGCGTCCCTGCAGATCGGGTGAAGGGGTTAACTCCGATTTCACCCGATCTGCAGAGACAGGGGGAGTGGTGCTTCAGCCCAGGGGGGGTGGCTTCACCCCCCCGTGGCTACGATCGCTCTGATTGGCTGTTGAAAGTGAAACTGCCAATCAGAGCGATTTGTAATATTTCACCTGAAAAACTGGTGAAATATTACAATCCAGCCATGGCCGATGCTGCAATATCATCGGCCATGGCTGGAAACACTAATGTGACCCCCCCCCACCCCACCGATCGCCCCCCCAAGCGACCGATCTGTGCTCCGCTCCCCTCGGTCCTGTGCTCCGCTGCCCCGTGCTCCTGCCCGCTCCCCCCGTGCTGCTATGCCACCCCCCTGTGCTCCGACGCCCCCCCGTGCCCCGATCTCCCCCCCTTATTCTCACCGAGGCTCCCGGTGTCTGTCCGCCTCCTCGCTGGGCGCCGCCATCTTCCAAAATGGCGGGCGCATGCTCAGTGCGCCCGCCGAATCTGCCAGTCGGCAGATTCATTAAAAGTACATTTTGATCGCTGTGATAGGTTCTATCACAGCGATCAAAATAAAAAAAAAAATAAAATAACCCCCCCCTTTATCACCCCCATAGGTAGGGACAATAATAAAATAAAGAAAATATTTTTTTTTTCTTTTTCCACTAGGGTTAGGGTTAGAACTAGGGTTAGGGTTAGAACTAGGGTTAGGGTTAGGGGTAGGGTTAGGGTTATGGGTAGGGTTAGGGTTATGGCATGTGCACACAGTGCGGATTTGGCTGCGGATCCGCAGCGGATTGGCCGCGGATCCGCAGCGGATTGGCCGCGGATCCGCAGCGGATTGGCCGCTGCGAATTCGTAGCAGTTTTCCATCAGGTTTACAGTACCATGTACACCTATGGAAAACCAAATCCGCTGTGCCCATGGTGCAGAAAATTCCGTGCAGAAACGCTGCGTTGTATTTTCAGCATTTTGCAGCATGTCAATTCTTTGTGCGGATTCCGCAGCGTTTTACACCTGTTCCTCAATAGGAATCCGCAGGTGAAATCCGCACAAAAAACACTGGAAATCCGCTGTAAATCCGCAGGTAAAACGCAGTGCCTTTTACCTGCAGATTTTTCAAAAATCGTGTGGAAAAATCTCACACGAATCCGCAACGTGGGCACATAGCCTTAGGGTTAGGGTTGGAATAAGAGTTAGGGTTGGAATTAGGGCTAGGGTTGGAAATAGGGTTAAGATTAGGCTTGTGGTTAGGGTTACGGATAGGGTTAGGGGTGTGTTGGCGTTACAGTTGTGGTTAGGGTTGGGATTAGGGTTAGGGTTGGGATTAGGGTTAGGATTAGGGCTAGGGTTGAAATTAGGGTTACGGGTGTGTTGGGGTTAGGGTTGTGGTTAGGGGTGTGTTGGGGTTAGGGTTGTGATTAGGGTTATGGCTACAGTTGGGATTAGGATTAGGGGTGTGTTGGGGTTAGTGTTGAAGTTAGAATTGAGGGGTTTCCACTGTTTAGGCACATCAGGGGTCTCCAAACGCAACATGGCGCCACCATTGATTCCAGCCAATCTTGCGTTCAAAAAGTCAAATGGTGCTCCCTCCCTTCCAAGCCCCGACGTGCGCCCAAACAGTGGTTTACCCCCACATATGGGGTACCAGCGTACTCAGGACAAACTGGGCAACAACTGTTGGGGTCCAATTTCTCCTGTTACCCTTGCAAAAATAAAAAATTACTTGCTAAAACATAATTTTTGAGGAAAGAACAATTATTTTTTATTTTCACGGCTCTGCGTTTTAAACTTCTGTGAAGCACTTGGGGGTTGAACGTGCTCACCACACATCTAGATAAGTTCCTTGGAGGGTCTAGTTTCTAAAATGGGGTCACTTGTGGGGTGTTTCTACTGTTTAGGCCCATCAGGGGCTCTGCAAATGCAATGTGACGCCCGCAGACCATTCCATCAAAGTCTGCATTTCAAATGTCACTACTTCCCTTCCGAGCCCTGACGTGTGCCCAAACAGTGGTTTACCCCCACATATGGGGTATCAGCGTACTCACAACAAACTGGGCAACAAATATTGGGGTCCAATTTCTCCTGTTACCCTTGTGAAAATAAAAAATTGCTTGCTAAAACATCTTTTTTGAGGAAAGAAAAATGATTTTTTATTTTCACGGCTCTGCGTTGTAAACTTCTGTGAAGCACTTGGGGGTTGAACGTGCTCACCACACATCTAGATAAGTTCCTTGGGGGTCTAGTTTCCAAAATGGGGTCACTTATGGGGGGTTTCTACTGTTTAGGCATATCAGGGGCTCTGCAAACGTAACATGATGCCCGCAGACCATTACATCAAAGTCTGCATTCCAAAACGTCACTACTTCCCTTCTGAGCCCCGGCATGTGCCCAAACAGTGGTTTACCCCCACATATGGGGTATCAGCGTACTCAGGAGAAACTGGACAACAACTTTTTGGGTCAAATTTCTCCTGTTACCCTTGCAAAAATAAAAAATTCTGGGCTAAAAAAATATTTTTGAGGAAAGGAAACACATTTATTATTTTCACGGCTCTGCGTTATAAACTTCTGTGAAGTACTTGGGGGTTCAAAGTGCTCACGACACATCTAGATAAGTTCCCTTGGGGGTCTAGTTTCCAAAATGGAGTCACTTGTGGGGAGCTCCTACTGTTTAGGCACATCAGGGGCTCTGCAAACGCAACCTGACACCCGCAGAGCATTCCATCAAAGTCTGCATTTCAAAACATCACTACTTCCCTTCCTAACCCCGACGTGTGCCAAAACAGTGGTTTACCCCCACATATGGGGTATCAGCGTACTCAGGAGAAACTGGACAACAACTTTTGGGGTCCAATTTCTCCTGTTACCCTTGGGAAAATAGAAAATTGTGGGCTAAAAAATCATTTTTGAGAAAAGAAAAATTATTTTTTATTTTCATGGCTCTGCGTTATAAACTTCTGTGAAGCACTTGGGGGTTCAAAGTGCTCACCACACATCTAGATTAGTTCCTTGGGAGGTCTAGTTTCCAAAATGGGGTCACTTGTGCGGGAGCTCCAATGTTTAGGCACACAGGGGCTCTCCAAACGCGACATGGTGTCCGCTAATGATTGGAGCTAATTTTCCATTCAAAAAGCCAAATGGCGTGCCTTCCCTTCCGAGCCCTGCCGTGCGCCCAAACAGTGGTTTACCCTCACATATGGGGTATCATCGTACTCAGGACAAACTGGACAACAACATTTGGGGTCCAATTTCTCCCATTACCCTTGGGAAAATAAAAAATTCTGGGCTAAAAATCATTTTTGAGGAAAGAAAAATTATTTTTTATTTTCACGGCTCTGCGTTATAAACTTCTGTGAAGCACCTGGGGGTTATAAGTGCTCACTATGCTTCTAGATAAGTTCCTTGGGGGGTCTAGTTTCCAAAATGGGCTCACTTGTAGGGGAGCTCCAATGTTTAGGCACACAGGGGCTCTCCAAACGCGACATGGTGTCCGCTAACGATTGGAGCTAACTTTCCATTCAAAAAGTCAAATGGCACGCCTCCCATTCTGAGCCTTGCCGTGCACCCAAACAGTGGTTTACCCCCACATATGAGGTATCGGCGTACTCAGGAGAAATTGCCCAACAAATTTTAGGATCCATTTTATCCTGTTGCCCATGTGAAAATGAAGAAATTGAGGCTAAAAGAAATTTTGTGTGAAAAAAAAGTACTTTTTCATTTTTACGGATCAATTTGTGAAGCACCTGAGGGTTTAAAGTGCTCACTATGCTTCTAGATAAGTTCCTTGGGGGGTCTAGTTTCCAAAATGGGGTCACTTGTGGGGGAGCTCCAATGTTTAGGCACACAGGGGCTCTCCAAACGTGACATGGTGTCCGCTAGCGATGGAGATAATTTTTCATTCAAAAAGTCAAATGGCGCTCCGTCCCTTCCGAGCCTTACCATGTGCCCAAACAGTGGTTTACCCCCACATGTAAGGTATCGGTGTACTCAGGAGAAATTGTGCAACAAATTTTAGGATCCATTTTATCCTGTTGCCCATGTGAAAATGAAAAAATTGAGGCTAAAAGAAATTTTGTGTGAAAAAAAAGTACTTTTTCATTTTTACGGATCAATTTGTGAAGCACCTGAGGGTTTAAAGTGCTCACTATGCTTATAGATAAGTTCCTTGGGGGGTCTAGTTTCCAAAATGGGGTCACTTGTGGGGGAGCTCCAATGTTTAGGCACACGGGGGCTCTCCAAACGCGACATGGTGTCCGCTAAAGATTGGAGCCAATATTTCATTGAAAAAGTCAAATGGCGCTCCTTCCCTTCCGAGCCCTGCCGTGCGCCCAAACAGTGGTTTACCCCCACATATGAGGTATCAGCGTACTCAGGACAAATTGGACAACAAGGTTCGTGGTCCAGTTTCTCCTTTTACCTTTGGGAAAATTAAAAAAAAATCGCTAAAAGATCATTTTTGTGACTAAAAAGTTAAATGTTCATTTTTTCCTTCCATGTTGCTTCTGCTGCTGTGAAACACCTGAAGGGTTAATAAACTTCTTGAATGTGGTTTTGAGCACCTTGAGGGGTGCAGTTTTTAGAATGGTGTCACTTTTGGGTATTTTCAGCCATATAGAACCCTCAAACTGACTTCAAATGTGAGGTGGTCCCTAAAAAAAATGGTTTTGTAAATTTTGTTGTAAAAATGAGAAATCACTGGTCAAATTTTAACCCTTATAACTTCCTAGCAAAAAAAAAATTTGTTTCCAAAATTGTGCTGATGTAAAGTAGACATGTGGGAAATGTTATTTATTAACTATTTTGTGTCACATAACTCTCTGGTTTAACAGAATAAAAATTCAAAATGTGAAAATTGCGAAATTTTCAAAATTTTCGCCAAATTTCCGTTTTTTTCACAAATAAACTAAAAAATTATCGACCTAAATTTACCACTAGCATGAAGCCCAATATGTCACGAAAAAACAGTCTCAGAATCGCTAGGATCCGTTGAAGCGTTCCTGAGTTATTACCTCATAAAGGGACACTGGTCAGAATTTCAAAAAACGGCAAGGTCATTAAGGCCAAAATAGGCTGGGTCATGAAGGGGTTAACCCATTGCGCCACAAAGGACACGTAACCTTCCGTGGCCATGCCTACAGGTCCATGTGTCTGTTGTCAGGTGTACCTTTGGACTCACAGATTGACAGAATGCAAGGACAATGCGGTCTTTAACATGCTGGTGGAGGGGTGGGATGGCTTTTCTCGCAAAAGAATTGTCAACTGGGTAGCTCATAGCGTGGTACAGCGTAGTCCATCATGGCTTTATTAATATTAAAAAAAATAAAAAAATAGGCTCTATGCACTGTAAATTAGGTTCCAGGGGTACACGGGCAGCAGTGGTCTGGTCAGTGGAGGCCTAGTGGAAGGAGGGACCGCAGACAGGCTTCGAAGGCCTAACACAATAAAATGGGCTGGCTGTAGGCACTTTATAATTGTTTCCAGGGGTACACGGGCAGCAGTGGTCTGGTCAGTGGAGGCCTAGTGGAAGGAGGGACCGCAGACAGGCTTCGAAGGCCTAACACAATAAAATGGGCTGGCTGTAGGCACTTTATAATTGTTTCCAGGGGTACACGGGCAGCAGTGGTCTGGTCAGTGGAGGCCTAGTGGAAGGAGGGACCGCAGACAGGCTTCGAAGGCCTAACACAATAAAATGGGCTGGCTGTAGGCACTTTATAATTGTTTCCAGGGGTACACGGGCAGCAGTGGTCTGGTCAGTGGAGGCCTAGTGGAAGGAGGGACCGCAGACAGGCTTCGAAGGCCTAACACAATAAAATGGGCTGGCTGTAGGCACTTTATAATTGTTTCCAGGGGTACACGGGCAGCAGTGGTCTGGTCAACGGAGGCCGATTGTAATGAGTGTCTGCCAGTTAGTAGTCAAAAACAACAATTAAATGTGAATGTCTCGCATTAAAACAAAACAAAAACACTAAAGGGTGCAATCATTAGGTTCAGGGGTGGGATCCTCTGCGTTGTTTCAGACCTACTAATTTAGCGCAAAGTATTTACTGTGGTAAATAGAGGACACTGCCCCTGACTATGTTAAGTACCATCATACATGTCAACACAATGGTATTGTCAGTGGCAGGTATGGAAGGATGTCAGCGCATAGACTAAACATTGGTGGAAGTGTGAGAGATAACTGTGGAAGTGGTAGAGCAATGTTTGACCTGGGGGTGGGTGAACTCTCTTGTGGCTGGCGGTACAGGCCCAGGGCCCCTCATGTTACAACAGTGTGTCTGACGTTGGGTGCGCACAACCACCGCCAGAGACACTTTATTGTACTATGAGGGACCCAGTAGCAATGCCGTCGACCAAAAGCAAGCACACCCACCTCTTCAGACAAACAGCAGTCTCACGGGTGCTTGCGCCAAGTCGCGATACCACGGCCCCGTGTGGGGAGTTTGGCCATTTAGGGAGGTGTAAACATGTCGTATGCTGGACAATCAGCTGCAGAAAATTAGACATTAGAAAAGTAATTCACAGTAGTCCACAGGCAAGAGCTTTTCATAGGAAAGCTAGGTGTCGGCCGGGCAAGGTGGGGCAAAAGATTTTGAAATCCAGTTGTGGTTCATTTTAATGAATGTTAGATCGTCAACATGTTGGGTAGCCAGACGAGTCCTTTTTTCGGTTAATATTGAACCTGCAGCACTGAATACTCTTTCTGATAGGACACTTGCTGCCGGGCAAGCAAGCTCCTGCAATGCATATTCTGCCAATTCTGGCCAGGTGTCTAATTTTGATGCCCAGTAATCAAATGGGAATGACGGTTGAGGGATAACATCGATAAGGGATGAAAAATAGTTAGTAACCATACTGGACAAATGTTGTCGCCTGTCACTTTCAATTGATGCAGCAGTACCTGTCCTGTCTGCGGTCATAGCAAAATCACTCCACAACCTGGTCAGAAAACCCCTCTGTCCAACGCCACTTCTGATGTGTGCACCCCTAACACTCCTAGTCTGCTGCCCCCTGGAGCTCGTGTGAGAACGATCACGTGCGCTGTGTGCTGGGAATGCCTGAAGCAAACGGTCAACAAGAGTTGATTGTTTGGTTGCTAATATTAGTTCCAAGTTCTCATGTGGCATAATATTTTGCAATTTGCCTTTATAGCGTGGATCGAGGAGGCAGGCCAACCAGTAATCGTCATCGTTCATCATTTTCGTAATGCGTGTGTCCCTTTTTAGGATACGTAAGGCATAATCCGCCATGTGGGCCAAAGTTCCAGTTGTCAAATCTCCGGTTGTGATTGGTTGAGGGGCAGTTTCAGGCAAATCTACGTCACTTGTGTCCCTCAAAAAACCAGAACCCGGCCTTGCCACGCAACCAATTTCCAGTGCCCCCGGGAAAGCTTCCGCATTAAAAATATACTCATCCCCATCATCCTCCTCGTCCTCCACCTCCTCTTCGCCCGCTACCTCATCCTGTACACTGCCCTGACCAGACAATGGCTGACTGTCATCAAGGCTTTCCTCTTCCTCTGGTGCAGACGCCTGATCCTTTATGTGCGTCAAACTTTGCATCAGCAGACGCATTAGGGGGATGCTCATGCTTATTATGGCGTTGTCTGCACTAACCAGCCGTCTGCATTCCTCAAAACACTGAAGGACTTGACACATGTCTTGTATCTTCGACCACTGCACACCTGACAACTCCATGTCTGCCATCCTACTGCCTGCTCGTGTATGTGTATCCTCCCACAAAAACATAACAGCCCGCCTCTGTTGGCACAGTCTCTGAAGCATGTGCAGTGTTGAGTTCCACCTTGTTGCAACGTCTATGATTAGGCGATGCTGGGGAAGGTTCAAAGACCGCTGATAGGTCTGCATACGGCTGGAGTGTACAGGCGAACGTCGGATATGTGAGCAAAGTCCACGCACTTTGAGGAGCAGCTCGGAGAACCCAGGATAAGTTTTCAATAAGCACTGCACCACCAGGTTTAAGGTGTGAGCCAGGCAAGGAATGTGTTTCAGTTGGGAAAGGGAGATGGCAGCCATGAAATTCCTTCCGTTATCACTCACTACCTTGCCTGCCTCAAGATCTACTGTGCCCAGCCACGACTGCGTTTCTTGTTGCAAGAACTCGGACAGAACTTCCGCGGTGTGTCTGTTGTCGCCCAAACACTTCATAGCCAATACAGCCTGCTGACGCTTGCCAGTAGCTGGCCCATAATGGGACCACTGGTGTGCAACAGTGTCATCTGCCGATGGAGTGGTTGGCCGACTGCGGTCTGTGGAAGAGCTGTAGCTTCTGCAGGAGGACGAGGAGGAGGAGGAGGGGGTGCGAACGCCTACAGCCAACTGTTTCCTAGACCGTGGGCTAGGCACAACTGTCCCGAAATTGATGTCCCCTGTGGACCCTGCATCCACCACATTCACCCAGTGTGCCGTGATGGACACATAACGTCCCTGGCCATGCCTACTGGTCCATGCATCTGTACTCAGGTGCACCTTTGTACTCACAGATTGCCTGAGTGCATGGACGATGCGCTGTTTAACATGCTGGTGCAGGGCTGGGATGGCTTTTCTGGAAAAAAAGTGTCGACTGGGTAGCTCGTATCGTGGTTCAGCGTACTCCATCAGGGCTTTGAAAGCTTCGCTTTCAACTAACCGGTAGGGCATCATCTCTAACGAGATTAGTCTAGCTATGTGGGCGCTAAAACCCTGTGTACGCGGATGCGAGGATAAGTACTTCCTTTTTCTAACCAGAGTCTCATGTAGTGTGAGCTGGACTGGAGAGCTGGAGATCGTGGAACTTTCGGGTGTGCCGGTGGACATGGCAGACTGAGAGACGGTTGGAGACGGTATTGTTTCCGCCGGTGCCCTAGATGCAATATTTCCTCCTACAAAACTGGTGATTCCCTGACCCTGACTGCTTTTGGCTGGCAAAGAAACCTGCACAGATACTGCTGGTGGTGCGGAAAATGGTGGCCTTACAGTGACGGAAGGGATGTTGCGTTGCTGACTAGCTTCATTGGCCGAGGGTGCTACAACCTTAAGGGACATTTGGTAGTTAGTCCAGGCTTGAAAATGCATGGTGGTTAAGTGTCTATGCATGCAACTAGTATTGAGACTTTTCAGATTCTGACCTCTGCTTAAGCTAGTTGAACATTTTTGACAGATGACTTTGCGCTGATCAATTGGATGTTGTTTAAAAAAATGCCAGGCTGCACTCTTCCTAGCATCGGATCCCTTTTCAGGGATTGCAGACTGAGCTTTAACCGGATGGCCACGCTGTCCTCCAACAGGTTTTGGCTTTGACACGCGTTTTGGGCCAGATACGGGCCCGGCAGATGGAACCTGTTGCGATGTTGATGCCTGCTGCGGCCCCTCCTCCACCTCCGCTTCTGAACTACTGCCGCCTGCACCCTGTTCCCCCAATGGCTGCCAATCGGGGTCAACAACTGGGTCATCTATTACCTCCTCTTCGAGCTCGTGTGCAACTTCGTCTGTGTCACTGTGTCGGTCGGTGGTATAGCGTTCGTGGCGGGGCAACATAGTCTCATCAGGGTCTGATTGTGGATCAGTACCCTGAAAGGGCAATGTGGTGGTCTGAGTCAAAGGAGCAGCATAGTACTCTGGCTGTGGCTGTGCATCAGTGCACTCCATGTCAGAATCTACTTGTAATGGGCATGGCCTGTTAAGTGTTTCACTTTCTAAGCCAGGGACGGTATGTGTAAAGAGCTCCATGGAGTAACCCGTTGTGTCGCCTGCTGCATCCTTCTCTCTTGTTGTAGTTTTTGCTGAAGAGGACAAGGAAGCAACTTGTCCCTGACCGTGAACATCCACAAGCGACGCGCTGCTTTTACATTTACCAGTTTCAGAAGAGGAGGCAAAAGAGCTAGAGGCTGAGTCTGCAATGTAAGCCAAAACTTGCTGTTGCTGCTCCGCCTTTAAAAGCTGTTTTCGTACTCCCAGAAAAGAGAGCGTTCGAGGCCTTGTGTAGCCAGACGACGAAACTGGCTCCACAGCTCCAGACTTAGGTGGAATATTTTTATCCCCACGACCACCTGATGCTCCACTACCACTACCATCATTACCAGCTGACAATGAACGCCCACGGCCACGACGACCTCTTGCACCAGACTTCCTCATTGTTTTAAATACTTAACCAAAGTAACTTTATTTGTTGCTGTCAAACAACTTACACGGTGAGCTATAACTTCAGTATGATTTCAATATCCCTTAACAGGTTGGTGAGACCACAAGGAAAATCAGGCACAATGTTACACACTCTGTTTTCTGTGGCACCAAATCACAGAGATGCCACACACGCAGGACTGTCACTCAAGCACAAATGTCAATATTAATCTCCCACTGTTTTTTTTTTTTTTTTCTTTTTCAGGGAGACTTTAGAAACCAAATAATAAAAAATAAATAGGCTTCCTATGGCCCACTGAGTGAGAGATGGCACACACAGGAGTCAGGAGTGGCACACAAGCAGAAAGGGCAATATTAATCTCCCACTGTTTTCTTTTTTTTTTCTTTTTCAGGGAGACTTTAGAAACCAAATAATAAAAAATAAATAGGCTTTCTATGGCCCACTGAGTGAGAGATGGCACACACAGGAGTCAGGAGTGGCACACAAGCAGAAAGGGCAATATTAATCTCCCACTGTTTTATTTTTTTTTATTTTTCAGGGAGACTTTAGAAACCAAATAATAAAAAATAAATAGGCTTTCTATGGCCCACTGAGTGAGAGATGGCACACACAGGAGTCAGGAGTGGCACACAAGCCCTGACTGAGGCCAATATTTTTCTCCCACTGATTGATGTAGTGATTTTTTTTCAGGTAGATTTTAGAACCCAAATCAAGCAAAAAAATGAATAGGCTTTCTATGGCCCACTGAGTGAGAGATGGCACACACAGGAGTCAGGAGTGGCACACAAGCAGAAAGGGCAATATTAATCTCCCACTGTTTTATTTTTTTTTTCTTTTTCAGGGAGACTTTAGAAACCAAATAATAAAAAATAAATAGGCTTTCTATGGCCCACTGAGTGAGAGATGGCACACACAGGAGTCAGGAGTGGCACACAAGCAGAAAGGGCAATATTAATCTCCCACTGTTTTATTTTCTTTTTCTTTTTCAGGGAGACTTTAGAAACCAAATAATAAAAAATAAATAGGCTTTCTATGGCCCACTGAGTGAGAGATGGCACACAAAGGAGTCAGGAGTGGCACACAAGCAGAAAGGGCAATATTAATCTCCCACTGTTTTCTTTTTTTTTTTTTTTTCAGGGAGACTTTAGAAACCAAATAATAAAAAATAAATAGGCTTTCTATGGCCCACTGAGTGAGAGATGGCACACACAGGAGTCAGGAGTGGCACACAAGCCCTGACTGAGGCCAATATTTTTCTCCCACTGATTGATGTAGTGTTTTTTTTTCAGGTAGATTTTAGAACCCAAATCAAGCAAAAAAATTAATAGGCTTTCTATGGCCCACTGAGTGAGAGATGGCACACACAGGAGTCAGGAGTGGCACAGAAGCCCTGACTGAGGCCAATATTTTTCTCCCACTGATTGATGTAGTGTTTTTTTTTCAGGTAGATTTTAGAACCCAAATCAAGCAAAAAAATTAATAGGCTTTCTATGGCCCACTGAGTGAGAGATGGTACACACAGGAGTCAGGAGTGGCACACAAGCCCTGACTGAGGCCAATATTTTTCTCCCACTGATTGATGTAGTGATTTTTATTCAGGTAGATTTTAGAACCCAAATCAAGCAAAAAAATTAATAGGCTTTCTATGGCCCACTGAGTGAGAGATGGCACACACAGGAGTCAGGAGTGGCACACAAGCAGAAAGGGCAATATTAATCTCCCACTGTTTTATTTTTTTTTCTTTTTCAGGGAGACTTTAGAAACCAAATAATAAAAAATAAATAGGCTTTCTATGGCCCACTGAGTGAGAGATGGCACACACAGGAGTCAGGAGTGGCACACAAGCAGAAAGGGCAATATTAATCTCCCACTGTTTTATTTATTTTTTCTTTTTCAGGGAGACTTTAGAAACAAAATAATAAAAAATAAATAGGCTTTCTATGGCCCACTGAGTGAGAGATGGCACACACAGGAGTCAGGAGTGGCACACAAGCAGAAAGGGCAATATTAATCTCCCACTGTTTTCTTTTTTTTTTCTTTTTCAGGGAGACTTTAGAAACCAAATAATAAAAAATAAATAGGCTTTCTATGGCCCACTGAGTGAGAGATGGCACACACAGGAGTCAGGAGTGGCACACAAGCAGAAAGGGCAATATTAATCTCCCACTGTTTTATTTATTTTTTCTTTTTCAGGGAGACTTTAGAAACCAAATAATAAAAAATAAATAGGCTTTCTATGGCCCACTGAGTGAGAGATGGCACACACAGGAGTCAGGAGTGGCACACAAGCAGAAAGGGCAATATTAATCTCCCACTGTTTTCTTTTTTTTTTCTTTTTCAGGGAGACTTTAGAAACAAAATAATAAAAAATAAATAGGCTTTCTATGGCCCACTGAGTGAGAGATGGCACACACAGGAGTCAGGAGTGGCACACAAGCAGAAAGGGTAATATTAATCTCCCACTGTTTTCTTTTTTTTTTCTTTTTCAGGGAGACTTTAGAAACCAAATAATAAAAAATAAATAGGCTTTCTATGGCCCACTGAGTGAGAGATGGCACACACAGGAGTCAGGAGTGGCACACAAGCCCTGACTGAGGCCAATATTTTTCTCCCACTGATTGATGTAGTGATTTTTTTTCAGGTAGATTTTAGAACCCAAATCAAGCAAAAAAATTAATAGGCTTTCTATGGCCCACTGAGTGAGAGATGGCACACACAGGAGTCAGGAGTGGCACACAAGCAGAAAGGGCAATATTAATCTCCCACTGTTTTATTTTTTTTTTCTTTTTCAGGGAGACTTTAGAAACCAAATAATAAAAAATAAATAGGCTTTCTATGGCCCACTGAGTGAGAGATGGCACACAAAGGAGTCAGGAGTGGCACACAAGCAGAAAGGGCAATATTAATCTCCCACTGTTTTATTTTTATTTTTATTTTTCAGGGAGACTTTAGAAACCAAATAATAAAAAATAAGTAGGCTTTCTATGGCCCACTGAGTGAGAGATGGCACACACAGGAGTCAGGAATGGCACACAAGCCCTGACTGAGGCCAATATTTTTCTCCCACTGATTGATGTAGTGTTTTTTTTTCAGGTAGATTTTAGAACCCAAATCAAGCAAAAAAATTAATAGGCTTTCTATGGCCCACTGAGTGAGAGATGGCACACACAGGAGTCAGGAGTGGCACAGAAGCCCTGACTGAGGCCAATATTTTTCTCCCACTGATTGATGTAGTGTTTTTTTTCAGGTAGATTTTAGAACCCAAATCAAGCAAAAAAAATAATAGGCTTTCTATGGCCCACTGAGTGAGAGATGGCACACACAGGAGTCAGGAGTGGCACACAAGCCCTGACTGAGGCCAATATTTTTCTCCCACTGATTGATGTAGTGATTTTTTTCAGGTAGATTTTAGAACCCAAATCAAGCAAAAAAATTAATAGGCTTTCTATGGCCCACTGAGTGAGAGATGGCACACACAGGAGTCAGGAGTGGCACACAAGCAGAAAGGGCAATATTAATCTCCCACTGTATTATTTTTTTTTCTTTTTCAGGGAGACTTTAGAAACCAAATAATAAAAAATAAATAGTGAGTGAGAGATGGCACACACAGGAGTCAGGAGTGGCACACAAGCAGAAAGGGCAATATTAATCTCCCACTGTTTTATTTATTTTTTCTTTTTCAGGGAGACTTTAGAAACAAAATAATAAAAAATAAATAGGCTTTCTATGGCCCACTGAGTGAGAGATGGCACACACAGGAGTCAGGAGTGGCACACAAGCAGAAAGGGCAATATTAATCTCCCACTGTTTTCTTTTTTTTTTCTTTTTCAGGGAGACTTTAGAAACAAAATAATAAAAAATAAATAGGCTTTCTATGGCCCACTGAGTGAGAGATGGCACACACAGGAGTCAGGAGTGGCACACAAGCAGAAAGGGCAATATTAATCTCCCACTGATTGATGTAGTGATTTTTTTCAGGTAGATTTTAGAACCCAAATCAAGCAAAAAAATGAATAGGCTTTCTATGGCCCACTGAGTGAGAGATGGCACACACAGGGATGGCACTCTAGCAGAAATGCCAATCTTAATCTCCCACAAAAAAAAAAAAGAAACTGTCCTACAATTACTATCTCCCTGCAGTAATCTCAGCCAGGTATGGCAGGCAGCAATAAGGAGTGGACTGATGCACAAATTAAATAAAAAGTGTGGACAAACAAAAAAGATAGCTGTGCAGAAAGGAAGGAACAAGAGGATATGTGCTTTGAAAAAAGCAGTTGGTTTGCACAGTGGCGTACACACAGCAATACAGCTATCAGGGAGCCTTCTAGGGCAGCCCAATGAGCTACAGCGCTGAGAGAAAAAAAAATGTAGCTTCCACTGTCCCTGCACACCGAAGGTGGTGTTGGACAGTGGAAATCGCTACAGCACAAGCGGTTTGGTGGTTAATGGACCCTGCCTAACGCTCTCCCTGCTTCTAATGAAGCGGCAGCAACCTCTCCCTAAGCTCAGAGCAGCAGCAGTGAGATGGCGGTCGGCGGGAACGCCCCTTTATAGCCCCTGTGACGCCGCAGACAGCAAGCCAATCACTGCAATGCCCTTCTCTAAGATGGTGGGGACCAGGACCTATGTCATCACGCTGCCCACACTCTGCGTTCACCTTCACTGAGAAATGGCGCTTTTCGCGTCATTGAAACGCGACTTTGGCGCAAAAGTCGCGTACCGCATGGCCGATGCAACGCTGGGATCGGCTCGGGTTTCATGAGACGCCGACTTTGCCAAAAGTCGGCGACTTTTGAAAATGAATGACCCGTTTCGCTCAACCCTAGCGGTCAGTACAGGTACCACCTACTCCTGAGAAAGTCTCTCATGCGGCTCCAAGGTCACCGGATCATAACAGTACAACTGGCCCACAATGAGTTAAATGCATCTCAGAAGAAGGGAAGAAAGAGCCATTTTTTTTTCTGTAGCCTGCTTGGTCTTTTCTTCCCTCTTTTCCTCTGGGTGACTGAGGAGTATTGTGCTAGCATGGATGTTCAGGGATTAGTTTCTCGTATAGACCAGCTTGCTGCTAAGGTACAGGGTATTTCGGATTATATTGTTCAGACTCCGCTTTTGGAACCTAGGATTCCTACTCCTGATTTGTTTTTTGGGGACAGGTCCAAATTTTTGAGTTTTAAAAACAATTGTAAACTGTTTTTTGCTCTGAAGCCTTGTTCCTCTGGTGATCCCATTCAGCAGGTTAAAATTGTCATCTCCCTGCTGCGTGGCGACCCTCAGGATTGGGCATTTTCCCTGGAATCTGGGAATCCGGCTTTGCTTAATGTAGATGCCTTTTTTCAAGCTCTAGGATTATTATATGATGAACCAAATTCTGTGGATCAAGCGGAGAAGACCTTGTTGGCCCTGTCTCAGGGTCAAGAAGCGGCAGAATTGTATTGTCAGAAATTTAGAAAATGGTCTGTGCTGACTAAATGGAATGAGGATGCTTTGGCGGCAAATTTTAGAAGGGGTCTTTCTGAATCTGTTAAAGATGTTATGGTGGGGTTTCCCACACCTGTTGGTCTGAGTGATTCTATGTCTCTGGCCATTCAGATTGATCGGCGCTTGCGGGAGCGTCAAACTGTGCACGCTGTGGCGTTGTCCTCAGAGCAGATGCCTGAGCCTATGCAGTGTTATAGGATTCTGTCTAGAACGGAACAACAAGGATTCAGACGTCAGAATAGGTTGTATTTTTATTGTGGCGATGCTTCTCATGTCATTTCAGTCTGCCCAAAGCGTACAAAGAGAATCACTAGTTCAGTTACCATCGGAACTGTACAACCTAAATTTCTGTTATCTGTGACCTTGATCTGCTCATTGTCGTCATTTTCTGTCATGGCGTTTGTGGATTCAGGCGCTGCTTTGAACTTAATGGACTTTGAATTTGCCAGGCGTTGTGGTTTCCCCTTGCAGTCTTTGCAGAACCCTATTCCTTTAAGGGGCATTGATGCTACACCTTTGGCTAAAAATAAACCCCAGTTTTGGACACAGGTGACCATGTGCATGGCGCCAGCCCATCAGGAAGATTGTCGTTTTCTGGTGTTGCATAATTTGCATGATGCTATTGTGCTGGGTTTTCCGTGGTTGCAGGCACATAATCCTGTGTTGGATTGGAAGTCTATGTCTGTGACTATATATATATATATATATATATATATATATATATATATATATATATATATATATAAATAAAAATTGTAATGTAAAAATATTACAGATCAGATTACACATTCTGAAACTCACATTGCTGCTATATGTGATATTTAAAGGTACAATTAGTCTTCCTGTTGTGGCATATGCTCATTTGGAAATACAGTTTTATAATAGACTGTGCCTTTCTTTTCCATGTTACATATTTCCACTTACCTGATAATGACGCGAGTTGTGATAAAGGAACTTTAGCCCACTGTTGAATTTCTGGAAACCAGATAATATGTGTACTTTGGTGCTTATTGTTAGAATTGTCGTATTTTAAAAGGCTTCAGTTTTCTACAGTGTAAGGAATGACTAAAGCGTAATGATGCTGTGTGTTCAGTAGTAGTTTGTGCAATTGAACCCCTTCCCACTCCATGACATACTCTTAGGTCTTAGAGTGGATGTTGGTTTATGGAGCAGGCTCAGGAACTGAGCCCGCTCAACACACTGCAGTTGTTGACTGTATTATGCAGCTAGCATTTGCTTCTAACAGCAGCAATCAGAGCTATCTCCATTTACAGTTATTAAACCGCTAAAATGCCATTAAATACTACTGGTGTGGCATCCATTCGAACATCCATCAGCCAAAGGCTAAGTTCACATTTGCGTATATGTGTGCAGCGTATCATCTGCATGCGCAAATGCATGCCAAAACGCATGCAAATGCATGATTACGCAGCTTTTTTTTATCCGCATCAGCTTACGCATGACGGCAAAAAAAAACGCTGCGTGTGCATGCGTTTGTATGCGTTTTTGCCTGCGTTTGCATTGTTTATGCGCATGTGTTCGATATTTCCAGGAGGGAGTGTCTCAATGGGCGTCTCTGAAAACAGTTCCTGGACATGTGCAGTTTGAAGTACACAAGCGCATCAAATGCATGCGTATGCAAGGACATGCATATGCATGCATTCCCATAGACAGTAATGCATTTCTTTAATGCACTCATCCGCATGCGCATGCCTGTGCATGTGCATATTTGATGGTTTTTTGACTCCTCAAAAAATGCAACATGTTGCATTCACCACACCCAGCCACACACCGCGAAACAATGCATGCGTACGCAAAAGCATGCAAACGCATGCAAACGTATGTCCATGCGTACACCATGTTAATCATATGTAAGCTTGACGCATACGGATCTATGCGGATCAAATGCTGCGCATAAAGACGCAAATGTGAATCCAGCCTAACCATGATGCGATTGTGAGATGATGATGGGTTGGAATGGCAGCCCGTAGCCCACATTCCCAACCAGCTTTAAACCCCTTTGACAACTAACCTCAGACTCTGTTTCATGGGAGACTTGGGTTTTTACTAGATGTTACAATTCTACAGTATTGTAGTACATAGGATAAGTAATTAAAGGATCGTTGGTTCAAGTTCACTAGGCGATGGGAGCTAAAAATATCGTGAAAAGTAAAAAAGGAAAATATGTGAAAAAAAATGAAAACTTGTATCACCAATTTCCATTAAAAAAAAATAAAGACATTAAAAAGCATATCTGGTATTGCTGCATCTATAACAAAAATCTACCAAACTATAAAGGTATTAAATTCATATTGTGAATGCCATAACAGAGAACAGAGAAAAAATTCAATTTTTGTTTGCCACACCTTCCCAAAAAATGCAGTGAAAGGGGATAAAAGCATTGGGCATGCAGACTACAAGGCAAAAGGAGAACATTGTTGACATCACAGTCTTGGTATAGTAAAGTCAATGCGACCTGACACAAAAGGGACATTTCTTTTTTTGCGGCACACACAGGTTCTTACCAACTGGGGCACTATGGATGGGGAGTTTATGTTGAAAGGGGAAAAGTTAGAAAGTGCTAAACACATGAAGAACAAAACATGTCTGTGTTCAAATTCTGAGGAGACAAATCGTAAGACGTTGGGAGTCAGATTTACTTCTATTCACTTGGTATCTCCTGCTCTATGGTCACTATAGTGGGGGTAATAATGTTGGTCTTTGAATAGTGATTTTTCAGTAACAGTATGGTGGTAATATTCAGTATGTGGTGGTTATGTATGTTCATTATTTGATGGTATTATTTGGCCCTTATAAAGTGTATTGGGAATGTTGACCTTGGTATAAATGGGTTTTTGGGTAGTAACAGTTTGATAGTAAAGAGTATTTTAACTCGTTTCCAATGTTGGACGTAATAATACAACCACATCAGGCTCCCTTCCTTTGATGTGGGCTCCGGCGCTGACATGTGCCTCTAACAGCCGCGGGTGGAATCGCGATCCACCCTTAGCTGCTACCTAATTAAAAGTCATTGTCTATCTCTGACAGCGGCATTTAACTCATGCTTCCGGGAAGCACGCCAGAAATCCCGCCCATCGGTGACCTCATCATGTGATCGCAGGTCGTCGATGGGGTGGCATGACAACCAGAGGTCTCCAGCAGACCTCCATGGTTGTCATAGCCAGATTGCTATGAGCGCCACCCAGTGGTCAGCGCTCATAGCAAGTGAGCATTTCTGCTGCATACAGGCGATCTGTTCATCGCCGGTATGTAGCAGAGCTGATCGGACAACTGCAGCTTTTAGTCTCCCAAAAAGACAATTGAAGCAGGCAAAAAGTAAAAAAAAGTTTTTAAATATCTTAAAAAAATAAAAATATATAAAAGTTCAGATCACCCCCCCCTTTCTCCCCATTCAAAATAAAACAATAAAAAAATCAAATATACACATATTTGGTGTCGCCGTGTTCAGAATTTCCCGATCTATGAATATTAAAAAAGAATTAACCCGATTGCTAAAAACAACTGTGAAATTGCACTTTTTTTCAATTTCACCGCACTTGGAAATTTTTTCCCATTTTCCAGTACACGATATGTTAAAACTAATGTTATCGTTCAAAAGTACAACTTGTCCCACAAAAAACAATCCCTCACATGGCCATTTTGACCAAAAAATATAAAAGTTATGGCTCTGGGAAGAAGGAGAGCAAAAAACCAAAACGCAAAAATGGAAAATGTCCCGGGGGTTATGTGTTAGTCATCTCTGCTAGATCCAGAATCAATCACTGTGGCTCTCATCTGCTGCTGCTCGGTCTCTTTGCTCCTCTACAGGCCGGATTGCAATGTACCCTCTCCTGGACCCTCTAGACTGGCTCCAGTGACAACACGCTACCTTAGTGTTCAGATAGACACTACTCTGAGATAGTTCTACTTCAGACCCTGCATTGCATTATGGACCTCTTCGTTTACTCGGATCTGCTATTCTGTGTCATTCCTGTGATATCGGACCTATAAGTAATCAAGAGGGTGTGAGAGAGCAATCACAGCCCTAAAATGTTCTTGGTTACTTAGTTGTCCAAAAGCGGGGACAGTGACACCAGTACTAATTGGGCTCTGGACTTACATGACGTAACCACCTCACATGAGCCCCTGGAACTTGAGTGCCGACACCGCTGGAACAGTGCCGTGAGTATAAGTGTTTTTATTTTATTAGAGACAAACATGGGGAATGAGAAAGGGTTGTCCCAGTCATGGATAACCCCTTGAACAATTTGAGGTAACATATGTTTGTGTTTAGTGCCATTTACGGGTTTTTTATGTTTGTTTTTTTTAAACACAACTATCTAGGAAAGCCTTTTCTTGCCTAAAGGTCCATATGACTGAAAGATGTGAGTCTAACCTCTTAGGGTAACACATATAAGTTAGACTGGGATAATTAGAATCGTCTCATGGTCTGTTTGATTGGAGATATGTCTTCACATTCGTACCTTATATAATATTTCCCAAAACAGTCTAGCCTTGCTCACCTGTTTTCGGGATTCCCGTAAAAGTAAATAGAGTTATGGATGAATGACCATTTTCCGTTCACAGAGACTCAGAGATTAGGGTCTTGGACTTATTTTTCATGAAGAATTTCATGAAGAATTCTACACTTAGCTCCACTGGAGTAATACAGATGTGAAGATAAATCTTTCTGGTTATAACTATCGTCTTCGTCTTTTGTACGGTTTGTGTGAAATATTTATAATTTCAATTCTGACATTTTTATCTTTCCCATCTATCACATGGCAGCTGTACTATAATGAATAAATAATTCTGTATTTAATAGTCCTAATTCTGTGATTGAGCAGTTTATTTGTAGAAGAAAATAGTGCCTGTCACAGAGTACATTTTCGCAGAATAAATAAGTGTCAATGAGTTGTGAAGATACTTTGACATAGATGTCGGTTGTCTGCAGTGATAAAACTGTGTGGTAGAATTGTGGTAAATGTGCCTTCTTTGATCCCAATCTATAATATTAGACATCTTCTAAATGATAAAAATATATAGACCATTGTGATCATTGCATGGGTGATGGTGGCACTTCACAGACTGATCCCTTTGACAATAAAGTGTAACAAATACTGTAATTAAAAATAAGACCAATTATTCATATAATTCCACATATGATCCATTCTTGGATAAATAATGTCAGTTAAAGAAGTTGTCCACTACTATAACCTTTTTTTTTTTTTCCATAAATCTTGCTATTATGGGCCACTGAAAACATCCACTGTCTTTATTTTAGCAATATTACCTTTTATCATGCTGTAGCAGCACATCTTTAGTGCTGGATTCAGCTCTCACGGGGTTAATCGACAACTTCCTTTCTCCTGAGTTATTGTGCTCTAATACTACAAGTTCCATGATGCATTGCACTGCTACTAAGCGCGAACCTACCACACCCACTCCAAAACACACCCAAACCCCTCCCTCCTCTCCCTCCTCTATCTTCAAAAAGATTTGTGATGTCATTTCTGTCCAACCTCCTCTTTTACATGTGTCCAACCCACACTCCATTACACACAGATGGATGGATAGATAGATAGATAGATAGATAGATAGATATCTATGGGATAGACAGATAGATAGATAGATATATACAGATATATCTATATATCTATGTCTATTTCCATAGGTATGTCCATATCCATGTTTCTAAACCCCTTCACCCCCTGGAGCTTTTTTGTTTTCATTTATCGCTCCCCTTCTTTCCAGAGCCATAAATTTTCCGTCAATATGGCCATGTGAGGGCTTATTTATTGCGGGACAAGTTCTACTTTTGAACGACACCATTGGTTTTACCATGTCGTGTAGCAGAAAATGTGAAAATAATTCAAAGTGCAATGAAATGGCAAAAAAGTGCAATCCCACACTTGTTTTTTGTTTGGCTTTTTGGCTAGGTTCACTAAATGCTAAGGCTGTGTGCACCCGTTGCGGATTTGATTGCAGATCTGCAGCGTTTTTTGCTGCACTGAATTGCATCAAATCCGCAGTGTAGTGTACAACCAATGTAAGTCTATGGGAGATGCAGACTTGTTGTGCACATGCTGCGGAAAAAGCCGCACCAAAACCACACCAAGAACTGCATCAAAACTGCACCAAAAACTGTATCAAAACCGCACCAAAACTGCAAAACTGCACCAGGTTTTGATGCAGTTTTTGGTGCAGTTTTGATGCAGTTTTTGGTGCAGTTTTGATGCTGAAAACTGAAAAAAACGGCATGGGCTCCCGCGCAATTTTCTGCGCAAGAGGGGGAAAGCCGACGGCCGGGGGCCAATATTTGTAGCCTGCTATGAATATCAGCCCGCAGCTGTCTGCGTAGCCTTTACTGGCTATTAAAATAGGGGGACCCCCCCCAAAAAAATGACGTGGGGTCCCCCTATATTTTATAGCCAGAAAGGCTACGCAGACAGCTGCGGGCTGATATTCATAGCCTAGAGAGGGGCCATGGATATTGGTCCCCCCCCGGCTACAAATGCCAGTCCGCAGCCACCCCAGAAATGGCGCATCTGTAAGATGCGCCAATTCCGGCACTGAGGCTGGTTTCACACTTGCGTTTTTGGACGCTGCGTTTTAGCGCTAAAAAACGCATGCGTTTTTTTCCTACACTTAACATTAAAAACGCATGCGTCGCAAAACGCAGCACAACGCATGTCCATGCGCCCCCATGTTAAATATAGGGGCGCATGACGCATGCGGCGACGCTGCGGCGCCCGACGCTGTGGCGCCAAACGCTAATGTGAACGTAGACTTAGCGTCGTTTTTTTGCCGCAAAAAAACGCATGCGTTTATTTGCGGCAAAAAAATGCATTGCTGTCTATGTAAACGCATGCGTTTTTAAGCAGAAAAAAACAGAAAAAACACTGAAAAACCACCCACCACCATCAGGGTGATAAAGGGATCCAAACCCTAACCCTAACCCTACCCCTAACCTCACCCCTAACCGTTTAATGAACATTTTCTGACAGTCATAGTGCCACGATATTTCAGTGCCACGTATTTCAGTGCCACGTATATAAGTGCCACGTATATAAGTGCCACGTATTTAAGTGCCACGTGCCAGTATTTAAGTGCCATGTATGTAAGTGCCATGTATGTAAGTGCCACGTATGTAAGTGCCACGTATGTAAGTGCCATGTATGTAAGTGCCACGTATTTAAGTGACACGTATTTCAGTGCCACGTATTTAAGTGCCACGGATTTCAGTGCCACGGATTTAAGTGCCACGGATTTAAGTGCCACGTATGTAAGTGCCACGTGCCACATATTTCAGTGTCACGTATTAAAGTGCCACGTATTTCTGTCACGTTTAGGGTTAGGGTTAGGCCCTAACCCTACCCCTAACTATTTCTATTTATAGTGGGTTTTCTTGTGGATTTTGATGATTGGCAGCTGTCACACACTTCTCAGCATGCGTTTTAAAAACGCAAACGCATGAAAAAAACGCATGTAAACGCGGCAAAACGCCACTTTTTTTTCTACATGCAAAAACGCATGCGTCTAAAAAAACGCAGCGTTTTACCGCGTTTACATGCGTTTTTTCACACATGCGGTTTTTAAAAAACGCATGCAGATAAAAACGCAAGTGTGAAACCAGCCTTAGCCCCCCTCAATAAGACACCTATCCATTATTAATCCAATACTAAAAAAGGGTTAATAAAACACACACACATTAGGAAAAAGTATTTTAATATTCTTCATTTAACCATACTTACCATACTTCAGCGCCTGCAAAAAACATAACATAATAAACCGTATACTACCTGTCCGCCGTAGTCCAATTAATAACGAGTGTCCCACAACGATCTCCCCTATAGAACAGTGACATCGGGTGATGTCACTGCTCTATAGGACCCTCAGTGACACACTGACAGGAGGCAATGGCTCCTGCAGTGCATCACTGAGGTTAATAAAGTTCACTGGTCTCACTTTATGGCAAAAAGCTGCGTGGGAACTTTCTCACACAGCAATGCCATAAAGTGAGACTAGGGACTATTTTCTCACAGGGGCGTAGGAATACATTGTGGGGAATACATTGTGGAAGGATACCTTCCTCCCCTCATTGTGTTCCTGGAGCCCCTGGAGAGTGGTTGCGTCAGCTGATGCTCCTGCTCTCCACGGGAGATCGTCGTGGGACACTCGTTTTAATTGGATTTCTGCGGATCAGGGAGTATAGTGTTTGTTTATTATTTTAATATTTTTTACAGATGACAATGGCTTCGGGGATCAAAGTGACAAGTGATGGTGAGTATGTACTCTATGTTATATGTACTGTATGTCTGTATGTATGTACTGTATGTATGTATGTACTGTATGTATGTACTGTATGCCCATGTCGTCGCATGCCGCATGTCGTCGCATGCAGCATGTTGTTGCATAGCGCATGTCTTCGCATGCAGCATGTCGTCGCATGGCGCATGTCTTCGCATGCAGCATGTCGTCGCATGGCGCATGTCGTCGCATGCAGCATGTAGTCGCATGGCGCATGTCGTCGCATGCAGCATGTCGTCGCATGGCGCATGTCGTCGCATGCAGCATGTCACGCATGGCGCATGTCGTCGCATGTCGTCGCATGCCGCATGTCTTCGCATGGCGCATGTCGTCGCATGCAGCATGTCGTCGCATGCAGCATGTCGTCGCATGCCGCATGTCCTGTATGTGTTCTATGTATGTATGTACTGTATATGTGTGGTTTTTTTAGTTTTTTTTTTTTACATTCAACACATTAGCCGGATGATGGGACTACTACTGTCCCATCATTGGCTAATGTGTCACTCACTGTCACTGTAGCAGGCAGAGCCCGATGGGACTTGTAGTCCCATCGGACATGCCTGCACACAGAGACAACGCCGCCGCCACCACCACCGCACAGCCACCTTCAGCGCCGGCATCCGCCGCCACAGCACCAGCCGCCGCGGGACCGGCCGCAGCCACGGGATCAGCCGCCGCCGCAGCACATCTCGGCAAGCAGATCCCGGCACCAGACACCTGCAGTGCACAGCCCCGCCCACCCCCAGCAAAGCCCCGCCCGCCCCCAGCACAGCACAGTCCTGCCCACAGCCCAGTCACTCTTGAGTGACTGCTGACTGTGCGGCCGGGACACGCCTGTTACTGACGTCACGTCAATTTCCAGAGTCGGGAAATTGACGTGACGTCGGCGGAAATTAGCGGTGGCTGCAGCCTGGGGGTCACGTGACCCGGACTCAGCCACCAGCATAGCGCCGCTCACAGGGGAAAAAGGCAACGCAAGGTATTTACACAATTCATCAGGGGCCCCGGGGGATACATTGGGGGGATAATTGAAAGTACTGGACAACCCCTTTAACTGGATAGTCAAATCTTGAGCAGCAAATAGTATGGCGCTTTTAACGGTAAACAATGAAGGTGACCAAGCGATCGCTGGGGGGCCGGAACCCCTTCAGTGAGCTCATTCACGTGCTAGCAGTTGAACTCCTAATGATCTGCTCAAAGGCAGACACAGTCATGAAAGCGCTCCTGTGCAAGAAAAGTCCATGGGCCCTTTGCAGTCCAATAACTCATAATAATGCACCCCTTTAGTTATGTGTTGCAGAAGTTGCTTGCTGTCTTGGAGGTGGTAGTGGGTTCCCTTACTTCTTGGGCCCCTGTATGGCTCCATAGGTTGCACTAATGGTATGTCAGTCCCTGGATCTGATGTTGATTTCCAAATCTAAGGATATTAGGCCACTGAAAAGCCTCTTTAATCCTGTTCATCTTTTGTACTTTAACCCCTTAAGGAAAAGTCACTTTGTTGGTTAAAGGGAAACTGTCGCCACATTTAACCTATCTAAACTATTAATAAGGGCATGCAGGTTATGGACTTCTGAGGAGAAGAATGCCTGTGTGTCTCATATCAGATGCCTTGTTTTTTGAGAAATCATCATTTATCACTTTATAGAAATATCTTCTTCCAGGCTCTGGGGAGGACGCTGTCTAGCAGATAATTCTGCCTCCGGAGCTTGTCTTACATAAAGGGGGAGTTACCAGTGTGAGACAAGTAACTAACACAGAACAGGAGAAATTACATTTGTCTTCTTGCAAACACATGTTTTGCTTCTCCCTCAACTCTGCTCTATTGGAACAATATTGCAGCCCTGTCTAGCCGTGAGCTGGACGCTGAGAGGAACCTGCAGATGTGTCAGGTATATTCACACACAGCTCTGCAGTGAGGTCAGGAGAGCAGAGAGCTGCCGTTACACATCACACTGGTAATCATTACAAATCACACTGGTAACCATTACATATCAAACTGGTAAATCCCCCCTCTATTTGAAACAAGCTTTGGAAGCAGAGTTATCTTCCAGGCACCATCCGCCCCAGAGCCTGGAAGAGGTCATTTATATAAAGTGATAAAAGATGATTTCTCAGCAACAATGCATGTGCTATGAGGCATACAGGTATGACTTTTCAGCATTCTATAGCTTGTATGCCCATATTAATAGTTTAGATAGGTCAAATAACAGATTCCTGTTAATGACTGGGCCTCTATCACGCTGTGACTGTTCGTGATAAGGAAAAGAGGCCCTAAACCATCCCTAGGACTGAGGCCCTAACTATCCCTGCTCCCAAAGGTACCTCTACAGGTAAGGAGGTTTGGGTCACCAGTCTTAGGTCCCTTCCCCTAGGAGGCCTGGTACAGAAATGTTAGTGTAGCAACACGTAAGTCAGCAAGGATAACAGAAAACAACAAACATACAAACACTCACCAAATGTAGAGAGGTATATAGGGAAGGATAGAAACATACAAACCAAATGGGAATAGGACAATGAAGAAACCATACACCCAAAAACAGCATGCAACAATTTCCAGTAGCAATAACGTTCTCCAAATCAGCACAGCATCTCCAAGGAGCTAGGAAGGTTTGACCAGATTTTATAGGGAGAGGAAATGACCAGGTCAGGAGCAGCTGTGAGATGGAGCTGTAAGTTTCTAACCAGCATAGAAAGGGTCATTAACCTCTTCAGCACCAAAGGAAGTGAAATTCATTTAATATGAAACACAAACAGATCTGCAATTCACAATACGTAGTGATTTTTTTACCCCAGATCTCCCATGAGGATGTGACCCGCTCGTGACAGAGTCATTTTTAAAATCTGATCAGTGCCACTTTATGAGGTAATAACTCTGGAACACTTCAATAGACCCCAGTGATTCTGAGATGTTTTCTTCTAGACATATTGTACTTCATGATAGTGGTAACATTTGTCCAATATTGCTTTCAATCTTTTGTGAAAATATCAGAAATTTGGCAAACATTTTTAAAATTTCACAATTTTCAAACCTTTAATTCTTATGCCCTTAAACCAGAAAGTTATGTCAAACAAAATAGTTAATAAATAACATTTTTCATATGTGTACCTTACATCAGCACTATTTTTGAAACATAATTTTCTTTTGTTAGGAAGTTAGAAGGGTTAATAGTTTATCATTAATTTTTCATTTTTCCAACAAAATTTGCAAAACTATATTTTTATGGACCACATTTGATTTGAAATGACTTTGGGGGGCCTATGTGACAGAAAATACCCAAAAGTGATACAATTCTAAAAACTGCATCCTTCAAAGTCCTCAAAACCACATAGAAGTGTATTAACCCTTCGGGTGCTTCACAGAAATTAATGCAAAGTGGAATGAAACAATGAGCATTTCACTTTTTTCATTTTTTTTTACCTTAGCCCCAAGTTTTTTATTTTCACAAGACTAACAGGAGAAAATGGAGCCCAAAATTTGTTTTGTGAATTTTTTTTCTGAGTACACCGATACCCCATATGTGGGGAAACACTACTGTTTGGAAGCATGCCAGGGTTCGGAAGGGAAGGAGCACCGTTTGACTTTTTGAACTAAAAAATGGCTGGAATCGAGAGCTGACGCCATGTCCCATTTGGAGAGCCCCTAATGTGCCTAAACAGTGGAAATCTCCTACATGTGACCCCATTTTGTAAACTAGACCGCTAAAGCAATGTATCTAGCTGTGTAGTGAGCACCTTGAACCCCCAGGTGCTTCACAGACGTTTAGAACGTAGAGCCGTGAAAATAAAAAAAATAATTTTTCCCATAAAAATGTTCTTTTAGCTTTATTTTTTTTATTTTTACAAGGATAAAAGGAGAAAATGGACCCCAAAATGCATAGTGAAATTTCTCCTGAGTGCGCCAATCCCCCATATATGGTTGAAAACACAGTTCAACATATTAACACAATCACGGGTAGACAGAGATTGGGTTGCTATCCATGTTTGGGGTGCGTCAATTGTGTTAATATGTTGAAGGGGGATAGTTTTCATCATCCAGTTACAAATGAATTATTTTATATTAAACATTTTCTGACCTGTGCAAGTGAATTTGTGATTTACCTCCTGGAATGTCCATGCAAATTGTGGTACATGGGTGAAACAACCAGGGACTTTAAGACCCGGATAAACCACCATAGATATACCATTAGAAAAAAGAAGCTTGATTTACCCGTTTCAAAACATTTTGTGGAAAAGTGCCACACTGAAAAAAATCTCAAATTCTGTATCATTGATCATATTCCCCCACTAAGGCGGGGAGGTGACCGGATTAAGTTACTTAAAACCAGAGAATTACTATGGATTCGGAAATTAAATACATTAAACCCTCATGCGTTAAACGTTGACTTTAAATTGCATACAGTCCTTTAGTGTGTATTCCTGTGGCGTGCCCCTTCTGTTGCTTTTGGGGACTTTTTTTCTCTCCTCTATAGGGACGATCTTATTAGTTTTCTAACATATGTTGTTGTTTCTCCTTTGTTCTAGATTATTTGAAAAATGAAATGTTTCCATGGATTGCGGTCCAAGGCTTATCCCATTCGGAAGACTCCACAGATTTGTTGCATGCTATTTATTGTTTAATTTTTTGCACATATGGCTTTACCATACTAGAATTGCCACGATAATGGATCTCTCTAATAAAACTCTCTTTGAGACTCTATCCCCTTGTTTTTCCATGAGTTCTGTAGGCTTAAGAGATACTATGGTCCTGAAAATGGGGGACAAGATACATGCTCTTCACGGGGTATGTGTCTCCCCCCTACATACATATGCGGTGGGTCATCAGCCCCAGCTAATGGGAGATGTTCACACCGTCTTTGGGTTCCTTTCTCAGCCCTGAATGTGGATATGAAACATATGTGTATTCTCTTATATAATTTCTTTTGAAGAATATATCCCTCTTATGGAAAGTCACGCCCAGTGGAGAACTGGGGTTGGGATGCATATTTCTCGAGGAGGTGTGTATCCCATCCTCTACCACAGGGTGGACTATCAGTTCCTGAAGGGGGTGATACCACCATTGGGTGGCTCTATCATGTTTGTACACATCTAATTTTAGTCTCAAGTCTCTTGTTATTGGAGAGTTTCCACGTGTCACAGGGTCCTTCTCCGATACCATACAATCAACAGAGCAAGAGAATAGTGAACAATTCCAAAAGCTTTATTTAGGCAAAAACATGAAAGGTCCATATACGATCCACCACACAAAGGATAAGATAGTCCAGAAGCCGAATGCAGTTCAGTAACAGGATAAAAGTCCAACAATCCAGCAGACAGAGGATAAAAAATGGTCCATATGCTTCCCCTTCTCTCTGACGTGCTGTGTTCACATCATCATTCCACACAAGATTTGTGTGTCACCTCCCTGATATTTACAAGTATCTCTCCTCATTCTCAGGTTAGGGGGGGTGGGTCCCAGGGGCTCTTTGTTTCAACAAGCTAGTTCAATATGTCATTAGCATATTAGCAAACAACATTATTCACTGACCTTGTGGACAGATAACAGTACAGGACTGTGGGGGCTGATATCAGATGGCAAATAACAGCAATTCATCAATTGGCAAATAACTGGTCCTACAAGAGAACATCATGATAATCAATAAAATATAAATATACACAAAATGATACCCACATAACATATTGCACCATCACAACCTCTCCCCCCTCATAATAAGTGAGCATGCCATGAGGCCTACACAGACCTCTGGCCTGCTCACTTTAGTCCACATTGTTCAATAGTTTATAGTTCCTTGTACAGTGGCAGGGGTTGCAATAATCATGAGCAGTTGCCCATAAATTCCCAGGTCCTTTCTTTATGGTCATACCAGGCTTTTTTACTGTACTGGGCCATTCGCTGATGTTCATTAGCCAAGGTAGCTAGCTGGGCGAGATGGTCTCTGAACTCTAGAACGTAGGGAATGATGGGCGTTCTGGTATCTGCGATATCTACCTCCAATTGTTCATTCAGAAGGGTGAGAGGCCCACGGACCTTCTGCTTCCATAAAATGAATTTGTATCCATCAATTAAGACATCCTGCAGGTGGCAGGTGCTCTGTATTTCTGATGGACAAAGGCCGGAGTCTGTACACTCCAGGAGGGGCATCTATGGTGCCGTGGTCGGTGGTCGACTCTGGTGGGGGTGGTGGTAGCTCTTCCTCAGGCAGGATGGAGTGAACAGGGTGCATTGGACAAGGTGGGGCTGCGTGGGGCTTCCTCCGAATCCTTGAGGGAAAGTCAGACTGCAA
This sequence comes from Ranitomeya variabilis, assembly GCF_051348905.1. Taxonomy (NCBI): domain Eukaryota; kingdom Metazoa; phylum Chordata; class Amphibia; order Anura; family Dendrobatidae; genus Ranitomeya; species Ranitomeya variabilis. Next base: position 169,469,395 of record NC_135238.1, read on the forward strand.
ATGTCCAGGTTGCCCACACCCATTACATCTCCTCTGTGATACCCCCAGGTCGTGGTCGGAACTGTTGGGGCCCAGGTTTGTGAGGTGTGATTGTCATCGGCTTGCGACTAGGTTGAAGGGCAGATACAATCAGAGGGGGACGGGGCACAGGAGAAGGCTGTGGTTCATTGTCCAGAAGCCTCCTCCATTGTGGTCGGATAGTAAGGGCTTCATCGGCCAGGGCTGCAGCTCTATCTACAGTGCACGGACCCATTCCCGTACCTCTGCGGGGCACTTGGCAAGAAATTGTTCTATAAAGAACGCCTGTATAACATCTTCCACAGTAAAGGCGTTTTCTGCTTCCAGCCATCTCTCACATGCCTGGAACATCTTATGTGCATACATCCTAAACGATCCTCCCGTGGTGCATGGGAGGTCTCGGAAATTGGCCCTATATGAGTCTGGGGTGATAGCATGGTACTCCAGGATAGTCCGCTTTACAATGTTATAATCCCGATTCTGCTGTGAGTCAATGGTTTGGTAAGCCTCTGCCAGGCTACCGTTCAGGAATCCCACTAACAAATGCATCCAGCCAGAGTGGGGCACCTCCATCACAGCACACTGCTGCTCAAAGTCCTTGAAGAACTCCTCAACATCTCCGGAAGCCTCATCAAATGGCTTAACTCTGTCTGGGTGATCCGTACAGGCTCCTGGATCATTGGGTTTTCACTCCATATTGCATTATTCCCACTTTCAAGCTCCCTTGCTTCTTGTCTCCGCTGTGCCCGGCGGGCAGCCTCCTCCTTGTACTCCTGAGAGACGCCTGGGCCCAGAACTGCCATCTCTTCTTCGTACCACACCGCCCACTGGCTTTTTGGAGTGGGGGTCCTCATCTCCAGTGCTTGTCCTTCAGACATATGGGAGGAGGTGGCCGGGCTGGCACCCAGCAGTAGGTCAATTAAGGCCTCTTTAGTCAGTCCCTGGTAGTTCAGGCCCAGGTCTCTGGCTCTCTTCTGTAAACTGGATACAGTCCAATTTCTGTACTCACTCTGTGGGTGGTTCTCCATTAGGTTACGCTCTGTTGATCCCACTGCTGCCACCAGTTGTCACAGGGTCCTTCTCCGGTTCCACACAATCAACAGAGCAAGAGAATAGTGAACAATTCCAAAAGCTTTATTTAGGCAAAAACACGAAAGGTCCATATACGATCCACCACACAAAGGATAAGATAGTCCAGAAGCCGAATGCAGTTCAGTAACAGGATAAAAGTCCAACAATCCAGCAGACAGAGAATAAAAAATGGTCCATATGCTTCCCCTTCTCTCTGACGTGCTGTGTTCACATCATCATTCCACACAAGATTTGTGTGTCACCTCCCTGATATTTACAAGTATCTCTCCTCATTCTCAGGTTAGGGGGGGTGGGTCCCAGGGGCTCTTTGTTTCAACAAGCTAGTTCAATATGTCATTAGCATATTAGCAAACAACATTATTCACTGACCCTGTGGACAGATAACAGTACAGGACTGTGGGGGCTGATATCAGATGGCAAATAACAGCAATTCATCAATTGGCAAATAACTCATCCTACAAGAGAACACCATGATAATCAATAAAATATAAATATACACAAAATTATACCCACATAACATATTGCACCATCACACCTCGCATGGTATATTATCAGGGCACAATATTATGAAGCTTCTTATTTTATTAGAACTTTTTGTGTGGCATATGTGCCCATAAAGAAAATGGGAAAATGGTGATGTAGCCGCATCAAAACGCTTTGCGCAGCTGCTGGGTGACGTCTGATGCAATCCTGTTATGGATATGTGTGAGACGTGGCTCAATCGCTGCGCCAGTAGACAAAATTGTGGAATGTGCATGTATATACTTTTTGCGCATGCGCTGGTCGACGCTGCTATGTGCCTTGGGAATTTTCCTTCCTGACATGCACAGTTGAAACTACAGGACACCACACGGCGCGTGTATGTGTATGTACTGAATGGGGTAAGCCTTGGTGATAGTAATTTTTCTAATGGAATACAGCTGTAAACTAATTGTTAATTTACATGTAAATGCCTTTGTATCATGTCTACTTTATGCACTTTATAGTACTGCACTTTATGTGAATTTAATGGACACAAGTCACAGTTTGCACAATTCATATGTCACTTTATATGATTGGACATGCTCTTTTTATTGTAATTGTTCTTAAAGACTGTAATTATTTGCACCCTTTATATACTTATCACTAGTGTTGAGCATTCCGATACCGCAAGTATCGGGTATCGGCCGATATTTGCTGTATTGGAATTCCGATACCGAGATCCGATACTTTTGTGGTATCGGGTATCGGTATCGAAACAACATTAATGTGTAAAAGAAAGAATTAAAATAAAAAATATTGCTATACTCACCTCTCCGACGCAGCCTGGACCTCACCGAGGGAACCGGCAGCGTTGTTTGCTTAAAATGCGCGCTTTTCCTTCCTTCCGTGACGTCACGGCTTCTGATTGGTCGCGTGCCGCCCATGTGGCCGCGACGCGACCAATCACAGCAAGCCGTGACATAATTTCAGGTCCTTCTAGGCATTCAGTATTTTAAAATTACGTCCCGGCTTTGTGATTGGTCGCGTCGCGGTCACATGGGCGACGCGACCAATCACAAGCCGTGACGTCACGGGAGGCAGGAGACGCGCGCATTTTAAAATGCGCGCGTGTCCAGCCTCCCGTGACGTCACGGCTTGTGATTGGTCGCGTCGCCCATGTGACCGCGACGCGACCAATCACAAGCCAGAACGTAATTTTAAAATCCTGAAGGACCTGAAATTACGTCACGGCTTGCTGTGATTGGTTGCGTCGCGGCCACATGGGCGACGCGACCAATCACAAGCCGTGACGTCACGGGAGGCTGGACACGCGTGCATTTTAAAATGCGCGCGTCTCCTGCCTCCCGTGACGTCACGGCTTGTGATTGGTCGCGTCGCCCATGTGACCGCGACGCGACCAATCACAAAGCCGGAACGTAATTTTAAAATACTGAATGCCTAGAAGGACCTGAAAATTACGTCACGGCTTGCTGTGATTGGTCGCGTCGCGGCCACATGGGCGGCACGCGACCAATCAGAAGCCGTGACGTCACGGAAGGAAGGAAAAGCGCGCATTTTAAGCAAACAACGCTGCCGGTTCCCTCGGTGAGGTGAGTATAGCAATATTTTTTATTTTAATTCTTTATTTTACACATTAATATGGTTCCCAGGGCCTGAAGGAGAGTTTCCTCTCCTTCAGACCCTGGGAACCATCAGGGATACCGTCCGATACTTGAGTCCCATTGACTTGTATTGGTATCGGGTATCGGTATCGGATTAGATCCGATACTTTGCCGGTATCGGCCGATACTTTCCGATACCGATACTTTCAAGTATCGGACGGTATCGCTCAACACTACTTATCACATGTACCTGTTCATTGCTTGAAAAAAGTTCGCATCTGTTAGAACCAAAACATTGCTGAGATGGGCTAATAAAAGTAGCTTCTGCTTTTTCCACTACGCATGGTGTGCTGCCTCCGTCTTTTGGATTCCTATCTATAGATCTATCTATCTATAGATCTATCTATCTATAGATAGATATTTCTATCTATAGATCTATCTATCTGTAGATAGATAGATCTGTAGATAGATTAGATAGATAGATCTATAGATAGATAGATAATCTATAGATAAATCTATAGATAGAAAATAATCTGTGTTAGGCCAGGGTCACACTTTACGAGAGACTTTCACGAGTCTCGCACCTCAGTACCCGGCACTGCCTCCGGCACATGGGACTGGAGCGTTCAGCTGCATAGAAGTACATGCAGCCACACACTCCGGTCCCGAGTGCCGGTGGTAGTGCCGGGTGTTGAGGTGCGAGACTCGTGTGAGTTTCTCACAAGTGTGACCGCGGCCTTAAACACAATGTTTAATTTAAAAAAAATGTAAAACATTTTTTTTCAAGTCCAGAGTGGGAAAGCCAGTGACTGGACGCCGATGTTTATTGCCTGGGAAGGGGATAATACCCATGGATCTTCCAAGGCTATGAATATCAGCCTGCAGCTGTCTGCATAGCCTTTACTAGCTATTAAAATAGGGGGACCCCCCAAAAAACGATGTGTGGTCCCCCTATAATTTATAGCCAAAAAGGCTATGCAGGCAGCTGTGGGCTGATATTCATAGCCTAGAGAGGGGCCATGGATATTGCCCCCCCCCGGGTACAAATACTAGCATCCAGCCGCCCCAGAAATGGCGCATCTGTAAGATGTGCCAATTCCGGCACTTAGCCTCTCTCTTCCCACTGCCCTGTAGCAGTGGCATATGGGGCAATAAGGGGTGAATGTTACCTTTGTATTGTAAGGTGACATCAAGCCTGGTTAGTAATGAAGAGGTGTCAATAAGACACCTATCCATTACTAATCCTATATTAGTGAAAGAGTTGAAAAAAGACTCAGCCAGAAAAAAGAATTTTAATATTATTAATTTCACCATACTTACAACCACACCTAATTCCCCTAAGCCATCAATCACCTGCAAAAAATAAAAAATAATAAACCAACCGTATACTCCCTTGTCTGACGCAGTCCAATTTATAACGAGTGTCCCATGATGATCTCCCCTATAGAACAGTGACATCAGGAGACAATGGCTCCTGCAGTGCATCACTGAAGAGGTTACTTGAGTTCATTCTCTCGCTTTACAGCAATGCTGTGTGGGAATTTTCTCACACAGCGTTGCCCTCGAAATAATGAACTTAAGTGACCTCTCTCACAGCAGCGGTGGAGGGATATACATCGCGGAGGATGACCTCCACTGTCAGTTCATTGCAGGGCCCATGTAGAGTGCTGACATTGCCCGGTGTCACTGTTCTACATGGGAGATCGTCATGGGACACTCGTTATTAACTGGACTACGACGGAAAGGTAAGTATAGGTTGGTTAATTGTGTTATTTTTATTACAGGAGAATCGAAGGCTTCGGGGACTAGGTGATTGGTATGTACTTTATGTTATATATTGTATGTTATGTGTTTGTCATGCATGTTATATGTTGTATGTTCTGTATGTTTTGGTTTTTTTTTACTACTGAACACAGCCATTGTCTGATGGAACTACTTTCCCATCATCGGCAATGCTGTCACTGTGAGCATTCATTGCCAGATGGGAGCAGTAATCCCATCAGACAATGGCTGCTTACACATACCCGCACACACACAGGGACACACACACGCACTCACAGGTCCGGCGTTAGCACCCGGTGCACTCGGGCAAGTGCCGGGGCCCTAGCAAGATGGGGGGGCCCATTTTGACAAGTGTGACTAACTTTTTACTATTGATGCTGCCTATGCAGCATCAATAGTAAAAAGATATAATGTTTAAAATAATAAAAAAAAATAAAAATTGTGCTATTCTCACCTTCCGGTGTCCCCCGCAGCCATCCCGATGCTCACGATGCTGCCGGCAGCTAGTGTTCCCTGTAATGCCTTGCGAAAAGACCCAATGATGTAGTGGTCAGAAGGTGAGTATATAACTATTTTTTATTTTACTTCTTTTTTTAACAGGGTTATGGTGCCTACACTGCTATATACTATGTGGGCTGTGATATATGCTATGTGGGCAGTGTTATATGCTATGTAGCTGTGCTATATACTACATAGCTGTGTTATATGCTATGTGGCTGTGTTATATACTACGTGGGCTGTGTTATATGCTACATGGCTGCGCTATATACTATGTAGCTGTGCTATATGCTACGTGGGCTGTGTTATATACTACGTAGGCTGTGTTATATACTATGTGGCTGTGTTACATACTACGTTGGCTTTGTTATATGCTATGTGGCTGTGCTATATACTACATGGCTGTGTTATATACTACGTGGGCTGTGCTATATACTATGTGGCTGTGCTATATACTGCATGGCTGTGCTATATATTACGTGGCTGTGTTATATACTACATGGCTTAGCTATATACTACATGGCTGTGCTATATACTACTTGGCTGTGCTATATGCTACACATTTTGCACTTTTACAAATGTTCTACGTTAATACTTTCTAATGTTTACTTTAAAAAGTTTTCCACTAAAAAATTGTCATGTTCAATGTGTGCAGTTTTTTATTTGCAGCTAGTTCAGCTAACAATAAAATGCCTACTGGTAACTGAGGAAGAGGGAGTAGGTCACAAAAATTGACATATAAGGGGTTGACTTATATAATGCCTCTCTGCTGTATGGTATTGTAGAATTTACAATAGCTATCATTCATTTAAGAAGTGAAATCTGGCATTGTACTATACCTATATTTCTCTGCTGTATCTATGCATCATGAATCATGGTATGTGTTAAAGGGGGGGCCCACTGAGACTCTTTTGCCCGGGGCCCTCAAAAACCAGGAGCCGGCCCTGCGCACACACACAGACACGCACACAGACACAGATTCACACAGACACCGGCACACACACATGCACGTACATAGATCTGCCCACACTCCGTCCACACACTCCCTCCTCCCAATCTGCAGCGTTCATCTGCAGCAAAACCGCAGATCTTTTTTACATCTGCGGTTTTGCTGTGGATGTGCCTGACACAATGGAAGTCAATGGGTGCAGAAATGCTGCAGATCCGCCAAAAGAATTGACATGCAGAAAAAAAGCCGCGATTCCGCATGTTTTCTTCTGCAGCATGTGCACAACAAATGTTAAAAACACAGCGGAATTGCATCAAAATCCGCAACGTGTGCACATAGCCTTATGGTTTGTGGGTGCCATGACCCACTGGAAGAGCCCCTGAGGTTCCAAAACAGCAGAACCCCCCATAAGTGATCCCAATTTACAAACCACATCTCTCAATGAATTCATCTAGGGGTGCAGTAATGATATTGACATCACGGGTGTGTCACATAATTTTATACCATTGAGCATTGAAGAAAAATGAATTACGTTTTTACCACAAATATTTTATTTTAGTCCCATATTTTCCATTTTCTCACGGGGAAATGGCTAAAAATGGCACCAAAATTTGTACCACAATTTCTGCTGAATGTGGAAATACCCCATATGTGGTTGTACAGTACTGCTTAGCCACATGGCGAGACTCAGGACAGAAGGAGCACTATTTGACTCCTGGAGCACAGATTTTACTAGAAAATTTGTGGACTTTATATACAAAGCCCCTAAGTGCTAAAAGAGCAGAGTACCCCTTAAATAACTCCATTTTGGAAATTATACCCCTCCCAAAAATGTAGACTAGTGATGAGTGAGTATACTCGTTGCTCGGAATTTTCTCGAGCACGCTCGGGTGATCTCCGAGTATTTGTTAGCGCTCGGAGATTTAGTTTTTGTTGACGCAGCTTTTTCATTTACAGCTGCTAGCCAGCCTGAATACATGTGGGGGTTGCCTGGTTGCTAGGGAATCCCCACATGTAATCAAGCTGTCTAGTAGCCGCAAATCATGCAGCTGTGGCAAGGAAAACTAAATCTCCGAGCAGTCACAAATACTCAGAGACCACCCGAGCGTGCTCAGGAAAACCCGAGCAACGAGTATACATCACTAATATAGATGCTAAATGTGGTTTAGGCACACTGTGGGGTTCAGAATTAAGAGAGGCATTTGGATTTGGGAGCGCAGATTTAGCTGAATTTCTTTTGGGGGAGTGAGGAGCAATAGTGCTTTTCTAGAGCCTTTGTGCTACCAGTAAGGTGGAAACCCCACTATTTCCATTGACAGATGATGGACCTGAGTGGGCACTTGCTTCTTTGTTATTTAGTTGAAGCTTTTATTGGAAACATTTTACTTAATGTTTGGGATAACATTTATCATATGCTCTACATTAAGCACTAACTTCGGGGTTTCCATCCAAATCTCCGAATGACATGATTCTCATGAAACCCTCAAGGAATCCATTCACTTTAATGAGGCAGCAGACATACTCTGCACTCCGCTTGGCCTCTGTTTAGCGGTGTCCTTATTTTCAGAAGTGCACAAAATTATGACTGACCGCTCTTTTATGCACACCTAAAAAGACCCACACCGCTGCATCATAGACCAGACGTCATCCACAGTGGCCCCATCTGTCTCATCATAGGGAATCTTCAATCAGGGGTTCCGCATGAATCACGTATTTCAGAGATTTACACGGAAACCCCATTGTAAGCACTCAACGTAGAGCACAGGATAAATGTGAGCCGAGCCTTACTGCGATCTTTGGGATGCAGAATGAACAAATTACTAGTAGGTTAAGAATTGGTTTTATTTACTTTTTACGCCAGTCCTCATGCAGTATAATTGATTAGATGACTGTATTATTCAGGTTGGTGCGATTACAGCGATGTCATATTTATATATTTTTTTAATGTTTGTCTGCTATTACACACTTAAAGATGCTTTTTTTGTCAAAAACTATTTTTGCATCGCCATATTTTGATAGCTATAATTTTTCTATATTTCCCCAGACAGTTATGTGATGGCTTATTTTTGTGAGACGAGTTGAAGTTTTTATTGGTAACATTTTTAGGCATATAAAATTTTTTAATTGCTTTCTATTCCAATGTTTGGAAGGCAAAATCAACAATAAACAGCAATTCAAGAATTTTTTTTGTGTTTATTTTTTATGGCTTTTATAGTGTGGTAAAATTGATAAGGCAGCTTTATTCCTTGGGTCAGTATGATTACAGCAATACCACATGTACTACATAATTTTTTCGTTTTGGCACTTTTAGACAATAAAATCTTTTATAGAAAAAAATATTATTTTTGCATAATTTTATGCTGAGAGCTATAACTTGTAAATTTTTCCGCTGATGGAGCTGTATGGCAGCTAGTTTTTTGCGGGATAAGATGATATTTTCAGTGATACCATTTTTATTTACAGTCATCTTTTTATCGCATTTTATTCTACTTTTTTTCCAGCAGTATGATGAAAAACCATAATTTGACAAGTTTTATTTTTTTACGGCATTCACTGAAGGGGTTAACTAGTGTGACAGTTTTATAGATCGGGTTGTTCTGGACGCGGTGATGCAAAACATGCACTTTTTTTACATAAAAATCTGTATTTATTGGTGTAATATTTTTATTTGTTTTTTATTTTGTAATTTAAAAAAATATATATATTTTTAAAAATGTTAACTTTTTACATTGTTTACTTAGTTCCTCTATGGGACGTTGACTTTTTTTTACTTCAGTCGTTGGTATAATGCATTGCAATGCATTAGCATCGCAATGTATTATTCCTGTAGAGAAGCTTCTTAGACCAGTGTTTCCTTAGTATTGCACAGGTGATAATTTCATCACCTGCACAAGCATTAATTCCAGCACCTGTGCAATACAAAGGAAATCCTGAAAACATGACCTGTTGTGGGGTCTTGAGGACTGGAGTTGAGAAACACTGTCTTAGACCATGCTCTAGGCATGGTCTCAGAATCTTTCCACAGCTTGGTGTCCCGAGGGTTGCCATGGTGACCCCAGGTTACCATGGCAACGATCACGCCCTAATGATGACATGACGGGGCACCGATTTGAAGGCAGATGAAGCACTCTCTCTGCCTGTCTCCTAAATGTAGCTTTTAGGGGGTTAAACAGCCAGTGGTGATGCTGACACCATCCCCGGCTGATAGTGCAGGAGCTTGGCCACTAGCAGCATCGAGCTCCTGCTTCTGTGATTGGGTGGAAGGTGTTGATATTTCACACCTCTTGCGCGATCATGCTGTGATTGGTCAGTCAGATTGACTAACCGATCACAGCACTCTGAGTGCGGGGACCGATCGCTTGGGTCCCCGCACCTTTTCCCATGTGGTTCAGCTGTCAGTGAAAGCTGTTGGCATAATACTGTCACTACACCCCCTCCCAACCTATTAATATCAGCCCACAGCTGTCTGCTTAGTCTTTGCTCGTTATTAAAAATAGAGGAGACCCCACATCATTTTTGGGGAGACCCCTCTTTTTAATAACCATTAAAGCCTAAGCAGAAAGCTGTAAGCTGATATTAATGGGTTGGGAAGATGCATGGATATGGGCACCTTCCCAGACTATTAAGAACATACCCCAGCTATCTGCTTTTCCTTTGCTGGTTATTTAAAATAAGGGGGACTCCACACCATTTTATTTATTTATTTTCTAAAAGTCACTCGTCAACTTTTCTGGCTGAGAATCTCAGCGAGTTTATATATGCAGATGTGAGGGAACCCAAAGATAGATAACTCGTGAATGAAAGATCTTTCGTAAAGCAAACATTTTTTCATCTAACAATCAGACTACTATTGGCACGCTACATAGATGAAGTGTCATGAGTAGGGTTGAGCGACTTTCATTTTTTTAAGATCGAGTAGGGTTTTGGGAAACCCGATTTTGTCCAGAGTCGAGTCGAGTGCAGTCGGCCGATTATCGCTAAAAGTCGGGGATCGACCGAAACACGAAACCCAATGCAAGTCAATGGGGAAGCATAGTCGGCAGTGAGTGGAGGCCAGGAAAACACCTACAGTGCCCATTTTAATGCCAAAAACATCCATTCTTGTTTCTGAAGCTTGCCAATCTTAATTAACTGTATAATAATAGTTGGGCATAGGGAATTGGGGGAAAGTTGTGGGGGGAGTAGGGCTGGCTCAAGTTTTTCGTGGGCCCAGGAAATGCGGACTACGTCACGGCGGTGTTGCAGGGAAAGGTAAGTATTTAAAAGTTGCAAGTGCTGTGATCCTGAGCAAGCAGGGGGGGGCCCACTCGTTCGCATTGCCACTGGCACAGGGCCCCTCAAAGTACGGCGGTGTGTTTGCATGGCGGGGGCGCCTCCCACCAGCAGCGACACTTTTGCGTACTCTGAGGGGCCCTGTGCCAGTGACGTCGCCAACGAGTATGCCCCCCCACCTGATGAAGGAACCTGCACTTTCATCTGCACCTTCCTCTTTGTCCCTGTGTAAGGTGGTATAACATGCGGGAAGGGGAACCTTACTTTCAGCAGGGTCAGATTCTGGCTGTGTAGAGTACAAGGGGAATGTAGTGGTCTAGGTCAATGTACCAGCAGACTCATTTAGCAGTGGCTGGGCAATGGGCAGGATGAGGAGGAAACAGATATAGGGCCAAAGAATAAAGTAGGCTACATGCAGTTCAAAATTGGTAACAGGACTAAACAGGCGGCATTGCTTTGTTCAGTGGAGTAGCAAACCCAAGAGCAGCAGACACTGTTTCAAGGGCCTAACCACACTAGTAGGCCAAATGCAGTTTAATATCTGATAGTATAGGGCGAAAGCCAGAATGTGGAAGCTCAGCTTTGTTCAGTTGAGGACAACACCAGGGAGGGGCAGACACCTTTAGTAGGCCGGAAAAGCCTATTGCATTTTTTAAAATGGTAATTTGGAGCAGAAGGTTGAAGCTCAGCTTTATTTAGTTGAGGACAACACCAGGCAGGGGCACACAGACAGACACCTTTAGTAGGCCGGAAAAGCCTATTGCATTTTTTAAAATGGTAATTTGGAGCAGAAGGTTGAAGCTCAGCTTTATTTAGTTGAGGGCAACACCAGGGAGGGGCAGAAGCCGTTAGTAGGCCCTAACCACCATTTTTTTTTTTTAAAACCACTTAATGAGAGCCGGAAGGTTGAAGCTCAGCTTTATTTAGTTGAGGACAACACCAGGCAGGGGCACACAGACAGACACCTTTAGTAGGCCGGAAAAGCCTATTGCATTTTTTAAAATGGTAATTTGGAGCAGAAGGTTGAAGCTCAGCTTTATTTAGTTGAGGGCAACACCAGGGAGGGGCAGAAGCCGTTAGTAGGCCCTAACCACCATTTTTTTTTTTTAAAACCACTTAATGAGAGCCGGAAGGTTGAAGCTCAGCTTTATTTAGTTGAGGACAACACCAGGCAGGGGCACACAGACAGACACCTTTAGTAGGCCGGAAAAGCCTATTGCATTTTTTAAAATGGTAATTTGGAGCAGAAGGTTGAAGCTCAGCTTTATTTAGTTGAGGGCAACACCAGGGAGGGGCAGAAGCCGTTAGTAGGCCCTAACCACCATTTTTTTTTTTTAAAACCACTTAATGAGAGCCGGAAGGTTGAAGCTCAGCTTTATTTAGTTGAGGACAACACCAGGCAGGGGCACACAGACAGACACCTTTAGTAGGCCGGAAAAGCCTATTGCATTTTTTAAAATGGTAATTTGGAGCAGAAGGTTGAAGCTCAGCTTTATTTAGTTGAGGGCAACACCAGGGAGGGGCAGAAGCCGTTAGTAGGCCCTAACCACCATTTTTTTTTTTTAAAACCACTTAATGAGAGCCGGAAGGTTGAAGCTCAGCTTTATTTAGTTGAGGACAACACCAGGCAGGGGCACACAGACAGACACCTTTAGTAGGCCGGAAAAGCCTATTGCATTTTTTAAAATGGTAATTTGGAGCAGAAGGTTGAAGCTCAGCTTTATTTAGTTGAGGACAACACCAGGCAGGGGCACACAGACAGACACCTTTAGTAGGCCGGAAAAGCCTATTGCATTTTTTAAAATGGTAATTTGGAGCAGAAGGTTGAAGCTCAGCTTTATTTAGTTGAGGGCAACACCAGGGAGGGGCAGAAGCCGTTAGTAGGCCCTAACCAAAGTTGAAGGCCAAATGCAGTTTAATTTCTGATACTATAGGCCGAAAGCCAGAAGGTGGAAGCTCCGATTTAGACAGTGGAGGACAATTTGAATTAGGGACTGCAGACAGACTTAGTAGGCTGTCCCCTGTGGACCATGCATCCACCACATTAACCCATTGCGCCGTAATGGACACGTAATCTTCCGTGGCCATGCCTACAGGTCCATGCGTCTGTTGTCAGGTGCACCTTTGTACTCACAGATTGCCAGAGTGCATGGACAATGCGGTCTTCTACATGCTGGTGGAGGGTTGGGATGGCTTTTCTCGCAAAAGAAGTGTCGACTGGTTAGCTTGTAGCGTGGTACAGCGTAGTCCATCATGGCCTTATTAATAGTAAATAAAATATATAACTAGGCTCTATGAACTTTTAAATAGGTTCCAGGGGTACACGGGCAGCATTGGTGTGGTCAGTGGAGGAGTATTGCAAGTAGGGGCTGCAGACAGGCTATCAAAGGCCTAAAATAACAAACAGTAGGCAGTCATGGCAGTTTTACATCGGTTACATGGATACACAGGCAGGCACTCCAGGCAGCATTGTGGTCAGTGGAGGAGTATTGCAAGTAGGGGCCGCAGACAGGCTATCAAAGGCCTAAAATAACAAACAATAGGCTCATTGCAGTTTTACAGCGGTTACATGGATAGACGGGCAGGCAGCTTGGTGGTGAGTGGAGGAGTATTTAAAGTAGGGACCGCAGACAGGCTATCAAAGGCCTAACATAACAAACAATAGGCTCATGGCAGTTTTACAGCGGTTACATGGATACACGGGCAGGCAGCTTGGTGGTCAGTGGAGGAGTATTTAAAGTAGGGACCGCAGACAGGCTTCAAAGGCCTAACATAAGAAAATGGGCTGGCTGTAGGCACTTTATAATTGGTTCCAGGGGTACACGGGCAGCAGTGGTCTGGTCAGTGGAGGACTAGTGGAAGGAGGGACCGCAGACAGGCTTCAAAGGCCTAAAATAACAAACAATAGGCTCATGGCAGTTTTACAGCGGTTACATGGATACACGGGCAGGCAGCTTGGTGGTCAGTGGAGGAGTATTTAAAGTAGGGACCGCAGACAGGCTTCAAAGGCCTAACATAAGAAAATGGGCTGGCTGTAGGCACTTTATAATTGGTTCCAGGGGTACACGGGCAGCAGTGGTCTGGTCAGTGGAGGACTAGTGGAAGGAGGGACCGCAGACAGGCTTCAAAGGCCTAAAATAACAAACAATAGGCTCATGGCAGTTTTACAGCGGTTACATGGATACACGGGCAGGCAGCTTGGTGGTCAGTGGAGGAGTATTTAAAGTAGGGACCGCAGACAGGCTTCAAAGGCCTAACATAAGAAAATGGGCTGGCTGTAGGCACTTTATAATTGGTTCCAGGGGTACACGGGCAGCAGTGGTCTGGCCAGTGGAGGACTAGTGGAAGGAGGGACCGCAGACAGGCTTCAAAGGCCTAACATAAAAAAATGGGCTGGCTGTAGGCACTTTATAATTGGTTCCAGGGGTACACGGGCAGCAGTGGTCTGGTCAGTGGAGGACTAGTGGAAGGAGGGACCGCAGACAGGCTTCAAAGGCCTAAAATAACAAACAATAGGCTCATGGCAGTTTTACAGCGGTTACATGGATACACGGGCAGGCAGCTTGGTGGTCAGTGGAGGAGTATTTAAAGTAGGGACCGCAGACAGGCTTCAAAGGCCTAACATAAGAAAATGGGCTGGCTGTAGGCACTTTATAATTGGTTCCAGGGGTACACGGGCAGCAGTGGTCTGGCCAGTGGAGGACTAGTGGAAGGAGGGACCGCAGACAGGCTTCAAAGGCCTAACATAAAAAAATGGGCTGGCTGTAGGCACTTTATAATTGGTTCCAGGGGTACACGGGCAGCAGTGGTCTGGTCAGTGGAGGACTAGTGGAAGGAGGGACCGCAGACAGGCTTCAAAGGCCTAAAATAACAAACAATAGGCTCATGGCAGTTTTACAGCGGTTACATGGATACACGGGCAGGCAGCTTGGTGGTCAGTGGAGGAGTATTTAAAGTAGGGACCGCAGACAGGCTTCAAAGGCCTAACATAAGAAAATGGGCTGGCTGTAGGCACTTTATAATTGGTTCCAGGGGTACACGGGCAGCAGTGGTCTGGTCAGTGGAGGACTAGTGGAAGGAGGGACCGCAGACAGGCTTCAAAGGCCTAACATAAAAAAATGGGCTGGCTGTAGGCACTTTATAATTGGTTCCAGGGGTACACGGGCAGCAGTGGTCTGGCCAGTGGAGGACTAGTGGAAGGAGGGACCGCAGACAGGCTTCAAAGGCCTAACATAAAAAAATGGGCTGGCTGTAGGCACTTTATAATTGGTTCCAGGGGTACACGGGCAGCAGTGGTCTGGTCAGTGGAGGACTAGTGGAAGGAGGGACCGCAGACAGGCTTCAAAGGCCTAAAATAACAAACAATAGGCTCATGGCAGTTTTACAGCGGTTACATGGATACACGGGCAGCTTGGTGGTGAGTGGAGGAGTAGTGCAAGGAGTGTCTGTCCCAGTACTCCCAAAATATAAATAGATGTTAATGTCTCGCAAAACAACCAAAACAAAAAAAAAGGTGGCATACTTAGGTACAGGGGTGGGCTCATCTGCTGAGTTTCTGACATAGTAATTTGGCAGTAACTATTTAATGGTGCCAATATAGGACACAGACACAGACTACTTTAAGTTGCATCGTAGATGTCTACAAATTTGTATTGTCAGTGCCAGACATTGAATGATGTCAGCGAATAGACTAAAGATTGGTGGAGCTGTGCGACATAATTTTGCATGTGGTAGAGCACATTTTGAGCTGGGGTAGGGGGGAACTCTCTAGAGACCGGCGGGACCGCCCCAGGGCCCCTCATGTTACAACGGTGTGTCTGACGTTGGGTGCGCACCACCACCGCCAGAGACACTACATTGTACTATGAGGGACCCAGTAGCAATGCCGTCAACCAAAAGCGAGCACACCCACCTCTTCAGACAAACAGCAGTCTCACGGGTGCTTGCGCCAAGTCGCGATACCACGGCCCCGTGTGGGGAGTTTGGCCATTTAGGGAGGTGTAAACATGTCGTATGCTGTACAATCAGCTGCAGCAAATTAGACATTAGAAAAGTAATTCACAGGCAAGAGCCTTTCATAGGAAAGCTAGGTGTCGGCCGGGCAAGGTGGGGCAAAAGATTTCGAAATCCAGTTGTGGTTCATTTTAATGAATGTTAGATCGTCAACATTTTGGGTAGCCAGACGAGTCCTTTTTTCGGTTAATATTGAACCTGCAGCACTGAATACTCTTTCTGATAGGACACTTGCTGCCGGGCAAGCAAGCTCCTGCAATGCATATTCTGCCAATTCTGGCCAGGTGTCTAATTTGGAGGCCCAGTAATCAAATGGGAATGACGGTTGAGGGAGAACATCGATAAGGGATGAAAAATAGTTAGTAACCATACTGGACAAATGTTGTCTCCTGTCACTTTCAATTGATGCAGCAGTACCTGTCCTGTCTGCGGTCATAGCAAAATCACTCCACAACCTGGTCAGAAAACCCCTCTGTCCAACGCCACTTCTGATGTGTGCACCCCTAACACTCCTAGTCTGCTGCCCCCTGGAGCTCGTGTGAGAACGATCACGTGCGCTGTGTGCTGGGAATGCCTGAAGCAAACGGTCAACAAGAGTTGATTGTTTGGTTGCTAATATTAGTTCCAAGTTCTCATGTGGCATAATATTTTGCAATTTGCCTTTATAGCGTGGATCAAGGAGGCAGGCCAACCAGTAATCGTCATCGTTCATCATTTTCGTAATGCGTGTGTCCCTTTTTAGGATACGTAAGGCATAATCCGCCATGTGGGCCAAAGTTCCAGTTGTCAAATCTCCGGTTGTGATTGGTTGAGGGGCAGTTGCAGGCAAATCTACGTCACTTGTGTCCCTCAAAAAACCAGAACCCGGCCGTGACACGCAACCAATTTCCTGTGCCCCCGGGAAAGGTTCGGCATTAAAAATATACTCATCCCCATCATCCTCCTCGTCCTCCACCTCCTCTTCGCCCGCTACCTCGTCCTGTACACTGCCCTGACCAGACAATGGCTGACTGTCATCAAGGCTTTCCTCTTCCTCTGGTGCAGACGCCTGCTCCTTTATGTGCGTCAAACTTTGCATCAGCAGACGCATTAGGGGGATGCTCATGCTTATTACGGCGTTGTCTGCACTAACCAGCCGTGTGCATTCCTCAAAACACTGAAGGACTTGACACATGTCTTGTATCTTAGACCACTGCACACCTGACAACTCCATGTCTGCCATCCTACTGCCTGCCCGTGTATCCTCCCACAAATAAATAACAGCACGCCTCTGTTCGCACAGTCTCTGAAGCATGTGCAGTGTTGAGTTCCACCTTGTTGCAACGTCTATGATTAGGCGATGCTGGGGAAGGTTCAAAGACCGCTGATAGGTCTGCATACGGCTGGCGTGTACAGGCGAACGTCGGATATGTGAGCAAAGTGCACGCACTTTGAGGAGCAGGTCGGAGAACCCAGGATAAGTTTTCAATAAGCACTGCACCACCAGGTTTAAGGTGTGAGCCAGGCAAGGAATGTGTTTCAGTTGGGAAAGGGAGATGGCAGCCATGAAATTCCTTCCGTTATCACTCACTACCTTGCCTGCCTCAAGATCTACTGTGCCCAGCCACGACTGCGTTTCTTGTTGCAAGAACTCGGACAGAACTTCCGCGGTGTGTCTGTTGTCGCCCAAGCACTTCATAGCCAATACAGCCTGCTGACGCTTGGCAGTAGCTGGCCCATAATGGGACAACTGGTGTGCAACAGTGTCATCTGCCGATGGAGTGGTTGGCAGACTGCGTTCTGTGGAAGAGCTGTAGCTTCTGCAGGAGGACGAGGAGGAGGAGGGGGTGCGAACGCCTACAGCCAACTGTTTCCTAGACCGTGGGCTAGGCACAACTGTCCCTAAATTGATGTCGCCTGTGGACCCTGCATCCACCACATTCACCCAGTGTGCCGTGATGGACACATAACGTCCCTGGCCATGCCTACTGGTCCATGCATCTGTAGTCAGGTGCACCTTTGTACTCACAGATTGCCTGAGTGCATGGACGATGCGCTGTTTAAGATGCTGGTGCAGGGCTGGGATGGCTTTTCTGGAAAAAAAGTGTCGACTGGGTAGCTCGTATCGTGGTTCAGCGTACTCCATCAGGGCTTTGAAAGCTTCGCTTTCAACTAACCGGTAGGGCATCATCTCTAACGAGATTAGTCTAGCTATGTGGGCGTTAAAACACTGTGTACGCGGATGCGAGGATAAGTACTTCCTTTTTCTAACCAGAGTCTCATGTAGGGTGAGCTGGACTGGAGAGCTGGAGATCGTGGAACTTTCGGGTGTGCCGGTGTACATGGCAGACTGAGAGACGGTTGGAGACGGTATTGTTTCCGCCGGTGCCCTAGATGCAATATTTCCTCCTACAAAACTGGTGATTCCCTGACCCTGACTGCTTTTGGCTGGCAAAGAAACCTGCACAGATACTGCCGGTGGTGCGGAAAATGGTGGCCTTACAGTGACGGAAGGGATGTTGCGTTGCTGACTAGCTTCATTGGCCGAGGGTGCTACAACCTTGAGGGACGTTTGGTAGTTAGTCCAGGCTTGAAAATGCATGGTGGTTAAGTGTCTATGCATGCAACTAGTATTTAGACTTTTCAGATTCTGACCTCTGCTTAAGCTAGTTGAACATTTTTGACAGATGACTTTGCGCTGATCAGTTGGATGTTGTTTAAAAAAATGCCAGACTGCACTCTTCCTAGACTCGGATCCCTTTTCAGGGATTGCAGACTGAGCTTTAACCGGATGGCAACGCTGTGCTCCAACAGGTTTTGGCTTTGACACGCGTTTTGGGCCAGATACGGGCCCGGCAGATGGAACCTGTTGCGATGTTGATGCCTGCTGCGGCCCCTCCTCCACCTCCGCTTCTGAACTACTGCCGCCTGCACCCTGTTCCCCCAATGGCTGCCAATCGGGGTCAATAACTGGGTCATCTATTACCTCCTCTTCGAGCTCGTGTGCAACTTCGTCTGTGTCACTGTGTCGGTCGGTGGTATAGCGTTCGTGGCGGGGCAACATAGTCTCATCAGGGTCTGATTGTGGATCTGTACCCTGAGAGGGCAATGTGGTGGTCTGAGTCAAAGGAGCAGCATAGTACTCTGGCTGTGGCTGTGCATCAGTGCACTCCATGTCAGAATATACTTGTAATGGGCATGGCCTGTTAAATGTTTCACTTTCTAAGCCAGGGACGGTATGTGTAAAGAGCTCCATGGAGTGACCCGTTGTGTCGCCTGCTGCATCCTTCTCTCTTGTTGTAGTTTTTGCTGAGGAGGACAAGGAAGCGACTTGTCCCTGACCGTGAACATCCACAAGCGACGCGCTGCTTTTACATTTACCAGTTTCGGAAGAGGAGGCAAAAGAGCTAGAGGCTGAGTCTGCAATGTAAGCCAAAACTTGCTGTTGCTGCTCCGCCTTTAAAAGCGGTTTTCCTACTCCCAGAAAAGAGAGCGTTCGAGGCCTTGTGTAGCCTGACGACGAAACTGGCTCCACAGCTCCAGACTTAGGTGGAATATTTTTATCCCCACGACCACCTGATGCTCCACTACCACTACCATCATTACCAGCTGACAATGAACGCCCACGACGACCTCTTGCACCAGACTTCCTCATTGTTTTAAAATCTTAACCAAAGTAACTTTATTTGTTGCTGTCAAACAACTTACACGGTGAGCTATAACTTCAGTATGATTTCAATATCCCTTAACAGGTTGGTGAGACCACAAGGAAAATCAGGCACAATGTTACACACTCTGTTTTCTGTGGCACAAAATCACAGAGATGACACACACGCAGGACTGTCACTCAAGCACTAATGTCAATATTAATCTCCCACCTAATTTATTTTTTTTTTTTTCTCAGGGAGACTTTAGAAACCAAATAATATTAAAAAAAAAAAAAAAAAAAAGGCTTTCTATGGCCCACAATTAGAGAGAGAGAGGTGGCACACCCAGGAGTCAAGACTGGCGCACAAGCTGAAAGGGCAATATTACTCTCCCACTGTTTTTTTAAGTTTTTTTTTTATTTCAGGGAGACTTTAGAAACCAAATAATATAAAAAAAAATAAAAAAAAAAATAGGCTTTCTATAGCCCACTGAATGAGAGAGAGAGGTGGCACACCCAGGAGTCAAGACTGGCACACAAGCTGAAAGGGCAATATTACTCTCCCACTGTTTTTTTATGCTTTTTTTTTTTTTTTCAGGGAGACTTTAGAAACCAAATAATAAGAAAAAAAATAAATAAATAAATAGGCTTTCTATAGCCCACTGAATGAGAGATAGCACACACAGCAGTGGCACACAAGCCCTGACTGAGGCCAATATTTTTCTCCCACTGATTGATGTAGTGTTTTTGTGTTGAGGTAGATTTTAGAACACAAATCAAGGAAAAAAAAAAAAAAATGCTTTCTATGGCCCACTGAATGAGAGAGAGGTGGCACACCCAGGAGTCAAGCCTGGCACACAAGCTGAAAGGGCAATATTACTCTCCCACTGTTTTTTTATGTATTTTTTGTTTTTTAAGGGAGACTTTAGAAACCCAATAATATTTAAAAAAAAAAATAAATAGGCTTTCTATGGCCCACTGAATGAGAGGGAGAGAGGTGGCACACCCAGGAGTCAAGACTGGCACACAAGCTGAAAGGGCAATATTACTCTCCCACTGTTTTTTTTTTTTAGGTATTTTTTTTTTTTTCAGGGAGACTTTAGAAACCAAATAATATTAAAAAAAAAAAAAAATAGGCTTTCTATAGCCCACTGAATGAGAGATAGCACACACAGCAGTGGCACACAAGCCCTGACTGAGGCCAATATTTTTCTCCCACTGATTGATGTAGTGTTTTTGTGTTGAGGTAGATTTTAGAACACAAATCAAGGAAAAAAAAAAAAAATGCTTTCTATGGCCCACTGAATGAGAGAGAGGTGGCACACCCAGGAGTCAAGACTGGCACACAAGCTGAAAGGGCAATATTACTCTCCCACTGTTTTTTTTATGTATTTTTTGTTTTTTAAGGGAGACTTTAGAAACCCAATAATATTTAAAAAAAAAAAAAAATAGGCTTTCTATGGCCCACTGAATGAGAGGGAGAGAGGTGGCACACCCAGGAGTCAAGCCTGGCACACAAGCTGAAAGGGCAATATTACTCTCCCACTGTTTTTTTATGTATTTTTTGTTTTTTAAGGGAGACTTTAGAAACCCAATAATATTTAAAAAAATAAATAAATAGGCTTTCTATGGCCCACTGAATGAGAGGGAGAGAGGTGGCACACCCAGGAGTCAAGACTGGCACACAAGCTGAAAGGGCAATATTACTCTCCCACTGTTTTTTTATGTTTTTTTTTTTTTTCAGGGAGACTTTAGAAACCAAATAATATTAAAAAAACCAAAAAAAAAATAGCCTTTCTATGGCCCACTGAATGAGAGAGAGAGGTGGCACACCCAGGAGTCAAGACTGGCACACAAGCTGAAAGGGCAATATTACTCTCCCACTGTTTTTTTATGTATTTTTGGTTTTTTAAGGGAGACTTTAGAAACCCAATAATATTTAAAAAAAAAAATAAATAGGCTTTCTATGGCCCACTGAATGAGAGGGAGAGAGGTGGCACACCCAGGAGTCAAGACTGGCACACAAGCTGAAAGGGCAATATTACTCTCCCACTGTTTTTTTATGTTTTTTTTTTTTTTTTCAGGGAGACTTTAGAAACCAAATAATAAGAAAAAAAATAAATAAATAAATAGGCTTTCTATAGCCCACTGAATGAGAGATAGCACACACAGCAGTGGCACACAAGCCCTGACTGAGGCCAATATTTTTCTCCCACTGATTGATGTAGTGTTTTTGTGTTGAGGTAGATTTTAGAACACAAATCAAGGAAAAAAAAAAAATGCTTTCTATGGCCCACTGAATGAGAGAGAGGTGGCACACCCAGGAGTCAAGACTGGCACACAAGCTGAAAGGGCAATATTACTCTCCCACTGTTTTTTTATGTATTTTTTGTTTTTTAAGGGAGACTTTAGAAACCCAATAATATTTAAAAAAATAAATAAATAGGCTTTCTATGGCCCACTGAATGAGAGGGAGAGAGGTGGCACACCCAGGAGTCAAGACTGGCACACAAGCTGAAAGGGCAATATTACTCTCCCACTGTTTTTTTAGGTATTTTTTTTTTTTTCAGGGAGACTTTAGAAACCAAATAATATTAAAAAAAAAAAAAAAAAAAATAGGCTTGCTATAGCCCACTGAATGAGAGATAGCACACACAGCAGTGGCACACAAGCCCTGACTGAGGCCAATATTTTTCTCCCACTGATTGATGTAGTGTTTTTGTGTTGAGGTAGAATTTAGAACACAAATCACGGAAAAAATAAATAGGCTTTCTATGGCCCACTCAGTGAGAGATGGCACACACAGGGATGGCACTGTAGCAGAAATGCCAATCTTAATCTCCCACAAAAAAAACAAAAAAAAAACAGGGACTGTCCTACAATTACTATCTCCCTGCAGTAATCTAAGCCAGGTATGGCAGGCAGCAATAGGAGTGGACTGATGCACAAATTAAATAAAAAGTGTGGACAAACAAAAAAGATAGCTGTGCAGAAAGGAAGGAACAAGAGGATATGTGCTTTGAAAAAAACAGTTGGTTTCCACAGTGGCGTACACACAGCAATACAGCTATCACGGAGCCTTCTAGGGCAGCCCAATGAGCTACAGCGCTGAGGGGAAAAAAAAAAAAAAATAGCTTCCACAGTCCCTGCACACCGAAGGTGGTGTTGGACAGTGGAAATCGCTGCAGCACAAGCGGTTTGGTGGTTAGTGGACCCTGCCTAACGCTCTCCCTGCTTCTGACGAAGCGGCAGCAACCTGTCCCTAAGCTCAGATCAGCAGCAGTAAGATGGCGGTCGGCGGGAACGCCCCTTTATAGCCCCTGTGACGCCGCAGACAGCAAGCCAATCACTGCAATGCCCTTCTCTAAGATGGTGGGGACCAGGATCTATGTCATCACGCTGCCCACACTCTGCGTTCACCTTCATTGGCTGAGAAATGGCGCTTTTCGCGTCATTGAAACGCGACTTTGGCGCGAAAGTCGCGTACCGCATGGCCGACAAGCACAGGGGTCGGATCGGGTTTCATGAGACGCCGACTTAGCCAAAAGTCGGCGACTTTTGAAAATGATCGACCCGTTTCGCTCAACCCTAGTCATGAGTGGTGGCCTCAGACAGGAATCAGGGACAAGAGCACACCGACACTTATGTGTGTACTTGCACTGATACTGTGTGAGCACTTTAGGACTCATTCAGTGTCAGTGTGTTGCGGATTGAGTTTAGGCAGCACTTGCAGTGGGAAAGGAACTGCTGTCAATTGGAGTCAGGGAAAGTGTTCAAAATGTAAATTGTGGAGCATGTAGCCCTAAGTGCATTAAGTAAATAATGTCACAGTGCAACCACAAGGTTACTACGACTGGGACAAACAAGTTGCAAAAAATCCAACCTGACTGGATTATTTGCAACTTGCTTGTCGCAGTACCATTAGGGTTACAATACGACCTCTTTGACTTCTATTGTGTTACGATGTAGCATTGTCACATAGCAAACTTTGGCCGTGCTACCTGTATCATGGGCAAAATATCCGTGAATCCCTAGTCTTATGGCCCAATCTCAGATTGTAATACCCAACCAGACAACAGGTCTCCTGACCTGAGCCAAAAGCTCAACAGGAATATAGGCATATAGGAATATTTTTTGCGGTGGCATTTTTTCTGCCTTTTTTGCATGGTATTTTCAGTGGGGAATACCCTGCAGCTATCTAATAGGTGTACATCAACTAGACAATATTAAATGTACACGGTATCATCCCAATTGAACATACCGTTTGTCTCTGGTTTTTGTTGAGTTTTTAGTGTAGAGCCTGATTTATCATTTGCACATTTTTTGAAAAAGTCATAAGATCTGCCACAAATTTACTCTAGTCTTCTCTTAAGTGATTTTATGCACGCCTGAAATTTTGGAGCAGTTTTTCCAACTTTTATGCAACACATGAAACTTTTTGTGCTAAAAAGTCACAAAATAGGTTAAAAGACAAAAATAAAGAACATTTTTTATTTTGATCAAAATTAAATAACGAAGTGCGTCATTTTGATTACCAGTAATTTTGCAAAAGAAAAGTTAGCAAATACCTTAAGACAAAAAAAAGAAAAGCGATTTAAAAAAAATTCGAAATGATGAATCAAGCCCTATGTTTTATGGCATTTTTTCATGTTTTTGGTACGTTTTTTGGGTCTTTGGCATATTTCAAATGCTGTCCTGAGTATGTCATTTTTCAAGCAATTTTCCATAAGTTTCACTAAAGAAGCATGAAAAAGTAATTTAGTAACCAGTAGAACGCTATACAAAATTGTTTGGAAAAAATTCAAGAAATTCATGCTGTGTTACCCTATAAAATGCTGTGAAAATAAACCTGTTTGAAAGAAGGCATAGGGTATGTGATTCCTCTGCTTTTCTGTTGGTCTCAGGTCATCACCCCTTCTATTGTCACATATAACAAAATTTCATCACAGGGGCGTGGGATGTGCTAAGACCAACAGGAAATCTGTGCTATGAAATGCAAAACTAACATGTAATAACATATAGTATTTGATACACTGCCTATGTTGCAAGTTTTCCCACCTACAAAGAATGGAGAGGTCTGTAATTTTTATCGTAGGTACACTTCAACTGTGAGAGACAGAATCTAAAAATGAAAACTAGAAAATCACATTGTAAGATTTTTACATAATTAATTTACATTTTATTGCATGAAATAAGTGTTTGATACAAGAGAAAAACAAAACTTAATATTTGGTACAGAAACCTTTGATTGCAATTACAGATTTCAGACATTTCCTGTAGTACTCGACCAAGTTTGCACACACTGAAGCAGGGATTTTGGCCCACTCCTCCATACAGATCTTCACCAGATCTTTCAGGTTTCAGGGCTGTTGTTGGGCAACGTTGAGTTTTAGCTTTCTCCAAAGATTGTCTATTGGGTTCAGGTATGGAAACTGGCTAGGCCACTCTAGGACCTTGAAATGCTTCTTACGGAACCACTCCTTAGGTGCCCTGGCTGTGTGTTTTTGGTCACTGTCATGCTGGAAGACCCAGCCACGACCCATCTTCAATGCTCTTACTTGGGGAAGGAGGTTGTTGGCCTAAATCTCATGACACATGACTCCATCCATCCTCTTTGAGACTGTGATCCCAGCTCTCTTCAGGTTAATGACCAGGTCCATGTAGTTCTGAGATGATTCCTGACCTTCCTCAGAAACATCCTTACCCCATGAGGTGAGATCTTGCATGGAGCTCCAGACTGATTGATAGTCATCTTGTGTTTCTTCCATTTCCTAATAATTGAGCCAACATTTGTTGCCTTCTAACCAAGATGCTTGCCTATTGTCCTGTAGTCCATCCCTGCCTTGTGCAGGTCTACAATTTTGTCCCTCGTGACCTTAGACAGCTCTTTGGTCTTGGCAATAGTGGAGAGGTTGGAGTGTGATTGATTGTGTCGATATGTGTCTTTTATTCAGGTATCCATGAGTTCAAACAGTCTCAATACAGGTAATGAGTGCAGAGTAGGAGGGCTTCTTAAAGAAGAACTAATAGGTCTGTGAGAGGCAGAATTCTTGCTGCTTGGTAGGTGATCGAATACTTATTTCATGCAATAAAATGCTATTTAATTATTTAAAAATCATACAATGCTATTTTCTGGTTTTTATTTTTAGATTCTGTCTCTCACAGCTGAAGTGTGCCTACGATGAAAATTACAGACTTCTCCATTCTTTGTAGGTGGGAAAACTTGCAAAATCAATAGTGTATCAAATACTTAATTTCCCCACTGTATCTTAAAGCACCACTACAGCGTTTCTTTTTATTATACCACTGGAGTGGTGCTACTAAACTAAGTTCCCTGCACCTAGCATCATATTTACCAGCTGCTGTCTTCTTCTGTTATCAGTAGGGATGAGCGGACCCTTGGAAGTTCGGGTTCATCGGGTTTGACCGAACTTTGGTGTGAAGTTCGCTTCGTGTACAAGAGCAGTACTTGAATCAATGTGGACCTGAACTTTGAAGCGGGTAAAAAATATCTCTCTCTCCGGTCAGTATTCAGCAGTTTGTGACCTGCCGGATCGCTCAAGTATTTGCTGGGTGGGACCGGAAGTCTCTGCCCCATGTAAGTGTATGAGAGCCACAACAAAGCCAGAATGAAGCTCTCATAGATTTACACTGAGAGCTTGTTGTGACCATTACTTCTAACTTCCAGCAATTCAAGGAACAGCTGAACAAGGCGGTTGGTGAGAATATTTCTAGGGTCAGGGAATTTACATTAGTGGCACCACTCCAGCACTTTAAAAAAAACATCTAAAAAAGTCTCATGTACATACAATATTATATGAAAGGGTGTATGTAATTGAATGTTTTGGTTAAATTGTAAATTTCTAAGTTCTTTCAACATTTTTTATCACTTCTGAATTTTGGGTAAAATTTTTAACTAGGTAATCTACTTTTTCCCAGGAACCAGCTTGATGTATTGGCACTGTACTATACTCGCAAAGTAGTAATGCAGTGAAAATCCTGACAGTTGTAGGAAATATTTTTTAAACAAATAAAAAGTTTTTGAAAGTCAGCATATATTTCTTTTGATTTATTTTTCAATTGAAAAATAATAAAGTTAATTTTTATCAAATGATATTGGCACACACTTAAATTGCGATCCAGACATTTCCATTTGTGGGAATAAGGGATCCAATAGTTCAAAAGAGAAGTCGCCTCTTCGTTGATTTGGAGGGAAGACTCGGAAATAGACAGGTAATCATACAACAAAATAAGATCACAGCAGGTGGGAAAAATATTTTTTAAGGGATAGCTACGTTTATAAATAAAATTGAATTTGGGAGTAAATTAGAAAAAAATACTAGAATACTAGTTTGGAAGTACTAGAGATTAAAAAAAGAACATACATTTATTCTTCTCATCTGAGGCTCAGTTAGAAATGTCACCCAAAAAAAAAACACAGACTGAGATACAAGCTTATAGTGGCAGAGACTGATCTTTTCACGCTTGTGTGGGTTGCAGGCAATCAAACCACAGAAGCTCTCAGTCTGAGTGGGTGTTTTGTGTGATGGGGTTGAGTTTACATGCTATGAGGCTCAGACTTCTATTTTAGAATAACGGATGAGGATGATGACTTTCCACTGGACTTTGTGTGTAGGAGGAAAGTAAGTTTAAAGTGGTGTCTTGCTATACATTATGACCCATGGGCGGGTTGCCCTCAGGGAGCTTAACTAACACCTGTATCCTGAGGCTCAGTGCAAACAGAAATGGATAGAGAAAATAAAAGGTTAGTGAACCAAACTGAGTATTAACCCTTTCTGCCAACTGGCTATTTAGATATAATTGATAGAAAGTTTTTTTTTATTGCCTACTGATCATTTATTATAGTAAGCAGTGCACTGGCCTACTATAGAAGGAAACAGAAATAAAATAATTCTAAGCATAAAGGGGCAGTTTTTAATAGAAATATCAGGTTTGAGTCTAATAATCTAAACCTCAGATGGGGATTAAAAAAACAAAGATATATAAACAGATACAGTCATGGACGAAAGTTTTGGTACCCTTGAAATTGTTCCGGAAAATTAAGCATTTCTCCCTAAAAATTATTGCAATTACACCTTTTGTTATGCACGTGTTTATTTCCTTTGTGTGCATTGGAACAAGGAATATAAACCAGCTCACCCGTGATGCATAAACCAATCCTCGGGAGCATGGACCCGCTGTGTTCAGGCGTATAGAGTCCAAAAAAGAAAAGAATGTCCAGCTTCACCGAATCCGTAAAAAAGAGTTTTCTTTATTCACATACTATTGAGCATAGAGGATACAGACTTCAGCACAAGCCATATGGGTAAGAATCTCAACGCGTTTCTGGAGACTAAGCTCCCTTGACCTTTAATTAAAGGTCATGATTAAGGGAGCTTAGTCTCCAGAAACGCGTTGAGATTCTTACCCATATGGCTTGTGCTGAAGTCTGTATCCTCTATGCTTAAATGTATGTGAATAAAGAAAACTCTTTTTTACGGATTCGGTGAAGCTGGACATTCTTTTCTTTTTTGTGTATTGGAACAACACAAAAATAAACAGAGAAAAAAAAAAGTAATTGGACATCATTCACAAAAACCTCCAAAGATGGGCTCAACTTATTATTTGGTTACACACCCTTGGAATAAATAACTGCAATCAATCGATTCCTATAGCAAAAAACAAGCTTCTGCTTCTTACACCTCTCAGCTGGAATTTTGGAGCAATCTTCTTTTGCAAACTGCTCCAGGTCTCTCATATTTGAAGGGTGCCTTCTCCTAACAGCAATTTTAAGATCTCTCCACAGGTGTTCAAAGGGATTTCAAGACTCATTGCTGGTCACTTCAGAACTCTCCATTTCTGGGTGCTTTTTAGAAGTATGTTTGAGGTCATTGTCCTGCTGAAAGACCCATGACCTAGGATGCAAGTCCTCATTTCTGACATTGGGCTCTACATTGCGACCCAAAATCCTTTGGTAATCTTTAGACTTCATGATGACATGCATACAGTCAAGGCACCCACTGCTAGAGGCATAAAAAAAGCTCCAAAACATATTTGAACCTCCACCATATTTGTCTGTAGGTACTGTGCTCCTTTCTTTGTTGGCTTCATTCCATTTTCTGTAAATAGTATAATGATGTGCTTTACCAAAAAGCTCTATATTGGTCTTATCTGTCTACCAGACACTTTCACAGAGGGATTTGGCTTACTCATGTACATTTTGACAAACTGTAGTTTAAATTTTTTATGCCTCTGTGTCAGCAGTGGGGTCCTCCTGGGTCTCCTGCCATAGCGTTTCATTTAATTCAAATGTCAACAGATAGTTTGTGCTGACACTGATACATCCTGAGCCTGCAGGACAGCTTGAATTTCTTTGGAATTGAAGCTGCTAATCCACCATCTGAACTATCCTGCTTTGGAACCTTTCATTCATTTTTCTCTGCCATCCATGTCAGGGGAGATTAGCTACACTGACATGGGTTGTAAACTTCTTGATTATGTTGCGCACTGTGTATAAAAGAACATCAAGATCTCTAGATATGGATTTGTAATCTTGAGATTGTTGATATTTTTCAATAATTTGGGACATCAAGTCCTCAGACAGTTCTCTTCTCCTCATTCTGTTCTCCATGCTAGTGTGGCATACACAGACACACAATGCAAAGATTGAGTTAACTTCTCCCTTTCTTATCTGGTTTCAGATGTGATTTTCATATTGACCACACCTGTTACTTGCCACAGGTGAGTTTGAACGAGCACCACTTGCTTGAAACAAAGTTGTTTACGCACATTTTTGGAAAGGTGCCAACAATTTTCTCCAGCCCATTTTTGTTTTTTTGGTGGAATTATGTCCAAATTGCCTTTTTTCCCTCTGAGAAATACTCCATTTTGTGGAGCAATGTCATGGATGCCACCACTTTTAGCCATGACCCTATATAGTACTGTGCAAAAATTTTAGGCAGTTGTGAAAAAAATGCTGCAAAGTAAGAAAGACAATTAAATCAAATCCATAATTGGTGTGACTACCCTTTGCATTCAAGACAGTATTCATTTTTCTATGTGAACGTGCTAAGTCAGACATTTTATAGGACTATAATCAGGTATATTAATAGCCAATTATACCAAAACTATGATAATAATCATCATTTACATATGTAACTTGAAACATATTAATTAGCTGAAACTGAAGCAGCTGTGTAGGAGGTTTAAAACTGGGTGGGGAACAGTTAAACTCTGGTACAAAGGTAAGGTTGTGGAAGACAGTTTCATGTCAAATGTCATACAACTTGGCAAGACTAAGCAGAGAAACAAGGCACAAGATAGTTATACTACATCAGCAAGGACTTTCCTAGGCAAAGATTTTAAAGCAGACTGAGGTTTCAAGTTGTGCTGTTCAAGCTCTTTTGAAGAAGCACCAAAAAATGGGCAACATTGAGGACCGCTGACTAGTGTTGAGCATTCCGATACTGCAAGTATCGGGTATCGGCCGATATTTGCTGTATCGGAATTTCCGATACCGAGATCCGATACTTTTGTGGTATCGGGTATCGGGTATCGCAACAACATTAATGTAATAATGTGTAAAAGAGAGAATTAAAATAAAAAATATTGCTATACTCACCTGTCCGACGCAGCCTGGACCTCAGCGAGGGAACCGGCAGCGTTGTTTGTTTAAATTTCGCGCTTTTACTTGGTTACGTGAAGTCCCGGCTTGTGATTGGTCAGGGCGGCCATGTTGCCGGGACGCGGACCAATCACAGCAAGCCGTGACGAAATTACGTCACGGCTTGCTGTGATTGGTCCGCGTCCCGGCAACATGGCCGCCATTAACCAATCACAAGCCGTGACGTCACGGGAGGCTGGACATGCGCGTATTTTAAAAAGCGCGCGTATCCAGCCTCCAGTGACGTCCCGGCTTATGATTGGTCACGGCGCCATGTTGCCGGGACGCGGACCAATCACAGCAAGCCGTGACGAAATTACGTCACGGCTTGCTGTGATTGGTCCGCGTCCCGGCAACATGGCCGCCATTAACCAATCACAAGCCGTGACGTCACGGGAGGCTGGACATGCGCGTATTTTAAAAAGCGCGCGTGTCCAGCCTCCCGTGACGTCACGGCTTGTGATTGGTTAATGGCGGCCATGTTGCCGGGACGCGGACCAATCACAGCAAGCCGTGACGTAATTTCGTCACGGCTTGCTGTGATTGGTCCGCGTCCCGGCAACATAGCCGCCCTGACCAATCACAAGCCGGGACTTCACGTAACCAAGTAAAAGCGCGAATTTTAAACAAACAACGCTGCCGGTTCCCTCGCTGAGGTCCAGGCTGCGTCGGACAGGTGAGTATAGCAATATTTTTTATTTTAATTCTTTATTTTACACATTTATATGGATCCCAGGGTCTGAAGGAGAGTTTCCTCTCCTTCAGACCCTGGGAACCATCAGGAATACCGTCCGATACATGAGTCCCATTGACTTGTATTGGTATCGGGTATCGGTATCGGATTGGATCCGATACTTTGCCGGTATCGGCCGATACTTTCCGATACCGATACTTTCAAGTATCGGACGGTATCGCTCAACACTACCGCTGACACATCATCCTTACTTTCCTTCGAAATCTGAAGATGTCCAGCAGTCCCAGTAGCTCAGACCTGACCGCAACCAATGGGACTGAGCTACACCTATCTATTGTTTGAAGAAGTCTAACCAGAACTGTTCTACATGGAAGAATTGTGTCCTTAGATCCACACCATCACATGGTATCAAATATGTCTAAACGACTCAACTATGCACAAAAACAAAAGAACTGGGATGCAGAAAAATGGCAGCACATGCCTTGGACTGATGAGTTAAAATTTGTATGTGGCTGTAACAGAAGGCAATTTGTTCTCTGGAGGGCTGAAGAGTGTTACAGTAAGGAGTGTCTGCAGGAAACAGTAAAGCATGGTGGAGGGTCCTTGCAAGTTTCGGGCTGCTTTTCAGCACAAGAAATTGGTAAATAGGTAAGGAATAATGGTGTTCTTAAAGCTGGAAAATACAGGTAGATACTTATCTATCATGCTTATCCATCTAATTGACTTAAAATTTATTCTGCAGCAAAACAAAGAACCCAAACATACAGCCAATATTATTAAGAACTATATTCCACCTAAAGAAAAGCAAGGCAAAAATGAAGCGTCAGTTATAAATAACACTTAACTATGGCGACTCTAATGCAAATAGTAATATAAAGGAGAACCAAGAGTCAAAACTAGCCAATATAGGTTCATAAGAAGTTAAATTTTATTTCAAAAAATTACATACATAAAAATGTACCATAAGATAATAAATAATTAATCTGTAACAATTAGCAACTAAATCCTGAATACATCAGAAGAGCGATCCAAGATAAAACAGGACACAAATGAAACCAATAAGTATTACCTCCCAGTCGTGTGCATACCAGTAAATACTATCACATGCATGGGACCTGCTATCAGGCGTGCCCCCGCGGGATATACACGCGAAACGCGCGTTGGGGTTTGCGATCCAGGATCTACACAGGACGCCTGCACACATATGGGTAAACTTATTTAACTATGACTGTTTGCACAGTATTTATGACTAGATTATGATGTGTGGGGAACTTATACTCGGTTTAATCACCGCTTGCCACTGATAGCAGGTCCCATGCATGTGATAGTATTTACTGGTATGCACACGACTGGGAGGTAATACTTATTGGTTTCATTTGTGTCCTGTTTTATCTTGGATCGCTCTTCTGATGTATTCAGGATTTAGTTGCTAATTGTTACAGATTAATTATTTATTATCTTATGGTACATTTTTATGTATGTGATTTTTTGAAATAAAATTTAACTTCTTATGAACCTATATTGGCTAGTTTTGACTCTTGGTTCTCCTTTATATTACTAAAGAAAAGCAAGGTGTTCCGGAAGTGATGATAAGGCCCCACAGAACCCTGATCTCAGCATCAACGAGTCTATCTGGGATTACATGAAGAGACAGAAGAATTTCCCCATGCTTACATCCACAGCAAATCTGTGATTAGTTGTCCAATCTGTTCAGAACAACCTTTTTGCCGAGTTCTTTCAAATTTTGTGCAAGTGTACCTTGTGGATTTCTTGCTGTTTTGAAGGCAAAAGGTGATCCCATCAAGTATTGGTTTGATTTAGATTTCTAATTTGTTCATTCACTTTCCATTTTGTTAATTGTTAAAAATAAAATATTAATACTTCTATTTTTTTAAATAATTCTTACTTTGCAGGATTTTTGAAACAACTGCCTAAAACTTTTCCATAATACTGTATTTCACATTAAATTGATGTGGTCCTTATTTTGGTGGGACCGTTTGACCATCGGAGTTGTGTGGGAGCCTTCTGACTGTTCACGAACAGATAGTATTGGGAGAGAGACAGAACAAGCAGTTTGAATTTAAAGTTAGATTTTTCTGTGACACCAAGGTCATAAGCTGCTAGAGGTGTCTGGCATTGGCTTATGTATACTCCTCTACAAACTAGGATTCAAGCGGTAATGCTCCTCCTTGCGAAGAGCGACACGTCAAGCTTGACATGCCAAGGCGAAGAGACACAATGCACTCTGCATTAATGAGAAACAGTACCCTGAAACACAGTGTCTGCTAATTGAGATTTTGTTTTTTTTCCTAGGTCATGTGATAAGGCTCGTTAGAGTCGATATTGACTTTTAGGATTGCTACTTCCTATAAGTGGCACTAGAGTTCTAATCCTTTTCCTTTCTGAAGAGACAATTTCCCAGAGGAGCATTGCGGCTTAAAAGTCTCCTCACCTTGACATGTCAGGCTTGACGTGTCGCTCTCAGCAAGGAGGAACATTACTCCTTGGATCCCGATTAGGCATCTCTCACCCAGCCAAACCAGATCTCATATTTTACACTGACGAGGGGCAGTACCCCGAAACACAGTGTCCGTAAATTGAGATTTTGGTTTGGGCTATTATCCTAAGTCATGTGACAAGGCTCGTTAGAGAGTTAATATTGACTTTTAGAATTGTCACTTCCTGTAAGTGGCACTAGAGTTCTAGTCCTCTTTCTCTCTGATGAGACCTCTCCAAACTAGAAGCACATAAACGCTCTAGTGAAGAGTATTTATGGCACAACCATGTTTTTCAATTTCTCCAAAATCACTGTATAGGTACTGGAGTCCAATTTTTATTACAATAAACTACAATATGAGATTTATACATATATATGTTACTGTCCTATAGAATCCCTCAATTAAGTATGTTTTTTTCCTTATAATTTGCCAGTTAATTAGAATACTAGCTCCGTAGCAGGAAATTTAGTTCCACTAAATTATATATCAAAAATCAATTACACATGAATACTGAAACGACGTAAAACAAATCACTGCTTACTGTACCTATGTAATCACACAGCAGTTATTTTGTAATTATAATGTAATCATGTACAGATGTTTCCATTTTGTAGAGTAAACAGATTATTTTCCAATTATAAGGCAGTTATACAGAGAACCCTGTCAGCGCTGGGGAAAATGTAAAACTCTGCATTATTCTCTAACACAGTAGTAAAAATCATGAATGTCTGGAGCTTAGGAATTGCACATACATCTGCAACCAAAATTAATAAAAAACTGTAATTGCAAATTAGGTTCATTAGCAAAATGTACAAACTGCAATAAACCAATCAAACAAGAACAGTGAAAATAACAAAATACAACTAGTAAAACAAGTTATTTCTTCAAGTTCAACACAAAATGCAACTTTAACCTTTCCCCGCCTCTGCCAATTTTAGTTTTTACGCTTTCATTTTGTCCTCTGCTCTTTTTTCATATTTCTATCTTTCCATCTTTGTAGCTATATGATGTATTATTTTTTTGTGGGCCAGTTGCAGCTTTGAATGATAACATTCATTTTTCCATGCAATTCACTTTGCACAGGAAAATAAAAATTCCACGATAAAATGGATTGTCTTTGCCTTTTTTTTACTGCTTTCTTTGTGCTGTAAAAATTTCCTTTGAACATAATAATTAATAATAATTCACCAGATCAACAAGATTACAGCGATACCAAACTTTTAAAGTTTTTTGTTAAGTAATAAAAAGAAATTCTGAAATTTGTAAGGAAAAAACTTTTTTATTTTTCAGTTGGAAGAGGTTTATAAGGGCTTGTTTCTTTTGCATTCAAAATTTAAGTTTTATTTATACCATTTTTGTTTTGATCTCTCTCTATTGCATCTTTTGGGGCACATGTGGCAACTGTAAAACATTTCTGATGTTTACTTTTTTTTGCTTCATGGCTCTTACCATGTAGGTTAAATAATCTAATATTTTGATATATTGCACTTTTATGGACAAGGAGATACCAAATATGTTTATTGTTTCATAATTTCTTTATATTTAAGTTGGAAAAAGTAGAATGATTCAAATATATCACCCTGTGATTGCATTGCAGGTGGAGGAAATGGATGCCGGTACACACATGCATTGGAAGCAAGACATTTTAATACTGCCATCAGTGATTGACAGCAGCATCCAATTGGTTAACCCCTCTCTTATGTTGGGCGTAATATTACGCCCACGTCGGAATCCCACCCTTTGATGTAGGCTCTGGCGCTGAGCCGACAACTCTCCCAGCACATGTCAGCGGTTTTGAACAGCTGACATGTGCCTCTAACAGCTCTCAATATGTGACATTCGTCTCTCAACATCGCGATCCACTCGCGGCTGTTAACCTGTTAAATGCCACTGTCAATCTCTGACAGTGGCATTTAACTCTCGTTTACCGGAAGCGTGCCGGAAATCCTGCCCATCGGGGACCCCATCACATGACTGTGGGTCACCGATGGGTTGGCATGACAACAATAGCAAGTGAGCATTTCTGCTACACACAGGCGATCTGATCATCGCTTGAATGTAGCAGAGCTGATCGGATTATGGCAGCTTCTAGTCTCCCATGGAGATTATTGAAGCATGCAAAAAGTAAAAAAAGTTTTTAAAAATATAAAAAAATAAAAATTATATAAAAGTTCAAATCATCCCCCTTTCTCCCCATTCAAAATAAAACAATTAAAAAAATCAAACATACACATATTTGGTATCGCCGCGTACAGAATCTCCGGATCTATCAATATAAAAAAAGAATTAACCTGATTGCTAAAATTAACTGTAGGATTGCACATTTTCTTGCAATTTCACTACACTTGGAATTTTTTTTCCCCATTTTTCAGTACATAATATGTTAAAACCAATGGTGTCGTTCAAAAGTACAACTTGTTCTGTAAAAAATAAGCCCTCACATGGCCATATTGACAGCAAATAAGAAAGTTATGAATATATATAGCATTGCTGACATCTGCAGTTACAGTGCCTGCTGCACCCACCTGCATATTTTATTTTATTTAAGTGGTTAAAAAATTTCTGAAATTTGCGAAAAAAATTGAGATCTCCTCACCATTTTTGAGACCTCAAACTTTTTTATTTTTCCATCGATGGCATTCTGTGAGAGCTTGTTTTTCTTTGTGTGTAGCGAGCTCATGTCTCTTAGGTTGGATACTAGGGTTGAGCGACCTTTAGTTTTTTAGGGTCGAGTCGGGTTTTGTGAAACCCGACTGTCTTAAAAGTCGAGTCGAGTGAAATCGGCCGACCACCGTGAAAAGTCGGGTTTCGGCCGAAACACGAAACCCAGTGAAGATATTATTATTATTACTTTTTATTTTTTTTTCTCTCTCTCTCTCTCTCTCTCTCTCTCTCTCCCTCCCTCCGTCCCAGCACAGAAAATTTCCATTTGCACATTCCAAATCGCTACTGCGCACAAGCGATAACATGACGATAGGCATTCACTCCCCTAACACCTATGTCATCACTCTGCCCACGCTCATTCATTGGCTGAAAAAATGGCGCTAATCGCGTCATACGAAACGCGACTCTGGCGCCAAGATCGCGTACCGCATGGCCGACCCCCACAGGGATCGGGTCGGGTTTCATGAGACGCCGACTTTGCCAAAAGTCGGCGACTTTTGAAAATGAACGACCCGTTTCGCTCAACCCTATTGGATACAATGCTTTCATAGCTTTTAATTGCATTTTATGGGGGAGCAGGTTTTAACAGCTGAAAGGGCTCTACTTAGAGCTGATGATGCTTGTAGTGATGGGGTTAATAATCTAAGACTGCAGTTGTCATTAAAAGTGGCATTTTGTGTAGAATTTTGAAAAAACATGTGTTATATTAGTTGTGTTGGTGACTGTATTTCAATTCTTCTTGTTTGGTTTATTGCAAACAACAGAAAGTTTGTCAATTTTGTTAATAAATTTAATTTGTACAATTTCATTTATTTTCTGTTGATTTTCATTTATGGGACTTTTCTGCTTTGTTGTCAACCATGTTTTTTTGTTTAGAAATATGACTGATGAACTATTGCTAACACTTTTCCCTGTGAAATGTATTTCCTCTCCTCTGCGTAAACCAATCCCAGTCTTAGCGTCTGCCTCTCAGAGCAGATCTTGCTGTAATTACCTGATCACTCCAGGAGGTCCCCACAATTCAATCGAGGTTGAAGTGTCAGCTCTCAATTCCCCAGCTTTAATTAGTTGTTCTCTTCTCCAGCTATAATTAATCCCATATGTTTAATGTGGAGTCCTACTTCAGTGGAGGTTGAAGTGTTAGTTCTTTCTCACTGTTGCCAGCTATAATTAATATGTTGAATATGAAGGTGTTATGTCCCCTCTCCAGAGATTATTAAGGATTTTAATTTTTCTCTAGGACAAATTAATAAAAATTATGGGTTTTTTTAATCATATAAAATACCAAACCAAGCAGTTTATATATATTCTCAGTCTCTTTTTGGCCCATTAACCCATGAACCCATAAAGGATTCAGAAATTTGGGGCTCAAAAGACAACAGTTTTTAATAGCACCTTATTGGGATACATATGTTTTGTATAAAATTTTGATCAGTGAATCTGTTACCCTGAACTAGAATAATGTGTGGGTAGCTGAACAGACAAGAATGTCAAACTTTTGTGAACTTACTTTCACGCCCTCGCAGTATGCCTGCAAACGATCTACGCACTATATCCTCATGATCCATTTAGGAGTCCTACTGATTATCAGCGCTTAGGAGTCCTGAGGATGTATTATTACAGTGCAGAGCACAAGCCTTTTGTAATCTTACTGAAGATGATAAAAAGCAGATTCAGACTTATGAATTACAATGTTGGAATCTCTGAGAAAATAAAGGAGGATGTAAGCAGATCAGCAAAAAAGCAGGAAACTTCATCAGAGGTGCAATGAATCCATTGGTCCAACTTCAATTTAAAACGGTCTTTATTCAGAATAATGACAAAAGCGTAAAAAAATAAAAATGAAAAATCACCAAAAAATAAATAAACTTTTCAAGAACATATATAAAATATGGAAAACTACCGCAGTCTAGGCCTCAAGTCTAGTCCTTTCTCACTTTCTCAAGCCAAAAGAAATAATGTCTGTTAGTTGGAACCTCTATCTTTTCAACTATCCACATAATATGGTAGTTTGGGTTTCATTTTACACGTTGACTCATTCTTTTATTTTTTTTCTCTGAATTTTTTTTCATCTCCCTAATTCTTGCATGGGACTGCATTAGTTGTTAATAATTATACTGTTGTATTGCAGTGTATAACGCATTTAAGGGTAAAGCTGACAAACAATCTATTAGTCTCAGCCTTAGTAAGGGCTTAGCACACTCACATACATGACAAATCTGGAGGTCTCTTTAATGTCCTTTTACACTATTCGATTATCGTGGACGAGCGTCTCTAGGAATGCTCGTTCATGATAACCATAAAGTCTAAACAAGCTGACGATCACCTGACAAACAAGCAAAACGCTTGTTCATTGGATGAAATGATCTTTTTTGTTTGCACAAAAAGATGAATGGCCTCGGAAGTGCATCAGTAACTGTGCTGTCAAGAACAATAATAGTCTATATGCATGGAACAATCTACTCCAGGTCATTCTGTGAGGATCTGAGGCTAGACTGGTCCATCTGAATGGGCTATTGAACGACTTTCAACCGGCAAACATGTCACCGGATGTTTAACTCTGTTCATCGCGCACTATGTATAGACTCTGCCATGCCATCGGAAGCCATTTCATTGCAGATAATTGCAGTGCTATGGGGATTTTACTAGCCAAGACTTCTAGTTTAATATAAGAGGGAACTGTACGTTCCTCTGGTAGCTAATTATTTTTAAAGTACAAAGACTCCAGTAGATCAATAGTAATATGTACTCCCTAAAATAAGCAGCATCACCTTCAAAAGGATTCACCCTGCTTTTACAAAACAACTCAGCATTTGAACAAAAAGATTTGCAGGACATCACAGTAGTTCATGATCGCCGAACTAGAGTCCAGTGAGCTGCTTCCCGTTTACCAGAATTCATGTAGGCTCTTTGATTTGCAGGCCTGGCACATCATCAGCGTGGGCGGTGGGACACATTCATGATATCGCACAAAGCTAGATAAGTAGAGGAGGTGGCGTGGATTTCAGCAAGGTGATGGTCCATAGGGTCAGCACATGTATGTTAGTCTGTGAATAAGGGTTGTAACAATTTTTTGTACTCCATTATCAGCTTGTCTAAATTAACTTTTTCAAAAAGTGTCGGATTTAAATCCGAAGAGTGTAAAGGTATATTAACATGTGAAAGATTTATTGTCGAAATCTTTGCGACTATCCCATATATTTGAGTGAGGCTTGTATAAAACCAAGTACTGCCCAACCAAAACAAGCTGGTGCATGGAACTGATTTTTAGTTGTAGAAATTTCTGCAAAAAACCTACTACTTGTGAATTCAGCTTATAAAGAATGTGTGAGTAGGATCAACTCTCCTAAGCCGTCTATATGGAAATACAGGTGACAGAAAGTTGAATAAAATGACATCTTGATATCTGCGATCTGATGTCTTATTTCAGAGAAATGAATGTTTTTTAATGAGCTGTTAGGATCTATGGCTGGACATAAATCTCTAGAATCTGCCTCCAGAGCTTATTTAAAATGCAAGGGGGCATTACCAGTGTAACACATGTAGATCAGGAGAGCAAACTGTCAGTCATTACATTTAAGACTGAATTTAGACATTCTTGAAAAACAATATGTGTATGAACTGTGATGCTCATACTGGCGGTGGTTCTCCAGACTCAACAGCCTCATATTTGCCTATACGGATATTGAGTTTGGAACGATAGACATCCAGCCAATCTGTACAATATTCACTGATATCTAAAATTGGCCTAAGTCAGAGGAGGCACATGTTTACTGACAACTTCGATATCACCCAAAAATCATCCACACATGACATGTATGACTCATCTGCTCTTCCATTGCAGTCTGAATCTATATTCATCTCAGTTGTCAGCATTGTTCTTTTCTCAATTCCACATCACTATGGTGCTTAACAAAACATAACTGTTCAGTTAAGATAGTCCATAAAATATTAGAAGCAAGTTTTTTTATGGTCACACTGCAAAGTCTTATTTAGCCTGTGTCTAACTGTATGTAGACAATTGTGACAACACTCAATGACTCTGTAAACTTTTTTCTAAACTCGGGTGAACCCACCAATGTCAGTGGAAACAGCCAGTAATCTAATTTGCAAAGGGGTCTCCCGACTGGTATCTCCAGTGTTACACCAGATAGACAGGGTGGACAGCAGTGTGAGCAGCCTCTTCTTACCTCAATACCCCTGGTATCTACAGCATTATATAAGATAAAAAGGATGGACAGCAGTGTGAGCACCTTCTTCTCACCTCAGCACTACAAGTATATTAGATCAGAAAGGCCAAGTGGACCAACTTCTTCTTACCCAAGCTTCCCTGGTATTTCCAGCATGAGATCAAATAGACATGGTGGACAGCAGCGTGAGCAGCCACTTCCTACCTCAGAACTCCTGGTATTTCTAGAATTAGATCAGATAGGATGAACACAAGGCCTTGTTTGTTAAGGCTGGCGGAACGCACAAAATAATATTAAGGAAGATATAAGGTGCGTTCGCAGCCCCGGGTCCACCATGCAGAGATGTCACTTGCTGCTCGGTAATGTCAGTATATGGCTGTATAATGTGAACACACAGGTTAGCTTCATCTGGTATGTAAGGAGGCAAACCCTGTTGTGTCACAGGGCCACAATACCACGTCACAGGGCCCCTGGACGAAGCATTTCTGTGCGAAACGCGCGTCGGGTGTGGTGGGTCCCCGGGTTCATCCTCTTGGTAACTATACCTATATATTTGTATTGCACATTTGCGCTAAGTATATACATATAATATGTATTTTTGTTATTTAATTCAGCTCAAATTGTTATCTTTCTGAGTGCACTGTGGATGTTCGTTATGTACACTAGTATTTTATTGCACATTAGCACTTTATTGTATTTAACCATATGATCCACGTGTAGCTCTTTTACAACATATTTATATCTATACTATATTAAGCTATATATTATTTCTGTATTACTGCTGTGTATATACTTATACCGAGGTTGGGCCTGTGTGTGTCCCACTGTTGTTTCTGCACTGGTGGTCACTGCCCTGATTTTATATATTTTTGTGTATGTCTGTCTTTAATAAACATTTGTACATTTCTTTATTAATTTTGGTCTTTGTGTGAAGGTTTTTTTTTTCCTTTGGTATTGTAGTATTACTGTAGGTCAGATAGGGTGAACAGCATGGAGCCACTCCATACAAATCATCCCAACTTCTTCTACTTATATGTATTGCTGTTGTTAATATTCATAAAGAAGCATATGGAAAATTGAAATATAAACCAAACAGAAAATGCTCAAAAGAATGAATATAAGCATTTCTATGTAAAATTGTTTGCTGTTGACATATTCAGAATTTTCATTGTATTTTAACCACTTAAGGTTTCTGGAAACGCCAAGCGGAAAAAAGAAATGACTTGTCCATTCTTCCGACGTTCGGAAGGCACTCTGTACTTTTGAATACAAGTCAATTGGAAAGCAGAAAAGACGCCCAGGTGTCTTTTGGAGCATTTTGCCATAGTTTTTGTTTCAAAACCACTAGACATACATATCTCTATTATTTAGTAGAGTGAAAAAAGTATTTAAATGACAGTAAAAAAGGTCACAAAAACCAAGGGGAAAATCCTTCACAATAACGTCGACAGCCAAAACAGTTGAAAATCCCCTAAAGAAATGACCAAAAAAAATACACAAAAGAAACCAATTTCTTGAAGAGCGTTCTGCTTGGAAAACTTGGCTGGTTTGCCTGAGTTTAAAAGACGTCAAGTGCACATGCAATAATGATGTATTCACACCAAGTGTTTTGGGAGCAAAGACACTCCAACTCACCAATCAAAACTCGTAGTTTTTGAACACTCTATGATTTTTGGAAAATTTCTGCTCTGAAAGTTTTGCAGGAAAAAAAAAATCTCAGTGTGAGCCTACCCTTAGGGCTTATTTAGACGTAAGTGATTTTTCTCATATGCAAAAAATTGGTTCAAGGTTCATCAGCGTTTTTCATCAAAGAGCTTGGTCAGAGTGTCAGTTTTTACCATCAGAGTTTCACCAGTTTTTCTCCAATAAAAGAATCTGATGGAAATCTCAACCTTCTCCTATCAAACAGTTCGTGAAATATGGATAGCACAAGTCCAATTTTTTTCTTGGACCCATAGACTTGCACTGCCGAGTTTGATCTGACACTGTTCAATATCTGCTTTTGTGCAGACCACTTGGTCAGAGGAAAAATTCAGACATGTCAACTACCCCGTAGACTAGCATAGGTATGAGTGCTATCTGTAAAAAAGCACAGCTAGCACAGGTCCAAGAAAAACTGAAGAGTGTCTGCATTAGCTTAGTAGTAACTGGGGATATAATATGTGGTAGTATGTTCCAAAGATGATACATACTAATATAAACCACCAAATTCTAAATGCAGTAAATGCAAAGAAAAACTAGTTACAAAAAGCGAGACCCCAACTGTCGGAGGGTCCAACCCTAAGCACAGGTCCCGGAAATAAGAAGTGTCTATATTGAGCCAGAACACTACAGAACAACTGTGTAGAGGTCGTTCTTGGGTAGTACAGCTCAGCTCTCAGCTGCAAAAGTAGCAAAGTGGATGAGATTTTATCAAATTTCATTGACATGCTGTGGAAAAAATGTTCAGTGGAAAATAACCTTATTTTAATTCATGTTTATTTATTCTGTGGATTTTTGCTGTTCATTTCACATTTTCCATGAGATAAAATGCAGCAAGTCTGCATCAATATCTGATTAAAATCTGCATGATCACAAATTTGTGAATTTGTGAATTTCGGTGTGAATCTTGTGAAAAATGTGCAATTTGTATATGTGAATGTACCCTTAATATAATTGTGGTTTTTGTGTAAATAGTAAAACATACACAAATCCTACATAGTGTAAATGCGGTATATCTTTAGTAAAGGGGTTTCTGGTTTCAGAAAATCCTTGTCTCCAAATGGTGGACCAAAGGAGGATGAGTAAAGTCAGTTCATTTTTTTTTTTTTTAAACTACGCCTGGAGACTGAGGTTTTCTGAAACTGCACTCAGAATAAAGGAAAAATGCTTTTTTTGTGCAAAATGTATAGTATAAAAATTTTTGCGAATTAATGGCTTTCCTCACATAAAGAGTTAATAAAAGTTAATCAGAGCCCTTATTAAATGTTAATGTATCTGGGTAAAATGTATCCCAAAATGATTCTATAAAACAATCCAACTCAACCAGCAATAAATAAGACATCATGTGGTTACGGTGACATAAATATAAAAAGGCTTTCAGAATGCGGAGATTAAATGTAACCTAGATTAGCTGAGTCTTCAAGAGGTAAAAATAT
This sequence comes from Ranitomeya variabilis, assembly GCF_051348905.1. Taxonomy (NCBI): domain Eukaryota; kingdom Metazoa; phylum Chordata; class Amphibia; order Anura; family Dendrobatidae; genus Ranitomeya; species Ranitomeya variabilis. The sequence continues at coordinate 169,512,574 of NC_135238.1, forward strand.
GTATTATAATTAAGTACTGTTGAGGCAGGATGTGTGTGTGTATATATACAGTCTTTATTTATGTATATATACTGTATACAGTATATTGGACATTTTCATTTGTATGCTGTATAGATAATGTCACTTGTGTGATTTCTGCGCCTGTGAGTCTCACTCTGCAATGAATGGGTTAAGGGCCACGTACTGTAATCCTAAAATGTGTGGTGAGGAATAAGGAAGGGCTATTACCGCCAGCAGCTAATCTGCATCATGTCCCGCAACAGGTGCATTATATTTAACCACACACAAAACCCTAGGCTTCCTGATATTCCTGTCCGTCTGGCTTCACAAGAACAACATTTTCCTACCAGCAAAAGTATTCGCCCTAAGTACACTGCTAAAGCAGATAGAGGCTCCATAAAAGGCAGAAAGGCAGCAAAGAAAAGAAAAAAAGCACTCTTTGAAAATGATCAAAGTTGGACAACTGTCAGGAACTTCAAGTGTCCTAAATAAGAGGTAGTTATGTAGAAATTGTGGACAAACATGGTCCATAATGACTCGGAAAGTGACAAACAGACTGGAATCTGTATCACTGAGCCAAGTTCATACCATCAGACAAAGGTCAAGCCATTCAGGCTGTCCTATAATATACTGGTGCCTATTGGGGAGAGGCCTATGCGTCGACATATGTATAGGGACAATCTTCAGGAGGGTCGGCAGACTGCTGCCTATTGATTGTGGATGATTTTATTGGTAAACACCTTGCACTACACCCATGACTTGATTTTGAAATGAGCAACATCTAAATGATGTTTTCATGTCTTCTCCATGTGTGTACTTCTTTCATACCGATTATGGATTAATGACAGGCAGAATGACTGTAGAACCAGACTACACAGGGGATGCGAATCATGCCATTGCTCTTTTACTATGGAGTCAGATAGCGTTTCATCATAAATGCTGGAACAAAATAAAAGGAGATTTTCAATCAGGACTATTTAAGAAGTTATTATAGTTTTTTTTAAATTTTAAATGAGAAATATAAATGGCTGCAATGTTGCTTGTAGCTTTCAGATGGCTATAATAATACATTAAAGAATAATGTCCACATAGAGCCATGTGAATGTAATGAGCAAAACAAACATGTGGTTTTCATGGATAAGACGTGCACCCATTATATTCTATGAGGCTGTTTACATGTCTGGGTTTTTCTTGTGGACAGTCGAGATGATTAATCAAAGCTTTTATGCCAGAAAATTGGCATAAAAGCTTTGAAAACTCACAAAATTGTTGCAAAATCGGGGCAGTGCCGTGACAGCCAAATTAATCAGACGTTCCGGCACTTTATACAGGAGAAATGCTACTCTGTCTAGAGTAGCATTTCTACTGCAGCGCACAGAGACTCATGCCACTCAGATGTCCCGAATTTATTAAGTAGCATGCATCTCTTAATGAATTTGGCGCCTTGTGCTTCAGCAAGACTGGCATTGTGGTGAACATGCAACACCCTCGTCTTCATGAATCTCACCCTGTCCTCAAAAAATCACAGAGACATGTCCGATTTTGAGTAGGGTCATCGATCAAAATTACTAATAATAGTCATGGGTTTACCACGACAGAGAGGAGCCAGAAGACCACAACATCTTATTTTTCTCACTACTGCACTGATTAGAAGCACTGCACCTTCATATTAAATGGGGCAGGTTTCTTTCAGCATTGCAGGGGTTAATCTCAGTTGAGAGCTCCTTGAAGCTTTCCTGCATTTAGGCTCAGCTGTTCACAGTTAGCCACTCCAAGCTCCTATATAATTTGGGCCATGGCATGCACTCATTGTCAGAGTAGCTTTTGCTGCATGGCTGGGCGTTGTCTGTTGGTGGTTGTTATTTGAGAAGGTATTTGGTGGATTTATCTGAGACTGTTGCTAGGGTTTGGGTGTGTGCCAATTTGCTTCTTCTCCTACTTTGGTTTTACCCCATCCTGCACTCCCTGATGTATTCCTCTGTTGTTTGTGTGAGTATATTTGTATGATTGTTATTTTCCTTTATCCCTGTGCGTATTACCTTGTTAGTCTGATTGGTGTATTATGGTACACTACTACTCCCCTCTTCCCTTATTGGGGGAAGGGTACAGACTGGGGGCGGATTCAGGAGCTAAGGCAAGGTAAATGTCCTGGCATCTTCACCATCAGAAGTAATCCGGGGAACAGGGCAAGCTAGGCAGCCCCTAGTGTTATTGACATGGAATGAGCCCCTGGTCCAGAGACACCTGACAACAGAGTCCTGACAATAAAGGTCTATATCACTGAATGCAATCAGAGGGCTATTTGTTTTTAACAATGTAATGAGTAGGAGAAGCTTTTCAAGTTTTTTTTTATTTTTCATACTAGAAAGTCACTAATTGTAAAAACTAAAACAGTGGTAAAAATTGGATCAAAAATACACTGATAAAAATTAAACTTTTTTGGGGGGCACCAGAAAAATCATTGGCATCATCAAAGGCCTAAATGGATAATGTATCTGTGACGACATCACATTTATTCTTAGTTATGGCAGACATATATTCCATAGGCCAAGGGACATAAGCTATTGTTCATATGAGTCTGAATGTTGACTCTTGTTATAGATAGAATTGATGTTTGTCGAATTGTTGAATGGCTGCGTTTACCTTTTGTATCAGTTCTTGCAACTTATTGTTCTGCTATCCTTGGGAAACAAAGGCACAAGATAATTGAACAGTTGATGTTTGTTATTATGTTGATTACCCATTGTATCTGTCCATGAAGCTAATTGTTCTGCAAATATTGAAGTGCAAAGTATGCAAGTTATTTGAACACTCAAACTATGAGAGATTACCTCCTCCCACCATCCCCAATCCTGTAAAAAAATGCCAAAATAACAGCTGTGAACTATAAAAAGGAGGATCTGCCTCTGTTTCCACATACTCTAAAGAACAGCAGCCAGGGAACTTTGTCCCCAACTATAGGAATACATATTTGATTTACTGCCCATCACTGAACCCACGGAGACATTTAGAGAATCCAAGTTTGGACAATCAGGTTACCTGGCCACATACCCCAATGGACTCTGTCAGCTTTCTAAGCTTGCCGCTATCTCCTCTCTGTGGGTGCTCGCCACAATAGGGGAGCCAATAGTTGGGGTAGTTGGCCCTGGAACCCTGAAGTTGCAGATGTTCTAATTCTGGGCGTGCCAGCGGAAGGGCAAGACTGTCATTTGCAAAATCTTATATACTTGCTGGGACTGTACTATATATTATTGTCTGTTGGTGGTTCAATAAAGTATTGCTACACTGTGTTACCCTCACCCTGTGTTGTCTGAGTAGTATTCTGCCCATGGGAAAGGAGTATGAGCATTCAGTGGGATGAGCCCTGGTCCATGCAGTCTTTCTAAAGACAGCCAGCCCAACAGATGAGAGCACCCACTGACCCTCGTGTCTCCGAAGTTCTACTTTCTAAGCAGAGTCATTAGTGCAAAGTCTAACTGTAAAAGTCTAGAATGTAATAAATAAGAGATCCAGCTCACCCAAGTTAAAGTAGCCAGCGAATCCTGGGCCAAGATGAAAAAACACTCCTGTTTGGTGGTAGCCATAGGAAAAGGAATGGTTATACAGCTGTTTTTTTATAGATGGATATCCATACATTTTCTAATTTCTAGAACGTACATAGTGCCAATATGAAAATCCATCCTCTCCTTGTTTCCCGAGAACTAAACAAAATCACAGTTAATGATACATTCCCACTTCCACTCATACCCTTTATTATTAGCTTATTGAGGTTTTCTAAACTTGACCTTAGGTGGGGCTTACAATTTGATATGCATCAAGAAGGGTTTTGAGTAGGAAAACATCGATTTTGACATCTGAGGGTTTATTAGAAAATGTTATCATGCCATATGGATTAACTAATGTGCCAGCAGTATTTCAGAACATTATGAATTATATTTTTTCTGATTGCATTGGGAGATTTGTAGTGATTTACCTTGATATTTTCATTTTTTTCTCCTGATTTGGATTCTCACCAGGAACATGTCCGTGCAGTAATTAAAGGTTAATGGAGAACTCTTTGCTAAAAATGAGAAATGTATTTTTTCTGCTCAGGAAATTTAATTTGTGGGTTTTCACTTTATCAGCTGATGAGTTTAACCCCTTGAGGACCAGGGGTATTTCCATTTTTGCATTTCCTTTTTTGCTCCCCTTCTTCCCACGGCCATAATTTTTTTATTTTTCCGTCAATGTGGCCATGTGAGGACTTTTTTTGCGGGACGAGTTGTACTTTTGAATGGCACCATTGATTTTACCATATCATATACTGGAAAATGTGAAAAAATTCCCAATTTTAATGAAATTGCAAAAAAAGTGCAATTCTACAATTGTTTTCTTGGATTTTTTTTTACCGTGTTCACTAAATGTTAAAACTGACCTGCCATTATGATTCTCCAGGTCATTATGAGTGAGTTCATAGACACAAAACATGTCTAAGTTCTTTTTTATTTAAGTGGTGAAAAAAAATTCCAACGTTTGTTAAAAAGAAATATTGCCATTTTCCGAGACCCACAGCGTTTTTGGTATCTGGGGCCGGATGAGGGCTTATTTTTTGCATGCTGATCTGACGTTTTTATTGATATCATTTTGGTGTGCATACAATCTTTTGATCGCCCATTATTGCATTTTATTCAATGTTGCAGCGACCAAATCAACGTAATTCTGGTGTTTCTATTTTTTTCTCGTTACAACGTTTACCGATTGGATTAATTCTTTTTATATATTGATAGATTGGGCGATTTTGAAAGCTGCGATACCAAATATGTGTATATTTGATTTTTTTTTACTGTTTTATTTTGAATGGGGCAAAAGGGGGTGATTTGAACATTTATATTTTTTTATTTTTTAAATATTTTTAAAAACATTTTTATTCCTTTTTACTTGCTTCAATAGTTCCCAAGGGAGACTAGAAGCTGCGATCATCTGATCGCTTGTACTACCTAGAGCAGGCCTGCAGCCCTGCTCTATGTAGCAGATATGCTCACTTGCTATGAGCGCCAACTGCTGTGCGGCACTCATAGCTATCCGGCTATGACAACCACAGGGGTCTCAGGCTGACGCCAGATTGTCATGCCAACCCATCGGCAAGCCGCGGTCATGTGACACGGGTGCCGATGGGAAAAGGTAATGACACGCCTTCTGTGCGTGCATGTTAAATGCCCCTGTCAAACTCTGACAGCGGCATTTAACATGTGAACAGCCACGGGTAGATTGTGATTCCACCCGCGGCTGTTAGGGGCACATGTCAACTGATCAGATCAGCTGTCATGTGCCGGAAGTAGTGTGGGCTCATTACCGGAGCCCGCATCAAACAGGGGGAGGGGTCTGATGTCGGACTCTGTGCCCATCATTGGACTTTAAGATGTGAAGGTGTAAGTCATAACAAATTGGCTTCAACCTAGTGATCTGGAACCATCGCAACGTTTTCTAGGATTCGCCCACATTTATAGGAAATTCATTAGGGGTTTCTCTCAGCTTGCTAAATCTCTTGCTTACCTCATACATAAGGGGGTGAATCTCAAATTCTAGTCATTGGATGCTATTAGGGCTTTTGAGAAATTGAAAGAGTCTGCTGCTGTTTTTATACAACCCGATCTTCAAGAGCCGTTTATTGTGGAGATGAATGCTTCTGAAGTCGGGGTAGGGGCCGCTTTATCTCAGATTTCAAAAACTCTGACCAATTTGTGTCCATGTGCATTTTTTCTCGGGAAATTTTTCATCTGCTGAAAGAAATTATAATGTGAAGAATTGTGAGTTACTCGCTTTTAAATTAGCCTTTGAAGAGTGAAGGCATTTTTGGATGGGGCAGTTGTTCGTTAAGTTACTATAGTCACCGACCATAACAATTTACCTTATATTCAATCAGCCAGACCGCTAACTCCTAGACAGGCCAGATAGTCCTTATTTTTTTCTAAATTCAATATCTCCATCACATTCAGGCCATGGTCCAAGAATGTAAAGGCTGACGCATTGTCAAACAGTCTTAATTCGGTTTCTTCTCCAGAACCTCCATCCTCAATGCCTAAGGGCATTGTGGTCTCTGTGGTATCCATGGAGTTGGAAGCCAAGATCTAGTCCAGTTGTTGGCTTCTTCCACCACTCCAGGATCCAAGTTATTTGTACCTCTGTACCTAAGATTGCGTCTGTTGCAGAAGTTTCATGATTCTATCTTGAGTGGTCATCCTGGAGTCACAGTTACTTGGAAAGCTGTTACTAGACTCTTTTGGTGGCTGTCTTTGAATAGTAATATTAAATATTGTGTATCCGCTTGCGCTAAGGTCTGTCATCATAACCAGCTGACTGGGGAATTGGCTCCATTGGTAATTCCAGAAATACAGTGGACTCAATTGTCCATGGATTTAATCACAGATTTGCCTCTGTCTGGTAAGAAAACTGTTACTTGGGTGTTGGTTGACCGATTCAGTAAACAGACTCATTTTATTCCTCTGTCAAGGTTACCTAATGCAGTGACACTCCCCAGATAGTTTAGTTGTCATGTTGTGATATTGCATGGAATTCCTCTTAACATTGTGTCTGACAAGAAAGTGCAATTTGTCTCCAAATTCTAGAGAGCTTTTTGTAATAGACTGGAGATTGATATATCATTTTCCTCTGCCGACCAGCCTGAAATCAATGGTCAGACAGAAAGGACAAATCAATTTTTGTAACAAATTAAAAGGTGTTTTGCATTTGCCTAGCTAGAGGACTGGTCTTCATTTTTATCTTTTGCTTAGTACGCTTTTAATAGTCAGGTCAGTAAGTCCACTAGAGCCTCGCCTTTTTTTGTAATTATGGTTTTCATCCCCATTTTGGTGAATTTTCTATGATAAGTTCTGAATGTCCTGGAGTGGAGGTCACCATACAGAAACTTAGGGATGTCTGTGGAGAAGGTCAAAAGAATATTGGGGCCACTTAAATTTGCCAAAAAAGGAAGGCTGACAAAAAAAAGGTTCCCCAGGTGCTTTCTTTAAAGTAGGTAATTTTTGTCATCCAAAAATATTAAACTTAAAGTAACTTTGGCGAAGTTGAGTCAGAAGTTTATTGGTTTCTATGATATTCTGGAAGTGGTCAATCCGGTGACTTTTAGGTTAAAGCTTCCTAAATCTTTTCGCATCCCTAACGTCTTCCACAGATCTGTTATAAAGGAGTTTGTCCGTTCGATTTTATTTCACTCATCCCCACCTTCTCCAGTTTATGTTGATGCTAGATTAGCTTGCGAGGTACAGAGAATTGTGAATTCTCAGAAGGTCAAAAATGCCTTCCAGTACCTCATCAATTGGAAGTGATACGGACTGGACGATAGATCCTGGGTTCCAGCCCGATCAGTTAATGCTGATCGTCTGGCCAGGGCCTTCAATTCTAGGTTTCCTGGGAAACCTGGGGGTCCGGTGGCCCCATAGAAGAGGGGCTACTGTTTTGATTCCACCATTCATGATGTCCTAAGAAAGCTGTGAGTGACAGCTTAGTTGTCCAATCTGAGGCAGGGGTGTTCTGTGCAGTCAGTATTGTGAATGACAGTCCAGCTGTCCAATCTGGCCATGCCTGTGGGGTTTCCTCCAGGTGTCACTTGTTCAGTGTGATTACCTGGCTATTTACCTGGCTGGCAATGATCAGAACATTGCCAGTTGTAGACTTTCTCTGTGGTGTGTTTGCTCTGTGTTCTGATTTTCTGATCTTTGTTGCCGGACCTTGGATTTGCCATTTGGCTACTCGTTTAAATTATGCCCTTTTGCCCAGACGCACCCTGACCTTAGTTACCTGACCCAAGACTTTGCCTTTGACTATCCTTTTCTTTTATCCCTTTGTCTTTGACGTACCTTCCTGGCTTTTGAATTCAGACTCCTTAACTTTCCCGCATCACGGCTTGTCCGTGAGAAGTGACTCAGCGTCACAGACCTGTATAAGTGTCAAAACAGTCAGCCCTGCGACTCTTGCTCTCTAGGCCCAGGGCTATACAGCCTTTGTACATAGCTGATTCCAGCATAGGCGAGTCTTCTTTTGTGACAAATTTCATAAGAATGCAACGTTTTAATATTTTACGGTCTCCTCCCAAAAACACACAAATAGCACAGAATGATTTATCACAATAAGTAAATCCACTGAAATATTAAGTTTTCTATATATTAAAAAGGAAAGTGAATGCTTTTATTAAGGAAATATATATTTATATTACCATGCTATATATTGTCATAGCATATGGTACCCAGATTACAGTGCAATACAGTAGCCTAAATAACAATATTACACAGTGTTGTCACCACCAAAAACTGCCAAACTAATATAGTTTACAGAACTTGTGTGGCATTGGCACACAAAGCCAACATAAATGCCATTATGCAGTATTGAAATAATATATACAATGAAAAAATAATAGCTTGATTCATAAAGTAATCTAATAAAAATGCTATACAATAAGTAATAACTCAATACAATTAATATTAAGATCAACAGTGATCACACGGTTAGTGTACCCTAGAGTAGCCAAAATTACTTTTTATTTTTTCTTGACATCTTTTAAAAAAAAACTACAGACAGACAATATTTTTTACTGACACATTGGAAAACCATAGTCTTTAACAATATAAATGATACACATCTACAGTAGTGATGAGCGAATATACTGGTTACTCAATATTTCCTGAGCACACTCGGGGGTTCTCCGAGTATTTTTTAGTGCTTGGAGATTTAGTTTTTATTGCTGCAGCTGAATGATTTACATCTGTTAGCTAGCATAAGTACATGTGGGGATTCCTTAGCAACCAGGCAACCCCCACATGTACTTATGCTGGCTAACAGATGTAAATCCTTCAGCTGCGGCGATAAAAAATAAATCTCCGAGCACTAAAAAATACTCGGAGGACACCCGAGCATGTTTGAGAAATCTCGAGTAACGAACGAGTATATTCGCTCATCACTAGTCTACAGTCCGTTATTCTGACATGAAGATATCAACTGCATTCAGTGTAAAATGATGATAATTACAGTCAAAATAATCTGTATAAGTTTCTTCAGCTTCAAAGAAAATCACAGGCGCCTTCAATTTTTTTTTACGGACAGGGTAAAAGGTGCTCCACTTTTATGGACTGTCCTGGAATTTCTGGACAGTGGCAGCACTGGTTTACCCTTCATCATCAAGCTTGGCTTATTTGTCATGTGTACACTCCTAGGATTGTCCCCCCCAAGCCTCATGCTTACATGTATATTATAGCTCTCTATAAAGCCAGAGTTGTGCAGAGCCGTAACATATACGGAACCTTAAAATATGCAAGCAAGGCTTGCAGAGTTTTTCTTCTAGCAGGCTCCAAAATAGTGACATATTCTATTAACGGCTTTAAAACGTAGCTGTTCTCCTAATAACTCCTTAATGCTATCCATTGGTCCATTAGTTGCCTAAAGCTCTACAGTACGGACTCACAGGAACTCAGTCTGCCTACATAGCTTTCAGTTTTTACTGTGTTTGCAGTCTGCACAGAAACCAGCAGATGGAGCTTTTGTCCTTTTTGAAAAGTATCCAAGCTATCGTTTCAAATCTCTTTCTCAAATGAAAAATCCTTGAAAAAAAATCAAGAAAAAAACTCAACCATGTCTGAAACTGTGTAAAGTGATGAGCGACACATAGCAATTGTTAAGACCGAACAGCTGAGGCATTTTAATGCATCAGCACAATAGCAGCAAATGCACAAGTGGGAAACATATAATTTTATTTATGCCAAAGTGTCTGAGATTTTTCTGCAATAAAAATAAATTCAAAAGTTCAATAAATTCAGCATTTTTCAATGACAGCCCAAAAACTCCCTAAAAACAAAGTTTAAAAAAAAGTTACACACCTTTATAAATGTTTAACCGAACATATTTATACAGTGTATTTAGAGATGCTAAATACTCAGAATTAATCACATTGTACACTCTAAAACATATACTACTGACTACCTCCTGTACAAAATGTGCTTTTATTGTTTGTGTTGTACCTAGGCCACAGCCAGAATAAGTCTATTTAGAAGCTGTTCATTAGATTTTATGGCAATTTTATGGCAATTAAATAAATACTGCATTTATTTAAATTTAATTTGTCACCAAGTTTTTGTTACCTAATCTGAGAGCTGCAGGATATAGAGACAGACGCCCTAATTCGAGAGGACTAGAAAACCTGCTGCCTTTTAGTCCTCCATATTCACCAGTTCTGCATATACACACTGTAGACAGAAAGCTGCCAATCAGTGGTATGGGCGAGATTATACAAAGCTCAGCAGTGATTTTGTCAAAAAAACAACAAGAAGCCCAGTAAGGCTACTTTCACACATCAGTTTTTTGCCGTTAGGCTGAATCCAGCGAATTTTGAAAAAAACGGATCCGTTGCAAATTGTGAAAAACTGATGCAACGGATCCGTTTTTTTACCTGATCCTACTAGCTGATCCAGGGGAGAGAGAGAGAGCCCAGAATGGAAAACGCATGCTTAGTTTAAAAAAACGGAATCCGTCGTCGGATTCCATCATTTTATGAATTCGGCGCCATAGGGTTCCATTATAGCAAATGACGGACGGCGACTTAACATGTTGATGCAGAGGAAGACAAGAACTCAATGAGTTAGATTCTATTTGCCTCTTAGTGGGAAACTAATTCCTTCCTGACTCCCCAATCAGACTAGTTCTCTGGATCCATCTCGCATCTACCAAAAAGTTGCTCAGAACTTTTAATATTGTGAAATAGTGGGGAAAATAAGTATCTAATACATTGCCGATTTAGCAAGTTTTCCCACCTATAAAGAATAGAGAGGTCTGTAATTTTTTTCATAGGTACACTTCAATTGTGAGAGACAGAATATAAAAAAAAATCCCAAAAATCACATTGCTTGATCCGAAAAGCGCGTCGGAGTGCGCACGCCCTAGCGACCAGGTGGACCTTAACCCCTCTGTGACCTTTGACGTACTATCCCGTCGAGGTGACCTGGGCCTATCTGACCCTTGACGGGATAGTACGTCATAGCCGATCGGCCGCGCTCACGGGGGGAGCGCGGCCGATCGCGGCCGGGTGTCAGCTGCATATCGCAGCTGACATCCGGCACTATGTGCCAGGAGCGGTCACGGACCGCCCCCGGCACATTAACCCCCGGCACACCGCGATCAAACATGATCGCGATGTGCCGGCGATGCAGGGAAGCATCGCGCAGGGAGAGGGCTCCCTGCGGGCTTCCCTGAGCCCCCCGCAGCAACGCGATGTGATCGCGTTGCTGCGAGGGTCTTACCTCCCTCCCTGCCTGCTCCAGACCCGGATCCAAGATGGCCGCGGATCCGGGTCCTGCAGGGAGGGAGGTGGCTTCACAGAAGCCTGCTCAGAGCAGGCACTGTGAAGCAGCCTGCACTTCAATCAGATCGATGATCTGTCAGAGTGCTATGCAAACTGGCAGATCACCGATCTGTATTGTCCCCCCCTGGGGCAAAGTAAAAAAGTAAAAAAAAAAAATTCCAAATGTGTAAAAAAAAATAAAAATAAATATTCCAAAATAATGAAAAAAAAAAAAATATATTATTCCCATAAATACATTTCTTTACCTAAATATAAAAAAAACAAAACAATAAAAGTACACATATATAGTATCGCCGCGTCCGTAACGACCCGACCTATAAAACTGGCCCACTCGTTAACCCCTTCAGTAAACACCGTAAGAAAAAAAAAAAAAAAACGAGGCAAAAAACAACGCTTTATTATCATACCGCCGAACAAAAAGTGGAATAACACGCGATCAAAAAGACAGATATAAATAACCATGGTACCGCTGAAAGCGTCATCTTGTCCCGCAAATAACGAGCCACCATACAGCATCATCAGCAGAAAAATAAAAAAGTTATAGTCCTGAGAATAAAGCGATGCAAAAATAATTATTTTTTCCATAAAATAGTTTTTATCGTATAAAAGCGCCAAAACATAAAAAAAATAATATAAATGAGATATCGCTGTAATCGTACTGACCCGAAGAATAAAACTGCTTTATCAATTTTACCAAACGCGGAACGGTATAAACGCCTCCCCCAAAAGAAATTCATGAATAGCTGGTTTTTGGTCATTCTGCCTCACAAAAATCGGAATAAAAAGCGATCAAAAAATGTGACGTGCCCAAAAATGTTACAAATAAAAACGTCAACTCGTCCCGCAAAAAACAAGACCTCACATGACTCTGTGGACCAAAATATGGAACATTTATAGCTCTCAAAATGTGGTAACGCAAAAAATATTTTTTGCAATAAAAAGCGTCTTTCAGTGTGTGACGGCTGCCAATCATAAAAATCCGCTAAAAACCCGCTATAAAAGTAAATCAAACCCCCCTTCATCACCCCCTTAGTTAGGGAAAAATAAAAAAAAAGTATTTATTTCCATTTTCCCATTAGGGCTAGGGTTAGGGCTAGGGTTGGGGCTAGGGTTAAGGCTACAGTTAGGGTTGGGGCTAAAGTTAGGGTTAGGGTTGGGGCTAAAGTTACGGTTAGGGTTTAGATTACATTTACGGTTGGGAATAGGGTTGGGATTAGGGTTAGGGGTGTGTCAGGGTTAGAGGTGTGGTTAGGGTTACTGTTGGGATTAGGGTTAGGGGTGTGTTTGGATTAGGGTTTCAGTTATAATTGGGGGGTTTCCACTGTTTCGGCACATCAGGGGCTCTCCAAACGCGACATGGCGTCCGATCTCAATTCCAGCCAATTCTGCGTTGAAAAAGTAAAACAGTGCTCCTTCCCTTCCGAGCTCTCCCGTGTGCCCAAACAGGGGTTTACCCCAACATATGGGGTATCAGCGTACTCAGGACAAATAGAACAACAACCTTTGGGGTCCAATTTCTCCTGTTACCCCTAGGAAAATACAAAACTGGGGGCTAAAAAATAATTTTTGTGGGAAAAAAAAGGATTTTTTATTTTCACGGCTCTGCGTTATAAACTGTAGTGAAACACTTGGGGGTTCAAAGTTCTTACAACACATCTAGATAAGTTCCTTGGGGGGTCTAGTTTCCAAAATGGGGTCACTTGTGCGGGGCTTCTACTGTTTAGGTACATTAGGGGCTCTGCAAACGCAATGTGACGCCTGCAGACCATTCCATCTAAGTCTGCATTCCAAATGGCGCTCCTTCCCTTCCGAGCCCTCCCATGCATCCAAACGGTGGTTCCCCCCACATATGGGGTATCAGCGCACTCAGGACAAATTGGACAACAACTTTTAGGGTCCAATTTCTCCTGTTACCCTCGGGAAAATACAAAACTGGGGGCTGAAAAATAATTTTTGTGGGAAAAAATTTTTGTTTTATTTTTACGGCTCTGCATTATAAACTTCTGTGAAGCCCTTGGTGGGTCAAAGCGCTCACCACACATCTAGATAAGTTCCTTAGGGGGTCTACTTTCCAACATGGTGTCACTTGTGGGGGATTTCTACTGTTTAAGTACATTAGGGGCTCTGCAAACGCAATGTGACGCCTGCAGACCATTCCATCTAAGTCTGCATTCCAAATGGCGCTCCTTCACTTCCGAGCCCTTCCATGCGTCCAAACGGTGGTTTCCCCCCACATATTGGGTATCAGCGCACTCAGGACAAATTGGACAACAACTTTTAGGGTCCAATTTCTCCTGTTACCCTCGGGAAAATACAAAACTGGGGGCTGAAAAATAATTTTTGTGGGAAAAAATTTTTGTTTTATTTTTACGGCTCTGCATTATAAACTTCTGTGAAGCCCTTGGTGGGTCAAAGCGCTCACCACACATCTAGATAAGTTCCTTAGGGGGTCTACTTTCCAACATGGTGTCACTTGTGGGGGATTTCTACTGTTTAAGTACATTAGGGGCTCTGCAAACGCAATGTGACGCCTGCAGACCATTCCATCTAAGTCTGCATTCCAAATGGCGCTCCTTCACTTCCGAGCCCTTCCATGCGTCCAAACGGTGGTTTCCCCCCACATATGGGGTATCAGCGCACTCAGGACAAATTGGACAACAACTTTTGGGGTCCAATTTCTCTTGTTACCCTCGGAAAAATACAAAACTGGGGGCTGAAAAATAATTTTTGTGGGAAAAAATTTTTGTTTTATTTTTACGGCTCTGCATTATAAACTTCTGTGAAGCCCTTGGTGGGTCAAAGCGCTCATCACACATCTAGATAAGTTCCTTAGGGGGTCTACTTTCCAACATGGTGTCACTTGTGGGGGGTTTCTACTGTTTAGGTACATTAGGGGCTCTGCAAACGCAATGTGACGCCTGCAGACCATTCCATCTAAGTCTGCATTCCAAATGGCGCTCCTTCCTTTCCGAGCCCTCCCATGCGCCCAAACAGTGGTTCTCCCCACATATGGTATATCATCGCATTCAGGACAACTTGGACAACAGATTTTGGGGTCCAATTTCTCCTGCTACCCTCGGGAAAATACAAAACTGGGGGCTAAAAAAATAATTTCCAAAATGGTGTCACTTGTGGGGGGTTTCAATGTTTAGGCACATCAGGGGCTCCCCAAACGCAACATGGCGTCCCATCTCAATTCCAGTCAATTTTGCATTGAAAAGTCAAACGGTGCTACTTCCCTTCCGAGCTCTCCCATGCGCCCAAACAGTGGTTTATCGCCACATATGGGGTATCAGCGTACTCAGGACAAATTGTACAACAACTTTTGGGGTCCAATTTCTTCTCTTACCCTTGGGAAAATAAAAAATTGGGGGCGAAAAATAATTTTTGTGAAAAATATGATTTTTTATTTTTACGGTTCTGCATTATAAACTTCTGTGAAGTACTTGGTGGGTCAAAGTGCTCACCACACCTCTAGATAAGTTCCTTATGGGGTCTACTTTCCAAAATGGTATCACTTGTGGGGGGTTTCAATGTTTAGGCACATCAGGGGCTCCCCAAACGCAACATGGCGTCCCATCTCAATTCCAGTCAATTTTGCATTGAAAAGTCAAATGGCGCTCCTTCGCTTCCGAGCTCTGTCATGCGCCCAAACAGTGGTTTACCCCCACATATGGGGTATCGGCGTACTCAGGACAAATTGTACAACAAATTTTGGGGTCCATTTTCTCCTGTTACCCTTGGTAAAATAAAACAAATTGGAGCTGAAGTAAATTTTTTGTGAAAAAAAGTTAAATGTTCATTTTTATTTAAACATTCCAAAAATTCCTGTGAAGCACCAGAAGGGTTAATAAACTTCTTGAATATGGTTTTGAGCACCTTGAGGGGTGCAGTTTTTAGAATGGTGTCACACATGGGTATTTTCTATCATATAGACCCCTCAAAATGACTTCAAATGAGATGTGGTCCCTAAAAAAAAATGGTGTTGTAAAAATGAGAAATTGCTGGTCAACTTTTAACCCTTATAACTCCCTAACAAAAAAAAATTTTGTTCCAAAATTGTGCTGATGTAAAGTAGGCATGTGGGAAATGTTACTTATTAAGTATTTTGCATGACATATCTCTGTGATTTAAGGGCATAAAAATTCAAAGTTGGAAAATTGCAAAATTTTCAAAATTTTCGCCAAATTTCCATTTTTTCTGCAAATAAACGCAGGTAATATCAAAGAAATTTTACCACTATCATGAAGTACAATATGTTACGAGAAAACAATGTCAGAATCGCCAAGATCCGTTGAAGCGTTCCAGAGTTATAACCTCATAAAGGGACAGTGGTCAGAATTGTAAAAATTGGCCCGGTCATTAACGTGCAAACCACCCTTGGGGGTGAAGGGGTTAAAGGTATATGGAGCACCCCCAGAGGCAGGGCCGCGGGGTACTCGGTACCGGGCCTCTCTGTCTCAGTTCTGGGGTTGTCACAATGGCTAGGCCCGGTCCGTGACCCTGCTAAGGGGCGTCCAATGAAAGATGTGATGGTGATGCATGGTGCAAGTCGCGATGAATAGCGAGGACACAAGGTTGCAGTCTCTTTACCTCTTTACTGAAGGCTTCAGGATCCACAATCCAGAGTACTGCTAACAGGGCTGGCTGAGACCGGCTGGTCCGAAGGCACCTCCAGAGTTCCCTTTGCAGGTGGAAATCAGTGCCTACCTTCTAGCGCCTGTGTGTTGTAGTACCTCCCTGCTGAGCACCATGGGATAGTCCTTACAACTGTTGTGTCTGTTTCTGATGTTCTTTTCTCACAACTCGTATCTGTTCTGATGTTCTTTCTCCGTCCCCCAGATGATATGGATAGGACGCACCCGTATGACGGGTAGGTCTGGAGTTCTTCCGGGACCCTAGCGTTGCCCCTCTCCCACAATTGCCCCCTATGTCTGCTTAGGTGATTTAGGTGAGGCAGCCAACCTATAATTAACTGTCCTGCCGCTGTTTGAAGTAATGCTTGGAGCCCAATACTTCCTCGGCTTTCCGGCCACTGGCTACGCGCCTCAGTAGGATGTTGCCACGATCTTAAGGCATGACTCCTACTGGCTTTATCTCCTTTTTGCTGCGATCTCGTTTCTCACTTCTCCACAATAAACCTCGCTTCGTTTCCTTTCTTAGGATGCCACCGCAACGGGTGCAGGCGCGGCTCCGTAACATTCTGTTCTGTTCGCTAGGCCACTGTCAGGATCCCACCCCTGACAGAGACCCCCCTGAATCTTCCCCCCGCAACACCCTCTGCCACAGGATGTTGCCTGGATCCAACCCAGTCAGCTTCTCTCTAACTTCCTATCCTGCCCCCAGTTTTACCAAATTGTGAGGAGTGGCCTAATACATAGAACCCTTTGCTCCCCCTGGTGGCCAGAATGTGAAGTGTAAAGTGTGACTGTGATACCTGGTCAGGTGAACTCCTTAAGTGCCATCAGACGTACCATCACTCCCCTTAGTGGCGGAGCGTCAGTACTGCAACGACCAGGACTCTGGGGCGCTGCATATAGACCTCCAATTTTTATTTTTATTGACAATATGCACTTTGCTCCTAGTTGGAGACCACCCCCTTGTTCCTTTGTAGTGTGACACTATTGCACTTTTTTTATTCACAATTATAGGAATTTTTTCCTTTTTTCTAATATTTTTATATTTTTATATATACTTTTAGTATGGGATCATAATAACTATTAATTTGTTGGTTTTGTGGGAGGTATGTTACAAGTGTCCAGAGTGTCATTTTGGTCTAAATATCTATACACTTATAATTTTTTTCTGGTCCATCCTCTTGATTGATTTTAATCATGCTATTTTCAGAATATATCTAAAATGTTCTATGTTGTGTGCACATTTTAATTTAATATCTTAACTGCTATATGTGTTTATAAAGGCATATTTTTTATCAGTATAATCTTGCCTGGTATTTTATGGTCAACCATGGTTGCTAGTATTTTTAATCTCTATGAGTGGTTTTTACTCATTTGATAGTACACCGGGTTTTTTTTAATATATTTTATTATATCCTTGCTGCAATGTGTGCACTTTTCTTTTCTGTGGCACTTGGAGACAGGAGAATTTGCCAGTACCCTCTCGTTAGGTCCAGGGTTACATAGTTACATAGTTACATAGTTATTAAGGTTGAAGGAAGACTGTAAGTCCATCTAGTTCAACCCATAGCCTAACCTAACATGCCCTAACATGTTGATCCAGGGGAAGGCAAAAAAAAACCCATGTGGCAAAGAGTAACTCCACCATGGGGAAAAAAATTCCTTCCCGACTCCACATACGGCAATCAGACTAGTTCCCTGGATCAACGCCTTATCAAGGAATCTAGTGTATATACCCTGTAACATTATACTTTTCCAGAAAGGTATCCAGTCCCCTCTTAAATTTAATTAATGAATCACTCATTACAACATCATACGGCAGAGAGTTCCATAGTCTCACTGCTCTTACAGTAAAGAATCCGCGTCTGTTATTATGCTTAAACCTTCTTTCCTCCAGACGTAGAGGATGCCCCCTTGTCCCTGTCTCAGGTCTATGATTAAAAAGATCATCAGAAAGGTCTTTGTACTGTCCCCTCATATATTTATACATTAAAATAAGATCACCCCTTAGTCTTCGTTTTTCCAAACTAAATAGCCCCAAGTGTAATAACCTATCTTGGTATTGCAGACCCCCCAGTGCTCTAATAACCTTGATCGCTCTTCTCTGCACCCGCTCCAGTTCAGCTATGTCTTTCTTATACACCAGAGACCAGAACTGTGCACAGTATTCTAAGTGTGGTCGAACTAGTGACTTGTATAGAGGTAAAATTATGTTCTCCTCATGAGCATCTATGCCTCTTTTAATACATCCCATTATTTTATTTGCCTTTGTAGCAGCTGCCTGACACTGGCCACTGAATATGAGTTTGTCATCCACCCATACACCCAGGTCTTTTTCATTGACGGTTTTGCCCAGAGTTTTAGAATTAAGCACATAGTTATACATCTTATTACTTCTACCCAAGTGCATGACCTTACATTTATCCCCATTAAAGCTCATTTGCCATTTATCAGCCCAAGCTTCTAGTTTACATAAATCATCCTGTAATATAAAATTGTCCTCCCCTGTATTGATTACCCTGCAGAGTTTAGTGTCATCTGCAAATATTGAAATTCTACTCTGAATGCCCCCTACAAGGTCATTAATAAATATGTTAAAAAGAAGAGGGCCCAATACTGACCCCTGTGGTACCCCACTGCTAACCGTGACCCAGTCCGAGTGTGCTCCATTAATAACCACCCTTTGTTTCCTATCCCTGAGCCAGCTCTCAACCCACTTACACATATTTTCCCCTATCCCCATTACTCTCATTTTATGTAACAACCTTTTGTGTGGCACCGTATCAAAAGCTTTGGAAAAGTCCATATATACTACGTCCACTGGGTTCCCTTGGTCCAGTCCGGAACTTACCTCTTCATAGAAGCTGATCAAATTAGTCTGACATGAACGGTCCCTAGTAAACCCGTGCTGATACTGGGTCATGAGGTTATTCCTCTTCAGATACTCCAGCATAGCATCCCTTAGAATGCCCTCCAGGATTTTACCCACAGTAGAGGTTAAGCTAACTGGCCTATAATTACCGAGTTCAGTTTTTGCCCCTTTTTTGAATATTGGCACCACATTTGCTATACGCCAGTCCTGTGGTACAGACCCTGTTATTATGGAGTCTTTAAAGATTAAAAATAATGGTCTATCAATGACTGTACTTAGTTCCTGCAGTACTCGGGGGTGTATCCCATCCGGGTCCGGAGATTTGTCAATTTTAGTTATTTTTAGACGCCGCTGTACTTCCTGCTGGGTTAAGCAGGTGACATTTAATGGGGAATTTTTATCACTAGTCATTTTGTCTGCCATGGGATTTTCTTTTGTAAATACTGATGAAAAAAAGTCATTTAGCATATTGGCTTTTTCCTCATCCTCATCCACCATTTCACCCAGACTATTTTTAAGGGGGCCAACACTGTCATTTTTTAGTTTCTTACTATTTATATAGTTAAAGAATATTTTTGGATTATTTTTACTCTCTCTGGCAATGAGTCTCTCTGTCTCAATCTTTGCTGCCTTGATTTGCTTTTTACAGAATTTATTTAATTTTCTGTATTTATTTAATGCCTCCTCACTACCTACTTCCTTTAATTCTCTAAATGCTTTCTTTTTGTCCCTTATTGCGCCCCTTACAGCTTTATTTAGCCATATTGGTTTCCTCCTATTTCTAGTATGTTTATTCCCATACGGTATATACTGTGCACAGGTCCTATCCAGGATGCTAATAAATGTCTCCCATTTTCTTTGTGTATTTTTGTGTCTCAGGATATCGTCCCAGTTAATTGCACCAAGATCCTCTCTCATCCGTTGGAAATTTGCCCTCCTGAAGTTTAGTGTCCTTGTCACCCCCCTACTACCCATCTTATTAAAGGAGACATGAAAACTTATTATTTTGTGATCACTATTCCCCAAGTGACCCCCAACCCTTATATTTGATATGCGGTCTGGCCTGTTGGTTAATATTAGGTCTAGCAGTGCCCCCCTCCTTGTTGGGTCCTGAACCAGTTGTGAAAGGTAATTGTCTCTCATAGTTGTCAAAAACCGATTACCTTTGCTGGAACTGCAGGTTTCTGTTCCCCAATCTATTTCAGGGTAGTTGAAGTCCCCCATAATAATGACTTCTCCTTGAGTCGCAGCTTCATCTATTTGCTTTACGAGGATATTCTCCATTGCTTCCATTAGTTTTGGAGATTTATAACAAACCCCTATCAGTAATTTATTATTTTTCCCCCTCCCCTTATCTCCACCCACAGGGACTCTACATTTTCATTAAATTCACCTATATTATCACGCAGGATGGGTTTTTAGGAAGATTTTACATATAGACACACCCCTCCCCCTCGCTTATCTGTACGGTCATTTCTGAACAGGCTATAGCCCTGCAAGTTAACAGCCCAGTCATGGCTCTCATCCAGCCATGTCTCAGATATCCCCACCATGTCATAATTATGCTCCAACAACATTAGTTCTAATTCATCCATTTTGTTGGCGAGGCTTCTGGCATTAGTATACATGCACTTGATGTTACTCTCTGTACCTCTATTCTTTCTTAAATTACTAACTGTTCTAACCCCACCCCCCATGCCACCGCCACCCCCAACTTCCTCATTTGTGCCCAGGTCTCTATCTGCACTATCTTCCCCTCCTATAAAATGAATACCCTCCCCCCCAATCCCTAGTTTAAACACTCCTCCAACCTTCTAACCATTTTCTCCCCCAGCACAGCTGCCCCTTCCCCATTGAGGTGCAGCCCGTCCCTAGCGTAGAGCCTGTAGCCAACTGAGAAGTCGGCCCAGTTCTGCAGGAACCCAAACCCCGCCTTCCTACACCAATTCTTGAGCCACTTATTAACCTCCCTAATCTCCCGTTGCCTCTCTGGCGTGGCACGTGGTACAGGCAGTATTTCGGAAAATACCACGTTGGAGGTCCTTGCTTTCAGCTTGCAGCCTAATTCCCTGAAATCATCTTTAAGGACCTTCCACCTACCTCTAACTTTGTCATTTGTGCCAATGTGCACCATGACCGCTGGGTCCTCACCAGCCCCTCCCAGTAATCTGTCCACCCGATCAGCGATGTGCGATGACTCGAGCGCCAGGTAGGCAGCACACCGTCCGACGATCCCTGTCTTTGTGACAGATTGCCCTATCTGTTCCCCTAATAATTGAGTCCCCCACTACCAGCACCTGTCTGGCCTGCCCTGCTCTCCTTTTTCCCTCCTTACTGGAGCAGTCACTCCTCCGGCTTTCAGAGGACATGCCTGGCTGCAGCAGTGCTACCCCTGTACTGGCACCCCCCTCATCTGCCAACTTAGCAAACTTATTGGGGTGTGAAAGATCAGGACTAGCCTCCCTGGCACTCTTCCCTCTACCCCGCCTTCTATCTGTCACCCAGCTAACTGCCACACTGTCCTGCAGCTCCATCCTACCATCCCCCTCCTCATCTATCCCATTGAGCGTCTGCTCTGTGAGCAGAAGACTCCTCTCCATATTGTCTATGGATCTCAGTGTTGCCAGGGTGGTGATGTATCTGGCTGACCCCAGCCTCTCAATAACCTCATCAACCCGGGGCATCGGATACACATCAATCTTGGACACCTCATTGAGCTTTCTGTAATCATCACAAAACCGCCACTCTCCATCCGACTTTGGCATAAGGACAATAGGGCTGGACCAGCCGCTCTTTGACTCCTTGATGATGCCCAAGCTCAACATTCTCTTCATCTCATTGGAGATTACCCCGCGGCAAGCTTCAGGAATCCAATACAGCCTTTGGTTCACCCTCACACGCGGCTCAGTCAAGATTTCGTGATCCACAACTTGCATGCATCCTAGTAGCTCTGAAAACAGGTCTCGGTTCTGCTGAAGCAGCTCACAGCACTGTTGATTCTGGACCAGGAGAAAATGTACAGTAGCTCCCATGCTATACTCCGGGTGGAGGAGTTTCTCAGTGGCACTGCCTCCAGGTACCGTGTAGCATAGTCCATTACTACCAGGATGTATTGATGACCTCTAGCAGACTTAACTAAGTGCTCGAACAGGTTCATGGAAATCTGGTCAAATGGGACTTTGATTATGGGTAACAGAACTAAGGAACTGTGGAAGTGGGATACGGGGGCAGTTAGATGCCAGGTAAGACAGGACCGGCAGAAATTAACAATGTCCCTGTGACATTCAGGCCAGTAGAACCTCTGAAGGACTCACTCTTGGGTCTTATCTATGTCTAGATGCCCCCACAAGATATGAGCATGGGCCAGATCTAGTACCCTACAGCTATAGGGTCCCGGGACTAACAGCTGCTCTAATACTTCCCATCGCTGTTTAGTGACCCGATATAGCAATTCCTCATTGACTGCAAAGTACGGGAACCTGGTGCCGGCCCTGGGCTCTTGGCGATCCATTTATCACAATCATATTTTCAAGAATATTTTTCAAAGTTAAATCTACATTTGGGTAGTCCCAAAGTTCCCCCAGAAACCCCAGTTCAGGAATTTCAGCCTCACTAGTCACCATCTTGTACTCATCATTAGCCAGGACACACAAGGGGAACTCATCCAACTCCAACTGTGATGGGGTTTCATCAGGGTTGAGCTGGCTCCTGTCTGCATCTTTTGGTATCCCCAGCTTTCCCCACAAGTCCCAGAAAAGGCTGAAGTCCCACCCGATTTTCACAAAGAGTAGCAAACGTTTGAGTACCCTGACCTCAAGGGACTCTGTATCCTGGCTCGTTTTGACCAACACTCCGACAACAGGATACTCTTTGACATCTCCATGCTTATAGCAGATGCCCACATGTTTCCCTGGGACAAACTGGTGGGGGAGTGTGGCCATTATCAGGGGCACCAAACTCCCTGAGTTTAAAAGTCCTGATTTATGGTCACAGGACAGGACTGTGGTCCCTCTCTGGGCTGATAGGCCACACTGCAGGCTGGATATGCATAGTAGGAGCAGTGAGTCCCAAGGCTGCAGTCCATCTCTTCGGAGGAGAAGAGACAATGGGTGGCTAAATGTCCCAGACTATGACATCTCCAGCAAAGCAAGTCTCTCCCTGTGACCTTTGACAATCCCTCAGCGACCCCATGGGATCTAGGACCCCCCAGTGGTGGCTCTACTACCCCTCTGATGGGAATCAGATTCCCACTAGTTACCCCAGTATGAGGATGCACCACCCCCTGGCTTCCTTAGGGACCTCTCAACCACCTGTTAAAATAGAATATAATGTGCCCCTTATAGTATATAACACAGCCTCCTCCATAGAATATAATGTAGCACCCCTCCCCCAATAGCGCCACAGTCCAGTACTCACGGATATATATATAAAAAAAAACACACAATCCTCACCTCTCCTCGTGCCCCGCGTTGCTCCAGACTCCGGTCTCAGCAGCTGCACTGCCTGGGCGCAGCACACAGTGGGTGTGTGATGATATGATGTCATCATGCACCCGCAGTGTCAGAGGCAGAGGGGAATGATGGGAGAGGGAGCGTCAGCTGATGCTCTCTCCTCCATTATTGATTTGAACTGTACTGGGGTCATACCTGGTATAGTTCAATGCGGCGGCGGCAGGGGAAGTTGATTCTGGCGGCAGGCAGGCCCCCTGCCTCACGGGCACCATAGCGGCTTTGCAACAACTCTGCTGGCATCACGGCATGGCCACTCATCTCTCACACTATCTTACCCACTGCTCCAGGCCATGATGTGGTTTCTGTTTCTTGCCAGCTCCATATTCTGTTCCTCTGCTCTCTGCATGCTTCCTGGCTGTGTGCATAGGGGGGCGGCGCCTGAGCTCTCTGGTTCTTATAGGAATCAGGTGCACCTGTCTAATTTGTTCCTGACCAATTACCAAGAGACCTCCAGTATTTAGTGCAGCTCCATCCAGTGGACTTGGCCTGTGCAATGTTTGTGTATTTGAAGAATATGTATGATTAGATTTACTTTCTTTGGCAATGATCCTCTCTGTTTCAATCTTTTCTGCTTTTATTTGCTTTTTTACACAATTTATTGTTTTTTTCTCTATAATTATTTAATGCCTCTTCACTCTCCTCTTGCTTCACAGAAGTTCATAATGTAAAGCCTTGATATTAAAAATAAGATCAAATTTTTCCCACAAAAATGTTATTTTAGCCCCAATTTTTTTATTTTCACAAGGGTAACAGGAGAAAATGGAACCCAAAATTTGTTGTGCAATTGCTCCTGAGTACTCCAATACCCATATGTGGTTGAACACTACCTTTGAGGCACAGTGCAAAACTCAGAAAGGAAGAAGCCCTATATTGGAGTTCAGATTTTGCTGGACTGGTTTGAGGGTGCCATGTCACATTGGCAGAGCTCCTGAGGTGCCAGAACAACAAAAACCCTAAGGAATTCATCTAGCACTGCAGTGATCATATTGACACCACAGGTGTGTCACAAAATATTATACCAATGGGCAGTGAAGAAATAAATGATTACATTTTTACCACCAAAATTTTGTTTTAGCCCTAGATTTTACATTTTCACAGAGGGAAATGGGTAAAAATGGCACCGAAATTAGTCCCACAATTTCTGCTGAATGTAGAAATACCCCATATGTGGCTGTACAGTACTGCTTAGCCACACGGAGAGGCTCAGGAGGGACGGATGGAGCTCTATTTGCCTGCTGAAGGGCAGATTTTCCTAGAATAGTTTGCAGACTCCATATACAGAGACCCTAAATGCTGGAAGAACAGAATCCCCCTTAAGTGACCCCATTTTGGAAATTATACCCACTTAGGAATTTATCTACAGGTGTAGTGATGATTTTGACTCACATGGGTGTTTTCCAGAAACAAGCAGCATTGGATGTTGAGTAGTGTTGAGCGATACCTTCCGATATGCAAAGGTATCGTTATCGGATTGGATCGGCCGATATCCAAAAAATATCGGATATCGCCGATACCGATGCCCGATACCAATGCATATCAATGGGACACAAAATATCGGAATGGTTCCCAGGGTCTGAAGGAGAGGAAACTCCTTCAGGCCCTGGGATCCATATTCATGTATAAAATAAAGAATAAAAATAAAAAATATTGATATACTCACCCCTCCGACGGCCCCGGTTCTCACCGGTCCAGGCGTCTGCCTCCGTTCCTAAGAATGCAGAGTGAAGGACCTTCGATGATGTCGCGGCTTGTGATTGGTCGCGTGACCGCTCATGTGACCGCTCACGCGACCAATCACAAGCCGCGACGTCATCGAAGGTCCTTCACTCCCTGCATTCTTAGGAACGGAGGCACCGCTAAGAGCCAGGGTCCGCCGGAGGGGTGAGTATATCAATATTTTTTATTTTTATTATTTATTTTTTACATGAATATGGATCCCAGGGCCTGAAGGAGAGTCTCCTCTCCTCCAGACCCTGGGAACCATATGCACCGCACACTTCCGATTCCGATATCGCAAAAATATCGGAACTCGGTATCGGAATTCCGATACAGCAAATATCGGCCGATACCCGATATTTGCAGTATCGGAATGCTCAACACTAATGTTGAGTGAAAAAATTGCAAACTGCCATTGTAGTGACCAGTACGTTGCAGTGACCATTACATTGTGTCCAGCTCATGCTTCTGGAGACATGCACCTGAGGGGGCCTTTGGATTTGGGGGTGCATAGTCAGCATGTAACAGCACGAAAGGAAATAGAATAATTGCAGTCATGTGACAACCCATTCTCCACAGTGACATCAGAGTATCCTGACAGTGTGCGGTGAATGATTAGGTGCTGCCAGTTTCTGTAAAAAGTCAATCAAGTCTTAGCACTGCTCATGTTGGGGAGTTTTGGGACCAACAGTTTTGCAGGGGCTCACTGGGGATTCATCTGTTTTCCTGAGGGACAGTCCAAGCCTGACTCCAACTACAACCCCTGGCAAAAATTATGCAATCACCGGCCTTAGAGGATGTTCATTCAGTTGTTTAAATTTGTAGAAAAAAAGCAGATCACAGACATGGCACAAAACTAAAGTCAAATCAAATGGCAACTTTCTGTCTTTAAGAAACACTAAAAGAAATCAAGAACAAAAAATGTGGTAGTCAGTAATGGTTACTTTTTTAACCAAGCATAAATTATGGAATCACTCAATTCTGAGGAAACAATTATAGAATCATGAAAAACAAGCAAACAAAAAACACTCCAAAACATCACTAGTATTTTGTTGCACCACCTCTGGCTTTTATAACAGCTTGCAGTCTCTAAGGCATGGAGTTAATGAGTGTCAAACAGTACTCTTCATCAATCTGGCTCCAACTTTCTCTGATTGCTGTTGCCAGATCAGCTTTGCAGGTTGGAGCCTTGTCATGGACCATTTTCTTCAACTTCCACCAAAGATTTTCAATTGGATTGAGATCTGGACTATTTGCAGGCCATGACATTGACCTTATGTGTTTATTTTTCAAGGAATGTTTTCACAGTTTTTGCTCTATATTAGGATGCATTATCATTTTGAAAAATGATTTCATCATCCCCAAGTATCTTTTCAATTGATGAGATAAGAAAAGTGTCTAAAATATCAACATAAACTTGTGCATTCATTGAAGATGTAATGACAGCCATCTCCCCAGTGCCTTTACCTGACATGCAGCCCATATCATCAATGACTGTGGAAATTTGCATGTTCTCTTCAGGCAGTCATCTTTATAAATCTCATTGGAACGGCACCAAACAAAAATTCTAGCATCATCACATTGCCCAATGCAGATTCGTGATTCATCACTGAATATGACTTTCATCCAGTCATCCACTGTCCACAATTGCTTTTCCTTAGCCCATTATAACCTTGTTTTTTTCTGTTTAGGTGTTAATGATGGCTTTCGTTTAGCTTTACTGCATGTAAATCCCATTTCCTTTAGGCGGTTTCTTACAGTTCGGTCACAGACGTTGACTCCAGTTTTCACCCATTCGTTCCTCATTTGTTTTATTGTGCATTTTCTGTTTTGGAGACCTATTGCTTTAAGTTTTCGGTCTTGACGCTTTGATATCTTCCTTGGTCTACCAGTATGTTTGCCTTTAACAACCTTCCCATGTTGTTTGTATTTGGTCCAGATTTTAGACACAGCTGACTGAACAACCAACATCTTTTGCAACATTGCGTGATGATTTACCCTTTTTTAAAAGTTAGATAATCCTTTCCTTTGTTTCAATTGATATCTCTCGTGTTAGAGCCGTGAATCATGTCAGTCCACTTGGTGCAACAGCTCTCCAAGGTGTGATCACTCCTTTTTAGATGCAGACTAATGAGCAGATCTAATTTGATGCAGGTGTTAGTTTTGGGTATGAAAATTTACAGGGTGATTCCATAATTTTTTCCTCAGAATTGAGTGATTCCATAATTTTTCCCCTATGCTTGGTTAAAAAAAGTAACCATTACTGACTACCACATTTTTTGTTCTTGATTTATTTTAGTGTTTCTTAAAGCCAGAATGTTACCATTTCAAATGACTTTAGCTTTGTGCCATGTCTATGATCTGCTTTTTTCTACAAAATTAAACAACTGAATGAACATCCTCCAAGGCCGGTGAGTCCATAATTTTTGCCAGGGGTTGTATGTATCTTCTTAAACAGTCTCAAGCTTTTTGCTGAAAAATTGAAGAGCATCTGTGTGCCTACCCTTCAGTAATTTCTATCCACATCACATTTTTATTCTCTTAGAGAATACAGACTTATTAGATGGGGGCACCTATATTCAGGAGTCTCATCATTTAGCTGAAATGGAGAATTGCCACAAAAAGTGTCTCCTACTCTGAATAATAGAATGGACACATCTGTGTATTACTGTACATGGACAACTCACAGAATTCAAGAAAAACTGTATTATTATGTCCTATTTTATCCAGAGCATGGCTGACAAGAGACTTAACACTGGTTTCAATAAAAACTTTGTGATCAATTATAAAAGGACTGTTTCTACTTATAACATTTTGGAAAAATGTGCCAACACCTTGCAACTTTTTCGTGGAAATTGTGGACTTATTTTCACAATGGTTTTCATGACCACGAAAGTTGTTTTCCTTCATCATAAAGTTAAAGACTTTGGCATGTTATCTGACTCTCTAGTGTGTCATGTGTGCATAAGTGTGGGTGTATATGTTGCGATGTTACAAAAAGCAATAATACAGTGCCCAACCAAACCTATAGAAGAAAAACATGAACAAAAAATCAGCAGTTTTTCCTGGGCCTGGTGTAAAAGCTGTGCCTTGACCTCATGAAGCAGGTGATGACTTAGTGTTCCACAATAGATGGATAAACTAATAGATCCATCATTCTATACACATTGCAAAAAAAGTGTTGATTTCTAAAGATATTGCAATATCATCTGTATATCTATAAGTAGGTTTACTCTTGCATTATTGCAGTATTTTTATGTTCTTTCACTAATCAATATTACATAAAAAATTATCTCCAATTATTATCATTGACCCCCAAGGATATCTGTCAAAAACCTATGTTACCCAAAAGAAACCATAAACTTCAAGAGGGCAGGATAACTGTAGAACAAGTTTCTACAGCTAGGTTAGAGTTTGCAGAAACCCTTTAAGTCAGTATGCCAGTTGACGTTGTTGGGAAAGGTTGCGCTTGGCACCAGTGTATTATTTTCATTGAGTAGCTCAATATTTTGCCTATTTTGTCATGGCCATTCCACACAACCAATATGCAGCCACGACATTTTGTTTCCATTTGACCCCCCAAAAAAAGCATAAAATACAGTTGTTATGCTACAAGTATCCTGCAAGAAAGCTGCCACAAGTACAACACAAGTTTATGAATTGTTCTCTTTTTTAAACTAGTTGAAATATCAAATGAAGATCAATCTTGTTCTGGGTGTCCTTTGACTATGCCAATTGATTTGAATGAAAATTTGCTGAAATTTTTTTCAAGCCATTCTGCAAGATTGCCATCAGATCATTGATGGATCTTGGAGTTGAGTAAGATTTTATGGAGTTCTTGTCAGTGACTTTTGTCAGAGGAATTGTGTATGAAACGAATTGCAGCAAAATTAATGTCTTGCCTGTTTACCACTGACAGGAGAGACGATTGTCTGGCTGCGAATGGAGAATACTTTGAAGGAGACTGAAAGTTCAAAATGTACAAATATATACTCTATATTTTTTATAAATGAATTCTGTTTATTTTTACTGAAAACTCCTCGCAATAACCATTTCTGATGCTTGTTTTTCCGAAAAGGAAACAAAACTTCAGTAGTCATAGGATGCTCGTGTGAATCCATCATCACAGAATAGGCGAAAGATTGAACAACTCATTGGAAGAAAAATCAAACACAACCTTCCCCAATAAAGTTGACTGGCACACTGACTCATAAGGGTTACATAATAATTCACTTATAGGCAGAAGTCCGTACTACAACTGTCTGGTCATCCAGAAGGCGATTCCTGTTTGTTTTTCTGTACACCCTCATACTGTATGTATTGTAGTATCAATTTAAGTCTCAGGTAAAACAATAAGAACCCTGCAAAACAATTGATAGTGAGTAAGCGCTTGGAGTCTCCATTCTTAGATCACTACAAAAGTTTACATTATAACTTGAATTAATCAAAATTTCACGTAAATATTCACTGTTGGTTGATTTGTGCCATTTATCTGTAGAGGATATATGTCTTACTCGAATTTGAGCCTCAGTAGCCTGTAGTTTGAAAATATATGCAGCATTTTGGGACATGGACCTATTTACAGTACTAGTCTTACGGGAAGAATTCTTATGTTTGTCACCTTTTAATGTGTTTTTTTTTTCTTTAGATAAGTTTGAAAGTGAAAGGATTCATATACATACCTCTAATACTAAAAGAGAAACTCTGTTTTTCCCTACATCACAGAGTTTTGTGGTTTTTTAGTTTTTCAGGTGAACATTTGCAGACAGTCTTGGATTTACTATAAATTACTTACTGTAGGTCTGTCTGGTGCTTATGCATGAGGCTGAAATGAGTTTTCATTACACAATTCATATATTTTATTTTCCTTGCAACAAAAACTGAAACAATTTAGCACACTAATATTATCGGAACTTAACTGAGAACAGGAACTTTTAATGTTTCATCAGTTTTAGACTTCATTTACATGTTGAGAACTAATACATGGTTTTCCCATCAGTTTTGTATGCTTTTTTATCATTTTAATTATTAAGGTATGTTCACGTGGCATTTCTGTAGTGTTATTGCAAAATATTAAAAGTAAAACTAGTAGAGAAAAATAAATCAGAAAATTAAGGCATTAAATGTAGCGCCAGTTTCTTAAGCAATCCCTGCATATGTTGCAGCTGTCGAACAGTTATGTGACATGCATGCGCTGGGACTCGAACATATTTTTCGAGCCTGCCGAAGTCACTCGGTTAACACCCGAGCATGTTCGTATAACACCTTATCTGAGCAAGATCGCTCATCGCTAATTAAATGCCATTAAAAAATTAGTTTGATTCACCCATGCAGTTTTTCATGTACCGTATATACTCGAGTATAAGCCAAGATTTTCAGCCCATTTTTTTAGGCTGAAAGTGCCCCTCTCTGATTATACTTGAGTCATTGTCCCAGGCGGTCGGCGGGGGAGCGGTGGCTGTCACATCATACTCACCTGCTCCTGGCGCGGTCCCTGCTTCTCAGATTGTCTCTGATGCCGGCAGCTTGTTCCTGTGTTTAGCAGTCACGTGGTACCGCTAATTAAAGTAATGAATATGGACGCGGCTCCACTCCCAAAGGGGTGGAGTGCATATTCATTACTTTAATGAGTGATACCCTGTGACCGCTGAACACAGGAAAAAGCTGCCGGTGCCAGAGACCATCGCATCTGAGAAGCAGGCACCATGTCAGGAGGGGGTGAGTATGATGGGGGAGGGTGAGCATTGTGATATTCACGTGTCCCCGTTCCACCGCCGGGCTCCATCTTCTGAGTCCTCTGGCTGTGAGGTTCAGGTCAGAGGGTGCAATGATGTGATTAGTGCATGCCCTCTGCCTGAACAGTCACTGCAGAGAGTCGGAAGACAGAGCGACCTACGGCAGTGGAACTGGGACAGGTGAATATCACAAGTGCTGGGGACCTGAGCGACGAGAGGTATGTCATTTTTTTATCACAGCAGCAACAGCATATGGGGCATAATATGCTATGGAGCATCTTTTGGTGCCATCAACCTTTGTGCAGCATTATATGGGGCATAATCTATGGAGCATCTTATGGGGCCATCAACCTTTGAGCAGCATTATATGGGGCATATTATTCTATTGAGCATCTTAATGGGCCATCAACCTTTGTGCAGCATTATCTGGGGCATAATATTCTATGTTGCATCTTATGGGGCCATCAACCTTTGTGCAGCATTATATGGGGCATAATCTATGGAGCATCTTATGGGGCCATAAACCTTTGTGCACCATAATATGAGGCATAATCTATGGAGCATCTTATGGGGCCATCAACCTTTGAGCAGCATTATATGGGGCATATTATTCTATTGAGCATCTTATGGGGCCATCAACCTTTGTGCAGCATTATCTGGGGCATAATATTCTATGTTGCATCTTATGGGGCCATCAACCTTTGTGCATCATTATATGGGGCATAATCTATGGAGCATCTTATGGGGCCATAAACCTTTGTGCACCATAATATGAGGCATAATCTATGGAGTATCTTATGGGGCCATCAACCTTTGTGCAGCATTATATGGGGGGCAATATTATATGAAGCATCTTATGGGGCCATCAACCTTTGTGCAGCATTATATGGGGCACAATATTCTATGAAGCATCTTATGGGGCCATCAACCTTTGCGCAGCATTATATGGGGCATAATCTATGGAGCATCTTATGGGGCCATCAACCTTTGAGCAGCATTATATGGGGCATATTATTCTATTGAGCATCTTATGGGGCTATCAACCTTTGTGAAGCATTATCTGGGGCATAATATTCCATGATGCATCTTATGGGGCCATCAACCTTTGTGCAGCATTATATGGGGCATAATCTATGGAGCATCTTATGGGGCCATCAACCTTTGTGCAGAATTATATGGAGCATATTTTAATATGGAGCATCTTATGGGGCCCATCATGAACTTTATGGAGCATTATATGGGGCTCCTAATTCAATATGGATATTCAAAAACACTTAACTTACTGATGTCTCAATCAATTTTGCTTTTATTGGTATTTATTTTTATTTTTGAAATTTACCAGTAGCTGCTGCATTTCCCACTTTAGGCTTATATTTGATTCAATAAGTTTTCCCAGTTTTTTGTGGCAAAATTTGGGGTCTTGGCTTATACTCGGGTCGGCTTATACTCAAGTATATACGGTATTTGTTTCTGAGGGTGCAGATGGCCATATTTCTTGTGCGAGGATCACATTGCAATTTTCAGAGTGACTGTCAGCTCTCCTGAGCTGAGCATGACAGCT
Source organism: Ranitomeya variabilis (assembly GCF_051348905.1). Lineage (NCBI taxonomy): Eukaryota > Metazoa > Chordata > Amphibia > Anura > Dendrobatidae > Ranitomeya > Ranitomeya variabilis. The sequence continues at coordinate 169,544,947 of NC_135238.1, forward strand.
GCACAGAAATACATCATGATGTCACGCTCAGGTTAGGAAAAGTACTGGGCCAGTCCGTGCAATTGTTGTGCTGGCAGTGGCATCCCTGCATGCTTCCCTCCAGCTCTGGCTGGGACGTTGACTCACCATCACAATCTCCATCCCGCACTTCTTCCTACTGTTGCTTAGGGTCTGTGCACGTCTCGCAGATCCTCAAGCACTGTGCTACTTCTTAAAGGGGCAGTGTGTACTGTCTTAAAGTGTCCACAGCCAATGTATGACATGACATTTGTTATGTAAGGCACCTCTACCTCATTGGATGTGCCTGAGCACTGTGTATATTCTGCTTATTTGCATACTTGCTAGTTCTCAGGTTCCCTGTTCTTTTTTATCTTCCAGTACCTGCCTGTGTCTGTCTGTGTAACAGTCATACTTGCCGTACCTGATTGCGTCTCCTGTGCCTGCCTCTATACCAGTCATGCTTGCCGTACCTGCCTGCACTTGCCAGTGCCCACCTGTATACCAGTCGCACCTGCCTGCACCTGTCAGTGCCCGCCTATATACCAGCCATACCTGCCTGCACCTGCCAGTGCCTGCCTATATACCAGCCATACCTGCCTGCACCTTCCAGTGCCACCTGTATACCAGTCTTACCTGCCTGCACCTGCCAGTGCTCACCTGTATACCAATCATGCTTGCCTATCTGCCTGCACCCGACAGCTCCTGCCTGTATACCAGCTGCTCCTGCCGTACCTGCCTGTACTGGCTGAACTTTCCCTTCTAGGCTGTTCCAGCTTCCTGCCCCTTGGGTGTTAGCTGCAGTGCGTCTGAGGGCTGTCCTGTTGTAGCATCTGACGTCCATCTGGAGCCAAGTCTAACTCCACCGGCAGAGGCTCTAGCAAAAAGTCAGATATATACCTAGTTATGCCCCTCGAGGCTCTCCTCGAACCATGGCATGGTGTTTCCACTACTATTCCCATTACAGTTTGCTAAGGCCGGCCATGTATCTGCAACCTCTCCAGTCTCTGACTTTTAACAGGAGGTCTCTTGCCAGAGAAACCAGCTGGAAAAAATCATATCCTAGCTATGTACTGTGACCACCTGCCTTGATGTCCTGACAACTATGGCCGCTTCCATCCCTGCTCAAGCTACGGTGACCTAAGCCGTGAATCTAAAAACTATAAACTATGTTCCTGGTTCCGGCCCCCCGTTTGTTGGCTACACCATGTTATGATGGTGATCCAACACTCTGCCGAGAATTCATCAATCAATGCTCATTGCACTTTGAGCTCTTGGCACAAAATATTATTTTCTGAAAAGGCCAAAGTGGCTTTCATGATGTTTCATCTTACTGGTGAAGCCCTGGCGTGGCTCAATCCTATGGGATAGAGGAGATTCTCTGGTCTCCAACCTCCAGAGTTTCCTAGAAACCTTCCATAAAGTTTTTAATGTGTCAGATCATGTTTCCTCTGCAGCATCCATCCTCCTCAGATTGTGCCAACAAGATCTCACTGTGGGCCAGTATGTTGTTTGGTTTTGTACCTTATCCTCAGAGTTTTTCTGGAATAATGAAGTACTGGTAGCCGCCTTCAGGGAAGGTCTGTCATGGAACAAAACACAAAAACAAAAATATTAAATAGAATCCTAGAACATACTACAAAACCTAGAAAAAACAAGGATCCCTAAAATATAGCTTTTAATAGAAAACAGTTTAAAAGGTCTCTTTCCATAAACAATAAATGATAAAAAACAACAAGTTATGTACCTGTTAGGTCCTAGGGAGTCGCTGCACTTCGCCCTACCTAGCAGTGGGGGTTGACACCCTAATTTACTGCGGTAGGCGCCCCCACTCAGCGTCGACTTACCCTCAAAAAATCCCTTGAATTCCCTAAATACAGGAACCCTAAAAAAGTCCTAAAGCGTCCCTATAGGAAAAATACTATCAGGTAGTGGGGGTAGGCACCCTAATTTGAAGGGGTAGGTGCCCCCACTCAGCGTCGACTGACCCTAGGATCCCTTAAACGTCCCTACAATGGGGACGTTTAAGGGATTCTAGGGTCAGTCGCACGTGGTGCCACACGTGGGGCAGGCACAGCTCCGTGGACCATCGTCCTCCTCAGACTGCAGTCTGGATCTGACTGGAGCTCACTCCAGCCAGCTTCTCTCTGCTGCTGACTTCTGACTCTGTCTAACTTCCTATCCAAACCACCAGTTTTACCCAACTGTGAGGAGTGCCCTAATAGATAGAAGGGTAGCTCCCCCTGGCAGCCTGGAGTGTGAAGTGTGTTGTGTGGATTGTGATACCTGGACAGAAGATCTCCTTTATTGCCCTCAGACGTAATATCACTCCCCCTGGTGGAAGAATGACATTACAGCAACGACCAGGACTCTGAGGCGCTGCACTCCTTCCACCCCGTTAAATCCAGTACTCCCGGACTGGGAAAAGAAAACAATACATTAGCAAAAGACATGTAAAATTTTGAAATGCTATAAGACAAATTAATATAACTGTGCTTCCCTTTATGGGAGGTGAGAACACTTGAACGTTGCAAAAGTCTTGGTCATGCACAGTTCATGACTCCCAGTTCAGTGAGTGCAAACTTGGAACAGCAAGGATCCCGGATAGACAAAGGGATACCTTTTAAAAGTATAATGAAAGTTTTTGAGTAATTCACTGTCCATTTTAAACCGGTAACAAAGATATATATATACAGACATTTTCAAACAAACAGCAGCAACCATTAATATTTCCAAGTTTTGTAGCAAATTGGGGTTTGATTCTTGGTGCTACGTGTAGACCTCCGCAGTACAGGGGTTGCTAGTGACCTAACAGGGTCTGCTGTGCTTGCTATCGCTGGTGTAGTGCACTGTCTTTTGGCTACACTTCTAGTGAGTCTAGGTAGCACTGCTATGCTGGAGCTCTCAGGACTGCTTCTACTAACTGTAGGCATGGCAGATTCACCGATAGCAGAGGGTGGACTTGCCGATTCAACTGTTGGCATGGCATCCTCTGTTGGAGTCTGCTGTTGTTGAGTAACGGCTGGGGTCACATCTGCTGTTTGAATCTGTTGGTGCAAGATCTCTTTTGGCTCAAGATGGTCTGGCATGGCATTTGGTTCCGGCGTTTTCGGCTGACAAAACATCAAAACAGGTACCACGATGGCCTGATTTATTTGAGTCCAAGACTGGGGAAAATCTCCAAGAACAGTGTGTATCATCTTCTCCTTTTCCATGGGTGGAGATGTTCCTGGATCTGTCTCTCTATCTCTCAACTTATCAGGGCATATTTTGAGGTGGTCTCTAGATATTGCTGTCGAAGTTTCTCCTCCATCTTTGCTGATGAGACAGACTTTCGTATTGTCAAAGTTGGATGGCAGGATGGTATATGGTTCTGCTTCTCATTGGTCGTCAAGTTTGTGTAGTCTCCTTTTCTGTTTGAGTACTTGTTCACCTGGTGACAAGGGAATTGCAGGAGCATGCTGGTTGTAGTTCCTTTTTGTCACGGGGGTACTGGGTAGACTACAGCTGATTACCCGGGCCCCTCAGACTAGGGAAAACCCTGTCTGTCCCTCTCCCAGAATTTACACTGATGGTGTGCTTGTCTGGGCCACCAGGCCTGACCCTGACTCCTGTTTCAGTTCTATGCTGAAACCTCCACCCGCCACCCAGTGATAAGATCACACACCAACCCCTACAGAAAGCACAGACAGGGAAAACTAAAAACGCACCACGCCGCAGACACACAGGAAAACACTATAATGTGCACAGGGCAAAACAAATACAAATATAGGAAGGAGAAATATGACAAAGGATAATACACCACCAGATACGATATTTCTTCTCCTAGACCACCACTCCAGACCGAGATCACCAGGCACAAGACACAAGCTATAATCGGTGATGCCCAAAGTCCAGAATGACTATTTAAAGGCCATGGGCGTGACCCAGCCTCCAACCCGATTACCAGCTAGATTAACCCCGGACAACCTGGATAAAGTCTAGCCGACGCCAGTGAGTGTATAGTGGACGAATGTGGAATTACCGCTGTCTGTCGGACGCCCTAGTGTGAATAGCGCCCGACATGACACTTTCTTGTTTTTGTCTGGATTGGGCTAGACTTCTTTCCACGCATTCCTGTACTTTGCGATACTTTTGCTGTCTTTCTGTATCCCAATCTGTATCTGGTGAGGTATCTTCTGGGGTTAGGACTCCCATGTCTAGATCAACAGGTAACTTACTGGATCTTCCTCTCATCAGGTATGCTGGTGTACAGTTGGTGCAATTCACTGGAATGTGGTTGTACATGTCTACCAAGTCGGGCCACTTTGCTGGCCATAAGTTTCTTTCTTCCAATGGCAAAGTTTTCAGTAAGTCAATCACCACTTGGTTCATCTTTTCGCACATCCCGTTGGTTTGTGGGTGATACGGTGTCGTTCTGATCTTTTTACACCCGTATAAATTGCAGAATTCCTGGAACACTTCCGCTTCAAAGGCTGGTCCTTGATCAGTCAGTACCTTCTCTGGGTACCTGTGTGGTCTACAGAAGTACTGCTGGAAGACTTTGGCTGCTGTCCTTGCTGTCAGATCTTTGACAGGCACAAATACCAGAAATCTGGAGTAGTGGTCCACGATGGTTAGAGCGTAGACATTGCCTGACCGGCTTGGTGTTAGCTTCACATGATCTAGCGCGACCAGTTCAAGCGGCCGTTTGGTGATGATGGGCTGTAGGGGAGCCCTTTGGCTGTCACGGTCTGTTCTGCGCAAGGCTACATGGACCACACTCATGGCACCACTTCTTGATGTTTTTCCTTATACCAATCCAGTAGAATCTCCCCCGAAGTAGGATCTCTAACTTCTTCCCTCCGAAGTGTCCTGCTCCATCGTGGTACGCTTCCAGAATCATTGGCTCATCTTGTCTTGGGACCACTATCTGCCAGACTAACTCATGGGTGCGTGGGTCGATGTTTCTCTGGCACAGCTTACCATCGTAGATAAATAATTTACTTTTCTCCTTCCACAGCTGTCGGGTCTCTGGTGGAGCATCTGGGCCAGGGCTTGAGTCGACTTGTGTCAGTAGCTCTTTCACCAGACGGACCCTGGGGTCACTGTCCTGGGTTTCTGTCCATCCATGGTGGGGCAGGAGATTCGGCGTGGCATCCTGCTTGTCCTTGCGCCTGTCCCTCACATGATGGGAATACTGATCCGCCTTGGGGTGATGGAAAGCTTGTAACTCTATCTCTTCGAGTGTCTCTGATTCTTCTCCTATCTCTGGCAAGTTGGGCATTCGGGACAAGGTATCGGCATTTGCATTCTTGTGCCCTGCACGGTATTTGATGGTGAAATCATAATTGGACAACCTGGCCTTCCACCGTTGCTCTAAGGCACCAAGTTTTGCTGTGTCCAAGTGCGTCAAAGGATTGTTGTCTGTGAAAATGGTGAATCTTGCTGAAGCCAGGTAGTGCTTGAATCTTTCTGTTATGGCCCAGATGATGGCGAGGAACTCCAGCTTAAAGGAACTGTAATTTTCGGGGTATCTCTCGGTGGGACGCAGTTTCCTGCTGGCATAGGCGATGACCCTTTCTTTGCCTTTCTGGACCTGGGACAACACGGCTCCCAGTCCCACGTTGCTGGCATCTGTGTACAGCACAAATGGTTGGTCATATTCAGGGTAGGCCAGTTCCTCGTCTCCCATCAGAGCCAACTTCAAACAAGTGAAGGACCTCTCCAATCCGTCGTCCCAGTCGAATGAGGTCTTCTTACCCTTGATCTTCTTGGATTGGCCCACTAACAGGTCGTAGCGGTGCGGCTTTCTTGGTGAAGTCCTTGATGAATCTTCTGTAGTAGCCTACCAACCCAAGGAACTGCCGGACTTCATGGAGGTTGCTGGGCTTCAGCCAGTCTCTGATCACAGTGACCTTGTCAGGGTCTGGGGCCACTCCTTCGGCACTCACCACATGGCCCAGGTACTGCACTTTGGGCTTTAATAGATGACATTTGGACGGTTTTACCTTTAGGCCAAAGTTGGATAGAGCTTCGAAAACCTCTGCCAGCTGCTTCAGGTGGTCCTCATAGGTTTTGGAGAAGACGATGACATCGTCCAAGTACAGCAGGACGGTTTTGAAATTCTTTTGTCCAAGACAGCACTCCATCATCCTCTGAAACATTCCTGGGGCGTTGCACAGTCCGAACGGCATGTAGTTAAACTCACAGAGACCCATCGGTGTGGTAAAGGCCGTCTTTTCCTTGTCCTCCTCCACTACGGGAACCTGCCAGTACCCACTGGTGAGGTCTAAGGTAGAGAAGTAGTTAGCAGATTTCAAAGCAGCTAATGACTCTTCTATTCTGGGCAGTGGGTATGCATCTTTGTGTGTAATGCGGTTTATCTGCCCATAATCAACACACATTCCCATTGTGCCATCCTTCTTCTTGACGAGGACTAATGGGGCTGCCCAGGGGCTAAAACTGTCTCTTACTACCCCAGCCTCCTTCATTTCTCGTAACATGTCCTTGGCACACTGATAATGAGCTGGAGGTACAGGACGGTATCTTTCTTTGATGGGCGGATGACTTCCCATGGGGATATGATGTTGAATCCCTTTTACCTGCCCAAAATTTAAGGGGTGCTTGCTAAATACCCACTCATACTCACGGACTACCCTGTAAGCCCCTTGTTTTTGGTGTGATGGGGTAGAGTCGGTGCCCACGTGCAATTTCTGACACCAGTCCTCCATTTGTCCTGCAGAGCCATTGTCCTCTGCCTGATTGGACGGGACCAAAGGTTCTGTTGTCTGTATTGCATTATTATCAACAGTAAACAGTTTGGCAAGTGTGGCATATCTCGTTAGGTGGACCTTTTCCTCTCCACAGTTAAGGACACGTACTGGCACCCTCCCCTTGCGGACTTCAACCACCCCTCTGGCTGTCAGGAGGGTGGGCCTACTATCTGAATACACAGGTTCTACCAGGGCTTGGTAATCTTTACCTTTGAGGCCTATTGCTGCCTGACAGCATATTAACATTTCACTCCTGGGGGGTATTGCAATGGGGATTGAATCACTCACTGTGACACGGCCAATGTCTCCACCAGTCAGTTCTACCTGCTGTCTCTGAATCAGAGCTCTGATTTCTTTCTGCAGGGCACGTTGTTCACTGTAACCAGCTGTTTCTGCCACCTGCCGTAACAAGACAATAACCTCGGACAGACAATTTTCAATAACATTAGTGCCAATGGTCATCATAGAGTTACATTCACGGCGATCAATATCAACAATCACAATCCCTTGGGACTGTAACTCTACCCTTCCCACTTTAATGGTGACCTCTTTGTACCCCACTTGTGGCAATGGCTGGCCGTTACTGGCTACTGTGGTGAAATCATCATCAGGGCCACAGGTAATGTCAGAATCAGCCCAATAACGCTTATAAAGAATGTAAGGCATAGTTGTCACCTGAGAACCAGTGTCCAACAAAGCGTTCATGGGGATATCGTCGATCACAATGGGGAGAACAGGTCATCCTCCAACGTATTTGGCTCTCCAGTTCTGCGGGCCTGGACGTACTACTCCTGGGGGTTGGCCCTCTGCCCCAGGGGTTGCTTGTTTAAATGACAGTCCCTTGCAATGTGGCCTGCTTTATTGCAGCGGTGGCAAATGAGTCGTCCGTCCTGATGGTAGCGACAGTCGTCTCTTCATCTGGTCGGCGGGATCCGCTTCTGTCATCGCCAGAGAACATCCTCCGGTCCGGAAGCCAGCTGGATCTTCTCCCTAAGGGGTCTCCTGTAGGGACTGCATGGTCCGAGCTAATGCAGCCACTTTCTTGGTCAGCTCCTGCAGCTGGAGGCGTAATCCTGCTGGGGAATCATCTTCCAGGACCTGAGCATCGGCTTCAGCAGAAACTTGGGGATCTGGCGCCACCTCCTGGTGGTACGTGAGGGCTTGACATCTAGGGGGTACTGCACGGCTGAGCTGTCGCTCCTGTAGCACCTGGATGGCCTTGTCTTTAAATTGTGCAAAGGCCAGATCGGGACTCTGCATGGCCAGGAGGTGCAGTTGAGCCCTTTGGTTATTGCACAGGAGTCCCTCAATGAACCGCTCTTTTAAGAGCTTATCTTCATCCTGCATGCCATTAGGATCAACCTGCTTGATTGCCTGCAGTGCCTCCTGGAGATTAAGGGCATAGTCCCGTAGGCTATCCTGCGCTCTCTGTTTGCACCCATAAAACTTCAATTTGATTTCTGTAGGGGTGCGGGTGTCAAAAGTGGTTTTAAGCTTTGCAAAGACCTGCTGCGCAGTCCCTTTATCCGCAGCTGGCAAGGACTTTACCTCTCTCAGAGCCACTCCAAACAGTTGGCCTGTTATCAAATGAACCTTCTGAGGCTCTGTCAGGGGATTAAACTCAAGCAGGCTGCAAATTCTCTCTTTAAAGTCAGTTAACGTATGCGATTCTCCAGAGTATCGTGGGAGCCAGGCTGCTCCGGGTACGTACGGCGTGGGGAAAGGCATGATGGCCGCAGTAGTCGCGGCGGTGACCGGCTGGCTGACGGAAGCGATGAGCTCTGCGGGACCCAGCGGCGGTACAAGGCCTGCGGCTGTGCCTATCGTGGGGTCTCAGGGTATCGCTAGGCCTGTGGGCGCTTCTAGGTCTGTGGCTGCGCCCACCGCTACTTCCCCTCCCGGGCTGGATATGGCCTTTCCTCCCCTCGACTCACCTGGTAGAAGTCGGGGCCCCTCTCAGGAATCGGCACTTTGCAGCGTCTTTTCTTGCGGCTCTGCTGCACGACTTCTTCACTTCCGGCTTTCCAGGCAGCAGTACGGCACCCGCCTTCCTGCTTCGTACTCTTTTCATCCGGCTCCACCCATGAAGGTATGGCTCCTCCCCTCACGCACCACATGGCACGGCAATGGCGGATTTTGGCAGCAAATAGCAACAACAGTCTCACAGTCCTTTTAGGCGCACATGACCTGCTTTGCAGGCTTAAGTAGATCCTGTTTGTGACGCCAAGATGAATCACCCCCAGAGTAGGGCAATGGGGTACTCGGCACCGGGTCCTTTGGTTTGGGGGATGTCACGGTGGCTGACCCGGTCCGTGGCCCTCAGGGGTGTCCAGTAAAAGAGTTTATATATGGGAAAGGTGCAGTAAAGAACGAGGAGACGGGTTTGCAGTCTTTTACCTTGTTTACTGAAGACTTCAGATGGTATCCTCAGCCCGGAGCGCCAGATGACAGGGCAGGCAGAGTCCGGTCGGTCTGAAGGCAATTCCAGTGTCCCCTTGTCCAGGTTGGAATTCAATAGCCTTCCTATGCACCACTATACAGTAGGTCTTTAGTGCATTAGCTAGTAAGGTCCTCACTGATGTTATCTCTCTCTCTCTGTTCCCCGTGGTCGGATAGAACAAACCCGTATGGCTGGTGACTTGAGACTTTGGTTAGGGACTCTAGCACGCCCCGGCCTGTGAGCAGTGTCACCGTGCCTCCTGGGTATACAAGGGCAGACAGGCAACTTGGAATCACCTGCCCTGCCAGTCTCTGAAGCACTTACTCCCTCAGTATCCCGGCTACCGGATCGCACACCAGAAGGATGCAGCTTCTCTCGGCCATCCTCCTCTCTGGTATCCACTTGTTGCTATGCCTTCGTTTCTCACTCACTGCAATACACGTCTCTTCTATATCTCTTTCTTAGGATGGTGCCGCACGTGGGGCAGGCGCAGCTCTGTGGACCCTCGTCTTCCTCAGACCGCAGTCTGGATCTGACTGGAGCTCACTCCAGCCAGCTTCTCTCTGCTGCTGACTTCTGACTCTGTCTAACTTCCTATCCAAACCACCAGTTTTACCCAACTGTGAGGAGTGCCCTAATAGGTAGAAGCGTAGCTCCCCCTGGCGGCCTGGAGTGTGAAGTGTGTTGTGTGGATTGTGATACCTGGACATAAGATCTCCTTTATTGCCCTCAGACGTAATATCACTCCCCCTGGTGGAAGAATGACATTACTGCAACGACCAGGACTCTGGGGCGCTGCACTCACATCTCGATGGATATCATTACTGTCTTCCAGTATCAGCCAGTATGATCTGGGTACTTGTGGATGACTTCTCTAAGATGCAAAAAAAGAAGAGAAGCCAGCACTGCTGAAGGTCAAAACGCAATATCTAAAGTGCACATGCACATAATAAATTCTGACTGTATTTCAAATATGAGATATTTAGCAAATAATTGATCAATTCTTTGAGCTACCCCGCCACTTCACGGCAATCTCATAATGGGGCAGTCCTAACTCTACGTTTTTTATTTACATTGTGCCATTACGGCCTCCTAAATGTATAGAGAGTGAGAAAAAAAAAAAAAAAGACAGACAGACCACATTACATAACATTACATGACAAACTGTACCTGGAGCATTGACAGAATCACTCCCTTAGTGCCAGGAAGGCGAGCGCGGATAGAGGCCGATCAGGTCCTGTGTGGACATATCAGATCTGGCCTCCACACTGCCAAACCAACACCAAAGTTAAAGGATGAAACTGGCTGAGGCACAGCTGCCTAATTAACTAGAGCCTGAGGCAGGGCAGGGCTGCTGTGTGTGTGTGCACAGCAGCCTATCAATCATAGTGAACCCAGACAGAATGGCGCATATGACCCAGCGTGCGCGGCAACAGTGGTGGTCAGCCACATACCAATCTGATCTGATATGTCCGCACAGGACCTGATCTGCCTCTATCCGCGCTTGCCTTCCTGGCACTAAGGGAGTGATTCTGTCAATGCTCCAGGTACAGTTTGTCATGTAATGTTATGTAATGTGGTCTGTCCTTTTTTTTTTTTCTCACTCTCTATACATTTAGGAGGCCGTAATGGCACAATGTAAATAAAAAACGTAGAGTTAGGACTGCCCCATTATGAGATTGCCGTGAAGTGGCGGGGTAGCTCAAAGAATTGATCAATTATTTGCTAAATATCTCATATTTGAAATACAGTCAGAATTTATTATGTGCATGTGCACTTTAGATATTGCGTTTTGACCTTCAGCAGTGCTGGCTTCTCTTCTTTTTTGACTTCTCTAAGATGGCCAATTTTTCTCTCCTGTCCAGTCTCTCGTCTGCTCCTGTACTTGCCAAGAAATTCGTCCAACATGTTTTCCGCCTCCATGAGTTGCCTCTTCATATAGGCTCAGATAGAGGCATTCAGTTTACTTCTAGCTTCTGGAGGGCTACCTGAAAACTACTGCGATACCTTGGACGTCTCTTCTGCCTACAATCCACAATCCCATGGCCAGGTAAAGTGGGTCAACCAGATCCTGACCAACTTCCTGTGGCACTTTGTCAATGCCATCACAGTGTTTGGGTCAAACTCCTACCTTGGGCCAAATTTTCATGTAACAACCATGTAAGTGAATCCTCAGCTAAATCTCTTTTTTGTTGTTTACGGTCAACACCCCAATATACAGTTACTACTACCACCGACATTGCCCCGCTGAAGCTCTCATCAAGGGAGGGAGGACACCAAGATCACATTAATGAAATCTTCTGAACAGATGAAGAGACAAGGGCACAAGAAACCTCTAGACCCGTCTCTGTTTTGTCCTGTGGATAAAGTTCGGCTTTCTTCTAAGTATGTACATTTCAGTTATCCTCGTATAAATTGGGTTCTCGTTTCATCAGTCCATTCGAGATTCTCAAACAGATTAATGCCATAGCTCACGAGCTTAAACTCACAGTATGTTTGCAGATACCCAATTCATTTCATGTCCAACCTTAAGCCTGTCATCTTCAGTCCCTTCTTCAAGGACCAAGGTACCACTTCTGCTCCAGCCAGCTCTGAAGATGTTTTTGAGGTAGAGAATATTCTGGCCACAAAAAGGTTAAGGGGAAGAAACTTTTTTCTTGTGTATTGGCAGGGTTTGGTCATGAGAAGAGGTCATGGGAGCCCAGGAAGAACATCCATGCCTTTCTCCTCCTGGAGAGATTTCTAGTGGGCTTGTAAAAGAGGGGGAGTAAAGAGGGGGTATTGTAGCGCCAACAGCCCTGCATGCTTCCTCATCTCAAAGCAGGAACGGCGACTCACTCACTGCCGCAGCCCCGTCCTGCATTTTCTCCTCCTGCTGCTGTTTGTCATCTGTGCATGGCTCGCAGAACCCTTGGCACTGTGCTGAGGAAGCGTGCTCTCCCTCCTTTTTAAAGGGACAGTGCACAGTCCTAAACTGTCCCCAGCCAATGCCTGAGCAACATGTATACTCTACAATACAGAAAACACACTGGCGCTAGGCTATAATCCTATAATAAGCTGCAGGCACCTGGGCAGGTTGTGTGCACACCCCTGCCAGACAATAATGAATCAACAGTACCAAGTTAAGACGCCATGCTGGAGTGGGAGTAGAGAGAATGTAACTGTGAAGTGAGTGAAACCCAAGTCATCTACCTCACAGATTCATAGCTGGTGTATCCACCGAGTTGGAAAGTTGGCTACTGTAGTTGTGTCGTCCGTGCAACTACAAAGAAAGCGGCGTTTACCGTGCACAAATAAAAGGGAGCGTGCTCCCGTGGTGAAAAAATCCCCTGCACGCTTGCAGCTGGTTGTGATGGCAGGCAGTCTCGGGCGATGGCGTGCCGTCGCGTAGCGAGTGGGGGGGCATGGCTATACGGTGACATCAGCTGTCCGTGAGAAGGACACTAGCAGGGGCCAATCCCGACGCGTTTCTCAAGGTATGGCTCTCCTGCTGATACTGTAAAAATGTTTAGAATTGAGAGTCCTCAGTGGTTGATACCTTTTAATCAGAATTTGTATTAGTCTATGCCTGATGAAGAGACCAGAGTAGTCTCGAAAGCTTGCAATTTGTTACCATCTTTTCAGTTAGCCATTAAAAGGTATCAACCACTGAGGACTCTCAATTCTAAACATTTTTCTATCTACTGGCTAACACGGTACCAAGATATATATCTTTCCTGTATCACTGCTGATACTGTGTGTTATATAGCCACGTTGCCTGATGCCGTGCACAGTATTAAATGTTTTTTAAAGGCTTATAATTAAAAGTTTGAAGTTTTAACTAGAAAAGGTTTTGGGTACATTAGGTCATATGTTGGTAATAAAGTGGTAGTATCTGTGTGGAAGATTAGCATTACTGGGGGCATTATCATTATTATGAGCACAAAGTCTCAGTTATCCTTTGAAGGCAACATACGTTGTATACAAGCGGGCAGGTTCTTGTTTTACAACAATGTAGATGTTCCCAGCTGGGAGGGCCGGTTCATGCTGTGCACGGCATCAGGCAACGCAGCTATATAACACACAGTATCAGCAGGGGAGCCATACCTTGAGAAAGAGGGGCGGTTCCCTCGAAACGCGTCGGGATTGGCCCCTGCTAGTGTCCATCTCGGCCCCTGCTAGTGTCCGTCTCACGGACAGGTGACATCACCGTATAGCCACGCCCCCCCACTCGCTATGCGACTGCACGGCGGCGCCATCGCCAGAGGCTGCCTTCCGTCACAACCAGCTGCAAGCATGCAGGGGATTTTTTTCACCACGGGAGGACGCTCCCTTTGATTTGTGCACGGCAAACGCTGCTTTCTTTATAGTTGCACGGACGGCATAACTACAGTAGCCAACTTTCCAACTCGGTGGATACACCAGCTATGAATCTGTGAGGTAGATGACTTGGGTTTCACTCACTTCACAGTTACATTCTCTCTACTCCCACTCCAGCGCGGCATCTTAACTTGGTACTGTTGATTCAATGTGTATACTCTGCTTGTTTGCATGCTTACTAGTTCTCAGGTCCCCTGTTCTAGTTTATCTTTCAGCACCTGCCTGCATACCAGCTGTACTTGCCAGCACCTGATGTACATGCCTGTATACGAGGCGTACCTGCCTGCACCTGCCAGGGTCCACATGTATACCAGCTGTACCTGCACTTGCCAGTGCTCTCCTGTATACCAGCCTTGCTTGCCGTACCTGCCTGCAACTGCCAGTACCTGCCTGTATATCAGCTGTTCCTGTGTCGACGGTGGCCAGAACTACTCGGTTACGGGGCTGCACAGCTCCATCAATGGAATAGTGTTAGCTGCCATGTACTGCACATCCACTCTCTATTGATTTGAATAGGGGGCGGATGTGCAGTACGCAGCAATGGCCATTATACAGCCACAAACTGTGCTGGTCAGCTCCTCAACTGAAATATAACTATACAAAAAGTTCCTCCCAATAAAAGACATCTTTTATTTATCACAATTCAAACCTAATATCTCACTAGTTCCTGAAATATATAAATAATGTTGACCTGAGTGAATTAGGTTATCCACTATTATACTAGGCAAACTACAGGACTGAGAAGGTCAGGATACAGGGCAAAGGAGGACTGGATACTTTCCCTAAGAAATGCCCTACCTGACCGCCGAGGTAGGCACCCTAATTAAAGCACACAAGATTTGGCGCCCTCAGTATTATACATTTGCCAGGCTATCAGCTCCATAACTGAGCAGTTTCGGTCATCAAAGGGAGTGCCAGGTGCCTCAACTCTACCAATTAGACATTGATGACCCAAGCTAAAAATAGGCCAACAATGTTAAAGTAGTGGACAATCTCTTTAAGCTTACTCATCTACTGCACAATGGAAGGGGCAGACATGTTGTGAATATCTGGATGGCAGAGGACATTTTGTTTGTAAAAACACTGGAGATTTGGATATGGTATAAGGAGAATAAATGCTGTTGGCAAACTCAAGCTTCACCATTCCATATGTTTCCAAGGAAAGCCTAAAATTAGTTATGATGTCTAAGCTTGTCCATAGGAAGCCATAATGATGTTATTAATATGTGAGATACGTATATATGTGTTTGTCATGCACATGTATTTCATACATCCATGTTTTCACATATGGCTATATGTGGCATTTCAGCTCTTACAAATTTGAGAAAGATTTTGTGTGGTGGGACTGATGTGCCACATAAGAACATATAGTTAAATAAATACATTAAAAGTGATCCTGTGGATGATGGTTATTAGCTGTCAGCAGTGACGTAGCTTGAAACTCATGGGCCCCGATGCGAAAGCTCCAACAGGGCCCCCAAATATTTAAAATCTATAATAGCAATAGTCTTTTTCTATAGGCCAAAGGGACTTTTAGGGCCCCCTAGGGTCCAGGGCCCGGGTGCGATTGCAACCGCTGCACCTGTTGTAGTTACACCCCTGGCTGTCAGGTTCCTTTTAACCCCTTCATGACATATAATATATTTTTATGTCATATGTAGCGTCCCTGCCTTTGATGCGGGCTCACACGCTGAGCCTGCATCTTTTACGCACAATGACAGCTGATTTAATCAGCCGTCATGTGCCTTCAACAGCCGCTGGTGTTAACCTGTTTAATTCCGCTGTTAATCTCTGATAGTGAGACTTAACAAGTGCAGCAGGGAGCATGTCATTCCATGCTCCCATCGGTGTGCCCATAACGCGCTGATGGGGTGTCATGACAGCCGGGGGTCTGCTGAAGACCCCTATGCCTGTCATTACCATCCTGCTATGAAAGCTAGCCCATGGCTGGCATTCATAGGAGATTGTGATTTTTGCTATACATAGCACAAGGGGACTATAAAAATGGTAAAAAGTGGGGAAGAAAGAGTTTTTAAAAATATAAAAACAATAAAAGCAACGCAAGTTCAAATCCTCTCCCATTTACCCTATTGAAAATAAAACAAATAAAAAAAACATATCTAGTATCGCTGGTTTCAAAAATGTTCAATCTGTCAGAATATAAAATAACAATCTGAATCGTCAACAGAGTAATGAAAAAAAAATTAAAAACGGCAGAATTATGAATTTTTGGTGGCCACATATTGCAATAAAATGCAATAAGAGGTGATCAAATTGGATCTACCCAAAAATGGTATCAATAAAAACAACAGCTTAGGATGGAAAAAATAAGCCATGACCCAGCCACATATGAAGAAAAATGAATACTTTAGGGGTCTTGGAAAATGGCATCACAAGCAAAATAGAAATTTTCATACAAATTTCCGATTTTTTTCTACCACTTAATAAAAAAAAAGCTATACATGTTTGGTATCTGCGTAATCATACTGACCTGGAGACTCATACTGCCAGGTCAGTTTTAACATATAGTGAACATGGTAAATAAAAAAAAATTGTAGAATTGCACTTTTTTTTGCAATTTCACAGCACTTGGATTTGTTCCTGTTTTCCAGTACATGATATGTGAAAACCAATGGTGTCATTCAAAAGTGCAACTCGTCCTGCAAAAAAAAAGCCCTCACATGGTCATTTTGACCAAAAAACATAAAAAAGTTATGGTTCTGGGAAGAAGGAGAGCGAAAAATGAAAACACGAAAACGGAAAATGGCGCGCTGTTAAGGGGTTAAAGAGATTGACTGGGCAAAAGGTTCTAATGCGTGCTAGATTTTCTACAAATAACAAAATAAATCATACTCACTTGCTTTCACCTTCCTAGATGCAGCGCAGATTGATCTGTGGTCTGCGCCAGCATTAATGATGTCACAGTTATAAAAAATCACATATAGAGTATCCAGTTTGTTCCATCTGCAGCACATGTAAATGAAGGCATCGGGGGCATGGCACTGGAGCTAGAGCTACAGCGATGCCTGTGTGCATCATTCACATTATTTTGCACAACCCCATTAAGGTACGGTATTTTCTATATTCTTTTAGGGCTATAAGACAAAATTTTTATAAAAATCAAAAAATATTGTTTAAAAGTCTTGGGCTTATAATTCCTGATCCGGGGTACCCAGCATTGCCAAAAACCCTTGTTAATTTCCTTAATGGTTGGACAGAGCTCAGGAACAATTTTGCCTGATAGAACTTAGAGTACTTTCCCTTGATTCATATTTGCACAATTCTCTTCTACCTGGCACTGAACTGTATGATCAGTATAGGGCATCAGGAGAAGCTCCATATGTAAAATGTATCTATAGCTACCCACCATAGAAGGAGCTCAGTTGCAAATGCCACTTTTATTTCCTGCCCTGAAATGATCTGTATGATCAGAAATGGAAGCTTGAAGCGATGAGTACTTTGCGTTCCACTTCCAGAGCATTGTTATCATGTGTGGTTAATGTGGGCCTTAAAAATCAATATCACCTATGTACTCCAGTCCAACAATGAATACAATGGAGGAACAGGGAGCTGTCATAAACATTCTCCATCATTCAGTTGGTCCGTCTGAGTCTCTTGTTGCAGCACAGCCTCAGACCACATGCTGCACAAAGCAGAGCAGCGCAAGAGAGGACATGTATATGAGTCGCCTGCCAGGGCTGTGAGGTACCCGGTGCCAGGTCCAGTGTTCACAGGGGGATGTCACGGTTACGACCCGGTCCGTCGCCCTGGGCTCCCATGTAAAAGGGAAATTGAATAAAGTTTATGTTCGTGATGCCACCTGTGGTATTCGGTCAGTGGGGACCGACGCTGCTTTAAGGGGTCCTCTGGGGTGATGTTATGGCAGCTAGATGGTATAACTTCCCACAGGTGAGATATATCCCCAGGGCTCCCGGTGTGTAGATGGAAGATGGTGAATGGTGCAGTAAAGAATGAGGACACAGGTTTGCAGTCTCTTTACCTGGTTTACTGAAGACTTCAGGCAGCCACAGTCCAGGGTACCAGATCACAGGATAGGTAGAATCTGGCCGGCTTGGAAGAGAATCTAGAGTTCCCCTTTACCAGGTGGAGATGAAAGCCTTCCTCTAGCAAGGTGGTGTTGTAGTCCCTTACTGCCTATGGCTTCTGATAAGGTCCTCACAGTTCTTCTCTGTCCCCCATGTAGGATAGGACACAAACCCATATGACAGGTGACTCGGGCCTTTTTATAGGGTCTGTATCATGACCCGGGCTCTAGGTGTCACTGTGCCTGCTGGGCATTAGGGCAGACAGGTAACTTGCAGTTGAGCTGTCCTGCCGGTCTCTGCTGTAAGTCTTAGAGTCCCTTACAACCTCGGTGTTCCTGCTACCGGTGATCTGCACTTCAGAGGGAGATAGTTCATTCGCAGCTGTCCTCCCCTGATATCACTCCTGTGCTTCACTCTCCTGCATGCTCACTGAACGATGTACTTTCCTTCTGTATGTCTCTTTCTCCAGGGGTTGTAGTACTTCAAACTACAGAGCCCCTTCAGACCTTCTGACACTCTCTGTCGGTCTGCACTCTCCTCTGACTCTCAACTTTCTCTCCATTTTCCCTCCAAATCAGAATTTATATAGGGAAGCCATCCATAAACAAGGTGTGGACTCCCCCTTATGGTCTGGAGTGTGAACATGTTGTGTGCATTGTGATTACCTGATAAAGAGATATCTGTTGTGAACTCTGTTTTCGGGCTCCCTCTTGTGGTCACTGGTGGTATGGTGTGACTTCTGCTTTGGGCTCCCCCTGGTGGCTTTGTTGGTTTTCCTGCTGGTCTCTGGCTATCAGCTGGTTCGTTATCCTCTGGGAGGTTCCTATATAGCTCTGTTTTTCTTCCACTTGTTGCCTGCTGTCGATGTAATCAGTGCTACTCAGATTCCTTCTGACTACCTTGCTCCCAGTCCATCCAGGACAAGTTAAGTTTTGTTTGCTCATTTTTTGATCAGCAGTGTTTATCATGTTTTCTTGTCCAGCTTGCTAAAATGTGATTCCCTCGCTTGCTGGATGCTCTAGTGGACTGAGTTTCTCCCCACACACCATTAGTTGGTGCGTGGGTTCTTGAAATCTCAGGATGGATATTTTGTAAGGGTTTTTTATTGATCGCATAGACCCCTGCTCTATTTTCTGCTTTCTAGTACTAGTGGGCCTCTTTTGCTGAATCTGATTTCATCCCTACGTATGTGCCTTCTTCTTACTTCACCGTTAATATTTGTTGGGGGCTTCTATATCTTTGGGGATTATTTCTCTGGAGGCAAGCGAGGTCTTTCTTTCTCTTTAGGGGTAGCTAGTTCCTCAGGCTGGCTCGAGACGTCTAGGAAATTTTTTAGGCACGTTCACCGGCTACCTCTAGTTGTT
The DNA here is from genome assembly GCF_051348905.1 of Ranitomeya variabilis. NCBI lineage: Eukaryota > Metazoa > Chordata > Amphibia > Anura > Dendrobatidae > Ranitomeya > Ranitomeya variabilis. The sequence goes on from NC_135238.1 coordinate 169,563,908, forward strand.
TTGGATAGGTTCAGATTTGCGATCAGTCCAGTTACCATCTCCCTAGAGCTTGTCCTTAGTTTATTCACTTGCTGGTCTATTCGTGATCCTCAGCCACTAAGGATCATAACAGATATCATTCATCGCTTCCAAGCGTAACTGTTGTGGATTCTGTTTTTGGGCTCCCTCTGGTGGTTACAACTGGTACTGGGTGACTTTGGTGGGTTGCGGTCTCTGGTTTCCACCTGTCCATCTGAGGCTGGGTGTTTCCTATTTAACCTGGCTTTCCTGTCATTCCCTTGCCGGCTATCAATGTATTCAGATGTGCTCAGTTTGGTTCTGACTACCTGCTTCCAGATCTCTCAGGATAAGCTAAGTTATGCTTTTCAGTTGTTTTGTTTTTTGTCCAGCTTGCTAAATATTACTCTATGCTAGTTGGAAGCTCTAGTGGGCTGAGGTGCTCCCCATGTGCCATGAGTTGGCACATGGGTGCTTGTAATCTCAGGATGGTTTTTGATTAGGGTTTTTTGCTGACCGCTCAGACCCCTTTTGTATCCTTCTGCTTTCTAGTTATAGCGGGCCTCGTTTTGCTAACTCTATTTTCATATCTATGTGCGTGCCTTCCTCTCATTTTCACCGTCAATACATGTGGGGGGCAACTATACCTTTGGGGTTTATTTCTCTGGAGGCAAGTTAGGTCTTTATTTTCTCTGCAGTGCTAGTTAGCTCTTAGGCTGGCGCGAGGCGTCTAGAATCAACGTAGGCACGCTCCCTGGCTATTTCTAGTTGTGTTTGTCAGGAGTAGGGCAGCGGTCAGCCCAGGTTTCATCACCCTAGAGCTCGTCCGTTATTTGAGTTATTTTTTGCTTGTCCAGTGCGATCCCCTAGCCATTGGGATCCATAACACGTAACATCACTCTCCCCTTGAGGAAAGCAATGTCACAGTGATGACCAGGACCCTGGGGCGTCACATATAGGCAAGTATTATTTTCCTTTTCTTTTTTCAGACAGTATTTATAGGGTGTCATCATACTCTGTGGTAGGGACCATTGTGGGAGCGTTCATACTGTGTGTGGGGGAATTGTACTGGTGGGGCCATTATAAAGTGCAAAGGATATTGGGGTCTCATATTGTGTGGACGTATTTACTGTGCTGACCGCCTACTGTTCTGGGAACACTGAGGTCATACTGTGTGTGTATTAGGGAATTCACTGCACTTGGGGGTGTCACACAATGTGTTAGATGCATTTTTGGAGGCATTATACTCTGTGGGGCCATAAAAGGGATATTGTTGTGGGAGAGAACAGTAAGGGGCTTCAGTAGGAGCAAAATTACTCTGTATGTACCCCAATATATGCCATTCTGTGACTCTTCCTATTTGCCGTGACCCCACCTACTCCACCGAGAAGGAAGGGGGGGCCCAATTAGGACTTTTGCTATGGGGCCCTATGGTTTCTATGTGTGCCCCTGGTATTGGTCTAACTTTTTCTGAAGTACATGTTCCTTGGTGAACAGTACACAAATCTTTTGCATATAGGAAAGATATATATCTTTGTACCGTGTTAGCCAGTAGATAGAATAATAGTCTCGATTTCAATTTGTTACTATCTTTCCAGTTAGCCATTAAAAGGTATCAACCACTGAGGGCCCTCAATTCCAAATATTATTCCATTAAATCCAGAATTTTACTTATTTATGACATTTTCATTTGGAATAAGTAAAACAGAAACACCTGTGTGCTGCCAACTAAAAATGAGGCACACACATGTACGTTATCTTCTCGTAGTATGCTGTAGATTCAGTATTGTAAACTCATAAGACACAGATCTAAAATGTGGCCTTGTGCATGGGGCCCAAGTAGAATTATTGTGACCATACTCGCCCCCCCAAAAAAGGGGACATTATTATCATATACAGTTGTGTTCAAAAGTTTACATACCCAGGCAGAATGTTTGCTTTCTTGGCCTTTTTTCAGAGAATATGAATGATAACACAAAAACTTTTTCTTCACTCATGGTTAGTGGTTGGGTGAACCATTTATAGTCAAACTACTGTGTTTTCTCTTTTCAAATCATAATGACAACACAAAACATCCACATGACACTGATCAAAAGTTTACATACCCTGGTGATTTTGGCCTTAAAATATTAACAGAAGTTGACACAAATGGGTTTGAATGACTACTAAAGGTAACATCCTCACCTGTGACCTGTGTGCTTGTAATCAGTGAGTGTGCATAAAAGCTGAGTGAGTTTCTGGGATCCAGACAGACTCTTGCATCTTTCATCCAGCCACTGACTTTTCTGGATTGTGAGTTATGGGGAAAGCAAAAGAATTGTCAACGGATCTCTGGGAAAAGGTAGTTTAACTGTATAAAACAGGAAAGGAATACAAAAAGATATCCAAGGATTTTATAATGCCAGTCAGCAGCGTTCAAACTGTGATTAACAAATGAAAAATCAGGGGCTCTGTAAAAACAAAACCATGGTCAGGTAGACCAACAAAAATGTTGTCCATAACTCCCAGGAAAATTGTTGGGGATGCAAAGAAAAACCCACAAATAACATGAGCTGAAATACAGGACGCTCTGAAAACTAGCAGTGTGGCTGTTTCAAGATGCACAATAAGGACGCGCTTGAAGAAAAATGGGCTGCATGGTCGAGTAGCCAGAAGAATGCCATTACTGCACAAATGCCACAAAGTATCTCACCTATAATACGCAAAACAGCATACAGACAAGCCTCAAAACTTCTGGAACAAGGTAATTTGGAGTGATGAGACAAAAAATGAACTTTTTGGCTACAACAATAAACGTTATATTTGGAGAGAGGTCAACAAGGCCTATGATGAAAGGAACACCATTCCTACTGTAAAGCATGGAGGTGGATCGCTGATGTTTTGGGGATGTGTGAGCTACAAAGGCACAGGAAACTTGGTCAAAGTTGAAGGAAAGATCAATACAGCACGTTATCAGCAAATACTGGAGGCAAATTTGCACTCATCATCCCGGAAGCTGCGCATGGGACGTACTTGGATGTGCCCACATGATAACGATCCAAAAGACAAGGCCAAGTCGACCTGTCACTGGCTAGAGCAGAACAAAGTGAAGGTTCTGGAGTGGCCATCTCAGTCTCCTGACCTCAATATCATTGAGCCACTCTGCAGAGATCTCAAGCATGCAGTTCATGCTAGACAACCCAGGAAATTACAGGAACTGGAGGCTTTTTGCCAAGAAGAGTGGGCAGCTTTACCATCTGAGAAAATAGAGAACCTCATTCACAACTACCTCAAAAGACTTCAAGCTGTCATTGATGTTAGAGGGGGCAATACACGGCACTAAGAAATGAGGTATGTAAACTTTTGATCATGGTCATTTGGACGTTTTGGGTTCTCATTACGATTTAAAAAAAGAAAACACAATAGTTTGACAATACATTGCTTCACCCAACTACTAACCATGAGTGGAGAAAAAGGTTTGGTGTTATCATTCATATTCTCTGAAAAAAAAGCCCAAAAAGCAAAAATTCTGTTGGGGTATATAAACTTTTGAGCACAACTCGATTCATATACTATATCTATTATTTAAAGAATACATAATTTATTACTGCATATAGTATATTATGTTGTTTTATATAAACTTATTTTAACTTCAGTATTAGATTTTTTTCATAGGATCAGAAAAAATGAACACTTCATGATTATATCAATTGAAGTCATGTAGGATCACAGGGGGTTGCAAATGGAAAAGTTGTTTTCTTCAAATACTAATTTTAAAGCCTTTGTGCTCATTTTGACCTCATTGTAATATTCATACAGCTACATTTTACTTCCACACATCCACTCTACCCAAGCAAACGCCTCTTATGACCCATTTTTAAATACAGCTTGCCATTTATTCATGGAGTAAAACTGCATTTTGTACCCACTTGCTGGTTCTACCTCAAACAATTTTAGACATAGTTTTCCAAATAAATTCTTTCATTAAAATCTTTTTTTGTTCTACCAGCAACTGTGGTAACTGCTTCCATCCATTTCACATTTCCTTTTTGTCAGTAAAAAAAAAGGTGTTAAAAGGGTCATATCCAATCTAATTGCTTGCTGCATGTTTTTTTAGATCCAATTTCAGTGCTATTATTACCATTACAGTTTACAATTTTTTCTAGAAGCATTATATTATATACGAAAGGGCTAAAATATCATTAAGTTAGTTTCACACAGTTTGTTTGTTTTGTGTTAAGAAAAATGCCACATTTTTAATATTTTATTGTTTTAATATTTTTTTACATTTTTGCTTTTTCCAAAAATTTGTGGCCAGATGCTAATTCAGAATCTCCATCAACCCCTTAACGACCAAAGGTATTTTCATTTTTGAAGTTTTGGTTTTTTGCTCCCCTTCTTTCCAGAGCCATAGCTTTTTTATTTTTCTGTCAAAATGGTCATTTGAGGGCTTGTTTGTTGTGGGACAAGCTGTACTTTTGAACAACACCATTGGTTTTAACATGCTGTGTACTGGAAAATGGGAAAAAAATTGCAAGTGCAGTGAAATTGCAAAAAAAGGGGAATTCCACAGTTGTTCTTTGTTTGTTTTTTAACATGTTCACTAAATGCTGATACTGACTTTCTATTATGATTCTCCATGTCATTACGAGTTGATAGACACCAAACATGTCTAGGTTCTTTTTTATTTAAGTGGTGAAAAAAATCCATAAAAAAGGGCGCCATTTTCTCAGACCTGTAGCGTCTTCATTTTTTGGAATTTGGGGCTAGGTGAAGGCTTATTTTTTTCGTGCCTAGCTGACGTTTTTATTGGTATTATTTTTGTGTGGATACGATCTTTAGATCGCCCGTTATTGCATTTTATTGCAATGTAGCGGCGACCAAAAAAACGTAATTCTGGCATTTTTTATTATTTTCTAGTTACGTCAATTACCTTTTGGGTTAATTATTTTTTATATTGATAAATTGGGCGATTCTGAACACGGGGATACAAAGTATGTGTATGTTTGATTTTTTTATTGTTTTATTTTGGATGGGGTGAAAGGGGGGTGATTTGAACTTTTACATTTTGTTATTTTTGTAATATTTATAAAATCTTTTTTTTTTTACTTTTTGCATTCTTCAATAGTTTCCATCAGAGACTAGAAGCTGCAGTTGTCTACACAGGAGATAATTAGATTGTCTGCGTGTAGCAGAAATGCTCACTTGCTATGAGCGCCAATCCGGCTATGACAACCATAGAGGTCTGCTGGAGACCTCAGGTTGTCATGCCAACCCATCGGTGACAGGGTCCCTTATGGACTGGATTTCTGGCGCGCTTCCGGAAAGCATGAGTTAAATGCCGCTATCAGAGATTGACAGCAGCATTTTACAGGTTAACAGCTACAGGTGTTTGAGGCATATGTCAGCTTTTCTAAAAAGCTGACATGCACCTGTAAAGATGTGGGCTCAGCACCGGAGCCCACATTAAAGGGATGGATTCCGACGTGGCGTATTGTTACAAGCAACATCAGAAAGGGGTTAAAATCTAAAATGCACAAAATAAAAGGAGACTGATTTAATATCTGTGGAGACACGGGGGGTCAGCAAGTGCCCTGGTCTGCTAGCTGAAACCGCATGGACCAGGGCACATACCGCTGAATTCCCGCTCTCTTTTCCCATGGGCAGAACACTACTCAGAAAACTCAAGGTGAAAGTAAAACAGTGTGGAAATAATTTATTGAACCACCAACAAACCATAGCATGTAGAATATTCCCAGCAAAATATCCAAGATGGTGCAAATTACCGTCTCACCCTTCCACTGTCTCGCTAGGATAAGTGCAGCTGTTACTTCAGAGCTTCCAGGTCTGACGACCCCTCTGTTGCATGCACACAGAGAGGAGGCAATGACAAGCTTAGGAAGATGACAGTCCATTAAGGTACAAGGCCATTTGCCCGGAGGGTCACAACCTGGCTTCTCCGAACATCTCCATGGAGCCAGGTGACCGGTGGATCCCATTCCTGGCTTTCATAAATGTATCCCTGGGGCACAAGTGTCCAATGGGTCCAAATCCTGACTACCCCAAATGTGTCCATGGTTCAGCGATGGTCAATGGAACATATCTGTATTCTTTTAGCCGGAGCTGTGGTCCCCTAAGCTGGTATCCTGTAGAATGACAAATCTGTGTCACTAATGATGGAGCCATGATGCCTTAGGCTGCTTTCCTGTAAAGAGTCTCAGGTTCTTTGGATGTCTGGATGTATATCTGTATATGGAGGTATCTCTTACAAAGGCGCATATACTTTACATATATTTTTATAGTTAACAAGTGTCCTTCAAGCCAGCATCCAGAGGTAAAAGGGAAGAATGGTGTCAAGATCAACTTGGATTGGTTAATTATTTAATCTATTTGGATAGTTTTTACTCCTCTGTTTTGCAAGTCAACAGGCTAGCTGGCCTGGATAATAATGTGTAATCAATTTATCAGCAAACATCATTGTTCAATTATCCTGAGTCTCTAGTTATCCAGTATAACAGCACAACATTTTACATCAAGTGTAAACTTACAAGTCAATATTACAGATTTATACGAACAAAAGTCTGTGTTTTCTTGACCAACCAGAAAGAAACACATAAATTCAAAAGTCAACATATAGATAACAGTCTATTCCTCCTGGCTTGCTGAAAATAGACATCTGGTTAATTAAGATTAAATACTGTGTTGTCACACTATCGCTTTTTTAACATTAACAATATGTGCACAGAGCCAAATTTTAAAAATCTAACCAATGTCACTTTATGTGGTAATAACTCTGGAACGCTTTGACAAATTCGCATTGAGATACTGATTTGGCTTTTATCCTAAGTCATTTTGCACGACTCGTTAGAGGGTTGATTGTGACTTGTAGGATCGCTACTTCCAACAGGTGGCGCTATAGAGTTAAGTCCTCTTTTTCTCAGAAGAGGCAATTTGCATAATCAGTCAGAATATGCACCGAATTCATCAAGGTGGCACAAATTGTTGGGAAGATTAAAGTGAACCTGACTGCTAATACATGCTGCCTGTAGTGCTGGCATCTCTACCTGATGCCCCTCTTTCCCGGGAGAGACGCTGACTTACTCACAGCAGCTGCCCCTGTCCCTCACTTCCTGACTTGGCTGCTGATTCACAGGGTGTGCACATTGCATGCAGATCCCTGGGCACTGTGCTTAGGGCAGAGGTGTCAAACTGCATTCCTCGAGGGCCGCCAACAGGTCATGTTTTCAGGATTTCCTTGTATTGCACAGGTGATAATTTAATCACCTGCACAGAATGATTCCAGCACCTTGTGGAATGCTAAGGAAATCCTGAAAACTTGACCTGTTGGCGGCCCTCGAGGAATGCAGTTTTACACCTCTGGCTTAGGGCGTGCGCTGTCCCGTCCTCTTAAAGGGACAGTGCACGATGTCCTAAAGTGTTCTCAGCCAATTGCTGGGAGACACTCATTATTTAAGGCACCTCCACCTGAAGAGAGGTGCTTGTGCAGCATTGTAAGTTTGTTCCTAAACACTCTTGTTTGTTCTCAGGTCCCAGTGCTCGTATTCCTGTATACCTACCTGTCTATCAGCTGTGTCTGCCTGTTTCTCAGTGGTGCCCGCCAGCCTGTCTATCAGCCGTGCTCGCTTGCCTGTCTATCAGCAGTGCCTGCCTGCCTTTCAGCTGTGTCCACCTGTCTGTCTATCAGCCGTGTTCCCCTGCCTGTCTATCAGCCGTGCCCGCCTGCCTGTCTGTCAGCCATGCCTGACTGCCTATCTATCAGCCGAGTTTGCCTTATTATCTATCAGCCATGACAGCCTACCTGTCTGTCAGCTGGCCCAACCTGCACCTGCCAGTGCTCATCTCTACTTCAGGTGGTCCAGCCTGCACCTGCCAGTGCTCATCTGTACATCAGCCGATCCAGCCACACCAGCCAGTGTTCATCTGTACATAAGCTGGTCCTGCCACACCTGCCAGTGCACATCTGTACATCAGCTGGTTTTATCTGCATCTGTGGTTCCTGTGCTCATGCAGTGCCTGCCTGCATCTACTGTATCCTCCTTTGGGCCGTCCCAGCTACCTATATATATCCTACAGAGAACCTGGAGTAGATAATAACCCAAAGGCATAATTAGCTAAAAAATAGTAATTTTATTATAAATATGCAATACACAAAAATACATCAACATAAATAGACAAGGTGCACATAGAGTTCACGTACATAGGACAGAGACCACTGCAAGTTACACCATGGGGATAACAACAGACAAAAAAACCCTGTCAGTATGAATCTAAGTCAGGTTCAGATGACCACATCTGAAGGTGTATACGTATTCCATGTAACCCCTTCAAGCCTAAGTAGGCTAAGGAGAAGAGCAAATACACCTAAGTCTGTCTTACCCATCTATGTTGGTGCCAGTGTCTGTCCAGCTACCTATCTGTAGGGGGTCAGCTGCCATCTACCCAAGGTCAGTTCTAGTGTAGCATCTGGTCCATCTCCTTAATCCCTCCTTGGATCATGGTGTCATAAGCTGCTGTGTATCATAGTTGGATTGGGTGAGGCTCCCTGATATGCCCCTCCAGGCTCTCCGTGGGCCCCGGCACAGTGGGTCCACCATCCAGCCCATTACACTGCCCAATCCACCACAGGAAGTATGTGTCAGAAACTGGCTGCATGAAGTCAGTCACGTATGCTGTCTTTATTATTTTTAACTTTACGCTGATAAAAAGGTAAAATAGGGTAGGAGCTGTTTATTTCAAATAAAGGAGACTCTGCCTTTCTTTCAATTAAAGGACTTTATTCTTGCTGTGTCTTTTTTGCAATATGACTATGGGGTTAGTAATGGTGCCTTATAGATTCCTCTCCATTTCTAACAGTTGGGCTTGATATCAGCTGACAATACAAAGCTAACATTAACCACAACCCTATTACCCCACTTGCCACCACACCAGAGTAAGTGGGAAGAGTAAGGCTGTGCCAGATTTGGCGCATCTTTTGGATGTGCCATTTCTGGGGTGGCTGCTGACTGACTGATGTTGGTAGTCTGTGAGGGGGCCAATATCCTTGGCTCCTTCCCTGGCTATTACTATCAGCCCACAGCTGTCTGTTTAGAATTTATAGGGGAACCCTACATCATTTTTTTCTAGGGCCCCCGTAGACTAACCATCAAAGGTTAAGGAAGCAGCTATGAGTTGTTATTAATAGCTTGCGAACCTTTTGGGATAATGCCTCCTTTCTCAGATTAGTAACATTAGCCCCCAGCAGTACGCTTTCTCTCTGCTGGTTGTCAAAATTATGTGGGAGCCCATGCTAATTTTTAAAATGTAATTCTTAATATTACAAATGATGTACACAGCGTGTACTCCCATCATTGTCGCATGATCGTGATGAGCTCAGGGAGACCAGGTGGCAATGATCAGAGCTTTCGTCATCATCTGGTACCTGGGAACAGCACAAACTGTACCGTTTTTCCCAGTTGCCAGTAAGTGTCCGGTAAGTGTTATTGCAGCACCCCAGAGTCCTGGTCACTACAGTACTGACGCTCCGCCACTAAGGGGAGTGATGGTACGTCTGATGGCACTTAAGGAGTTCACCTGACCAGGTATCACAGTCACACACTACATTTCACACTCTGGCCACCAGGGGGAGCAAAGGGTTCTATGTATTAGGCCACTCCTCACAATCTGGTAAAACTGGGGGCTGGATAGGAAGTTAGTCAGAAGCTGACTGGGTTGGATCCAGGCAACATCCTGTGGCAGAGGGTGTTGCAGGGGAAGATTCAGGGGGGTCTCTGTCAGGGGTGGGATCCTGACAGTGGCCTAGCGAACAGAACAGAACGTTACGGAGCCGCGCCTGCACCCGTTGCGGTGGCATCCTAAGAAAGGAAACGAAGAGAAGTTTATTGTGGAGAAGTGAGAAACGAGATCGCAGCAAAAAGGAGATAAAGCCAGTAGGAGTCGTGCCGTAAGATCGAGGCAACATCCTACTGAGGCGCGTAGCCGGTGGCCGGAACGCCGAGGAAGTATTAGGCTCCAAGCATTACTTCAAACAGCGGCAGGACAGTTAATTTTAGGTTGGCTGTCTCACTTAAATCACCTAAGCAGACATATGGGGCAATTGTGGGAGGGGGCGACGCTAGGGTCCCGGAAGAACTCCAGGCCTACCCGTCATACGGGTGCATCCTATCCATATCATCTGGGGGACGGAGAAAGAACATCAGAACAGAAACGAGTTGTGAGAGAAGAACATCTGAAACAGACACAACAGTTGTGAGGACTATCCCGTGGTGCTCAGCAGAGAGGTACTACAACACACAGGCGCTAGAAGGTAGGCACTGATTTCCACCTGCAAAGGAAACTCTGGATGTGCCTTCGGACCGGCCGGTCTCAGCCAGCCCTGTTAGCAGTGCTCTGGATTGCGGATCCCGAAGCCTTCAGTAAAGAGGTAAAGAGACTGCAACCCTGTGTCCTCGTTATTCATCGCGACTTGCACCACGCATCACCATCACATCTTTCATTTGACGCCCCTTAGCAGGGTCACGGACCGGGTCTAGCCACCGTGACAACCCCAGAACTGAGACAGAGAGGCCCGGTACCGAGTACCCTGCGGCCCTGCGTCTGGGGGCGCTCCATTATACTGATGACACACAGAAGTCATCTGTGTGTCATCAGTGTGTAAGTGTGCAGGACGTTTTGCGGCCCATGCTGCTAATAAAAAACGGACATGTCTGTGGGTTTTTAACACAGACGCACGGTCCATGTGAAAAACCTGATGTGTGTGCACCACCATTGAATAAAATTGGTGTGCATGTGTCCGTATTTGCAGTCCTTAAAAAACAGACTGACACGGACATGAAAAATAGATGTGTGAAGGGGGCCTCACACAGTTTCTTCTGAGAGCGCTGATACATGAAATGTGGTCATAAATCTCTATTTGGACAAATGGCAGGGCTTGTAAAGGGAAGTAGCACAATTTGAATTTTGGAACATAATATTGGCTGAATAAGATCGCGGGTACCATGTCACATTTGTAGGGCCCCTAAAGTACTTAAACAGCAGAAACCCCCAACGTGACATGATCTTGGAAATTACACCCCGCAAGTATTTTATCCACAGGCATAGTGAGCATTTTGACATCACAGATATTACACAGAATTTGAAAACATTAGGTCATCATCACATTGAAAATGTTAATTTTTTCACAAAATGTTGCATGAGCCCCAAATGTTTCACTGTTGCAAGAGGTAACATGAAAAATTGGATCCCACAGTTTGTTACCACTTTCCCACTTTCTTCTGAATGCAGTGATACTCCGCATGTAGTCAAAAAAGTTTGGTTTGGACACACGGCAGGGCTCAGAAGTGAAGAAGCAAAATTTGGTATTTGGAATGTAAATTTGGCTGGAATAGTTTGCAGATACCATGTCAATTTGCAGAGCACACCAAAAACGACAAGTAACATCATTTTGGAAGCTACACCTATCAAGAAATTCATCTGTGTGTTGGGCTTGTGTAACACCAGCATCCCTGCATGCCTCTGCTCCTCCCACCCGGCAGAAATGCCAACTTTCTCACCACCCAGGCTGCCTTGCTGAGTTTCCTGCTTTGCCTTCTGTGTGCCAGGGTCTGCACTTGCCACGCAGGTTCCCTGGCAGATTGCTTAGGGCATGCATGTGCCTGCTTACTTTCTCTTAAAGAAACAGCATGCACACTCCTAATAGCTTTGAGGCACTTAATACTTAAGACACCTCCACCTGTTGGGAGATGCCTGAGCAGCAATTGTAGTTAGTCAGTCTGCAAGCTGCTAGCTTGTTATCAGGTCCCTATACGAGTCCACTTAAAACTGTAACAGTACAGATTCTGTTTTCCAGTATCCATCTTGTCTGAGACAATCCTGAAACAGCTTTGGCAGTACCTGAAGCTGAAACTACTCAGGAGGTACCTGAACCCGAAACTGCTTCGGCAGTACCTGATCCCGAAATCACTGCCGGTACCCGAATCTTAAACCGCTCTGATGGTACCTGAACCTGTATTCGCTCTGGCAGTGTTATGATCCTGGTGGTAGGATCTCAAACTGACCTGACACATATACCCTGAATATATAGGACAAGTTCTGGGGATGTGGAAGCTATACTGACCGCAATCCTGATCCTATCCAAACACACTAAAGGCAGCTGTGGAGCGTTACCTGAAAACCTAGACACCTCGTCACAGCCTGAGAAACTGACTACCCCTAGAGAGAAAGCAAAGACCTCACTTGCCTCAGAGAAATATCCCCAAAGTTTTAGATAGCCCCCCACAAATAATAACGGTGAGTTAAGGGGAAAACACAAACGTAGAGATGAAACAGGTTTAGCAAATGAGGCCCGCTAATACTAGATAGGCAGATAATAGATAGGTGTCTGTGCGGTCAGTACAAAAGCTATCAAAAGTAAACCACGCAGAGAATACAAGAACCGACTCACGATGTGAGGGGCGCACTCTGCACCCCAGAACTAACCAGCAAGCAAAAAAATCACATAAAAGCAAGCTGGGCTGAACTCATAATATAATGAGAAACGTTTTCAAGGAAATAATGAGAAACTGAACAAGCAAACTTAGCTTCTCATAGCAGGAGACTGGTCACAAGGAATATTCAGGAGAGCACAGGATCAGGACTGAACACACCAACAGCAGGCCACAAGTAAAGGTCCAGGTGAGTTAAATAGGCCCAGCCTAGCAGGAGATGAAACAGCTGAGCCCAGCCAACACCAGCCATATTGCTAAAGGCCACCAGAGGGAGCCCAAGAACAAACTCACACAGTACCACTCATGACTAGTGTTGAGCATTCCGATACCGCAAGTATCGGGTATCGGCCGATACTTGCGGGTATCGGAATTCCGATACCGAGATACGATACTTTTGTGGTATCGGGTATCGGTATCAAAACAACATTAATGTGTAAAAGAAAGAATTAAAATAAAAAATATAGCTATACTCACCTCTCCGACGCAGCCTGCACCTTACCGAGGGAACCGGCAGCGTTGTTTGCTTAAAATTCGCGCTTTAACTTCCTTACGTGAAGTCCCGGCTTGTGATTGGTCGCGCGCCGCCCATGTGGCCGCGACGCGACCAATCACAGCAAGCCGTGACGTAATTTCAGGTCCTTCAGGATTTTAAAATTATGTTCTGGCGTTGTGATTGGTCGCGTCGCGGTCACATGGGCGACGCGACCAATCACAAGCCGTGACGTCACGGGAGGCAGGAGACGCGCGCATTTTAAAATGCGCGCGTCTCCTGCCTCCCGTGACGTCACGGCTTGTGATTGGTCGCGTCGCCCATGTGACCGCGACGCGACCAATCACAACGCCGGAACGTAATTTTAAAATCCTGAAGAACCTGAAATTACGTCACGGCTTGCTGTGATTGGTCGCGTCGCGGCCACATGGGCGGCGACGCGACCAATCACAAGCCGGGACTTCACGTAAGGAAGTTAAAGCGCGAATTTTAAGCAAACAACGCTGCCGGTTCCCTCGGTAAGGTGCAGGCTGCGTCGGAGAGGTGAGTATAGCAATATTTTTTATTTTAATTCTTTCTTTTACACATTAATATGGTTCCCAGGGCCTGAAGGAGAGTTTCCTCTCCTTCAGACCCTGGGAACCATCAGGAATACCGTCTGATACATGAGTCCCATTGACTTGTATTGGTATCGGGTATCGGTATCGGATTAGATCTGATACTTTGCCGGTATCGGCCGATACTTTCCGATACCGATACTTTCAAGTATCGGACGGTATCGCTCAACACTACTCATGACCACAGGAGGGAGCCCGAGAACGGAATTCACAACAGGCAGTTCCTGAACCTAAAACTGCTGCTATGGTATATGGACCCAAAACCGCTCTGACGGTACCTGAACCTCAATCTGTTCTGGTCGTACCTGAACATCTACATCAGTATCATCTGTATCCAGTCCTGCCTTGGACTCCTAGTCCGTTACTGCTGTCCTGAACATTGGGGTCAGCTGCCACGGTACCGGGATCTGATCTGGGGTAACACCTAGCATCCTACCCCCACCATCAAGGGCTCTAGTGAAAACTCAGGTTTTCATTTATGCTCTTCCTGGTCCGTAGCGCAGTGGGTCCACGATCCACAAGCATGACAGCTTGTTGAACCCATAGGTGCTTCACAGAATTTTTTTTAAATGTGAAAACAAAACTTTTGGATGTGAAAACAAAAATTATGTTTTTTTTGTCTGCTGAAATGTTGTTTTATCTCCAAATTTGTAATTTTCACAATGGATAATAGGAGAAAGAGGACTCCATAATCTGATACGGAATTTCTCCTGAATGCGATGATATGCATATTTTGTCAAAAACTGCTCTTTGGGTAGATTGGGTTGATTGAGTGTACATTTGTCTGGAATAGATTGTGAATACCATGTCGCATTTGCAAAGCCCCTGACATGCAAAAACAGCAGAACCCCCTTCCCCACACAAATGACTCCCTTTTGGAAAATAGACCACTCAAAGTATTCAGCTATTGGTGTACTGAGCCTTTTTAACCTACAGGTGATTCACAAAACTTTATGATATTTAGATGTAAAAACAAAAAAATACATTTTTTCCACTAAAATACTGATTTAGCACCAAATTTATAATTTCCTTGACAGTTAATAGGAGAAAATGGACTTCGTATTTTGCTATGCAATTTTTACCGAAAAGGCAATATTCGATATGTTGTACACTACTGTTTGTGCACATGGCAGGGATCAAATTTAAAGGAGCACTACTTGGCTTTTAGCATGTACTGCAGACTCCGTTTAAATAGATTGTGGGCGCCATTAACCGAGCCCCTAAGGTGCCAGATCAGCAGAGAACCCCACAGGTGACCCTATATTGGAAACTATACTACTTAAGGTTACATGTGGAGTGTAGTGAGTATTTTGAACCCACAGGTACCTCACAGAATGTTATAACGGTGGGACCAAGAAATATAACATTTTAGTGGTAAAATCTATTTTTTTAATTTTCTGCAAATTTATCAGTTACACAAGGGTTAATGGGTGAAATTGAACCCCATAATTTACTGTACAATTTCTTCCGAACACGGTGATGCCCTATATGTCATCAGATACTACTGTTTGGCCACATGTTAGGGCTGAGAAGGAAGGAACGCTATTTGGCTTTTGGAGGAAAGATTTTGGTAGAATAATTTTCTGGCGACACTTGTGGAGCCTCTAAGGTGACAGAACAACAGAAAACCCCAAAAAGTGACCCCATTGTACAAATTGCACCTCTCAATGAATTTGTCTACACCTGCAGTGACTATTTTGTAACATACACCATGTTGTACCCCCATATATTGTAGCGCCCCCATACATTGTGCTCTCCCCACTACAATACTGCCTAAACCTGCGGCCGCTTGCTGCGGTTTTAGGCACATTGTGGAGCTCAGAAGTAGGGGGGCATTTGGATTTTTGAGAGATTTGAATGGATTTTATTTGAGGGGTGGGAGCAATGTCACTTTTCCAGAGACTTTGTTCTACCATTTACGTGGGAACTGCTATATTTCCAGTGACAGATGACGGACCTGAGCGGGGGCTGGTTTTGTGCAGGATAAGTTAGGATATTTATTGGTAATATTTTGGGGTACATAACATTTTTTGTTCGTTTTCATTGTAGGGCTGGTATCACATTCCTGTGTTCTAGGCTGAGCATTTACATCAGCATTTCCATACAAATCCCACAAAAATGTGACTCAGACAAAACCTCTGACAGAACTACTCACACTAATGAGGCAGATGGAGACACTTTGGAGTCCAGTTGGCGTCTGTTCCGATGGTATTCTTATCGTCCATATTTATGTGCTAGAAAGACGCCTTAAATGATGGGACACCGCCGGAACAGGGACGAGACCAAACAGAGTCCAAAGGGACTCCATCTACCTCATCATTGAGTGGTGAGTGGTGAGTGGTGCCATCGGGGGGGGGGGGGTCATCTCAATCTAGTTTTTTAGGATTTGCACGGAATATCCCTGACTTAAGTCCTCAGCGGCAAGCACAAGATAAATGTGACCTGAGCCTTTTTCCAATGTTTGGTAGGGAGAATGAACAAATAGACAGCAGTAAAACAATAGTTTTTATTTGTATGTGATATAAGTGATAAGTCGGATTTATTCTTCAGGTAGGTGCAATTACAGCAATACCAGATTTATTTATTATTTTTTAAGTTTTGCTATAATCACACAGTAAAAATGCTTTAAAAAAAATTGTTTTTTCATCGCCATATTCAGAGAGCTGTAACTTTTTTACTTTTTGTTGAGCAGAGCTGTATGACGGCTTACTTTTTTGTGACAAATTGGAGATTTTTTTGGTTGGATTTTGATGGTCACTCTGGACCTTTCCCTAGGATCAGTGGTTAATAGCATAGGAACCATAAAACTTAACTTTTAATGTTATGAGGGATAAAAGCTTTAAGAACCAATTAACCAAATATATTACATAAACATATAAAAAGTGCTCACGATGAACCAGTGCAGTAAAAAAATATATTGGGGTGCTCTCACTTGATTCACTGGAGATCACTACTGGATTTTGGAACACAAAGTTTTTTTTATCGCTTTTTAAGGCTATGTGCACACGTTGCGGTTTTTGCTGCGGATCCGCAGCAGTTTTCCATGCGGTGTACAGTACATTGTTAACCTATGGAAAACAAAAACCACATTTTATTTACATGACTTTTTAATCTCTTTTTATTCAACTTTTTGTGTCAGTGTGATGAAAAAGCGACATTTTTGACATGTTTTTTTTATTTTTTTTTTACAGTGTTTACCGTGTGGAATAAATAACATTCCAGTTGTATAAATTGGATCATTCTGGACGTGGTGATACAAAATGTGTATTTTTTTTTAATAATCTTTATTTTATCACCTTTTTTGTGTTTTTTAGATTTTTTTTACATATTTTATTTTACTTTTTTCTCACTTTTTTCTCAAGTCTGAGGGTCTGAGGCTATGGACCTTAACAATCTCAGCCCCTGAAATGTCAGAGAATGATTTATTGTGGATATCCCCTTTATTAAATAGAGATTTACAAATATAAAAACAGGATTTGTGCTCTCTCCTTTAGAATACAACGTTCCCGTCATGAAAATATTTATGGTAAGTTAGAGACATCTAGTGGCCAAAAAGCCAATCCAACAGGAAGGCACAAAGCTTTAAAACTACAATGTTATGTTCACGCTGTGCTGCAGAATGTTGTTCAGCCAAACATCTGAATGTGGTTGTATATATGGATGCGGATCTAAGGGATAGATTTCTGCACCAGATTTTTTTGCAACATAAATCTAAGTATGAGTGTTAAAACTTTGCACATAGTACACCATAGCACAATGCCGACATAAATCATGGTGTCCCCTTCTCTGGAGGACCTCGCCTAACTAGATGCATTGTACGGATGGCCATTCTCTTGAATGTTTGGCATGAAGCAGTTGTGTAGTTCTTTTCTCTATTATCGTGTACTTTGTATGAATTTCTAGGAGGAATAGCAGAAGAACAGCAAAATGCAGAATTGCAGGGAAAGGTTACCCAGAATTGTAATCCATTGGAGAGTACAAGTATTCACTAAAGCAAACATGTAAGGGTAGGTGACAGGATCTCTTCAAATAATAAAGCTCTTCTCACCATTAGGGGAAGTACTGAGGGGACATGATCACCATGTGAAGACATTAAAGGTCCACTGTTGCGGGGCATTGTTAATATGGGGGCTTCAATGGAATGTACTATTATTGTGTAATACATAGTTGCACATTATTACTGCCTGGTGAACTGTAGATGGGTATAGCACTATGTAGTTTGGAGAGAAGTGGGGAAAACGTGAAAAGTGTGCTGGAGAAGTGATAAGCCAAAGATGTCTGTGTATTCCATTCTGTATAGATCAGTCATGGATGGAAGAAGTCTACAAGATGGTCTGGGCAGAATGGAGAAGAAAGAGGGGATAGTGAACTGTTACAATCAGAGAGAATATCACCTGTGAGTCAATGGATTTATCTGCCGGCCGCCTGCCATTATATGGTTACCGCATGGTTGTAGTGTTAGTGTCACATAGGTCTGTAGTTAAAATCGAATACTTTACCTGTACTCCCAGCTATTATTGTGCCAACTGGAGTGTTACATAGGACTGCAGGAAAAAATCTGCTACATTACCTGTACACACAGTTATTACTGTGTCATCTGTGGTGTTACATGGGACTGCGGGTAAAAGTTACTACTTTACCTGTACACACAGCTATCAATGTGTCATTTGTGGCGTTACATAGAACATCAGGTGACTTTTAGCACTTTATCCGTATTCATTATTGTTATTACTGTATCTGTGGCATTACATGGCACTGCAGTCATCATCTCCTACTACATTATCTGTACTCAGAGAATTATTACTTGTGTGTAGTGATGAGCGAGCACCAAGTATTTCCGGGATTATTTGGAGGGAGCACGGGTCCCCCGCCCTGCATTTTTGGTGCTTTTTAGAGAGCCAATCAACATGCAGGGATTGTCTGCCATGCACTGTAATGCCGCAGCCATCTTGGTTGTGGTATTGCAGTGATTGGCTGGCCGCACAACGGCATCGGGTGTATAAGAGATGTATAAGAGACTTTGCCGTCGCCCTGCTCATAGTAACATAGTAACATAATTAGCAAGGCCAAAAAAAGACATTTGTTCATCCAGTTCAGCCGATATTCCAGATCTACATTCTTCTAAAGAACCTAATAACTGTAAGATACAATATTGTTACGCTGCAGGAAGACATCCAGGCCTTTCTTGAACCCCTCAACTGAGTTCGCCAACACCACCACAGTCTCAGAGAATGCCCCCTTTTGACCATCACATTCCTTGGTATAAACAGATCCTCGGAGAGATATTTGTATTGTCCCCTTATATACTTATACATGGTTATTAGATCGCCCATCAGTCAACTTTTTTCTAGACTAAATAATCCTAACTTTGCTAATCTCTCAGGGTATTGTAGTTCCCCCATCCCCTTTATTAATTTTGTTGCCCTACTTTGTACTCGCTCTAGTACCATTATATCCTTCCTGAGCACCGATGCCCAAAACTGTACACAGTATTCCATGTGCGGTCTAACCAGGGATTTGTACAGAGGCAGTATAATGTTCTCATCATGTGTATCCAGACCTCTTTTAATGCACCCCATGATCCTGTTTGCCTTGCAGCTGCTGCTTGGCACTGGCTGCTCCAGGTAAGTTTATCATTAACTAGGATCCCCAAGTCCTTCTCCCTGTCAGGTTTACACAGTGGTTTCCCTTTCAGTGTGTAATGGTGATATTGATTTCTTCTTCCCATGTGTATAACCTTACATTTATCATTGTTAAACCGCATCTGCCACCTTTCAGCCCAAGTTTCCAACTTATCCAGATCCATCTGTAGCAGGATACTATCTTCTCTTGTATTGACTGCTTTACATAGTTTTGTATCATCTGCAAATATTGATATTTTACTGTGTAAACCTTCCACCAGATCGTTAATTAATATGTTGAAGAGAATAGGTCCCAACACCGAACCCTGTGGTACCCCACTGGTCACAGCGACCCAGAGAATATACCATTTATAACCACCCTCTGCTTTTTATCACTATGCCACTTACTTACCCATTTACACACATTTTCCCCCAGACCCAGCATTCTAATTTTGTGTACCAACCTCTTGTGTGGCATGGTATCAAACCTTTTGGAAACATCATGATATAACATGTCCAATGACTCACCTTGGTCCAGTCTATAGCTTACCTCGTCATAAAAACTGATTAGATTGGTTTGACAGGAGTGATTCCTCATGAACCCATGCTGATATGGAGTAGTAACACCCCAGGGAACCGGTTGTTACAGTGGTATTGCTTTCCTCACGAGGAGAGTGATGCCATGCTTGGAAGCCAGGAAGGATCCCTTTAACAGGTATTCAGCACATGCAACACTGTCCTGACTCCAGGCCAGAACGGGAATCTGCAGCTCCTGGAAGGAGAGAGAACAGAGCAGTCTGTAGGAGACTGACAGGGAAGAGAAGCAAAGGAGAGTAAAGAGCTGGAGGGAAGCTGCAACTGGGCTTCCTCTACGCTGAAGCGCAGAATTCCGGTAGCTGGAAGACCGAGGTTGTGGGAGTAACTCTATGCCCCATGGCAGAAACCGGCGGACAGGAGATTGCAGGTCACCTGTCCACCATTAACACTCGAAGGCACAGTAACAGATAGAGCACGGAGTTATCTGAGAGACCCTGTAAAAAGGCTCGAGTTACCTGCCATGCGGATAGTGTCCTACCAGCAAGGGGGAAAGAGAGAACGTGAGGACCTTGTGTGAGGCCTAAGGCAGCAAGGGACTACAACACATCCCAGAAGGGAAGGCTTCCAACCCTACCAGTTATGGGGATTCTTGATTCGCTTCCAAACCGGCCAGACCATCCCAGTACCTGCGATCCGGTGCCCTGGACTGTGGCTACCTAACACCAGTAAAGAGGTAAAGAGACTGCAACCTTGTGTCTTCTGTTTCTTACTACACCATCTTTATCTACTATACCGGGAGCCCTGGGGACTCAGCTTCACCTGTGGGAAGCCATACCATCTGAGCTGCCATAACATCACACCAGTGGACCCCTTTAAGCAGCATCGGTCATCCCTGGTGTCACGAACATTCTTATTTCTAATCACCTCTTTAATGACTTTTCCTTTAATTTCGACGCCCAGGGCCACGGACTGGGTCACTGTCACCATGACCACCCCTTTAATGATGACCAGACCCGGTACCGAGTATCCATTAGGCCCTGGCGGGCGCTCCAGAGTTAAATAGCTATTCTCATTGAGATAATCCAGAATAACATCACTCAGAAAACCTTCAAATATTTTACCAACAATAGAGGTTAGGCTTAGTGGCCTATAATTTTCAAGTTCACTTTTAGAGCCCTTCTTGAATATTGGTACCACATTTGCAGTTCTGTGGAACAGACCCCGTCGCTATAGAGTCCCTAAATATAAGAAATAATGGCTTGTTTATTACATTACTTAGTTCTCTTAGTACTCGTGGGTGTATGCCATCTGGACCAGGAGATTTATCTATTTTAATCTTATTTAGCCGGTTTCTCATGTCTTCTTGGGTTAGATTGGTGACCCTTAATATAGGGTTCTATTTGTCTCTTGGTATTTCACCTAGCATTTCATTTTCCACCTTGAATACCGTGGAGAAGAAGGTGTTTAATATATTAGCTTTTAACTCGTCATCTACAACCATTCTTTCCTCACAATTTTTTAAGGGGCCTTTGAGTTTCAAAGTTGCAATTCTTTCTTCCAGACCCCGTACCTTTTCTTCTAAAAGGGCTACTAGTCTACACTTCTGGCAGGTGAAGATGGATTCTTCTTCTGGTCGATCTGTGTACATGTAGTACACTTTGCAGCTCACCATGTAGGTTGTCACATCTGCCATGTTGCTCCTAGATCCTGCTGACTTGCTGTGTGTCTTCCTTCTTGTGTAATCTACTCAATCAGCCAAGCTTTCTTGCAATAATGTCCTAGAGGCAAAAATTTGCGCGCCGTAAGGTGCGCAGTTTGGCGATGCTTTCCAAGCAGCTGGTCCCGGCTGTACCCAACGATCGTCTTGCTGAGGGAGACTCTTTGCTTTTCCTAAAAGGCACCTGGAATATGCAAATTGTCCTCTTCAAGCTTCAATCCCTGGTTTGGTGATGCTATCCAAGCAGCTTGTCCCGGCTGTACCCAATGATCTTCTTGCTGAGGGAGACTCTTTGCTTATCCTAAAAGGCACCTGGAATATGCAAATTGTCCTCTTCAAGATTCAATCCCTGGTTTGGTGATGCTTTCCAAGCAGCTGGACCCTTCTGTACCCAATGATCTTCTTGCAGAGGGAGACTTTTCGCTTTTCCCAAAAGGCACCTGGAATATGCAAATTGTCCTCGTCAAGCTTCAATCCCTGGTTTGGCAATGCATTCCAAGCAGCTCGTCCCGGCTGTAACCAATGATCTTCTTGCTGAGGGAGACTCTTCCCTTTTCCGAGAAGGCACTTGGAATATGCAAATTGTCCTCTTCAAGCTTCATTCCCTGCTTTGGCAATGCTTTCCAAGCAGCTGGTCCCGGCTGTACCCAACGATCTTCTTGCTGAGGGATACTCTTTGTTTTTCCCAGAAGGCACCTGGAATATGCAAATTGTCCTCTTCAAGCTTCATTCCCTACTTTGGCGATGCTTTCCAAGCAGCTGGTCCCAGCTGTACCCAATGATCTTCTTGCTGAGGGAGACTCTTCGCTTTTCCCAGAAGGCACCTGGAATATACAAATAGTCCTCTTCAAGCTTCAATCCCTGGTTTGGCGATGATTTCCAAGCAACTGGTCCCTTCTGTACCCAATGATCTTCTTGCTGAGGGAGACTCTTCGCTTTTTGCTCTCAGCCGTCCCAGAAAAGGCGCATCTCTAAGACGCATCAACTCTGACACTTAGCCTCGCTCTTCCCGCTTGCCCTGTAGCAGGGGCAAATGGGGTGATAGTTGGGGGGTTGATGTCACCTTTGTTTTGTCCAGTGACAACAAGCCCTGAGGTTAGTAATGGAGAGGTGTCAATAAGACATCCCCATTACTAACCCCATAGTCACATTCTAAGATAAAACACAGACACCCAGAAAAGTCCTTTAGTTGAAAAAATGACACATACTTCTTTAATAATCTCAATTAAAGCATACTTACGACCTCACCTAATTCCATTGAAGCCCTTGTTCTTCTATAATAAACCAAAAATAAAAAAACAACAATATCCCTCACCTCTCCATCCTTCTGTCTCACGCTGTAATCCATGTCTGGGGGATAATTCTTTTTCAACTTGGACTGTGCCAAGATGCAACCATCCAGGGTGAGAATCACTGGGGAATGAGCCGCTGCAAGCGCAGCCTCAGTGACTTGCGGTGACGTCACTGAGGCTCCGTTCCCAGCCAGGATGAACTGCGGTGATCTCGGTGAGATCCCCGCTAGCTCCATGAGAAAGTCGCACAGTGCAGAGGTGAGTTAACTGCAGTGAATTTCTCCCTAGTGAATTCGCCTCTGCACCATGCGACTTTCTCACGGTGCTAGCAGGGATCTCACCAAGGCCACCGCAGGTCACCCCCAAATATAATTAAATTCTAGGCACTATGACAACACTTCCCCTTTTACAGCACTACACAGTTACCATAGGAACAAAGACCTCATTTACAAAACTATTAACAAAAATGTAGCAATTGCCCAAAGCAACCAGTCCAATTCCAACTTTAGTGTATTTAAGGCCGTAGAACAAGAACATTGAGTGTTTCTTTGCTGGTGATACACCTAACAATGCACTAATGACAATTAAGGCCAGGGTCACACTTGCGAGTGCAATGCGAGAAACTTCCATGAGTCTCTTGCATCAATACCTGGCACTGCCGCCGGCACTAGGAACCGGAGTGTGCGGCTGCATGTATTTCCATGCAGCCACACGCTCATGTCCCGAGTGCCAGTGGCAGTGTCGGGTATTGATGAGAGAGACTCGCACAAGTTACTCGCATTGCACACGCAAGTGTGACCCGGGCCTTACGCAGAGACTTGACCTGATAGACATTGCTTATGGTACGGCCTAACAGGCCACAATAGCTGGCAGACCCTTAGGTCATTATTTAGGCTCTAGATGCCATGGCAGCTATCGGCACCCCACAATTAAGTGCCCATGGAGTTAAAAAGGGAGCTTATTCCCACTGTTAACCATGTAGATGCTGCTGTTGTTATTGACATATGGTTGATACCCGCTGCATTTTACCTTTAATCGTGAGCAAGACACTTTTTCCTCAATGGTGTTAAAATGAAAAAAAGTTCCATCGTCAGTCATTAAAAAGGTAATATACTCCAGAATGAAAAATAATATCTTGGTTAAAAGTGTTCAAACTTACTAATATACCTTTATTATGATTTCAGGCCTGGTTTGTCGATTTCATCACTGTTCCCACTTCACTTCCAGGTTTATCAGGACACCGAAAGAAGACTTCCCCGCTGTCAGCATCTGGCCAGTGCTGCATATAAGGGGATGACTTTGAAGCTCTGTTCAGTAGTTAATAGGCCAGCCTCCTTCTCTGTTACAGCTAATGCAGAGACAGAAGGGGGCTGGCTTAGCTATTTAATTCAGACTGACAGCCAGTTCCCCTTTTATAAAAGTCCCTGGGTTTCAACGCAACATTATTTGCATTGTGTTTGCATATTCTACCCGTGTTTGTGTGAATTTTCTCATCATATTCTGGTTTGATCTCGCACTCCAAAAGCATACGATCAGTCAAATTGGCTTCCTACAAAATGACCCCTAGTGCGTATGTAAGCACCTTTTCTAAAATGCTAAAATGGACTGAAATGATTAATGACATCTCTGTGCACCGCTTTGTAATATGTTGGTTAGGGAGACTTTAGCCATTTCCACCATTTTTTACAATATTTTATTTTTATATTTTTTATTTTTATATTTTATGGTTTTTATTTTTTAAGCTGTAAATGATGGTGCACCACATATGGAATCTAAAATGCGAAACTTTTATCACCAGTTTAAAAGTGTCCACTAAAGTAGGTGGGGTTTGGCTGAATAGGGAGTGGTCTTTTTTGTGATATATTTATCAAGTTTAAAATCAGAAAATTACTAAAAATTTGGGATAAATCTTTGTCTGCTTATCCCCTGCTCATCAAAGGAAGAGATCTCATTTTCTAACTTTAAAGCAGACAAAAATGCACCACAGTTATTAGGAGGGACCTACCGCCAGGAGTGTTATTAGAAGGGATGTGCCACTAGGAGTGTTATTAGGAGGGTGTGCCACTAGAAGTCTAATTAGGAGGAGCGTGCCAAAAGAAGTGTTTTTAAGAGGGACATGTCACTCGGAGTGTTATTAGGAGAGGCGTGCCTTCTAATAATTTCATGCAATTTAGTCCAGGTAAGTTTAGGAAGTTTAATATAAATATGGTAAATTGACTTTGCATTTATTTTCTATGGGAATAATACTTCCCATTGTTGCAAAAATCTTCATTGTAACTATTTTCTGCATCATAAATACAGACATTACCTTAGCAGACTGTCACAAGTGTGTCACACCAACCTGGTAGATCTAGGGGTAGAAGATCACTGTGTATTGTGAATCGCAGATCTTCCATTTAGTCTCTGTATTTGGATCCCATATTTTATTAATTTTGTTTACTTTGGTGCTGAAGAGGTTAATGACCCTTTCTATGCTGGTCAGGTGTCATGATCCAGGCCTGATTTTGTTTCAGGTTATTCTCACTCCGGTCTGGTCATGAGGGGGTTAACCTTCTCTGCCTCATTTTGGATTCTGTGTGGCTATTTCAGTCTGCTGTGGCCTGCAAACTAATGTCAGTGATAGCAAAATAAACAAAAGTTGGCCTAGCCAATAATGGCACTTCCACATGGAATACTATACCTATAAATACCTAGGAAGCAGATGAAGAAAGTTCTCCCTTCACATAATAATGGTGCTGTTTTCAGTGCTTGCTAGTGCTGCATGTAGTTGTATACAGTATTTATGCCAGAGTATAAACAAAGCAGTGCACAAGTTTAAGGTGCATAGTGCTATTCTATCATAAACCGTGCAAAGAGGAGAGAAAAAGTACTAGATAATACATAACCTGGCTATGTGCAGGGTGCATAAGGTTTTGTATGAGGAGTGTTCCGTGTTCTGTTTTCATACACGTTGATACTGTGTGTGATCCGACATACGGCATAAACCACTTCTGTCTCCCAAATAAGCAGACTGTTCTCTGTAGTCTAACTTGTTTATTGGTAAACATGAGCGCGGTAAAACTATAAGAATACAAATGATATGGGTAAGTATTGGGCAAATAATAACACGACTGCAACTAACAGGGAAAGCATACAGTATGGTGCAACTTCTACATAACTACATACAGCAGGTCCCTGGTAATCACATTTCCTGTGTACTGGCTGCTATACAGTTAATCACACTCTGTACAACACTACATTGCAAGAACAGGGATAATGATCTTATCGGATAAACTTAACCAGGATGGCAAGTAAGGTATTTCCAGCACAGCAGATAAACACGTGTGTCCAGGAAGAACACAGAGGAAAAATGGAATTTCCCTATCCCATGATACCTTGGTGCAATCCCAGAATGCAACACTCTGATTATTACTGAAAAACACAGGTTATAAATGTAACCACTACTGGGTGGTGCTATAACACAGCAAAAACCAAAACTATTAATAGTAGTGAACCTTTAATGCATGAAACGAACACCCTGTCCTTCATTAGAAAGGACAGAACATTCCTTTTAGTTCTTTGGCTCTCTTACTAATATGTGATTCATCTTGCTTTTTTGGAAACTATTTGATGAATAGACTAGCACTAATGACTTACTGACCCTCCTTTAATATCGTTGAATCACTTGAATTTATTGCTTTAAGAAGTCTAATGATGTAGGGAGTTATTATTTATTTGAAAATTCTGTATTTACGTACTTACATCGAACATTACAAGCACTAACTACATGAATATTTTTTTCAAAAATTGGATTTTATTAATGCTGATTCCTCCTTAGTCCTAACTCAGCAACAAGAGACCAATTTAAAAGAAAATAATAGTGTACACATATATTTTGCCTATAATATTACTGTGTTTGCAGATCCATTTGGTGTATATATACTGAACAATATATATATACTAGCTATTGAACCCGTTCTACGCCCGGGTGGCGAGCATTTATATTGGAATATGGTCTCCATCCTGGTATGTGCTGCTCCTATCCTGTCATATGCTGCTCCATCCTGCGCCCCCATCCTGTCATGTGCTGCTCCACCGTGTCATGTGCTGCTCCATCCTGCGCCCCCATCATGTCATGTGCTGCTCCACCGTGTCATGTGCTGCTCCATCCTGCATCCCCATCCTGTCATGTGCTGCTCCACCGTGTCATGTGCTGCTCCATCCTGCGCCCCCATCCTGTCATGTGCTGCTCCACCGTGTCATGTGCTGCTCCATCCTCATCCCCATCCTGTCATGTGCTCCCATCCTGCGCCCCCATCCTATCACGTGCTGCTCCATCCTGCGCCCCCATCAGTGCGGGCGGCTGTGCTGAGTGCGGGCGGCTGTATGTGACGTGGCTGTGCTGGGTGCGGGCGGCTGTGCTGGGTGCGGCAGCTGTGGACGGCTGTGCTGGGTGCGGTGGCTGTGCTGGGTGCAGCGGCTGTGCTGGGTGCAGCGGCTGTGCGTGGCTGTAGGCGGCTGTGCGTGGCTGTGGGAGGCTGTGCTGGGTGCGGCGGCTGTGCGTGGCTGTGGGCGGCTGTGCTGGGTGCGGCGGCTGTGCTGGGTGCGGTGGCTGTGCTGGGTGCGGCGGCTGTCCATGGCTGTAGGCGGCTGTGCGTGGCTGTGCTGGGTGCGGAGGCTGTGCATGGCTGTGGCGGCTGTGCGTGGCTGTGCTGGGTGCGGCGGCTGTGCTGGGTGCGGCGGATGTGCTGGGTGCGGCGGCTGTGCTGGGTGCGGCGGCTGTGGGTGGCTGTGCTGGGTGCAGCGGTTGTGCGTGGCTGTGGGCAGCTGTGCTGGGTGCGGCGGCTGTGGGCGGCTGTGCGTGGCTGTGCTGGGTGCGGCGGCTGTGCGTGGCTGTGGGCGGCTGTGCGTGGCTGTGGGCGGCTGTGCTGGGTGCGGCGGCTGTCCGTGGCTGTGGGCGGCTGTGCGTGGCTGTGGGAGGCTGTGCGTGGCTGTAGGCGGCTGTGCGTGGCTGTGCATGGCTGTGCTGGGTGCGGCGGATGTGCTGGGTGCGGCGGATGTGCTGGGTGCGGCGGATGTGGGTGGCTGTGCTGGGTGCGGCGGCTGTGCGTGGCTGTGGGCTGTGCGTGGCTGTGGGCGGCTGTGCTGGGTGCGGCGGCTGTGGTCGGCTGTGCTGGGTGTGGCGGCTGTGCGTGGCTATGGGTGGCTGTAGGCGGCTGTGCTGGGTGCGGCGGCTGTGCGTGGCTGTGGTCGGCTGTGCTGGGTGCGGCTGTGCGTGGCTGTGGGCGGCTGTGCGTGGCTGTGGGCGGCTGTGCTGGGTGCGGCGGCTGTGGTCGGCTGTGCTGGGTGCGGCGGCTGTGCGTGGCTGTGGGCGGCTGTGCTGGGTGCGGCGGCTGTGCGTGGCTGTGGTCGGCTGTGCTGGGTGCGGCGGCTGTGCGTGGCTATGGGTGGCTGTGCGTGGCTGTGGGCAGCTGTGCTGGGTGCGGCGGCTGTGCGTGGCTGTGGGCCACTGTGCGTGGCTGTGGGCGGCTATGGTCGGCTGTGCTGGGTGCGGCGGCTGTGCGTTGCTGTGGGCGGCTGTGCGTGGCTGTGCTGGGCGCGGCGGCTGTGCTGGGTGCGGCCATTTTCTTGGTCCTGCTCCCGGAGTCGGCGCCTGCGCAGTCCGCGCTTTCCGGCGCCATTTTCTTGAAGACACTGCAATGTGTCTTCAAGAAAATGGCGCCGGAAAGCGCGGACTGCGCAGGCGCCGATTCCGGGAGCAGGGGGACAGTCACGGCCCGGAAGCGCGTCGGTGGAACGGGTCAGGTAAGTATACTCACCCTCCGCCTCCTGGCTCGTCCCTGCTTGTCCGGTGGAGATCGCGGTGTGCGTTCAGCGCTTACGCATACCGCGATCTCCTGGGAGCGTCACTCTGTGCGGTCCAGACTGCGCCGGCGCTTGCGCTTGCGCAGTCTATAGAGGCTTCGGACAGAGTGACGCTCCCAGCGTTATATTATAGATATATATATATATATATATATTATTTTTTTTATTTTTTTTAAGTGTTTGTTCTACAGTGTTTAATAAAGATTCTTGTATTTTTTAACTTACTTGGCGTCTGCTTCCTATGCATTTATCGGTATAGTATTCAATGTCAGTGATAGTTCAAGCTCCTAGGCTAGACCAGCTGTCCCCTTGATACCGTGTAAGTACTCTGCCTGTTTACTCCCGTGATGTCCCTTTCCTGCCACCCCGCTTGTCTTTGTGTTCGCTCCCTGTTCTTGGACCTTTTGGTATGTGACCCGGCTTGTACTCTGACCTGCTTTACTGTCTCTCGTCTCTTTTATTTCTGCTCCCCTCTGGCTCTGACTTCTGGCTTGTATTTGACCACGTGTATTGCTGTGACCTCTGTTACTTCTTGTCCTGACAGTTTCTGACTCGGCCCATCTGACCACTTTTTCGCCACCAGGTGGCGCTTGTGCTGCTGCTCTGAGATGTTGCGCTGTGTGTGCAGAATCTCTTCCCTCATCAGCATCCCCTGGTGGAGGTTGCACTACACTGCACTGCACCAGCATTATCACTGATCATACCTTTAAAGGGTATTTTGCTTTTTTTTTTCTCTGTCTGGTTATGAATCCGCTTTGTAACTTGCAGATCAGGTGTCCAGTTTGACACAGATGATGCACGATATATAGGTAGAACATTGGACCCTAGCCCGGTCCCATACTCAATTATAAAAAGAGTTGACGGAGACTGTTAAGACCGTGCAGGGAACCACCCCCATGCTTAGTTCACCTGGCGATTCTGTAGATTGTTATGATCCGGTGACCTTGGAGCCGCATGAGACTTTCTCAGGAGTAGGTGGAACCTGTACTGACCGCAAACCCTAAACTGTCACCGCAACTAGAAGTAGCCGTGGGGTGTACCTAACACATCCTAGACACCTCGACACAGCCGGAGGACTAAATACCCCTATAGATGGAAATGGGAATTCTATCTTGCCTCAGAGCAGAACCCCAAAGGATAGGCAGCCCCCCACAAATATTGACTGTGAGTATTAGAGGAAAGACACACGCAGGCAGAAATCAGGATTTAGCAAAAGAGGCCACACTAGCTAAATAGGAAAGGATAGGACAGAATACTAAGCGGTCAGTATTAAAACCCTAAAAATATCCACAGCAGATAATACAAAAATTCCACCATCTAACTAAAGACATGGAATGTATATCTGCATCTCCTGAGAATCCAACTTGACTGAAATAACCAAACACAGTCTAAGCTGGACAAGAAAAAACATTGAATAGTACTGAATTGTAAAGCACACAGCATGTGTGCTGTAGAAACAAAACCAGACACTTATCTTTGCTGATTTGGAAGCAGGGCAGGAGGAACCAGACAGATGCAAAACCTCCAAGAAAAATGGACAACTGGCAAGGGCTAATGAATCCTGCACACCTAAATATCCCAGTCAGAGCTGCAATCAGCAGGGACACCTGCCCAGGATTGCAACCCAGGGACAACTGCATTACTACCAACAACCACCGGAGGGAACCCAAGAGCAGAATTCACAACGGTACCCCCCCTTGAAGAGGGGTCACCGAACCCTCACCAGAGCCCCCAGGCCGATCAGGACGAGCCAGATGAAAGGCACGAACCAAATCAGCAGCATGGACATCAGAGGCAAAAACCCAAGAATTATCCTCCTGGCCATAACCCTTCCATTTAACAAGGTACTGAAGCCTCCGCCTCGAAAAGCGAGAATCCAAAATCTTCTCAACCACATACTCCAACTCCCCATCAACCAACACAGGGGCCGGAGGATCAACAGAGGGAACAACGGGCACCACATATTTCCGCAATAAAGATCTATGGAAGACATTATGGATAGCAAAAGAAGCCGGAAGGGCCAATCGAAAAGACACCGGATTAATAATCTCAGAAATCCTATAAGGACCAATAAAGCGAGGCTTAAACTTAGGGGAAGAAACCTTCATAGGAACATGACGGGAAGACAACCAAACCAGATCCCCAACCCGAAGAAGGGAACCAACACACCGACGACGGTTAGCAAAATGTTGAGCCTCCTCCTGAGACAATACCAAATTGTCCACCACATGAGCCCAAATCTGCTGCAACCTGTCAACCACAGAATCCACACCAGGACAGTAAGAAGGCTCAACCTGCCCCTAAGAAAA
This sequence comes from Ranitomeya variabilis, assembly GCF_051348905.1. Taxonomy (NCBI): domain Eukaryota; kingdom Metazoa; phylum Chordata; class Amphibia; order Anura; family Dendrobatidae; genus Ranitomeya; species Ranitomeya variabilis. Next base: position 169,594,814 of record NC_135238.1, read on the forward strand.
ACAAGGATGAAAAACAAAATGACAAAAGAAGGGGCGAAACCAAGGTAGCCGAACTAGCCCGATTATTAAGGGCAAACTCGGCTAATGGCAAGAAAGCCACCCAATCATCCTGATCAGCAGACACAAAGCATCTCAGATAAGTTTCTAAAGTCTGATTAGTTCGCTCGGTCTGGCCATTTGTCTGAGGATGAAATGCGGAAGAAAAAGACAAATCAATGCCCAGCTTAGCACAAAAGTCCCGCCAAAACCGAGAAACAAACTGGGACCCTCTGTCGGACACAATATTCTCCGGAATACCATGCAAACGAACCACATGCTGAAAAAACAACGAAACCAAATCAGAAGATTAAGGCAATTTAGGCAAAGGCACCAAATGGACCATCTTAGAGAACCGGTCACAAACAACTCATATGACAGACATCTTCTGGGAAACCGGAAGATCAGAAATAAAATCCATAGAAATATGCGTCCAAGGCCTCTCAGGGACCAGCAAAGGCAAAAGCAACCCACTAGCACGGGAACAACAAGGCTTGGCCCGCGCACAAGTCCCACAGGACTGCACAAAAGAACGCACATCACGCGACAAAGAAGGCCACCAAAAGGACCTACCAACTAAATCTCTGGTACCAAAAATACTAGGATGGCCAGCCAACACAGAACAATGAACCTCAGAAATCACTCTACTAGTCCATCTATAAGGAACAAACAGTTTCCCCACTGGACAGCGGTCAGGTTTGTCAGCCTGAAATTCCTGAAGAACCCGTCGTAAATCAGGGGAAATGGCAGAAAGGACCACCCCTTCTTTCAGAATGCCGACCGGTTCAAGGACCTCAGGAGAATCAGGCAAAAAAACTCCTAGAGAGGGCATCAGCCTTAATATTCTTAGAACCCGGAAGATACGAGACCACGAAATCAAAACGGGAAAAAAACAAGGACCATCGAGCCTGTCTAGGATTCAGCCGCCTGGCAGACTCGAGGTAAATCAGATTTTTATGTTCGGTCAAGACCACAATACGGTGCTTAGCTCCCTCGAGCCAATGTCGCCACTCCTCAAACGCCCACTTCATAGCCAACAACTCCCGATTGCCGACATCATAATTGCGTTCAGCGGGCGAAAACTTATGGGAAAAGAAGGCACACGGTTTCATCAGGGAACCAACAGGATCCCTCTGAGACAAAACGGCCCCTGCCCCAATCTCAGAAGCGTCAACCTCAACCTGAAACGGAAGAGAAACATCTGGTTGACGCAACACCGGGGCAGAAGTAAATCGGCGTTTAAGCTCCTGAAAGGCAGAAACAGCCGCAGAGGACCAATTCGTCACATCAGCGCCTTTCTTCGTCAAATCGTTCAAGGGTTTAACCACACTGGAGGAGTTAGCAATGAAACGGCGATAAAAATTAGCAAAGCCCAAAAATTTCTGAAGGCTCTTCACAGATGTGGGTTGAATCCAATCATGAATGGCCTGAACCTTAACCGGATCCATCTCTATAGATGAGGGAGAAAAAATAAAGCCCAAAAAAGAAACCTTCTGCACTCCAAAGAGACACTTAGACCCCTTCACAAACAAAGCATTATCACGAAGGATCTGAAATACCATCCTGACCTGTTTCACATGAGACTCCCAATCATCGGAAAAAAATTTAAAATGTCATCCAAATATACAATCATGAATTTATCAAGATAAGTCCGGAAGATATCGTGCATGAAGGACTGAAAAACAGATGGAGCATTAGAGAGCCCGAATGGCATCACAAGGTATTCAAAATGGCCTTCGGGCGTATTAAACGCAGTTTTCCATTCATCACCCTGCTTAATACGAACAAGATTATATGCCGCCCGAAGGTCAATCTTAGTAAACAAACTAGCCCCCTTAATCCTAGCAAACAAATCGGAAAGCAGAGGTAAAGGGTATTGAAACTTGACCGTGATCTTATTCAAGAGGCGATAATCAATACAGGGTCTCAAGGAGCCATCCTTCTTAGCAACAAAAAAAAAACCTGCTCCCAACGGTGAAGAAGATAGCCGAATATGTCCTTTCTCCAAAGACTCCTTAACATAACTCCACATGGCGGTATGTTCAGGCACAGACAGGTTAAAAAGTCGGCCCTTAGGAAACTTACAGCCTGGAATCAAGTCAATCGCACAATCACAGTCCCTATGCGGTGGAAGGGAACTGGACTTGGGCTCATCGAATACATCCTGAAAATCAGACAAAAACTCTGGAATTTCAGAAGTGGAAGAAGAGGAGATTGACATCAAAGGAACATCATTATGAACCCCCTGACATCCCCAACTAGTCACAGACATAGACTTCCAATCCAACACAGGATTATGTGCCTGCAACCACGGAAAACCCAGCACGATAGCATCATGTAAATTATGCAACACCAGAAATCGACAATCTTCCTGATGGGCTGGCGTCATGCACATGGTCACCTGTGTCCAGAACTGGGGCTTATTTTTAGCCAAAGGTGTAGCATCAATGCCCCTTAAAGGAATAGGGTTCTGCAAAGACTGCAAGGGAAAACCACAATGCCTGGCAAACTCAAAGTCCATTAAGTTCAAGGCGGCGCCTGAATCCACAAACGCCATGACAGAAAATGATGATAATGAGCAGATCAAGGACACAGATAATAAAAATTTAGGTTGTACAGTACTGATGGTAATTGAACTAGCGATCCTCTTTGTACGCCTAGGACAGACTGAAATGACATGAGAAGCATCGCCACAATAAAAACACAACCTATTCTGACATCTGAATCCCTGTTGTTCTGTTCTAGACAGAATCCTATCACACTGCATTGACTCAGGCATCTGCTCTGAGGACAACGCCACAGCGCGCACAGTTCTGCGCTCCCGCAAACGCCGATCAATCTGAATGGCCAGAGACATAGAATCACTCAGACCGAAAGGCGTGGGAAACCCCACCATAACATCTTTAACGGATTCAGAAAGACCCTTTCTGAAAATTGCCGCCAAAGCATCATCATTCCATTTAGTCAACACAGACCATTTTCTAAATTTCTGACAATGCAATTCTGCCGCTTCTTGACCCTGAGACAGGACCAACAAGGTCTTCTCTGCTTGATCCACAGAATTTGGTTCATCATATAATAATCCTAAAGCCTGAAAAAAGTCGTCTACATTAAGCAAGGCCGGATTCCCAGATTCCAGGGAAAATGCCCAATCCTGAGGATCACCACGCAGCAGGGAGATGACAATTTTAACCCGCTGAATGGAATCACCAGAGGATCGAGGTCTCAGAGCAAAAAACAGTTTACAGTTGTTTTTAAAACTCAAAAATTTGGACCTGTCCCCAAAAAACAAATCAGGAGTAGGAATCTTAGGCTCTAAAACTGGAGTCTGAACAATATAATCAGAAATACCCTGTACCCTAGCAGCAAGCTGGTCTACACGAGAAGCTAATCCCTGAACATCCATGCTAGCACAAGACTCCTCAGCCACCCAGAGAAAAAGAGGGAAGAAAAGACAAAGCAGGCTACAGAAAAAAAATGGCTCTTTCTTCCCTTCTTCTGAGATGCATTTAACTCATTGTGGGCCAGTTGTACGGTTATGATCCGGTGACCTTGGAGCCGCATGAGACTTTCTCAGGAGTAGACAACACCAAAAAAAAAACAAAAAAAACATCCTTCACACGATATCAAGTAAAAACCATAAATACTTTATTGACAATTCCTATAAAAATAAACAGTGATAGATAAAATCCACAACACAGGAACAGAAGGTGGGCTATCCAGGAACAATACTCCAAGTATAATAATAACTAAATCCTGATAAATCCTGATACATAACATATGTGCCAAGTGACCATGTACATACATGCAAAAAAAAGGTAAAAGAACACAGTATAAAGTAAATACAAAGTGTATATAATATTACCTATGGAGCGCTCCTGGAGACCCACCACACCCGACGCGCGTTTCGCAATGAAATGCTTCGTCCAGGGGTGGTTGGGTACTAGCCAGAGAAGGTATAAATGTCCCTGAGGACCAATAGAAACGGTACTAGAACTAATTACAAAATAACATACTCCTGTGAGCGGACATGCGCAAAAGAATCACAGAAGCGTACATAACGAGAGAACAAGATACAGAGCATGCATCAGGAGCAGAACGCCATGACAACGGTAACAACACCTGATCCGATGATTAAATACACTCTTACAGCACCTATCTTCCATACCGCAGCTGTAAGTAACATGCCGGCACAGTCGACGTAATATCCGGTGCGACCCCTGTAACCATGGACACCAGACGCAGCTACTCAGCATGCGTCTTAGATAGAACACACCTCCCAGCGCGCACAGAGTGGTGACCATTTCCGGTACACAGAAAATGTACCTTACTTATCACATATCCGGTGCAACACATGTAGCCATGGTTACCAAATACCTATTATCAACGCGCATATTAAATGCGCCGAATATCCCAGCACGGATAAACCGGCAACCATTGTCGATATATAAAGCAGTCATATCCATTACGGAAAAAACATTATGTACCACCGACATAACTTCCTGTATATGGAGGCACATTGCCATAAACACCACTATGCCAAGAGAACACACAACCCTCTAAAAACGCACGCGCATGCGCTTTATGGTTGAAATAGATCACAAAAAAATTCTTTTTTTTTATCACAACCAAAACCCGTAAAAAAGATAAGCTCATGGTGATATTACCAGAGTCAAAAAGTGCAAAAAGTGCAAAAAGGTGCGTAAGTGAAAAGAAGTGCGTGCAAGCAAAAAACCTGCAAGGAAAACAATTAAGGCAATAATTTATAATATATAATAATAATATGACCAAGGGCAAATAAAGCCCCAATATTAAGATAATAAATCATCTATTACCACTAAAGTGCAATTCCAATTATTAACTACAAGTGTAAATATAAAAACCAAGACACCAATATAAATACACAGTGTACATAAATAAAGTAAAAAAAGTGAAACGGTACAAAAGTTAATAAAAATTGCATAGTAGGCACATGGACACAAACACACATAGCCATGAACTTCAATACTAAAAAGCAATATATAGACAAAAGATCCAATATATAGCAGGGATATATCCAACGCCGAAAATACTCCGTTCCAGTTCTCCAATTGACACATAAACAAACACCAAGGTCCTACAAAAAAGACAAGAATAACATAAAATTTAAAATTAAAAAGTTAAAAACCAGCTAAAAACCAAAGTCCAAAGATTGCTTCACTGTCAATTAACCTATATGAATCTAAATGTGTACCATAAGACGGACATAACCAGATTATATCGGTAAGAAGGGAGCATAACTGTTATGATCATTAAGACCCAGGGGCATGACGGTATCCAATTTGTAAATCCATCTTGCCTCCCTCTGGGCCAACATCTTCTTCCAATTACCACCTCTCTGTCCAATAAAGACCCGGTCAATACCCTTAATCCGCAACCCACTTGGGTCGCACCCATGTAGGGCCTTGAAATGTCTTGGGATGGGTTTTAATCTCAAGGGGTCCTCCACCGTCCGTGCCCCCTCAATATCGAGAACATGTTCCCGTACCCTTCTACGAAATTCACGTGTCGTCATTCCGACATAAATGAGACCGCATGGACAGGTTGCATGATAAATCACAGCTCTGGTCGTACATGTGATGGTATGAGTGATTTGGTAGTACCTGTTGCCTTTTGAATTGGAAAAATCAGAAGCTGTATCCACATTGGAACAAGCTTGGCACTTACCACAGCTGGTGCATCCCCACCTAGGGCCCTTGGCACCAAAAATAAATTTCTGGTCCGGACCCTTATGGTGCCAAGGGCCCTAGGTGGGGATGCACCAGCTGTTGTAAGTGCCTAGCTTGTTCCAATGTGGATACAGCTTCTGATTTTTCCAATTCAAAAGGCAACAGGTACTACCAAATCACTCATACCATCACATGTACGACCAGAGCTGTGATTTATCATGCAACCTGTCCATGCGGTCTCATTTATGTCGGAATGACGACACGTGAATTTCGTAAAAGGGTACGGGAACATGTTCTCGATATTGAGGGGGCACGGACGGTGGAGGACCCCTTGAGATTAAAACCCATCCCAAGACATTTCAAGGCCCTACATGGGTGCGACCCAAGTGGGTTGCGGATTAAGGGTATTGACCGGGTCTTTATTGGACAGAGAGGTGGTAATTGGAAGAAGATGTTGGCCCAGAGGGAGGCAAGATGGATTTACAAATTGGATACCGTCATGCCCCTGGGTCTTAATGATCATAACAGTTATGCTCCCTTCTTACCGATATAATCTGGTTATGTCCGTCTTATGGTACACATTTAGATTCATATAGGTTAATTGACAGTGAAGCAATCTTTGGACTTTGGTTTTTAGCTGGTTTTTAACTTTTTAATTTTAAATTTTATGTTATTCTTGTCTTTTTTGTAGGACCTTGGTGTTTGTTTATGTGTCAATTGGAGAACTGGAACGGAGTATTTTCGGCGTTGGATATATCCCTGCTATATATTGGATCTTTTGTCTATATATTGCTTTTTAGTATTGAAGTTCATGGCTATGTGTGTTTGTGTCCATGTGCCTACTATGCAATTTTTATTAACTTTTGTACCGTTTCACTTTTTTTACTTTATTTATGTACACTGTGTATTTATATTGGTGTCTTGGTTTTTATATTTACACTTGTAGTTAATAATTGGAATTGCACTTTAGTGGTAATAGATGATTTATTATCTTAATATTGGGGCTTTATTTGCCCTTGGTCATATTATTATTATATATTATAAATTATTGCCTTAATTGTTTTCCTTTCAGGTTTTTTGCTTGCACGCACTTCTTTTCACTTACGCACCTTTTTGCACTTTTTGCACTTTTTGACTCTGGTAATATCACCATGAGCTTATCTTTTTTACGGGTTTTGGTTGTGATCAAAAAAAAGAATTTTTTTGTGATCTATTTCAACCATAAAGCGCATGCGCGTGCGTTTTTAGAGGGTTGTGTGTTCTCTTGGCATAGTGGTGTTTATGGCAATGTGCCTCCATATACAGGAAGTTATGTCGGTGGCACATAATGTTTTTTCCGTAATGGATATGACTGCTTTATATATCGACAATGGTTGCCGGTTTATCCGTGCTGGGATATTCGGCGCATTTAATATGCGCGTTGATAATAGGTATTTGGTAACCATGGCTACATGTGTTGCACCGGATATGTGATAAGTAAGGTACATTTTCTGTGTACCGGAAATGGTCACCACTCTGTGCGCGCTGGGAGGTGTGTTCTATCTAAGACGCATGCTGAGTAGCTGCGTCTGGTGTCCATGGTTACAGGGGTCGCACCGGATATTACGTCGACTGTGCCGGCATGTTACTTACAGCTGCGGTATGGAAGATAGGTGCTGTAAGAGTGTATTTAATCATCGGATCAGGTGTTGTTACCGTTGTCATGGCGTTCTGCTCCTGACGCATGCTCTGTATCTTGTTCTCTCGTTATGTACGCTTCTGTGATTCTTTTGCGCATGTCCGCTCACAGGAGTATGTTATTTTGTAATTAGTTCTAGTACCGTTTCTATTGGTCCTCAGGGACATTTATACCTTCTCTGGCTAGTACCCAACCACCCCTGGATGAAGCATTTCATTGCGAAACGCGCGTCGGGTGTGGTGGGTCTCCAGGAGCGCTCCATAGGTAATATTATATACACTTTGTATTTACTTTATACTGTGTTCTTTTACCTTTTTTTTGCATGTATGTACATGGTCACTTGGCACATATGTTATGTATCAGGATTTATCAGGATTTAGTTATTATTATACTTGGAGTATTGTTCCTGGATAGCCCACCTTCTGTTCCTGTGTTGTGGATTTTATCTATCACTGTTTATTTTTATAGGAATTGTCAATAAAGTATTTATGGTTTTTACTTGATATCGTGTGAAGGATGGTTTTTTTTTTGGTGTTGTCTAGCTATTTATTCCCTTCATGGTGTATATATATAGGATACATATAGGTGTTTTCTCAGGAGTAGGTGGAACCTGTACTGACCGCAAACCCTAAACTGTCACCACAACTAGAAGTAGCCGTGGGGTGTACCTAACACATCCTAGACACCTCGACACAGCCGGAGGACTAAATACCCCTATAGATGGAAATGGGAATTCTATCTTGCCTCAGAGCAGAACCCCAAAGGATAGGCAGCCCCCCACAAATATTGACTGTGAGTATTAGAGGAAAGACACACGCAGACAGAAATCAGGATTTAGCAAAAGCCACACTAGCTAAATAGGAAAGGATAGGACAGAATACTAAGCGGTCAGTATTAAAACCCTAAAAATATCCACAGCAGATAATACAAAAATTCCACCATCTAACTAAAGACATGGAATGTATATCTGCATCTCCTGAGAATCCAACTTGACTGAAATAACCAAACACAGTCTAAGCTGGACAAGAAAAAACATTGAATAGTACTGAATTGTAAAGCACACAGCATGTGTGCTGTAGAAACAAAACCAGACACTTATCTTTGCTGATTTGGAAGCAGGGCAGGAGGAACCAGACAGAGATGCAAAACCTCTAAGAACAATGGACAACTGGCAAGGGCTAATGAATCCTGCACACCTAAATATCCCAGTCAGAGCTGCAATCAGCAGGGACACCTGCCCAGGATTGCAACCCAGGGACAACTGCATTACTACCAACAACCACCGGAGGGAACCCAAGAGCAGAATTCACAACAGTAGATGTCACTTTGCACTCTCCTGAACCCTCGGTTAAGCTTCCCGGCACTTTTTCTGCTGAGAAAGATAGATTTCATACGTTCAGAGAGAGTTGAAAATTATTGTTTTCTCTTAGACCTCGATCATCAGGGGATGAGATTCAGTGGGTGGGGATTATTATCTCCTTACTCAGGGAGGGTCCCCAGTCTTGGGCTTTTTCGCTGCCCCCCACTGTCCCTGAACTGATGTCGGTGGATAGGTTCTTTGAGGCCTTAGGACTTATTTATGACGAACCGGACCATGTCAGGGTGGCAGAGGATACTAACATGGGTCTGGTTCAGGGAAAGTGCTCAGCTGAGTGGTATTGCTCGGAGTTTAGACGATAGTCCCCAGAGGTCTCATGGAACGACTCAGCGCTCAGGTGTCAGTTCTGGAGGGGACTGTTAGATCATCTGAAGGACACTCTGGCTCTTCATCCACCACCTAGTTCTGTGGAGGAAGCTATGACTCAGGCCATCCATATGGATCGTAGACTACGGAACAGAGGTGTTATGCAGCGAGAAGTCCCTCTCCTTCCAAGTAATCCAAACGCCACACCTCATTCCGAGCCTATGGAAGTGGGGCCACCACCATCAAGGAAAGTGAAAGGAGACGATGAGAGGAAGGTAGACTTTGCTTCTACCGGGGCAATCCAGGACACTGGGGAAAGGACTGTCCTTCCAGTCCTCCTATTCCCAAGGTGCCAGGAAAACGCCTAAGTCTGGGTAACTATCCAGGAGGTTGCCCAGACTCTCTGGTACCATTTTCTTTACTACTTAAATTACAATTGGAAGTGAAACTTTTTTTTGTAAACTGTTGTATGCCCACTTCAGCTTTTGTGGACTGTGGGTTATTGCTGAACTTGATTGACTCTGATTTGGTGGCCAAATGTAAGTTAGGGGCAGTCAGGTTGGAAACTCCCATTAATATTGTGGCCATTAAAACTCCTCTTGCTAAAAATGTGGTTCAGTTTGTCTATGAGGAGTTTATCCTCAAGGTGGGGTCTGGTCATCAAGAACGTATTACATGTTTTGTTCTGGACAATCTGCCAGCCGGATTGGTGTTGGGGTTCCCCTGGTTACTAGAACATAACCTGGTCATTGACTTTGAAGCTCGAAACATTGTGAACTGGGGTCCCAATTGTTCTAAGAAACGTCCTATTTCTGTATCTGTGTCATCCATCAGTCTGGAGGGTATTCTGGAGTACCTGAAGGACTTTGAGGATGTGTTCTCCGAAAAGGAGACTGAGGTTCTACCACCACACAGCCCATTCGATTGTGCTGTTGATCTTGTTACTCCATAATGCACCACAATCGGCAAAATAAGGCTAGACAATACCAAAGCCATTAATTAGGTATGCTATCTCAACGTGTTTCTCTGAAATCAGTTCATCAGGAGTCATACTTAATACCATATATGAAAAGCAACTTATTTGAATTGTCAGAATAGAGGGGCAAAGGGTAGATTCCATAGATCAAAATGCAAAGAGATTCCCTGAGTTGTAACGGGGAGCAATGTCCAATAGGGGTTTGTAACTTTGGATGGACATTGCTCCCCGTTACAACTCAAGGAATCTCTTTGCATTTTGATCGATGGAATCTACCCTTTGCCCCTCTATTCTGAAGATTCAGATAATTTGCTTTTGATATATGGTATCAAGTATGTCTCCTGATGAACTGATTTCAGAGAAACGCGTTGAGTTAGCATACTTAATTAATGGCTTTGGTATTGTCTAGCCTTATTTTTCTGATTGTGGCACATTATGGAGAGCAACTAACATGAAGGTTAACTGTCAATTTACTTCTGTATTATGAATTGTATCAATATACTGATTGAGGGGACTGCTCACTATACTATATGAGCACTTATGTGTTCTACTGGCTGCCTCTGGCTGCCACATATTTTTTGTTTATTGAAACTTTATTTTGAACTGTGTATATATTCTTTGATCCCTTAATATTGGAGTATATAATAGGGTGCAATAGGGGCAGCCAACGAGGAGCGGGGGCATCATTTGCACAGATCTTAGGGTGCCAACATCCGCAGTTAGGCAGGGTGATATAGGAACTGTATAGGTCATTCTAGCTGCTATCCCAATCTCACATTTTTTGAGAGCACCTTATATATAAGAATCTTTTGGGAATAGGTGCAATAGAACTTTATTGGGATTATGGCAATATTAGCATATGCGTGCAGAATTATTAGGCAAGTTGTATTTTAGAGGATTATTTTTATTATTGATCAACAACTATGTTCTCAATCAACCCAAAAGACTCAGAAATATCAAAGCTTAATATTTGTGGAAATTAGAGTGTTTTTTTTTAGATTTGGCTATCTTAGGAGGATATCTGTTTGTGTAGGTAATTATTACTGTGCAGAATTATTAGGCAACTTAATAAAAACCAAATATATTCCCATTTCACTTCTTTATTTTCACCAGGTAAACCAATATAACTGCACAAAGTTTAGAAATAAACATTTCTGACATGCAAAAACAAAACCCCCCAAAATTAGTGACCAATACAGCCACCTTTTTTTATGACATTCAACAGCCTTCCATCCATAGATTCTGTCAGTTGCTTGATCTGTTCACGATCAACATTGCGTGCAGCAGCCACCACAGCCTCCCAGACACTGTTCCGAGAGGTGTACTGTTTTTCCTCCCTGTAGATCTCACATTTTCTGAGGGACCACAGGTTCTCTATGGGGTTCAGATCAGGTGAACAAGGGGGCCATGTCATTATTTTTTTCTTCTTTGAGACCTTTACTGGCTAGCCACGCTCTGGAGTAGTTGGAGGCATGTGATGGAGCATTGTCCTGCATGAAAATCATGTTTTTATTGAATGATACCGACTTCTTCCTGTACCACTGCTTGAAGAAGTTGTCTTCCAGAAACTGGCAGTAGGTTTGGGAGTTGAGCTTCACTCCATCCTCAACCCAAAAAGGTCCCACAAGTTCATCTTTGATGATACCAGCCCATACCAGTACCCCACCACCACCTTGCTGGCGTCTGAGTCGGAGTGGAGCTCTCTGCCCTTTACTGATCCAGCCTCTGGCCCAGCCATCTGGCCCATCAAGAGTCACAATCATTTCATCAGTCCATAAAACCTATGAAAAGTCAGTCTTAATATATTTCTTGGCCCAGTCTTGACGTTTTATCTTATGTTTCTTGTTCAAAGGTGGTTGTTTTTCAGCCTTCCTTACCTTGGCCATGTCCCTATGTATCGCACACCTTGTGCTTTTTGATACTCCAGTAACATTGCAGCTCTGAAATATGGCACAACTGGTGGCAAATGGCATCTTGGCAGCTTCACGCTTGATTTTCCTCAATTCATGGGCAGTTATTTTGCTCCTTTTTTGCCCAACACACTTCTTGCGACCCTGTTGGCAATTTGCCATGAAACCCTTGATAGTTCGGTGATCACGCTTCAAACGTTTGGCAATTTCAACACTGCTGCATCCCTCTGCAAGACATCTCACAATTTTGGACTTTTCAGAGCCCGTCAAATCTCTCTTCTGACCCATTTTGCAAAACAAAAGGAAGTTGCCTAATAATTAAGCACATCTTATATAGGGTGTTGATGTCATTAGACAACACCCCTCCTCATTACAGAGATGCACATCACCTGATTTACTTAATTGGTAGTTGGCTCTCAAGCCTGAACAGCTTGGAGTAGGACAACATGTATAAAAAGTATCATGTGATGCAAAAAAAAACTTGCCTAATAATTCTGCACGCAGTGTATATTGCTGTTTTTCGTATCCTATACACCTGTCATGTCAGACACTGTTCAGACCAGGTCGTCTGACAGACAGCGGTAATTCGACCACTGTTTGCTCATTGGCGTCGGCTAGTTTTCGTCTGGCTTCTCCGGGGTTAATTTATCTGATCCTCGGATTGGAAGCTGGGCCATGTCCATTTCCTTTAAATGGTTCTCCTGATCTTTGGGTGTCGCCGATTATATCTTCTGTCTTATCCGTAGTTATCTCGGTCCGGAGTGGAGAGCTGGTTGTTGGAGAATCGTTGCTGGTGGTGTATTTTCCTTTGTCTTATTTACTCCTTCCTATATTTGTATTTATTTTGCCCTGCACCTTTATAGTGTAATCCTGATTGACTGCGGCGTGGTGTATATTTTCTTTTATCCTTGTTTGTTATAATTGTGGGTATTGGTCTATTGCATTCACTGGGTGGTGGGCGGTGGTGTTCAGTCTAGGGCTGAATCAGGGTGAGGGTGGAGGCCTGAACATGCACACCTTCAGTGTAAACTTCAGGTAGAGGGTCAGACAGGGTTACCCTAGTCTGAGGGAAATTGCAGGGGCCCGGGTTATTAGCTCTCGCCCTCCTTGTATCCCCGTGACATTATAATCGGCCTAACAAAAAAAAAAAAAAAAAGGGGGTTCCTTTTTTTTCTTCTCTGTGTTTTGTCATGGATCCCATGACTTCCATAACCCGCCAGCTGGAGGCGCTGTCCCTACAGGTCACTGAGTTGAGGGGAGCAGTGCAGCAACAGGGACTAGCAGTATCTAATATACAGGCTGGAGCGACAGGAGGAGTTAATGAGCCCAAGTTTCCTTTGCCTGAAAAATTTGCTGGGGAACGCAGTAAATTTGTTTCTTTTCGTGAAGCTTGCAAACTTATTTCCGTATGCGCCCGATCTCCTCTGGTAATGAGGCTCAACGTGTGGGCTTGGTGTTGTCATTATTAAGCGGGGATCCCCAAGCATGGGCATTTTCGTTGCCGTCTGATTCTGCTGCATTTAACTCAGTGGAGGGTTTCTTTTATGCTCTAGGACACATTTACGACGATCCAGACAGAATGGCTCTAGCAGAATCTAAGTTACGCACTATTTGCCAGGGGGAGCGTGTTGCAGAGGATTAATGTTCTGAATTTCGCCGCTGGGCGGTTGACACTCAGTGGAATGAGCCAGCATTGCAGAGTCACTTTATTCATGGAGTTTCTAATAGGGTTAAAAAAGCCCTCCTGATGTACGAGACTCCTGCTTCACTAGATTCCGCTATGAGTCTTGTTGTCCGCATTGATCGCCGTTTGCATCAGGGCAATCATAAGACGCCGCCTGTGGGTGAAGGTTTAGGTTCACGTGAGGTTGCTGCAGGTGAGCCCACGGAATCTATGCAAATCGCAGGGGTGTCACATGTTAAGAATCGTACCCCTGTACTCAGGAAGCAGGGAGCCTGTTTTTTCTGCGGTAAAACTGGTCATTTTATTAATATCTGTCCTCTGCTGTTAAAGAAAAACGCAACGGCGGAAAACTTCTGAGCTCAGAGGGGGTGGAGGAGTCCAATCTGAGCTTATGTATATCCTCCATGATGATTTCTCAGTGCATGCTCCCTGCCAAAGTTGTTGTCGCTGGCAGAGAGATACCAATCACTATTTTTGTGGATAGTGGTTAAGCCACAAATCTCATTGATGAGGAGTTTGCGCGCACTGCTGGTTTTAAGATTGAAAAACTGCCTCATCCTATCCGTGTGGTCACCATCAATTCTGCTCCTCTTCCACATGGGGAGATTACTGAGTTCGTGGCTGAGGTTAAACTCCACATTGGGGTTCTTCATTTCGAGCAAGTCACATGTAAGGTGCTCAAGAGTCTTCCGGCACAATTGGTTCTGGGTTTTCCATGGTTGTCTACACACAACCCGGTGATTGACTGGAAAACTCAGGACATAATCCAGTGGAGTGATTTCTGTCAGGAGAATTGCCTGGCCACATGTGTGTCCGCTGTAACTTCAAGCGTTCCTGAGTCACTTCAGGATTATGCGGATGTGTTCTCTGAGAAGGGTTGTTCAGAGTTGCCCCCACACCGCTCCTATGACTGTTCTATCAGGTTTAAACCAGGGGCCAAGTTGCCTAAAGCAAGGATGTTCAGCATCTCCGGTCCGGAGAGACAAGCGCTCAAGGATTACATTTCTGAAAGTTTGAGCAAAGGGCACATCAGGCCGTCATCCTCGCCGGTGGCAGCAGGGTTCTTCTTCGTGAAGAAGAAAGATGGTGGATTACGCCCGTGTTTGGATTTCAGGGAGTTGAACCAGATTACGGTTCGTGATCCATACCCTATGCCACTGATACCTGACTTGTTCAACCAGGTGGCAGGTGCTAAGTGGTTTACCAAGCTTGATCTCAGGGGGGTGTACAACCTCATAAGAGTCCGTCAAGGTGATGAGTGGAAGACAACTTTTAATACCCCTGAGGGTCATTTTGAAAATTTGGTGATGCCTTTTGGGTTAACTAACGCACCTGCAGTGTTCCAACATTTCATCAATGATGTGTTCTCGCATGTTTTGGGGAAATTCATTATCGTGTACCTAGATGACATCCTCATATATTCTTGCGACCGTGATGCTCATTTAGATCACGTCAGGCAGGTGTTACAGCTTCTCAGAGAGAATAAGCTGTATGCTTAACTTGAGAAATGTGTATTTTTTGCTCAAGAGTTGCCGTTCTTGGGTTATATTGTGTCTGCTTCTGGTTTTAAAATGGACGCCGCTAAGGTGCAAGCGGTGCTGCATTGGGAACGTCCTGATAACCTGAAAGCACTTCAGCGGTTCCTTGGGTTTTCTAACTACTATAGGAAATTTATCAAGGATTTTTCTATCATTGCTAAACCGCTAACTGACATGACTAAAAAGGGTACCAATTTCTCCGTTTGGCCTGAGGCGGCTGTTCGCGCATTAGAATTTCTCAGGAACAGTTTTGTTTCAGCCCCCATTCTTGTGCAGCTAGACGTATCTAAACCCTTTGTCGTGGAAGTCGATGCGTCTGAGGTTGCTGTGGGGGCGGTACTATCTCAAGGCTCTTCCTTGAGTGGTTTGCGTCCGTGCGCATATTTCTCCAAAAAACTGTCGTCCGCTGAACGTAACTACGATATCGGCAACAGGGAGTTGTTGGGTATTAAGTTGGCCTTTGAGGAATGGCGACACTTCTTGGAGGGGTCGGTACATCAGGTCACTGTTATTACCGACCATAAGAATCTGCTGTATTTGGAGTCTGCCAAGCGTCTGTCTCCCAGGCAGGCTCGCTGGGCATTGTTTTTCACGCGGTTCAACTTTGTTGTCACTTACAGACCAGGGTCTAAAAACACTAAGGCGGATGCTCTGTCCAGGTGTTTTCCGGGGGGAGAACCTCGGGAAGACCCAGTACCCATTCTCCAAAAGGGTGTTGTGGTTTCAGCCCTCACTACCGAGGTTGAGGCTGAGATTGCCGAGGCTCAGGAAGAGGTACCATCTGAGCTTCCCATCAACAAATCTTTTGTACCGCTTCATCTCCACCTAAAGGTGTTGGCGGAGCATCATGATACTGTCCTGGCTGGTCACCCAGGGGTAGAGGTACTTTGGAGTTGGTGTCACGTCGGTTTTGGTGGCCCAAAATCCGACAGGACGTGGTCTCATATGTGTCAGCTTGCACCACGTGCGCTAGGGCGAAGACGCCCCGCTCCCGTCCTGTTGGCACACTACTTCCTCTGGAGGTACCTAGTAAGCCATGGACGGAAATCTCCATGGATTTCATCACTGATTTGCCCTCATCAGCTAGGAACACGGTCATTTTGGTGATTGTGGATCGGTTTTCAAAAATGTCGCACTTTGTGTCTTTGCCTTCTTTACCTAACGCTAAGACTCTTGCTCAGGTGTTTGTGCAGGAGGTGGTCAGGCTTCATGGAGTTCCGTCTGACATCTTGTCAGATAGGGGTACTCAGTTTGTAGCAAAATTTTGGAAAGCATTTTGCTCACGGCTGGGAATCAAGTTGTCTCATTCGTCTGCCTTTCATCCCCAGTCAAATGGTCAGACCGAGCGTATGAACCAAAATTTGGAGCAGTACTTGCGCTGCTTTGTCTCTGATAACCAGGAGGAGTGGTCTACCTTTCTTCCTTTGGCTGAGTTTGCCATCAATAATCACTGCCAGGAGTCGTCTGTGGAGTCTCCGTTTTTTTTGTGTTTACGGGCTACATCCTCAGTTTTGTACGTTGAGTCAGAGAGGCTCTTCCGGCGTTCCGGAGGAAGACCAGTTAGGAACACAATTGTCAACAGTCTGGAGGAGAGTGAAACAGCGCCTGTTGAGTGTGGGTGCTAGGTACAAACGTGTGGCTGACAGTAGGCGTGTGCCAGGTCCGGACCTGAGTGTGGATGACTGGGTGTGGTTATCCACAAAAAACATAAGACTCAAGATACCATCCCTTAAATTGGGTCCACGGTTTATTGGTCCATTTAGGGTCACCGCCGTCATTAACCCAGTAGCGTACCGACTGGAGCTCCCTACGGTGTATAAAATACACAACGTGTTCCACAGGTCTCTTCTTAAGAAGGAGGTGGGTTCTGTGGACGCGGCGCCTATGCCACCTCCAGTCTTGGCGGATGGTAACCTAGAATTTGAAGTCTCCAGGGTGGTTGACTCTCGTGTGGTGTGCCGCACTTTACAATATTTGGTACACTGGCGTGGTTATGGGCCTGAGGAGAGGTCCTGGGTACCAGACTCGGACATTCATGTGGATCGGCTGGTCAGGTGTTTTCATCGTCGCCATCCGGACAAGCCAAGTCCTATAAGCCGTGAGGGCCCTGGGGTCCCTCGTAGAAGGCGGGGTACTGTCATGTCGGACACTGTTCAGACCAGGTCGTCTGACAGACAGCGGTAATTCCGCGTTTGACCACTGTTTGCTCATTGGCGTCGGCTAGTTTTCGTCTGGCTTCTCCGGGGTTAATTTATCTGATCCTCGGATTGGAAGCTGGGCCATGCCCATTTCCTTTAAATGGTTCTCCTGATCTTTGGGCGTCGCCGATTATATCTTCTGTCTTATCCGTAGTTATCTCGGTCCGGAGTGGAGAGCTGGTTGTTGGAGAATCGTTGCTGGTGGTGTATTTTCCTTTGTCTTATTTACTCCTTCCTATATTTGTATTTATTTTGCCCTGCACCTTTATAGTGTATTCCTGATTGACTGCGGCGTGGTGTATATTTTCCTTTATCCTTGTTTGTTATAATTGCGGGTATTGGTCTATTGCATTCACTGGGTGGTGGGCGGTGGTGTTCAGTCTAGGGCTGAATCAGGAATCAGGGTGAGGGTGGAGGCCTGAACATGCACACTTTCAGTGTAAACTTCAGGTAGAGGGTCAGACAGGGTTACCCTAGTCTGAGGGAAATTGCAGGGGCCTGGGTTATTAGCTCTTGCCCTCCTTGTATCCCCGTGACAACACCTTGTCTCTATTTTTTGACATTTTTCACCTTCTGTATTTGTCTGAATTATGTGGTCTATTGTTTGACTTTCTTTTTGTCTTGCACTACAGGGCCTATTAGTAGTGTTGAGCATTCCGATACTGCAAATATCGGGTATCGGCCGATATTTGCTGTATCGGAATTCCGATACCGAGTTCCGATATTTTTGCGATATCGGAAATCGGAAGTGTGCGGTGCGTATGGTTCCCAGGGTCTGGAGGAGAGGAGACTCTCCTTCAGGCCCTGGGATCCATATTAATGTAAAAAATAAATAATAAAAATAAAAAATATTGATATACTCACCCCTCCGGCGGACCCTGGCTCTTAGCGGTGCCTCCGTTACTAAGAATGCAGGGAGTGAAGGACCTTCGATGATGTCGCGGCTTGTGATTGGTCGTGTGAGCGGTCACATGAGCGGTAACGCGACCAATCACAAGCCGCGACGTCATCGAAGGTCCTTCACTCTGCATTCTTAGGAATGGAGGCAGACGCTTGGACCAGTGAGAGTCGGGGCCGTCAGAGGGGTGAGTATATCAATATTTTTTATTCTTTATTTTATACATGAATATGGATCCCAGGGCCTGAAGGAGAGTTTCCTCTCCTTCAGACCCTGGGAACCATTCCGATATTTTGTGTCCCATTGATATGCATTGGTATCGGGTATCGGTATCGGCGATATCCGATATTTTTTGGATATCGGCCGATCCAATCCGATACCGATACCTTTGCATATCAGAAGGTAGCGCTCAACACTACCTATTAGGGCAAAATTAGGGAGAGCCTACGTTGAGCGGGGGCACCACTGTGCAGGTCTTAGGGTGCCAACATCTGCGGTAAGGTAGGAGACAGTTAAATTATTAATAGGGATATTATGCACTTTTGTATTTCTGCCAAACAATGGACATTGTTTTTATGACTGTGTGTATGTTCTGTTTGTCTGTTTCATATCATATTATATATTAAAAGTTACGTTTTATTGAGGGTATTAATAATATAGTGTTTTTGGTTGGTGATTACATATTCTTTGTGGCACTTTATACATTTCTCTTAGTTGAAATTAAAATCATGGTCCTGAGGACCGGTAATAGGTGCCGGTGCGTTCGTTCCATGCGGATCGGTTTGTCTGGGCCTTTCACGCTCGTTATCCAGGTAAACCTGGGGGTCCTGTGGCCCCCCATTGAGAAAGGGGTACTGTCATGATCCAGACTGGAGTTTGTTTCAGGTTATTCTCTCTCCGGTCTGGTCATGCAGGGGTTAACCTTCTCTGCCTCGTTTTGGATTCTGTGTGGTCATTTCAGTCTGCTGTGGCCTGTAAACCAATGTCAGTGATAGTTCATGCTCTCAGGCTCGAGCAGCTGATCCCGTGATTTGGTGTTTGTCCTCTGCCCGTTTACTCTGTTCCCGTGACATCCCTTTCCTGCCACCCCGCTTGTCTTTGTGTTCGCTCCCTGTTCTTGGACCTTTTGGTATGTCACCCGGCTTGTCCTCTCACTTGCTTTACTGTCTCTCGTCTCTATTATTTATGCTCCTGTCTGGCTCTGACGTCTGGCTTGTATTTGACCACATGTATTGCTGTGACCTTCGATACTTCTTGTCCTGACAGTTTCTGACTCGGCCCGTCTAACCACTCTTTCGGCACCAGGTGGTGCTTGTGCTGCTGCTCTGCGGTGTTGCACTGTGTGCAGCCTCTCTTCCCTCGCCAGCATCCCCTGGTGGAGGTTTGCACTACACTGCACTGCAGCATCATTACATTAGGAACATGCAGCTCATTTTTAGCTGCTTCTGACCTGGACATTAACTCTTCCTATAAAACTTGGCCAGACCCTCTCTGTCCTGCCAGTGAAAGCTCTGCTTCCATGCTCTTAGGAGATTCCGTGCTGTGTGCTAAAGATAAGTAGTTGAAATTTGGAATTGGAGTTGTGGTGTTCAGGATTTCCTGAGCTAGATGCAGTTAAAAATTGGTAATTAGATAAACAGGCGGTGTAGCTTGCTTCATGGGTGGGGTACTCTGCTGAGTAGCAGAAACTGCTTCAAGGCCCAAAGTATTGCCTGGGCTAGATGCAGTTAAAAATTAGTACTTAGATAAACAGGCTGTGTAGCTTGCTCCATGGGTGGGGTACTCTGTTGAGCAGCAGAAACTGCTACTAGGCCCAAAGTATTGCCTGGACTAGATCCAGTTAAAAATCAGTACTTAGATAAACAGGTGGTGTAGATTGCTTTATGGGTGGGCTACTCTGCTAAGTAGCAGAAACTGCTACTAGGCCCAAAGTATTGCCTGGGCTAGATGCAGTTAAAAATTAGAACTTAGATAAACAGGCGGTGTAGCTTGCTTCATGGGTGGGGTACTCTGTTGAGCAGCAGAAACTGCTACTATGCCCAAAGTATTGCCTGGACTAGATCCAGTTAAAAATCAGTACTTAGATAAACAGGTGGTGTAGCTTGCTTTATGGGTGGGCTACTCTGCTAAGTAGCAGAAACTGCTACTAGGCCCAAAGTATTGCCTGGGCTAGATGCAGTTAAAAATTAGAACTTAGATAAACAGGCGGTGTAGCTTGCTTCATGGGTGGGGTACTCTGCTGAGTAGCACTAAATGCAACTAGGTCCAAAAGGATTTCCTGGGCTAGATGCATTCAAAAATTAGCAATTAGATAAACAGGCAGTGTAGCTTGCTTCAGGGGTGGGGTACTCTGCTGAGTAGCAGAAACTGCTTCTAGGCCCAAAGTATTGCCTGGACTAGATCCAGTTAAAAATCAGTACTTAGATAAACAGGCAGTGTAGCTTGCTTTATGGGTGGGCTACTCTGCTAAGTAGCAGAAACTGCTACTAGGCCCAAAGTATTGCCTGGGTTAGATGCAGTTAAAAATCAGTACTTAGTTAAACAGGCGGTGTAGCTTGCTTCATGGGTGGGGTACTCTGCTGAGTAGCAGAAACTGCTACTAGGCCCAAAGTATTGCCTGGGCTATATGCAGTTAAGAATTAGTACTTAGATAAACAGACGGTGTAGCTTACTTCATGGGTGGGGTACTATGCTGAGTAGCAGAAACTGCTTCTAGGCCCAAAGTATTGCCTGGGTTAGATGCAGTTAAAAATTAGAACTTAGATAAACAGGCGGTGTAGCTTGCTTCATGGGTGGGGTACTCTGCTGAGTAGCACAAAATGCAACTAGGCCCAAAAGGATTTCCTGGGCAAGATGCAGTTAAAAATTAGTAATTAGATAAACAGGCGGTGTAGCTTGCTTCATGGGTGGGGTACTCTGCTAAGTAGCAGAAACTGCTACTAGGCCCAAAGTATTGCCTGGGCTAGATGCAGTTAAAAATTAGTAATTAGATAAACAGGCGGTGTAGCTTGCTTCATGGGTGGGGTACTCTGCTGAGTAGCAGAAACTGCTACTTGGCCCAAAGTATTGCCTGGGCTAGATGCAGTTAAAAATTAGTACTTAGATAAACAGGTGGTGTAGCTTGCTTCATGGGTGGGGTACTCTGCTGAGTAGCAGAAACTGCTACTAGGCCCAAAGTATTGCCTGGGCTAGATGCAGATAAAAATCAGTACTTAGATAAACAGGTGGTGTAGCTTTCTTCATGGGTGGGGTACTCTGCTGAGTAGCAGAAACTGCTACTAGGCCCAAAGTATTGCCTGGACTAGATCCAGTTAAAAATCAGTACTTAGATAAACAGGTGGTGTAGCTTGCTTTATGGGTGGGCTACTCTGCTAAGTAGCAGAAACTGCTACTAGGCCCAAAGTATTGCCTGGGCTAGATGCAGTTAAAAATTAGAACTTAGATAAACAGGCGGTGTAGCTTGCTTCATGGGTGGGGTACTCTGCTGAGTAGCACTAAATGCAACTAGGTCCAAAAGGATTTCCTGGGCAAGATGCATTCAAAAATTAGCAATTAGATAAACAGGCAGTGTAGCTTGCTTCATGGGTGGGGTACTCTGCTGAGTAGCAGAAACTTCTTCTAGGCCCAAAGTATTGCCTTGGCTAGATGCAGTTAAAAATCAGTACTTAGATAAACAGGCGGTGTAGTTTGCTTCTTGGGAGGGGTACGCTGCTGAGTAGCACAAAATACAACTAGGCCGAAAAGGATTTCCTGGGCTAGATGCAGTTAAAAATTGGTAATTAGATAAACAGGCGGTGTAGCTTGCTTCATTGGTGGGGTACTCTGCTGGGTAGCAGAAACTGCTTCTAGGCCCAAAGTATTGCCTGGGCTAGATGCAGTTAAAAATTAGTACTTAGATAAACAGGTGGTGTAGCTTGCTCCATGGGTGGGGTACTCTGTTGAGCAGCAGAAACTGCTACTAGGCCCAAAGTATTGCCTGGACGAGATCCAGTTAAAAATCAGTACTTAGATAAACAGGCAGTGTAGCTTGCTTTATGGGTGGGCTACTCTGCTAAGTAGCAGAAACTGCTACTAGGCCCAAAGTATTCTACACCGGAGATACATGAGTCAAACAACTTGCCAAATAGTAACCAAATATATTTATTGAAAAATAAATTTCCAATTAAAAACCATACACGTAATATATAGTACAAAATACTTAGTACAAATTGTGACTAAATCCAAGGATACACCCATGGATCCAGATGCACCATGATAGGACAACAATAGATCAACTGTCATAAAACCAGTGTTAATTATCTGCACATAGCTATTGTATGGCTGATGTATAGCAGTGACCACAAGTGTCGTCTTTACACAGTAGTACTACTCGTACTGATAGGATCACTGCACATCACAAATAAACCAACCACAATATGTGAAGATAAAGTGAATAAATAAGTGAAGGGTTAATTACCCATGGGTCACACGATGTCCTGTCAGGCACCCGGTCCAAACCCCGACGCGCGTTTCGCGTTAGTGTACTGCCGCTTCCTCAGGGGGCGTGGCTAACTTAGGATCTCGGTCGCATATAAATAGTGTACCGATCCGGTCATGTGACGTGATAAGAATAACTAGTGTGCATGCGTGAAGCGCAAGGACGCGTCACCGCTGTGTCTCAAGCCTCGATCCCGACGGACATGTCCCGGTCACGTGAGTGGGTCGGCGCCACGCCCACACCACACAACAACAGGACCGCCGTCAGAACACAGGCAAGGGACCGCAGATGCTGTGCCCCGGCGCATAAAGTGACAGTGCATTGAAAGTGCAAGGATATCAAAAAGTGACATTAGTGCAAATACTAAAAATAATAAGGTGAGGTTAATGCGCATATATTGATCGTAATAATACTATATCTCGATCTCCCATACTTAAACCCCAAACATACCAACAATGGGGGAAAAAGAACCGCGATCAATGAAAGGTGATAAAGCGCATATATAAAACCACACTAATTGTGCAATATTAGATATTAACTAGTGCATAAAGAAAGTGACACGTGCAATATGTACTATACATACATACATGATAAACTAACTTTATTACACATACATTAGATAAACATAAAAATTAAAAAATTCAAGCTATGAATACCATGCATTGATGCTGAATCAACATATATATAATAAGCTGGACTAAATACATGTCATATGAATAAATTTTGTTGCAAAAAATATCGAGATAACTTAATCCCACAATATGACATGCAATATATCATATATTTCTATCAGTCCATATTGCTTGTTCAGCTTAATTTCCTATACCGTTGATACATGTCTTCAAACCACCGTTTGACCTCTCTTTCAGCATCAAAATCCATGTGCACATAAACAAGAATATAGGCACACTAAAATGTCACTTTATGCGCCGGGGCACAGCATCTGTGGTCCCTTGTTGTGTGGTGTGGGCGTGGCGCCGACCCACTCACGTGACCGGGACATGTCCGTCGGGATCGAGGCTTGAGACACAGCGGTGACGCGTCCTTGCGCTTCACGCATGCGCACTAGTTATTCTTATCACATCACATGACCGGATCGGTACACTATTTATATGCGACCGAGATCCTAAGTTAGCCACGCCCCCTGAGGAAGCGGCAGTACACTAACGCGAAACGCGCGTCGGGGTTTGGACCGGGTGCCTGACAGGACATCGTGTGACCCATGGGTAATTAACCCTTCACTTATTTATTCACTTTATCTTCACATATTGTGGTTGGTTTATTTGTGATATGCAGTGATCCTATCAGTACGAGTAGTACTACTGTGTAAAGACGACACTTGTGGTCACTGCTATACATCAGCCATACAATAGCTATGTGCAGATAATTAACACTGGTTTTATGACAGTTGATCTACTGTTGTCCTATCATGGTGAATCTGGATCCATGGGTGTATCCTTGGATTTAGTCACAATTTGTACTAAGTATTTTGTACTATATATTACGTGTATGGTTTTTAATTGGAAATTTATTTTTCAATAAATATATTTGGTTACTATTTGGCAAGTTGTTTGACTCATGTATCTCTGGTGTAGTATAGCTGTTATTGAGTCGTCTTATGTATATAATTACTGACGTTCTTTTTTTCATGTAGGCCCAAAGTATTGCCTGGGCTAGATGCAGTTAAAAATCAGTACTTAGTTAAACAGGCGGTGTAGCTTGCTTCATGGGTGGGGTACTCTGCTGAGTAGCAGAAACTGCTACTAGGCCCAAAGTATTGCCTGGGCTAGATGCAGTTAAAAATTAGTACTTAGATAAACAGGCGGTGTAGCTTGCTCCATGGGTGGGGTACTCTGTTGAGCAGCAGAAACTGCTACTAGGCCCAAAGTATTGCCTGGACTAGATCCAGTTAAAAATCAGTACTTAGATAAACAGGCGGTGTAGCTTGCTTTATGGGTGGGCTACTCTGCTAAGTAGCAGAAACTGCTACTAGGCCCAAAGTATTGCCTGGGCTAGATGCAGTTAGGCTACTTTCACACTAGCGTTAACTGCATTACGTTTCAAAACGTCTTTTTTCAGAAAAAACGCATCCAGCAAAACTTTTTGCTGGATGCGTTTTTTTCCCATAGACTTGTATTGGCGACGTATGGCGACGGATTGGCATACGTCGTGTACGTTTTACGACGGATGCGTCAAAATTTGGCGACACGTCGTCTCAAAAAAACGTAGATTGTAACGTTTTTTGTCTCCGCCTAAAAAACGTGTCGCGACGCATCCTGCGGCATACGTCGTTGGCTGCAATGGAAGCCTATGAGCGACGGATGCGTCGGGACACGTCGTACGACGCAATGCAGCGCTGCAATACGTTTTTTTTACACTGAGCATGCTCAGAAGAAGTATTTTGTTGCCAATTGGTCAGACACCCCCAAATCTATATAAACCTGGCCTGGGCCTTGAACCCCACATATGCCAGCAAGACACAGAGAAGCAAAGAAGCCTGCCAGCAAGAGCCAGCCTGCCACAAGACCCCAGCCAAGCACAAGACCCCAGCCAGCCTGTCACAAGACTGCAGCCAGCCTGCCACAAGACTCCAGCCATCCTGCCACAAGACTCCAGCCATCCTGCCACAAGACTCCAGACATCCTGCTACAAGACTCCAGCCACCATAGCCAGTGTGAGTATTGCAATTTTAGTGTGCATCTGTGTGCCTGTGCATTTCTGTGTGTATGAGGTACTACTGACTACAGCAAGAGCTTAAAACCTGAAGAGAACCTGAGGCCTGCCATCGTCCTGCACCAGCCAGTGCCATGCTAGAGTCCAGATCCACCATGATGCCAGCCACTGTGAAGACCTGCTGCTTCAGCCAAAGGATTGTCAGCCTTTTGTATGTGTGTGTGTGTATGCGTCTTCTGATTGGTTTCACCTTTCTGCCTTTGTTGTACATATGTGTATTTGCATAAAGCTATGTGCGTGCATGTGTATGTGTGCATTTTTGGACGGCTGTGTGCTTTTGTACCATGTGCCTGCACCATATTATGCCTTTGCCAATTTTATGCCTGTTCATGTGGGAGGGTATGTGTCCATGTGCAGGATTGCATCAGGATGTGGTCAGGATTTTCCATCAGTATTTGTACGCCAAAACCAGGAGTGGGTGATAAAAGCAAAAGTGTGCCTGTTTTCGTATTATACTTTACCTAATTTTTACACTCCTGGTTTTGGCTTACAAATACTGATGGGAAATCCTGCCCAAATTCTGATGCGATCCTGAATGTGGACACATACCATGCATGTTTTTTGGGTACGTCTTGTTGATGGCATGTGCATTTGTCCATGCTGTATAATTGGTTATTTGCCTTTTTCTGATGTATTGACTGTATAGTGGTCTGTGCAGCATGTGGTTTAAATTTTTTTTTTTTTTTTTTTTTTTTTTTTTTTTAAATCTGATGTGTTTTTTAAAAAAGTCTAGCGGTGTGCAGCTTGTGGTTTGAATGTGTGAGTGTGGGGTTTTTCTATTTAATAAAAGTGTTGAATTTTTTTTTATTACAGTTATAACCATTTGCAGTTGAAGTACTTGTATTTAAAATAAAGAGCATGTCAGCTCCTTGTGATTTTTAAAAAAAAAAGTGCAAAAAAAAAATTATAATAAAATGTTTATTAAAAAAATGTCCGTAGTATTATTTCATAAAGGTAAATTTAAAACTGGTGTATGTACCAATGGTTACACATGCAATACAGGGTTGGTTGAGGGCTCATTTTTTTTAATAAAGGTTAACCTGTAAAGTATTTTTTTTTTTTTTTTGGGGGGGGAGAGGTTATTATTTATTTTAAATAAAATGTGTCAAATATATTTTTTCATGGTGTTAACATTAAAAAATTTTGTTTTTTGGGACATGGAAATGAATGGTATAACGTGCAACTTTTTGGGGGGGTTTTGGTGTTCACCTGTATGAACATTTCTGACATCATTTTAGTAGGGTGTTTATCATTGAACATTACCTAGTTCAGGGGGTGGTCTAACTATAGATCCATTATACATATAACAGATAAACCAGGACCGCAGCCGCTGCCCACCAGGACACAGCCGCTGCCCACCAGGACCACAGCTAAAGAGCTAGAAGTAAGTTTTGAAGACCCCAATCTGCTACTTCAATGTGTCGAGCAGATTGCAAGTGTGTCTTTAACTTACAGAACCACCAGGACACAGCCGCTGCCCACCAGGACACAGCCGCTGCCCACCAGGACACAGCCACTGCCCACCAGGACACAGCCGCTGCCCACCAGGACCACAGCTAAAGAGCTAGAAGTAAGTTTTGAAGACCCCAATCTGCTACTTCAATGTGTCGAGCAGATTGCAAGTGTGTCTTTAACTTACAGAACCACCAGGACACAGCCGCTGCCCACCAGGACACAGCCGCTGCCCACCAGGACACAGCCACTGCCCACCAGGACACAGCCGCTGCCCACCAGGACCACAGCTAAAGAGCTAGAAGTAAGTTTTGAAGACCCCAATCTGCTACTTCAATGTGTCGAGCAGATTGCAAGTGTGTCTTTAACTTACAGAACCACCAGGACACAGCCGCTGCCCACCAGGACACAGCCGCTGCCCACCAGGACACAGCCACTGCCCACCAGGACACAGCCGCTGCCCACCAGGACCACAGCTAAAGAGCTAGAAGTAAGTTTTGAAGACCCCAATCTGCTACTTCAATGTGTCGAGCAGATTGCAAGTGTGTCTTTAACTTACAGAACCACCAGGACACAGCCGCTGCCCACCAGGACACAGCCGCTGCCCACCAGGACACAGCCACTGCCCACCAGGACACAGCCGCTGCCCACCAGGACCACAGCTAAAGAGCTAGAAGTAAGTTTTGAAGACCCCAATCTGCTACTTCAATGTGTCGAGCAGATTGCAAGTGTGTCTTTAACTTACAGAACCACCAGGACACAGCCGCTGCCCACCAGGACACAGCCGCTGCCCACCAGGACACAGCCACTGCCCACCAGGACACAGCCGCTGCCCACCAGGACCACAGCTAAAGAGCTAGAAGTAAGTTTTGAAGACCCCAATCTGCTACTTCAATGTGTCGAGCAGATTGCAAGTGTGTCTTTAACTTACAGAACCACCAGGACACAGCCGCTGCCCACCAGGACACAGCCGCTGCCCACCAGGACACAGCCACTGCCCACCAGGACACAGCCGCTGCCCACCAGGACCACAGCTAAAGAGCTAGAAGTAAGTTTTGAAGACCCCAATCTGCTACTTCAATGTGTCGAGCAGATTGCAAGTGTGTCTTTAACTTACAGAACCACCAGGACACAGCCGCTGCCCACCAGGACACAGCCGCTGCCCACCAGGACACAGCCACTGCCCACCAGGACCACAAAACGATGTCCTCTTCTGACAGCCCTCCTCCACAGCAACAGCGTGTATCGGTAAGTTAACACAAAATTTTTTTTTTTTTTTAAATTTCTTTAAATTAAATTTTTATGGATAACTACATGCATACATTATGTTTCAACAGGAAGCTGAATCAGATGAGGAGCTGTCAGAAGGGGGCGAGACGGGTGGAGAGATGCAAGTGGAGGAGGAACCAAGTGTAAGTAGTGGTGAAACAGTTGCTTCGCACATCACACTGCACCATACACAAAACAGATTACTAAACACCTGCCTACCTTAACTGAGAATTTGTTTCCTTCATTTCAGGCTGCTGCTGCTGCTCCTGCTGCTGCCGCTGAAGGCTCTCCCAGACAGTCCCAGAGTCGGCGGACTCGTCGCCACGGTCGGCCATCAGTGAGTTTTTTTTTTGGGGGGGAGGGGGATTCTATTGGTACTTTAGTATTTCAGTGTACTAATTTGTTTGTTTTCCTTTTTTTTTTTTTTTTTGACACAGGCTTCACAGCGTGCTCCCGCAGAAGAGGAGGATGATGATGATGACATTGACATCGATTGTCTCATCGAGGAGGTTCGCGAGCGGGAGCCGCTGTGGAACATGGCTGACCGCAGGCATGCTGATACCGGTGTCACCCGTCGGCTCTGGGACGAAGTGTGTCGCAACCTGTTTCCAAGGCGGGAGAGCCTTCATCCTCAGCAGCAGAGCAAACTAGGTAAGTATTCACTTTCCAGTGATGTTTTGAGCTGACTGTAATGTATTGCATTTACCAATTTTTGGTTTTTTCTTTTGATTCTTGTCTTCACAGTTGGAAAGATTAGGAAGCGGTGGCGGTCACTGAGGGATCGCTTTAAGAGGGAATTCAATGATGAGATGAAGGCCCCGAGTGGCTCTGCAGGAAGGAAGAGGAGCAAATATAAATATGGCCAGGCCCTCTCCTTCCTGAGGCGAACAATGCTAAGCAGAGTGTAAGTATTCTACAGCCCACTAATAACCATGTTAACCTGTCTACTTAGTTTGCTTTCAGTCAGGGCTTTTTCATTCCAATGTATTAATTTCATTTGTTTTTTCTTTCACAGCACCTTCTCCAGCCACCGGGCGCCTGCATCTTCCTCTGCGCCCTCTGGAGCGATCCCTCCTGAGTCCGCCACTGAGGGCCACGTCGGTAGGCCCCACACCTCTGTCCCCTCCTCTGACCCCTCTGTCCTCTCCTCTGACCCCTCTGTCCCCTCCACTTCATCCGCCCCAAGCAGTGGAGCATTATTGCAGGCTTCATTGCTCGCATCTGATGCTGAACAGTTAGCGTTCCCTTTACCCCACCCCTCTGATCCTGCCACCTCGACACCACCATTAGGTTCGTGGCGGCAGCGCCAGAGGGGTCAGGAAAGGAGCTATGCTCCTGAGTTCTTACACCTGAATGCATCCTTCCAAGGCTCTTTCAAAATTTTGGGAGAGCAAGTGACTGCTGGTTTCAACATGGTGCAATCACGCATCAGTGAAACAAGCCAGGAAACCAGCAGTCGCTTGGATAGGCTGCATTCAGCTGTAAGTCCCGATCCGGCCAACCTTTTTTTCCAATCCATGCTCATGAGCATGGAGAAGCTTTCTTTTGAGCAACAGATGCGGGTAATGAATACCTGCCATAATGCTGCACTGCAGGCCATTAATGAATCGACCCACACACCTCACCACACCTCCACTCCAATTCCACACCAGGCCCCATTTCCACACCATACCCCCCATTACCAAACCCAGCCCCAATACCCACACCAGCAGCATTACCAAACCCAGCTCCAATCCCCACACCAGCACCATTACCAAACCCCACGCCACTCCCACTACCCTACCCAGTCACAATACCCGACCCAGTCCCCACAACAATCCCGGCCCCTAGACCAAATTACTTCCCCAATGTTTTCCTTACTGAACTTTTCTCTTCCACCTACCCCAACACCACCCCCCTCTGGTCAGCCTCTTGGTTTAACCCCCACTTCCACTGCACCCCAAACAAGTAGGGTTTCCCCACCTATCGACGTGGTCCAACCTTCCGGCACATCCTCCTCTCATATCTCCACCCAACACTTTGAAAATTTGTAAAGTGTGTAAATAAGATTCTAAAAAATGTTCTAATTTTTCTATAAAAATGTTGGAAAATATATATATATTTTTTTTGCAAAACAAAAAAAAAAAAAAAAAAAAAGAGTTAAAATAAAATTCGGATTACAATTCTACTCTTTGTGTGTGTGTGGATTTATTAAGGTAATATAATAAAAAAAGGTTTAATAAAAACAAACACCAGACATGTAAAGGGTATAACATAATGGTTTTACTAGCAAGAAAACCACGCTTTTGGGCCTTTTTTTTGGGGGGGGGGGCAGAAACACTTTTTTTACATAACCAAAACACATGGGAAACAGGTTACACATGGGAAACAGGTTACACAATCATGTCTTGCCACGGGATCCGCCCGACAGGTGAGACAAAATAATCGGCAAACTGGTCCCTCATCCTTGTAACTGAACTTGTAGAGCGAACCGAGCTGCTGCGGTAGTCCCACAAGGTGGTCTCCAACTCTTCATCATCCAAAGAAACGGGCTCCTTTGACAGGACAAAGTTGTGGAGCACCACACAGGCTTTAACTACCTCGTCTATAGTTGTTGTTTTCAGCTTGATAGCCGTCAGCAGAACTCGCCACTTCGCCGTCAATATGCCAAAGGAACACTCCACTACTCTTCGTGCTCTAGTAAGCCGGTAATTAAAGACCCGCTTGGTATGGTTTAAGTTCCGGCTACTGTACGGTTTCAGTAGGTGCAGCGACAGTTGAAAGGCTTCATCACCTACAAAGACATATTCCAGGGCTGGGTCATTTGTTCCTGGCAGTGGTCTGGCTGGCGGGAAATCGTAGCTCTCTCCATAAAGGCAACGACCCATCGGAGAGTTTTTAAACACTTGCGAATCGTTGGACCGTCCATACGCTCCAATGTCCACGGCAAGGAACCTGCAGTTGGCGTCTGCAATAGCCATAAGGACGATGGAGAAATACTTCTTATAATTATAATACTCCGATCCTGTTCCTGCCGGTTTCGCAATCCTTATGTGTTTCCCGTCAACTGCACCCACACAATTAGGGAAATTGCAAATTTGCTGAAACTCTTCAGCACTTCGCAACCAGATTTCCGTGGATGGTTGGGGGATATACTCTGGTTGCAAAGTGGTCCAAACAGCCCGACATGTGTCCTTCACTATTCCAGAGATAGTTGAAATGCCCAGCCTGAACTGATAATGGAGCGAAGTCATAGATTCACCCGTAGCTAGGAAACTTTATAAAAAAAAAAAAAAAAAAAATGTTAAAAATTGTTTGTCTGTGCAATTTTTTATAATATGGCACTGTTAATTTTTTTTAAAATGACAGGAGACCCAATAAAACCAGCATGAATCCGGTGTAAAAAAACAGTGGAATGTCCGCCAAGAAAACCCAAATTACATGCTGCAGAAAATAGTGCGCAATATGTCAGCGCAGTATTGTCTGCAGCATGTAATATAACATTCAAAATGACCAATGACAGGAAAAAAGCAGTTGCATGTCATCAAACCCAAAAAACCCAAAAAAAAAAAAAACTGCAGAAAATGCAACGCAATATTTCAGCGCAGTATTTTCTGCAGTCTGTTATCTAACATTCAATATGAGCAATGACATTTAAATAAAGCAGTTGAATGTCCGCCAAGAAAACACAAACTACATGCTGCAGAAAATAGTGCGCAATATGTCAGCGCAGTATTGTCTGCAGCATGTAATATAACATTCAAAATGACCAATGACAGGAAAAAAGCAGTTGCATGTCATCAAACCCAAAAAAACCAAAAAAAAAAAAAACTGCAGAAAATGCAACGCAATATTTCAGCACAGTATTTTCTGCAGTCTGTTAACATTCAATATCAGCAATGACATTTAAATAAAGCAGTTGAATGTCCGCCAAGAAAACCAAAACTACATGCTGCAGAAAATAGTGCGCAATATGCCAGCGCAGTATTTTCTGCAGCATGTAATATAACATTCAATATCAGCAATGAAATAAAAAAAAGAGGCTTACCGCAGGGTCACCATCAGCCGCTCCGCCGGTGTGATGGCAAGCCTCATCCTTGTATCCTGTCTTCGGATGACATCCTCCAGTTTTGCAAGCAAAAAATCAAAATGTTCAATCCTCATCCGCACGTAGTTGTGGAATTTGTGTGGATTGTGCCGCAACTCCAGGTACAGAGTGGACTGGACACCCCGGGTCATCCGTAGTTGATTAATCGGATGAATCCACATTCGTCTTCGTCTCCGTTGCTGCAGAAGCATCCTACGCCTTTCCGCTGCCGCCTCCTTCTCCCGCACTATGATATCCAGGCGATTTGTCTCAAAGATAACGTCGGTAACCAAACTAGCAATCCTCCCAAGAACACCTTCCATCGCTGCCACAAAACTAAAACCCACAAAGATGGGCTGTAAATACAGTACTATATAGTTTTTCAAATTTTCCAGTAGCCAATCAAATTTTGGGAGCCTCCCCTTTTAAAAACGGATCCGTCGGAAAAACGGATACAACGGATGGTAAAACGGATACAACGTATGCAACGCATCCAGTATTTTCGACGGAAACGTTTAGCGGATTTGCGACGGATCCGTCGAAATGCTGGATGAGTGGCATACGTTTGTCACCGTTTTTCAATTTTTTGACGCATCCGTTTTTTCGGCAAAAAAACGGATTTGCGACGTAATGCAGTAAACGCTAGTGTGAAACTAGCCTTAAAAATTAGAACTTAGATAAACAGGCGGTGTAGCTTGCTTCATGGGTGGGGTACTCTGCTGAGTAGCACTAAATGCAACTAGGTCCAAAAGGATTTCCTGGGCAAGATGCATTCAAAAATTAGCAATTAGATAAACAGGCAGTGTAGCTTGCTTCATGAGTGGGGTACTCTGCTGAGTAGCAGAAACTTCTTCTAGGCCCAAAGTATTGCCTTGGCTAGATGCAGTTAAAAATCAGTACTTAGATAAACAGGTGGTGTAGTTTGCTTCTTGGGTGGGGTACGCTGCTGAGTAGCACAAAATACAACTAGGCCGAAAAGGATTTCCTGGGCTAGATGCAGTTAAAAATTGGTAATTAGATAAACAGGCGGTGTAGCTTGCTTCATGGGTGGGGTACTCTGCTGAGTAGCAGAAACTGCTTCTAGGCCCAAAGTATTGCCTGGGCTAGATGCAGTTAAAAATTAGTACTTAGATAAACAGGCGGTGTAGCTTGCTCCATGGGTGGGGTACTCTGTTGAGCAGCAGAAACTGCTACTAGGCCCAAAGTATTGCCTGGACTAGATCCAGTTAAAAGTCAGTACTTAGATAAACAGGCAGTGTAGCTTGCTTTATGGGTGGGCTACTCTGCTAAGTAGCAGAAACTGCTACTAGGCCCAAAGTATTGCCTGGGCTAGATGCAGTTAAAAGTCAGTACTTAGATAAACAGGCAGTGTAGCTTGCTTCATGGGTGGGGTACTCTGCTGAGTAGCAGAAATTGCTACTAGGCCCAAAGTAATGCCTGGACTAGATCCAGTTAAAAATCAGTACTTAGATAAACAGGCGGTGTAGTTTGCTTCTTGGGTGGGGTATGCTGCTGAGTAGCACAAAATACAACTAGGCCGAAAAGTATTTCCTGGGCTAGATGC
This sequence comes from Ranitomeya variabilis, assembly GCF_051348905.1. Lineage (NCBI taxonomy): Eukaryota > Metazoa > Chordata > Amphibia > Anura > Dendrobatidae > Ranitomeya > Ranitomeya variabilis. The sequence continues at coordinate 169,628,685 of NC_135238.1, forward strand.
AGTTAAAAATTGATAATTAGATAAACAGGCGGTGTAGCTTCCTTCATGGGTGGGGTATTCTGCTGAGTAGCAGAAACTGATTCTAGGCCCAAAGTATTGCCTGGACTAGATCCAGTTAAAAATCAGTACTTAGATAAACAGGCAGTGTAGCTTGCTTTATGGGTGGGCTTCTCTGCTAAGTAGCAGAAACTGCTACAAGGCCCAAAGTATTGCCTGGGCTAGATGCAGTTAAAAATTAGAACTTAGATAAACAGGCGGTGTAGCTTGCTTCATGGGTGGGGTACTCTGCTGAGTAGCACTAAATGCAACTAGGTCCAAAAGGATTTCCTGGGCTAGATGCATTCAAAAATTAGCAATTAGATAAACAGGCAGTGTAGCTTGCTTCATGGGTGGGGTACTCTGCTGAGTAGCAGAAACTTCTTCTAGGCCCAAAGTATTGCCTTGGCTAGAGGCTAGATGCAGTTAAAAATCAGTACTTAGATAAACAGGCGGTGTAGTTTGCTTCTTGGGTGGGGTACGCTGCTGAGTAGCACAAAATACAACTAGGCCGAAAAGGATTTCCTGGGCTAGATGCAGTTAAAAATTGGTAATTAGATGAACAGGCGGTGTAGCTTGCTTCATGGGTGGGGTACTCTGTTGAGCAGCAGAAACTGCTACTAGGCCCAAAGTATTGCCTGGACTAGATCCAGTTAAAATCAGTACTTAGATAAACAGGCAGTGTAGCTTGCTTTATGGGTGGGCTACTCTGCTAAGTAGCAGAAACTGCTACTAGGCCCAAAGTATTGCCTGGGCTAGATGCAGTTAAAAATCAGTACTTAGTTAAACAGGCGGTGTAGCTTGCTTCATGGGTGGAGTACTCTGCTGAGTAGCAGAAACTGCTACTAGGCCCAAAGTATTGCCTGGGCTAGATGCAGTTAAGAATTAGTACTTAGATAAACAGGCGGTGTAGCTTACTTCATGGGTGGGGTACTCTGCTGAGTAGCAGAAACTGCTTCTAGGCCCAAAGTATTGCCTGGGCTAGATGCAGTTAAAAATTAGAACTTAGATTAGATAAACAGGCGGTGTAGCTTGCTTTATGGGTGGGGTACTCTGCTGAGTAGCACAAAATGCAACTAGGCCCAAAAGGATTTCCTGGGCAAGATGCAGTTAAAAATTAGTAATTAGATAAACAGGCTGTGTAGCTTGCTTCATGGGTGGGGTACTCTGCTAAGTAGCAGAAACTGCTACTAGGCCCAAAGTATTGCCTGGGCTAGATACAGTTAAAAATCAGTACTTAGTTAAACAGGCGGTGTAGCTTGCTTCATGGGTGGGGTACTCTGCTGAGTAGCAGAAACTGCTACTAGGCCCAAAGTATTGCCTGGGCTAGATGCAGTTAAAAATTAGTAATTAGATAAACAGGCGATGTAGCTTGCTTCATGGGTGGGGTGCTCTGCTGAGTAGCAGAAACTGCTACTAGGCCCAAAGTATTGCCTGGGCTAGATGCAGTTAAAAATTAGTACTTAGATAAACAGGTGGTGTAGCTTGCTTCATGGATGGGGTACTCTGCTGAGTAGCAGAAACTGCTACTAAGCCCAAAGTATTGCCTGGGCTAGATGCAGATAAAAATCAGTACTTAGATAAACAGGTAGTGTAGCTTTCTTCATGGGTGGGGTACTCTGCTGAGTAGCAGAAACTTCTTCTAGGCCCAAAGTATTGCCTTGGCTAGATGCAGTTAAAGATCAGTACTTAGATAAACAGGCGGTGTAGTTTGCTTCTTGGGTGGGGTACGCTGCTGAGTAGCACAAAATACAACTAGGCCGAAAAGGATTTCCTGGCCTAGATGCAGTTAAAAATTGGTAATTAGATAAACAGGCGGTGTAGCTTGCTTCATGGGTGGGATACTCTGCTGAGTAGCAGAAACTGCTTCTAGGCCCAAAGTATTGCCTGGGCTAGATGCAGTTAAAAATTAGTACTTAGATAAACAGGCGGTGTAGCTTGCTCCATGGGTGGGGTACTCTGTTGAGCAGCAGAAACTGCTACTAGGCCCAAAGTGTTGCCTGGACTAGATCCAGTTAAAAATCAGTACTTAGATAAACAGGCAGTGTAGCTTGCTTTATGGGTGGGCTACTCTGCTAAGTAGCAGAAACTGCTACTAGGCCCAAAGTATTGCCTGGGCTAGATGCAGTTAAAAATTAGTACTTAGATAAACAGGCGTTGTAGCTTGCTTCATGGGTGGGGTACTCTGCTGAGTAGTAGAAATTGCTACTAGGCCCAAAGTAATGCCTGGGATAGATGCAGTTAAAAATTATTAATTAGATAAACAGGCGGTGTAGCTTGCTTCATGGGTGGGCTACTGTGCTGAGAAGCAGAAACTGCTACTATGCCCAAAGTATTGCCTGGGCTAGATGCAGTTAAAAATTAGTACTTAGATAAACAGGCGGTGTAGCTTGCTTCATAGGTGGAGTAATCTGCTGAGTAGAAGAAACTGCTACAAGGCCCAAAGTATTGCCTGGGATAGATGCAGTTAAAAATTATTAATTAGCAGTGTTGAGCATTCCGATACCGCAAGTATCGGGTATCGGCCGATACTTGCGGGTATCGGAATTCCGATACCGAGATCCGATACTTTTGTGGTATCGGGAATCGGTATCGGGATTAATATCAATGTGTAAAAGAAAGAATTAAAATAAAAAATAGGGATATACTCACCTCTCCGACGCAGCCTGGACTTTACCGCCGTAACCGGGAGCCGTTGTACCTAAAAATGCGCGCTTGAAGGGCCTTAGATGACGTCACGGCGCTCTGATTGGTCCGTAGCGGTCGCGTGACCGCTACACGACCATTCACAAAGCAGTGACATCACCTAAGGTCTTTCAAGCGCTTGAAAGACCTTAGGTGACGTCACTGCTTTTTGATTGGTCGCGTAGCGGTCACGCGACCGCTACGCGACCAATCAGAAGCTGCGGACATCTTCTAAGGTATTTCAAGCGCTTGAAAGACCTTAGGTGACGTCATTGCTTTGTGATTGGTCGCGTAGCGGTCACGCGACCGCTACGGACCAATCAGAGCGCCGTGACGTCATCTAAGGCCCTTCAAGCGCGCATTCTTAGGTACAACGGCTCCCGGTTACGGCGGTAAAGTCCAGGCTGCGTCGGAGAGGTGAGTATATCCCTATTTTTTATTTTAATTCTTTCTTTTACACATTGATATGGATTCCAGGGCCTGAAGGAGAGTTGTCCGATACTTGGTGTCCCATTGACTTGTATTGGTATCGGGTATCGGTATCGGATTAGATCCGATACTTTGCCGGTATCGGCCGATACTTTCCGATACCGATACTTTCAAGTATCGGACGGTATTGCTCAACACTATTAATTAGATGAACAGGTAGTGTAGCTTGCTTCATGGGTGGGCTACTCTGCTGACTAGCAGACACTGAAGCTTTCGAGCAGACCTCTGAATCCCAGGCCATAGTATGAGAAAACAGCTCTGCAGACTCAACCATCTGTGTTACCCCAAGCCTTAGTGTATGTAGTTTCTAAAGGATAAAAGGGGGGGAGCGACCCCACCCACCTGGAATTGACAATGCCAATGTCATGTAAAACACAGCAAGGGGACTCCAAAAAGAGTCTCCATTTTTTCCAAAAAGTGGGCCACAGACACCACTTAAGTGGCATTAATTTCGCCAGTTTCTTAAAATGGTTGGTGAGGTGATTTTCAAAAATCATCAAGCTTTTAGTCTCCCCAGGATGACACAGGGGTAGAAAAGTCCTTGCGGATCCAGGATTTGTTCATCTTGATGAACGTTAGTCTGTCTACATGGTCACTGGACAGCCGCGTGCACTTATCTGTCAGCACACCACCAGCAGCGCTGAACACATGTTCAGAGAGAACGCTGGCTGCGGGGCACAACAAGATCTCCAAGGCGTGAGTGGCGAGCTCAGGCCATTTTTCCAGATTGGAAGCCCAAAATGAGCAAGGGTCCAGTTCTACAGTCATGGCATTGATGTTAACTTGGAGATACTCCTGTACCATCCTCTCTAGGCGTTGGCTATGCTTCAGACTTCTTGTCTCCTGTGGCCTTGCAAAGGATGGTCTAAAAAATTCTTGAAACGATTGGAAAAAATTACTGTTACCACCAGATACGATGTTACTGTTACGGTTTGAGTGATGACTTGACAGTCCCACGGTTTGAAAGTTAGAACTCAGAGATTCACTACATTCACCACTGGCGTTTTATGGAAAAGCAGATGTAAGATTCTGTAACAGTCTCTGCTGATACTCCTGCATGCGTGAATCTCTCTATGGCAGGAATTATTTCGCCAAATTTACTTTTGTACAGGGGATCTAAGAGTGTGGTAACCCAGTAGTCGGCATTACTTCGGATTCTGACAATCCGAGGGTCATGTTGCAGGTAGTGCAGCAAGAAGGCACTCATGTGTCTTGTGCATCCAGGAGGACCAAGTCCTTGTTGTCTTGGTGACGGTGATGCGAGAATCATGCTTCCTTCCTCTGCCCTATTCCCCCAACCTCACACAACAGAAATTTGATCAAGGTCTCCCTCATCTGATGAGTCTTCGATGCCCAGCGCCAGTTTGTACTCCACTTCTTCCTCAGCTCCTGCACCTTCCTCAACAGTTTGGCTGCTACCATGCGCCCTCAGTAATCCCTCTCCCCCACCCTTCAATGCCAGCCGCCTTGGTGCTGCCGACCATCTGGCCCTTGTAGATAATATCCCTTCCACATACGACTTCTCCTGTTCCTCCTCCTCTTGTCCCACCACCTGACTCCGAATACTGTTTAAGGTGTGCTCCAGCATGCAAATGACAGGAATAGTCATGCTGATAATGGCATCGTCAGCACTAAACATCTTTGTCCCTATTTCAAAAGTGTGCAGAAGGGTGCATAGGTCCTTGATCTGAGACCACTCCTGCAGCGTGATTTGCCCCACCTCTGGATCTCGTTGGCCCAGGCTATATGTCATAACGTATTGCACCAGGGCTCGTCGGTGTTGCCACAGTCGCTGCAACATGTACAGAGTTGAATTCCACCATGTGGGCACATCGCATTTCAGCCGGTGAACTGGCAGGCACAACGACTTCTGTAGAGATGTAAGTCGTTGAGCTGCGGGATGCGAATGGCGGAAGTGAGCACACAGTGACCGTGCCCTCTGCGGAAGCCCATCTAGTCCGGGATAGTGGGATAAAAATTGCTGGACAACCAGGTTCAAAAGGTGAGCCATATAAGGCACGTGTGTGACATTGCCTCGGCGAAGGGCCGCACCCAGGTTTGAGCATTGTCGCACACGTCCTTCCCTGGCTGCAGGTTCAGTGGAGACAACCATTGATGGAACTCGGTCTCCAGAACTCCTCAGCTGTGTGACTCACATTTCCCAGACATTTCAAGGTAAACACCGCCTGATGCCCTTGGGCCCTGGTGACAGCATAGTAAGGAAGTGTGCAGGATTCCTTCTGCGCAGGTAGAACGCAGGTGGCATTACCAGACAGGCTTTGGGTGCAGGTGGAGGACCGAGAGGAGGTTGAGGAGGCAGAAGCAGTGGAGGAACTTAGAGATACAGAGGATCGATGCGCAACTCGTGGGGACGGCAAGACTTGGACAGCAGCCCCTTTTCCTGATGTCACCATAGTTACCCAGTGCCCAGTCACCGACATGTAATGCCCCTGTCCATGTCTACTCGTCCAAGTGTCTGTGGTGAAATGCACCCTGTCACACACAGAGTTTCTCAAGGAAGCGGTGATGTTGTGTGTGACATGCTGGTTTGGCACAGGCACAGCTTTCTTTGAGAAGTAGTGGCAACTGGACATCTGGTACTGGGGCACTGCGACGGACATAAGGTCTTGAAAATCCTCTGTGTCCACCAGGTGGAAAGGCAGCATTTCTGTAGCCAACAGCTGCAGATGGTGAAATTCAACATCTTAGCTTTGTTATGGCTAGGAGGAAATGGTCTTTTACTTGTCAACATCTGAGGGACCGAGGGCTAGCTGCCGTGCTTAGATGGGGTTGAGTAGGGTGTCCCCGGCAAACTGCTGGTCTGTGAGGAAGGTGCAGGCGGAGATATTATGTTGCCTTGATCAAAATGTGGTGGTCTCGATGTCGGAGAGCCCTCAACACCAGCAGGTGTTTCCACTTGCAAATCTACTGATGACCTGCCAATCACACTGGCTGTTGCGGGTAAAGAGGTGGATGGTCTGCATCCAAAACCATGTGCCACTGCTGTCCCCACCATCACAGAGGATGAAGAGGCCGCGGATGCACTTTATGGGGCAGACGGTGGTTGGCCCAGTGAGCTTCCCACTGCAACTTATGCCTCATATCCATGTGACGGTTCACGCATGAAGTACTCAAACTATTCATTTTTTGGCCTCTACTGAGATTTTGGTAACAAATCTTACAGACAACATGAGTTGGGTCATCCTTTGCAATCTCAAAACATGCCCAGGCTATGCAACGCTTAGAGCCCATGTGACCTAAAGAGCCACCATGACTTGTGCTCAGAGGCACAGTTGTGGTTGAGGATGCAGTTGTTGACGTGCTTTCAGTACTCCGTCTCTGTCCAGGAAGGCACAACCTAACCTCGTTGTCACTAGCATCCTCCTCCACCTCCTCTGCTGACCTCATTGACTGGCGGACTGTGGGTTGACAGTAAGTGGGGTCTCCAATCTCGTCATCATCACCCTGTGTTCTCACACCCGTCGTCCTCAGAGCCAACCTCTTCCTGCCCTGAACGAAAAGTCAAGTTTTCGTTCCAATCAGGTATCTTAGTCTCATCATCACCTTCCTGTCTCCACCAACAGGAGTTACAGTTTCGGAACGAGGGTCTACATTATGCTCAGAACCTTCTTCATCTGGGCCTGGATCACAAAGATTCTGGGCACCAGTGCAGATCATTTCCTAGTCTGGATTCACAGAAGCTCTGGAGCAGACCTCTGATTCCCAGGCTATAGTATGAGTAAATAGCTCTGCAGACTCAACCATCTGTGTTACCCCATACTCAGACGGGCAGCTGGAGACTTGGGAGCTGTGAGGAAGAAAGTGCGATTGGGGTGATACCTCTGAGGACTGGAGTATTTGTGATGTTGAAGTTGAGGTGAAGGAGAGCCCACTTGAACGAGCACTTGATATCCGTTCAAGCACCTGCTGTTTTTGTGCCTCATCTGGAATTTGTAGCGATGCTTGTAGCGATGGTCGTAAGAAAGGGATCATATCATATTGTCCACGAAAAGAAGTAGACATCTTACTTTGGATGGAAGATGGTCTTTCTTCTGCAGATGTTACTGTTGCTTTACCACCTACCCCACGGACACAACCTTTTTTTCCCTTTCCAACATGCCTATTCCCCTTTCCACCAGCAGCAGGCCTTTTGCCACTCATTTTGGTGCTTTACTAATTGGCAACTCTGTAGTTGTGGGCACAAAAACGATGGATGGAAACCGAGAAGAGCTGAGTGGTCAAACTGTGGTACTAGGCCCAAAATGATTTACTGGCTTAGATGCAGTAAAAATTTAGATACACAGGCGGTGTAGCTAGCTTCACAGGTGGGCTACTCCACTGATGTGCAGACACTGCTCCTAGGCCCAAAACAATTTACTGGGTTAGATGCACTAAAAATTTAGATACACAGGCGGTGTAGCTAGCTTCACAGGTGGGCTACTCAGATGACTACCAGACAATGCTACTAGCCCAAAAGGATTAGCTGAGCTAGATTACACCAAATGCTGTGACAAACACTTGCACAGCACTGACACAGACCTGCCTGGCAAAAAGTGCTATGAACTGCTGTAACCTACCCTGAAAAGGGCTGATATTACAACTAGTCCCGACTCCCTAAACCTATCTCTCTCTAACAGAAAATTCACTTGCAAAAACACTCTTAGACTGTATAGCGCCCACAGCAGCAGCGGTGCCGTCTAACACTAAGCTGCAGTAGTGAGGAAATAGTGGCGAAGGGGAAAATGGCTGGTTCTTATAGGGCAAGGACATGTAACATACACATGCCCTTGCTTGTGTGCATCACATGCAAATTGCTGTGTGTGTGTGCACTGCTGATAGGCTGAGAGACTGCACCGCCCCTCTGTAAATGCGGGAAAGAAAAAAAAATGGAGATCGGAATTATTTCAGCAGAGATCTATCCCCCACCCTCCCGCCTGCTATACACTGAAACAGTCTATTAACATTGATAAACAGTTTTAATGTGAAAATCAAGTTAGGCCTTTGGTGAACGAACAGTTATCAAACAGAAACTCGAACAGGCGACTGTTAAGCAAATTGTTCGAGTTCGTCGAATGACTCGAACACCGCCCAAAACAGCTCGAATTTGAAATTGGCAAACAGTTCGACTCGAACACCGCTCATCTCTACTTAGCACTTGTTGGCCCTTTTGCCTTTACTCTGCGGTCCAGCTCACCCCAAACCATCTTGATTGGGTTTAGGTCTGGTGACTGTGGAGGCCAGGTCATCTGGCGTAGCACCCCATCACTCTCCTTCTTAGTCAAATAGCCCTTACACAGCCTGAAGGTGTGTTTGGGGTCATTGTCCTGTTGAAAAATTAATGACGGTCCAACTAAACGCAAACCGGATGGAATAGCATGCCGCTGCAAGATGCTGTGGTAGCCATGCTGATTCAGTATGCCTTCAATTTTTAATAAATCCCCAATAATGTCACCAGCAAAGCACCCCCACACCATCACACCGCCTCCTACATGCTTCACGGTGGGAACCAGGCATGTAGATTCCATCTGTTCACCTTTTCTGCATTGCACAAAGACATGGTGTTTGGAACCAAAGCTCTCAAATTTGGACTCATCAGACCAAAGCACAGATCTCCACTGGTCTAATGTCCATTTGGCTTGTTGCCTGTCCTTAGCAGTGGTTTCCTGGCAGCTATTTTACCATGAAGGCCTGCTGCACAAAGTCTCCTCTTAACAGTTGTTGTAGAGATGTGTCTAATGCTAGAACTCTGTGTGGCATTGACCTAGTCTCTAATCTGAGCTGCTGTTAACCTGCGATTTCTGAGGCTGGTGACTCGAATAAACTTATCCTCAGAAGCAGAGGTGACTCTCGGTCTTCCTTTCCTGGGGCGGTCCTCATGTGAGCCTTTGTAGCGCTTGATGGTTTTTGCAACTGCACTTGGGGACACTTTCAAAGTTTTCCCAATTTTTCGGACTGACTGACCTTCATTTCTTAAAGTAATGATGGCCACTCGTTTTTCTTTACTTAGCTGCTTTTTTCTTACCATAATACAAATTCTAACAGTCTATTCAGCAGGACTATAAGCTGTGTATCCACCAGACTTCTGCTCAACATAACTGATGGCCCCAACCCCATTTATAAGGCAAGAAATCCCACTCATTAAACCTGACAGGGCACACCTGTGAAGTGAAAACCATTTCCGGTGACTACCTCTTGAAGCTCATCAAGAGAATGCCAAGAGTGTGCAAAGCAGTCATCAAAGCAAAAGGTGGCTACTTTGAAGAACCTAGAATATAAGACATATTTTCAGTTGTTTCACACTTTTTTTTAGTATATAATTCCACATGTGTTAATTCATAGTTTTGATGCCTTCAGTGTGAATTTACAATTTTCATAATCATGAAAATACAGAAAAATCTTTAAATGAGAAGGTGTGTCCAAACTTTTTGTCTGTACTGTAAATCAAAAGTAAACATGAAGATAAGCAACTTTTTAACATATCTTATCACACAAATGTTCTAAGTTCTAAGTTCACCTTCTAGATTGATCTTTCACACTAAATGCTTGGTTAAAATCTACAGTCAGGTGTTAGATGACATATGAGGCCTGATCTACAAGCAGCAATAATCAAGCACTGGCTGTATGATCTCAGCCAGGTATATTAAACTCTAAAACTGTGCGGCATTTAAGAGAAACCCTACTTTAAATACCGTTGGGGATCGAGCCTTGTCAGACAAGTGGGTCCCTGGTGGCTTCTCCCCACCCTCTCCGACAGCTAGACAATCAGGTCTCGCCCCATGCTATAAAAGCTAATAAAAAAAACAACCCAAAATTTTGGGGTGTTCCCCTTTGTCGCGACAACTTCTCCAGTAGCGCTCATTATTAAAATGAATCTGACAGCTGATACATGTTGTCTGATTCAAAGGCAGCATGCAATAGGCACTGGATCTATGTTCACAACCAGATATGTTTAACTCTAAAACGCTGCAGCCTTTAAAAGCCAGGGACTGAACCGCACAAGAATCAAAAGACTGACCTTCATTTCCAAACAGAAAGACAAATGCGAACAGGAGCAAGTTAAGACACTTCCTTATGTAACTAACACATTAAAGCTGCACTCTGTATGCAAACAAGGAATATATGAAGTTGGAATTGCATTTCTGCTATAGAAAATGTTAAAAATAAAGATACTTAGTGCATTAATTGGCCAATTCATGTGATCCTACCTCCGCATGTAATTGTAGGATTTCAGCCCAGGAGAGGCTATCATATTAGGTTAAGTTCCCAGCAAAGAAGGTCGCCTTGCCATTGCTGTTGGGCACACATGAATTGGCCAATTATGCTCTAAGTATCTTCATTTTTAACTTATTTTCTAGAGAAGTAATGCAATTCCAGTTTCATATGTTCCATGTTTGCATACTATAGTGTTACATAGTGCTTCACAAGATACTAGCTGGAGTCTTTTGGATAATGGCAACCAAACAGACCCCATTTTAGTCAGTGCGGTCTGCTTGACACTATTTGTGATGGATCCATTTGCAATAACGGAGCAAAAAAGAAAACAACTCAGATCGCTAGTGTAATTTTCTCCTGAGAAGATGGTGATGCCATGATTTAATTTACTCTAGAACGTCACAATGGATATACATGAGGTTTGGATAAGCCCTGTTCACGTGCATTCTAGTTTAGAGCCAGCACCAAAAATCTGCGGCATCTGATCTCAGAATTATTGCTCTCTTTTTTCATGGCAATAAATATAGAGTTGTTTTGCAATCTTAATTATTTCTTATGTGATATTAACGTTCATTTAATCTAGCGATATTAGTGTTAACGTTATTGCTTTGTAATAATTCTGATTTTATTGTGCATTACTGAAGTAATGTTCATTTAATTGCATGGTGCCCATTTCAGTTCATTATATTGTGTGATGTTAGTGCTCATTACAGTGCACAATATCAATGTTTATGAGACTGTTATTGATGCCTTTGTAGTAAGGTGTGCGGCTCATTACAAGAGTCGGGTCTGATATCCAGGACACTCTTTTAACCCTTCAGTAAGCAGCAAATTTGGGCTTTGAGGACAAAGCGATGATTTTGTTTTAATTAATTGTACTTCAAAAGCAATAGCTGCTTAATTTTTCTGTCGACGCAGCCAGCCGAGAGCTTCATCTTTATGGGACAAGTTGTACTTTTAATGGTTACATTTTTGGATATGTTTAATGCCTTGAAGGACTTTTATTTTTTTGGAGAAGAAATGGGAAAAAAATATTTTAGAATTTTTTTGTGTTCAATATGCAGTATAACTGAGATGTTATCTTTACATATGGTTCAATATGATTATTACAATACCAAACTGAATAGTTTTTTGAAGTTTTGCTTCATAGCCGATAAAATCCAATTAAAAAAATATGTTGCTTACCCTATGTGCAGGGCATTGCGGTATCCATGGGTACGCCCACTTATATAGCGACCGTGAATTAGCTAGTTACTAGTGCTGGTAACCATGGATACCTAAGCTACTGCAATGCCTTGAACATGGGGTAAGTGACACCGCGAATCAGAAGAACTGTACTACATTTCTAATTGGAGGTATTTACTAATATTGTTATTATGCCTCCTACATATTGGGATAGGATCTTGGAGATGGGAATACCATTTTAATGACCAAGTGACTACGTCTCATTTTTCAAATTTAACATGTCATTTTATCTGGTGGTAATAACTCGGAAATGGTCCAACATTTTCCAGTGATTCTGAGACTGTTTTTACGTAACACATTGTACTCCATGATAACAATAGAGTTAGGTCAATGTGTTTTGTCCTTATTTATCAAAATAGTTAAAATTTGACAAAAATGTAGAAAAATTTGCAATTTTTGAACTTTTAATTTTTAGGCTTTTAAAGGGAACCTGTCAGCAGTTTTTTGCTATGAAGACAGCAAGCTGTAGGGTTTAATACACTGAATTTAGTGATGTGTCACTTATCAGGCTGTGTGCTCTTGTTTGCTTATAATGATGGATTTTTCACCAGGACCTTATCACTATTTAGACTACAGCAGTGCATGAGGCCTAGTCTGACCACGCCTGCTCTTCTGATAAGTAGCTCACTGTCTATAGACTATGTACATAGTCTATAGAACCCCTGAAGAATACACGAAACGTGCATTAGGGTGGAGGGAAGAACCATCAGCTCCGCATTAACAAGCTGGACCCCACACCTGAACACTTACTGCTATAGGTAAATCTGCCCTCTTTACAAACTTTTACCTGCACTACGCTATGTTATGGTCTTTATTATTCATTTAACATAGGCACTTGTACCTTTTGTTTTTCTGGCATCTTGCCTTAAACTAGACCAGGTAGTGTGGCAATTTAATCCATATACTGCCATGGTGGGTAAACCTACGGTTTATGACTGGACACTATCCAGCTAAAACTATTTGCACACCCGCTGTTGATATTATATCTGCAGTGACTGATACTGCTTCCCTCACACGAAAAGGCACCTTGTTGAATTTTGTGAATTTTATATACATGTGTTTTTTAAATATATTTTCAATAAACTGTTATTTTTTTAAACAAACACATTGATAATAGTGGTTATTACTATATGTCCCCTACTATATGTTAGTTTTGGGGCATATTTTTGGATTCTAGATGTTTATTATATACCACAAGCTTATTTTGGACTATACTGGTTGATAATTTTATGTACATAGAAAGCCTGGTGTGGGCAGGGTTAGCTCTCTGAGCTCTGCTTCATCCTACATCTAAGAACTGTGATTGTGCCAGAACTGCTGCACCCAGTAAACTATAAACTAAGTGATATATCGTTGGAATCTGTCTCTTTACCTACATCATGCTGCTCTCAGATGAAGTAGCAAAATCCTTCTGACAGATTCCCTTTAAAACAGATGGTAATACCACTCAAAATAGTTAATAAATAACATTTACCACAGGTCTACTTTACATTCTTTACATCAGAATTAGTAATTAATGCAACCTGGAAAAAGACATGAAAAATTACATTTTCTTTTTAACAAATGTCACTTAAGCCCAAATTTTTCATTATTACAAGTGTAAAATGATAAAATGTGCACCACAGTTTGTTGGGCAATGTCTCCTGAGTACACTGATACCCCTTACATGTAGCCAAAAACTACTGTTTGGGCTTACGGCAGGGCTCGGAAGGGAAGTAGCGCTGTTTGATTTTTAGAGGGTAAATTTGTCTGGAATAGATCACAGACACAATGTCACATTTGCAGATCCTCCGAGATGTCAAAACAGCAGAAATCCCCCACAAGTGACCCCATTTTGAAAACTACACTCCTGGAGGAATTCATAAATGGGTGCGATGAACACCTTGAACCTACAAGTGATTCACAGAATTTTATAATATTGGGTTGTGAAAATTAAATATGACTTTCTTTTCCATGAAAATGTTGCTTTAGCACCTAAGTTCACATTTCACAAAGGTAGCAAAAGGAATTGCACGATAGATTGATGGGTTAATTTTCTCCTAAGATATCGATACCTTACATGTGGTTGGAAACTACTGTTTGGGCACACGACAGGGTCCAAAAGGGAAGGTGCACCATTTGACTGTTGGAGCGCAATTTTTGTTGGAACACACTGTAGATGTCGCATTTAGAGGACACTAAGGTGGCATCCCCCCTCCCCCCCAACACATATGACCACATTTTAGAAAGTGCACACCTCAAGGAATTTGTTTAGGTGTGTAATGAGCATTTTAAATCAAGAGGAGATTTAAAGAATTTTAAAACATGGAACCGTGGAAATGAAACAGCATTTTTTTCCACCATTTGGCTTTTTGGAGTACAATGTTTGCTAGAATAGACTGTGGAGGCAATGTCACATTGGCAGAGCCCCTGGGGGGGTCTTCATGTTGTGCTCTGATTAGGCACTCATCTGTATGGCTTCTGACAGGTCATTGATCCCTCACTGACCTGGCCCCTAGTGTACATAATTAATAATATATATATATATATATATATATATATATATATATATATATATATATATATATATATATATATCGACCTACTGTCTCCTTCCCCATAATCCTGTAGAATGTAAGCCCGCAAGGGCAGGGTCCTCTTCCCTCTGTACCAGTTTGTTGTTGTTAGTTTTGTTTACTGTAAGTGATATTTGTATTTTGATGTAACCCCTTCTCATGTACAGCACCATGGAATTAATGGTGCTATATAAATAAATAATAATAATAATAATATTGAAAAAATATCCCCTTCTGCAGGCATGTGTCGGCGCCGGCACTGCAGTATGATGGCATCAATAATGTGTGTTTCATTCTTTTCTTTGATGGTATTCATAAATTCATTTTAAATAATTATCAGTTTGAAAATGGCATCGATCGTGCTGCGCAGTTGCGGCTATGGGCGATCCTATAGCTGCTACTGTGCAGGTGTCGCCATCTTGCTAGAGAAAAAAAAAATCGCCTCCTCCAAGATGGTGCCACCAGCGCCTGTGCAGTAGCACACTGTGGGAGGGGGCATTTGGATTTGGGAGTGCAGAATTTGCTGAATTTCTTTTGGGGAACAAGGAGCCATTTAGCTTTTCCACAGCCTTTGTGCTACTGCAGCGCCCCAGAGTCCTGGTCGTTGCAGTGATGTCATTCTTCCACCAGGGGGAGTGATATCACGTCTGATGGCAATAAAGGAGATCTTCCTACCAGGTATCACAAACCATACACCACACTTCACACTCCAGACCACCAGGGGGAGCCTTGTTCCTATATACTAGGGCACTCCTCACAGAAGGGTAAAACTGGTGGGCTGGATAGAAAGTTAGAGAGAAGCTGACTGGGCTTTGCCCAGGCAACACCTGTCAGGCAGACAGGGGGAAAGGAGGAAC
Source organism: Ranitomeya variabilis (assembly GCF_051348905.1). Taxonomy (NCBI): domain Eukaryota; kingdom Metazoa; phylum Chordata; class Amphibia; order Anura; family Dendrobatidae; genus Ranitomeya; species Ranitomeya variabilis. Next base: position 169,643,764 of record NC_135238.1, read on the forward strand.
ATCGGAGCTGTAGACAGAGGGCCCTGACAGGGGTGGGATCCTGTCGGAGGTCTAGCGGGACAGAAAGACACGGAGCTGCGCCTGCCCCACGTGCGGCAGCATCCTAAGAAAGGACACAAAGAGAATTGTATTGTACAGGGTGAGAAACGAAGTCATAGCACAAGGAGCTAACACCAGAAAGAGTTCTGCCCTGAAATAGGCTGCCTCCTTCTGAGGCGCGTAGCCGGTGGCCGGAACACCGAGGGAGCAACCGTCTCCAAGCCTTGCTCCAGAGACCGTCAGGACAGTCAATTCCAAGTTGGCTGCCCGACCTTAATACCTAGGAGACACGGTGGCAACTTGTGGGGGCCGGGGAGTCTCTAGGGTCCCTGTAAAAAGCCTCAGGCCATCAGTCATACGGGTTTGTCCTATCCATACCATCTGTGGGACAGAGAGGAAGAAATAACATCTAGAACATCTACAACAGTTGTGGGGACCTTACTGAGAAACTCAGCAGGGAGGTACTACAACAGCTACTGATTTCCACCTGGATAAGGGGACTCTGGATTTGCCTTCAGACCGGCTGGACTCTGCCTACCCTGTGGTCTGTACCCTGGACTGTGGATGCTGAAGTCTTCAGTAAAAGGTAAAGAGACTGCAACCTTGTGTCCTCGTTATTCCCGGCGTCTTACATCATCCACCATCACCATCTACACTTCTGGGAAGCCCTGGGGACATACTTCACCTGTGGGAAGGTATACCATCTTGCTGCCATTACATCACCCCAGCTGACCCCTAAGCAGCGTCGGTCACCCTGACCAAATACCACAGGTGGCGTCACGAACTACCCCTTTAAAGACCTTTCCCAAAACCATAAAAACTCTTTCCTTTATTGGACGTCCCTCAAAGGGCCACGGACCGGGTCGGGCCACCGTGACATCCCCACTGAGAACCGAAGGACCCAGTACCGAGTACCCCATTGCCCTTACATGGGGGCTATTCACTACCAGTAACGTTGAAGCCCACTATATTTCTGCTAACAGATGACGGACCTGAGTGGGGACTTTTTTTGTGGATTGAGTGGAAGCTTTTATTGGTAACATTTTACATAACATGTATGATCACATTTATCTGGCGCTCTACGCTGAGCACTTACTTTGTGGTTTCTATATAAATCTCTGAGTGGCGTGATTCAGATGAAACCCCAGAAGGATCCATTCACTATAGTGAGGCAGCAGAGTTACTCTGGACTCCGTTTGGCCTTTGTTCAGCGGTGTCCTTTTCAGAAGTGCACAAAACTGTGGCCGACGGCACTTTTATACAATCCTAAAAAGACGGGACACTGCCGGATCACAGGTCCTATGGCATCCACAGTGCCTTCATCTGCCTTATTATAGGGAATCTTCTGCCAGAGGTTCAGACTGAATCACATATTTCAGAGATTTACACGGAAACCTCAGTGTAAGGCCGGCCTCACACTCAGCGTATGAAATTACGGTCCGTTTTTTACGGCCGTAATATGCAGAAATGTTCCCAAAATAGTGATCCGTATGTCATCCGTAAGCAGGGTGTGGCAGCGTATTTTGCCCATGTCATCCTCCGTATGTAATCCGTATGGCATCCGTACTGCGATATTTTCTCGCAGGCTTGCAAAACCGACATCTAATGGATTTATGTGCTCAAATGTTCGTTAAAACATATATACAGTCTATATATATATATATATATATATATATATATATATATACATATGTAATTGAGACACACACATATATATATATATATATATATATATATATATATAGTTCATATAGTTTTTATATATATATATATATATATATATATATATATATATATATATATATATATATATATATATATATATACTGTATTTATATTTCATACAGCGCTAGATAGCATAAAAGCCGGTAATTCAATTGCCGGCTTTTCATTTCTCCTTCCCAAACCCGACCTGGTATGAGACATGGTTTACCATCTCATATCCCTTCTTTTATTACATATTCCTCATTAGTAATGTTCCAAGTGTCTGTGTGTAAAATTTGTTGTGTCTAGCTATTAAATTAAAGCGTTAAATCACGGAAAAAATTGGCATGGGCTCCCACGCAATTTTCTCCGCCAGAGTGGTAAAGCCAGTGACTAAGGGCAGATATTAATAGCCTAGAGAGGGTCCATGGTTATTGGCCCCCCCTGGCTAAAAACATCTGCCCCCAGCCACACCAGAAAAGGCACATCTGGAAGATGCGCCTATTCTGGCACTTGGCCACTCTCTTCTCACTCCCGTATAGCGGTGGGATATGGGGTAATGAAGGGTTAATGTCACCTTGCTATTGAAAGGTGACATTAAGCCAGATTAATAATGGAGAGGCATCAATTATGACACCTATCCATTATTAATCCAATAGTACGAAATGGTTAATAAAACACATACACATTATTACAAAGTACTTTAATGAAATAAAGACACAGGGTGTTGTAATATTTTATTAGACTCTTAATCCACCTGAAGACCCTCGTTCTGTAAAAAAGGAAAAATAAAAAAACAATATTCCATACCTTCCGTCGTTCAGGTCACGTCCCACGATGTAAATCCATCTGAAGGGGTTAAATCATTTTACACCCAGGAGCTCTGCTAATGCAGTTGCTCCTGTCTGTAAAACTTGGTGAATGAATGGAATGCAGGGGAATGTACTGTAGTTACCTCGAGTCGCGGTGATGCGCCCTCTGCTGGATGTCCTCATATGAACTCGAGCCTGGGAATTTTTCCCACGCTCGAGTTCATATGAGGACATCCAGCAGAGGGCACATCACCGCGACTCAAGGTAACTACAGGACATTCCCCTGCTTTCCATTCATTCCCCGGGGTTTTACAGCCACGAACACAACTGCGTTAGCAGAGCTCCTGGGTGTAAACTGATTTAACCCCTTCAGATGGATTTACATCGTGGGACGTGACCTGAACGACGGAAGGTATGGGATATTGTTTTTTTATTTTTCCTTTTTTACAGAACGAGGGTCTTCAGGTGGATTAAGAGTCTAATAAAATATTACAACACCCTTTGTCTTTATTTCATTAAAGTACTTTGTAATAACGTGTGTGTTTTATTAACCATTTCGTACTATTGGATTAATAATGGATAGGTGTCATAAGTGACACCTCTCCATTATTAGTCTGACTTAATGTCACCTTACAATAGCAAGGTGACATTAACCCTTCATTACCCCATATCCCACCGCTACACGGGAGTGAGAAGAGAGTGGCCAAGTGCCAGAATAGGCTCATCTTCCAGATGTGCCTTTTCTGGGGTGGCTGGGGGCAGATGTTTGTAGCCAGGGGGGGGCCAATAACCATGGACCCTCTCTAGGCTATTAATATCTGCCCTCAGTCACTGGCTTTACCACTCTGGCAGAGAGTACACTGCAATGAATTGCCAGCTTTTCTAGAGAACACCGCTGCATATTTCTCGCAAGTCACACACATGGTCCGTGTGTAATCTGTAATTTTCTCGCCCCCATACTTTCATTGGCGATATTTTTGCGCAATACGGTGACAAACGCAGCATGCTGCGATTTTCTACGGCCGTACAAGACCGTATAATTCGGATCAGTAAAATACGGCAGATAGGTGCTGGTCCACAGAGAATCATTGTACCGTATGCAATCCGTATTTTCTGCACCTCTCATGCGTCCGTAATACTCGCTAGTGTGAGGCCGGCCTAAGCGCTCAACACAGTGCGCAGGATAAATGTGCTCCGAGCCTTACTGCGATCTTTGGGAGGTAGAATGAAAAAATAAACAGCATGTGAAGAATTGGTTTTATTTATTACGCCGTTCCTCGTGCGGTATAAGTGATTAGGTCACTTTATTCTTCAGGTCCGTGCGATTACAGGAATACCAGGTGTATAACGGGTTTTAGGGTAAGTTCACACAGGGTGTTTTTGCTGCTTTTTTCAGCAGCAAAACCTGATCTTCTTGGTAGGAAAGAAGCTGAGTCAAAAACGCAGGCTTAGGTGCCTTTGTTGTGTATTTGGTGCGTTTTTTTTCTTTCTCCATGCTAATGTCCTTGAATTTTCAGCAACAAAAACGCAGCAAATGATAGCTGCGTTTTTGCTGAGTTTTTTCAACACCCATTCAAGTCAAGGGGTGAAAAATGCTGAAAAAACGCAGCAAATCACTGAAAGAAGTGACGCTCTATGTCCAAAACACACAGCAAAGCACAAAATACTGATCACACAAAAAAACAATGTGTGTGCATGAGATTTCTGAAATCTCATAGGCTTTGCTGGTACTGTAAAAAGCAGCTGAAAATTAGCATAAAAACGCAGCAAAAACGCCGTGTGAACTTACCCTTAATGTTTGGCTGCTGTCACACACTAAAATACAGTTTTTATTTTTTTTTTTTTACAAAAAAGGTTATTTGATCATCACATTTTGAGCTATAATTTTTCTATATTTCTGTCATGTGAAGCTTGTATTTTGCGGGACCAGCTGACATTTTTGTCTCATTCTCTGGCACAAGACATTTTTTCATCCGTTTGTATTCGCATTCAGCACTGCGCTGTCTAGGTTCCAGGAGCAATGGTGAGCTCCTCACTACAGCAACTGCAATCTGCTCACATCACTGGGGAGCCGTGCAGGAAGCAGCTGCAGGAACGAGGCCTCACAGGAACAACGCTATATGTAGACGCATCCATGACGCGGTACCGCGCACTCAGTGTATGAGGCCGGCGTGTTCTCTGCTGCACAGAGCGGTGCTGCGGGAAGTCTCGCGACATGCCGCCTGCTCTCGCGGTGATTTAGGCACCAGCTGTGGTTACCTGGCAACGCACTGACTCCAACTGCAACAACCGAGCAGCGCAGCTATGGAGGGAGACAGAGACAACTTCTACCTGGACCGTATCCTGCATTCTGTGAGGGGGACGGCGGCCGGTGTGTGGGCGCTGAGGGCAGAGACAGGCGAGGGGCGGCACACAGGGGACTGTGGGGAGAGGCGGCTGTCACTGCAGCGCCGGCGTATGGGACACGTTATGCGTCACAGCCGGCGTTCTGCAGCTATAAGCCTGGCCGGTGTAATCCTGCCCTGTGTGACATATCCTGCCCTGCGTGACATGTCCTGCCCTGTGTGACATATCCTGCCCTGTGTGACATATCCTGCCCTGTGTGACATGTCCTGCCCTGTGTGACATGTCCTGCCCTGTGTGACATGTCCTGCTCTATGTGTCCCGCCTTGTGTGAAATATCTTGCCATGTGTGAAATATCCTGCCATGTATGTGTGACCTGTTCTGCCCTGTGTGACATGTCCTGCCCTGTGTGACATGTCCTGCCCTGTGTGTCATATCCTGCCCTGTGTGTCATATCCTGTGTGGCATGTCCTGCCCTGTGTGTCCTGCCCTGTGTGTCCTGCCCTGTGTGACATATCCTGCCCTGTGTGACATGTTCTGCCCTGTGTGTCCTGCCCTGTGTGACATGTCCTGCCCTGTGTGTCCTGCCCTGTGTGACATATCCTGCCCTGTGTGTTCTGCCCTGTGTGACATGTCCTGCCCTGTGTGACATGTCCTGCCCTGTGTGTCATATCCTGCCCTGTGTGTCATATCCTGTGTGGCATGTCCTGCCCTGTGTGTCCTGCCCTGTGTGTCCTGCCCTGTGTGACATATCCTGCCCTGTGTGACATGTCCTGCCCTGTGTGTCCTGCCCTGTGTGACATGTCCTGCCCTGTGTGTTCTGCCCTGTGTGACATGTCCTGCCCTGTGTGACATGTTCTGCCCTGTGTGACATGTTCTGCCCTGTGTGACATGTCCTGCCCTGTGTGACATGTCCTGCCCTGTGTGACATGTTCTGCCCTGTGTGACATGTTCTGCCCCGTGTGTCCTGCCCTGTGTGAGTATGGAAGCGGTGGAGAATTATCTACAATATGGGAAGCTGGTGGTCATATTGACCAATCAGGTCACCCCTATCCTATTATACACAGAGCCCCTAAACTGAGAGCTGGAAGCTGATTGGTTGGTTGCTTTGGCAGCTCTACTTTTCCTTGTTTCTGCTCCTGATAAATCTTTGTCCCTTCTCCAAGATGTCTCCAATAATGAACAAAACATTTCTCTTCCTCTACTACATTTTTTGCGGCAGACTGCAGACTAAAAAAAAAACATGTCAGCATGTTCAATGGATGACATAAGTCACTATATGGTGATACAGCTACTTACATCAGAGCCTTCCCCGGGCATGGTACTCCTAAGGCTCAAACACCGTGCACACAGCCTGACCTGGGCTGAATGGCTCTCTCCACATTTTTTTTTCAGTATTTATAAACATTATTATAGATGTTACATAATTTGTTGATGTTGCAAAACAAATTGCAAAATATTTCCCATTTTGTTCTGCACCTGGTGCCCCAATCCCATCCACTGCTGGGGCTGCCTTCATTAGCTGTACATAGTTACAGGACACTGATGTGATGGCAGCGACCAATCATATGCCTCTATCTATCTTATATGATACACAACACCTATAGTATATCCTTAAGTGGTTAGCCGACCATTAGATATCCACCTATACAAAGAGGCACCACACATGCATAATATTAAAATGATATTTTATTTATGACAAAAGCTAAAATAACAACAAGGTCATAAAAAGCCAAAACAGGCAAATGTGAGGAACAACAGACACAGAAAAAATGGTGAACAACCTGGAAATTGCTACAAAAAAATATATATACCAGTGTATTAGTATAACTCTCCTTCAGGCAAAGACATGATGAAAGTCATCACACAAAAGAGTCTAGCTACATATAAGAGGCTCAATACAAAAGGACAAGCATGTATCTTTATTAATAGTAATTACGGCTATAAATACCATCTATACTTAACATGCAGCATATCCAAAAATCATGACCCAATATACGTGTCTAATGCAATACATAAAGCAGCATGTATTTACCAGAAAGATGGAGAGGAACCAGGAGTCCACCACACCCGACGCGCGTTTCGCAAAGACATTTCTCCTCCTATTAATAAAGATACATGCTATACATGGTATATATATATTTTTGTAGCAATTTCCAGGTTGTTCACCATTTTTTCTGTGTCTGTTGTTCCTCACATTTGCCTGTTTTGGCTTTTTATGACCATGTTGTTATTTTAGCTTTTGTCATAAATAAAATATCATTTTAATATTATGCATGTGTGGTGCCTCTTTGTATAGGTGGATATCTTATATGATATCCAAATTATTAAGTACAGTAATTCACACAAAGGATGTGTTACGTCTCCATCGAGAGCTGACCCAATGCAGCCTCAACGAGATCCCTCCAAATGCATATCATTTTCTAATATAGAAATCTTGGGGCCTATAGTCATCTATTGCCAGCAAACGGAGATCTTAAGGGTATGTGCACACGATGCAGATTTAGTGCAGAATTGGTGCAGAACTGCAGCAGATTTTTCTGCTGCAGAAACGCTGCAGAACTGCACTGTTTTTCTGCACCATGTGCACAGCTTTTTTTTCCCCCATTGATTTACATTGTACTGCACAGAAACTGCACAGAAACTGCATAGAAACTGCATAGAAACTGCATAGAAACTGCACAGAAACGGCACAGAAACTGCATAGAATCTGCGCAGAAACTGCATAGAATCTGCATAGAAACTGCACAGAAACTGCATAGAATCTGCGCAGAAACTGCATAGAAACTGCACAGAAACTGCATCAAATCTGCAGATGCAGATTTAGTGCAGAAAATTCTGCACCACATTTCCTACGTGTGCACATAGCCTTAAAATGGTGCAGAAATGAAATACAAAAGGTCTCATCCTGCATAACTGAGTTTAGCATCAATTGACCTCAGCCCATCACAGACTGCAAGAAATGCCTCGTTTTATTATGAGACATGTGCTTCTTAATCCAGCTAGTATTTTTTATTTTTTTTAATTCAAGCACCACTTCAGCAGGTATCTCTTTAAGGCATGGGTCACACTTGCGTTTGCAATGTGAGAAACTTACATCAATACCCGGCACTCGGGACCGGAGCATGCGGCTGCATACCGTTTTAGTACATGGAGCTGAAGTGCCGGGTATTGATGCGAGAGACTTGCCCATTGCACACACAAGTGTGACCCCGGCCTAAATTTTAGCCCCCTGCCACGGTGATATACTCACCCTCCGGCGTCTTCACCATTTTGCAGTGCCACTTCGGTCCCACAACTCCATTTTGTGAGCGCATCTTCTGACTGTTCTGACTGGCTGGAACTCAGAATGTGAGTCACAAGTTCTCAATACAAGTCTATGAGAGCCAGAGCAAGGCCAGAATGAGGTTCTTGTATATACACTGCTCAAAAAAATAAAGGGAACACTTAAACAATAGAATATAACTCTAAGTAAATCAAACTTCTGTGAAATCAAACTGTCCACTTAGGAAGCAACACTGATTGACAATCAATTTAACATGCTGTTGTGCAAATGGAATAGACAACAGATGAAAATTACTGGCAATTATCAAACCACTATCAATAAAGGAGTGGTTCTGCAGGTGGGGACCACAGACCACATCTCAGTACCAATGCTTTCTGGCTGATGTTTTGGTCACTTTTGAATGTTGCTTGTGCTTTCACACTCATGGTAGCAGGAGACAGACTCTACAACCCACACAAGTGGCTCAGGTAGTGCAGCTCATCCAGGATGGCACATCAATGCGAGCTGTGACAAGAAGGTTTGCTGTGTCTGTTAGCGTAGTGTCCAGAGGATGTGGGCGCTACCAGAAGACAGGCCAGTACACCAAGAGACATGGAGGGGGTCATAGGAGGGCAACAACCCAGCAGCAGGACCGCTACCTCCGCCTTTGTGCAAGGAGGAACAGGAGGAGCACTACCAGAGCCCTGAAAAATGACCTCCAGCAGGCCACAAATGTGCATGTGTCTGCACAAACGGTTAGAAACTGACTCTATGAGGATGGTCTGAGTGCCCGACGCCAACAGATGGGGGTTGTGCTCACAGCCCAACACCGTGCAGGACACTTGGAATTTGCCACAGAACACCAGGATTGGCAAATTCGCCAATGGCACCCTGTGCTCTTCACAGATGAAAGCAGGTTCACACTGAGCACATGTGACAGGCATGACAGTCTGGAGATGCCGTGGAGAACAATCTGCTGCCTGCAACATCCTTCAGCATGACCGGTTTGGCAGTGGATCAGTAATGGTGTGGGGTGGCATTTCTTTGGAGGGCCGCACAGCCCTCCATGTGCTCGCCAGAGGTAGGCTGACTGCCATTAGGTACTGAGATGAGATCATCAGACCCCTTGTGAGACCATATGCTGGTGCAGTTGGCCCTGGGTTCCTCCTAATGCAGGACAATGCCAGACCTCATGTGGCTGGAGTGTGTCAGCAGTTCCTGCAAGATGAAGGCATTGAAGCTATGGAATGGCCCACCTGTTCCCCAGACCTGAATCCGATTGAGCACATCTGGGACATCATGTCTCGCACCATCCACCAACGTCACGTTGTACCACAGACTGTCCAGACGTTGGCGGATGCTTTAGTCCAGGTCTGGGAGAAGATCCCTCAGGAGACCATCTGCCGCCTCATCAGGAGCATGCCCAGGCGTTTTACAGTAGGGAGGTCATACAGGCACGTGGAGGCCACACAACACTGAGCATCTTTTCCTTGTCATGAGGCATTTTCACTGAAGTTGGATCAGCCTGTAATTTGACTTTCCAGTTTGATTTTGAGTATCATTCCAACTCCAGATCTCCATGGGATATTCATTTTGATTTACATTGATGATTATTATGTTTTATTGTTCTGAACACATTCCACTATGCAGTGAATACAAATTTGCAACTGGAATCTTTCATTCAGAGATATCTAGGATGTGGTATTTTAGTGTTCCCTTTATTTTTTTGAGCAGTGTAGATACCTGTATTGAAAAGTGACCTCTGCACCGCTCCATCAAACACTGGAGCTCCAAGCAGATCACTTTTCGCCATACACCAACTGGAGCGACGCTGGAAAATGATGAAGGCAATGGCAGGTGAGTATGAGACTGGGGGTAGGGGAATTACAATTAAAGCGGTGCAATAAAAAAAACATGCTGGAGTAAGTGCTTTAACATAAAATTCCAGTCTTAAAGGGGTTGTCCAGAAGTGCATTAAGAAAGGTGAAAAAAAAAAATAACGGTACATCCCGGACATACACAGTTCATCCTATCTTTGTTGTCACGTGATCGCCAGGTGTCACATCGACGTCCATCATCCGCTGCAGATTGCCTGAATACTTCACTGTTGCATAAGAGTAGATTCCCTCTCTAACAAAATAGTGAAGACTGCAACCGATCAGTGGGCATTGATTGGTTGCAGCAGTCACGTGACATAAGTTATGCTGTAGGACACAGCGCTGCAATTGAGGGAGCAGTTTCTGTCCATGATGTAAAAAGTGTATTTTTTTCAGTTCATGATGCACAGTGGAGCTGTTTGTAAGGATTGTCCATTAGTACACCATCTCTTTTTAAGTAATTTTCTCATTTATATTGCAGGTTCTCACCATTGTTAACCCCTCTGGTGGCTGTCATTGGATGAGATCGATCTTGTGTACATTTTAGGGCAAGTTCACTCTGCCGTCTTATTTTGTCTATGCTTGGACCGCCATTCCCAGCTCCAATGCTGGTCTCCTGACCAAACTAACAGCTTTGTAGGCTTATATTACGCTATTGGTTTGTTCAGGAGACTCAGGGTACGTGTCCACTTTCAGGATGGCCGGCGGTTTGGATGGAGCGGCAAACTTGCTCCGCCCAAAGCTCCGCCCCCTTCTGGAGACGCGATGATGCCGGATGTGTTCATTGCACACATCCGGCATCATCGCACCCCACACATAGGGCCCTGTGATTTACCTTGCGGCGGCGCAGCGTCGCCGCAAGGTACACGGACATGCTGTGATCTAAAAAGACACTCCGCATGTCCGTAATCGCAGGGCCGCCGGGTGCGTGTTACCACGCATAGTGGAGACGGGATTTCTTAAAATCCCCTCCACTATGCTGTAACATCTGGACGCTGCGGATTGAACGTTCAATCCGCTGCTATTCCGGATGTAAAACGGCACGTGGACACATACCCTCACAGTCAGGTCAGGTATTGCAGTCCCAAGCATTCACCATAAAATATGGATGTGTGAATCTTGCCCAAGGATGTGCAAGGAAGCTGTTTGTCAGTTACAGGGGACATTGTTTTCCTATTTGCACAAAGTACCAAGCATCTAATTCAGAGGTCCCCAACGTTTCTGACCTTAAGAGCCACATTCAACTCTGAGAGAGGGTCGGGAGCCACATCCAGCCTTGAGAGTTGGTCGCGAGCCACATTCAGCTCCCGCCCCCTCACAATAGTGGCAACCAAAGCCCCCATTACAGGCATAATGGTTAACCAAAGCTTTTCCACAAAAATCACGCCAAAGCAGTATACTAAGATCCAGGGGTTCCCACAATACCCCCATTCAGTATTCTCCTATAAAGCACTCCGAAGACACAGTCACATCCAGCTTCAAACATCTCCTCTGACAGGAGGTATCATCTTGTCTCCAGCGAACCATACTGAAATCATCTCAAAACCCCTAAGACCAGTACATGTGCTTCCAGATCTGCTCTTCTGTGCAGGGCTGCTCACAAAATTCACCATTTTCAAATTTGCTTTTCATACCTGTTTGCTAGAACTGGAGCTAATTCACCAAGCTGACAGACAGCCGCGAGCCACAATTCATGGGACCGCGAGCCACATGTGGCTCCCGAGCTACAGGTTGGGGACCCCTGATCTAATTTATGAGAGTTACTCATAATTTTTATGTTCAGTTCACAAATTCTGTGCCTAAAAATGATCCTAAAATAACTTTAGACATTCTACAGAGCAAGGCAAAGTGATATTTTTTGTCTGCATTGCTCTCTGTGTATTTGTGAATTTTGCACCGAAAGGGAATCTGTCAGCAGGTTTTTGCTATGTTATCTGAGGGCAGCAAGAGGTAAGGGTTGAAATACTGATTTCAGCAATGTGTCACTTATTATGGCTAGGTTCACATTAGCGTATTTGTGTGCAGAGTATCATCTGCATGTGCAAATGCATGCCAAAACGCATTTAAACGCATGCTTACGCTGCATTTTTTATCCGCATCAGCTTACGCATGATGGAAAAAAACCCGCTGCAGTTTGTTATTTTGTCTCTATTGCACAACACTTTTGTAGGATTTTAATGTTAAATATAGGTACGCAAGACCCATGCTGGTCTATGCGTAGCTGTACGCTGCGCACAGGTATGCTAATGTGAACGCGGCATAAGCTGTGTGCTGTTGTGTCAATACAATCAGTGTTTTATGGGCAACTGATTATCATTGCCAGGACTGGTGCCTGTGTGAGTCTTGGTCCAACTCCACCCCTGGCACTGATTAGCAGCTCAATATCAATAGACAATGTACACAAAAGCTGTGGCGTGGGCTGCGACAACTTTCTGAGCTCTGCTACATCTAACAACTCTGGCTGTATCAGAACTGCTGCACCCAGTAAACTAAGTAACACATTGCTGGAATCAGGGTCTCTTTGCTTACATTATGCTGCTCTGAGATGAAAGCAAAAAGCTGCTGATGGATTCCCTTGAAAGGTCACAGCTCAGCCCTATTAATTGAGAGTAGGGATATCCAGGCTCACATTGATATTTCTGCTAAGGATGCTCTATAACAATGCAAGCTAGATTTACCATAGCCAAGTAATATTTAATCTTAGGACTCGCTCCCACTTGCGATTATACTGGATCAATTTAATCCTATGGTTTTGTTCTCAATTGCGTTTTTTTTTCCTGCTCCAATCAGACAGAAAAAAAAATTGCAGCATGTTGCGATTGCATACTGAATTTGCATCCCACACACCCATATAAATCTGTGGGTGCATGTGAAACATCGCACAGCACTCGGATATCACCCGAATGCAGAATGATTTACACCGACGCCGGCTGCAGAGGAGGTGGAGAAATTAATTTCTCAATCTCCCTCGCAGCTGTTCTGCGATGCTCTCATGCGATCATCACAGCGGAGCTGAAGCCGAGTGTCATTAGCATATCACATCTGATGCTCTTGCATCGGATGTGATTCGCTAGTGGGACCCTGGCCTTTCATTAAAAGACTTTATTCTGGCTGTATCTTTATTTAACATGTACCAACCTTTAAAATACAAAGGTGACATCAACCCCACAACTATTACCACACTTGCCACCGCTACAGGGCAAGTGGGAGGAGCGAGGCTAATTGCCTGAATTGGCGCATCTTAGAGGTGTGCCTTTTTTGGGGGAGGGCAATATCCATGGCTCCTTCCTAGGCTATTAATATCAGGCCGCAGCTGTCTGCATAGCGTTTGCTGGTTATTAATTATGGAGGAACCCCACGTCATTTTTTGGGGGGTCCCTCATTCTAATAGCCAGTAAAGGCTAAGTATACTGCTGCAAGCTGATATTAATAGCCTGGGAAGCTCCATGGGTATTACCCCCTTCCCAGGCTATAAACATCTGCCCCCAGTCGCTGGCTTTTCCTCTGCTAGTTCTGAAAATTGCGTGGGAGCAATACTAACAGTCTACTCAGTAGGACTATCAGCTGTGTATCCACCAGACATTCCCCGTGACTACCTCTTGAAGCTCATCAAGAGAATGCCAAGAGTGTGCAAAGCAGTCATCAAAGCAAAAGGTGGCTACTTTGAAGAACCTAGAATATAAGACATAATTTCAGTTGTTTCACACTTTTTTGTTAAGTATATAATTCCACATGTGTTAATTCATAGTTTTGATGCCTTCAGTGTGAATGTACAATTTTCATAGTCATGAAAATACAGAATAATCTTTAAATGAGAAGGTGTGTTCAAACTTTTGGTCTGTACTGTATATATAATGTGTATTCTATGTGTATATTTCTATTCTATCCTATTCTAACCTGTCAGTGTGATTTTACTGTACACTGCACATGAATTACCGGCTTTTCAAAGGACACCGGTGTGTAAAAAACGGACTTTTTTCTCGCATCCATTGACTTGCATTGGCGAGTCTCGTCCGAGATACACAGCTAATTGCAGTATGCTGCAATTTTTTTCTCAGTCCGATTTCAGCTGAGAAAAAAATGCAGATGAGATGTAACTCATTGAATAACATTGGTCCGACTGCAATCCGATTTTTTTTTTTTCTCGGATTGCACTCGTCCTTTTTCTCGCAAATGGGTATGAGCCCTGAGTGCTAGATTTGGCGCATCTTATGGATGAGCCCTTTCTGGGGCAGTTGTGAGCTGAAGTTTTTAGTCTGGGAGGGGGCCAATATTCATGGCCCCTCCTAAGCTATTATATAAATATCAGCCTTCAGCTGTCTGCCTCACCTTTGCTGGTTATTAATTATAGGGGGCCCTATGTCTTTTTTGGGGGGATTCCCCTTTTTAATAACCAGGAAAAGCTTAGTATATAGCCGTGACCTGATATTAATAGCCTTGGAAGGTCTATTGGTATTACCCCCTTCCCAAGCTATAAACATCTACCCCTGCTGTCCGCTTTCCCTCTGCAGGCTAATAAAATGTAGAAGAATCCCAAGCCATTTTTTACAGAAAATAATTTTAGTAAATATATGTACAGTAAGCTACACAAGCATTGTACTAGTTAGAGATGTGACTGACATCTTTATATCTATTTTATGTGTATATCTATTCTCTCTGGTCACATGTGATTTTATCTGTGTGTGGTAGATGAAATGTTGGGTTTTCATGGACATGGGTGTGTAAAAACTGGACATCACTCACATGGTCCAAGTGCTGTGTGATTATTTATTTTTTTTCTCAAACCCATTGTCCTGTTCAAATTGTAAGTAGCGGTCAGCCCATTTACGTCTAGGAGGATTTACTGCTGAGCTGTACATTAATATTTTCCCTTCTGCAGGCTCTATTTGGTAATTTGCAGTTGACCCTGATTTGGTGGGTGGCCACTAGTTGGTGTGGTCTCCTATACAAAACACAACTCAAATGGATGGATTCCTGATTTTCTTTAGTTGACAAACAGAGATAAACAGCAGCAACATGAAGCACATTATACAACAGTACTGAATAAAGATGGTCCAGTGGTCACATCTGTATTTTGTAAATGCCGTTCCACTGCCCAACAGACTACCTCCTTCTTGTCATAATCCCTCTTACCTCTTCTGGATTAGACGATCTGGTGTGACACCTATGCAATACTAGGGAAATTCTGAAAACATGATCTTTTGGAGGGCCATGAGGACTGGAGTTTGGGAATCACTGGTATAGAATATAGTAGGGGGTGTAAATTGACCCCTCATTGTGCTGGCTGCCAGTTCCCGTTGGATTTGAGCTGTACTTGAGTGTATTCAGGGGGTAGGCAAGAGAGGAAGAAGAAGCTCAGAAGTGGAGAAGGAAGCAGAATTCTGTGATTAAATATGTAACAAAGTTTCTATTTGATTATATAATTGGTTTATGCAAAGATTGTTGAAACTACAGCTTCCATTTAAATTAGCTTAACGAGGGATTGTTCAGTTGTAACCTGCCTGATTTGCTAGAAGCAAGGTCTCTTTTTCCTGAAATTGTCCAATTTATTTGTACTATGATAGATGACATTTATGTTGTGTTTTTAGGATTCAGAGCACAATTTACTGTTGTCGTTTCTGCGTGTTTGTCCATTTGTGGAATACAAATCCACAGTATATCGCTTCCGGCAAGGCTTTCTAAAACAAATCTGATCTGTTCAAGGTCTAGCTTTGTAATAATTGGGGATTCAGAAACAGTATGAAATGTATTTAGTGGTAGATATGATGTATAGAGAGAAAAAGACAAACCTTGAGTTTCTCTAGAGAATTATGCCAAATGTCACATTGTCGTTATCTATGATAGTCTCAGTGTGGGAGCAATGAGCATCAAGCAATCTAAACAGACATCAATCGCGTTTTGCTACAAATGTAAAAAGAACAGAGTGATACCCACTACAGTCATAAATACGCTGTATAATGAAGCTTTATGCAACAGTTGTAATTACAAAATGAATCCTGATTATAGGATACGCTCTTGGAAATTACACATTTTGTACACAATATTACTCCTTTCACTACTTTCTCGTGTTAAGCCTCTGTTCTGCCATCTGCATCGTGTAAAGCACAGGAGCTGGCTTGTTTCTGCTCGTTCAGTAAGTGCTGTGTGTTGCCCACGTGCTGCCATTCATGTGATTGTACCTCAACATGGAAATTTGTAAATTGAAAATTAAATATATGTCTTTACGAGTATTGCATCTGCAGTTTTTAGTTTTAATATGTAACATGTTCTATAAAGAAGGCAACACCTTTGTGCTATGTAGTTGGGGGACATCACATGCCAAG
The DNA here is from genome assembly GCF_051348905.1 of Ranitomeya variabilis. Lineage (NCBI taxonomy): Eukaryota > Metazoa > Chordata > Amphibia > Anura > Dendrobatidae > Ranitomeya > Ranitomeya variabilis. Next base: position 169,660,128 of record NC_135238.1, read on the forward strand.
ATGTATTTTGTAACTTTCATATTGCGGTAATTGAAGATAGACTTTTTGATCTTATGTCTTGTATATGGTTATTTTTCATAATTAATTACCATCCTAAATATAAATAAATATATATATATATATATATATATATATATATATATATATATATATATATATATATATATATATATATATATATATATATGTGTGTGTGTGTTTTGCAAGGCAGGAATAGGCACATGTAAAGCGCAGCCTAAAGGGATTGTCTGGGCACATAATATTGCTGACCTATTCCTGGGATAGGTCATCGGTATTGGATCGCCGGGTGTCTCATTCCTGGCATCAAAATCAATTAGCTGTTATTAGCTTGGCCAGACCTAAACCTTGAATGGAGCTGAACAGCACAGCTCCCTTAAATGTGTTGCAGCTGCTGCCAAGAACTGCAGATCAGCATCTATTTTCTATGCTACTCGGCTCAATTCAATGTTTATAGCCTGCTGAACTAATAACAATTGATCGATGTGAAGGTCTGATGTCCGATCTGATACTGATGATCTATCCTGAGCATAGGTCATTAATATTATATACCCGGACAACCCTTTTAACCTTTTAGACCTCCCTGGATTATAGTTATTATAGTGATAAAGTATGAGGGATCCTGTGACCAAGGGCGCAGTCAGACGGCCATATAAGACAGACGACAAGTGCATCACAATGCTTGGACTGGCCATCATCTCTCCTGACCCATGGGTGACAGCTGCATAGAAATAGAAACTGTCACACTTTGGTCGGTGGAGCCTCTGGGCAGTCCGAGCATTGTGATGCGATCGTCGTCAGTTATTCAACCATCTGACTGCGCCCTATATCTTACTGTGAACAACTTTTTTTTTCTTACACTTTTTAGTCATGTAAATGACTTACTGACTTACTGTTTGCTTGTTACCTCTAATGTGTTAGCATATTTTTATAGTAATACTGTACATGATGATTTATGTCACTATAAAAGAGGTTGTTGTTATGTATACACTTATGGCCCAATTCATCAAGGCTTTTACCCCAGAATTATTGCATAAAAAGCTCTGAAAAGTTTCAACATTTTGGCACAACTTGAGGCTGCACTAAAATATTGTGGTCAATTGGCATTTTAGGGCCATTTCCGCCCAGCTCTGACAAATTGGGTGGAGTTAGGATGGACAACTCAAATTCATGACGAGCGGCGGCATTTAGTAGGCTACAGATCATACTCCAGCAGGGACTGCTCAATTACAGCCAGGTAAATTGATTTGAGAGGTTTATCATCACCTGGAGAATCCAGCCATGGCGGCAGCGGACTAGACTCGTCTCTGCTTATGGTCCTCGGCCAGATTTTCTAAACCATGTATTTCCTGAAAAACCAGAGCGTTTTTAGAGAAAAATATACTTGGCTGTAGTCGTGTAGCCAAGTTCTGATTCATGCTGCTTGCATTATGAGCAACACGATTCAGGTGATCATTGTCCCTTGAATGACAGTGGCTGCGGTATGATCAAAATTGACACCCACTATTGAGAACTAGGGAACTCCTGGGAATCGAGTGATAGGGTACCTTTAAATGGTTATTCTAATTTTCTTACTTCAGGAGTGCACCGGCCCTCTGTCTCCGAAAGGATTGACGGTTCTGACGAGCAGCATGGTTGCCCAGATGGTCTGAACTGTGTCTTCTCTGCTTCTGTTAGCTGTAGTATCTTTGCCTTTGCAGCATCGGATAAGCGCAGATCTGGCGAGATTCAGAGCAGTGTTTGCAAGCTGTATAGCAAAAAAGCTTGCGAACGCACACTCCTTGGGAAACTGGCCTCTCTCCTAGATTACAGAAGGGAACAGTAAACTGCATAATTCATGAGAATAGAGAGGATTTTCAAAAAGAGGTAAATTGCAATGGTTTTTTTTTTTCTACGATTCTAGAGATATGTTTGTTTTCTTATTTAGTGTTACTTTTATGGCATTTTTCAAGGGAGCGTTGCAGAGCTGCCTAAAGTCATGCCTCCAGAGAATCCTGTGAGAATCCTTTAATATAATATGCTATACTCAAACATAGGGCAGATTTAAAAAAATAAAAAGGAATATTCAGGATAGCAGCAGGCATTAAAGTTACAATTCTGCAGTCACTCTCTATGACTTCAGACTTGTGAATCCTCACATCACAATCACTGCTCGCTGTGAGGACTCTCTTGTGCCGCATACTCCTGGCCACATTCCTACTAGTGTTTCCTGCCTCGCTCAATACTCTTGCATTTAGTGAGGTTACTCCCATCTAGTCGGAATGTGGCCGGGAGAATACATCTCGCATAGTTGCCGTCACATGACTGGCAGCTTTCGACGCCAGCACCGGAGAATCCTCACAGCACTCACGCTTCCTGATGTGAGGTTTCACAGGTCTGCAGTCACATACAGTAACTGCAGACATATAGCTTAAGATCGGACTACCCCTTTAAATAAAAGCAAAACATGGGACCTGCCGACAGGTCTCCTTTTTAAAGAGCCAACCTTTTTTTTTTTTTTTTAAATAGCCGAGCACTTTCTCCAGGACAACATGGGGCTGTCTTGCTGCACTTAATCTACAACACTCTGAAAACAGTATCCCTGTTAAATAAGTCCATTTCTTTTTTCTTTAATTACAGGTTTTATTTTTTGTTTCTTATTGTTTCTCATTTTAGTCCAATATCATTGCTGTATGTATTTCCCAAATGTTAGTTTTTCTGATCAAATCCTGAAAATTAAATAAATGTGATAACTTATTGCATTTCTTAAACTCCTTAACTTATGTTTAGAGGTTACTATTTCTGAAGAATCAGAAGATGGTTATCAGTATGAAGAGGTAAGTCTTGGCTTTTTCTTTTTAAAGTTAATACAAATTGTATTTCTAGGTGGTGAAACTTCCTAACAGTGTAGAAGGTTGGATGTGACAGTGTGTAAGGTCCACATGTCCTACTGCATTATCTTTTATATGGGCTTCTATCGTTTTAATACTTGGACTAAATTGTAAATGTATCACTAATACTGTGTATGTAGTGTCTAAACATAGTCCTGCGGAAGATGGAGAAGGACAGCATTCTTTTATTATTGTAGATCTCTATGGCCATATTTCTTCATCTTTGTAAAAACTGATGTTCACCCCAGCCTTGATTGTCACTTTCCCAAGTCCAGTTCTTGAATTGTAATAGCTGGTTAATAACAGATTTATAGTTTATTTGGTGCTTGTTTTTGTTCTATGTATTACATACAGTATATTGTGCACATGGTCTGTGATATAGCGGCATGTTAATGTATTGGGTAATCTATTTCTATATTGCATATATCATGGACATGTTCACATTGGTCTGAAATTTTTATCACTGCTTTGGTGGTCAATACATTATTATGTGACCTCTTCCAAGTCATGGGTGATAATGCTGTATGTTTTTTCAGACATCTACAATTGGCTATATACAGATTTGTATGTTCTGTGCCTTTTTAAAATACTTTTAACTTTTTAACTTTTATCCTGAATACTTTGGTTAGAAAACAAGTCCTTTCCACATATAGCAAGTTTCCAGTCATCTAAAGGCAATTCACCTTCAGTGATGTTACCCACAATGAGTTATTATCCTACCCAGTGAAGAGTTTGATGAGTCCGAGGAGATAGTGTATATGATGTGCTCCAGCTTCACGCTGGAAGTCATTTATATGTTTTATTTTACATACGGGGATCATTTAGACTAGCGGTCTACACAGTGATTACTCTTAGCAGCCTTAAAATGTACAAAATGTGAACTAATCCCATATGGCTATAAACTGGCATAGAACTCTTTTTAACGGTACAAGTTTGCAGAATCAGGTAAAATATTAGACACATTATATAATGATATATAAATATGAAGCAGCAGATAGACCTGGAGATAAATTTTCAAGTTAATTCTGGCCTTCTGAAAATTTTGGGAAACCTGGTATGTAATGGGTTAATTAATTTTCCAATTTTCTCTTAGCATTAGTTTCTTTTGTATATCACAATAATGTTATATGTATTTTTTAAACCTTTTATAGCCCTTTATAATATTCTGGTATTCCCATTACCTATGCATAAGAGCTGTTGTTTTAGTCAGTATAGTTGTGCGCATTGAGGAACAGAATTTAAAGGGAACCTGTCACCAGGTTTTTCCCCATATAACCTCTTTTCTCTCCCATTAATTGTCAAAACATAAAAAAAGCTTGTATTCACCTGTACACTGTGCCCACTCTTGCTTCCTGTACAGCAGTGGATACCGGATGGCGCAATGACGTCACCATATCGCGCCATCCAACATCTGCGTGCTCCTTCTCCAACAGGTCAAAGGTTGGAAGTGACCTGCGTTCTGTTGGAGATCCCAGATCATGTGAATACAGATGAGTACAGGGGGGGAGCGATGGCCGGGGCTCAGGCAGGGGAGGGGTGAGCGGTGATTGACACTGCCCGCCTGTGTGCCTGCACCCTAGCCAGCACTGTGCTGAATGTTTGCAGCCGGAGGAAGATGCTGTGTAGCCTCAGACATTCAGTCATGGCACTTTTTTTTCCCCAAGTGCGCCCCCCTCAGGGAGACAGGGGGCAGAACCCTAAGCGGGTGCCTTCCCTCCCTACCCATCATCCCAGCCTTGCTGCCATGTGTTTACAGAGGGAGAGACCTGTCCATCACCTGCATCTGGTGAGGTCATCAGTCTAGTCTGGTCTTTCCCTGTTGTCACTGGCCAGCTTTTCATACTATGTTTTCTCTAAAATCTTGCAGCGAGAAATTGCTCAGTCAAGCACTGATTCATACTGCCCATAGTCTGGGGAGCAAGAATCTAAGGACAGGTTCCCTATTTAGAGAATCTGACATTGTTGTAAACTCAAAGGAAGAACGAAAGAAAACATAATTGAGAAGGGGAAAATAAAAGCTAAGTGAGGAAAGCAGAACTAAATGTATTTGGTCCTGAAAAATAATTTCTATAACTATATATGAAAGGAAAAAAAAATAGATCCGAACATTTTTCTTTTTCTAGAATATGTGTGACAAATGTTCTACAGCTGGGGGGTATCAGCACCATGGACAGCAGTGGAGGAAACATGAATCTCGCATAACGAACCTGTGTCCCTATGATGTTTATTTTCCATTTGCTGTGGTTGACTTTTTTGAAAGGTTACAGGAAACCCTTTATGAAATGCCACTGCTCTTTTGTTCTTAGGCATTTGTTTTCACACGTATCTACATTTTTACAGCAAGGGGTTTGCTAAATCGAAAGGGAACCCCATAAAAGGTGGGCTGGATAGGAAACTTTACAACATGTAGGTTGTGAAACATACGATTATCACACTATACAGTGTTAAAAATGTAATGCTTGGAAGAAAGGTAACAAACAGTAGATGGATTGTAGGGCCTCTTGAGAATTATTAAATAGGTTTTGATTCACCATTGAAAGTGCTTAACCCATGCCGCATGCATTAAAGAGTTATTCCTATCTTTATATGTGGGTTCAGCCAAATTGTGCTTGTAAATACAAGTTATTTTGGCAATTAATTGCATCTTAAGTTTCAGCTATTTTTGAGACATTGCTCATTGCCTTTGAGACCATCTGCCACTGATAGACATCAGAGTGTACATCATGCCTACAAGCTCTTTTCTATTGAGCACACTGTTACTTTCTAAGGCCTCTTTCACACGTCAGTGTCTCCGGTACGTGTAGTGACATTTTTCTCACGTACCGGAGACACTGACACACGTAGACCCATTCAAATGAATGGGTCTATGCACATGTGCGTGTTTTCACACGGACCGTAAGTCCGTGCTGAAAACACGTCGACATGTCCGTTTTCCACCGGCAGCACGGACCACAATACGTCCTGCACACGTGCACACGGAGAACAGTGTGCACCCTCCTCCGTGTGCACGTAGCGCCCGCAGGAGAGACAGCGCTACACTAAGCGCTGTCCCCCCCGCATGTGGTGCTGAAGGCGGAATTCATCTCTTCTTCCCCGCCGGAGAGAAGAAATTAAAGTTTTTTTTTCTTGTTTTTTTTTTTTTTTTTTTTTTTGGGGGGGTGAAAAATAAAGTTTGCATGTGCCCCCGCGTCCCCCCCCCCCAGTGCGCCGCCTGGCCTCTTGCCGCAGAAATACTCACCCGGCCAGCTCCTGCGATGTCTCCTGTGTCCTCTCCGCGCTGCCAGCTTCTCCTGTGTGAGCGGTCACGTGGGACCGCTCATTACAGTCAGGGATTATTCACTGACTGTAACCACGTGACCGCTCACACAGGAGAAGCTGGCAGCGCGGAGAGGACACAGGAGACATCGCAGGAGCTGGCCGGGTGAGTATTTCTGCGGCAAGAGGCCAGGCGGCGCACTGGGGGGGGGGGGACGCGGGGGCACATGCAAACTTTATTTTCACCCCCCCCAGAAAAAAAAAAAAAAAAGATCTTTCATCTCTTCTCTCCGGCGGGGAAGAAGAGATGAATTCTGCCTTCAGCACCACATGCGGGGGGGACAGCGCTTAGTGTAGCGCTGTCTCTCCGGCATGGTCCGTGTGGTCCTCAGGGGGCACACGGGCGGCACACGGATGCCGCACGTATGTGCCACTTGAGCACACGGACATACGGACACGGATATCTCCGGTACCGGTTTTTCCCGGTACCGGAAATATCAGGACGTGTGAAAGAGCCCTAAGGCTAAGTTCACATTAGCGTTTGAGTCCGCAGCGTGGTGCTGCAGACTTCTTTCCTTAAGCTCCATCTACTTCCGCATGCGTCCTGCGTACCTATCTTTAACATTGGGTACGCAGGGACATTCGTTGTGTGCGGATGCATCCACATGCGTCATTTTGACGTGTGTGCCGAACGCAACATGTTGCATTTTCTTGCATTCAGCTTTGATAACAGCCTTCAGCTCCTCTGCATTGTTGGGTCTGGTGTCTCTCATCTTCCTTTTGACAATACCCTATAGATTCTCTATGGGGTCAAGGTCAGTCGAGTTTGCTGCCAATCAAGCACAGTGATACTGTTGTTTGTAAACCAGGTATTGGTACTTTTGGCAGTGTGGACAGATGCCAATTCCTACTGGAGAATGAAATTTCCATCTCCAAAAAGCTTGTTGGCAGAGGGAAGCATGAAGTGCTCTAAAATGTCTTGGTAGACGGCTACACTGTCTTTGGTCTTGATAAAACACAGTGGATCTACACCAGCAGATGACATGGCTCCCCAAACCATCACTGATTGTGGAAACTTCACACTAGACCTCAAGCAGCTTGGATTGTGTACCTCTCCACTCTTCCGCCAGACTCTGGGACCTTGATTTCCAAATGACATGCAAAATTTACTTTCATCTAAAAACAACATCTTGGACCACTGAGCAACAGTCCAGTTCTTTTTCTCCTTGGCCCAGGTAAGACGCTTCTGGCTTTCTGTATTGGTCATGAGTAGCTTGACACAAGGAATGCAACACTTGTAGCCCATGTCCTGAATACGTCTGTGTGTGGTGGCTCTTGAAGCAATGACTCCAGCAGCAGTCCACTCCTTGTGAATCTCCCTAACATTTTTGAATGGCCTTTTCTTAACAATCATTTCAAGGTTGCGGTTATCCGGGTTGCTTGTACACCTTTTTCTACCACACTTTTTCCTTCCACTAAACACTTTTTAAACACTTAGGAAGTTTTTTTTGTTAATTATTGTAATTTACTGAGATAATGACTTTTGGGTTTTCATTGGCTGTAATCCATAATCATCAACATTAACAGAAATATACACTTGAAATAGATCACTCCACTCTGTTTGTAATGACTCTATATAATATAGGAGTTTCACTTTTTGTATTGAAGAACTTAAATAAATTACGGTTACTTTTTTGATGATATTCTAATTTTGTGAGAAGCACTTTTATATAGAGAGCTGTACGGATAAGTTTTTGTATGTGAATCCTCATGTCCATACGGTTATGGTCCTTGAGCTATCAGAGCAAATTTCAGCTACAAAGCGGTGGCAAAAATATGTCAAATAATTATATTGCTTTAAAAGGCTCCTCAAGGATCATTACATTATAAGGGCTTCAGAAGAGCGTATTTTACATCCTTGTGCTTTTCATATGCAAAAGGTGTATTATACGGACAGTACACGGACCAATGCAAGTCAGTAGGATAGTTCACATGAACATGTATACACCTAAACTACAGATCCATGTGTGTATAAAAAATGCAGCATACGTTATGCCACAGTCACACTTCTCGGTGTCAGAGTGAGCACGTACCATGAATCAAAGACTGGCTGCTGCTCTCCTGACCTGAACTTGACAGCCTAATATAATATATATATATATATATGGCTTGGGTCAGGCAATCTACGTCTGGTCCATGAATCGTGCTCTGTTTTAGGATCCTGACACACAAATGTGTGAATATGGTCTTACTTTAATCTCTCTTTCAGATTAGACTTAGACCATTAAACTCAATTTGTGCATTGAATAAACATATGCCACTTGGACACGATCCGTATGACCTCCAATGTTTAGTGATTCATTGCCGTTATTAAAGAGAACCTGAAATCTGATTCATGCTGCCCAATACCTGTATGAACTTAGCCAGGTATGTTTGGCTCTGAAACTCTGAGGCGTTTCAGAGAAAAATATACTTTAGAGGCCACCGGGGACCAAGACCATGCTGTAAACCAGTCGGACAGGCGGGTCCCAAATGGCTTCGCAACCGCCCGCTGTCCAGGGTTGCCAGCTTGACTTTTTTTTATGTTTTCTGGACAGCTTATCAAAAAATCAAAGACAGACCATATTTTTTATGGACAATTAGAAAACCATAGTAAATCGTTAAGATCATAAGCGTTTTATTTCTACAGCCCGTAATTCTGATATAAATATATCAGCTTCATTCACTGTGAACTGTAAAATGATAATTATAGTCAAAATAATCTGTACCAGTTTCTTCAGCTCCAAAAAATTAATGGATGCCTCAAACTGTTTTTTTTTTACAGTCAGTGCAAAAAAGTGCTCAATTTTTATGGACTAATCATGAATTTCTGGACGGTTGGCAACCCTGCCGCCTCCCACAGCTTCTGCTAAGTGGACATAGCTGGAACTGGACAGGGGAGTGGTGACATCTGCTTGTCAAATTCATGATGGGTGGCAGCGTTTCCGGCGTGACATACAATTGTCAACCGCTATTAATTTATTAAGAGGCATAAACCTTAATGTACCAGGAGCGTCTGACTTCAGCATGCCCCCTCATCAAGACCGAAGCAAGGCCAAATTCTATTTTTTCTTTTTTGTTTTAAGATGCGGTGGTTATTTCCTTGTTATAATATATTATGTCAATGCAATTTATATATGATAAATATTACCACTAATATATTTATAGTATTTTATATATGTGGCCATTCTACTATTATTATGCTATATAGTTACTGAATCAGTTATTGCACTTTAATAATCATGGTTATTTACGCAATTGTAAATGAAGGTTTTTTTTCTACAGCTTTTACCTTTTTTTATTTTTTTTTGTGCTGGCATTAAAATCCAAATAAAAGCGGTTTCTTGCTGTTTTAATATATCCCGATGTTAGCTTTGGTAGCAAATGTAATTGAAGTTCACTTTTAGCATTACATTTCTATGGTCCCTCCGGCCTCCATCATTGACAAGTTAGTTTACAAATGTTCAAATTTTATTTTAAATAATTCGAAGTAAATACATTTTTGCCATTGATTAGTAATGGTACAAATGCCTAACATCTTACAATAGTTTTTAAAAACTAAGGGGTTAAATGGAATGAGTTTGGTTCGGGCTTTCAGTTTCATGTGTTGTTCCAACATCCCTGCTTTTGGTCGAGTCTTTTCAATTCCCTTGCGCAAATTATGATTTTCACTGAACCGTCTGTATTTTTGATTAACATTCACAGTCACGGCTATAGAGAAATGAACTTTCTTACTCAGCAAGACATGAATTAACCATCCGATTGCTGTACTGTACATTTTCTGAATGTTTTAGATCTGTCACCAATATGTTACCATATTTATTTGATTTGAGGTTATTTAAATTTTGAAACTTAGCAATAACTTAAAATCTGCAAATTCAGAAGTAAACCTAGTTACAGGGATCAGGACAGTCCTATTTTCCATGTGCAGTGCGGGGGCCTACAGTATGTGCGTCATAGAGGGGCAGGTCAGCTCCGTACCTTTCATTATAAGCAAAAGTTGGGCGAAGAGCAGCTTTTTCTGGAGAACGCTACGTGACAGTAAGGGCATTTTGACCATGTGTTTTGCCAAAACCTTCTCTCAGGGCAGGAAAAAGTGCTGTGCTTAGGTTTAGCAGGATTTTCTTAGCGCAGATTACATGTATGTTTTATCCACAGTACATGTTAAATAATTTATCCAGCTTAAAACGTAGCAAAATCTGTTTTCTGCAAGTTTTGGGTTTTTTTTGCAGCATTTATTCACTTTCTCACTGCTTTTTATAGGTGAAAAAACACTGCAAAGACACTGAAAGAATTGACACACTGCAGATTTAAATCCTGCAGTTCTCAAATTCAATCAGAAAAAATACACAACCGTGTGCACGAGATTTCTGAGATTTTGCAGTACCTGCTGTATAGTGCAATACTGTGCCCCTGTCTTTCAGTTTTGGTTGGGTTTTGCTCGACAGTGCCCCTTTTGAGCGAGTAGATTATTAAGGCTAACCATAGTATTGCCTGATTTTGACTAGACTAGCCTAAAAAAGGCCCTGCATTTCAGCAATAATCTGTCAGTTTTGCTAATTTTATTAAATACGCCATGTCTTTATATATCGGTAATGTCTGGTGGTGTTCCCCTTGTAGATCCCAGCTGATGACGACTTCAGTTTTACAGATGGGGATGAAGATCTTTTAAGGGCAGTACATACAGTTCAAGAACAAACTGAGGATGCTAAGGTCAGTATGTGTTTATTTGTGTGTTGGTTTATCGCCATAGATCTATTACTGTAAACTGTAAAGCGCTGCGGAATATGTTGGCGCTATATAAATAAAGATTATTATTATTATTATTATTACAAAAAAATGATTTTATGAATACAATGGGGCATATTTTTCAAAATAGTCTTGAAATTCTCCACAGTTCTCATAGTGATATTTGAGAAATCTGGCTAGTTTTAAGACTATTAGCTTACCGGTACTTTATGCTAAAAATTTGCAACAACTGTTTAGTGAATTTTTGATGCATTGTGTTGCATTTCAAGCTACTCTCCTCTAAAGGTACCATCACACTCAGCGACGCTCCAGCGATATAGACAACGAGCCGACCTAAACTAGATCGCTGGAGCGTCGCTGTTTAGGTCGCTGTAGAGACGTCAAACACAGCAACTCCAGAACGATGCAGGAGCGATCCTGTGATGTAACGGCGACTCACTTATCGTTCTCACAGGTCGTTAGCTTCATGTAAAACATTGCTGGCATCGTTGCTTTTGCTGTCAAACACGACGATACACGCCGATCTAGCGACCAAATAAAGTTCTGGACTTCTAGCTCCGACCAGCGATATCACAGCAGGATCCAGATCGCTGCTGCATGTCAAACACAACGAGATTGCTATCCAGGACGCTGCAACGTCACGGATTGTTGTCGTTCTCGTTGCAAAGTTGCTGAGTGTGACGGTACCTTAACAATATACATCCATTTTAAGTGAGGCGACACTCCCTTGTCAAACAAGCCACATAAAGTGTCTAAAACACAATAGATATGGTGCCAGTGCATTTGTTTTGTTTACTTGTTTGTTTTTATGCTCTTTCCTATTTTTTTTGCTTTTTTTTTCATTTATTTTACACTCTGTACTCTAAGGTCTTAAAAGACCTTTTTGGGGCATTTTAGTATTTTAATACATTATTTTTATTTCTGACTTTTGCCTGTAGCTGGGGTGATATATTAGGGGTTCCACATTACTGTTATAGCTCCTTTTAAAAGAAAATGTCCAACAAAAATTGTGAGGTACATTTTTTTCCCTATTACTCCATTTAAAAAAAAAATAGGGATAAAGGAAAATGTTTTTTTTTTTTTAATTCTCATTTCCCATTTTCTAAAATTTCTGTTGAACACTTCTGGGCTCACAGGAGAGGTCTTAACTTAATCTGTGGGTGACGGCCACTTGGCTTGGACCTGCACTGATTGGCAGAATGATGGATTTTTATACCTGAATGGTCACTATTAACCCCTTAATGGTGCAGAAATGCACATGCACAACTGCTGCTTTATTCATTTCTATGTTGCTGCAGGAAAATGCTTAACGCAGTGCTCAGCATCCCCAGTATTTTTTTTTGGTCTGTTTTAAACTTTGCTTCTCCGTTGCCGAATTATTAGCAATGAAATTGTTTGACACCGAATTAGTTAATTTTTGTTAAGTTCAAGTAGTTGTTTTTTTAGTGATGAACGAATGTACTTGGATAATCAAGCATGCTCGTGTGCTAAACAAGTGTCTTTGACGTTCTTGAATAATATGTTCGAGTCCCTGCAGCTGCAGGTCTCGCCGTTGTTCGACAGCCACAATACATGCAGGTATTGCCTGTTTGTTTGCCAATCCCTGCATGTGTTGAGGCTGTCAAACAGCGGCGAGAGGTGCAGGCGTAGGGACTCTAACATATTTTTCTAGCACGCCGAAGAAACTCGGAGCAAACGAGCATGCTCGGATAACACCTTATCCGAGCACGTTTGCTCATTACTAGTGTTTTTCAGTGGAGCCGTGTAATCCTTCCCCTTGTATGATGTTGCCCAATGAAAAGCAGGCAGCAGCACTCCTCCTGCATTAGTCAGTGTAGGGGGAAGAACCTCTTTTGCTCTTTTTGCTTTCCAGATCCTGTAAAAAGTGTAACTGGAAGGGCAGTGCAGCTGAGTTTAACTGCACCACAGTATAAACCCTTACATCAGATTTTCTCCCCTTATGGCACTGTCATCTCTGCTGTATGGCCCCTCCCTTGTCTGCCTGTCTGGGGCTGAGAACTCAAAGTGTCAGTAATTAGCCTGTTAAGATTATAGCTTTTGCTATCATCATTAGGAAAAGCCAGACGATGCAAATTTCCTAGCTTTATAAAAACCCAGCATCCTCTAATGTTCTGCCAACTGTGAAAATTGTGAAGGCCCACAAAGTAGGAGAAAGCTATAAAAAGATAGCAAAGCATTTTCAAGTTGCCCTTTCCTCAGTTTGAAATGTTATTAAGAAATGGCGGTTAACAGGCACAGTGGATGTCAAGATAAGGTCTGGAAGACAAAGCAAATTTTCAGTGAGAGCAACTCGTAGGATTGCTAGAGGGGCAAGTCAGAATCCCGTTTGACTGCAAAAGACCTTCAAAAATATTTAGCAGACTATGGAGTTGAGGTACATTGTTCTACTGTTCAGAGACACCTGCACAATAATTCAGCATCAGAAATAAATATGCAAAAGCACATCTAAACAAGCCTGAGGCATTTTTGAAACAAGTCCTGAGGACGGATGTGGTTAAGATAGAACACTTTTGCCACAATGATCAAAGGTATGTGTGCAGACAAAAGGACAGAATTTCAAGAAAAGAACATGTCACCAACCATTAGGCATGCGGGTGGATCAATCATGCTTTGGGGTTGTGTTGCAGTCAATGGCACAGGGAACATTTCACGGGTAGAGGGAAGAATGGATTCAATGAAATTTCAGCAACTTCTTGATGAAAACATAACCTCATATGTAAAAAAGCTGAAAAGAGGATGGCTTCTACAAATGGATAATGATCCTAAACATATGTCAAAATTCACAGAAGACTACCTCCAAAAGGTGCAAGCTGAAGGTTTCCCAATGCCCCTTACAGTCCCGTGATCTTAGCAAATAGATAATGGCTGCACTCAATTTTACTGTGCTAAAGCAAGGAAATGTGCGATACATGAAATGTGAATAGCATAATGGCTTGTGAAATCTATGAAAAAACACATGAGATGCTTAGCACAAGATTTGGCCAAAAATTGTGAGCCCATCCACCAAACGTCAAGGTAATCTCAGATCGGATGGGTACCTGACCTGTCTGCCTAGTGTGAACACTTACCTATGGCTAATAACATGGTAAAGCCTGCATTTATAGGAAGGTCGGAAACCAACTGTGTTTGGACGTAATTAAAATCACAGCATGGTGAAGGGCGGGGCCCGTGATCTTAATATCATTGAAAAATCTATGGCTAGATCTCAAAATATCAATGCATGCAAGACGATCCAGGAATTTCACAGAAGTGGAAGAATTTTCCATGGAAGAATGGATGAAAATCCCTGAAACAAGAATATAAAGACTGGCTGACTAGAAAAAAAAGCATTTACAAACTGTCGGGAAGCTTCTATGTACTAACCATACAGGAAACCCAAACTTCTGCATCTGCCCACTTTCCTTTTCTGTAACTTTTAAAATGTAAAACATGTATGGATATGTAATGTCTGTTGTCTGTACAAGTCCCCTCTATAATGTAAAGCGCTGCGGAATATGTTGGCGCTATATATATATATATATATATATATATATATATATATATATATATAGTTATATGAAAAAGTTTGGGCACCCCTATTAATCTTAAGCTTAATGTTTTATAAAAAGTGTTTTTTTTTGCAACAGCTATTTCAGTTTCATATCTAATATATAATTGCCTAGAATACTACTTCCTGCAATTTGTGCCAACTTCCGTGGCTTTGTCCGGAGCTATTGTCCGGAGCTATTGTCCGGAGCTAATGTCCGTAGCTAATGTCCGGAGCTAATGTCCGGAGATAAGTGACGTCACCAGTGTCCTACACCCAGGCAGAGCACAGTGGCCCCAGGCAGAGCACAGGGGCCCCAGGCAGAACATGGGGCCCCAGGCAGAGCACAGGGGCCCCAGGCAGAGCACAGGGGCCCCAGGCAGCATATGGGGCCCCAGGCAGAGCACAGTGGTCCCAGGCAGAGCACAGGGGCCCCAGGCAGAACATGGGGCCCCAGGCAGAGCACAGAGGCCCCAGGCAGAGCACAGGGGCCCCAGGCAGCATATGGGGCCCCAGGCAGAGCACAGGGGCCCCAGGCAGCATATGGGGCCCCAGGCAGAGCACAGTGGCCCCAGGCAGCATATGGGGCCCCAGGCAGAGCACAGTGGCCCAAGGCAGAGCACAGGGGCCCCAGGCAGCATATGGGGCCCCAGGCAGAGCACAGTGGTCCCAGGCAGAGCACAGGGGCCCCAGGCAGCTTATGGGGCCCCAGGCAGAGCACAGTGGCCCCAGGCAGAACATGGGGCCCCAGGCAGAGCACAGTGGCCCCAGGCAGAGCACAGGGGCCCCAGGCAGAACATGGGGCCCCAGGCAGAGCACAGGGGCCCCAGGCAGAGCACAGGGGCCCCAGGCAGAGCACAGGGGCCCCAGGCAGCATATGGGGCCCCAGGCAGCATATGGGGCCCCAGGCAGAGCACAGTGGCCCCAGGCAGAGCACACACCAAATCGGAGGCCGAGGGGCCCCGCCAACCAAATCGGAGGCCGAGGGGCCCCGCCAACCAAATCGGAGGCCGAGGAGCCCCGCCCACCAAATCGAAGGCCGAGCGGCCCCGCCCACCAAAGCGGAGGCCGAGGGGCCCGGCCCCGCCCACCAAAGCGGAGGTCGAGGGGCCCCGACCACCACATCGGAGGCCGAGGGGCCCCGCCCACCAAATCGGAGGCCGAGGGGCCCCGCCCACCAAATCGGAGGCCGAGGGTCCCCGCCCACCAAATCGGAGGCCGAGGGTCCCCGCCCACCAAATCGGAGGCCGAGGGTCCCCGCCCACCAAATCGGAGGCCGAGGGTCCCCGCCTAACAAATCGGAGGCCGAGGGTCCCCGCCCACCAAATCGGAGGCCGAGGGTCCCCGCCCACCAAATCGGAGGCCGAGGGTCCCCGCCCACCAAATCGGAGGCCGAGGGTCCCCGCCCACCAAATCGGAGGCCGAGGGTCCCCGCCCACCAAATTGGAGGCCGAGGGTCCCCGCCCACCAAATCGGAGGCCGAGGGTCCCCGCCCACCAAATCGGAGGCCGAGGGTCCCCGCCCACCAAATCGGAGGATAAGGGGCCCCGCCAACCAAATCGGAGGCCGAGGGGCCCCGCCCACCAAATCGGAGGCCGAGGGTCCCCACCCACCAAATCGGAGGCCGAGGAGCCCCGCCCACCAAAAGTAAGTGCGGCCCCAAAAGTAAGTGCGCCCCCGGGTGCAAAAGTAAGTGCGCCCCCGGGTGCAAAAGTAAGTGCGCCCCCGGGTGCAAAAGTAAGTGCGCCCCCGGGTGCAAAAGTAAGTGCGCCCCCGGGTGCAAAAGTAAGTGCGCCCCCGGGTGCAAAAGTAAGTGCGCCCCCGGGTGCAAAAGTAAGTGCGCCCCCGGGTGCAAAAGTAAGTGCGCCCCCGGGTGCAAAAGTAAGTGCGCCCCCGGGTGCAAAAGTAAGCGCGCCCCCGGCCCCGGGTGCAAAAGTAAGCGCGCCCCCCAGTCCCGTGTGTGAAAAGTGCTGCTGTAAAGCTGGTAGCGCTGTTCAAGCACCATGTATTTCCTTCAGGAAATGCCCATCTAATATATAATTGCCTAGAATACTACTTCCTGCAATTTGTGCCAAGAAAGAACATACCAATATACATAGTTATTGATACATATTATTTATTATTTACATTATTGTTCTTAAGCAAAGAACCGTTGTTGTGGCATTTGCCACAACACGCAAAGTTGTTGTCTGATGTCTTTCATCACTCCCCTCATAAGCATGTTCATGGATCCTGTGTAACTGTACCTTAAATAACAAGAATTGTCAAGAGCTGGTGAGTGCAGCCATTTTTTGTTCTTTCTTACTATTATTTATTAATTGTATTATTCTTACATTTGAATAAATAAAGTATAGATGGATTCTAGACTCCCGATTCTTTAGAATCGGGCTGCCATCTAGTCTAATATATAATTGCCTAGAATACTACTTCCTGCAATTTGTGCCAACTTCCGTGGCTTTGTCCGGAGCTATTGTCCGGAGCTATTGTCCGGAGATAATGTCCGGAGCTAATGTCCGGAGATAAGCGACGTCACCAGTGTCCTACACCCAGGCAGAGCACAGGGGCCCCAGGCAGCATATGGGGCCCCAGGCAGAGCACAGGGGCCCCAGGCAGCATATGGGGCCCCAGGCAGAGCACAGTGGCCCCAGGCAGAGCACAGGGGCCCCAGGCAGCATATGGGGCCCCAGGCAGAGCACAGTGGTACCAGGCAGAGCACAGGGGCCCCAGGCAGCCTATGGGGCCCCAGGCAGAGCACAGGGGCCCCAGGCAGAGCACAGGGGCCCCAGGCAGCATATGGGGCCCCAGGCAGAGCACAGGGGCCCCAGGCAGCATATGGGGCCCCAGGCAGAGCACAGTGGCCCCAGGCAGAGCACAGGGGCCCCAGGCAGAACATGGGGCCCCAGGCAGAGCACAGGGGCCCCAGGCAGAGCACAGGGGCCCCAGGCAGCATATGGGGCCCCAGACAGAGCACAGGGGCCCCAGGCAGAGCACAGGGGCCCCAGGCAGCATATGGGGCCCCAGGCAGCGCACAGGGGCCCCAGGCAGAGCACAGTGGCCCCAGGCAGAGCACAGGGGCCCCAGGCAGAACATGGGGCCCCAGGCAGAGCACAGGGGCCCCAGGCAGCATATGGGGCCCCAGGCAGAGCACAGTGGCCCCAGGCAGCATATGGGGCCCCAGGCAGAGCACAGTGGCCCCAGGCAGAGCACAGGGGCCCCAGGCAGCATATGGGGCCCCAGGCAGAGCACAGTGGTCCCAGGCAGAGCACAGGGGCCCCAGGCAGCTTATGGGGCCCCAGGCAGAGCACAGTGGCCCCAGGCAGAACATGGGGCCCCAGGCAGAGCACAGGGGCCCCAGGCAGAGCACAGGGGCCCCAGGCAGAACATGGGGCCCCAGGCAGAGCACAGGGGCCCCAGGCAAAGCACAGTGGCCCCAGGCAGCATATGGGGCCCCAGGCAGAGCACAGTGGCCCCAGACAGAGCACACACCAAATCAGAGGCCGAGGGGCCCCGCCAACCAAAGCGGAGGCCGAGTGGCCCGGCCCCGCCCACCAAAGCGGAGGCCGAGGGGCCCCGACCACCACATCGGAGGCCGAGGGGCCCCACCAACCAAATCGGAGGCCGAGGGTCCCCGCCCACCTAATCGGAGGCCGAGGGTCCCCGCCCACCAAATCGGAGGCCGAGGGTCCCCGCCCACCAAATCGGAGGCCGAGGGTCCCCGCCCACCAAATCAGAGGCCGAGGGTCCCCGCCCACCAAATCGGAGGCCGAGGGTCCCCGCCCACCAAATCGGAGGCCGAGGGGCCCCGCCCACCAAATCGGAGGCCGAGGGGCCCCGCCCACCAAATCGGAGGCCGAGGGGCCCCGCCCACCAAATCGGAGGATAAGGGGCCCCGCCAACCAAATCGGAGGCCGAGGGGCCCCGCCAACCAAATCGGAGGCCGAGGAGCCCCGCCCAACAAATCGAAGGCCGCGTAGCCCCGCCCACCAAATCGGAGGCCGAGGGGCCCGGCCCCGCCCACCAAAGCGGAGGCCGAGGGTCCCCGCACACCAAATCGGAGGCAGAGGGACCCCGCCCACCAAATCGGAGGCCGAGGGGCCCCGCCCACCAAAGCGGAGGCCGAGGGTCCCCGACCACCAAATCGGAGGCCGAGGGTCCCCGCCCACCAAATCGGAGGCCGATGGTCCCCGCCCACCAAATCGGAGGCCGAGGGTCCCCGCCCACCAAATTGGAGGCCGAGAGTCCCCGCCCACCAAATCGGAGGCCGAGGGGCCCCGCCCACCAAATCGGAGGCCGAGGGGCCCCGCCCACCAAATCGGAGGCCGAGGGGCCCCGCCCACCAAATCGGAGGATAAGGGGCCCCGCCAACCAAATCGGAGGCCGAGGGGCCCCGCCAACCAAATCGGAGGCCGAGGAGCCCCGCCCAACAAATCGAAGGCCGCGTAGCCCCGCCCACCAAATCGGAGGCCGAGGGGCCCGGCCCCGCCCACCAAAGCGGAGGCCGAGGGTCCCCGCACACCAAATCGGAGGCAGAGGGACCCCGCCCACCAAATCGGAGGCCGAGGGGCCCCGCCCACCAAAGCGGAGGCCGAGGGTCCCCGACCACCAAATCGGAGGCCGAGGGTCCCCGCCCACCAAATCGGAGGCCGATGGTCCCCGCCCACCAAATCGGAGGCCGAGGGTCCCCGCCCACCAAATTGGAGGCCGAGAGTCCCCGCCCACCAAATCGGAGGCCGAGGGGCCCCGCCAACCAAATCGGAGGCCGAGGGGCCCCGCCAACCAAATCGGAGGCCGAGGAGCCCCGCTCACCAAAGCGGAGGCCGAGCGGCCCCGCCCACCAAAGCGGAGGCCGAGGGGCCCGGCCCCGCCCACCAAATTGGAGGCCGAGGGGCCCCGCCCACCACATCGGAGGCCGAGGGTCCCCGCCCACCAAATCGGAGGCCGAGGGTCCCCGCCCACCAAATCGGAGGCCGAGGGTCCCCGCCCACCAAATCGGAGGCCGAGGGTCCCCGCCCACCAAATCGGAGGCCGAGGGTCCCCGCCCACCAAATCGGAGGCCGAGGGTCCCCGCCCACCAAATCGGAGGCCGAGGGTCCCCGCCCACCAAATCGGAGGCCGAGGGGCCCCGCCAACCAAATCGGAGGCTGAGGGACCCCGCCCACCAAATCGGAGGCCGAGGGTCCCCGCCCACCAAATCGGAGGCCGAGGGGCCCCGCCAACCAAATCGGAGGCCGAGGTGCCCCGCCCACCAAATCGGAGGCTGAGGGGCCCCGCCCACCAAATCGGAGGCCGAGGGTCCCCGCCCACCAAATCGGAGGATAAGGGGCCCCGCCCACCAAATCAGAGGCCGAGGGGCCCCACCAACCAAATCGGAGGCCGAGGAGCCCCGCCCACCAAATCGAAGGCCGAGCGGCCCCGCCCACCAAAGCGGAGGCCGAGGGACCCCGCCCACCAAATCGGAGGCCGTGGGGCCCCGCCAACCAAAGCGGAGGCCGAGGGTCCCCGCCCACCAAAGCGGAGGCCGAGGGACCCTGCCCACCAAATCGGAGGCCGTGGGGCCCCGCCAACCAAAGCGGAGGCCGAGGGTCCCCGCCCACCAAATCGGAGGCAGAGGGACCCCGCCCACCAAATCGGAGGCCGAGGGTCCCCGCCCACCAAATCGGAGGCCGAGGGTCCCCGCCCACCAAATCGGAGGCCGAGGGTCCCCGCCCACCAAATCGGAGGCCGAGGGTCCCCGCCCACCAAATCGGAGGCCGAGGGTCCCCGCCCACCAAATCGGAGGCCGAGGGTCCCCGCCCACCAAATCGGAGGCCGAGGGGCCCCGCCCACCAAATCGGAGGCCGAGGGGCCCCGCCCACCAAATCGGAGGACAAGGGGCCCCGCCAACCAAATCGGAGGCTGAGGGGCCCCGCCAACCAAATCGGAGGCCGAGGAGCCCCGCCCAACAAATCGAAGGCCGCGTAGCCCCGCCCACCAAATCGGAGGCCGAGGGGCCCGGCCCCGCCCACCAAAGCGGAGGCCGAGGGTCCCCGCACACCAAATCGGAGGCAGAGGGACCCCGCCCACCAAATCGGAGGCCGAGGGGCCCCACCCACCAAAGCAGAGGCCGAGGGTCCCCGACCACCAAATCGGAGGCCGAGGGTCCCCGCCCACCAAATCGGAGGCCGAGGGTCCCCGCCCACCAAATCGGAGGCCGAGGGTCCCCGCCCACCAAATTGGAGGCCGAGAGTCCCCGCCCACCAAATCGGAGGATAAGGGGCCCCGCCCACCAAATCGGAGGCCGAGGGGCCCCACCAACCAAATCGGAGGCCGAGGAGCCCCGCCCACCAAATCGAAGGCCGAGCGGCCCCGCCCACCAAAGCGGAGGCCGAGGGACCCCGCCCACCAAATCGGAGGCCGTGGGGCCCCGCCAACCAAAGCGGAGGCCGAGGGTCCCCGCCCACCAAAGCGGAGGCCGAGGGACCCCGCCCACCAAATCGGAGGCCGTGGGGCCCCGCCAACCAAAGCGGAGGCCGAGGGTCCCCGCCCACCAAATCGGAGGCAGAGGGACCCCGCCCACCAAATCGGAGGCCGAGGGTCCCCGCCCACCAAATCGGAGGCCGAGGGGCCCGGCCCCGCCCACCAAAGCGGAGGCCGAGGGTCCCCGCACACCAAATCGGAGGCAGAGGGACCCCGCCCACCAAATCGGAGGCCGAGGGGCCCCGCCCACCAAAGCAGAGGCCGAGGGTCCTCGACCACCAAATCGGAGGCCGAGGGTCCCCGCCCACCAAATCGGAGGCCGAGGGTCCCCGACCACCAAATCGGAGGCCGAGGGGCCCCGCCCACCAAATCGGAGGCCGAGGGTCCCCGCCCACCAAATCGGAGGATAAGGGGCCCCGCCCACCAAATCGGAGGCCGAGGGGCCCCACCAACCAAATCGGAGGCCGAGGAGCCCCGCCCACCAAATCGAAGGCCGAGCGGCCCCGCCCACCAAAGCGGAGGCCGAGGGACCCCGCCCACCAAATCGGAGGCCGTGGGGCCCCGCCAACCAAAGCGGAGGCCGAGGGTCCCCGCCCACCAAAGCGGAGGCCGAGGGACCCCGCCCACCAAATCGGAGGCCGTGGGGCCCCGCCAACCAAAGCGGAGGCCGAGGGTCCCCGCCCACCAAATCGGAGGCAGAGGGACCCCGCCCACCAAATCGGAGGCCGAGGGTCCCCGCCCACCAAATCGGAGGCCGAGGGTCCCCGCCCACCAAATCGGAGGCCGAGGGTCCCCGCCCACCAAATCGGAGGCCGAGGGTCCCCGCCCACCAAATCGGAGGCCGAGGGTCCCCGCCCACCAAATCGGAGGCCGAGGGTCCCCGCCCACCAAATCGGAGGCCGAGGGGCCCCGCCCACCAAATCGGAGGCCGAGGGGCCCCGCCCACCAAATCGGAGGATAAGGGGCCCCGCCAACCAAATCGGAGGCCGAGGGGCCCCGCCAACCAAATCGGAGGCCGAGGAGCCCCGCCCAACAAATCGAAGGCCGCGTAGCCCCGCCCACCAAATCGGAGGCCGAGGGGCCCGGCCCCGCCCACCAAAGCGGAGGCCGAGGGTCCCCGCACACCAAATCGGAGGCAGAGGGACCCCGCCCACCAAATCGGAGGCCGAGGGGCCCCGCCCACCAAAGCAGAGGCCGAGGGTCCCCGACCACCAAATCGGAGGCCGAGGGTCCCCGCCCACCAAATCGGAGGCCGAGGGTCCCCGCCCACCAAATCGGAGGCCGAGGGTCCCCGCCCACCAAATTGGAGGCCGAGAGTCCCCGCCCACCAAATCGGAGGCCGAGGGGCCCCGCCAACCAAATCGGAGGCCGAGGGGCCCCGCCAACCAAATCGGAGGCCGAGGAGCCCCGCTCACCAAAGCGGAGGCCGAGCGGCCCCGCCCACCAAAGCGGAGGCCGAGGGGCCCGGCCCCGCCCACCAAATTGGAGGCCGAGGGGCCCCGCCCACCACATCGGAGGCCGAGGGGCCCCGCCCACCAAATCGGAGGCCGAGGGGCCCCGCCCACCAAATCGGAGGCCGAGGGTCCCCGCCCACCAAATCGGAGGCCGAGGGTCCCCGCCCACCAAATCGGAGGCCGAGGGTCCCCGCCCACCAAATCGGAGGCCGAGGGTCCCCGCCCACCAAATCGGAGGCCGAGGGTCCCCGCCCACCAAATCGGAGGCCGAGGGGCCCCGCCAACCAAATCGGAGGCTGAGGGACCCCGCCCACCAAATCGGAGGCCGAGGGTCCCCGCCCACCAAATCGGAGGCCGAGGGGCCCCGCCAACCAAATCGGAGGCCGAGGTGCCCCGCCCACCAAATCGGAGGCTGAGGGGCCCCGCCCACCAAATCGGAGGCCGAGGGTCCCCGCCCACCAAATCGGAGGATAAGGGGCCCCGCCCACCAAATCGGAGGCCGAGGGGCCCCACCAACCAAATCGGAGGCCGAGGAGCCCCGCCCACCAAATCGAAGGCCGAGCGGCCCCGCCCACCAAAGCGGAGGCCGAGGGACCCCGCCCACCAAATCGGAGGCCGTGGGGCCCCGCCAACCAAAGCGGAGGCCGAGGGTCCCCGCCCACCAAATTGGAGGCAGAGGGACCCCGCCCACCAAATCGGAGGCCGAGGGGCCCCGCCCACCAAAGCGGAGGCCGATGGTCCCCGCCCACCAAATCGGAGGTCGAGGGTCCCCGCCCACCAAATCGGAGTCCGAGGGTCCCCGCCCACCAAATCGGAGTCCGAGGGTCCCCGCCCACCAAATCGGAGGCCGGTCCCCGCCCACCAAATCGGAGGCCGAGGGTCCCCACCCACCAAATCGGAGGACGAGGGGCCCCACCAACCAAATCGGAGGCCGAGGAGCCCCGCCCACCAAAATTAAGTGCGACCCCAAAAGTAAGTGCGCCCCCGGGTGCAAAAGTAAGTGCGCCCCCGGGTGCAAAAGTAAGTGCGCCCCCGGGTGCAAAAGTAAGTGCGCCCCCGGGTGCAAAAGTAAGTGCGCCCCCGGGTGCAAAAGTAAGTGCGCCCCCGGGTGCAAAAGTAAGTGCGCCCCCGGGTGCAAAAGTAAGCGCGCCCCCGGCCCCGGGTGCAAAAGTAAGCGCGCCCCCCAGTCCCGTGTGTGAAAAGTGCTGCTGTAATGCTGGTAGCTCTGTTCAAGCACCATGTATTTCCTTCAGGAAATGCCCATCTAATATATAATTGGCTAGAATACTACTTCCTGCAATTTGTGCCAAGAAAGAACATACCAATATACATAGTTATTGATACATATTATTTATTATTTACATTATTGTTCTTAAGCAAAGAACCGTTGTTGTGGCATTTGCCACAACACGCAAAGTTGTTGTCTGATGTCTTTCATCACTCCCCTCATAAGCATGTTCATGGATCCTGTGTAACTGTACCTTAAATAACAAGAATTGTCAAGAGCTGGTGAGTGCAGCCATTTTTTGTTCTTTCTTACTATTATTTATTAATTGTATTATTCTTACATTTGAATAAATAAAGTATATATGGATTCTAGACTCCCGATTCTTTAGAATCGGGCTGCCATCTAGTATCTAATAACTGTTGGACACAGTAATGTTTCTTTAAACAACTGTCCCCACTATATAACTGGCACTTCCAAAACGTATGCTAACAAACCTTCGATCTGCCAAACTAGGCAGCCGAAAAACACGAAGAGATCCAGAGTATAATTAAAACAAGGCTTTATTAGTGGAAAAACATATCCAATGCCATAGTGCACAAGCACCTAAACAAGAGGTGGAGAACCACCACAAATACCATGCTAAAAAGCACATCCTGCAGTATGGAGCAAAGTAACGCCCCCGGGAGAAGCTATTTGCGAAACGCGCGTTGGGGTGAGGTGGGACGCCGAACTAGCCACAGGTAGATATGGTGACTGCTGTATGATAATTGGTATTTATATTGAAATAATTTTCACTTTATATGCTTAGGCAAAAGTTAGTGTTATGTACCTTAAATATATACAGCGTTACTTTGCTCCATACTGCAGGATGTGCTTTTTAGCATGATATTTGTGGTGGTTCTCCACCTCTTGTTTAGGTGCTTGTGCACTATGGCATTGGATATGTTTTTCCACTAATAAAGCCTTGTTTTAATTATACTCTGGATCTCTTCGTGTTTTTCGGCTGCCTAGTTTGGCAGATCGAAGGTTTGTTAGCATACAGTAATGTTTCTGCCTTGAAATGAGGTTTATTGTACTAACAGAAGATGTGCAATCTGCATTCAAACAAAATTTGACAGGTGCATAAGTATGGGCACCCTTATAATTTTCTTGTTTTACTTGTTTTAAATACTCCTACCTACTTTTTACTGACTTACTAAAGCACTTTTTTGGTTTTGTAATCTCATTGAGCTTTGAACTTCATAGCCAGGTGTATGCAATCATGAGAAAAGCTACTTAAAGTGGCCACTTGCAAGTTGTTCTTCTGTTTGAATCTCCTCTGAAGAGTGGCATCATGGGCTCCTCAAAACAACTGTCAAATGATCTGAAAACAAAGATTATTCAACATAGTTGTTCAGGGGAAGGATACAAAAAGCTGTCTCAGAGATTTAACCTGTCAATTTCCACTGTGAGGAACATAGTAAAGAAATGGAAGAACACAGGTACAGTTCTTGTTAAGGCCAGAAGTGGCAGGCCAAGAAAAACATCAAAAAGGCAGAGAAGAAGAATGGTGAGATCAGTCAAGGACAATCCTCAGACCACCTCCAGAGAGCTGCAGCATCAACTTGCTGCAGATGGTGTCACTGTGCATCGGTCAACTATACAGCGCACTTTGCACAAGGAGAAGCTGTATGGGAGAGTGATGCGAAAGAAGCCGTTTCTGCAAGCACGCCACAAACAGTCGGCTGAGGTATGCAAAAGCACATTTGGAGAAGCCAATTTCTTTTTTAAAGAAGGTCCTGTGGACTGATGAAACCAAGATTGAGTTGTTTGGTCATACAAAAAGGCGTTATGCATGGCGGAAAATAAACACAGCATTCCAAGAAAAACACTTGCTACCCACAGTCAAATTTGGTGGAGGTTCCATCATGCTTTGGGGCTGTGTGGCCAATGCCGGCACCGGGAATCTTGTTAAAGCTGAGGGACGCATGGATTCCTCTCAGTATCAGCAGATTCTTGACAATAATGTTCATGAAACAGTGACAAAGTTGAAGTTACGCAGGGGATGGATCTTTCAGCAAGACAATGATCCAAAACGCCGCTCCAAATCTACTCAGGCATCCATGCAGAGGAACAATTACACTGTTCTGGGATGGCCATCCCAGTCCCCAGACCTGAATATCATTGAACATCTGTGGGATCATTTGAAGAGGGCTGTCCATGCTAGGCAACCATCAAACTTAACCCCTTCAAGACCGTGGGATTTTCCGTTTTTCCGTATTTGTTTTTCACTCCCCTCCTGTTGTGAATTCTGCTCTTGGGTTCCCTCCAGTGGTTGTTGGTAGTAATGCAGTTGTCCCTGGGTTGCAATCCTGGGCAGGTGTCCCTGCTGATTGCAGCTCTGACTGGGATATTTAGGTGTGCAGGATTCATTAGCCCTTGCCAGTTGTCCATTGTTCTTGGAGGTTTTGCATCTCTGTCTGGTTCCTCCTGCCCTGCTGCCAAATCAGCAAAGATAAGTGTCTGGTTTTGTTTCTGTAGCACACATGCTGTGTGCTTTACAATTCAGTACTATTCAATGTTTTTTCTTGTCCAGCTTAGACTGTGTTTGGATATTTCAGTCAAGTTGGATTCTCAGGAGATGCAGATATACATTCCATGTCTTTAGTTAGATGGTGGAATTTTTGTATTATCTGCTGTGGATATTTTTAGGGTTTTATACTGACCGCTTAGTATTCTGTCCTATCCTTTCCTATTTAGTTAGCGTGGCCTCTTTTGCTAAATCCTGATTTCTGCCTGCGTGTGTCTTACCTCTAATACTCACAGTCAATATTTGTGGGGGGCTGCCTATACTTTAGGGTTCTGCTCTGAGGCAAGATAGAATTCCCATTTCCATCTATAGGGGTATTTAGTCCTCCGGCTGTGTCGAGGTGTCTAGGATGTGTTAGGTACACCCCACGGCTACTTCTAGTTGCGGTGACAGTTTAGGGTTTGTGGTCTGTACAGGTTCCACCTACTCCTGAGAAAGTCTCATGCGGCTCCAAGGTCACCGGATCATAACTGTACAACTGGCCAACAATGAGTTAAATGCATCTCAGAAGAAGGGAAGAAAGAGCCATTTTTTTTTTCTGTAGCCTGCTTTGTCTTTTCTTCCCTCTTTTTCTCTGGGTGGCTGAGGAGACTTGTGCTAGCATGGATGTTCAGGGATTAGCTTCTCGTGTAGACCAGCTTGCTGCTAGGGTACAGGGTATTTCTGATTATATTGTTCAGACTCCAGTTTTAGAGCCTAAGATTCCTACTCCTGATTTGTTTTTTGGGGACAGGTCCAAATTTTTTAGTTTTAAAAACAACTGTAAACTGTTTTTTTGCTCTGATACCTCGATCCTCTGGTGATTCCATTCAGCAGGTTAAAATTGTCATCTCCCTGCTGCGTGGCGATCCTCAGGATTGGGCATTTTCCCTGGAATCTGGGAATCCGGCCTTGCTTAATGTAGACACCTTTTTTCAGGCTTTAGGATTATTATATGATGAACCAAATTCTGTGGATCAAGCGGAGAAGACATTGTTGGTCCTGTTTCAGGGTCAAGAAGTGGCAGAATTGTATTGTCAGAAATTTAGAAAATGGTCTGTGTTGACTAAATGGAATGATAATGCTTTGGCGGCAATTTTCAGAAAGGGTCTTTCTGAATCCGTTAAAGATGTTATGGTGGGGTTTCCCACGCCTTTCGGTCTGAGTGATTCTATGTCTCTGGCCATTCAGATTGATCGGCGTTTGCGGGAGCGCAGAACTGTGCGCGCTGTGGCGTTGTCCTCAGAGCAGATGCCTGAGTCAATGCAGTGTGATAGGATTCTGTCTAGAACGGAACAACAGGGATTCAGACGTCAGAATAGGTTGTGTTTTTATTGTGGCGATGCTTCTCATGTCATTTCAGTCTGCCCTAAGCGTACAAAGAGGATCGCTAGTTTATTTACCATCAGTACTGTACAACCTAAATTTTTATTATCTGTGTCCTTGATCTGCTCATTGTCATCATTTTCTGTCATGACGTTTGTGGATTCAGGCGCCGCCTTGAACTTAATGGACTTTGAGTTTGCCAGGCGTTGTGGTTTTCCCTTGCAGTCTTTGCAGAACCCTATTCCTTTAAGGGGCATTGATGCTACACCTTTGGCTAAAAAGAAGCCCCAGTTCTGGACACAGGTGACCATGTGCATGGCGCCAGCTGTTATGATCCTTAGTGGCTGAGGATCACAGAATGGACTAGCTAAGTTACTGAACATAGAACAAGCTCTAGGGAGGTGGTAACTGGACTGACCGCAACCTGATCCTAACAAACACACTAAAGGTAGCCGGTGAACGTGCCTAAATTCCTGGACGTCTCGACGCAGCCTGAGAAACTTGCTACCCCTATAGAGAAAATAAGACCTCACTTGCCTCAGAGAAATGACCCCAAAGATATAGGAAGCCCCCAACAAATAATAACGGTGAGGTAAGGGGAAAATACAAAACGTAGAAATGAAAACAGATTCAGCAAATGAGGCCCACTAATACTAGATAGCAGAAGACAGGCAGGGAACTGTGCGGTCAGTAAAAAACCCTATACAAAATATCCACGCTGAGAATTCAAGAACCCCCACACCAACTAACGGTGTGAGGGGAGAAACTCAGCCCCCTAGAGCTACCAGCAAGCAAGGAAATCACATATTAGCAAGCTGGACAAGGACAAGTAAATAACCAAAAAACATATTGAACACTGATGAGTAGTGTTGAGCATTCCGATACCGCAAGTATCGGGTATCGGCCGATACTTGCGGTATCGGAATTCCGATACCGGGATTCCGATACTTGGCGCGTATCGGATACCGGAATCGGAAGTTCCATGATTCAAAATTCAGAAATTCAGCCAATGAGAAAGATTCCAAGTGTGGGCACATCCTGTTTAGCATGGAGGGCATGAAACTACTGGCAAGGCTGTGATTGGCTGCTTAAATGATGTCATGATGCAGTTTAAAAGTCGCTGGCGCCATTTTGCGATCACTCTGCTGTGAATTCAGTTAGTGACAGGACGCTGTTTGCTGACTGAGGGACAGTTTAGAGATAGCGATTTGCTTCTTTGTGCTTTCCAAAGGCTAATTTAGCAACCGCTGTGTTCACCTACTAATCACCTTCCTTTTGCCTTGTAGCGCTGTTTTCACAGCGATCTGCAAGGTCTCTCTGTGTGTGTGTGTGTGAGTGCAGCCCACTCTCTAGTCTGAGTGCAGCCACATAGGCCATCCATAGCTGGTTGTATTCAGTTCAGGGAGGGTGGTTCATTGCCTCATACTGTCCTTTTTTTTTTTTTTTTTGAAGTAGTGCAGGCTGCTGCACATTTTTTCCAAAAATTCCTATTAGTGTCTTTCCACCCGTCTCCAGCTAATTTGTGGAAAAACACTACATAGGATAAAGTAGAGGAGGGTTTTTGGGCCTTGCAGCGCCGTTTACGGCTGTCTGCACGGTCTCCGTGTGACTGCAGCTCGCCCTGTAGTCTGTGAGCAGCCGTAGCTTGGTTGTCTCCAGCTCAGGGTTGTTCACTGCGTCATACCGCCAAATCAATTTTCATTTTGTTTTCAAGTAGTGTAGTCTGCTGCTAATTAATTTAAAAAAATCCTATTAGTGTCTTTCCACCCGTCTCCAGCTAATTTGTGGAAAAACACTACATAGGATAAAGTAGAGGAGGGTTTTTGGGCCTTGCAGCGCCGTTTACGGCTGTCTGCACGGTCTCCGTGTGACTGCAGCTCGCCCTGTAGTCTGTGAGCAGCCGTAGCTTGGTTGTCTCCAGCTCAGGGTTGTTCACTGCGTCATACCGCCAAATCAATTTTCATTTTGTTTTCAAGTAGTGTAGTCTGCTGCTAATTAATTTAAAAAAATCCTATTAGTGTCTTTCCACCCGTCTCCAGCTAATTTGTGGAAAAACACTACATAGGATAAAGTAGAGGAGGGTTTTTGGGCCTTGCAGCGCCGTTTACGGCTGTCTGCACGGTCTCCGTGTGACTGCAGCTCGCCCTGTAGTCTGTGAGCAGCCGTAGCTTGGTTGTCTCCAGCTCAGGGTTGTTCACTGCGTCATACCGCCAAATCAATTTTCATTTTGTTTTCAAGTAGTGTAGTCTGCTGCTAATTAATTTAAAAAAATCCTATTAGTGTCTTTCCACCCGTCTCCAGCTAATTTGTGGAAAAACACTACATACGATAAAGTAGAGGAGGGTTTTTGGGCCTTGCAGCGCCGTTTACGGCTGTCTGCACGGTCTCCGTGTGACTGCAGCTCGCCCTGTAGTCTGTGAGCAGCCGTAGCTTGGTTGTCTCCAGCTCAGGGTTGTTCACTGCGTCATACCGCCAAATCAATTTTCATTTTGTTTTCAAGTAGTGTAGTCTGCTGCTAATTAATTTAAAAAAATCCTATTAGTGTCTTTCCACCCGTCTCCAGCTAATTTGTGGAAAAACACTACATAGGATAAAGTAGAGGAGGGTTTTTGGGCCTTGCAGCGCCGTTTACGGCTGTCTGCACGGTCTCCGTGTGACTGCAGCTCTATCCGTTGTCAGTTCAGCCCCAAAAAAATAAATAAATAATAAAGTTCACCAAACACACCAGTTACACCACTTTACATTTGTGTAGGCCACATTAGCTCATATTCAAGTCTAGTCCACACTTTAGAAAATTAGTGTGTCTTATACCTGTTAGGAGGAGTTGCTCAGGAATAAGCACACAAAGCCGTTAGTACTTTTCTGCTTATCTTTATCAGTCAACCAAGATGAAGAAGGCAGTGAGTAAGGCACGTGGGCGTGGGCGTGGGCGCGGAGCAGGGAGGGGACGTGGGGATTCTGTGCCTGCTGCGGGCACCGGTGAGTCATCAGCACCCACTTTCACAAGGGAACAGTCGTTCATGCGCAGCTTTGTCGCCGAGCGCCGTACACCGCTGCTGCGTCAAGACCAAATTGAAGCCGTTGTGGGATGGATGGCAGCTAATGCATCAACTTCCATTAGTGCCACATCCTCTCAGACACAGAGCACTGGAGAGCAGCCATCTGTCTCTTCACCACCTGCAAAATTGCCCAGGCAGACAGAGATCCCAGGACAGGAGCAGTCTCTACTTCTGTTCTCTGAATCATCTCTTGGCTTGGAAACAGGGGGCCAGCCAAGCAGCATTGGAGAAATGGAAGAAGAGGCAGGGTGCAGTGATGCCCAACCGCTTTTTCTGTCTTCCTCTGAAGAGGCGGGTGGGCCAGTGGCTCCGGTCACCACCTCGCAGGCCGCATCAGCTGATGATGACACTCAGGTGCCACTTACTGGTGCGTGCTCTGCTGCTGAGACTACCCAGGAGGAGCAGTTGGGGGCAGAGGGTAGTGTAGATGATGAGGTCCTTGACCCATCTTGGCGTCAGGGACAGGAAGGTGGTGGGAGCAGCTCTGAGGAAGAGATTCCCCGTACGGCCCAAAGAGGGAGAGGGAGGGGGAAGACTGCGGATCCTGCAGCCTCCGCTTTGGCACCCGTAAGGAGCATGTCTCTTCCAAAAGTCAAAAGGGGGGCTCCCAAGACTTGCAGTGCCTGGTCCTTTTTTGACACAGTTGCAGATGACATTTGCTATGTCAGATGCAAGGTGTGTCATCAAAAAATCAAAAGAGGTCAAAAAGTCGCCAACCTCAATACCTCCAACATGTGGAAACATGTGCGCAACAGGCACCCGGCGGAGTTAGACAAACACACTGAAGAGCTAGGCCAACCAACAGCGGCAGCTACCACCTCTTCAGCTCGTGTTGCCTCTTCCTCTAGCTCACACGCAGCTGGTTCGGCTTCCTCCCAGGATCGCCGTGGAAGAACCTCTGGCCCTGTTGTCCAGAGACCCGCTGTCATTCCACCCGCAGCACCACTTTCCCAGTCAACCACACACTCCCAGCCCAGTCTACAGCCATCGGTAGTACAGGCATGGGAGAAAAGGCGGCCTTTCTCGTCAAACCACCCACGAGCACAGGCTCTGACTGCAGGCATTGCCAAACTTCTGTCACTGGAAATGCTGTCATTCAGGCTGGTGGAGACTGACAGCTTCCGTGACTTGATGTCATTGGCAGTCCCACAGTACAGTGTGCCCAGCCGCTTTTACTTCAGCAGGCAAGCCGTCCCTGCCCTGCACAAGCATGTTGAGGGACACATAAAACACGCGCTACTGAACGCCGTCAGTAGCAAGGTCCACCTCACCACCGATGCGTGGACCAGTCAACATGGACAGGGGCGATACCTTTCCCTCACTGCCCATTGGGTTAATGTAGTTGAGCCGGGTACAGACCGTGCGAGTGGCGCAGGACGTGTCCTGCCCACTCCAAGGATTGCAGGAATCCATTCTGTATGCATTGACTCCTCCTCTTACACCAGTTCCTCAGAATCATCGCTGCAGGAGCCGTCACAGTCCACCTCCACATGGACCCGTGATGAACGTGTACCTGTTACGACCGACATGAGCACAGCCGTGGCCAAACGTCAACAGGCCGTCTTGAAAT
Organism: Ranitomeya variabilis; assembly: GCF_051348905.1. Taxonomy (NCBI): domain Eukaryota; kingdom Metazoa; phylum Chordata; class Amphibia; order Anura; family Dendrobatidae; genus Ranitomeya; species Ranitomeya variabilis. Next base: position 169,692,247 of record NC_135238.1, read on the forward strand.
TAATTTTTTTGGGGAATCGTAGCCACACAGCGCAGGAGCTCTGGAATGCCATCAAGCAGGAGAGCGATGTGTGGTTTGAGCCAGCGAATCTCCAGCCAGGCATGGTAGTGTGTGATAATGGCCGAAATCTGGTGGCAGCCCTGGGCCTCGGCAACCTCACTCACATCCCATGTCTGGCACATGTGCTCAATTTGGTCGTGCAGAGTTTTTTGAGGGACTATCCGGATCTTGATGCACTGCTGCACAAGGTCCGCCTAGAGTGTGCTCACTTGCGGCGTTCCAGCACGGCAAAAGCGCGCATTGCGGCTCTGCAGCGCCGACACCGCCTGCCGGAACATCGCATCATATGTGACCTACCTACCAGGTGGAATTCCACGTTACATATGTTGGAGCGGTTGTGTGAGCAGCAGCAAGCTGTAATGGAGTACCAGCTGTATCAGGCGCAAAAAAGTCGCAGTCAGCGCCGTACAGACTTCACAACCACAGAGTGGGCCACTATGAAGGATGTCTGCCAGGTTTTGCGTCCCTTTGATTATTCCACGCGGATGGCGAGTGCAGATGATGCACTAGTCAGCATGACTGTCCCCCTTATCTGCCTGCTTGAAAAATCACTGCAAGCGCTAAGGGATGATGTTGTGGAAGAGGTGGAGGATGAGGATTCACCACTTCCATCATCTTCTGGACAGTCAGCGCCACGTGGTTCCTCACAAACGCGTAGGCAGGGGACAGTTTGTGAGGAGGATGAGGAGTCAATGGAGGAGGAAGACATCCGTCCAGAGGAGGGAGTTCCCGAATTGTCCAGTACTCAGTGTGTACAGCGAGGGTGGGGTGATGACGAGCGGGCAGAGATCACGCCTCCAGCTGGGGACAGCGTTTCTTGGGCAGTTGGCAGTCTGCAGCACATGGTGGATTACATGCTGCAGTGCCTGAGAAACGACCGCCGCATCGACCACATTCTCAACATGTCTGATTATTGGGTGTTCACCCTCCTCGATCCTCGCTACCGGGACAACGTAGAAAGCCTCATCACACCGTTGAACCGGGAGCGAAAAATGCGGGAGTACCAAGACACACTGGTCAGTTCCATCATCTTCTCCATTCCAACTGAGAGAAGTGCTGCTACTGCATTCCAAAGCAGCTCAGTGCGTCCAGGCAGTGGTGGAGGCTCTGCACAAAGAGGGAGCAGAAGCAGTGCCTCTGCCCAAGGCAAGACCAGTATGGCCCAACTGTGGCACAGTTTTGTGTGCCCCCCACAAAAGTCTACACCATCACAGACGGCTCCAGTCAGCAGGAGGCAACGGTTCCGTCAGATGGTGACAGACTACATGTCTTGCCCTCTTGCTGTACTCCCAGACGGCTCTTCCCCTTTCAAGTTTTGGGTCTCAAAGCTGGATACATGGCCAGAGCTAAGCCAGTATGCATTGGAGGTGCTGTCTTGCCCTGCGGCCAGTGTATTATCGGAACGTGTCTTTAGTGCTGCAGGTGGTGTACTAACTGACCGTCGCATGCGACTATCCTCCGATAACGTTGACCGGCTTACTTTCCTGAAAATGAACAAGGCCTGGATCTCGCAGGAATTTGCCACTCCTCCTCCTGATTAAATAATTAGGTCACTGTATACGTTATCCAGGTCTCCTGTTGTGTTCATCTTTCTACCACCTGAACTTAAATTCCTGGGCTCCAACACCGCCAGTTGAGGCTCAGACGTGCCGTCTGCACAGTCAAAACATACGACCCAGTGTTATTGGGTTTCAGTAACGTCAGCTGATCCCCAGCTGTGTAGCCGGCAATGTGTCATGCGACCGCCACGCTGACACAACAACTGAAATGTAAGGGAATCTGTCCCCCCCCCCCCAAGGCGTTTGTTACTGAAAGAGCCACCTTGTGCAGCAGTAATGCTGCACAAGGAAAAAGGTAGCTATTTTGGTTTTGCTCCTTGCACACGCAAAACTTAACACTTATAAAATGTGTCCACTGATACCGTAAAACCGTCCCGGAGGTGGGACTTTCCTTCGTAATATGACGCAGCACAGCCGTCATTCCTACCCCCCCGGCGCCGCGCCCCGGCTCCTCAGCGTTGTTTGATTCCGTCCCGGAGCCTGCGCTGTTATGTTATCCCGTGGCCAGGCACACTTAGCGCTGCCCGTCTTCTGGCATCATTTGGTGTCAGGCTGGCTGCGCCTGTGCGGCCACGCTGGCCGAGAGCCCGCCTCGCAGTGTCTTCTGATTTAATCCCACTGGGGGCCTGGGATCTATGGACATGCGCAGTGCATATCTGAACCTCCACCTCTCACTCATCTCCCTATGGCTTCTTCAGACTGTTCGGTGTCAGCTGGTCCCTAATAGCATGCCACGGCCGTGACACCGCACAGTCTGGAAAAGAAGCCGTAGGGAGGGGAGTGAGAGGCGAGGATATGCACTGCGCATGGCCATGGATCCCAGGCCCCCAGTGGGATTACATCAGAAGACACTGCGAGGCGGGCTCTCGGCCAGCGCGGCCGCACAGGCGCAGCCAGCCTGACACCAAATGATGTCAGAAGATGGGCAGCGCTAAGTGTGCCTGGCCACGGGATAACATAACAGCGCAGGCTCCGGGACGGAATCAAACAACGCTGAGGAGCCGGGGCACGGCGGCGGGGGGGTAGTAATGATGGCTGTGCTGCGTCATATTACGAAGGAAAGTCCCACCTCCGGGACGGTTTCACGGCTTCAGGGGACACATTTTATAAGTGTTTAGTTCTGTGTTTGCAAGGAGCATGATGAAAAGAGCCACCTTTTCCTTTTGCATCTTTTGTGCTGCACAAGCTGGCTCTTTCAGCTACAAACGCCTTGGGGGGGGGGTTAAAGGTTCCCTTTCGACTTTCTCAGGCTTCGGCCTACATTGTGTTCCTCTGCTTTTCCACCTGCCCCTGGGCTCCAACACCGCTAGTTGCCGTCCAGAAGTGCTGTACGCACAGTCAACAGTCGCTCCTCTGTTATTGGGGTTCAGTAACGTCAGCTGTTCCTCTGCTGTGTGTGTGGCAATCCCTCCTACCTCCTCCAACCTCCTCCTCCTCCACCTGTCCCTGGGCTCCAACACCGCCAGTTGCCGTCCAGAAGTGCTGTACGCACAGTCAACAGTCCCTCCTCTGTTATTGGGGTTCAGTAACGTCAGCTGTTCCCCTGCTGTGTGTGTGGCAATCCCTCCTACCTCCTCCAACCTCCTCCAACCTCCTCCTCCTCCACCTGTCCCTGGGCTCCAACACCGCCAGTTGCCGTCCAGAAGTGCTGTACGCACAGTCAACAGTCCCTCCTCTGTTATTGGGGTTCAGTAACGTCAGCTGTTCCCCTGCTGTGTGTGTGGCAATCCCTCCTACCTCCTCCAACCTCCTCCTCCTCCACCTGTCCCTGGGCTCCAACACCGCCAGTTGCCGTCCAGAAGTGCTGTACGCACAGTCAACAGTCCCTCCTCTGTTATTGGGGTTCAGTAACGTCAGCTGTTCCCCTGCTGTGTGTGTGGCAATCCCTCCTACCTCCTCCAACCTCCTCCTCCTCCACCTGTCCCTGGGCTCCAACACCGCCAGTTGCCGTCCAGAAGTGCTGTACGCACAGTCAACAGTCCCTCCTCTGTTATTGGGGTTCAGTAACGTCAGCTGTTCCCCTGCTGTGTGTGTGGCAATCCCTCCTACCTCCTCCAACCTCCTCCTCCTCCACCTGTCCCTGGGCTCCAACACCGCCAGTTGCCGTCCAGAAGTGCTGTACGCACAGTCAACAGTCCCTCCTCTGTTATTGGGGTTCAGTAACGTCAGCTGTTCCCCTGCTGTGTGTGTGGCAATCCCTCCTACCTCCTCCAACCTCCTCCTCCTCCACCTGTCCCTGGGCTCCAACACCGCCAGTTGCCGTCCAGAAGTGCTGTACGCACAGTCAACAGTCCCTCCTCTGTTATTGGGGTTCAGTAACGTCAGCTGTTCCCCTGCTGTGTGTGTGGCAATCCCTCCTACCTCCTCCAACCTCCTCCTCCTCCACCTGTCCCTGGGCTCCAACACCGCCAGTTGCCGTCCAGAAGTGCTGTACGCACAGTCAACAGTCCCTCCTCTGTTATTGGGGTTCAGTAACGTCAGCTGTTCCCCTGCTGTGTGTGTGGCAATCCCTCCTACCTCCTCCAACCTCCTCCTCCTCCACCTGTCCCTGGGCTCCAACACCGCCAGTTGCCGTCCAGAAGTGCTGTACGCACAGTCAACAGTCCCTCCTCTGTTATTGGGGTTCAGTAACGTCAGCTGTTCCCCTGCTGTGTGTGTGGCAATCCCTCCTACCTCCTCCAACCTCCTCCTCCTCCACCTGTCCCTGGGCTCCAACACCGCCAGTTGCCGTCCAGAAGTGCTGTACGCACAGTCAACAGTCCCTCCTCTGTTATTGGGGTTCAGTAACGTCAGCTGTTCCCCTGCTGTGTGTGTGGCAATCCCTCCTACCTCCTCCAACCTCCTCCTCCTCCACCTGTCCCTGGGCTCCAACACCGCCAGTTGCCGTCCAGAAGTGCTGTACGCACAGTCAACAGTCCCTCCTCTGTTATTGGGGTTCAGTAACGTCAGCTGTTCCCCTGCTGTGTGTGTGGCAATCCCTCCTACCTCCTCCAACCTCCTCCTCCTCCACCTGTCCCTGGGCTCCAACACCGCCAGTTGCCGTCCAGAAGTGCTGTACGCACAGTCAACAGTCCCTCCTCTGTTATTGGGGTTCAGTAACGTCAGCTGTTCCCCTGCTGTGTGTGTGGCAATCCCTCCTACCTCCTCCAACCTCCTCCTCCTCCACCTGTCCCTGGGCTCCAACACCGCCAGTTGCCGTCCAGAAGTGCTGTACGCACAGTCAACAGTCCCTCCTCTGTTATTGGGGTTCAGTAACGTCAGCTGTTCCCCTGCTGTGTGTGTGGCAATCCCTCCTACCTCCTCCAACCTCCTCCAACCTCCTCCTCCTCCACCTGTCCCTGGGCTCCAACACCGCCAGTTGCCATCCAGAAGTGCTGTACGCACAGTCAACAGTCCCTCCTCTGTTATTGGGGTTCAGTAACGTCAGCTGTTCCCCTGCTGTGTGTGTGGCAATCCCTCCTACCTCCTCCAACCTCCTCCAACCTCCTCCTCCTCCACCTGTCCCTGGGCTCCAACACCGCCAGTTGCCGTCCAGAAGTGCTGTACGCACAGAGCCAAACACCTCGCCAATGTGTTAGTGGGGTTCAGCACCGCCAGCTGTTCCCCTGCTGTGTATACGGCAACGTGTACTGCGACCGCCACGCAGACACAACAAGTTAAATGTAAGGGAACCTGACCCCCCCCCCCCCCCCCAGGCGTTTGTTACTGAAGGAGCCACCTTGTGCAGCAGTAATGATGCAAAGGGAAAAAGTGCCTCTTTTCGTGATGCTCCTTGCACATGCTGAACCTAACACTTATGAAATGTGTCCCCACACAGCGTTAAACCGTCCGGTAGGTGGAACTTTCCTTTGTCGTGTGACGCAGCACAGCCATCATTTTTACCCCCTTGGCGCCGTGCGCCCCCTCCTCAGCGTTGTTTGAATCTGTCCCGGAGCCTGCGCTGTTAGGTTAGCCCTTGGCCATGCACACATGTTGCGCTGCCCGTCTTCTGACCTCATTTGGTGTCAGGCTGGCTGCGCCTGTGCGGGTGCGCTGGCCGAGATCCCGCCTCGCAGTGTCGTCTAATGTAATCCCACCGCGGGCCTGTGATCCATGCCCGTGCGCAGTGCATATCCTCTCCTCTCACTCCCCTCCCTACGGCTTCTTCAGACTGTGCGATGTCAGCTGGTCCCTAATAGCATGCCACGGCCGTGACACCGCACAGTCTGAAAAAGCCGTAGGGAGGGGAGTGAGAGGAGAGGATATGCACTGCGCACGGGCACGGATCACAGGCCCGCGGTGGGATTACATTAGACGACACTGCGAGGCGGGATCTCGGCCAGCGCACCCGCACAGGCGCAGCCAGCCTGACACCAAATGAGGTCAGAAGACGGGCAGCGCAACATGTGTGCATGGCCAAGGGCTAACCTAACAGCGCAGGCTCCGGGACAGATTCAAACAACGCTGAGGAGGCGGCGCACGGCGCCAAGGGGGTAAAAATGATGGCTGTGCTGCGTCACACGACAAAGGAAAGTTCCACCTACCGGACGGTTTAACGCTGTGAGGAGACACATTTCATAAATGTTAGGTTCCGCATGTACAAGGACCATAATTAAAAGAGCTAAGTTTACCTTTTCCAGCATTAGTGCTGTACACAATGGCTCTTTCAGCTACAAACGCCTGGGGGGGGGGGGGGGTTAAAGGTTTCCTTTCAACTTGCTCGAGTGCAGGCTTCGGCCTACACTCCGCTCCCCCTGCTCCTCCTGCTGACCCTGGGCTCTAACACCGCCAGTTTTTGCCCAGATGTGCTAGCTGCACAGAGAAAAACACCAGCCAATGTGTCAGTGGGGTTCAGCACCGCCAGCTGTTCCCCTGCTGTGTAGCCGGCAACGTGTCCTGCGACCGCCACGCAGACACAAGAACTGAAATTGAAGGGAACCTGTCCCCCCTCCCCCAGGTGTTTCTATGTTTTACAGCTACCTTGAACAGCAGTAATGCTGCATGTGTTCAAGGTGGCTCAGAAACTTATTCTCCTTGCCCATGTTGAAGTGAACACGTCTAAAATGTGTCCTCTGTGACCATTAAAACGTCCCTCAGGTGTGATTTGACTTTGTATTGACACACGCAACAAGCTCCTTGGTAACGCTGCCCGTCTTCTGGCATCATTGTTTGGCTGGCTGCGCCTCTGCGGCCGCCCTGACCCACACAACGCCCCTCGGTGTCTTATTTATTGGGACTGCGAGGGTGTGATTCATGGGCAGGATCAGTGCATCAGTTCGCCTGTCCCTCCTCTCCTTCCGCCTTCTTCGGACTGTGCGGCTTCATGGCCGTGGCATGCGATAAGGGATCAGATGACGCCGCACAGTCTGAAGCGGGTGTAAGGACCCGAGTGTGAGAGGCCAACATATGTGCTGCGCCAGGCCCTGAATCCCAGCCCCGCAGTGTTTTAACAATGTTAAGACACTGCGGGGCTGGGATTCATGGGCATCGCGAACCGCACCGGCCGACATTACATGATGCCAGAAGATGGGCAGCGCTAACGGCGCTAGGCCAGGGGATAACACGACAGCGCAGACTCCTGTACAGCAAATAACAACGCTCGGGAGGCTGCACCCAGCACCAAGGTGGGATTCTTGACATCTGTGCTGCGTCTCATTACAAAGGGAACTCGCGCCTCCAACACAGTTTGACTGTATAAAGGGCTAAATGTTATACGTGTTTCATTCAGCGTGTGCAAGGAGCAAAATTAAAAGAGCAACCTTTGACTTGTGCAGCACTACTGCTGCATAAGCTGTGGCTCTTCTACTTTGTAACCCCTGAGGGGGGGTTAAAGGTGACCTTTGAAATCGGTTCAAGTAGGCTTCGGCCTACACTCTGCTCCACCTGCAGAGCCCGGGCTCCAACAACGCTAGTTGCTGTCCGGAAGTGCTGGCTGCACAGAGCCAAACACCTCGCCAATGTGTCAGTGGGGTCCAGCACCGCCAGCTGTTCCCCTGCTGTGTAGCCGGCAACGTGTCCTGCAAAAGCCACGCAGACACAACAGACCCAAAGCTGCCGCCAGTGCAGGCTTCGGCCTACACTCCCCTCCCCCTGCTCCTCCTCCTCCTGCTCCTCCTCCTGCTGTCCCTGGGCTCTAACACACCGCCAGTTGGGGCCCAGATGTGCTAGCTGCACAGAGAAAAACACCAGCCAATGTGTCAGTGGGGTCCAGCACCGCCAGCTGTTCCCCTGCTGTGCAGCCGGCAACGTGTCCTGCAAAAGCCACGCAGACACAAGAACTGAAATTGAAGGGAACCTGTCCCCCCTCCCCCAGGCGTTTTTACGTTATCCAGCCACCTTGTACAGCGGTAATGCTGCATGTGTGCAAGGTGGCTCAGAAACGTATTCTCCTCGCACATGTGGAACTGAAAACACGTCTGAAATGTGTCCTCTGTGTGACCATTTAACCGTCCCGGTGGTGTGACTTTCCTTTGTAATGACACGCTGCAACCCCCTTGGTAGCGCTGCCCGTCTTCTGGCATCATTGTTTGGCTGCCTGCGCCTCTGCGGCCGCCCTGACCCACACAACGCCCCTCGGTGTCTTATTTATTGGGACTGCGAGGGTGTGATTCATGGGCAGGATCAGTGCATCAGTTCGCCTGTCCCTCCTCTCCTTCCGCCTTCTTCGGACTGTGCGGCTTCATGGCCGTGGCATGCGATAAGGGATCAGATGACGCCGCACAGTCTGAAGCGGGTGTAAGGACCCGAGTGTGAGAGGCCAACATATGTGCTGCGCCAGGCCCTGAATCCCAGCCCCGCAGTGTTTTAACAATGTTAAGACACTGCGGGGCTGGGATTCATGGGCATCGCGAACCGCACCGGCCGACATTACATGATGCCAGAAGATGGGCAGCGCTAACGGCGCTAGGCCAGGGGATAACACGACAGCGCAGACTCCTGTACAGCAAATAACAACGCTCGGGAGGCTGCACCCAGCACCAAGGTGGGATTCTTGACATCTGTGCTGCGTCTCATTACAAAGGGAACTCGCGCCTCCAACACAGTTTGACTGTATAAAGGGCTAAATGTTATACGTGTTTCATTCAGCGTGTGCAAGGAGCAAAATTAAAAGAGCAACCTTTGACTTGTGCAGCACTACTGCTGCATAAGCTGTGGCTCTTCTACTTTGTAACCCCTGAGGGGGGGTTAAAGGTGACCTTTGAAATCGGTTCAAGTAGGCTTCGGCCTACACTCTGCTCCACCTGCAGAGCCCGGGCTCCAACAACGCTAGTTGCTGTCCGGAAGTGCTGGCTGCACAGAGCCAAACACCTCGCCAATGTGTCAGTGGGGTCCAGCACCGCCAGCTGTTCCCCTGCTGTGTAGCCGGCAACGTGTCCTGCAAAAGCCACGCAGACACAACAGACCCAAAGCTGCCGCCAGTGCAGGCTTCGGCCTACACTCCCCTCCCCCTGCTCCTCCTCCTGCTGTCCCTGGGCTCTAACACACCGCCAGTTGGGGCCCAGATGTGCTAGCTGCACAGAGAAAAACACCAGCCAATGTGTCAGTGGGGTCCAGCACCGCCAGCTGTTCCCCTGCTGTGCAGCCGGCAACGTGTCCTGCAAAAGCCACGCAGACACAAGAACTGAAATTGAAGGGAACCTGTCCCCCCTCCCCCAGGCGTTTTTACGTTATCCAGCCACCTTGTACAGCGGTAATGCTGCATGTGTGCAAGGTGGCTCAGAAACGTATTCTCCTCGCACATGTGGAACTGAAAACACGTCTGAAATGTGTCCTCTGTGTGACCATTTAACCGTCCCGGTGGTGTGACTTTCCTTTGTAATGACACGCTGCAACCCCCTTGGTAGCGCTGCCCGTCTTCTGGCATCATTGTTTGGCTGGCTGCGCCTCTGCGGCCGCCCTGACCCACACAACGCCCCTCGGTGTCTTATTTATTGGGACTGCGAGGGTGTGATTCATGGGCAGGATCAGTGCATCAGTTCGCCTGTCCCTCCTCTCCTTCCGCCTTCTTCGGACTGTGCGGCTTCATGGCCGTGGCATGCGATAAGGGATCAGATGACGCCGCACAGTCTGAAGCGGGTGTAAGGACCCGAGTGTGAGAGGCCAACATATGTGCTGCGCCAGGCCCTGAATCCCAGCCCCGCAGTGTTTTAACAATGTTAAGACACTGCGGGGCTGGGATTCATGGGCATCGCGAACCGCACCGGCCGACATTACATGATGCCAGAAGATGGGCAGCGCTAACGGCGCTAGGCCAGGGGATAACACGACAGCGCAGACTCCTGTACAGCAAATAACAACGCTCGGGAGGCTGCACCCAGCACCAAGGTGGGATTCTTGACATCTGTGCTGCGTCTCATTACAAAGGGAACTCGCGCCTCCAACACAGTTTGACTGTATAAAGGGCTAAATGTTATACGTGTTTCATTCAGCGTGTGCAAGGAGCAAAATTAAAAGAGCAACCTTTGACTTGTGCAGCACTACTGCTGCATAAGCTGTGGCTCTTCTACTTTGTAACCCCTGAGGGGGGGTTAAAGGTGACCTTTGAAATCGGTTCAAGTAGGCTTCGGCCTACACTCTGCTCCACCTGCAGAGCCCGGGCTCCAACAACGCTAGTTGCTGTCCGGAAGTGCTGGCTGCACAGAGCCAAACACCTCGCCAATGTGTCAGTGGGGTCCAGCACCGCCAGCTGTTCCCCTGCTGTGTAGCCGGCAACGTGTCCTGCAAAAGCCACGCAGACACAACAGACCCAAAGCTGCCGCCAGTGCAGGCTTCGGCCTACACTCCCCTCCCCCTGCTCCTCCTCCTCCTGCTCCTCCTCCTGCTGTCCCTGGGCTCTAACACACCGCCAGTTGGGGCCCAGATGTGCTAGCTGCACAGAGAAAAACACCAGCCAATGTGTCAGTGGGGTCCAGCACCGCCAGCTGTTCCCCTGCTGTGCAGCCGGCAACGTGTCCTGCAAAAGCCACGCAGACACAAGAACTGAAATTGAAGGGAACCTGTCCCCCCTCCCCCAGGCGTTTTTACGTTATCCAGCCACCTTGTACAGCGGTAATGCTGCATGTGTGCAAGGTGGCTCAGAAACGTATTCTCCTCGCACATGTGGAACTGAAAACACGTCTGAAATGTGTCCTCTGTGTGACCATTTAACCGTCCCGGTGGTGTGACTTTCCTTTGTAATGACACGCTGCAACCCCCTTGGTAGCGCTGCCCGTCTTCTGGCATCATTGTTTGGCTGCCTGCGCCTCTGCGGCCGCCCTGACCCACACAACGCCCCTCGGTGTCTTATTTATTGGGACTGCGAGGGTGTGATTCATGGGCAGGATCAGTGCATCAGTTCGCCTGTCCCTCCTCTCCTTCCGCCTTCTTCGGACTGTGCGGCTTCATGGCCGTGGCATGCGATAAGGGATCAGATGACGCCGCACAGTCTGAAGCGGGTGTAAGGACCCGAGTGTGAGAGGCCAACATATGTGCTGCGCCAGGCCCTGAATCCCAGCCCCGCAGTGTTTTAACAATGTTAAGACACTGCGGGGCTGGGATTCATGGGCATCGCGAACCGCACCGGCCGACATTACATGATGCCAGAAGATGGGCAGCGCTAACGGCGCTAGGCCAGGGGATAACACGACAGCGCAGACTCCTGTACAGCAAATAACAACGCTCGGGAGGCTGCACCCAGCACCAAGGTGGGATTCTTGACATCTGTGCTGCGTCTCATTACAAAGGGAACTCGCGCCTCCAACACAGTTTGACTGTATAAAGGGCTAAATGTTATACGTGTTTCATTCAGCGTGTGCAAGGAGCAAAATTAAAAGAGCAACCTTTGACTTGTGCAGCACTACTGCTGCATAAGCTGTGGCTCTTCTACTTTGTAACCCCTGAGGGGGGGTTAAAGGTGACCTTTGAAATCGGTTCAAGTAGGCTTCGGCCTACACTCTGCTCCACCTGCAGAGCCCGGGCTCCAACAACGCTAGTTGCTGTCCGGAAGTGCTGGCTGCACAGAGCCAAACACCTCGCCAATGTGTCAGTGGGGTCCAGCACCGCCAGCTGTTCCCCTGCTGTGTAGCCGGCAACGTGTCCTGCAAAAGCCACGCAGACACAACAGACCCAAAGCTGCCGCCAGTGCAGGCTTCGGCCTACACTCCCCTCCCCCTGCTCCTCCTCCTCCTGCTCCTCCTCCTGCTGTCCCTGGGCTCTAACACACCGCCAGTTGGGGCCCAGATGTGCTAGCTGCACAGAGAAAAACAACAGCCAATGTGTCAGTGGGGTCCAGCACCGCCAGCTGTTCCCCTGCTGTGCAGCCGGCATCGTGTCCTGCAAAAGCCACGCAGACACTTGCTCTTGTACCTTCTGCTCCCCATCCTGGTTCCAGTACCGTCAGCTGGTTCCGGGCAGAGCCTTTGGCTTAGGTGCCTCCCTTTGGTATCCGAGTTCCACCAACGTCAGGTGGTCCTTGGTAGTGCTTTCAGGCACGGGTACCTCCTGCTTAGTAACCGGGTTCCAGTAACGTCAGCTGGTCCTCGGTAGTTCCATTGGCTCTTGGACCTTCGGCTACCCATCCGGGTTCCAGCACCGTCAGCTGGTTCTCGGCAGTGTCTTTTGCTCTTGTACCTTCTGCTCCCCATCCTGGTTCCAGTACCGTCAGCTGGTTCCGGGCAGAGCCTTTGGCTTAGGTGCCTCCCTCTGGGTATCCGAGTTCCACCAACGTCAGGTGGTCCTTGGTAGTGCTTTCAGCACAGGTACCTCCTGCTTAGTAACCGGGTTCCAGTAACGTCAGCTGGTCCTCGGTAGTTCCATTGGCTCTTGGACCTTCGGGTAGCCATCCGAGTTCCAGTTCCATCAGCTGGTTCTCGGCATTTTCTCAGCCTTCTTGTACCTTCTGCTACATTTCCAAGTTCAAGAGACTAAACACAATGACCCAGAAGACCACCCCTAAGATGACGACGACACCAGAGACGACAACCACCGTGATGACGACGACCCTGGAGACGATGACCCCGAAGACCACCCCGATGACGACGACCCCGGAGACGACGACCCTGAAGACCACCCCGATGACGACGACCCCGGAGACGACGACCCTGGAGACGACGACGACCTGGAAGACCGAGAAGCAGAAGAACAAGAGGCTGCAGAACAAAGAGCAGAAGGACATTAAGCATAACACAAAATATCAGAGCAAAAAATATTATGTAAATTATAAGCAGAAGAAGACTAAGCAGTGTATGGGGGTGAGTCCGTTCCTCCTCGTGGTGCCCCTGGATAAAGCCTGATGCTGCAGGCCAAACTGAACGCGGACAAATGTAACTGTTTTGTGACAGGCAGAACGGAAGGTGTAATCTTCAAACTTTTATAGATAACAACTACGGGAATGCCTGTCACAAATAAGAATATGATGAAGAAGTTGAATATGATGAAGATAATAGTAAAATAAAAAGAATATGAACAATGTAACCCAAAAAATAATAGGTAGAAGATGAAGAAGAAGATGAATAAGGTGAAGAAGTTGATGTCAAAGAAGCTGATGATGAGGATAATTAAGAAGAAAGCGTGGGAGAAGTAAAAAAGAAGGTGAAGGGCGTGGAAGTAGTGAAACATCAATATCTGACATAAAAAAAAAAAAAAAACATAGTCAAATTCTTTCTAACGCCGAACTTCATAAAAAAAAATTAAAAATCCTGCTATTCTATTACATTGGGCTAAACCTCTGTCCCTTTAATATCTCCGCCACGTCCCCCAATACATCCTACAATATTCTTAGTTGTTTTCCTTCATGTAGAATGAACCTACAAGTGTATAAAGGGTTTATTTTAATTCCGATATTTTCGTCCCATTGACTTGCATTGGGATCGGGTATCGGTATCGGACTGGATTCCGATACTGTGACGGTATCGGCCGATACTTTCCGATACCGATACTTTCCGATATCGGAAAGTATCGCTCAACACTACTGATGAGCAAAAAATAACCAAACAGAAAACTTAGCTTCTCTTGGAGAGACTGATAGCGAAGGAATTCAGGAGAGATCAAAATAGCACTGAATACATCGACAGCAGGCAAACACTGAAAGTCCAGGTGAGCTAAATAGGAAACCAGCTAACAGATAACGAGACAGCTGATCCAGCCTCAGACCTGCAGAATGACACAAAGAGCCACCAGAGGGAGCCCAAAGACAGCACTCACACAGTACCACTTGTGACCACAAGAGGGAGCCCAAAAACAGAGTTCACAACAGCCAGCCCATCAGGAAGATTGTCGATTTCTGGTGTTGCATAATTTACATGATGCTATCGTGCTGGGTTTTCCGTGGTTGCAGGCACATAATCCTGTCTTGGATTGGAAGTCTATGTCTGTGACTAGTTGGGGATGTCAGGGGGTTCATAATGACGTTCCTTTGATGTCAATCTCCTGTTCTTCCACTTCTGAAATTCCAGAGTTTTTGTCTGATTTTCAGGATGTATTCGATGAGCCCAAGTCCAGTTCCCTTCCACCGCATAGGGACTGTGATTGTGCGATTGACTTGATTCCAGGCTGTAAGTTTCCTAAGGGCCGACTTTTCAACCTGTCTGTGCCTGAACATACCGCCATGCGGAGTTATGTTAAGGAGTCTTTGGAGAAAGGACATATTCGGCCATCTTCTTCACCGTTGGGAGCGGGATTTTTTTTTGTTGCTAAGAAGGATGGCTCCTTGAGACCCTGTATTGATTATCGCCTCTTGAATAAGATCACGGTCAAGTTTCAATACCCTTTACCTCTGCTTTCCGATTTGTTTGCTAGGATTAAGGGGGCTAGTTGGTTTACGAAGATTGACCTTCGGGGGGCATATAATCTTGTTCGTATTAAGCAGGGTGATGAATGGAAAACTGCGTTTAATACGCCCGAAGGCCATTTTGAATACCTTGTGATGCCATTTTGGCTCTCTAATGCTCCATCTGTTTTTCAGTCCTTCATGCACGATATCTTCCGGACTTATCTTGATAAATTCATGATTGTATATTTGGATGACATTTTAATTTTTTCCGATGATTGGGAGTCTCATGTGAAACAGGTCAGGATGGTATTTCAGATCCTTCGTGATAATGCTTTGTTTGTGAAGGGGTCTAAGTGTCTCTTTGGAGTGCAGAAGGTTTCTTTTTTGGGCTTCATTTTTTCTCCCTCATCTATAGAGATGGATCCGGTTAAGGTTCAGGCCATTCATGATTGGATTCAACCCACATCTGTGAAGAGTCTTCAGAAATTTTTGGGCTTTGCTAATTTTTATCGCCGTTTCATTGCTAACTTCTCCAGTGTGGTTAAACCCTTGACCGATTTGACAAAGAAAGGCGCTGATGTGACGAATTGGTCCTCTGCGGCTGTCTCTGCTCTTCAGGAGCTTAAACGCCAATTTACTTCTGCCCCGGTGTTGCGTCAACCGGATGTTTCTCTTCCGTTTCAGGTTGAGGTTGACGCTTCTGAGATTGGGGCAGGGGCCGTTTTGTCTCAGAGGGATCCTGTTGATTCCTTGATGAAACCGTGTGCCTTCTTTTCCCGTAAGTTTTCACCCGCTGAACGCAATTATGATGTCGGCAATCGGGAGTTGTTGGCCATGAAGTGGGCGTTTTAGGAGTGGCGACATTGGCTCGAGGGAGCTCAGCACCGTATTGTGGTCTTGACCGATCATAAAAATCTGATTTACCTCGAGTCTGCCAGGCGGCTGAATCCTAGACAGGCTCGATGGTCCTTGTTTTTTTCCCGTTTTGATTTAGTGGTCTCGTATCTTCCGGGTTCTAAGAATATTAAGGCTGATGCCCTCTCTAGGAGTTTTTTGCCTGATTCTCCTGAGGTCCTTGAACCGGTCGGCATTCTGAAAGAAGGGGTGGTCCTTTCTGCCATTTCCCCTGATTTACGACGGGTTCTTCAGGAATTTCAGGCTGACAAACCTGACCGCTGTCCAGTGGGGAAACTGTTTGTTCCTGATAGATGGACTAGTAGAGTGATTTCTGAGGTTCATTGTTCCGTGTTGGCTGGCCATCCTGGTATTTTTGGTACCAGAGATTTGGTTGGTAGGTCCTTTTGGTGGCCTTCTTTTTTACGTGATGTGCGTTCTTTTGTGCAGTCCTGTGGGACTTGTGCGCGGGCCAAGCCTTGTTGTTCCCGTGCTAGTGGGTTGCTTTTGCCTTTGCCGGTCCCTGAGAGGCCCTGGACGCATATTTCTATGGATTTTATTTCTGATCTTCCGGTTTCCCAGAAGATGTCCTGTCATCTGGGTTGTTTGTGACCGGTTCTCTAAGATGGTCCATTTGGTGCCTTTGCCTAAATTGCCTTCCTCTTCTGGTTTGGTTCCGTTGTTTTTTCAACATGTGGTTAGTTTGCATGGTATACCGTAGAATATTGTGTCCGACAGAGGTTCCCAGTTTGTTTCTCGGTTTTGGCGGGCCTTTTGTGCTAAGCTGGGCATTGATTTGTATTTTTCTTCCGCATTTCATCCTCAGACAAATGGCCAGACCGAGCGAACTAATCAGACTTTGGAAACTTATCTGAGATGCTTTGTGTCTGCTGATCAGGATGATTGGGTGGCTTTCTTGCCTTTGGCCGAGTTTGCCCTTAATAATCGGGCTAGTTCGGCTACCTTGGTTTCGCCCTTCTTTTGTAATTTTGGTTTTCATCCTCGTTTTTCTTTGGGGAAGGTTGAGCCTTCTGACTGTCCTGGTGTGGATTCTGTGGTTGACAGGTTGCAGCAGATTTGGGCTCATGTGGTGGACAATTTGGTATTGTCTCAGGAGGAGGCTCAACATTTTGCTAATCGTCGTCGGTGTGTTGGTTCCCGGCTTCGGGTTGGGGATCTGGTCTGGTTGTCTTCCTGTCATGTTCCTCTGAAGGTTTCTTCCCCTAAGTTTAAGCCTCGCTTTATTGGTCCTTATAGGATTTCTGAGATTATTAATCCGGTGTCTTTTCGATTGGCCCTTCCGGCTTCTTTTGCTATCAATAATGTCTTCCATAGATCTTTATTGCGGAAATATGTGGTGCCCGTTGTTCCCTCTGTTGATCCTCCGGCCCCTGTGTTGGTTGATGGGGAGTTGGAGTATGTGGTTGAGAAGATTTTGGATTCTCGCTTTTCGAGACGGAGGCTTCAGTACCTTGTCAAATGGAAGGGTTATGGCCAGGAGGATAATTCTTGGTTTTTTGCCTCTGATGTCCATGCTGCTGATTTGGTCCGTGCCTTTCATCTGGCTCGTCCTGATCGGCCTGGGGGCTCTGGTAAGGGTTCGGTGACCCCTCCTCAAGGGGGGGGGGTACTGTTGTGAATTCTGCTCTTGGGTTCCCTCCGGTGGTTGTTGGTAGTAATGCAGTTGTCCCTGGGTTGCAATCCTGGGCAGGTGTCCCTGCTGATTGCAGCTCTGACTGGGATATTTAGGTGTGCAGGATTCATTAGCCCTTGCCAGTTGTCCATTGTTCTTGGAGGTTTTGCATCTCTGTCTGGTTCCTCCTGCCCTGCTGCCAAATCAGCAAAGATAAGTGTCTGGTTTTGTTTCTGTAGCACACATGCTGTGTGCTTTACAATTCAGTACTATTCAATGTTTTTTCTTGTCCAGCTTTGACTGTGTTTGGATATTTCAGTCAAGTTGGATTCTCAGGAGATGCAGATATACACTCACCGGCCACTTTATTAGGTACACCATGCTAGTAACGGGTTGGACCCCCTTTTGCCTTCAGAACTGCCTCAATTCTTCGTGGCATAGATTCAACAAGGTGCTGGAAGCATTCCTCAGAGATTTTGGTCCATATTGACATGATGGCATCACACAGTTGCCGCAGATTTGTCGGCTGCACATCCCAAAGATGCTCCATACAAGGCAGGATGGATTCATGCTTTCATGTTGTTTACGCCAAATTCTGACCCTACCATCCGAATGTCGCAGCAGAAATCGAGACTCATCAGACCAAGCAACGTTTTTCCAATCTTCTACTGTCCAATTTCGATGAGCTTGTACAAATTGTAGCCTCAGTTTCCTGTTCTTAGCTGAAAGGAGTGGTACCCGGTGTGGTCTTCTGCTGCTGTAGCCCATCTGCCTCAAAGTTCGACGCACTGTGCGTTCAAAGATGCTCTTAGGCCTACCTTGGTTGTAACGGGTGGCGATTTGAGTCACTGTTGCCTTTCTATCAGCTCGAACCAGTCTGCCCATTCTCCTCTGACCTCTGGCATCAACAAGGCATTTCCGCCCACAGAACTGCCACTCACTGGATTTTTTTTCTTTTTCGGACCATTCTCTGTAAACCCTAGAGATGGTTGTGCGTGAAAATCCCAGTAGATCAGCAGTTTCTGAAATACTCAGACCAGCCCTTCTGGCACCGACAACCATGCCACGTTCAAAGGCACTCAAATCACCTTTCTTCCCCATACTGATGCTCGGTTTGAACTGCAGGAGATTGTCTTGACCATGTCTACATGCCTAAATGCACTGAGTTGCCGCCATGTGATTGGCTGATTAGAAATTAAGTGTTAACAAGAAGTTGGACAGGTGTACCTAATAAAGTGGCCAGTGAGTGTACATTCCATGTCTTTAGTTAGATGGTGGAATTTTTGTATTATCTGCTGTGGATATTTTTAGGGTTTATACTGACTGCTTAGTATTCTGTCCTATCCTTTCCTATTTAGTTAGCGTGGCCTCTTTTGCTAAATCCTGATTTCTGCCTGCGTGTGTCTTTCCTCTAATACTCACAGTCAATATTTGTGGGGGGCTGCCTATCCTTTGGGGTTCTGCTCAGAGGCAAGATAGAATTCCCATTTCTATCTATAGGGGTATTTAGTCCTCCGGCTATGTCGAGGTGTCTAGGATGTGTTAGGTAAACCCCACGGCTACTTCTAGTTGCGGTGACAGTTTAGGGTTTGCGGTCTGTACAGGTTTCACCTACTCCTGAGAAAGTCTCATGCGGCTCCAAGGTCACCGGATCATAACACCCTCCTTCCCAGAGCCATAACTTTTTTATTTTTCCGTCAATTTGGCCATGTGAGGGCTTATTTTTTGCGGGACGAGTTGTGCTTTTGAACGACATCATTGGTTTTACCATGTCGTGTACTAGAAAACGGGAAAAAAATTCCAAGTGCGGTGCAATTGCAAAAAAAGGGCAATCCCACACTTGTTTTTTGCTTGGCTTTTTTGCTAGGTTCACTAAATGCTAAAACTGACCTGCCATTATGATTCTCCAGGTCATTACGAGTTCATAGACACCTAACATGACTAGGTTATTTTTTACCTAAGTGGTGAAAAAAAATTCCAAACTTTGCTAAAAAAAAAAAAATTGCGCCATTTTCCGATACTCGTAGCGTCTCCATTTTTCATGATCTGGGGTCGGTTGAGGGCTTATTTTTTGCGTGCCGAGCTGGCGTTTTTAATGATACCATTTTGGTGCAGATACGTTCTTTTGATCGCCCGTTATTGCATTTTAACGCAATGTCACGGCGACCAAAAAAACGTAATTCTGGCGTTTCAGATTTTTTTTCTCATTACGCCGTTTAGCGATCAGGTTAATGCTTTTTTTTTGTTGATAGATCGGGCGATTCTGAACGCGGCGATACCAAATATGTGTAGGTTTGATTTTTTTTTAATAGATTTATTTTGATTGGGGCGAAAGGGGGGTGATTTAAACTTTTATGTTTTTTTTTATTTTTTTCACATTTTTTTTTACTTTTTTTTTTTACTTTTGCCATGCTTCAATAGCCTCCATGGGAGGCTAGAAGCAGGCACAACTCGATCGCCTCTGCTACAAAACAGCAGAAAATCAGGTGTGCTGTGAGCGCCGACCACAGGGTGGCGCTCACAGCTACCGGCGATCAGTAACCATAGAGGTCTCAAGGACTTCTATGGTTACAATACTGAAGCATCGCCGACCCCCGATCATGTGACGGGGGTCGGCGATGATGTCATTTCCGGCCGCCCGGCCGGATGCGGTAATTAAATGCCGCTGTCTGCGTTTGACAGCGGCATTTAACTAGCTAATAGCGGTGGGTGAATCGCGATTTCACCCGCCGCTATTGCGGGCACATGTCAGCTGTTCAAAACAGCTGACATGTCCCGGCTTTGATGCGGGCTCACCGCGGAGCCCTGCATCAAAGCAGGGGACCTGACGTCGGACGTACTATCCCGTCCGACGTCAGGAAAGGGTTGACTGAACTGGAATTGTTTTGTAAAGAGGAATGGTCAAAAATATCTTCATCCAGGATCCAGGAACTCATTAAAAGCTACAGGAAGCGACTAGAGGCTGTTATTTTTGCAAAAGGAGGATCTACTACATATTAATGTCACTTTTCTGGTGAGGTGCCCATACTTATGCTCCTGTCAAATTTTGTTTGCAGATTGCACATTTTCTGTTAGTACAATAAACCTCATTTCAAGGCAGAAACATTACTGTGTCCAACAGTTATTAGATATATGAAACTGAAATAGCTGTTGCAAAAAAAACTATTTTTATAAAACATTAAGCTTAAAATTAATAGGGGTGCCCAAACTTTTTCATATAACTGTATATATACAGTACAGACAAAAAGTCTGGACACACCTTCTCATTTAAAGATTTTTCTGTATTTTCATCACTATGAAAATAGTACATTTACACTGAAGGCATCAAAACTATGAATTAACACCTGTGGAATTATATACCGTATTTTTCGGACTATAAGACGCAGTTTTGTTCCCCAAAATTTTTTGGGAAAGTGGGGTGTGTGTCTTATAATCAGGTGCGTCTTATAGTCCGAAAAATACGGTACTTAATTTCAGTAGTTCACACTTTTTTGTTATGTCTTATATTCTAGGTTCTTCAAAGTAGCCACTTATGCTTTGATGACTGCTTTGCACACTCTTGGCATTCTCTTGATGAGCTTCAAGAGGTAGTCAACGGGAATGGTTTTCAATTCACAGGTGTGCCCTGTTTAATAAGTGGGATTTCTTGCTTTATAAATGGGGTTGGGACCATCAGTTGTGTTGTGCAGATGTCTGGTGGATACACAGCTGATACTCCTACTGAATAGCCTGTTAGAATTTGCATTATGGCAAGAAAAAAGCAGCTAAGTAAAGAAAAACGAGTGGTCATCATTACTTTAAGAAATGAAGGTCAGTCAGTCCGAAAAATTGGGCAAACTTTGAAAGTGTCCCCAAGTGCAGTGGCAAAAACCAACAAGCGTTACAAAGAAACTGGCTCACATGAGGACCTTCCCAGGAAAGGAAGACCAAGAGTCAGGCCTTCATGGTAAAATAGCTGGTAGGAAACCACTGCTAAGGACAGGCAACAAGCAGAAGAGACTTGTTTGGGCTAAAGAACACAAGGAATGGACATTAGACCAGTGGAAATCTGTGCTTTGGTCTGATGAGTCCAAATTTGAGATCTTTGGTTCCAACCACCGTGTCTGTGCGACACAGAAAAGGTGAACAGATGGACTCTACATGCCTGGTTCCCACCGTGAAGCATGGAGGAGGCGATGTGATGGTGTGAGGGTGCTTTGCTGGTGACACTGTTGGGGATTTATTCAAAATTGAAGGCATACTGAACCAGCATGGCTACCACAGCATCTTGCAGCGGCATGCTTTTCCATCTGGTTTGCGTTTAGTTGGACCATCATTTATTTTTCAACAGCACAATGCACACCTCCAGGCTGTGTAAGGGCTATTTGACCAATAAGGAGAGTGATGGGGTGCTACGCAAGATGACCTGGCCTCCACAGTCAACAGAGCTGAACCCAATCGAGATGGTATGGGGTGAGCTGGACCGCAGAGTGAAGGCAAAAGGGCCAACAAGTGCTAACCATCCCTGGGAACTCCTTCAAGATTGTTGGAAGACCATTCCCGGTGACTACCTCTTGAAGCTCATCAAGAGAATGCCAAGAGTGTGCAAAGCAGTCATCAAAGCAAAAGGTGGCTACTTTGGAGAACCTAGAATATGACATAATTTCAGTTGTTTCACACTTTTTTGTTAAGTATATAATTCCACATGTGTTAATTCATAGTTTTGATGCTTTCAGTGTGAATTTACAATTTTTAAAGTCATGAAAATACAGACAAATCTTTAAATGAGGTGTGTTCAAACTTTTGGTCTGTACTGTGTGTATATATCTACTATATAATTGTCTAAGGGGTACTTCCGTCTTTCTGTCTGCAACTTCCGTCACGGAAGTCCCGCGTCGCTGATTGGTCTCGCCAGCTGCCTGTCCTGACTGCCGCGACCAATCAGCGACGGCACAGTCCGGCCGAGAATTAGTCTCTCCCTACTCCCTTCCAGTCAGTGCCCGGCACCCGCTCCATACTCCCCTCCTGTCAGTGCTCACACAGGGTTAATGACAGTGTTAACGGACCGCGTTATGCCGAGGGTAATGCACTCCGTTAAAGCTGCTATTAACCCTGTGTGACCAACTTTTTACTATTGATGCTGCCTATGCAGCATCAATAGTAAAAAGATCTAATGTTAGAAATAATAAAAAACCAAAAAAGCTGCTATTCCCACCATCCGTCGTCCGCGGCTGCCGCCAGCTTCCGTTCACAGAGATGCATCGCGAAATTACCCAGAAGACTTAGCGGTCTCGCGAGACCACTATGTCATCTGGGTAATTTCGCAATGCATCCTGGGAACGGAAGCTGGTGGCAGCCACGCGCGCATCGACAGAGCTTCGCTGGACGACGGAGGGTGAGTATAGAACTATTTTTTTATTTTAATTATTTTTTTTACAGGGATATGGTGCCCACACTGCTAAATACTATGTGGGCTGTGTTATATGCTGTGTGGGCTGCGTTATATACTGCGTGGGCTGTGTTATATACTACATGGCTGCTATATACTACATGGGCAGTGTTATATACTACATGGCTGCTATATACTGCATGGGCAGTGTAATATACTATGTGGGCTGTGTTATATACTTTGTGGGCTGCGTTATATGCTACTTGGCTGCTATATACTATGTGGGCAGTGTTATATACTATGTAGGCTGTGTTATATACTGCGTGGGCTGCGTTATATACTACATGGCTGCTATATACTACGTGGGCAGTGTTGTATACTATGTGGACTGTGTTATATACTGCGTGGGCTGCGTTATATACTACATGGCTGCTATATACTACATGGGCAGTGTTATGTACTATGTGGGCAATGTTATATACTTTTTGGGCTGTGTTATATACTATGTGGGCTGTGTTGTATACTGCGTGGGCTGTGTTATATAGTACATGGCTGCTATATACTATGTGGGCAGTGCTATATACTATGTGGCCTGTGTTATCTACTGCTTGGGCTGTGTTATATACTACATGCCTGCTATATACTACATGGGCAGTGTTATATATGTAAGAGTCATGTCGGTCTGGTAGTCGGGGGCAGGTATATCTCGCCCAGGTATTTGTCCTATGTGAATTAGGCCGCTCAGTATCTTCAGGATACCGAGGGGTTAATAAGTGCAGGAATAAAGGCTGACCAGCTGGAGGTTTCAGGTGTCAGCCTGGGGCACACAGAATGCCTGTCTGTGTGAGACAAATGTGAGTGAGAGCTGTGCTCGTGATCTGTGTAATGTTAGCTGGGAGGGAGAAGCCCCCCCAGTTGTTAGATAGCAACGTATTTGTTTAGTTAGCGCCGGACAGGCTAGGATTTATTTTTATGTTTTGTTTTCTGTATTTGCTTTCACTTTAATAAACCTGATCTGAGGTCAGTTAACTTGGAAACCTGCTGTCGCCTCAGAGTTCAATGCACAAACCACGTGACCTTTGACCCCAGCAAAGGCGATCCCGGAGTGTTTTGTCACATATACTATGTGTGCAATGTTATATACTTTTGGGGCTGTGTTATATACTATGTGGGCTGTGTTATATACTGCATGGGCTGCGTTATATGCTACTTGGCTGCTATATACTATGTGGGCAGTGTTGTATACTATGTGGGCTGTTTTATATATTGCGTGGGCTGCGTTATATACTACATGGCTGCTATATACTACGTGGGCAGTGCTATATACTATGTGGCCTGTGTTATCTACTGCTTGGGCTGTGTTATATACTACATGCCTGCTATATACTACATGGGCAGTGTTATATACTATGTGTGCAATGTTATATACTTTTTGGGCTGTGTTATATACTACGTGGGCTGTGTTATATACTGCGTGGGCTTTGTTATATAGTACATGGCTGCTATATACTACGTGGGCAGTGTTATATACTATGTGGCCTGTGTTATCTACTGCTTGGGCTGTGTTATATACTACATGCCTGCTATATACTACATGGGCAGTGTTATATGCTTTGTGGGCAATGTTATATACTGCGTGGGCTGTGTTATATACTGTGTGGCTGCTATATACTACATGGGCAATGTTGTATACTACATGGGAAATGTAAAATACTGTTTGGGCTGTGTTATATACTGTGTGGCCACTGTTATATACTGCGTGGCTTGTATTAACGCATCGGATATTCTACAATATGTTGTGGCCTGTGCTATGTACTATGTGGCTGCTATATACATACATACATATTCTAGAATACCCTATGCGTTAGAATCGGGCCACCATCTAGTATGTATATATATATATATATATATATATATATATATATATATATATATATATATATATATACTGCTCAAAAGGGAACACTAAATTCCCTCATCGTAGATATCACTGAATTAAATATTCCGGTTGCAAATCTTTATTTATCACATAGTGGAATGTGTTGAGAAGAATAAAACATAAAATTGATCAATATAAATCAAAATTAATATCCCATGGAGGTCTGAATTTGGAATGATACTCAAAATCAAAGTGGAAAATCAAATTACAGGCTGATCCAACTTCAGT
This sequence comes from Ranitomeya variabilis, assembly GCF_051348905.1. Taxonomy (NCBI): domain Eukaryota; kingdom Metazoa; phylum Chordata; class Amphibia; order Anura; family Dendrobatidae; genus Ranitomeya; species Ranitomeya variabilis. The sequence continues at coordinate 169,716,655 of NC_135238.1, forward strand.
GGAAATGCCTCAAGGCAAGGAAATGATGCTCAGTAGTGTGTGTGGCCACCCAGTGCCTGGTGCCTGTATGATCTCCCTACAATGCCTTGGCATGCTCCTGATGAGGCGGCGGATGGTCTCCTGAGGGATCTCCTCACAGACCTGGACTAAAGCCTTCGCCAACTCCTGGATAGTCTGTGGTGCAACGTGACGTTGGTGGATGGAGCAAGACATGATGTCCCAGATGTGTTCAATCGGATTCATGTTTGGGGAACGGGCGGGCTCATTGCCTTCATCTTGCAGGAACTCCTGAAACCCTCCAGCCACATGAGGTCTGGCATTGTCTTGCATTAGGAGGAACCCAGGGCCATCTGCACCAGCATAAGGTCTCACAAGGGGTTTGAGGATCTCATCTCGGTACCTAATGGCAGTCAGGCTACCTCTGGCAAGCACATGGAGGGCTGTGTGGCCCTCCAAAGAAATGCCACCCCACACCATTACTGACCCACTGCCAAACCGCTCATGCTGAAGGATGTTGCAGGCAGCAGATCACTCTCCACGGCGTCTCCAGACTCTGTCACATCTGTCACATGTGCTCAGTGTGAACCTGCTTTCATCTGTGAAGAGCACAGGGCGCCACTGGTGAATTTGCCAATCCTGGTGTTCTGTGGCAAATGCCAAGTTTCCTGCACGGTGTCGGGCTGTGAACACAACCCCCATCTGTGGACGTCGAGCACTCAGACAATCCTCATAGAGTCGGTTTCTAACCGTTTGTGCAGACACATGCACATTTGTGGCCTACTGGAGCTCCTTTTGCAGAGCTTTGGCAGGGCTCCTCCTGTTCCTCCTTGCACAAAGCCTGAGGTAGCGGTCCTGCTGCTGGGTTGTTGCCCTCCTACTGCCCCCTCCACATTTCTTGTTTTACTGGCCTGTCTCCTGGTAGCGCCTCCAGCCTCTGGACACTACGCTGACAGACACAGCAAACCTTATTGCCACAGCTCGCATTGATGTGCCATCCTGGATCAGCTGCACTACCTGAGCCACTTGTGTGGGTTGTAGAGTCTGGTCTGTGGTCTCCACCTGCACCTGCACTCCTTTATTGAGTGTGTCTTGATAATTGCCAATAATTTCCATCTGTTGTGTATTCCATTTGCACAACAGCATGTGAAATTGATTGTCAAACAGTGTTGCTTCCTAAGTGGACAGTTTAATTTCACAGACGTTTGATTTACTTGGAGTTATATTCTGTTGTTTAAGTGTTCCCTTCATTTTTTTGAGCAGTGTATATATAACCCTGAAAAAAAAGCAAACCTTTTTAGAGAAAGCACAGCCTTAGAATGGTTATAGGATGGCCAAATTCAACGTTCTTAATATCCTTCAAAAGAAGCAATGCAGTGGCATGATTACTAACACAAAGAGACTGGAAGAGAATGTTTTGTTTTGCAGATAGTAAGCCTCTGCCAGAGGATTTTGTCAGTAGCTTTTTCACTCTTTCTATTGAAAACACTTTACCATTTGTTCAAGATTTCGTGTGTATAGGGAGTCAGGAGAGAGCGGTCAGCCTTTAAATATGGTAGATCATTATATCTTTATTTCTATTTGGACACAGTTTGGTGTAGTTTATTATTTTTACTCTTCATATAACATAGTTAGCAATGCATACTTGTATATCGTTTCTCCATTTATGTTAGATCTTAAACAAATAAAGGTGCATCTGTATGTGCTATGGCATGAAAATATGAAATGTGAATAGGATTGCTGCTCTAGATAATAAGAAAAAATGGAGATACTTAGCACATAATTTGGCCAATTCATGCATGCCCAGCAACCAACAACAAGGCGATCTTCGGATTGCTGGCAACTTGTCTAATGTGAATCCTCTCTTAGGTTTAAACCTGAATATATGAGTAGGTAAGATCCTACTGCAATTAAAACCACTACGCATAAATTCATGTTTAAACCTAAGAGAGGATTCACATTAGGCAGGTTCCCAGCAAACTGGAGATCGCCTTGTCGTTGGCTGCTGAGCATTCATGAATTGGCCAAATTATGTGCTAAGCATCTCCATTTTTTTCTTGTTTTCTAGAGCAATAGTGCTATTCATATTCCATATTTACATACTTTAGCACTATAGTTGTTTATGTATAGAGATGCCTACTCTTAGTTCGCACCTGTACACCTCAGTTTTCTGATTTGGAAGTGACAGTCAGTCTTTTGTTATTTGTTAGATCCTTACTTATATATATATAGAGCAGAACAAATTCATATTGTAATGCTGTGCTGCACATCTTTTCCAAAGATGAACCTCCAAGTCTATTATGCCCGAATGAAAGCAAATGAGATTCTTTTTTTATGAACACTTTTGACAGGTTTATATTTCCATTGTTCTTCCAAAATCGCTGCTAGAAATAAGTTTAATTGTTTTGTTGGCTAAATTAAAAGGTTTGTTAAAAGGTAGCATTGCTGTAAATTGGTTTTATTTTATTTATTGTGATTACTGCACACTTTAATTATCTTTTTATTACAGAAGGTCATATTCGCCGAGATTGGAGACACAGCTCTGCATAATATTGCAAACTTGACAAAAGGAAAATGTTCAGAGCAGGCTTTTTCTATGTTTTTATAGTTTCACCGCTGTCTGGTTTGCGTTTAGAGGACACATCAAATTCAGGACAAAATATCCTCCCAACAGGAGGTTAATGTGTCGTTACCATATGGGTGTGATTCAAGGTTGTTGGACCTGCTGTGTTGTCATTCGATATTTTGGTGAACATAGAATAGTTTCTTCCCTTCCACATTTCTATAGTGAGAGCTTGAAACTTGACCAGATTTATCTGGGGCAGGCAGCCAGTTCAAGCCCTGCTGCAGAGAGTTTTATGGGCTTATAAATTGTGTCTGGTGATGCATCCAAACACTCTCTCAATTTGTGCATTTACTTTGGAGCATTCTTATTTCAAGGACGCATTGCCTGCAGGGCAAACGCTTCAACAAACGGAAAAAAAAAGACAAAGATAAAGAGGAGATGCTGCCAGAACATTGTGATACAAATAGATGACTAGGCAAACCTACAGTAATCGAGGGAAACTAAATATTCATGACAACATCCTACGCTGTATTATATCTTCTTTTGTCAGCACAGGAGCACATTTATAGGTTAATCAATAATATTATTCAAATAAGGGAAACCGCTTAGTTATAGATATATCTGCATACTCAAGGTTTCCTGGGTTTTATTGCGCCCAATGTCCATGCTTGCTGCACAGAAACAATGTGGACATAAAGGATTTGAAGGTACACTGGTGGGTAGAGTGGTATAGCTCCCATTATTCAAGAGAGAATATACATTTATTCAGATACTGAGTTGAAGTTAAAACCATTGCTATAACAAAGGGATCATGGAAAGTGATGGACACAGACCCCTTCATTGGCGATTTCTGTAAATTGGAAACAGGGCTTTATTGGAAATACAACGCAAGTTTTGTAAACCATTCAAATTTTTGTTATGACTTTCAACCAAAAGACTTTTCATGCAAAAGATCATACTGGCAGTAGCAAAAAAACAGCACTGCACTTGGTTGACTGCTAAAAACATGACTTCATTGAAGACTTTTTTTTTCAGTTCGCTAAGGAATGTTTCCAGTTGCTGCTCATAAAAGCCAATGGGTAGAGAGAGAAGGGATGATGAGGATGGAGATGCTAGAGGCAAAAACAGACAACATCTTGCTGCCAGTTCACATGAAACGACATGCTTATATTAAAAAAAAATATAAAAAAAAATATATATTTATACAACAGGTTTTTGCTGCCTCATCTGACAGCAGCATGTTACGGGCAAAGAGAAGCTGAATCAAACGATGTATTACTTAGATTACTGGGTACCGCCGTTCTCACACAGTCAGAGTTTTTAGATTTAGCAGGGATGTAGAGCTGAGGAAGCTTCTCCCGCCAACACCAGGCTCTGTATATACAATGTCTATAGACAGTGAGCTGCCTATCACAGGAGGGGCGGTGCTGGACTAGGAGGCAGGAGCTTTTGAGTCATAGTAATGATAAACTACTATCATCGCATGCAGACAAAACTATGGAGCTTGATGAGAGAGGCTTTGCTGTAATCTGTGTTTTAACCCCCTACAGCATGATGTCTTCAGATTATTCAGCAAAAATCTGCCGACAGCCACTAACTATTCCACTACATTAAGGGTAATGCTGCTATATTGTTGATGGTGTGTCTGACCACAGATTTGTTGGGTGTTTCCTTTTGCCAGTCAGCATAATTGAGTTACTTTGAGCTATAATACCTGCACAGTATATACTCATTCTTTGCACCGGTCTTAATAAAACGAACGATGGAGTAAGATGCACTTAGTATATTAAAGGGATTGTGTTACCAGGTTTTTGACACCTAATCTGAGAGCTGCATAATGTAGGGGCAAAGACGATGAATCTAGCAATGTATGACCTACAGGACTCCTTTCTGCAATTTTGATAAAATCTGTTTCATCGGGAGACTAGAACTAGAAGATTAGTAAACCTGCTGCCATGTAGCACCCCTATATTCATGAATTCATGAGCTCTTTGTAACCACGCCCCTCCACCACTGACTGGCAGATTTCTGCCTATGCACAGAGTACACAAAAGCTGGCAATCAGTGGTGTGGGCAGAGTTATACAGGGCTAAGCATTTAGAGAACTGCTAGATCTGCTGCCGAGAAAACTGTGATTTTATTAAAACGACAACAAGCAGTCCAATAAGTAACATATCTCTGGAATCAGGATTTCTGACCCTACATCACGCTGATCTCTCATGGTTTAACAAAAACTTGATTTTCTTTAAGAGGTACATATGCCTTTTTTTAACCCAATCAATGGGACCCTGCTGCCTCCGTATGCAATAGATACATTTTTTACACAATTTCTGTTTGTTACTAAAACAGATGAAGCAGATGGAATATTCCTAACATCACATCGGCATATCCTATCTTTTATAGACATTCTCAATCACAGATTTGAGGTGAATGATGAATAATAGTAGTGGATGCCACTATACAGTTTTGCATTTCTTTTCCTTGTTTCTTGTCAACTAAGATATTGAGAACAAAAAAAGAAAAGAAAATTGCCCTGAGTATGACAGTGACAGTTGGGATTATTTTTAGAAGCTGGAAAGCGGCATAGAGAACTGTCAGGCCTCTTAGAGCAGATGGGCAAACTTTTTTTCTTTAGATATGCATCATTTTTTGTGGTCTTTTGAGTTACGTGATCTGCCAGTGGGCCAGATATATGCAAATAGGGTTTTTACCTAGGATGTTGTGTTTTTGTTTTTTTTTATTCTTGGAGTTTTAATTTCCCATAATATTGATGTTTGCCATGGTTAGTTACAAAATACACATCTACAGCTATGACTTCTTCAGAAAATACAATACTTTACGCCTCTTCAGCTCTACCTTGGTCTGGACTAAAGTGGAAGTTAACTGTCAGGAAGTGTGAGAGACCACAAGTGAGTTTTACAAGAGAAGCTTTCTGACAAACTGTGAGATGCAAACCGCTGTCTCACTTCAGTGTTAAAGCAAGAGAAGCTCCTAGTGGTTTATCCATGAGATCTCCTTGCTGTATATGTATGTCTCGGGTCTTATCTGAGTATCTTGGGTGTCCTTGGATAGTAGGAGGACTTGAACATATTATCCAAGCACTCCAAGATACTTGGATAACACCCGAGCATTCTCAGATAACACATCCGGCATGATCACTCATCACAAATGAATAGGTAGCACTTCTAAGCTTTTCTGTATTCCTATGAAAGTTATAAATTGACTAATATTAATCGTTAAAGAGAGTACCAGCAATACAACACTATCCAATTATTCAGATTACTCATACATAGATTATATAGATAGGAGGACAAGGAGTTTACTGAATATATTATTTATTGAATCCAAAAAGATTTACACCATAAAAATGGATAATAAATGTCAAGTACATGTTACATAAAAAGAGTGAACTACCCAGGTGAGTGTAAAATGACCTATGGGCCACACAGAAAAAATAAGACAAAACCTGCTTGTACACAATGGTAATAACATTCCAATGCCTCAATGTCGTTTATGTGTTTGGACCTTACACTTTGTCCTCAGCATTCTACCAGTGGGCCGCTAATCACTACAGGGGGCCCCCTGAGGAAGCGAGGCTACTGATAGCACGCGAAACGCGCGTTGGGGAGACCGAGGTCCTCACAGGAATCAGACAAACAACACATGGGTAATTATCACCATTAAATCTTTACTTGGACATAAACCAATGTAGTTAGTCATGTTGATATGTAGTGATTAGCGGCCCACTGGTAGAATGCTGAGGACAAAGTGTAAGGTCCAAACACATAAACGACATTGAGGCATTGGAATGTTATTACCATTGTGTACAAGCAGGTTTTGTCTTGTTTTTCTGTGTGGCCCATAGGTCATTTTACACTCACCTGGGTAGCTCACTCTTTTTATGTAACATGTACTTGACATTTATTATCCATTTTTATGGTGTAAATCTTTTTGGATTCAATAAATAATATATTCAGTAAACTCCTTGTCCTCCTATCTATATAATATATGACTAATATTAATGTTAGTTTTTTAAAGCTGGAGTTGATACTTTTCAAACTAATCCACGTGAAACTTCCTGCAACTCCACAGCCCTGTCGGAAAGTATAGGCAATTTCCCCTACTGCCATTCTAGTACCTTATTCTTGACTTTTTGTAGTCTGTGTTTTATAGAAAAGTTATAGTCCACTATAAACAGGTTTATGGGCAACTGCTGGAATTCATAAGTGGAAGCTATTTATACCTATGTATACACTATGTATTATAGACTAGATAATAGCCTATCCCAGGGTGGTGACTATAGTAGGAAATGCATCCATTTACAGAGAATTGGTCATCAGGCCATCAGGCCAATTGGTCATCCTACCCCAACTTAAACTGCTTGGTCAGCAGGAAGCTTCTAAGCATGCACCCCCTCGTTCTTGATAGCACCCACATCACACTGTACATTGCTTTACAGGGCTTCAGTGTAGGCGCTAAGTGCAGGAGGAACTAATGAGCACAGAACCCGGTGAGCACCACCCTCCCCAGCTTGGTACCCACTTAATGCTGTGCATCCCCTGTAGTGCTTTGATATGGGCAGAGTATTCAGCAAAAGTGTCCTGCAATGGGTCGACGAATTAGGAGTAACGACGCCAAACCGCAGATAAGTCTAACAAGAGCCCCTCTCAGTTACACTGATGAGGGCAGGGCACAGTGGAGCAGATTTGGACCAAGAATTTTACCCTCTTGGTATCGCCCAATTACACCATTCATTCCTGTACAGCAATTTCTCATAGCAAAGAACCACAAGAGTAGAAATGAATTCTGCATAAAACACAATTTTTGCAATGGATTTATGTTGTGATAGACGTTTTTTTAACATCACACATCTTGTAAAAGGTCCCACACTGCTCTTTGTAGAAACGTCCGTCATAAGGCTCACCAGCTGCCTGAATGCGTAGTGATTCTGTCAATGACTAAACTGCAGGAGAACATTTAATGAGATTTTGCCTAAATAATGTGATGCCAGTAATTAACCCTCAACATGTAAACTTGTCACTAGGACAGTGTGAAGCTACACTTTCTTTTTATTATGACGTCATGTCAAGAAGACATTGTTGCAATTGCCTGCTATTACATTAGTTGGAATTTAATAACCCATAGAGAAGGCTTGTGGTGATTGCCGATTGCTGGGTTGCCATCAGATAATTGTCTTGTACAATCTCCAGAGTAGCTTAATTACGTCCATGTTTCAGATATGTATCGAGATACTGTTTGGTGATGCCTAAATAAGTTAGATTCCACTTTTTTTACTATATATGTATTTGAGCCAATGGAAAGCACATAGAATCTGTAGTTTTACGTCTAAATATTCCTGTCTCACATTTAAACAACTTTTTTTTAAGTACAGATATCAGTCCAGCGCTGAAACTAACTACCGCCTATAAGCGATTGGCATCTGGTGCAGTCAATGCTCTGCAATGAAATGTCTTATTGGAAACATTGCTTTTAGCTCATATGTCATAAGAATTTTAGAAGACAATTAACTGTTTGTGTCTGTGTCTGTCTGTGTGTGATGAGCTGCTCTAATAGTATAACAAAATTGCACTGTTAAACAATCAGCTATTGATCAGTAAACATGATGAAGAAAGTTGCTAGATAGATATTACACCTGTTATAAGTCCAGTAAGCCCTAATAAATGTATCTACTGTTGACTATAAATAGATATTGTAAAGCAGGGGTGGGGAACCTTTTTTCTGCCAAGGGCCATTTGGATATCTATACCATTCTTGGGGGCTGTACAAGTTGTGCACTAAATCTGCCCACAAAGTACGTCTTGACACTGGTGTCAGGACATAATCTTTCATTGCATGCACCCCAGCGTTCAGTAGTGAGTGGAGATGAGCGAATATATTCAGGTCCCTCCTTATTCGGCAAGCTATAGCGCTTACTGACTAAGCTGCAGAGGGAACCCGGCGACAGCCTGTGTGTTGGGCTCTCCATGCATGTGTTGTGACAGTGACACAGCCGCGACATATGCAGATGCAGTGCCGGACAGCTGATTATCAGAAGCGCTACAGTTAGCCGAGTTCCCTCTGCAGCTTATCCGGTAAGCGATATAGTTTGCCGAATAAGGAGGGACCTAAACATATTTGCTCATCTCTAGTAGTGAGCACTGTGTGCGCTTACTCACAGAGCAGGAAGAAATTGAAAGGCCGGTGGCTGTCAAAACACAGCTTCTGTCCTAAGCACCGCTGTCCTGGGAAATCTGCCCAGGGCCTGGAGAAAAGGTAATAGCTAGCCGTAAATGGCCCACAAGCCTGAGGTTCCCCACCCTTGTTGTAAAGGAACATGTAGTATGCTTTTTCTCTCTTATTACACCATATGAGGTGATAGAATGTAGCTCCATTAGTGCCCATACTGCTGTCACTTTTCCATTTATTGCTGCTCTTGCAGTGAGCCGTTACACGTCATCATTTAGTTAAACTCATGAGATATTATAATAGCATCCACAATACTTTTTTTTGTCACCATATAGAAAATTGGGTCAAAGGGGTTGTCCACTACTAGGACAACTCCTTCTTAAACTAAATGTTCATCGTCAATCAAATAATAAAGCCTTTACTCTGCTCCTATGCCCGCTCCGTTCCAGCGGTGTCAGCACTCGCTGTCCCAGGGCTGTGATGCGGTGGAATGACATGTGATGGCCGGCGCCCAATCAACACTGGTGTCATTGTCTCCACCTTTGGACAAACTGAACATGAAGAGGAAGTCCGGGATCAGCTGCTGCTCGGAATTCCTCATTATCTTTAGTTCGTTTGAAGACGGAGACAGTGACGCCAGCGCTGATTGGGCGCCGGGCGTACCGTGTCACAACACCGCATCACAGCCCCAGGGAGAGCGAGTGCCTACACCGTGGGAATGGAGCCAGCACAGAGGTGAGTATAAGCTTTATTAGTTTAAGAAGGGGTTGTCCTAGTAGTGGGCAACCTCTTTTAATATTGATTTTTTTGCTCTTTAAAACAGTCACTAGCTTCATCATACATATATAAGAATAAACGCGTGCACAGCCTTTAGAGAGGTGCCAGAGTAGGTTCCAATACCATGAATAATAGCAAAAAATGCGGCATTCAGACTTAACTTAATCAGATAAAGTGATTTAATAGTGTCCACAGTAAATAACAGAAGAAACGTTTCGGTCCTATAGCCGGACCTTCATCAGTCACAATATTTGATCATGAACGGAAGCTAGTGGACCCGAAAGATTATGGGTTTTCATTAAGGTCATAGATATAGGTGGACACAGCCAGTGTCTCAGGGGGATAAGTTCGGCGGTATTGCCTTCTGTGGTATAGAGCCTGGGTGTCCTGGTCAGTGGAGGATGCGGTATCCACCGCAAGTCCTTGCGTCCTCCACTGAACAGGACACGCAGGCTCTATACCACAGAAGACAATACCGCTGGACTTATCCTCCTGAGACACTGGCTGTGTCCACCTATATCTATGACCTTAATGAAAACCCATAATCTTTCGGGTCGACTAGCTTCCATTCACGATCAAATATTGTGACTGATGAAGGTCCGGCTATAGGACCGAAACGTTTCTTCTGTTATTTACCGTGGACACCATTAAATCACTTTATCTGATTAAGTTAAGTCTGAGTGCCGAGTTTTTTGCTAGCTTCATAATACAAACGCCAAACATAAAATAGTTCTTAGTCCTAATGAGGCTGTTTTTCCAGCTTTGTAATCTGTTTGAAAGTTTTCTTTGAAAGAGCATATTTAAAGTTCAGCTCTAGCAAAAATGCTCATTTTATTATCTGAAGGAAAAAATAGTCAGCCATTCTGAGATTAATTTTCAAAGAAAATACATCAGCCTAATAAATTCTTTTTAATAACTTTTTAAGTTTGTATTGTGAAATATGGTGTCAAATACACTTACCAAAGCTTATCTCCTGTTTTGTGCTGGTCTGGGCTCTTGATGAAAATTTTAGCTTTCGAAGAACAGCTGTCCTTGTGTGCTTTAGGAGCTTTGCAGGAGACGTTTCTGGCATTGTACAGTTACCTCAATTGCCAGACGTTCCACACACCTAGTTGCATTTTCAGATGACATTACAATTCTGATTGGGATGCGTGTCGGCACACAAGTTAACATAGAGATGTATCCTGCCTTTTCCTTTTAGTGCAACAAATTCCTAAATTTGTGACGTAAGATGACCAGCATTGAAAAAACGGCGTACTGTTATGATATTTTGTCTTGAGAGGTCTGTGCTGTGTACTTGTGTGGCTACCTAGTAGTTGTGCTGTGAATTGCACCATCATTGGCTTATGCTCTCATATAGGAAAAGACAAAGTTTTTTATTTTAATTATTGTTATGATTAACTTTGTCCTGACACACATCCCTGAAAATTGATTCATGCTTACTTTTATTCCATATTTATTTATGATTTAAACATTATATCTTGTATTAATTGGGTTCCCACAGGTGCTCACCCACCAATTTTAATCCTTGTCTGTATTGGCGGGTTTATCTGTACATTGTTGTTTTTATGAATTGCTCTTAATAATGTTTATTATATTTTAATTATCGTTATGATTAACTTTTATCCTGGCACACATCCCCCTGTTTGGTTTCTCCAGTGCCTTTCTGGGACACTTAGACTTAGTAGGATTGCAAGCTTCAGTAGCTTATACTCTAATGTAGATAAATGAGAAAACAATGTATCATTTGTACTTTACTCTTGGATGAAGAAACACTCATCAGTCCATTCCAGTGCTGTTGTTTTATTAAGGGGATTGTCCACTACTTGGAGCCGTCCTTCTTAATCACTATATCTACCCCATGTAAGATAATAAGAGCAATACTCCCCTCCGGTGTGGGCGCCATTCCAGCCATGCAGCCAAACAGCGACCGCTTTACTCTCACTTTCTTTGGATAAAACTGACTTATGGAGGAAGTGGGAGATGCTGCTCTCTTACTTTCTCCGGATGCCGGTTACATCCAAAGGAAGGGAGAGTGAAGAAGCTGGGGATCGGCTGCAGTGCTCGCAGGATATAATAAGGTCACATTAGCCTCGGGAAAGCAGGCATTGACTTAGCTGTAGCGACGCCTGCATCGGAGACAAATATTAGCTGCTATTTTACATGGGGGAAATACCGTATATTGATTGAGAAGGGCTTGGCCGAGTAGTGGACAACCCCTCTAATTTATTGTGGAGCGGTAACAATCTCTGTAGTGTTTATAATGATTGTAATTTACAAGAAAACTAGTGAGTAATCATCATTCACATGATGTGACATAGATGACGCCTTCTGGCCACAGTGTGAATACCTGTTCTGAATCAAAGCAATGTCAAAACAACTGAATGAGTGTATGATAATCTAATAACTGGCGTCATATTTTCACGCTGACGGACCCACTTATTGTCCATATACAATAACTATTTGTTGCCTTTTTACAGTGTGAAGGATCCCCTGTTTCCTCCCAGCGACCTGTGTCTCACAGGCCTGAAGTAGTGGATGATTTTCTTCGCAATTTTCTGATTAAAATGGGAATGATGAAAACCTTGGAATGCTTTCAGACAGAATGGTAGGTTTACTTATCTCTGAAACTTCTGAAGGTTCTAAAAGCCAGTAAAATTGTCTAAGGCTCGCCATTACATTGTCGTTATTACTGAACTCTAGAAGATGCAGAAAAAATCATGCTGAAAATATTGGTTGGCAGCAAGATTTAGTAACATAAAAGTGCTGGATGGAAAGAACTTGGCAGAAGGCAAACATTTTCGGACTTGTTTGACTTTAGAGAGAAAAACTTTTCAAGGACTAAACATTTTACTTAAAGCTTTCACATTATTGTATAGAACATGTGCAGCGAGAAAGTAAATCTGTGTATTGCTGCATCTCCTTTAGAATTGGCAGACATCTAGCGTACAATCTGTGAGAGATGGTGCTATGTTTTTAGCACAGTGCATGGTTCCAGAGGAAACAGATGCCACATGCCAGAGGGAGCATGGATCGCTGCCCTTACATAATGTGCCAGTGGCATTTACTCTAGTCGGATCACAGTCTTGCTAAAACATATTATTTATATACAATAGCTGCAAAGCAGCAGAGCCTTGAATGTGATTCTTAATAATTTAGACAAATTTCTGGTTTTAACTTATTTATCTCTGGTAGAGTTTAATACATTGCACCCTTTAATATAATGTTACCAGTATACTCCTGTTTAAATGGAGTTTCACAGTACATAGTAGGGTTCGTACTAGGATGTCTCCATGTAAAGTTCTCCAAAATATGTTGGTGCTATAGAAATAAAAATGATCATTAGTATGAAGAATAGGAGTACTGTTTACCAGGGAGAGAGGTGGTGACTCTCTCTGATCATTTTTGGGAAAAACAAAAATTTACTAAAGAGCAAATTCCATTGTTTATGTACCGTCCATTCACCATGGAGGTCAACTGCACAGCTAAGGCTTATGTCTGGCCATATGGTTTAGAAGGCCGTTGGCCGAACGTTGCCTTGACAGATGTTTCACCTGAAAACCATCTTGGCCTACTCTCCCATACACAGGAACACTCAAAAGGCTGAGAGCTCCTGTATTCTCTTTGCAAAAGTCACCTGCTTACATGTCAGCCAATAACTTTTCTCCGCGAGAAAACTGCGATCAGCAGATGACATCTCCCCTGAAGATTAGTTGGAAGGTGCAACATTAGATTGTTAGGGGAACTTGTCGATATTAGCAGGTTCAACCGACATTAGTCTAATGTGTATAAGAGCCTTTAAGTCACCATGCATTAACGTTTTTATTGCATCTCTACTTATTATGTGCAAGGATGTGTGTATGACCTGAAAAATCCAAGGGTCAGTATTCCAATAATTTGAGAAGGTAAGCCTCAAGGCATTAAGTGTGTGGTCACTAATGGTGGAAACGCTGCAAATATTCCGTCTTGATTTATTAGTGAAAAATTCACATTTTACAATAGCAAAAGAGTAGATGGGATTTTATCTAATCTCATCCACATTCTACAGGAAAAAACTTAACACCAGAAACTGACTGTTGAGCGATTTTTCTTTTTAATTTCCCCATTTGAAATGCGTAGGGTAAAATCCACAGCATATCCGCCTTGAAATCTGTGATAGTCCACAAAGTGAGCATGCCATGGATACCCAGCAAAATACGCAGAGGTGTAAATTGATTTGTGTATGCACCCTACTAATCCTCTATATCTACCCTCTTAAACTTGGTCTTTCAGTCCATGGGTAGAAAACAGGTTGTACATTGCTGACAGATTTGAAGAGCTTTATGATGTACAGATATACCAGGAGCCAACATGATGGCTGTGGCGCACGATGACCATAGCATATCGTACCTGTACAATGTGAGTGTCATATAGCAACACATTCTCGTTCTCTTTCAAAGAGCTATCTAAATAGTTTGACGCACTACAGTATACTGCATTATTAACGTAGCCGACTGGCTGTCCTGTTGGGGGCTACTACATCTGTATGTAATATTCACTTTATGGAAAAAAGTATTGGGGCACACATGTTAATCATTGAATTCCAATTTTTCATTCTGTTCTTTTGACACAGGAGTATAAAATCTATCACTAGCGATGCATCCTGCCTTTACTAACATTTGTGAAAAAATGGCTTATTCTAACGACATCACTAAATTTAAGTAAGGCACTGTAATTCTCTGAGTGGGTGGTATTATTGAAGAGTGGAAGCGTCTAAGAATCACGGCAACTCGGCCACAATGTGACGGACAGCGTAAGGTTGCACAGCGAAATCACCTAGTGCTGAGGCATATAATGCGTAAAAGTCACCAGCACTCAGCTGACTGTATGTCAGAGGAGGCTTGGAGTTCTGCATCTAGGAACATCAACACAAAAACTGTGCCCCTACCGGGAGCTTCATGGCATGAGTTTCCATGGTCGAGCAGCTACATGAAAGCCTTACATCACCAAACACAATGCCTCGTGTTGCAGTTTTGTAAATCAGCCACCACTGGACTCTGGCGCAGTGGAAATGTGTTCTGTAGAGTGATGAATCATGCTTCTCTATTTGGCAGTCTGGTGGTATTCTTTCTATTTTAGCGTGACTGTGCCCCAGCACAGAATGCATGGTCCATAAGGGCATGGTTTGAGGTGAGTTCGGTGTGGAAGAGCTTGAGCAGCTCCTATCTCTTCCCCATCAATCACCTTTGGGATGAACCAGAACAGAGATTGTGAGCCTCAACGTCACTTTCTGATCTCACAAATGTTCTTTTGGATGAATGGGCAGAAAGTCCCACAGGCCTACTTGGATTTTTGTCAAAAAACCTTCCTAGAAAAGTAGAAGTTGTTGTAGGTGCAAAAGGTGGACCAACTCTATATTAATGCCTATGGATTTAGAATGGGATGTTGTATAGCTCCTGTATTCTTTTATCCATATAGTTTATTTTGGAAAAATGATAAAGATCATGAGAAATTTTACTCCTGGTCCGTAGGTGCACCAGTCACTCTTTTGTGCCAAAAGTTGTCATTCTTTATTGGGCTCACTAGCGTTCATAGCTTGGTAATAACTGGTTAACATTTTGGAAAATGTGAATGCTTCTGGCCTGTAACAATTCTTTCATTGTCACTGAGAATAATGAGTTACTTGCCATTCCTTTTAGGTATGAAATGATGCAGAAAGGCCTCCTTCAGCCAGAAGCTGTTAGTTTTGTCCCAGATGTTTATGCTCAGAACCAGATGCTAGACTCCGAGATAAAGAGTTTGAAGAAAGAAGTGGAAACCTACAAACTTGCTGCAAGGTGCAAACTACTGATTTTAATTAAGTTAGTCACATGCAATGTGTTCCACATTAGATGAAATGCTTTAGTGGGTTTATTTCTCCCATTGCATTATTTTTTTTAATTTCACATAAACGTACTTTAACCCTTTCACAACTTTGGCGGTATCCATACTTCTAGGTAGGTAGTTGCTTACCGACCTTGAAAGTATGGATACATCCAGGCAATTTTGCGTGCACAGAAGTTGCGATCGCCACCAGATGTTAAGCTGACATGACAGCTGACGCCTAGCACTCGCTGCAAGGAGCAGTGACCGCACAGCTCCAGGCAGTTTCTCTCTAAATGCTGAAATCGATATCAATTGCAGCATTTAGAAAGCATGGCAAGGGAGCTCTCTTCGCTCTCCCATCAACGCCCCCTTGGTGTCATTGCGAAGAGAGCGAGAGAGAATGCCAGATAAATGTGATCCCAAACTTTATGTAAAATGTTCCCAATAAAAGCTCCAACTCAATCCACAAAAAAGCAAGTCCCCACTCAGGTCCGTCGACTGTTAACGGAAATATAGGTGGTTTCCTTGTTACTAGTAATACAAAGGCTCTGTAAAAGCAAAATGGCTCCTCACCTTCCAAATTAAATTCAGCAAATTCTGCGCTCCCAAATCCAAATGCCCCCTCCCTTCGGAGCCCCACAGTGTGTCTAAACGACATATAGCGCCCACTTGTTTGGCATTCCTGTAGCATTGAGAGCCCGCCTAGTGTATGGGTCCATGTCTCCAGAAGCATGAGCTGGCAATATCGTTCTGGGGACTACAGTAGCAAATTTGCAATTGTCACTCTGCAACTTCTACTGTTACTTTTTTTCTGGAAAACACCCATGTAAATAAAATTATATTTAAAAAAAATGTGCTGTTGTAAAGTAGTCACGTGGGAAATATAATTTATTAACTCTTTTGTGTGACATAATTCTTTGTTTTAAGAGCATAAAAATTATAAGTTTGAAAATTGCAAAATTTTCTAAATTTTTACCAAATTTTCAATATTTTTTCCTCAAATTGACACATATCATATCGAACAAATTTTACTACTATTATGAAGTAAAATATGTCACAAAAAACAGTTACAGAATCCGTGGGATCCACTGAAACATTCTCGCGTTGTCATCTCATAAAGTGACACTGGTCAGAATTGCAAAATTCTGAAGGTGGAAACAGGCTTGGGGGCTGAAGAGGTTAATATTAGGCCAGTAGATGACTGCCTATGTGTATGGTTTGTTTCTCATGATCAACATAATTATGCTATATACCTAGTATATAAGGGATTTAAACTAATTTGGAATGTAAAGTAAAGACATTGCTTTAATGATGTAATACAGGTTAAATTGATACTTTATTTATTTTTTTAAATCCGCTCTGTAGTTCTTCTGTAGTCACCATTCGAAGTGTTATGTCAATTATTTTCAAGTGCATCAGGGCTGACTGTGCACTGGATCATCTCCTCCCTGTCCGTGTATTCACAGCCCCTGCGCCTGCATCCGATCTTTGAAAGGCAGGTCACTGCTTTTTCAGTGATCTGCCTCTTCTGTTTGAAATTTCTCGCCGACGCCATCATTTCCATGGGTGGTTCATGTGCTGATTGAGTTCCTGGCTGGGCTACAATAAAATAGCGCTGTCATCGCTTTGGATGGCGCATGCATAGTCATCTCTAACAGAGGTCATTGAGCCAAGAACTCATCTGTCGTACATGGCAATACCGGCACTAGCAAGAGATTTCACAAAATCAGTAACCTGTCATTCACAGACTGGAGTGGCCGAGGAATACACAGACCAGGAGACGACCCAGTGCACAGTCCGGCCCTGATGCACTTGAAACTAATTAGCAGAAATCTTCAGATAACAATTATAGAAGAACTACAAAGTAGATTTCTTCAACAATTAAGTCTGTTTTAAGGCGCCATTACAGCCATGTATTTTCTAATTTACTTTAGACTCCAAATTCTTTAAAGAGGACCTATCAATATGCAATATTTTCTTACCAGGTGTAAATGACTCTGTTCTAGTGAATCTGTGGTTATTTTGTTTATTTTCCACATCTCCATTCTTCAAATATGGCCTCCATTTGCTTATATGTAAATCTGGTCTTTTTATAAAGCTGGGTGTGGTCCCCAAGAAGACTTTTTCATAGAGAAGTACTGCAGTCCACACCCCGTTCGCTAATAAGGCAGGATTTACAAGAAAAAGGATGCCATATTTTAGGAACAGAGGCGTAGAAACCAAATTAAAACTCCAGATTCAGGAGAATAATGGCGTTTACACCAGGTAAAAAAAAAATACATGCTTATAGCAAGTCACAGTTCCTCTTTAAGAGTAAAATATTAGGGTGATATACATGCTTCAGGTATTATGTGACCTTAAAAATATAAATCAAGGAGCATTAAGTGTGACAGCAGCAGCTAGCATGACGAACACCCTGCTATGTGTATGACTAACACTGCTCATTCCTAAGAGAATGTCAAATGCCATTTCACAAACTGCTGCCTCGGTATCGTATTATTTAATCTGTAAGTGAAAAAAACACCGTCTGCCGCAGCTCAGATCTGTGCTCCTCTCCTTCCAAAGGATTGAAATAGCATTGCAAGAGAAATGAAAACGGCAAATTAATGGATTAGCAGAAGTGCAGGGTCGAAATTTGATTGCTCTCTACTCAACTTTGTGTGCCTTTTGGAAAAACCCATTACTTAATATAGAAAAATAACTTCTCATTAGCTTTCACATCTAG
Source organism: Ranitomeya variabilis (assembly GCF_051348905.1). NCBI lineage: Eukaryota > Metazoa > Chordata > Amphibia > Anura > Dendrobatidae > Ranitomeya > Ranitomeya variabilis. The sequence continues at coordinate 169,734,750 of NC_135238.1, forward strand.
ATTTCCAGTGTCAAGTTTTCCTAAATGTAATATCACTGAGAAAAAAAACCTCTCAACTATGTCTGCAGCAATGAAATATTCAAAAAGTTTTGCGGCCTTCAAATATTTTATTTTCAGGAGGAAATGTTTAGCACTTTTAATAATGTGAAACCTGCATCTTTAGGGTTTTCTGTTTTACATGTGTGCTGGAACATGCTGTCGTTACACTCCTAAGATGAGATATATTGCATGGAGGCAAGTATTAAATCCCCATGCAGAGCTGTCATGGGAGAAATGAAGAATTCATTTTAAATTGAATGTCCTGTCCATCCAATGCGATTATTTTGCTTCCGGGATGTCTCTCTTCACGGTCCACCAATTGTCAGCCAGCATACTGGGCTTCACTTGCTTTGATACCTCCATTCCATCGTGGAAATCTGCTGATGAAAACACTCCCCATGCTGGTCACTGACAGCACCAACATTTTCTGGGAAGAAGTCCATGTGCGAGTCCAAGAAATGAAGTTTTAAAGACATGTTGCATCCCAAAGCTTAGTAGGATTTCACAAGATCACTCACTGTATCATCGTCTTTTTCTGCTTTATGATTTCCAAGAAGAGAATAGAAGACATTATTGAAGGACAGCCAGACTGCTTTTTGCAGTGGATTTAACAGCTCCTGGAATTGTCAATCCTCCATCACCGATCGTATTTGCGGCCCTATAAAAATACCTTCTTTCAATTTAGCATCGCTAACTTTGTGAAATTTACATTCCAAATGTATCAGTGCAGTAGAATTTTTATCAGGTGCTTTTACAAATTGTTTCATAAATCCTTTTTGAATATGCAGTGGAGGTAAATTTATACTTTTTTAGGATTCACTAAAGGCACATTTGACTTTTTTTTTGTCCAGGAACAAGAGATTCACATTTAGGCCATTGTTTTCCAATATAGTAAGACATTCTATCCCTGCTATCCCATTCACATAAAAAAAACCTGCAGAATTGAGTGTACTCAAGTTGCAATCCAAGCAATAAAACAGTCACCTTCTAGCCTTTGATCCTGGAACTTAGAAGTACTGATTGTTGTTTAGACAATTCTAAATCACATCTTCTTAGGATAACAAGTGAGGTTCTGAGGAACAGTTTGCTTCGGAAGTAGAATCACTTCTCACATTGCTGTATGCTTCCTCTTCTGTGCGGGTAAAGTCAGAGTCAGAGCTGTCACGATCACAAAATGTAGACATTTGTATACAGCAAGCTCTTCACTATGTAAGACAGGCCTCAATGCAGATTGCCAATTGGGGTAATTAACTGTATATTTTGTTTTAGATTTGATTCATTTAATTTTTGGTAAGCAGAAATAACAATCTGTTAAATAGTCCTTCTGTTCCCTCCCACCCATCAGACAAATGGCATATGATGTGAACCTTTTTTCCAACCAGTAAAGAAACCTAAGACAAGATAAATTGCATATACAGTTAGGTCCATATATATTTGGACAGAGACAACATTTTTCTAATTTTGGTTATAGACATTACCACAATGAATTTTAAGCAAAACAATTCAGATGCAGTTGAAGTTCAGACTTTCAGCTTTCATTTGAGGGTATCCACATTAAAATTGGATGAAGGGTTTAGGAGTTTCAGCTCTTTAACATGTGCCACCCTGTTTTTAAAGGGACCAAAAGTAATTGGACAATTGACTCCAAGGCTATTTCATGGACAGGTGTGGGCAGTCCCTTCGTTATGCCATTCTAAATTAAGCAGATAAAAGGCCTGGAGTTGATTTGAGGTGTGGTGCTTGCATTTGGAAGGTTTTGCTGTGAAGTAAACATGCAGTCAAAGGAGCTCTCCATGCAGGTGAAACAAGCCATCCTTAAGCTGCAAAAACAGAAGAAAAAAAACATCCGAGAAATTGCTACAATATTAGGAGTGGCAAAATCAACAGTTTGGTGCATCCTGAGAAAGAAAGAAAGCACTGGTGAACTCATCAATGCAAAAAGACCTGAGCGCCCACGTAAGACAACAGTGGGGGAAGATCGCAGAATAATCTCCATGGTGAAGAGAAACTTCTTCACAACAGCCAACCAAGTGAACAACACTCTCCAGGAGGTCGGCGTATCAATATCCAAATCTACCATAAAGAGAAGACTGCATGAAAGTAAATACAGAGGGTTCACTGCACGGTGCAAGCCACTCATAAGCATCAAGAATAAAAAGGCTAGACTGGACTTTGCTAAAAAACATCTAAAAAAGCCAGCACAGTTCTGGAAGAACATTCTTTGGACAGATGAAACCAAGATCATCCTCTACCAGAATGATGGAAAGAGAAAAGTATGGTGAAGGCGTGGTGCAGCTCATGATCCAAAGCATACCACATCATCTGTAAAACACAGCGGAGGCAGTGTGATGGCTTGGGCATGCATGGCTGCCAGTGGCACTGGGTCACTAGTGTTTATTGATGATGTGACACAGGACAGAAGCAGCCGAATGAATTCTGAAGTATTCAGAGACATACTGTGTGCTCAGATCCAGCCAAATGCAGCCAAACTGATTGGTCGTCATTTCATACTACAGATGGACAACGACTGAAAACATAAAGCCAAAGCAACCCAGGAGTTTATTAAAGCAAAGAAGTGGAATATTCTTGAATGGCCAAGTCAGTCACCTGACCTCAACCCAATTGAGCATGCATTTCACTTGTTAAAGACTAAACTTCAGACAGAAAGGCCCACAAACAAACAGCAACTGAAAACCACCGCAGTGAAAGCCTGGCAGAGCATCAAAAAGGAGGAAACACAGCGTCTGGTGATGTCCATGAGTTCAAGACTTCAGGCAGTCATTGCTAACAAAGGGGTTTCAACCAAGTACTAGAAATGAACATTTTCTTTAAAATTATTTAATCTGTCCAATTACTTTTGGTCCCTTTAAAAACAGGGAGGCACATGTTAAGGAGTTGAAACTCCTAAACCCTTCATCCAATTTTAATGTGGATACCCTCAAATGAAAGCTGAAAGTCTGAACTTCAACTGCATCCGAATTGTTTTGTTTAAAATTCATTGTGGTAATGTCTATAACCAAAATTAGAAAAATGTTGTCTGTGTCCAAATATACACTCACCGGCCACTTTATTAGGTACACCATGCTAGTAACGGGTTGGACCCCCTTTTGCCTTCAGAACTGCCACAATTCTTCGTGGCATAGATTCAACAAGGTGCTGGAAGCATTCCTCAGAGATTTTGGTCCATATTGACATGATGGCATCACACAGTTGCCGCAGATTTGTCGGCTGCACATCCCAAAGATGCTCCATACAAGGCAGGATGGATCCATGCTTTCATGTTGTTTACGCCAAATTCTGACCCTACCATCCGAATGTCGCAGCAGAAATCGAGACTCATCAGACCAAGCAACGTTTTTCCAATCTTCTACTGTCCAATTTCGATGAGCTTGTACAGTTTCCAGTTTCCTGTTCTTAGCTGAAAGGAGTGGTACCCGGTGTGGTCTTCTGCTGCTGTAGCCCATCTGCCTCAAAGTTCGACGCACTGTGCGTTCAGAGATGCTCTTAGGCCTACCTTGGTTGTAACGGGTGGCGATTTGAGTCACTGTTGCCTTTCTATCAGCTCGAACCAGTCTGCCCATTCTCCTCTGACTTCTGGCATCAACAAGGCATTTCCACCCACAGAACTGCCGCTCACTGGATTTTTTTTCTTTTTCGGACCATTCTCTGTAAACCCTACAGATGGTTGTGCGTGAAAATCCCAGTAGATCAGCAGTTTCTGAAATACTCAGACCAGCCCTTCTGGCACCAACAACCATGCCACGTTCAAAGGCACTCAAATCACCTTTCTTCCCCATACTGATGCTCGGTTTGAACTGCAGGAGATTGTCTTGACCATGTCTACATGCCTAAATGCACTGAGTTGCCGCCATGTGATTGGCTGATTAGAAATTAAGTGTTAACAAGAAGTTGGACAGGTGTACCTAATAAAGTGGCCAGTGAGTGTATATGGACCTAACTGTATGTGGTACCCAGTACCTCCAAAGATCAACAGTTTTAAAGCTCATAAATGTTTTTTTTACAAGTGGCTTAAAATTTCTTCTGACTCTTGAACGTCAATTCCCTACACACATAACATAAATTATCTTTATGATTTAAAGACTTTTTTGGCATTGTTGAAAAATGTATAATAACTAATAGAACTAATAACATGCGAGATACAAGGAAAACATTTTACATTAACAGAATAACAAACACTTGCGATAACGGACTCGCTGTCATTTCGCTACTGGCTCTTTACTTTCAAAAGATGCAATATCCTAAGTATGTCTGAACATGAATGAACCTGTATAATCTTGTTATTTTGACTTTTAGCATAACAAAAGATTTCATTGCTCTGTTTAGAACACTAGATAATTTAGGTAAATCATCAGATGGCAAACCATAAAAACTGTTAAAATTAAAAATAAAAACTATGTGTAAAGACATGTGCCTGATGGAAATATTCGAACATATTTGAATTCAGGAGGTGAAATCCTACTAGAATCACCATAAAATGTTCTTGTGAAAGAAAGTATGTTGACCAGTTAATAGGATCTGATCTGGAGTACCGAGGAGTGGCTGCTACACATTGAATGTAGCAATGCAGTGCAGGTCCATTCAATGGGGGTGATTCATCAAAGGTTTTTCACCAGATTTCTAGCAAGAAAACTTTGAAAAATCACACTTTTTTGGCCAAAAAATGTGACTTCTGGCATTTTCGCATCATTCTCACCTCAGTTCCAACAAAGTGGGTGGAGCAAGGGGTGTGGCAGGGTGTGGCGACCCCACACTCCTCAAACTCATGACAAGCTGTGGCATTTGTCACAAATTTTAATCCAGCTGTGACTGGAATAATATTTGAAAAAGAATAATAATGAGAAAGAAAAAATTGGGAATTCAAACTGATAAAGATGTTCAATTCTTTGACACTAGGACTCAATTTAACACCTGGATTTATGAGTCACTACATGGATACAATTCCTCCCTCCACCAGATGGAATCAAGATAACTAAGAACATCATTCCCACTGCCTCTCCATTTGTATCTATGCCTAATTTTCTTGGCTTATCTTTAGGAGTCATGACCCCTCCCACCACCTCCATGAACAAATGTCCTTCTGTAGTTTCCCTGAAATGTTGTGCCTTCTTTCTTATTAATTTATTTGTAATCCTGCCTGAAGTAGGAGCCCTTTGTGCTCTGAAAGTGTGCAAATATATATTATTTTCTGGTTACCCAATAAAGGTATCACTCCGAGAATACTTTTGTCATCATTGGGCAGAAAAGTATTCACATCGATTTTTCTGGCTAACACGATACGACAATATAATTTATTATTGGACATCATTACTTCTATGCCAAATGTAATGGTACATACACCTTCCAATAAGTTAAACTTTTGTCTCATCAGTCCACAGAGTATTCTCCAAAATATCTTGGGGATCATCAAGATGTTTTCTGGCAAAACTGAGACAAGCCTTTATGTTCTTATTGCTTAGCAGGGGTTTTCATCTTGGAACTCTGCCATGCAGGCCAGTTTTTCCCAGTCTTTCTTATGGTGGAGTCATGAACACTGACAAAGCAAGTGAGACCTTCAGTTTTTTGGATGTTGTTGTGAGGTCTATTGTGACCTCTTGGATGAGTCATTGCAGCGCTCTTGGGGTAATTTTGGTCTGTCGGCCACTCCTGGGATGGTTCACCACTGTTCCATTCTTTTAGCCATTTGTTGATAATTGCTCTCTCTGTAGTTCACTGCAGTCCCAAAGCTTGATAAATGGCTTTGCAACTAGTGATGAGCGAGTATACTCATTGCACAGGTAGTCTCCGAGTATTTGTGAGTGCTCGGAAATTTAGTTTTTGTTGACGCAGCTGTATGATTTACGGCTGCTAGCCAGCCTGAGTACATGTGGGGGTTGCCTGGTTGCTAGGGAATCCCCACATGTATTCAAGCTGTCTAGCTGCCAGAAATCATGCAGCTGCGGCAATGAAAACTAAATCTCCGAGCACTCACAAATACTCGGAGACCACCTGAGCGTGCTCGGGAAAACCCAAGCAATGAGTATACTCGCTCATCACTATTTACAACCTTTTCCAGACTGATAGATCTCAATTTATTATTATATTATTATTATTATACATTTATATAGCGCCATTTATTCCATGGCGCTTTACTTGTGAAAGGGGCAAATATAGACAAGCACAACAAACATGAGCAAAACACACAAGTACAGGAGAGAGGACGGGCTCACAGTCTACAGGGGATGGGTGAGGATACACTAGATGAGGGTAGAGCTGGTCGTGCGGCAGTTCAGCAGACTAAGGATCACTGCAGCTTGTAGGCTTGTCGCAAGAGGTGGCTTTTCAGGTTCTTTTTGAAGGTTTCCGTGGTAGGCTAGAGTCTGATGTGTTGGGGTAGAGAGTTCCAGAGTATGGGGGAAGCATGGGAGAAGTCTTATATGCGGTTGTGGGAAGAAGAGATCAGAGGAGAGTAGAGAAGAAGATCTTGAGAGGAACGAAGGTTGTGCGTGGGTAAGTACCGGGAGACTATATCACACTGCCCTAACTAAAGTCATCAATGACCTACTAACCACCAAGAGAAAGCGACACTACTCTGTCGTCCTTCTCCTGGACCTGTCTTCTGCCTTCGACACTGTCGACCATTCCCTCCTGCTACAGATTCTCTCATCTCTTGGCATCACAGACTTGGCCCTATCCTTGATCTCGCCATATCTAACAGACCCTCTCCCACACCACCTCCTCACCATGCCCCCTGTCTATCGGTGTTCCCAAAGGCTCGTTCTAGGGCCACTGCTCTTCTCCATCTACACCTTCGGCCTGGGACAGCTCAAAGAATCCCACAGTTTGCAGTATCATCTCTACGCCGATGACACGCCGATCTACCTATCTGGACCCTACCTCACATCCTTACTGACCAAAATCCAGCAATGTCTGTCTGCTATTTCAGCTTTCTTTTCTGCTCGCTTTCTAAAACTGAACATGGACAAAACAGAATTCATCCATCTCACTCTGCCCCTCCATGAGACCTATCCATCAATGTCAATGGCTGCTCACTTTCCCTAGTCCCGCATGCTTGGTGCCTTGGGGTGATCCTCGACTCTCTTTCAAGCCTCATATCCAAGCCCTTGCCTCTTCCTGCCGACTCAAACTCAAAAATATTTCCTGGATTCTTGCATTCCCTTACCATGAAACCACAAAAAAGCTAGTGCACGCCCTTATTATCTCCCGCCGTGAATACTGCAGCCACCTACTCTCTGGCCTCCCCTCTAGCACTCTGACACCACTACAATCCATCCTACACTCTGCTGCCCGACTATTCCACCTACCTCCCTGTTATTCCTCAGCCTCTCCTCTCTGCTAAGCCCTTCACTGGCTTCCTATTGTCCAGAGGCTCCAATTCAAAACTCTAACTATGACATACAAAGCCATCCACAACCTCTCTCCTCCATACATCTGTGACATTGTCTCCTGGTATTTACCCACGCACAACCTTCGTTCCTTTCAAGATCTCTTTCTCCACTCCCCTCTTATCTCTTATTTGTTTCTTATTTGTTTCAGAATTTCTTTGGATCGTAGCATGTCTAGCTTTTGAGGATCTTTTGGTCTACTTCACTTTGTCAGGCAGGTCCTGTTTAAGTGATTTCTTGATTGAGAACAGGAGTGGCACTAATCAGTCCTGCGTGTGACTAGGGAATTTTGAACTTCATTTCCCAAAGATCTAATAAACCACAGTTAAAGGGGGGGGGCAATCACTTTTTCACATTGTGGTTTGTATTTTTTTCCTTAATAAACAACTTCATTTAAAAACTGCATTCTGTGCTTACTTGTGTTAGCTTTGTCTAATATTTAAATATATATCACCACCGTTGTAAAGCCTGAGGCAGTCACTAATTTTATATCTACCGGGTTCTGCAGGGCTTAAACTGCTTTGGCAATGTTGAGTAATAGAAATCTATTACCAAAAACATTGTAAGCAAAGGGTCATTCACAGCAGTTTGCTTAGATTGGGACACATTTTTAGTAATTCAACAAAGCCAAATGGTCGTAAACTCTCTATATATCCGTCTTATTCTCGAAATACGTGGCAGTTATGCATCACGGACTTCATTAATGCTATCTTCTAAGAGATCAAGTTGACTTTTTTCTGCTAGCTCAAATTTATTTATTTTTTTAAGTAAAAAGCCTTTTGCTTAGATTTTTTTTAAGTACTTCTGGTATAAATGTAAAAGGCATTCTATTATGATATTTTTAAAATACTTGGTATATGAATTGGACTTTTCTCTGCCACCAATGTAGGTGAGATGTGTCTGAGGGATGTGAGCAGGGATTTCTGTACAAGCAAGGTTAGATAGATGATAGGCTGCTCGCTATCTCCTCCTCTTTCGACTGCTTCGACTTTCATCTGCACATGGATGATTCAGGAAGGAAGATGTAGTGGATAAACTTTAAGGCCACTTTCACACGTTCAGTATTTGGTCAGTATTTTACATCAGTATTTACACTGTGTTCCAAATTATTATGCAAATTGGATTTAAGTGTCATAAAGATTTAATTGTTTTGTTTTTCAAATAAACTCATGGATGGTATTGTGTCTCAGGGCTCAATGGATCACTGAAATCAATCTTAAATACATGTGTGTTATGGTTCTGGTGGTAGGAACACATGAACTGACCTGATAGGTAAACCCAAAAATAGGACAAGCTCTGGGGATGTGGGAACTTTACTGACCGCAATCCTGATCCTATCAACACACACTATAGGCAGCCGTGGAGCGTTCCTAACTCGGCCTAGACGCCTCTGCACAGCCTGAGAAACTAGCTACCCCTAGAGAGAAACAAAGCCTCACTTGCCTCAGAGAAATTTTCCCCAAAGTGAGAGCAGCCCCCACAAATAATGACGGTGAGTTAAGAGGAAAACACAAACATAGAAATGAAAATAGGTTTTAGCAAATGAGGCCCGCTAATAATTAAATAGTCAGAGGATAGCAAGGAATCTGTGCGGTCAGTATAAAATACTAAAAAAATTATCCACGCAGAGAATACAAAAAGACCCCCACACCGACTCACGATGTGAGGGGCGCAACTCCACACCCCAGAGCTTCCAGCTAGCAATCAAATAGCATATAAGCAAGCTGGACTGAACTCATCATATACTGAGAAACATTTTCAAATAACAATGAGCAGAAATAGACTAGCATGAACTTAGCTTCTCCACGAGGAGACAGGTCACAAGGGAAGTCCCAGAGAGATCTGAACCAGTACTGAATACAACGACAGCAGGCAACAAGTAAAGGTCCAGGTGGAGTTAAATAGGCAGCAAGCCTAGCAGGAAACGAGGCAGCTGGAGTCCAGCTACAGACCAGCCGTAACACTCAAAGCCACCAGAGGGAGCCCATGAACAGAACTCACAAAGTATCACTCATGACCACAGGAGGGAGCCCGAGAACGGAATTCACAACACATGTGATAATTAGTTTTCCAGGTGATTCTAATTAAAGGAAAACTACTTAAAAATGATGTTCCACATTATTAAGCAGGCCACAGGTTTCAAGCAATATGGGAAATAAAAAGGATCTCTCTGCTGCTGAAAAGTGTTAAATAGTGCAATGCCTTGGACAAGGTATGAAAACATTAGATATTTCACGAAAACTTAGGAGTGATCATCATACTATGAAGAGATTTATGACTGAAACAGAGTTCATGCAGATAAAGGCATATTGAGGAAGGTTTCTGCCAGACAAATTCATTGAATTAAGAGAGCAGCTGCCAAAATACCATTACAAAGCAGCAAAAAGTTATTTGACGTTGCTGGTGCCTCTGGAGTCCCTCAAACCTCAAGGATCCTTCAAAGGCTTGCTTTGGAGCATAAACCTACTATTCGGCCACCCCTAAACAGTGATCACAAGCAGAAATGGTTGCCGTGGGCCCAGACATACATGAAGACTATTTTTCAAGCAGTCTTGTTTACTGATGAGTGTCGAGCAACCCTGGATGGTCCAGATGGAAGGAGTAGTGGATGGTTGGTGGATGGCCACCATGTCCCAACAAGGCTGCGACGTCAGCAAGGAGGTTGAGGAGTCATGTTTTGGTCCAGAACAGCTGGTAGGGCCCTTTAAGGTTCCTGAAGGTGTGAAAATGACCTCTGCAAAGTGTATAGAGTTTCTGACTGACAACTTTCTTCCATGGTACAAAAAGCAGAAACATGCCTTCAGGAGCAGAAGCATCTTCATGCATGACAATGCACTATCTCATGCTGTCATGCTGCAAAGAATACATCTGAGTCATTGGCTGCTATGGGCATCAAGGGAAATAAACTCATGGTGTGGCCACCATCTTCCCCTGACCTCAACCCTATCGAGACCCTTTGGATTATCATCAAGCAAAAGATCTATGAGGGCGAGAGGCAGTTCACATCAAAACAGCAGCTCTGGGAGGCTATTCTGACTTCATGCTCAGAAATACAAGCAGAAACTCTCCAAAAACTCACAAGTTCAATGGATGCAAGAATTGTGAGGGTGATATCAAAGAGGGGGTCCTATGTTACCATGTAACTTGGCCTGTTACATAGTTACATAGTTACATAGTTATTAAGGTTGAAGGAAGACTGTAAGTCCATCTAGTTCAACCCATAGCCTAACCTAACATGCCCTAACATGTTGATCCAGGGGAAGGCAAAAAAACCCCATGTGGCAAAGAGTAACTCCACCATGGGGAAAAAAATTCCACCATGGAGTTAAATAGCTTTTTTGCACAGTGAATGTGACCTCCTAATGCTGCAAATTCTTCAAATGAGCATTTTCAGTTCTTTACAACATATCAAATGTTTAGAAATTCTACTGTGCCTAATAATTTGGAACAGTGCATTTCATTTTGAGTTTTTATTCATTTTAGAGATTATACTGTTATCATTGGGAGGTTTCTTCAATAAAATTTGATGTATACTCTAACGGGTGATGACTTTTATTAGACTGATTGTCATTTGCACCGACCATTTAGGAAAATCAGAGAAAAATGTCATTTGCATAATAATTTGGAACATAGTGTATAAGCCAAAACCAGGAGTGGGAGATAATACATTAGTACTTTTCCTCTGATTTTTCCACTCCTGATTTTGGCTTATAAGTACTGATGTAAAATGCTGATCAAATACTGAACGTGTGAATGTGACCTTAAGTGGTTTATTCATAGTACCTTGACAAATGATAAAGTTGAGATGTCAGTGAAAATGAAGGGATAAGGCAGAAGATGGAGCTTGGAGGATAGAGGTAACAGAAGAATCTTCTCTCCAGCTCTGATGCATGCTTCTGCCAAGATGGCACTGACCAGAAAGAAAGGATGTGAGTAAAAAGATAGGAGGCATTACAGAGGCATGATAGGAGATTACATCAGCAATACATGAGAACATAAAATAACAATGGCCAGTATATCTCAGCAAAGGACAAAAAAATACTTTAACTAGCACAATAACACAATTAAAATGTTATACATATGTCCTAGTAATTTCTGCAAGCTTTGAAGAGATGGCTGGACAGTACAGACTTCAGTTGGACCCCTTTCTTTTATTTCCTGTACTTATGATATATTAAAAAAATGCTGACTCCCGGCCCGTATGAACAGTGAAGTTGGAGTCTGCTTTCTTTATCCTAGTAAAATGATGGTAACTGCTTCCTGCACTGCTATAGTGTGATGAAAGGGAATCTATGTACCTAACTATTCTGTATAATACGCACTCACATTTACGGTACATCTGATACTGCACATTGATAATTTTTCCTCCACTTCACTCATTGGTTAAAGTCAACCTATTTCCATTGACCTTTACACACACAAGTCAACCACTGCTTAGCAGTTGCCTCACTCTATTTTTTCGTTGCTCTTTTTCAACATCTGATTTTTACGTTTTTGTTTTTTTTCGTTCATTGATCATAGACGATATAAGATTTTTTTTCTACTTTATGCTCACGGTGTATAGATATTGCAACCTGTCTAATATTCTAAGATTATTATTTAGGAGGTAAGAGCCACTTTAGGGGAATATTGACAGAGATATTCTCTCATTCCACTCTCATCCTCTTTTTAAATCCCCAAATAAAGATGACTTTAAGGGTAGGCAAACACGAGCACATTAAAAAACGTTTAGAGTTTTATGCTATTTTTATCTTTATATTTTTTTTAAAGCAGCAGCAATGAATCATTTACAGGACCATTTACAGTTTCCTATGTTACAGAATTGCAATGTATCTGTAAAAATTGGATGCTATACTGTTGCTCCATATGGCTTTTTTTTTTTTCCTTTGTCATACACCCATAAATTTGAACGGTGAGACTCATCCAATTTAGTGAAAAAGCTAGTGCATGCTGCAATTATTCTTCATACTCAGATTTGATCAGTAAAAAAAAATCACTCATCTGCACTGCCCCATTTAATAACATTAGTCCAAGTGTAGTCCTTTTTTTTAACACTTTGACTGAAAATATGGTCATGTGAACAAGTCAGAAGGCTGAAACATTTTGTGCACAACTTTTCTTGACATTTTGTGAAACCTTTTGTTTGCACTTTACCTTTTGATGAGCTGGAGATGTTTGAAAACCAAAAAAGTTGAATCATATGGATTTCTGCAGTTAAATGGGTCATCTCCGGGAACAAAGTATAGGTACTTTTTAACTAATAGATCTTGGAATAATAATTAGTGATGAGCGAGTGTACTCGTTGCTCGGGTTTTCCCGAGCATGCTCGGGTGACCTCCGAGTATTTATGACTAGGGTTGAGCGACTTTCATTTTTTTAAGATCGAGTAGGGTTTTGGGAAACCCGATTTTGTCCAGAGTCGAGTCGAGTGCAGTCGGCCGATTATCGCTAAAAGTCGGGGATCGACCGAAACACGAAACCCAATGCAAGTCAATGGGGAAGCATAGTCGGCAGTGAGTGGAGGCCAGGAAAACACCTACAGTGCCCATTTTAATGCCAAAAACATCCATTCTTGTTTCTGAAGCTTGCCAATCTTAATTAACTGTATAATAATAGTTGGGCATAGGGAATTGGGGGAAAGTTGTGGGGGGAGTAGGGCTGGCTCAAGTTTTTCGTGGGCCCAGGAAATGCGGACTACGTCACGGCGGTGTTGCAGGGAAAGGTAAGTATTTAAAAGTTGCAAGTGCTGTGATCCTGAGCAAGCAGGGGGGGCCCACTCGTTCGCATTGCCACTGGCACAGGGCCCCTCAAAGTACGGCGGTGTGTTTGCATGGCGGGGGCGCCTCCCACCAGCAGCGACACTTTTGCGTACTCTGAGGGGCCCTGTGCCAGTGACGTCGCCAACGAGTATGCCCCCCCACCTGATGAAGGAACCTGCACTTTCATCTGCACCTTCCTCTTTGTCCCTGTGTAAGGTGGTATAACATGCGGGAAGGGGAACCTTACTTTCAGCAGGGACAGATTCTGGCTGTGTAGAGTACAAGGGGAATGTAGTGGTCTAGGTCAATGTACCAGCAGACTCATTTAGCAGTGGCTGGGCAATGGGCAGGATGAGGAGGAAACAGATATAGGGCCAAAGAATAAAGTAGGCTACATGCAGTTCAAAATTGGTAACAGGACTAAACAGGCGGCATTGCTTTGTTCAGTGGAGTAGCAAACCCAAGAGCAGCAGACACTGTTTCAAGGGCCTAACCACACTAGTAGGCCAAATGCAGTTTAATATCTGATAGTATAGGGCGAAAGCCAGAATGTGGAAGCTCAGCTTTGTTCAGTTGAGGACAACACCAGGGAGGGGCAGACACCTTTAGTAGGCCGGAAAAGCCTATTGCATTTTTTAAAATGGTAATTTGGAGCAGAAGGTTGAAGCTCAGCTTTATTTAGTTGAGGGCAACACCAGGGAGGGGCAGAAGCCGTTAGTAGGCCCTAACCACCATTTTTTTTTTTTTTAAAACCACTTAATGAGAGCCGGAAGGTTGAAGCTCAGCTTTATTTAGTTGAGGACAACACCAGGGAGGGGCAGAAGCCGTTAGTAGGCCCTAACCACCATTTTTTTTTTAAAACCACATAATGAGAGCCGGAAGGTTGAAGCTCAGCTTTATTTAGTTGAGGACAACACCAGGGAGGGGCAGAAGCCGTTAGTAGGCCCTAACCACCATTTTTTTTTTAAAACCACTTAATGAGAGCCGGAAGGTTGAAGCTCAGCTTTATTTAGTTGAGGACAACACCAGGGAGGGGCAGAAGCCGTTAGTAGGCCCTAACCACCATTTTTTTTTTTTTTAAAACCACATAATGAGAGCCGGAAGGTTGAAGCTCAGCTTTATTTAGTTGAGGACAACACCAGGGAGGGGCAGAAGCCGTTAGTAGGCCCTAACCACCATTTTTTTTTTAAAACCACTTAATGAGAGCCGGAAGGTTGAAGCTCAGCTTTATTTAGTTGAGGACAACACCAGGGAGGGGCAGAAGCCGTTAGTAGGCCCTAACCACCATTTTTTTTTTTTAAACCACATAATGAGAGCCGGAAGGTTGAAGCTCAGCTTTATTTAGTTGAGGACAACACCAGGGAGGGGCAGAAGCCGTTAGTAGGCCCTAACCACCAATTTTTTTTTTTTTAAAACCACTTAATGAGAGCCGGAAGGTTGAAGCTCAGCTTTATTTAGTTGAGGACAACACCAGGGAGGGGCAGAAGCCGTTAGTAGGCCCTAACCACCATTTTTTTTTTTTTTAAAACCACATAATGAGAGCCGGAAGGTTGAAGCTCAGCTTTATTTAGTTGAGGACAACACCAGGGAGGGGCAGAAGCCGTTAGTAGGCCCTAACCACCATTTTTTTTTTAAAACCACTTAATGAGAGCCGGAAGGTTGAAGCTCAGCTTTATTTAGTTGAGGACAACACCAGGGAGGGGCAGAAGCCGTTAGTAGGCCCTAACCACCATTTTTTTTTAAAAACCACTTAATGAGAGCCGGAAGGTTGAAGCTCAGCTTTATTTAGTTGAGGACAACACCAGGGAGGGGCAGAAGCCGTTAGTAGGCCCTAACCACCATTTTTTTTTTAAAACCACTTAATGAGAGCCGGAAGGTTGAAGCTCAGCTTTATTTAGTTGAGGACAACACCAGGGAGGGGCAGAAGCCGTTAGTAGGCCCTAACCACCATTTTTTTTTTTTAAACCACATAATGAGAGCCGGAAGGTTGAAGCTCAGCTTTATTTAGTTGAGGACAACACCAGGGAGGGGCAGAAGCCGTTAGTAGGCCCTAACCACCAATTTTTTTTTTTTAAAAACCACTTAATGAGAGCCGGAAGGTTGAAGCTCAGCTTTATTTAGTTGAGGACAACACCAGGGAGGGGCAGAAGCCGTTAGTAGGCCCTAACCAAAGTTGAAGGCCAAATGCAGTTTAATTTCTGATACTATAGGCCGAAAGCCAGAAGGTGGAAGTTCCGATTTAGACAGTGGAGGACAATTTGAATTAGGGACTGCAGACAGACTTAGTAGGCTGTCCCCTGTGGACCATGCATCCACCACATTAACCCATTGCGCCGTAATGGACACGTAATCTTCCGTGGCCATGCCTACAGGTCCATGCGTCTGTTGTCAGGTGCACCTTTGTACTCACAGATTGCCAGAGTGCATGGACAATGCGGTCTTCTACATGCTGGTGGAGGGTTGGGATGGCTTTTCTCGCAAAAGAAGTGTCGACTGGTTAGCTTGTAGCGTGGTACAGCGTAGTCCATCATGGCCTTATTAATAGTAAATAAAATATATAACTAGGCTCTATGAACTTTTAAATAGGTTCCAGGGGTACACGGGCAGCATTGGTGTGGTCAGTGGAGGAGTATTGCAAGTAGGGGCTGCAGACAGGCTATCAAAGGCCTAAAATAACAAACAGTAGGCAGTCATGGCAGTTTTACATCGGTTACATGGATACACAGGCAGGCACTCCAGGCAGCATTGTGCTCAGTGGAGGAGTATTGCAAGTAGGGGCCGCAGACAGGCTATCAAAGGCCTAAAATAACAAACAGTAGGCAGTCATGGCAGTTTTACATCGGTTACATGGATACACAGGCAGGCACTCCAGGCAGCATTGTGGTCAGTGGAGGAGTATTGCAAGTAGGGGCCGCAGACAGGCTATCAAAGGCCTAAAATAACAAACAGTAGGCAGTCATGGCAGTTTTACATCGGTTACATGGATACACAGGCAGCTAGGTGGTGAGTGGAGGAGTATTTAAAGTAAGGACCGCAGACAGGCTATCAAAGGCCTAACATAACAAACAATAGGCTCATGGCAGTTTTACAGCGGTTACATGGATACACGGGCAGGCAGCTTGGTGGTGAGTGGAGGAGTATTTAAAGTATGGACCGCAGACAGGCTTCGAAGGCCTAACACAATAAAATGGGCTGGCTGTAGGCACTTTAAAATTGGTTCCAGGGGTACACGGGCAGCAGTGGTCTGGTCAGTGGAGGCCTAGTGGAAGGAGGGACCGCAGACAGGCTTCGAAGGCCTAACACAATAAAATGGGCTGGCTGTAGGCACTTTAAAATTGGTTCCAGGGGTACACGGGCAGCAGTGGTCTGGTCAGTGGAGGCCTAGTGGAAGTATGGACCGCAGACAGGCTTCGAAGGCCTAACACAATAAAATGGGCTGGCTGTAGGCACTTTAAAATTGGTTCCAGGGGTACACGGGCAGCAGTGGTCTGGTCAGTGGAGGCCTAGTGGAAGTATGGACCGCAGACAGGCTTCGAAGGCCTAACACAATAAAATGGGCTGGCTGTAGGCACTTTAAAATTGGTTCCAGGGGTACACGGGCAGCAGTGGTCTGGTCAGTGGAGGCCTAGTGGAAGGAGGGACCGCAGACAGGCTTCGAAGGCCTAACACAATAAAATGGGCTGGCTGTAGGCACTTTAAAATTGGTTCCAGGGGTACACGGGCAGCAGTGGTCTGGTCAGTGGAGGCCTAGTGGAAGGAGGGACCGCAGACAGGCTTCGAAGGCCTAACACAATAAAATGGGCTGGCTGTAGGCACTTTAAAATTGGTTCCAGGGGTACACGGGCAGCAGTGGTCTGGTCAGTGGAGGCCTAGTGGAAGGAGGGACCGCAGACAGGCTTCGAAGGCCTAACACAATAAAATGGGCTGGCTGTAGGCACTTTAAAATTGGTTCCAGGGGTACACGGGCAGCAGTGGTCTGGTCAGTGGAGGCCTAGTGGAAGTATGGACCGCAGACAGGCTTCGAAGGCCTAACACAATAAAATGGGCTGGCTGTAGGCACTTTAAAATTGGTTCCAGGGGTACACGGGCAGCAGTGGTCTGGTCAGTGGAGGACTAGTGGAAGGAGGGAGCGCAGAAAGGCTTCAAAGGCCTAAAATAACAAACAATAGGCTCATGGCAGTTTTACAGCGGTTACATGGATACACGGGCAGGCAGCTTGGTGGTCAGTGGAGGAGTAGGGACCGCAGACAGGCTATCAAAGGCCTAAAATAACAAACAATAGGCTCATGGCAGTTTTACAGCGGTTACATGGATACACGGGCAGGCAGCTTGGTGCTGAGTGGAGGAGTAGTGCAAGGAGTGTCTGTCCCAGTACTCCCAAAATATAAATAGATGTTAATGTCTCGCAAAACAACCAAAACAAAAAAAAAGATGGCATACTTAGGTACAGGGGTGGGCTCATCTGCTGTGTTTCTGACATAGTAATTTGGCAGTAACTATTTAATGGTGCCAATATAGGACACAGACACAGACTACTTTAAGTTGCATCATAGATGTCTACAAATTTGTATTGTCAGTGCCAGACATTGAATGATGTCAGCGAATAGACTAAAGATTGGTGGAGCTGTGCGACATAATTTTGCACGTAGTACAGCCCAGTTTGAGCTGGGGTAGGGGGGAACTCTCTTGAGGCCGGCGGGACCGCCCCAGGGCCACTCATGTTACAACGGTGTGTCTGACGTTGGGTGCGCACCACCACCGCCAGAGACACTACATTGTACTATGAGGGACCCAGTAGCAATGCCGTCAACCAAAAGCGAGCACACCCACCTCTTCAGACAAACAGCAGTCTCACGGGTGCTTGCGCCAAGTCGCGATACCACGGCCCCGTGTGGGGAGTTTGGCCATTTAGGGAGGTGTAAACATGTCGTATGCTGTACAATCTGCAGCAGCAAATTAGACATTAGAAAAGTAATTCACAGGCAAGAGCTTTTCATAGGAAAGCTAGGTGTCGGCCGGGCAAGGTGGGGCAAAAGATTTTGAAATCCAGTTGTGGTTCATTTTAATGAATGTTAGATCGTCAACATTTTGGGTAGCCAGACGAGTCCTTTTTTCGGTTAATATTGACCCTGCAGCACTGAATACTCTTTCTGATAGGACACTTGCTGCCGGGCAAGCAAGCTCCTGCAATGCATATTCTGCCAATTCTGGCCAGGTGTCTAATTTGGAGGCCCAGTAATCAAATGGGAATGACGGTTGAGGGAGAACATCGATAAGGGATGAAAAATAGTTAGTAACCATACTGGACAAATGTTGTCTCCTGTCACTTTCAATTGATGCAGCAGTACCTGTCCTGTCTGCGGTCATAGCAAAATCACTCCACAACCTGGTCAGAAAACCCCTCTGTCCAACGCCACTTCTGATGTGTGCACCCCTAACACTCCTAGTCTGCTGCCCCCTGGAGCTCGTGTGAGAACGATCACGTGCGCTGTGTGCTGGGAATGCCTGAAGCAAACGGTCAACAAGAGTTGATTGTTTGGTTGCTAATATTAGTTCCAAGTTCTCATGTGGCATAACATTTTGCAATTTGCCTTTATAGCGTGGATCAAGGAGGCAGGCCAACCAGTAATCGTCATCGTTCATCATTTTCGTAATGCGTGTGTCCCTTTGTAGGATACGTAAGGCATAATCCGCCATGTGGGCCAAAGTTCCACTTGTCAAATCTCCGGTTGTGATTGGTTGAGGGGCAGTTGCAGGCAAATCTACGTCACTTGTGTCCCTCAAAAAACCAGAACCCGGCCGTGACACGCAACCAATTTCCTGTGCCCCCGTGAAAGTTTCCGCATTAAAAATATACTCATCCCCATCATCCTCCTCGTCCTCCACCTCCTCTTCGCCCGCTACCTCGTCCTGTACACTGCCCTGACCAGACAATGGCTGACTGTCATCAAGGCTTCCCTCTTCCTCTGGTGCAGACGCCTGCTCCTTTATGTGCGTCAAACTTTGCATCAGCAGACGCATTAGGGGGATGCTCATGCTTATTACGGCGTTGTCTGCACTAACCAGCCGTGTGCATTCCTCAAAACACTGAAGGACTTGACACATGTCTTGTATCTTCGACCACTGCACACCTGACAACTCCATGTCTGCCATCCTACTGCCTGCCCGTGTATCCTCCCACAAATAAATAACAGCACGCCTCTGTTCGCACAGTCTCTGAAGCATGTGCAGTGTTGAGTTCCACCTTGTTGCAACGTCTATGATTAGGCGATGCTGGGGAAGGTTCAAAGACCGCTGATAGGTCTGCATACGGCTGGCGTGTACAGGCGAACGTCGGATATGTGAGCAAAGTGCACGCACTTTGAGGAGCAGGTCGGAGAACCCAGGATAAGTTTTCAATAAGCACTGCACCACCAGGTTTAAGGTGTGAGCCAGGCAAGGAATGTGTTTCAGTTGGGAAAGGGAGATGGCAGCCATGAAATTCCTTCCGTTATCACTCACTACCTTGCCTGCCTCAAGATCTACTGTGCCCAGCCACGACTGCGTTTCTTGTTGCAAGAACTCGGACAGAACTTCCGCGGTGTGTCTGTTGTCGCCCAAACACTTCATAGCCAATACAGCCTGCTGACGCTTGGCAGTAGCTGGCCCATAATGGGACAACTGGTGTGCAACAGTGTCATCTGCCGATGGAGTGGTTGGCCGACTGCGTTCTGTGGAAGAGCTGTAGCTTCTGCAGGAGGACGAGGAGGAGGAGGAGGGGGTGCGAACGCCTACAGCCAACTGTTTCCTAGACCGTGGGCTAGGCACAACTGTCCCTAAATTGATGTCGCCTGTGGACCCTGCATCCACCACATTCACCCAGTGTGCCGTGATGGACACATAACGTCCCTGGCCATGCCTACTGGTCCATGCATCTGTAGTCAGGTGCACCTTTGTACTCACAGATTGCCTGAGTGCATGGACGATGCGCTGTTTAACATGCTGGTGCAGGGCTGGGATGGCTTTTCTGGAAAAAAAGTGTCGACTGGGTAGCTCGTATCGTGGTTCAGCGTACTCCATCAGGGCTTTGAAAGCTTCGCTTTCAACTAACCGGTAGGGCATCATCTCTAACGAGATTAGTCTAGCTATGTGGGCGTTAAAACCCTGTGTACGCGGATGCGAGGATAAGTACTTCCTTTTTCTAACCAGAGTCTCATGTAGGGTGAGCTGGACTGGAGAGCTGTAGATCGTGGAACTTTCGGGTGTGCCGGTGGACATGGCAGACTGAGAGACGGTTGGAGACGGTATTGTTTCCGCCGGTGCCCTACATGCAATATTTCCTCCTACAAAACTGGTGATTCCCTGACCCTGACTGCTTTTGGCTGGCAAAGAAACCTGCACAGATACTGCCGGTGGTGCGGAAAATGGTGGCCTTACAGTGACGGAAGGGATGTTGCGTTGCTGACTAGCTTCATTGGCCGAGGGTGCTACAACCTTGAGGGACGTTTGGTAGTTAGTCCAGGCTTGAGAATGCATGGTGGTTAAGTGTCTATGCATGCAACTAGTATTTAGACTTTTCAGATTCTGACCTCTGCTTAAGCTAGTTGAACATTTTTGACAGATGACTTTGCGCTGATCAGTTGGATGTTGTTTAAAAAAATGCCAGACTGCACTCTTCCTAGACTCTGATCCCTTTTCAGGGATTGCAGACTGAGCTTTAACCGGATGGCAACGCTGTGCTCCAACAGGTTTTGGCTTTGACACGCGTTTTGGTCCAGATACGGGCCCGGCAGATGGAACCTGTTGCGATGTTGATGCCTGCTGCGGCCCCTCCTCCACCTCCGCTTCTGAACTACTGCCGCCTGCACCCTGTTCCCCCAATGGCTGCCAATCGGGGTCAATAACTGGGTCATCTATTACCTCCTCTTCGAGCTCGTGTGCAACTTCGTCTGTGTCACTGTGTCGGTCGGTGGTATAGCGTTCGTGGCGGGGCAACATAGTCTCATCAGGGTCTGATTGTGGATCTGTACCCTGAGAGGGCAATGTGGTGGTCTGAGTCAAAGGAGCAGCATAGTACTCTGGCTGTGGCTGTGCATCAGTGCACTCCATGTCAGAATATACTTGTAATGGGCATGGCCTGTTAAATGTTTCACTTTCTAAGCCAGGGACGGTATGTGTAAAGAGCTCCATGGAGTGACCCGTTGTGTCGCCTGCTGCATCCTTCTCTCTTGTTGTAGTTTTTGCTGAGGAGGACAAGGAAGCGACTTGTCCCTGACCGTGAACATCCACAAGCGACGCGCTGCTTTTACATTTACCAGTTTCGGAAGAGGAGGCAAAAGAGCTAGAGGCTGAGTCTGCAATGTAAGCCAAAACTTGCTGTTGCTGCTCCGCCTTTAAAAGCGGTTTTCCTACTCCCAGAAAAGAGAGCGTTCGAGGCCTTGTGTAGCCTGACGACGAAACTGGCTCCACAGCTCCAGACTTAGGTGGAATATTTTTATCCCCACGACCACCTGATGCTCCACTACCACTACCATCATTACCAGCTGACAATGAACGCCCACGACGACCTCTTGCACCAGACTTCCTCATTGTTTTAAAATCTTAACCAAAGTAACTTTATTTGTTGCTATCAAACAACTTACACGGTGAGCTATAACTTCAGTATGATTTCAATATCCCTTAACAGGTTGGTGAGACCACAAGGAAAATCAGGCACAATGTTACACACTCTGTTTTCTGTGGCACAAAATCACAGAGATGACACACACGCAGGACTGTCACTCAAGCACTAATGTCAATATTAATCTCCCACCTAATTTATTTATTTTTTTTTCTCAGGGAGACTTTAGAAACCAAATAATATTAAAAAAAAAAAAAAAAAAGGCTTTCTATGGCCCACAATTAGAGAGAGAGAGGTGGCACAACCAGGAGTCAAGACTGGCGCACAAGCTGAAAGGGCAATATTACTCTCCCACTGTTTTTTATGTTTTTTTTGTTTTTTTCAGGGAGACTTTAGAAACCAAATAATATTAAAAAAAAAAAAAAAAAAGGCTTTCTATGGCCCACAATTAGAGAGAGAGAGGTGGCACACCCAGGAGTCAAGACTGGCACACAAGCTGAAAGGGCAATATTACTCTCCCACTGTTTTTTATGTTTTTTTTGTTTTTTTCAGGGAGACTTTAGAAACCAAATAATATTAAAAAAAAAAAAAAAAAAGGCTTTCTATGGCCCACAATTAGAGAGAGAGAGGTGGCACACCCAGGAGTCAAGACTGGCACACAAGCTGAAAGGGCAATATTACTCTCCCACTGTTTTTTATGTTTTTTTTGTTTTTTTCAGGGAGACTTTAGAAACCAAATAATATTAAAAAAAAAAAAAAAAAAGGCTTTCTATGGCCCACAATTAGAGAGAGAGAGGTGGCACACCCAGGAGTCAAGACTGGCACACAAGCTGAAAGGGCAATATTACTCTCCCACTGTTTTTTATGTTTTTTTTGTTTTTTTCAGGGAGACTTTAGAAACCAAATAATATTAAAAAAAAAAAAAAAAAAGGCTTTCTATGGCCCACAATTAGAGAGAGAGAGGTGGCACACCCAGGAGTCAAGACTGGCACACAAGCTGAAAGGGCAATATTACTCTCCCACTGTTTTTTTAGGTTTTTTTTTTTTTTTCAGGGAGAATTAGAAACCAAATAATATTAAAAAAAAAAAAAATAGGCTTTCTATGGCCCACTGAATGAGAGATAGCACACACAGCAGTGGCACACAAGCCCTGACTGAGGCCAATATTTTTCTCCCACTGATTGATGTAGTGTTTTTGTGTTGAGGTAGAATTTAGAACACAAATCACGGAAAAAATAAATAGGCTTTCTATGGCCCACTGAATGAAAGGGAGAGAGGTGGCACACCCAGGAGTCAAGACTGGCACACAAGCTGAAAGGGCAATATTACTCTCCCACTGTTTTTTTATGTATTTTTTGTTTTTTCAGGGAGACTTTAGAAACCCAATAATATTTTAAAAAAAAAAAAAGGCTTTCTATGGCCCACAATTAGAGAGAGAGAGGTGGCACAACCAGGAGTCAAGACTGGCGCACAAGCTGAAAGGGCAATATTACTCTCCCACTGTTTTTTATGTTTTTTTTGTTTTTTTCAGGGAGACTTTAGAAACCAAATAATATTAAAAAAAAAAAAAAAAAAGGCTTTCTATGGCCCACAATTAGAGAGAGAGAGGTGGCACACCCAGGAGTCAAGACTGGCACACAAGCTGAAAGGGCAATATTACTCTCCCACTGTTTTTTATGTTTTTTTTGTTTTTTTCAGGGAGACTTTAGAAACCAAATAATATTAAAAAAAAAAAAAAAAAAGGCTTTCTATGGCCCACAATTAGAGAGAGAGAGGTGGCACACCCAGGAGTCAAGACTGGCACACAAGCTGAAAGGGCAATATTACTCTCCCACTGTTTTTTATGTTTTTTTTGTTTTTTTCAGGGAGACTTTAGAAACCAAATAATATTAAAAAAAAAAAAAAAAAAGGCTTTCTATGGCCCACAATTAGAGAGAGAGAGGTGGCACACCCAGGAGTCAAGACTGGCACACAAGCTGAAAGGGCAATATTACTCTCCCACTGTTTTTTATGTTTTTTTTGTTTTTTTCAGGGAGACTTTAGAAACCAAATAATATTAAAAAAAAAAAAAAAAAAGGCTTTCTATGGCCCACAATTAGAGAGAGAGAGGTGGCACACCCAGGAGTCAAGACTGGCACACAAGCTGAAAGGGCAATATTACTCTCCCACTGTTTTTTTAGGTTTTTTTTTTTTTTTCAGGGAGAATTAGAAACCAAATAATATTAAAAAAAAAAAAAATAGGCTTTCTATGGCCCACTGAATGAGAGATAGCACACACAGCAGTGGCACACAAGCCCTGACTGAGGCCAATATTTTTCTCCCACTGATTGATGTAGTGTTTTTGTGTTGAGGTAGAATTTAGAACACAAATCACGGAAAAAATAAATAGGCTTTCTATGGCCCACTGAATGAAAGGGAGAGAGGTGGCACACCCAGGAGTCAAGACTGGCACACAAGCTGAAAGGGCAATATTACTCTCCCACTGTTTTTTTATGTATTTTTTGTTTTTTCAGGGAGACTTTAGAAACCCAATAATATTTTAAAAAAAAAAAAAGGCTTTCTATGGCCCACAATTAGAGAGAGAGAGGTGGCACAACCAGGAGTCAAGACTGGCGCACAAGCTGAAAGGGCAATATTACTCTCCCACTGTTTTTTATGTTTTTTTTTGTTTTTTTCAGGGAGACTTTAGAAACCAAATAATATTAAAAAAACCAAAAAAAAAAAAGGCTTTCTATGGCCCACTGAATGAGAGGGAGAGAGGTGGCACACCCAGGAGTCAAGACTGGCACACAAGCTGAAAGGGCAATATTACTCTCCCACTGTTTTTTTATGTATTTTTTGTTTTTTTCAGGGAGACTTTAGAAACCCAATAATATTTAAAAAAAAAAATAAATAGGCTTTCTATGGCCCACTGAATGAAAGGGAGAGAGGTGGCACACCCAGGAGTCAAGACTGGCACACAAGCTGAAAGGGCAATATTACTCTCCCACTGTTTTTTTATGTATTTTTTGTTTTTTCAGGGAGACTTTAGAAACCCAATAATATTTTAAAAAAAAAAAAAGGCTTTCTATGGCCCACAATTAGAGAGAGAGAGGTGGCACAACCAGGAGTCAAGACTGGCGCACAAGCTGAAAGGGCAATATTACTCTCCCACTGTTTTTTATGTTTTTTTTTGTTTTTTTCAGGGAGACTTTAGAAACCAAATAATATTAAAAAAACCAAAAAAAAAAAAGGCTTTCTATGGCCCACTGAATGAGAGGGAGAGAGGTGGCACACCCAGGAGTCAAGACTGGCACACAAGCTGAAAGGGCAATATTACTCTCCCACTGTTTTTTTATGTATTTTTTGTTTTTTTCAGGGAGACTTTAGAAACCCAATAATATTTAAAAAAAAAAATAAATAGGCTTTCTATGGCCCACTGAATGAGAGGGAGAGAGGTGGCACACCCAGGAGTCAAGACTGGCACACAAGCTGAAAGGGCAATATTACTCTCCCACTGTTTTTTTAGGTTTTTTTTTTTTTTCAGGGAGACTTTTGAAACCAAATAATATTAAAAAAAAAAAAAAAAAAAAAAATATAGGCTTGCTATAGCCCACTGAATGAGAGATAGCGCACACACAGCAGTGGCACACAAGCCCTGACTGAGGCCAATATTTTTCTCCCACTGATTGATGTAGTGTTTCTGTGTTGAGGTAGATTTTAGAACACAAATCACGGAAAAAATAAATAGGCTTTCTATGGCCCACTCAGTGAGAGATGGCACACACAGGGATGGCACTGTAGCAGAAATGCCAATCTTAATCTCCCCCAAAAAAAAAACAAAAAAAAAAAAAAAACTGTCCTACAATTACTATCTCCCTGCAGTAATGTAAGCCAGGTATGGCAGGCAGCAATAGGAGTGGACTGATGCACAAATTAAATAAAAAGTGTGGACAAACAAAAAAGATAGCTGTGCAGAAAGGAAGGAACAAGAGGATATGTGCTTTGAAAAAAGCAGTTGGTTTCCACAGTGGCGTACACACAGCAATACAGCTATCACGGAGCCTTCTAGGGCAGCCCAATGAGCTACAGCGCTGAGGGGAAAAAAAAAAAAAAATAGCTTCCACTGTTCCTGCACACCGAAGGTGGTGTTGGACAGTGGAAATCGCTGCAGCACAAGCGGTTTGGTGGTTAGTGGACCCTGCCTAACGCTCTCCCTGCTTCTGATGAAGCGGCAGCAACCTGTCCCTAAGCTCAGATCAGCAGCAGTAAGATGGCGGTCGGCGGGAACGCCCCTTTATAGCCCCTGTGACGCCGCAGACAGCAAGCCAATCACTGCAATGCCCTTCTCTAAGATGGTGGGGACCAGGATCTATGTCATCACGCTGCCCACACTCTGCGTTCACCTTCATTGGCTGAGAAATGGCGCTTTTCGCGTCATTGAAACGCGACTTTGGCGCGAAAGTCGCGTACCGCATGGCCGACAAGCACAGGGGTCGGATCGGGTTTCATGAGACGCCGACTTAGCCAAAAGTCGGCGACTTTTGAAAATGATCGACCCGTTTCGCTCAACCCTATTTATGACTGCTCAGAGATTTAGTTTTCATCACGGCAGCTGAATGATTTACAGCTAGTAGCCAGCCTAAGTACATGTGGGGGTTGCCTGGTTGCTAGGGAATCCCCACATGTAATCAAGCAGGCTAGTAGCTGTAAATCATTCAGCTGCCGGGATGAAAACTAAATCTGCGAGCAGTCATAAATACTCGGAGGTCACCTGAGCGTGCTCGGGAAAACCCGAGCAACGAGTACACTCGCTCGTCATCACTAATAATAATAAGTTCCTCAATTGGATGTATACTTAAGTGTGCACACTTATAAAACAGCAGAGACACACAGCTGCTGTTTTTTTGAGGTAACATATTTCCCTTGTCTGTTTTACCACAGGAGTGAGTGTTTCTTCCCTTGTCACCAGTCCTGTGAGCTCATAATAAATCAAGTCAAAGATTCTATAAGCTCATCTGCTACTCAAGCTCCTACATCACTGATTTTATTTATGATGAGCTCAGAGAGCTGGAAGTACTCGCTTCTGTGTTACCTCAGGCACTAAAAGTAGTTACGTCAGAAAACAGCTGCTTTAAGGCTTTATATACTCACTTAGCATACGTGACTTATGCTTTTCTCCCTGCCCAGGAGCTGTAGAACGTTCAGACCATGTTCCTGCAGAGTAAGACACAGCTATTACACAGGGGCACATTTATAAAGTTGCTTGAACACAGGAACAATTTTTAACCCATACAGTTGTGGATCTTATTATTCCGAGATCTGTTGATTAAAATGTACTTTGTGGGAAAACCTCTTTAACCCCTTTTCTGACATCTGTCATTATAATACGTCCCTGTGCTCTGGGCCTACCTGACCAGCGATGTATTATTAATGCATGGTGATCGCCCGCGCACACAGTGGGCGATTGCCACCAGGTGTCAGCTGATTCTGGCAGCTGACACCCGGCACTAAGTGCCAGGAGTGGTCACACACCGCTCGTGGCACTGTAACCCCCTAAATTCTGCGATTGAAAGCGATCAAAGCATTCCAGGAGCCAGCAGAGGGCTGACAGCCCATCTGCCTTTGAATCGGAGACCCCGTGGCATGACACAGGGTCCCGATCATTGGCATGGTGACCCATTGTCGTCGTGACGACCTCCGGGTCACCAGAGCTAGAAAACTTGCTGATCATTCCCAGTGCATGATGAGCAAGCTTCTCTTTCAGTGCAGAGCAGACAGTTTCTACAACATGGGGATGCTGCTGCATCCCCCTGCTGTACAAGCGATCAGCCTGCAAAAAATAATAGTGCCATATTGGAACAAAGTAAAAAAAAAAAAAGTAAAAATTGTTTTTTCAAATAATTGTAAAAATATTTTAGAAAAATATCAAAAATAAAAAAATCAAAAGATATTATATCTGTAAATAAATATAGGTATGAAAAAATATAAACAATAAAAGTACATATATTTTGTATTGCTGCTTCCGTGACGACCCGACCTATACAACAGTCCCCTTTTTAACCCCTTTAGTGATTACTATAATAAATAAAATACAAGGCAAAAACAATGCTTTATCATCATACTGCCAACAAAAACTGGAATAAAATGCGATCAAAAAGATGTATATAAATAAATATGGTACCGCTGAAAACGTCATCTTGTCCCGCAAAAAACAAGACGCCATACAGCTCCATCAGCGGATGAATAAAAAAAGCTATAGCTCTCAGAATAAAGGAATGCAAAAATAATTATTTTTTCTATAAAATAGTTATTATTGTGTAAAAGCGCCAAATCGTAAAAAAACTATATAAATGAGGTATCGCTGTCATCATACTGATCCAAACAATAAAACTACCTTATCAATTTTCTACACTGAACGGCATAAACCGGGGATAATAAACTTCTTGAATGTGGTTTTGCGCACCTTGAGGGGTGCCGTTTTTAGAATGATGTCACTTTTGGGTATCTTCTATCGTAGACCCCTCAAAGTGATGGTTTTGTAAATTTTGTTGTAAAAATTAGAAATCGCTGGTCAGCTGTTAACCCTTATAACTTCCTAAAAAAAAAAAAAATTGTTTCCAAAATTGTGCTGATGTAAAGTAGACATATGGGAAATGTTACTTATTAACTATTTTGTGTGACATATCTCTGTGATATAAGGGCATGAAAATTCAACATTGGAAAATTGCAAAATTTTCAATATTTTCTTCAAATTTCTATTTTTATTTTCACAACTAAGCGGAAGTCATATCAAAGAAATTTTACTACTATCATGAAGTAGAATATGTCTCGATAAAACAGCCTCAGAATCACCAGGATCCGTTTGAAGCGTTCTAGAGTTATAACCACATAAAGGGACAGTGGTCAGAATTGTAAAAATTGGCCCGGTCATTAACGTGCAAACCACTTTCAGGGGTAAAAGGAGTTAATGGACTTCAGATGTCAGGATATTTATCCACTGTCATTCTTTTTGCATGGGTACAAACTACCTTATGAATTAACATACTCTAATTCTTTAGTTCTTATTGGATCATTTGTCTTGAAATGTTAACTGGTGATTAGTTTGATCATATCTAACTGGAGCTTCAATCAGAGTTGTGAGCAATTACATTGGGCTAAGTTAACATATTTTTAAATTTGACCTGGTGATCAATTGATCAACACTTCCTAGCTTTCTTCCTAACCCATCAGCTGTTAGAAACTGGGGAAGTGACATCTGTCCATTTCTACAGCATTACATATCAGCCTCTCAGGTGAACAGCTGACCCTATAATGGTAGGACTGGCTGGGTTCACCATAGAGGAAGCCACTATTTGTTCTGCACTTCTGCCACGATAGGGAATGTAGATAGAGGTCATCAATAATCACCATGACTTGTACTCAGTGGTAATGAATAGGTGTGAAGCGATTGAGGGCTTCCAATTATATTAAACTGGACACTCTAAAGTCTTTCTCATACAGAATACAGTGCAAGAAACCACAGATACTGTATATTTGCGTGTTCCATGTAAGAGGCGTTGGTCTTTGGAAATATATCTCTTTTATGTTTTTGATGCAGTAAAGCTAAAGAATCAATGGTAAAGCTGCAGAAAGAGCGTGATTTCCACAGGATGCATCACAAGCGTGTGGCCCAGGAGAAAAACAAGCTCATTAATGACATCAAAAGGTAACAAAACCTCATAATCTTCTAAGGGGGAAAAAAGTGCAAACATTTTAGTTGTACTGTAGAACTAAAAAAAAAAAAATATTTTTACAATACTTTTCAAGTTACATTTAAGGGGTTAAGGCTGATGATGACTGTGGGTGGGCTATTGTGATTGTTATAGATGCCGCTGGCTTTTTTTAAATGTTAAAACCTCTTCCCCCAACCCCTCCATGCAGTAAACCATGTGAAATGTCACCAATAAAAGCAATTTTTGTTAAGGTCTTGCATTGGTGGCGTTAATAGAAATGTATACGAATTGTTTACTGGAATGAATCAGTGCTCTTAACCAATTCTGTCACCAGCAGTGTAGTGATCCCTTTTAAAGATACGGTCGACAGCATATGCTGCAGTGTTGCATCCTCAATGAGATGTGTAAATATCACATCTATTGCTGGTTTCACAAGGAAACACGCATACATATACTGTACATTTCTGCCATGATTGCTGTCTGTCAATCTACTAGTAATCCAAATCTGACATAACATTATTATCTTTCACTATCACAGTTTGCCAGTCACTCAGAAAAGGCCTGTTGTTTAAATCAGTCGTTTATGTAAAATGTATTAAAAAAATAAATAGTATGTATAGTATTGAACGAGTCAAACATTTTTTTGGGTATGTATATTTCTAAAGGTGCTATTGACAAGAAATTCTTACCAGATGTCTGTAACAACCCATCCAATCCATGCAGGCAAAGAAAGAAAATCATAGATGTCCATAAATTTAAGTTATATTTAATAATGAGAAATGACACAGGGCAAGCTTATTGAACACCTTTAGAAAGCCATAGAAAGTCAACACGAGCTGAAATCTATCAGTAATTAGAAAGAATGCTTGCTGGTTCAACTGATGGCCTATAAAAGGTTGTATTGTTACATAAGTGCCACACAAGAAACCTCTAATGATGGGTAAAACCAGTTAACTGTCTCACGACCTTCACAACCTTATTGTTGCTAAACATACTGATGACATTGGATACAGAAGAAATTCTGCGTGACGTCACAAAGGTTCTTTGCGCAATGCATCCCTGGGAACGGAAGCCGCCGCGTGCTCCGCTGAGAACCGAGAGTACTCCGGGGCCGTCGGAAGATAAGTATATCCCTAATTTTTATTTCTATTCTTTTTTTTTACATGAATATGGATCCCAGGGCCTGAAGGAGACTCTCCTCTCTTCCAGACCCTGGGAACCATCCGGGACTGCTCCCTGCACCATATGCGGCGACCTCAGAGCTCCGCACATGCCTTATAAGACGACACCCGGCATATAAGATGACCCCCGACTTATACGGCGAGTATATCCCAAACTCTATATTTTAAATGGAAAAGTTGGGGGTCGTCTTATACTCCCAGTCGTCTTATATGCAGGAAAATATGGTACATTAGTTTCTTTTTTGTCTCCAGCAGCAATCCTGCGTTTTTAGTTGAAACATTATAAAAAGTTTGAAAATCCCCTATAAATTTTCTGTAGGCCTGTTCATTATATTTCCATTGTTCTTTTTTTAATAACCAATTTGTTTTGATAATACTGTATAATGTATTGCTTTTTATGCAGTTGTTTTCAAAACTTTTTTTTAAATGGCTACAAAATGAAGCCAAGTTCAGTATACACACTGATCTGTGACTGGCGGTGTCTTAATTAACTGGTCCTGGTGACAGGTATGTGACTGAAGTGAAGTAGTCTTAAATGGCTTTG
Source organism: Ranitomeya variabilis (assembly GCF_051348905.1). Lineage (NCBI taxonomy): Eukaryota > Metazoa > Chordata > Amphibia > Anura > Dendrobatidae > Ranitomeya > Ranitomeya variabilis. Next base: position 169,765,969 of record NC_135238.1, read on the forward strand.
TAAAATGGCAGCAGCGAGCCTACAAGTCCCCTTCTCTTGTAGTCTCAATCACGTCTTGCTGGCTTGCTAATCAATGAAGCTGGAGTTATTGACTTTCATACTGCAGGTTGCATTTTAATTAAGTCTTTTCCAGTAGAAGCGGTTGTGACAGCGTCCGTAGTTTCTTGTATTAATGCTCATTCAATTTGTCACTAAACGCTGCAGAGTCAAAACCCCACAAACCCGGTCTTGTCATATCTTTCTATAATCTCTTATTGATCAAATTACACTTCACTTTTACTGTGCGGATCTATGTTTGGGTTTTGCAGATAAAGAAATGTAGCTGTCATTCCCTTCAGGGAACACAATGATTTTGATTAAAATATGAGAAGACTGTCATATATTTTGTGAGTGCTTTGCTCTACCTGTGTTACTATATTTTGGAATAAGTGACAAAGTATTAGCCACCCTTAGGACAGACAACACAAAAGTTAAAATCAATTATAAGTCATTGCTGGAGTGTAGTCGTCTTGGAGAAGACATGACTTTACAAAAGCCATCTTCTCCTCCAGCTAGTCATCCATGAAAGTTTTGGATTTCAAACCTTTTGAGTTTGGCACTGGAGGAAGTTGAGATATTGCACATAGAAATCTGTTTTGTAGCAGAGGTGTATGAAAGCTTAATATGTGTCTTAGCTTAGTAGAAGGAAAAAAAACAAGTAAAAGTTGTCTACATGGCTTAGCTCACAGACAGCAAATGTTAAAATTCCCAGACCAACTTAAAAATGCAGCGATCTTTTATTCAACTGTCCATTTGTTTCTAAGTGGTTCTGTTGAAACAATGCTGTACTTTTTTTTATTTTTTTTTATTTTTTATAGCAAAGCGTAATTTCCCAGGAACATTATGGTCTACCCAAATATATTACCATGTTTAACCGCTGAATCTACAATGAAAGTCTTGATTTCAAAATGAATTAGACCCATTAGATGGGTCCCCTATTTAGCAAAGATTTAAAGGATAAATAAAAAAGTGTTTGACCATGGGCAGACCTACCGCCGGTTCAGCCGGTGCAGCTGCATCGGAGCCCTGGAGGGGGGCCTTGGAAGGAAGGGGCCAGCTTTCTGCTGCTTTAGTAGATCGGTGCTGGCGCTGTAATAGATTAATGCAAGTGCCGGCAGTCATCCCACTATTGCAGACACTGCAGGCTGTGTAAAAATCCAAAAAGAAGTTAAACCGCACCCTATGTTTGTACTGCCTCCATGTGCATAAGGGCGCACGTCAACACCAGGGGGTCCAACCCGGAAACAAGTCCATATTCCAAAGAGAATCAAAAGAGAATCAAAAAGACAGCGCCACAATGGACAGTGATAATAATCTTACGTTTTAATCTGCCTCCTGCGGCGACGTTTCAGTCCGCTTGATAAAGGTCCTTGGACCGAAACGTCGCCGCAGGAGGCATATTAAAACGTAAGATTATTATCACTGTCCATTGTGGCACTGCAGGCTGTGTGTCTGCTGATCTGCGCGACTGTTAAAGTCTTCCGGAGAGGAGGGCTGAGGATAGCAGAGCCCAGGGGGCCGGAGCAGGAGGTATGTGATGGGGCATCATCTGATTTCTGCTGTCTTGTCTGTTGCGGAGGCTCTATCTGAGGCACTGAGAGATTTATTACACCATCTTACACTTACATACAGATCAGGTCACACTGTCAGTGGGGTCATTGGCTCCAGAGTCACCCAATCTGTATGTAAGCTCAACCTGCAGCAATAACTCAGTGATCCTCAGAGTGACTGCACTGTCTGATCCTGAGCCCGGCTCCAGGACGTCCTGCATTATATATCAGATATACAATATAATGTATAGGTCCTGCAGCCTGGTCCAGGTGTGCTCACTCAGGGCATATAACACTGTATATGTGCACATAGTAAAGTGCATAACACCACTCAGTGCACAAATTGATATACGGCTGGTATATAACTGACCTGGACAAAGTGTAGAAATTGGACCAGGATATCTGAGATAGCCAAACGCCCAGAAGCACTGGTCCGCAGGCTGCTCCATACAGCCGACCTGCATCCAGATTTCACCGCCATCTGCATCTTCTGAATGCAAATAGTGGTGAATATAATGGAGGACTGAACCACCAACTCCTTCCACCAGTCACAATGTGTGCGACTGTGGCAGCAGACGTGATGACGTCTGCTGTGCGGTAAGTCAGTGCACACAGCAAAGACCGGAGAAGAGCACCGTGGGAACGGGGCCCAGGTGAGTGTGTGTGTTTTTTTTTTTTTAATGTGTGTGTGGGATTTGTTTCTGTACATAAAGGGCTTTGTGACAGCTCATACTGTATATAGGGGCTATGTGATGGCTCATACTGTATATATAGGGGCTATGTGGGAAATCATGCTGCATATATTGAGGCTCTGTGAGGGCTCCTGCTGTATATAGGGGCTATGTGAGGGCTACTGATGTATATAGGGGGCTCTGTGAGTGCTCCTGCTGTATGTAGGGGGCTCTGTGAGTACTCCTGCTCTATATAGGGGTCTATGTCATTGCTCCTGCTGTATATAGGAGACACTGTGAGGGCTCCTGCTGTGTACAGGGGGCTCTCTGAGGGCTCCTGCTGTATATAGGGGTTCTCTTAGGTCTCCTGCTGTATATAAGAGGCTCTGTGAGGGCTCCTGCTGTGTATAGGGGCTCTGTGAGGGCTCCTGCTGTATATAGGAGGCCCTTTGAGGGCTCCTGCTGTATATAGGAGACTCTGAGGGCTCCTGCTGTATATAGGGGGCTCTGAGAGGGCTCCTGCTGTATATAGGGGGCTCTGAGAGGGCTCCTGCTGTATATAGAGGGCTCTGTGAGGGCTCCTGCTATATATTGGGGGTTCTTTTAGGTGTGCTGTATATAAAGGGGCTCTGTGAGGGCTCCTGCTGTATATGAGGGCTCTGTGAGGGCTCCTTCTGTATATAGGAGACACTCTTGAGTGCTCCTGCTGTATATAGGGGGCTCTGTGAGGGGTCCTGCTGTATATTGGGGGCTCTATGAGGGCTCCTGCTGTATATAGGGGTTGTGTTAGGTCTCTTGCTGTATATAAGGGGCCCTGTGAGGGCTCACACTGTATATAGGAGGCTATGTGGGGGCACATATTGTATATCGGGAGAGCTGTGTGGGGGCTCTTCCTGTAGTACGTCTTTTACAGGATACTATTGTATGGAATAATGCAGTCTACTACACTATTCCATACTTTTATTTGTAGTATAATACCATATACTAGACATATAATGCAATATAATATACACATGGTCGGGCTCTTCCGGTTTCAACAGTTATCACACAACCACGAGGATGCACTTTGCCCAGTTGCTCTCATGTGCCAAGTAGAGTGTCAGCCATATCTGCAGTGTTCTGTTCACCGACCTAGCTGACAGTAGTTGTCACTTGACTGCAAATATCACTGCGCTGGAACCAGCAGAACCAAATCTTAACCAGGGCGGTAATAATGAGGGCACTCTGGCTTGTTTATCGGAGCCTGAGGTTCCGGGGGTCCATGGCCAGATTGCCCTCATGACATAGGAATCATGGTAGTATTCATCTTTTCTTCTCTGGACAATCATTCTTCCAGATGACTATCTGCAGGGGGCAGTCTTCTGCAGAATGTTAGACTATTAATAAATAATGTTTATTTTTATATAGCGCTAACATATTCCGCATGGCTTTACAGTTTGTACACATTATCATCACTGTCCCCGATGGTGTTCACAATGTAAATTCCTTATCAGTATGTGTTTGGAGTGTGGGAGGAAACTGGAGAACCCGAAGGAAACCCACGCAAACACGGGGAGAACATACAAACTCTTTGCAGATGTTGTCCTTTGGGGTGGGATTTGAACCCAGGACCCCAGCGCTGCAAAGCTGCAGTGCTAACCACTGACCATTCATCCATGGAGGGGACCCACTCACAATTTCACCTAAGAATACTGCCATGATTAAAAAATTGGATCTAAACATCCTCCACGAGCACCTTCTCCCAACTATCCAGGAGCAATTTTGTGATGAACAATGCTTTTTACCAGCCAATCTGAACAGCATGTCACAAGGAAAAAGTGATATGTAACTGGTTCGGTGAACAAAACATTGACATTTTTGGTCCATAGCCAGGAATCTCCCCAGATCTCAACCCCATTGATAATTGTATCAGAAAACAATGAGAGCCTTTGTGATGTGCACATTTCAGCTTATTCTCAACTTTCAACTCAAATAAAACCTTTCACTTGAAAGTTTAGAATGTAGGACAACATATATAAAGATGACGAGCAAGATAAATGAAGGTGGTGGGGGTGGTGACAAGTAAAGGAGAAAAATAGAGTGGGTGAGGAACTGGTACATTTACCGCTACACTTACAGGCGATGTTATGTAGCGCTAGAGCCAAATGCTGCAGTGTCCAACGAGTCTAAAATGCTCTTAATGATCATTCTGTCCTAAAGAAGTGCTTCAATGCATGTAATTTTGTTAACTTCCTGCATACGCACTGATAACAAGATAACCAAAGATCTCCCATGACATAGGGTGACCTCAAAGGCCTGAATGAGGAAATGGGGTAACCCTTTTTTCCAATGGCCCTCAGCCCATACAGGAATTAAAGTGGTGGAGCGGATATACTAAACATTAATGATGAGCGAATATGCTCGTTACTCGAGATTTCCCGAGCACGCTCGGGTGTCCTCTGAGTATTTTTTAGTGCTCGGAGATGTAGTTTTCTTGCCGCAGCTGGATGATTTACACCTACTAGCCTGCTTGATTACATGTGGGGATTCCCTAGCAACCAGGAAACTCTCACATGTACTCAGCCTGGCAAATAGCTGTAAATCATTCAGTCGAGAGGAAGAAAACTCAATCTCCAAGCACTAATAAATACTCGGAGGACACCCGAGCGTGCTCGAAAAATTTAGAGTAACGAGTATATTCGCTCATCACTACTAAACATGTGTAAAATCTCAAACGTTAGACTAGACAATCTTAAAGAAACACTTGAAATATTTTTTTTTCTTTACACAGCTTGCCATATCTAGACTAGTTTAGCAATGTCAGTGCGATAAAATACACACCAATCACCATCTTCCCTTCTTTCCTGCCTTGTAGCATCGCTCTGGTCTTCTCACTAACATTATTGAAATTCCAATTCACTTGATTACACTGGGGTTTACGTGTGAACTGGAGATCCCTTTTAAAATACCGTATATACTCGAGTATAAGCCGAGATTTTCAGCCCATTTTTTGGGCTGAAAGTCCCCCTCTCGGCTTATACTCGAGTCATACCCAGGGGTCGGCAGGGAAGGGGGAGCGGGGGCTGTCTAATTATACTCACCTGCTCCTGACGCGGACCCTGCAGGTCCCTGGATCCCGGCGCTGCAGCTTCTTCCTGTACTGAGCGGTCACATGGTACCGCTCATTACAGTAATGAATATGCTGCTCCACCTCCCATAAGAGTGGAGCTGCATATTCATTACTGTAATGAGCGGTAACGGTGATGGCTCCGTACAGTTAGAAGCTGCAGCGCCGGGAGCCAGGGACCGTGCCAGGAGCAGGTGAGTATAATGGGGAAATGGGGAGGGGAGCGCAAAGCTGCGCGATATTCACCTGCTCCCCATTCTGGGTGCCTCTCCGTCTTCAGCATCTTCTGCAGTGACGCTCAGGTCAGAGGGCGCGATGACGTGGTTAGTACGCGCCCTCTGCCTGAACGTCAATGCAGAAGACGCTGAAGATGGTGCGGCGCCGGAACGAGGAGCAGGTGAATATTGAAAGTGCCATGGGCTTGAGCGACGTAGAGGTGAGTATGTGATTTTTTTTTTTTTTTAATCGCAGCAACAGCAAATGGGGCAAGGGTCTGTATGGAGCATCTTATGGGGCCATAACGTTTGTGCAGCACTATATGGGGCAAGTGTCTGTATGGGGCCATAATCAATGTTTGTGCAGCACTATATGGGGCAAGTGTCTGTATAGGGCCATAATCAACGTTTGTTCAGCACTATATGGGGCAAGTGTCTGTATGGAGCATCTCATGGGGCCATAATCAACATTTGTGCAGCATTATATTGGGCAAATGTGTCTATGGAGCATCTTGTGGGGCCATTATTAACCTTTATGCAGGATTATATGGGACATATTTTAATATGGAGCATCTTATGGGGCCATCATAAACTTTATGGAGCATTGTATGGGGTTCCTGATTCAATATAGATATTCAAAAACACTTAACCTACCGATGTCTCAATTAATTTTACTTTTATTGGTATCTATTTTTACTTTTGACATTTACCAGGAACTGCTGCATTTCCCACCCTAGGCTTATACTCGAGTCATTAAGTTTTCCCAGTTTTTTGTGGCAAAATTAGGGGGGTCGGCTTATATTCGAGTATATACGGTAAGTATATGGAGCTCCAGAACAAGGCTCTATAGGCTTAAATTGTAAAAGCAACATCCCCTGTGGGATCTAGCAACTCATAATTTCAGTCACGTGAGTGAGAAATGGACCGAAGCGCTGCTGGTAACTGGGAAAGAAAGCAATTGGTGAGTATTTTATTGCACTAACCTTACACAGCACATATACAGTATTTAGACTAGTTTTACAAAAAAAATAAAAAATATTGGGAGTGCTTCTTGAAATTGTACCAAAATCTGTTACCTTGTGTGAAGTCCATTAACACTGCACAATTATCGTGGAGTGAGCGTCTTAGGAATGTTCATTTCACAATAATCGTGCAGTGTAAACAGGCAGCTGATCAACTGCTTGTTCATTGAGTGAAATTATTTTTTGGGCTGCACAGAAGATCAGTAACATATTGCCTTGTGTAAATAGGATTTGGAGTGCCAAGACCAATGGCAGTTTATGCCCACTGAATGATCTCTTAGGCCGATTTCACACGTCCTGATATTTCCAGTACCGGAAAAAAACGGTACCGGAGATATCCGTGTCCGTTTGTCACATCCGTGTTGCATCCGTGTGTTATCCGTGTGTACCATCCGTGTGTGATCCATGTGCTGTCCATGTGGATACGTACCAGAGCCAAAGGTTTGTATCTGAAAATGAAGGGTTAATGCGATAATTAAATGGTTAGAGATGTCAAAGGTGTGATCAATTAGTGATTATGTATTTAAAGCGTGTCAACAACATTTGTCTCAGTGACATCTCAGCTTTGGCTTGTGTGTTAGTAGTCCTTTGGCGTAACAAATATGTCAAAGTCTAGACAACTGGCTAGTAAAACAATTTGTTTCAATGTTAACCCTCTAACTTTAAAAACGCACACGGACAGCATATGGACGGTATCCGTGTGCAATGTGTGTTTACACAGACCCATTGACTTGTATGGGTCTGTGTGATCCATTCAGCTGCACAAAAACGGACATCTCGACATGTGGGGCAGACGGACACACGGTCCATGAGAAAACACAGATATGTGCACAGACCCATTCATTTGAATGGGTCTACGTGTGTCCGTGTCTCCGGTACGTGTGAAAACTGTCACTACACGTACCGGAGACAGTGATGTGTGAAACCCGCCTTACAGATAGCTCAGTGCGCATCTGAAGCATGATCTGATTTGGAAACATTCTATTAAACGATCTCCGATCAGTAAATAACTGATCTGCTGGTCGTTTAGGGCCGGATGGCCAATGTAAATTAACTTTTGTTTTTCACTAAAATTCTGTTTCAAAATTTTGGTAAAATTCTAGTGCATGTTGTCAAGCCATGCATTGTCCTGCTAAACTCCTACCCATTTCAAGTAAGGCACAAAATGTCTCTAAAACATTGACTAGTGTTTACAAGCTGTTGTGTAAAGATTAATTTACAAGGTGGCACTGACGTAGCCATGGATGCATGAATTATGTTTTGACTAATATTGGCCACATCTGTCTGCATAGCAGTTACAGAACCAATCCTTATTGTGAAGATGAGATTTTGAGATTCAAAATGAGACTAGAAATGGCGCAGTAGTCCCAATGCAGCCAGAGATATCAGGAGTTGAGTTGAGAGTTACATATGTCAGCTGCTCATACTATCGGCTCTGTTTAACCTGTGATATTGGACTGCGTTGCAATTCTCCACTTCAAAATGAGCCCTGGATCACTCTTAGGCCGGCGTCACACTTGGCGTAAGACAATACGGTCCGTATTTTATGGCCGTAATACGGCCGTAATACGGAGAAATGTTCCCAAAATAGTGATCCGTAGGCAGGGTGTGTCAGCGTATTTTGCGCATGGCATCCTCCGTATGTAATCCGTATGGCATCCGTACTGCGAGATTTTCTCGCAGGCTTGCAAAACCGACATCTAATGGATTTATGTGCTCAAATGTTCGGGAAAACATATATACAGTATATATATATATATATATATATATATATGTCATTGAGACATATATATACAGTATATATATATATATATTCTGTATTTATATTTACTTCAGCGCGATATCTGTGAAAAGCCGGTAATTCAATTGCCGGCTTTTCATTTCTCCTGCCTAAACCCGACAGGATATGAGACATGGTTTACATACAGTAAACCATCTCATATCCCCTTTTTTTTGCATATTCCACACTACTAATGTTAGTAGTGTGTGTATGCAAAATTTGGGCGCTGTAGCTGCTAAAATAAAGGGTTAAATGGCGGAAAAAATTGGCGTGGGCTCCCGCGCAATTTTCTCCGCCAGAGTGGTAAAGCCAGTGACTGACGGCAGATATTAATAGCCAGGAGAGGGTCCATGGTTATTGGCCCCCCCGTGGCTAAAAACATCTGCCCCCAGCCACCCCAGAAAAGGCACATCTGGAAGATGCGCCTATTCTGGCACTTGGCCACTCTCTTCCCACTCCCTGTAGCGGTGGGATATGGGGTAATGAAGGGTTAATGCCACCTTGCTATTGTAAGGTGACATTAAGCCAGATTAATAATGGAGAGGCGTCAATTATGACACCTATCCATTATTAATCCAATTGTTTGAAAGGGTTAAAAAACACACACACATGATTTAAAAGTATTTTAATGAAATAAACACAGCGGTTGTTTTAATATTTTATTGCTCTCTCAATCCATTTGCAGACCCTCGCTTGGCAAAACAATAAATGCACAAGATACATACCCTCTGTTGAACCGTCACGTCCCACGAGGTAATCCATCTGAAGGGGTTAAAATAATTTACAAGCAGGAGCCCTGCAAATGCAGCTGTGCTCGTGCTTGTAATTCCCTGGCGAATGAAGGAAATGTTGGTCATTGACCTACATTTCCTTCAGTCGCGGTGATGCGCCCCCTGGTGGATGTCCTCATATGACCTGGAGCGTGGGAAAAAGTTCCCAGGCTGCAGTTCATGAGAACATCCAGCAGGGGCGCATCACCGCGACTGAATGTAAGTATAGACCACTCTGCTTTCCTTTCAGCACCCGGGGATTACAGGCACGAGCGAGTGGTTTAGCGCAGCTCATGCCTGTAATATTAGTTAACCCCTTCAGATGGATTACCTCGTGGGACGTGATAGGACATCAGAAGGTATGTATATTGTGTGTTTCTTATTTTGCCAAGCGAGGGTGTTCCTGATGGATTGAGAGAGCAATAAAATACTAAAACAACCTGTTTGTTTCTTTCATTAAAATACTTTTTAATCATGTGTGTGTGTTTTTTAACCCTTTCAGACAAATGGATTAATAATGGATAGGTGTCATAATTGACGCCTCTCCATTATTAATCTGGCTTAATGTCACCTTACAATAGCAAGGTGGCATTAACCCTTCAATACCCCATATCCCACCGCTACAGGGGAGTGGGAAGAGAGTGGCCAAGTGCCAGAATAGGCGCATCTTCCAGATGTGCCTTTTCTGGGGTGGCTGGGGGCAGATGTTTTTAGCCACGGGGGGGCCAATAACCATGGACCCTCTCCTGGCTATTAATATCTGCCCTCAGTCACTGGCTTTACCACTCTGGCGGAGAAAATTGCGCGGGATCCCACGCCAATTTTTTTCCGCCATTTAACCCTTTATTTTAGCAGCTACAGCGCTGAAATTTTGCATACACACTACTAACATTAGTAGTGTGGAATATGCAAAAAAAAAGGGGATATGAGATGGTTTACTGTATGTAAACCATGTCTCATATCCTGTCGGGTTTGTGCAGGAGAAATGAAAAGCCGGCAATTGAATTACCGACTTTTCACTAACACCGCTGCATATTTCTCGCAAGTCACACTGCTGGTCCGTGTGGAATCCGTATTTTTCTCGCCCCCATAGACTTTCATTGGCGATTTTTTTGCGCAATACGCTGACAAACGCAGCATGCTGCGATTTTGTACGGCCGTAGAACGCCGTATATTACGGATCTGTAATATACGGCTGATAGGACTAGACCCATTGAGAATCATTGTGCCGTATGTAATGCGAGTTTTACGGATGTAGTTTCTGCGCTCTTACGTCCGTAAAACGCGCATGTGTGACGGCGGCCTTATAGCTGTGATACACCTTCAAGAATGACCCACTCCACTTCAGCCAGTGGTACGAGAGGCGGAGCTGCAAGGAAGATCGCAGTCTGCAGCAACAGGAACCAGGAGGCAATGTTGTGTGTTCTCCTACTGTCCCCGTCTAATGCTAGGTGTGTATCATACCTGTAAAGTAACTACAGAATGTAAAAGAAAAGTAAAAAGTTAAATTGCCCTTTTTTTTTTTTTTTTTAAAGTTTCTCATTGGCTGGGAGGGGAACCTAGAGATATTTGGCATCGCCCTTTCAGTGACATCCCACACTTTAAAACTTTGCTTTTCACTTAGCTTTCCCATTAACCCCTTTCTGACCTCGGGACGGGATAGTACGTCCAAGGTCAGATACCCCGCTTTGATGCAGGGCTCCGGCGGTGAGCCTGCATCAAAGTCGGGACATGTCAGCTGTTTTGTACAGCTGACAAGTGCCCGCTATAGCTGCGGGGGAAATCGTGATTCACCCACTGCTATTAACTAGTTAAATGCCGCTGTCAAACGCTGACAGCGGCATTTAACCGGCGCTTCCGGCCATCCGTCAGGAAATGAGCGCATCGCTGACCCCCGTCACATGATCGGGGGTTAGCGATTCTTCTGCATAGTAACCATAGAGGTCCTTGAGACCTCTATGGTTACTGATCCCGGCTAGCTGTGAGCGCCACCCTGTGATCGGCGCTCATAACACACCTGCAATTCAGCTACACAGCATCGCTGCTATGCAGCAGAGGCGATTGAGTTGTGCCAGCTTCTAGCCTCCTATGGAGGCTATTGAAGCATGGCAAAAGTAAAATAAAAAGTTTAAAAAAGTGAAAAAATAAAAAAATATATAAAAGTTTAAATCACCCCCCTTTCGCAAAATAAATCAATTAAAAAAAAAAATCAAACCTACACATATTTGGTACCACCACGTTCAGAATTGCCAGATCTATTAATAAAAAAAGGATTAACCTGATCGCTAAACGGCGTAGAGAGAAAAAAATTCGAAACGCCAGAACTACGTTTTTTGGTCACCGCGACATTGCATTAAAATGCAATAGCGGCGAACAAAAGATCATATCTGCACCTAAATGGTATCATTAAAAACGCCAGCTCGGCACGCAAAAAATAAGCCGTCACCCGACCCCTGATCATGAAAAATGTAGACGCTACGGGTATCGGAATATGGCACAATTTAAAAAAAAAATGTTTTAGCACAGTTTAGAATTTGTTTTCTCCGCTTAGATAAAAAATAACCTAGACCTGTTTGGTGGCTATGAACTCGTAATGACCTGGAGAATCATAATGGCAGGTCAGTTTTAGCATTTAGTGAACCTAGCAAAAAAGCCAAACAAAAACCAGTGTGGGATTGCACTTTTTTTGCAATTTTACCGCACTTGGAATTTTTTTCCCGTTTTCTAGTATACGACATGCTAAAACTAATGATGTTGTTCAAAAGTACAACTTGTTTCGCAAAAAATAAGCCCTCACATGGCCATATTGACGGAAAAATAAAAAAGTTATGGCTCTGGGGATGAGGGGAGCGAAAAACGAACATGGAAAAATGGAAAATCCCAAGATCATTTCGCTTAAAAATTAAATAAAAAGTCAAAAGTCTCATGAACTTCAAAATGGTACCAATAAATATTACATTTCGCCATTCAAAAAATAAGCCCTCAAACAGCTGTCGACGGAGAAATAAATTATGTATCTCAGAATATAGGGACACAACATTTTTTTAATTTTTTTTAAAGTATTTTTATTGCGCAAACATAAATAAATCTTCATAAATGTCATATTTTTAATCATCCTGACACACAGCGTAAAGTTAATACAATATGTAATTTAAACGACTCTTGTTAACGTAACAAAAAAACGACCTTAGTTGGGGAAAAAACTGCAATTTTCACCTTTTGCTATCTGCTGCCCATTAATTTTGTGAAGATGCTTTAGTGGTCACAGTGATAACTACACCCCTTGATAAATGCCTTGACGGGAATAGTTTTCTAAACGGGATAATTTTTGGTGGGTTTCCTCTTTACTAATACCTCAGGTGCTCTGCACATGCAATGTGGCAACAGAAAACCAATCCAGCAAAATTTGGACTTCATATGGTGCCCTTTCCCTTTTGAGCCTCACCGTGTGTACAAACGGTAGTGTATGAGCACTTATACGGTATTGTTGTGCTCAGGAGAACTGAGTGACAAATTGCGGGGCATATTCTCTCTGATTTCCTCCAGTAGAAATGAAAAAGTTTGAGCTTAATCTGCGTAAATACTATTATGCCCAAAAGGACAAAAGTAATCTAGGAGTGATCTTTTTTTTTTTTTTTTACGTAAAAGTATTTACATAGTTTTCTGGCTAATCTATTGCTGCAATATTTTGCTACTTATTGTATTTTTTTAATAGTACATTGGGCGAAGTTTACATAATATTGTAAAGAAATGTTATTTTTCATTTTTACCGGCCAATAGTAAAGAAATTTGTGAAACATCTGTGGGGGTAAAATGTTAACAACGCCCCTAGATGAATTACTTGAGGGATACAGTTTCCAAAATGGAGCCACTTCTTGTACCTCAGGGGCTCTGCAAATATGACTTGGCAAATCAAGACCAATCCAGCAAAATTTACACTCCAAAAGCCCACTGATGGTCCTTCCCAGCTAATCACTGCCAAGCCCCCAAACTGTATTGCTGCAGATACTAGATGAGTGACAAATTGTGGTGTTTTTGTTCTCTTCTATTTTATTACTTCATGTTAAAATCTCACTTTTAGTCACAAATATGATTTTTATGCATTTTTGTTTATAAAAAAAGTCACTTTGACTAAAAATTGCATGAAGGTGCTTAAATATATAAATTGGTGCTAGTGATTCCTTTCAGAAAATATAAGTACAGGGTTAAATATCAACTCTTTATTTTGTGATTTAGATTATATATGTTCACGTCAAAAGTGCAAAAATTGTCCTGGCTACCAAAGGCAGAAAAGGGTTAAAGGGGTTGTCAGAAAAACAATTGATTATTCATCCATAGGGCAGGTTATCAATATAATATTGATACGCGTCGCCCCCACCAATCATCTGAAATTTCTCTGGCAGTGGAGAAGATGGAACACAACAGCCCTCTAAATTGCTTAGTGGCTTCTGCCGAGTATTGCACTTTATCACCCATCCTATTGACTTTATTTGAATGGGAGATAAACTGCAATATTCGAAAATAGCCACTAAGTAAAGTACAGATCTGCTGTGTACAGCCCTGTACATTGGTGGGGGTGCCAGATGATGGACATCGATCGATCAATCTCATATTGATGACCTATCATACGGAGATGTCCTTGTTCATTGTTTATTTTCAGATAACCTTTTTAAGATCTTAATCCCAGAAAGATGCTGTACTAAAATTGTATTTTGATGCATTAAGGCCCCCATACACCTTAGACTAAAATCAGCCTAAGGCTACTTTCACACTATCATCGTGCACTGCACGTCGCAATGCGACATTGCGGCGCACCGACGCAAACTGTGAAAGCGCCGCACAACGGTTGCAGCGGATGCAGTTTTGCAACGCATCCGCTGCCCCATTGTGATGTGCGGGGAGGCGGGGGCGGAGTTCCGGCCGCGCATGCGCGGTCGGAAAAGACGGTCACGACGCACAAAAAAACGTTACATGTAACTTTTTTTGTGGCGACGGTCCGATGCAACACGACGCAACCGTACGACGGTTGCGATGTGTGGCAATGCTTCGCACTGCGTCGCTAATGCAAGTCTATGGAGAAAAAACGCATCCTGCAAGCAATTTTGCAGGATGCGTTTTTTTCTACAAAACGACGCATAGCGACGTGCAGTGCACGACACTACTGTGAAAGAGGCCTAAGCCACCGATGTCAGCAGAAGATTTGCCCAACAGTTTAATGTGTATGGGGTGTATCCATTTTTTTAGGTGATCCCACTTTCTTAGTTTCGCCGTTGTTCCATCATCTGTATTGCTTGTAGGATTCTGTATACTCCCTCCTCACACCTGCTTATAACATTTCATAACTGAAGACAAGACTCTAAAATAGATTTACAAGCATTTGGGAAAAACATGTAAATTTAAATCTGCAAAATGTAAAGTTCCGTTGTTTTACAGCGGTAAGCTAAAAAGCAAGCCAAGTGTTGTGCAATTTACTGCCTCTCTGGTTATGTGTAGGATTGTTTATAAGTGAGTTCTCAAAACTAGACTGAAAGCATATACAAATAAGCCCCTGGAATTACTGATGGAAACAATCCGGTAGATTTCAGTGGGATTTATTATAAATCTGCTTCTGAATTATTTATGATTCTGTTTTAAAGGCAGAAGGACAAAATATCTGCTAATTTGGTGGCATGCTTTTGTGCAGTATGCTAAAATATCAATCTACAAAATGATTCAGAAATGATACAGAGGTTTTCATTATAATCTGATGGTGTCATTTCATGACAAGTAGGAAAATCAAGTATTCAGTGTGGACGATGCAGGAAAAAAATCACTTGTATGGTTGGATTACTCCTCTGTGTATAATGCAGACACGTTACGTTGCTCTGTTGACTTATATTTTCCTTTATTCTACACCAAAAAAGTACGGTAACTGTCACAGTAATGTAAAAAAAACTTACCAAGCAGGGGTGTAACTATAGAAGGGTACAGACGGTGAAAATGAACAGTGCTATAGATGACATGCAATAGTAAGGGAATTTTATGCTAAGTTTTATATGGAGGCCCTGTGGCTTCAAGTTAGGACTCCGATAGCTTTACTCAAGAAGCACAACATCATTAATTTAGTATCTTACTCCAGTGCTATTCTGCTGGTGCAGCACGCAGGTAAAGTAAATTGTGGCATAATCTCAAAATTTGCAAATGGATTGGGCAAGAGTGTCTAGTATGTGATTTAAATAAAAGATTGTGCGTTGTTTTCTAAGTCTAGAGATATGGGGTACATATATTCAGTACCCTGGAGGGAATTTATCAAAACTGTTGCCTAATTTTTTATGTTATAAAAATGGCCTATTCGCTATACTTTTTTGCATGCAAACGAAAAAAATAATGTGACTATTTATGATTGTTTGACGCTTCCACCAATTTTGAAATGTGTATTGAATGGTGGGCAGTTAGAGTTATGGAAATAGGTGCAAACAAGATTTATAAAATGCAACTTTTCAAAAAGATGTAAAAGGAAGTTTTCATTTTTACTCAAGCTGGGATTTATGAAAAAAAGTGAAGAAGTTTTATTTGGGATTTATAGGTTTCGCCCCCAGCAGTTCTCCCCCAGCAATTTGCCCCTAGCAGTTCGCCCCCTGGGTACATTTACTTCACCTGTGGGAAGTTATACCATCCATCTTCCATACCATCACCCCAGAGGACCCCTTTAAGCAGCATCTCTCCCTACTGACCGAATACCACAGGTGGCGTCACGAACAAACTTTATTCTTAAACTCACTTTAAAGACCTTTACCCTTTACTTGGGTGCCCAGGGCCACGGACCGGGTCGCAGCCACCGTGAAGTCCCCTTCAAGTACCGGACCCGGTTCCGAGTACCCCACTGCCCTGGCGGGCGACTCAACTTGGCGGCACGAACAGGATGTACCCGGGGGCGAACTGCTGGGGCCGAACTGCTGGGGGCAAAACATCCTATAACCGTTTTATTTTACCCTAGAAAGTAGTAGTTTTTATGCGCTAAATTTATCAAACATCATGAGACACTTTTAGGGTAAGTTGAAAGTTTATTAAATTTTTTTCACATGACATGGTCAAAACCGCAAAGTAATAAAGCTGGAATGCATTAATATAAACAATTATACAATGTAATTAATAGTCAAGGTATATACTCATAACAGTGACTATCTCAAAAAAACTCTCAAAATGTTCAGCGATAAGAGGAAAGGAAGGGAAAAGGGATACACGAAAAGGATAAAGGAAGAGGAGATTCAGACAGTAGAGAGAACCTAAAAAGAGGGGTAGAATGAGAGGGGAGCAATGAAGGAGGGCGATGTATGTAAGAGAAGGGGTGGAAAAGGAAAAGAACTCACACCTAAATTAGTGTCTATTATTTAAATGGAAAAAAATATATAAGAAGATATGGAAACAGAAAACTTCATGTAGGAGGCAACCAGGTGGTTAATTTCTTCAATTTTTCTGATCATGATCCAAGATGCCCAAGTGCCTGAAACTTTGCCCACTGTTTCTGAAACTTAGGAAATTAGCTCCTCCAATCTAAGAGTATCATTTACCTCCACCACAAATTCAGCACGAGTAGGAGATTCCCTGCGCTTCCAATGCCTAGGGATCAGTCTCCTAGCTGCCAAAAGGAACTCTCTCTCTCTCTCTCTCTCTCTCTCTCTCTCTCTCTCTCTCTCTCTCTCTCTCTCTCTCTCTCTCTCTCTCTCTATATATATATATATATATATATATATATATATATATATATATACACTCACCGGCCACTTTATTAGGTACACCTGTCCAACTTCTTGTTAACACTTAATTTCTAATCAGCCAATCACATGGCGGCAACTCAGTGCATTTAGGCATGTAGACATGGTCAAGACAATCTCCTGCAGTTCAAACCGAGCATCAGTATGGGGAAGAAAGGTGATTTGAGTGCCTTTGAACGTGGCATGGTTGTTGGTGCCAGAAGGGCTGGTCTGAGTATTTCAGAAACTGCTGATCTACTGGGATTTTCACGCACAACCATCTCTAGGGTTTACAGAGAATGGTCCGAAAAAGAAAAAAAATCCAGTGAGCGGCAGTTCTGTGGGCGGAAATGCCTTGTTGATGCCAGAGGTCAGAGGAGAATGGGCAGACTGGTTCGAGCTGATAGAAAGGCAACAGTGACTCAAATCGCCACCCGTTACAACCAAGGTAGGCCTAAGAGCATCTCTGAACGCACAGTGCGTCGAACTTTGAGGCAGATGGGCTACAGCAGCAGAAGACCACACCGGGTACCACTCCTTTCAGCTAAGAACAGGAAACTGAGGCTACAATTTGTACAAGCTCATCGAAATTGGACAGTAGAAGATTGGAAAAACGTTGCTTGGTCTGATGAGTCTCGATTTCTGCTGCGACAGTCGGATGGTAGGGTCAGAATTTGGCGTAAACAACATGAAAGCATGGATCCATCCTGCCTTGTATGGAGCATCTTTGGGATGTGCAGCCGACAAATCTGCGGCAACTGTGTGATGCCATCATGTCAATATGGACCAAAATCTCTGAGGAATGCTTCCAGCACCTTGTTGAATCCATGCCACGAAGAATTGAGGCAGCTCTGAAGGCAAAAGGGGGTCCAACCCGTTACTAGCATGGTGTACCTAATAAAGTGGCCGGTGAGTGTATATATATATATATATATATATATATATATATATATATATATATATATATATATATATACTTTTATAGCCAATGCCTGGCATGTCACTAAGAGATGGAAGGGCTAAGGTCATAGATGGCTATACTTCATGAGACACTTTTGATAAATATGGCACAAAGAAGATGGTCATTGGCCTCGATTCATCATAGCAATTTTGGCAAAATTCTGGCATAAATGGCTTTGAAACTCAGAGTTGTGCAATAATTTTGCTGCTTTGGGTCGTTTTCACAAGCTCTGCCTAAATGGGCGAGAGTGATGTGTGCGTACTGGGTGGTGGTGGGGAAGTGGGGTGACAACACCACATCTTATCTAATCCATGATGAGCTGTGGTGTTTTCTACTTTGAAAACCTTACTCCAGTAAGTTTTCTGGTGTGGCTGATATAGGCACACGGCACTCGTTGGATAGTCCAGATTAATTAAGAGGTGTGCGCTTCTGACTCTAGCACACCTCTTCATCAAGACTGCTGAGAACATTGACAGTCTTAATGAATCAGGAGTCAGGACCAATGTATTTCGTTAGTTTTGCAGAGTTTAGTTGTTGCTCTTGTATCCTGAGAAATAAGCAATTGAAAAGGCAAATACAGTTCAATGAAAAATGCTCAAAGGAAAAATGCCCACAGCCATGAATGTCTACAGAAAAATTGCTCACAGCCATGAATGTCTACAGAAAAATTGCCCACAGCCATGAATGTCTACAGAAAAATTGCCCACACGGACAAAATTGCAACAGTTTATTAATCACTTTATTAAAGAGGGCTAAAGCTGTATTCACACATGGAAAATTGGGCATATGTCGGTACAGCCGGGGTCACACTGTATACAGGCTGAAGAACGATATAACATATTAAAGGTCAGGGAGAAGAGGTGATAAATGTTGGTATTTTGTCCATGTGGGCAACTTTCCTTGTGGGCAATTTTCCTGCTGGCATTCATGGCTGTGGGCATTTTTCTGGGCACCTTCAAATACATGCAAATTATCCATCTAGATATTACCTTCATTATAGCATACATGCTGTTTGTAATTGCAGCATATATTCCCCTCACTAGTAGAACATTTTGAAAATAATTTATACAGATGTCATGGAGCCTTTAGCTTGATACTGTCAATAATAATAATAATAATAACAATGTGAATAATGGGCCCTTAGTTAGCTGGTCTGAGTAATCACAGTGCTGACTTCTCTGCCGCATGCATTCATAAAAGGTCACTTGATTTTATATATTTGAATTATTTTCCTTTTTTCAAGGTTGAAGGCACATTATGCATCTTATGAACCATTGCTGAGGCAGCTACATGAAAAATACCAAACAGTCCTGCGGCAGAAGATGCTGACTAGTCTAGAAAGGGATCGAGCTGTTGGAGAGGTGATCACTTTGCTTTATTAATTGCACATGACATAATAATGTTATGTTTTTAGAGCGACTGCATTATGCCCACACCTGTTTTGTAGTCTCGTCTTTGTGATTGACTTGGTTTCCTGTTTTCAAACTCATAACAATTACATATGGGCAGACCCCTTTAACTTAAATAATTTTGTGTAACTGAGGGTGGGGTACATTAGTGTTTTAATTTTTATTATAGCAGCTTACATGTGTGCTTGGGGAGAGATTTGCTAGAATTTTGGTGCAATTTGCTCTAAAAAAAAACTTTACTTGCATGCCTAGCACAACATTTATGTTGTTAAATGGAATCCATCACTAGGTATTTGCTACCCCATCTAGTAGCAGCGTGATGTAGGGGCAGAAACCCTGATTCCAGGTATGTGTCACTTTACTGGGTGCTGAAGTTATGATAAAATCTGAGTTTTCTGCTGCAGATCTTTCAGTTCTCCTGAATGCAGAGCTTTGTATAACCCGGCTCATACCACTGTTTGTCTGCTTTCTGTGTATAGCATATTTATCAAAACTACAGCAAGCAGCCTCATAAGTGACACAACCGTGGAACCAGGGCTTCTGTATTTACATCATGCTCCTCTCAGATAAGGTGGTAAAAACCTGGTGACCAATTCCCTTTAAGATGCTTTAGTGACTTTTCTGTTTGCGCGGTATTCATTATTTAATTGGCATTGGGGACTTGGGAATATATTTTTGAAGCACGCCGAAGACAATCTATTGGCACTGGAGCGTGCTCAGATAACACCTTATCCGGGCACTCTCGCCCATCTCTGTTTCTTAGTTTTATCTGTGTTTTTTGACCATGTGAGCATATTTTTCTTATCCAGATGTTTTAGACGAATTCATAATTTGTGACTTTTTGAAATAGTTGCAACATTTTTGTGAAATTGTACATCAACAACCTACTGGGCTACAAAATCATTTTAATTTTATTTTTGTTCCTTTTTAAAAGTAGTGTTGCTTCCTAGGAAAGGGACACAAAGTAAACTAGACTTTCTGAAAATGCACCAAATTTATCAACCAGTATAAGCACAAGCACATTGCAGAGCAGGGGGAGCTGAGCAAATTAATATATAGTTTTGTGAGGAAAGATTCAGAAAAACCTGTGTTTTCATCATTTAAACGTCTGCACTTTCTGGGATCTTTGGTCCAGTGGGCGCTCCTATCAGAGACTGACAGCTTACTTTGTATTAGTGTGCATATAGAGAGCTGTCAGTCACTGATCGGACCACCCACTGGGCCAAAAATCCCAGAAAGAGCAGACGATTAAATGGTGAAAACACAGGTTATACTAAATCTTTTCTCACAAAACCATATAGACGTCTGCTCAGGTTCCCCGGATGCCTGCAGATTGGACTGTATTTTTATGGTGACAGGTTTAAGAAGGTCTAGTTTAAGTTTACACTGTCTTAAAAGTAACAACACACCTACAAAGAAAAACTGAATGTTGGAAATGTAAATATTACCATAATTACTTTATTACACATAAAAAAACATTCATCACAAATAGGACCAAATAACCATAGGTGGGTGAGTTCTAAGCAAGTACATGTTCATGATTTTATAAAATGCATTGGAACAGTATTCACTAGTGATGAGCGAGTATACTCGTTGCTCGGGTTTTCCTGAGCATGCTCGGGTGGTCTCCGAGTATTTGTTATTGCTCGGAGATTGTTTTCATGGCCTCAGCTGCATGATTTACGGCTGCTAGACAGCTTAAATGCATGTGGGGATTCCCTAGTAACCAGGCAAACCCCTCATGTACTCAGGCTGGCTAACAGATGTAAATCATGTAGCTGCGTCAACAAAAACTAAATCTCCGAGCACTGACGAATACTTGGAGACCACCCGAGCATGCTCGGGAAAACCCAAGCAACGAGTACACTCGCTCATCGCTAGTATTCATACATCATTTGCTAATCACAAAGTAAATATTTGCAAATATAGCGATTGGGTAAAACGTCAATGGGAAAAACAAAAAAACTGCTGGTACAGACAATTTGCATCAGCGTCCAGAACCAAGGGCACAAATGGACAAAGCATAGTTTTCTATTGGCTTCATCTGGGTTGCACTTGCTTTATCTGTTTGTGCTCTTGGTTCTGGATTTTCTCTTGCAAATTGTCTATACTGGAATATTTGTTTTCACTGGCTCCCTTATATACACAAGTGAGGATGAGTTTTTGGACTTTTATGTCTTTGCTCCATTTAACAAAGTTCAATTCAAATTCTAAAGTGTTAGGTTTGATCCCGTTCCTGCTGAATTAATTGATATCTACAGAAATTAGTTTTTCTGCATAGCAGTTTTAAAAGTCTGTATTATTACCCTGTGCTTGCCTGTTAGAAAATTATTTTCATTTTGTAATTGCATGTATGAACAAAACTGTGCTAACCAATTAAAATGAAGTAAATTGAATGTGTTTCTCATCTCACTCGGATGCTTCAGAAGTTGAATTCCTTTTTTTTCAATTATGTTTTGTTCAAAAACCTCAATGTGATTTTTTTTATTTTTCTCTTTCCAGGTGACTGGTCTGCAGGCTACCTTAAAGAATTTAGAATCTGGACATAAAGTGGATCTCCCTTTGAAAAAAGGTAATCTATCTATCTATCTATCTATCTATCTATCTATCTATCTATCTATCTATCTATCTATCTATCTTCATCATGCACTGAAGATAAAAAAAAAATTGAAAAAAAATGCCAAGATTGCTTTGTTTTGTTCATCTTTCCAATAAAATGAAAGAAAAAAACTGATCAAAAAGTCCTGTGTACCCAAATATCAGTAAAAGCTAATGTTTGTCTTGTAAATGTAAGACCTCACAAATCTCTGTCTATGGAAAAACAAAAATGTTGGTGATGTCATTATCATATCGACCTACAGAAAAAAGTTTGCATGTCATGTAAACTGAATGATGTTTAACCTCTTAACGTCCAGAGGTATTTTTGCTTTTGCGTTTTCGTTTTTTGCTCCCGTTCTTCCCAGAGCCATTACTTTTTTTATTTTTTGTTCAAATTGTCCATGTGAGGGCTTGTTTTTTGCAGGATGATTTGTACTTTTGAACGACACTATTGATTTTAACATATCATGTACTGGACAACGGGAAAAAAATTCCAAGTGCGGTGAAATTGCAAAAAAATGAAATCCCACAGCTGTTTTCTTTTTTTTTTTTTACCATGTTCAAAATATGCTAAAACTGGCCTGCCATTATGATTCTCCAGGTTATTATGAGTTCATAGACACCAAACATGTCTAGTTTTTTTTTTTTTATTTAGGTTGTGAAAAAAAATCCCAAAGTTTGTTAACATTTTTTTTTTAAAATTGTGCCATTTTTCGATACCTATAACGTCTCCATTTTTTGTAATCTGAGGTTGGGTGAGATCTTATTTTTTGCTCGCTGAGCTGATGATTTTAGTGATACCATTTTGGTGCAAATCTTTTGATCTCCCGTTATTGCATTTTAATGCAATGTTGCGGTGACCAAAAAAACCGTAATTCTTGCATTTTGAATTTTTTTTTCGTTATGCCATTTAACGATCAGGTTGTTTTTTTTTATATTGATAGATCGGGCGATTCTGAACTTTGCGATACCAAATATGTATATTTTTTTTAATATCTTTTTATTGAAATATTATAGCAATAAATATTAACAGATCAATTAACATTAACATTGGCACTTGAAAAATCCCAGAATTTCCCCAAATACCCCTACCCCACCCACTCCCACCCCACCCTTCTCTGCATGCCAAATATGTATATTTGATTTTTTTATTGTTTTATTTTGAATGAGGCAAAAGTCATTTGAACTTTTATATTTTTTTTATATATTTTTTTTTTCATTTTTTGCATTCTTCAATAGTCTCCATGAGAGACTAGAAGCTGCAGTACTTTGATTGCCTCTGCTACATGCAGGCAATGATCAGATCGCCTGTATGTAGCACAAATACTCACTTGCTATGAGCGCCGACCACTGGGTTGAGCTCATAGCAATCCGGCTATGACAACCATAGAGGTCTGCTGGAGACCTCTGGTTGTCATTCCATCCCATCGGTGACCCGCGATCATGTGACGGAGTCACCGATGGGCTGGTTTATTGATACGTTTCCAGTAAGCGCGAGTTAAATGCCGCTGTCAGCGATTGACAGCGGCATTTAAAGGGACTCTGTCACCTCAAATTGGCGGGATATTTAAATGACTTTTTACCTGTTCGATGGGTGGCGTTTCATTTTCATTTCTCTACCGCGTCCGTCCCTGTTGTCCGCAATATGTTAGTGAATTAGAGTACTTGTGCTTCACAGTTGGCGCGTGCGCAATGCAATCTTCGGTCGCGCACGCGCAGTATGCTTTGCCCAACTGTGGGCAAAGCCGAAAAGCATTACGGCGCATGCGCCCGCGCACTATGTCCCGGAGGTATTTCGCTGTGTTGCGGGACATAGTGCACGGGTGCAATGAAGATGAAACGCCACCCATCGGACAAGTAAAAAGTAATTTAAATATCCCGCCAATTTGAGGTGACAGAGTCCCTGTAACTAGTTAAAGTATATGTCAGCTGTCATGTGCCCGGAATGGTGCCGGCTCAGTGCTGGAGCATGCACCAAACAGAGGGAGTCTGACATGGGTGTACTATTACGCCCAATGTCGGAAAGAGGTTAAAATAGAAACAAGAAAAAAAAAACAGCATATTTTTTTTTCTTTTTATTTGTTCATTCCGCCTACCTACCAAAATAATAGATACAAATAATAAAAAGTGATCCAATAGTCATACGTACCAAAAAACTAAACCAATGAAAAATATATCTTGTGACACAAAAAATAAGCCATAATAAATCTCTATTGATGGAAAAATGTTTAATGTATGACTCTGAGCTTGGCACCACAAAAGAACAAATGAGTTTTCTTCAAACAGTGCAATTATTTTATAGAAAAGAAAACCTACATAAATCTGATGTCGCCAATATCTTGCTGACTTGCAAAACAAAAAACGTAAAATTAAAAATGTTAACCGCTTAGAGACCCTGCCTTTTTCTTTTTTGTGGTTTCGTTTTTTGTTCCCCTTCTTCCCAGAGCCAAAACTTTTTTATTTTTCCGTCAATTTGGCCATATGAGGACTTATTTTTTGCGGGACGAGTTTTACTTTTGAACGACACCATTGGTTTTTCCATGTTGTTACTAGAAAATGGTAATAAAATTCCAAGTGCTGTGAAATTGCAAAAAAAGCACAATCCCACAACTGTTTTTTGCTTGGCTTTTTTGCTAGGTTTACTAAATGCTAAAACTGACCTTCCATTATGATTCTCCATGTCATTACGAGTTCATAGACACCAAACATGTCTGGGTTATTTTTTATCTGAGTGGTGAAAAAAAATTCCAAACTTTGCGAAAAAAAAAGCGCAATTTTCCGATACCCGTAGCGTCTCCAATTTTCATGATCTGGGGTCAGATGAGGGCTTATTTTTTGCGTGCCAAGCCGACATTTTTAATGATACCATTTCGGTTTGGATACGTTCTTTTGATCGCCCATTATTGCATTTTAATGCAATGTCGCAGCGACCAAAAAAACATAATTCTGGCATTTGAATTTTTTTCTCGCTACGCCGTTTAGCGATCAGGTTAATCCTTTTTTTTTATTGATAGATCGGGCAATTCTGAACGCGGCAATACCAAATATGTGTAGGTTTGATTTTATTTTTTATTGTTTTATTTTGAATGGAGTAAAATGGGGGTGATTTAAACTTTATTATTATTTTTTTATTTTTGTTCATATTTTTTAAAACTTTTTTTTACTTTTGCCATGCTTCAATAGCCTCCATGGGAGGCTAGAAGCTGGCACAACTCAATCGGCTCTGCTACATAGAGGCGATGATCAGATCGCCCCTATGTAGTAGAATTGCAGCATTGCTATGAGCGCCGACCACAGGGTGGCACTCACAGCAATCCGGCATCAACAACCGTAGAGGTCTTCAATAGACCTCTGGTTGTTATGCCAACACACCGATGACCCCCGATCACGTGACGAGGGTCAGCGGTGCGCGTACCTGCGGCCGGGAGCGCATGTTAAATGCCGCTGTCAGCGTTTGACAGTGGAATTTAACTAGTTAATAGCGGCGGATCGCAATTCCACCCGCCGCTATTGCGGGCGCATGTCAGCTGTACAAAACAGCTGACATGTCGCGGCTTTGATGTGGGCTCACTGCCGGAGCGTACATCAAAGGAGGAGATGCGACCTCCACTGTACTAGTACAGCGAAGGGGTTAAAAGAAAATAACTTTTTTTTTCTCATAAAGTGTTATTAGAAGTTATCTATTAGGTTATATACTACAAAAAGGTGCCACTGACTCATCCTGCAAAAAAAACAATTCCACTTAGGCTAATTTCACACTTGTGTCATTTGGCCTCTGTCGCAATGCGTCGTTTTGGAGAAAAAACGCATCCTGCAAAGTTGCCTGCAGGATGCGTTTTTTCTCCATAGACTTGTATTACCGACGCATCGCGACGTATGGACACACATTCCATACGTCATGCACTGGATGCGTCGGTATTTGGCGGACCGTCGTAGCGAAAAAAACGTTCAAGGGAACGTTTTTTCGTACATCAGGGCCTGCATTTTGAACTGCTCAGGCGTGGCCGGAACTCTACCTCCTCCTCGCTGAGACTTCACAATGGGCAGCGGACGCGTTGAAACACTGCGTCCGCTGCCCACGTTGTGCAAAAAATCACCACTGTCCGTCGGTATGTTGCGCCTACGCTTTGTGACAGCCCCGTACCAACGGAAGTGTGAAAGAAGCCTAAGGCCTCTTTCACACTTCCGTCTTTCAGCTCCTGTCGAGATACGTCGATTTGTGAGAATGCAGGAGCCTGCAAAAAAATTTGCAGGAGCCTGCATTTTCTCAGAGACTTGTATTAGCGACGGATTGTGACGGATGGCCATCCGTTTCATCCGTTGTGCATTGAATCCTGCATAAAAAAAGGTCCAGAGGCAGAGGAACGTTTTTTATGTACATCGGAAAATTGGTCAGCGACGCATCCTGCGCTGCCAGTCACTGGCTACAATGGAAGCCTATGGGCGCAGGATGCGTCGCTGACTGTGAAAAGCAGGAATCCAGCTACGGGTCCCGTCTTTTCAAACTGAGCATGCGCCGAAGAATTTCCAGTCAGGAAAAAAAATCGCAATATTCTCACCTACCGGCGTCCCGCGCAGCGTTACCGATGCTCCCGGCAGCTAGCGTTCTTAGTAATACATTGCGAAATCTCTCGAGAAGTCAATTTTCTCCTGCGATCCTTGTGAAAATGAATAAAAATTTGGGCTAAATCAACATTTTGTGTAAAAAAAAAATATATACCGTATATTTTTTCTTCATTTCCACAGATGAACATTGTAAAATTCTGTGAAGCACCTGTGGGTTCAAGGTGCTCATGACGCATCTAGATAGATTCCTTGACAGGGTCATTTGTGGGGGGTTTCTACTGTTCGAGCACATCAAGGGCTCTCCAAGCATGACATGACACCAGCAGACCATTCAATCAAGGTTTGCATTCTGAAACGTCACTCCTTCTTTTCTGAGCCCTGTCATGCACCCAAACAGTACTTTACCCCACATATGGAGTATCTGCATACTTAAAAGAAATTGCACAACAAATTTTGTGTTCCATTTTCCCCTGTTACCTTGTGAAAATTAAAAATTTGGGGCTAAAATAACATTTTTGTGGGGAAAATTTATTTTTTTAATTTTCACGGCTCTACATTATAACCTTCTGTGAAGCATCGGAGGGTTCAAGGTGCTCACCATACAACTAGATACGTACCTTGAGGGGTCTAGTTTCCAAAATGGGGTCCCTTGTGGGGGGTTTCCACTGTTTAGGTACATCAGGAGCTCTCCAAACGCGACATGACACCTGCAGACCATTCCACCAAAATCTGCATTCCAAAACATCACTCCTTCCATTTTGAGCCCTGCTGGGTGCACAAACAGTAGTTTTTCACCAAATATAGAGTATCTACATACTCAGGAAAAATTGCACAACGAAATTTTCTCCTGTTACCTTGTGAAAATATTAAAATATTGGGACTAAAAGAAAATTTTTATGGGAAAAATGTATTTTATTTATTTATTTTTTTTCGCGGCGCAATATTATAAACTTCTGAGAAGCACCTGGGGGTTCAAGATGCTCTTCACACATCTAGATAAGTTCACTGAGGGGTCTAATTTCCAAAATGGTGTCTCTTGTGGGGGTTTCCACTGTTTAGGCACATTAGGGGCACTCCAAACGCGACATGGTTCCCACTAATTATTCCATCAATTTTGCATTCAAAAAGTCAAATGGCGCTCCTTACCTTCCGAGCCCTGTCATGCGTCCAAACAGTTTTCCCCCACATGGGGTATTGGCAATCTCAGGAGAACTTGCACAACAGATTTTGGTGTCCATTTTTTCTGTTACCCTTGTGAAAATAAAAAAAATTGAGTCTAAAGTTAAATTTTAGTGGAAAATAGCTAAATGTTCATTTTTTCCTTCCACATTCCAAAAATTCATGTGAAGCATCTGAAGAGTTTATTAACTTCTTAAATGTTGTTTTGAGCACCTTGAGGAGTGCAGTTTTTAGAATGGTGTCAATTTTGGGTATTTTCTGTCATAGGCTTCTTTCACACTAGCATCGTGCTCGGTCCGTCGCAGTGCGTCGGGCCGAGGTCCCCGACGCTAGCGTTGTCTCTGCCGCACAACGGGTGCAGCGGATGCATTTTTCCAGCGCATCCGCTGCCCCATTGTGAGGTGCGGGGAAGTGCGGGGAGGAGGGGGTGGAGTTCCGGCCACGCATGCGCGGTTGGAAAAAGCGGACCGTCGGGAGCAAAAAACGTTACATGTAGCGTTTTTTGCTCCCGACGGTCCGCCACTGCACGACGTATCATACTTTTGCAGTATGCGTTTTTTCGGCAAAACGACGCATTGTGACGGAATGCAGTTAACGCTAGTGTGAAAGTAGCCATATAGACCCCTCAAAGTCACTTCAAATTAATTCCTTAAAAAAATGTTGTTGTTTTTAAATGAGAAATTGCTGGTCAACTTTTAACCCTTATAACTTCCTGACATAAAAAAATAATGTTTCAAACATTGTGCTGATGTAAAGTAGACATGTTGGAAATGATATTTATTAATTATTTTGTGTGACATAACTCTGTTTTAAGGACATAAAAACGAAAAGTTTGAAAATTGCAAAATTTTCTACAAATTTTCTTTTTTTTTTCATGAATAAACTCAAGTCATATCAAATAAATTTTACCACCATCATGAAGTACAGTATGTCATGAAAAAACAGTCTCAGTATCAGTGGGATCCGTTGAAGCATTCCCGAGTTATCATATAAAGTGACACTGGTTAGAATGATAAAATTTGGCCTGGTAATGAAGGTGAAAACAGCCTGGGGGAAGGGGTGGGGGCAGTGAAGGAGCAAAATATCCCTCATAAAATAAAATATGAGCTTACTTCCTGGACCTGGGCTGTTCATTTGATGTCAGTGCTGTGATTCCCTTATTACAGTACCTCTGTGATTCTTGCTGTGACATATCCGTGAAGAGTGCTGCTGATTAGCTGCCACTAATTGGCTGCAGCAGTAATTTGACATAACAATGTTACTTGACCACTGGGAATTGCAGCACCATCAATGCAGCAGCTGTACTGGTGCGGGAGGTGCGTATTTTTTTTATTTTATTTTTTATTTTATGTGAGGCACTTAATCAATTAATAGGTTGTACAATAGTGGACAACACCTTTAACCCAACAAGGACCTTGCCTATTTTGCCTAAACTTACTTTTTTTTAGTCTTCAGCGGAGGACTTTTGGAAAGCGGTCCTTTAATCGCTTGCATAATACATTGCAATACGTCTGCCATTTTTCTGCCCTGGTAACCTACAGTTGGGTTGCGGAGAAGGAGTTGATATGGGATGAGAAAAGGTGTCTCATCCTTCTGAAACCACTTAAATGCTGCAGTGACTTTTCAGCACCATATTTATAGAGTGATTAGCTGGGATTGGAGTAATCTCGGTCCTGCCTGCTAGAGAAGGAGCATAATACAACTATGCAAACCTTATGCTACAGTGCATTAAAAACATGGCATACATTTCCATAACAGCTGTCATAAAATGTCATACTGGTAGAGTTGGTGCAAATCAGTTTGCAGGACCCCATTTTTCGGCCTTGTCACTGATCTGTTGGTGCTGAATTTGAGCCCTGAGAACTGCCTCCTAAGTGATGGTATCCATTGCACAACTTTTGATTTGCCGATATGACGTGATGCAATTGTCGCTATATGACACACAGGTGATATCGCACCAGGCTGGCTAATCAAAAGAAGAGCTGTAGATGCCATCAAGTAAGGGATGGTTCTCAGGGCTCCCGTCCAATTCCTACATATTACCGGCAAGTCCTGCAAATCAATTTGTGCAAAGTCTACATTCTGGCTGACATTAAGGGCGATCAGTGTGCACAGGTGTAGAGGTGAGACTGAACGTCAATGGATGCGTACATCACTGTGCTGCATACTAATGCACAAGCTATGTCCTTCTGGGTGGTTTGAGAGATTGGTTTCAGGATCCAACACCCATCAGTGATCAGTGCATCAGATTGGCTACAATATATTGAAAATGTTTCATAATTATACTTTAAATATATGCTGAATTAGCTCAAAACTAGTTTACAATGTATATTAAATCATTCTAAACTTGTGATTTTTCAATTAGCCTAGACCGTTCATGGTCAGACATGTTCTTTCTCATGCAGGGCAGAGCTCAGCGAAAGTGCTGCTCGGTATTTCCAGGAACCAGTTTGCTTTCTGATACAAGGAATACACTTTAGATGAGGCAGCATTGTCAGATCCATGTGGTTTTGACATCTTTCATGTCCTTATGTTTAACACAAGTATTTTTGCAGAATCGTAGACAAAGTCTCATGACACAGTGCAGCCGGCACACTACCCACTCACATTGATAAATAATGAGTCCAGTAACTGCTGCTTCTAAGATCACTCTTTGCTTTATTAAATCTTAACAAACGCTGTAGATGTCCCGTAGAGCTGCGAGAAGAAAAGGATAAACTTTGACAGGACCATCGCTGTTTCCATGTTTACAACACCATCAGTTTTATAGCTGTCAGAATAAAAATGGCAAAGTGTTGTACAAATGATACCAGTTTGCTTATGAAACCCTCCGTGTGTTTCACAGATGTCAGAGAAATGTAGAAATGCAGTATCTAGTGTCTTCATTATCGCTGTAGATACTGAGGGTTTGCGCAGTGGTAGAAGAATTTCTTGTAAATGATCTTGTAATCTCGGTTGACCTTTATGTGACTGACTTTTGGGTGATGGTTTGCACAATGTACACATTTAGCAGATACATTCTACGGTATTAACTGTACCCAGGTAACACTTATATTTGGAAATCAAGATACAAAATGTCTCACTATGACCTTGGTGGTTGCTTGGATTTACAAATGATGTAGGCCAACTTTCTCGATACTTTTTATTCAACACTGAATTCAGTGCTCAGATGAGAAAATGGCATATTTTTTGGAATTAGTGAGCTGTGTACAAGCAGGTTGATGTTTCTGTCTAACCGACCTTTATGAGATCTACACTAAAACCAAAAAATGCACAAATCTATAAACATAAAAGCAAGAAAAAGAAAACCAAATAGGATCATATTATATACAAAAACTTCACATAACGCATACAGATAATGGAATCTAGTCAAAAAGGCAAAATTAATTGGCATATAATAAGCTGATAAACATGTGTATTATTTTGTATATACATTGACTATTGAAATTAAGGGATATAAATAATATAAGTTAGAAGATAATATAGTTCATGATCAAAAAGACATGATGTGGTATATACTGTTGGTCTCAATACTTTGCACACATTTTCTATGTATGCAGAGGGTTCTAATACTGTCAAAAGATGTCTTATTCTGCAATTTTTTTTATGAGAAAAGGCTGTAATGGCACTGTAATGGTTGTCTGATTTCTCCGACTCCTGCACTGACTAGAAGCACTTCATCTTCATATTAAATTGAGCAGGTTTCTTCTAGCAGTGCAGAGGTTAATTTGCTCAATTGAGAGCTCCTGGAAGCTTACCTGCTTTAAGGCTCTCAATTGTTAACTTTTAGCCACTACTCTCTCCTACTGTATATAAACTGGACTCCGTCAAGTAGGCATTGCCAGAGTTGGTTTTCTGCTGCATAGTTCTGCAGTTGTTGGTGTTTTGTTTGAGAAGGTGTTTGGTGTATTTATATATGACTGTTGCTAGGTTTTGGATTTGTGCAAATCCTCTCCTCCTACTTTGGTTTGTCCCATCCTTCACTCCCCATTTTTACTTAATGCCTGTTCGGATTACCTTGTTAGTCTGGTTGGTGTATAGCCATACACTACTATTCCCCTCTTCTCTGGGTGGGGGAGGAGAACAAACTGAGGGTGCATTCTGGAGCTAAGCAAGATACATGGCCCCAGCTTCTTCACCATTAGAAGTAATCCGGGGAACAGGGATAGCTAGGGTGCCTCTAGCGTTAAGGACAGGGAGGGAGCCCCGGGAAGGAGTCATAACATTCGCTTTGTTGTTCTTCTGTAATCAGCATTTGACATTTTCTGTGAATTTGATTTTGGTTCACATGGGCCGGACGGTGCACTGTGTCTTCTCTTCCCTGTCTGTAATTCCCCTGTTCCTCTGTCTGTCTCCAGTCTTTGTTCGTTTGAAATCTCAGAAGTGACCTGTCATTCAAATACCGGAGGCAGGAAAAGGGGCCGGGCCGGGAAATCACAGGTATTTCTTGACCAAAGGTATCAGTTTTATCTGTGTTACCGCACCATTAGATCCACGTCTTTATTTTACA
Organism: Ranitomeya variabilis; assembly: GCF_051348905.1. Lineage (NCBI taxonomy): Eukaryota > Metazoa > Chordata > Amphibia > Anura > Dendrobatidae > Ranitomeya > Ranitomeya variabilis. Next base: position 169,798,078 of record NC_135238.1, read on the forward strand.
TTACAAAATCATGCTGACAAGTTCTCTTTAAGTAAAAATTACCTTTGGTTTAGGGGTTGCAGTTATACTTTTGACTTAACTTGTTTACATTTCACATCCCCTTTATCACCTATCCACAGTACAACTGATAACTTGTTGATGGGGGTTTAACAGCTGAGACCTGCATGGATTGGCAGTGTATGGAACTTTTAACCCATTTGGTTTGCAGCTGCAGTGCTCATGCTCATCTTTCTCTACATTCATACCCTATAGGAATGCTGAGCATTGCGGTCAGATTTTTCTGGTAACCCAATGGGGAGTGAATAGAGAGGCGGTCAGGCGTTCTTTGTTTTCAACAGCTAAAGTTCCTCTGCAGGGATAAAAATGCCCAGATTTCCAGACCAGTGCAAGTCCCAGCAGTGGGCACTGGCCAATTAGAAAGCTATGTCACACACGGGATGGATTCGACCGGCGGGCGGCACAATACAGACAAACAGCGGGATGGAAGGAGGTAGAGGAAGGCCCTAACAGTAGGGAGCGAGAGATGGGGCTCCTCCTAACAACAACCTGTGCCTATCCCTAAGCTCCCCTAATGCCCTATGCGGGTCCTCCCCCCCACCTCCGTCACATGCCTAGTCCCTAGCTTTCACCTCACAATGCTCTGGCTAGTTAACTGGCTGCCAAGGACACTAGCTTCACCACTGCAGATGGTATCAACACATGGGGTAATGACAAGCACGAGACACACTGCAAGGGGACATGAAACTTAACTTCAGTTTCCGCTGCCCAGATCTACCAAGCAGAGGATATGGAATCAGGAAACCGAACACCACAGAAATAGCAGACACACTGCTGGCACCAGAGAGCTGCAAACTCCTGGCTGGTCTACATAGTCAAACTCTATTACCAACAGTCAGCTGATGCATCATATGACTATTTAATAACTGGTGGGAGTTGTCACCACCTACATCAGCTGACCAGCATCAAAGTGGCTTCCAGCAAGAAAACTGACATTTACCCTTGCTGAAACAAAAGCAAGAAAACAACATTTAAATTAAAGCAGAACCAGAGTTGCCATGAATTCAAAATGAATCGTGACAGTACTCCCCTTTCAACGAAGGGCCAGGGTAAGGACGCCTTAACCCACTAGGATTCACCCTGCAACTTGAGCCTCAAGTTTACGACAAGCCCAGCCCAATAACGTAGACTCTGGAGGTGCAACAAATCTCCAGAGCGACGACCTGAGAAATGCAATGTGTACCTGCATTACTGGGGGTAACTTCAACTGGAAAGTCCTAGAGTGGAGAAGCGCAACACCCGATACGGCCCGATCACCGTAGAACTCCAGGTCCCAGAAGCGTACTTCCACTTGATGTTTTTAGTGGACATCCACACGTACTCATTCACACACAGGTCTGGACCTGAACGTTTATTTCTATGTGTACGTTTGCCCACAGACGGTGCTCTCCTTGAGGAATCACCCTCTCCTGATCCCTTTTCCTGAGAGGGCTCCAGGACTCATGGTTTTCTTGGTTTGAGGGCTGAATCTTGCCCTATTCCCTGGTAGCACCTTAGCTGCCTCCACCAGAGAAGAAGGGGTAAAAGAAGAAGAACGGCAGAGACCGTAGCTCCCAGGCAAAAGTGTTTACAAGACTGGTCCCAATTCACTACTTCCCTGGACCGCCAATCTATGACCGGATTGTGTCTCTTTAGCCAGGAAAGGCCTAAAACGATGGGAGTTGGCATACCCTCCATGATGTAGCACGACAGGGACTCTTCATGAAGAGTCCCTATACACAGGTTAATATTGTCTATGGCTTGGATCAATCTCCTCTGGCTGAGAGGAACAGAGTCAATCGCATGAATGGAAATGGGTCTCGCCAGCGTCCTATTGATCAGACCATGGGTCTGAACAAAGCGAGAATCCACCAAATTAACCCCAGCTCCACTATCCACAAGAACTGGTACCATGTCAGTCTCCCCACCAACCACCACTTCAACTGAAATGGAAAACTGCGACATGAAGGTGGAGTAAATATACACCCTGATTGCCTCCCTCCACATGACCAGGGGAACGCGGCTTTGGTGATGAAGTGCCAACTTTGGCGCGAGATGGACAGGCATTGATGTAATAATCCATAAGACCACAGTAGAAACATGCCCCCATCCCACAGCGAACCACAGGCAACTTAGTCTGAGAAGAGACTCCTCCCACCTGCATAGGATAGTCCGTCTGCACCAGTGTGTCCTCCTCCCTAGAAAGAACAATGGAATCGATTCGGTATATGTCTCTCCCTGAGGCGTTTATCAACCCGGATAGCAAAGGCCATGACGGCCTCCAACGACCCAGGAGTAGCATACTGCACCAGATTATCCTGAAGCCTACCTGACAGACTGTGACAAAAATGGCTCCTAAGAACAGGGTCATTCCACTGTGTCAATGGCCCATCTCTGAAACTCTGAGCAGTACTCCCCAGCTGGCCCTCCTGCTTGATCTTACAGAGTCGAGACTCAGCCAGGGAGGCACCATCAGGGTCCCCATACACCAGTGCCAATGCCGCAAAAAACTCATCCACCGACCGCACAAATGGTGAATCGGTCAGCAGAGAGAAGGCCCAGGATTGCGAATCACCCGTGAGAAGGGAAACTATTATCCCCACATGCTGTTCCTCCCTGAAGAATGAGGGCGGAGCCTGAAATATAGCTTACAGGCATCCTTAAAAAACAAAAATGTATCTTTCCTTCCAGAAAACCTGTCAGGAAGAGATATCTTGGGTCCGGTTGAACGTGGACATGATCCGAGACCAAGAACCCTGACACCTGCTGAAGCTGCTGCACCACCTGAGACCGCAACTCTTTAATCTCATCCATGAGGGTCTGGATTAAGTGAGCAAAAGCCTGCGCTTGAGCCATAGTTTCACTGGAAAAAAAATGGTCGGGTTGGTAATAATGTCACGCACGAGATGGATGCGACCTGCGGGCGGCACAATACACACAAACAACAGGATGGAAGAAGGGAGAGGAAGGCCCTAACAGTGGGGAGGGAAGGATGGGGCACCTTCTAACAACAACCAGTGCCTATCCCTAAGCATCCTTAACGCCCTATGCGGGTCCTTCCCCCGCCGCCACCGGCACGTGCCTAGTCCCTAGCTGTCACCTCACAATACTCTTGCTAGTGCACTGGCTGGCAAGGGCACTAGCCTCACCACTGCAGATGGTATCAACACGGGGTAGTGACAAGTACGAGACAGACATTAAAAGGGAACATGAAACTTAGCTCCAGCCTTCGCTGCCAAGCTCCACACAGCGAAGGATACAGAATCAGGAAACCGAGTAGCAGACATACCACTGGCACCAGAGAGCTGCAAACTCCTAGGCTGAGCTACATAGACAAAATCTATTACCAACAGTCAGCTGATGGTAGGAGTGGTCACCACCCACATCAGCTGACCAGCAACAAAGCAGCTTCCAGCAAGAAAACTGACATTTACCCTTGCTGGAACGAAAGCAAAAAACAACGTTTAAATTAAAGCAGAGCCAGAGCTGCCATGAATCCAAAAATGAATCGTGATTGTGACATATCACTTCTCCTTTGGATAGACGATAATTTGTTTTAACTGAACAGTCCAATGGCCAATCTGTCATATTGGGGAATAGGGAAATTATCACTGTATTTTATACCTTTCTTGTAATATTATAGTGTATGTTACTCTTGTATGATAAAGCTGTGATAATTCTGTGATGTAACATCACTTTTTATTATGAGGTCCGGCCTTAGAGGTGTACAATTTTAGGTTGCATCATTTTTCTACCAAAGTTGGACCACAGCTGAACAGCATTTGTACTAAGAAAGCTGCAGAGAGCAGACTGTCAGGGAAGTGTCATGTACGAATCCCTCTTTTTGACAACCTGCTTGTGCTCTGCTGTAACAATACAGCTTGAATACCGATTATCTTTGTTGTGGGACATTACTGTGATCATTATCTACTTTCTAGTTAAAATGTAGCTCTTGCATTTGCCTCTGTGCAGAAGTAGTTAAAGTTGCCCCAAAGTTTCTGTACATTTTAAAAGGGAATACCAGTACTATGAATTGAATGTAAGTATATATATAATATAATATATTAATTTTTTTTTTGTAACGTGGCGTCTTTTTGTAGCTTTTGCATTATTTGGTACACTAATTAACCTTATGACAAGGTCTAGGTAGTATCTATCATATTGATAATTCTTTCTGGCTGTTTGCAAAAAATTGTATAATCGTCTCTTTGCTTACCCATCCTGCCTAGTCCACTGTTTTCCCTCTTCCTCTGGTACCTTCTGGTATTCTTCACTCTGCTGGCGATCCCTGCGCTGAGTAGGTAGGTCCAACATCAATATATTATGATGTATTCCAAAAAAAGATGAATATTAAACTTTTAGAAGATGTTTTACCCTACAATCTTCCCAAACTGGCTTAGTATAGACACTGTTTTATATACATTGTGGAAAATCGGCTGCACACAAGGGTAGACACAGAATCGCTGTCTCTTTAAATTTCTCACTAGTTTATTAAGGATGCTGCATAAACCAGTGCAGAGTTAGCAAAAATAAACACAGCCTTTCTGGCCTAAGGAAAAACAAAACCTAACATAAAGCACATAAAGCTGCTGGGATCCGCCTGCTCAGGAAAACAAACATATATAACAGTTCAGCTTTCCTTATTAACCCTAGAACGCATATTGGGGGCCTTTTAGGCCCCCATGCTTACATTTTTGCTATTATCTGCAAAATTACTTTAGTTAGAATTTTGAAACTCCAGGTATTCCTCAAGTATGTCGTTGTTGATAATATCCAGTTGTTCATATAATTTTTTTCATAGGCATTATGGTGTAACAATGCTTGTTTGGTGAAAACTACATCTGTACGAATTGGGGGCCTTTTAGGCCCCTGCTATTTTTATCATGTTCTCAGTAGTGTTTGTGTCTCAAGTTACTTTATTGTACTCAGTAATGCTGGTGGAGGGGCCAGGGTGTGGATAATAACATGTGAGGATGTCATGTGATTTTCGGAGGGAGTGATCAGGCCATGACATCCCCTCAGGTCCTTCGGAACACAGTGGTGAGCTGTGTATAGAGTACTGAGGACAGTATACACTGGGAGCTAATTGCTGAAGGACCTGTGATAAGATAAGCTGTTGAGAGGAAATCTGATTCATTTTCAGTTTCTGTTTCTAAGAAGCTTGCAAAGGCTAGAGCTTGTGAGCCACAAAAATCCAGAGAATTGTACACCACCTAAAAGTATAAAAGGTAAGAGCTGCTGAGGGTGAGAGGAAGAAGGGGGGGACATTACACTTACAGTGTGTCACACACAAGCAAAGAGTGGACAACCCTGATTCTGTTAATTGTTTTTTCTTTTAGTTTGCTAACATCTAGTCAGCAATGGCACACTCTTCCTCCAAGTGTCTGACTGACCAAGAGATTGAAGCGATTATGTTTCAAAGCGATGATGAAAGTGAACTATCTTTGTCTGATGAAGAATATCTGCCACCAGATAATCAAACATCCTCATCCAGTGATTCTTCTGATGATGAAGAAGTGAATCTAGTGGATCCTCAAGAAGTGATAAGCAGAACATCCAAAACAAATGTTTTTTGGGACAGTAATCCTACATTAGTCGGACGTACTCCAACACACAATATTGTGAGACAGGCTCAAGGAGCTGTGAGAAGTCCCAGTTACTTTACCCCTAAAGATGTATTCTGTACTTATTTTTCTGACAATATTGCAGAAGAGGTCCTATTATGTTCAAATCTAGAAGGAAGACGTATCGCTTCTGCAAAAAATAAGTCCTGGAAAAATATCTCAAAAGAGGAACTTTATGCATATATTGGACTTTTACTGCTGGCAGGGAGTCAAAAATCGTATGATGTCCCAATACGAGAATTATTTCTGGACCCACTTTCTGATCCACACTATAAGGCGACAATGTCAGTGGGCAGATATGAGGAAATTAGAAGAATCATTCGCTTTGATGATAAGCGAACTCGTGCAGCGAGGTTTGAAACAGACAAATTAGCCCCTATCAGTTATATCTGGAACATATTTATCAAAAATTGCACAAAACTTTACAATCCTAGTACTAATGTTACTGTAGATGAGCAACTTGTACCGTTCAGAGGACGCTGCAAGTTCATACAATACATGCCCAGCAAGCCAGCCAAGTACGGAATAAAAATCTTCTGGATGTGTGATTCTGCAAATTATTATGGCATAAATGGCGTAATCTACTGTGGCAAAGAGGTTGGTGCACCAGTACAGAAGGATCTGGGGTCTGAAATAGTCAAAACTCTTGCTGTTCCAATATTCAATTCAGGTAGAAACATTACCATGGACAATTATTTCACCAGTGTTGAACTAGGCAATTTTCTGCTTGCAAAAGCTATTACACTTGCTGGTACTATAAAGCAAAACAGACGAGAAATTCCAGAAGCACTGAAACACAATCGTCAGCGAGCACTTTATGAGAGTGTCTTTGGATTCAATAACAAAGCGACTTTGGTATCTTACAAGGCGAAGAAGGAGAAATCAGTGATTTTACTCAGTACCATCCATCACAATTGCAGTATTGACAGCAATGACAGAAAATTAAAACCAGAAATCATCCTGCATTACAATAAAACAAAAGGAGGTGTAGACAAAATGGATGAGATGGTGGGAGAATATTCGTGTAAGAAGCAAACAAATTGATGGCCTGTAGTACTATTTTCAAATATGCTTGATGTAGCAGCCCTAAATTCATTTATTATTTATACAGAAACTCATCCAGAATTTCATGCACAGAGGAAGGACAGGAGACGCATATTCTTGAAGGACCTTTGTCATGAACTTGTAATGCCTCACATGATAGAGCGAAGCGACTTGAAATGCTTGCCAAAGCAAACTAAAGAAGCAATGAAACGGTGTGGCGTACAGTTTCAGATTATTCCAGAGCCAGGAGAAAGAAAACGAAAGCGTTGTTTCATGTGTCCAAGAAACATAGAGAGGAAAACTGAGCGATATTGTTCCACTTGTAAGGAAACTGTTTGCAAAGAACACTCTTCTGAAAAAATAACATGTCAGAATTGTTTGGAAGACTAATATAATAGAAAAGAAAGTTAGAATAAAAATGTAGCTGCAGCTAGTTTGCTATAGATTTCTATGCGTTTTTGTGTGTTTTCATGTCTTTGTGTGAAATTTGGGAAAAAAAAAGATTTTTTGTTTTTTTCTGTGAAAAATTATAATTAAAATTTTGTACACTATTCATATTTTATTGATCAATTTTGAAATAAACTTGTGAAAGTTATTTAAGTGTGTTTTTCTACATTATGTGCATGGGGGCCTAAAAGGCCCCCAATACGTTAATATGTATATTTTTAACGTCATGCGTACTAGGGTTAAAGGGGTATTCCCATCTCCAAGATCCTATCCCAATATGTAGAGCTTGTAATAATAATAATAATAGTAAATACCTCCAATTAGAAATGTAGTATAGTTTTTCTGATTCGTTATGTTTCTTTCCCCATGTGCGGCCATTGCAGGACCTTAGGTATCCATGGTTACGACTACTGATATAGTGACTGTTAGTTAGCTATTTGCTAGTGGTCGTAACCGTGGATACCTAAAGTCCTGCAATGCCTGCACATGAGGAAAGAGACATAGCTAATCAGAAAACTATATTACATTTCTAATTGGAGGTATTTGCTAATATTATTATTTTTACACCTGCTACATATTGGGATAGGATCTTGGATATGGGACAACCCCTTTAAGATGCACAGCTCTGGAATTCACATCTCCAGGCATAACAAACACCGCGTGAGTCCTAGGGCTGTGTGATTTCTCTCGAGACCGAACCCTGGAGTGGAGATATGGTGGATAACCGCCCACCCACTCTTCAGTTGTACACAAAAACCTAGCGTTTAACATGAGCCTCTCACCACATAACATACTGGAACAAACTTCTAGGTTTCAATTCACTGAAGCTAATAGCCTCAGTGAAACATATCCTCCCTTCAGTACTTTGCCAGTGACTTTTTATCAAATCCCCACCCTTTGCCCAAACCAGGGGTTTTAGCACCTTCAGTCACCAAACAATGAAGTCTAGACAGGGCATCTGCATTACCGTGTACCTTCTCAGGCCTGTGCCCCACATGAAGTCTTAAAAACCACCTACTCACCTGGGCATTCTTTCCCTTCCTTTTCCTCATCCGCCTCAGGGGTGTATGATCTGATACTAGCCTTAACTTCTGGCCTAACTGGTAGTACCTCATGGTGTAAATTGCCCATTTGATGGCCAAGTATTTTTCCACTTTTCCACAATGGTATCGTTTTCTCAGAGGCAGAGCGTTTTCTCCCTAGATAAAAGATGGGATGTTTCTCCCTGTTTACTTATTGGGACAACACTGCTCAGAAACATCCATCTGGATGACTAATTCCTTACTAAAGCCGGGTGCAATCAAGACCGACTACTTACACAGGGCTAGCTTCAACTGTTGGAACACAATCTGTCTTTTAGAAGACCATTTGGCCATCGATATCTTTGTGCCCTTAAGAAGGTCAGCCAGGGGTGCGTTATCATGACAAAGTTCGAGATAAATCGTCGATAGTATCCCACCATTCCCAGAAACGCTCGAGCCTGTTTCTTGGAGATCGGTTACGGCCAATTTTGGATTGCCTCCACTTTATTCACTTGTGGCTTTATTTTGTCCCTTCCGATGATGTAGCACAAGTGTTTTGCCTCTTCTTTCCCCATGGCATTCTTACTTGGGTTTATGTTAAACCCTGCCTTCCTCCGTGCATACAGTACCACCTGGACCTTCTGCAAATTACTTCCTCAATCTGGTCTGAAGATCACAATGTCATCCAGGTAAGCTACAGCATACTTTTTGTGAGTTTGGGATCTGGTCCATGACCCATTGGAAGATAGCTGGGGCTCCCCGCAGCCCGAATAGCATAATGGTATACTGGAAGCACCCATCAGGTGTAGAGAAGGCCATCTACTTTTTGGCACTTTTGGACAGGAGAATTTGCCAGTACCCTTTTGTTAGGTCCAGGGTGGTGATGTATCTGGCTGACCCTAGCCTCTTAGTGAGTTCATTAGCCCATGGCATCGGATATGCATCAAATATGGACACCTCGTTTAGCTTCCTGTGGTCTTTATAGAAACTCTGCTCTCTATCCAGCTTCAACACAAGGACAATGGGGCTGGACCGGCCGTTATTTGACTCCTCCATGACACCCAGGCTCAACGTTCTTCACGCCTCCTTCTACATGGCCTGGCTGCAGGCATCGGGCATTCGATAGGGTTTTTGGTCACCCGCACATGGGGTTCCATCAAGATCTCATGCTCAACATCTTGCGTATGTCCTGGCAATTTCGAAAATAGGCCTTGGCTCCTCTGAAACAGTTCTCAGCATTGTTGTTTTTGGGCCGGTGACAGTGTTTCTGGCACTGTGACATTATCAACCTTGCCTCCAAGGATAAACTGACTCAGTCTCTCTGACCAATTGTAGACACTTGCCTGGGCCTCTTGTGCTTGAAGGAGGCTCTCCCTCACAATCAGCATCACATTTGCTATCCTTTCCTTCGTCTGGGCCACATGCTCGATGATGCTTCAGGGGGTGTAACCTCTGCTTCCCAGGTCTCCTTTGCAATGTCCATAAGTCCTCGAGGGTGCCTTCCGTATAGCGGCTCGATTGGTGAGAATCCTTTAGAAGCCTGTGGAACTTCCCTAATAGAAAATAACAGTTAAGGGAGTAGGCAATCCCAGTCTTGTCCATCCTTCTATATGACCTTCTTAAGAATAGACTTTAGGGTCTTGTTGAACCTCTCCACCAGGCTGTCCGTCTGTGGATAGTACACCAACTTCATGAGTTGTGTAGTCTGGAGGCTATCTAGGTCATCCGCATTCTGGAGGTCTCCCTGGCAATCCAGGTCTGCATCGGCCTAGGAAGGGAGTAGATAAGTCTGTCTATGACAACCCACTCAACCATCTATGCTGGAGTGTAGAACTCCTGCTGCGACCACTTCTGTACAAGATGCAGTAAGTCTAAAGTGGGAGCGAGGGGGTTTGCCACCACAATGCACCCAGTGGTGAACCCTTTGTGCTTTGTGCTCTGATTGCTATAGTCATTCCTGAACATGCCAAAATCTTTTTTAATTTGGCATACACCTGTGCATCCTGTAATGCTAGGCCCTATTAAGCCATTTGGCCAGTTAGATGGGGGACAGCACCTCTACCCACTGATCTGGCGGCAGGTTCTCCCGCTCTGCTACCATTTCGAATACAGTCAAAATGCCTCCACATCATCCCCTGGGTCATCTTTTGTATGGCTCGTCTAACCACTAGCCGGACGTATGAGTCATAACTTGGACTTAGGGGAGGGGCAGCGGTCAGTGAATCATTCGGCTAATCCTGGTGGCGGCGTGTTCACGACGGTGTTCCTCTGGTGGTACCGCACAAGAGGCTGCGTATGGCGTATACAGTGATACAGTGTGTGTGTGTGTGTGTGTGTGTGGTGCGTACGGCATATACAGTGTGTGTGGTGCTTACGGCATATTCATTGTGTGTGTGTGGTGCGATGGTGTTCCGCTGGTGGTACCGCTCAAGAGGCTGGTACCACCAGCAGTTTCCATATTGAGACACCCATCACTTGGGTGTCCCAATATGGAGGTCGGTGAACTTCCGCCGCTTGGAATTCTGGGATCCGGTCACAACACATCTGGACAGAACAGGATGTGAAAACATTACAAGGTAAGTATATAAATAGATCATGCAATGTGATTTTCTGCTTTTTATTTCTGTATTCTACCTCTCACAGTTGAAGTGTGCCTATGGTACAAATTACAGACCTGTCCATTCTTTGGCTATATTCACATGTTGCATTATTTTTTTGTTATGTCAAGTTTAGGTTGCGTTTATGCTGCTTATAAAAAGCAGGTTTTGATTAGTTTTTGTTGCATTTTGGAGTGTTTTTTACTGCTTTTTTGTCAGGGTGCATTTGTCTCCTTTGCATCCTGATAGTTAAGTGCATAAAAAAACTCTGATTCAACTTAATTAGGTGTAGGCACCAAAAATGCAGCAAAACCTGATACTTGCATTTTTGCAGTGTTTTTGCACTACCCATTGCTTTCAATGAGTAAAAAATGCTGCACAAACGCTGAAAGAAGTACCATGCTGAATTTTGCAAATATCCAGCTGTTTGACAAAACATGCATGAAGAAATATTTCATGTGTGCATGAGATTTCAGAAATCTCATAGACTTTGCTGATCCTGTGAAACACAGCTGAAAATTGGCATAAAATAAGCTGAAAAATACAACGTGTAAACTTAGCCTTAGTAGGTGGGAAAACGTGCAAAATTGTCAGTGTATCAAATACTTATTTTCCCCACTGTATGGTGGACAACCTCCCATACACTTTTCAGTTGTCCACAAAAACCTAGCCCTTAACATGGCCGATTAACCCCTCTCAGCACATAACATGCTGGAGCAAACTTCTAGGTTTCAAATCACTGACGCTAATAGCCTCCTTGAAATGTATTTCCCCTTCAGTACTTTGCCAGTGACTTTGTCACAACATGAACTGATATTTTTTAGTTGCACATTAAATTCTCTTTGTACTTTGAGAGGATGTCGGCATGGCCAGGCTAACATTCTCAGTTGTTTTGCCTTTCATCCACTCAGATATATGCGGGTTCATTGCTGTGCATTCATAACCCAGGTGTACTTCAACGTATAAACAGGTGACCCATTTAAATCTACAATCCTCTACATTCATTTATGCTCATAGAAACAGATGGTTTCAATATTTATTTTTTACATTTCTAAGACAAGTGTGGTTAAATAATTGTTACTATGTGTCATGTTTCCAAACATACCATTGGTTGACACTAATTGTAATTGATCTTCCAAAGGCTTGCTTATTTTTCCTGGGGAGTTTTAAATAGTTTTGAGAATCTTGAAGGATTGTTTTTTTTCTTTTATTTGCTTTCCCTCTTTGAACATCAGTCCCGCTTTGTAGTACCCGCTATCTTAATTAGTCTCCCTTTAGTAGGGCATCTTATAAAAATGCTAATCTAAAGTTCTCTAACCAATGATAGATGCTTTTTAAAGTTTAGAAACCAATTAGTATGACAAATATATTGAAGCTATTTATAAGACATCCTCATTAAGCAAATACTTTTTAATGCACTATGGTCATAATTATGTAAAAATTTTATTATGCTTAAAATAATAAAATATTATCATTCTGTTCTGGAGTAACCAGGACACTTACATTTTACTTTGGGCATTTACATTATAGGGACAAACGTTTTGGGAAACCTACACGTTACACCTACAAGAGCATTAATGATATCCCATCTACATCCATAGGTGTTTAAGAAGCACTCCCATCAAAGTTGTTATCCTTTCAATATTTTGCATTCATCATATTATATAGCACTGTGTATTTACAATTCCTCATTTTACCTTTTTGCCCAGTTAATTCTCTGGTTTTCCATTAGGTCTATGACATTGCATGATTAAAAACTGACTAGCTGAATCCTTCTAAGCTCTATGTAGAAACAGGCAGTCTCTTTTCCCTGCATGAGCCATGAGTCACTGCAAAAGTCTTCGGCAGGGAGGGAGAAGAGAGCAGCTGGGTGAGGAGTTGAAGAGAGAAATGATTTTTGCAGGGAAAAGAGAATTCCTGTTTCTACATAGAGAAGAGAAAAGAGAACAATTAGCTGTGTAGAAGGGCAAAATGAGTAATTGTAACTACACAGTGCTATATAATATGTTGATGGCAATATATTAAGAGGATAAAACTTTGATGGGAGTGCTTCTATAATGGCGTTTATCCCCTTTTTTAGCTAAAGCAGTTTCTACTCTCCTGGGCAGGCTTTCTGCAAGATTTATTAAATTTCTTACAAACTCTATAGTTAACACAATATAGTCAGGTAACATTTACCTGGTATTCGTGTAACACAAGTTTATCCATCAGGCTGCCAGAAAGAGAAGTGTGATTCATCGCTACACAGGATACATTTCTTCTCCATAGTTCAGCATGCTATACACCACTTCATCCAATGCTTGACATTGCGCTTGCTGGGCTTTGTGCAACCTCTTGGGTAAAGTGCTTCAAGCTATGGATTTTCATGACCATCACCTTTTTTTCTGATGTTAACTACAATGCAAGTTTTCTAAATTTGAAGGTCTCAATTCACCAAGGTTGGGAATTTGTACCCCCGTCTTCAAGGAGTGTGCAATGGAGTAGGATGTGCCAAATTCATTTTGCCAATTTCATTTTATTTTTTTACCTTTTTTCTACCTTTTGTTTTTGATATTTATCTTAATTACCTTCAATAAAAATATTATTTTAATACATTTTATATGTAATTTGGTTTATTTGCACCTCTTTTTTTGATAGGTACTACACCAGAAATATAGAAATCATATCTTTGTCCTTTATTGCTCCTTGTGGAGTTTCACTTATATATTTCACATGATGTTTTTATTTGGCTACAAATTCATTTGACCATGTGCCACTTCCTGAATCTGGCGTATATTGTAGCTGAAGTGTACCAGCATAAGAAATGTCCTTCAGTCAGGGTGTGTAGTGAAAACTGTGAAGAAATGCCCAGATGAACTACAAGCAGAAATTTTGCAAGCAATAAATGTAAATGTCTCTGCAACGGAGTGATGCGTCGCAAAACGGGGAAAAAGCAGTATAATTGGAGTGTCACAACTCTATTGTCAGGTGTCCTGAGACCAGGGGCTCCTTCACGGTCCCTAACGCTAGGGGCACACTAACTCGCCCTGTTCTTCAGATTACTTCTGATGGTGAAGATGCCGGGGCCACATACCTTGCCTAAGCTCCTGAATCCACCCTCAGTCTGTACCCTTCCCCCCACCCAGGGAAGAGGGTAGTAATGTACTGTAATACACCAACCAGACTAACAAGTTAATATGAACAGGGATAAAGGAAAGTACCAATTGTACAAAAATGCACTCTCAAAAAACAGAGACAGACACCAGGGATTGAAGGATGGGAAAAACCAAAGTAGAAGAAGGTGAGGATTTACACACATCCAAAAAAACCTAGCAGCAGTGTAAAATAAATCCACCAAACGTCTTCTTAAATAACAAGCACCAACAACCTCCAGCCATGAAGCAAAATCTAGCTCTAACAATGAGTGCTAGCCAAGGCCTAGGTTATATAGGAGATGGGAGTGGCTAACAGTGAACAGCTGAGCTTTAATGCCGGAAAATTTCCAGGAGCTCTCAACTCAGCAGATTTACTCCTGCACTGCTAGAAGAAACCTGCACTGTTTAATATGAAGGTGAAGTTCTTCTAATCAGTGCAGGAGTAGGAGAAATTAGACACTGCCTCTTGTGGCTCCTCTCTGTCGCGGTAAACCCGTGACATGTGGTTACTCACGAAATTTTACAATATGTTTAACTCCTTTTTCTCCCTGCGAGTGACATGTCCTTTTTAAAGGGGCTTTGCACTTTCATAATTCCCCTGTATTCCCTGTGCGAGTAGTTGGTGATATGATCGCATACATGTGATTTCCATACTTGCAGTCACATCCGGCTTATCTCAATACATGAGAATTGGGAGAAGCTGGGTGAGCCTAGAGCACACTGTCACATTTCAGCTGTCATAAGGTTATTGCAGATTTAGCTTCTTAGTCTGGACAACCCTGTGTATTGTGAACTAAAATTTAAGACCTTGAAGATTGTTCTTTAGACAGTAGTGTCCTGTTTGACATAGAAAGTACTTTTGAATTATCTAAATGTGTTTAGTGCTTTCCCTACAGCATCTGCATTTACCAGAATGTTTAACTACAATATTGGCATGAAGTTCCTGAAGAGAATTACAATGACCCTATCCCTTATAAATATTTTACATCTGTACTTTCTTGCTGCCATGATTCATAGCCCACAATATACTATACCAACTGTTTACTTACCAGTGCTTAGTCTTCACTGCTCAGTAATTTCTCCTACAGAGACTGCGACACTCTACAAATAAAATTTAATTCCTAAATGCCCCAGGCTTTCTATAGTTTTATTAGTGTTATTACTATTTGCCAGATACAATTTTGTCTGCACAAACAGTTGCAAGTGAGGAATCGCACTGGGCAATTGATTTTACACAGAATTGTTATAGCTGCCTATGATTAAAATGATCAAGCTGTTTGGCAACTAATTTGTAAAATTTTGTGAAAATACAAGCAGAAATGAGTTGATAAATCTTGCACTCAGGATGGTGCTGTGATAGTCAATTTAATTTCAGCCTGAGTTTATTTTAGTTGTCGATATTTAGTGTATGATATTTCTGGAATAAAAGATCTTACTGTTAGTAATGACCCTTATAATTCATTTGTCAAGGGCTAATATTAGCACAGATATGTAAGTTAAATGAAATAATTGTATAAGTGTCCCTTTTTTGAATTATTAAAACTGGTTGAGTGATATATATATATATAATACTAGATGGTGGCCCGATTCTAACGCATCGGGTATTCTAGAATATGCATGTTCACATAGTATATTGCCCAGCCACGTAGTATATTGCCCAGTAACGTAGTATATTGCCCAGTTACGTAGTATATTACCTAGCCACGTAGTATATTGCCGAGCCACGTAGTATATTGCCCAGCCATGTAGTACATTGCCCAGTAACGTAGTACATTGCCCAACCACATAGTATATTGCCCAGCCACGTAGTATATTGCCCAGAAACGTAGTATATTGCCCAGCCATGTAGTATATTGCCCAGCCACGTAGTATATTGCCCAGCCACGTAGTATATTGCCCAGCCACGTAGTATATTGCCCAGTGACGTAGTATATTGCCCAGAAACGTAGTATATTGCCCAGCCATGTAGTATATTGCCCAGTCACGTAGTATATTGCCCAGAAATGTAGTATATTGCCCAGCCATGTAGTATATTGCCCAGCCACATAGTATATTGCCCAGCCACGTAGTATATTGCCCAGTCACGTAGCATATTGCCCAGCCACGTAGTATATTGGCCAGTCAGGTAGTATATTGCCCAGCTACGTAGTTTATTGCCCAGTAATGTAGTATATTGACCAGTGACATAAAATAAAAAATAAACATATACTCACCTTAGTCCTGGCTCCTGTGTACGGTGCACGCGGCAGCTTCCGGTCCCAGGGTTGGTATGACTATCAGCGCAGGACCTGTGATGACGTCGCGGTCACATGACCGTGATGTCATGGCAGGTCCTTCTCGCGCAGGACATGTGATGAAGTCACGGTCACATGACCGTGACGTCATGGCAGGTTCTTCTCGCGCAGGACCTGTGATGACGTCGTGGTCACATGACTGTCACGTCATGGCAGGTCTTTCTCGTGCAGGCGCACAGGCCCTGTGATAACATCACGGTCACATGACTGTGACGTCATGGCAGGTCCTTCTGCCATAGCATCCTTAGCACCGGAACCTGCTGGCGGACAGGACGCGACGTCGGAGGGTGAGAATAACATTTTTTTTTTATTGTTATTATTATTTGTAACATTAGATCGTTTTACTATTAATGCAGCATACGCAGCATCAATAGTAAAAACGTGGTCACACAGGGTTAATAGCTGCGTAACCGGAGTGCATTACACCGCGCTCCGGTAACGCTGGCATTAACCCTGTGTGAGGGCTTACTGGATGACTGGAGGGGAGTATGGAGTGGGCACTGACTGCGGGGAGGAAAGAGCGGCCATATTGCTGCCGGACTGTGGCTGTCGCTGATTGGTCGTGGCAATGGTCGTGGGCGTTTTGCCACGACCAATCAGCGACTTGGATTCCATGACAGACAGAGGCCGCAACCAATGAATATCCGTGACAGAAGGACAGACAGACGGAAGTGACCCTTAGACAATTATATAGTAGATATTTTATATACAGTACAGACCAAAAGTTTGGTTACACCTTCTCATTTAAAGATTGTAAAGATTGTTCTGTATTTTCATGACTATGAAAATTGTAAATTCACACTGAAGGCATGAAAACTATGAATTAACACATGTGAAATTATATACTTAACAAAAAAGTGTGAAGCAACTGAAAATATGTCATATATTCTAGGTTCTTCAAAGTAGCCACCTTTTGCTTTGATGACTTCTTTGCACACTCCTGGCATTCTCTGGATGAGCTTTAAGAGATAGTCACCGGAAATGGTCTTCCAACAATCTTGAAGGAGTTCCCAGAGACGCTTAGCACTTGTTGGCCCTTTTGCCTTCACTCTGCGGTCCAGCTCACACCAAACCATCTCGATTGGGTTCAGGTCTGGTGACTGTGGTGACTAGGTCATCTGGCGTAGCACCCCATCACTCTCCTTCTTGGTCAAATAGCACTTACACAGCCTGATGGTGTGTTTGGGGTAATTGTCCTGTTGAAAAATAAATGATGGTCCAACTAAGCGCAAACTGGATGGAATAGCATGCCACTGCAAGATGCTGTGGTAGCCATGCTGGTTCAGTATGCCTTCAATTTTGAATAAATCCCAAACAGTGTCACCAGCAAAGCACCCCCACACCATTGCACCTCCTCCTCCATGCTTCACGGTGGGAACCAGGCATGTAGAGTCCATCTGTTCACCTTTTCTGCATTGCACAAAGACACGGTGGTTGGAACCAAAGATCTCAAATTTGCACTCTTCAGACCAAAGCACAGATTTCCACTGGTCTAATGTCCATTCCTTGTGTTCTTTAGCCCAAACAAGTCTCTTCTGCTTGTTGCCTGTCCTTAGCAGTGGTTTCCTAGTAGCTATTTTACCATGAAAGCCTGCTGCACAAAGTCTCTTAACAGTTGTTGTAGAGACGTGTCTGCTGCTAGAACTCTGTGTGGCATTGACCTGGTCTCTAATCTGAGCTGCTGTTAACCTGCGATTTCTGAGGCTGGTGACTCGGATAAACTTATGCTCAGAAGCAGAGGTGACTCTTGGTCTTCCTTTCCTGTGGCGGTCCTCATGTGAGCCAGTTTCTTTGTAGCGCTTGATGGTTTTTGCAACTGCACTTGGGGACACTTTTAAAGTTTTCCCAATTTTTCAGACTGAGCGACCTTCATTTCTTAAAGTAATGGTTCATTACTGTAATGAGTGGTAACATTTGACCGCATGCAGGGACCGCAGGGGAGCAGGTGAGTATGACGGGGGCAGTGCGCGATATTCACTTGTCCCCGTTCCACCGTCGGTGCCGCTCCGTCTTCCACATCCTCTGCAGTGACGCGCAGGTCAGAGGGCGCGATGACGCGATTAGTGTGTGCGCCACCCTCTGCCTGAACAGTCAGTGCAGAGGACTTGGAGGACACAACGGCGCCCAGCAGTGGAACGGGGGACAGGTGACTATAGCAAGTGCCGGGGGCCCGAGCGACGAGAGGTGAGTATGTCATTTTTTTTTTTTAATCGCAGCAATAGCATATGGGGCATAATAGTCTATGGAGCATCTTATGGGGGGCCATAATCAGCATTTGTGCAGCATTATATGGGGCAAATATTTCTATGGAGCATCTTATTGGGCCATGTGCAGCATTATATGGGGCAAATATCTCTATGGAGCATCTTATGGGGCCATAATTAGCATTTGTGCAGCATTATATGGGGTAAATGTCTGTATGGAGCATCTTATGGGGTCATAATCAACATTTGTGCAGCATTATATGGGGCATATTTTAATATGGAGCAACTTATGGGGCCCATCGTAAACTGTATGGAGCATTATATGGGGCGTATTTTGTATGGAGCATCTTATGGGGCCCATCATGAACTGTATGGAGCATTATATGGGGCTCCTGATTCAACATGGATATTCAAAAACACTTAACCTACTACTGATGTCTCAATTAATTTTACTTTTATTGGTATTTATTTTTAGTTTTGACATTTACCGGTAGCTGCTGCATTTTCCACCCTAGGCTTTTACTCGAGTCATTAAGTTTTCCCAGTTTTTTTTGTGGCAAAATTAGGGGTCTTGGCTTATACTCAGGTCGGCTTATACTCGAGTATATACGGTAGCTGGGAAGGGCAAAATTAAAATCCCAGCTCTGCAGTGTTTGACTAGAAGCACCTGCAGTGTTTCTCTAAGAAGCACAGTGGAATGTGTGAACACGCGTGGGTGTCCAGCCAAAATGTGAGCTGCAGCTGGGAGAGACATGCCAGGGTCTCTGTCTAAATGGAGTGACAGGGGAGTCAGTCAGTCTGCTGGATGTAGAAGAGGCCAGTGTTTTAGCTGATGAATGCACAGGCCATGGGCACCAGACTGGCTGTGTCTTGGAGCTGAAAAGATAGACATGCCATAATCCATCTCTGAGAAGAGACTGCACAGTCCGTGTGCAGAAAACTGCAAATATCAGTGGTTGCTATGGACAATAGCTGTTTTGTTTGATCAAGTTTGTGCTTGCTCAGCCATGTATGAGTATCCAGGGTCTCTTCTGCTTTCCTCCCTTATTTTTTTTATTTATTTTTCTTGCACCACACCCGGGCTTTCTACACCATGTTCCAAATTATTATGCAAAATACATTTTTCTCGGATTTTCCTAAATGGTCGGTGCAAATGACCGTCAGTCTAATAAAAGTCATCACCCGTTAGAGTATTCATCGAATTTTATTGAAGAAACCTCCCAATGATAACAGTATTATCTTCAAAATGAATAAAAACTCAAAATGCACTGTTCCAAATTATTAGGCACAGTAGAATTTCTAAACATTTGATATGTTTTAAAGAACTGAAAATGCTCATTTGTTGAACTTGCAGCATTAGGAAATCACATTCACTGAACAAATAAACTATTTAACTCCAAAACCTCCTAAGGCTGTGTGCACACGTAGGAGATTTTTTGCGCGGTTTTTCACTATAAAAACGCTATAAAACCGCGAAAAAAACCGCTAACATTAAGCATCCTATGTAACAGAATGCAATCCGCATTTTTTGTGCACATGCTGCATTTTTTTCCTGAGCGGAATCGCAATCCAGAAAAAAACGCAGCATGTTCATTAAAATTGCGGAATCGCAGCGATTCTGCACACATAGGAGTGCATTGATCTGCTTACTTCCCGCACGGGGCTGTGCACACCATGCAGGAAGTAAGCAGATCAAGTGCGGTTGGTACCCAGGGTGGAGGAGAGGAGACTCTCCTCCACGGACTGGGCACCATGTATTTGGTAAAAAAAAAAAGAATTAAAATAAAAAATAGCGATATACTCACCTTCTGGCAGCCCGATCTTCTCAGCGGCTTCCGTGGTGTGTGTGAAGGACCTGCGATGGCGTCGCGGTCACATGACCGCGATGACGTCGCGGTCGCGTGACCGCTACGTCAATGGAAGGTCCTGAACACACAGCATTAGGAACGGAACCGCTGAGGTGAGTATAACCTTTTTTTTTTATTTTTTTTATTATTTTTAAACATTCTATCTTTTACTATAGATGCTGCATAGGCTGCATCTATAGTAAAAAGTTGGTCACACTTGTCAAACACTATGTTTGACAAGTGTGACCAACCTGTCAAACAGTTTTCCAAGCGATGCTACAGATCGCTTGGAAAACGCTAGCATTCTGCATGCTAATTATGCTTGCAAAACGCTAGTTTTCTGCGGGTATATGCATGCAAATTCTGCATGCGATATACCCGCGGCAGGAGGCGCAGAATTGCCGCGGAAATTTCCGCGGCAATTCTGCTACGTGTGCACTTAGCCTAACAGGCCAAGTTACATGTTAACATAGGACCCCTTCTTTGGTATCACCTTCACAATTCTTGCATCCATTGAACTTGTGAGTTTTTGGAGAGTTTCTGCTTGTATTTCTTTGCATGAAGTCAGAATAGCCTCCCAGAGCTGCTGTTTTGATGTGAACTGCCTCCCACCCTCATAGATCTTTTGCTTAATGATACTCCAAAGGTTCTCTATAGGGTTGAGGTCAGGGGAAGATGGTGGCCACACCATGAAATTATTCCCTTCTATGCCCATTGCAGCCAATGACTCAGAGGTATTCTTTGCAGCAGGAGATGGTGCATTGTCATGCATGAAGATGATTTTGCTCTTGAAGGCACGTTTCTGCTTTTTAGACCATGGAAGAAAGTTGTTAGTCAGAAACTCTATATACTTTGCAGAGGTCATTTTCACACCTTCATGAACCTTAAAGGGCCCTACTAGCTGTTTCCCCATGATTCTGGCCCAAAACATGACTCCTCCACCTCCTTGCTGACGTCGCAGCCTTGTTGGGACATGGTGGCCATCCACCAGCCATCCACTACTCCATCCATCTGGACCATCCAGGGTTGCTCATCAGTAAACAAGACTGTTTGAAAATTAGTCTTCATGTATGTCTGGGCCTACTGCAACTGTTTCTGCTTGTGAACACTGTTTAGGGGTGGCTGAATAGTAGGTTTATGAACCACAGCAAGCCTACAAAGTTTGCTGCTTTGTAATGGTGTTTTGGCAGCTGCTCTCTTAATCCAATGAATTTGTCTGGCAGAAACCTTCCTCTTTATGCCTTTATCTGCATGAACTCTGTCTGTGCTCTGTTTCAGTCACAAATCTCATCACAGTATGATGATCACTCTTAAGTTTTCATGAAATATCTAATGTTTTCATACTTTGTCCAAGGCATTGCACTATTTAACGCTTTTCAGCAGCAGAGAAATCCTTTTTATTTCCCATATTTTTGAAACCTGTGGCCTGCTTAATCATATGGAACATCATTTTTAAGTAGTTTTCCTTTAATTAGAATCACCTGGAAAACTAATTATCACATGCGTTTAAGATTGATTTCAGTGATCCATTGAGCCCTGAGACACAATACCATCCATGAGTTTATTTGAAAAACAAAACAATTAAATCTTTTTGACAATTTGCATAATGATTTGTAACACAGTGTATGTCAGGTGTTGTCTATGCATTCCTCGCCTGGCTTTTTTCCTTCCCTTTATCCTTTGTTATACTTTTCTTTATTTATTACTGTTGAAATAATCCCCTTCTCTTTTTCCAGAAGCCTTATGGGTGGCATTTGCGTAGTGTATTAGAATTAAAATGGCATCGGATTGTGGGCTTGCACAGTGCTGTGTTCATTTTTTAGTACAATACTTGGGGGGGGGGGGGGAGGTTTACACAGAATTTATTTTATTGAAGCATTGCACTAAAAATGTAACATAGCACTGTGTAAGTCGACAATCCGACGCCATTTTAATTGTAATACATCGCGAGCAGAGCACTACGCAAATGCCGCCCATAAGTCTACTGGAAAAGGGGAGAAAATCACTTCCAGAGTAATAAATTAAGAAAAATATAACTAAAGATAAAGAGAAGGAAAAAAGCCAGGAGAGGAATACATAGACAACTCCCAACCTTGAAAGTCCAGGCGTTTTGCAAATAGATAAAAATAAGGGAGGAAAGCAGCCAGAGAAGGAAGACATACATAAACTGCCGCACCAACAACTCCACTTAAATAAATAGCATAGACTTTGATTCAATAACTCTGGAACGCTTCAATGGATCATCCCACAGATTCTGAGGTTGTTTTTTTTTTGTGACATTTTGTACTTCAGCATAGGGGTAAAATTTCTTCGATATGACTTGCATTTATTTGTGTAAAAAAACATAAATTTGTCAGAAAAAAATTTTCTTTGATTTAAGGGCATAAAAATTAAGAGAGTCATGTCACACAAAATAGTTAAAACATTTCCCACATCTCTACTTTTCATCAGCATTTGAAACATGATTTTTATTGTTAGGAAGTTATAAGAGTTAAAAAATTGACCAGCAACTTCTAATTTTTCCAACAAAATTTACAAAATAATTTTTTTAGGGACTACATTACATTTGAAGTGACTTTGAGGGGTCTATATGACAAAACATACCCAAAAGCGACACCATTCTAAAAACTGCATCCTTCAAGGTGCTCAAACCCACATTCAAGAAGTTTATTAACCCTTCAGGTGCTTCATAGGAACTGAAGCAATGTGGAAGGAAAAAATGAACATTTAATTTTTTCATAAAAAATTTATTTAGACCCAAACTTTTTTATTTTCACAAGGGTAACAGGAAAAAATAGACCAAAACATTAGTTGTGCAATTTCTCATGAGCATGATGATATGCCATTTGTGGGGGAAATGTATTGTTTGGGCACACAGCAGGGCTCGGAAGAGAAGGAGCGCCATTTTATTTATTGAATGTAAAATTTGCTGGAATAATTAGCGGACACCATGTTGCGTTTTGAGAGCCCCTGATGTGCCTAAACAGTGGAAACCGCCCACAAGTGGCCCAATTTTGGAGACCACACCCCTCAAGGATTTTAACCAGTGGTATAGTGAGCATTTTGAACCCACAGGTACGGCAAAGAATTTAATAACATTAGATCGTCATATTGAATAGGTCCTCATTAGTGTTGAGGGCAAATGCTACTCAAGTTTGCATCGGGTGCTCGGGTATGCACCAAATATCGCGGCTGCTTAAGTGGCATGCTAGATTCCCTGCCTCGCATATTTTACGGCTGTTAGACACCCAAAAAAAACATTCGGCCATCCGCGATACTCTGTGCATGCCCAAGCACCCAATGGAAACTCGAGTAGTGAACACTTGCGCTCAACACTAGCCGTCATATCGTCATTATGTTTTGTTTTTTTACGTTTGAAAAAAACAAACAAGTCTAACCCGAACCCCAATCTTCACACAACCTTAACCCTAACTGCAAAGAATGGAAAAAAAAATGTTTTATTATATAATTTTTATTTAAACAAAGTGGGTGACAAAGAGGGATTTACTTTGTTGTTTTTTGTTTTGCTCACTGTGATGGGGTCTATCACACTGATCGAAAGGAATAGATAGGAACATTTCCCTATTTTTGCTGGGTTTTGGCTGGCAGATCTCAGCGGGCAAGCTGCTCATGCGCCTGTCATTTTTTTTCAAGAAGATGAAGCGAAGGGCTGGGTGACAGAGCAGGAGGGCCTGGGGACTGTGTAGGTATCAGGGAGTCACCGGGGGCATCATTTCTCTCTTCACTGACATGTATATAATGTCAGAAGAGAGAGAGGAATCATTGTAACAGTGGGCACACTTAAAAAAAAAAATCCAGCCCATGTTCTCCAGTATCTCAGCTATCCCCGATACCCGAGACCCTTTGGAGATTTTCCGGCTCTGGGGAGCGCTACAGCCTTATTCCTAATCACCGTTTTAAAACGGCTATAAGTAAATAAAGCCTCTTATCGGCCGCCGTTTTATTACGTATCGGTTGTTGTTAAGGGTCTAAAACAAAAGTGGTTTAAACAGAATGTATTTTATTAAAGTCTGTGGTATTTATTTACATTTGGGTGGTTGGTGTAGCAGTTTATGGGTGAGGTCTTAGGCTACGTTCACATTTGCGTTGTGCGCCGCAGCGTCGGCGCCGCAGCGCACAACGCAAACAAAAACGCGGCAAAACGCACGCTAAAACGCTGCGTTTTGCGCCGCATGCGTCGTTTTTGGCCGAAAGTTGGACGCAAAAAAAATGCAACTTGATGCGTTTCTTGCGTCCAACGCTTGCGGCCATGCGGCGCAAAACGCAGCACAACGCATGTCCATGCGCCCCCATGTTAAATATAGGGGCGCATGACGCATGCGGCGCCGCTGCGGCGCCCGACGCTGCGGCGCTGACCGCAAATGTGAACGTAGCCTTATGTATGTCTTCTTCCCCTGGCTGCTTCCCTCCCTTTTTATTTATTTATTTTTTCACCACGCCCGTATTTTCTAGGTCGGGTGTTTTAGTTTAATAAAATGGCACCGAAATCAGGGTGTGCTCATACCGAGCCCATGCCCGCTGCCACACTGACTTTACTGACATTACTTAAAATGGGGTCGTGCGCATACCGCGATGTCCAGCGCCATTTTATTGAAGTAATGTACTACGACATCAACATTGCGCACACGCATTGGCCATAGGCATAATGGCGATGGCCGGCGCGTGTGTACTGCTATGTTGACGTTATAGTACAATTCTTCATCTTCAATAAAATGGTACCGGAGTCGATGTGTGCGCATCCTGCAATATCTAGTGCCGTTTTGCTGAAGACACTGTGTCTGCGAATTCACATACACATTGTCTGAAATAAAATAGTGCCGTAGTGCGGTTAGCTGCTGAGGAAGCCAGTTTACTGGTGACGCGTCAGGCGAGTTTCTGCCCTGCTCTCCACCCCTGCCCATACTTACAGCACTGTTCTCAGGGTCTTGGCAGCAAGCCACAGGCTGCCTCTTACACGGGTAGTATCACGCTTCTGGGCATCTACAGTGGGTACTGAAAGTATTCAGATCCCTTTACATTTTTCACTCTTTGTTTCATTGCAGCCATTTGGTAAATTAAAAAAAAGTTCATTTTTTTCTCATTAATGTACACTCTGCACCCCATCTTGACTGAAAAAAAAAACAGAAATGTAGAAATTTTTGCAGATTTATTAAAAAAGAAAAACTGAAATATCACATGGTCATAAGTATTCAAACCCTTTGCTCAGACACTCATATTTAAGTCACATGATGTCCATTTCATTGTGATCCTCCTTGAGATGGTTCCACTCCTTCATTGGAATTCAGCTGTGTGTAATTAAACAGATAGGACTTGATTTGGAAAAGCACACACCTGTCTATATAAGACCCCACAGTGCATGTCAGACCAAATGAGAATCATTCCTTTGGTCAAAGAAACTGGCCAAGGAGCTCAGAGACAGAATTGTGGCAAGGCACAGATCTGGCCAAGGTTACAAAAGAATTTCTGCAGTACTCAAGGTTCCTAAGAGCACAGTGGCCTCCATAATCCTTAAATAGAAGAAGTTTGGGACCACCAGAAGTCTTCCTAGACCTGGCCGTCCAGCCAAACTAAACAATCGTGGGAGAAGAGCCTTGGTGAGAGAGGTAAAGAAGAACCCCAAGATCACTGTGGCTGAGCTCCAGAGTTGCAGTAGGGAGATGGGAGAAAGTTCTACAAAGTCAACTATCACTGCAGCCTTCCACCGGTCGAGCCTTTATGGCAGAGTTGCCCGATGGAAGCCTCTCCTCAGTGCAAGACATATGAAAGCCCTCATAGAGTTTGCTCCAAAACATATGAAGGACTCCCAGACTATGAAAAATAAGATTCTCTGGTCTGATGAGACGAAGATAGAACTTTTTGGTGATAATTCTAAGGGTATGTGTGGAGAAAACCAGGCACTGCTCATCACCTGTCAAATACAGTCCCAACAGTGAAACATGGTATTAGTAGCAATATGCTATGGGGTGGTTTTTCAGCTGCAGGTACAGGACGACTGGCTGTCATTGAAGGGAACATGAATGCGGCCAAGTACAGAGATATCCTGGATGAAAATCTCTTCCAGAGTGCTCTGGACCTCAGGCTTGGCCGAAGGTTCACCTTCCAACAAGACAATGACCCTAAGCACACAGCTAAAATAACAAAGGAGTGGCTTCAGAACAACTCTGTGACCTTTCTTGACTGGCCCAGCCAGAGCTCTGACCTAAACCCAATTGAGCATCTCTGGAGAGACCTGAAAATGGCTGTCCACCAACGTTCACCATCCAACCTGACGTAACCGGAGAGGATCTGCAAGGAAAAATGGTAGAAGATCCCCAAATTCAGGTGTGAAAAACTTGTTGCACCATTCCCAAGAAGACTCATAGCTGTACTAGCTCAAAAGGGTGCTTCAGCTCAATACTGAGCAAAGGGTCTGAATACTTTTGACCATGTGATATTTCAGTTTTTCTTTTTTAATAAATTTGCAAAAATTTCTACATTTATGTTTTTTTTTTTTAGTCAAGATGGGGTGGAGAGTGAACATTAACCCCTTCCCGACCTGTGACGCAGCATATGCGTCATGAAAGTCGGTGCCAATCCGACCTGTGACGCATATGCTGCGTCACAGATGATCGCATTCCTGCAGGTTGGGTGAAAGGGTTAACTCAAATTTCACCCAACCCGCAGGAACAGGGGAGTTGTAATTCAGCCCGGGGGGGGGGGGGGTGGCTTTGCCCCCCGTGGCTACGATCGCTCTAATTGGCTGTTGAAAGTGAAACAGCCAATCAGAGCAATTTGTAATATTTCACCAATGAAACTAGGTGAAATATTACAATCCAGCCATAGCCGATGCTGCAATATCATCGGCCACGGCTGGAGACTGCGATCTGCCCCCGCCACTGACTGACGGTGGCGATCTGCCGCCGTCAGTCTTTCCTCCCCTCCATCCTGTCCTCCGCTGCCCTCCTCTCCCCTCCATCCTGTCCTCTGTGCCCCCTGCTGTCCGATCCCACCCCCCGTACCTCCCGAGTCCTGGTGTCCCTCCCGGTGTCCGTCCGTCTTCAGCGATGCTGACTCTATGCTTCTCTTAATACATCCTAGAACTGTGTTTGCCTTTTTGTTGACTCACATTCACTCTGTGATCTATTAGTATTCCGAAGTTTTGTTTTCACACGTGCTGTTGCTTAGTTCTATTCCTCCCATTCTGTAGATCTCATTTTTGTTTTTCTGTCCCAGATATGTGTATGTGTGTGTGTGTGTGTGTATATATGTATATATATATATATATATATATATATATATATATATATATATATATGTATATGTATATATATATATATATATATATATATATATATATATATATATATATATATATATATATATATATATCTCAAACAAGAGAATGCCCAGAGTGTGCAAAGCAGTCATCAAAGCAAAAGGTGGCTACTTTGAAGAACCTAGAATATAAGACATATTTTCAGTTGTTTCACATTTTTTTGTTAAGTATATGATTCCACATGTGTTAATTCATAGTTTTGATGCCTTCAGTGTGAATGTACAATTTTCATAGTCATGAAAATGCTGAAAAATCTTTAAATGAGAAGGTGTGTCCAAACTTTTGGTCAGTACTGCGTATATATATATATATATATAGAGAGAGAGAGAGAGAGAGAGAGAGAGAGAGAGAGAGATTTATATGTGTGTGTGTGTGTGTGTGTTTGTGTGTATGTCATGATGATTTATGATAACTAAATTCTGCTTTCTAGATGATGTGAAACCCAAGAAGGAAGAGGGTCCTACTCAGAAATCAATTCGGGAGGCTCGAGAGAATGAACTGTTGCAGGAAGGGGTCGCTTTATACAATGCAGAGAAAGACCCAAATAAACAAATCGGAAAGGCACATCCTAAGGTAGGATGACCAGAAAATCTGTCAAAAATGTGTTGTGTGTTTTTTGTTTTTTTTAATAGCTTGCACTTCAAAATGCATAGCAGTGGTTGGCTCACATGAGTATGTATCTACTACCCGTGGAGATTATTGGACTTTGCAAACAGATATTATGAGTATACAGCCCTCCTGGAAAACAAGGGTGTTCAAGAATGGTTCCACTCTTTTAAAATAGAAATATAAAGGTACTTGGCACTCCAATACAATAAAAAATGTTCACACTTTATTTTCTGGCAATCCAGAGGTTATAATGATATTGTTTCGGTCCCAGAATATGGACTTTCAACAAACATGGATTGCTGAGAAATATACAGTAGCAATGCTGAAACTAGTGCTGGAGAAGAGCAGCTCTAGTCGCTGTGTATGAGGTGCCAGCTTTAGTTGCGGCGCATGAGGCACTGGCTGTAGTCGCTGCGTATGAGGCGCTGGCGGTAGTCGCTGCATAATGAGGTGCTGGCTGTGGCCACTGCTTATGAGGCGCTGGCTGTGGTCACTGCGTATGAGGTACTGGCTGTGGTCGCTGCGTATGAGGTGCTGGCTGTATTCGCTGTGCATGAGGTGCTGGCTGTAGTCCATGCATATGATGCTGTCAAACTCAGCGTGCTCACACGATGAAAGGGATCTTCTAGGCCCAAGGTCTGGGTGGGAACACGGTCTATAGGTGTCGTTGCACCAGCCAGATGGAGCATGCTGAACATGGATACATAGAGTCCTGGAACCACTGAAGACCTCGGGCAGCTACCAGAGTTATTCAAAAATGTTGGCAAACAGGAGGCGTTATAGATACGCAGACAAAACTTCAGAGTAACAAGAAAGTCTTATACCATGGAAGCCACACACAACCATAAACATGTCCTAAAAACCATAAGCCAAGAAGTAGAAGAAGTCCAGAAGACCGGCTACAAGTAGAAGACAGGCCTCCAGAGAAATCAGAAAGTCTGAACCCAGGGCCGGCTCCAGGTTTTTGAGGGCCCCGGGCGAAAGAGTCTCAGTGGGCCCCCTGTTATGACCTGGTGGGTACGGAGCGGTACTGAGATGACCTGGTGGGCAAAACCAATCATGGACTCGCTACGGAGCAGCACTGAAATGACCTGGTGGGTAAAACAAAAATAGGACTAGCTCTGAGGAGGTGGTAACTGTTATGATCCTTAGTGGTTGAGGATCACAAATTACTCCAGCAAGGTGACTAAACATAGGACAAGCTCTAGGGAGGTGGAAAACTGGACTGACCGCAAAACTGAACCTATCCAACCACACTAGAGGCAGCCGGTGAACGTGTCTAAAATCCTAGACGTCTCGAGCCAGCCTGAGGAACTAACTACCCCTAGAGAGAAAGAAAAACCTCTCTTGCCTCCAGAGAAATAATCCTCAAAAGATATAGAAGCCCCCAACAGATAATAACGGTGAGGTAAGAGGAAGGCACATACACAGGGGTGAAAGCAGATTCAGCAAAAGAGGCCCACTAATTCTAGATAGCAGAAAATAGAAAAGGGGTCTATGCGGTCAGTAAAAAACCCTTACAAAATATCCACACTGAGATTTCAAGAACCCCCACACCAACTAACGGTGTGAGGGGAGAAACTCAGTCCCCTAGAGCAACCAGCAAGTAAGAAATCACATTTTAACAAGCTGGACAAAAAACATGATGAACGCTGATAATCAGAAACTGAACAAACAAAAAGTTAGCTTGTCTTGGAGAGACTGGGAGCAAGGTAGTCACCAGGAATCTGAAGAGCACTGAATACATTGATAGCAGGCAAGGAACTGAGTATCCAGGTGAGCTAAATAGGAAACCAACCAAGGATAATGAACCAGGTGATGAAGCCAACCTGCAGAAAGACAACACTACACAGTACCGCTTGTGACCACTAGAGGGAGCCCAAAAATAGAGTTCACAACAGGTAACTTTACTGACCGCAATCCCTACTCCTAACACCAACACTAGAAATAGCCGTGGAGCGTACCTAACTCTGCCTAGACGCCTCTGCACAGCCTAAGAACTATCTACCCCTGAAGATGGAAACGGAAAGCTATCTCGCCTCAGAGAAACCCCCAAAGGAAGATAGCCCCCCACAAATATTGACGGTGAGTGGAGAGGGAAATGACAAACTCAGAAATGAAAGTAGATTTTTTAGCAAAGGAGGCCAATACTATCTAAATAGACAGAGATAGAAAAGGTTACTGAGCGGTCAGTATAAAAACTAAAAGTCCACGCAGAGTTTACAAAAATAACCACCACACCGACTCACGGTGTGGAGGGGCAAATCTGCGACCCCAAAGCTTCCAACTAGCCGGAATATTTCATAATGACAAGCTGGACAAAAGAGACATAAATTGAACTGAACAGAAGGTCATAAGCAGGGAAACACCCAAAAAGTAGCAGACTTATCTTAAGCTGAAAATGGACTGGCCAACAGAGAACTTCCAGGAAAGGACTGAATCCACAGGAAATACATTGACAGCTGGCATCCACTAAAGCCAAAAGCCCAGTTAAATAACAAGGCCAGGAAACCGATTAGTGAACGCAGCTGCTAAGTTCCACTTGAAACCACCAGAGGGAGCCCAAGAGCAGAACTCCCAAAAATACCATTCGCAACCACAGGATGGAGCCCAAGAACGGAATTCACAACAGCCCCCCCTCTTTATCACATACCACGATTCATGATGCAGATACAGCAGAGAAATATAGCACAGCCAAGTAGCATATAACACAGCCCACGCAGCGTATAGCACAGCCCACGCAGCGTATAACACAGCCCACGCTGCGTATAACACAGCCCACGCAGCGTATAACACAGCCCACGCAGCGTATAACACGGCCCGGCACGCAGCATATAACACAGCCCGGCACGCAGCGTATAGCACAGCCCACGCAGCGTATAACACAGCCCACGCAGCGTATAACACAGCCCACGCTGCGTATAACACAACCCACGCAGCGTATAACACAGCCCACGCAGCGTATAACACAGCCCGGCACGCAGCGTATAACACAGCGCGGCACGCAGCGTATAACACAGCCCGGCATGCAGCGTATAACACAGCCCGGCACGCAGTGTATATCACATCCCACGCAGTATATAGCACAGCCACCCACGCAGTATATAGCACAGCCACCCACGTAGTATATAGCACAGGCCCGGGCCATGACATAGTTTATAACACAGCCCACGTACGTAGTATATAACTCAGCCAGCCATTTTGTATATACAGACAGTCTAGGACTACAAGTTCCACCATCGCTAACATACCATATTGTTGCACACTGCACAAGTCCCAGACAGAGAAAAGTTGCACAGAGCAGAGAGCTGGCATGATGATCCACTGTGACTCCCAGGCTCACAGCAGTCTGCATCGCCCCCGCAATGCGTTGGGACCACCAGGAACTTGGGAAGACTCACACTTCGCCGTTACTTGCTTCCGTTGTGGACACAGGGACAGACAGGGACCGGGTCGCACCGTCCGTGCACCTGACTGCAGTGCTGCTCCTGCTTGTCTTTCTGCTTGGCGCTGCCGCTGGACACCTGGACGGTGGATGACAGATCTCTTCTCTGAGCTCTCACCCGACCGGAAGTGACAGGACAGACGGCCCGGAAGTGACTCTGCGAGCGTATCCATGGTGACGGTCCCGGTGTGGAGTGTGTGAGTGCACCAACCGTTACTACCATAAATGGGCCCCCCCCCCGTCTCGCCAGGGCCCCGGCACTTGCCCAGGTACGCCGGGTGCTGACGCCGACCCTGTCTGAACCTTGGAAGCCACAGACAGCTTTTTTCGTGCAATACTGGAAACTTCAGGCTAGTAGCTAGTGATACTGGAAACCGCAGACAAACAGGTGAAGT
Organism: Ranitomeya variabilis; assembly: GCF_051348905.1. Classification (NCBI taxonomy): domain Eukaryota; kingdom Metazoa; phylum Chordata; class Amphibia; order Anura; family Dendrobatidae; genus Ranitomeya; species Ranitomeya variabilis. Next base: position 169,830,112 of record NC_135238.1, read on the forward strand.
ACTGATGATTGTAAACTGCAACTGTGCCCAGAAAACTAAAAGAGTTACTAGCAAGGCTTAGTGCAATAGCGATACAATTTTGTGAGTCTGGGGAGCCTTACATAGGCCTAGGACATTCATTACATGGGAGCATGCTGTTCTACTTGCAAAACCTGACGTGGAGCACAAGAAAATTAAACAGACTGGGGCATGTGCATAACAGATGCACTGGCTCTAGTCACTGTGTATGAGGTGCGACTACAGCCGTTTTTGTCCAGTGCTAATCTTAGCATTGTTACTTTATATTCCTCAGCAATTCACATCTGACGAAGATCCTCCATGTTCTGGATCCAGAATGTTACAATTTTGCCCTGTGGATTGCCTCAAAATATAATTTAAACAATTATACTTCCATTAGAGTGCCAAGTACCTTTTTATATTTTTTTTCTATTGCAAACAACACTATTAAAGTAACTCAATAAAATGCTTTCTATGCAACTTGCTTAAAGCACCACTCCAGCTGTTTTTTGGGGGTTTTTTTACTGCTAAATTGGTGCAACTAATCTAAGTTCTCTCCATTTAGTCTCGTACGTACTTGCGAGATGTCATCTTCTTTTGTTATTGTCACCGCACCAATTGGTCTCCAGCAGTTTGTGACCTACTGGATCTCTCCAGTGATTGTTCGGCGATCTGGAAGTCACAACTCAATGTAAGTCTATGAGAGCCAAAACGAGGGTCTCAAAGACTTAGGCTGGTTTCACACGTCCAGATAATTCCGGTACCGGAGAAATCGGTACCGGAGTTATCCGTGTCCGTGTGTCCGTGTGCTCACGTGGCACATCAGTGTGGCACACGTGCGGCAGCCGTGTGCCGCCCGTGTGCCGCCTGAGGACCACACGGACCGTGCAGGAGAGACAGCGCTACACTAAGCGCTGTCCCCCCTCCGTGTGGTGCTGAAGGCGGCATTCATCTCTTCTCCCCTGCAGGAGGGAAGAGATGAAAGATCAAGTTTTTGTTCTTTTTTGTTAAAAATAAAGTTTGCTGGTGACCTCCTGCCTCCCATCCCCAGTGCGCCGCCCGGCCTCTTGCAGATAAATACTCACCCAGCTCCTGCGATGTCTCCTCTCAGTGCTGGCAGCCTGTCCTGTGTGAGCGGTCGCGTGGGACCGCTCATTACAGTGATGAATATGTGCATATTCATCACTGTAATGAGCGGTCCACACGGAGGGGGGACAGCGCTTACTGTAGCGTTGTCTCTCCTGCGGGCGGTACGTGCATACGGAGGAGAGTGCACACTGTTCTCCGTGTGCACGTGTGCCGGACGTATTGCTGTACGTGCTGCCGGAGATAAGCGGACATGTCTCCGTGTTTTCAACATGCACACACGGTCCGTTAAAACACGGAGACATGTGCATAGACCCATTCATTTGAATGGGTCTACGTGTGTCAGTGTATCCGGTACGTGAGAAAACTGTCAGTACACGTACCGGAGACACTGACGGGTGAAAGAGGCCTTTCATTAAGAGCTTGTGTCTGTTACCTCTGACTTACTGTCAGTCAGAAGTTGAATTCACAATATGGCAGATTGGGACCGAAGCGGGGCCGGGAAAACCTGAAGACTGCGGCTTGTGTGTATAATACTAGGGTCAAGGACCTTATGTTAGTGGCACCACTCAAGCTTTGAAATAAAAAAAAAACCCACTGCAGTGGTGGTTTTAAAGAGTAACCAGCCTTTTTTATTTTATTAATTTGCATTTGTAAAGGTATGAATCTTTGTAATATACTTCATTACTAGTGATGAGCGAGTATACTCGTTGCTCGGGTTTTCCTGAGCACGGTCAGGTAATCTCCGAGTATTTGTTAGTGTTCGGAGACTTAGTTTTTGTTTTCAGCTGCTTGATTTACAGCTATTAGCCAGCCTAACATGTGGGGGTTTCCTGGTTGCTAGGGAATCCCCACATGTAATCAAGCTGTCTAGTAGTCGCAAATCATCTAGCTGCGGCAAGGAAAACAAAGTCTCCGAACACGAACAAATATTCGGAGACCACCCGAGCGTGCTCGGGAAAACCCTAGCAACGAATATATCCGCGCATCACTATTCATTACATTAATTTGCTTTCTTTTGTATATAACAGCGTGCTGAAATTGCTGTCTTGTTTGTCTACAGTATATTTTTTAATATCTTTAGCTCAAAAAAGCCGTCATTGCTATGCAAAAAACGCATGCAAAAAAACACATACAAAACCGCAGCAAAACGATCGTTTTTGCTGCCAAGAGTTACAGAAATCTTGCAGAAATTTCTGCAAGCAAATACTCTAAGTTTACATAATCCCCAAAATGGTATTTGGTAATTCAGCCGCACACTATTTGATTGATTATGAATGTGTAGAAAAAGCCATGTAGTTTACCAGTTGGTATTTGTAGATGCCGGTGCTTCTCACAAAATTAGAATATCATCAAAAATTTAATTTATTTCAGTTATACAATACAAAAAGTGAAACTCATGTATAATATAGAGTGATTACAAACAGAGTGATCTATTTCAAGTGTTTGTTTCTGTTTATGTTGATGATTATGGCTTACAGCCAATGAAAACCCAAGCGTCTCAGTTTCACAGATTACTGGGGCTGCTTTCACCCTTTGACCCCTATAATGGGATCTGAACTTACACAGGGGCCCCTGGGCAAGAGCACAGTCAGCTACTGTTTGGTGGCACAAGCTGGCAAGAAGGGAAGGAAAGTCAGGTGGCCTGTTCAAAACCAAGAGGGCTTTAAAGGTACAAAATCATCAAACAGAAGAAACATCAAATAACAAGCTGGGGTGAAAACAAGGACACACAAATACAAAACAGCAGCAGAAATCACAGCAGGGAGCTGATAAATTCAGTTGGATGGCACACACAGATTGCAGGGAATATGTTATGAATTAGGTCCTTTGTCCCTCTACCCCGACGCGCATTTCATTCCCCCTGAAGTGGTGGAATGAAACACAGTCGGGGTAGAGGGACACCAGACCTAATCCATAACACATTCCCTGCGATCTTCCTGTCTATCTACTATATAATTGTCTAAGGGTCACTTCCGTCTGTCTGTCTGTCTGTCTGTCTTTCTGTCTGTCTGTCACGGATATTCATTGGTCGCGGCCTCTGTCTATCATGGAATCCCAAGTCGCTGATTGGTCTCGGCAGCTGCCTGACATGGCTGCCGCGACCAATCAGCGACGGGCACAGTCCGATTAGTCCCTCCTCTACTCCCCTGCAGTCACTGCCCGGCGCCTGCTCCATAATCCCCTTCCCCTCCAGTCACCGCTCACACAGGGTTAATAAACAAAAGGATGATGACCTCGGGGAGATCAAAACATCCAACACCACGGAGACACCATCACGTGTTTCTCAACGCAGTGATCCAGAACACTGCCCCCATCCCTTATGGGAAATATGCAAATGCATGTAGAAAAGCTGCGGATACACCATCACGTGTTTCTCAGCACAAGCAATGAATAGCCAAATCTTTCACCGGGAAGGAACAACCATGGGAAGGGCAGCATCCAATAAAGGAAAACCACCTATGCCAAAACATGGTATCCATCCACAGACAGCTATTTCGGGGTATTTGCCCCTCATCAGTGTGGAGTAGGAAACTGGCTAATAGGAGCAGTGCCTGGTGAAAAGACTATAAACAAAAGGATGATGACCTCGGGGAGATCAAAACATCCAACACCGCGGAGACACCATCACGTGTTTCTCAACGCAGTGATCCAGAACACTGCCCCCATCCCTTAAGGGAAATATGCAAATGCATGTAGAAAAGCCGCGGAGGCACCATCACATGTTTCTCAACGCAAGCAATGAATAGCCAGGTCTTTCACCGGGAAGGAACAACCACAGGAAGGGCAGCATCCAATAAAGGAAAACCACCTATGCCAAAACATGGTATCCATCCACAGACAGCTGTTTCGGGGTATTTGCCCCTCATCAGTGTGGAGTAGGAAACTGGCTATTAGGAGCAGTGCCTGGTGAAAAGACTATAAACAAAAGGATGATGACCTCGGGGAGATCAAAACATCCAACACCGCGGAGACACCATCATGTGTTTCTCAATGCAGTGATCCAGAACACTGCCCCCATCCCTTATGGGAAATATGCAAATTCATGTAGAAAAGCTGTGGAGACACCATCACGTGTTTCTCAATGCAAGCAATGAATAGCCAGGTCTTTCACCGGGAAGGAACAACCACGGGAAGGGCGCAGCATCCAATAAAGGAAAACCACCTATGCCAAAACATGGTATCCATCCACAGATAGCTGTTTCGGGGTATTTGCCCCTCATCAGTGTGGAGTAGGAAACATGCATTTGCATATTTCCCATAATGGGTGGGGGCAGTGTTCTGGATCACTGCATTGAGAAACACGTGATGGTGTCTCCGCGGTGTTGGATGTTTTGATCTCCCCGAGGTCATCATCCTTTTGTTTATAGTCTTTTTACCAGGCACTGCTCCTAATAGCCAGTTTCCTACTCCACACTGATGAGGGGCAAATACCCCGAAACAGCTGTCTGTGGATGCATACCATGTTTTGGCATAAGTGGTTTTCCTTTATTGGATGCTGCCCTTCCCTTGGTTGTTCCTTCCCGGTGAAAGACCTGGCTATTCATTGCTTGCGTTGAGAAACACGTGATGGTGTTTCCGCTGCTTTTCTACATGCATTTGTATATTTCCCATAAGAGATGGGGGCAGTGTTCTGGATCACTGCGTTGAGAAACACGTGATGGTGTCTCCGCTGTGTTGGATGTTTTGACCTCCCCGAGGTCATCATCCTTTTGTTTATAGTCTTTTCACCAGGCACTGCTCCTAATAGCCAGTTTCCTACTCCACACTGATGAGGGGCAAATACCCCGAAACAGCTGTCTGTGGATGCATACCATGTTTTGGCATAGGTGGTTTTCATTTATTGGATGCTGCCCTTCCCGTGGTTGTTCCTTCCCGGTGAAAGACCTGGCTATTCATTGCTTGCGTTGAGAAACACGTGATGGTGTCTCCGCAGGTTTTCTACATGCATTTGCATATTTCCCATAAGGGATGGGGGCAGTGTCCTGGATCACTGCGTTGAGAAACACGTAATGGTGTCTTCGCGGTGTTGGATGTTTTGATCTCCCTGAGGTCATCATCCTTTTGTTTATAGTCTTTTCACCAGGTACTGCTCCTAATAGCCAGTTTCCTACTCCACACTGATGAGGGGCAAATACCCCGAAACAGCTGTCTGTGGATGGATACCATGTTTTGGCATAGGTGGTTTTCCTTTATTGGATGCTGCCCTTCCCATGGTTGTTCCTTCCCGGTGAAAGACCTGGCTATTCATTGCTTGCGTTGAGAAACACGTGATGGTGTCTCCGCGGCTTTTCTACACACAGAGTTAATGGCAGCAGTAACGGGCCGCGGTGTAACGCACTCCATTACCGCTGCTATTAACCCTGTGTGTCCCCAACTATTTACTATTGACGCTGCCTATGCAGAATCAATAGTAAAAATATGTCATGTTAAAAATAATATTCATAAAAAAACCTGCTATACTCACCATCCGCCGCCTTTCGCGCTCCTCACGACGCTACGGTGACCGCTCCATGCAAGCGGAAGGTTCCGGTCCCAATGATGGTATGCCAGAAGGACCTTCCATGACGTCACGGTCATGTGACCGCGACGTGATCACAGGCCCTGCGAGAAGAACCTTCCATGATGTCACGGTCATGTGACCGCGACGTCATCACACCTTGGGACCGGAAGCTGCCACCTGCGGTCGTCACGGTCATGTGACCGCGACGTCATCACAGGTCCTGCGCGCCTGCGCGAGAAGGACCTGCCATGATGTCACGGTCATGTGACCGCGATGTCATCACACCCTGGGACCGGAAGCTGACTCCTGCACCGCGCACAGGACCAGGACTTCAGCGGGCCTTCGGAGGGTGAGTATATGTTTATTTTTTATTTTAACTCTGTATACTACGTGGCTCTGTGCTGTATACTCCGTCGCTGTGCAATATACTACGTGGCTGGGCAATATACTATGTACGTGGCTGGGCAATATACTACGTGGCTGGGCAATATTCTACGTGGCTGGGCAATATACTACGTGGCTGGGCAATATACTACGTGACTGGGCAATATACTATGTGGCTGGGCAATATACTACGTGACTGGGCAATATACTACGTGGGCTGTGCAATATACTACGTGACTGGGCAATATAATACGTGGGCTGTGCAATATACTGCGTGGCTGGGCAATATACAACGTGGTCTGTGCAATATACTACGTAGCTGGGCAATATACTACGTCACTGGGCAATATACTACGTGGCTGGGCAATATACTACGTGGGCTGTGCAATATACTACGTGTCTGGGCAATATAATACGTGGGCTGTGCAATATACTGCGTGGCTGGGCAATATACAACGTGGGCTGTGCAATATACTACGTAACTGGGCAATATACTATGTAGCTGGGCAATATACTATGTCACTGGGCAATATACTACGTGGCTGGGCAATATACTACGTGGACTGTGCAATATACTGCGTGGCTGGCCAATATACTACGTGAGCTGTGCAATATACTACGTAGCTGGGCAATATACTACGTCACTGGGCAATATACTACGTGTCTGGACAATATACTACGTGGCTGGGCAATATACTACGTGGACTGTGCAATATACTACGTGGACATGCATATTCTAGAATACCCGATGCGTTAGAATCGGGCCACTATCTAGTGTTTAAATAATGTCCAAAAAAAGAAGAAAAAAAATGAGTGTCAACTTTTTTCTTCTTTTTTTTGGGCATTATTTGAATATTCCTTTTGGTGTGCACCCGTATTCCTGCAGTTGTCCTTTGTCCAGCAATACAGGTAGAAGTTTGATTACAGCTGTGACATTCACAGTGGTAGATGTCGGCAATACACTTTCCTTCACAAGCATTTCCTGTCTATGTTTACCCAGATGATTATATTTACAACATAAGCTGAACTCTTTGACTTTAATGCCTGTCTATCAAGATTATCAAATGACTGAGATATCTGATTACCTTTATTATATTACCATGAACACTCTTACTCTGGGCTATATGTGACTTTTGTTCTGTGCCCCTTCATATTGAGGTGTCCATTTTTATTGGGTACTGTTCTTAGTCATTTATTCAATACAATTTTATGTTTTATCATTAAATATGGTATTCCCTTTATATATTCAGCCAGTTCATTTTGGGGCTCAGATATTTATTGATCTTATATTTCCTCTTTCACCAGCGCTGCCCAGAGATTGAATATGGCAGCGCCTGGCGACAGAAGCAGAGGTCACCGGCGCAGGTTCTGGTGGGGATATGACAATATTACTCTTGTTTTCTTATGAGCAAATTAAGTTAACTTATTATGTCAAAGTATATGTCCTCTAATATTCAGAAATAAGAGAAATGTTCCTTCCAGCATAACCTCAAGTTCTGTGGGTAATTTCTTTTCCCATGTGCTTGCACATTGAACTTTTTGGTAGTCTGTTGGTCCTGTGTGAGAAAAAAGGAAAATTCAGCTCACCCTTTTGATGCTTTCATAGTCCTTGAAAGAGATCCGAGCTCGGACAAGCGTCTTTGCTACACGCTGAAAGCCATAACAGGAAAGAAGAGAAATCCAGCTCCGGAAGTAAAATAAAAAATTATTTAATTCAAAATTTTAAAAAACAAAAAAAGGAAAAACGGCTGCTGGACATAAGCCCAGTGATTACCGGAGGAGAAATGCCGTAAGTAACTGAACGCGGACTAAGAACACCACACGTGTTCGAAACGCGTTCTGTTACTTACGGCATTTCTCCTCCAGTAATTACCGGGCTCATGTCCAGCAGCCATTTTTCCTTTTTTGTTTTTTAAAATTTTTAATTAAATAATTTTTTATTTTACTTCCGGAGCTGGATTTCTCTTCTAGTCTGTTGGTCCAGTCCAGTTTCTGTAAGTCATGTGGTAAAATGCACATTGATTTGGATAATCCAGTGTTTCATTGCATCAATCTCACCTCTGCCATCATAAGAAGTAGATATTATCTGACCCTGTTGGGTAACCTTTGCACTATGGAGGTTAAAGGGTTACTCACATCTTCATCAATCGGATAACAACAGAAAGCAATAGTGTTAATATGTCAGCGATGGGTGGAATTTGTAAGAAGCAGTTTATTACATGCGTTTGTTGTTGCATTTTCCGACATCATCCATCTTTGAAGATGGAAATAACCCTTCAATAGTCTTGTGACTAGCCTAGAAATCTAGCTAAAAGCAAATGCCAAACTAATTTTTGTTATACTTTTTTTTTTTTTAAGCTTCCTTTAAAGGGCCTTGTGTGGCTTGTTTGCTTGTTCCACCCAATGGTACCTTGTATGTCAGACAGAATAAATCCACAAAGCATAGCCTTCTCCTTACAGAAAGATGAATGAGCGTTAGAATGAAATTGATTACATTTGGAATAATCCACCAGTAATATAAAGACTTACAAATTATTTTCTGACTGAAGAAACCTGCGTATATACTCAGGAGAAGTAATGAACAAGGCCATTCTGAGGGATAATTACAAATAAATCAATAATTAATGGTTCTGGAATGTGTTAATAGGTTCATTATGGTGATTCACCGTTTTTCTTCCTAGCTGGTTTTGCTTAGAAATGTAATAGGAGAGATTACAGCCTGTTCTCAGATACTTATAAACAGTCAAGAATCACAGCGTTAAGATCATGTTGCAAGCCATCCTTAATTCAGTTCATTTTAACACATTTGCTATGAAGCCGTCAGAAATCAGTGATTCGGTTTGCCCTGGTGTCCACGAGTGTCAGCTGTTTTAATACTGGAGTACAGAGGCCCTGGATGAGCACCAGAGTTTTTGTTAGTCTTGGGACTTTTTTTAGTCTCTTTTATATATACGAGGGTGATTCAAACAATTTTCCGCACTACAGCTGTATTAAAGGGAGTCTGTCACACCCCAAAATGCATTTTAAATGGGCTATACACAGTATGGAAGACGCCTTGACCCCCTATAACAACCATACTTGCACTGTACCTGTTACTGGTACAGTGCCTGAGAACATTACCTACTTTTAATTCATATGCGAATAAGGAGGCTTCAGTGAATTCTTGGCTTGGCCAAGAGTTTGGTGCATCGTTATGCCTGCATTGTTATGTCTGCTCATTTGCATATTGGGCCCTGTGACTACTTATGATTGACAGTGTGCACTTCTCAAATTGAGCTCTGCCTGAATACTGCTGACGTGTGTGTGACCACGGTATGCACATAGTGGCCGGGCGTGTCATCTTCCTCGTCGTCTCTTTATTTCTGACACCGGTCACAACACTGATACACTCAGAAGTGTAGAGAGCTATGTTATGTGTTGAAAAAATAAAACCCTAATAAAGCACTCGTAAAAAAAACTCCATTAAAACGTTTCAACCGTGGAGTGTTAAAAAGTAGTCAGATCGTGATACGTAAAGAAACAAATAATAATTATATAAAGTAAGTACATATGGTCAGTAGGAGTATTTACATATAACTGGATGCCACAGTTTGATTTATTTTTTCCTGTTTTAAAGGGAACCTGTCAGGTTTGGCCAATATGAATTATGGCCATTACCTTTCAGGCCTAATAAACAGCATTCTATAATGCTGTATATCTGCCCCCAGTCTGACCTGTAAGATATGAAAAGGAACTGTTATTATACTCACCTGGGGGGTGGTCCGGTCCAAGGGGTGTCGCTCTTGTTAGTCCATCGCCTCCCATCTTCTTTCGATGCTGTTCTCCTTTTTGGTTCGTATGGATGACGTGTCCCTACGTCATCCACAGAAGTCTCCTCGGCACAGCGCTCTTGCGCAGGAGTACTTCTCTGCCCTGTTGAGGGTATACAAAGTACTGCAGTGCGCAGGAGCAGGTGCCCTGACCTTTCCTGGTGCTTGTGCACTGCAGTACTTTGCTTTGTACATTCTAGAATGCTGTATATCAGCCCTCAAAGGTGATGGCCATAATTCAGATCAGCTAAACCTGGTGACAAGTTCGCTTTAATTGTATTATTTAAATGTGAAAGCTTTCTGGTAACTACTAAATCGTAGGAAATGGTATGCAACAGGATACCCATCAGCTCATGTCTCGCTTAGTAAGAAGCGTGACTCATCTGCATCGTCCTTGAAGCCTTGAAGGTTTTATTCCAAGACTAAGTTTTTAGGCCCATAGTAAAAAAAAAAAAAAAAATAACAGGCAGTTGCTACCTACTGTACTTTCCCCATTTTACCATAACAGAGTGCGGTCATTAGCTGCTCCTGCCAGCTATTCAACTGCTTAACGTCAACTGATCAGCTGTTCCTCTTCCTGCTCTGTCGATGGGGCATGATTTCTGATGTTATGCTAATTGATAGGTGGCTCCCCAGAATTAGGGTAGGTTCACATGACAGATGTCTTCACATATGTGAAAAACAAACTGATTATTCTGATCAGACTCTTATCTGATCTTGGTCAGAGTGGCATCAGTTTTTCTCGTACATTGAGAGAAGAAAAAAAGTTTCTCCACCTTGTCCTTTATGTCAGTTTGTGAAAATCGGACTGCTCTCAGATGATTTTTTTTCACGGAACCATAGACTTCCATTGATCATTTTGATCTAAATGAGGACTTCACAGATTTTTTTCTGAAGAACAAAATCAGACATGTGTACAGCCCCATACAGTATCATGGGTAGCGCTTGTACGTGAAAGTCTTTTATGTGCACAAGTCCCTGGTCACTGAGGAGCTGGATGTCACTTAGCATGACGTCGTCAGTTCACGAAGCATCAGGTGCGTAGCAAGGCGCATAGCATAAAAAGAAAGTTCTGCATAAACCCATAAAATTGAAGTGCCACGTCCCCGGTACGGAATTACCGTTCTTCGAATCATCAGTACACCTAAATGTGACGGCTTAATTCTGGAGCTCAGTTTATGTAACAATCCTTGTGATTTTACTATTAAATGCAGGGATATTTTTATATTAAATACCGTAATAAACGCAAGTCAATTGCAAACTTGTTCATTTTCATTATGTCTATCTGCTGTCATTCTCCTTCAATGAGAGCTTTCATATTAGTGTAATAGAGCCTAGCCAACTGTGAGCAAAAGTTACGTTCCAAGAGAGGAGTTAGTGCTTTCACACTGCGACTTGACACCTGTTTGTTGATCCCTTCTGGGCTTTTTTCTGAACCCCCACTAAGCGGGATTCGTGCATATGCACATAGGCTATAATGATGCAGATAGAGCGAACGTCTGCTCTGTTGTGCATAATCTTCGGGCATGTACGCTTACTGGAGGTGGACATTCAAACGTTTTGGGGGGGTAGGACGTATGCCCCGACGGGGCCAACGAACGGGTGCCAGAATGCAGTGTAAAAGTGCCCTTAATTTCTAATATCCCAGTAAGCTCTCTCCATCCCATTGATTTCTGTACAGCAGTTATCTGCTCGTCTCCCTCACTCCCTTTTTGCACTGCACACCCAGTATCACGGCTCTCACTGTCCGGAGTTGTGTGGTTGTTCCAATGCCTGGTTATCTCTATATGTAAATACAGTGAACTCAACAAATGGTTAAATGTGTTACAGCCGATCTTGTGTTAGCTGCTGACTGTGGTTTGGACAGCATGATTCTGCTGACAGGTTCCTGTTTAAATTAGATTAATTATAGACTTGACTGAAGAGGGCAGACCTCAATGCATTCTCCATTAGGATGTGGTGGCTGACATCTGCATTACCTGGAGGTTTAGAGGACCCCCTTCTCCCAGGAATGAAACCCCACCTATCAGACATTTATGTCTTGTGTGTAGCATGTCCTTGGAAGAAAACACAAGGAAGTTTAGGTGAGTGGAATGCTTTGAGTTGTATAAATTATTATTTTGACTAAATTCGGATTCCAAATTCTTTTCGATTTATACAATTTTCCAGGTAGCAAGCTCGTTCCCATGATCTCACAAATAAAACTAAAGCCTGGAATTGTCAAGACTTTCACAAGGGAACCCTTTTCCCACAGTGATCCCAGCTTTGGCTGTTGCAGGAAGACTAGAAGATAGAAATATTATCGACTAAGATAGGAAAAATGTAAGCAAGACAAGCAGCGAATAGATCAATATTTCTTGCCGTGCGTCTCCTCTGGGATCTATTATAAAAGAATGGAAACATAAATTGCATCTTCTCACGTGGCTGTTAAATATTGCTATACGATTAATTACCCAATTATCGACTGGTTTTGTGAATCTAGGGCCAAAGCTTATTATGTTTCAGTAATGGTTATGAATAGATTGTAATCTTTTTAGGATAATCAATATGTAATTTTGTTTCTTTAAGGAAAACCAAATCCACCATGCATCATTGCCTTCTGTCATCTGAGTAAGTTCTCATATCTCCAGCTGACGGTTTTGCATTGTGCAGAGTTATAAGACTTTAATGCATAGGGCTGAAGTTTCAAAAAGAAAACACACAGCAATAATTTTAATGATGTGATTACCAACTAAATTTCAATAAAGTGTTGATGCAAACTGATTTCTCTCTTTTTTTAATAAGTTGCTGAAAGGAAAGCTGTAAGGTTCATTAATATTTCAGCACTTTTATTACATACAGCGTTCTCGCTAAATGCTGCTCATTGATACACATCTAGTGACCATTTTAATGGCATGTACTGTAATACTACAGCACTAATTTTAAATGTAATACTTTGTTAAAATGACTAGAAAAATAATATAGTTTGTACTTAAAAAAGCTGACAGGTGTGAAAAACAGCGGTAAATTAATCACCTTGCTATAAACTGACCTGAGCTGGGGTACTAGGGGCAGCACCGGCAGGTAGTGTCATCAGGATATAGCCAGAGGTCGCTACACAGAGCAGCCGTGTAGTTGGATAAGCAGGTAACGTAGTCAGGATATAGCCAGAGGTCAGTTCATGGAGCAGCAGTGTAATTGGAATGATTAAGCAGGTAACATATCCAAGAAATAGCCAGAGGTCGGTACACTGAGCAGCAGTAGGATCTTGAGAATAAGCAGGAATCGTAATCAGGATATAGCCAGACGTTGGTACACGGTGCAGCAGTATATTTGGAAAGATAAGCAGGTAACGTAGTCAGGATATAGCCAGAGGTCGGTACACGGTGCAGTAGTATAGTTGGGAGGATAAGCAGGTAACGTAGTCAGGATATAGCCAGAGGTCGGTACACGGTGCAGCAGTATAGTTGGAAAGATAAGCAGGTAACGTAGTCAGGATATAGCCGAGGTTGGTACACGGTGCAGTAGTATAGTTGGGAGGATAAGCAAGTAACGTAGTCAGGATATAGCCAGAGGTCGGTACACGGTGCAGCAGTATAGTTGGGAGGATAAGCAGGTAACGTAGTCAGGATATAGCCAGAGGTCCGTACACGGTGCAGCAGTATAGTTGGGAGGATAAGCAGGTAACGTAGTCAGAATATAGCCAGAGTTCGGTACACGGTGCAGCAGTATAGTTGGGAGGATAAGCAGGTAACGTAGTCAGGATATAGCCAGAGGTCGGTACACGGTGCAGCAGTATAGTTGGGAGGATAAGCAGGTAACGTAGTCAGGATATAGCCAGAGGTCGGTACATGGTGCTGCAGTATAGTTGGGAGGATAAGCAGGTAACGTAGTCAGGATATAGCCAGAGGTCGGTACACAGTGCAGCAGTATAGTTGGGAGGATAAGCTGGTAACGTAGTCAGGATATAGCCAGAGGTCGGTACACGGAGCAGCAGTATAGTTGGGAGGATAAGCAGGTAACATAGTCAGGATGTAGCCAGAGGTCGGTACACGGTGCAGCTGTATAGTTGGGAGGATAAGCAGGTAACATAGTCAGGATATAGCCAGAGGTCGGTACACGGTGCTGCAGTATAGTTGGGAGGATAAGCAGGTAACGTAGTCAGGATATAGCCAGAGGTCGGTACACGGTGCAGCTGTATAGTTGGGAGGATAAGCAGGTAAAGTAGTCAGGATATAGCCAGAGGTCGGTACACAGTGCAGCAGTATAGTTGGGAGGATAAGCTGGTAATGTAGTCAGGATATAGCCAGAGGTCGGTACACGGAGCAGCAGTATAGTTGGGAGGATAAGCAGGTAACATAGTCAGGATGTAGCCAGAGGTCGGTACACGGTGCAGCTGTATAGTTGGGAGGATAAGCAGGTAACATAGTCAGGATATAGCCAGAGGTCGGTACACGGTGCTGCAGTATAGTTGGGAGGATAAGCAGGTAACGTAGTCAGGATATAGCCAGAGGTCGGTACACGGTGCAGCTGTATAGTTGGGAGGATAAGCAGGTAAAGTAGTCAGGATATAGCCAGAGGTCGGTACACGGTGCAGCTGTATAGTTGGGAGGATAAGCAGGTAACATAGTCAGGATATAGCCAGAGGTCGGTACACGGTGCAGCAGTATAGTTGGGAGGATAAGCAGGTAACATAGGATATAGCCAGAGGTCAGTACATGGAGCAGCAATAGGATCTTGAGGACAAACAGCAGGTGGGAAGAAGATTAACGCTGGGAGCTCAATCAGATCACAAGGTGAGCCAAACAGGAACTTGGGGTGGAGACATCAGGAACTTAGGTTGGAGATATAAGGAACAACACAGGTACTAGTATCTGATTTAGCAAGGAAATGTCCAGCAAGCTGAATAGCTCAGAGGGAAGAGCTGCCGCCTGGTGCACAAGAGTTGCTGGGTTCAAATTCTGACAGTCCTAATACAATATACCATCTGAGACTTTTATATCATAAAGGTCTGAAAGGTAGCCAGATCCTATCTCAGGCATGTGAGGCTAAAGCAGACAGAGTGGGGAGGTGGATGCTTGGGTTTATGGTCTCTATTCTTTTCCAGTCTATGGATTAAAATGGAAGAAGGATCATGGAACAAACAAAAATTCCCTAAATAGGTGGGGAATGCCGGAGGTGGGACTCCCAACCGGAATAGCACTCATTAGTTATCCTTGTGTGATGGCAGAAAAGCTAAGGATGCTTTCATTTTATAGTGTTGCACTGAGCCTTAAAGGGAATCTGTCAGCAGGTTTTTGTCATGTAATCTGAGAACAGCATGATGTAGTGGTTAAAACACTGAATTCAGCCATGTGTCACTAATTATGCTGTGTGCTGTTGTTTACTTACAAGGAAGGTTTTGTCACTAAGAGTTAATCACAGCTCGACTATAGCAGCGTGAGAGCCTTGGTGCAACCAATCCCCATCCTATGATAACAACTTACTGTCAGTACACAATGTACACAGAAAGCTGTGGTGTGGGCGAGATTAGCTTTTGAGCTCTGCTACATGCTACATATAAAAACTCTGATTGTGTCACAACTGTTGCACCGAATAGACGAAGTGATACATCGCTAGGATCAGGGTCTCTTTACATTATGCTGCTCTTAGAAGAGGCAGCAAAAACCTGTTGGCAGATTGCCTTTTAAAAGGACACTCATCAGGATGTTGCACCTCCATATGCTTCTGACATTATTTAAGGATTCTTTGTATACTAATCAGACACAGAATAGTGCCCTACTTCCTCACACACCATATAATAAAGATATTACCCTCTAGAAGCTTAGTAGACAACCAGTACAGTTTGCACTGAGCCTTAAAGAGGTTTTCTAGTCTTACCATAATAATTACTCATCTTCAGGATTAAAGATGGGAAAATCTATTTCCAGAATGCCAGTCCATCAACCAAGTCAGTAATCGGTGACTGCTGGCTGGGAGGCCTGCAAATCTCTTTACCTTCTGGCTTTCTCGGGTCTTCTTTTGATTAGCCAAGCTGGCGCGACGTTATGTGTGTGTCACACTGCAGTGATGACATTGTGACAACCTGGAGAATCAAAAGACGAGCCAGGAAGGTTCAGAAGTAAGGAGATTCACAGGCCTCCCATCCAGCGGTCACAGATTACTGTCCTGGACGATGGATCGGAGTTCTGCTAATCGACTCTCCCATTTCTACTTAGAATGAATCATAAATACCAGATAGGTAGTGGTCCAACACCCGTAACTTCTACTGTTAAGCTGTTTGCTGCTCCGTCGGCGGCTGGGTGTAAACAGTGATTCGAGTGCCGACACCACTGGAACGGCGCCGACATGGGAGGCGAGTATAGGCTTTCTTTATTTTCTCAGGGACAAGCGTGGGTATGAGAAGGCGTTGTCCAAGTAGTGGACATCTTTATGTATGTCCAAACCTTTGGAAGCATCTCCGTTTTTGTCATAAGTGACCCATTAAATTCTGCAAATCCCAGTTCTCAAACCAGAACTGACTTTTGAACACACTGATTTATTTTTGTCCTTTCTTGCTTCCCCGTTAAATTGTCTGTATCCTTTTGGGATTTTGTATCTGTAACATCTATTATTATTTTATCGATTTACCTGCTAGAGTTTGGCATCTCCACTTGAATAGTCTCTGACTTTTGAATGACTTTTATGTGTCATTTGCTGGCACTTTGTGTAACACAGCACACAGTGTGATGTTCTGCTTACATGAGAAAGACGCCTATAGGAAAATAACTGTATATAAGCGTTCCGTTACATTTCTTCTAATGGTATCAAGGCATCTGCTTTGGGCATTTGGAAAACACCATAGCGTGTCTGCCAGGTGCAATCCAATTAGGCGACAAACCATTTCTTTCTCACAAAAAATAGTGGTGTAGGTGTGATTATATCAGGGCTTATTGAATAGAACATACTTCTGTGTAATTTTCTAAGAAAACGAGGGGCCGAAAAGATTTGTCATTCTGATTGATGGCGATGTCTGCAATGAAAGTGTTTTTCACTGATCAGGCATGTTTCATTCTTAGTTCAGAGGAATATTCTTTGGCAGTTTTAAAGTGGCCCTGATTAAAAGGAATTTTACTGGGATATTTAGAATTTACAAAAAGCCATTCTGATATTGCTGTGCTGTTGTAATGACAATTTTAATTGGATAGAAGGTCCCTTCTACCTTTTGGGGATATCTTCACTAACTGGGACTAATCAAAGGCTTTACGCCGAGAAATCCAAGATACATTGATTGTAGATTAGTTACTTTAGAGTTTGTGATTTAAACGTGTTCTTCAAATTTGCTGCTTTAGTTGAAAGGCGCCCAAGCACAATATAGTAAAGCATGTTCAGTAGTAGAAAAAAATGTACAATGTCTGGGAGCTGTGACATTAACACATTAAGTTCAGGTGTGAAGAAAGCCAGTGTCCAACAACATTCACTTAAAGAGATTTTATCAGTAGGGTCAAGTGTCTATATGGGCCTGTAGGTCAGAGGAAGCTGAATAGAATGATTTCTGTGATCCCATGTCTTAATCCAGAGAAATTCACGTTTTTCTTATATGTAAATGAGCTGTTAGGCTCTTTTGGCTGGGCATAGATCTCCCTAAGAATCTGCCTCCAGAGCTTATTATAAATGAAAGGAGGCTAATATTACCAGGGTGAGACATGTAAATCAGGAGAGCCGACTGCCAGTCATTACATGTCTCACAGTGGAAGCACCTGATCTCATTTATATTAAGCTCTGGAGGCAGATTCTTAGGGAGATTTATGTCCAGGCCATAGATCCTACTGCTCATTTATATT
This sequence comes from Ranitomeya variabilis, assembly GCF_051348905.1. Taxonomy (NCBI): domain Eukaryota; kingdom Metazoa; phylum Chordata; class Amphibia; order Anura; family Dendrobatidae; genus Ranitomeya; species Ranitomeya variabilis. The sequence continues at coordinate 169,847,694 of NC_135238.1, forward strand.
GAGAGAAATGTGGATTTCTTTGGAATAAAACGTTGGATCTCCGATATTAAGATATCATTTTATTAACTTTCTATGATGTTCATGCCCATATAAACGCTTTAATGTAGAGCAAATCACCGCACACTAATTTCAAAATGCAGGTGAAGGTTTATTTGTAGATGTTCAAATAGGCACATTTAAGGTGCAGGGAGTAAATGTAAAACGTTTCGACCCTTCATGGGTCTTGCTTACAGCGTTGGTGAGGAAAAAGCAAAACACAATGGGAATATACCGTATGTACAATATATACAAGGAAAATATGTACAATAGATGCAATAGTGTTTGATGCCCAGTGTGAGTACAGGATTTATTAATCAGATGCATTTGTGCATACAGTATAGTATAGAGCTCATGTAAGCTCATAAGAGGTGCTGCATAGGAGCACAGTGGTTAGGAAGAGCTTAAGGAAAGGAATGTCACAGCAGTGTACACTGACACCATAGAGTTACCAGGAACAATGCAGATGGGTATGGTGAGGTGGGAGGAGACCCAAAAGAAATTATAAGTGGGGGTATTGTAGATAAACCAATGGGAGTTAGCAAGATACCTAAAATAAACATGACCTTAGAGCAGGGTAGAATGGAGGGGCTCCCATGCCTAGATCTGGTACGTCTGTCTGATGTGGTAGTGTATGTGCGGGTCTTTTAAGGCTTATAAATAAAAGCACAAGTGCCCTATACTGGATTGTATGCTGCTAATGCATCTGCATAATAGATCCTGTACTCACACTGGGCATCTGAGCACTATTGTACATATATTCCCTCTCTATATGTGATACTCACCCATAGACTTTAATTGGTGAGTCTCACCTGATTTATGGATGAAATTAGTCCATGCTGCAGTTTTTCTTTGTCACATGCCAATTCAGTCAGTGAAAAAAAATCATTCATCTGCACTGCCTCATTGAATAACATTGGTGTCCGAGTACTGTACATTTTTTTCACGGATAGCACTCGAACCAAAAATACAGTCGTGTGCACTAGCTCCAGGGGTGTTTTATATGGTAGATTTATATTAATTTTTGGTAGAAAATCTGTAGGAGAACAGAAGCACACAAAACCATCGGGTGATGCCCTTTTGGTGCAAAGGAAGGGTCTCACCTAAGCTGGTTGTGTGCAGACACAACTCCTATGAACACCTGAAGATATCAGCTGCTGCTGCCTTGTGGCTGGGGGATGATCTCCTCCAGGATAGTTGACCAGTTTTGACGATATTCGGCTGATCTGCTGTAATGAAGGATCCTTAGGACCAAGATGAGCTGAACAATTTTTATTTCCACAACGCGTTTCAACAATGGACTTTTTCAATTGAAAAAGATTCTAGTCCACTGTCCAGCTTTGAAACGCGTTGTGATCTTGGTCCTAAGGATTGTTAATTACAGCAGCACAGCCAGACATCATTTTATCGTCCAAATTGGTCATATATTGATTTTTGGCTCTATGAGGGAAGACATATCGCTGTGTAATGATATTTATTTATTGTTTGCAAATCAAGTATAGTAAAAAAAACCTTTTCTTTACTGTCCATAATTTACACGTCTACATTATTGAGCAATTTTTTTCAGGTTATTATGGTTATGTGGCTATGCAATGTTTATGTTTTTGGTTTTGTAACTCGTATTACATTAAATTTAGATTTTTTTTTCTTTTCTTATGAGGTTTTACATGCACACACACTAACTCCTCAACACTGAAACACCAAGAAGTAAAAGTCATGTAATTAACACAATGATGTCATGATTAAGGGAGCTTAGTCTCCAGAAACGCGTTGAAATTCTTACCCATATGGTTTGTGCTGAAGTCTGTATCCTCCATGTTTAAGTTTGTGAATAAAGAAAACTTTTTTTCACGGATTCGGTGAAGCTGGACATTTTATTCTTTTGAATTAATGCAACCACATGATCGATAGTTATCTTTATGTTGTGCAATTGCTAAAAACAGTGGAAACATTTTCAAAACCTCTCTATCCATTAAGTATGAGCGTCACACACAGAAATACATGCACTTACACACCTTAGCAGCTATTAATGATGTTATTAAACATTTTCTGAAGAATTTTCTGCCATACTCAATGTACTTGAGCATGAAAATCATGAAGAACCGCTGCTGGTATCTCCTTTTACAATTACAGACCAATAGTGTCCTAGATGTGCTCAATTTGAGATAAGTCCAGGGATGCTGCAGACCATGGTAGCATGTTAAAGCCACACAGATTGCTCACAGTAGTACGAGAACATACGGCAACAAGAAAATTATATATAGTTTGTCACTGTATTGTCTCCTTTTTCTTAATAAGTAAATAATCAAATATTAATTTGGACTGATGTTTAAGCTGCAATGATCACTCCACAACAGCAGTGTTGTAGCATTTTCTGAGCTCTGCAGCTTTGTCAATGTAGGCGGTGTGAGCCGCTGAGCTCCATCATTGGCTGCGCAGGTGATGTCACATCGACAGCACTTTAACCAAGCAACAGAGACTGGGGCAGCACCAGAGTCACAGCGCTGGACCCAGGGAGGATTGGTAAACTGCGGTTTCTTTGTTTTTTTACCAAAGAAGTGAGTCGGCAGGCAAAAGTTTTGTGAAAGGGCATAACTCTTTTAATACACACAAAATTTGACTTCTAAGTAGAGGCAGTTTGTATTCTGTACTGTAACAAATATACACATGACTTTTTGGTGAAAATTGCAAAAAATGAAATGTACCATTATCATTTTTTTATGATTGAAGTCTACTGTAATCGGTACACGTTTTTCAGAGCAATGTGCAATTGAGTCTAACCCTTGGCATGTCCTTTGTAGTCTCAGGAGGTAATCAGTTGGCTCAGATCACTAAGAACATTCCTTTTTGGATGCAGTATTTCTGTGTAATGACTGGTAAGATAAATATGTCTTCATTGTGGAACAGAAACTCCACAATATAAGGTTGATTAAGAGATTTTGAGAGCACTTGGTTCCTTCCAGCATATGTAGCTTTCATTATTCCTATCTTTGACCTTGCTAAAGTACCTGCTCTATCATGCAGGCAATTTTGTGTAACTCTAATAGAGGATGAAGTGTTCAGTGACTTTTTTTCTATTGGCTTAGTAAAAAAAAATGTAGTACAAACTACTGATTGCCAAATTTTATATGAAAAATAGTAATATATGATTTAATAAAAAATACAAATAAAATAATGTTGAAAATGAAGCGCATCAAGTTTCTGCACCTTTGCCGGAAATTGACAAAACAAATAAACCGCCTTCCTCAATAGATAGATAAGCAAATTGAGGCTTCAGAAAAGATGAGTTTTGTTTATCGTTTTTGGAATACATATTTCCAGTTCATTGGACAGCAGTGTAATGATTATCGGATTCCATTACCTGTAATTTACTTCAATGTTACCAGAGTTCTTATAATGTAGTGATTACTACAATGAAGAATAAGTAGCATCTCTTCAAATGTGAAGTTTATGTAATGCTACCATGTCCGATTCCAACTATTAGAGGGCACAGAAAAAAAAATGCGATCTTATCTTAGCATTTTGGAAAAGGGACAAGTCTTGTATGTTTATGTATTAGAGTTTTCTAGCAATGCACAAAACCATAATATTACACATTTTAAGCAGGGCAGGTGAAATCTTTGATTGGAACTGACAATGCTCTTCAGAGTACTTAATGTGGGGTACGAAAAAACATTGAACACCGTGAGCTAAGTATGATGGTCATAATAGTAGTAAAATGATAGGAGCTATCCTCTAATGGATTGAAGACTGCTGCAGCTCTTCCCAGTACAGACAACCCTCGGGTCTCTGTGTATTGAGATGGGTGACAATTACAAGATGGCTGTCTGCAATACAGGGAAATGAAAATTTGTGGAATCGGTTATTCCTTTTTTTTAAAAAAAAAAAAAAAGTGGAAAAAGCATAGCAAACCAGAATTTGGCTCCAGATTGGAGTCTTTGTCTTTGTATCCTGAATTGTGAAAAAAATGTACAATACCACAATTATTTTCTGTCTTTTTTTAAATGATTTTATATTTATTGTATTGTAAAATGACATGTTGGCATGACTTTTTAGTTTGGTATGATTACAGTGATACCAAACTTGGATATTTTTAGGTCATAAAAAAATTCGTAAAATTGTTTAAAAGAAAAAACAACACATTTGCTTGTGTCTCTAAGCGAGTAGATTTGGATAAAGGAAGTGAAGGAATGATTTGAGTCACTTATAACCTCGATAGCAGGCATATTTCCTGTTAGGGATAGTAGTTACGCACAAAGAAATGGAAATATAAGGTTTAGGTAGGTTAGTAGAGGGCGGAAACATAAGACGTTTTGGAAAGATTCAGCTTCAGGTAGAAGGAGAAGATTATGCTCGAGACAGCACAGATGGTCACTGGTATTTTGTAGTAGTGCAGGAGTGATGTCAGGAGGCTGTAGAATAGGGGGTGTCACAGGAGCAGAAATGGTGCTGAAAACCAAATCAACTGTTAGTTTGTCCAGTAGAGACTATAATAATATCAAAGTAGATGCCTTTTTCAGCTATCTCTTTATTAGATTTTATAATGGAAACATTAGAGGTCTCTAGTGTCCTGGAATTCACTTAACCTACTAGTTTCTGTGTTACAGCAAAAATGGTTGAATGACTACAGTATATAGAAAAAAAAATTAAAGTACTTAAAATATAAAGTTTTTAGTTTTGGGATGTGATGGCAAAATGGTTAACTTAGTCTGCATATAGTTTATTTGTGAGGAATTATTTTCTATATAAATTTTTCTGAGCAGGAATATAATAATTTTTGTGTCAAAATATTGTGAATTTACGAGTCAACATTTCAATTCACTTTTTTATGCTGTGAAGTAAAGGTTCAAAAACAATAACTGTATCTGCTAATGACACCTCTTGGGATATGTGACTACTATTTTTCATTCCCCTGGGTCCATTAAAACATTACGTTCAACTGCAGGATTTCTTTGTACATGAAAATGCATTCTAATCCACAGGCAGCAGGGAGAGAGGAGCAGATTGATAGTTGTGTGAAAAAAGATTCAAATTTAACCTGTGTCTTAATCATTGAAACTTCTTTCTGGGATGTTTGGTCCTATCGTACGATGTCTTTTGCAGGCAAGCCAACCCATTGAATTTTTTCAAGACAATAGACCCTTCAAGAAATGCCAGTGTTTTTTTTTTTTTACGTCTTTTTTTATATATATTTTTTGGGATAATTTCCTGGGTGCATTTTGACTACTGGCATTTATTCAGCATTTTTCCTGAATTTTGTAGCATTTTATTTTCTGGCGTTTTCCCCACCTATTTTTAACTCCATTCAACAATGAAGAAACCGCCAGTGTTTTTTTCAATCAAAAACATTGGCAAAATGCTTGGAAAGACACCCAGGCATCTTCTGAGCCTTTCTACTGACTTCTATTGAAAAATGTACATAATCTTCAGAGCAGAAAATGTCTAAAGAAAGATCTGCTTACTTATTTAACTGCTTGGATAAAACACGCTCTAAAGATTGAACATATGAGTAGCAAGTCGTTTTTGCATAGAAATGAAAATGTTCATTATGTTGTTCTTTTTCTGGGAACTTTTTCAGGCAGGTTTCTGAAAAGATCCATCTGAAAAAAAGAACATACACTAAGTTTTCTGGCACTTCCTTTTTAAGCTTTTTGTCTGGCATTTTTTCAGTCACAGAAATATTATCTAATGTGTTTAAATGTCCATTTTACCACCACATAGATACATATGCACATTAAGGTAATTTTGAAAGAAGCCTATTAAAACCAACTAAATTCAGTTCTGTCCGTAGTCTATCATTCATATCCTAAAACGTGTATTGTATGATTTGTTCTAATTCTCTGGGTTGCCCACTGTAAAAATAATAAAATAATCTTTACTCACCCTCCCATGGTCCAGCACTGCATAACTGCCACTATCTTATGTCTTTGTTGACAGGCTGCAGTGGTAGCATCACAACTACATTTGAGCCCATTAATGGGCTTCAGCAGTTACATGCTGCAGTCATGACTCTATTTCAGCCTGTCAAAAAAGATGGGGCAATAGTGGCAAGGCAGAGAATGGACCTGCTGTGGGTGAATTAGCATCATTTTATTATTTTCATAATGGGCAATAAAAAAGTAAAAATGCCAGGAAAACCAATTTAATACATGTTAGGTATGAAATATAAGTCAACATGTTTGGATTTTTTTTTTGCATGGTGGCCCGTGACAGAGAAGGGCCAGAAGATTTCATGTACTCCTGCACTAATTAGAAGCACTTCATCATCATATTAAGAGTGCAGGTTTCTGCTAGCAATGCAAGTGCTAATCTGTTCAGTTGAGAGGTCCTGGAGCTTTCCTGCTTTGATGGTCTCAGCTGTTCACTCTTGGCCACTACCTTCTGCTATATATATACTCAGATATTGCCAGTATTAGTTTAATACTGCCTGGTTCTGGAAGTTGAAGGTGTTGGTTGTTTGATGAGTTGTTTTGAGTGTTGCTCAGAACACTTGCTTGGTAATTTGTCTGTGTGCATATCCTCATCCTCTCCTATTTGGTTTCTCTTTCCTTTACTTCCCAGTGTTCCACTTTGTTGTTTGTGAGTGCATATTTGTAAGATGGGTATTTTCATTCATCCCTGTACATCTTGTCTTATTAGTCTGTATTGTGTATTCTTATACACTCCAACTCCCCACTTCACTGGGTGGTGGCAGGGACAGAAAAGGGATGATTTAGGATCTCAGTAAGGCACATGACCCTGGCATCTTGACCAATAGAAGTAATCAAGGGAGCAGGGATAGCTAGGGTGCCCCTAGCTTTAGTGATAGTGAAGGATTCCCTAGCCCTGGGATATCCTGCAGCAGTGCCATGACACTGGCTGTTGGTTGGTGCTATATGTCTATATCAAGATATATATTAAGACAATACTTTGGCTGATGACTTGGGTCCGTTTTACTTATGTGTCCATGGAACAGTCTTTTAAGAAAGTATTATATTGTATTAGACATGTTAGCCTACCTTTTAAAAGATTGTTTTCAAAACATCAAATTATCCCCTTTCCACAGGATTGCTTGGTCTCTGACCTCTGAGACACCTATTGATCCCAAGATCGGTTCCCTGGAACTCCAAAAACAGTGCTCTACAGCCCTGTCTTGAATTCGGGAAAGCTTTGCATGCTCGCCCTCAATTCTATTCATGGTTTATATGCATTCTCCAACAGTCCTAATGGAATCCCCAAATGGATCGGAAGTCGAGTATGCTTTAGAGCTCTGTTCTGAGTTCAATACTCCAGTCCCTGGATTGCTAGGAGTCCTAACTAGGGATGAGCGGACCCTTGGAAGTTCGAGTTCTGGTACCTGACCGATCTTTAGTCCAAAGTTCGGTTCAGATGCCAGAACTGTACCTGAACCTGAACTAAAACCCCATTGAAATGAGTGAGGACCCAAACTTTAAAACTGGAAAAATTATATCTCCCCCTTTTTCTCCCTCTCTCTCGGTGTCTCTTTTCCTCTGTGTCTCCGTTTCTCTCTCTCTCTCTCTCTTTTTCCTCCTGAACTTCCCCCGGAACTCCAAACATTAAAACGGACTTCCAGGAGAAGTCTGTGTTCGGCTTTCAGCACCAGACACTCAATGTTCATTATGACCACCGAACTCTTAAGTTTGGGTTCGCTCATCTCTAGTCCTAACAGTCAGACTCACAGCAATCAGCAAATCATTCCCTATTCTATGGATTAAGGAAAACTTGTTTTTTATAGATTGACCTTTTCAGCAAATTCACCTGATTTAAAAAAAAAAATGCAATTTAGTTTCAAAATGCAATAGATTAAAGTAATTTAATACTTTGGTTGGGGGCAGTAAAATGGTCAATTTCTTAAATTGTTCTCCATATATTAAAGGAATAAAGCATGTAATACAAAGAGTGATGGCTTTATGAGCATATCTTATGATCTATAACATAATACATCAGTTAGTGTTAGCTCCATAGGTGTAAAAAACAAAACAGATGTTATCGTGAATTTTCCCTGTGAATTTATTGTCAGGCTGGAAGCTCAGTCTGTGAGGAGGGCAGTTTGATAATCACAGTATTGTTGAGGTTCTAAGTAGCTGCACAATGGCTTTTTTTAATTAATCTGACTTTTACTAGCTATGGCATATTATTTTTTATGTTTATTAAAAGAAAATCAAAAGCAAAAGAATAAGAATAAGAAAAATCTGTCAGGTCATAAAACCGAATCGCAGAGATTTATTTAGAAGCGGCTCACGCCGAAAAATTTTACGAGTTTTATTAGCAAGCTAAGCAAGATGTAGTATGCAATAAATGGTTTACTGAGCTCTCCTGTTATTGCATTAAACTTCTTTTTTTACTTTCCTATTTGGGGAATTTAAAAAATTAATAGAAGCTTTAGGAAACAATGTAACACAGACCATGAATCGGAAGAATTTGTTTGCTGCAAAAAATCCTCTAATCGTATTAATTTTGTGCTGCACAATAAAGGCATTGCAATATGCACAATATTTCCACATATTTCACTTTATTGTTGTCTTAGACTGGTCAATGCAAAACATTTTTGTATCTAGTAGCTGTATAAATCTCATTTACAGTTTAACTTCACTTTCAAAATTTTGGTAATAGCTCATAAAACTTAACACCCATGATGATTGCATTAGATTGCTGGGCAAATTTAAAGTAGAAAACTATTTTCTTTAGTTGTACATTCTTTATATAAATGCACCGTATTATAAAAACTAAACCCCTAAACACCTGCCTATTTTGAGCTTTATTGACCATATTATACATTTTTTTTCCTTCATTGTTGCTTTCTTAAATCCACAACTTGTGTCCTCTTTTTCTCAGAAGAGGCAATTTGCATATTTAAATTCCCAGAGGAGCATTGCACGGCGAATAAGCCTCCTTACCTTGACAAGCCAGCTGCTATGTCACTCTCCATAAGGAGAAACGTTACCCCTTAGACCCCAGTCCAGAGCCTCTCACCTAGCCAAATCAGTTCTCATGCTTCGCACTGACGAGGGCCAACAGCCCGAAACACCGTGTCTGCGAATTGAGAGACTGATTTGGCTTTTATCCTAAGTCATATTGCACGACTCGTTAAAGGGTTGATTGTGACTTGTAGGATCGCTACTTCCAACAGGTGGCGCTATAGAGTTAAGTCCTCTTTTTCTCAGAAGAGGCAATTTGCATATCTATAGTCATACACCTTCATTTTTTAAAACCAAAATGGACTGCAATTTTTTCTTACAATAATTTTTATTTGGGGAAATTTTACAATAAACAGGGGGAGGTGGGAAAGTAGGATATAAAATCATTGTATACAGGAATAATATCTCATACTCATAACTAACTAACAATGCTTAGTAATTAACGATGGGAAATAAACTTAAGTAATAATTATGTAATAAACAACCGTTGGGGGAAAATAAACATTAAGGAGAAGAAAAGGGAAATGTTATAAAGGAGAGGAAAAATACAGGAAGGAGAGAAAGGGAGGAAATGGGTAAGGGATAGGTTAACAACTGTAAATGTAAATAAAATGAAATAAAGAGGTTTTGAAAACAAAATTAAGAAAAAGGTGGGTAAAGAAAGGGTAAGGGAAAGGGAAGATTTAACAAGGGAAAGTTGGGGAAGGGAAAAGGATAAGGGAAATTTAGGGGAAGAAAGAAAGGGAGGGAAAGAAAAGTAGTCTTCTGAGACAATTATCACTAATAGAAATATCTATACTGTTAAATTGAGTTGGCCTATTAGAAAATTATCTGTCTGGCTATGAATCAAAGCAAATCGTGAAAAAAGGATTCTGCTTTAGGTAGAAAGAAACTTAGTCCATGTTGATTATTTGGCTTCGTATATTGGAAGAGAATTGTTACTTAGCGCTAATGCTAATTCGAATGAGTTATGCAGTAGAATTTTTTCTATTCTGTTGTTTATGTTAGGAATATTTGCTGTTTTCTATTTAGCCCCTATGAGCAATTTAGCTACTGCAAAACTATGTACGGAAATTAATTTGAATTTACTAGGAAGAGTATCTGCTTCTAAAGAAAGTAGAGAAAGTGGGGGAGACAGTCTGAGCTGCATTTTTTAATGTGATATACAGTATATATTATATGATGTATTGTATAACTTATATTGTTTTTAGGGAAGGTGGGGTGAAAATAGAACAACATCAATCCTACCATTTGTTTGTAGGATTTAGTTTTTTTAAGCTTTCACTATGTGGTATAATTGACATGGTAACTTTATAGTCAATACCAAATTCATAGTTATTTTCCAATATTTTTACTTTGACATCATTAGAATACTCAAATAATAAAAATTTGCTTTGCTTTTTCTGCATTCAACAAAGGTTACTGTTTTCTTTCCAGCTGAGAAAAACTGTCAGATTATTCTTTGTCAGAGTTTGATCAGAGTGGCATCAGTTTTTCTTGGAGGTGGAGAGAAAAAACCGTTTGTCCATTTTGTCAGTTTGTAAAACTTGGACCATACTGTGATGTAAACTAAGTACGGCCCGATGTTTTTCACGGACTCAAAGACTTTCATTGCTGATTTTCATCCGACGCCTTGATCAGAATCGATCATCTCACTGATTCTTTCCTCAGACCACTTGGACTGAAAAAAAAAAAAGAGAGCTGTGCACAGTCCCATAGAATATCATGGGTACGAGTGCTATCCGTGAAACCACAGTAAGTACTCGTACTTGAGTTCTGAGTCCTTATAATTCCAAATGCACCAAATGGGAGGGCATTTTAATATAATTGGTGCAAAGCACTCCAGCTATCTCCTTTTAGCTAGGCTGGCTTACTTTTAGATATGCTATATCTTTTTTAAAGAAAGCCATTGTTTTGAAATGATAATGTAATTAGCAGTAATCAGTTTGAAATATTTTTAAAATCTGAATTCAGTCTTTTTTTCTTTTAAATGAGCTAATTTGGTAAGTCCGCAATTTCCAGTAAAATACATATGCATAGGACTACGCTCATAGCTATTCAAATGGTTCCTGTTGTCTTAAAATGCACAATAATAATAATTATAGACACTATAAAGGCTTTTTTTTGCTGGATATTGCAAAATAAAATCCCATTTTAACAGCAGGGAAGTCAGGTTAAGTTATCCACAGTATGATAGCATGCTGATTCTGATTACCAAAAATAAAAATGAAATGCATAGTACTCGGGTGGTCAGGGCCAGTAGAGTTATTTCACGCGGAGCTCTTCTGCATTGCCTAGAAATGTTGAATTAATGCAATGGTTTTGTAAGAGGAAAGAAAAGAAATATCTTTTCTGTTAAATGCAAATGTATCCACTTGTAACACGTGTGAGAATGGTGTTTATATAGCTACTGAAGACAAAGCAACTCTGAGTTTATTGTGAGAAAACGTCCTGTATCTTGGGTATGGTACATCTTGTGCTAAAACACAATCCTATGTAGCATGATGTATAGAAAGTATTATCTCTTTTACATTAACCCCCTAATGACCAGATCACTGCATTTCAGCAGCCATGACTTATTTTTTTTAAACTGACATGGCTGTATGAGGCTTTGTTTTTTATATGGAAGGAATTCTATTATTTTTAGCGCTGTTTTGAGCTACATGTAAATATATGCAATTTATGTAATTTCTTTGTGACACAAATATATGAAAAACAAATGTATTTATTGCATGTTTAGATTTTTACTGGTCAGATAGACTTGTGGATGGATTCTCTAGATTACTATGGTCATATAGATACATAATAGATTTTTATTTTTTGTCTATATGAGTAAAAAAAAATGGTTGGTTGGGGACTTTTTTCATATATATATATATATGTATATATATATATATATACAGTACAGACCAAAACTTTGGACACACCTTCTCATTTAAAGATTTTTCTGTATTTTCACAACTATGAAAATTGTAAATTCACACTGAAGGCATCAAAACTATGAATTAACACATGTGGAATTATATACTTAACAAAAAAGTGTGAAACAACTGAAAATATGTCTTATATTCTAGGTTCTTCAAAGTAGCCACCTTTTGCTTTGATGACTGCTTTGCACACTCTTGGCATTCTCTTGATGAGCTTCAAAAGGTAGTCACCGGGAATGGTTTTCACTTCACAGGTGTGCCCTGTCAGGTTTAATAAGTGGGATTTCTTGCCTTATAAATGGTGTTGGGACCATCAGTTGTGTTGAGCAAAATACTGGTGGATAAACAGCTGTTAGGCCTACTGAATAGACTGTTAGCTGCTTTTTTCTTGCCATAAAACAAATTCTAAGTAAAGAAAAATGAGTGGCCATCTTTACTTTAAGAAATGAAGGTCAGTCAGTCTGAAAAATTGGGAAAACTTTGAAAGTGTCCCCAAGTGCAGTTGCAAAAACCATCAAGCGCTACAAAGAAACTGGCTCACATGAGGACCGCCCCAGGAAAGGAAGACCAAGAGTCACCTCTGCTTCTGAGGATAAGTTTATCCAAGTCACCAGCCTCAGAAATCGCAGGTTAACAGCAGCTCAGATTACAGACCAGGTCAATGCCACACAGAGTTCTAGCAGCAGACACATCTCTACAACAACTGTTAAGAGAAGACTTTGTGCAGCAGGCCTTCATGGTAAAATAGCTGCTACAAAGCCACTGCTAAGGACAGGCAACAAGCAGAAGAGACTTGTTTGGGCTAAAGAACACAAGGACTGGACATTAGACCAGTGGAAATCTGTGCTTTGGTCTGATGAGTCCAAATTGAGATCTTTGTTTCCAACCACCGTGTCTTTGTGCGATGCAGAAAAGGTGAACGGATGGACTCTACATGCCTGGTTCCCACCGTGAAGCATGAAGGAGGAGCTGTGATGGTGTGGGGGTGCTTTGCTGGTGACACTGTTGGGGATTTATTCAAAATTGAAGGCATACTGAACCAGCATGGCTACCACAACATCTTGCAGCGGCATGCTATTCCATCTGGTTTGCGTTTAGTTGGACCATCATTTATTTTTCAACAGGACAATGACCCCAAACACACCTCCAGGGTGTGTAAGGGCTATTTGACCAAAAAGGAGAGTGATGGGGGCTACGCTAGACCTGCACCCAATCGAGATGGTTTGGGGTGAGCTGGACCGCAGAGTGAAGGCAAAAGAGCCAACAAGTGCTAAGCATCTCTGGGAACTCCTTCAAAATTGTTGGAAGACCATTCCTGGTGACTACCTCTTGAAGCTCATCAAGAGAGTGCGAAGGGTGTGCCAAGCAGTCATCAAAGCAAAAGGTGGCTACTTTGAAGAGCCTAGAATATAAGACATATTTTCAGTTTCACACTTTTTTGTTAATTATATAATTCAACATGTGTTAATTCATAGTTTTGATGCCTTCGGTGTGAATTTACAATTTTCATAGTCATGAAAATACAGAAAAATCTTTAAATGAGAAGGTGTGTCCAAACTTTTGGTCTGTACTATATATATGTAGGTAATTTGTCATCCCCTACATCCCAGCTCACCAATAGATCATAAAAGATCTCTGGGGATTATATTATTTTCCCCATTTAGTGTTAATTTTTTTCCACTGTAACCAAGACATTATTATTATTATTAAAATTATTTATTTATATAGCACCATTAATTCCATGGTGCTGTACATGAGAAAGGGGTTATGTACAGAGTTATAGATATCGTTTACAGTAAACAAATTTACAATGACAGACTAGTACAGAGGGGAGAGGACCCTGTCCTTGTGGACTTACATTCTATGGGATAATGGGGAAGAGACAGAAGGTCAGGGGTGCAGAAGCTCGGGTGGTGGTGAGGCAGCTCAGGTGGTGGTGAGGCGGCAGCTCAGGTGGTGGTGAGGCGGCAGCTCGGGTGATGGTGAGGCAGAAGCTCGGGTGGTGGTGAGGTGGCAGAAACATTCACACCATTATTGCTGCCATGACGAATATTGTAAGTAGACATTTCATTAATTGGTATAGTCAGTTTGAATAGATTATGTGAAGATTGGCCTCCATTCAGCAAAGTATCTGTAATGCCTGTAAATGCACATGGCAAGACTAATTCGTTTTTTGCTGTGAACGTAATGCATGATTGTAGTACCATCAATGAAAAATAGACTTTTTTTCAAGTTGGGGTTTTCAATTTCTTCCCTGATTTTGTTGATAGCCTTTCGTTGTACTGGGTTTAACATTTGGAATTTTTCCTCAAACAAAATCTTTTCCACAACAGGTTCGTAATATTTGCCAGAATGGATTGGCTCATCGTACTTCCCAACAGGAAGTTGTAGGTCAAAATCTTTTAATGACTTTCCATCCATGTGTCTGTAACACAGACTCCATTACATGTAATGTCATATAGAGGGCCTTTTCTACATGAAGGAAATGCTTGTTATAGTCTTCCATAAAATTTTCATTGTGCCTTTGAAACAATGTTTCTGCATAGACTACTCACACATGATGCAAATAAAAGTAAACAATTGCCTAAGTTGTATTGGCATTTGATAAAAGGCAGCTTCTTTTAGGCAAGTATCCCATTGAGAATCATCATCAGTTAACCATCTTGCAATACATGCTTCTTGGACAGTAGCAAAACTGTTTCCTTTAGTTGTTTTGAGATCCTCAAAAGATGTTGCTTCTCTAACATTGAGAAGGAGAATTCAGAGAAAGTATTTTTCTCTGTCTAATGGACTAACGGTAAACACTCTGCCAATTGTGGTTTTATGACCTTTGTTGTTTCCATGTAACATTTTTATTATCCCATGTGTAATGTTCAGGGGTTTCAATGTGTAGATCTTGTTGGGAATTAGGAGCTTCCCAATTCAGTTTAAACAAAGCAAGAAGTTTAGACTTGGTGTATATTTGCTGCATAGTTTCAGCTTCTTTACCTGGTATAAAGTAATTTGTCTGCTTGTCCTCAAGGTGCACATTAAATCTTTCACATGATCAGTTTGACGGTGAATTTTATATTCCCTGAGTCTGCAGCATGTTTCAGGTGAATTTACATAGCGAGTTTCTAAGTAATTTTTTACTGCATCCCATTCAGCTGTGGCTTCTTGTTCTGTGGAGACAGTAACAAATTGGATATTTTCACAATCATGCCCTTTGTAGACGTATTTGAACAAACATTTTACACTTTGTATAGTACTGCAAATCTCTATGTTTATGTGGGCCTTGTATTTTAAAGAAAGGTACCACCCATCTGTTATCAACCCTGCTTTTCACCAAGTTCAACAAAGTTGTCATTGTGCCGGTATTTAGGGTATACATTTACATTGCTATTAGTTTTGGAACAGAAATCCTTGAGAAAGCCTTTGGTACAGTTCCCATTCTAAATACATGGATTCAGTGGACCACATGGACCGTGTATCATGCAAGATTTTGCCATTTCATCAAGCCTCAGATTAGAGTCTTTGTGTGGGAGCTCTGCACAAGCAATTTTGTCAATTCTTTCTTTCTTCCAGGCCTTATATTCCGGATCCATTAATACCAATATGTGTCCATGAGGGAAACCTCATTTTAGATTTCAGAACTCGATTACATACACCATACCATTAACCCCTTCACCCCCAAGGGTGGTTTGCACGTTAATGACCGGGCCAATTTTTACAATTCTGACCACTGTCCCTTTATGAGGTTATAACTCTGGAACGCTTCAACGGATCTTGGCGATTCTGACATTGTTTTCTCGTGACATATTGTACTTCATGATAGTGGTAAAATTTCTTCGATATAACTTGCGTTTATTTGTGAAAAAAACGAATATTTGGCGAAAATTTTGAAAATTTCGCAATTTTCCAACTTTGAATTTTTATGCCCTTAAATCACAGACATATGTCACACAAAATACTTAATAAGTAACATTTCCCATATGTCTACTTTACATCAGCACAATTTTGGAACCAAAATTTTATTTTGTGACGGAGTTATAAGGGTTAAAAGTTGACCAGCAATTTCTCATTTTTACAACACCATTTTTTTTAGGGACCACATCTCATTTGAAGTCATTTTGAGGGGTCTATATGATAGAAAATACCCAAGTGTGACACCATTCTAAAAACTGCACCCCTCAAGGTACTCAAAACCACTTTCAAGAAGTTTATTAACCCTTCAGGTGTTTCACAGGAATTTTTGGAATGTTTAAATAAAAATGAACATTTAACTTTTTTTCACACAAAATTTATTTCAGCTCCAATTTGTTTTATTTTACCAAGGGTAACAGGAGAAAATAGACCCCAAAATGTGTTGTACAATTTGTCCTGAGTATGCTGATACCCCATATATGGGGGTAAACCACTGTTTGGGCGCATGGCAGAGCTCGGAAGGAAAGGAGCGCCATTTGACTTTTCAATGCAAAATTGACTGGAATTGAGATGGGACGCCATGTTGCATTTGGAGAGCCCCTGATGTGCCTAAACATTGAAACCCCCCACAAGTGACACCATTTTGGAAAGTAGACCCCCTAAGGATCTTATCTAGATGTGTGGTGAGCACTTTGACCCAAGAAGTGCTTCACAGAAGTTTATAATGCAGAGCCGTAAAAATAAAAAATCATATTTTTTCACAAAAATGATCTTTTCGCCCCCAATTTTTTATTTTCCCAAGGGTAAGAGAAGAAATTGGACCCCAAAAATTGTTGTGCAATTTGTCCTGAGTACGCTGATACCCCATATGTGGGTGTAAACCATTGTTTGGGCGCAGGGCAGAGCTCGGAAGGGAAGGAGCGCCATTTGACTTTTCAATGCAAAATTAACTGGAATTGAGATGGGACGCCATGTTGCGTTTGGAGACCCCTGATGTGCCTAAACATTGAAACCCCCCACAAGTGACACCATTTTGGAAAGTAGACCCCTTAAGGAACTTATCTAGATGTGTGTTGAGCACTTTGACCCAACAAGTGCTTCACAGAAGTATATAATGCAGAGCCGTAAAAATAAAAAATCATATTTTTTCACAAAAATGATCTTTTCGCCCCCATTTTTTTATTTCCCCAAGGGTAAGAGAAGAAATTAGACCACAAAAGTTGTTGTGCAATTTGTCCTGAGTACGACGATACCCCATATGTGGGGGTAAACCACTGTTTGGGCGCATAGCAGAGCACGGAAGGGAAGGAGCGCTATTTTACTTTTCAATGCAAAATTGACTGGAATTAAGATGGGATTCCATGTTGCGTTTGGAGAGCCCCTGATGTGCCTAAACATTAAAAAACCCCACAAGTGACACCATTTTGGAAAGTGAACCCCCTAAGGAACTTATCTAGATGTGTTTTGAGAGCTTTGAACCCCCAAGTGTTTCACTACAGTTTATAATGCAGAGCCGTGAAAATAAAAATTCTTTTTTTTTTCACAAAAATGATTTTTTAGCCCCCAGTTTTGTATTTTCACAAGGGTATCAGGATAAATTGGACCCCAAAAGTTGTTGTCCAATTTGTCCTGAGTACGCTGATATCCCATATGTGGGGGGGAACCACTGTTTGGGCGCATGACAGAGCTCGGAAGGGAAGGAGCGCCATTTGGAATGCAGACTTAAATGGATTGGTCTGCAGGCGTCACGTTGCATTTGCAGAGCCCCTGATGTACCCAAACAGTACAAACCCCCCACAAGTGACCCCATATCGGAAACTAGACCCCCCAAGGAACTTATCTAGATGTGTTGTGCGAACTTTGAACCCCCAAGTGTTTCACTACAGTTTACAACGCAGAGCCGTGAAAATACAAAATCTTTTTTTTCCCACAAAACTTATTTTTTGGCCCCCAGTTTTGTATTTTCCCAAGGGTAGCAGGAAAAATTGGACCCCAAAAGATGATGTCCAATTTGTCCTGAGTACGCTGATACCCCATATGTTGGGGTAAACCCCTGTTTGGGCACACGGGATAGCTCTGAAGGGAAGGAGCACTGTTTTCCTTTTTCAACGCAGAATTGGCTGGAATTCAGATCGGATGCCATGTCCCGTTTGGAGAGCCCCTGATGTGCCTAAACAGTGGAAACCCCCCAATTATAACTGAAACCCTAATCCAAACACACCCCTTACCCTAATCCCAACAGTAACCCTAACCACTCCTCTAACCCAGACACACCCAACCCTATTCCCAACCGTAAATGTAATCCAAACCCTAACCCTATCTTTAGCCCCAACCCTAACTGTAGCCCCAAACCTAGCCCCAACCCTAACCCTAGCCCTAACCCTAGCAATAACCCTAGCCCTATCACTAGCCCTAACACTAGCCGTAACACTAGCCCTAACCCTAACCCTAACCCTAGCCCCAACCCTAGCCCTAACCCTAGCCCTAACCCTAGCCCCAACCCTAACCCTAACCCTAGCCCCAACCCTAGCCCTAACCCTAGCCCTAACCCTAGCCCCAACCCTTGCCCTAACCCTAGCCCTAACTCTAGTCCTAACCTTAACCCTAACCCTAATGGGAAAATGGAAATAAATAAATTTTTTAATTTTTTTATTTTTCCCTAACTAAGGGGGTGATGAAGGGGGGTTTGATTTACTTTTATAGCGGGTTTTTTAGCGGATTTTTATGATTGGCAGCCGTCACACACTGAAAGACGCTTTTCATTGCAAAAAATATTTTTTGCGTTACCACATTTTGAGAGCTGTAATTTTTCCATATTTGAGTCCACAGAGTCATGTGAGATCTTGTTTTTTGCGGGACGTTTTTATTGGTAACATTTTCGGACACGTGACATTTTTTGATCGCTTTTTATTCCGATTTTTGTGAGGCAGAGTGATCAAAAACCAGCTATTCATGAATTTCTTTTGGGGGAGGCGTTTATACCGTTCCACGTTTGGTAAAATTGATAAAGCAGTTTTATTCGTCGGGTCAGTACAATTACAGCGATATCTCATTTATATCATTTTTTTTATGTTTTGGCGCTTTTATACGATAAAAACTATTTTATAGAAAAAATAATTATTTTGGTATCGCTTTATTCTCAGGACTATAACTTTTTTATTTTTTTGCTGATGATGCTGTATGGTGGCTCGTTTTTTGCGGGACAAGATGCCGTTTTCAGCGGTACCATGGTTATTTATATCAGTCTTTTTGATCGCGTGTTATTCCACTTTTTGTTCGGCGGTATGATAATAAAGCGTTGTTTTTTGCCTCGTTTTTTTTTTTTTCTTACGTGTTTACTGAAGGGGTTAACTAGTGGGGCAGTTTTATAGGTTGGGTCGTTACGGACGTGGCGATACTAAATATGTGTACTTTTATTGTTTTTTTTATTTTATTTAGCTAAAGAAATGTATTTATGGGAATAATATTTTTTTTTTTCTTTATTTAGGATATTTTTTTTTTTTTTACACACATGTGGGGAATTTTTTTTAAACTTTTTTACTTTGTCCCAGGGGGGGACATAACAGATCATTGATCTGACAGTGTGCACAGCACTCTGTCAGATCGACGATCTGCTGTGCAGGGCTGCACGCTTACCAGCGCCTGCTCTGAGCAGGCACTCGGTAAGCCACCTCCCTCCCTGCAGGACCCGGATGCCGCGGCCATCTCGGATCCGGGACCTGCGGCGAGGAGGGAGGTAGGAGACCCTCGGAGCAACGTGATCACATGCACGATGCTTCCCTATACCGCCGGTACACCGCGATCATGTTTGATCGCGGTGTGATGGGGGTTAATGTGCCGGGGGCGGTCCGTGTGACCGCTCCTAGCACATAGTGCCGGATGTCAGCTGCGATATGCAGCTGATACCCGCCCACGATTGGCCGCGCTCCCCCCGTGAGCGCGGCCGATCGCGTATGACGTACTATCCCGTCGGTGGTCATACGGGCCCACCCCACCTCGACGGGATAGTACGTCTAATGTCAGAAAGGGGTTAATATGTCCAAATCTGTGGTATCTGGTTAAATCTCCATGTAGCAATTTTAGTTTCATGTTAAATACTTGTGCTACTAACTCGGGCCTGTCACATGGTTACTGACTGGGAAATAAGTTTTACCTGATTTCCGTACATTTTGGATTTCACATGATTGTTACAAATAGGTGAGGTTTGCCATATTTCCTGACCATTATCATGGCATTTTGGTAGTTTTGTGCCATATTTCCTGGACTTTCATGGAAAGTTAAGGGTAATATTATTTTTTTGCCCGGTAGGGTATCTACATCCTTGAAATGGTGGTTGTTCACGAAGCGGCGAAGAAAGTCTTAGGCCATGTTCACACAGTGCGTTTTTTACTGCAGAACCGCAGCGGTTTTGCCGCTGTGGTTCCGCAGCTTTTTTCCATGCAGGGTACAGTACATTGTACCCTATGGAAAACAGGAACCGCTGTGCACATGATCCTGAATTTAAAAAAAAAAAACGCGCTGAATAGCTGCGGGAAAAAAGAAGGAGCATGTCACTTCTTTGCCCGAAACAGCAGCGGTTCTGCACCCATGGACCTCCATTGTGTGGTCAAACCCGCAGTAAAACCCGCAGATCAGAAATATATCTGCGGGTTTTATTGCGGTTTGTGGTGCAGAACCGCTGCAGCCGGAAGTGCGGGGAAGCGGCCGGAAGTGCGTGGGCGGAAGTGCTTGGGCGCAGAGACATGGAGGCATACCGTCGCATGGGGATCGTATCGGCCGTTTGATTGATTTGGTATGTGTGTGTGTATGTATGTGTATGTGTGTGTGTGTGTGTGTGTGTGCGTGTGTGTGTGCGTGTCCCCATGCGACGCTAGTGCCACCATTGTGCTAAGTCGCCGTATGGGACTACTACTCCCATCCGGTATTAGGATGGGAGAGTTGTCCCTGTGTCCGGCGACTTAGCACAATTGTAAAGTTACACAAAACACCTACACACAGTACACATACATGACACACAGTACAGTACATACAACACATAACATAGAGTATATACTCACCAACAGCACACTTGTAGGCGAAGCCCTCGATCCTCCAGGAAAAAATCACAAAATAAAAAATCAAATTCATACTCCCTGTCCGCAGAATCCATAAAACGAGTGTCCCACGCCGAACGGCTGCTCTCCGGCGATACACTGCCAGGAGCGAAGCTCCTAGCAGTGTATCGCGTACTGTTCCGGAGTTCAATGACTCCGGCGTCTCGGTTAACGGCAGTACAGCTGCGTTGAACTTTCCCACGCAGCACTGCCGTTAAGCGAGAGTGCCGGGGTCAATGACCGCCGGTAAACTCGCTCGCGCATGTGCAGTGACACACCGACAGGAACTATGGCTCCTGTCAGTGTGTTGCTGCAGCCGTGGAGAGCAGACATATCTCTGGATGTCTTAATAAAGAAAAAAGTGGGGAGAGCACTCACCGGTCATCTGTAAAAACTCTTCTTTATTAAACAAATAACATCCAGGCGGAGACAGAGGCCGGGGGAGAGAGGGAGCAGGGGTGGACATATCTCTGGATGTATCTGTTCTCCATGGAAAATCTTCGTGGGATACGTGGCACTTAAATACGTGGCAATTAAATACGTGACACGTGGCACATATACGTGATACGTGGCACTTAAATACGTGGCACGTGTCACTTAGATACGTGATACGTGTCACTTAAATATGTGATACGTGGCACTTAAATACGTGGCACGTGGCACTGAAATACGTGATACGTGGCACTTAAATACGTGGCACTGAAATACGTGATACGTGGCACTTAAATACGTGGCACGTGGCACTGAAATACGTGGCACTTAAATACGTGGCACATGGCACTGAAATACGTGGCACTGAAATACGTGATACGTGGCACTTAAATATGTGGCACGTGGCACTGAAATACGTGATACATGGCACTTAAATACGTGGCACGTAGCACTTAAATACGTGGCACGTGGCACTGAAATACGTGATACGTGGCACTTAAATACATGGCACGTAGCACTTAAATACGTGGCACGTGGCACTGAAATACGTGATACGTGGCACTTAAATACGTGGCACGTGGCACTGAAATATGTGGCACTTAAATACGTGGCATGTGGCACTGAAATACGTGGCACTGAAATACGTGATACGTGGCACTTAAATACGTGGCACGTGGCACTGAAATACGTGATACGTGGCACTTAAATATGTGGCACGTGGCACTGAAATACTTGGCACTTAAATACGTGGCACGTGGCACTGAAATACGTGGCACTGAAATACGTGATACGTGGCACTTAAATACGTGGCACGTGGCACTGAAATACGTGATACATGGCACTTAAATACATGGCACGTAGCACTTAAATACGTGGCACTGAAATACGTGATACGTGGCACTTAAATACGTGGCACGTAGCACTTAAATACGTGGCACGTGGCACTGAAATACGTGATACGTGGCACTTAAATACGTGGTACTGAAATACGTGGCACTGAAATACGTGGTACTGAAATACGTGGCACTGAAATACGTGGTACTGAAATACGTGGCACTGAAATACGTGGTACTGAAATACGTGGTACTGAAATACGTGGCACTGAAATACGTGGTACTGAAATACGTGGCACTGAAATACGTGGTACTGAAATACGTGGTACTGAAATACGTGGCACTGAAATACGTGGTACTGAAATACGTGGCACTTAAATACGTGATACGTGGCACATAAATACGTGGCACTTAGGCTATGTTCACATTTGCGTTGTGCGCCGCAGCGTCGGCGCCGCAACACAACGCAAACAAAAACGCAGCAAAACGCATGCACAACGCTGCGTTTTGCGCCGCATGCGTCCTTTTTTTGATTGATTTTGGACGCAGCAAAAATGCAACTTGCTGCGTCCTCTGCGCCCGGATGCGTGCGCTGCAGTGACGCATGCGGCGCAAAACGCAAGTGCGACGCATGTCCATGCGCCCCCATGTTAAATATAGGGGCACATGACGCATGTGGCGACGCTGCGGCGCCCGACGCTGCGGCGCAGACCGCAAATGTGAACGTAGACTTAAATAGCTGGATAGAGCTGGATCCGCGGGCTGTGATCTGGCCTACGCTCAGCACTCTGCGGAGCGCTGTCATTCAAAACACGTCCACTCATTTTGGTGTTTAGTCCCAAAATGGAGGATGGAAGAAGAAAAGGGTTGGACAAGGAAATGACATCATTTCTTTTTTTTTTTCCCCCACTGCAGTTAAAGCTTTATTTGTGTCAAACACAGACAATCTGCATAAAAAACCGCACTAAAAACCGCACCAAAAACCGCACCAAAAACCGCAGCAAAAACCGCATCAAAAACGCACCAAAAACGCACCTGCGTTTTCTGCCAAGAGCTGCAGTTTTTGTCCTGAAAAAAAAAGGATTGAAATCAGGATCGTGTGAACATACCTTTATACTTTGATTTTTCTGCACCCAATTCAAATGGTTTGGCTCTGTTTTACAATAGGGATAGATCATTAACCCCTTCATGACCAGAGGTATTTTTGGTTTGACATTTTCATTTTTTGCTACCCTTCTTTCCAGAGCCATAATTTTTTTATTTTCAATATGGCCATGTGAGGGCTTGTTTTTTGCGGGACGAGTTGTACTTTTGAACGAGACCATTGGTTTTAACATATCGTGTTCTGGAAAATGGGAAAAAAATTCCAAGTGAGGTGAAATTGCAAAAGAAGTGCAATCCCACTGTTGTTTTTTGTTTTGCTTTTTTACTAGGTTCACTAAATGCTAAAACTGCCCTGCCATTATGATTCTCCAGGTCATTACGAGTTCATAGACACCAAATATGTGTAGGTTCTTTTTCATCTAAGTGGTGAAAAAAAACTCCAAACTTTGTTAAAAAAAAATTGGGCCATTTTCCAATACCCATAACGTCTCCATTTTTTGTGATCTCGAGTTCGGTGAGGGTTTATTTTTTGCGTGCTGAGGTGGCATTTTTAATGATGCCATGTTGGTGCAGATACGTTCTTTTGATCGCCCGTTATTGCATTTTAATGCAGTGTCGCGGCGACCAAAAAACGTAATACTGGTGTTTTTACTTTTTTCTCGCTACGCCGTTTAGCGATCAGGTTAATCCTTTTTCTTTTTATTGACAGATCGGGTGATTCTGAACTCGGTGATACAAAATATGTGTACGTTTGATTCTTTCTTTATTGTTTCATTTTGAATGGGGCAAAAGGGGGTGATTTGAACTTTATTTATTTTTCTTTTTAAAAACATTTTTTAAAACTTTTGGCATTCCTCAATAGTATCCATGGGAGACTAGAAGCTGCCATAACCCGATCATCTATGCTACATACAGGCAATGATCAGATCGCCTCTATGTAGCAGAATTACTCACTTTCTATGAGCGCAGACCACCGGGCGGCGCTCATAGAAATCTGACAGTGACAACCATAGAAGCCTGCAGGAGACCTCTGGTTGTCATGCCAACCCATTGGTGACCCGCGATCACTTCAAGGGGGTCACCAATAGGTGGATTTCCGGCGTGCTTGCCCGAAGCGCGTGTTAAATGCCGCTGTCAGAGTTTAACATCGGCATTTAACGGGTTAACAGCTGCTGGAGGATCGTGATTCCTCCCGTGGCTGTTAGCATCACATGTCAGTTGTTCAAAACAGCTGATGTGCTGGAAAAGATGTGGGCTCACCGCCGGAGCCCACATCAAAGGGAGGGTGTCCGACATCAGAGTATTATTATTAGGGTTTAAAATTGCGCCTGAGTGTAGGCGCAAATAGTGCTATGTTAATTTTGTAGTACAATACTTCAATAAAATGGCGCCAGTCAGCGGTTGCACATACCGCGCTATCCACCCCCATTTTTTTACAACAATATCTGTGAATTTGCATATACAGAGTGTTAGGGCTAGCGGAACGCACCAAATTATAAGAGAGATGGTATAAGGTGCGTTCACAGCCCGGGGTCCACCGTGCAGAGATGGAACCTGCTGCTGAGTGATGACGGACTATATGGCGGTACAATGTGGATACATACACGGGTTAACTTCACCCTGTGTGAAGGAAGCAAACCCTGTTGCGTCACAGGGCCGCGGTACCGCACCAAGAGCGCAAGCAAGGAGTCTCAGGACTCTATCCCAAGACACAGGATTAGAGTACGTTCAGACTACTTGCGCTCGACACCACAACTGGGGTGTCAGAGTAACTGAAAATATAATTTAAATGCACAAGAGTGCGTGCTGTGCCGCTTTGGTGGACGCCATAACCACCCATACTTGAGATAGGAAAGCGCTCTAATAGCGCACGGAGCCGCACTGGGGGTCACAGCAATTGACACTGTATTGTGTGTTTAGTACTGATGGCTCTGTCGGGCGCTAGATAGCAAACATCCACCTTACACGAGCAGTCATACACAAGGGAGGGGAAGATTAACCCCTTTCTGTCATCGGACGTACTATTCCGTCCATGTGGGGTGGGCCCTACTTCCCAAGGACGGAATAGTACGTCCAGCACGATCGGCCGCGCTCACAGGGGGAGCGCGGCCGATCGCGGCCGGGTGTCAGCTGACTATCGCAGCTGACATCCAGCACTATGTGCCAGGAGCGGTCACGGACCGCCCCCGGCACATTAACCCCCGGCACACTGCGATCAAACTTGATCGCACTGTGCCGGCGGCATAGGGAAGCATCGCGCAGGGAGAGGGCTCCCTGCGGGCTTCCCTGAGACGATCGGTACAAGGCGATGTGCTCAACTTGTACCGAGCGTCTCCTCCCTGCAGTCCCCGGATCCAAAATGGCCGCGGGGCTGCATCCGGGTCCTGCAGGTAGGTGGCTTCACAGCGCCTGTTCAGAGCAGGCGCCGGGAAGCCTCACTGCTGTGCTGTGTGATCGACGATCTGACACAGTGCACAGTAAAGTGTCAGATCGGCGATCTGTCACTTTACTGTGATGTCCTCCCCTGGGGCAAAGTAAAAATGTAAAAAAAAAAAAAATTACATGTGCAAAAAAAAAATAAAAAAAATTCCTAAATAAGTACCGTATTTCGCGGACTATAAGACGCACCGGACTATAAGGCGCACCCAGGTTTTAGAGGTGGAAAATAGGAAAAAAAAATATTTGAAGCAAAAAAATGTGGTAAAATATTTAATAACATAAATAACCTACTATTATATGTGGTGTTATTACATATAATAGTATGTTATTATGTTGGAAGCTGCAGGACCAGTGTGGTGTCTGTGAAGTACTATATGAAGATGCTGGAGGGTGAGTATAAGAATGGGGGCACAGGGCTTATAGTGAAAGCACCACTCCAGCACTGCAAAATAGCACTGGAGTGCTGCTTTAAAATCCCATGGGAGAACTATAACTCCCAGCATGTCCTGCAGATCCTATGACATGCTGGGAGATAGTTCACCACAGGAGTGGCAGAGTGCTTTATTGTGTGTTGTAGACTAACCTCTTAATTGTGGCAGCCAGCCAGCCACTGTGGTGAGGTAAAAGCATCCCATGGCTGCACACACAGAGCCCTCCCTCTTGTTGCCTCTCCACAGCACAGGTTATAAGAGGAAGCCTGCAGATTCTATTGTGGAGTCTGAAGGACCTATGATGATGTCAGGAAGAGGGAGGGCTCTGAGCTGCCATGTGATGCTCCAGCCCGCCCACTCCTGACATCATCACAGGTCCTGATTGTGCACAACACTCGGCGTCCAGGCATGGTAGGCAGCGATCTCCTGGCCCCTGCTACTGCCTCCTTCTCCCCAGGACACACAAATCTCCTTAGCTGCTGAAGGAATCAGCGCTGAGGAAGCCGTGTGTGTCCCTGATTAAGTGCAGCATTCATGTGCTGCTCCGGCTCACCGCTCAGCTGATCGGTGGGCGGGGAGCCGCTCATAAATATTCACTGCACTTAATCAGCGGGGCCATGTGCTTTCCCCAGCAGCTGATTCCGGGCAGCGGGGACATCTTGAAGTGGGATAACAGTGCGATCCCACTCGCTGCTGCCCCCCTCCCCACATGCTACATCCGGACTATAAGACGCACCCACACTTTCCTCCCAAATTTGGAGGGAAAAAAGTGCGTCTTATAGTCCAAAAAATACGAAAAATATTGTTCAAATAAATACATTCTTTTAGCTACATAAAAATAAAAAAACAATAAAAGTACACATATTTAGTATTGCCGCGTCTGTAACGACCCGACCTATAAAACTGTCCCACTAGTTAACCCCTTCAGTGAACACCGTAAAAAAAAAAAAGAGGCAAAAAACAACGCTTTATTATCATACCGCCGAACAAAAAGTGGAATAACATGCGATCAAAAAGACGGAAATAAATATCCATGGTACTGCTGAAAACGTCATCTTGTCCCGCAAAAAACGAGCCGCTATACATCATCATCAGCGAAAAAATAAAGTTATAGTCCTCAGAATAAAGCGATGCAAAAATAATTATTTTTTCTATAAAATAGTTTTTATCGTATAAAAGCGCCAAGACATAAAAAAAGATATAAATGAGGTATCGCTGTAATTGTACTGACCCAAAGAATAAAACTGCTTCATCCATTTTACCAAACGTGGAATGGTATAAGCGCCCCCCCCCCCCCCCAAAAGAAATTCATGAATAGCTGATTTTTGGTCATTCTGCCTCACAAAAATTGGAATAAAAAGCGATCAAAAAATGTCACATGCCCGAAAATGTTACCAATGAAAACGTCAACTCGTCCCGCAAAAAACAAGACCTCACATGACTCTGTAGACCAAAATATGGAAAAATTATAGCACTCAAAATGGTGGTAATGCAAAAAACATTTTTTGCAATAAAAATCGTCTTTTAGTGTGAAGGCTGCCAATCATAAAAATCCGTTAGAAAACCCGCTATAAATAGTAAATCAAACTCCCCCCTTCATCACCCCCTTTGTTACGAAAAATAAAAAAATTAAAAAAATGTATTTATTTCCATTTTCCCATTAGGGCTAGGGTTAGGGCTAGAGCTAGGGTTAGGGCTAGAGTTAGGGTTAGGGTTGGGGCTAGGGTTAGGGCTACAGTTAGGGTTAGGGTTGGGGCTAAAGTTAGGGTTGGGGCTAAAGTTAGGGTTACGGTTTGGATTACATTTACAGTTGGGAATAGGGTTGGGATTAGGGTTAGGGGTGTGTCAGGGTTAGGGGTGTGGTTAGAATTACAGTTGAGATTAGGGTTAGGGGTGTGTTTGGATTAGGGTTTCAGTTATAATTGGGGGTTTCCACTGTTTAGGCACATCAGGGGCTCTCCAAATGCGACATTGCGTCCGATCTCAATTCCAGCCAATTCTGCGTTGAAAAAGTAAAACAGTGCTCCTTCCCTTCCGAGCTCTCCCGTGCGCACAAACAGGGGTTTACCCCAACATATGGGGTATCAGCGTACTTAGGACACATTGGACAACAACTTTTGGGGTCCAATTTCTCCTGTTACTCTTGGGAAATACAAAACTGGGGGCTAAAAAATAATGTTTGTGGAAAAAAAAAAGGATTTTTTATTTTCATGGCTCTGCCTTATAAACTGTAGTGAAACACTTGGGGGTTCAAAGTTCTCACAACACTTCTAGATAAGTTCCTTGAGGGGTCTAGTTTCCAATATGGGGTCACTTGTGGGGGGTTTCTACGGTTTAGGTACATAAGGGGCTCTGCAAATGCAACGTGACACCTGCAGACCATTCAATCTAAGTCTGCATTCCAAATGACGCTCCTTCCCTTCCGAGCTCTGCCATGCACCCAAACGTTGGTTCCCCCCACATATTGGGTATCAGCGTACTCAGGACAAATTGGACAACAACTTTTGGGGTCCAATTTCTCCTGTTACTCTTGGGAAAATACAAAACTGGGGGCTAAAAAATAATTTTTGTGGGGAAAAAATAATTTTTATTTTCACGGCTCTGCGTTATAAACTGTAGTGAAACACTTGGGGGTTCAAAGCTCTCACAACACATCTAGATGAGTTCCTTAGGGGGTCTACTTTCCAAAATGGTGTCACTTGTCGGGGGTTTCAATGTTTAGGCACATCAGTGGCTCTCCAAACGCAGCATGGCGTCCCATCTCAATTCCAGTCAATTTTGCATTGAAAAGTCAAATGGCGCTCCTTCCCTTCCGATCTCTGCCATGCACCCAAACAGTGGTTTACCCCCACATATGAGGTATCAGCGTACTCAGGACAAATTGTACAACAACCTTTGCGGTCCAATTTCTTCTCTTACCCTTGGGAAAATAAAAAATTGGGGGCGAAAAGATCATTTTTGTGAAAAAATATGATTTTTTATTTTTACGGCTCTGCATTATAAACTTCTGTGAAGCACTTGGTGGGTCAAAGTGCTCACCACACATCTAGATAAGTTCCTTAGGGTGTCTACTTTCCAAAATGGTGTGACTTTTTTTTGGTTTCAATGTTTAGGCACATCAGGGGCTCTCCAAACACAACATGGCGTCCCATCTCAATTCCAGTCAATTTTGCATTGAAAAGTCAAACCGCGCTCCTTCCCTTCCGAGCTCTGCCATGCGCTCAAACAGTGGTTTACCCCACATATTGGGTATCGTCGTACTCAGGACAAATTGTACAACAACTTTTGGGGTCCATTTTCTCCTGTTACCCTTTGTAAAATAGAACAAATTGGAGCTGAAGTAAATTTTTTGTGTAAAAAAGTTAAATGTTCATTTTTATTTAAACATTCCAAAAATTCCTGTGAAACACCTGAAGGGTTAATAAACTTCTTGAAAGTGGTTTTGAGCACCTTGACGGGTGCAGTTTTTAGAATGGTGTCACACTTGGGTATTTTCCATCATATAGACCCCTCAAAATGACTTCAAATGAGATGTGGTCCCTAAAAAAAAAATGGTGTTGTAAAAATGAGAAATTGCTGGTCAACTTTTAACTCTTATAACTCCCTAACAAAAAAAAATGTGGTTCTAAAATTGTGCTGATGTAAAGTAGATATGTGGGAAATGTTACTTATTAAGTATTTTGTGTGACATATCTCTGTGATTTAATTGTATAAAAATTCAAAGTTGGAAAATTGTGAAATTTTCAAAATTTTCGCCAAATTTCCATTTTTTTCACAAATAAGGTAATATCAAAGAAATGTTACCACTATAATGAAGTACAATATGTCACGAGAAAACAATGTCAGAATCACCGGGATCCGTTGAAGCATTCCAGAGTTATAACCTCATAAAGGGACAGTGGTCAGAATTGTAAAAATTGTCCCGGTCATTAACGTGCAAACAACCCTTGGGGGTAAAGGGGTTAATGAGCAACTTTCACACATCAACACCCACACACGATTTCAAGTATACACTAGCGCATGGCCGTGCGGTCATGCAATCCTTTTATAGCTGCAGCAAGTACAGGACCTTCCCAGAAGAACCAATGGGAGGCTGCCACAGAAGTTGAGCACCTTCAGGACCTTCCTAGAGCACCAATGGGATTTTCTGCAGTATCTAAGCATGTGACCCTTGATCACCAACGAGAGATCTTACCCTGAGCATGCTCAGAATTTGAAAAGCAGGACTTAGTCCCAGAAAGACCTGCTCGCTGCTGAACATTGCTGGCTACAAGGACAGAGCATGGAAGGGCAGTAGTAACCAGTTGTCCATTATCAACCTGAGCTAGATGCTGGGACTGACGTCTCTGCTAAGCAGACTCCACTGCAGCTGGAGAAGAATGGGAGACCGCTGCAGGGATGGTTCGAGATTCCCCCTGTACAGAGGTGGGAACTTGACACCTAACAACAGAGACTTAAAAAAATGGCGCCAGTTCTCGCAGTATGGGCACACGCTGACTTCATAAAATGTTACATTTTATTGAAGTAATGTACTACTACGTCAGCATAGCGAGCTGACCATAGTGCACAGTTAAATCATTTTTTGTAAAAACCACAATATTATCTCCAGCAAAATTTCAGCGGCGCCTGCGCAGTAGCATCTATTGCTTGCTGATAGATGCCACTGCGCATGCACGGGAGCCATTTTGTTGGAGCAAGAAAAATTTGGCTCCAACAAAAAGGCACTGGCGCATACGCAGTGGCATCTCTCGTCATGCAATGCCCCCCCCCCTCTTGCCCCATTTATAATAAAACAATTAAAAAAAAAAATACACATATTTGATATCTCTGTGTTCAGTATCGCCCGATCTAATAATAATATAAAAATAATGAATCTGATTGGAAAATATCATAACGGGAAAACAAATCAAAACACCAGAATTACTTTTTTTTTGTTGCCGCAACATTGCATTAAAATGTAATAATGGGCGATCAAAAGACTGTATCTACACCAAAATGGCATCCATAAAATGTAGTCTCGACGCACAAGAAATAAGCCCTCTCCCAGCCCCAGATGATGAAAAATGGAGACGCTATGGGTCTTGGAAAATGGCAATTTTTTTTTTTTTTTGCATACTTAGGACTTTTTTTTTTACCACTTAAATAAAAATGAACCTATGGATGTTTGCCACCTACGAACTCAAAATAACCCGAAGAATCACAATAGCAGGTCAGTTTTAGCATGTAGTGAGCATGGTAAAAAAAAAATTTGTGGAATTGCACTTTTTTTGCAATTTCAACGCACTTTGAATTTTTTCCATTTTCTAGTACACCAATGGTGTTGTTTAAAAGTTCAACTCATCCTGCAAATAACAAGCCCTCACATGGCCATATTGACAAAAAAATAAAAAAAAGTTATGGCCCTGGGAAGAAGGGGAGAAAAAAATGAAAACGGAAAAACCCAAGGGGGGAAGGGGATTAAAGCACTTCAAGTGTGACAACACAGCATGGGAGCTCCGGTACCGTGAGTGCCGAAACCACTAGATTGATGCCAGCACAGGACGAGAGGTTTTTTGTGTGTTTTTTTTTTTTTTTTATTGGGGCCAAACATTTAGTTCAAAAAAGTTTACAACCCCTTTATCATAGTTGAAAGAAGTCATTTCTTCTTGTCAGTTGTACTGGTAATATACAGTTCATATAGTGTCACCTAAGACTTTAATTTACAGGCAGTTGTCCATACTCTACATGTCATCGTTTTGTTCAGATATACATGTTGATAAGAGTGCAGCATAAGAAGCATTTCATATTTATGCTGGATGACTTGTATCACATAAGTTTGCTAAGTAAGGGTACCGTTACACAAAACGATTTACCAACGATCATGACCAGTGATACGACCTGGCCGTGATCGTTGGTAAGTCGTTGTGTGGTCGCTGGAGAGCTGTCACACAGACAGCTCTCCAGCGACCAACTATGCCGAAGTCCCCGGGTAACCAGGGTAAACATCGGGTTACTAAGCGCAGGGCCGCGCTTAGTAACCCGATGTTTACCCTGGTTACCATCGTAAACGTAAAATAAAAAAAACACATACTCACATTCCGGTGCCTGCGTCCGCTTCCCTGCACTCCTCCTGCATCCTGTGTAAGCGCCGGCCAAAGCAGAGCGGTGACGTCACCGCTGTGCTCTGCTTTCACTTTACGGCCGGCGCTCACAGTCAGTGCAGGGAAGCGGACGGCGAGGGACCTGACGGACACCGGAATGTGAGTATGTACTGTTTGTTTGTTTTACATTTACGATGGTAACCAGGGTAAACATCGGGTTACTAAGCGCGGCCCTGCGCTTAGTAACCCGATGTTTACCCTGGTTACAAGCGAACGCATCGCTGGATCGGTGTCACGCACACCGATGCAGCGATGACAGCGGGAGATCCAGCGACGAAATAAAGTTTCAAACGATCTGCTACGACGTACGATTCTCAGCGGGGTCCCTGATCGCCGCTGCGTGTCAGACACAGCGATATCGTATGGATATCGCTGGAACGTCACGGATCGTACCGTCGTAGCGATCAAAGTGCCACTGTGAGACGGTACCCTAACACTGACAAAATTCATGTTGCTGCCATAGTCCTGTAGCTCCAGAGAGTGGATTTAGTTTTTGTATTTTAGACAATTTACCATTTCTAAGGTCTTGCAACCTTGAAATCTTATTTCTGTATTTCGTTAGAAGCTGGTTCAAGCCATTGTGCTAAAAAATGTAGCAATTCAACTGTTATACTGCAGATATAACGTATAATTACTAGAGAATGTGTTTTGTCCATTATTAATAGCATTGCCATTGCGCTGAATAATAGCATTTGCATTTGAACTGAATTGCACATTACACAACCACTTTACTGCTGCAGGGACTGCAATACATTGCTAAGTAGTGAAGGGATTCAATTAGGTCCCTTAGCTTTTTAGTGGAGCCCCACTGGCAAACACAGAATGTTTTAACAGCAATCCATCTTCCTATGGCCATTGAAACTGTGCCGGATTTTACAGAACGGATGCCAGGGACTGACCTTTCTAACTTTATATTATCATGTCAGCACTGTTCTTTATATTGGCACATTGTTAATGCAGCAGGTTAACTTTGAAGACAAACCCCCACCCACTGTGGTCTTACTGAAACTGAGAAAGCTGCATTGCACAATGTATATTTGTAGAGCAAACCAAGATGTAGACATGCAAACCAGTATAGATACAGGGTTTGCATCTGCATGACAAAGTATATTGAAATATTTTGCTTAAAGGGGTTGTCCAGGCGTGGGACAAAAGTCTGCAGTCACAATATCTTGACAGCTCTGCAGTTCCGAATCATGACAATAGCAGTGTCACGGTTTCTTCATATTGCCTGTGCTAGCTGAGGTTCACTAAATTTTACACAATCAAATTTAGGACGTGCTTCTTGGAGAGAGGATGAGTCACTTTACCCAAATGTTCCTTGATTGACGATTATGACAATGCTGAGTTGCAGTTGGCAGGGAGCCATCCAGCATGAGATTTCTTGCTTAATGCATAAGAGTGATTAATCTACTGTATGGCTTTTGTCACCCATGCTCAGCAGCTGTAAAGAGCTTGGAAAACTGCAAGAACAAAGCGACTGAGGATCAGCCCTGTTGTGAATAGGAGCATGTCCATTGAGGAAAATGTGAAGAGGTGGATAAGCGTTGTCTGACAGTGGAACCAGGCCTGTTTGCAGTTGTGCATTGCTGCAACTCAACACATTGAAAGACATGTTATCTCACTGTCCATAGTGGCTGCTCCATATGACGAGTGTGCAATGCACTTTTCATATCAAAACCAAGTCTAGAGAGCAGCACATATTGTCTTCCATGTGAGAACACATAGCGGGCACCCCTCTCAGGGAGAAAAAATGGCAGTCTGGTATCTTCCAGGGTTTTCGAGACTACTTAGATCTCTTCATCAGGCATGGTATTATAATCATGCTCCTAATCATCTCTGACTCGGCTGACCATTGTCTCAGTGTGGAAAATGTCCTGAGCCTTTCGCCTTACCTCATAATATCCACATAATATGCATCAAGAGTGCCAACTATCAACTTGGCTACCATTGGCTGTGCTCCTTTCACCAAGGCTGATAAGACAACATAGATAGGCATTTGAATCATGTCCTCCACCACCTCTGCCCCAAATCATACAAATGGTGACTGTTCATCTCATCTATTAAGTCAACTGGAAGCAGTTATGGTAAGATATCTTCCTTACGCTTTGTAGTAATGTGGCTTAGTGAACTAAGGGGTAGAAAAAATAGATGTGTCACTGATGCAACTAAAAGTATGGCAGAGGTGAATAAGCCGTGGCATAGAGTGGCATGTGTCTGTGTGTGTAACTCCCCAGAAGTCTTACTCCAGCCTGCAGCTGGACTAAGATAGCCATTGTAAGTAATGCTGCTGCTTGTCATGAATTTGACAAGTGAGAGTTGGCAAGCCCTGTTAGGCCCCCTTCCTGTCCCAGTTATGACCACTTTGTCACAGCTTGTTATTATTAGCATGAAATTCCAAAAATTTGCTGCATTTTTGTGCAGTCTCATGTTATGCAAATTTTTTCTACTCTTCAAAGATTTTTTTTTCACCAGAATTCTATGAGTTCATAAATGTAAAAAAATTCTGAAAGCATTTTTAAAACCTCAGAAAAAAACAACAATGGAATGTACTCTTACAGACGTGAACTACTGCGGCATGTAAAAGTTTGGGCACCCCTGGTCAAAATTACTGTTATTTTTAACAGTTAAGCAAGTTGAAGATGAAATTATCTCTAAAAGGCCTAAAGTTAAAGATGACAAATTTCCTTTTTATTTTGGGCAAAAAAATGTAATGCCATTTCTTAATTACATTTTGAACTGAGGAAAGGGCAACTTCAAAACTCTTTGCTATCGTCTTGTAGCCTTCTCCTGCTTTATTGGCCTACAACATTTTCATTTTCAGAGTGCTAGGCAGCTGCTTAGAAGAACCCATGGCTGCTGTTTTTGGGCACAAGGTTAGAGGAGGCTGGGTTTTTATAAAGCTGGAAAATTTGTATCACCTGGCCTTTCCTAATGATGATAGTGAACAAGCCATAACTCAGGCTAATTAAATTCTGAAACCTAGGTCAAAGTTATCTGAGCACACAAATCTCCAAAGGTTCCCAAACTTTTGCATCTGCCCATTTTCCTTTTTGTAACTTTTAAAATGAAAGCAAATGGCAATATATTTCTTTTGCTAAAATACAAAGGAAATGTATTAGCCCTTTTAGAGTACATTTCGTGTTCAACTTGTTTAATTGTTCATAATAACTAATTTTGACTAGGGCTGCCCAAACTTTTACATGCCACTCTATATAGTTGGGTTCTTAATAGTAAGATTAAAGGTGTTGTTCACTACTTTTAAAGTTAAGCTTAATGCATCCGTAGTGATGTAAGTAATAAAAAGAAACTTTTACTTGCCTCTCGGACTTAAGCTGCTTTCCCTCACTTGATACTGTGTCTCTTACATTTTTGTATTTTATGCAAAATAAAGTTTTATCCTGTTCAGATGAGAGGTTATGTACAGTATTTTGAATGATGACAGGACAACACCTAATGCAAGCAATGAGAACCGTATATACTCGAGTATAAGTCGACCCGTGTATAAGCCGAGGCACCTAATTTTGCCACGAAAAACTGGGAAAACTTATTGACTCGAGTATAAGCCAGGTATGCATTGTCCCCTCATCCCTATCCTGGTATGCATGGCTCCCCATCCCTGTCCTTGTATGCCTGGCTCACCATCCCTGTCCTTGTATGCATGGCTCCCCATACCCGTCCTTGTATGCATGGCTCCCCATACCCATCCTTGTATGCATGGCTCCCCATCCCTGTCCTTGTATGCATGACTCCCCATCCCGTCCGTGTGTGCATGGCTCCCCGTCCCGTCTTTGTATGCATGTCTCCTTATTCCCTATTCTTGTATGCATGGCTCCCCATCCCAATCCTTGTATGCATGGTTCCTATAAAAACAAACAAAAAAAAAAACAAACACACATCCTACTTACCTTCCCTGTGCACCGTCGCTGCATCTCGCTCCGGCGCCAGCAGCTCTTCCGGTCGAGCGATCACATGGCCCCGCTCATTAAGGTGATGCATATTCACTCCACACCTATGGGAGTGGAGAGAGGTGAAGATTCATTACCTTAATGAGCGGGGCCACATGATCGCTCAGCCAGAAAAGCTGCTGGCGCCGGAACGAGATGCAGCAAGGGCGTGCGGGGAAGGTAACTATAATGTGTGCTGGAAGCCGGCAGCTGTGGCCGTAACTGTGCGCGCTATAAGAGAAATGAATATTCACTGCCAGCACAGTGAATATTCATTTCTCTTTTTACAGCGGGCACAGGCTTTAGCCGTAGCTACCGACTCCTGCCTCTATGACCCGCTGATCTGCCGCTCCTCCTCCCCTGCTGTCTTTCTGGGAAAATGACTCATGTATAAGCCAAGGGGGGCATTTTCAGCACAAAAAATGTGCTGAAAAACTCGACTTATACACGAGTATATATGGTATATATTTTTTTGTTTCTTACAGTACCATTGGCTTATTCAATTAGACTTTTAAAGTTTGGGATACTCCCTTTACAATAACCTTAAGGTTCTGGATAAAAATTTCACCTAACAGATGCAAAGCAACGTAAAATTACCCAGTGGCCCCCTTTCCATTGCTTTATCTTGTAGCTTGAGATTCCTGGTCCCCTCTGGTGCTGGTTAATCTGAGAACTTGGAGAATTGTTCATAGGGCAGTCTGAAAAGTGTGCAGACATTTTAGGAGAATTAAAGATGTGACCTGGAATCAAAGGTTCCATGGCGGAAGCACACAAGGCGAAGACGACACAAGGTACACTGACTATTAACTAGAATGTCGTATCATTCAAGTCACAATTTATTTTTGA
This sequence comes from Ranitomeya variabilis, assembly GCF_051348905.1. NCBI lineage: Eukaryota > Metazoa > Chordata > Amphibia > Anura > Dendrobatidae > Ranitomeya > Ranitomeya variabilis. The sequence goes on from NC_135238.1 coordinate 169,884,743, forward strand.
GAAATATCTGCAGCACATCTGCTGCGTATATACATGCCCCATAAGAAAATAGTGCCTACTCTATCCAGCTTTATGCCCTTAAATGAATTTTCCATTCGCTTCAGAGATGTGAAACTCTTCCTCTGTTCTTTACATATCCTGTACACCCCTTACAGTAGGAATGTTTTTAATTATTATTAATAATAATAATGATATTATAATAATACACTAGGTAATTTCCCAAAATGCTGATTTTCAGTTTGGATTCTGCCTTGAAAATCCACAATTTAGAGTACTCTGTATTTGTATGTTTTCATTGCCCTTATCCTTTCACCATCACTTGAACAACTTTCCAAAGCCATGAGACAAGAAAATGAAGGGTCCAGGGACAAATACCAGAAGAGCATATCAAAGAGTAAGGTGCCAAAATGGTCAGAAGGCAAAGTCCGAGGACAGGCAGCAAAGATAAAAGGCATTGGTACAATACAAGAGGATGGTCAAAAGGCAAAGTCCAAGGTCAGGCAACAGAGATCTGAATAGCAGAACTTAAGAACAAGGCACACACACCACAGAGCAAAGCTATGACTGACAATGGCCTGACCATTGTCAGCAAGCTAAATAGTCTGGTAATCACCCTGAACAAGCTACACCAGCAGGAAATCCAGCAGGCCCAGACAGATTGGGTGGCTGGGCAGTCACTCACAATACTGACAGACCAGCACACCTCAGATTCTATAGAGCAGCTGAGCTGTCACTCACTGCGTCCCTAGGACACCGTGAGTGGTGGAATCGTGAAACCAATTCTGTCCCCAAAAATGAATGTACGGTTCATGCATTAATCTGATCCCTGGTGCTCTTTACAGTATGTACCATAAAACTGTTTTAACGTGTGAAAAGGTTGTGGGTTTTGTTATGTAATTTTCTATTTTTCTAGCAGCTGAGGTAGACCAAATGAATAAAAAGCATTTGAAATGTTTAAGTGCTCCAGGAAACATTAAGAAATATAAATCTTAATAAATCATTTTCTTCTTGCTTTTTTAAACTAGACAGATTGCTGTAAAATGCATTAGGCTAGATTTTATTTATTTTGTATAAATAGAGAACTACACAAGTTAAAAATTACTTTACCCCTTTATGACCGGAGCTTTTTCGTTTTTGCGTTTTCATTTTTCGCTCCCCTTCTTTCCAGAGTCATAACTTTTTTATTTTTCTGTCAATAAGGCCATGTGAGGGCTTATTTTTTGCAGAACGAGTTGTTCTTTTGAACAACATAATTGGATTTAGCATGTCGTGTACTCGAAAACGGGAAACAAATTCCAAGTGCGGTGAAATTGCAAAAAAAAGTGCAATCCACGCTAGTCTTTTGTTTGGCTTGTTTGCTAGGATCACTAAATGCTTAAACTGACCATTATGATTCTCCAAGTCATTATGAGTTCATAGATACTAAACATGACTAGGTTGTTTTTTATCTAAGTGATGAAAAATAATTCCAAAGTGTGCCTAAAAAAAAAATTGCGCCAATTTTCCGATACCCGTAGCGTCTCCATTTCTCATGATCTTGGGTTGGGTGAGGACTTATTTGTTGCCTGCCGAGCTGACCTTTTTAATGATACCACTTTTGTACAGATACGTTCTTTTGATCGCCAGTTATTGCATTTTAATGCAATGTCACGGCGACCAAAAAACGTAATTCTGGCATTTTGATTTTTTTCTCGCTACGCCGTTTAGCGATCAGGTTAATCCTTTTTTTTGGTAGATCGGGCGATTCTGAACACGGCGATACCAAATATGTGTATGTTTGATTTTTTTTTATTGTTTTTGAATTGGGCTAAAGGGGAGTGATTTAAACTTTTATATTTTTTATTTTTTTTAATATTTTTAAAACTATTTTTCTTTAAGTTTGGTATGCTTCCATGGGAAGCTAGAAGCTGCTCAGATCGCCTCTATGTAGCAGATTTACTGCATTGCTATGAGCGCCGATCACGTGACGGGGGTCAGCGGTGCGCGTATTTCCGGCCTAATGGCCGGAAGCACGGGATAAATGCCGCTGTCAGAGTTTGACAGCACCATTTAACTAGTTCATAGGCACGAGTGGATCGCTATTCCGCCTGCGCCTATTGTGGGCTCATGTCATCTGACATGTCCCGGCTTTGATGTGGGCTCAACGCCGGAGCCGACATCAAAGCAGGTGTACTGCCATTGGATGTACTATCCCGTCGAATGGCACTAAGGGGTTAATTAAGCTGTCAGCATCCTAGGCAAATTCTTATAGTTCCCAAAATCATCTTATTCAGAATTTGCATGTAGCAATATTTTAACCCCTTTCTGCCATTGGACGTACTATTCCGTCCATGTGGGGTGGGCCCTACTTCCCAAGGACGGAATAGTACGTCCAGCACGATCAGCCGCGCTCACGGGGGGAGCGCGGCCGTTCGCGGCCGGGTGTCAGCTGCCTATCGCAGCTGACATCCGGCACTATGTGCCAGGAGCGGTCACAGACCGCCCCCGGCACATTAACCCCCGGCACACCGCGATCAAACATGATCGCGGTGTGCCGGCGGTACAGGGAAGCATCGCGCAGGGAGGGGGCTCCCTGCGTGCTTCCCTGAGACCCCCGCAGCAACGCGATGTGATCGCGTTGCTCCGAGGGTCTCCTACCTCCTTCCTCGCTGCAGGTCCCGGATCCAAGATGGCCACGGCATCCGGGTCCTGCAGGGAGGGAGGTGGCTTACCGAGTTCCTGCTCAGAGCAGGCGCTGGTAAGCCTGCTTTGCTCTAAGTCAGATCGGTGATCTGACAGAGTGCTGTGCAAACTGTCAGATCACTGATCAGTGATGTCCCCCCCTGGGACAAAGTAAAAAAGTTTAAAAAAAATGTCCACATGTGTAAAAAAAAAAATAAAAAAAAAAAATCCTAAATAAATAAAAAAAATAAAAAAATTATTCCCATAAATGCATTTCTTTGTCTAAATAAAAAAAAAATCAAACAATAAAAGTACACATATTTAGTATCGCCGCGTCCGTAACGACCCCACCTATAAAACTATATCACTAGTTGACCCCTTCAGTGAACACCGTAAAAAAAAAAGAGGCAAAAAACGCTTTATTCTCAAACCGCGAAAGTGGAATAACACGCGATCAAAAAGACGGATATAAATAACCATGGTACCGCTGAAAACGTCATCTTGTCCTGCAAAAAACGAGCTGCCATACACCATCATCAGTGAAAAAATAAAAAAGTTATAGTCCTCAGAATAAAGCGATGCCAAAATAATTTTTTTTTCTATAAAATAGCTTTTATCGTATAATAGCGCCAAAACATAAAAAAAATATAAATGAGGTATCGCTGTATTCGTACTGACCCGAAGAATAAAACTGCCTTCTCAATTTTACCAAACGTGGAACGGTATAAGCGCCTCCCCCAAAAGAAATTAATGAATAGCTGGTTTTTGGTCATTCTGCCTCACAAAAATCGGAATAAAAAGCGATCAAAAAATCTCCCGTGCCCGAACATATTACCAATAAAAACGTCAACTCGTTCCGCAAAAAACAAGACCTCACATGACTCTGTGGACTCAAATATGGAAAAATTATAGCTCTCAAAATGTGGTAACGCAAAAAATATTTTTTGCAATAAAAAGCGTCTTTCAGTGTGTGACGGCTGCCAATCATAAAAATCTGCTAAAAAACCCGCTATAAAAGTAAATCAAACCCCCCCTTCATCACCCGCTTAGTTAGGGAAAAATTAAAAAAAATTAAAAAATGTATTTATTTCCATTTTCCCATTAGGGTTAGGGTTAGGGCTAGGGTTAGGGTTAGGGCTAGGGTTAGGGCTAGGGTTAGGGCTAGGGCTAGGGTTAGGGCTAGGGTTAGGGTTAGGGTTAGGGCTATGGTTAGGGTTAGGGTTAGGGTTGGGGCTAGGGTTAAGGCTACATTTAGGGTTGGGGCTAAAGCTAGGGTTAGGGTTGGGGCTAAAGTTAGGGTTAGGGTTTGGATTACATTTACGGTTGGGAATAGGGTTGGGATTAGGGTTAGGGGTGTGTCTGGGTTAGAGGTGTGGTTAGGGTTACCCTTGGGATTAGGGTAAGGGGTGTGTTTGGATTAGGGTTTCAGTTATAATTGGGGGGTTTCCACTGTTTAGGCACATCAGGGGCTCTCCAAACGCGACATGGCGTCCGATTTCAATTCCAGCCAATTCTGCGTTGAAAAAGTAAAACAGTGCTCCTTCCCTTCCAAGCTCTCCCGTGCGCCAAAACAGGGGTTTACCCCAACATATGGGGTATCAGCGTACTCGGAACACATTGGAGAACAACTTTTGGGGTCCAATTTCTCCTGTTACCCTTGGGAAAATACAAAACTAGGGGCTAAAAAATAATTTTTGTGGAAAACAAAAATATTTTTTATTTGCATGGCTCTGCGTTATAAACTGTAGTGAAACACTTGGGGGTTCAAAGCTCTCACAACACATCTAGATGAGTTCCTTAGGGGTCTACTTTCCAAAATGGTGTCACTTGTGGGGGGTTTCTACTGTTTAGGTACATTAGGGGCTCTGCAAACGCAATGTGACGCCTGCAGACCATTCCATCTAAGTCTGCGTTCCAAATGGCGCTCCTTCCCTTCCGAGCCCTCCCATGCGCCCAAACGGTGGTTCCCCCCCAAATATGGGGTATCAGCGTACTCAAGACAAATTGGACAGCAACTTTTGGGGTCCAATTTCTCCTGTTACCATTGGGAAAATACAAAACTGGGGGCTAAAAAATAATTTTGGGGGGAAAAATTTTATTTTTTTATTTTCACAGCTCTGCGTTATAAACTGTAGTGAAGCACTTGGGGGTTCAAAGTTCTCACAACACAACTAGATAAGTTCCTTGGGGGGTCTAGTTTCCAATATTGGGTCACTTGTGGGGGGTTTCTACTGTTTAGGTACATTAGGGGCTCTGCAAACGCAATGTGACGCCTGCAGACCAATCCATCTAAGTCTGCATTGCAAATGATGCTCCTTCCCTTCCGAGCTCTGCCATGTGCTCAAACGTTGGTTCCCCCCCCCCCAGATATCAGGTATCAGCGTACTCAGGACAAATTGGACAACAATATGTAGGGTCCAATTTCTCCTGTTACCCTTGGAAAAACACAAAACTGGGGGCTAAAAAATAATTTTTGTGGAAAAAAAAATGTTTTTTATTTGCACGGCTCTGCGTTATAAACTGTAGTGAAACACTTGGGGGTTCAAAGCTCTCACAACACATCTAGATGAGTTCCTTAGGGGGTCTACTTTCCAAAATGGTGTCACTTGTGTTTTTTTTTTACTGTTTAGGTACATTAGGGGCTCTGCAAACGCAATGTGACGCCTGCAGACCATTCCATCTAAGTCTGCATTCCAAATGGCGCTCCATCCCTTCCGAGCCCTCCCATGTGCCCAAACGGTGGTTCCCCCCCACATATGGGGTATCAGCGTACTCAAGACAAATTGGACAACAACTTTTGGGGTCCAATTTCTCCTGTTACCCTCGGGAAAATACAAAACTGGGGTCTAAAAAACAATTTTTGTGGGAAAAAATTTTAGTTTTATTTTTACGGCTCTGCATTATAAACTTCTGTGAAGCACTTGGTGGGTCAAAGTGCTCACCACACCTCTAGATAAGTTCCTTAGGGGGTCTACTTTCCAAAATGGTGTCACTTGTGGGGTGTTTCAATGTTTAGGCACATCAGTGGCTCTCCAAACGCAACATGGCGTCCCATCTCAATTCCTGTCAATTTTGCAGTGAAAAGTCAAACGGCGCTCCTTCCCTTCCGAGCTCTCCCATGCGCCCAAACAGTGGTTTACCCCCACATATGGGGTATCAGTGTACTCAGGACAAATTGTACAACAACGTTTGCAGTCCAATTTCTTCTCTTACCCTTGGGAAAATAAAAAATTGGGGGCGAAAAGATAATTTTTGTGAAAAAATATGATTTTTTATTTTTACGGTTCTGCATTATAAACTTCTGTGAAGCACTTGGTGGGTCAAAGTGCTCACCACACCTCTAGATAAGTTCCTTAGGGGGTCTACTTTCCAAAATGCTGTCACTTGTGGGGGTTTTCAATGTTTAGGCACATCAGTGGCTCTCCAAACGCAACATGGCGTCCCATCTCAATTCCAGTCAATTTTGCATTGAAAAGTCAAATGGCGCTCCTTCGCTTCCGAACTCTGTCATGCGCCCAAACAGTGGTTTACCCCCTCATATGGGGTATCGGCGTACTCAGGACAAATTGTGCAACATCTTTTGGGGTCCATTTTCTCCTGTTACCCTTAGTAAAATAAAACAAATTGGAGCTGAAGTAAATTTTGTGTGAAAAAAAGTTAAATGTTCATTTTTATTTAAACATTCCAAAAATTCCTGTGAAACACCTGAAGGGTTAATAAACTTTTTGAATGTGGTTTTGAGCACCTTGAGGGGTGCAGTTTTTAGAATGGTGTCACACTTGGGTATTTTCTATCATATAGACCCCTCAAAATGACTTCAAATGAGATGTGGTCCCTAAAAAAAAAATGAAAAATGGTGTTGTAAAAATGAGAAATTGCTGGTCAACTTTTAACCCTTATAACTCCCTAACATAAAAAAAATTTGGTTCCAAAATGGTGCTGATGTAAAGTAGACATGTGGGAAATGTTACTTATTAAGTATTTTGTGTGACATATCACTGTGATTTAAGTGCATAAAAATTCAAAGTTGGAAAATTGCAAAATTTTCAAAATTTTCGCCAAATTTCCATTTTTTTCACAAATAAACGCAGGTAATATCAAAGAAGTTTTACCACTATCATGAAGTAAAATATGTCACGAGAAAACATTGTCAGAATCACCAGGATCCGTTGAAGCATTCCAGAGTTATAACCTCATAAAGGGACAGTGGTCAGAATTGTAAAAATTGGCCTGGTCATTAACGTGCAAACCACCCTTGGGGGTGAAGGGGTTAAGAAGGATTTACAGAGTGATAATCTCTATAATTTCTTGCATTGTATTTATTTTAAAACTTCCTTAGTTCAAGGACAACATGAAAGGCATCATGAAATTACCCAAGGATTTTGGGTTGCCATGTAATACACAGTGTCAACTGGGTTTTTCATCCTAGGTCATGGGTCTTCCTGCAAGACAATGACCCCAAACATACTTTAAAAAGTTCCCAGAAATGGATGGAAACAAAGAGTTTCGAGAGTACTTATGTGGCCATCAATGAGTCCAGGTCCAAATCCCATTGAACATCTGTTGATAAATCTTAAAATCACTGTTGGGAGAAGGCTCCCTTCAAATATAAGCAACCTGGAGTAGTTTGCAAAAGAAGAGTGGTACAAAATTCCAGTTGAGTGGTGTTAGGCTGAATCACGGAGGGTCTGTGTAACATCATTGCCTGCCTCCTTGCATGTTTTGTCATCCCCCACCATGCAGGGACACCAACGTACTCACCAGCCCATACAGTGAGCTCTTTGTCCTCTGCTTGATGTGTGCAGTGAGCTCCTGGTCCTCTGCTTGCTACACGCATAAGTTGCACATACGTGCACTTCCTGATTCTTAAAGAAACAGTGCGCACAATCCTAATGTGTCCTCAGCCTATTGCTGGGAGGCACTTGGTACTTAAGGCACCTCCAACTGTTGGGAGGTACCTGAGCAACATTCTCTTTCAGTGTGTGTGCAACTACTGAGTTGTCAGGTCCTGTCTTGTGTCTGATCTTGCCTGAACTGTTTCCCTGGGTCTGTATGCCCAGGTCTGTACCCAGTAACCTTTAACTGTATCTCAGCTTTTTGCCACCCTGGTGGCTGAATACCCAGGCCTGACCACGCACCTCTGTCTGTCTTTATTTGAATTAGGACCAATCCCTGAATCTGTTTGTATCTGAGTCTGAATCTTTTTCTAAATTCCCTCTGTCTGAACCAGTGCCTATCTCTAAAACCGGAAGTGCCTGAACCTGTGCCTATCTCTAAAACCTGCAGCGTCTGTACCAGTACATCTCAGTAATCTGTTGCCTCTGTGCAACATTAGTGGTTTGCGTGTACTCTTGGTACTTCAATTTTAAGTACCTTGTGTGAGTCTGACTCTGGCAGTCCTGTGTGTACCTGTCTTTGTTTTGGTCTTGTGTGAGCCTGGTCCTGTCTGTCCTGTGTGTACTTGTCCTTACCTGACCCACTTTGTTCTATGTGAACCTGCTTCTGCCAGTCCTGTCTGCATCTGCGGTCCCCTTCCTGTATGCATCTGTGGTACCTTGCCTGTCTGCATTTGCACTTCCCTGCCTGTCTGTATCTGCTTTTCCCTTCCTGTCTGCATCCGTGGTTCCCTGCCTGTCTGCATCCGAGGTTCCCTGCCTGTCTGCATCTGCGGTTCCCTGCCTGTCTGCATCTGCGGTTCCCTGCCTGTCTGCATCTGCGGTTCCCTGCCTGTCCGCATTTGTAGTTCCCTGTCTGTCCGTACTTGCAGTCAAGTACCACAAACATGCAAAAATAGGGGAAATGTTGAAGGACACATATAGTGGAGAAGAGAAAGTTCGGCAAACAAGAAATCATGAGAACGATTGTTCCTTATCGCCACGTGTATAAATATGCCATGTAGAAACCACCAGACGAATAAAACACCATTTTTGGGGGCTGATAGGGTTGTTAATAAAAGCACAGTGCCCCTTATAAATGGGATAATCTGCTGATCATACGCATTCTGGTTGGTTGATAGTATGCTCAATGGTTCTGTCCCCATATAGTTTGCATCGACCCCATGTGAGTATGGACAATAAAGAAGCTCTGATTGACTTTTATGTTTGAAATCTTGCTTGTTTATAGGGAGAAATCTAAATGTTTGAATGCTCTTTTTATTTTATTCTAAGCTCTTATACAGCATGTGTGAATTTATCTAGGTTCAATGAATGTTTTCTTTTCAGTATTCAAAGCATATACAAATGATACAGAATCAATAAATATTGTCTTTTTTTAATTAAAAGGCAGAATAATTTGTGTTTTCGTCCATACAATTAAGCAAGAAGTAAATCTTGCCGTCCACATTGGGATCTTCAGGCAGTAATTTACTCTGGACATTGATCCAGTGGGTAAGGCTATACGATATGGTGGCTGCAATGTCAAATATTTTATTGATATTCATTGTTGAAATATTATTATGCCATGAAGAAGAGGAAAATAAAGTTGAATATTGGTTAGGTCTGAAATATTTGTTTACAATGTTGTATCTACACTCCATGACAGAAGTTATGTCGCTTATCCATGTTATGTAAATAAAAGCTTATAACCTGATGTTAAATTCATCCATTGGTTGTATAAATTTTTCTTTTGAAAGCTGAAACCCTCCGAAATGTGGTTTAGGTTAAGAAAATAAATTGACATCAATGCAGAAATATTGATCAGTTAATGGACACAGAATGGTCTGGCAAGACAAAAATTTTGTTGCCTGGTCATATAATGCACCCAATCCTAGTTTACATCCTCACCTGTGCTCAGTAAATGATCGGTTAATTAGTGTGTGTGTATAAAAAGAAACCCAGCACCCCAGACCTTCACTTGAACTGCAACTTGAGCTCTGACAACATGCCAAAAATCCACCCTGCGACCAAAGTCTGGATTATCAAGAGGCTGAAGACCAGATCCACTGCAGAGGTGGCTGGCACCTTTAAAGTGTCTCAGCGTCAAGTGCAAAGAATTAAAAAAAGATTTGAAGAGATTGGAGATGTGTTTGACAAGCCCAGATCTGGCAGACCCTGTAAGACAACTGCTCCGGAGGACGTTTGTTGGTTAGAAAATCCTAACCAAACCCCTCTTCCACTGCAGCAGAGCTCCAACAGGCCTGGTCACCTCAAGTCTCTGTGTCAACTAGAACAGTTTGTAGGATTCTGTCTCGCAATGGCCTCCATGGTTGAATCAGTACCGAGAAGCTAGCACTAAGCAAAAGGCAAATAAAAAAACCATGTGGCATTTGCAAAGTCCCACAGCCTACTAAACAGATGGACGCTGGAAAAGTGGCAGAAGGTGGATTTCTCTGATGAATCTTCAGTAGAATTACACCACAGGCACCACAAATACTGCAGGAGACCTACTGGAGCCCGTATGGATCCAAAATACACCCAGAATGGTCTGGGGTTACATTCAGTATGGGGGTGTGCTAAACATTTGCAAGGTGGAAGGCAATATCAATAGCCTAAAATATCAAGAAGTATTAGCTACCTCTTATATTCCAAATCATAAAAGGGGTAAAATTCTGCAGCAGGATGGTGCTCCATCTCATACATCCATCTCTACAACAAAGTTCCTCCAGGTAAAAAAGATCAAGGTTCTCAAGGACTGGCCAGCCCAGGCATCAGACATGACCTTCATTGAGCATGTTTTGGGGTACGTTGAAAGAGGAAGCTTGGAAGACAAAACCCAAGAATCTAGATGAACTCTGGGAGGCATGTAAGACTGCTGCATTCTTTGCTATTCCTGATGACTTCATTAATAAATTGTATGAATCATTATTGAACCGCATGGATGCAGTCCTTCAAGCTCATGTAAGTCACACAAAATATTAAATATGACTCTAATAGCACCACAACTTTATTCACCAATGTTATGCAACATATATTTGTATTTTAAGTTAATTATTTGTTTGAATATCACATTACTTTCTATGGGCGACAAAACTTTTGTCTTGCCAAAATCTGACCATTCTGTGTCCATTAACTGATCAATATTTCTGCGTTGATGCCAATTTATTGTCTTAACCTAAACCACATTTCGGAGGGTTTCAGCTTTCAAAAGAATAATTTATCCAACCAATGGATGAATTTAATGTCAGGTTATAAGCTTTTATTTACATAACATGGATAAGCAACATAACTTCTGTCAGGGAGTGTATAGCAGTGTTACATAGTTACATAGTTATTAAGGTTGAAGGAAGACTTTAAGTCCATCTAGTTCAACCCATAGCCTAACCTAACATGCCCTAAGATGTGTTTTCCTTTTACGTCCTCATCTGTAAGTAAAATGTGGTATGTTATGACTACTGATCAATTTAATCCAATATATCACAAAAAATCTCAGTTTCTACTTTACTGACAACTGTGTTTCTTTGGCACAATGTCTCTGTTTAATATTTTTGTTGGTTCCATCTGTCACATACAGTAAGTATTTGTATCTCATTATCTTTAATTCATCTGCCACTTACAATAAATTATTGCAGTGTTATACATTGATAAAAAGCACCATATGTAAGCCAAAATGAAAGCATCGTGATACATCTATTATTCATACTGATTAGTCTTAGCTTCTGTTTTGTTTCTGGTGTTTGTAGACGATAAATATGAAAACAAAGAAAATAAATAATAACATGTTACATAATGTATAATGTGCCTACATATGTTGCATCAGCAGTAATAACAGAATAAGTGCATTATTTTTCTGTACATTTTTAGAGTTTACATATGTGCTATTATATATAGCAGTTATAATACAATGTTGCAATACAAATTGTAGACAAATTCTGATTTGCTGCCTGAATTCCAGGTCAAACCTACATTTACAATCCTGCACTTTGCTGCAGATAACAGGCTTAACAGAGTCCCAGTTTAACAGTTTAACAGAGGTCCAGCTTAACAGAGCTTCTATAAAGAAACAGGGTGATTAGTTTTTTCCCACTTCAGGACAGTCCGAAATGTAAATAAATATCTCAAAAAAGCTCCATGAAGTCAGCTAGACAGCAGGAAATGCTAGGAGATTTCATCTTTGAAGCTTCTTGATGCATCTGTAGACTGAACTGGCCATAACTCCGGATCAGTACATAATACATAATGCTACACGTTTACATACGGTAATTATTCAGCTTTTTGTGTACATACATTGTGATCCTAACTTTTTCCACTTTAATCCTCATGCAGTACTGATGAAGAGTTTGTAACCTAATGATGGCCTTCCAAGAACCTTGCTTCAGTCTAAACAGTGGTCCATTCCGATCAATGAAGTTTTGTTATTGAAGATAAAGAGACTAGGTTGTGCTGAAAAAAAATGTACCAATCTGTAGAGAGCACCACAGACACTTGGACATGTCATATCCTCTTTAATGTCATGCTTTATCTGACCATAGTTCAGAGGGGTTCTTCATGAAATAAAAAAAAATTACTAAAGGAAAAAAAATACATTATTATAAATAAATTGATAATCTCAGGATTGCCATCACATTACTGATGTCATTACATCACATCCTACTCCGAGCAGTATGAGTTGTGTGTGTAGCGAGCCCTCCCTCATTCTCTGGCTGACCCTAATCACAGAGTCGTACGGGCAGCGGGAGCATGGGGATTGTATTATTCTATATGAAGGACTATAGGGAGCCTATTATACCATATGGAGGACTATGGGGAGTGTATTATACTATATGGAGGACTATGGGAAGTGTATTTTACTATATAGAGGACTATGGGGAGTGTATTATACTATATGGAGGACTATGGGGAGTGTATTATACTATTTGAAGGACTATGGGGAGTGTATTATACTATATGGAGGACTATGGGGTTTGCATTATACTATATGGAGGACTGTGGTGCACATTATACTATATGGAGGGCTATGAGGTGCATTATTCTATGTGGAGGACTATTATAGGGCATTATACTAAACAAGCAAAATGCTGCCTATTCATCTAGTGATTGATTGGTTATTCTCAGCAGCACATTACCCAGTGAAAACTGCTGATATGCTGCTGATAACATGATACTGTATGGGGACAGATTGATCTTCTAGTGATCATTCTGTCCCCATCATTGTTACTCAGCCGGTGCAAAGAGGCCGGGAAACAAGCATCGACTTCAATATTGTCGATCACACTCATTTAGCGGCCAATCAGTGCAAGTAAATACAACCAAAATGTTTGTGTCATGGTGCAATATGTTAGCTATGGTATACTACCCGATTTGTGCTGCTTTGTTTTTCTCTATTGATTGAGATTTTCATTTATTTTTGATTAGTGTACTATTGTGAACAGATACATACCTGGAAATACACTGCTCAAAAAATAAGGGGAACACTTAAATAACACAGTGTAACTCCAAGTGAATCACACTTCTGTGAAATCAACCTGACCAGTTATGAAGCAACACTGATTGTGAATCAATTTATCCTGCTGTTGTGCAAATGGAACAGACAACAATTAGAAATGATAGGCAATTAGCAAGACAATCCCTATAAAGGAGTGGTTCTCCAGGTGATGACCACAGACAATTTATCTGTTCTCATTCTTTTTGGCTGCTGGTGTGGTCACTTTTGCATTTTGTCATTGCTCTCACCCCTAGAGGTACAGTAACACGAGGGGGTATCTACAACCCACAGAAATTGCTCATGTACTGCAGCTCATCCAGGTTGGCACATCAATGCGAGCTCTGACAAGAAGGGTAGCTGTGTCTGTCAGCTTAGTGTCTAGAGGCTGGAGGCGCTACCAGGAGACAGGCCAGTACACCAGGAGAAGTCGAGGGAGCCGTAGGAGGGCAACAACCCAGCATTAGGACCGCTACCAGCTCCTTTGTGCAAGGAAGAACCAAGGGTGCAGTGCCAGAGCCCTGCAAAGTGACCTCCAGCAGGCCACTAACATCTATGTGTCTGTTCAAACTGTCAGAAACTGACTCCATGGGGGTGGTATGAGGGTTCGACATCCACAAGTGGATGTTGTGCTTACAGCGCAAAACCATGCAGGGTGACATTTGCCGGAGAACACCAAGATTGTCAGATTTGACATTGTCACCCTGTGCTCTTCACTATGAGATCAGGTTCACACTAAGCACTTGTGACAGAGTCTGGAAATGCTGTGGAGAACGTTCGGCTGTCTGCAACATCCTCCAACATGACTGGTTTGGCAGTGGGTCAGTAATTGTGTGGTGAGACATTTCTTTGGAGGGTTGCATAGCCCTCCATGTGCTCGCCAGAGGTATCTGACTGCCATTAGGTACCGGGACGAGATCTTCAGACCCATTGTGAGACCATATACATGTACAGTGGGCGTTGGGTTGCTTCTGATACATGTCAATGCTAGGCCTCATGTGGCTGAAGTGTGTCAGAAGTTGCTGCATGATGAAGTCATTGATGCTATGGGCTGACCTGCCCATTCCCCAGACCTGAATCCAGATGAGCACAGCTGGGACATCAAGTTTCGTTCCATCCAGCGCGACGTTGCACCACTGACTGTCCAGGAGTTGACTGATTCTATAATCCAGGTCTGGGAGGAGATCCTTCAGGAGAACATCCGTTGTCTCATTAGAAGCATGCTCAGGCGTTGTAGGTAGGTCATACAGGCACGTGGAGGCCACACATACTACTGAGCATCATTTCCCTGTCTTGAGGAGTTTACACTGAAGTTGGATTAGCCTGTGTTAGGAGTTGAGTTCCCGCTGCTGCACAGGGGGAATCTCGAGCCGTGTCTGCTGCGGTCTCCCATTCTGCATCGGCCGCAGTGGAGCCTGCTCAGCGGCGACGTCGGTCCCAGCGTCTCACTGAGTCTGATACTGTGCAAAGGGTTACTGCTGTCTCTCCAGGCTCTGCTATTGTACCCTGCACTGATTTGCGGCGAGCAGGCTTTTCTGGGACTAAGTCCTGCTTTGCACACACTGAGCATGCCCAGGGTAAGATCTCAGTGGAGATCAAGGGTCACATGCTCAGGTACTGCAGCAACTTCCATTGGTCCTCCAGGAAGGTCCTGTACCTGATCAAGTTCTGTGGCAGCCTTCCATTGGTCCTTCTTGGAAGGTCCTGTAGGTGCTGCAGCTATATAAGGTTCTCATGACCGCACGGCAATGCGCTAGTGTCAAATATGTACGAGCTCAGCGCCAGTGTTGTCGTGTGTGTGGTCAGGGACCGGCTGAAATAAGCCCCTAGAATGCTGGCACCTCCGGCAAGGAGTTTTGTGTATGCAGTCAGGGACCCGGCTGAAATAAGCCCCTAGAATGCTGGCACCTCCGGCGAGGAGTTTATGTGTGAATTCAGGGCTGGCTAATAGCCGATAGAATTCCGGCTCCACCGGAGAGGAGCTGCGTGTTGGTTGGACTGCATGACCACTGTCGGCTCTACACAATAGCTGTGTCCCCTGTGAGCTAAACAGGGCACAGCGTTCTCTTTACTACGGGCTCTGTAAAGTAACAGAGTTCGTTTATTCTAATTTGCTTCGCCGCCTTACTTAGCAGCAGGTTCTTTTCTGCTCGATGGATCCCGGGTTGCGAACGCACCTATCCCATCTAATAAATATATTTGGTTTGTTCCGCTAACCCTAACAGTACACTAGCGCCAGGATCTGTCTAAGTAATGGCGGATGAAGAGCGATTGCAGGGGTACATCCAGCTGCTGGAGGGCCGGTTGGCGTCTCTTGAGCGTGCAACCTCGGCGGTGGATGTTACCGCAATAGCTGTTCAGGCTGCTAGCGTGGCTGCAGCAGCTTTACCCACTGCCACCTTTATTTCGAGTTTATCTCACCTCCAATTGCCTGAGAGATACTCTGGGGACAGTAAGTCCTGTAGGGGTTTCGTGAGCCAGTGTGGTATACACCTCGAGCTCCTGGCTGCACGTTTTCCCACAGAGCGGGCAAAGGTGCGATTCATAATCTCTCTCCTGTCAGACAGAGCGTTGGAGTGGGCTACGCCGCTGTGGGAGTGCAACGATCATGTGGTGTGGAGTGTTCCTCGGTTTCTGGACACTCTGAAACAGGTCTTTGTAGGACCTCAAGTCACCCATGATACAGCGCTCCAACTGCTGGCTTTGACT
Source organism: Ranitomeya variabilis (assembly GCF_051348905.1). Classification (NCBI taxonomy): domain Eukaryota; kingdom Metazoa; phylum Chordata; class Amphibia; order Anura; family Dendrobatidae; genus Ranitomeya; species Ranitomeya variabilis. The sequence continues at coordinate 169,900,469 of NC_135238.1, forward strand.
CAGGGTTCAACCATGGTCAGCCATTTTGCCGTTCACTTCTGGACATTAGCGTCTGAGTTGGAATGGCCAGATAAAACCCTCATTCCCATATTTTGGAGGGGGCTGGCTGACCATGTGAAGGATGCTTTGGCCACTAGGGAGATTCCTGCCACACTGGAGGAGATCATAGCTGTATCAACTCGCATAAACATTCGTTTTCACGAGCAAAGGTTGGAGCGAGCCCAGTGTAGGCAGAGGTTTCGACTGGCTCCCACCTTCGCCAGACCTTTGGAATCTCCAGTCCAGGCGTCCGAGTCACATGAGGCCATAGAGGTGACACGAGCGGGATCCAAGTCCCAGTCCGCTTGTGCACTTAAGGTCTGTCATGTTTGCCGGCAGTCAGGACATCTTGCCTCCAAGTGTCCTCAGCGGTCAGGGAAACGTCAGCGTCTAGTGGCAGTTGGAGGATGTACACTAGACACGGCGACGTTTGCCTCTAAGTTGTCCTTCAAGGGGACAATTACCATAGGCCCATCCACTCTTATGGTAGAGCTATGCGTGGACTCTGGGGCGGAGGGTAATTTTATGTCATCCGCTTTCGCCCAGCATCACGCAATACCCCTGGTGATGTTCGCCAAACCAGTAACTGTTCGAGTGCTAAATGGGTCGACACTACCCTCACAGATTACCCACCAAACCATTCCTTTCACTCTTTCTGTGTCCCCATCACATCAGGAGATTATCTCCCTATTAGTCATTCCTGAGGGAATTGATGAGGTCCTGTTGGGGATACCATAGATACGCTATCATTCTCCTCATATAGAGTGGTCCTCAGGGAGAATTTTGGGATGGAGTAAATCCTGTGAGGGAAGATGTCAGAGGGAGTGCGTTCAGGTTGCTACTACAGAGGTACCCGCAGATCTTTCCTCTCTCCCCAAGCACTATTGGCCCTATGCAGACGTGTTCTCCAAAAGGGCTGCGGAGACCCTTCCGCCTCACCGCCCCTATGACTGTCCTATTGACCTCTTGCCTGGTGCTGAGCCTCCCCGGGGTCGAGTTTATCCGTTATCTCTCCCGGAGATGGAGGCAATGTCTCAGTACATCCAAGAAAATCTGGCAAGAGGATTCATTAGAAAGTCAGTGTCACCTGCAGGGGCTGGGTTCTTCTTCGTACAGAAGAAGAGTGGAGACTTACGTCCATGCATAGACTACAGGGGTCTTAACGCCATCACCATTAAGAACAAGTACCCATTACCCCTGATATCTGAGCTTTTTGATAGGCTACGGGGAGCAAGGGTATTTACAAAATGAGATCTGCGGGGTGCTCACAACCTGATTCGCATCCATGAGGGGGACGAATGGAAGACGGCTTTTAACACCAGGGATGGGCACTATGAATATCTGGTGATGCCTTTCTCTGCTTTCGTTGCTCTGTAATGCCCCAGCCTTTTTCCAAGATTTTGTGAATGACATCTTCCGGGATATGCTCACCACCTCGGTCGTAGTCTATCTGGATGATATTCTCATCTACTCTCCAGATATTGACTCCCATCGGAGAGATGTTCGCAAAGTTTTCGACCTCTTACAGGCAAACTCCCTTTACGCCAAGTTGGAGAAGTGTGTGTTTGAGCAGGAGTCCTTGCCTTTCCTTGGTTATATCATCTCTGCCCAGGGGTTGGCTATGGATCTTGCCAAGCTACAGGCTGTGATGGACTGGCAGGAGCCCCATTCACTTAAAGCAGTGCAGCGTTTTATGGGGTTCATTAATTACTATCGTCAGTTCATCCCACACTTCTCAAATTTGGTAGCTCCCTTGGTTGCCCTCACCAAGAAGGGTGCAAATCCCAAGTTGTGGTCAGAGGATGTCTCCAAGGCCTTCCTCTCAGTTAAGTCACACTTCGCTAGCGCTCCCAATCTACATCGCCCGATGTAGATAAGCCATTTATCATGGATGTGGATGCCTCATCCGTTGGTGCTGGAGCAGTCCTTTTCCAAAAGGATGCTCAAGGTTGGAAGCATCCATGCTTCTTCTCCAAGACCTTCACACCGGCAGAGAGGAATTATTCCATCGGGGATAGGGAGTTGCTAGCCATGAAGTTGGCTTTCTCAGAGTGGAGACATCTCTTGGAGGGAGCTCGCTTTCCCTTTCAAGTTTTCACTGACCACAAAAACTTGGTATATCTACAGATGGCCCAGCGGCTGAATTCTCGCCAGGCTAGATGGTCCCTGTTCTTCTCCCGGTTTCATTTTACTCTTAATTTTCTCTCCGGGGAGAACATTCGCGCCGACGCTCTCTCCCGCTCCATAGTGTCATCTGAGGAGGAGGAGGAGGAGCCTCGGCTTATTGTCCCTTCTGAAAGCCTGAGAACTGTAGCTCTGGTTTCGCTAGAGTCTGTGCCCCCGGGCAAGACTTTCGTGCCAGCAAATTTGCGACCGGAGGTTCTCTCTTGGGCTCACTCGTCCAGAGTGGGTGGGCATTTTGGGACCAAAAGGACATCCGAGCTTTTGGCGAGAACGTACTGGTGGCCTCATATGGCTCGTGATGTCGGGGACTATATTCGGGTGTGCGTTTCCTGCACCCAGAATCGGTCTCCTCGGCAACGGCCTGTTGGGTTGCTTTACCCCCTACCGGTGGCAGACAGGCCTTGGAAAATGGTCGGGATGGACTTCATGGTGGGCTTACCCAAGTCACATAGCTGAACCTTTATCTGGGTTGTCACCGATCATTTCTCTAAGATGGTGCACTTGGTGCCGCTTCCACGGTTACCTTCTTCACGGGCCTTGGCGGCCTTATTCATAAAGCACATTTTCCGTTTACATGGAATGCCTGATTAAATTGTCAGCGACCGGGGTCCCCAGTTCGCGTCTCGGTTTTGGAGAGAGCTCTGCCGTTTACTCAGCATAGAGTTGAATCTCTCCTCTGCATACCATCCCGAGACGAATGGGTTGGTAGAGAGGACCAACCAGACTCTGGTGACATACTTGCAAGATTTTGTCTCTGCTAGGCAGGATGATAAGGCATCTTTGCTATCTTGGGCAGAATTTGCCTTGAACAACGCCATAGCCGATTCCACTGGGCAGACTCTTTTTCTCCTTAATTACGGCCAGCACCCGCGTGTCCCTGTGCCCATGCCCGTGTCATCCACTGATTCTAGGGTGGCAGACTGGGCGGTGGAGGCACGTGACATCTGGGACCGCACACAGGATGCCATCCGGGCCTCCAAGGAGAGAATGAGGGTTTCTGCTGATACACACCAGTGCCCCGCTCCGACCTTTGCTCCTGGCGACTTAGTGTGGCTCTCCGCCCGTAACATCAAACTGCGAGTTGAGTCCACTAAGTTTGCACCTCGCTACATTGGCCCGTTCAAGATTCTGGAACAGGTCAACCCTGTGGTCTACCGTTTGGCTGTGCCTCCACGCCTTGGTATCACCGACACTTTTCACGTTTCCCTCTTAAAGCCCGTTCATTTGTCCCGGTTTTCTGAGTCATCTGCCGGGACATCGGGTTCATCCTCGGATGAGTTTGAGGTGAATGCTATAGTGGGGTGCAAGGTGGTACGTGGCAAGAAATTTTATCTGGTGGACTGGAAGGGTTGCGGTCCAAAAGATAGAACCTTGGAACCTGTGGAGCACATTCGGGCTCCACTGCTCATTGCAGCTTTTGAGCGTAGCGAGGCTCAAGGGGAGGGGCCCTAGGAGGGGGGGTAATGTAATGTTAGGAGTTGAGTTCCCGCTGCTGCACAGGGGGAATCTCGAGCTTTGTCTGCTGCGGTCTCCCATTCTGCATCGGCCGCAGTGGAGCCTGCTCAGCGGAGACGTCGGTCCCAGCGTCTCACTGAGTCTGATACTGTGCAAAGGGTTACTGCTGTCTCTCCAGGCTCTGCTATTGTACCCTGCACTGATCTGCGGCGAGCAGGCTTTTCTGGGACTAAGTCATGCTTTGCACACACTGAGCATGCCCAGGGTAAGATCTCTCAGTGGAGATCAAGGGTCACATGCTCAGGTACTGCAGCAACTTCCATTGGTCCTCCAGGAAGGTCCTGTACCTGATCAAGTTCTGTGGCAGCCTTCCATTGGTTCTTCTTGGAAGGTCCTGTAGGTGCTGCAGCTATATAAGGTTCTCATGACCGCACGGCCATGCACTAGTGTCAAATATGTACGAGCTCAGCGCCAGTGTTGTCGTGTGTGTGTGGTCAGGGACCCGGCTGAAATAAGCCCCTAGAATGCTGGCACCTCCGGCGAGGAGTTTTGTGTATGCAGTCAGGGACCCGGCTGAAATAAGCCCCTAGAATGCTGGCACCTCCGGCGAGGAGTTTATGCATGAATTCAAGGCTGGCTAATAGCCGATAGAATTCCGGCTCCACCGGAGAGAAGCTGCGTGTTGGTTGGACTGCATGACCACTGTCGGCTCTACACAATAGCTGTGTCCCCTGTGAGCTAAACAGGGCACAGCGTTCTCTTTACTACGGGCTCTCTGAAGTAACAGAGTTTGTTTATTCTAATTTGCTTCGCCGCCTTACTTAGCAGCATGTTCTTTCCTGCACGGTGGATCCCGGGTTGCGAACGCACCTATCCCATCTAATAAATATATTTGATGCGTTCCGCCAAACCTAACAGCCTGTAATTTCATTTTTCCCTTTTGATTTTGTGTATCATTCCAAATCAAGACCTAGATAAGATATTAATTTTAAACATTTTTATGTTTTATTGTTCTCAATGCATTCCACTATGCAATGAAAAAAATTTGCAACCGGAATGTTTCATTAAGTGATATCTAGGATGTGGTATTTTAGTGTTCCCTTTATGTTTTTGAGAAGTGTATATCTATTGGTACTAGGAACAGGTTGAAAGTTTCTTCTCCTGTATTGAAGTCCCAACACATGAACTGTCATTGATGATAAGGACATTTGTTTCTATGCTGTTCGTGCTGCTGGCACACATGTACCACGCGTTTCACATGGCGCTCTGACATGCAGACAACTGTTCTTGTTTGCGTGCACAGAATCTCTGCAGTTAACTGATTGGCCTATCTAACTATGATTTAGTACCTGTAGATTGGCCAGGGCGCACATCAATCAATCCAGATGTGTGCGTCATGAACTAAATATGATTAGTCCACATTTGAGGCTGATCAGGAACATCGCAAAACAAAGGCTTTATAGGGCAAAAAATCGGCATTCTCATAGCCCTGAGGAAGCCAAGTCTCTAACATGTCAGGGCCCAGGGGCTTTAGCTGTATTTTTATTACATTGAGCCAGGGTGCAACGGTCTTTAGTGCATGGTGCGCACTGCAGTCGCAACCTGTTGATATATCAAGGTACACTACTGAATGGGAAATATATCCTGCATTGTATCTTCTTACTATTTATTGATCCTAAAACTGGACCCGCTTCAATGGGTTTTCAAGATGGTTATCTTTTGTAATAAATAATAAAATTTGCCCATTTAATTGTACTTTACTTTTCTGCATAGGCTATTAACTGCCATATCGGGTGAAGTGTAAGGGTATGTGCACACGTTGCGGATTTTGCTGCGGATTTTTCCGCAGCGGATTTGGAAAATCCGCAGTGCAAAACCACTGCGGTTTTCACTGCGGATTTTCACGCGGTTTCTTCTGCGGATTCCTCTGCGGGTTTTCAACTGCACTTTCCTATTGGTGCAGGTTGAAAACCGCTGCGGAATCCGCAGAAAGAAGTGACATGCTACTTCTTTTTTTCCGCAGCGAATCCGCTTGGAATTTTCCGCAGCATGTGCACTGCGGTTTTTGTTTTCCATTGGTTAACATTGTACTGTACACCGCATGGAAAACTGCTGCGGATCCACAGTGTCAAATCCGCTGCGGATCCGCAGCAAAAACCGCAACGTGTGCACATACCCTAAGGCCGGCCTCACACTCAGCGTATCAAAATACGGTCCGTATTTTATGGCCTTAATATGAAGAAAAGTCCCCAAAATAGTGATCTGAATGTCATCCGTAGGCAGGGTGTGTCAGCGTATTTTGCGCATGGCATCCTCCGTATGTAATCCGTATGGCATCCGTACTGCTATATTTTCTCGCAGGCTTGCAAAACCGACATCTACTGGATTTATGTGCTCAAATGTTCGTTAAAACATATATACAGTATATATATATATATATATATATATATATATATATATATATATATATATATATATATATATATATATATATATATATATATATATATATACACACTCACCGGCCACTTTATTAGGTACACCATGCTAGTAATGGGTTGGACCCCCTTTTGCCTTCAGAACTGCCTCAATTCTTCGTGGCATAGATTCAACAAGGTGCTGGAAGCATTCCTCAGAGATTTTGGTCCATATTGACATGATGGCATCACACAGTTGCCGCAGATTTGTCGGCTGCACATCCCAAAGATGCTCCATACAAGGCAGGATGGATCCATGCTTTCATGTTGTTTACGCCAAATTCTGACCCTACCATCCGAATGTCGCAGCAGAAATCGAGACTCATCAGACCAAGCAACGTTTTTCCAATCTTCTACTGTCCAATTTCGATGAGCTTGTACAAATTGTAGCCTCAGTTTCCTGTTCTTAGCTGAAAGGAGTGGTACCCGGTGTGGTCTTCTGCTGCTGTAGCCCATCTGCCTCAAAGTTCGACGCACTGTGCGTTCAGAGATGCTCTTAGGCCTACCTTGGTTGTAACGGGTGGCGATTTGAGTCACTGTTGCCTTTCTATCAGCTCGAACCAGTCTGCCCATTCTCCTCTGACCTCTGGCATCAACAAGGCATTTCCGCCCACAGAACTGCCGCTCACTGGATTTTTTTTCTTTTTCGGACCATTCTCTGTAAACCCTAGAGATGGTTGTGCGTGAAAATCCCAGTAGATCAGCAGTTTCTGAAATACTCAGACCAGCCCTTCTGGCACCAACAACCATGCCACGTTCAAAGGCACTCAAATCACCTTTCTTCCCCATACTGATGCTCGGTTTGAACTGCAGGAGATTGTCTTGACCATGTCTACATGCCTAAATGCACTGAGTTGCCGCCATGTGATTGGCTGATTAGAAATTAAGTGTTAACAAGAAGTTGGACAGGTGTACCTAATAAAGTGGCCGGTGAGTGTGTATATATATATATATACACTCACCGGCCACTTTATTAGGTACACCATGCTAGTAACGGGTTGGACCCCCTTTTGCCTTCAGAACTGCCTCAATTCTTCGTGGCATAGATTCAACAAGGTGCTGGAAGCATTCCTCAGAGATTTTGGTCCATATTGACATGATGGCATCACACAGTTGCCGCAGATTTGTCGGCTGCACATCCCAAAGATGCTCCATACAAGGCAGGATGGATCCATGCTTTCATGTTGTTTACGCCAAATTCTGACTCTACCATTCGAATGTCGCAGCAGAAATCGAGACTCATCAGACCAAGCAACGTTTTTCCAATCTTCTACTGTCCAATTTCGATGAGCTTGTACAAATTGTAGCCTCAGTTTCCTGTTCTTAGCTGAAAGGAGTGGTACCCGGTGTGGTCTTCTGCTGCTGTAGCCCATCTGCCTCAAAGTTCGACGCACTGTGCGTTCAGAGATGCTCTTAGGCCTACCTTGGTTGTAACGGGTGGCGATTTGAGACACTGTTGCCTTTCTATCAGTTCGAACCAGTCTGCCCATTCTCCTCTGACCTCTGGCATCAACAAGGCATTTCCGCCCACAGAACTGCCGCTCACTGGATTTTTTTTCTTTTTCGGACCATTCTCTGTAAACCCTAGAGATGGTTGTGCGTGAAAATCCCAGTAGATCAGCAGTTTCTGAAATACTCAGACCAGCCCTTCTGGCACCAACAACCATGCCACGTTCAAAGGCACTCAAATCACCTTTCTTCCCCATACTGATGCTCGGTTTGAACTGCAGGAGATTGTCTTGACCATGTCTACATGCCTAAATGCACTGAGTTGCCGCCATGTGATTGGCTGATTAGAAATTAAGTGTTAACAAGAAGTTGGACAGGTGTACCTAATAAAGTGGCAGGTGAGTGTATATATATATATATATATATATATATATATATATATATATATATATATGTCATTGAGACACACGTATATATATATTCTGTATTTATATTTAATTCAGCGCGATGTATGTGAAAAGCCGGTAATTCAATTGCCGGCTTTTCATTTCTCCTTCCCAAACCCGACATGATATGAGACATGGTTTACATATGGTAAACCATCTCATATCCCTTTTTTTTTTGCATATTCCACACTACTAATGTTAGTAGCGTGTATGTGCAAAATTTGGGCGCTGTAGCTGCTAAAATAAAGGGTTAAATGGTGGAAAAAATTGGCGTGGGCTCCCGCGCAATTTTCTCCGCCAGAGTGGTAAAGCCAGTGACTGAGGGCAGATATAAATAGCCTAGAGAGGGTCCATGGTTATTGCCCCCCCTGGCTACAAACATCTGCCCCCAGCCACCCCACAGAAGGCACATCTGGAAGATCCGCCTATTCTGGCACTTGGCCACTCTCTTCCCACTCCCGTGTAGCGGTGGAATATCAGGTAATGAAGGGTTAATGTCACCTTGCTATTGTAAGGTGACATTAAGCCAGGTTAATAATGGAGAGGCGTCAATTATGACACCTATCCATTATTAATCCAATAGTACTAAATGGTTAATAAAACACACACACATTATTACAAAGTCCTTTAATGAAATAAAGACACAGGGTGTTGTAATATTTTATTAGACTCTTAATCCACCTGAAGACCATCGTCCTGAAACAAAGTTAACAAAACAAACAACAATATTCCATACCTTCCGTCGTTATGTCCCACAAAGTAAATCCATCTGAAGGGGTTAAATCATTTTACAGCCAGGAGCTGTGCTAATGCACTCGCTCGTGCCTGTAAACCCCGGGTACTGAATGGAAAGCAGAGTGATCTGTACTTACATTGAGTCGCGGTGAGGCGCCCTCTGCTGGATGTCCTCATGAACTGGAGCCTTGGAAAAGTTCTCACGCTCGAGTTCATATGAGGACATCCAGCAGAGGGCGCATCACCGCGACTCAATGTAAGTACAGATCATCCTGCTTTCCATTCAGTACCCGGGGTTTACAGGCACGAGCGAGTGCGTTAGCACAGCTCCTGGCTGTAAAATGATTTAACCCCTTCAGATGGATTTACTTCGTGGGACGTGACTGCTCATCGGAAGGTATGAGATATTGTTGATTTTTTATGTTTACTTTGTTACAGAACGAGGGTCTTCTGGTGGATTAAGAGAATAATAAAATATTACAACAACCTGTGTCTTTATTTCATTAAAGGACTTTGTAATTATGTGTGTGTGTTTTATTAACCATTTCGTACTATTGGATTAATAATGGATAGGTGTCATAATTGACGCCTCTCCATTATTAATCTGGCTTAATATCACCTTACAATAGCAAGGTGACATTAACCCTTCATTACCCCATATACCACCGCTACACGGGAGTGGGAAGAGAGTGGCCAAGTGCCAGAATAGGCGCATCTTCCAGATGTGCCTTTTCTGGGGTGGCTGGGGGCAGATGTTTGTAGCCGGGGGGGGGCAATAACCATGGACCCTCTCTAGGCTATTAATATCTGCCCTCAGTCACTGGCTTTACCACTCTGGCGGAGAAAATTGCGCGTGAGCCCACACCAATGTTTTCCGCCATTTAACCCTTTATTTTAGCAGCTACAGCGCCCAAATTTTGCACATACACACTACTAACATTAGTAGTGTGGAATATGCAAAAAAAAAAAGGGATATGAGATGGTTTACTGTATGTAAACCATGTCTCATACCCTGTCGGGTTTGGGAAGGAGAAATGAAAAGCCGGCAATTGAATTACTGGCTTTTCTCTCTAACACCGGTGCGTATTTCTCGCAGGTCACACTGCTGGTCCGTGTGGAATCCGTATTTTTCTCGCCCCCATAGACTTTCATTGGCGATTTTTTTGCGCAATACGGTGACAAACGCAGCATGCTGCAATTTTGTACGGCCGTACAAGACCGTATAATACGGATCAGTAAAATACGGCTGATAGGAGCTGGGACATATGGAATCATTGGGCCGTGTGTTATGCGTATTTTACGGACGTAGTTTATGCGCTCATACGTCCGTAAAACTCGCTAGTGTGAGGCCGGCCTAATACTGAATGATCTTATTATCCAACCGATCACAAACTGTTATCATCTGAAGCCAAGTCAGACGCATTTAAATTTCTTTCCTGGTAGAAGGGGTAGGATTGTCCGTGTAATATGGTTAAACATGTATTAACGACTTTAATGAACAATATTTATTAACATGTGTTTGGCTGCATCTACATAACACTCCTTCACCTTATTTTCGTTCATTCAGTGGTTACTCATACTGTACATCAAACTACTTTTATGTTATCTGTAGAAAATATAACCAATTTATTATCTGATATTTCCATATTGTCCAACACTGAAACATTCTGGTGCAATGAAGAATGTAGCACCATGAGCTTATTATGGGAATATGTTATCATAATCTAGATCAGTTCATAGACTTTCAACAACACAATATTCTGGCAACTTGACTGCAATGTATAGAGCAACCACTAACATATATATGTTTTAAAGGCTTTTGTTGTAACATACATTAGTACCAAAAACTGATAAGCTCATATGCCGCACGTATGTTCAGCTCTAATGGAATGGACAGATTCTCAAAGGTCAAGTGTGATCATAAGGAACAATAATTTATATTTTATTGATTTTGAGGTCCAAATTTGTATGAATTCTTTTCTTAGCTGTTCATAACATGATATGTTAGAATGTATTACTGAATTTACTTCTGTCTGGTCAAGAATTTGTTTCCTGCATTATGTGGGTTTCACTGCAAAATGCGCTATTGCTAATGGCTTTTGTGAAAGTTCCATTTCAATCTGGTTTGCAAATGATTGATCAAAAATCAGATCGACAAATGTTCTCAAAGGTTTCAACCCTTTTGCGGAAATTACTGGAATGCATTGAGTTGAATGAGATCTGCTTGAAGCACAATGCTCAAATGTAATCTCCGCAGATTCTTTAGTGATACGTTTACCAAAGAAACATGTTGTTTATTGTCATTTCCTCTCCCTTTTATTCTTGGCATTGTATAAGGGTGTCAGTAGTGAAGTATTTGTGCAGTCAGTACTACTGAAAGTGTTAAGATATGAGTTGGAAAATACAAAATTCCTTGATTAACTGTAGAAAACTGTAATCATCCTCAGCTTTGCAATTAGCGCTGTTATTTAACAATCGTTACTTTAGATGAATATTCAATAATAATATTGACTTGTACACTGATGCACACTTCATTATAAGAGCTATAGGCCCCGATTCATCAATACTTTCACAACAGAATTCAGGCATAAAAAGATTTGAAAAGTTGCCAATTTTTTGGACAATTCAGAGTTGTGCAAATAATTTGTGACATTTGGTGGAGAAGGAGCTGTATAAAATACATTTCCCGAAATAATAATTTAAGGTATAGAAGTTTATAAAATGAAACATATAAGGACGAGATAACACATCTTTTTTAAAGTGAAGCTGTCACCATGAAAATGCAGCCATATCTGCAGGCATGTTATAGAATATGGGGAGATGAGCAGATTGATATAAAGTTTTGTGAGAAAAGATTCAGTATAACCTGTGTATTAATCGTTTGATCCTTCTTTTTCTGGGATATTGGGTCCAGTGGGCGGTCTTATCAGTGACTGACAGCTTTCTCTGTATGCACACTTACACAAAGAAAGCTGTCAATCACTGATAGGACTGCCCACTGGACTAAAGATCCCAGAAAGAGAAGTGGGTTAAATGAGTAAAATACGAATTGTACTCAAAATTTTCTCACTAAACTATATATCAGTCTGCTCAGCTCCCCCTGCTCTGTAACATGGTGCCTTCAGATTGGACTGCATTTTCATGGTGACAGGTCTTTTTAAAATGTAAAACTGTCAGAAATGAAAGAAAGCTGCACATTTAGTAGGCTGCTGTTCAGAGCTTGTTTCTGGAGTCTCAGAAAGTGCTTTTTGTGAGATTGTGCTGTAGTAAACCACACAGCTGATCCTCATTTGGCGGCTTTTCAATATCCTTCACTTACCCATCTCCATTTAAAGATTTACAATCCTACTTGATGGCAGCGGAGGCAACTGCAAGTTCTCAGGGTGGTGCTATTTCATTATGTGAGTCCATAGTGGAAGATGAAAGAGGTCATAATGGGTTCTAATGGCAGCGGATTCTGAGCTACTTTATAATAGAAAGTTCATTGCAGATTGCAGTGCGATATGGCAGACAATGGAGCAGAAAGATTACTTGCAGTACAAGTACCCAATTAAATGTACCCAATCTACTTCTTCTCAAATACTATTTTGTCTTAATGTGTTTGTGATTCTTAGTGATTTACATTAGATACAAGCCGACAGGAAATGGTGCCATGTATCATCCTTGTTTTAAATTCCATTCTCAGTATAGTTTAACTATTTCACAAGTAATATTCTTATATATTTTACAGTCACGGATGGCAGCAAGGCGGCAATATGTGGTTACTAGTATAGTGTACATTGTACGCTAGGTGCAGAATTATACAAGGAGCGCATTAGGTTAGCCTCCCTGGCGTTTTTAACTAAAAGAGCCACCTTGTGCAGCACTAATGCTGCATTCTGTCAGGGTGGCTCTTTTAGTTGGGGTCCCTGCCAACGCTGAATATGACTGTCATGTGGGAATGCAGCCTTGGATTTAAGAGTTAATACTGCATTACATACTTTTATTTATAAACAACGGGTTGTTGGAGAGTAAATAAAGGACCTATTTCCTCCAGAAATAGCTCACTTCCAAAACCCAGGACAATAATTTTTAAAGGAGGTGACAAGTGAAAGCAAGCTATCACCTTTTACATATGGTAGGTGATAACGAGTGTACTCGCTGCTCAGGTTTTCCCGAGCATGCTCGGGTGACCTCCGAGTATTTGTGACTGCTCGGAGATTTAGTTTTCATCGCAGCAGCTGAATGATTTACATCTAGTAGCCAGGCTGAGTACATGTGGGGGTTGCCTGGTTGTTAGGGAATCCCCACATGTAATCAAGCAGGCTAGTAGCTGTAAATCATTCAGCTGCTGTGATGAAAGCTAAATCTCCGAGCAGTCATAAATACTCAGAGGTCACCTGAGCATGCTCAGGAAAACCTGAGCAACGAGTACACTTGCTCATCACTAATAACTTACTGATGAGTGGTTGTCACATCACTGGAGCCCACACCGATCAGCAGAATGGAGAATTTTATCCCCGTTACAAAAAGGACCGAACGCCCTACCAACTCTCCATTCTCTTTGGGGCTGCTCTTGGCAGTCCCATAGCGAGATAATGGAGCAGCGGTCTCACTTCCCCCTTCTGTGGATCGGTGCAGGTCCCAGCTATTGGACCCCCTACAATCAACAAGTTATCACCTATCCTGTGGATAGATAACAGCTTGTTTTCACTAGACAACCCCTTCAATATATTAATTTTCCTCTAGTTTCAGAAAACATGGCATGTCTACATGGCATGCCATTGTGTCATGTCAGGACTTTTTGTCAGTGAGTGTCCATGTCCTCATACCCTGGCCAGTTGCTGAATTGAAGACACTTAATCACTCAGCTGAGTACAGTACACTATTCAGCTGTGTTCAGATCTACTTGGAAACATGTGCAGTGTGTTCTCCTTACTGATATTGTTTATTTGATGAAAAACACAGCTAACCTTGCCTCTCACAATTGGTGGGAGTCTCTGCACTTGGACCTTCACCAAAAAATCCTCTACTATGTCCCTTTCGATATATCAGAAGTTGTCTGAAACTAGAGCTGCACATTACCGTGTTCATTGTTTTCTCTCTATGCCAGTGACGTCCACACCACTCCTCCTTATCACAGATGGCCACTAAAGCACTATTGTAAAATACAGGAAAGATGTATATCTTTGTACACCAGTAGGTAGAAAAATATTTAGAAGTGAGAGTCCTCAATGATTGATAACTCTTAATGACTAACTGAAAAGATGGTAACAAATTACAAGCTTTCGAGACTACTCAGGTCTCTTCCTGGATAAACAGTTGTGCCCAGAAATAGTGGAACAGTTCATAGATATGGAGTGTGAAAGTTTTATAGTCCTCTGATTGGGGTCTGGTTCTGTGTTGTGATGCCCCCACAAGGTCTGAGGAGCCATTAAAAGCTATCAACCACTGAGGACTCTCAATTCTAAATATTTTTCTATTGTAAAATATAGACCCTACAAACAACATCATGGATCTCGCTTTCCAAGAATTCTATTAGAAGGCTATGGTGGCCAAAGAGGAGGATAAGCATAACTACAGTCAAGACCTGAAATTTCAGATTATAGTTGGTGTTTAGCTTTACCAGTACTCAAAAATGTAGTTAATTGAAATCTAGGTTTTAAAGGAAATGTCTAAAGTCAACCCTTTTATAAATTGAAGTCAGCCAGCTATTCAGCACAGGTTCTGCTTTTCCCAACCATTAGCGAGAAGCTTTTATCGGCGATGGAGGCCAGATCTGGCCATACACTTTTCCTGCAGTGGTTGCTGTATGCTCGATCATTTAATTCATAGATATCAGCTCTGTCATCTGGTGTGAGATATGATCTTTACTCAGCAAATTTCTGTTCTGCATCAGAGAGGGCCCCCATTAACAGTGACGTCCTTGTGATTTTAACCCCTTTTTGCCATTGGACGTACTTTTCCGTCCATGTAGGGTGGGCCCTACTTCCCAAGGACGGAATAGTATGTCCAGCGCGATCGGCCGCTCTCACGGGGGGAGCGCGGCCGATCGCGGCCGGGTGTCAGCTGACTATCGCAGCTGACATCCGGCACTATGTGCCAGGAGCGGTCACGGACCGCCACCGGCACATTAACCCCTGGCACACTGCGATCAAACATGATCGCAGTGTGCCGGCGGTATAGGGAAGCATCGCGCAGAGAGGGTGCTCCCTGCGGGCTTCCCTGAGACGATCGGTACAAGGCAATGTGCTCACCTTGTACCGAGTGTCTCCTCCCTGCAGTCGCCGGATCCAAAATGGCCACGGGGCTGCATCCGGGTCCTGCAGGGAGGTGGCTTCACAGCGCCTGCTCAGAGCAGGAGCTGGGAAGCCTCCCTGCTGTGCTGTGTGATCGCCGATCACACAGTGCACAGCAAAGTGTCAGATCGGCGATCTGTCACTTTACTGTGATGTCCCCCCCTGGGGCAAAGTAAAAATGTAAAAAAAAAATTCCTAAATAAATAATAATTAAAAAAAATATTGTTCCAATAAATACATTCCTTTAGCTAAATAAAAATAAAAAAAACAATAAAAGTACACATATTTAGTATCGCCGCGTCCGTAACGACCCGACCTATAAAACTGTCCCACTAGTTAACCCCTTCAGTGAACACCGTAATAAAAAAAAAAAAAAACGAGGCAAAAAACAACGCTTTATTATCATACCGCCGAACAAAAAGTGGAATAACATGCGATCAAAAAGACGGAAATAAATAACCATGGTACCGCTGAAAACGTCATCTTGTCCCACAAAAAACGAGCTGCCATACAGCATCATCAGCGAAAAAATAAAAAAGTTATAGTCCTCAGAATAGAGCGATGCAAAAATAATTATTTTTTCTATAAAATAGTTTTTATCGTATAAAAGCGCCAAAACATAAAACAATGATATAAATGAGGTATCGCTGTCATTGTACTGACCCGAAGAATAAAACTGCTTTATCCATTTTACCAAACGCGGAACTGTATAAGCGCCCCCCCAAAAAGAAATTCATGAATAGCTGGTTTTTGGTCATTCTGCCTCACAAAAATCGGAATAAAAAGCGATCAAAAAATGTCACGTGTCCGAAAATGTTACCAATAAAAACGTCAACTCGTCCCGCAAAAAACAAGACCTCACATGACTCTGTGGACCAAAATATGGAAAAATTATAGCACTCAAAATGTGGTAACGCAAAAAACATTTTTTGCAATAAAAAGCGTATTTTAGTGTGTGACGGCTGCCAATCATAAAAATCCGCTAGAAAACCCACTATAATTAGTAAATCAACCCCCCCCCCCTTCATCACCCCCTTAGTTACGAAAAATTAAAAAATGTATTTATTTCCATTTTCCCATTAGGGTTAGGGCTAGGCTAGGGCTAGGGTTAGGGCTAGGGTTAGGGTTAGGGTTGGGGCTAAAGTTAGGGTTGGGGCTAAAGTTAGGGTTAGGGTTTGGATTACATTTACAGTTGGGAATAGGGTTGGGATTAGGGTTAGGGGTGTGTCAGGGTTAGGGGTGTGGTTAGGGTTACAGTTGAGATTAGGGTTAGGGGTGTGTTTGGATTAGGGTTTCAGTTATAATTGGGGGGTTTCCACTGTTTAGGCACATCAGGGGCTCTCCAAAAGCAACATTGCGTCCGATCTCAATTCCAGCCAATTCTGCGTTGAAAAAGTAAAACAGTGCTCCTTCCCTTCCGAGCTCTCCCGTGCGCACAAACAGGGGTTTACCCCAACATATGGGGTATCAGCATACTCAGGACACATTGGACAACAATTTCTCCTGTTACTCTTGGGAAAATACAAAACTGGGGGCTAAAAAATAATTTTTGTGTAAAAAAAATATTTTTTATTTTCACGGCTCTGTGTTATAAACTGTAGTGAAACACTTGGGGGTTCAAAGTTTTTACAACACATCTAGATAAGTTCCTTTGGGGGTCTAGTTTCCAATATGGGGTCACTTGTGGGGGGTTTCTATGGTTTAGGTACATAAGGGGCTCTGCAAATGCAACGTGACGCCTGCAGACCATTCCATTTAAGTCTGCATTCCAAATGACGCTCCTTCCCTTCCGAGCCCTCCCATGCTCCCAATCGGTGGTTCCCCCCCACATATTGGGTATCAGCGTACTCAGGACACATTGGACAACAACTTTTGGGGTTCAATTTACACTGTTTCCCTTGGAAAAACACAAAACTGGGGGCTAAAAATAATGTTTGTGGAAAAAAAATGATTTTTTTATTTTCACGGCTCTGCGTTATAAACTGAAGTGAAACACTTGGGGGTTCAAAGCTCTCACAACACATCTAGATGAGTTCCTTAGGGGGTCTACTTTCCAAATTGGTGTCACTTGTGGGGGGTTTCAATGTTTAGGCACATCAGGGGCTCTCCAAACAACATGGCGTCCCATCTCAATTCCAGTCAATTTTGCATTGAAAAGTCAAATGGCGCTCCTTCCCTTCAGAGCTCTGCCATGCACCCAAACAGTGGTTTACCCCCACATATGAGGTATCAGCGTACTCAGGACAAATTGGACAACAACTTTTGGGGTCCAATTTCTTCTCTTACCCTTGGGAAAATAAAAAATTGGGGGAAAAAAATTCATTTTTGTGAAAAAATGTGATTTTTTATTTTTACGGCTCTGCATTATAAACTTCTGTGAATCACTTAATGGGTCAAAGTGCTCACCACACATCTAGATAAGTTCCTTTGGGGGTCTACTTTCCAAAATGGTGTCACTTGTGGGGGGTTTCAATGTTTAGTCACATCAGGGGCTCTCCAAACGCAACATGGCGTCCCATCTGAATTCCAGTCAATTTTGCATTGAAAAGTCAAATGGCGCTCCTTCACTTCCAAGCTCTGCCATGCGCCCAAACAGTGGTTTACCCCCACATATGGGGTATCGGCGTACTCAGGACAAATTGTACAACAACTTTTGGTGTTCATTTTTTCCTGTTACCCTTTGTAAAATAGAACAAATTGGAGCTGAAGTAAATTTTTTGTGTAAAAAAGTTAAATGTTCATTTTTATTTAAACATTCCAAAAAGTCCTGTGAAACACCTGAAGGGTTAATAAACTTCTTGAATGTGGTTTTGAGCACCTTGACGGGTGCAGTTTTTAGAATGGTGTCACACTTGGGTATTTTCCATCATATCGATCCCTCAAAATGACTTCAAATGAGATGTGGTCCCTAAAAAAAAATGGTGTTGTAAAAATGAGAAATTGCTGGTCAACTTTTAACCCTTATAACTCCCTAACAAAAAAAAAATGTTGGTTCCAAAATTGTGCTGATGTAAAGTAGACATATGGGAAATGTTACTTATTAAGTATTTTGTGTGACATATCTCTGTGATTTAATTGTATAAAAATTCAAAGTTGGAAAATTGCGAAATTTTCAAAATTTTTGCCAAATTTCCGTTTTTTTTTCACAAATAAACGCAGGTAATATCAAAGAAATGTTACTACAATAATTAAGTACAATTAGTCACGAGAAAACATTTTCAGAATCACCGGGATCCGTTGAAGCGTTCCAGAGTTATAACCTCATAAAGGGACAGTGGTCAGAATTGTAAAAATTGTCCCGGTCATTAACGTGCAAACAACCCTTGGGGGTAAAGGGGTTAATAGGTGCTGTGTGAACCTATGGTTTCAGCTTTTTTCTTTCTTTTTTCTTTTATGTATAGTTACAAACATGGAAATTGTGCCTATTCCAGCTTTAATTATGTGTAGCTTTTTATGTGAAGATAAATGGTTATAACTAATTTGTATCACACACTACGTTTTAGATGTCCTGCTTTGACATTTCTTCCTTTGTTGCAATCATTGAAGAGTGCTTGTTCGTCTAATGGAGTATTCTTTAAGCCCCAAATAACTGTGTCAATGTTTTGTTGGAACGATTGAAAACAAATAACTTTCTATTGTTACTCTTTTATCAAATAAGCCTTTAACCCCTCTGTGACCTTTGACGTACTATCCCGTCGAGGTGACCTGGGCCTATCTGACCCTTGACGGGATAGTACGTCATAGCCGATCGGCCGCGCTCACGGGGGGAGCGCGGCCGATCGCGGCCGGGTGTCAGCTGCATATCGCAGCTGACATCCGGCACTATGTGCCAGGAGCGGTCACGGACCGCCCCCGGCACATTAACCCCCGGCACACCGCGATCAAACATGATCGCGATGTGCCGGCGATGCAGGGAAGCATCGCGCAGGGAGAGGGCTCCCTGCGGGCTTCCCTGAGCCCCCCGCAGCAACGCGATGTGATCGCGTTGCTGCGAGGGTCTTACCTCCCTCCCTGCCTGCTCCAGACCCGGATCCAAGATGGCCGCGGATCCGGGTCCTGCAGGGAGGGAGGTGGCTTCACAGAAGCCTGCTCAGAGCAGGCACTGTGAAGCAGCCTGCACTTCAATCAGATCGGTGATCTGTCAGAGTGCTATGCAAACTGGCAGATCACCGATCTGTATTGTCCCCCCCTGGGGCAAAGTAAAAAAGTAAAAAAAAAAATTTCCAAATGTGTAAAAAAAAATAAAAAAAAATATTCCAAAATAATGAAAAAAAAAAAAAATATTATTCCCATAAATACATTTCTTTACCTAAATATAAAAAAAACAAAACAATAAAAGTACACATATTTAGTATCGCCGCGTCCGTAACGACCCGACCTATAAAACTGGCCCACTCGTTAACCCCTTCAGTAAACACCGTAAGAAAAAAAAAAAAAAAACGAGGCAAAAAACAACGCTTTATTATCATACCGCCGAACAAAAAGTGGAATAACACGCGATCAAAAAGACAGATATAAATAACCATGGTACCGCTGAAAGCGTCATCTTGTCCCGCAAATAACGAGCCACCATACAGCATCATCAGCAGAAAAATAAAAAAGTTATAGTCCTGAGAATAAAGCGATGCAAAAATAATTATTTTTTCCATAAAATAGTTTTTATCGTATAAAAGCGCCAAAACATAAAAAAATAATATAAATGAGATATCGCTGTAATCGTACTGACCCGACGAATAAAACTGCTTTATCAATTTTACCAAACGCGGAACGGTATAAACGCCTCCCCCAAAAGAAATTCATGAATAGCTGGTTTTTGGTCATTCTGCCTCACAAAAATCGGAATAAAAAGCGATCAAAAAATGTGACGTGCCCAAAAATGTTACCAATAAAAACATCAACTCGTCCCGCAAAAAACAAGACCTCACATGACTCTGTGGACCAAAATATGGAATATTTATAGCTCTCAAAATGTGGTAACGCAAAAAATATTTTTTGCAATAAAAAGCGTCTTTCAGTGTGTGACGGCTGCCAATCATAAAAATCCGCTAAAAAACCCGCTATAAAAGTAAATCAAACCCCCCTTCATCACCCCCTTAGTTAGGGAAAAATAAAAAAAAAGTATTTATTTCCATTTTCCCATTAGGGCTAGGGTTAGGGCTAGGGTTGGGGCTAGGGTTAAGGCTACAGTTAGGGTTGGGGCTAAAGTTAGGGTTAGGGTTGGGGCTAAAGTTACGGTTAGGGTTTAGATTACATTTACGGTTGGGAATAGGGTTGGGATTAGGGTTAGGGGTGTGTCAGGGTTAGAGGTGTGGTTAGGGTTACTGTTGGGATTAGGGTTAGGGGTGTGTTTGGATTAGGGTTTCAGTTATAATTGGGGGGTTTCCACTGTTTCGGCACATCAGGGGCTCTCCAAACGCGACATGGCGTCCGATCTCAATTCCAGCCAATTCTGCGTTGAAAAAGTAAAACAGTGCTCCTTCCCTTCCGAGCTCTCCCGTGTGCCCAAACAGGGGTTTACACCAACATATGGGGTATCAGCGTACTCAGGACAAATAGAACAACAACCTTTGGGGTCCAATTTCTCCTGTTACCCCTAGGAAAATACAAAACTGGGGGCTAAAAAATAATTTTTGTGGGAAAAAAAAGGATTTTTTATTTTCACGGCTCTGCGTTATAAACTGTAGTGAAACACTTGGGGGTTCAAAGTTCTTACAACATATCTAGATAAGTTCCTTGGGGGGTCTAGTTTCCAAAATGGGGTCACTTGTGCGGGGCTTCTACTGTTTAGGTACATTAGGGGCTCTGCAAACGCAATGTGACGCCTGCAGACCATTCCATCTAAGTCTGCATTCCAAATGGCGCTCCTTCCCTTCCGAGCCCTCCCATGCATCCAAACGGTGGTTCCCCCCACATATGGGGTATCAGCGCACTCAGGACAAATTGGACAACAACTTTTAGGGTCCAATTTCTCCTGTTACCCTCGGGAAAATACAAAACTGGGGGCTGAAAAATAATTTTTGTGGGAAAAAATTTATGTTTTATTTTTACGGCTCTGCATTATAAACTTCTGTGAAGCCCTTGGTGGGTCAAAGCGCTCACCACACATCTAGATAAGTTCCTTAGGGGGTCTACTTTCCAACATGGTGTCACTTGTGGGGGATTTCTACTGTTTAAGTACATTAGGGGCTCTGCAAACGCAATGTGACGCCTGCAGACCATTCCATCTAAGTCTGCATTCCAAATGGCGCTCCTTCACTTCCGAGCCCTTCCATGCGTCCAAACGGTGGTTTCCCCCCACATATGGGGTATCAGCGCACTCAGGACAAATTGGACAACAACTTTTGGGGTCCAATTTCTCTTGTTACCCTCGGAAAAATACAAAACTGGGGGCTGAAAAATAATTTTTGTGGGAAAAAATTTTTGTTTTATTTTTACGGCTCTGCATTATAAACTTCTGTGAAGCCCTTGGTGGGTCAAAGCGCTCACCACACATCTAGATAAGTTCCTTAGGGGGTCTACTTTCCAACATGGTGTCACTTGTGGGGGGTTTCTACTGTTTAGGTACATTAGGGGCTCTGCAAACGCAATGTGACGCCTGCAGACCATTCCATCTAAGTCTGCATTCCAAATGGCGCTCCTTCACTTCCGAGCCCTTCCATGCGTCCAAACGGTGGTTTCCCCCCACATATGGGGTATCAGCGCACTCAGGACAAATTGGACAACAAGTTTTGGGGTCCAATTTCTCCTGTTACCCTCGGGAAAATACAAAACTGGGGGCTGAAAATAATTTTTGTGGGAAAAAATTTTTGTTTTATTTTTACGGCTCTGCATTATAAACTTCTGTGAAGCCCTTGGTGGGTCAAAGCGCTCATCACACATCTAGATAAGTTCCTTAGGGGGTCTACTTTCCAACATGGTGTCACTTGTGGGGGGTTTCTACTGTTTAGGTACATTAGGGGCTCTGCAAACACAATGTGACGCCTGCAGACCATTCCATCTAAGTCTGCATTCCAAATGGCGCTCCTTCCTTTCCGAGCCCTCCCATGCGCCCAAACAGTGGTTCTCCCCACATATGGTATATCATCGCATTCAGGACAACTTGGACAACAGATTTTGGGGTCCAATTTCTCCTGCTACCCTCGGGAAAATACAAAACTGGGGGCTAAAAAAATAATTTTTGTGGGAAAAAATTTTTGTTTTATTTTTACGGCTCTGCATTATTAACTTCTGTGAAGCCCTTGGTGGGTCAAAGCGCTCAAAACACATCTAGATAAGTTCCTTAGGGGGTCTACTTTCCAAAATGGTGTCACTTGTGGGGGGTTTCAATGTTTAGGCACATCAGTGGCTCTCCAAACGCAACATGGCGTCCCATCTCAATTCCTGTCAATTTTGCATTGAAAAGTCAAACGGTGCTACTTCCCTTCCGAGCTCTCCCATGCGCCCAAACAGTGGTTTATCGCCACATATGGGGTATCAGCGTACTCAGGACAAATTGTGCAACAACTGTTGGGGTCCAATTTCTTCTCTTACCCTTGGGAAAATAAAAAATTGGGGGCGAAAAATAATTTTTGTGAAAAAATATGATTTTTTATTTTTACGGTTCTGCATTATAAACTTCTGTGAAGTACTTGGTGGGTCAAAGTGCTCACCACACCTCTAGATAAGTTCCTTAGGGGGTCTACTTTCCAAAATGGTGTCACTTGTGGGGGGTTTCAATGTTTAGGCACATCAGGGGCTCCCCAAACGCAACATGGCGTCCCATCTCAATTCCAGTCAATTTTGCATTGAAAAGTCAAACGGTGCTACTTCCCTTCCGAGCTCTCCCATGCGCCCAAACAGTGGTTTATCGCCACATATGGGGTATCAGCGTACTCAGGACAAATTGTACAACAACTTTTGGGGTCCAATTTCTTCTCTTACCCTTGGGAAAATAACAAATTGGGGGCGAAAAATAATTTTTGTGAAAAATATGATTTTTTATTTTTACGGTTCTGCATTATAAACTTCTGTGAAGTACTTGGTGGGTCAAAGTGCTCACCACACCTCTAGATAAGTTCCTTATGGGGTCTACTTTCCAAAATGGTATCACTTGTGGGGGGTTTCAATGTTTAGGCACATCAGGGGCTCCCCAAACGCAACATGGCGTCCCATCTCAATTCCAGTCAATTTTGCATTGAAAAGTCAAATGGCGCTCCTTCGCTTCCGAGCTCTGTCATGCGCCCAAACAGTAGTTTACCCCCACATATGGGGTATCGGCGTACTCAGGACAAATTGTACAACAAATTTTGGGGTCCATTTTCTCCTGTTACCCTTGGTAAAATAAAACAAATTGGAGCTGAAGTAAATTTTTTGTGAAAAAAAGTTAAATGTTCATTTTTATTTAAACATTCCAAAAATTCCTGTGAAGCACCAGAAGGGTTAATAAACTTCTTGAATATGGTTTTGAGCACCTTGAGGGGTGCAGTTTTTAGAATGGTGTCACACATGGGTATTTTCTATCATATAGACCCCTCAAAATGACTTCAAATGAGATGTGGTCCCTAAAAAAAAATGGTGTTGTAAAACTGAGAAATTGCTGGTCAACTTTTAACCCTTATAACTCCCTAACAAAAAAAAATTTTGGTTCCAAAATTGTGCTGATGTAAAGTAGGCATGTGGGAAATGTTACTTATTAAGTATTTTGCATGACATATCTCTGTGATTTAAGGGCATAAAAATTCAAAGTTGGAAAATTGCAAAATTTTCAAAATTTTCGCCAAATTTCCATTTTTTCTGCAAATAAACGCAGGTAATATCAAAGAAATTTTACCACTATCATGAAGTACAATATGTTACGAGAAAACAATGTCAGAATCGCCAAGATCCGTTGAAGCGTTCCAGAGTTATAACCTCATAAAGGGACAGTGGTCAGAATTGTAAAAATTGGCCCGGTCATTAACGTGCAAACCACCCTTGGGGGTGAAGGGGTTAATGAAGTGAAGCAATGCAATTCTCCTATTCATTCTCAACTACTTTGCTCTTTATAATGTCATAATTTTAATTCTGAACTCACAGTCACCCCAATATCTTGTTTTTTTTTGTTGTTGTTGCTTTTTTTATTATACTGCCGCCGACCGCTGTCTGGCATATTGTCTTAATACAATTGCAGAAGATTCTTCAACCTTTTTATTTTGGAGCTGTCCTATCTAATATAACTGTGTTTATTGACAACTGTCCAAAGGGAAATTGAAATTACTTGACTCCATATATCTTCAACCCTAGTCTGTGAAAGTGAATAAATTACTGGCTAGTGGTTGCAATACTGCAAGCTTACATGAGGATTTCTATTCCATCTTAAATAGTTAGCCTCGTCCAACCCAGCAGACAAAGGTCAAATGAAAGACGTTGTTTGCTGCCGCCTGCTTTCTACATACAGGATTTAAAAAGGAGCCCTAGTTTCACAAATCATCCCTGCACATTATTTCCTGGGTAGTTATGAAGTCCAGCATTTATTAATCTAATTTATTTATCAAGCATGAACATCTTTCACCATCCAGTAAGATGGGAATTGTGATTACACATGCCGCATTACAACAAGGCTCTTCTTAAATCCTCTTTTAAAAATAATTCATTAATTTCATCTTCACTGACCGACGGCCTGCTTCATTAGTTTGCACTGCCTGACACAAATTTCCCCCTTTCGCCTGTATATGAGATAAATCAGTCGTCGTAGATACAGATTATCCTGGTTTATATTCTGTACTTCAAGTCTTATTAGCTAATATGGTTCAGCCAATACCGATTTTTATTTGTTTTATCCTATTTTTTATAGCCCGAAAAACAGGGTATTGTTGTAATAGTTTATTACAGTTTTTTTAGCTTTAGCCTGCCTGTTTGTATTCCTTTATTATGCGACTCCTCCTTCAATCAACTCAGCTTGTACACAGGGAATAGCACAACCAACCACTAAAATAACTAGAAGCATTAGCCATCTTCTTTATATCAGACTAGCTGAAGAGCCCGGCGTTGCCTGGGCATAGTAAATATCTGTGGTTAGTTATAGCACCTCACTTCTCTTATTTTCCCATCACGCCTCTCATTTTCCCCATCACATCTTTCATTTTCCCCCTCACATCTCTCATTTTCTCCCTCACACCTCTCATTTTCCCCCTCACTCCTCTTATTTTCCCCCTCACTCCTCTCATTCCCCCCTAACACTTGTCATTTCGACCTCACATCTGTCATTTTCCGATCACTCCACTATTTTCCCTCACTCCTCTCATTTTGCACTCACACCTTTTCATTTTCACCTCACACCTCTCATTTTCACCTCAGTATATACATGTTTGTCATCTCCCTTATATATAGTATACACCTGTATGTCATCTCCTGTATATAGTATATACCTTATGTCATCTCCCCTGTATATAGTATATACCTGCTGTGTGTCATCTCCCTTGTATATAGTATATACCTGTATGTCATCTCCTCCTATATATAGTATATACCTGTATGTAATCTCCTCCTGTATATAGTATATACCTGTGTGTCATCTCACCTATATATAGTATATATCTGTGTGTCATCTCCTCCTGTATTTAGTATATACCTGTATGTCATCGCCTCCTATACATAGCATATACCTGTATGTCACCTCCTGTATATACTATATACCTGTAAGTAATCTGCTTCTGTATATAGTATATACCTGTGTGTCATCTCCTCCTGTATATAGTATATACCTGTATGTCATCTCCTCCTGTATGTAGTATGTACCTGTGTGTCATCTCCCCTGTAAATAGTATATACCTGTGTGTCATCTCCTCCTGTATATAGTATATATCTGTATGTCATCTCCTCCTGTATTAGACCTCGTTCACACGTTATTTGGTCAGTATTTTTACCTCAGTATTTGTAAGCTAAATTGGCAGCCTGATAAATCCCCAGCCAACAGTAAGCCCACCCCCTGGCAGTATATATTAGCTCACACATACACATAATAGACTGGTCATGTGACTGACAGCTGCTGGATTCCTATATGGTACATTTGTTGCTCTTGTAGTTTGTCTGCTTATTAATCAGATTTTTATTTTTGAAGGATAATACCAGACTTGTGTGTGTTTTAGGGCGAGTTTCGTGTGTCAAGTTGTGTGTGTTGAGGTGCGTGTGGCGACATGCATGTAGCGACTTGTTATGAATCCCCAATGGCTAGGGATAGCACAGGACAAACAAAGTACAAATAAATAACGGACGAGCTCTAGGGTGATGGAACCTGGGCTGACCGCTGCCCTACGCCTGACAAACGCAACTAGAGATAGCCAGGGAGCGTGCCTACGTTGGTTCTAGACGCCACGCACCAGCCTAAGAGCTAACTAGTACTGCAGAGAAAATAAGACCTCACTTGCCTCCAGAGGAATGAACCCCAAAAGATATAGTTGCCCCCTCACATGTATTGACGGTGAAATGAGAGGAAGGCACACACATAGAGATGATATATATAGCTTTAGCAAATTGAGCGGTCAGCAAAAAACCCTAATCAAAAATACCATCCTGAGATTACAAGAACCCATGTGCCAACTCATGGCACATGGGGAGAACCTCAGTCCACTAGAGCTACCAGCTAGCATAGAGACATAATAAGCAAGCTGGACAAAAAACCAAACAACTGAAAATCAGCACTTAGCTTATCCTGAAAGATCTGGGAGCAGGTAGGCAGGAACCAAACAGAGCACATCTGAATACATTGATAGCCGGCAAGGGAATGACAGAAAGGCCAGGTAAAATAGGAAACACCCAGCCTCTGATGGACAGGTGGAAACCAAAGGCCGCAACCCACCAAAGTCACCCAGTACCAGCAGCAACCACCAGAGGGAGCCCACAAACAGAATCCACAACAGTACCCCCCCCTTGAGGAGGGGTCACCGAACCCTCACGAGAACCCCCAGGGCGATCAGGGTGAGCTCTATGGAAGGCGCGGACCAAATCAGTCGCATGAACATCGGAGGCGACCACCCAGGAATTATCCTCCTGACCATAACCCTTCCACTTAACCAAATACTGGAGTTTGCATCTGGAAACACGAGAATCCAAGATCTTCTCAACAACATACTCCAATTCTCCCTCCACCAGCACCGGAGCAGGAGGCTCAACCGAGGGAACAACGGGTACCTCATACCTCCGCAACAACGACCGATTGAACACATTATGAATAGCAAACGATGCTGGGAGATCCAAACGAAAAGATACAGGGTTAAGAATCTCCGAGATCCTATAAGGACCGATGAACCGAGGCTTGAACTTAGGAGAAGAGACCTTCATAGGGACAAAACGAGAAGACAACCACACCAAATCCCCAACAAGAAGTCGGGGACCCACGCGGCGACGGCGATTAGCAAACTGCTGAGTCTTCTCCTGAGATAACTTCAAATTGTCCACCACCTGATTCCAAATCTGATGTAGCCTGTCCACCACCACGTCCACTCCAGGACAATCCGAAGACTCCACCTGACCAGAGGAAAAACGAGGATGAAACCCCGAATTACAAAAAAAAGGAGAGACCAACGTGGCAGAACTAGCCCGATTATTAAGAGCAAATTCGGCCAGTGGCAAAAAAGCAACCCAGTCATCTTGATCAGCAGAAACAAAACACCTCAAATAAGTTTCCAAGGTCTGATTAGTTCGCTCCGTCTGGCCATTCGTCTGAGGATGGAATGCAGACGAAAAAGACAAATCAATGCCCATCTTGGCACAAAACGTCCGCCAAAATCTAGACACAAACTGGGATCCCCTGTCAGAAACGATATTCTCCGGAATCCCATGCAAACGAACCACGTTCTGAAAAAATAACGGGACCAACTCAGAGGAGGAGGGCAACTTAGGCAAGGGCACCAAATGAACCATCTTAGAAAAGCGGTCACACACAACCCAGATAACGGACATTTTCTGTGAAACCGGGAGATCAGAAATAAAATCCATGGAAATGTGCGTCCAAGGCCTCTTCGGGATGGGCAAGGATAACAACAACCCACTGGCCCGAGAACAGCAAGGCTTAGCTCGAGCACACACTTCACAAGACTGCACAAAGGTACGCACATCCCTAGACAAGGAAGGCCACCAAAAAGACCTGGCCACCAAGTCTCTAGTACCAAATATTCCAGGATGACCAGCCAACACAGAAGAATGGACCTCGGAGATGACTCTACTGGTCCAATCATCCGGGACAAACAGTCTTTCTGGTGGACAACGATCCGGTTTATCCACCTGAAACTCCTGCAATGCACGTCGCAAGTCTGGGGATACGGCGGACAATATTACCCCATCCCTAAGGATACCAGTAGGCCCAGAGTCTCCAGGAGAGTCAGGCACAAAACTCCTGGAAAGAGCATCTGCCTTTACATTCTTTGAACCTGGCAGGTATGAAACCACGAAATTGAAACGAGAAAAAAACAACGACCAACGAGCCTGTCTAGGATTCAAACGCCTGGCAGACTCAAGGTAAATGAGATTCTTGTGATCAGTCAAGACCACCACACGATGTTTAGCACCCTCAAGCCAATGACGCCACTCCTCAAATGCCCACTTCATGGCCAAAAGCTCCCGATTACCCACATCATAATTGCGCTCGGCGGGCGAGAATTTTCTAGAGAAGAATGCACATGGCTTCATCACCGAGCCATTAGAACTTCTCTGCGACAAAACCGCCCCCGCTCCAATCTCGGAAGCGTCAACCTCAACCTGAAAAGGAAGTGAAACATCTGGTTGACACAACACAGGAGCAGAAGAAAACCGGCGCTTAAGTTCCTGAAAGGCCTCCACAGCCGCAGGAGACCAATCAGCAACATCAGCACCCTCTTTAGTCAAATCAGTCAAAGGTTTAACAATACTGGAAAAATTAGCAATGAACCGACGATAAAAATTAGCAAACCCCAAGAACTTCTGAAGGCTCTTAACAGATGTAGGTTGTGTCCAGTCACAAATAGCCTGAACCTTGACGGGATCCATCTCAATAGTAGAAGGAGAAAAAATGTACCCCAAAAAAGAAATCTTCTGGACTCCGAAGAGACACTTTGAGCCCTTCACAAACAGAGAATTGGCCCGCAGAACCTGAAACACCTTCCTGACCTGTAGAACATGAGACTCCCAGTCATCAGAAAACACCAAAATATCATCCAAATACACAATCATAAACTTATCCAGATATTCACGGAAAATATTGTGCATAAAGGACTGAAAGACTGACGGAGCATTGGAGAGTCCAAAAGGCATTACCAAATACTCAAAATGGCCCTCAGGCGTATTAAATGCGGTTTTCCACTCATCACCCTGTTTTATCCGCACCAGATTATACGCACCGCGAAGATCTATCTTAGTGAACCACCTAGCCCCCTTAATGCGAGCAAACAAATCAGTTAATAATGGCAATGGATACTGATATTTGACTGTAATCTTATTCAAAAGGCGATAATCTATACAAGGCCTCAGGGAACCATCTTTTTTTGCCACGAAAAAAAAACCTGCTCCCAGAGGGGACGAAGATGGACGAATATGTCCCTTTTCCAAGGACTCCTTAATATAATTCCGCATAGCAGTATGCTCTGGCAGTGACAGATTAAATAAACGACCCTTAGGGAACTTACTGCCAGGAATCAATTCTATAGCACAGTCACACTCTCTATGAGGAGGGAGCGAATTGAGCTTAGGCTCCTCAAAAACATCCCTATAGTCAGACAAAAACGCAGGGATCTCAGAAGGAGTAGATGAAGCAATTGAAATCGGAGGTGCATCACCATGAACCCCCTGACATCCCCAGCTTAACACAAACATTGTTTTCCAGTCCAGGACAGGATTATGAGTTTGTAACCATGGCAGACCAAGCACTAGTACATCATGTAAATTATACAGTACAAGAAAGCGAATCACCTCCTGATGAACGGGAGTCATGCGCATGGTCACTTGTGTCCAGTACTGCGGTTTATTCATAGCCAATGGTGTAGAGTCAATTCCCTTCAGAGGAATAGGAACTTCCAGAGGCTCCAGACTAAAACCGCAGCGTTTAGCAAATGACCAATCCATAAGACTCAGGGCAGCGCCCGAATCCACATAGGCATCGACGGAAATGGAAGACAGTGAAAAAATCAGAGTCACAGACAAAATGAACTTAGGCTGCAGAGTACCAATGGCAAAAGATTTATCAACCCTTTTTGTGCGTTTAGAGCATGCTGATATAACATGAGCTGAATCACCACAATAAAAACACAATCCATTTTTCCGCCTATAATTTTGCCGTTCACCTCTGGACTGAATTCTATCACATTGCATAGTCTCAGGTGCCTGCTCAGAAGACACCGCCAATTGGTGCACGGGTTTGCGCTCCCGTAAACGCCGATCAATCTGAATGGCCATAGCCATAGACTCATTCAGACCTGCAGGCGTAGGGAACCCCACCATAATATCCTTAATGGCCTCAGAAAGACCATTTCTGAAGTTTGCAGCCAGGGCGCACTCATTCCACTGAGTAAGCACCGACCATTTCCGAAATTTTTGACAATATATTTCCGCTTCATCATGCCCCTGAGAGAGGGCTAATAAAGCCTTTTCAGCCTGAATCTCCAGGTTAGGTTCCTCATAGAGCAATCCCAATGCCAGAAAAAACGCATCCACACTGAGCAATGCAGGATCCCCTGGTGCCAATGCAAATGCCCAATTCTGAGGGTCGCCCCGCAGGAAAGATATTACAATCTTGACCTGTTGAGCAGGGTCTCCAGAGGAGCGAGATTTTAAAGAAAGAAACAATTTACAATTGTTCCTGAAATTCAGGAAGGTAGATCTATCTCCAGAAAAGAACTCTGGAATAGGAATTCTAGGTTCAGACATGGGAGTGTGAACAACAAAATCCTGTATGTTTTGAACTTTTGCCGCGAGATTACTCAGGCTGGAAGCCAAACTCTGGACATCCATGTTAAACAGCTAAGATCAGAGCCATTCAAGGGTTAAGAGGAGGTAAGAAGCAGCTAGACAGCAATTAAGGGCTAGGCAGCAAAACTCTGAAGGGAAAAAAAAAAAAAAAATTCCCTTAAACACTTCTATTTCTCCTGCTTCAGCCCAAAATATTAACACTTTGTGGGCCGGCTATACTGTCATGAATCCCCAATGGCTAGGGATAGCACAGGACAAACAAAGTACAAATAAATAACGGACGAGCTCTAGGGTGATGGAACCTGGGCTGACCGCTGCCCTACGCCTGACAAACGCAACTAGAGATAGCCAGGGAGCGTGCCTACGTTGGTTCTAGACGCCACGCACCAGCTTAAGAGCTAACTAGTACTGCAGAGAAAATAAGACCTCACTTGCCTCCAGAGGAATGAACCCCAAAAGATATAGTTGCCCCCTCACATGTATTGATGGTGAAATGAGAGGAAGGCACACACTGTTATGGTTCTCAATGGCAAGAGAACATAGCCCAGCATACATAGGAACTAGCTCTTGGAAGGATGGAAACTTAAACTGACCATGAACTAAACCTGCCGCACAACTAACAGTAGCCGGGTAGCGTAGCCTGCGTTTTATCCCTAGACGCCCAGCGCCGGCCGGAGGACTAACTAATCCTGGCAGAGGAAAATATAGTCCTGGCTCACCTCTAGAGAAATTTCCCCGAAAGGCAGACAGAGGCCCCCACATATATTGGCGGTGATTTAAGATGAAAATGACAAACGTAGTATGAAAATAGGTTTAGCAAAATCGAGGTCCGCTTACTAGATAGCAGGAAGACAGAAAGGGTACTTTCATGGTCAGCTGAAAACCCTATCAATACACCATCCTGAAATTACTTTAAGACTCTAGTATTAACTCATAACATCAGAGTGGCAATTTCAGATCACAAGAGCTTTCCAGACACAGAAACGAAACTGCAGCTGTGAACTGGAACAAAATGCAAAAAACAAACAAGGACAAAAGTCCGACTTAGCTGGAAGTTGTCTGGTAGCAGGAACATGCACAGAAAGGCTTCTGATTACAATGTTGACCGGCATGGAAGTGACAGAGGAGCAAGGTTAAATAGCGACTCCCACATCCTGATGGGAACAGGTGAACAGAGGGGATGATGCACACAAGTTCAATTCCACCAGTGGCCACCGGGGGAGCCCAAAATCAAATTTCACAACAGTACCCCCCCCTCAAGGAGGGGGCACCGAACCCTCACCAGAACCACTAGGGCGATCAGGATGAGCCCTATGAAAGGCACGGACCAGATCGGAGGCATGAACATCAGAGGCAGTCACCCAAGAATTATCCTCCTGACCGTATCCCTTCCATTTGACCAGATACTGGAGTTTCCGTCTGGAAACACGGGAGTCCAAGATTTTTTCCACAACGTACTCCAACTCACCCTCAACCAACACCGGAGCAGGAGGCTCAACGGAAGGCACAACCGGTACCTCATACCTGCGCATCAATGACCGATGAAAAACATTATGAATAGAAAAAGATGCAGGGAGGTCCAAACGGAAGGACACAGGGTTAAGAATCTCCAATATCTTGTACGGGCCGATGAACCGAGGCTTAAACTTAGGAGAAGAAACCCTCATAG
This sequence comes from Ranitomeya variabilis, assembly GCF_051348905.1. Taxonomy (NCBI): domain Eukaryota; kingdom Metazoa; phylum Chordata; class Amphibia; order Anura; family Dendrobatidae; genus Ranitomeya; species Ranitomeya variabilis. The sequence goes on from NC_135238.1 coordinate 169,933,095, forward strand.
GGACAAAACGAGAAGACAACCACACCAAGTCCCCGACACAAAGCCGAGGACCAACCCGACGCCGGCGGTTGGCAAAAAGCTGAGTCTTCTCCTGGGACAACTTCAAATTGTCCACCACCTGCCCCCAAATCTGATGCAACCTCTCCACCACAGCATCCACTCCAGGACAATCCGAAGATTCCACCTGACCGGAGGAAAATCGAGGATGAAACCCCGAATTACAGAAAAAAGGAGACACCAAGGTGGCAGAGCTGGCCCGATTATTGAGGGCAAACTCCGCTAAAGGCAAAAAAGCAACCCAATCATCCTGATCTGCAGACACAAAACACCTCAAATATGTCTCCAAAGTCTGATTCGTCCGCTCGGTCTGGCCATTAGTCTGAGGATGGAAAGCAGACGAGAAAGACAAATCTATGCCCATCCTAGCACAGAATGCCCGCCAAAATCTAGACACGAATTGGGTTCCTCTGTCAGAAACGATATTCTCCGGAATACCATGCAAACGAACCACATTTTGAAAAAACAGAGGAACCAACTCGGAAGAAGAAGGCAACTTAGGCAGGGGAACCAAATGGACCATCTTAGAGAAACGGTCACACACCACCCAGATGACAGACATCTTCTGAGAAACAGGAAGATCCGAAATAAAATCCATCGAGATGTGCGTCCAAGGCCTCTTCGGGATAGGCAAGGGCAACAACAATCCACTAGCCCGAGAACAACAAGGCTTGGCCCGAGCACAAACGTCACAAGACTGCACAAAGCCTCGTACATCTCGTGACAGGGAAGGCCACCAGAAGGACCTTGCCACCAAATCCCTGGTACCAAAGATTCCAGGATGACTGCCAACGCAGAAGAATGAACCTCAGAAATGACTTTACTGGTCCAATCATCAGGAACAAACAGTCTACCAGGTGGGCAACGATCAGGTCTATCCGCCTGAAAATCCTGCAAGGCCCGCCGCAGGTCTGGAGAAACGGCAGACAATATCACTCCATCCTTAAGGATACCTGTAGGTTCAGAATTACCAGGGGAGTCAGGCTCAAAACTCCTAGAAAGGGCATCCACCTTAACATTCTTAGAACCCGGTAGGTATGACACCACAAAATTAAACCGAGAGAAAAACAACGACCAGCGCGCCTGTCTAGGATTCAGGCGTCTGGCGGACTCAAGATAAATTAAATTTTTGTGGTCGGTCAATACCACCACCTGATGTCTAGCCCCCTCAAGCCAATGACGCCACTCCTCAAAAGCCCACTTCATGGCCAAAAGCTCCCGATTCCCAATATCATAATTCCGCTCGGCGGGCGAAAATTTACGAGAAAAAAAAGCACAAGGTTTCATCACGGAGCAGTCGGAACTTCTTTGCGACAAAACCGCCCCAGCTCCGATTTCAGAAGCGTCGACCTCAACCTGAAAAGGAAGAGCAACATCAGGCTGACGCAACACAGGGGCGGAAGAAAAGCGGCGCTTAAGCTCCCGAAAGGCCTCCACAGCAGCAGGGGACCAATCAGCAACATCAGCACCCTTCTTAGTCAAATCAGTCAATGGTTTAACAACATCCGAAAAACCAGCAATAAATCGACGATAAAAGTTAGCAAAGCCCAAAAATTTCTGAAGACTCTTTAGAGAAGAGGGTTGCGTCCAATCACAAATAGCCCGAACCTTGACAGGATCCATCTCGATGGAAGAGGGGGAAAAAATGTATCCCAAGAAGGAAATCTTTTGAACCCCAAAAACGCACTTAGAACCCTTCACACACAAGGAATTAGACCGCAAAACCTGAAAAACCCTCCTGACCTGCTGGACATGAGAGTCCCAGTCATCCGAAAAAATCAGAATATCATCCAGATACACGATCATAAATTTATCCAAATAATCACGGAAAATGTCATGCATAAAGGACTGAAAGACTGAAGGGGCATTTGAAAGGCCAAAAGGCATCACCAAATACTCAAAGTGGCCCTCGGGCGTATTAAATGCGGTTTTCCACTCATCCCCCTGCTTAATTCGCACCAAATTATACGCCCCACGGAGATCTATCTTAGAGAACCACTTGGCCCCCTTTATGCGAGCAAACAAATCAGTCAGCAGTGGCAACGGATATTGATATTTAACCGTGATTTTATTCAAAAGCCGATAATCAATACACGGCCTCAAAGAGCCATCTTTCTTAGACACAAAGAAAAAACCGGCTCCTAAGGGAGATGACGAAGGACGAATATGTCCCTTTTCCAAGGACTCCTTTATATATTCTCGCATAGCAGCATGTTCAGGCATAGACAGATTAAATAAACGACCCTTAGGGTATTTACTACCCGGAATCAAATCTATGGCACAATCGCACTCCCGGTGCGGAGGTAATGAACCAAGCTTAGGTTCTTCAAAAACGTCACGATAGTCAGACAAGAATTCAGGAATCTCAGAGGGAATAGATGACGAAATGGAAACCAAAGGTACGTCCCCATGCATCCCCTTACATCCCCAGCTTAACACAGACATAGCGTTCCAGTCGAGGACTGGGTTATGAGATTGCAGCCATGGCAATCCAAGCACCAACACATCATGTAGATTATACAGCACAAGAAAGCGAATAATCTCCTGATGATCCGGATTAATTCGCATAGTTACTTGTGTCCAGTATTGTGGTTTATTACTAGCCAATGGGGTGGAGTCAATCCCCTTCAGAGGTATAGGAGTTTCAAGAGGCTCTAAATCATACCCACAGCGTTTGGCAAAGGACCAATCCATAAGACTCAAAGCGGCGCCAGAGTCGACATAGGCATCCGCGGTAATAGATGATAAAGAACAAATCAGGGTCACAGATAGAATAAACTTAGACTGAAAAGTGCCAATTGAAACTGACTTATCAAGCTTCTTAGTACGCTTAGAGCATGCTGATATAACATGAGTTGAATCACCACAATAAAAGCACAACCCATTTTTTCGTCTAAAATTCTGCCGTTCGCTTCTGGACAGAATTCTATCACATTGCATATTCTCTGGCATCTTCTCAGTAGACACCGCCAAATGGTGCACAGGTTTGCGCTCCCGCAGACGTCTATCGATCTGGATAGCCATTGTCATGGACTCATTCAGACCCGCAGGCACAGGGAACCCCACCATAACATCCTTAACGGCATCAGAGAGACCCTCTCTGAAATTCGCCGCCAGGGCGCACTCATTCCACTGAGTAAGCACAGACCATTTACGGAATTTTTGGCAGTATATTTCAACTTCATCTTGCCCCTGAGATAGGGACATCAAGGCTTTTTCCGCCTGAAGCTCTAAATGAGGTTCCTCATAAAGCAACCCCAAGGCCAGAAAAAACGCATCCACATTGAGCAACGCAGGATCCCCTGGAGCCAATGCAAAAGCCCAATCTTGAGGGTCGCCCCGGAGCAAGGAAATCACAATCCTGACCTGCTGAGCAGGATCTCCAGCAGAGCGAGATTTCAGGGACAAAAACAACTTGCAATTATTTTTGAAATTTTGAAAGCAAGATCTATTCCCCGAGAAAAATTCAGGCAAAGGAATTCTAGGTTCAGATATAGGAACATGAACAACAAAATCTTGTAAATTTTGAAGTTTCGTGGTGAGATTATTCAAACCTGCAGCTAAACTCTGAATATCCATTTTAAACAGGTGAACACAGAGCCATTCCAGGATTAGAAGGAGAGAGAGAGAGGAAGGCTGCAATATAGGCAGACTTGCAAGTGATTCAATTGAAAGCACACTCAGAACTGAAGGAAAAAAAAAAAAAAAAAATTCAGCAGACTTCTTTTTTCTCTCCTTTCTCTGCCAATTAATTTAACCCTTTGTGGGCCGGTCAAACTGTTATGGTTCTCAATGGCAAGAGAACATAGCCCAGCATACATAGGAACTAGCTCTTGGAAGGATGGAAACTTAAACTGACCATGAACTAAACCTGCCGCACAACTAACAGTAGCCGGGTAGCGTAGCCTGCGTTTTATCCCTAGACGCCCAGCGCCGGCCGGAGGACTAACTAATCCTGGCAGAGGAAAATATAGTCCTGGCTCACCTCTAGAGAAATTTCCCCGAAAGGCAGACAGAGGCCCCCACATATATTGGCGGTGATTTAAGATGAAAATGACAAACGTAGTATGAAAATAGGTTTAGCAAAATCGAGGTCCGCTTACTAGATAGCAGGAAGACAGAAAGGGTACTTTCATGGTCAGCTGAAAACCCTATCAATACACCATCCTGAAATTACTTTAAGACTCTAGTATTAACTCATAACATCAGAGTGGCAATTTCAGATCACAAGAGCTTTCCAGACACAGAAACGAAACTGCAGCTGTGAACTGGAACAAAATGCAAAAAACAAACAAGGACAAAAGTCCGACTTAGCTGGAAGTTGTCTGGTAGCAGGAACATGCACAGAAAGGCTTCTGATTACAATGTTGACCGGCATGGAAGTGACAGAGGAGCAAGGTTAAATAGCGACTCCCACATCCTGATGGGAACAGGTGAACAGAGGGGATGATGCACACAAGTTCAATTCCACCAGTGGCCACCGGGGGAGCCCAAAATCAAATTTCACAACAACACACATAGAGATGATATATATAGCTTTAGCAAATTGAGGCCCGCTGTAAACTAGAAAGCAGAAAGATACAAAAGGGGACTGAGCGGTCAGCAAAAAACCCTAATCAAAAATACCATCCTGAGATTACAAGAACCCATGTGCCAACTCATGGCACATGGGGAGAACCTCAGTCCACTAGAGCTACCAGCTAGCATAGAGACATAATAAGCAAGCTGGACAAAAAACCAAACAACTGAAAATCAGCACTTAGCTTATCCTGAAAGATCTGGGAGCAGGTAGGCAGGAACCAAACAGAGCACATCTGAATACATTGATAGCCGGCAAGGGAATGACAGAAAGGCCAGGTAAAATAGGAAACACCCAGCCTCTGATGGACAGGTGGAAACCAAAGGCCGCAACCCACCAAAGTCACCCAGTACCAGCAGCAACCACCAGAGGGAGCCCACAAACAGAATCCACAACAGCGACTTTTGTGAGATGAGTTTTGTGTGGCGACATGCGTGTACCAACTTTTTGTGTGTCGAGTTGCATGTGACAGGTTAGTGTAGCAAGTTGTGTGCAGCAAGTTTTGCGCATGGCGAGTTTTGCGCGTGGCGAGTTTTATGTGTGGTGCCTTTTGAGTATGTGCAAGTTTTGTGTGAGGCAACTTTTGCATGTGTTGCAACTTTTGTGCATGTGGCAATTTTTCCGCGTGTGCAAGTTTTGCGTGTGGCGAGTTTTCCATGAGGTGAGTTTTGCACGTGTGGCGAGTTTTGCATGTGGAGAGTTTTGCGCGTGGCGAGTTTTGAGCAGCGACTTTTGTGTTTCGACTTTTATGTGGCGAGGTTGGTGTATGTGTGGTGAAATGTGCGGTGAGGGTGGTATGTGTTCGAGCACGTGGTAGTGTGTGGCGCATTTTGTGTGTGTGTTCATATCCCCGTGGTGGTGTGGTGATTATCCCATGTCGGGGCCCCACCTTAGCAACTGTACAGTATATACTCTTTGGCGCCATCGCTCTCATTCTTTAAGTCCCCCTTGTTCACATCTGGCAGCTGTTAATTTGCCTCCAACACTTTTCCTTTCATTTTTTCCCCATTATGTAGATAGGGGCAAAATTGTTTGGTGAATTGGAAAGCGCGGGGTTAAAATTTCACCTCACAACCTAGCTTTGACGCTCTCGGGGTCCAGACGTGTGACTGTGCAAAATTTTGTGCCTGTAGCTGCGACGCCTCCAACACTTTTTCTTTCACTTTTTCCCCATTATGTAGATAGGGGCAAAATTGTTTGGTGAATTGGAAAGCGCGGGGTTAAAATTTCACCTCACAACATAGCCTATGACGCTCTCGGGGTCCAGACGTGTGACTGTGCAAAATTTTGTGGCTGTAGCTGCGACGGTTCAGATGCCAATCCCGGACATACACACACATATACACACATACACACATTCAGCTTTATATATTAGATAACATCATTATTTCTTACATTAGCAGCATCGAAATGACACAATGTTTCTAGCTAATTTGTGTTGGTGCTAGCAGCGAGACCCCAGTAATCTGATGCTAATTGAAAGAGGTAGTCCAAAATACAACATCATTTTCATTTTAAACTCTATTTGATGCCAAAATCTAAACTATTTTCTAATATGCTTAAATTAAAAACTCCCTATCTTTCTCTAACTACACTTTCTAAATGTGTTTTTTTATTTACAACTTACTTTTTGATGACTCTTTGTTTGAGAATCCTAATGTATGTTGGATACTCAAACAAAGCGTCGTCAGGGGCACAGGCTGCGATCACTGTCAGAGCACCTGCCCACTCCCTGAAATGAAGCGTCATCAGTTTTGCTTGTTTCAGGGGCTGTGCTAGTGCACAAAAACAGTGCGCTCCCTTGCCAGTTCAGATCAGTATTAACGAGCCGGCACGAGTGCACTGTTAGTTTGTATTGTAAGACTACTTGACGTGCAGAGACCAGCTACGTCATTTGAGAAGGTAGCGCTGGTCTCTGCACACCAGGTATTCATCTTACAACACACACTAACAGTGTGTTCTGGTGCTGGCTCAATACTGATCTGAGCAGATGAGAGAGCACACTGTCATCGTGCAGGGACTAACCCATCTGCTAAAATGAATTTCACTGATGAGGCTTTGTTTCAGGGAGAGGCAGGGTCTGCGACTGTGACCACAGCCTCTGCCACTTCATGATGCTGTGTTTTTTACATGAAAAAAGGAAGTTGTAAAAAAAGAAAAAAAAAGATGGAAATGGTAGGGAATGTTTAATTTAAATATATTAGAAAATAGTTTTGATTATGGCACTAAATAGATAGGGAGTTAGGATGAAAAGTAAGTTGTGTTTCAGACCACGAATTTGGAGGATAAACAAAGTAGCTTGGAATCGCACACCAGTAAACATACAGTATACTTCAGTCATTTTTTAATTCTTTCTCGCATCCAAAATGCACTCCACATCAAGTGTAAAATATCTGCTCAAGAAACCGTGACCAATAGCACAGGCGTGACTTGTGAGTATAGAGATTCAAAGTCCATGGTGGAAATCCTTAATGGCAGACCAGAATAGGTAGGTCAAATCAGCTTCCAAGTTTGGCAGCAGATGCAGTGAATCTTGAATTTTTATACTCACAAGCCATCTAGCTCCCCGTAGTGACCTTAAGACTCACAAAGGTGACAAGAAACAAAACTTTGCCATTGGTCACATGTTATTTAGCTAATATTTGCTTTCTGGTGTGCGGTCCTCTATCTACAAATTGCAATCTGATGGTAGGGTTATCTCTTTTGCTCATCTTTAAGATCTTGATTTCAAGCCCCCCCTTCAATACAATCCTCAGGGAGTCCAATGAATTTTCATGATTGAGTCAACAATCCTTATTTTTTTACACATGATGTTGAAGGCTGCATTTCTTCTTTGAGGATTGCAATACAGTAAAAGGTCTATAACAAAATGGCCAGTGCATGTTATAATAATAATAATCTTTATTTTTATATATCGCTAACATATTACGCAGTGCTTTACAGTTTGCACACATTATCATCGCTGTCCCCGATGGGGCTCACAATCTAAATTCCCTATCAGTATGTCTTTGGAATGTGGGAGGAAACCGGAGTACCCGGAGGAAACCCACGCAAACACGGAGAGAACATACAAACTCTTTGCAGATGTTGTCCAAGGTGGGATTAGAACCCAGGACTCCAGTGCTGCAAGGCTGCTGTGCTATCCACTGCGCCACAGTGCTGCCCGTATATGTTCTACATATCTTTGATTATTTTATTTTTAAGACGTCGATGCAGAAAATATACTAAAATCAATATTTTACAGGTAATTTACTATACATGATGACACAATTAAAAATTAATGACACAATTAAAAAACAAAAAACAGTGGGTTCAAGAGTATATTACTGCCTAGTTATAAGCAGTTGAAATTTAATTCCAGAGTCTTGGAGAAGTGATATCTCAAAGCGTACCTCCAATTATAAGCAGCATAATTTTAATCTGAAAATACAAGTGACCATAAGAAACTCTTATCCTATCTTCCAGTGAAGTGGAGTCAGATTTTGAGCTGCCTGATTAGGATATAGAATCTGCCTATAGAAGTCTATGGAGAGAGATGGTGGGATGATGAAAGTGCTGCTATTTAGAGAGAATGACACATAGACATGCTGCAGTTACAAGTTGTTTTTTTTCTGTTTGTTTTTTGTTAAATCTTTCCCCATTGCAATGACTTGGGACAGAAGTCCGAAATGTGTTTGCTTGTAACTTGTTCATAACTACTTGGTCTTTGGTCTTATAGCTTTTTTGATGCATTCTACAATAAATAGATTTTTTTATGAAGATCTGGATGCTGGAAGTTTTCCTTAACCCATTGCTGGATATAACAAGTCATAGCTTGGAATGAGTGTTCATAACTTAAAAAATATAGCTGCTATGTAAAGCACGAAGAATAAATATTTGCTGCAGTTTTAGATTCTTTTGAGACAGAAGAGGGGATTCCAAACCACCGGGAATCATTTATTTGACAAAAAAATTGATTTACATGCAAGGCTCAAGCACAGTATTTGGTTGACAGCTGCTTCCTTCTTCTCTTTCTGGTTTCCGATCGTCACTGTTGTCTCTGGTGGTTTGGGCCTCTGCTCATGATCCTCTGCAGCCTTTGGATCCTAACATAAGGCCAGGTCTGACAGCCTTCTATATAGAAACAGTCCTGGTAAGCATTGCCTGATCTTCAAGACTCATCCTTTCCTGGTTAATGTTCCTGTGTGTTAATATAGTCTTTGGTGTTGATTCTGATCCTGACCTTGAACTTGCCTTGTCTCTTGATACATGCAGTTCTACTGTTGACTAAGACCTTTAGCTCCCTTCTTGTCTTTGCTTCCATCTCCTCTCGAATTTTTCACATTCTATATGATCTCTTGGCCATGACCCTCAAATCTGTTTCTAACCAAGCCGCTGCCACCAACAAACTGTGATCATTGTGGACACTTCTACATAGGAATTCTACTGCAGCAAAGACCTCAACTCATGCCCAGGGCAATCTTCACACCATACACTCCGGTTTCGCAGTTGACAGCTTAGGATATCCTCAATATAGTTTAGTTTTTAGTAACAAAACTGTTTATCCAGTTCAGACCATATAGACCAGTGACGTGGAATGTGATGTTAAAGCAATTAATTGGTTACCTGTAAACCTCAATTTTGCTGTGTATATTTTTATTTTACATAAAAAGACAAAGATAGCATTCCAATATGCATCCAGTATGAGCAAGCTGCAGGGAACCTACTGGCCTGCAGGTGAGCTGTGGAAGAAATCTATGAGATCCAATGTGGTCTCTTCAAGGTCCCTCACTTGTAAATATTAAAATCTTCATTATTCAAATATAAAATACATTTCAAGTGAATGAACTACAGTGACATAATACTATTTTACTGTAGTCCGTTCACTTGAAATGACTTTGAGATTCTGGTTTGGCTTTTATTCTAAGTCATGTGGCAAGGCTCATTAAAGAGTTGATATTGACTTTTAAGATCGCTATTTCCAATAGATAGCACTAGAATTCTGTTCCTCTTTTTCTCTTAGGAGGTTAATTGCATATTAAATTTCCCAAAGGAGTATTGCATCGCCTATATGTCTCCTTACACTGGCATGGTAGGCATGTCACAGCAAGGAGAGATATTACCCCAATTTGAATAAATAAGAGTTTTATATATACAAGTGTTGGATTACATACTTATAGGATTTGTCCACTACTTGGACAACTTCTTCTCATACTCCTCGCTTGACCCCCATAAAATAATAAAGCTTATACTTACCTCCCGTGCTGGTGCCATTCCCACAGTGTCGGCACTCCGTCTCAAAAGGCTCCCGCGTGGCTGTTGTGACACCTGATGCTGGCATCTCTCTCCCCGCCTACTGTCGAATTGAGCATGAAGAGGCAGCCTGAGATTAGCTGCAGTCCGGACTTCCTCTTCATATTCGATTTGTCCGATGGTTGGGACAGTAATATCAGCGCTGATTGGGTGCCAGCGCCACGTGTCGCAACAGCAGCATTGAAGCCTCGAGACCACAAGTGCCAACCCTGTGGGAATGGCGCCAGCATGGGAGGTGAGTATAGGTTTTATTATTTTATGGGGGCCAAACATTTTGATCAAGTAGTGGACAACCTTTTTAAGGAAATCACCTTGGATCTCACAGATATCTTCCTATATTTTGTTTTATCTGTTTAAAAACACAGATATAGATTAAAAATAAGAATGATGAAATTCAGACAAACTGAAAAGTGACTTTTAATAATCGTGGTCAGGTAATTGTCCAGTGGACATGATTAAAAATGTAATTTTCCATTTCAGTTAATCCTCTCTCGCCCATTGAGATATGTACAGTATTGCTCCATCTTTGCTGCCAAGATGGTGTTAAGAAAATAATTCCTATAGAAGGAAATGTGGCCAACACATGCTGCTGCTTGAGATGGGACACCGAGCTCTGTGTGGGAGTGTGACATAAAATTGATGTACTACTGTATAGCAATCGGCAGATAAATTGAATTTGGTATGAGAATTATGCACATGTATAAAGAATAAACCAGTGAAAAACAGATGAATAAGCCGATCTAGGAATATATTTGCATAGTCTTAGTTTCCAACATCTTTCAAGACAATGTAAATGATGTATGTGTATGTATTGCATAGAGAAGATAGTATTTAGTAATGTATATTGTAAAGATGTTTGTCGAAATATGTACTGATCAGCCATAGCATTAAAAAGGAAAGTGAATCACATTGATTAATACTAGGCAGCAGGTATTGTTGTGAATTCTGTTCTCGAACTCCCTCCTGTGGTCATGAATGGTACTTCGGCGGGTTCTGTCCGTGGACTCCTTCTGGTGGCTGTGAGTGGAGCTGCTGGTTCTGAGGTTCCTTCCTCAGCTGACCTCGTTTAGTCCTGGCTGGCTGCTCTATTTAACTCCACTCAGATCGTTACTTGATGCCAGCTGTCAATGTCCTAGTACTGGTTCTGATCTCTCTTGGATCTTTCAGATGATCTGTCTACTCCATCAGAAGTTAAGTTCCTGCTAGTTTATTTGTTTATCACTGTTTTCTTGTCCAGCTTGCTATCATGATTTTGCTTTGCTAGCTGGAAGCTCTGGGATGCAGAGTGGCACCTCCGCATCGTGAGTCGGTGCGGGGGTCTCTTTTGCACACTCTGCGTGGTTTTTGTAGATTTTTGTGCTGACCGCAAAGATACCTTTTCTATCCTCAGTCTGTTTAGTTAAGGCTGGCCTCCTTTGCTGAAACTTGTTTCATTCCTGTGTTTGTGACTTCCATCTTAACTCACAGTCAATATGTGTCGGGGGCTGCCTATTTCTTTGGGTAATTTCTCTGAGGCAAGTAAGGCTTTGTTTTCTATCTTTAGGGGTAGTTAGCTCTTAGGCTGTGAAGAGGCGTCTAGGCAGAGTCAGGTACGCTCCACGGCTATTTCTAGTGTGTTGTGATAGGATTAGTGTTGCGGTCAGCAGAGCTCCCACTTCCCAGAGCTTGTCCTGTATTACTAGTTTGCTCATCAGGTCATTCCGGGTGTTTCTAACCACCAGGTCATCATAACAGGTATACTGTCAGTTCCTTGAAGCTGTTGTGCTGAAAGCAGGAAAAATGGCAGGAATAGTGTAATCTGTGCAAATTTGAGAAGGTTCAAATTGTGATAGCTGGTTGACTGTGTCAAAGCATGTCCAAAACAATATTTCTTTGTGTGTGTTTCCGGTAAACCATGGTGAGTATGCACCAAAAGTATTCCATAGAGAACAAACTGGTGATACGGAGAGAGGGTTATGGATTCCATATGCTCAGTGATACCTATAAGAAGCAAAACTTAAACCATTTGGTACAATCTCACGAAAGAACCACACATGTAGCCATTCCTAAACTGACACACAAGAAAGATATCACAGCACAGAGAGTTAAAGGGGTGATCCGAAATCCAAATTATTTTCATTCTATATCCCTATTTCATGCGATAATCTAAACTATTTTCTAATATATTTGAATTTAAAATTCTCTATCCTTTCCAAACTTTGTAGCTGCTTTCCTTTTTTTTCTACTTCCATTTTGATGATGCTGTGCTTGTGAATCCCAGTGCATGCTGGGATATTGAAAGGAAGCGTCATCACGGTGTATAGACTGCTGTCACTGTGAAGCGTCATCAGTAACACTCGTTTCAGGGGCTGGACTAGTCCCTACGTAATGTGCACTGTGTGATGTGCACTATGACGGCGCACTCTCTTGCTAGCTCAGATCAGCAGTAATGAGCCAGCAACAGATTGCACTGTTAATGTGCATTTTCCGACAAATACTCAGCGTGCAGAGACCAGCACTAGCCTTGTGATGTCACTTACGGGAACGGCACTGTTCTTTGCACACCAGGTATTTGACAGTGCACTGACAGTGTGCTCTGTTGCCAGCTTGTTACTGTTGATCTAAGCCAGCGAGAGAGCGCCCTGTCATTGTGCACATCACCCAGTGCACATCGCACCAGGACTAACCCAGTCCCTGAAACGAGTGTCACTGTTGATGCTTTGTTTCAGGGAGGAGGCAGAGTCTGCAGCAGTGACCTCAGCCTCTGCCCCGATGACGCTTCGTTTGAGTAAGACTCTCAAATGAAGCTTCACCAAAAAGGAAGTAGAGAAGGAAATCAGTTAGTGTAGTTATGGAAGGATAGGGAATTTTTAATTTAAGTATATTAGAGAATAGTTTAGATCATGGCATGAAATAGGTGGGGATTTAGAATGAACCTTAATTTGATTTTCGTTCCACCCCTTTAATTCATAGCACAATTAAACCATTGAATTTGTATTAATAGGCGGCAAGTCCCACTCTTTTCTGCCTGGATATCTTTATCCATTGTGATATCTTCGTCATTTCAAAATGACTACATCTGCACCGTATGTTCTGATGTGTTAATTGACTGTAATGATGCAGTCACAGTTACTGTGTGCTCTGTTGGACATAATATTCACCCATATACGTTTTTTGAGGCGAGCTCGAGACGTGATCAACTGTGTTTTGGTGCACTTGTGTGGATGTAGGATTGTACAAATCTGGTCCGTAATGGACTACATGAGGAGACAGAAGGAATTCACAACCCTATATCCACAGAATATCTGTGGTTCTCCAAGATGTTTGGAACAACTTCAATGCTGAGTTCCTTCAAAACTGTGTTCAAGTCAATATAGAACGTATGTTTCTGAAGTGCCTTTGGCAAAGTCTCATGAAGCCCACTTAGATTAAAATTTCAGTATCTGCAACATACCTGGAGATATGCACCAATCTCGGATATGTAGGCAGAAGCCAGCAGAATGAAGACCATTAGGTATTAGTGACAATACATTAAACATGTATAGTCAAATTTAATATGGAAAGGCTAGGGTCACTTTGAAAAACATCTGAGTGACTTGCTGCCCTCCAAGAAGTCTATCCACCAGTTTCTTCTTCCTTTAACCTTCTATATGGCCTTGTATTGTCCATAATTTTACCTCTGCCTTTTAGCTAGAAAACCGTTCCTGTGCCCTGTGGAAATAAGCAGTCATTCTTTTAGTTAATAGCTTCATATTTCATTTGTTGCATCCTTTTGTATTAGAACTGTTGGAAATGAGCGTAGGTCTTTTCCCACCTCTGCAATTATACAGTTACTGAGCCATAAATAATGACTTAGACATACCATTTTGGTTCATCAGTCTACCTTGTCTTGGTGTGTTGAAAGAGTGCGAGACAAAGAACTGAATCAAGTTGAGTGTTCTTTGTATCCATCCATTCCCCAATTCTAGAATTTTCAGCATGTCACGATAAATCTTTAGTGCAGGTTGTGTATAGTCACTCCAAAAAAGTATATTTTTATTCTTGTCCAGTGACATGGTTATATATTGATCAGTAATAACCCTCCAAGGGTAAAATTGCATTTCTTCCAACTTCCATAATGCAAATTGCAATTGATGTGTAGCTCATGAAGGTCATTGAATAACACTAGTGATTTGCAAGAAATGCAGGTTGTGCTGCATTTGACTTCTTGAGCACCCATTCATGACTTTCAGACCTCTGACGTATGACATCACTGTTTAAGCTTTATCTGATGGCAGCTCGGCTTCTTCTCATTACTGCTTCTTTGTTATAAATGCTAAATAATTCATGAACAAAGTATTGAGCCATTGCATGGAAAACGGTATTACTATTGACACACATTCATTGAATTTCAATGTGGGGAAATGTATTTCCTAAGTTAACTATGACTTGTTCACATAGATTGGGTTATCATTGTTTTTGCTTACTTTGGTTAACAGGATCCCCAAGAAAAGTAAGTTTTATACTACATTTCTAGTAGTAATGGAATTTTGAGTCTTTGTACCATATTATGCTTGCAGAGAAAGCTATGTTTTTTGCTTCATATAGACTATATATGCCACAACATTGACTACTCTGAAGGAAAAATTGAGCTAACTTGTTACATAAGAGATTACATTTAATGAAGATAACCCATTTTATTGAAGAAAGATGGCCTCCTGATCATCTGATAATTATTATTATGCATTGCTTATATGGCACTATCATATTCTGCTGCGCCTTACATGCATTATCATCACTGTCCCCAAAGAGGCTCACAATCTAAATTCCTATCAGTATGTCTTTGGAGTGTGGGAGGAAACTGAAGAACCAGGAGGAAACCCATGCAAACACGGGGAGAACATACAAACTCCTTGCAGATGTTGTCCTTGGTGGGATTTGAACCTAGGACACCAGTGCTGCAAAGCAACAGTGCTAAACGTATAAATGCATAAGGTCAAGGTCCATCTGAATGAGATCCTTTTTGTGAGCAGTGCTCCATTCTGGTTCATAGTGGGATATCCCATATGGGAGACTTTTCTCTGTGATATGTTATTGTCATGATATGTACTTTTGCCCTGTCCTGTATTTGAATAATATGCCATTTGATGTATGTAACTGTTCTCTGGTTTCTATTAGCTGTAATTTATGTATTTTCTTGTGCTGGGAGTTCACCTGTAACAATATGTCTCCTTCCCCCAATACTTGCAGCCCTAAGCTATAATGTAATTAAGCTTTGTCAACACCACTAGTGAAGAATAGCCATTCTTCCTCACAGCAGGTGGCTAGTCAAATGTACATACTAGATAGACTAAGCGGAGCTGACCAGTCTAGAATCTTCTGGTGGACCCAACCATTGAATAGAAGGTGTGACCCCTACCCCCCTTCATGGGCGGATCCCAGGAGCTCAGACAATCCATTCTTATTTTTGAGATCAGATGTGAGTTGATCCTTAAAGGAGAAGGAGTGGGGATTCTTAGCTGAGGCAAGACCCCACGTCCATCTGTGACTGCGGAAGTGGACGGGGCGAGACTTGAGCTGAGGACATATCTCGTCATTCGTGAGATTGTTTTAGGTTCCCTTGGACTCGTGTGGACTATTGCTTTGTTAGCTGGCACAAGGATTATCGGAAGGTGCCCCCGAATCTGTTCTGTTGGACTCGTGGAAGGACTATTGTTTCGTTTATCGGGTGCGGGATTACTGGAAAGCACCTCCAGATCTATTTCTTTACTTGGACTTATTGTGGACTTCTCGTGGACTTGAAGGACATTATGGATATTTGATGTTGTATGCTCCCTGCTTTAATAAATCTCGTTGGATCGTCCCTCGGCCTGTTGTCCCTTCTTGCTCTGCCTACACCCCATCACAATTATGCCTTAATAAGCCATATGGAATGGGGTTTTCTTTGGGAGACAACTGCTTTAGGGACTGAGATTGGAAAGAAGAAAAGAAAATGCCTATAGATGTGACCAAAATATATTAAAAGGGTTCTCCTCTAATTCATTTTTAATGGGTCTTTGGTGGTGTAAAAAAACCCCCAGAAACCTACACTCACCTTTGAGATCAACACAGCTCATCTGCACCAGTTTCCTGGCATCAACATCCAGCAGGGAGCATCATATGATTGCTTAAGTGATCACATTACAAAAGTGTGTCCTATGGGGGGTTCCCATGTACAATGCGGATTCAGAAGCGGAGACTGCACCGTTCCCAGCAGATAATGGCTATGTTGCACAGCCGGCATGCGCAGCCATCGGAGCTTGTTCCAATTGCTGCTATTTAATCATTTAGAGCTGTGCTCTGCTTTACTGCCGGCGCTGACACATTCAGTGCAGGAAGCTCTCAGCAGCAGCGCGTAACCCTGTGGACGCCGGGGGACGTGACAGACATCAGAATGTGAGTATGTACTGGTTTTTTTTTTACTTTTACAATGGTAACCAGGGTAAATATCGGGTTACTAAGCGCGGCCCTGCACTTAGTAACCCGATGTTTACCCTGGTTACCCCGGGGACTTCGGCATCGTTGAAGACAGTTTCAACGATGCCGAAGTGGTTCCCCTGATCGTTGGTCGCTGGAGAGAGCTGTCTGTGTGACAGCTCCCCAGCGACCACACAACGACTTACCAACGATCACGGCCAGGTCGTATTGCTGGTCGTGATCGTTGGTAAGTCGTTTAGTGTAACGGTACCTTTAGTCTTTGAAAGCCAGAAGGAGGCTCTCATAGACTTACATTGATTAGTGACCTCTGGTTCTTTCCATGAAACACTGGAGCAGCCAGCAGGTCACAAATTGCAGGAACGATGGTGAAAACAGGTGAAAATGCCAGAAGGTGAGTGTCAGACAGGGGACTTGGATCTTAAGCACCACTCCAGCAATTACCGTATATACTCGAGTATAAGCCGAGATTTTCAGCCCAAATTTTTGGGCTGAAAGTGCCCCTCTCGGCTTATACTCGAGTCACGGTCGGCGGCAGGGTCGGTGGGTGAGGGGGAGAGGGCGCTGAGGCATACTTACCTGCTTCCGGGGCTCCTGGCGCTGTCCCTGCAGTCCCACGGTCTCCAGGTGCCGCAGCTCTTCCCCTGTTCAGCGGTCACGTGGGACCACTCATTAGAGAAATGAATATGGACTCCACTCCCATAGGGCTGGAGCCGCATATTCATTTCTCTAATGAGCGGTAACGGTGACCGCTGATAGAGGGAGAAGCTGCGGCACCGAAGACCAGCTGTCCGGGGGAAGGAGCGGGACGCCGGGAGCAGGTAAGTATTGCATATTCACCTGTCCGCGTTCCACATGCCGGGCCCCGCTCCATCTTCCCGGCGTCTCTCCGCACTGACTGTGCAGGTCAGAGGGCGCGATGACGCATATAGTGCGCGCGCTGCCCTCTGCCTGATCAGTCAGTGCAGAGAGACGCCGGGACGGGACGCTGAGGAGCTGCAAGCAAGAGAGGTGAGTATGTCATTTTTTTTTATTGCAGCAGCAGTAATGGCACAGCTTTCTATGGTACATCTATGGGGCAATAATGAACGGTGCAGAGCACTATATGGCACATCTATGGGGCAATAATGAACAGTGCAGAGCACTATATGGCACAGCTATGGGGCAATAATGAACGGTGCAGAGCACTATATGGCACAGCTATGGGGCAATAATGAGCGGTGTAGAGCACTATATGGCACAGCTATGGGGCAATAATGAACGGTGCAGAGCACTATATGGCACAGCTATGGGGCAATAATGAACGGTGCAGAGCACTATATGGCACAGGTATGGGGCAATAATGAACGGTGCAGAGCACTATATGGTACAGCTATGGGGCAATAATGAACGGTGTAGAGCACTATATGGCACAGCTATGAGGCAATAATGAACAGTGCAGAGCACTATATGGCACAGCTATGGGGCAATAATGAACGGTGCAGAGCACTATATAGCACAGCTATGGGGCAATAATGAACGATGCAGAGCACTATATGGCACAGCTATGGGGCCATAATAAACGGTATGGAGCATCTATTTTTATTTTTGAAATTCACCGGTAGCTGCTGCATTTTCCACCCTAGGCTTATACTCGAGTCAATAAGTTTTCCCAGTTTTTTGTGGCAAAATTAGGGGGGTCGGCTTATACGCGGGTCGGCTTATACTCGAGTATATACAGTATATAAAAAAACAAAACGCTGGAGTGGTGCTTTAAGCATTACATTTAATAAAATATAAAGATAAAATTTAAAACTTTCAGCTGCCCCTCTTTTTGCCACATTTAAAAATAAAGAAATAAAAAAGCATATTTGGTATCACAGCGGTCATGTTACCAGTTCATATTTACTGCTCAATGAAACATTGTATCTACCCCAAAGTGGTATCAATAAAAAGTACAACTCAATGCCCAATACACAAGCCCTCATTCAGCCCCATTGACATGAAAGTATAAATGTTACCGTGCTCAGAAACTTTTTATTATTATTATTTTTACAGCCTTCTGAATGCTTTTTACCACTAAAAAACTTTTTGGGTATCGCTGTAAGCGACTTGACCTGGACACTGAAATGGCCGGGTTATTTTCACCATACAATGAATGCTGTAACATTAAAACTCAAAAAACAACTGTGGAATTTTTTTGCTTCACTATTTTTACTGCTCTTGGAATTCTTTCATGTTTTCCAGTACTTTTTTTTATGACAGTTGAGTCATACAGAACTAAAATTCATCCCCTAAAATATAAGTCCTTAAACCGCTATACCGACAGAAAAATAAAAAAATTATGGTTCTTGGAACAAGGGGAGGAAAACTCCAAAGTGCACAAAAACGGAAAATCGCCATGTCATAAAACTAAACAAATTGCCAAAACTGTGCTTTAAAAATCCAAATGACCTTATTGTTGTTTTTACCACCCAACCTTGTTTGACAATCTGTAGTGCCAAGTATCTGAATAGGCACACAATGTATTTTGCAGGCGAATACGCTTCATTACCCACTTGAAAAAGCTCTAAGTAAATGTGAAAAAAATTGAATATATGCATTGCAAAGTAAAAGCGACTTGCTGTGCAGATGTTTCATCTTTTGTGCTGTTTTTTTAACCACTTCATGTTTGTAAAGGCACAAAGCGGTTAAAAGAAGTGACTTCACCACTTTTCACTCATTATTTTTCTAGCACTATTTTTTATATACATGTAAAAAAAAGGTGACTACATGCAAAAAAAAATGACCAAAAAGACACCTCTGCTAAAACATCACTGACTTTATTCTGAAGTGTCTTCTGCTTCAATAACTCAGTGGGTTCATTGAGTTTAAAACATGTCATGTGCAGCCTTATACTCTACCCTTATAGTATATTATTCTGAGCTAGACATCAAATCAGTGATATTTTCAACAGTGGGACTCTTCCTAAAGTTTAAAGGTAACTGTGCATTCAAGTAACATTTCAGAATAACATGTTGTGTGTGTACATGAGGAATAATTTCTAGTTATTATGCAACTTATTTTGTGCATTATCAACAGCTTCCCTCCTTAAATCATAGTGATATTTTCAACTGTGGGACTCTTCCTAAAGTTAAAAGGTATAAACTGTTGGAGAGATCAGCACAATAGGGTCTTATCCGATGGACACAAATTTTATTCAATTCAAATTGTACTAACCTGATAGATCTATTGATAAGGCGTATAGATCTCAATGAGGATTCCAGCTGCAGCAAGAGACCGTATCAATATGACAAGATAGAGGATATTGTGGATTTAGTCCATGCTGCCGATAATGATATAAAATCAAGGTGTACAAATAAACAAAAGTGGTTTAAAGGGAATCTGTCACCCCCAAAATCGCGGGTGAGCTAAGCCCACCGGCATCAGGGGCTTATCTACAGCATTCTGGAATGCTGTAGATAAGCCCCCGATGTATCCCCCGATGAGAAAAAGAAAAAGACGCTAGATTATACTCACCCAGGGGTGGTCCCACTGCTGGTTCGGGTCCGGCGCCTCCCATCTTCATCAGATGACGTCCTCTTCTGGTCTTCACGCTGCGGCTCCTGTGCAGGCGTACTTTGTCTGCCCTGTTGAGGGCAGAGCGCAGGCGCCGGGAAAGTTCAGAGAGGTCTGGGGCCTGCGCACTGCAGTACTTTGCTCTGCCCTCAACAGGGCAGACAAAGCACGCCTGCGCAGGAGCTGCAGCTTGAAGACCAGAAGAGGACGTCATCTGATGAAGATGGGAGGCCCCGGACCCAGACCCGCTGCGGGACCGCCCCTGGGTGAGTATAATCTAACGTCTTTTTCTTATCTTTTAGGATACATCGGGGGCTTACCTCACCCGCGATTTTGGGGGTGACAGGTTCCCTTTAATTCATTTATCGGCAGTGCGGACTTAATCCACAATTTCCTCTATCTTGTCATAAACTTAAAAGATAACAGTGATATTTCAGAATAAGATTTTGTGTGTGTACATGAGATAGAACACTTAATTTCTGGTCATTATGCATCTTAGATTCTGCATTTTCACCAGTTTTCCCCTATGCATGCTTTGTCTGTAATTTGCAATCCACTCCTGGGGGGTGAGATGAGCTGCAGTGATTTTTTTCCCCATTGTCGGCACAGCACAGAGAAGGGGGTTCCTGCTCTTCTTTCACTTTTTAGCTTACAGAGACCAGCTGCAGCAACACGGAGGACATTATACAGCAGAGCTGAGCTACAGTATATTGATCTGTATCAAGCTCTGATTAGTAAAACACTTATTACAGAGCTCTGCACAATGTTTTTTTCAGTCTGCCTATGTTTGTTTCCTTTCTTGTTGCTTACTCCTCTTCAACTCTTCACTCTCCATAGAGGATAATGGACTGTGTTACATGACACCCATGATATGTGATATTTCATTTTTTCTTTTTTATTAAATTTGCAAAAATTTCTACATTTCTGTTTTTTTTCAGAGTATACATTAATGTGAAAAAATGAACTTTTTTGAATTTGCCAAATGGCTGCAATAAAACAAATAGTGAAAAATTTAAAGGCGTATTAATACTTTACGTACCCACTGTATGTATGTATGTATGTTTCTTTTGTTAAAATGGTGTTCTCATGTTTGAAATGTATCTCCTATCCAATGTATAGGAGATAACTTGCTGATCACTCAGGAGCCAACGGCCTTGGCTTCCAAGGATTCCAATAACAGTGGCTCCAAAGAACCACCACTGAATGGAGCGGAGATCGATCATGCCCTCTAATAGTAGTGCTGAAGATCAGTCAAGAGCTGTTGTCACGATCCATGTTTGGATCTGTGGCAGATCTGGTTTCCCTCTGATTTAAACGTTTTTTCCTTTCTGTTCATTGGGGGTTAATGCAGTTTTTCCCCCCCTGGTGGTCGCTGGTGTTATTGCATTGCATTGCTGCTGGGTCAGCTGATGTGTGTGACCACTCCCACCATCCTTTATAAGGTCACCTGGTGCATCAGCTGACTGTTGGTTATACAGGTCCTTCTGGAGATCAACCTCGCAGTAGCAGCTCACTGTTCACCTCCTGGGGTGGGGGTTTAGTTCAGGGTTTATTAGGAGACAGGGACAGGTCGGTGACTTGGGCCTCCCTACCTTGAAGGGTACCCCCAAGTTAAGGAAAGACAGGGCTTCCCTTAGCCTGAGGAGCAGTTCAGTGGCCCAGATTCCTCATCTTCTGTGTTCCTGTTTCTGCCCCGTGACAGCTATGCTCTGCAATCTACGGCAATCATATAATGAATGAATGGAGCGATAGTGCGTATGGTCGACCTCTGCTTCGTTCAGAATTCAGACCTCCAATGATCGGAGAGTGGATGACTGTGGATAGGTCATAACTTTTTAAACTTGATAACACCCCTTTAAGAATGAAACAAGTCAATAGGAAGTTCATGCTATGGTTTTAAAAAAGGGAAAAAAAGAGAGAACGCTTGTATTAAGAAAATGCTATTTATTTTATAGTTGTTACTTTTCACAGTGTATTGATGTATTAAACCCAAAGCCATGAGGAGCACTTTTAAAATACTCATTTTGTGTTTCGAAAGCGAGAAGAATCCAAAAGACCCTTTATATAGTACATAAATAACTTCCTAAATAATTATATTATGTATGATGTCCCAGAGTGCATAGTACATATTAATACTCTGCGGAATAAACTTGCACATTTTGAAAGAACATAAAGTTCATTCTTGCAAATGAATTTCGTAAAACTGCAGTGATAAAAATCTGTCAGATGAGTCCTCAAGGAAGCTCAGAAAAATGCGCCAGATGATCAGACAAAAAACAAAAGGACAACTTTCAGTGTTTTTATCACTGTAGCACTGTGATTGGGATCGCACATTGGACTGCTTGGGTATCATCTTCAAAGCAGGAGGAATTGTGCATTTGTAATGCAGTGCGGGGCGGTAGCTGCGGGTGAGGCACTAGTCTCCTGTCACTCCTTACATGAAAGACTGGATCCTGCCTGGGTGGTGGTGTTGGTGTTAGTGTTGTGTGGGCCGACTTTAGCCTATGGTGTTGGCTGGCCAGGGCCACGAATTCCACAGATTTATAAAGGAGACTTCCATTCAAACATGGGGACTTTACTGAACTTGATAAGGGTTATGTACAAGGCATAGCGGGTACACATTTTTTGAGCATGTTTCCTTGACAGTGAGAAGCCTTTTCATTCTAGCTGTATCTTTCCTCTGTAGGCTACTCCAGGGCTCTGCAGCTTACCTATTTCATCTCCACGTCACCATAACCCACCGAGTTTCTCTCCACTTGCTTAGCGGTTCCGCGTCCTATGACTATGGATGCTGTGGATCTACCACTTAGGACCCCCATTATTCCTACTCTCTCAGTCCTCTTTAGATCCGGTACCTTCATCACTTGCAAGCTCTCAGGTTTCTCGTGACTCAGCGTTTTATCCTATAACACCTTCTGGAAGGTCTCTGTCTCTTCAGTAACTCTTTCGGATATTGCTATTCCTCTCTTCAGTCTCTTCTAGCTTTGGATCACCCATTGACAGCACTGCACAATTGTTACTATTCAAACTCTAACTCTAACTTTATCCAGAAAGCACAGTCTTGTCCCTATAACTAAGCACTCCCCCGATGGGCTAGTCCCAACTAGAGATGGCTAACCCAAACAGTAAAGTTTGGCATCTGTACCGAAGACGTACTGTTCGGGCATGGACCCTGAACGCTGACTTAACCAGGAAGTCTGTGTTACTGTTTAGGTTCGGCTGCCCAAACACCGGGTGTTTGTCGCACTATCATGTGCACGGTGCTAGCGGGGATTTCACTGACGTCACATCAGTTCTTTCCAGCAGGGAACGCAACGTGCGTGACCTGAGGTAACCTCGATGATGTCACCGCTGGCCACTGAGGCTGCACTTGCAGTAGTTCAGTCACCAGTGGTTCTCAGCCTGGACGGTCGCATCTTGGCACCATCCAAGTAAAACTGTTTTTCCCCCAGACATGGATTACAATGTGGGACAGACTGATGGATAGGTGAGGGATATTGTTGTCTTTTTATTTTTGTTTTACTACTGGAAAACAAGGGCTTCGGTGGAATAGGTGTTAGGTGAGTATAATTGTGTTTGTTATTTTTAAATAAAAAAGTAACAGTTTGTTTTGTTTTATTTCTAATAAAAGACTTTATTCTGGCTGTGTCTTTACTTACCATACAACTATAGGATTAGTAATGGATAGGTGTCTCATAGACGCCTCTCCATTACTAAGCCGTGAGCTTGATGTCACCTGACAATACAAAGGTGACATCAACCCCACAAATATTAACCCCATTTGCCACTGCTACAGGGCAAGTGGGAAGAGCCAAGCAAAGTGCCAGAGTTGATGCATCTAATAGATGTGCCTTTTCTGGGCAGCTGTAGGCTGCTATTTTTAGACTGGGGGGCAATATCCATGGCCCCTTAACAGTCTAAGAATACCATCCCCCAGCTGTCTGTTTTAGCAAGGCTAGTTGTCAAAAATGGGGGGGACCCCAAGCCATTTTTTAAAATTATTTAATTTAAAAAACAGCATGGTGACCCCTCTATTCTTGAAAACCAGCCTTGTTGAAGCTGACAGCTGAGGGTTGCAGACCCCAGCTGTGAGTTTTGCCTTGCTGGTTATCAAAAATACAGGGGAACCCTCGCCGTTTTTTAAAAAAATATTTATTTACAGCGCAGGAGCCGGTAAATGAATACACCCATCAGCCGCTCCTGCTCTTGCTGTTATTAGCGGCAGCAGGTGTCAGATGATGGGAGCACTAGTCCAGTCAGCTGACACCAGTGACCGGAGGTAAGCTTTATACCACCGATCACAGCTGAATGCTCACCCTGCCTTTTGACAGTGTGGGAACCACGGCTCTTTGACCGGCGGGGATGATTTCACCCCCAATCAGAAGCGGTGCTTGCTGTGCTGTCGTGCACATGACAGTGTGCAAATACTATATGTTTGGGCCCTCCATTCAAGTGAATGGGGTCTGGGTTTGGGTCCGGGTACTGTTCTGGTACCCGAACCCAAATTTTTTGTAACTGTTCGGCTGAACCCGATGGACCTGAACATACAGGTTTCCGCCCATCTCTAGTCACAACACTTTACTTCTGACCCTGCTGTCTGTTGCTGTGCAGAAATTCCTTGCACTACATTACTTATCTTACACTGTACATTTCCTACAACACTGCTGCACTCTTTGTATATAATACTAACAATACTTATCACACCTTATACATGACACAGGCAAGCACCACAATGCAATACAATTCACATGACGCATTACACACAAAGACACTTGTCATAATAAACATGATGCGATTGGTGTTTTCAGGAGCAGGAATGTGACGGCACAGTCCACCAGCCTTACACATTATGGTAAACTTTTGGACTGCATGTGGCCCATATATTGTTCTTGCACAGGAATCCTCTTCTGTCTGTGTCCGCACCATGGCACATGTTCTCTAGGAGTAAAATACAACTGGCAGTTCAAAATCGGACATGTGTTTGTTATCTCCACCAATCATCAGTCGGCCGGCACCCTACTCACTACACATTAGACTGTCGGCTGATCCGTTGATATCAGTGGGTTTGTTCAATATTAATCTAATGTGTATGGGGTCCTTTATGGACTTTTGAGCATTACCACTTGAATATACATACAATGTCTCTGCTGATCATGGTGCTTATTGCAACATGTTCTATCAAACACGGTATCTGACGTACTGGCAATGGAAGGATCGTCGGTCAGATAATGGGAGTAAAATGCTTTTGCTGATGTAATGTTGCCAGTGCAGCAGTTAGTCAGTGAGTGCAGCAGCTGTAAACGGGTTGTGCCATCCACACAGGAACGCACTGCTAGAGCCACTGATCTCTCTGATTTGGTACCGCTCTGTCAAGGTGCTGTGACATCTGCGCCGCAGCCAGGGCCAAACACTGGGGACAGTGGTGGAAACTTGCCAGTGGACCCCGGAGAAGGTGAGTTAAACTCATTTTCTCTTTTGTTTGTTTTTTTAGAGCAAACTGCAACCAGGGGAAAAATTTAATTGAAAGAAAACCACCCCTTTAAATCTTTCTTGTTCATGCCCAAAACCGTTGTCAATCATTGCTACAGCGTGCTGGGATCTGACATTCTAGCTTGTGCGTGGAGGAGCAGAAGAGAAGAGGAACTCTCCTTGTGCCTTACTGTCCTTTTGATCATTCAGGATGGCATGGGATAGAGATGTAGTCTCTAAAAAAGCATGGCTACTGCAAAGAAAAAAAAAAACATTGTGGCTCAAATTGCACCTCTTAAAGCATTAATCTCCCAGATTACAACCCGGAAAAATTGGCATGCTTTATTTGGTTAGGCGCCATAAAAACATACATCCACTGCTAATCCCTTCAAAGCTGGGGGAATTAGGATTCTGGGCAAGAACGCAAATGGCCTGGAATTCTTGACGGCAGCGAAGCGTGGACCTGAGGGTGCCAGTGTTATGTAATCCTGTGTGTGCGGCAGATGGGAAAAGTGCCTTTGAGGTGAAGGACGTCTAACAATTTCTAGATTCCTTTGCCATCAATTTGCAATTTGTGCATAAGACAAGCTACGTCATTTTTAATTCTATTTTTTATTAATAAGGTGGATTGAGAGTATCAGAGAAAGTGTTAGTACCAATCGGGGGCCCTGTGCTATGCATATGTGTACAGCGGAGCAATTATAATGCACACCAGCCCCGCTCTCTCCCAGGAACAATATGTGAGGAATTATGAATGCGCAGTATGATAATAACAAGTAATTATATCATTACGGATCTGATGCTGTACCGATTAATGAAAAGGGAAGATTATGCATCAAGGTTATTCTATCAGTGGGGAGGAAAAGTAATACACCAAATAAAAATTTATCACAACATTTGGTGTTCAGAGCTCTTGTAATGCCGAGAACGGCGCGTACACCTCGAGGAAAAAAAAAGAAATGACAAGCCTTATTATCACAGTCACTTATGGGAGAATGTTCAGACTGATCTGTTTGCCGGAATCATTTACCTGTTAATAGTGAAGGTTAATAAGGTAGATTGGGAAAGAATGCAAATGAGGCTTAAAACAACTGCAGCATTTTGTTGTGATATCTGTTTTAATTAGCTTCTGTAAACTGCAGCTTGTTCGTTAACTGCAGTTGTAAAAATCCCTGCGCACACATTCTGGAGCACATCGTACCTAGTATTAAACAGCAGCAAGAAGCCGATCCACCGCCATAACACGTAGATTAGGAGGAGGCAGCACCTGCACGCTCATTGTTGGGACGCAGTCAATGGATTTCATTTCTCTCTACTATTACCCAGTGTTTCCCCTACTGGATGTACTAGATTTTGTTGGCTGAAATATTACATATAGATGTAGCAGAGCTGGCAATGCATTGCTGTATAAATGATATATGCATTTCTCACCCGTGAAATTGCAACAGCAAGAAGGAAAAGTCATGGAAATATGGAAATCAAAGGATGGAGACATGTTAATGATATGCAAACAATGAGAAAATGGAAACTACATTTTTAAAACAGCATCAAGTATGAGTGCCAAGTGCAGAAATCCAAGCACTTACAGCCTTGGCACATGAATTCTGCCCCCAGGATTAGGCCTCATTCACACGTCCGCATTTAAACACATACGTGAAAAAATGGTACCATGTCATCAGGGTTTTGCTGCAATATGTCATCTGTGTGTCGATTTTTACCATCGGCATAATCAATGTTTTTTACAAATGGATATCTATGGACATATCTCTGTTTGTTTAGCATTGACACACGGTCCATGAAAAACATGCCTCTCCTAGGGTATCCTCCCCCATCCCCTGTAGGCTGTGAGCCCTCGCGGGCAGGGTCCTCTCTCCCTCTGTACTTGTGTGTGTCTTGTATTGCTCATGTTTATTGTATTTGTCTATATTTGCCCCTTCTCACATGTAAAGCACCATGGAATAAATGGTGCTATATAAATGTATAATAATGATGATAAACATGTCATGTGAATAGCACCATAAGTTATAGTGGGTACATTCTGTAGCCGTGTCTGAATGAGGTCTTATGGTGTGGATTGATGACAAAAGACGGACTGGCACTTCCAAGCTAGTGTGAACAGGTACATACTAAGAGCAGCCATCTCCATATACAATAAACAAAAAAGTTGCACTCTGTAGTGCTAAAGCATGTCAATATGAAATATATGAAATATGAATAGCAATACTGCTTCTGGATACTAGGTGAAACTGAGACGCTTTGCACATAATTTGGCCAATTCATGCATGCCCAGCAACCAACGACAAGGCGGTCTCAGATCTGTTGGGTCCTACGTGTCTAGTGTCAATACCTCTCTAAGACTGTAGTCTGAATTTTGGGGTAGATGTGAATACCTCTCTTCAAAGCCCGAATTTATGGGTAGGTGGGGCCCTGTTGCAATTTATGGTGTGGACTGACATAATGTATAGTATCTAGACCCCTCTAATTTTTATTTCAGATTCCATGGTGCTCATACTCAACACTGAATAAATCGAGATGTTTTGAAATTTTTGGTCCCAATTTTTCATCGCTTGCATATCATTAAAGGGTTGGCCTCTTCAAATATATTGATGACCTATTATTATCCTTAGGATAGGCCATCAGCATCTGCACACCCTGTCGATCAGCTGTTACCAGTGGCGGCTGGAAGCTCTCCGATTCTGCGGATCACTACAGCTCCATCATTTTTACTGTGGCTGCTGCCAGGTACTGTAGAATAAGGGGTGGATCTGCAGAGCCCAGCCGCAGCCATTATAAAAATGCTGGAGTCTCGGCAGCATCTGAGAACTTCTGAATCCCACCGGTAACAGCTGATTGACGGATGTAGCACCTTCACCCATCACATATTGATGGCCTATCCATCAATAGAGTGGCCAACCTTTTTAACATGTCTATATCGATCCTGTGATTTCCATATTTCCATTACTTTTCCTTTTTGGTGTTGCAGTTTCAATAAGGAGTGTATTTAGCTGTGTGCGTTCTGCCTTACCAATACTTGTCAAGCATATGAAGTGCATTTTTGTAACAGTTGTACATATTCAAGAAGACTTAAGAAATTGCGTCTTACCTGTTGGGAACCATTGCAACCACTGCCAACATGGCAAAAAACAGTTCCACATATTAATATTAATTTACTCTATTAGATCACACAATGCAGAAGGTTTAATTTGGAATCCAATGCAACAAATGTTCTGATGTTTAGATTTTGCAGTTATATTCTCGTCATTGTGCCCCTGGTTTGGCTTTTGATCCCTTCTCAGAATATCCACCTCATGTGCCAGGGCTGGTGGTCCCAGGTCCTCAGTCAGATCATCTGAATATTCTTGAATGCCAGTGAGGGCTGTAATTATGTAGGACCAGCCAAGAAGAATCAGCAGCTTCTTCTCATCTGCAATGAACACATTAGGTGGACCTTCTGTGTTTGATTCAAAGGAACATCTGGGGGCACCTTTATCATGGAAGGTAGCAGCAAAAGGAGCATTTTCTAAAATCTGTTTTCTGAAGTTTTTTTGTTTTCTGTAATTTTAGAGTAGATTATCTCACAATGAAATCATAATTACTGTAAATTGGAAAAATCCTATCAAAGTTTTCATGTGATTCTTGGGATATTGCTTCAGGTACAGTATTTCCAGAAACTGATATCTCTTAAAGGGAATCTATCAGCGTGTTTTTGTTACCTCATCTAAGAACAGCATATTGTTGGCAAAGAGACCCTGAATCCAGTGATGTATCATTTAGCTTACTGGGTGCTGCAGTTGAGACATAATCAAGTTTTTAGATTTAGTAATGCAGCAGAGCTGAGAAAGCTAACCCCGCCCACACCAGGCTCTGTGTAGATTGACAATGAGCTGCTTATCACAAGAGGGGGCGGAGTCAGACTGGCAGTCAGACCTGGCATTGATAATTTCTTAGTGGTTAAACCTTCACCGTAAGTAAACAACAGCACACAGCTTGTTAAGTGACACATCATTGAATTCTATGCTTTAACCCTGACCTCATGCTGTCCTTAGATTACATAGCAGAAACCTACTGACAGATTCCCTTTAAGTGGTGGCAGAAAGCAATTTTGGTTTCCTCTTTGAGTTGCTGTCACAAAATGGCTTATAAAGCTGTAACTCAGGGATTGTTTTTAGTTTCAATGATTTTGACAGTAAAAATAGCAATATACGCTGTGCCCTTGTTGCCTCCCCATGTGATGCGGTATGACTATGGCCTACATAATATTGTACAACAGCAAAAAATATTATTATTCATATTATTTAGAAAACATTCTTTAAACTAAAATTCATGATTCTAATTTTTCATTTTTTCAGGACTCTGAATTTCCGCCAGACAACAGGGTGAATCCTCTTTTGGCTCAAATTAAAGGGAAGAGTAACCATCTCCTTAAGACAAGTGGATACAGTTTGAGCAACACTCTGAAATCGCATGAACTAGCAGTGAGCTGGTAGGAACATTTGTTTCTTCAACATGCAAACAAACCTAAACCATTGTATACTATGATAGGTTGTGTTACTGGGCAGCCAGAAACTGAAAGGTTGTACATGCACAAAGAAGAATCCACTGCACGCGGTGCATCAGCCACTGCTGTTGTGCTTTATTTGGGCACTAGGTGGCAGCAAAGGCACCTCCAATTCTCATAGGCGATTCTTTGCAACTAATGACAATAACCGCAAATAAATATTTGTTTGCATGGAATTTTGATATAATTATTCTGCACACCAGCAGTGCATTCTGATACTTCTGCTGGTTATGTGAGTGTACAAAACAAATCCTCATGCTTTGCAAGCCATATATAATATTTAAGTTCACTGATGTTAAAAGGTCAGCTTTTCTACAAAAACATAAATTATAGTAGTTAAAAGTATAGAACCTAAACTTATTTTTTTCCAATATGCTGTGCTTTTTTATGCTGGAGAACCTTGCACAGAACACTGTAATTGACATTATTTCACAGCCTACAGTAAATGCTGCTTACGTCCTCATATCAATATTCAGTCATTCAAATTGTTGGCTGTCGATTTTTTTTTTTATTATTATTTGTCCAGAAAAATAAAAATAATCAAGTTGGCCACCATGGTACGTTTCTCTGTGACACCCATTCCTGATGTGAAATATGAGTATGTGATTGAGAGTTTGTCCACACTCGCTTATACAAAATCTGTCCCATTTTTAGCCAGAAATGTTGGACAAGTGGAATCCGTATGGTGTACCTTTTGTCATGCGAGTGCAATGCGAGTGTACTATTATTTTCTCGGCTCACATCTGCGTGCGATGCATTATTAATAGGGATGATCGAATAGCTTTGGATAAGGATAAGAGCTTATCCGAATAGCTACAGCACTTACCGAATAGCTGCATTGGGAACATGGATACCTGGAGCGCTCAAGCTAATCGGCTGTTAGGGGCCGCAGCTGCATGTGTCGCGGCTGTTTCACTGTCACAACGCATGTATGGGGAACCCAACAATCAGGCTCTTCATGCATGTGTTGTGACTGTCACACAACCACGACACATGCAGCTGCGGCGCCGAACAGCTGATTATCGGGAGCGCTCCAGGTATCCAGGTTCCCGATGCAGCTATGCGGTAAGCGCTGTAGCTATTCGGATAAGCTCTTATCCAAAGCTATTAGATCAACCCTAGTTATTAACATCATCTTTTACATACTGAAATGCTCTATATAAACTTAAAAGGTAGTTGATATATATAAAGATATAGATGAATGATAGAAATATATTAGATATATAATAGATAATAAATAGATGGAATACAGTAGATAGATATCCTGCAGATATATAATTTCACAGCACCCCTACATATATTAAAATTGCAACCTTTAGTGCCTTTCATGTGGAGTTTATTCTACAGCTTTTTATGCTTATTTAACTTAATATATAAATAAATGACATGTTGTCCCCCCTATTTTTGCTAACCATCAAAGGTAAAGCAAACGGCTGTGAACTGATGTCATCAGGCTGGCTAGGTTCATGAAATGCTTCAAGTCTTAGGCCTGTTTCACACGTCAGTGGCTCCGGTACATGTGGTGACAGTTTCCTCACGTACCGGAGACACTGACACACGTAGACACATTAAAATCAATGTGTCTCTGCACATGTCAGTAATTTTTTGCAGACCGTGTGTCCGTGTGCAAAACACAGAGACATGTCTACGTTTCTCCGGCAGCACGGTCCGCAAAGCGTCCCGCACGCGTGCACACGGAGAACAGTGTGCACTCTCCTCCGTGTGCACGTACCACTGCAGGAGAAACAGCGCTAGAGTTAAGCACTGTCCCCTGCTTTTGGTACTGAAGCCAGCATTCAGCGTTCGCTGGAGAAAAGGAATGAAAAATCAAGGTTTTTTTAAATTTTTTTTGTGTTTAAAATAAAGTTTGTAGTCACCGAGCCGCCTCCCACCCCCTGTGCGCCTGCCCGCTTGCATTAAAATACTCACCCAGCTCCCGCGATGCGTCCTCTCACCTCCCGTAGGGGTGGAGCCGCATATTCATCACTGTAATGAGCGGTACCACGTGACTGCTCACAGAGGACAAGCTGCCGGCGCTGAGAGGAGGCATCGCGGGAGCTGGGTGAGTATTTTAATGCAAGCGGGTGGGCGCACAGGGGGTGGGAGGCGGGAGGTGACCACAAACTTTATTTTAAACACAAAAAAAATAAAAAAAAATTGATTTTTCATTCCTTCTCTCCAGCGAACGCTGCTGGGGAGAAGGAATGATTGCCGGCTTCAGCACCAAAAGCGGGACAGCGCTTAACTCTAGTGCTGTCTCCTGCATGGTCCGTGTGGTCCTCAGTCGGTACACAGGCAGCACACGGCTGCCGCACGTATGCCACACTGATGTGCCACGTGAGCACACAGACACGGATAACTCCGGTACCGATTTTTCCGGTACCGGAATTACCTGGATGTGTGAGACTGGCCTTAATGAAATTTGTCCTCCATCCTCCCTGCTTTCCCCCTTGCTTCCTCCCCTGCTCACGACTTCTGTTCATGTTCTGTGATATGGTATAAAGGACTATTTTATGGAACGGTGAGTGCTGCTTTTTCCTTTCTTTTCCTGCTCCAAGTTTGGCGCTTCATCTGCGTTCTTCTCATCTTCGTTCTTCCAGATGCCCTGGTGCGTTGGCAATCAGGGTAATGTGCTTGGCGTTGATGTCAGGTGTAAACTTTCCAAAAACATATATAGTAAGTGAGATAAAAATTAGCAGCTCTACACTGCCTCATTGAATAACCTTGGTCCGATTGCAGTATGATTTTTTTTTTTTAATCGGTTTGCACTCTTCCATTTAATACACATAGATGAGTGTACCCTTATATTCATAATAATAACATGTAGGAATCATCATGACATGAAATATTGTTTTTGCTAGTTGAAACAAGGGTCTGAATCTCCCATTCGAAAAAAAAAGTTAAAAACATCTCAAGAAACCCAAGTCCTTTAAAAAGGTGTTTCTGCAAGCTGACATTTGAAACGACATAAAGGTTGTCGGAGCAAGATTTCTCCAGACTGCGCGGCATCTAAGAGCTTTGCATTCTTTGGACTTTGCAAACACCATTAATGGAAAATTGTGTTTTTTTCTCCGCATCGGCTGATTGGGGACGGCGTATCTAAGATGTAATTTGAACATATTTCCTGCGCGTTCGGTGAATTTCCTTTCTTTCCCTTTACACTTTCTTCTTGTCAACACCTGTTGCAGAAGCTCAGAGTTTGTTGCCTCCTAATGAGATTTTCTGTCTGGATCAGACGCTGCCATAACTGTGTTCCACCAGGTATTTGAGCACAAAGCAGCCTGCTGCAGAGTGCCAGCACTACGCCAACGATCCGGCGTAATACTGATTAACACAACCTTTAGTGTTTCGCTCCACTTAAGGATCTTCATGTCTGATGGCAGAATATGTATAATACCAATATGTTCAGATGCTAGTGCTATCAACACCCCATCTGTCCGCCCTAAGATAAGATCTAAGCTCTTTGTGAGTGGCATATTTGATTTTATTTCATCTTGTAGTCAGAAAAAGGTTAATGGCAAAGTGTTCCTTCCAAGAATTTTCTTCCCTTTGTCAGTTATGGCTTATCTGTGAGTTACGTGTTATTCTTGCTTAGGGCTCATTCACACGTCAATTTTCTACGTAAGAGTTCTTTCCTTTTTTTTCCACAGAATCCGCTTTTACCTACGACAGTCTGAGGCTGTTCACATGTTTGAGATTTTTTTTGACG
This sequence comes from Ranitomeya variabilis, assembly GCF_051348905.1. Classification (NCBI taxonomy): domain Eukaryota; kingdom Metazoa; phylum Chordata; class Amphibia; order Anura; family Dendrobatidae; genus Ranitomeya; species Ranitomeya variabilis. Next base: position 169,966,728 of record NC_135238.1, read on the forward strand.
GACCGAGTGGTCCAAGCAAAATCAAAGACTTGTATGATATTGATCTGAATGTTGGATCAAAACGTGACAATGAAAGTCTTTGGGTCAGTGAAAAAATTGGACAGCACTCACATGACATTTTTGTGCTGGTCTTTTTTCACTGACTGATAGGAAATGGTGGAGAAACTTTTTTTTTTTTTCTCATTAGTGCTAAAAATTTACTTCATTCCTGATAAACATCACACATGAAACTTGGACCGTTTTTCTGTATGTAAAAAAAAAAAAAAATCCCTGATGTCTGAATAAGGCCTTAAATGCGTTTTCTTAACACTTAGGGTATACCTGCTACTTTACAAAGTTTTGGAAAGAGATTTTAGCAGTCATACCTTCACGTTTGTCTTTTAGCCTTGTTCCAGCACCATTTTTACTCGCGGTCCATTAATTTTTGGGGAGTGTCCACAGCTCTAAAGTCTGCCAGGATGAGCCATGCTGACTTTTCCGTTCCCTTATTGCTCATACTGTATAGTGCCCAAGAAAATGGGATAAAAGGCATAGTGGACACATTTTTAGAGGCTATGTGTACAAGGGCGGAAGCGGGAATGAGATGCTAAGATCTGGAAGAGAGTGCTCTAATGTCAACCTGGCCTTACACTTGTACATTAGACTATGTACACACTGCCATCTGTTAATCGCTTCCATTTGAATCCCTGAAAAATGGGATTTAGAAGCGCCCTTGACAGACATCCATTACAGTGAAACCCCATGTGTGCTTTCCTGTGGCAGAGTCCGTCTGTTCAAGCACGCACCAAAATGCAGTCAGCTGTGTTCTTGTTCCGGCCTGAATGAGAGACACAGCCACAAGGGAGAATAAACGGCAACCATTTGAGCGCCATTTGTCTCATTGTAATAAATCGCTCAGTTAGAGGTACGTCTGAATCCCATTTTTCAGGGATTTGGATGGAAGTTACCAAATCATGTCTGAATGTAGTGTGTGTATATCCTAGGACCAACCCCTCTCCCTAAAGTCTATCTCAGAGTCTCTGCTGCTAAAGATGGATATCATTTCGATTTGTGATGTCCCAGTCCGGTGTCCTGCCCCTGTTGCAGCTGGTCTGTAATTCTGTACCCAGCACCTTTGACCCGGCATCCTGGGCATCTTTTGTGCCTACCAGGCCCCACGTCGTCATGATATTGTGTGAAGACAAGTTTGCTGGAGATGTTGAGCTGAGCGTGTCTGGCACATAAGTGAAGACAAGGTTATGGTTAAGAATTGCAATTCGGTCATTTCACATATTACCTAAAGCAAATTCTGTTATCTATAGAAAATCTATAAAATGTGTACAGACTAATTTATTTTATGCATTGCTTTTAAGTGTAATAAATTCTGTAGGATATTTATTCAAGCTTGTTGAATATGGAAAGATAGTGCTCATCATCAGTAGGTTCATAATGAGCCTTTGATCCATAAAGCACCACGTAAGAAGACTAATTAGACTGTATGCGCTTCATTTAGCTATACCACATGTTAAAGGACCCCTGGAACAAGCTGAAGTGAAACAGGCCTCTGGGTTATTTGTCCTGATCCTCACAGGCTTATACAGGAGTTTAACAAAAACCTGAAGAGATGAACTGGAATACAAGTTGGTATGCATGCAACGTATAGGCACATGTTCACACTGGCCACTTAACAGAATCAAAGATAAAGATAAAGTGAGCAAATACCCTAAAAGTAAATAAAGAGCAATAGTGCATGAAAATAACATAGGGTATGTAAAAATAATATTCGAGACATTCCTACCCTTTGGTATTAAAACCTTACCATATGTTAACTGATGTAAATGTTAATAAGGACTGAGCAAGACTGAGACCCCAACTAATGGACATCCAGCCATGGGAAGCTATATTATATGTTAAAGGACCCCTTGGAAGAAGCTCATGTGAAACACGCGTCAGGGTAATTTTTCCTAATCCTCCCAGACTTATACAGGTCTTTATTGCTATTCACTGCTGTTCTGAATCTTACTTGCTTGATCTTGTCACTATTGTACATTACTATTTTATCCTGTATTATTTTATGTCTTTGTATTTCATGCTTTAGCTTTGCCGTTATTGCCAATATTAGACATAGGTATATACTATTTTGCATCTTTATATACTGTATATTTTTTTTCTTCTTGATTAACATTTGCCTACTTGGTCATCTGTCAGTATAAATACCTGGATTTTCATACACTGCATAGCTATTGATTCTATTACTAATTGTCTGGATAGGTGGGATGTTTATATCATACATTCCATTTTCTATTTTATTCATTTTATCATTTGTATTATGTTATATTACTAATAAAGGTCATTTATTTTTATACTGTATGGGATTTTTTTGCATCTACTTTTGTTTGGATATCTATGTTTAAAGGTAAGGTACCGCGTTTGTAGATTATTAATAAATCACTGTAATGTAGCATAACATGCTGCTATAACCAAGTTTTAAATGCATGTGAAACAGATTTCGTGTGTTATATGTGTTTAAAGAAGGAACTGGGGGCTGACATCTTGGTTTTGCAGCAGTAGCAGGGCACTAACAGTGTCATTTTACAGCACCCCATGGACATAGGAGCTAATAGACCGGCGAGGACCCTATCATTAACATTGGAGAGGCGTTAGCAGTGAGCTGGGCACGCCTCTGTGGGCTGCACAACTCACTGCTGTAGGTGTGACTAGCTGCCATTTTATTATAGCCCAGTGCTCTCTGCCCAGCTCCACTTACTCTCTATCACAGGAGCTCCATTCACTCCATTAAGCTGCATTCACAGCCTGCAGAAAGGAGGTGACACCTGACACCTCTCTCTGCCATACAATGTATCTCCCCCCTCCCTCCACAATGCCTGGCCATTCACTGCAGACCTGGATCTCCTTCTTATCTTACTGAGGGATGAGTCACAGACAGCTCTGCACAGACAATGCTGCTCCATACACACCACATAAACTAACTGGGCTTCTGATGCAGTAACTGCTGGTGATAGCAGATCACAGGTCAGTCACACACAAAATGGCTCTGCCCTGTGATGCTGCTCTTCATTCTGCCCCAGGGATATTAGACCACCCAAAAGGGGAGGGAAATGCTGATGTCAGCAGGTACTGCCCCAATTTTCCAGCTAACAGTAAAGCTGGTAAGTCTTACTATAGCTGCTTGAGGTCTAAAACGGAAAATGCTCCCCCTAGTGGTCAATATACACTCACCGGCCACTTTATTAGGTACACCATGCTAGTAACGGGTTGGACCCCCTTTTGCCTTCAGAACTGCCTCAATTCTTCGTGGCATAGATTCAACAAGGTGCTGGAAGCATTCCTCAGAGATTTTGGTCCATATTGACATGATGGCATCACACAGTTGCCGCAGATTTGTCGGCTGCACATCCCAAAGATGCTCCATACAAGGCAGGATGGATCCATGCTTTCATGTTGTTTACGCCAAATTCTGACCCTACCATCCGAATGTCGCAGCAGAAATCGAGACTCATCAGACCAAGCAACGTTTTTCCCATCTTCTACTGTCCAATTTCGATGAGCTTGTACAAATTGTAGCCTCAGTTTCCTGTTCTTAGCTGAAAGGAGTGGTACCCGGTGTGGTCTTCTGCTGCTGTAGCCCATCTGCCTCAAAGTTCGACGCACTGTGCGTTCAGAGATGTTCTTAGGCCTACCTTGGTTGTAACGGGTGGCGATTTGAGTCACTGTTGCCTTTCTATCAGCTCGAACCAGTCTGCCCATTCTCCTCTGACCTCTGGCATCAACAAGGCATTTCCGCCCACAGAACTGCCGCTCACTGGATTTTTTTTCTTTTTCGGACCATTCTCTGTAAACCCTAGAGATGGTTGTGCGTGAAAATCCCAGTAGATCAGCAGTTTCTGAAATACTCAGACCAGCCCTTCTGGCACCAACAACCATGCCATGTTCAAAGGCACTCAAATCACCTTTCTTCCCCATACTGATGCTCGGTTTGAACTGCAGGAGATTGTCTTGACCATGTCTACATGCCTAAATGCACTGAGTTGCCGCCATGTGATTGGCTGATTAGAAATTAAGTGTTAACAAGAAGTTGGACAGGTGTACCTAATAAAGTGGCCAGTGAGTGTATATATTTGTAAGAAAATATATAATATTATTCATATAGAAATGTTTGCAAACAGTGCAAACATTGCATTAATACATTTTATTTACTATTTTAAGCTTAATTTCACAAAAAAACAAACTACAAGAAAACTGGTGGCACCTTCCCTTTAAGGAGCAAGCCTCGGAATTTCGTAACCATTCAGTCCTTTCTTTCACACAATGCCTGTAACATTTTACTTTTTTATAATTTTTAAAAGCATTTCTAATGGTGCTGTCTGGGAACCACCAGCAAGCAGTATCTGCTGTTGTGTGACTGTATATGAAGAATACAAAAGTTGTGTTTTAGTACCTTCAATGGTGATTATAGGAACATGAAGTCAAGTCCTCCGTACTATTCATGAGTAAATGAGATCCTCCCTTGTGACACAAGGCCACCCACTCACAGTCCAACTAGATCTTCAAAAGCAGTTTCCTCACTTATATAAAAGAAATAAAGTATGCAGATATGGTACTGTAATAATTTGCAGGAGTAAAAAAAAATTTGAAGGACATTTTTTATACTAAGTATAATCAGTTCAAAATTAGCAAAAGGACCCCGGAAAAAGCCGGAGCAGGTGAAACACAGGCTGGGCTACTTGGATGTTTGCCTCCTGGATTTTATGTATGTAATAGTGATTTCTACCTCATTATTGTTAATATTATAATAGTTTTTGGAATCTTTTACTCAGTCAAGTCGTTCTTGCACCATGTTCTTTATTCCATTTATGTATTAATTAGGAAGCAGCTTTTGATGATGTATTTGGACTGTGAGTGGGCGGCTTTCTGTCGCCACTCGCCAGTGAGGATTCTCATTAATTCTTGAAACAGTAAATAAAGGAACATGAAGCCAACTCCGTACTGTGTAAACCTGGAGCGTGCTGCTTGTGTATTACTATTATGGATTATTGATGGAAAAGCACAATTTTCTTTACACTATCACCGCACCTGTTTAGGTTTTTAGTGTTTATATGTGAATTTTATGATGCTACAGAAATGTCATATCTGTGTGCGTAAAGTTCTCCGTATGGTTCCAAGAATTAATGAGAATCCTCACTGGTCATAGAAGGCCATCCACTCACAGACGTACCTGATCCAAAAGTGGTTTTACTGCCCTATGCATTTATTATTATACAGCACATTGCAGTGTTAACAACATATTCAGCCTCAGAGCCATTCTAGAACTGTGAATTCACACTGTGAATGTACCAATTGAATTGGCCTTTACTGTTCAATCCATCAACCAAAATAGGAATATGCCACTACTGCAAACCTATCTAGACATGGCTGTCCATCTAAACTGACATCCGAAGCAAGTAAAGCCCCAATTAGAGAGGCTTGTGGTCACTCTGGAGTAGTAGCTGCAGAGATCGACAGATCAGGACACAGCTAGCATGTGGAAGGAGGTGCTCACTGTGTGTGGTGGAAAACTAACATTGCACATTACAGTGAAAACACCATCCCCACTGTTTAACATGATGGTGGCAGCCTCATGCTGTGGGGATGCTTTTCTTCAGCAGGTACAGGGAAGCTGTTCAGAGTTGATTGGAAGATGGATGGCGCTAAATACAGGGCAATCCTTTAGGGAAAGCCTGTTAGAGACTGCAAAAAGATTTGAAACTGGAGCGTAGGTTCACCTTTTGGCAGGACAACGACCCTAAACTTACTGCCAGTGCTACGGTTTATATATGGTGAAACATGTCGGGGGGAACTTTATGTTTTAATCTGAGTGTTCTGTTCTGCCTAACACTGAAGACACTCCTGGGTGCCATCGTGTGATAACTAGAAGCAATTTCTTATCAAATATATATAATGGCAGTAGTTTAGGGGCAAATCTTTTTTAATCCTTCACCTACAATATTCTCATTTATTTTGACATTAAATAAAGGTTATGTTTTATGACCTGCTAGAGAGGGCTACGCAATGGAGTTCCCATCTTATCTTCTCAATTAGTAATATATTCCGCCCAGGTCATTTATACCCCGTTACTTTTTCTAACTACAGGGCAATACTTGAGGGAAAACCTGTTAATGACTGCAAAAAGATTTGAGACTGGGGCATAGGTTCAACTTCCAGCAGAACAATGACCCTAAACATACTGCCAGAGCTACATTGGATGGTTTAGATCAAAGCATCATATTTATGTGTCTAAATGGCTCAGTCCAGACCTAAATCCCATTGAGAATCTGTGACAAGACTTGAGAATTGCTGTTTACCGTCGCTCTCCATCCAATCTCGCTTAGCTACAGCTTGTTTGCAAAAGAATAATAGGCAAAAATTTCAACCTCTAAATGTGCAAAGCTGGTAGAGACATACCCTCAAAAGACTTGCAGCGGTAATTGCCGCAAAAGGTGGTCCTACAAAGTATTGACTCAGGAGGCTGAATATAAATGCATGGTTTGTTTGCAGTCATGCTTCCTTTTATATTACCTATAGCAGGGGTCACCAACATTACTTACTTTGAGAACCATATTCAGCTCTGAGAGATAGTCGTGGCAACATCCAGAGCCACTTCCCCCTACACATTAGTGACTCCCAATGCACCCTGTACTGATATGATGATAGCTAAAGCTCCCCCACAGAATCACACCGAAATCTGGGTGCAGGCAGTCATGTGACCGCAAGTATGCGATATGTATACTTCTGGACACATTCCGACTAGACTTGCTCAATACACTGGCATTGAACAAGACTCTGCCCATCTAGTTGGCACGTGATCATGCATATGCAAATCACATACTTGTCAAGTTCCCGCCACTCTTGGTTCTAGCAAATCTTCACAGCGTGCAGTTTGAGTGATGTGAGAATTCACAAGTCTGCAGTCGCATACAATGACTGCAGACTTGTAACCCCAAGGCTGGACAACCCTTTTAAGCTCACCACACTATCGCATCAAGCTTGAGGCACACCTGCTTGTTGGACTCCTGTCCAATAGCATGGAATAGATTGATACAGTATGATTGAACTATGAGACTGTACAGGGTTTGTTTATAGTCTGTAATCATGGAGGCACATACACTTGTACGGGAACTGTAGACAAAAGACACATTTGCATTATGAAAGTCTTATACACAAGTCTTGCAGGCGGTGTATTACTCAAAAGCTGTTTGAAAGTAAAGAATATGACACAAATTAGAATGCATCTAACTTGGTAGGGCCATCTATCTTCGAGGTGTGCATGGTTCATTATATCAGTTCACCTGTGGCCTTATAAAGTCACATATCTTCCCACTCTTCTATTTTATTCTGTGCCCTGAACGTCGTTCTCGGTGATTGTAAATGCAACACTGTGAGAAGGGACAGGTTTCTGAAGTATCCAAAGAAGTCAGGCCCACTGGGAAATTTCTAGCTGTCAGAGTATACAGATTTGAAGAGCATTTGTCGGAAAAGTGAATATCACACGATTTGATTGGGTTCCCAATTCTTTTCTGCTGCTGCAGAATACCCTGTAATTACCTCGCATGGGAAGAGGAACATCTGTTCATGTACACTGTATCAGTATGAAGAGGAGAAAAAAGCAAATAGAAAGGATTTATTGGGATTAACGGAGCTTTACTGGTGGGCTCAATGGACCTTTTTTATCCTTCGTTTTAGAGAAGGATTAGGCCACCATTATATCTAATTATTCCAAGTAACACAATTCACCAGATGCTCAATGCAGACCTTATTCCAGTGGATAAGCCTGAAGAATCATGACAGCCAATGGGAACTACTAGTACTAATCTAGTGTCCCAGGTATTTATTAGGCTGGAATCCTATTTGTGAAATATCATTGCTTGTATCACTCAAGCACTTCAGTGTAAATATATCAGTCCGGTGTCGAGAGGCAAAAATAGAAATTGGAGAGGAGCTTTGCTATTAAAGCAACAGTGCATAATGAGTTAGGAAGCCTAAACAGCTAACACCAGGGACAGGCTGCAAATGAAATAAGCATTACAGGCATTTAGAAGGACGGAAAAACAAAATGCATTTTATTGCAGACATGGGTCACTGATGATTAGGTCGGCTACCAGCTTGTACTTTCCAATCAAATTCTTTTTTTTTTGCATTTATTCAAGCACAATTACTGATCTGAAGAGAGTCCCGTGCAGATAACGGCATCACAGTGTAATTTAAGACATCTCAAAGTCTGGATTATCATGAGGATGTTCGTGACATTACATTATATTTTTTCATCATGATTTTCGAAAACACCCCATCCAGTCAATTGGTGTACTTAGCTGATTCATATCCCAAATAATTGCTGTGCGTCAGCATCTGATAATAGCCTACTTGATTTACTCCTATGAAAGGCATAATTGGCTTTCTGTATGAAAACCGGCTTTGATGACGGTAGCACCTAATTGTATCATTGCTTTTATTTTAATCTGTACTGGATTGATTGTTTTGGGCAACAAGACCACATTTTCTCTTGGGATATGTGCACAGGTTCAGAATGATCTGCTGCTAAACCTGATGTGTTAGAAAACGTAGTGTAAAATACATGTGGTTTTAATGCATTTTTATGTGTTTTTTGCATCCGTTTTCGATGTGTTTTTACCATTTCATTAGTATGGATGAAATCTGCAGCAAAATGCTGAAAGGCTTGACAAACTGCAAATTTATGGTTCAATATATTGACATGCTGCAGATTTAAATCTGCTTCAAGACCGCACAGAAAAAATAGGCAACGTGTGCATGAGATTTCATAAATCTCATTCACTTTGCTGATACTAGGAAATCCTTTGGGTTTTGTGATAAATCTACACAGAAAAAAAAACATGACAAAACCGCAACGTCTGAACATCCCCTTAGACAGTTTTGAAATCTGAGGTCTGGAAGTTTTCTGGACCTATTTAACTAATTCACAATTTCCAGGCAGAAAAACTGCAGCATATAACTGTACCAACAGGGCTTATAGACAAATGCTATATAAAAACTCCGTATGGAAGACACGCAGCCAGGTGACAGGTATTGTAAGACATCAAAGACTAGAGTTGAGTAAATCGCTTCAAGGCAAATCAAATTTGCCTCAAATTTTTTAAAAATTGACCAACAAATCCAGCAAAATAGCAGTTATCCATCATTTTTCTAGGTTCAAATTGGCTAGGGAGAGGTTAAAAAAAATAATGATTCACCGCTCCCTTTCACTCATCATGTCCACATAACTGATTTAGGTGAGAAAACGGGGAGAAGTTAGTATTATTTTAAGTTTTTCACCCTTCATTTATTACGTGCTGGGATCTTTAGAAGCCCTACAGCATAATTAGGCATTTCTGATGGACATCAAATAAATTTAATGTAAATTGAGTTTCCCGGGCAAATTTGAGCAAACTGTTGATTTAGAATTTTATTAGATTTGCTTGTGATTATCGGAGACAAGTTTATGATATGTCATTACAATTATCATTCACAGGCCTCAATGATCAATGACCGAAGAATGGGATACCATTGTTTCTGGTATTTTTTTCCCCTTTAATGGGGAATGTCAGTCCAGTGTAGGTAGACATTAAATTGCGTTTGTTGATGATAGATTGATAACCAGCAAGGACAATTGGTAATTAAATGCACCAATAGGGAGATTGGGAATTAAAAATCTCTTATTTGAGTTCTTAATTTGTGTCCTCAATGACCGGTGCTAGGTGCTAAAATATTCCTTATAGTAGGAGTCCTGTGGAATGTCAGGTTTCTAGGATTTACCTAGGATTTCTAGTTTAAGATTTACCCATCCTTGGTAAATCCTTCACCTAGAAATCCTGGCGTGATATTCCCCATGGCTCCTACTATTAGAAACATTTGAGAAATCTTGGCCAGACATTCCCCAGGGCTCCAACTATTAGGAACATTTTAGCACCTAGGAAATTGAGGACACAGGTTAGTAACTCAAATAAATGTTTAATCCTCAAACTCCCTAATAGTTTATGTAAATGAGATGCTATCAATTGTCTTTAATGTTTCTGTTCTAGCACAGCCCACCTAAGCTGCCTGCACCCGGACCTATGGGGTTATATGGCTCTGTATAATATTTCAGTTGAATATTTGAAGGGTTTATGCGCAATCACAGGCGGTCATTCTTTACTGTCAGTGGTGAGACTATGGAACTGTCTGCCACATAATGTTGTCATGGATGATTCACTAAAAAAGTACATTGAGGGCCTTTTGAAAAATATAATATATACATGTTATTTTTACTAGATTATATAATGGGACATTGATCCAACCAAGGAACTCATCTAATCTCCATATGCAGAGTTTGGAAAGAATTTTTCCCCTAATATGGGGCAATTCACATCTGCCTCATGGTTTTTTTTTCAAACCTGTTAGCTTATAGGTTGAATTCAATGGACATATGTCTACCTTCAGCTTTAAAACGATTTAAAAATATCCTTTTTTTTCATTATTTAAATATTAATCAGTCTTTGTAAAGTTATGACTCATTCTAATACACTTTATTACCTACCTTATTTTGCCTAATTCTATCTTTCACACAGTGCTGAAAGTGCTGGTTGAACTGCCTGGTTCATTCTCTTATTAGCTGATTTGAACTGGAAGCCTAGCAATATCCATACTCTGGTGTGAGCTTCTCTGATCCTCTACCCCATGTTAAGACAGGTAGAGTGTTTGTAAGGGGAAGGGAGCAGAGACGCTCACACAGGAGGCTTAAAATTGCTAAACTTGCAGTTCAAATCAGCTACTAAGACAGCATAAACTAAGCAGATAAGCCAGCGCTTTCAGCATGGTGTTAAAGATAGAAGGAACAAAAATAATGTAATGGAGTATATTACAAAAATCCATAACTTTACAAAGGCCAATCAATAATGAAATAATAATAGAAAGTTTATTTATTCTTTAATTTAACCCCTTAACGACCGCCGATACGCCTTTTAACGGCGGCAGTTAAGGGTACTTAAACCACAGCGCCATTAATTACTGTTATACTTACCAGTGTCCCTGGGTCCTCCTGATTCCTCTCCTGGCCTCTAGCTTCTTGCTTCGGTAAGAAAATGGCGGGCGCATGTGCAGTGCGCCCACCGTGATCTTCTGGCCGGCAGAGGAAGATTCTTCCTCTTGTTTTATTTTGGTCACTGTGAGATCCTATCTTCAGTGATCAAAATAAAAAAAAATAGTAAATTTACCCCCCACCTTTATCACTCCCTTAGTTAGGAAAAAATAATAAAATAAAAAAAAGTATGAATTTCTATTTTCCAATTAGGGTTAGTGTTAGGGCTAGGGTTAGCGTTATGGTTAAGGTTGGTGCTAAAGTTAGTGTTAGGGTTGGGGCTAAAGTTAGGGTTGGGGCTAGGGTTAGGGTTGGGGCTAAAGTTAGGGTTAGGGTTGGGGTTAAAGTTAGGGTTAGGGTTGGGGCTAAAGTTAGAGTTAGAGTTGAGATTAGGGTTAGGGTTGGGATTAGGGTTTAGATTAGGGTTAGGGTTGGCGTTAGGGTTGGCATTAGGGTTACGTTTGGGATTAGGGTTAGGTTTGGGATTAGGGTTAAGGTTGGGGTTGGGATTAGGGTTAGGGGTGTAATGGGATTAGGGTTAGGTTTGAGGATAGGTTTGAGATTAGGATTAGCGCTGTGTTAGTCTTAGGGATTTGATTAGGGTTATGCTTAGGGTTGTGATTAGGATTATGGATTGGGTTGGTATTAGGGTTAGCGGTGTGTTGGGGTTAGGGTTGGAGTTAGAATTGGGGGGTTTCAACTTTTTAGGTACATCAGGGGGTCTCCAAACGAGACAGCCAATTTTGCGCTCAAAAAGTCAAATGGTGCTCCCTCCCTTCTGAGCTCTGCCGTGTGCCCAGTGGTTTACCCCCACATGTGGGGCATTAGCGTACTATGTACTAGTTGGACAAAAACTTTTGGGGTCCAGTTTCTCCTGTTACCCTTGGGAAAATAAAAAAAAATTGGGGGCTAAAAAAATCATTTTTGTGGAAAAAAATATTTTTTATTTTCACAACTTTGCATTAAAAACTTCTGTGAAGCACTTGGGCATTCAAAGTGCTTACCACACATCTAGATAAGTTCCTTGGGGGTCTAGTTTCCAAAATGGGGTCACTTGTGTGGGGTTTCTACTGATTAGGTACATCAGGGGCTCTGCAAACGCAACATAATGCCCGCAGACCATTCTATCAAAGTCTGCATTCCAAAACGGCGCTCCTTCCCTTCCAAGCTCTGCCATGCGCCCAAACAGTGGTTTATCCCCCACATATGGGGTATCAGCCTACTCAGCATAAATTGCACAATAAATTTTGGGGTCCAATTTCTCCTGTTACCTTTGTGAAAGTAAAAATTTGGGGGTGAAAAGATCATTTTTGTGGAAAAAATATGATTTTTTTTATTTTCATGGCTCTACATTATAAACTTCTGTGAAGCAGTTGGGGGTTCATAGTGCTCACCACACATCTAGATAAGCTCTTTGGGGGGGTCTAGTTTCCAAAATGGGGTCACTTGTGTGGTTTCTACTGTTTAGGTACATCAGGGTCTCTGCAAACGCAACATAATGCCCACAGGCCATTCTATCAAAGTCTGCATTCCAAAATGGCACTCCTTCCCTTCCGAGCTCTGCCATGCGCCCAAACAGTGATCTCCCCACATATGGGGTATCAGCGTACGCAGGATAAATTGCCCAATAAATTTTGGGGTCCAATTTCTCATGTTATCCTTGAGAAAATAAAAAATTGAGAGCTAAAAAATCATTTTTGAGGGAAAAAAGATTTTTTATTTTCACGGCAATACGTTATAAATTTCTGTGAAGCACTTGGGGGTTCAAAGTGCTCACCATACATCTAGATAAATTCCTTAATGGGTCTAGTTTCCAAAATGGGGTCACTTGTGGGGGGTTTCCACTGTTTAGGCACATCAGGGGCTCTCCAAACGCGACATGGCGGCTGATCTCAATTCCAGCCAATTCGGCATTGAAAAGGTCAAACGGAACTCCTTCTCTTCCAAGCTCTGCCATGCGCCCAAACTGTGATTTACCCCCACATATGGGGTATCGGCGTCCTCAGGACAAATTGCACAACAAATTTTGTGGTCTAATTTCTCCTGATACCCTTGTGAAAATAAAAATTTGGGGGCGAAAAAATCATTTTTGTAGAAAAAATGCGATTTTTTTATTTTCACAGCTCTACGTTATAAACTTCTGTGAAGCACCTGGGGGATCAAAATGTTCACCACACATCTAGATAAGTTCCTTAAGGGGGCTAGTTTCCGAAATGGTGTCACTTGTGAGAGGTTTCCACTGTTTAGGCACATCAGGGGCTCTCCAAACACGACATTGCGGCCGATCTCAATTCCAGCCAATTCTGCATTGAAAAAGTCAAACGGCACTCCTTCTCTTCCAAGCTCTGCAGTGCGCCCAAACAGTGGTTTACACTTGTGAAAATAAAAAAATTGGTTCTGAATAAAATGTTTGCAAAAAAAAAGTTAAATGTTCATTTTTTCCTTCCACATTGTTTCAGTTTCTGTGAAGCACTTAAAGGGTTAATAAACTTCTTGAATGTGGTTTTGAGCACCTTGAGGGGTTTAGTTTTTAGAATGGTGTCAAGTTTGGGTATTTTCTGTCATGTACACCCCTCAAAGTGACTTTAAATGTGAGATGGTCCCTAAAAAAAATGGTTTTGCAAATTTTGTTGTAAAAATGAGAAATCGCTGGTCAACTTTTAACCCTTATAACTTCCTAACAAAAAAACAAAAAAAATTGGTTTCCAAAATTGTGCTGATGTAAAGTAGACATGTGGGAAATGTTATTTATTAACTATTTTGTGTGACATATGTCTCTGATTTAGGCTGCCGTCACACTAGCAGTATTTGGTCAGTATTTTACATCAGTATTTGTAAGCCATTTATTTCCTGTGCCCAATTCTACAATGCTACCATTTGTTTATATTCAGTGTTTGGAGTAATTTGATTTGGAAAATTTAATTTATAAAGAATAAAATAGTACTTGTCTGGCTCGCTTACATTGTATGTAGGGGTTATTACGCTTTCGAGAGAAATATTCATTACCGTAATTGGGGTGAAATCTTCTACGGGTTGCCATTAATATATATGAGCGGCAAACGTCAGTCTTTGTATATTTTACCCATCAAAACTGTAGCTTGTAATAAAGAGCACTCTTGTGGCTTTTATCAGTTTTATCGAGTCCACAGTGTGCTTCTATTTTTGAAACAAATCACTTGATGTAAGGCATATCAGCATGCGCAGCTAATAGTTTTAATGGCATTTACTTAACTAGCCGTGGCTCAAAATCCCAATCCAATGTGAGCCAATTTTCTTGAACTAAGCCTGTGTTATGTTATTTTCCCATAGGCCATTTACTACAGTGGGCATTGTACGCTTTGCTGCATTGAGAATTTTTTTTCAATCTCTCACTTAATTCACATTTTCGGCTTATCTGAGTTTTATCTAAGAACATTTTGATAGTTAACGCTAATGTCACGATCAGGTATTGAGCTGACGTGTTCTCTTTTTTACTGTAGTGTTTAAATAGCTGATCAGCTTACCCTGTGGGAGCGAGCGCTGGCTTTCAGGTTTTGTAGAACATGCCCTGTCAGCCTCTGGAGAGCCAAGGGTTGCATAAGTCATATTCCAACTCTTTGCAGAAAATGATTTGTCATATGAGATGGAAAATAGACTTGGGTAGTCAGTGACAATTATTAAAACAGGTTACAGGTTTGTGAAAAGTATTAACAGTATGAAGGTTGTATTATTTTAGGAAAAATACTTTCTGATATGAACAATAAAGTCAAAAAGCCACCCCTGGGGTACTAATGAATGAGTGTGTATGTTTCTGTTGGGATACGTCTATGTTCACACTTCAGGTGGAGGAACAAAAAAATTGATCATAGTCCAAAACAGTTCCATTTGCTAAGCGTCAAGTGGAATAAAAGATATCCCATTGGTCATTATGTGGTCTGTCTGTGTTCCTTTATGTGTCTGCTTTTTGTATGGAAGAGAAAGTTCTGTATGATGCACTTTTTCTTCCATTTTAATTATGGAGACATAACAGAGCTTATACAGACGCCATAATAATCAAGAAGGTCCCTTTGCTTCCTCTTGTATAAGTCAGGGATAGATCTATTTTGGACATTGCAGGAAAGTGAACTCCAAACGTTCTTAAATACCTAAAGTATCAAACCGGACAAGTACTCTTTCCGGGTTTCAAGGCCGGCTCCATGATGCTGCTCTGGTCTGGATGTTTTGGCTTCAGCGGTGACGCCATCACAGGTATAGCCAATTACTGAGCTCTGCTATTCATGCCATCTAACTCGGCATAGCTGCTGAGCTCATAGATTGGCTACAGCGGTGAGCATGCAGTCTACATAATGTCACTGCTGCGGCCAAAACAACAAGACCCAAGCAGTGGCAGGGAGCCAGTGCTGGATTTGTGGAGGGTGAGTACCTGCTCTGTTTTATTATCTTGGTTACTGTAGAATGTTGGGGTCTACTTTCCTGAAAATTGAAAACCATTTTTAATTCCATTTTCCATTCCTTATAAGGGAACATACAAACTGAGTGTCCCAAATGGATGTGTGAACACAGCCGAAAAATGTCTAGACTTGTTTTGAGGTATCAATTAAAGTTATCAAAACCTGAAGCCTAGACTTCTCTATAAAACTGTGATTTTTTAAAGTATAAAAAATTACGGTATACAGATAATAATACTTATGAGTTTAAATTGTCTCTTCAGAGAGGAATAGAACAGTGTTTCAGGCATGGCTGCAGTATTCGACACAGCATCTCTAATACATTCATGTAAATTGGTTCACAATTCCTTATAAGCCCGAACACATTTTAGAATCTGATGCACAATTACCAAACCCAATCTTGCCTTGGCATGCTAGACCATGTCCATAAGGGGCATGTTAGCCTAGGGTGCAAACAAACAGATTACAATTAAAGGGCAATGGAGAAACTGATGAATATCCCCTAGAAAGCTCTTGCTGTTTTAGGGT
Source organism: Ranitomeya variabilis (assembly GCF_051348905.1). Lineage (NCBI taxonomy): Eukaryota > Metazoa > Chordata > Amphibia > Anura > Dendrobatidae > Ranitomeya > Ranitomeya variabilis. The sequence continues at coordinate 169,982,787 of NC_135238.1, forward strand.
ATCTCTTTACCAGGTAGAACAATCCTCTAGTTTCTCACAGAGCGCTGATTGAGAAGCATTGTGCTTGGTCACTGGGCTAGGTGATGTCGTAATTCAATACTAAGTTGTTTAGGCATCACATTATTATTCTTTTGCTTGATATATCCTTTCATTCTGCTAGACTTTCAGATCAAAAAGTTTAGTCTATTTTATTATTACCCTGTATTATTATGGTTTTTAGAAGGCCAAAGTATTGGTAGTCAATCTAATGTAGGGGCGCAGAACCTTTTTTTGGACTGTGGGACACATGGTTAAATTGTAGCACTTGCTTTGATCAGGAAAGGTATTCACATCTAACAGTACATAAATATGTGGTAAGGTGAGATTCCATTTTTGAAGTTCCAATGTACCTGATTTCATGCTCATTTGGCTCTCTAGAGGAAAATAGTTGTAGAACTAGCAAAGTGTTTCACATTCTTCATAAACTACAATGGAGAGAGCCACATTTATGCACAACCATCTTTTCCTCTCTGGAGTGCTTAGTGGATATGCCTTGGACTGCAAAGAACATAGTCCAAGTGGACCCTTGATCACAGGTTGTGTACTCCCGATCTAATGCATTTCCTTATAAATATATACAATTACAGACTTCTCTGGTGGGTGGGTCTTCATCAAATCGTGTTGGCTCATCTTGATTTGAGTAGGAAGGGTAAGTTAATTGAGGCACAAGATAAATTTGCCTAGCCAGAATATGTCATTAGTATCAACCCTCATAAGCTGTCTATATGTGCATGAAGATCATAGGAAGCTGATTTAGTCTAAGTACACATTAGCATTCTGGGGCTTTGCAGAGGGCTGCGTACATCCTCCACTAAGTCCTGCCTACTTCCGCATGTGTCCTGCGTACCTATCTTTAACATTGGGTACGCAGGACATGGGGATGTATGCGGATGCATTGTTTTGACGCGCCCGCCAACCGCACGGGAATGCAGCAAATTGTGTTTTGTGCGCACTGCGGGCTCGTCAAAACGACGCATCCGCATACATCCACATGTCCTGCGTATCCAATGTTAAAGATAGGTACGCAGGACGCATGCAGAAGTAGGTGGGGCTTAGCAGAGGATGTACGCAGCCCTCCGCAAAGCCCCTGAACGCTAATGTGAACCTGGCCTTAATGATGCATTGATATCTGAAATACAATGCCTTATTCCACAGAAATACATTTTTTTCTTATATGTAAACGAGCTGTTTAGATCTCTGGGCTGCACACTGATCTGCATGAGAATCTGCCATCTAAAGAATATTTTAAATGAAAGGGGGAATTACAAATGTGAGATATATAGATCAGGATAGCAGACTGTCGGTCAAACTGGTAACGCTTCCTTTAATTTACAATAAGCTTTGGAGGCAATTTCTCAGGGAGATCTGTGATCGGCCTATAGGTCTTAACCACTCATTTACATATTAAGAAAAAGGTGGATTGATCTCGAATAAGACATCAGATCACAAATATCAAAGTATCATTTTACTCAGCTTCCTATGGCCTTCATGCCCATATAGACCACTTAGTAGGGTTGATACTACTGACAGATTCCCTTTAACCTTGTGAGCAAAACTTTGTCACCTCATATAACACTATGAAGTCCATTTACTGACCTATGGAAATAAATGAATCATTTTTTACACTTTGTTAGTCAGTGGCAATTTGCCAGACCCTCTGTGGTACCAAATAGTCTATTGCAAGATTAGATTTGCTGATAACTGAATACCTTTTAATTAAATCTGTCAACCAATTTTCTTAAAAATTATTGACGATCCTCTTATTCAGATTACAAATGAATTTGGTATGTTTCCAGGCCATATTTGCCGTCATCTATCAGCACCCAGTACAGTACGTTCTGTTTCCAATAGAAAATGCTACAAGGACCTTGTATTGTACATACATGGCAGCAGGTGTTTATAATGTGATAGAAATCCTGCCCTTCCCCCGTGTCACCCCAATTCAGTCTAATAAGGGTGTATCATGAAAGGAAGAATATCTCCTTCAATCAGGGGGGACTGAAAGTTTGCTTAATAATCAAGGAGCATTTATTCTTCATAAAGACTCTCATTTTCCATTAAATCAAGCCATTTATATTTCATTCTTCCAACAAACATATTTTACAAAATTGTTTTATTGAGTTCAGAGCCATTCATTCAGGATCTTCATCTATTTATCCAGCTCAATCAGCACGTTTTATCTCTGATGGATTCCGGTGCATCATGTACAAATCAAAACAGGGAAACACAAAAGGCAGAGAATTCCTGAGTGTAAACTATATTTTAAAACTTTCTATGTTGGAGAATGTGTCCATTTTATAGTAAAAAAGACTATGTTTTATAAATTACACTTTTGGATATTGGATATTGGTGCGGTGATAATTTTGTGTAATTCTGATGGGTAATTATATGCAATCTGAAAAGCCTCTATATAAAATCAGAAGCATGTGAAGGTATAATATGACCTCATAGACTTATTGCAGCATGGCACAAATCAAAAATATTAGGTCATAAAAGTGGTAGAGCTTAAGGAGGAAGCAGTACATTTTTTTTTTACTTTCACTATATGTAGAGACTAAAATAACATAGAGCTCAGAATCAGTGCAAATGAATTTGGATATCCCATTTTTCTATTTTCTATGTCAGAAACCACTAGAGACCATTGGTTTCTGACTGGCAACTGAAATTGGGGAAAGACTGCACACTCATGCCCACCAACATTTAGATTGAAAACATCATGACATGTAAACCACAGCCACATCAATGCTTGGGTGCACCCCCAAATGCCTACTTCTGGTAATGGTTATACTGAACGCCATCCATTTTGTAATCGAGTTCATGACTTTTGTCCAGCAAAATAAGAATTGTTGGAAAGTTCGCAAATGTTTCCTTCATAGTATAAGACTAGCTGTAAATTTGCTGGAGGAAGTGAATATTTCTCCTAACTTTTTCAGTTGCTTGAGGAAAAAGGTTCCTTAGTAGACTTAAGGCCCCCATACACATTAGACTAATATTGCCCGAACCCGCCGACATCAACGAGATCAGCCAACAGTCTAATGTGTGTGGGTACCCCCGACTCTCCCTCTACAGATGAGCTCTGAGGTGATAAGGCATCAGTATGTTTCTTTTCAGATTGTCTATCCTTTTGTTCTGTAAAAGATAATCTGCTGCCAGAGATGTCTGGTGGCAGCTCTCTCATAGAACACAGGAGCACATGGTAGATCGAATGCTCCTGTGTATTTGAGAAATAGCTATTATTCAGCTGGTAGCTATCTACATTGTTTACTGGGAGGGGGGGCTTTAGTTTTCTGAGCGTCTAGTAAACATACATTCTTGGCCTGCCTGGAGTGGCTAGTAGGATGGGCAGTGGGCCCTGTCCTTTCATCTCCCTACAGTAGTAGGTTTGTCTGTCTCTCTCCATGTGTCAAATGTGAAAAAATGTCCCATATACTGTGTGTGTGTGTGTGTGTATATATATATATATATATATATATATATATATAGTAAACAAAAAGGGAAACAGCACAAAAAGATGTAAAAAAAGGACTTTAATGCCCTGTGGCATGGCAAGGCTTGAGAAAGGATTTGTTTTATCCGAAACGTTGCCACGCAACAGGCATTAAAGTCCTTTTTTTACATCTTTTTGCGCTGTTTCCCTTTTTGTTTACTATCTGGAAGGCCATAGGAATGCTGGTCAGGGAAGCGTGCACGCTTTAAGGTATTTTTTATGGTGCTGTTCCTCTTTTTATATATATATATATATATATATATATATATATATATATATATATATATATATATATACTCTGTGTGTGTATGTGTGTATATATATATATATATATATATATATATATATGTATATATATATATATATATATATATATTTATATATGTATATAGTTATATATATTGTAAGGTGGCTGGTGGACACATAGTGCAAGTCCTCTGTGGTATAAACCTGGAGTAATGCTCTAGTTCACATAAAACTAAGAGTGGTTAATTGGCCATCTTAGGTCCAGCTCTAATTCTGAGCAGCTGAGGGAATAGGGCGGGTTGGCTGCTCACTATATTTCCACCCCTGGGTGTGGTTCGCATTGTAAAATGCTACCTGTTTATCTGACACACGGTTCTGTGTATGGATAAGGGTAGACCTGCTGGATTGTGTGGCTTTGCAAAAGGACTAACAAGTGGAACTCTAAGGGTACTGTCACACTCTGCGACTTTCCAACGATCACGACCAGCGATACGACCTGGCCGTGATCGTTGGAAAGTCGTTGTGTGGTCGCTGGAGAGCTGTCACACAGACCGCTCTCCAGCGACTAACGATGCCGAGGGTCCCGGGTAACCAGGGTAAACATCGGGTTACTAAGCGCAGGGCCGCACTTAGTAACCCGATGTTTACCGTGGTTACCAGCGTAAAAGTAAAAAAAAACAAACCGTACATACTCACATTCCGGTGTCCTTCAGGTCCCTTGCCGTCTGCTTCCCGCACTGACTGAGTGCCGCCGTAAAGTGAAAGCAGATCACAGCGGTGACGTCGCCGCTGTGATCTGCTCTCACTTTCCGGCCGGCAGTCAGTCAGAGCGGGAAGCAGACTGCAAGGGACCTGAAGGACACCGGAATGTGAGTATGTACGGTTTTTTTTTTTTACTTTTACGCTGGTAACCAGGGTAAACATCGGGTTACTAAGCGCGGCCCTGCGCTTAGTAACCCGATGTTTACCCTGGTTACAAGCGAACACATCGCTGGATCGCTGTCACACACAACAATCCAGCGATGACAGCGGGAGATCCAGCGACGAAAGAAAGTTTCAAACGATCTGCTACGACGTACGATTCTCAGCAGGGTCCCTGATCGCTGCTGCGTGTCAGACACAGCGATATCGTATGGATATCGCTGGAACGTCACGGATCGTACCGTCGTAGCGACAAAAGTGCCACTGTGTGACAGTACCCTAAGACAAGCTTGTGAGCCCGCACTATTGTATAGACTGGTTACTTTGTTTGGAAAGGTACAGAAACCTTTGTTTGCTATTACACATATCAGACGTTTCCTGTAGCTCTTGGCCAAGTTTGCACCCACTGCAGCAGTGATTTGCACCCACTCCTCCATACAGATCTTCTCCAGGTCTTACTGGTTTCAGGGCTGTCACTGGGCAGATATTCAGACTGGCATGGCAGGTGCAGGCGGTGCAGGAGATTTTCAGACTGGCATGGCAGGTGCAGGTGGTTCTGGCTAATATACAGACTGGCATGGCTAGTGTGTCTGGCTGATATACAGACTTGCACAGCAGGTGCAGGCTGTTTCGGCTGAAATTTAGACTGACAGGGCTGGTATTGGCACGGAGGTTAGGGACTGATGGAAACTAGCAGGAACTAACGGGCAGGGACCTGAGAACTAGCAAGTGTGTTGGGAACAAACTAATAACGTTGTACAGGCACCTCCATGCAGGTGGATGTGTCTTAAATAACAAGTGTCTCCCATCTATTGGCTGGGGACACTTTAGGCCTTTAAGAAGGAGGGAGCGCGCTTGCTGAAGGAAGTGCGGGAAGGGGCACGGTGGTAAGTGAGTCGGCCTCCCTGCTGAGGAGAGGAGCAGCCAGCAGCATACAGGGATGCTGATGCTACAGCCTTCCTGCTAGGGTTCCAGCTCTTGATAATATAGGGGGTGAGCACCAAACAGAGTCCCCCCTCCTGTATAGTGTCTGTGTCTCTAAAAAGCTTAGAGACATGGCCGGTCTTAATAGGATTACTCCTTGAATTTGTGAAAAATATTTAGAAAAATTGCAATATTTTTATGCAAATTGCCTCTTCAGAGAGATAGAGGACTTGAACTCTATATAGGGCCACCTGTTGGATGTAGCGATCCTACAAGTCACAATCAACCCTTTAACGAGTCTTGCAATATAAGTTAGGATAAAAGCCAAATCAGAATCTCAATTTGCAGACAGTGTGTTTTGGGCTATTGGCCCTCATCAGTGCAAAGTATGAGAACTGATTTTGCTAGGTGAGAGGCTCTGGACTTATGCATAATTTAACTACAAAATACTGCTCAAAAGTGAAGTTTTTTTCTAAGGCTTTCATTGAAAGTAGTAAAACCTTTAGTTACCAGTTATACACGTCGTTAAAATTGCACCTGATTTTTTTTTGTCCACATGAAAATTCAATTGTCTTGCATGTGGATCTTTATGTACATATGTTTTCTTATAGATGTAGGCTTAATGTTCTTTTCTTGTACCCGTAAATTAAATCAAGCATTTAATCCTTTTTATAGTCTGACCCGAAGGCTGGAGCCGTTTTTATTTGGTCTAATAGCTTAAAAGTAAAGAAATTGATGTAGAAATATATAAGCAGTAATACAGTAAATTCTGTCTGCTCCTCGGCTCGTAGCCACACACAAACCAAGTTATTTCATTTTAATGGATGCTTCAATTTCTTTTGTCTCTCACTTTCAGCTCTCTTTTGAATATCCTGCAGGCCCAGCTCTCCTGAGAATTGTGCACACAATCAGATATTTCATCTGGAAAGCTGTCCTTCAATCTCACCAGTTATTCATATTCTATAAAGCGGATGGAGAAGCTGCACAGAATCTGTATAACTTGATGCAGCGTTTAATGCTGGAGTAGGAGATTATCCCACTTTTTTTGGCATTTTGTCATAACTGACAAGGTGCAATAGGCCAAATAGACATCACAATGCAAAGATAGGTTTCTAAAATGGCTACAAAAGAAAAATCTGTGAATAATTTTCATACATAAAAAGTACTTTTTGCTCACTCCTGCCTTTTATTGTATAGCTGTTGTGAATTCTGCTCTTGGGCTCCCTCCGGTGGTTATAAGTGGTAGTGCTGCTGTCTTTGGATCGCAGCATTCATCAGGTGTGTCAAGTTTTTGCAATCCTGACTGGGCTATTTAGCCTTGCTTGACCCTTTAGTCAGTGCCAGTTGTCCATTGTTCCTGGAGGATTCACATCCCTGCCTGCTCTCTCCTGCTTTGCTGTTCATTTCAACAAAGATAAGTTCTGGCTTTGATTTTTGCTGTCCACATGCTGTGGCCTTATTGTTCAGTTCTTTTCCATGTTTTTGTCTTGTCCAGCTTGGTCTGTATAAGGATTTGTTTAGCCAAGCTGGTATCTCTGGAGATGCAGATATACCCTCCATATCTTTAGTTAGCTGTGGAGATTTTGTATTTTCTGTGGTGGATATTTTCTAGTGTTTTAATACTGACCGCATAGTACTCTGTCCTATCCTTTCTATTTAGCTAGAAGTGGCCTCCTTTGCTAAATTCTGATTTCAGTCTGTGTATGTTTTTTCCCTCTCCTCTCACAGTCAATATTTGTGGGGGGCTGTCTATCCTTTGGGGATTTTCTCTGAGGCAAGATAGTTTTCCCTTTTCTATCTCTAGGGGTAATTAGTCCTCCGGCTGTGTCGAGATGTCTAGGGAGTGATAGGTACATTCCACGGCTACTTCTAGTTGCGGTGTTAAGTTCAGGGTCTGCGGTCAGTACAGGTACCACCTTCTCCAGAGTACGTCTCATGCTGCTCTTAGGCCACCAGATCATAACATATAGCACAGATGGAGTAGGAGATATTCTGTACTGTATATTTCGCTAAATTTGGCAAATATTTCGGAAAGTGTTCTGTGTAAAGGTTACAGAACAGCTAAATCTTAATAAAATTCTTAATTAAATGTGTCCTTTGTAAGTGGCTCAAGTCTTCTTACATATTACAATCTAGTAACCTTGGGATAAAGGCCGTATTGTATGAAATGCTTGAAATTCTAATTGTATATCAATAAAACAATTTTTCAGCCCAAAAATGTTGAAAACTCTAATTGTGTGAAGATTAACCTATCTAACCCTAAAGTCTACTTTTACTGGGGGTCCCTGGATGAGGAACTTGCCAAATAACACTAATAATAAATAAATAACACTACCTTTTTCTCTGCTCTATGGAGAATGAAATGATGGAATTATTTTGTAATAGCTGTAGGATTTCAGTTTGTGGCACCCATTTAAGAGTAGCATAACCCATTATTAATCTTGCAAGTTCTATATGAAGTTACACATGGCCTTTCATTGCCACACAATCATAAGTTTTTTTTCATTTGTTCATTTGCTTACTAAATGCATTAAGTAACTTTCTAAATAGTCTGCAAATTGCTTCCTCAGAGGAGAAGAGGACTAGAATTCTAGTCCCCCCTATTGGAAATAGCACTCCTAAAAGTCAGTATCAACCCTTTAATGAGCCTTGCCATATGACTTAGGATAAAAGGCCATTATAACCCTTTCAGGACCTTGGGATTTTCTGTTTTTGCATTTTTGTTTTTTCTTCCCAGAGCAATAACTTTTTTATTTTTCCATCAATATGGCCGTATGAAGGCTTGTTTTTTGCAGAACAAGTTGTACTTTTGAAGATCTGTGACGCCTCTCACACAGCCAATCTAGATTTTACACTTTGCACTGACGAGGCTTTTATCCTAAGTCATGTGACAAAGTGTCATGTCGGACGCTGTTCAGACCAGGTCGTTCGACAGACAGCGGTAATTCCGCTTTTGACCACTATTTGCTCATTGGCGTCGGCTAGATGTTATCTAGCTGTTCCGGGGTTAATTTACCTTATCCTCGGATTGGAAGCTGGGCCATGCTCATTGCCTTTAAATAGTTCTCCTGATCATTGGACGTCGCCGATTATAGCTTCTGTCTTGTGCGTTGTTATCTCGGTCTGGAGTGGTGAGCTGGTTGTTAAAGATTCATTGCTGGTGGTGTATTTTCCTTTGTCTTATTTACTCCTTCCTATATTTGTATTTATTTTGCCCTGCACATTTATAGTGTATTCCTGAGTGACTGCGGCGTGGTATATATTTTCCTTTATCCTTGTCTGTGCTAACTGTGGGTATTGGTGTATTACCTCTTCACTGGGTGGTGGGCAGAGGTTTCAGCCTAGGGTTGAAACAGGAGACAGGGTGAGGTTCGAGGCCTGGACATGCACACCATCAGTGTAAACTCCAGGTAGAGGGTCAGTCAGGATTTCCCTAGTCTGAGGGAAATTGCAGGGGCCCGGGTTATTAGCTCTCGCCCACCTAGTCTCCCCGTGACATTATAATCGGCCCAACAAAAAAAAAAAAAAAGGGGTTTCTTTTTTTTTGTGTGTTTTGTCATGGATCCCATGACTTCCATAACCCGCCAGTTGGAGGCGCTGTCCCTACAGGTCACTGAGTTGAGGGGGGCAGTACAGCAGCAGGGACTAGCAGTATCTATTGTGCAAGCTGGAGCGACAGGAAGAGTTGCTGAGCCTAAATTTCCTTTGCCTGAAAAATTTGCTGGGAAACGCAGTAAATTTGTTTCTTTTCGTGAAGCTTGCAAACTATATTTCGGTATGCGCCCGATCTCCTCGGGTAATGAGGCTCAGCATGTGGGCCTGGTGTTGTCATTGCTAAGTGGGGATCCCCAAGCATGGGCGATTTCTTTGCCATCTGATTCTGCTGCATTTGACTCTGTGGAGAGTTTTTTTTCCTCTCTTAGAAAAATCTACGATGAACCTGACAGAATGGCTCTAGCAGAATCTAAGATACGCACTATTCGCCAGGGGGAGCGAGTTGCTGAGGATTACTGTTCTGAATTTCATCGCTGGGCGATCGATACACAATGGAATGATCCAGCATTGCGGAGTCAGTTTATACATGGGATTTCTGGAAGGGTTAAAAAAGCCCTTCTGATGTATGAGACTCCTGCTTCTCTAGATTCCACTATGAGTCTGGTTGTCCGCATTGATCGCCGTTTGCGTCAGGGGGAGCATGAGACACTGCCTATGGGAGAGGGTTTAGGTTCACGTGAGGTTGCTGCAGGTGAGCCCATGGAGCCTATGCAAATCGCAGGGGTGTCACATGTGAAGCGTCGAGTCCCTGAGCTCAGGAAGCAGGGAGCCTGTTTTTACTGTGGTAAAACTGGTCATTTTATTAACATCTGTCCTCTGCTGTCTAAGAAAAACGCAACGGCGGAAAACTTCTAAGCTCAGAGGGTGTGGAGGAGACCAATCTGAGCTTATGTATATCCTCCATGGTGGTTTCTCAATGCATGCTCCCTGCTAAGGTTTTTATCGCTGGCAGTGAGCTGCCAATTACTGTTTTTGTGGATAGTGATTCAGCCACAAATCTCATTGATGAGGAGTTTGCGCGCACAGCAGGTTTTAGGATTGAAAAACTGTCTCATCCTATCCGCGTGGTCACCATCAATGCTGCTCCTCTCTCTCAGGGGGAGATTACTGAATTTGTGGCTGAGGTGAAACTCCACATTGGAGTTCTACATTCAGAGCGGGTTACATGTAAGGTGCTCAGGAATCTTCCTGCTCAGGTGGTTTTGGGTTTTCCTTGGTTGTCTATGCACAACCCGGTAATTGACTGGAAAACTCAGGACATAATTCAGTGGAGCGAGTTCTGCCAGGAGAATTGCCTGGCCACATGTGTGGCTGAGTGTTGTGAATTTGGATTCTGGGCTCCCCCGGTGGCCGCTTGTGGAATTGGACTTGTCATCCTCTTTCCTGTTTCACCTGGTTCCATCAGTAGTGGGTGTCGCTATTTAAGCTCATTTCTCTGGTGGTTTCTTGCCGGTCAACAATGTTATCTGATGCCTCTCAGTGCTTGTTCCTGCTTCTAGACAACTATTAGATAAGTTGGACTTTTGTCCATGTTTTGTTTTGCCTATTTGTTCCAGTTCACAGCTGAAGTTTTGTTACTGTGTCTGGAAAGCTCTCGTTGATCAGGGATTGCTACTCTGGCGTTATGAGTTAATGCCAGAGTTTAAGGTAATCTCTGGATGGTATTTTGTTAGTGTTTTTCTGCTGACCATGAAAGTATACTATCTGTCTTCTGCTATCTAGTAAGCGGACCTCAAATTTGCTAAGACTATTTTCCTGCTGCGTTTGTTGTTTCATCTGAACTCACCGTCATTATATGTGGGGGGCTACTGTCTTCTTTGGAATATTTCTCTAGAGGTGAGCCAGGTCTTATATTTCCCTCTGCTAGCTATTTAGGTCTTAGGCCAGAGCTGGGCATCTAGCGATAAATAGGAAATGCTACCTGGCTATTTCTAGTTGCGCGGCAGGCTTAGTTCATGGTCAGTATAGTTCCATCTTCCGAGAGCTTGTCCCTCTATAGGCTTGCTATGATCTCTGCCTGCAGAGATCATGACAGTTTGACCGGCCAATAAAGTGTTAAAGACCCAGGTTTAGAAAGGAGAGTTATAAGAAGTCTGCTGGAATTTTTTTTTTTTTTTTTTTCCTCCAGTCTGCCTTGCTGCAGTCTTTTTTCTCTCTCTCCTCCTAATCTCTGTATGGCTCTGTGTGCACCTGACAATAATGGATCTCCAGAGTGTATCTGCGGGTTTGAATAATCTCATCATGAAAGTACAAAATTTACAAGATTTTGTGGTACATGCTCCGGTATCTGAGCCGAGAATTCCTTTGCCGGAGTTCTTCACAGGGAATAGAGCTAGCTTCCAGAATTTCCGAAATAATTGTAAGCTTTATTTGTCCCTGAAGTCTCGTTCAGCTGGAGACCCTGCTCAGCAGGTTAGGATTGTGATTTCCTTGCTCAGGGGTGACCCTCAAGATTGGGCCTTCTCATTGCCAGCAGGGGATCCTGCGTTACGCGATGTGGATGCGTTTTTTCTGGCCTTGGGCTTGCTTTATGAGGAACCTCATTTGGAACTTCAGGCAGAAAAAACTTTGATGGCACTATCTCAGGGGCAAGACGAAGCTGAAGTTTTCTGCCAAAAATTCCGTAAATGGTCTGTGCTTACTCAGTGGAATGAGTGCGCCTTGGCGGCAACTTTCAGAGAAGGTCTCTCTGATGCCGTTAAGGATGTTATGGTGGGGTTCCCTGTGCCTGCAGGTCTGAATGAGTCCATGACAATGGCTATTCAGATTGATAGGCGTCTGCGGGAGCGCAAACCGGTGCACCATCTGGCGGTGTCTATGGAAAAGACGCCAGAAAGTATGCAGTGTGATAGAATTCTGTCCAGGAGCGAGCGACAGAATTTTAGACGGAAGAATGGATTGTGTTTCTATTGTGGGGATTCTACTCATGTTATATCAGCATGCTCTAGGCGTACAAAGAAGCTTGATAAGTCTGTTTCCATTGGCACCATTCAGTCTAAGTTTATTTTGTCTGTAACCCTGATTTGCTCTTTGTCATCCATTGCCACGGACGCCTATGTTGACTCTGGCGCCGCTCTGAGTCTTATGGATTGGTCCTTTGCCAATCGTTGTGGTTTTGATTTAGAGCCTTTGGAGACTCTTATTCCTCTGAAGGGGATTGACTCCACCCCATTGGCTAATAATAAACCACAATACTGGACACAAGTAACCATGCGTATCAATCCGGATCACCAGGAGATTATTCGTTTCCTGGTGCTGTATAATTTACATGACGATTTGGTACTGGGATTGCCATGGTTGCAGTCTCACAACCCAGTCTTGGACTGGAGAGCAATGTCTGTGTTGAGCTGGGGATGTAAGGGTATTCATGGGGACTTACCTTTGGTTTCTATTTCGTCGTCCATTCCCTCTGAAGTCCCTGAGTTCCTCTCTGATTATCAAGACGTCTTTGACGAACCCAAGCTTGGGTCGTTACCTCCGCACCGTGAGTGCGATTGTGCCATAGATTTGATACCGGGTTGTAAATATCCAAAGGGTCGTTTGTTTAATCTGTCTGTGCCGGAACATGCTGCTATGCGGGAATATATAAAGGAGTCTTTGGAAAAGGGACATATTCGTCCATCTTCTTCTCCCTTGGGAGCTGGGTTTTTCTTTGTCTCAAAAAAAGACGGCTCTTTGAGACCATGTATTGATTATCGGCTTCTGAATAAGATCACTGTTAAGTATCAATACCCATTGCCATTGCTTACTGATTTGTTTGCTCGTATAGAGGGTGCTAAGTGGTTCTCTAAAATTGATCTTCGTGGGGCGTATAATTTGGTGCGGATCAGGCAGGGGGATGAGTGGAAGACCGCATTTAATACGCCCGAGGGCCACTTTGAGTATTTGGTCATGCCTTTTGGTCTTTCTAATGCCCCTTCAGTTTTCCAGTCTTTTATGCATGATATTTTCCGCGATTTTCTGGATAAATTTATGATAATATATCTGGATGATATTCTGATTTTTTCTGATGACTGGGACTCTCATGTCCAGCAGGTCAGGAGAGTTTTTCAGGTTCTGCGATCTAATTCTTTATGTGTGAAGGGGTCTAAGTGCGTTTTTGGGGTCCAGAAAATTTCCTTTTTGGGGTATATTTTTTCTCCCTCTTCCATTGAGATGGATCCCGTCAAGGTGCAAGCTATTTGTGACTGGACTCAGCCCTCCTCTCTTAAGGGTCTTCAGAGATTTTTGGGCTTTGCCAACTTTTACCGCCGATTTATTGCTGGTTTTTCGGATGTCGTTAAACCACTGACTGATTTGACCAGACAAGGCGCTGATGTTGCTAATTGGTCCCCTCATGCTGTAGAGGCCTTTCAGGAGCTTAAGCGCCGTTTTGCCTCTGCCCCTGTGTTGCGTCAGCCTGATGTGAATCTGCCTTTTCAGGTTGAGGTTGACGCTTCGGAGATCGGAGCTGGGGCAGTGTTGTCGCAGAAAGGTTCCGACTGCTCCGTCATTAGGCCTTGTGCCTTCTTTTCTCGCAAATTTTCGCCCGCAGAGCGGAATTATGATGTTGGGAATCGGGAGCTTTTGGCCATGAAGTGGGCGTTTGAGGAGTGGCGCCATTGGCTCGAGGGGGCTAGGCATCAGGTGGTGGTATTGACTGACCACAAAAATTTGATTTATCTTGAGACTGCCAGACGCCTGAATCCTAGACAGGCGCGCTGGTCTTTATTTTTTTCTCGCTTTAATTTTGTGGTGTCATACCTACCGGGTTCTAAGAATGTTAAGGCAGATGCCCTTTCTAGGAGTTTTGACCCGGACTCTCCTGGTAATTCTGAACCCACAGGTATCCTTAGGGAGGGAGTAATTTTGTCGACCGTTTCTCTAAAATGGTCCATTTGGTTCCTCTGCCCAAGTTGCCTTCTTCTTCTGAGTTGGTTCCTCTGTTTTTTCAGAATGTTGTCCGATTGCACGGTATTCCTGAGAATATTGTTTCTGACAGAGGTACCCAATTTGTGTCTAGATTTTGGCGGGCATTCTGTGCTAGGATGGGCATAGATTTGTCTTTTTCATCTGCTTTTCACCCTCAGACTAATGGCCAGACCGAGCGGACTAATCAGACCCTTGAGACATATCTGAGGTGTTTTGTCTCTGCTGACCAGGATGATTGGGTTGCTTTTTTGCCATTGGCAGAGTTTGCCCTCAATAATCGGGCCAGCTCTTCCACCTTGGTGTCCCCGTTTTTCTGTAATTCGGGGTTTCACCCTCGATTTTCCTCCGGTCAGGTGGAATCCTCGGATTGTCCTGGAGTGGATGCGGTGGTGGAGAGATTGCATCACATCTGGGGGCAGGTTATGGACAATTTGAAGTTGTCCCAGGAGAGGACTCAGCGTTTTGCCAACCGTCATCGTCGTGTTGGTTCTCGGCTTTGTGTTGGAGATTTGGTGTGGTTGTCTTCTCGTTTTGTCCCTATGAGGGTCTCTTCTCCTAAGTTTAAACCTCGGTTCATCGGCCCTTATAGAATATTGGAGATTCTTAATCCTGTTTCTTTCCGTTTGGACCTCCCTGCGTCCTTTTCCATTCATAACGTTTTTCATCGGTCGTTATTGCGCAGGTATGAGGTACCTGTTGTACCTTCAGTTGAGCCTCCTGCTCCGGTGTTGGTTGAGGGTGAGTTGGAGTACGTTGTGGAGAAAATTTTGGACTCTCGTGTTTCCAGACGGAGACTCCAGTATCTGGTCAACTGGAAGGGTTACGGCCAGGAGGATAATTCTTGGGTCAATGCATCTGATGTTCATGCTTCTGATCTTGTTCGTGCCTTCCATAGGGCTCATCCTGGTCGCCCTGGTGGATCTGGTGAGGGTTCGGTGCCCCCTCCTTGAGGGGGGGGTACTGTTGTGAATTTGGATTCTGGGCTCCCCCGGTGGCCGCTTGTGGAATTGGACTTGTCATCCTCTTTCCTGTTTCACCTGGTTCCATCAGTAGTGGGTGTCGCTATTTAAGCTCATTTCTCTGGTGGTTTCTTGCCGGTCAACAATGTTATCTGATGCCTCTCAGTGCTTGTTCCTGCTTCTAGACAACTATTAGATAAGTTGGACTTTTGTCCATGTTTTGTTTTGCCTATTTGTTCCAGTTCACAGCTGAAGTTTTGTTACTGTGTCTGGAAAGCTCTCGTTGATCAGGGATTGCTACTCTGGCGTTATGAGTTAATGCCAGAGTTTAAGGTAATCTCTGGATGGTATTTTGTTAGTGTTTTTCTGCTGACCATGAAAGTATACTATCTGTCTTCTGCTATCTAGTAAGCGGACCTCAAATTTGCTAAGACTATTTTCCTGCTGCGTTTGTTGTTTCATCTGAACTCACCGTCATTATATGTGGGGGGCTACTGTCTTCTTTGGAATATTTCTCTAGAGGTGAGCCAGGTCTTATATTTCCCTCTGCTAGCTATTTAGGTCTTAGGCCAGAGCTGGGCATCTAGCGATAAATAGGAAATGCTACCTGGCTATTTCTAGTTGCGCGGCAGGCTTAGTTCATGGTCAGTATAGTTCCATCTTCCGAGAGCTTGTCCCTCTATAGGCTTGCTATGATCTCTGCCTGCAGAGATCATGACAGCTGAGGTGACTTCAAGCGTTCCGGAGTCACTTCTGGATTTTGTGGATGTGTTCTCTGAGAAGGGTTGTTCAGAGTTGCCGCCACATCGTCCCTATGACTGTTCTATCAGGTTTAAACCAGGGGCCAAATTGCCTAAAGCAAGGATGTTTAACATCTCCGGTCCGGAGAGACAAGCGTTAAAAGATTACATTGCTGAAAGCTTGAGCAAAGGGCACATCAGGCCGTCATCCTCGCCAGTGGCAGCAGGGTTCTTCTTCGTGAAGAAGAAAGATGGCGGATTACGCCTGTGTTTGGATTTCAGGGAGTTGAACCAGATTACGGTTCGTGATCCATACCCGATGCCACTGATACCAGATTTGTTCAACCAGGTGGCAGGTGCTAAGTGGTTTACCAAGCTTGACCTCAGGGGGGCGTACAACCTCATAAGAGTCCATCAAGGTGATGAGTGGAAGACGGCTTTTAATACCCCTGAGGGTCATTTTGAAAATTTGGTGATGCCATTTGGGTTGACTAACGCACCTGCAGTGTTCCAACATTTCATCAATGATGTGTTCTCGCATGTTTTGGGGAAATTCGTTATCGTGTACCTAGATGACATTCTCATATATTCTTGCGACCGTGATGCTCATTTAGATCATGTCAGGCAGGTGTTACAGCTTCTCAGAGAGAATAAGCTGTATGCTAAACTTGAGAAATGTGTATTTTCTGTTCAAGAGTTGCCTTTCTTGGGTTATATTGTGTCTGCTTCTGGTTTTAAAATGGACGCCGCTAAGGTGCAAGCGGTGCTGCATTGGGAACGTCCTGATAACCTGAAAGCACTTCAGCGGTTCCTTGGGTTTTCTAACTACTATAGGAAATTTATCAAGGATTTTTGCATCATTGCTAAACCGCTAACTGACATGACTAAAAAGGGTACCAATTTCTCCGTTTGGCCTGAGGCTGCTGTGCGCGCATTTGAATTTCTTAAGAACAGTTTTGTTTCAGCCCCCATTCTTGTGCAGCCAGACGTATCAAAACCCTTTGTTGTGGAAGTCGATGAGGTTGGTGTGGGGGCGGTACTATCTCAAGGCTCATCTTTGAGTGGTTTGCGTCCGTGCGCCTATTTCTCCAAGAAAGTGTCGTCCGCCGAACGTAACTACGATATCGGCAACAGGGAGTTGTTGGCAATTAAGTTGGCCTTTGAGGAATGGCGACACTTCTTGGAGGGGTCGGTACATCAGGTAACTGTTATTACCGATCATAAGAATCTGCTGTATTTGGAGTCAGCCAAGAGTCTGTCCCCCAGGCAGGCTCAGCCGCTGGGCATTGTTTTTCACGCGGTTCAATTTTGTGGTCACTTACAGACCGGGGTCTAAAAACACTAAGGCAGATGCTCTGTCCAGGTGTTTTCCGGGGGGAGAACCTCAGGAGGATCCAGTGCCCATCCTCCAAAAGGGTGTTGTGGTTTCGGCTCTCACTACCGAGGTTGAGGCTGAGATTGCCGAGGCTCAGGAGGAGGTACCATCTGAGCTTCCCATCAACAAATATTTTTTGTCCAACTCTGTCTTTGTGCTATCGATTCTTTGTACATTTAGTGGAACTACTGTATCTCCTGTATTTACTGTAACCATGTAGTAAATTTACTGTTTTGAAAAGTACGTGATGAGGGAAAACGTTGTTGTGCTGTTTCTAAAGTTATTAAATTAGGGGCGTACATAGAAATCATGGCATAGCAAAAACCTTATTGCCTCCCCCACACACAAAAAAAAAAACGAATATTTGGTGGGATCACAGAAGCACAGGTCTAACAATTTTGTAGCCTTTACAAAGTACCCTTTGCATGACTTTTGAAAAGTTTGATGTCAACAAATGTGCCCCCAAACATAGTTAGATACTTCGACAGTGAATCCCTTCGCACTCATAGTATGATTACCCTACAATACCCCCAGTGACATTATGATGGTCTTCATAGTCCCCCACACACAGTATGATGACACCAACATAGCCTTCTACACAATCTGATGGAAATATGTCATCTTTAACTTTTGTCCTTTCAGATATCATTTCATCTTCAACTTCCTTAACTGTTCACAATAGCAGTAATTTTGACCAGGGGTGCCCAAACTTTTACATGCCACTGTAGTGGCTTTCCCTACAGTGTAGTGGCTTTCACACAAATCTCCACACTGTATAATGGCCTGCACACATGATAATGGCCCCCCAACCTTCCAGACACTATAATGGCCCACCTCATAGCCCTCCAGACAGTATAATGGTCCCCACAAAACCCTCTACACAGTATAATGGCCCCCGCACAAGGGAGGAGAAGGAGGAAGCATTGGCTGATGCATCTTACTCCAAAGCTGCCTTCATTAAGACTGGCCTAAAAAACGACAACAAATAAAGTAGCACTCTGTAGCGCTATAGCATGTAAACATGAAATATGAAACATTTTAATTGCTTTACTGCTCTAGAAAATTTGAAAATTGAGAGTACTTAGTGCATGAATTGGCCAATTCATGTGTATCCGGCAGCCATGATAAGGTGATTATCGGGCCTTGGAACCTATCTAATGTGAGTCCTCTCTTAGGGTGAAGCCTACATTGATATGGGAAGGTAGGATCCTGCTGTAATTAAAAACACCTGAGGCTGAGGGGTGGAGTGCTCGGTCAGAGAGCCTATGTATACAAATATTTAAGGACTGACCGTCACTTCCAAACAGAAAACAGGTGTGTACAGGTTCTTAATAAGAGTAGCCTTCTCTATATGTAACCACCAAATAAAGTAGCTCTCTGCAGTGCTATAGCATGCAAACATGAAATATATGAGCCATGATAAGGCTGTTATATTTGATGTTTGCATGCTATAGTGCTACAGAGTGCTGCTTAATTTGTTAGTTATATATGGAGATGGCAACACTTATTAAGCACATATACACACCTGATTTTTGTTTTTGGAAGTGACGGTCAATCTTTTGATATTTATAAAAAACGCCAGTCTTAATTAATTGGATCCTTACTTCCTAGGCCTAATTTCCGTGTAGTGATTGCTACATTGGGAAACTGCAGTTACTTATAGTATAATGAATATGTAGCAGTCCTTGGTAGTGCTCTGATTGGATTGTTACTCTGCGGTGACTTGAAATGTATATGATTGAAAACAATAGGATTTATCCGTTCAGATTAATTTGTTCTGTCTGCGCAAAATGTCACCTACAGGGCTTGAATGCTTTCAAATTGCTTGTTCCAGTATAATGAGCATAAACTTCTGAGTTACACGATCACTGCTCCTTGATGTGACCTTTTTAAAGAGAAGGAATTCTTTCCCATTTACGATTAAATAGAGAACATGACAAAAGCATGGTGTTTAGATAAGTGTGCGGGAAACCGCTAATAATACAAATTTATTTTTATGTATTTTGAGATGGCGCTGCATATACAGGAAACACATCTATCCAAACTGAAAAATAAAGCCAGCTTGAAAGAGAATGTGAAATTTACTGTAATGTCCTCACCGGAAAAGAGAGTTGCTGTGTGATGTAGTCTGATTACTGCTTTCATTAATAGTGGTTTGTTAAGTTTTGCTGTTTTACAAGCAGGAAAACCACAGCATATAGATTGTGCATCGTGAAATTAGAGCTATAGAAAATGCATCAAAACTATTAGAAAGGAAAAGTTAAGTAGTTTCCTATGTTGCCCAATCTGATTTAACCTCATGACTTTCAAAGATCTTCAAACATGAACCACATTTGGCAACTTCTCTTCTTCTCCTTCACCCCAGTTTTTAGGGCATGCAATGCTGCTTTCCATGGGAGCATGATTACTGATATCAAACCATTTTTTTAATGGGTGTTCACATCTTAAAGGAGTTTTTGCCTCTCATTAATTACTATGACAAAATAACAAACCTTATTCTTACCTGGCTAATCCCTCGTTACTCTAGCGGCAACATGTCCCGTAATGTGGACATGCTAATCCTGCATATGTAACTGTAGCAACCAATCAAATCCTCAAGGATGATGCCTTCACATAAGATATTGATTGGCAACAGTGATTATGTACATATCACCTGATGACTTTTAAAGAGGCTGATAGAACCTCCAGAATGGCAGGAAAGTTAAAAAATGCAAAAAAAGAAATGAAGTGCAATCCCTTGTGACTCTCTGGAACAGAACAGATATTTATAGGACATTTTGAAACTTTCCCAAATTCTTATGAAAAAATTTATAGCACATCCCGCATTGTACTACTGAACCCAATTTATTATATATTTTAGGAGTAGGAGTCTGTCCAATTTTTGCTGACTGCGACTCCAACAAAATGGACTCTGATTCCACAGCCCTGGGTGGTATAACTGAGAAAATGTGCTGTTACACTGGCCACCGGCCTTTGCCAAGCTAGACAACGTCATCCTACAGTACATTTGTAAAAAAAAACCAAAACAAAACAAAAAAACAAAGAAACATTTTTAGGAAGGTGAGACTTAGATTTATTTAGGGAATAGATTTTATTAATGATGATTTCAAACAGAATAATAGCCAGAACCAAGAAGATTGGCATGTCAAAATCCTCCATGTATTGTCATAAGCAGCCGCTTTGTGTCTCTCTCACCATACCACATATCGTTAAGAAACCAGCTTCGTTATTGTTGTATGTAAATGAATACAATGATGTTTGTTTTGTTGGTAAATTGATTACAAATTTTGGCTGATTGCAGTAGAATCTGGACTGTAGGACTATTCTACACAGCCTGTTACGCCAACACAGCATTGGCATTCTCAGTTCTGACTTTGGCTGTCGGTATCCTTTCATTCCTCAATATTTAATTTCCATTTGGCATTTTAGTGTAGATAGAAGCTGCATATGTTTGTACTTTATACTTTTAATGCAAACTATTTTTTCAGCCAAGTTTGGGTGCTTTGGAAGTAAGAACAATAACAGCATACACACAAATCAGCTTGTCATGTATAAAAAATGTCAGTGGGGAGAAATGTTTTATTTTAGCCATTTAAAATGGTGCAAATTATGGTGGTTTCAGTACATCTGTATAGACATTGCAACATCTATTCAATTTTTGGAAATTTTATTTGACACAGAAATAGTGAAATACCTAGAGTGCACAGTATAACTTTAGGAAACCTTTTTCTTCTGACTGGTTTTGGTCTTGGTATCCAGGAGGCTCCAGTATATCTAAAGCAAGGTGATTGATTCTCTAGAAAAAACACAAAAATTGAGCTTGGTTTAGGTTGGTATTCGTGTAGCACATAAACGCATGTTCACATTGGCCATAAAGCATATAAAACCTGCAAGAAACAAAATGAGCAAAAGCCCTGCTGTAACTAAATAAGTAAAAAGCAAAAGTGCATTTAAATAACAACACAGGATTCTTAGTAGTACTGTTTTTGATCAAAAATAGCATACAGGCCAATCCACCATCGACAAGGTGACCCTGATCAGGACAGTCCTACGCTGTCTAATATTAAAAACCTTCTCAGTTGACCTCAGTGTGTGAATTTGTCTGCCCTTATTTACACACTGAGGTCAACTCTGACACATAGTAAGGTTTTTAATATTAGACAGTGTAGGACTGTCCCGATCAGGGTCACCTTGTCGATGGTGGGATGGCTTTTATGCTATTTTTGATCAAAAACAGTACTACTAAGAACCCTGTGTTATTTAAATGCACTTTAGCTTTTTACTTATTTAGTTACAGCAGGGTTTCTGCTCATTTTGTTTCTTGTAGGTTTTGCAATGTGATTCTCTAGTCGTAGGTCTCCTGGATAAATATTGTTGTTGTTTCCTGCATGTTTTTTTCATCATTTATATGGGCATTTTTCCAGCTTTTTGTAGCCTTTTTTGTTTTGGCATTTTCTATAATTTTTTTTAAACTCCATTTAACAGTGAAGAAACCGCATTTGGTATTTGAAGCAAAAGTGCTGACAACACTGGTAAACATGCCCAGGCATCTTCTGGGTGTCTTTTGATGTTTCTCATTGACTTGTAAAGTATAGAACAGTGTTTCTCAACTCCAGTCCTTAAGACCCACCAACAGGTCAAGTTTTCAGGATATCCTTAGTATTGCACAGGTGATAATTTCATCACCTGCTCGAGCATTAATTCTATCACCTATGCAATACTAACGAAATCCTGAAAACATGACTTGTTGGTGGGTCTTGATGACTGGAGTTGAGAAACACTGGTATACAACGTCTTCAGAGTGGAAGATGCCTGAAAAATGACTTGCTCACTTCTTTTAACCATTTGGTGTTTTAGGAAACCTGAAGCAGTTAAAAGATCAATAAAGCCTGAAGATATGAGCAGTGAGTCGTTTTTACATTG
The DNA here is from genome assembly GCF_051348905.1 of Ranitomeya variabilis. Taxonomy (NCBI): domain Eukaryota; kingdom Metazoa; phylum Chordata; class Amphibia; order Anura; family Dendrobatidae; genus Ranitomeya; species Ranitomeya variabilis. The sequence continues at coordinate 170,004,867 of NC_135238.1, forward strand.
AAATAAATAAATTCATTCTTTTGATTTATTTGTTATCACTTTTTCAGGCAGTTTTCAAAGCCGAAAAAAGCGCAGTGTGTACATACCCAAAGAAGTCAAAAGGATACTCTGAGGGTATGTGCACACAATCCGTAAACGCTGCGAGTTGGACGCTGATCACTTGTGCAGCATCCAGATGTTACATCTAGTGGATGGGATTTCAAGTAATCCCATGCACACAGACACCCACGGCTCACCCGCGAGACAGACATGCTGCGCGTTTTTCCAGACTTGCAGTATGTCAATTTCTCTAGCGGAGACCCTAGTCTCCGCAAGAGAAATTTCACCAATAGAATGTATTGGATGCAGTGAATTTGCACAGATCAGTGAACACATGCAGGTTCACCTGTGTTCAATAGATGGCAGCTCTTTGGACTCAGAGAACATGTGCTACATCCAAAGGGCTGCCACTTCCAGATCGTCTGAACATACCCTAAGATAGCAGTAAGTCCAAAGTGGTCATAGCAGTCGGACCATTAGGAAGGGACGAGTGCCATACAGGAAATAGGTGATGGATGTGCAACATTCTTTTGTAGCGCTTTTGTATTTTTGTGAGGCCAGTTTCTTACATCATGTTTTTTATTTCTGATTACGGACTGCAGTGTTCTGTCTGGCAATGGGTTTCCTTACGTGAACTTAAAGGAATAATCTGGTCCAAATCAATATGTCTGCAGTCACTCTGTGTGACTGTAGACTTATGAATCACCCCAGCTCACACACTGTGTGCTGCGGTGATTCGCCAGTTTCTGAACCGGGACCGGAGGGTATATATTTGTTATGCATACTCCGGGCCAGAGCCCGGCCAGTGGGTGCAGCCTAGCTCCATACACTTGTATCGAGGGAGTCCGCACCCTGAAATTTGCCACACTCACTTGAGAGCCATGACACTAGTCGGGGTGCAGCCTTGCTCAATACAAGATTAAGGAGTGAGGTCGCACTGGATGGGCTCTGGCTGGGAGTATGTATAACATGCGTACTCTCTGGTCCCGGCTCAGAAACCGGCGAATTCCTGCAGAGCACAATGTGTGCACTGGAAGGATTCATTAGTCTGCAGTCACACAGAGAGCCTGCAGACTTATCGATTTGGACCGGACAACCCCATTACCAGCCTCAGACATCCCTATGAGATTATTGGATTTGGGTCGAGAGACTCGCAGCCAGTCCGTATTTCTGTATCCTTGATACGTCAGTGTGGGAAACTGATATAAGGCTGAGACATCATCAAAGACACTTAAAGAATAAATTTCCTATATTTGACCTTCTCATGTTTCTTTTGCAGTTCCAGTACTTTCATTTATGGTGTATAGGAATAGTGCCACAATTTTTTTTTTCTTGAAGTAGAAATCATTCATAAATGATAATCTATTATGATGGACAACAGTTGTAGGAAAACAAAGCAACAATTTTCTCCACATCAGAAACTAAGAAAAGCTTGTATAAAAATAAACCTGCACAAGCAGACTGGGCAAGGGCAGCGCAACGCTTACAGCAATGTGCAGCTACGCAATTAAAATGTAGCCACTTACATAGTTTCCGCCCCAGTGTGTGGCCCTTAGCTGCAAGTCTGTGCAGTGAACTTTCAATGTACATCAGATCCAGGGCATATCCGGCCGCCTGTCTATTTATGTACAAGCATGTCAATTCCCAGCAGAGATTACTTTCTTCCCGTCGCTGAGTGCCAGGGACCTCGTCATCCACGTTATATAGTGGTTGATTATAGAATTTATAAGCAGCAGGTTTACCATAGCACAGCAGAATCTTGTAATTGATTATTAATTTATTCTTCAGAAGAACATTATAAGTTTGTCTCTGCTGCTGTATCGCCATCTCCTGGCTAATATTACATTAGAATGAGGGGCTCTTGACACTGAAAGTGCGAATGCAAAATAAAAACTTAAAGCTATGCTTACACGTGGCGTTTTTGCACTGGCTTTTTTCTGTAGCTAAAACCTGATCTTTTGGCAGTAAAAACGCTGTTTTCAAAACAGTTTTTGCAGCATTTTTTAGCTGTTTTTTTTTGGTACGGATCAAATATGTTATTCTACAGTACATGATTTTTAAGTTTTTAGTTTTATTCATCAAAAACACAGGAAACCCTGTTTGCTGCTGGGATGCTTGTTGCATTTTTGCACTTTATCATTGCTTTCTATGGGTGAAAAAAACGATGCAAAATGCTGAAAGAATTGACAATGCTGCAGATTACAAAGGGATGACATATCTGCTTGTGTAGCGTGACATGTCAGTGTAAGGAGACTTATAGGCCATCCAGTGTGCCTCTGAGAAATTAAAGATGCAAATTGCCACTTCAGATAGGAAGAGGACTTGAACTCTAGTGCCACCTATTGGACATAGCAATCCAAAAACTCAATATTGACCCTTTTGAGCCTTATCAGATGACTTGGAATAAAAGCCAAACCAGAATCTCAGTTTGCCGATTCGTGTTTCAGGGTGTTGCCCCTCCTGAGTGCAAAGCATGACATCTGTTTTGGCTGTATGAGAGGCCTCTGACTGGTGTCTAAACTAGGCAGCGCTAGAATTCAAGTCTTCTTCTCTAAAGAGGCAAATGTTTAATTTTGCACTGGAACATTGCATGGCCTATAAGTCACATTACACTGGCATGTCAGGCGGAGAGATGTTACCCCCTTACACTCTAGTCAGAGGCTTCTCATACAGCCAAATCAGATCTCTTACACTGTGGTGGGGCACACCCCAAAACATGTGTCTGCAAATTGAGAATCTGGTTTGGCTGTTGTCCTAAGTTATATGGTAAGGCTCGTTAAAGGGTCTTTCGTATTGATTCTTAGGTTTGATACTTCCAATAGGTGGCACTAGACTTCAAAGTCCTCTTCCTCTCTGAAAAGCCAATTTGCAAAGGTGATTTCAAAAACGTTGCAGTTCTAAAATTCAGTCACCAAAAAAAACAAGTGTGTACATGAGATTTATGAAATCTCATAGCTTGTGCTGGTACTGTAAAAAGCTGCTTCTTATTTGCATCTGAAGTAGCAAAAATGCTACATATGAACATAACCTAAGACATATAGTATATACTAAGAGGTATTGATAAATAGTTGGACATGATATTTCTAGCAGACAAAACTTCCATTGCTATGGAAACAAGTAACAACTTTGACAAGTGCACATGCTAAGTTTTAGTAGAAAAGGTTATGTTATTTTTGAAATTGTGATTAAGAAAAGTTAACCATCTCAGGACTGGAACTTCAGAAAAAGCTTTCCAAAGGCATCTTGTTTTGCACCCATCTACAAGTCTGCAAGAATGTAATGAAATCGGCTTGGAAATTATGAGACATACCTGAAAAAATATTTCTAATGACACCATATATTTAATCCCAAGGAAAAGTTGACATATAATGTGATATGTCATGCCCCTTATGTTTTTTTTTTAATTAGACTATAAAGAATTAGAATGTTTTAGATTCTAAAAGTTACACCAGTATCCAATTTTATGCATAGAGACTGCACAGCCGCTAATTTGTTTGTCTTGGAAAGACAGCTATATTTCCCGATAGTGTTGTCGAAAACAACAGATATTGCCATTCTGCAATGTAAAGAATAAACTCCCACATTCTACCTTCCTGGACTTTTTGCCACTATGTTACTAGTTGTTATAATAGTAGTTATGATAATGAGTCTAATAAAAAAGGACATCATTGAACGTGTGAGTTTTGAGTAGACGTAGCAATAGGGTAACTCCCAGGCAAGACGTTAAAATAAGGTCCTAATAGTGATCGAAAAGTCCTTAGAAGTGATGAGTGCATGTAGTTTGTTAATTTGTCCGCTACCTGATCAACTCATTTTTAAATTAAATAGTCCCCCTTATAAAATAAAAACACCATATACTTACCTCCTGTACCAATGGTGCTGCTTCGATTTCAGTGCTGAGTCTCCCAGGGCTCGCTTGATATAGTTATGTCATGTGAGCCCTGCAGCCAATCCGCCACCACTATTAGGCTGCTGCAGTCTGAGTTCTTCTACTTGTCTGAGGGTCATACGGAAGAAGTGACAATGCAGCATCCAAAATAGTGGCCGCTGATTGGCTGCAGAGCTCACTTGGCATAACAATGTCAAGTGAGCCCCGGGAAACCCGATGCCGATATCACCAGAACGATAAGTGAGTATATAGGGTTTTTATCTTATAAGGGGAATTACTTTATGTAAAAAGGGATTGTCCAAGTAGTGGACAACCATTTTAAATAGTAGGTCTTTTATTATTCAGAATATTTACTAATGGCCATCGTACCAGATGAATTAGATGCCAGATCTTCAAATCTTATCATCAAGAGCAAACCAGATATTAACTCGCAGGTCAAAACAAAAACAGACATGTTGCATGAATGTTCTCTCATTTTCTAAAGACCAGGTAAGTCCATTTTTAATAGCCATTTACAATATGTGTTTTTAACTAAAGCCATCAGTATCTGAAACTGGAAGACTTAACTCCTAACCCTGATGTCTCCAGACCATGTGACTTGAGGCCGTTTTATGACATTCATTAAGTGTGGTAGAGTTCTCTTTGCTTTAAATCACATACCTAGTTAGTATTCCAATTCCATGGGATTTAAAAAAAATCTGTGACTATAAATCTATTTCATTTAGAGAGTCTCGCATAGGAAAAACCCAGAGGCAGTGCATTCAGAGTACAAGAGATTAGAGCTTTGACATGCCTGGTTTAAAATGAAAATGCCACTTTTGGCTCTTTTGTTTATTTCTAAAGTTGTTCGGCTAACTCCTCGAAACTGTGGATTTTTATAGCTGAACATTAAAGGCAATCGCTATTTATTGTCAACAGGACTATTCTGTGTACAATTGGTAGTTTATTACTTTTCTAAAACTATCTGGAATTTCACAAGGGTGATTTCCTCAAAGTGGAGATTGTAATTTTCTACTTTTCAAGTGCTTTCATTTTTCAGAGAACTTAACAAAAACGATTGCAGTTGCAATGCGGTGTTTGCTGCACTGTGTGGGTTAACTGGGGGCCAGACGAAAGAATTATCGACATGCTGTAGTCATAGATAAGCATTGCTTGTTCAAAGGTTTGTGAATAGAGATTTTGGAATATGTGTAATCACAAGACTATGTTTGAAGTTTGGCCACAACAATGTGTTTGTAGAGAGAGACACAGTAGGATAAACGGCCTTTATTTAAGTAGAGCATTGGGCTAACGCCACATCTCAATGCTTATCAGAATTATACTTGTACATACACGTTTTTCTACTGGTAGAAATTTATAGGCCTTTTGTTCTGGAGTCAAGAGCCTCTTTGGCAGAGTCCACTAACACATATTAATTTCTCAGGTGTTATAAGAGGTGCATGTAACAAGTTACAATGGTAGTTTAAAAAAAAAAGAAAGCATCCCTCCAGTAGTGCAGGTGCACACTCAGGAATGTGGACTTCGTGTGTAAAGTGAATTCTAAATGAAAACACCAAAATTGAGAGAGGCCCCAACAATTTGGGTTTAAACAATGTGTTTGCAAAAAACGAGGCTCCTATGGTTCCATTTCACGAACTGTAGGCTCTCTCTGTGCAATTAAATGGTTCAGTATGGCAGCATGAAGTTAAAATGTTCCATCTGATACACCACTGAGTTGTCACTCCAAAGTTTACCACCAAGAGAAAGTCGAACTTGGTTGTCAATGGGCTGTCATTCAGACACAGGTAAAGAGATTTCTCAAAACCACAATATTTTTTCTTACAGTTATCACTGGATTCTAAACTGGAATTAATTTGACAGTTGCTAACTAAGGGGTGGAATCTATGGAACCTCACCAAGAATAAACGAGAAAAGGATTTGTGGTCTTCTCTCTTTGGATGGCAAGGTTACAGTCTTTCTCTAGTTGGTGGTGACCCCACTGGAGGAGTTTCTGGAGCTGTGTGGAATCAGAAGTGAAGAAAAGCTAGGGTTCATCACTGAGAGAGTAGTATGCATGCAGTAATCCAAAGGAGGTGATGAAGATACAACAAAAAATAAACAAAAGGGGTTAATAGTTGGAGTTAGGATTAAAATGTATCAGGCGATAAATTCAAAGGAGCATGTTGAAAGCAAAATCCAGAGACAATGTTAAGAATAAGGTCAGATTCAGAGCAGACAGGATATTTAGTTTAGATGGAACGTACATTATTCAAAAGCAGGGTATCTGGGCAAGATTTCACCTGTTAGAGTTGTCATAGATAACCAACGCGGCCCATAGTTGTATGCAGAAAGCCAACACTTCTGAATAAACAAATCAACATATGAATAAAGTAGAAACAGTAGGAGGGAATATACATTTAAGTGAGGTGATCTCAATGTTTGGCGAGATGTTCGAAGATGCTCTGTATATAATGAGCATGTCAATGAAACTTAAAAATACACTAAGTAAAGTACAAATCTGTGCCTTTATTAGTGGAGTGGAAGGCTCCATTTTATCAAGTAATTTTCATCTGAATTCTGATATAAAACTGTTTAAAATGTAGAACATTTTTAGTGAAACTTGTATTTGTGCAGAAATGTTGATACTTTGTGGTATTTAAACCAGTCCTTCCAGCTTTGCTAACTGTCTGAAAAGTAGCTGAAGCTTGGACTGGAGGAACTGTTGCCAGGCATGCCCAACAAATTCATCGTTTCTCCTTATGGAGAGTGACATACCAGCTCTGGCTTGTCAAGGTAAGGAGGCTTATTCGCCATGCAATGCTCCTCTGGGAAATATAATATGCAAATTGCCTCTTCAGAGAAAAAGAGGACTTAAACTCTATAGCGCCACCTGTTGGAAGTAGCGATCCTACATGTCACAGTCAACCCTTTAACCTCTTTCTGACCTCGGACGCGATAGTACGTCCTGTCACATGACCGGGGGTCAGCGATGCTTCTGCATTGTAACCATAGAGGTCCTTGAGACCTCTATGGTTACTGATGCTGGCCTGCTGTGAGCGCCCCCCTGTAGTCAGCGCTCATAGCACACCTGCATTTCTGCTGCATAGCAGCGATCAGCTATGTAGCAGAGCCGATCGAGTGGTGCCAGCTTCTAGCCTCCCATGGAGGCTATTGAAGCATGGCAAAAGTAAAAAAAAAAAGCAAAAAAAAAAAGTGAAAAAAATGAATAAAATATAAAAGTTTAAATCACCCCCCTTTCGCCCCATTCAAAATAAATCAATAAAAGAAAAATCAAACCTACACATATTTGGTATCGCCGAGTTCAGAATCACCCGATCTATCAATTAAAAAAAAGGATTAACCTGATCGCTAAACGGCATAGCGAGAAAAAAATTAGAAACGCCAGAATTACATTTTTTTGGTCGCCGCGACATTGCATTAAAATGCAATGACAGGTGATCAAAAGAACGTATCTGCACCACAATGGTATCATTAAAAATGCCTGCTCAGCGCACAAAAAATAAGCCCTCACCCGACCCCAGATCATGAAAAATGGAGACGCTACGGGTATCGGAAAATGGCACAATTTTTTTTTTTTTTAGCAAAGTTTGAAATTTGTTTTCACCACTTTGATAAAAGAGAACCTAGCCATGTTTAGTGTCTATGAACTCATACTGACCTGGAGAATCATAATTGCAGGTCAGTTTTAGCATTTAGTGAACCTAGTAAAAAAGCCAATTAAAAAACAAGTGTGGGATTGCACTTTTTTTGCAATTTCACCGCACTTGGAATTTTTTTCCCGTTTTCTAGTACACGACATACTAAAACCAATGATGTCGTTCAAAAGTACAACTTGTTTTGCAAAAAAAAAGCCCTCACATGGCCATATTGACAAAAAAATAAAAAAGTCATGGCTCTAGGAAGAAGGGGAGCAAAAAAACGAACACGGAAAATCGGAAAATCCCAAGGTCATGAAGGGGTTAACGAGTTGTGCAATACTAATTTATACTAATAAAGATATTAGTATTTATCTTATATATATATATATATATATATATATATATATATACATATATATATATATATAATTTTTTTTTTGTGTGTGTATATTTTGTTTCTTAAAAAAAAAAAAAATTTGAATGATCTTTTTTTTCTTTAACTCTTGTACCTAGTCCCTGCCCTGATTGCTGTGTCTCACACACAGGGATGAGGCTTGTCAGCTCCTGCTCTAAGCAGTAATTTACCGGCCATAGTACCTGGCCTCGGTGACCCCTTGGCCATCTTTCGATCTGTGGTCACAATGGAGACCATCAACACAATGCAATAGCAATCACGTTGTGCTGACCAGAGCAGAGTGGAAGCTTTCTCTCTTTGCATGCCAATCGATGTCACTGTCACTATTGACAGCGGCATTTCAAGGGTTACATACCTGTTATGATCACCACTGGGATCATAACACATACCCACCATTGCTGCTATCACTTCGTGGGCTTTACTATCTAACTAGCTCTAATGTATCGCTGACACCCGCTGATGATCGTGCCGGCTCTGAGAATCACCCAGCGCAATCATCCGGCTGTTTGCGGCAACCGACCTCCCACTGCGCCGTACATGTACTGCGGATGATGTAAAGAGGTTACATCAAAAAAGAAATAGAATTGGGGAAGAATTTTTGTGCTGTGCATACTGAATGCTGAATTACAGTATGTCATTTAAATATGGTAGTGGCTGCACCATACGTGTCGGACAGGAATGTTGCCTTGTATTTATCACCTGAACGCTGCCTGTGTAGCAGGGGGTTAACTATAGTGGCTGCAAGGGTTGCAATTGTACTTGGCTCCTGCAGCATAGGGAGTTCTAAAAGATTCCACTGGCCAATATAAGAAGGCCTCTCGTAAAGACTCATGATAATTTGTGACCCTGTTGGAAACTTGCAAATTGGGGCACACACATTTTAAGGATTGCCACTGCTGTGCTTCTAAAATGTATCCCGTTAATTGATGTTAAAAGTAAAGATTCTTGGCAATTACTGACTGTACAACCAGCGTTCCTCAGCTTCTATACACAAATTTGAAGTCTAGTGGAATTTACGTATTGCGGGCACCATATGCACCACAAGATAATTGAAGACATCTAGACTTGTGTTTTAGCGCAGTTCTTTTTTCTCCACCTAACCTTCTTTATATAAGTCACATTTTCAGCCATCTAAACCCCAGAAGGACTTTCCGTGTAATAGCTTTTATGGCTTTCTTCTGGAGCTCATCAAAATAACAGAGGGCTGGATGATAGGTATGACTCCCCAGAGTGTCCAGATTGCAGCCCTGTTTGGAGGCCTAACGTCACTTTAGCTGTGAAATGATTAGGTGTTTTGCTGGGGAGGCAGTGCAGCAAAGGAGCCGAGGCTATGACAGGCACACTCTCATTACACACGTCGCACTATGTATAAGCCTTTACGGTGCCTCATTTACAGCCAGCAGATCTGTCTTCGTGGAATCATCACTAACATAAGACTGTCAGGAGCTGCCAGGGTGAAGAATGGCGTGGTTACAGCCAGCACTGCTTGACGTTTGCGACAATGTGTCACTAAGTACTGCTGTGTTTTTATTTATTAGTATAAACTTCCCATTTCTTCTGCTCTTAATTGGGGACATTTATCAAAATTGTGTATCAGCGGCTTTCCTGTCCCCATAGCTATTAATCTAGCGCTGTTTATTGTTCACATGAATAAACAACACTATAGTTTTTATCGTATAATAAAGTTAGAGACAAATATTTGATCCCTCTGTACAGTGTATTAAGGGAAGATGCTAAAAGACAAGAACTCTAAGGCTTAATGTAGAAAAGTATTTGAAGAAAAGGCTAACACTTAAGCAAAATAGATCTTGGAAGTAAAGTATTAGCGAAAACATTTTACAGTGTTTTCCAAACATCTCAGATATAGAATAAAAAAAATCTATGAATAAAAGAAAAATGGCACAGGATGTCATAGCCAAACACTTTTTGCAAATTAGTATTGTCTCCTGAGTGCTGAAAATGAGATGTCGCACAACCCAGATGCTGCAAAAATTGTTCTCTTACTAACAGCACAGAATTAAATGCAACATATTTGTCAGTCATTCCACAGATCTTCAAATGACTGCTCATTCCTTAACGCAAAATCACGTACGTGTACAGCAGTGTTCAAAATAAGAGCAATGTGTTCAAAATCATGAATTAAACTACATTTTATTTCCAGCATTGGGAACATTGCACACTGTTTTCTAATTTAAAACATGAAGAGAAATGTATATGTAATGTTTTGGCCCTGAGGAAGTGGCAGAGTGCCACGAAACGCGTCAGCATAATAAAGCTTTTGAGAACATTTCCATCGTTGTGTGGTCAGCGCGGATACAAGACACCCGGTCTTCTTCTTCCTTCTTTGTGACATAACTACTTTACAGAAAATAGCAAAAAAAAATGAACATTGGGCTGTTCTAAAAAAAAATAGCAATGTCTGCATTTGTATTTACAAACTCACAATATGTACTATTTTTATGACGATTTAGCATTCCTTTGGATCGCTAACCTAATATTTAGTTTTATACCCACAGTTTTTTATAACTGCTTCACATCTATGTTGCATAGAGTCAACCAACTTCTGACACCTGTTATCCCATGTCCATATCATGATGCTTGATGCTTCAATGTCTTCAGAGTGTACTGTGTCTTGAATGCAGAGTTTTGGGGGTCGTCGGACGTACAATCTGCAGCCTTGGACCCAAAAAGAACAATTTACTTTCATCAGTGCGCAAAATGTTTCTCCATTTCTCTTTTATGCCAGTTGATGTGTTCCTTGGCAAATAGTATCCACTTCAGTGCATGTCTTTTTTTAACAGTGCGACTTTGCGGGGTCTTCTTGCTAAGAGATTAGCTTCACACAGTCGTCTTCTGTCAGGTAAATAGAGACTGTCTTTAATGAGGTTAACAATATAGAAGGATGAATCCCAATAAGTCCAAAAATCATGCAGAGAAACCGGTATATACAGTTATATGAAAAAGTTTGGGCACCCCTATTAATCTTAAGCTTAATGTTTTATAAAAATTGTTTTTTTTTGCAACAGCTATTTCAGTTTCATATATCTAATAACTGTTGGACAAAGTAATGTTTCTGCCTTGAAATGAGGTTTATTGTACTAACAGAAAATGTGCAATCTGCATTCAAACAAAATTTGACAGGTGCATAAGTATGGGCACCTCACCAGAAAAGTGACATTAATATTTAGTAGATCCTCCTTTTGCAAAAATAACAGCCTCTAGTCGCTTCCTGTAGCTTTTAATCTGTTCCTGGATCCTGGATAAAGGTATTTTTGACCATTCCTCTTTACAAAACAATTCCAGTTCAGTTAAAATTGATGGTCGCCGAGCATGGACAGCCCTCGTCAAATGATCCCACAGATGTTCAATGATATTCAGGTCTGGGGACTGGGATGGCCATTCCTGAGCAGTGTAATTGTTCCTCTGCATGAATGCCTGAGTAGATTTGGAGCGGTGTTTTGGATCATTGTCTTGCTGAAAGATCCATCCCCTGCGTAACTTCAACTTTGTCACTGATTCATGAACATTATTGTCAAGAATCTGCTGATACTGAGAGGAATCCATGTGTCCCTCAACTTTAACAAGATTCCCGGTGCCGGCATTGGCCACACAGCCCCAAAGCATGATGGAACCTCCACCAAATTTTACTGTGGGTAGCAAGTGTTTTTCTTGGAATGCTGTGTTTTTTTGCCGCCATGCATAACGCCTTTTTGTATGACCAAACAATTCAATCTTGGTTTCATCAGTCCACTGTTATGATCCTAGTGGCAAGGATCGCAGGTCGGACTAGCTAAGTAACTGAACAGACTACTAGCTCTGGGGAAGTGGTAACTAGATTGACCGCAACCTGATCCTATCCGCAAACAACTATAGGCAGCCGTGGAACGTTACCTAAAAAATCCTAGACGTCTCATCACGGCCTGAGAAACTGACTATTCCTGGAGGGAAAGTAAGTCCTCACTTGCCTCAGTGGAAGCCCCCAAAGATATAGAATAGCCCCCCACAAATATTAACGGTGAGTTAAGGGGAAAGCACAAACGCAGAGATGAAATCAGATTTAGCAAATGAGGCCCGCTAATACTAGATAGCAGAAAATAGGAAGGAAACTGTGCGGTCAATAAAAAACCCTATTCAAAATATCCACGCAGAGATTGCTCGAGCCCCCGCACCAACTAACGGTGCGGGGGAAGCAACTCCGTACCCCAGAGCTTACCAGCAAAAATAAATCACATGCTTTTAAAATGCGCGCGTTTCCTGCCTCCCGTGACGTCACGGCTTGTGATTGGTCGCGTCGCCCATGTGACCGCGACGCAACCAATCACAACGCCGGAACATAATTTTAAAATCCTGAAGGACCTAAAATTACGTCACGGCTTGCTGTGATTGGTCGCGTCGCGGTCACATGGGCGGCGCGCGACCAATCACAAGCCGGGACTTCAAGTAAGGAAGTTAAAGCGCGAATTTTAAGCAAACAACGCTGCCGGTTCCCTCGCTGAAGTCCAGGCTGCGTCGGAGAGGTGAGTATAGCAATATTTTTTATTTTAATTCTTTATTTTACACATTAATGTTGTTTCGATACCGATACCCGATACCACAAAAGTATCGGATCTCGGTATCGGAATTCCGATACAGCAAATATCGGCCGATACCCGATACTTGCGGTATCGGAATGCTCAACACTAACAGTGACACCATCTGCAGCAAGTTGATGCTGCAGCTCTCTGGAGGTGGTCTGAGGATTGTCCTTGACTGATCTCACCATTCTTCTCTGCCTTTCTGATGTTTTTCTTGGCCTAGCACTTCTGGCCTTAACAAGAATTGTACCTGTGTTCTTCCATTTCCTTACTATGTTCCTCACAGTGGAAATTGACAGGTTAAATCTCTTAGACAGCTTTTTGTATCCTTCCCCTGAACAACTATGTTTAATAATCTTTGTTTTTCAGATCATTTGACAGTTGTTTTGAGGACCCCATGATGCCACTCTTCAGAGGAGATTCAAACAGGAGAACAACTTGCAAGTGGCCACTTTAAGTAGCTTTTGTCATGATTGCATACACCTGGCTATGAAGTTCAAAGCTCAATGAGGTTACAAAACCAAAAAAAGTGCTTTAGTAAGTCAGTAAAAAGTAGGTAGGAGTATTTAAAACAAGAAAATGATAAGGGTGCCCATACTTATGCACCTGTCAAATTTTGTTTGAATGCAGATAGCACATTTTCTGTTAGTACAATAAACCTCATTTCAAGGCAGAAACATTACTGTGTCCAACAGTTATTAGATATATGAAACTGAAATAGCTGTTGCAAAAAAAACAATTTTTATAAAACATTAAGCTTAAGATTAATAGGGGTGCCCAAACTTTTTTATATAACTGTAGCTCAAGGGGAAGCGCCTTAACCTCATTATAACACGTCTGAGGAAGGGCTATGTGAAAGACCGAAACGTCCCAAGATATTGGGATCTTTAATAAACTAATTGCACATGCAACCATTTGAGTGCCAGATTTATTAATATTTTCTTCCAGTAATGGAGTGACGTGTATCTCATTCTTATAGAGACTGTCTTTGATCATTATTCTGCCACCGATATACGTGGATGAGATGTGTCTGAGGGATGTGATCATGAATCTCTGTATAAACAATGGCGGACAGCGTTACTCGCCAACCTGTGCTTCCAGGCCCTATCAGCTGCACGTGGTGATCCGGAAGGATGATGCAGTGATAAATTCAACAGACTTTATTTACAGTACCTTGATGAGATGAGACGTCAGGGAAGATGAAGAAATGAAGATGAGGTAGGAGTGAGGACTGTAGATTAGAGCTGTTGTAGAAGCACCAAATTAGAGATAATAGAAGCTCCAGGTTAGAGGTAACAAGAGAATCCTTTCTCCAGCTCTGCAGCACATGTGTGTTCTAAGATGGCACAGAGTACAAAACAGGAAGAGAAGGAAAAGGATAGGAGGAACTATAGACAGAGAGGTATTATGGGAAGTACCATAACAAATATTACAGTGTAATACAGCAATGGCCAGTAGATGGCAGCAAAGTATAACAAATACAGTACAATGGATGATAGAACTAGTATATTACCATTACATAAATGTCCATGTATGGCTGAAAGTCTATCAGAATAAACTGAACAGCACAATCATCCTGGAGCTGATCATTGGCTGAACATTTGCCATTCTGGCTATTCTTCCATCCATTCAAATGTGAGTCTTCCGTTTTCTTCTACGTCTCTCTGGTTTGGCTTTCCATTTTAAAGCATTGGAGGTAATTTTAGCTGAACAGACTATCATTGTCTGCACTATTTTTTATAAGTTTTACCCTCTCCAATCACCTTTTTAATCAAAGTGAGGTGTTCTCCTGAACAATGTCTCGAACAACCCATATTTCTCAGGCTTCTCAGGAAAAATGTATGTACAACATATCCTGGTTTCACCCTAATTAAGGGTCACTTGATTAACACCTGTTTCATCACAGAATGATTGACCTCACTAATTGAACTCCATGGAGTTCTCCACTCCAGTGTGAGAGCGATAACACCAAATTTAACACACCTGCTCCCCATTCACACCTAAGACCTTGTAGCAATAATGAGTCACATGACACCGAGGAGGAAAAATGGATAACTGGGCATATTTAGACCATTTTTACTTAGTGTTGTACTCACTTTTGTTGCCAGCAGTTTAGACATTTATGGCTGTGTGTTGAATTATTTAGTGGGCACACACAATTTACACTGTTATACAAGCTGTACACTGACTACTTTACATTGTATCAAAGAGTCATTTGTCATGCTGCTGCAGTGCAGTATAACGCAACCTCCACCAGAGGGAGCTTGAGAAGGAAGTGAGACTGAGTACACAGAGTAGCACCACAGAGCAGCAGCACAGGCACCACCAAGTGGTGAGAGAATGGTCAGACAAGCTGGGTCAAAAAACAATTAGAGCCAGAAGTACAAAAAGTATCAGCAGTACACATGGTCAGGAACAAGCGAGGAAGTTCAGCAACGGTCAGAAGCGGATAAGACAAAGACAGAAGGCAGAAGCGAGTCCAAATACAAGCCAAGTCAGAAACCAGAGAATCAAACCAACAAACAGGGAAACGCTGGGCAAAGGGCAGACACAGGGAGTCAACAGACATGAGGCAAGTCAGGGATCACAGCAGGACAAATTAAGAGCTACCAGAGTCAGGTTCACACGCCGAAGGCAGAACTATAGCTGACACCGCCAGCAGGATGCATCAGAGCTAAATAGCAAACCTGAACCCAGAACGAGGTAGAGCAAAGTTAACCCCTGACATAATCCGCCCAGAAAAAGACAAGACAGGATTAAACCCTGGAACAGATCATGACATCATTGTTCAGTGTTGTCCCATGAAAATATATAATAAAATATTTACAAAAATATGAGAGGTGTATTCACTTGTGAGTTGCTGTATAATAAACTAGCTCTGTATAATAAACTAGCTCTAAACTTCTCTATGGGCCTTTCTTTCTCCTCCGTGATGCTGGCATTTAGAAAAATTGCCTCGTCATAGAGGGGAAAAGGCAAGCACGCACAAAGAAGGTCACAACTGCAGCCCGGCTCGGCATGTTCTCAATCCACACTCGCCATTTCCCTTACTGCTATTGGCGTGCTGGAGCACAGATGAAGAGCTGCCATGGAGAGATGGAGTGCCAGACACAACTTTGTTACAGGCAATGCACTGTGTTGATACCCTGTTGAACTCAGTTACTCCGGCATCAGAAAGGGACCTGAATGCAATAACGGGCAATCAAAAGAACGTATCTGCACAAACGTGTGTGGGAATATAGCAGGTGGCTATGGAGTCACAATGGACAATAGCAGGCTGGTGAGTTCCACACAGATATGTGCCAGGCGTATTTATTGTGCACAGTTGTCATACAAAACATGAAATAAAATGTCTAAGGCCGTCTGGCCGCTAACTAACAACAAGGTTCTAACTACAAAATAAACCTACACAACAACAAAGAAGATCATGCAGTCTTAAGGCCCCGTCTCACATAGCGAGATCGCTAGCGAGATCGCTGCTGAGTCACAAGTTTTGTGACGCAACAGCGACCTCCATAGCGATCTCGCTATGTGTGACACGTACCAGCGATCAGGCCCCTGCTGCGAGATCGCTGGTCGTGTCGGAATGGCCTGGACCTTTTTTTGGTCGTTGAGGCCCCGCTGACATCGCTGAATCGGTGTGTGTGACACCGATCCAGCGATGTCTTCACTGGTAACCAGGGTAAACATCGGGTTACTAAGCGCAGGGCCGCGCTTAGTAACCCGATGTTTACCCTGGTTACCAGCGTAAATGTAAAAAAAAAACAAACACTACATACTCGCCTTCTGATGTCCGTCAGGTCGCTTGCCGTCTGCTTCCTGCTCTCACTGACTGCCGGCCGTACAGTGAGAAGTGAGAGCACAGCAGTGACGTCACCGCTGCGCTCTGCTCTCAGTGTACGGGCGGCTCAGTCAGAGCAGGAAGCGGACGGCAAGGGACCTGGACACCGAAAGGCGAGTATGTAGTGTTTGTTTTTTTTGGTAACCAGGGTAAACATCGGGTTACTAAGCGCGGCCCTGCGCTTAGTAACCCGATGTTTACCCTGGTTACCCGGGTGCTGCAGGGGGACTTCGGCATCGTTGAAGACAGTTTCAACGATGCCGAAGTCGTTCCCCTGATCGTTGGTCGCTGGAGAGAGCGGTCTGTGTGACAGCTCCCCAGCGACCACACAACGACTTACCAACGATCACGGCCAGGTCGTATCGCTGGTCGTGATCGTTGGTAAATCGCTTAGTGAGACGGGGCCTTTACTGTGTCAGCTCCCAGACCAGCAGATGAGAGAGTGAGATCCCAGCGGCTCCTGATTATATCAGCTGAAACAGTTAGGAGACCAAAACCTGGACTGCATGTGTGGAGGGGAAGCACCAGTCCTTTCCACGCTAAAGAAACCAGGACCGGATTACAGTGAAATAAACAGCTTCACAATCAATACTGGGAGACATATGAAATGAAACGGGGAGAAACATATCTGTTTTCTAGTACTTCTCCCCTTGGTACCTCACAAGTGGTATCATTAAAAACGTCAGCTCGGCACGCAAAAAATAAACCCTCACCCGACCCCAGATCACGAAAAATGGAGACGCTACGGGTATCGGAAAATGGCGCTTTTATTTTTTTTTTTAGCAAAGTTTGGAATTTTTTTTCACCATTTAGATAAAAAAGAACCTAGACATGTTTGGTGTCTTTGAACTCGTAATGACCTGGAAAATCAAAATGGCAGGTCAGTTTTAGCATTTAGTCAACCTAGCAAAAAAAGCCAAACAAAAAACAAGTGTGGGATTTCACTTTTTTGGCAATTTCACCGCACTTGGAATTTTTTTTCCCATTTTCTAGTACACAACATGGTAAAACCAATGATGTCGTTCAAAAGTAAAACTTGTCCCACAAAAAAATAAGCCCTCACATGGCCATATTGACGGAAAAATAAAAAAGTTATGGCTCCGGGAAGGAGGGGAGCGAAAAACGAATACGGAAAAACGTAAAATCCCAAGGTCATGAAGGGGTTAAAACAAGTCCTGGAACATTTTGCTTTATCATATGTCAAAGAAAAAGATACGTTGAAAAAAGTTTTCAGTCTGCTCTGGTTTACTCTTTTTTCTTCCTAAGCCTGTTGCTTTTACATATGGCAGTACCACTTATATCTTGTAATACCTGAGCAGTTCCCTTCCATACTTAATGCTGAATCAACATCAAAACTGAGAACCGAGAACCTAATACGTGTACCTCCTCCATTGCAGAAATGCATTTGTGAATACTGAATTAAAAAAAAAAGAAATCTTTACAATGGTTGACATGAATCCGCAGCTCATTCAATATGACAAAAGAGATTATGTGCTCAGTAGGAAGAAATTGTGTAAAATGCAAATCCCAGGAAGGTTTTAGGTCTTGAGATAGTGTGCTAGGAGCACTTTTGCTACCTGCAGATTGCTTTAATCACACAAACCATGAACACCGTCGCCAGGGGGGATAGAATACATTACATTCCATCTTTTCAACAGGGATGGCAATCTCCTACGCTGCTCCGTTGTAACGGCGTGTAACTGCTCCAGTGCTGCAGGGACCTTTTTCGGAATTAGAATCTACATGCTTTTCCAAATGAAATGTCTCAACAAGTAGTGCTGGCACCTCGTCCGTCCCTTGTAAGGTCAGGGAAGTGAACAAGCTGCTAATATCACAGCCGTAATATCATTTCATGCAGATTCTGCAGGACAGGAAGAATTAATTGTAGGTACATGAAACTAATCAGAAAATATAACCTATTGTCATCTTAATGGTGAAATGCATGTACTGGCCAATCAGTAATGAACCTGTCTGTATCAAATGCTCGCACAATTTGTTCTGAAAATAGAAGTCTACTGTGAATTTTCTTTCTCATGGCATAATGTTTCCCCTTTAATATCCAGAAAAAAGCCTACCAGGTGTCTCATGCTGGCTAAACCACAATATGTTCAAATGAGAGATCGATTCTGTCCACTGGTGGACATAGACAGAAAAGGGCCCCTGTGCAGGAACAATATATGAGCCCTTTGCTGGCCAGAAGCTCATCATAATGCACAATTCCACTTGCATTGCAGATAGGAATGGGTCCTCTTACCACTTGGGCCCCTTTGCAGCTGCACAGGTTGCACCAATGATATGTCTGTCCCTGACTCAGTCATTGAAGCCAGGTATGTATTAGTCTCAAATACTATAGTATTTCATATAAATCAAACTTTAAACAGCCGGCCGGAAACTATGCCTCTTGGATGACTAGTCTGAGGCAAGTCTTAGTGACTTCTCCTTGCCCTGTACCCCATGACTGGCATATGTTTGTGTGTGTATAGGGAGAGACCTGTCAGTCAAGGGAAGATGGGCAGGAAGAAGCCTTCAGGGTGTGGTCTCTTTGATTAGTCTGAGGCAAGTCCCAGTGGCTTCTCCCTGCCCTGTACCCCATGACTGGCATATGCTTGTATGTGCATAGGAAGATACCTGTCAGTCAAGGGAAGCTGGTCCAGAAGAAGCCTCCAGGGTGTGGTCTCCTTGACTAGTCTGAGTCAAGTCCCGGTGGCTTCTCTGTGCCCTATACCTCATGACTTGCATATGTTTGTATGTGCATAGGGAGAGACCTGTCACTCAAGGGAAGCTGGGCAGGAAGAAGCCTCCAGGGTGTGGTCTCTTTGACTAGTCTGAGGCAAGTCCCAGTGGTTTCTCCCTGCCCTGTACCCCATGACTGGCATATGTTTGTATGTGCATAGGGAGAGACCTGACAGTCAAGGGAAGCTTGTCAGGAAGAAGCCTCCAGTGTGTGGTCTCCTTTACTAGTCTGAGGCAAGTCCCAGTGGCTTCTCCATGCCCTGTACCTCATGACTGGCATCAGGGGTGGGCTGGGCCAGGTGGCAAAGATGCAAATGCCCCCCGGGCCGCTCCCCCTGCAGCTGCTCAGGGCCAGCCGCCTGGTGGTGGCTGTACAGCCGCACATCAAATTGTGCGTGGCCGTGTGCGCTGCACTGTGATGCGGCCGGCAGCAGTCACAGTCGGCGCACATGTCCATGCCGGGTCCGGGAGCTGTGCGCGGCTGACGGCTGCACAGCTCCTGCTCCCTCCATGATCTCTCTATGCTTCCGGGTCAGGTGTCAGGCGTGCGTGATGACATGTCCCGACCAGGACGCTAGAAGCAGAGAGACGCTGCAGGGGAGCGAGTGGTGATGTAAGTATAAAACTTTTTTTTGTTTTTTTAATTAAATGGTGGGTAACTGCAAATGAAGAAGTGGGGAGGGGTGAAAGGAAGACTGCACATGATGGAATTTGGGGGGTTAAAGGAGGATTGCACATGATGGAATTTGGGGTTTAAAGGAGGCTGCACATGATGGAATTTGGGGGGTTAAAGGAGGCTGCACATGATGGAATTTGGGGGGTTAAAGGAGGCTGCACATGATGGAATTTGGGGGGTTAAAGGAGGCTGCACATGATGGAATTTGGGGGGTTAAAGGAGGCTGCACATGATGGAATTTGGGGGTTAAGGAGCACTGCACATGATGAAGGAGGAGTTGGGCTGCACATGATGAAGTGGGGAAGTTGGGCTGCACATAATGAAGTGGGGGTAAGGGGGACTGCACATGAAGTGGGACTCGTAAGCTTGCAATCTATGAGGTTGCATAATAACCAATTATATATTGATTGTGGGTGCACCTCTGTATTCAGATGTGTAGTGTAGAAGAAAGGGAAAAAGTGGGGAATGTGCTCTGGAAGCGTTGCTCTAGGTATCTGTGTTATTTTATGTAGAGGCGAGTCCTGGCTGGAAGAAGCGACGGCGGTCTGTGCTGCATGAATGAGAAAAGCAAAGATGAAGGACTTCAGCTACAGATGTCACTGGTGAGTATTACCCTAGCAACCAGGCAACCCCCACATGTACTTATGCTGGCTAACAGATGTAAATCATTCAGCTGCGGCGCTGAAAACTAAATCTCCGAGCACTAAAAAATACTCGGAGGACACCCATGCGTGCTCGGGAAATCTTGAGTAACGAGTATACTCGCTCATCACTATATTTGTTCCTTGTATGTGGTATTATTCAGTCACTGTGTGGTGGTAATATGTGGTCTGGTCATGGTGTGACGATATTTGTCCCTTGTACTGTATGTGGTATTTATGGTTGTTTAAAACAAAATGTAAATGTATGTCACTCATTCCCTTTAAAGAAAAATCCATAAAAATATATTTATTTTTAATAGTTTAGAGTAGAGTAGGGCCAGGCCGAAAGAGTCTACCGTGTCGTGGTGTCAACTTAAAAATTCTTTTGGCCAGAACAAAAGCTGCTGGTTATTAATGTGATCTGGTGTTTGATGGGAACTGTTAATATCTGATCGGTGAGGATGTGGTGGAGAAGTTGAGTTTTTTCCAAAAATGAGCAGTGGGACAGTGGAGGTGGAGCTGGGGTGGAGCCTGGGCGGAGTCTCAAGGGAACCCGAAAATGTTGCCAGTATGGGGCCCCAAAATTCCTAGTGGAAACCCTGGTCTGTCTCATAAGCTGCAGACTGCAGCTTCCTGAGACTTCAGTGTACTCACGCAGGTGGCGCAATGACATTATTGCCTCATGCCGCACTGCGGACCGGAAGAGAAAAATATGCGGGAGAACTGAGGTCATCATTCTAGATATTTGGGGAGAACTGGGGTCATCATTCTAGATATTTGGGGAGAACTGGGGCCATCATTTTATATATATATATATATATATATATATATATATATATATATATCAGTCATAGAACGAAAAGCGGCAACATTCACCGATCCTGTGGTAAAGGCTTGTCTTTATTGAAACATACGGTAAAACATCTTCACGGCACGGGGGAATGAACGAAGGATGGGGTGAGCAGGAAAGGACGACAGCCGTTTCACGCTCCAATCAGCGCTTCTACGGATCCATGGACCGTAGAAGCGCTGATTGTAGCGTGAAACGGCCGTCGTCCTTTCCTGCTCACCCCATCCTTCTTTTCACTCCCCCGTGCCGTGAAGATGTTTTACCGTATGTTTAAAGACAAGCCTTTACCACAGGATCGGTGAGTGTTGCCGCATTTCATTCTATGACTGCTACATGGTTTTTCTTGTTTTACACGCGAGCACCTCCCGATATCGTCGGGTCTATGATCTTCAGGACTGAGTACAGATTGAGTCTCTATTGTAGGCTGTGCTGCTTTACTTTCTCTCTTTTTGATATACCGTATATACTCGAGTATAAGCCGACCCGAGTATAAGCCAACCCCCCTAATTTTGCCACAAAAAACTGGGAAAACTTATTTACTCGAGTATAAGCCTAGGGTAGGAAATGCAGCAGCTACCGGTGAATTTCAAAAATAAAAATAGATGCTCCATACCGTTCATTATTGCCCCATAGATGCTCCATATAAAGCTGTGCCATATATAATGTTCTGCACCGTTCATTATGGCCCCATAGATGCTCCATATAAAGCTGTGCCATATATAATGCTCTGCACCGTTCATTATGGCCCCATAGATGCTCCATATAAAGCCGTGCCATATATAAAGCTCTGCACCGTTCATTATGGCCCCATAGATGCTCCATAGAAAGCTGTGCCATATATAATGCTCTGCACCATTCATTATGGCCCCATAGAAAGCTGTGCCATATATAATGCTCTGCACCGTTGATTATTGCCCCATAGATACTCCATATAAAGCTGTGCAATATATAATGCTGCTGCTGCAATAAAAAAAATCACATACTCACCTCTCTTCGCTCAGGACGCCGGCGCTTTCAATTTTTACCTGCTCCTCATGCGGCTCCATCTCCAGCACTGACGCTCAGCAGAGGGCGCGCACTGACTACGTCACTGCGCCCTCTGACCTGAGCGTCACAGCCAGAGGACGCTGATGACTGAGCCGCACCGGAACGAGGAGCGGTAAATATCACGCAGCGCTCCCCTCTCCGTATACTTACCTGCTCCTGGCGCGGTCCCTGCTTCTTCCACTGCTGCATCTTCTTCCTGTATTGAGCGGTCACCGTTACCGCTCATTGCAGTCATGAATATGCGGCTCCACCTCTATGGGAGGTGGAGCCGCATATTCATGACTGTAATGAGCAGGACCATGTGACCGCTCAGTACAGGAAGAAGATGCAGTGCTGGAAGAAGCAGGGACTGCAGGGACCGCGCCGGGAGTAGGTGAGTATAATTAGATAGCCCCGGCCCCCCTCCCCTGCCGACCCCTGGGTATGACTCGAGTATAAGCCGAGAGGGGGACTTTCAGCCTAAAAAAATGGGCTGAAAATCTTGGCTTATACTCGAGTATATACGGTATATACAGTGGGGCAAAAAAGTATTTAGTCAGTCAGCAATAGTGCAAGTTCCACCACTTAAAAAGATGAGAGGCGTCTGTAATTTACATCATAGGTAGACCTCAACTATGGGAGACAAACTGAGAAAAAAAAATCCAGAAAATCACATTGTCTGTTTTTTTAATCATTTTATTTGCATATTATGGTGGAAAATAAGTATTTGGTCAGAAACAACATTTCATCTCAATACTTTGTAATATATCCTTTGTTGGCAATGACAAAGGTCAAACGTTTTCTGTAAGTCTTCACAAGGTTGCCACACACTGTTGTTGGTATGTTGGCCCATTCCTCCATGCAGATCTCCTCTAGAGCAGTGATGTTTTTGGCTTTTCGCTTGGCAACACGGACTTTCAACTCCCTCCAAAGGTTTTCTATAGGGTTGAGATCTGGAGACTGGCTAGGCCACTCCAGGACCTTGAAATGCTTCTTACGAAGCCACTCCTTCGTTGCCCTGGCGGTGTGCTTTGGATCATTGTCATGTTGAAAGACCAAGCCACGTTTCATCTTCAATGCCCTTGCTGATGGAAGGAGGTTTGCACTCAAAATCTCACGATACATGGCCCCATTCATTCTTTCATGTACCCGGATCAGTCATCCTGGCCCCTTTGCAGAGAAACAGCCCCAAAGCATGATGTTTCCACCACCATGCTTTACAGTAGGTATGGTGTTTGATGGATGCAACTCAGTATTCTTTTTCCTCCAAACACGACAAGTTGTGTTTCTACCAAACAGTTCCAGTTTGGTTTCATCAGACCATAGGACATTCTCCCAAAACTCCTCTGGATCATCCAAATGCTCTCTAGCAAACTTCAGACGGGCCCGGACATGTACTGGCTTAAGCAGTGGGACACGTCTAGCACTGCAGGATCTGAGTCCATGGTGGCGTAGTGTGTCACTTATGGTAGGCCTTGTTACATTGGTCCCAGCTCTCTGCAGTTCATTCACTAGGTCCCCCCGCGTGGTTCTGGGATTTTTGCTCACCGTTCTTGTGATCATTCTGACCCCATGGGGTGGGATTTTGCGTGGAGCCCCAGATCGAGGGAGATTATCAGTGGTCTTGAATGTCTTCC
Organism: Ranitomeya variabilis; assembly: GCF_051348905.1. Classification (NCBI taxonomy): domain Eukaryota; kingdom Metazoa; phylum Chordata; class Amphibia; order Anura; family Dendrobatidae; genus Ranitomeya; species Ranitomeya variabilis. The sequence goes on from NC_135238.1 coordinate 170,028,826, forward strand.
ATTTTCTAATTATTGCTCCCACTGTTGATTTCTTCACTCCAAGCTGGTTGGCTATTGCAGATTCAGTCTTCCCAGCCTGGTGCAGTGCTACATTTTTGTTTCTGGTGTCCTTTGACAGCTCTTTGGTCTTCACCATAGTGGAGTTTGGAGTCAGACTGTTTGAGGGTGTGCACAGGTGTCTTTTTATACTGATAACAAGTTTAAACAGGTGCCATTACTACAGGTAATGAGTGGAGGAAAGAGGAGACTCTTACAGAAGAAGTTACAGGTCTGTGAGAGCCAGAAATCTTGATTGTTTGTTTCTGACCAAATACTTATTTTCCACCATAATATGCAAATAAAATGATAAAAAAACAGACAATGTGATTTTCTGGATTTTTTTTTCTCAGTTTGTCTCCCATAGTTGAGGTCTACCTATGATGTAAATTACAGACGCCTCTCATCTTCTTAAGTGGTGGAACTTGCACTATTGCTGACTGACTAAATACTTTTTTGCCATCTTGTGCCATCGTCCTATATTCATGGTGGGAACTGGGGTCATCGCACTACATATACTATATATGTGGGGACCATCATACTATATATGTGGGGCAGTGGGACACCTTCACACTATATATATATATCATCATACATCATATGGGGCTGTGGGGCCACCATATTCCATATAGTGGGCTGTAGGGACATGATACTATATATAGAGGGGATGCGGGATCATCATACTATATATAAGAAGCTGTGAGGTACATAATATCGCAATTAGAGAGCTGTAGGGGACCATCATACTACAGTATATATAGGGGGTTTTGGTGACATACTATTTGTAGGAAGCTATAGTATATATAGGAAACTTTAAAGCCTCATACTATATATAGGAGGCAGTTGGGACATCATATTGTATATAAGGGGCTATGTAGCCATTTTACTATATATAGGGAGTTTTGGGGTCCTCAATGTATAATAAAGGGGTATTGGGGGCTGTAGGACCATCATTCTGTATATACAAAGCTGTGTTGGTGCTCAGAGGACATTATTTGTTATGAATGGGCACATTATTAGCTTTGATAGGGGCACTCGGGATCCTTTTTTTGGGGGGGGACAGTGTTACTTTAAGTGAGCACTCAAGGGTATTTGTTGCTGGAAGGGGGCACTTGGGATATTATATCCTTCAAAGGCCCATACATGTCATTGCACAGAAGGAGCATTACTACTTTCTGTGGGATACTTTAATTTTGGGGGGTGGGAGTAATCCTAGTAATGACACAATTGATTAAATATTGGGGTCAGTGGTCCACACTGCAGGGGCACACAGAATGGGGAGTTTTTATAGGTTCGGAATAGATGGGAACGGCGCTAGAAATGTGAGAAGTCAAATGTGCCTTTGTTGTAATCTGTGCAGACGAGTCCTGGCTGGAGAAGTTGTCATGTCGGTCTGGGCCAGATAGAAATGTGAACGATCCGAATCAGAAAGAACGTCATGTGTAAGTTACTATATATATAACTGTACTGTAATCACTTGTTCTGCGGAACTGGTATCTACCAATATATGGTTACTGTTAGGTTGTAATATTGCTCTTTTTAGGTAACTTTTTTTTATTTAGTAGCAGCTAAATGTAATTCAGTCATAGTAAAGGGTGTATGGTGGTATCATTGGTCTTTGTATAGAATGTAGTTTCATATAGAGGTAATGGTGATATTATAATATTATGTATTCGCTGTGTAGTGGTGACAGTAGTAGGCACTGTGTAGCCGTATTGTATGTATGTTTGTAAGTAAGTTCCGTTATGGCACCATATCTCAGCAGTAAGCTTGGTTCTGGGACTGTATCAATGTAGTAATCTAGATTTTGGTACCGTATGTAAGCTGTAATCTCGGTTCTGCTCCAGTTTCTATGTAGCAGGCTTGGTTCCATGTAGTAGACTTATTAAGCTCGGTTCTGTTCCCTTATCTCTGTAGTAAGCTCGGTTCTGCTCCCATATCTCTGTAGTAAGCTCCGTTCTGCTCCCATATCTCTGTAGTAAGCTCTGTTTTGCTCCCATATCTCTGTGGTAAGCTCAGTCCTGCTCCCATATTTCTGTAGTAAGCTCGGTTCTGCTCCCTTATCTCTGTAGTAAGCTCTGTTTTGCTCCCATATCTCTGTAGTAAGCTCTGTTTTGCTCCCATATTTCTGTAGTAAGCTGTTTTGCTCCCCTATCTCTGTAGTAAGCTCCATTCTGCTCCCATATTTCTGTAGTAAGCTCTGGTCTGCTCCCATATTTCTGTAGTAAGCTGTTTTGCTCCCATATCTCTGTAGTAAGCTCTGTTCTGCTCCCATATCTCTGTAGTAAGCTCTGTTCTGCTCCCATATCTCTGCAGTAAGCTCTGTTCTGCTCCCATATCTCTGTAGTAAGCTCTGTTCTGCTCCCATATTTCTGTAGTAAGCTCTGTTCTGCTCCCATATCTCTGCAGTAAGCTCGGTTTTGCTCCCATATCTCTGTAGTAAGTTCTGTTCTGCTCCCATATCTCTGGAGTAAGCTCGGTTCTGCTCCCATATCTCAGTAGTAAGCTCGGTTCTGCAACCATATCTCTGCAGTAAGCTCCGTTCTGCTCCCATATCTCCGGAGTAAGCTCGGTTCTGCTCCCATATCTCTGGAGTAAGCTCGGTTCTGCTCCCATATCTCAGTAGTAAGCTCGGTTCTGCTCCCATATCTCCGGAGTAAGCTCGGTTCTGCTCCCATATCTCTGGTGTAAGCTTGGTTCTACTACCATATCTATGCAGCAAGCTCCGTTCTGTTCCCATATCTATGAACTAGCCTGTTTTTAAAGCCTGTTATCTCTGCTACTTTTATGCAGTGGCCAGTGATTAATAGGGAAAAGGAGGGCCACCGCAACTGAAGGGCCACTGCCTTGTGATTGCCCCCCAGGCTGAAAACTGCCAGCCAGCCCCTGACTGGCATATGTTTGTATGTGCATGGGGAGAGACCTGTCAGTCAAGGGAAGCTTGTAAGGAGGAAGCCACCAGTGTGTGGTCTCCTTTACTAGTCTGAGGCAAGTCCTGGTGGCTTCTCCGTGCCCTGTATCTCATGACTGGCATATGTTTGTATGTGCATAGGGAGAGACCTGTCAGTCAAGGGAAGTTGGGCAGGAAGAAGCCTCCAGGGTGTGGTCTCTTTGTCTTGTCTTCCTAGTCACATTGTCTCAAGTCTGCATATTATAGTATGTTTTCTCTGATACATGGTAGAATCATGGCTGCAATGATGGAATTGATGTGATACATGTTGCCCGAATCACCTGTTAGTTTTCTATAAGTCCCTTAGTTGATGAACATATGCCTGCTATCGTGGTTGAGGGGGTGATGTTGCATCCTAAAGATAATTACTGCGAGTTCACCCATTGTTTTAGTACGCTAACAAAGACATAAATACACATGTTGTATAAATGTTACAGCTTCGTATGATCCTAGTAGCTTTTTCGGGACATGACCATGTGGCCACAGCTTAGTTCTGGCGCCGTAACTGTATTTGTGCAAGCGTATCACTACACATGCAAAAACATGAATAATATGGTTACCTCTTTGTGCAGTTACGTTTAATTCCAGATATTAGGAGAGCTTCTACATTGGTATTTTATGTTAAAAAATACTTTTTGAAACCCCCAAAACTATAGCTTTACTAAACATTAATTTTAACTCTGCATTAAATGTGCTCCTTGCAAGACACCCAGTGTCTGTTTATATCTGATACATCAGAATATAATGGGAAGAGAGGAACAGTTATTTCTAATGTGAACTTAGCTGTTCTAAAATCCTGCCAAACCAAGGCTGCTCATCATGTAATAAAGTATGTGCCAAGTGTGAAGCAGTGACCCGTGTCACAGATAGGGGTCGCTGTGTGTTCTCCCCAGGTTGTGCATGGAGATGGAAGAAGTCCATAGGTATGCATGGCAGTCACGGATTTCCGGTCTGGAGGTGGATGTCCCGTGCCTGAAATACTCGGATGTGGACAGTCCTGTGCCCAGAGGTGTACCGCAGGTGGATGTCCTGTGCCCGAAAGAGGACTGGCATGTGTAACGATTGGAAACAGGTGGATATAGTCCCTGGCTGCTATCTGGAGGATCTCCTGGGCTGTGTACGGCTGTGTGAGTAAAGAGTCGTTGATACAGTGGTGCAGGACACCCACGGGAACTAGTCAGAGGAAGACTGGTGTGTGTAGTGTCTGCAACATGTGAAGCTGTGTTTGGAGACTGTAATATGGTGTGCAGTTGCCCCATAGATACTGGACAAGGAGACGTCCAGCATGTTTAGGGTCTGCAATCTAAAAGCCATATGATGTGTAGTGCTATGAAACGGCACTGAGACGAGATGCAACTGTGTATATTGAACTTTGATGACGTGTCCTATAAAATGCTATGCACCTTTATGTGTGAAGTAACGCATTAAAGAGACTTTTGTGTTTGAACTTTGTGGGTCACTGCCTCTTCACAGTGTATGGTGCTACTGCAGCATCACACAAGGTATTACATCAATGCTGCAGGCCACATGCGGGTTGTTTTCGGTGCCAAGCTGAAAAAATTTAAAAACATATTAAATCTTAGTCTTAGTCTTAGTCTTAGTAGACTGTGTAGTTGCAAAGAAGTTTTGCAATCAATCTGTGAAGATCCGTAGAAGTATGCAAAGAGGTCCATCCAACTGAGGTAGGGTGTTACCATGTCAGGCAAAGTTTTGATGATTGGCTCATTCAGGCAATGAAATATTTTGTGTTTGAAGTTATAAGGTGCAATCTGAACAATAGGTGAGAAGTTATCCAATAACTAATGACACCTCAGATCCGTGGTCAAACTGTTTTTTTAGAAAACAAAAAGAACAATACTATGTTTAAAGCTGTAGTCTCATCTCCACTGATATAGTGACAGCTAGTTACTAGTGGTCATCTTAACCATGGATTATTAAGGTCCTGCAATGCCTGCACATGAGCAAAGAGACATAGCGAATCAGAAAAACTATACTACATTTCTAATTGGAGATATTTACTATTATTATTATTATTACACCTACTATTTATTGGGGTAGGGTCTTGGAGACGGGAATACCCTTTTAAAGTCTGTTCTCTTGAGCTTGAAGCTTATATTAGTGTAGGTATCCAGTACGTCGTTTTCATGGCCTGTGATGTTGCTGAAGTTTGAGGAATATTGATGCAGAAGTAAATTGGCTTATATTGTCAGGGTCATCATATTTTATACAGTGGGGTTTATTGCTGGTTGATCTCTGGAGGATATATGGGACGGGTGTAACATGACACGGGAAGCTCAAACAGCCGGAGAGTGACTGTGAAGTAAAAGAAAATCACATTATGGTCAGATTCAGTCTGATGTAGTCTCTTTTATTAGCAGAGAATTGAATGCCTGGGCATCTAACTAGAATTGGAGCACCACGTGTTGTGTACTTACTGTTTGGTCCTTCCTATCTGTGGCTGAAAAGTTCTTTAAAACTCTGTTTTATGTTTAATGAAGATTAATAACTGAATAAATGAAAAGTTATACAACTTTCCAAGAAACTGTTTTCATACAGATTTAGCCGCCTCATCCATCTCCCAAAGTAAGTAGAAATGGCCACAATACACAAATTGGGGAGAACACCGACATGCACTACACTATTAAAGTTGTGTAACAAAAATGTTGAGTGACTGCAACATGTGTGAATCTGATAGTTTACAATAATGTGTCTGTCTTGGATCATGGTTGTTTAATTCCCAGAGCATTGCCTATAGTTGATACAACCAAATTCACTTTTCAGCTTAGACCAGCACTGAATGGTGTGAATCAGTTCGCAGGAACCAGTCTGTGGCCAACGGATAGGCAATACCAACCTCCTCACATCTGTAGCTTAACGTTTTATTAGCCTTCCAGCCACGGTATTACAAGTGCACAATCCACAGCAATGACATTGCACCAGGTTTGCCACTGAAGAGTTGGGGATACGGTCAGGTAACAGACTGTTCACAGAGCTCTCGTCCTTCAGCCACAGATTATTGGCATCACTGCTGGAATGGGACCTGCAAAAAGATTTGCAAAATCTCTTTATTGCAATCCTGTGTGTTTAGTGGGTTTACATACTTTGAATGTAATTCTACAGTCTTGTCCTTCATTGACCATGAAGACATTTGTTGAATATGATGAGGAATTTAAACTATTCTTAAAAAGTTGTAGAACATTTGACAAGTAAGACTCTTAAAGGGGATATGTCATCAGGTTTTTGCTATGAAATCTGAGAGCAGCATGATGTAGTAGCCAAGACCCTGAATTCAGCGATGTATCACTTGCAGGTCTCCATGCTATCGTTTTGATAAAATCAGTTTTCTTTGCTGTAGATCTAGCAGTGCTGAAATGCTGAGCCCTGTGTAACCCCGCCGACACCCCTGATTGGCAGCGTTCTGTGCACACTGTACATTGACAGAAAACTGCTAATCAGTGTTGGGGTGGGGTTACACAGAGCAGCTGACCAGGAGACACTTAGTCTTGTAGTGATAATCTTCTGCTGATAAAACACTGATTGTATTGAAACTGCAACAAACGACCTAGTAACTGACACATCACTGGAATTAAAATATCAGCCCCAACATTATGCAACTCTCAGAGTACATAATCTTGCTGTAACCATTTTTTTCTGGAAGAGCTAATTTGAGGTGAGATGCAATCGATCTCAAGATCTACCATTATTGGTCCAATTAAAAATTATGCATCGGACGTAAGAAAACACACACCACCAATGTCTGTCAGTGTACAATTCTTTTCTACTCTCAGATCCCAAACAACAAGAATTTGATTACGCTCACAGAAGAAAGCGGAATAGATAAGTATATTAAATAAGGAAAAAGATATATAAATTGGAAAAAACAATGTCATGAATTCTGGATTTTGCTGAATTCCTTCAAACTGGTTCTACCCAGTTTCCTATGTCTTCAGTAACAAAGACAAGACACCTCTATATCATAGACATCGCCCTGTGTTATTACTTTTACAAATAACAGTTCTAAAGCTAATACACAAAATTATCAAAGATATATAGTTACGGTATATAAATTGTCTAAATGATCATTAAAGCAAAGTATAAATATTTACCATAACAACAGCAAAAAGTCGGTGACAGATTCCCTTTAACCCCTTAATGACCGCCAGCACGCCTTTAAATGGCGCTGTGGAAAAAGTGTATAGCACCCCCCAGAGTCGGAAATTCTCCAGGGTCTCGGCCGCCGAAGATTTTCCCTATTGGTTCATTTTGGTTACTGTGATAGACCCTATCACAATGATCAAAATAAAAAAAATAGTAAATACCCCCCCTTTATCACCCCTTAGTTAGGGAAAAATAATAAAATAAAGAAAATATATTTATTTCCATTTTCCCATAAGGGTTAGATTTGGGCTAAAGTGAATTGGGCTAAAGTTAGGGTTAGGATTGGGGCTAAAGTTAGTGTTGGGATTAGGGTTAGGATTAGGATTGAGATTAGGATTAGGGTTGAGATTAGGGTTAGGGTTGGGATTAGGCTTAGGTTTGTGATTAGGGTTATGGTTAGGGTTGGGATTAGGGGTGTGTTGGGGTTAGGGTTGTGGTTAGGGTTGGGATTATGGTTAGGGTTGGGATTAGGGTTGGGATTAGGGTTAGGGGTGTGTTGGGGTTAGGGTTGGGATTAGGGTTAGGGTTATGGTTAAGGTTGGTATTAGGTTTTGGGATGTGTTGGGGTTAGGGTTTTAGTTTGGGTTATGGTTAGGGTTGGGATTAGGGTTTGGGGTGTGTTGGGGTTAGGTTTGTGATAAGGGTTATGGTTAGGGTTGGGATTAGGGTTAAGGGTGTGTTGTGGTTAGGATTGTAATTAGGATTAGGGCTTAGATTAAGGTTAGGGATGTGTTGGGGTTAGGGTTGTGATTAGGGTTATGGTTAGGGTTGGGATTAGGGTTAGGGGTGTGTTGGGGTTAGGGTTGTAGTTAGAATTGGAGGATTTTCACTGTTTAGGTACATCACGGGGTCTCCAAACATGACATGGTTCCACCATTGATTCCAGCCAATTTGGTGTTCAAAAAGTCAAATGGTGCTCCCTCCCTTCTGAGCTCTCCAGTGCACCCAAACAGTGGTTTACCCCCACATTTGGGGCAACAGCATACTCAGGACAAATTGGACAACAACTTTTGGTGTCCAATTTCGCCTGATACCCTTAGGAAAATAAAAAACTGGGGGTTAAAAATCATTTTTGTGGAAAAAAAGGATTTTTTATTTTCACAGCTCTACGTTTCAAACTTCTGTGAAGCACTTGGGCGTTCAAAGTGCTCACCACATATCTAGATATGCTCCTTGGGGGGTCTAGTTTTCAAAATGGGGTCACTTGGGGGTTTCTATTGTTTAGGCACATCAAGGGCTCTGCAAACGCAACATGACGCCCGCAGACCATTCCATCAAGGTTTGCATTTTAAAATGTCACTACTTCCCTTCTGAGCCCCGACTTGTGCCCAAAAGTGGTTCCCTTCCACATACGGGATACCAGCATACTCAGGACAAACTGAACAACTTTTGGGGTCCAATTTCTCCTGTTACCCTTGTGAAAATAAAAAATTGCAGGCTAAAAAATTATTTTTAAAGAAATGTTTTATTTTCATGGCTCTGCGTTATAAACTTCTGTGAAGCACTTGGGGGTTCAAAGTGCTCATTACACATCTAGATAAGTAGCGTAAGGGGTCTAGTTTCTAAAATCGTGTCACTTGGGGGTTTCCACTGTTTAGGCACATCAGGGGCTCTCCAAATGCGACATGGCGTCCAATCTCAATTCCAGCCAATTCTGCATTGAAAAAGTCGAACGGCGCTCCTTCCCTTCCGAGCTCTGCCGTGCGCCCAAACAGTGGTGTACCCCCATATATGGTGTATCGGCGTATTCAGTAGAAATTGCACAACACATTTTGTGGTTCATTTTCTCTTTTCACACTTGTGAAAATAAAAAAAATTGGTTTTGAAGTCAAATGTTTGTTAAAAAAGTTAAATGCTAATTTTTTTCTTCCATATTGCTTCAGTTCCTGTGAAGCATGTAAAGGTTTAATAAACTTCTTGAATGTGGTTTTGAGCACTTTGAGGGGTGCAGTTTTTAGAATGGTGTCACTTTTGGGTATTTGTCTGTCATGTACACCCCTCAAAATGACTTTAAATGTGAGGTGGTCCCTAAAAAAAATGGTTTTGTAAATTTTGTTATAAAAATGAGAAATTGCTGGTCAACTTTTAACCCTTAGGCTATGTGCACACGTAGGAAGAGAGGTGCAGAATTTTCTGCACAAAATCCGCATCTCCTGGCAGAATCCGCAGCTGCGGATTTTCCGCGGTTTTTATGTGGATTTTGTGCTGTTTTTAATGCGGATTTTGTGCGGATTTTCTGTGGTTTTTGCCACTGCGGATTTTTAACATGGAGGGGTGCAGAAACGCTGCTGATCCGCACAAAAGAAGTGCCATGCATTTCTTTGAAATCCGCAGCAATTCCGCACTGATTTTTCCGCACCATCTGCACAGCTTTTTTTTTCCCATTGAATAACTTTTTCCTGTACATCACAGTGCGGATCTGCAGCGTTTCTGCGCAGAAAAATCTGCTGCTGATCCGCAGCAAATCCGCATCGTGTGCACATAGCCTAATAACTTCCTAACAAAAAAAAAAAGTTGTTTCCAAAATAGTGGTGATGTAAAGTAGACATGTGGGAAATGTTATTTATTAAGTATTTTGTGTGACATATCTCTCTGATTTAAGAGCCTAAAAATTAAAAGTTTGAAAATTGCAACATTTTAAAACTTTTCACCATATTTCTGTTTTTTTTCATAAATAAATGCAAGTAATATTGAAGAAATTTTACCACTAACAAGAAGTTTAATATGTCACAAAAAACAATCTCAGAATCAGCGGGATTCTTTAAAGCGTTCCAGAGTTATAACCTCATAAAGTGACAGTGGTCAGAATTGTAAAAATTGGCTTGGTCATTAAGCTGCAAATTGGCTCTGTCACTAAGGTTAGGGTCACATTGCGTTAGGGCAGTCCGTTTAGCGCATAGCGCTACGGACTGCGCTAATGCAATGATCCAAAAGGGATCCCCGATCTGCGCTAGCGAGGAACGGACCGCGAACGCTGCAAGCAGCGTTCGCAGGCCATCACTCAAATGACGGCACATCGCTGGCGCACGCCCAATGTGGGCAGGCGCTAGCGATGCGTTCGCCATTACAGGCAATGGCGGCGTTGACGGACTACGTTACACCGCGTTATGCCGCGGTGTAACGTAGTCCGTTAAACGCGGTCACATAACGCAATGTGACCCTAGCCTTAGGGATTAAATAAAGTTAATAATCTTTATTTAATAATCTTTATTTTTATATAGCGCTAACATATTCCACAGCGCTTTACAGTTTGCACACATTATCATCGCTGTCCCCGTTGGGGCTCACAATCTACATTCCCTATCAGTATGTCTTTGGAATGTGGGAGGAAACCGGAGAACCCGGAGGAAACCCACACAAACACGGAGAGAACATACAAACTCTTTGCAGATGTTGTCCTTGGTGGCATTTGAACCCAGGACTCCAGCGCTGCAAGGCTGCAGTGCTAACCACTGAGCCACCGTGCTGCCCGTTCTGTGTATATTGGTGTTATAATTTCTTTTTTTAAAGTATCCATAATGGTTGTGCTAAGATTCCGCCTTTGACTCATAAATAGTCAGTGTTTTGTTTTTTTTGCTAGATAGAATATTACATTTGTCTTGGAAGTACTTGGTGGTAAGGAACTAATAGAAATGTGAACTGAGCCTAATACTGTAGAGATTATGAGCTATTAGGTGGAAACAATATTAAAACTCTTTACCCATTTGAGACTTCTGTGTAGCATTATTCTGTATAATGAAAATTAAAATTATATATGTGTGTATTTCTGAAATTACATTTTCTTTACTAATCTAGGAGATCTGGGTATAACACTTATAGTATTACTGAATTTTGGAGAGACATTGTGTTTTGTCATTAAATTAATGAAAAACAGTACCAGTCAACCATTTCTCACTTGTATGTTCATTTACATGACCAAACTAGCAAATAGGATTATAACGTTTGTGCCACTGATCTTTTTTGTTGCTTTAATGACTGTTTTTTTCTTCTTTTTAAATCATGAATAATAATCAGCATAGAAGTTTAATCGGGGCAAAAAATGTCTTATCTTTGATTTTCACAGATAGCATACATACCCATTAAAGTCTATGATACTGTTCACATGTGTGTCCACAAAAAATATCACAAGGACATTTTCGTTTTTGATCAGAGTCACAGATCCAAATTACCCTTACAAGCCTATGGGTCTGTGAAAATCACGGACAGCACAGGGATGGCATCAGTGTACTAAACGTGTGCTGTCCGTGATTAACATTGAATTAATAGGAGAAGCTTTGTAATTCTTTTTTTTTTTTTTTCATTTGTCAAAATCGCTGATGAAAAACTGATGGTAAAAACTGACGTTGACCAAATACTGATGAAAATTGGATGAAAAAACTCATGACATTCCGACCGTTTTTTGGCTATAAGATAAATCACAGACATCTGAATGAGGCTTAACACGGGACCGGTCGGTGTCTCTTTGATTGAATTTCACTATTTGTGCACATTTTAGCTATATGTCAGGAAATGCTCCCAATGTATATCACAAATGTGTCCAGGGGATGTTAAGATTGACATATTCCAAAGGACTGTTCCTTTGGTATACATTCTAGAAAAGCACAATGTATTTAGCATGGTGCCTACTTTTTACAGTGCGATTCAACAGTCAAGATACTGATAGAAGATATCAAGATAATTGTATACATTTCATACATTGGGATACTTCCTGATATTTGACAACAGTTTAGTCATACAATCAATAGCGGATTACATGAAAATCTGCAGCATTAAAACCTCACGAAAATGCATTGTGGGCACAAAATGAGTTATGATTGCGTTTTTGACGCTACATATTTTCATTGCATAAAACGTAGAGTCTTACAGTTTCAGCCAAGTGGATAGTATTTATGGAAATCTCTTGCGCTCTGTGCATTTTTTTAACTCTCCTTAAACTGACCCACGGTGCGGGTTTCAAATGCGGGCTATGTCGATTTCCCTTGTGAGTACTCAGAGTTTAACAGGTGCAGAAATACTGCAAAGAATATGCAACATCAAAACCTCACCAGCTTCTCACCGGAGGATTGTAGCATTAAAGAGAACCTGTCACCAGTTTTGTCATATATCATCTATACTCACCTTATTCAGCGCCCGTGCTGCATTCCACAAATGCTTAAATATCCCCCTGACTCCCCCTGTACACCCCCCAAAAGCCTTCAGTTCTCCCTTGCTGTATGGTAATCCGGTCTGTCCGGTCTGATGGGCATGGTTTCAGGCCTCTCTACCCCTTCTCGCCGTCCTCTTTATGTGATGTGGATGATGCCTCACTTCATCCAGATTGCCAGGTGAAATCTCGCACCCGCTCACAGAATTCCACGATCGCGCCTGCGCACTATGCTTTGACCTACTGTGAGCGCATGGGCAGTTATGTTTTCGGCTCTGCCCGGATTACCATACAGTGCGGTAGAACTTAAAAAGGTTTTTGTTGGGTATACAGGGGGAGTCCGGGGATTATATAAGCATTTGTGGAATGCAGCACAGGCGCTGAATAAGGTGATAATTTTAGTTGCTATATGACTAAACTGGTGATAGGTTCTCTTTATAGAAGTTGTCCAGTGCTCAGTATTAGGACAACACCTTCTCGATCTGATTGTTTGCCCCTGTGAAAATAGAACACATATACTCACCATCCGTACCGGTGCCGTTCCAGTAGCATTAGCATTCCCGGTGCTCACATGAGGTTGTTAGGACATGTGAGCCTGCACCCAATCAATGCTGGCATCACTGTACCCACCTTCAGATGTATTCATAATCGAGAGGTATTGAAAAATGGGGCTGGCCGGTCACGTCCTCTTGGTTACTAATATGCCTAATGGTGGGGACAGAGATGCCAGCGCTAATTGGGCACAGGGTTCACGTGTCATAACGACTGCACATGAGCTTCAGTAGTGCGATTGCCATCACCGCTGGAATGGCGCTAGCATATTTTAGTTAGTTTTAACAAGTTCAACTTTACTTGACAGTTCAAGTTCATTTGTCTTCAACACCCAATATCAGGCATAGCACCATCGCCACTTGTTCCATCAACACAGCACGTTTCCATCATTTTCTTACGTTCAACTATCCCTTCTTTCTATCCCCAGTTTCCAATGTATGAAAGGGATTAAAGCACACTCATTGTCTAGTTTGGTCCATTGTTCCCGGACATTACAGGAAAGTCTGCATGGAGTTTTGTACAACCTCCTACCGCCAGAACATTTTATCCACACCGTGCTTCCAGCCCACTGCACCATGAACGTCACCTTGCCTCCAACAAACACTTTCACTAACTGCAACCAGGAAGCTGTTCCTTTTTGTCCCACTAGCTAGTCCCAATGCGCTAGTTCCAAGTATTAACTACTTCCTATTTTATGTACTAAACTTTTATCCTACACTTTCCCTATACCTGAGCTGAGTGTACCCAAGTTACCGTAGACATTACCTTTGCAGTACCCACACATCATCAGTACCTATAACACTATCGTACATTGATGACATTACACTCTATACATTTTACATTTCTCACGACGCAATAAGACACCGTATACGCATGACAGTATTCATACTACACAACTGTATTCAGGGGCAGGAACCCGACAGTCTCTATTACACTCTTACAGGAGGTGAATATAGGCATTTAGATGTTTTTATTTTCACGGTAGCAAGCATTCAAATCATGAAGTGCTTGTACTAGTAGTGGACAACCACTTTAATGTTTGCCTTGTGAGCTGGAAGCTTTTACCAGTGCATAAGGAAAAAACATATTTAGGTGCCAAAATACCACGATTATTGGTTGCTTTAACTGCATATTGAGCTGTGCTGTCCAACACCATTTCAGTAAGGAGGTTCGCTCATATCTTATCTGTGTGCCAGCCTTATTTTCAGACCTGGCATTTTGAGATGAAGCTGTTTGTCTGGCATAGGGATTTCTTTCTCTAAGCAGCCAAAACCCCTCTTGGAGGGAGGCGAGTATAAGACTATATTCCTAATGACAGCCACTGATGGCAATGTTTAATTGAACCTGGCACACCGGTTATGGCATTTGGATTGTTAAGCACAAGCAAAACCCACTGGTTGAGCCCAACCACACGCTGATACGGACAGAGCACTAAATTAAATTTCATTGCTATCTTTATTATAATTATGAGCAAATTACCATTCTTCATGGTGATATTTGACAAAAGGATAATGACCTCAACTCTGTACTGAACATCTGCTCCCTCCTCTGTTGACTGAAAATCAATTAGACTCTTTAATTATTTTTGTGCATCATCTGAATAACGATCTTCTGTAGGGCAAACAGGAGTTGGCATTTTCACCGACTTTTGATAGCGGTAATGCTTCCTTAACAGCAGCAAATGTTATTTTCTGAGCTGCGCTGTTTTGGAGAGCAATATTCCATGTCGCCTTTGATTCTATATATGAATTTCAAAAGACGTGCTGATTTCATTATCGTATGGCTTTGGGTTGCTGTTGGCTCTCCAGCTGTCTTTCCTAGGATGCACGGATTACGAGTGTAATAAGTAAAACAAATACATGATTTTGGCACAGTTTTCCTTTAAAAAACCCATCATGGAACACTAGGGGGAATCTGGGAATTTGCAGTTGGTTACTTTCTGAGATGATTACTGGCTTGTAATATGTTTGAAAAGACATACTTTATTGTGCTCCTACTATACAAATAAAGTCTCTCATCCGGCAGCTTCTTAGCCATTTCAGTTCTTGTAGGTCTAATAGCCGAGGCACTGCATTTTCTAACAGGAAGGGCACAAATGCAGGAAGAGTGTTCCAGTACTTACAGCTCGCTTTGAAATAACACACTTATAGTGGATGTATAGCCGAGATAAATTTGACATTTTGTTCTTTGAGGCAACATTTTTGAGGAATGGAAGCAAAAAAAGTTACCGTATATTTTTTTTTCATTGTCCTTTCTGTATCAATTCTTTAAGCTCTCGATATGCTGCTATTCAATAGGAAACTTCATTTTCTTACCATTGGGGTAAGAAAATCTTTCCTCATGTAATAACAGCCTGGTGTGAAGGTTCTGTTCACATCTTTGTCATAGTTTCCATTTTTTACAAAAGCCACATTCCGGTGCTAATTCCATTGTGCGAATTGAAAGGAATCACCAATTCACATGGCAAAGGGAATCTTTCACCAGGTTTTTGATGCTCATTCTGAACGCAGCACGATGTAGGGACAGAGACCCCCATTCCAGAGATCTGTCGTTTACATTACTGGTTTCTAAAGTTCTGATTAAACACTGATTTATCTGCTGCATATGTAGCAGTTCTCTGAATGCTGAGCCCTGTATAACTCCGCCCACATCACTGATTGGCAGCCTTCTGTGTACACTGTGCATAGGCCAAAAGCTGCCAATCAGTGATGGGGGCATGGTTGGACTATCTAGCTGCAGGTTTACTAGTCCTTTCCTGCTGATAAAACTACAGCAAGTAGCCCAGTTAGCGATACATCATTGGAATCAGGGTCTCTGTCTCTACAATATGCTGCTCTCAGGTGCCAATAACCTGATAACGTGGTGACGCATGCCCTTTAAGACATAGTTACAGCACAGTTATCACAATGGTGTCTAACAATCAGCAAAGCAACTATGACATGATCAGAGATCCTAAAAATGAATGTGATGCTTTAATGCTATGAGAATATAGGAGACTTCTATAATTTGTCAGTATATAAAGGATAACAATGCCACAAAACCAGAAAATCCTTTTAAAACAATTCATTAATTAACCTGGTCTATTCTCGCTTATTCTTGTCATAATTACAGATTTACACAAAAAAAAAACTGCTTGCATGTTGAAGATATAATTGGGTTTTTTATGGTAAGTGACGGAGATAATGCTCTAAGTACAGCATAAAAGATTGTCTTTACCTAGATTCATACCAATACAACCTTCATCTGATGTATGTGTCTAAGTTACCCATACACTATTATTAACTCGCCGTATATCGAGAGCACATTCTTATGTTTCACCAGTGCATTTTATGTCTGCAGATAATAAAGCGTTTCTTATAAAATTCTATGCACAAAATCCCATGACAGTGTAAATTGGCAGATGATCGCTACTGTACAGACATATGGATACATTTTTCCAGGGAAAATGATTGATATAACACTGCAAATAGAATCTAGTTGAACCTAAGACTAATTCCTCTACTGTTTACTTTTTCAGTAAAGTAAAAAATGATTTTCAGAGATCGATTTTCTGTCCACATAAACCATTACAAATTTCACATAACATTCAGAAATTTTTAGTTGAAGCCCAAGTTTTTGGGTCGTCTTTTATTGATTTTATTGATTTTTTTTGCCTGGTTCTACAAGGGGTTATCCTGTGTTTTTTAAAAACATTTTTAAAAACCTTATTTCACTTGTAAAATCGCACGGTCAATTATCGCATTGCAAAACTGTGGCAGTGTGTGCTTAAACACGTGCGTGCATATTTTTACATGAAAGAGTTCTACCCGGGCCCTTTCTATACCTCTCCCGTTCCTAGCACCCTGTCCCACTTTAATGCTTTCATTTATTTTACCCCATATGACCTTTACTTGTGTTTATTAATGATAATAATCCAGCTTCTGTCCTGGTATCAGACATTATTACACGTGGGAACAAATCTATTGATCATATTCTTGAAGCTTGTTGCATTTGTCTTGTTCGCAGATCGCTATTGATGGTATCTTTTACAAAGAGTTCTCATTGTAACTGATTAAAGATAATGAATGTGGCTAAAGGCGAGCAATTTGATAAAATAACAAAAGAATATGCATTCGCCTACTGTATACCCTGCTCCTCCACTGTGCCCCCAGTCTTTGTTCTTAGTTGATCTTGTTGTTAAATGCAACAATGATTTTCTCATCTACATACATGATCACTGTTAGCCAGCTAGGTTGTTCTGCAGTTTTGTGAGGACAGTTTCTGCAGTGGTCACATGTGTAGACTTCAAGTCATGACTGCAGCCACATTAGAAAAGACCATCAGGGAACACCTCAGCACTATGGAGATAATTGGCAAATGTTGGTTCTTGTTATTCTAGCGCATTGTCTGTCTTTGATGTCGAATTCTGATTAATAGGGGTTTGCCCCACATATACATTTTTGTTTACTTTTTAGTGTTATGGAAGATTAGCTGTGTAGCCAAAATGGGATAAATGCAGTCGAAACAGAAATTCGGTTCACACAGGGCTACTCCTGTTCTTTATTGTAGAAAATACTGTAAATGCAAAGTCTTTACATACAGGCACAAAATATAAATTTAAAGGTTTGTCCACAACTCGAACTATCCTTTCAACAGATCCTCATCACTGCTATTCCAACGATGACATTTGCTGCAGTGCTCATGTGGCATAACCATCAGTGCAACCATCATGTGGCATAACCATCAGTGCAACCATCATGTGGCATAACCATCAGTGCAACCATAATGTGGCATAACCATCAGTGCAACCATCATGTGGCATAACCATCAGTGCAACCATCATGTGACATAACTATCATTGCCACATTGCACTGACACTAATGGGCTACAGTTCTCACGATTCTTCTGGATGTCTGAGGTTCATCCAAAGAAAGTGTAAGCAAAGGAGCCCATTAGCGACCACTGATTCACTGCAGTGCTCACATGGCATAATGATGTCACGTGATCCTTTCGAGACTCAGCATCGTCATCGCTGGAACAGAGTCGGCGCTGGTGGGGAGTATCTGTTATTTTTATTTTAGGTATCAATCTGCCAGACTTAGCTCTGACTTCCTCTTGATGTCTGATTCATTCTAAAGGCGGGGAGCGTGAATCTAGCACTGATAGGTCTCAGGGCTCGTGTGACACAACAATGTGACATGAGCCCTTGTAGAGCCAGTGCCGACACCACTGGAAGGTGAGGTGAGTATAACTGTTGTTATTTTACTGGGGGCAAACCTGCTGATTGAGATGGGGTTGTCCGAATAGTGGACTACCCCTTTCACCTCTGCTCGGTTGAGTGCTAACTAGACTCCAGCTTCTTTGACAGTGCATGTGGCCTACTATCAACCCCCAATAGCACCAACTGGAGGCTAGCAGTCCTCAGTAAGTGTTTTGAAAGGACACCTCCTGCTTCTTTAGATACTGTAGTTTTCCTCCATCTCAAGTTCACTCCTTTCTAAAGTTAGTAATAAATCAACCCATACCTGACTATAATTACATTAAAATTCAGGTCTGAAACAGAATTTGCTAAAATCCCTTAAAAAACTATGCTTTGCGTGGGATATACAATATGTATTTCTCTAGGATTCCTTATACCGTTAGTTTTTCATAGATGACATTTGTCCTTCCTGGGCTTTTATTTGCCTATAAGAGGAATCTTTGGGAAATATAGCAATCCACTTCTACTTGTCCTGTCACTATCTCACAGTGTCTGTAGTTTATTTGTTTTCAAGTGTCTAAATGCTCGGGGGTTCACCATTGCCATCCCACCCATCAAGAGAATAAGAGGTCTTTGTGCTCTTTACCGGTCTGTTCATTATTTATGGAACAGACTGAGATGGTTGAGTGTTTGTTGACTATGTCCATGAGTCCCATAGACAATGATTAGACTTCCACTACAAATGCATAATCACTGATTCACTTAAATAGGGGGCACAGGACCTCCGTTCCCAGCTAGTGGTTCTAGTTATGACACTTATCAGTTATCCTGTGAATAGGTGGTAATTTTTAATAGTAAGACAACCCCTTTAAGTACATAATTAAGTTTATGATTCATGTATGGCATTGTCCTGAACTGTGCATAGATCATATTGCGTAGATTCATAATAAGCCTGTAAAGTGTACTCTAAGTGACCTTCTCCTTTTAGATAAAAAAGCATATAAACAGATGCAGTATTTAAAACGTTATGGGTTGTATCACTGGCACCCTTGGGCACGTTAAACTCCTGCTTTAAAAACCATAGTAATGCTCTGCTCCTGCATTACAGTAATAAAAGTAAAATTCTGTTGCTTAGCGAAGCTTTAAAGTGTAATCTCTGAATCTCAATTTAGAAAAGCTGATTTGTTTTACTCACTTTTCATTCATCTTTTTGTGTTCACCACAAAGGACGTTACTATTTTAGCATCCCGTATTTCATGTGTATGCTAAGGGAATAGATAAAAACCATTATGATGTACTCTTGTCAAGTATGTCTTCCATGTAGGTACTTCAATAAGAATGAAAGATCAAAGATGGAAGACTCCACAGTTAGAGATCATGTGGTCTTATCTGCCGCTAAAGGGGCTACCTTACCAAGAAATCACCCTCTTCGCGCTCTAATGGAGCGTATGAATGTCATATACGATACACAGGGTCATCCCTGTCTGGGAGCCTTTTCTATGTGCAATAGCAGGGAGTTGTCAAGTAAAAGCAGATACACTCTACTAGACATGGCTGGCCGTTTATTTGAATGGCCTCCACGTAATGTTACATTTTGGTTGGGCTAAGCCTTCAGTGAGAACAGGTAGGTGTGAAGATTCAGGAGCCAGTCTAGTAGTGATCAGCTGATCACTTGGCGGGCTACTTTAAGAGTAGGATTTTAAAAAAGTAAAACGTTCAATGCAGATCTAGCCAGACAGATAAAAGCCATCTTGTCCTTTATTCAAATAAATTTAAAACCAGCGGGGACGTATTGTAGACCTGTAAGCGGAGTGCACTAATGCATTTTGAACATCAATTGTTCCTAATCATTGAATAAACTGTATGCAGGGTTGACGTGCTAAACACAGAGGTAATCTATGCCTACATGTCTATAATATGTACCTGCTGATCTTTAAAGTTTTTTAAGTGAAGGAGAAGTTGGCTTTTATCCATGTGGCTGGACCTCTATTGAGCTGTTTACTTGCAACAAATGCTACCAGGGAACCTTATCCATGGCTGAGGTCTATGACTCGAGAACTTGCTGAGCAGGTAATCATTATATATATGATTTTAAACCCCTTAAAATCAACATATGAATACATTTTTTAATATCATAATTTATGTCTGAGTCTTTTAGATTTCTCAATGACACATTCCTGGTGTGTTAATATCCATCAATTTTGACCTCTTTTTCTTTTTTCTCCTCCTAACATAATCATATTTTCCAAATAATTCATTTTTCTCACTGTAAAACCAAAATAGGAGTTTTAGTCTTTGAAGAACTCATTCACAGAATTTCAAAGCCACTTTTGCCCTTGTTATAAGGGCATTTTCTAAGTTCTGAGACCTGACAATTCAGAGCTGTATGCAGAAGGCTATGCAATGACAGCACATCTGTGCAACCTGAAGAGCCACAGCACTCCATGTTCTGCTACATAATGCTCTGTATAGGAAGCAATGCTGCTTGAGGGAAATATCTCAATAACACGCCATGCAGCAGAACATACCACAATCGTTTTCTGGAAAGGTCTTTGTTCAAGGCACCACTCCAGTTTTTTTTTCCAGCACAGGAGATGTCCTTCTAATGTAAGGTCTTCACCTTTTTTTTGGCTCCACTCCGGTCCCACAGTGCCATCTTGTGAATGCAACTTCTGACTCACTGAAAGTCAGAAAGTTATGTTATAAGCTCTCAATGCAAGTGTATGGGAGCCAGAACAAGGCCCTCATAGCGATCGGTGGCAGGTGAGTATAAGAGTAGGGTTGGGGACCTTAGATTAGAAGCACCACTCCAGCAGTAAAATAAAGAAAAATGCTGGGGTGGTGCTTTAATGCTTAGTGTAATACTTCTTCTTTTATGGTCACCGGTTGGCGTATATGCTTGGAAAAGCTCTGTGTGTATCTGCCAAACATATCTGAAGAACTCCATAAACCATCTGAGGCCAAAAGAGCACCCTTTGTGTTGGCATACTTGTAGAGAAGCACAACAGACTGCACTTTCATATACATAGGGCAACTCTACACAGCAAACTGTGTTTTCTAAGCTGCATATGTGGTGCACGGCTACTCTATTGGAGCAATAGAAAATTACAAAATTGAGAAAATGAAGTTATATGGCCTTGTGAATGAAGTCCAATTTTCCTAAATAGCTTGCATTAGGATACCAACTTGCAATAATACAACATCCTTATAACATTTCTTCTGCAATTTGGTCTGGTGGCTTAGGAATATCATCAGTAAATTAGTGCATACCTTATTAAACAAGTTACATTTTGAGAGTTAGTTATTATTTTTTTTGTGATCGGAAAAACCCATTATGTTGTACTTGAACACACAATTATCACCTTTTCATTACAGTATTGATCACTATCATAAATTCATTCATTTTTCCAGAACAGTCTCTTCATGTCGCCATCAGATTAGACGCACAGTGCATAGCAATTCTGAGTATATCTCAAGCACTTAAACAGGCTAATTAATTTGTAATTTGTGCTGTTTGCTCTTCTGATAGCTTGTGATAACAAGGGAAGTGCCAGTGCAAGCAATATGTGTTTACAAGCATTGTGGATGTGCGTTATTATTTTTAAATAATTAAAATTTTCAGTTTTACTCATTAAAGGGAACCTGTCACCCCCCCTTCCCTGGTGTTTTTAACTAAAAGAGCCACTATGTGCAGCACTAATGCTGCATTCTGTCAAGGTGGCTCTTTTATTTGGGGTCTCTTCCAACTCTGCAATATTCATTTTTTTAATTTGCCTGCCATACCTGTAGTCTGACCGGGGAGCATGTCTTTTCCCGCCGGTCACAAGCGCCTCCCAGCCATCACTCGGCCCTTCCGTGTGCTGGGCATCGCCTCCTGTGCCTTCATTAATGTCCCCTGCACCTGCGCTGTAAGTTCCCATCATGTGATGTGAGTCAAAGGGCAGCACAAACTGTGCATGCCCGAAAAAGGAACTTACAGCGCAGTAATGTTAGTACTTGCATACCAAGGGTATTGCATCCAGGCCTACAAAGTCTCACATGTTTCTGGAAGCTGCAATGACCTTTGGGACTTTAAACCTCATAAATACTATTAATTTTACTGATTGCTGCCTGCAGAGTTCATCATATTTTTTCATTCACAATGCAAAAGATTTCAAAAGCATCATTGACAGACCAGTAATGGGAATCACATTGTGGGTGCATTGTTTTATTTTTAGAGCAAACTATGCCACTATCAAAAAACCAATACCACCCAAAGACAAATAGGTGCATATAGTCTCTTTAAAAAATATTTCTTTAAGCTTTATTGAAAAATTAAACAATTTAAAATACATATAATTTCAAAAGAGAAATGCAATGGAGGACCACATGTTGCATTTGCGTAGTTATATCTAATCAGTATGGTATTATACAAAGTATATAGTGAAAATATACACTCACTGGCCACTTTATTAGGTACACCTGTCCAACTTCTTGTTAACACTTAATTTCTAATCAGCCAATCACATGGCGGCAACTCAGTGCATTTAGGCATGTAGACATGGTCAAGACAATCTCCTGCAGTTCAAACCGAGCATCAGTATGGGGAAGAAAGGTGATTTGAGTGCCTTTGAACGTGGCATGGTTGTTGGTGCCAGAAGGGCTGGTCTGAGTATTTCAGAAACTGCTGATCTACTGGGATTTTCACGCACAACCATCTCTAGGGTTTACAGAGAATGGTCCGAAAAAGAAAAAAAATCCAGTGAGCGGCAGTTCTGTGGGCGGAAATGCCTTGTTGATGCCAGAGGTCAGAGGAGAATGGGCAGACTGGTTCGAGCTGATAGAAAGGCAACAGTGACTCAAATCGCCACCCGTTACAACCAAGGTAGGCCTAAGAGCATCTCTGAACGCACAGTGCGTCGAACTTTGAGGCAGATGGGCTACAGCAGCAGAAGACCACACCGGGTACCACTCCTTTCAGCTAAGAACAGGAAACTGAGGCTACAATTTGTACAAGCTCATCGAAATTGGACAGTAGAAGATTGGAAAAACGTTGCTTGGTCTGATGAGTCTCGATTTCTGCTGCGACATTCGGATGGTAGGGTCAGAATTTGGCGTAAACAACATGAAAGCATGGATCCATCCTGCCTTGTATGGAGCATCTTTGGGATGTGCAGCCGACAAATCTGCGGCAACTGTGTGATGCCATCATGTCAATATGGACCAAAATCTCTGAGGAATGCTTCCAGCACCTTGTTGAATCTATGCCACGAAGAATTGAGGCAGTTCTGAAGGCAAAAGGGGGTCCAACCCGTTACTAGCATGGTGTACCTAATAAAGTGGCCGGTGAGTGTAGATTTCTTAATAGATACAAACAACTTCATTATCTATCTTATAAATATGTGTATAGTTCACAGGTGCTACCTTATTCAAGCTGATGGTGCCAATTGCCTTGAATGATAACCCATTAGCCACAAGATAACTCACATATTTTTGCAGACTATTGTGGAATGTGGTCGCGGTTCCCCGATGAACGGTTCACCCTTCACTTCATCATTATGGACATGTCCTGATATGGTTCCTCTTTTACATTACTATCCGTCTGTAACATCTAGAGTGCATATGGTATAATTTATTCTGTATACTGTGTTCATGGTCTTTGTATCCGACATTATGCTGTCCATTGTTTCTCATCAGCTATGAGTGTCTTGTGTCTTTCACAATTTTAAATACCCCACTTTTTTTTAATCATGTTGGAATCAAAATTATTTTTATGTTAAATATGATTGTTTCTTGCACTTCTTTTCTGTTGGATTGGTTATTTTTATGTGCAATTTTTGGCCTATCTACTCTATGCTCTTTGTATATATGCAGGTTTATTAATTCATGACAAGGTTTGGTGTACCTTGTGCCAGAATCATAGTATGTTAGATTTGGAAGGATCAACTCAAGGGCCATCGTGTCCAACCCCCTGCTCAATGCAGAATTCACTAAACCATCTCAGACAGATGTCTGTCCAACCTATGTTTAAAGACTTCCATTGAAGGAGAATTCACCACCTTTTGTGGAAATCTGTTCCACTCATTGATCACCGTCAATGTTAGGAACTGTAATATGATACCTGTTGTAGCACATGGAGGCACACACCACAGAGACTCTATATGTTTGAAGAGGCGTGCATTCTTTATGAATCAGGAGCATCTGACAACACCACGACCCACCATCAAGACCGGCAAGAAAATTGCCAGTCTTGATGAATCGGGGCCCATGTATCTGGGCAATATATGGTACTACTTGGACAATGTATACCGTAAATTGATGCTGACTAGACAAAATGTTGCACTTTCCAAGCCACTATATTGCAATATTAAGGGATTGTATGATGGCATATTCATAAAAATAACTCTTAGCATTACTAGGATGGTTGCAGCTAAAGTCTGAAACCTGTGAGGTCTGCACATAGAAAGCTACGAGGTCTGCACAATGGATGTGTTTTAGGTGAAAGCAAACCCATTCTGTATTTTCATGACTATGAAAATTGTACATTCACACTGACGGCATCAAAACTATGAATTAACACATTTGGAATTATATACTTAACAAAAAAGTGTGAAACAACTGAAATTATGTCTTATATTCTAGGTTCTTCAAAGTAGCCACCTTTTGCTTTGATGACTGCTTTGCACACTCTTGGCATTCTCTTGATGAGCTTCAAGAGGTAGTCACCGGAAATGGTTTTCACTTCACAGGTGTGCCCTGTCAGGTGGGATTTCTTGCCTTATAAATGGGGTTGGGACCATCAGTTGTGTTGTGCAGAAGTCTGGTGGATACACAGCTGATAGTCCTACTGAATAGACTGTTAGAATTTGTATTATGGCAAGAACAAAGCAGCTAAGTAAAGAAAAATGAGTGGCCATCATTACTTTAAGAAATGAAGGTCAGTCAGTCCAAAAAATTGGGAAAACTTTGAAAGTGTCTCCAAGTGTAGTGGCAAAAACCATCAAGCGCTACAAAAAAGCGCCCCAGGCTAGGAAGACCAAGAGTCACCTCTGCTTCTGAGGATAAGTTTATCCGAGTCACCAGCCTCAGAAATCGCAGGTTAACAGCAGCTCAGATAAGAGACCAGGTCAATGCCACACAGAGTTCTAGCAGCAAACACATCTCTACAACAACTGTTAAGAGGAGACTTTGTGCAGCAGGCCTTCATGGTAAAATAGCTGCTAGGAAACCACTGGTATGGACAGGCAACAAGCAGAAGAGACAGGTTTGGGCTAAAGAACACACGGAATGGACATTAGACCAGTGGAAATCTGTGCTTTGCTCTGATGAGTCCAAATTTGAGATCTTTGGTTCCAACCACCGTGTCTTTGTGTGACGCAGAAAAGGTGAACGGATGGACTCTACATGCCTGGTTCCCACCGTGAAGCATGGAGGAGGAGGTGTGATGGTGTGGGGGTGCTTTGCTGGTGACACTGTTGGGGATATATTCAAAATTGAAGGCATACTGAACCAGCATGGCTACCACAGCATCTTGCAGCAGCATGCTATTCCATCCGGTTTGCGTTTAGTTGAACCATCATTTATTTTTCAACAGAACACTTACCCCAAACACACCTCCAGGCTGTGTAAGGGCTATTTGACCAAGAAGGAGAGTGATGGGGTGCTACGCCAGATGACCTGGCCTCCACAGTCACCAGACCTGAACCTAATCAAGATGGTTTGGGGTGAGCTGGACCGCAGAGTGAAGGCAAAAGGGCCAACAAGTGCTAAGCATCTCTGGGAGCTCCTTCAAGATTGTTGGAAGACCATTCCCAGTGACTACCTCTTGAAGCTCATCAAGAGAATGCCAAGAGTGTGCAAAGCAGTCATCAAAGCAAAAGGTGGCTACTTTGAAGAACCTAGAATATAAGACATATTTTCAGTTGTTTCACACTTTTTTGTTAAGTATATAATTCCACATGTGTTAATTCATAGTTTTGATGCCTTCAGTGTGAATGTACAATTTTCATAGTCATGAAAATACAGAAAAATCTTTGAATGAGAAGGTGTGTCCAAACTTTTGGTCTGTACTGTATGTTGTTTTTCTCTTTATGCAACTATACCCATACTATAATATTCATTTCTATTAAAACTCAACAAGGATAGTAAACTCATCTCTCCCTATTATCTTGTCTTCCTATCTTTTCACATTTTTCAACATGTAAAAATATAAACATTTGGTCAATGATAATTTACATACATTTCTCTTTTCAATGGTAATGTTATAGCTCTGGTCTTTTACCTATCTTGAGAATCCTTTTACTATTTATTTTTAAAGCTTGATATTTTTTTTATATTTCAAGTCTCGTAGGCCAGCGAAAGATTCATTTTTCTGCAGGCCACACGTTTTTAGAGCAAGCAAGATGCAGAATTCTATCAACCTTTTAATGGCTACACTTTTAAGTGTAATAACAAATTCACATCATCCAGTGTCTTTTCCGGTTTGAAAATCTTTGAATCAGAGCAGTAAAATGAAGGAGAGCCTGTCTCTCCAGACTCATGGAAGAGTGCCCGTGAGCTATGTGTTGTTCATGAGTCGCCAGTAGAGGATCACTGGTCTAAATCAATATCTCAGTGGTAAAGATGTCATCCTTAGAAGATTTATTTTTTTGTGCTATTACTTTATTGCTTATATTTTATTTTTATTTTTTTTGTAATAACATGATAGAGACACACAAATCTGCATAAAACGGTGTTAAAAAAATATAATTCCTTGATCTCGCTGCTGCATTAGCTTGGGAATGATTCCTGTTGTGTGGATATTTTTTTTTTTTTTATTATACTGCATACTTTTCTTATCTGGCAAGGTTTGTTCTGTTCTTTTTTCTCAATTATTCATATCATTTGGAAAGTGCAAAGATTGCAGGATGCAGGTTTGTGTGATACTTCAATGAAAATGCTCATCTATTTAAGCATAAATACTGTACTTAGCGAACATATAAGCTAAAAGTGAAAAAAAGTATTTGTTACAATTGAAGTCAGACACGTATAGAAATAGGTTAGATAATTGCACAGGAGGGTAATAAGTAACCATGGAGCTCAGCCGCGATACGGGATGGCGACCCCTCCGCTTTCAACAACATAGAGTTCAGAATATTTAAAACATATGATTATTTTAGTCTCCACCAATTCATCTTTTTTCCTGATGCTCAAAGTGTTTTAACAGTAATGGGATAATGCACACAGTGATGTCACGGTATAGAGATAAAAGCATTTTTCTGACTTTGATACTGATAACCTATCTTAAAGGGAAAATATCACCATAAAAATGTAGTCAAATCTGTAGGCACCATGTTATAGAGCTGGTGGTGTGGAATAGTTTTACATATAGTTTTGTGAGAAAATATTCAGTATAACTTGTGATTTAATAATTTAAACCTCTGACCTTTCTTGGATTTTGGGTCCAGTGGGCGGTCCTGTCATTGACTTGTATTAGAATGCATAAAGACATTGCTTCCAATCACTAATAGGACCATCCACTGGACCAAAAATCCCAGAAAGGTCATAGGTTTATATGAAACCCCCTCACACCTGAGCCTGTTTTCACCTTTATGACCAAAACGTATTTTACATTTCTGACCACTGTCACTGTTTGAGGAATAACTCTGGAACACTTCAACATATCCCAGTCATTCTGAGATTGTTTCTTTTTTCGTAACACATTGTACTTTTGTGATAGTGATAAATTTAGGTCAGTATTTTTTGCATTTATTAGTGATAATATCGTAATTTCAGCAACATTTTTAAACATTTTGCAATTTTTAAACTTTTATGCCCTTGAACCGGATAGTTATACCACACAAAATAGTTAATAAATAATATTTCCCACACGTCTGCATATTTTTTTGTTAGGGAGTTAGAAGGATTAAAAGTTTATCAATCAATTTCTCATTTTTCCAACAAATTTTGCAAAACCAATTTTTTTAAGGAAACATCACATTAAAAGTGAGCTTTGAGGGGGTGTATATGACTGAAAATATAACAAAAGTGACACCATTTTAAAAACTGCACCCCTCAAAGTGGTCAAAACCACATTTAAGAAATATATTGATCCCTTCAGGTGCTTCACAGGAATTAAAGCAATAGGAAAGAAAAAAATGAAAAATCTTACTTTTTCCCACAAAAATGATGAACTGTAGCCCCAAATTTGGCTTTTTCACGAGGATAACAGGATAAAATTGACCATATAATCTTTTTCATGAGGATAACAGAAGAAAATTGACCATATAATTTGTTCTGCAATTGCTCCTGAATACGCTGATATCCCAAATTTGGTGGAAAACTACTGTTTGGGCGCACGGTAGGGCTGAGAATGGAATGAGCACCATTTGACTTTTGGAGTTCAAAATTGGCTGAAATAGATAGCGGCCGCCATGTCGCATTTGCAGAGCCTCTGATATACATAAACAGTGGAAACCCCCCACAAGTGTCCTCATTTTGGAAACTACACGCTCAAGAAATTTATTTAGGGCTGTGGTGAGCACCTTGACCTCACAGGTGCTTGACAAAATTTTATCACTTTGAAATGTGAAAATGAAAAAATACAATTTTCCCACAAAAATGTTATTTTTGCCTCAAAGTTTTAATTTTCACTAGGGTAAGCCATGTAAGTGACACATCACATTATAATACCGTTGACACAGATAAAGGAGAAGATGGAGAGATTAAGGTCTCCATATTCTCCTCACCGGTGCTGCAATTTTCTCATGCAAGAGAGTCGAGTCACACTCAGATGACACTCTGATCAAACTGTGACAGAGTTTGAGCCTAATATCAGTAGCATAGCAAGAGGCCAGATTCTCTCTCATGAGATATGCCAGTGTGAGAAAGCCCTTATGGTGTAAATCATGAAAAACCAATTGTTTGGGTCAAATTACAGTAGAATTCTGGAGCATTTAGCTTGATTGACCCCTTCACGCCGCAGCCTTTTTAGTTTTTGCGTTTGTTTTTCGATCCCCTTCTTCCCAGAGCCATAACTTGTTCATTTGTCTATCAATATGGCCATGTGAGGGCTTGATTTTTGTGGGATAGGTTGTACTTTTGAACGACACCATTGGTTTTACCATAAAATGGGGAAAAAAATTCCAATTCAACAACTGTTTTTTGGATTTTTTTTTACTACGTTAACCAAATTCTAAAATTGACCTGCCATTATATTTCTCCAGGTCATTACGAGTTCATAGATACAAATGTATCATGTATAGGTTCTTTTTTATTTAAGTGGTGAAAAAAAATCCAAAGTTTGTATAAAAAAAAAAAAAATTGTGTAAATTTTCCGAGACTTGTAGCGTCTGCATCTTTTGTGGTCTGGGGCTGGGTGAGGGCTTTTTTTTTTTGCATGCCGAGCTGACTCTTTTATTGATATCATTTTGGTGTGGATACAATCTTTTCATTGTCCATTATTGCATTTTAAAGCAATATTGCGGCGACCAAAAAAAAGGTAATTCTGGCATTTTAACTTTTTTTTCGCTATGCCGTTTACCGATCAAACTAATTATTTTGTATCTTGATAGACTGGCCAGTTCTGAATGCTGCAATACCAAATATGTGTATTTTTAATTTTCTTTTAATTGTTTTATTTTGAAGGGGCGAATGGGGGGTGATTTGAACTGTTATATATTTTTTATTTTTTTAATATTTTTAAAAACATTTTCATTTTACTTTTTACTTGCTTCAATAGGCTCCATGGGAGACTAGAAGCTGTGATCTTCTGATCGCCTCTGGCACACACAGGTGATGATCAGATCACCTGTGTGTAGTAGAAATGTTCACTTGCTATGAGGCCCGACCGCTGGGTGGTGCTCATAGCAATCTGGCAATGACAACCACAGGGGTCTGCTGTAGATTCTGGTTGTCATGCCAACCCATTGGTGACCCACGGTCTTGTGACTTGGACACCGATGGGTGGGATTAGTGATGCGCTTCTGGTGCAATCAGATTAATACCTCTGTCAAGAGATTTACAGAGACAATTAACAGGTTAACAGCCGCGGGTGGATCGCGATTCCACCCGCGGCTATTAGGGGCACAAGTCAGCTGTTCAAAACAGCTGACATGTGCCGGAAAAGATGTAGGCTCAGCAGCGGAGACCATATGAAAGGGAGAGACACGACATGTAAGGCGCATGTCGTGAAAGGGTGAAAGCACAACTATAGCATTTTTTTTTATTTCAGTGCTGTAGTAATTCTATCATTCTAAGTTCACTGCCTCTTGTCTGATACTTACCAGCCATTGTCTTCAGCTGTTCCCACTGTCGCTTCAGTCCCAATCCGCCATCATTTGACTGCATCTTCTGATTAACCGGAAATCATAGTTAAAGGTCACAAGATCTCAGTGTACTGTAAGTCTATAAGAGCTTCTGGTTTTAATAGGTTTGCATTGAATTGTGACAGTAGTTCACAAACTGCTGGAGACAGGAACAGTTAAGAGATGAAAATATGAAAATTGTAACTGGTAAGTATAAGACTAAGTGCAGGGAACTTGGATTAGTCTCACCACCCCAGTGTTACGAAAGAAAAACTCTGGCATGGTGGTTTTATATGCCCCAATAATGTCATGGAAGAGCTATAATGCAGTATAATCACAATGCTTGAAAAGCGACATTTTGTGAAGGATCTGTCTATGGCCATATATATTCTATAATCTGCTCTTCAGAACATCAAATCTACTATATAATTATCTAAGGGTCACTTCCGTCTGTCTGTCCTTCTGTCTGTCATGGATATTCATTGGTCGCGGCCTCTGTCATTGAAATCCAAGTCGCTGATTGGTCGCGGCAAAACTGCCACTACCAATCAGCGACGGGCACAGTCCGGCGGCAAATGGCCGCTCCTTCCTCCCCACAGTCAGTGCCCGCTCCATAATCCCCTCCAGTCAGTGCTCACACAGGGTTAATGGCAGCGGTAAAGGACCACGTTATGCCGTGGTGTAATGCACTCCGTTACCGCTGCTATTAACCCTGTGTGACCAACTTTTGACTATTGATGCTGCCTATGCGGCATCAATAGTTAAAAGATCTAATGTTAAAAATGATAAAAAATAAATAAATATCATTATATACTCACCGTCTGTCGGCCCCTCGGATCAGGAACCGGCCTTTCCCGCTCCTCGCGACGCTCCGGTGACCGCTCCATGCATTGCAGTCTTGCAAGATGATGACGTAGCTGTCTCGCGAGACCGCTACGTCATCATCTCACGAGACCGCAATGCACTCTTGGGACCGGAGCGCGCGAGGAGCATCGGTAAACGCCTCGCTTGGATCCGGGGCCAACGAAAGGTGAATATATAACTATTTTTTATTTTAATTCTTTTTTTTAACAGGGATATGATGCCCACATTGCTGTATACTGTGTGGACTGTGCAATATACTATATGGGCTGTGCAATATAATACGTGGACTGTGCAATATACTACATGGGCTGTGCAATATACTATGTGGGCTGTGCAATATACTTCATGGGCTGTGCAATATACTACGTGGGCTGTGCAATATACTACGTGGGCTGTGCAATATACTACATGGGCTGTGCAATATAATACTTGGGTTGTGCAATATTATTATTATTATTATTATTATTATTATTATTAATCGTATGAACATATATTTAAACATCATATAAGAATACATAAATGATAAACAGTGATTGAAAAGAACAAAGGAGCAGAAGCTGTGCAATATAATACGTGGGCTGTGCAATATAATACGTGGGCTGTGCAATGTACTACATGGGCTGTGCAATATAATACATGGGCTGTGCGATATAATACGTGGGCTGTGCAATATAATACGTGGGCTGTGCAATATACTACGTGGGCTGTGCAATATAATACGTGGGCTGTGCAATATAATACGTGGGCTGTGCAATGTACTACGTGGGCTGTGCAATATAATACATGGGCTGTGCAATATACTACGTGGGTGTTGTGAATTTGCTTTTTGCTCCCTCTAGTGGTTACTAGTTTTTTGACTCTGGTTTTTCTGTCTTTCCTTTTATCCGCACCTGGGTCGTTAGTTAGGGGTGTTGCTATATAAGCTCCCTGGACCTTCAGTTCAATGCCTGGCAACGTAGTTATCAGAGCTAGTCTGCTGTGCTCTTGTCTACTGATCCTGGTTCCAGTTATATCAGCTAAGTCTGCCTTTTGCTTTTTGCTATTTGTTTTGGTTTTGTATTTTTGTCCAGCTTGTTCCAAATATATATCCTGACCTTTGCTGGAAGCTCTAGGGGGCTGGTGTTCTCCCCCCGGACCGTTAGACGGTTCGGGGGTTCTTGAATTTCCAGTGTGGATTTTGATAGGGTTTTTGTTGACCATATAAGTTACCTTTCTTTATTCTGCTATCAGTAAGCGGGCCTCTCTGTGCTAAACCTGGTTCATTTCTGTGTTTGTCATTTCCTCTTACCTCACCGTCATTATTTGTGGGGGGCTTCTATCCAGCTTTGGGGTCCCCTTCTCTGGAGGCAAGAAAGGTCTTTGTTTTCCTCTACTAGGGGTAGCTAGATTCTCCGGCTGGCGCGTGTCATCTAGAATCAACGTAGGAATGATCCCCGGCTACTTCTAGTGTTGGCGTTAGGAGTAGATATATGGTCAACCCAGTTACCACTGCCCTATGAGCTGGATTTTTGTATTCTGCAGACTTCCACGTTCCTCTGAGACCCTCGCCATTGGGGTCATAACAGTTTGCCAGGCCAGTATTAAATGTTTAATGCATTGCAGAAGAGGGATTATAAGAAAGAAGATTCTGAGTTTTTTTTTTCTCCTTCCCCTTTACCTCAGAGTGGCTATGCTTGCTGCAGACATGAATGTCCAGACCTTGATTACAAGTGTGGACCAGCTGGCTACTCGTGTGCAGGGCATACAAGACTATGTTATCAGAAATCCTAGGTCAGAACCTAAAATACCGATTCCTGAACTGTTTTCCGGAGACAGGTTTAAGTTTAGGAATTTCGTGAATAATTGTAAATTGTTTTTGTCCCTGAGACCCTGTTCATCAGGAGATTCTGCTCAGCAAGTAAAGATTGTTATTTCGTTCTTACGGGGCGACCCTCAGGATTGGGCTTTTTCGCTGGCGCCAGGAGATCCGGCATTGGCTGATCTTGATGCGTTTTTTCTGGCGCTCGGTTTACTTTATGAGGAAACCAATCTTGAGATTCAGGCAGAAAAGGCCTTGCTGGCTATGTCTCAGGGGCAGGACGAGGCTGAAGTGTACTGCCAAAAATTTCGGAAATGGTCCGTGCTGACACATTGGAACGAGTGTGCACTGGCCGCTAATTTTAGAAATGGCCTTTCTGAAGCCATTAAGAATGTTATGGTGGGTTTTCCCATTCCCACAGGTCTGAATGATACTATGGCACTGGCTATTCAAATTGACCGGCGGTTGCGGGAGCGCAAAACCGCAAATTCCCTCATGGTGTTGTCTGAACAGACACCTAATTCGGTGCAATGTGATAGAAAAACCGCAAATTCCCTCATGGTGTTGTCTGAACAGACACCTGATTTAATGCAATGTGATAGAATCCTGACTAGAAATGAGCGGAAAATTCATAGACGCCGGAATGGCTTGTGCTACTACTGTGGTGATTCTACACATGTTATCTCAGCATGCTCTAAACGTATAGTTAAGGTTGTTAGTCCTGTCACCGTTGGTAATTTGCA
The DNA here is from genome assembly GCF_051348905.1 of Ranitomeya variabilis. NCBI lineage: Eukaryota > Metazoa > Chordata > Amphibia > Anura > Dendrobatidae > Ranitomeya > Ranitomeya variabilis. The sequence continues at coordinate 170,062,512 of NC_135238.1, forward strand.
ACCTAAATTTATTCTGTCTGTAACTTTGATTTGCTCACTGTCATCTTATCCTGTCATGGCGTTTGTAGATTCAGGTGCTGCCCTGAGTCTCATGGATCTCTCATTTGCTAAGCGCTGTGGATTTACTCTTGAACCATTAGAAAATCCTATTCCTCTTAGGGGTATTGATGCTACACCATTGGCAGCAAATAAACCGCAGTATTGGACTCAGGTTACCATGTGCATGACTCCTGAACACCGCGAGGTGATACGTTTCCTGGTTTTACATAAAATGCATGATTTGGTCGTTTTAGGGCTGCCATGGTTACAGACCCATAATCCAGTCCTGGACTGGAAGGCTATGTCAGTCTCAAGTTGGGGCTGTCGTGGTATTCATGAGGATTCCCTGCCTGTGTCTATTGCTTCTTCTACGCCTTCGGAAGTTCCGGAGTATTTGTCTGATTATCAGGATGTCTTCAGTGAGTCTGAGTCCAGTGCACTGCCTCCTCATAGGGACTGTGACTGTGCTATAGATTTGATCCCAGGCAGTAAATTTCCTAAGGGAAGACTGTTTAATCTGTCGGTACCTGAACATACCGCTATGCGTTCATATATCAAGGAGTCTCTGGAAAAAGGACATATTCGTCCGTCTTCTTCCCCTCTTGGTGCGGGATTCTTTTTTGTGGCAAAAAAGGACGGATCTTTGAGACCTTGTATTGATTATCGGCTTTTAAATAAGATCACTGTCAAATTTCAGTATCCTTTACCGCTGTTGTCTGACTTGTTTGCCCGGATTAAGGGTGCCAAGTGGTTCACCAAGATAGACCTTCGTGGTGCGTACAACCTTGTGCGCATTAAGCAAGGTGATGAATGGAAAACCGCATTCAATACGCCCGAAGGTCATTTTGAGTACTTGGTGATGCCTTTTGGGCTCTCCAATGCGCCTTCAGTTTTTCAGTCCTTTATGCATGACATTTTCCGGAAGTATCTGGATAAATTTTTGATTGTTTATCTGGATGATATTTTGGTTTTTTCTGATAATTGGGATTCGCATGTGGAGCAGGTCAGGTTGGTCTTTAAAATTTTGCGTGAAAATTCTTTGTTTGTCAAGGGCTCAAAGTGTCTCTTTGGTGTACAGAAGGTTCCCTTTTTGGGGTTCATTTTTTCCCCTTCTGCTGTGGAGATGGACCCAGTCAAGGTCCGAGCTATTCTTGATTGGACTCAGCCCTCGTCAGTTAAGAGTCTTCAGAAGTTCTTGGGCTTCGCTAACTTCTACCGTCGTTTTATCGCTAATTTTTCTAGCATTGTGAAACCTTTGACGGATATGACCAAGAAGGGCTCCGATGTAGCTAACTGGGCTCCTGCTGCCGTGGAGGCTTTCCAGGAGTTGAAACGCCGGTTTACTTCGGCGCCTGTTTTGTGCCAGCCTGACGTCTCACTTCCCTTTCAGGTTGAGGTGGATGCTTCGGAGATTGGGGCAGGGGCCGTTTTGTCGCAGAGAGGCCCTGGTTGCTCTGTTATGAAACCTTGTGCCTTTTTCTCTAGGAAGTTTTCGCCTGCCGAGCGAAATTATGATGTGGGCAATCGGGAGTTGTTGGCCATGAAATGGGCATTTGAGGAGTGGCGTCATTGGCTCGAGGGTGCTAAGCATCGTGTGGTGGTCTTGACTGATCACAAAAATCTGATGTATCTCGAGTCTGCTAAACGCCTTAATCCGAGACAGGCCCGCTGGTCATTGTTTTTCTCCCGCTTTGATTTTGTTGTCTCGTATTTACCAGGTTCAAAGAATGTGAAGGCCGATGCTCTTTCTAGGAGCTTTGTGCCTGATGCTCCTGGAGTCGCTGATCCTGTTGGTATTCTTAAAGATGGAGTTATCTTGTCAGCTATTTCTCCGGATCTGCGACGTGTGTTGCAGAGATTTCAGGCTGATAGGCCTGAGTCTTGTCCACCTGACAGACTGTTTGTTCCGGATAAGTGGACCAGCAGAGTCATTTCCGAGGTTCATTCCTCGGTGTTGGCAGGTCACCCGGGAATTTTTGGCACCAGAGATCTGGTGGCCAGGTCCTTTTGGTGGCCTTCCTTGTCAAGGGATGTGCGGTCATTTGTGCAGTCCTGTGGGACTTGTGCTCGAGCTAAGCCTTGCTGTTCTCGTGCCAGCGGTTTGCTCTTGCCCTTGCCTGTCCCGAAGAGACCTTGGACACATATCTCCATGGATTTCATTTCTGATCTTCCGCTATCTCAGGGCATGTCTGTTATCTGGGTGATATGTGATCGCTTCTCCAAGATGGTCCATTTGGTTCCTTTGCCTAAGCTGCCTTCCTCTTCCGATCTGGTTCCTGTGTTTTTCCAGAACGTGGTTCGTTTGCACGGCATCCCTGAGAATATTGTGTCAGACAGAGGATCCCAGTTCGTTTCCAGGTTCTGGCGATCCTTTTGTAGTAGGATGGGCATTGATTTGTCGTTTTCGTCTGCTTTCCATCCTCAGACTAATGGACAGACGGAGCGAACCAATCAGACTTTGGAGGCTTATTTGAGGTGTTTTGTCTCTGCTGATCAGGACGATTGGGTGACATTCTTGCCGTTGGCTGAGTTTGCCCTTAATAATCGGGCTAGTTCCGCCACCTTGGTTTCGCCTTTTTTCTGCAACTCTGGTTTCCATCCTCGCTTTTCTTCGGGTCATGTGGAGCCTTCTGACTGTCCTGGGGTGGATTCTGTGGTGGATAGGTTGCAGCAGATCTGGAATCATGTGGTGGACAACTTGAAGTTGTCACAGGAGAAGGCTCAGCGCTTTGCCAACCGCCGCCGCGGTGTGGGTCCCCGACTACGCGTTGGGGATTTGGTGTGGCTTTCTTCCCGCTTTGTTCCTATGAAGGTCTCCTCTCCCAAATTTAAACCTCGTTTTATTGGGCCTTACAAGATATTGGAAATCCTTAATCCTGTATCTTTTCGTCTGGATCTTCCTGTGTCGTTTGCTATTCACAATGTATTTCATAGGTCCTTGTTGCGGCGGTACATTGTGCCTGTAGTTCCTTCTGCTGAGCCTCCTGCTCCGGTGTTGGTTGAGGGCGAGTTGGAGTACGTGGTGGAGAAGATCTTGGATTCTCGCCTCTCCAGGCGGAGGCTTCAGTACCTGGTCAAGTGGAAGGGCTATGGTCAGGAGGATAATTCCTGGGTGGTCGCCTCTGATGTTCATGCGGCCGATTTAGTTCGTGCCTTTCATGCCGCTCATCCTGATCGCCCTGGTGGTCGTGGTGAGGGTTCGGTGACCCCTCACTAAGGGGGGGGGTACTGTTGTGAATTTGCTTTTTGCTCCCTCTAGTGGTTACTAGTTTTTTGACTCTGGTTTTTCTGTCTTTCCTTTTATCCGCACCTGGGTCGTTAGTTAGGGGTGTTGCTATATAAGCTCCCTGGACCTTCAGTTCAATGCCTGGCAACGTAGTTATCAGAGCTAGTCTGCTGTGCTCTTGTCTACTGATCCTGGTTCCAGTTATATCAGCTAAGTCTGCCTTTTGCTTTTTGCTATTTGTTTTGGTTTTGTATTTTTGTCCAGCTTGTTCCAAATATATATCCTGACCTTTGCTGGAAGCTCTAGGGGGCTGGTGTTCTCCCCCCGGACCGTTAGACGGTTCGGGGGTTCTTGAATTTCCAGTGTGGATTTTGATAGGGTTTTTGTTGACCATATAAGTTACCTTTCTTTATTCTGCTATCAGTAAGCGGGCCTCTCTGTGCTAAACCTGGTTCATTTCTGTGTTTGTCATTTCCTCTTACCTCACCGTCATTATTTGTGGGGGGCTTCTATCCAGCTTTGGGGTCCCCTTCTCTGGAGGCAAGAAAGGTCTTTGTTTTCCTCTACTAGGGGTAGCTAGATTCTCCGGCTGGCGCGTGTCATCTAGAATCAACGTAGGAATGATCCCCGGCTACTTCTAGTGTTGGCGTTAGGAGTAGATATATGGTCAACCCAGTTACCACTGCCCTATGAGCTGGATTTTTGTATTCTGAAGACTTCCACGTTCCTCTGAGACCCTCGCCATTGGGGTCATAACAGTGGGCTGTGCAATATAATATGTGGGCTGTGCAATATAATACGTGGGCTGTGCAATATACTACGTGGGCTGAGCAATGTACTGTGTGGGCTGTGCAATGTACTACGTGGGCTGTACAATGTACTGTGTGGGCTGTGCTATATACTACGTGTGCTGTGTAATATACTACATGGGCTGTGCAATATACTGCGTGGGCTGTGCAATATACTACGTGGGCTGTGCAATATACTACATGGGCTGTGCAATATACTACATGGGCTTTGCAATGTACTACATGGACTGTGCAATATATACTGTGTGGGCTGTGCTATATACTATGTGGGCTGTGCAATATACTACATGGGCTGTGTTATACACTATGTGTCCTGTGTTATACACTACGTGGGCTGTGTTATACACTATGTGGCCTGTGTTATACACTACGTGGCCTGTGTTATGCACTACATGGGCTGTGTTATACACTACGTGGGCTGTGTTATATACTGCGTGCGTGGGCTGTTATATACTATGTGAGCTGTGTTATATGCTACGTGGGCTGTTATAAACTACGTGGCTGTGTTATATGCTATGTGGGCTGTTATACACTCCGTGGGCTGTGCTATATACTACGTGGCTGTGCTATATACTACGTGGCTGTGCTATATACTCCGTGGGTTGTGTTATATACTATGTGGCTGTGCTATATACTCTGTGGGCTATGCTATATACTACGTGGCTGTGCTATATACTACATGGCTGTGCTATATACTACGTGGCTGTGCAATATACTACGTGGCTGTGCAATATACTACGTGGCTGTGCTATTTACTACGTGGGCTGTTATATTCTACATGGCCGGCCGCGAACAATCAGCGACAGGTGCAGTCCGGCCGTGAATTGGTGCGGGATTTGAACCACACTTCGCTAATTGGTCGCGGCCAGCCGAATCCTGTGTATTCAATCTATTATTCTAAAATCTTCATAAATAAACTACATACATATTCTAGAATACCCGATGCGTTAGTATCGGGTTACCATCTAGTTGTTTATAAACAGGTTATCTTTAAATGCTACTTTTGAGCTTAACCTATCTGTGTTTGGGTCAGGTAGGCAATGTCGCAGCACCGGCAGCAATGTGTCCAGCCTCACATAACATCACATCTTGTCAACGTCTATATCAGGAGCGATAGATTGCTGAGAAAAGGGGCTATTTTGTTCACTTGCTGGTTCTCTCTCCTGCCCATGGCAGAAGTCCATTGTCAGCACATAGTAACATCCATTCATTCTGACAGCCTCAGAATTGTACTCACTGCAGCCAGAAATATCATTTCTTGGAAATATGATGCTGTCTCAAAGAACCCTAAAATTAATTCCTCAATGATATGAAATTAAAATGTACTCTGTAATCACAGCTGTGCATTTCTCGCTGTGGCTTAGTGCTTCATTAATTAGTAATTGACTGGAAGTAAATGATCGCCCAGCGCTCTGCCTCCACAACCCATGTTGCTTTCCCTTCCCTGTATTTGAAATGTTGAATGGCTATATATAGTTATCCCACTGTTTTTTTATTCTGCCTCTTTATATCATGAAATGAACTTAATGCTCACAGTTGTTACAGTGGCAGGTCTGAGCATGATCTAATAACAGAGCTGGCATGTTCCCTGGGATTTTAGCAGAATGCATGATAATTTCCATGGTGTGCCAGCATCCTGCAACCACGCTTCTTCCACCCGATCACATCATGGAAGTGAAAAAGCAAACAGTAGAAGCAGAATATGCCAGAAATGGTTGTATTACTAGAGTGTTATTTAGCCAGAAAGTAATGCAGTCACTTTCATTCTTATAGTTATTAAATCCTATGTCACGTAATCTTTTGTGATGGTATATTGTTAGATTGTCTTCTCATGAATACAATCCATTCTGAAAATGAAGTTGGGGCAGATGTCTGATGATTCTCTTTTGAATCATCTATCCATCAGAGACTATTGGTGATGATGTAAACCAAAAAAGCAGAAATCGGAAGCCAAAGTCATGAGTACAAATTTGCACAGAAAACTTTATTAAATATTTTTAAAAACACTCCTTTAAATATATTAAAAATGGAGACAACACATGTCAGAAAAACTACACAAAGTAAGCCATGGATGACATATCACCGTTACACCATTAAGTTGGTTGCTCCAAAGAGCTGCTGACCACCCCTATTGCTTTTGAGTATGTGGACTCAAATTTTACCCACTGATCTATAGTTCTGTGGTGGACATAACACAATGTCTATGCTGTATATAAATATAAAGTGCATAGTGCTTCACTAGACATTAAGCAGTAAATAGTCCACAGATTGTTACCATAAATATTGGCCAAATCCTATTGTGAGCCAAACCCTATCACAGTATACTGCTGGGCAAAATAACCGAGTACCGTTTTAAGCAAATACATTGGAGTTTTAAATATCATACATGACCTGCACGTGTAGTCCTGAGCCCCAACGCACGTTTCGCGTTAGCTTCGTCCGGGGGAATGTTTTTTTTTTTTTTTTTTTTATATGAAATATTGGTGATGATGTTTGCAGCCATATAGCCATATGTTTCCCTTTTGTAATACATAGAATGTCTGAGTACTGACTCCAGCGGACAACCGCTCCTTTGTGTGTTACATTTCTTCTATGACACCTATATGCTATACCTGTATAGCGCCCATGGACATAGGGTGTACTCAGGTACTGTATGTTGAGCACTACATGTGTATGTACATAGGCCAGTTTTTGTTTTGTGCGACACCCCCATTGATCTGGTATTAATGACTTATTCTAAAGACAAGCCATCAATTTTAAAGTACCAGACAACATCTTTAAGCTATGCAGACTGCTCACAATAGCACAAGCACAACATGAGGCCGTGCATTGTTGTGTTGAAAAAACATCTCTTGGGACACTTTGGAGAAATGGCTGTACCACTGTTTTCACTACCAAATCCATATAACACTGAGCTATTAGTGTATGCATCATGAACACTAGAGAGGTCCTACTGCCCTACATTATGCCACCTCACACCATAATCTTAGGAGTAGGACCAATCTGACTTTCTCTCATAAAAGTCTTTTCGTGGCATTGCCTACATGGTCTCCATACCAATCTCTGGATATCATTTTATCCATCACCAAAGTTGAACTCATTGCTGAAGGGAATTGACCTCCATTCCAGCCTCCAGTCTCCATTTGGAGACCATGTGGGTAACATCTCTTCAGCAATGAGTCAGACTTTTGCCTTGGTTGTATTGATAGCTGGAGATCAACCTGGAGACCACATTTGCAATGAAGAGTTCTTCATGAAGGAACGTCACACCTGTCCTACTCCCAGGCTTATACTGTGGGATGACAATGTACAGTAGCCATATCCCTTAGTCTTCATTCCAGGTACACTAATGATCTGCACAGGGTTACATTGATTTAGTCATGGAACCATGGTTTTGTCTGATTAGTGGCCCGTGTGAATATGTGCCTACATGCTGCATGCATACCAAGTTATGTTTCAGTTCATCTCTTTAGGTTTTTGCTTCAGTTTTTTGCGCTCTGTTCAAATAAGGGTGTGGCCTCCTTTTTTCTTAAGCTGCACAATAAATTCATATAGTTTCCCATGGCTCTGAGACCATTAGCCGGGTCTCAGTCATTGTCAGCGCATATTCACATTACTGTTTTAATACTAACGGTTGCGATAGTCCCGAATAAGTTCACCTTGATGTGGTGAGATCACTTTTATGTTTCTTTGGCCATAATATAAGTACCCTGTATTATTTTCATGCATTGTTGCTATTTATTTATTTACTGCAGGGTATTTGCTTATTTTGTTTTTGTCTAAGGTTTTGTCTGCTTAGTGGCCAGTGTGAATATGTTCCTACATGCTGCATGCACACCAAGTTATATTTCAGTTCATCTCTTTAGGTGTTATTTTTTTAGTCATAGAACCAGTTGTGCAGTCATTTCTCTAAACTGTATCAGAAGTCATTTTTCCGAACAGCAGTTCCAGGCCGCATGTTGCTCGTGCTACTGTGAGCAGGCTGCATTACCTAAACGTGCCGCCATGGCCTTCAGCATCTCTGGACTTGTCTCCTAGAGAACATATTTGAGACGTAATTAGTTGGTATTTGCTACAGGAGTCACCAGAAGCCCAATTGCATTCAGCGTGGCAGAACATTCCATTAATAACCTCATTAATAGCATTCTAAGGCTTGTAAGTGTGAGTATTCCTCATCAGGGCCGACTACAGGTTTTCGTGGGCCCCCAGTCGAAGAGTCTCAGTGGGCCCCATTAACACTTACCACCATTAATGATGCACAGTTAAGGCAGTCGGCAGAGAAATATGGATATACAAAACAGGGCCCAGCCTGCCCCCTCACCCTTCTCATAGTCAGACAAGTGCACAAACACAGTACACAGACATGCACGCGCAGACATACAGGACGCAGACATGCACACATACAGTATGCCTACATGCATACATACAATATGCAAATATTCACACATAATGTGCACAGACATGCACACATACAATATGCAACATACACACACTGTGCACAGGCATGCACACATACAATATGCAGACATGCACGCATACTGTACACAAACATGCACACATACAATATGCAGACATGCATACATACAATATGCAGACATGCACACATACAGTACGCAGACATGCACACACAGTATACAGACATACACATACAGTACGCAGACATGCACATATACAATATGCAGACATGCACAGACATACAGTATGTAGACATGCGCGCGTGCACACACAATACGCAGACATGGGCACACAGACAGTGCGCAGATATGTATACAGTAGATAAAATATGTAGACATACACACATACAATATGCAGACATGCACATACATACAGCACACAGAAATGTACACATACATCACGTAGATATGTGCACACATACAGTACGTAGATATGCGCACACGTATAGTACGTAGACATGCACGCACACACAGTACGCAGACATGCACACACACAGTACACAGACGTTTGCACACACAGTATACAGACATGCGCATGTACAGTACGCAGACAGGCACACATACAATACACAAACATGCACATGCACACACAGTACGCAGATATGCACACATACAATATTCAGACATACATGCAATATGCCAGCATGCACAGTGTGCACACACAGTATGCAGACATGCACACACATGCAGTACACAGACATGCACACACACACACATAGAGTGAGCAGACATGCACACACAGTGCGCACACATGCACACACATACAGTACATAGACATGTATACATGGTACACAGACATGCACAGACAAGCAGACATACATGCATACATACAGTCCAATGCTGTGTCTCCACACTGTATCTTAATTAACCAGATGACTATTTTTAGCAAGCCAAGAAGACTAGACTATTATCTATTTGTTGACTTTTGTATTCAAGTGTTGATTTCTGGTTGGTCAAGAAAACAGACTTTTGCTTGTGTAAGCCTGGAATATTGGCTTGCAAGCTGATATCTATAATATAATGGTAGGAGCGTCACTCTGTCCGAAGCCTTTATAGACTGCGCAAGCGAGACGCTCCTAGCGTTAGATTTTATAGACACAGAGTCCGTATTCAAGAAAAAATGGCGCTGGAAAGCACAGACTGCGCTGGTGCCGAAATCTGTGTCACAATCCCGCCAATATCACTTAGTTTCCACCCCCACAGTGTCCCCACGCCCCTTGATTCCAGCCCATAAATGTCCCCCTGCTCCCGGAATCAGGGGGCATGGGGACACGGTGGACAAGATCCCGCCTTCATGATGTTGCAGCAGGTCATGCCACAGCAATTACTTACACCCCTTGATTCCGGCACATGAATGTCCCCCTGCTCCCAGAATCTGCGCCTGCGCAGTCCGTGCTTTCCGGCGCCATTTTCTTGAATACATACTACAGTGTGTCTTCAAGAAAATGGCGCCGGAAAGCGTGGACTGTGCATGCGCCGATTACGGGAGCAGGGGGAGATTTATGAGCCGGAATCATGGGTGTGGGGACACGGTGGACACGATCTCTCCCTCATGACGTTGTGGCAGTTCATGCCACAGCAATTACTTCCTTAGGCCCCCTGATTCCAGGGCATGAATGTCCCCCTGCTCCCGGAATCGGCGCCTGCGCAGTCTGTGCTTTCCGGCGCCATTTTCTTGGATACTGCAGTGTGTATTCAAGAAAATGGCGCAGGAAAGCGCGGACTGTGTAGGCGCCGATTCAGGGAGCAGGGGGACATTTATGGGCTGGAATCAGGGGCCATGGGGACACGGTGGACACGATCCCACCCTCATGACGTTACTTACATACATCTGAAGAGACACTGCAGCACGGACTGCGCAGGCGCCGATTACTGCATCACAATCCCGCCCTCTCATGATGTCGTGGCATTTCCGCCCACATTAATGATTTTGTTACAGATATCAGGAGCATGTGTAAGAATATCTACAATATACAATACGTCAGCAAAGCTACCAAGTAACTCTCTAAAGAATATATAACACACGTCTGCGGATCAAGGCAGCCACTTTCGACTCAATACTGCCACAGTGTCTGTTGACATCACTGATTAAAACGGGGGCGCAGGATGGGAGCAGCACATGACAGGATGGGGATGTAGGATGGCAGCAGCACATGACAGGATGGGGGAGCAGGATGACAGCACCACATCACAAAATGGGGGCGCAGGATGGGAGCAGCACATGACAGGATGGGGACCATATACCAATATAAATGCTCACCACCCGGGCGTAGAACGAGTTCAATAGCTAGTTTGATATAACGTAGTATGCTCTTATCCTTGATGACTAGTGATGGTTACTGATATACTGATTATGCATTGTGTAGGCCTGATAGTTTGTTGACTTTGAAAGCAGGAGGAAAAACTATGCAGATAGATCTCAGCTCCATTCTTACCCTTTATTTAAATACTAAATGAAGGACACTTGTTAAGTATAAAAAATAGGTTACATGCCTCTGTATAGAGAGACCAAGAGAGAGACAAGTAGATTTTCCTCCAAGACATCCAAACATCCAGGGTACTCTCAAGGACTGCTGCTAATGCATTGCAGCTCCATAACAAGGGACCCAGATCTATTATTCTGCAGGACACAACCTAGGGGACCTTGGCCCTGCTTGGAAGAATACAGATCTGCTCCATTGACCATTGCTGAACCCCAGATATGTTTGGAGAAAGCTAGGATTTGGACCCGCCGGTCGTCTGGCTCCATGGAGATGTTCGGAGAAGCCAGGTTGTGACCCCCATTTCAACTGGCCTTGTATGTCAGTGGACTGTCATCTTCCTAATCTTATCATTACCTCCTCTTTTTGTGCATGACACTGGTGGGGTAGTCGATCCTGGAAGATGAAGCCAGGTGGTGACCCTCTGGTCAACTGTCCTTGTACCTTAATTGACTGTCATCTCCCTATGCTTGACATTACCTCCTCTCTGTGTGCATGCCACAGGTGGGGTAGTCTACCCTGGGAGCTCTGAAGTAACAGCTGCCATTATCACGGCGAGTCAGCGGAAGGGTGTGACTCTCTAATGTGCACCATCTTCTGGTATTTTGCTGGTACAGTTCTACGTGTTATCTGCCAGTTTTGTGGTTCAATAAAGTATTGCTACACTGTTTTACCCTCACCCAGTGTTGTCTGAGTAGCATTATGCCCAAGTTAAAGGGAGAGCAGGTGTTCCACGGGACAATCCCTGGTCCATGTCGTTTTGGCTAGCGGACTAGGGCACCCGCAGTCCTCCCCGTGTCTCCATATACAGTATGCAGACATGTTTACATGGTAGGTAGACATGTGCACATACGCAGACATGCACACATAGTACGCAGATTTGCACACATACAAAATGCAGAAACGCACATACACAAACATATACACAGATACGTAGGCATACATACATATACATACTGTATTAGAAAACAAATTTACAAAAACACATATAAGAAGACATAAATATATACACAGTCATACACACTGGCATACATAGATATTCGCATCATACACAGACATACAGACACATTAGATATATTTTTTAATATGGTGAAGCCAGCAGCAAGCCTCGCTCACCTGCCCCCATCTTGTCTCCTGTCCAGCTCCTCTAGCATCTGGCTGTGGAGACTGCGCTGCTTGATTGCTTACACTTAGACTGGTTTCACATTTGCGGATGGAGGTGCTGCGGAGGGCTGCATATGTCTTCTGTGAAGCTCCGCCCACCGGCGCACCTCCTCTGGTCAGCCCCACCTACGTCGGCATGCGGCGTGCATACCTTATCTTTACAATTAGGTATGCAGGCCATGCCGATGTATGTGGATGCCTCTATGCATCGTTTTGAAGGTGCGGTTACCTGCGCCAAATGCAACGAGTTGCAATTTGGTGCGTTCGCCTGCGTACCTCATGGTAAAGATAGGGTACGCACGCCACATGCCAACATAGGCGGAGCTGACCGGAGGAGGTGTGGCGGTGGGCGGAGCTTCACGGAGGATGTACGCAGCCCTCTGCAATACCTCCATCCGCAAATGTGAAACCAGCTTTAAATAGACATGGCCGCGTGCTGTGCACTCTGCTGCTGAGTCCGCTAGTAATGATGTGGCCTGGTCGGCACTGTGCCTTAAATTTGTCTTGTGTCTCACCCCTACTGCGTCATTAAGAGCAGATGCACACTGCACTGCGCGTGGCCATGTCTTTTTAAGTGACGGCAATCAAACATCGCCGGCAGCCCTGCACAGCTGCTGGTGGAGCGGCCCTGGCCCCGACGGCGAGTGGCCCCCTTTGTCCAATTCCTCGGCACTTGCCTGGGTGCGCAGGGTGCTATCGATGGCCCTGTTCCTCATACTCGATAACAAATAAATTAAGATGTTTTAAATGTTTTGTTTCCATGTTTTAATCATTTGCTTATCATTAACATCTATCACTCTGTGATTTCTATAATTCTACGCTTTTTCTTTCTTGGTGTTGCAATATCAATGTTGAGGTACATAAATAGAATTCTTTTTACTTTTTAAGGTGACCTTTCATACACTGTCAAGTGACATCACGTGTACATGAAGGAAATAAAAAATCATTCTGAGGGTGAAATGTAACTCTTCAGTCACATAGCATGTATAGGTAACTTTGTATAGACTCCAGACCGCAGTATGTCTTCTGTGTGACTGCAGAGCAGAGATGAGATATTGAGGTCATTCTAAAATAGGCCTCAAAAGCGGTTTTCTTTACTGTCAGATTTGGCGTTCATAAAAACAATTTGCTGCCTGTCAGGAACAGCTGACATAATGAAAACAATAATACAGAGAAGTAAGGTCAGTCGAGGTATGTATTGCGCGGAGGGTCAAAACAGCAACCAATGTCATCTGTGCAGAGTGCAGACACTTGTATGTGGAAACATCAAAGCTCTACATGTGAGTGGTATGTTTGTATATATGATCACTGTACAGCTTCACAAAAGTCTTAGACAGATATTCCTTACTTTTTAGTGTATTTGATAGAACTTTCTGGTACACTGGGCATTAAAAAATATCATAATAATAGTCTCAAAATCCTAAGTAAATACATAACACCGCTAAACATATAGTAACTACAGCCTAGGAATAGGTGTATAATCCCAGGATAAGAAGAAAATGTAAAAATTCTTAATATTAAAAGTTAGAATTTTATTGAGAAGATACGTTACTTAAAAAAATCTATATAATGACAGGGAATACTTTGCAATAGGGACACATGGAGAAACCTAAGATGTAATGTGAGGGTCAAAACAAAGTAGCTTAGAGTACTGAACAGCAAAAATGCAGGTGCTACCAGTAATAAAGTATATACCTATCACTACTCTTAGGGCTAAGCTAGTTTGATTCCCGGGTTTCTATATATCTCATAACAACATAACCATAAAACAATGGGTAAAGTTACCCGAAAATAAATATGGTCACTTACTATGGTGTCCCAGGCACTGTACCCCACCACCCAACGCTGTTTCACCTCACTTCTTCCAGGGGCATGTCCAGGTTAAGGTACCTTTGCCTTAGGATGCAGTGGGGGAAATAAATATTTGATACACTGCTGATTTTGCAAGTTTCCCCACCCACAAAGAATGGAGAGGTCTGTAGATTTCAACTGTGAGAGAAATTATCTAAAAAAAACAAACAAAATCCTATTGTATGATTTTAAAAATAATTAAATTTAACTGTTTGTATGGCATAAGTATTTGATCACCTACCAACCAGCAAGAATTCTGGCTCTTACAGCTTTGTTATTTTTTTTAAGAAGCCCTCCTACTCTGCACTCATTACCTGTATTAATTGCACCTGTTTGAACTTGTTACCTGTATAAAAGACACCTGTCCACACACTCAATAAGTCCAACACCTCTCCACAATGGCCAAGATCAAAGAGCTGTCTAAGGACACCAGGGACAAAATTGTAGACCTGCACAAGGCTGGGATAGGCTACGGGACAATTGAGAAGCAGTTTTGTGAGAAGGCAACGTCAGCACATGTCCAGGCCCATATAAAGTTCGCCAGTGACCGTCTGGATGAGCCAGAGGAGGCATAGGAGAAGGTCATGTGGTGAGATGAGACCAAAATGCAACTTTTTGGTATCAATGCTGCTCGCCATGTTTAGAGAAAGAAGAGTGAGTACAACCCAAAAAACACCATCTTAACCGTGAATTATGTTGGGGGAAACATCATATTTTCAGGATGTTTTTCTGCAAAGGGACAGGACAACTGCACTGTATTGAAGGAAGGATGGATTGGGTCATGTATCGTGATGTTTTGGACAACAACCTTCTTCCACCAGTAAAAGTATTGAAGATGAATCATGGCTGGGTCTTCCACCATGACGATGACCCGAAACACTCAGCCAGGGCAACTGAGGAGTGGCTCTGTAAAAAACATTTCAAGGTCATGGAGTGCCTATCCAGTCTCAAGACCTAAACCCAATAGAAAATCTTTGGAGGGAGCTGAAACTCAATATTGTCCAGCAACAGCCCCGAAACCTGAAAGATCTGTTGAAAATCTGAATGGAGGAGTGCCAAACTTACGCAACGTCTGGATGACTATACACTTTTCTATGATGTATCTAATGCCTTGGAATTTTTTTTTTGTTCTCTTCTTCTAACTGATGACTTTCAACAATGAGATCCCTGTGCTGTGTTGTAAGCTGTTTATGAATCATGACTTTTGTTGTAAAATGCAACTAAGAAATTTTCAGGAAAATCCTACTAGAACAATTAATGGTAATCACTGTAAATGATAGCTGTGTACTGAATTTATTCATGCAACCATATTATTATTTCTCATTTTTTTTGTTTCTTGATTGATTAGTCCAGATTATGATTGAAATTAAAAAAGACATGGAAAAAGTTCTAAACTAATTTTTCTTGGTATGATTTTTTTGCATTACAAAAGCCTGGCATTTTAACAAGGGTGTGTAGACTTTTCGTGTCCACTGTATAGGTGCTATATGTTTTCTGCATATTTGCTGTTAAAAAAAACTACCGTACTTGAATTTGGTGAAGGACTCCAAATTGTCCAGAAACAAAAGCATTTCACAGTGTAACAACTGGATTGCTGTGCATAGCGTGTGATTATACCATAGACGTCTTGTGAATGACCATCATAAAATCATGTTTTTTTTTTTGTTTCGTTTTTTTTGTTTCAAAGCTATTCATCCCATTCCACACATCTCAAATACAGTAAGTCAACCCAAGAGCAAAAGTGAAAAGGACACATCTGTGATGTTGTAAAACACCAGATGGCGCTTGCTACTTCTCGCTCTTTCTCTCTGTACATACAGTATATAGTATGTGCACAGCACTGTGAAAAAGTTGTAGGCAAGTGTGGAAAAATGCTCTAAAGTAAGAATGCTTTAAAAAATAGAAGTGTTAATAGTTTATTTTTATTAATAAATAAAATGCAAAGTGAAAGCAATCAAACAACTTCCTGCTGGCGACGCTTCATGAATTAATTTGCTATATCCAGACCTGCAAATAGTGCAAAGTGAATGAAGAAAAGAGAAAACGAAATCAAATCAATATTTGATGAGAGCACCCTAACATACAGTGTGTGTAATACACATTAAATTATGTATGTAATATACATAATATGTTTTTTTGTAATATGGCGTGTATGTAGCAATTATATTTTTAAAATACTTGCTGCATATTCGAGTGTATATATGTAAACATATTGGCAATCACCAATGAATGAGAAAAACTGTTATTCATCACTTCATTGGATCGTTTATTCCGGAACAAAATGGCGGATGTGCTGCTGATAACATAAGTGTATGTGGACAGAACAATTGTATTAGTCATCGGTCTGTTCCAGACATTCTTTTTCAGTTTGTGTAAAGAGGCAAATAAATAAGCTCAGAACTGCTGTAATATAGTCAATTGGCGCTTGTCTAAATTGGAGCTGGGTAGTGTAATTGTACTCTAAATGTTTGTGTGTGATGGTACAACTTGTTAGCGTTTGAAGCCCTACTTTTACATTTATGCAGGCAACACTTTATCTAATACCAGTCCTGATACATAACACATACTGTATGTATGTATATGTGTGAGCATATACAATTGGGTCCAGAAACATTTAACCCCTTCATGACGTTGGACTTGCTCAGTATGTCCTGGTTAGGATGTGCTTCTGAACCTTGGACGTACTGAGTACGTTCAAACGATTTTGTGCTCACAGAGGCTGTGCGCATGCGATCGCCATCGGGTGTCTGCTGATTCTGACAGCTGACACCCAACTTAGTGCCAGGAGCGGTAACTGTTATGATCCTAGTGGCAAGGATCACAGGTCGGACTAGCTAAGTAACTGAACAGACTACTAGCTCTGGGGAAGTGGTAACTAGATTGACCGCAACCTGATCCTATCCGCAAACAACTATAGGCAGCCGTGGAACGTTACCTAAAAATACTAGACGTCTCGTCAAGGCCTGAGAAACTGACTATTCCTGGAGGGAAAGTAAGTCCTCACTTGCCTCAGTGGAAGACCCCAAAGATATAGAATAGCCCCCCACAAATATTAACGGTGAGTTAAGGGGAAAGCACAAACGCAGAGATGAAATCAGATTTAGCAAATGAGGCCCGCTAATACTAGATAGCAGAAAATAGGAAGGAAACTGTGCGGTCAATAAAAAACCCTATTCAAAATATCCACGCAGAGATTGCTCGAGCCCCCGCACCAACTAACGGTGCGGGGGAAGCAACTCCGTACCCCAGAGCTTACCAGCAAAAAGAAATCACATGTTAGCAAGCTGGACTAGACTCATCATACACAGAAATCATATTGCAGGCAGATGAGCAAAAAATATTCAAATAGAACTTAGCTTATCCTGAAGAGGCAGAAAACGAGATAATCAGGAGTAATCAGAATAGCACTGAATACATTGACAGCCGGCAACAAGTGGAAGTGAAGCAGAGCTAATTAGGAGCCTCCCTGGTGAATAACGAGGCAGCTGATCCAGCAGACCCGCAGGATAATAAACCAAACCACCAGGGGGAGCCAAAAAACCAAAGTCACACAATACCATCTGTGACCACAAGAGGGAGCCTGAAAACTGAGTTTACAACAGTACCCCCCCCTTGAGGAGGGGTCACCGAACCCTCATCAAAACCCCCAGGGCGATCAGGGTGAGCCACATGGAAGGCACGAACCAAATTGGCCGCATGAACATCAGAGGCGACAACCCAGGAATTATCCTCCTGACCATAGCCTTTCCACTTAACCAAATACTGAAGCCTCCGTCTAGAAATACGAGAATCCAAGATCTTCTCCACCACGTATTCCAATTCTCCCTCAACCAGCACAGGGGCAGGAGGCTCAACCGAAGGAACCACAGGCAACACATACCTCCGCAACAACGACCGATGGAACACATTATGAATAGCAAACGATGCCGGGAGGTCCAAACGAAATGACACAGGGTTAAGGACTTCCAAAATCTTATAAGGACCGATAAACCGAGGCTTAAACTTAGGAGAGGAGACCTTCATAGGAACAAAGCGAGAAGACAACCACACCAAATCCCCAACGCGAAGTCGGGGACCCACACAGCGACGGCGGTTGGCAAAGCGCTGAGCCTTCTCTTGTGACAGCTTCAAATTGTCCACCACATGATTCCAAATCTGATGCAACCTATCCACCACAACATCCACTCCAGGACAGTCAGAAGACTCCACCTGACCCGAGGAAAAACGAGGATGAAACCCTGAATTACAAAAAAAAGGCGAAACCAAAGTAGCAGAACTAGCCCGATTATTAAGGGCAAACTCGGCCAATGGCAAAAAAGTCACCCAGTCGTCCTGATCAGCAGAAACAAAACATCTTAAATAGGTTTCCAAAGTCTGATTAGTGCGCTCGGTTTGGCCATTCGTCTGAGGATGGAAGGCCGACGAAAAAGACAAATTAATGCCCATCTTAGCATAAAAGGTCCGCCAAAATCTAGACACAAACTGGGATCCTCTGTCGGAAACAATATTTTCAGGGATCCCGTGCAAACGAACCACATTTTGAAAAAACAGAGGAACCAACTCGGAGGAGGAAGGCAACTTAGGCAAGGGCACCAAATGGACCATTTTAGAAAAACGATCACACACCACCCAAATGACCGACATTCTCTGAGAGACAGGGAGATCTGAAATAAAATCCATGGAAATGTGCGTCCAAGGCCTCTTCGGGACAGGCAAAGGCAACAACAAGCCACTGGCACGAGAACAGCAAGGCTTAGCCCGAGCACAAATTCCACAAGACTGCACAAAGGAACGCACATCCCGCGACAAGGAAGGCCACCAGAAGGACCTAGCCACCAAATCTCTGGTACCAAAAATCCCAGGATGGCCTGCCAACACCGAAGAATGAACCTCGGAAATAACTCTGCTGGTCCATCTATCCGGGACAAACAGTCTCTCCGGTGGACAACGGTCAGGTCTATCCGCCTGAAACTCCTGCAGCACTCGTCGCAAATCTGGGGAGATGGCAGACAAAATCACCCCTTCTCTGAGGATACCAGCTGGCTCTGAATCACCAGGAGAGTCAGGCACAAAACTCCTAGAAAGAGCATCAGCCTTCACATTCTTCGAACCAGGCAGGTATGAGACCACGAAATCAAAACGAGAGAAAAACAACGACCAACGAGCCTGTCTAGGATTCAGCCGCTTGGCCGACTCGAGATAAATCAAATTCTTGTGATCAGTCAAGACCACCACACGATGCTTAGCTCCCTCGAGCCAATGTCGCCACTCCTCAAATGCCCACTTCATAGCCAACAACTCCCGATTACCAACATCATAATTCCGCTCGGCAGGTGAAAACTTTCTTGAAAAGAAAGCACATGGCTTTATCACAGAGCCATCAGAGCTTCTCTGCGACAAAACGGCCCCCGCTCCAATCTCAGAAGCATCAACCTCGACCTGGAAAGGAAGGGAGACGTCTGGCTGACATAAGACCGGAGCCGAAGAAAACCGGCGCTTCAGCTCCCGAAAGGCCTCCACAGCCGCAGGAGACCAATTAGTAACATCAGAACCCTTCTTGGTCAAATCCGTCAATGGCTTAACAACACCAGATAAATTAGCGATGAAGCGACGGTAAAAATTAGCAAAACCCAAGAACTTCTGAAGACTCTTAACAGATGTAGGCTGAGTCCAGTCATGAATAGCCTGAACCTTGACTGGGTCCATCTCAATAGCAGAAGGAGAAAAAATGAAACCCAAAAAAGAGACCTTCTGGACTCCAAAAAGACATTTTGAGCCCTTCACAAATAAAGCATTGGCACGCAGGACCTGAAACACCATCCTGACCTGCTTAACATGGGACTCCCAATCATCCGAAAAAACCAGAATATCATCCAGATACACAATCATAAATTTATCCAGATATTCGCGGAAGATGTCGTGCATAAAGGACTGAAAGACAGAAGGAGCGTTAGAAAGTCCAAAAGGCATCACCAAGTACTCAAAATGGCCTTCGGGCGTATTAAATGCAGTTTTCCATTCATCACCCTGCTTAATACGCACAAGGTTATACGCACCACGAAGATCTATCTTGGTGAACCAACTAGACCCCCTAATGCGAGCAAACAGATCAGATAACAATGGCAAAGGATACTGAAATTTGACCGTGATTTTGTTTAGAAGGCGATAATCAATACAAGGTCTCAAGGAACCATCCTTCTTAGCCACAAAAAAGAACCCCGCACCAAGAGGGGAGGAGGAGGGGCGAATAAGTCCTTTCTCCAATGACTCCTTTATATAACTACGCATGGCAGCATGCTCCGGCACTGACAAATTGAAAAGTCGTCCCTTAGGAAACTTACTACCAGGAATCAAATTTATAGCACAATCACAATCCCTATGAGGAGGTAGAGAACTGAGTTTGGGCTCATCAAATACATCCTGGTAATCTGACAAAAACGCAGGGACCTCAGAAGGAGTGGATGAAGCAATTGACACCACAGGAGCGTCGCCATGAATTCCCTGACAACTGTTATGACCCCAATGGCGAGGGTCTCAGAGGAACGTGGAAGTCTGCAGAATACAAAAATCCAGCTCATAGGGCAGTGGTAACTGGGTTGACCATATATCTACTCCTAACGCCAACACTAGCAGTAGCCGGGGATCATTCCTACGTTGATTCTAGATGACACGCGCCAGCCGGAGAATCTAGCTACCCCTAGTAGAGGAAAACAAAGACCTTTCTTGCCTCCAGAGAAGGGGACCCCAAAGCTGGATAGAAGCCCCCCACAAATAATAACGGTGAGGTAAGAGGAAATGACAAACACAGAAATGAACCAGGTTTAGCACAGAGAGGCCCGCTTACTGATAGCAGAATAAAGAAAGGTAACTTATATGGTCAACAAAAACCCTATCAAAATCCACACTGGAAATTCAAGAACCCCCGAACCGTCTAACGGTCCGGGGGGAGAACACCAGCCCCCTAGAGCTTCCAGCAAAGGTCAGGATATAGTTTAGAAACAAGCTGGACAAAAATACAAAACCAAAACAAATAGCAAAAAGCAAAAGGCAGACTTAGCTGATATAACTGGAACCAGGATCAGTAGACAAGAGCACAGCAGACTAGCTCTGATAACTACGTTGCCAGGCATAGAACTGAAGGTCCAGGGAGCTTATATAGCAACACCCCTACTAACGACCCAGGTGCGGATAAAAGGAATGACAGAAAAACCAGAGTCAAAAAACTAGTAACCACTAGAGGGAGCAAAAAGCAAATTCACAACAGTACCCCCCCCTTAGTGAGGGGTCACCGAACCCTCACCACGACCACCAGGGCGATCAGGATGAGCGGCATGAAAGGCACGAACTAAATCGGCCGCATGAACATCAGAGGCGACCACCCAGGAATTATCCTCCTGACCATAGCCCTTCCACTTGACCAGGTACTGAAGCCTCCGCCTGGAGAGGCGAGAATCCAAGATCTTCTCCACCACGTACTCCAACTCGCCCTCAACCAACACCGGAGCAGGAGGCTCAGCAGAAGGAACTACAGGCACAATGTACCGCCGCAACAAGGACCTATGAAATACATTGTGAATAGCAAACGACACAGGAAGATCCAGACGAAAAGATACAGGATTAAGGATTTCCAATATCTTGTAAGGCCCAATAAAACGAGGTTTAAATTTGGGAGAGGAGACCTTCATAGGAACAAAGCGGGAAGAAAGCCATACCAAATCCCCAACGCGTAGTCGGGGACCCACACCGCGGCGGCGGTTGGCAAAGCGCTGAGCCCTCTCCTGTGACAACTTCAAGTTGTCCACCACATGATTCCAGATCCGCTGCAACCTATCCACCACAGAATCCACCCCAGGACAGTCAGAAGGCTCCACATGACCCGAAGAAAAGCGAGGATGGAAACCAGAGTTGCAGAAAAAAGGCGAAACCAAGGTGGCGGAACTAGCCCGATTATTAAGGGCAAACTCAGCCAACGGCAAGAATGTCACCCAATCGTCCTGATCAGCAGAGACAAAACACCTCAAATAAGCCTCCAAAGTCTGATTGGTTCGCTCCGTCTGTCCATTAGTCTGAGGATGGAAAGCAGACGAAAACGACAAATCAATGCCCATCCTACTACAAAAGGATCGCCAGAACCTGGAAACGAACTGGGATCCTCTGTCTGACACAATATTCTCAGGGATGCCGTGCAAACGAACCACGTTCTGGAAAAACACAGGAACCAGATCGGAAGAGGAAGGCAGCTTAGGCAAAGGAACCAAATGGACCATCTTGGAGAAGCGATCACATATCACCCAGATAACGGACATGCCCTGAGATAGCGGAAGATCAGAAATGAAATCCATGGAGATATGTGTCCAAGGTCTCTTCGGGACAGGCAAGGGCAAGAGCAAACCGCTGGCACGAGAACAGCAAGGCTTGGCTCGAGCACAAGTCCCACAGGACTGCACAAATGACCGCACATCCCTTGACAAGGAAGGCCACCAAAAGGACCTGGCCACCAGATCTCTGGTGCCAAAAATTCCCGGGTGACCTGCCAACACCGAGGAATGAACCTCGGAAATGACTCTGCTAGTCCACTTATCCGGGACAAACAGTCTGTCAGGTGGACAAGACTCAGGCCTATCAGCCTGAAATCTCTGCAACACACGTCGCAGATCCGGAGAAATAGCTGACAAGATAACTCCATCTTTAAGAATACCAACAGGATCAGCGACTTCAGGAGCATCAGGCACAAAGCTCCTAGAAAGAGCATCGGCCTTCACATTCTTTGAACCTGGTAAATACGAGACAACAAAATCAAAGCGGGAGAAAAACAATGACCAGCGGGCCTGTCTCGGATTAAGGCGTTTAGCAGACTCGAGATACATCAGATTTTTGTGATCAGTCAAGACCACCACACGATGCTTAGCACCCTCGAGCCAATGACGCCACTCCTCAAATGCCCATTTCATGGCCAACAACTCCCGATTGCCCACATCATAATTTCGCTCGGCAGGCGAAAACTTCCTAGAGAAAAAGGCACAAGGTTTCATAACAGAGCAACCAGGGCCTCTCTGCGACAAAACGGCCCCTGCTCCAATCTCTGAAGCATCCACCTCAACCTGAAAGGGAAGTGAGACATCGGGCTGGCACAAAACAGGCGCCGAAGTAAACCGGCGTTTCAACTCCTGGAAAGCCTCCACGGCAGCAGGAGCCCAGTTAGCTACATCGGAGCCCTTCTTGGTCATATCCGTCAAAGGTTTCACAATGCTAGAAAAATTAGCGATAAAACGACGGTAGAAGTTAGCGAAACCCAAGAACTTCTGAAGACTCTTAACTGACGAGGGCTGAGTCCAATCAAGAATAGCTCGGACCTTGACTGGGTCCATCTCCACAGCAGAAGGGGAAAAAATGAACCCCAAAAAGGGAACCTTCTGTACACCAAAGAGACATTTTGAGCCCTTGACAAATAACGAATTTTCACGCAAAATTTTAAAGACCAACCTGACCTGCTCCACATGCGAATCCCAATTCTCAGAAAAAACCAAAATATCATCCAGATAAACAATCAAAAATTTATCCAGATACTTCCGGAAAATGTCATGCATAAAGGACTGAAAAACTGAAGGAGCATTGGAGAGCCCAAAAGGCATCACCAAGTACTCAAAATGACCTTCGGGCGTATTGAATGCGGTTTTCCATTCATCACCTTGCTTAATGCGCACAAGGTTGTACGCACCACGAAGGTCTATCTTGGTGAACCACTTGGCACCTTTAATCCGGGCAAACAAGTCAGACAACAGCGGTAAAGGATACTGAAATTTGACAGTGATCTTATTTAAAAGCCGATAATCAATACAAGGCCTCAAAGATCCGTCCTTTTTTGCCACAAAAAAGAATCCCGCACCAAGAGGGGAAGAAGACGGACGAATATGTCCTTTCTCCAGAGACTCCTTGATATATGAACGCATAGCGGTATGTTCAGGTACCGACAGATTAAACAGTCTTCCCTTAGGAAATTTACTGCCTGGGATCAAATCTATAGCACAGTCACAGTCCCTATGAGGAGGCAGTGCACTGGACTCAGACTCACTGAAGACATCCTGATAATCAGACAAATACTCAGGAACTTCCGAAGGCGTAGAAGAAGCAATAGACACAGGCAGGGAATCCCCATGAATACCACGACAGCCCCAACTTGAGACTGACATAGCCTTCCAGTCCAGGACTGGATTATGGGTCTGTAACCATGGCAGCCCTAAAACAACCAAATCATGCATTTTATGTAAAACCAGGAAACGTATCACCTCGCGGTGTTCAGGAGTCATGCACATGGTAACCTGTGTCCAATACTGCGGTTTATTTGCTGCCAATGGCGTAGCATCAATACCCCTAAGAGGAATAGGATTTACTAATGGTTCAAGAGTAAAACCACAGCGCTTAGCAAATGACAGATCCATAAGACTCAGGGCAGCACCTGAATCTACAAACGCCATGACAGGATAAGACGACAGTGAGCAAATCAAAGTTACAGACAGAATAAATTTAGGTTGCAAATTACCAACGGTGACAGGACTAACAACCTTAGCTATACGTTTAGAGCATGCTGAGATAACATGTGTAGAATCACCACAGTAGTAGCACAAGCCATTCCGGCGTCTATGAATTTTCCGCTCATTTCTAGTCAGGATTCTATCACATTGCATTAAATCAGGTGTCTGTTCAGACAACACCATGAGGGAATTTGCGGTTTTTCTATCACATTGCACCGAATTAGGTGTCTGTTCAGACAACACCATGAGGGAATTTGCGGTTTTGCGCTCCCGCAACCGCCGGTCAATTTGAATAGCCAGTGCCATAGTATCATTCAGACCTGTGGGAATGGGAAAACCCACCATAACATTCTTAATGGCTTCAGAAAGGCCATTTCTAAAATTAGCGGCCAGTGCACACTCGTTCCAATGTGTCAGCACGGACCATTTCCGAAATTTTTGGCAATACACTTCAGCCTCGTCCTGCCCCTGAGACATAGCCAGCAAGGCCTTTTCTGCCTGAATCTCAAGATTGGGTTCCTCATAAAGTAAACCGAGCGCCAGAAAAAACGCATCAATATCAGCCAATGCCGGATCTCCTGGCGCCAGCGAAAAAGCCCAATCCTGAGGGTCGCCCCGTAAGAACGAAATAACAATTTTCACTTGCTGAGCAGAGTCTCCAGATGAACAGGGTCTCAGGGACAAAAACAATTTACAATTATTCATGAAATTCCTAAACTTAAACCTGTCTCCGGAAAACAGTTCAGGAATCGGTATTTTAGGTTCTGACCTAGGATTTCTGATAACATAGTCTTGTATGCCCTGCACACGAGTAGCCAGCTGGTCCACACTTGTAATCAAGGTCTGGACATTCATGTCTGCAGCAAGCATAGCCACTCTGAGTTAAAGGGGAAGAAGAAAAAAAAAAAAAAAACTCAGAATCTTCTTTCTTATAATCCCTCTTCTGCAATGCATTAAACATTTAATACTGGCCTGGCAAACTGTTATGACCCCAATGGCGAGGGTCTCAGAGGAACGTGGAAGTCTGCAGAATACAAAAATCCAGCTCATAGGGCAGTGGTAACTGGGTTGACCATATATCTACTCCTAACGCCAACACTAGCAGTAGCCGGGGATCATTCCTACGTTGATTCTAGATGACACGCGCCAGCCGGAGAATCTAGCTACCCCTAGTAGAGGAAAACAAAGACCTTTCTTGCCTCCAGAGAAGGGGACCCCAAAGCTGGATAGAAGCCCCCCACAAATAATAACGGTGAGGTAAGAGGAAATGACAAACACAGAAATGAACCAGGTTTAGCACAGAGAGGCCCGCTTACTGATAGCAGAATAAAGAAAGGTAACTTATATGGTCAACAAAAACCCTATCAAAATCCACACTGGAAATTCAAGAACCCCCGAACCGTCTAACGGTCCGGGGGGAGAACACCAGCCCCCTAGAGCTTCCAGCAAAGGTCAGGATATAGTTTAGAAACAAGCTGGACAAAAATACAAAACCAAAACAAATAGCAAAAAGCAAAAGGCAGACTTAGCTGATATAACTGGAACCAGGATCAGTAGACAAGAGCACAGCAGACTAGCTCTGATAACTACGTTGCCAGGCATAGAACTGAAGGTCCAGGGAGCTTATATAGCAACACCCCTACTAACGACCCAGGTGCGGATAAAAGGAATGACAGAAAAACCAGAGTCAAAAAACTAGTAACCACTAGAGGGAGCAAAAAGCAAATTCACAACAGACAACCCCAACTTGACACAGACATTGCTTTCCAATCCAGGACTGGATTATGAGTCTGCAACCATGGCAGGCCCAACACGACAATATCATGCTAATTATGCAATACAAGAAAGCGAATCACCTCCTGATGAACAGGAGTCATGCACATGGTCACTTGTGTCCAGTACTGAGGTTTATTCGTAGCCAATGGTGTAGCATCAATTCCCCTTAGTGGAATAGGGAATTTTAAAGGCTCCAAAACAAAACCACAGCGCCTGGTGTTATGACCCCAATGGCGAGGGTCTCAGAGAAACAAGTAAGTCTGCGACGTACAAAAATCCAGCTCATAGGGCAGTGGTAACTGGGTTGACCATATATCTACTCCTAACGCCAACACTAGCAGTAGCCGGGGAACATGCCTACGTTGGTCGCTAGATGTCTCGCGCCAGCCGGAGGACTAACTACCCCTAGAAGAGGAAAACAAAGACCTCTCTTGCCTCCAGAGAATAGACCCCAAAAGTAGGATAGTAGCCCCCCACAAATAATAACGGTGAGGTAAGAGGAAATGACAAACACAGAGATGAACTAGATTTTAGCAAAGAGAGGCCCACTTTACTAATAGCAGAATGTAGTAAGATAACTTATATGGTCAACAAAAACCCTATCAAAATCCACGCTGGAGATTCAAGAACCCCCGAACCGTCTAACGGCCCGGGGGGAGAACACCAGCCACCCTAGAGCTTCCAGCAAGGTCAGGAAACAGATTATATACAAGCTGGACAAAAATGCAAACAAAAACAAATAGCAAAAAGCAAGAAAGCAGACTTAGCTTAATCAAGCAGGAACCAGGATCAGAAGACCA
This sequence comes from Ranitomeya variabilis, assembly GCF_051348905.1. Taxonomy (NCBI): domain Eukaryota; kingdom Metazoa; phylum Chordata; class Amphibia; order Anura; family Dendrobatidae; genus Ranitomeya; species Ranitomeya variabilis. The sequence continues at coordinate 170,089,643 of NC_135238.1, forward strand.
GAGCACTACAGATTAGTTCTGATATCAACGTTGCCAGGCATTGAACTGAAGGTCCAGGGAGCTTATATAGCAACACCCCTGACCTAACGACCCAGGTGAGCATACAAGGGATGAATGACATACCCAGAGTAAAATCACTAGTAGCCATTAGAGGGAGCCAAAAGGTAAATTCACAACAGTACCCCCCCTTAGTGAGGGGTCACCGAACCCTCACCAAGACCACCAGGGCGATCAGGATGAGCGGCGTGAAAGGCATGAACTAAATCGGCCGCATGCACATCAGAGGCGACCACCCAGGAATTATCCTCCTGACCATAGCCCTTCCACTTGACCAGGTACTGAAGCCTCCGCCTGGAGAGACGAGAATCTAAGATCTTCTCCACCACGTACTCCAACTCGCCCTCAACCAACACCGGAGCAGGAGGCTCAGCAGAAGGAACCACAGGCACAACGTACCGCCGCAACAAGGACCTATGAAATACGTTGTGGATGGCAAACGACACCGGAAGATCCAGGCGAAAGGATACAGGATTAATGATTTCCAATATCTTGTAAGGACCAATGAAGCGAGGCTTAAATTTGGGAGAGGAGACCTTCATAGGAACAAATCGAGAAGACAGCCACACCAAATCCCCAACGCGAAGTCGGGGACCCACACCGCGGCGGCGGTTGGCAAAACGCTGAGCCTTCTCCTGTGACAACTTCAAGTTGTCCACCACATGCTCCCAGATCCGCTGCAACCTATCCACCACGGAATCCACCCCAGGACAGTCAGAAGGCTCCACATGTCCCGAGGAAAAACGAGGATGGAAACCAGAGTTGCAGAAAAATGGCGAAACCAAGGTGGCGGAACTAGCCCGATTATTAAGGGCAAATTCAGCCAACGGCAAGAAGGTCACCCAATCATCCTGATCAGAAGAGACAAAACACCTCAAATAAGCCTCCAGAGTCTGATTAGTTCGCTCCGTTTGTCCGTTAGTCTGGGGATGGAAAGCGGATGAAAACGACAACTCAATGCCCATCCTACCACAAAAGGATCGCCAGAACCTGGAAACAAACTGGGATCCTCTGTCCGACACAATATTCTCAGGAATGCCATGCAAACGAACCACGTTCTGGAAGAACACAGGAACCAGATCAGAAGAAGAGGGCAGCTTAGGCAAAGGAACCAAATGGACCATCTTGGAGAAACGATCACATATCACCCAGATGACAGACATGCCCTGAGACACCGGAAGATCAGAAATGAAATCCATAGAGATGTGTGTCCAAGGTCTCTTCGGGACAGGCAAGGGCAAGAGCAACCCGCTGGCACGAGAGCAGCAAGGCTTAGCTCGAGCACAAGTACCACAGGACTGTACAAATGACCACACATCCCTTGACAAGGAAGGCCACCAAAAGGACCTGGCCACCAGATCTCTGGTGCCAAAAATTCCCGGGTGCCCTGCCAACACCGAGGAATGAACCTCGGAAATGACTCTGCTGGTCCATCTAGCAGGCACAAACAATCTGTCAGGTGGACAAGAGTCAGGCCTACCAGCCTGAAATCTCTGCAACACACGTCGCAGATCTGGAGAAATAGCAGACACGATAACTCCTTCCTTAAGAATACCCACAGGTTCAGCGACTCCAGGAGCATCAGGCACAAAGCTCCTAGACAGAGCGTCGGCCTTCACATTCTTAGACCCTGGTAAATACGAGACCACAAAGTCAAAACGGGAGAAAAACAATGACCAGCGGGCCTGTCTAGGATTCAGGCGTTTAGCAGACTCGAGATACATCAGATTTTTGTGATCAGTCAAGACCACCACACGATGCTTAGCACCCTCGAGCCAATGACGCCACTCCTCAATTGCCCACTTCATGGCCAACAACTCCCGATTGCCCACATCATAATTTCGCTCTGCCGGCGAAAACTTCCTAGAGAAAAAGGCACAAGGTCTCATAGTAGAGCAACCAGGGCCTCTCTGTGACAAAACGGCCCCCGCCCCAATCTCCGAAGCATCCACCTCAACCTGAAAAGGAAGTGAGATGTCAGGCTGGCACAAAACAGGCGCCGAAGTAAACCGGCGTTTTAACTCCTGGAAAGCCTCCACGGCAGCAGGAGCCCAGTTAGCTACATCAGAGCCTTTCTTGGTCATATCCGTCAGCGGTTTAACAACGCTAGAGAAATTTGCGATAAAACGACGGTAGAAGTTAGCAAAACCCAAGAACTTCTGAAGACTCTTAACTGACGAGGGTTGAGTCCAATCATGAATAGCTCGGACCTTGACTGGATCCATCTCCACAGCAGAAGGGGAAATGAACCCCAAAAAGGGAACCTTCTGTACACCAAAGAGACACTTTGAGCCTTTTACAAAGAATTTTCACGCAGAATCTCAAAAACCATCCTGACCTGCTCCACATGCGAGTCCCAATCATCAGAAAAAACCAGAATATCATCCAGATAAACAATCAAAAATTTATCCAGATACTTCCGGAAAATGTCATGCATGAAGGACTGAAAAACAGAAGGTGCATTAGAGAGACCGAATGGCATCACCAAGTACTCAAAATGACCTTCGGGCGTATTGAATGCGGTTTTCCATTCATCGCCCTGCCTAATGCGCACAAGGTTGTACGCACCACGAAGGTCTATCTTGGTGAACCACTTGGCACCTTTAATCCGGGCAAACAAATCTGGCAACAGCGGCAAAGGATACTGAAATTTAACAGTGATCTTATTTAAAAGCCGATAGTCAATACAAGGCCTCAAAGATCCGTCCTTTTTGGCCACAAAAAAGAATCCCGCACCAAGAGGGGAAGAAGAAGGACGGATATGCTTCTTCTCAAGAGACTCCTTGATATATGAACGCATCGCGGTATCTTCAGGTACCGACAGATTAAACAGTCTCCCCTTAGGAAACTTACTGCCAGGAATCAAATCTATTGCACAGTCACATTCCCTATGAGGAGGCAGTGCACTGGACTTAGACTCGCTGAAGACATCCTGATAATCAGACAAATACGCCGGAACTTCCGAAGGCGTAGAAGAAGCAATAGACAAGGGCAGGGAATCTCCATGAATTCCATGGCAGCCCCAACTTGACACTGACATAGCCTTCCAGTCCAAGACTGGATTATGGGTCTGTAACCATGACAAACCCAAAACAACCAAATCATGCATTTTATGCAGAACAAGAAAACGTATTACCTCCCGATGTTCGGGAGTCATGCACATGGTAACCTGTGTCCAAAACTGCGGTTTATTTTTTGCCAATGGCGTAGAATCAATACCCCTAAGAGGGATAGGATTTTCCAATGGCTCAAGAACAAATCCGCAGCGCTTGGCAAATGACAGATCCATAAGGCTCAGAGCAGCACCCGAGTCCACAAACGCCATGACAGGATACGATGACAGTGAGCAAATCAAAGTTACAGATAGAATAAATTTAGGTTGCAAATTACCAATGGCGACCGGACTAACAACCTTAGTAAGACGTTTAGAGCATGCTGAGATAACATGTGCAGAATCACCACAGTAGTAACACAAGCCATTCCGGCGTCTATGAATTTTCCGCTCATTTCTAGTCAGGATTCTATCACATTGCATTAAATCAGGTGTCTGTTCAGACAACACCATGAGGGAATTAGCGGTTTTGCGCTCTCGCAACCGCCGGTCGATTTGAATAGCCAGGGCCATAGAATCATTCAGACCTGTGGGAATGGGAAAACCCACCATCACATTCTTAATGGCTTCAGAAAGGCCATTTCTAAAATTAGCAGCCAATGCACACTCGTTCCACTGGGTCAGCACGGACCATTTCCGAAATTTTTGGCAATACACTTCAGCCTCGTCCTGGCCCTGAGACATAGCCAGCAAGGCCTTTTCTGCCTGAATCTCAAGATTGGGTTCCTCATAAAGCAAACCGAGCGCCAGAAAAAACGCATCAATGTCAGCCAATGCCGGATCTCCTGGCGCCAGCGAGAAGGCCCAATCCTGAGGGTCGCCCCGTAAAAAAGAAATAACAATTTTTACTTGCTGAGCGGAGTCTCCAGATGAACAGGGTTTCAGGGACAAAAACAATTTACAATTATTCCTGAAATTTCTAAATTTAAATCGGTCTCCGGAAAGCGGTTCAGGTATCGGTATCTTAGGTTCTGACATAGGACTTCTGATAACATAATCTTGTATGCCCTGCACACGAGCAGCAAGCTGGTCCACACTTGTAATCAAGGTCTGGACATTCATGTCTGCAGCAAACACAAGCCACTCAGAGGTAAAGGGGAAAAGAAAAAAAATGAGAGAGAGAAAAAAAACCTCAGAACTTTCTTTCTTATAATCCCGCTTCTGCAATGCATTTAACATTTAATTCAGGCCTGGCAAACTGTTATGACCCCAATGGCGAGGGTCTCAGAGAAACAAGTAAGTCTGCGACGTACAAAAATCCAGCTCATAGGGCAGTGGTAACTGGGTTGACCATATATCTACTCCTAACGCCAACACTAGCAGTAGCCGGGGAACATGCCTACGTTGGTCGCTAGATGTCTCGCGCCAGCCGGAGGACTAACTACCCCTAGAAGAGGAAAACAAAGACCTCTCTTGCCTCCAGAGAATAGACCCCAAAAGTAGGATAGTAGCCCCCCACAAATAATAACGGTGAGGTAAGAGGAAATGACAAACACAGAGATGAACTAGATTTTAGCAAAGAGAGGCCCACTTTACTAATAGCAGAATGTAGTAAGATAACTTATATGGTCAACAAAAACCCTATCAAAATCCACACTGGAGATTCAAGAACCCCCGAACCGTCTAACGGCCGGGGGGGAGAACACCAGCCACCCTAGAGCTTCCAGCAAGGTCAGGAAACAGATTATATACAAGCTGGACAAAAATGCAAACAAAAACAAATAGCAAAAAGCAAGAAAGCAGACTTAGCTTAATCAAGCAGGAACCAGGATCAGAAGACCAGAGCACTACAGATTAGTTCTGATATCAACGTTGCCAGGCATTGAACTGAAGGTCCAGGGAGCTTATATAGCAACACCCCTGACCTAACGACCCAGGTGAGCATACAAGGGATGAATGACATACCCAGAGTAAAATCACTAGTAGCCACTAGAGGGAGCCAAAAGGTAAATTCACAACAGCCTGGCAAATGAAAAATCCATCAGACTCAGGGCAGCACCTGAATCCACAAAAGCCATATCCAGGTAAGATGACAGGGAACAAATCAGGGTAACAGACAAAATAAACTTAGGCTGTAAATTACCGATGGTGACAGATTTATCAATCTTTTTTGTGCGCTTAGAGCATGCTGAGATAACATGAGCTGAGTCACCACAGTAAAAGCACAACCCATTTTGCCGTCTATAATTTTGCCGTTCACTTCTGGTCAGAATTCTATCACATTGCATAGACTCAGGTGTCTGTTCAGAAGACACCGCCAAATGGTGCGCAGGTTTGCGCTCCCGCAAACGCCGATCAATCTGAATGGCCAGAGTCATTGACTCATTCAGACCTGCAGGCGTAGGGAACCCCACCATGACATTCTTAATGGCTTCAGAAAGACCTTTTCTGAAATTTGCGGCCAGGGCACACTCATTCCATTGAGTAAGCACCGACCATTTCCGAAATTTCTGGCAGTACACCTCTGCATCATCTTGCCCCTGAGAGAGGGCCAACAACGCTTTTTCAGCCTGGTTCTCAAGATTAGGTTCCTCATAGAGCAATCCAAGGGCCAGAAAAAACGCATCCACACTGAGCAATGCAGGATCCCCTGGAGCCAATGCGAAAGCCCAATCTTGAGGATCACCACGCAAGAAAGAAATAATAATCTTAACTTGCTGAACAGAATCCCCAGAGGAACGAGGTTTCAAAGAAAGAAACAACTTGCAATTGTTCTTAAAATTCAGGAACCTAGATCTATCTCCAGAAAACAACTCCGGAATAGGTATTCTAGGCTCTGACATAGGACTGTGCACAACAAAATCCTGAATACTTTGTACCCTTGCAGCAAGATGATCTACACTGGAGGCTAAACTCTGGATATCCATATCAGCAGCTGAACTCAGAGCCACACCAAGATTAAGAGGAGGAGAGAAGCCAGACACACAGCAGCTAGACACACGGCAGCAAAACAAAAAAAAAATATCTCCAAGCTTCTTTTCTCCTGCTTCTGCCATGCAATTAACACTTTATAGGCCGGCTGTACTGTTATGATCCTAGTGGCAAGGATCGCAGGTCGGACTAGCTAAGTAACTGAACAGACTACTAGCTCTGGGGAAGTGGTAACTAGATTGACCGCAACCTGATCCTATCTGCAAACAACTATAGGCAGCCGTGGAACGTTACCTAAAAATCCTAGATGTCTCGTCAAGGCCTGAGAAACTGACTATTCCTGGAGGGAAAGTAAGTCCTCACTTGCCTCAGTGGAAGACCCCAAAGATATAGAATAGCCCCCCACAAATATTAACGGTGAGTTAAGGGGAAAGCACAAACGCAGAGATGAAATCAGATTTAGCAAATGAGGCCCGCTAATACTAGATAGCAGAAAATAGGAAGGGAACTGTGCGGTCAATAAAAAACCCTATTCAAAATATCCACGCAGAGATTGCTCGAGCCCCCGCACCAACTAACGGTGCGGGGGAAGCAACTCCGTACCCCAGAGCTTACCAGCAAAAATAAATCACATGTTAGCAAGCTGGACTAGACTCATCATACACAGAAATCATATTGCAGGCAGATGAGCAAAAAATATTCAAACAGAACTTAGCTTATCCTGAAGAGGCAGAAAACGAGATAATCAGGAGTAATCAGAATAGCACTGAATACATTGACAGCCGGAAACAAGTGGAAGTGAAGCAGAGCTAAATAGGAGCCTCCCTGGTGAATAACGAGGCAGCTGATCCAGCAGACCTGCAGGATAATAAACCAAACCACCAGGGGGAGCCAAAAAACCAAAGTCACACAATACCATCTGTGACCACAAGAGGGAGCCTGAAAACGGAGTTCACAACAGGTAACTATATTACCTGCAGATTCTGGAAAATCAATAATGAAATCTACTGATTAATAAGTCCAAGGTCTACTGGGAATCGCCAATGGTTGAAGCGACCCAGACAGAGGAGTATGAGGTCTTAGAACGTGCACACTCACTACAGGCAGCTACATACTCTGGAACACCAGAAGAAAAAGAAGAAACAAAGGAATGCTGATGGGAGCGGGGTGCAAAGATTGTGAAAATACAAAATTATAAAATTATATCCTATTAAATTACCAATTAAATCCAGCAACCACATGCATAGGACAATGTAAACCAAATCACGGACAATCGGAAAATACTGGGAAAACACAAAGAGAAACAAACTGACCAAAAAGTCAGAATAAAAAAAGTAATATTTTATTAAATAATATCAAAACAAGAACAATAATGGGAGCAAAAAACAATGTATGCAAGGACAATTTAAATTTATAAGGCCGCACATCCGTATATAAATAGATACATATAAAGATTTAATCAGACTAAAATTGCAATCCGTAATGTAAAATAAGAGAAAAATTGTGTAAAACAAGTGAAAATCATAAAAATAAGTGAAAAAATATGTATAAAAAAGTGTATATTGGATGATTAAATAATGCCAAAAAATCTGTGCACCATAAAAGTACTAAGTGCATCAGTGTAAAAGAGAGATAATCTCAGTAATCAAACCAATGCTAATAAGAGAAGGTTATAAAGTGAAGTGCAAATACATTAGAAAAGCAATACTATATAATGGAGTAGGGACCCAGCTTCAATAACTCAAAGTATAATACACAAATTAGTGATCAAAATGATCATAAAGTGCTTACAGAAGTAGTGTAGTCCCTCTCTCACAGGATGGCGTGCCAACCCAACGTGCATTTCAGCTTGTTGCCTTCGTCAGGAGATACTCTTTAACATTCTGATACACCCCAGACCACCTAAAATGCTGGGTAAGTAGATCTGTGGTGGTTTTGCTTCCAGGGTGTCCAGCTAAGACTGAATCATGAAGTTCACTTATAACTTTAAGGTATAGATTCACAGGTACAAACAGTTTACTTATAGGACAGACAGTTGTGGCATCCCCCTGAGCCTCTACAACCCTTTTTCAAGGTCAAAACTTATAGCAGCAATAACTTCTCCTTTCTGTAGTATAGGTAATAAGGCATCCACCTTAAAGGGAGTCTGTCACCCCAAAAATCATATATGAGCTAAGGCCACCGGCATCAGGGTCTTATCTACAGCATTCTGTAATGCTGTAGATAAGCCCCCGATGTAACCCGAAAGGTAAGAAAAACAGGTTATATTATACTCACCCAGGGGCAGTCCCACTGTGGTCCGGTCTGATGGGCATCGCGATCTGGGTCCAGTGCCTCCTATCTTCATGCGATGATGTATTCTTCTCTTCCTGCCATGGTTTTGGCGCAGGCGTACTTTGTCTGCCCTGTTGAGGGCAGAGCAAAGTACTGCAGTGCACAGGCACTGGGCCTCTCTGATCTTTCCCGGCGCCTGCGCACTGAAGTACTTTGTTCTGCTCTTAACAGGGCAGAAAAAGTACGCCTGCATCGGAGCCATGGCAGGAAGACAAGAAGAAGACGTCATCGCATGAAGATAGGAGGCACTGGACCCGGATCGCGAAGCCCATCGGACCGGACCGCAGCGGGACTTCCCCTGGGTGAGTATAATATAACCTGTTATTCTTACCTTTCAGGTTACAGATTCGGGGGCTTATTTACAGCATTACAGAATGCTGTAGATAAGCCCCTGATGCTGGTGGCCTTAGCTGATATACGATTTTTGGGGTGACAGATTCCCTGTAACATTTGTTTCCTCCCGCCTATACATCATGAAAAAGTTCTATCTGGCAAAGAATAAAGACCACCTTGTCTGTATAGGCGTCAGACACTTAGCAGATTCTATATATAATAGATAATTATGATCAGTGATTGCCATGACCAGAAAATGATGCCACTCTTCAAATGCCCAGTTAATTGCCAAGAGTTCACTGTTACCAATGTCATAGTTTTTCTCAGCAGATGATAGTTTCTTAGAAAATATGCACACGGGACGCCATTTACTAGGAGACGCACCCTGCGACAACACAGCCCCATCCCCACTTTAGACACATCAACTTCTACAATAAATGGCTGAGTGATTCGGGGTACTGCCCTTTGTCAGTGTGAGAGCTTGAGATCTGGTTTGGCTGTGTGAGAGACATCTGACACAGATCTCACATGTTGCACTGACGAGGGGCAGTACCCCGAAACATAGTGTCTGCAAATAGAGATTCTGGTTTCGTTTTTATCCAAAGTCATGTGACAAGGCTCGTTAAAGTATCAACATTGATTTTTGGGATTGCTACTTCTAATAAGGGGCACTAGAGTTCTAGTCCTCTTCCTCTCTGAATAGATAATTTGCCTATTTACCCGAGGAGCATTGTGGCTTTAAGTCTCCTCATCTTGGCATGCTTAACATGTCACTCTCTGCAAGGAGAAACAATACTTCTTGGATCCTGTCAGATGTGACAGCCAAACCAGAGCTCACAGTCTACACTGATGAGGGGCAGTACTCCGAAACACAGTGTCTCCAATTTGAGATTCTGGTTTGACTTTTATCCAAAGTCGTGTGACAAGGCTCGTTAAAGGGTCAACATTGACTTGCAGGATTGCTACTTCCAGTAGGTGGCACTAGAGTTCTAGTCCTCTTTCTCTCTGAAGAGACAATTTGCTTATTTCCCAGAGGAGCATTGCGGCTTTAAGTCTCCTCATCTTGGCATGCTTAACATGTTGCTCTCCTCAAGGAGAAATGATACTTCTTGGGTCTCTCTATCTCTTTTCAAGGTATCAAAAGCCTTCGGAGCTGGACTGGACTAGACCAATTGGAAAAGTCCATACCTTTCCTGGTTATATTCGTCAAAGGTTTGACCACCACCAAAAGACCTTTGATGAATTCTCAGTAGTAAATGGTGAAACCCAAGAACCTTCATAAGACTTTTAGATCCTCCATACGATCCCAATCCAGTACCACCTGGAATTTCTCCGGATCCATGACAAAACCGGTGGATGATAAAAAAAATAGCCCAGAAAAGGAATCTCCTGAATCGAGAACATGCATTTCTCTGGTTTGACAAATAATTTATTGTCTGTGAGTATCTGAACGATCTGCTTGATATGTACCTGATGTAACTCCAGGTCATGTGAATAAATTAATATGTCATCAAGGTATATTGCAACAAACCTGCCTGCCAGGTGACTAAAGATGTCATTAACAAAATGTTGAAAGATGGCAGGTGCATTAGTCAACCGAAGTGGCATCACAAGTTCCTCATATCTCATAGTGTTTCTCAGGGGTAATGAAGGCTGTCTTCCACTCATCCCCTACTTGATGCAAATGACATTATAAACTACCCTTTGGTCTAGTTTAGAAAACAATTTGGCTCCCACAATCTGATTAAAGAGGTCCGGGATGAGATGGAGAGTACATGGATCTCGGACCGTAATCTTACTAAGTTTGCAAAAGTCCAGGCAACGGCGTAACCCCCAGTCTGTTTACGTGACAAAGAAAAACACTGCAGCAGCGGGAGATGAAGAAGGTCTGATATGACCCTTTGCTAGACTTTCAGCGAAGCCCCACTCAATTACATGAGTTTCATTCTAGGGAAACTAAATAGGAGAGGACGGGGGATTACACACAGCCGAAACACCCTTCAACAGTCACAGAACAAATCTCCAAAACATGTACACATATCGTTGCTTCCTGAAAAAGAAGAGATTGAAACTTCAAAACGCGTAGAATAAGCCACGTATATCTTTTATCTACCAACTTCTGGACTGATGTCTTCATTCACTCAGCAGCGTGGAAATCTTGTCCGCAAAACTCCTTTCTAATATAGACGCTGCAGTGCACGCTAATTCTGCAGGTAAAGAACTTCCTGATGCTAGTTCAGGCCAGCATCAGGATGTAATCCTTCACTGCATTTGTCACATCATTCAATAGTGAATGCTGTATACATGTGCTTGCAATGTAAGGGGTAATGAAATGGCCAGTGGAATCTGTCAGTGGGTCAGAAGAAATGACATCCCTGCCCATGCCCTGTAGATTATAAACCCACGAAGGCAGGGTGCTCTCCCCACTCTGCCCCAGTCTGTCACTGTTAGTTCGTTCACTGTAATTTATTTCTGTATTTTGTATGTAAACCTTCTTTAAAGAGCGATTGTTCTTTCTTGTTCTTTCACTTTTCCCTTCCCTTCTTCCATGAGCCATTACTTTTTTATTTTCTTACTGACAGTGCCATATGAGGACTTATTGTTTTGTGTCCTTTTTGTGTCCTTTAGTTGTACTTTTGAGTTACACCATCCATTTTATTATACAATTTACTGGCATATAGGAAAAAAATTAAAGTAAAGTCAAATTGCAAACGAAAAACAAAATTCCACAATTGTATTTTGGGTTTTGTTTTTTCTATATCCATTATGGCAGTAAAAATGACCTGTCCAAGTCATTTCCACTACGACAATGCCCAAAATGTATATTTTTTTAATTTAGGTTTTGAAAAAAAATCAACTTTTCTCTAAATTCGTAACATATTTTTCAGTTGATGGAGCTGTGCTAGGGCTTGTTTTTTTTTGTGTGTGGTGACCTGTTTTTTTTTTTAGCATTTTTTTCTGTGGAGTTGCAGAAACCAATTTAGCACCCCCCCCCCCCCCCCCCCCCTCGCAATTCTGGCATTTTGATTTTTTTTTTATTTATAGTGTATACAGATTGTGTTAATTAATTTTAGATTTAAGGTAACTGGAGTTTTCTGGACATGTTGATGATGAATATGTGGGGTTTCTTTCACATTTCTTTACTGTTAAATACTTATTTTTTTTTTACATTTTTACAAACAGTGGTTGCCCCACTGTGATTTGCATGAAGAAAGGGCAGCTAGACTACTAGTCTAACATTCTTCCTCCTTTGATAAGCAGTTCACTGTTAATATACAATGTACATAGTGAACTTGGTGTGGGCAGAGTTAGCTTTCTCAGCTCTGCTTCATGATCCATCTAAGAGCTCCGATTGAGTCACAACTGCTGCACCCAGGAAAGTAATTGATACACCATTGGAATCAAGGTCTGTTTCCCTATATTATGCTGCTTTCAGATGAGGTAGCAAACACCTGGTGACAAATTCTCTTTTAGGGCTGTCCCACACGTCCAGATAATTCCGGTACCGGAATAAATCGGTACCGGAGTTATCCGTGTCCGTGTGCCTGGGAACTCACGGAGGCCATACGTGCGGCACACGTGTGCCGCCCGTATGGCTAGTGGGTACCACACGGAGCGTGTGGTACCCACTCTGCATCATGCTGAAGCCGCGATTCATATGTTCCCTGCAGTAGCGTTTGCTGCAGAGAAAATATGAATAATAGTGTTTAAAATAAAGATCTATGTGTCCGCCGCCCTCCCACCCCCTGTGCGCCCCCCCCCGCTGGTCAGAAAATACTTACCCGGGTCCCCCGTCGGCTGTCGCTCCTTCCTGGTCTGGCCGCGGCTTCTAGTGTATGCGGTCACGTGGGCCCGATCATTTACAGTCATGAATATGTGGCTCCACCTCCCATAGGGGCGGAGCCGACTATTCATGATTGTAAATGATCGGCCCCACGTGACCGCATACAGTAAGCCGCTGCCAGACCAGGAAGGAGCGACAGCCGACGGGGGACCCGGGTAAGTATTTTCTGACCAGCGGGGGGGCGCACAGGGGGTGGGGGGGGCGGCGGACACATAGATCTTTATTTTAAACACTATTATTCATATTTTCTCTGCAGCAAACGCTACTGCAGAGAGGATATGAATCGCGGCTTCAGCACCATGTGGGGGGGACAGCGCTTACTGTAGCGCTGTCTCCTGCACGCACACAGACCCCAGACGGAGAATGTCCGTGTGAGGTCCGTGTTTTACATGGACCCATTGACTCTATTGGGTCCGTGTAATACGTGCGCTCCCACAAACACTGACATGTCTCCGTGTTTGGCACACGGAGACACGGTCCGCAAAAAATCAATGACATCTGAACAGATGCATTGATTTTTATGGGTCTACGTGTGTCAGTGTCTCCGGTACGTGAGGAAACTGTCACCTCACGTACCGGAGCCACTGACGTGTGAAACCGGCCTTAAAGATCTTTCCTATAGATCCTGATCTTGCCCCATCAGACCTGCACCTGAAGAAGATTCACAACTGATAAAGAAGTGAAGACAGCAGTGCATTTGTGGCTTGAAACTCAACCTAAAATGTTTTTTTATGAGGGAATATAAAAGTTTGTTGACAGATGGACAAAGTGTATTGAAAAGCAGGGAGATTATGATGTGTAATATTCATTATTTTTGAAAGATGATTAAAATACAGAGTGAAAATTATTTTTTACTCACCCTTGTATATTATATATTGTTTTCTTTTTGGATAGGGTTTCATATATATTGTTGTGTTTTTTTTAATAATTTTATAGGACAAAGATGAATATTTTTAGTCAAATCCCATTCTGTATATTTTTATATTGTATATTACAGTCAGGAAAATAGCAACTACAACAAAATGCTCCTTTCAAATTCAATCTGTAAAAAAATTGGCAAATTAAAGGCTGTAGCTTGTTCTTTTCAGAGATCATGAAATTGGAATTTTATCTATCGTCATGGAAACATTGCACTCAGCAGTAATTTTTTTTTAAGTTGTGACACTCCTCTATATAGACATGTTGCTGCAAAAAGTGACTTCCTTTACAGAGTGATAAAAAAGAAACTTTTAAATCATTTTAATGATTGGACGCATTTTGTACAGTTTTTTTTTTTCTACCAACCAATGACACAATCTATTTGGTTGTTTATGCAGTTTAAAAATGTTTTGTTTGACAAGTGGAGGATTTTTTTTTATAGAATATTATATCATTTAGAGTTTTGTTATCCTGACTTCAAATGTCCATATAGCTTTATGAAAGAAATAATGAGGTTTTCACTTGTTAACCTCACGAGTGACATGTGACGATCATACATACCTAGGACTGTGCGATCATACTGTAGATGGTCAGCTTGTTACCTGCCTCCTGTCTTCATTGTAATTCTTACCTCCTCCCATCAGTGTCAGTTACAGCCCAGGAATCCTGGGCCTGCGCCCTGCACTCCCTTAGAAATCCATACCTCTTCCTCATTTCTATGTGCAGTGTATTCAGGGAACTTCTGCGCAGGCACCGGCGAGTCACTATGACCTCCGTTGTGTGCCCCGATAAGATACTCTCCCCTCTTCCTCCCTGCACAGACATAGCTGGGAACCATGTGTACATGGCGATGACTTTGCAGGGAGGAAGTGGAGAGAGCACACCCGAGGTCACTGGAGCAGAAGTCGCCGGTGCCTCCGCAGAAGATGCCTGAATGTAGTGCCCACAGAAGGGAGGATGAGGTATTTATATCTGAGGGAGTGCAGGATGCAGGATTCCAGGGTCATAACTGATGCTGATGGGAGGAGGTATTTTTGTCACGACACAGCTGTTGGGTGATCCGGGACTAGGGGCTCATTCCCTGTCCTTAACACTAGGGGGCACCCTAGCTCACCCTACTCCCCGGAATACTTCTGAAGGTGAAGATCCCGGGGCCTCCACCCTTGCCTTATCTCATCAGTTAGCCCTCCATCTGTTCTCTTTTCCCACCCAGGGAAGAGGGGCGCTACTGTGCACCAAAGTACACCAACCCAACAAACAAGGCAACACAAACTAGGGTTAACAGAAAACTCCAGGCATACAAAATATTCCCTCACATGCATTGGGACGTGGAGGTAGAGGAATAAACCAAAATAGAGAAGGATAGGGAATTACCACACATACAAACCAAGCAACAGTCACTGATACTCCTCCAACTCTCCTCATATGAACACCTCTCCCTCCGTTAGCCATGCAGCAAATGCTAGCTCTGACAACAATTAGTAACAAAGCCCAGATTATAAAGGGGAAAGGAGTGGCTAACCGAGCTCAGATGTGAACAGGGATTTCTAACATTGCCGATTAACTCCTGTTCTGCCAGAAGAAATAAACACATTTAAAGGAAGGAGAAGTGCTTCTTCTCAATGCCAGAGTAGGAGCAATAAGACGCTGCTGTCTTCTGGCTCAACACTATCGTGGTAACCCCGTGACAATTACAATGAAGACAGGAGGCATTGATTCTTTCCAGGCACTGCACGCCCCGGAGCCTGGAAGAAATCATTAACATAAAGAAAGAATATAAGATTTCTCAGCATCAAGACCATTAGCCCCTTCATGACCCCAGCTTTTTTCAGTTTTGCGATTTCGTTTTTCGCTCCCTTCCTTCCCAGAGCCATAACTTTTATATTTTTCCTTCAATATGGCCATGTGAGGGCTCATTTTTAGAGGGACAAGTTGTACTTTTGAACGACATCATTGGTTTTAGCATGTCATGTACTAGAAAATAGGAAATAGATTCCAAGTGCGCTGAAATTGCAAAAAAGTGCAATCCCACACTGGTTTTTTGTTTGACTTTTTTGCTTGGTTCACTAAATGCTAAAACTGACCAGCCATTTTGATTCTCCAGGTCATAATGAGTTCATAGACACCAAACATGTCTAGGTTATTTTTTATCTAAGTGATAAAAAAAAATTCCAAACTTTGTTAAAATAAAAATTGCTCAATTTTTTGTAGTGTCTCCATTTTTCGTGATCTGGGGTTGGGTGAGGGCTTATTTTTTCCATGCCGAGCTGATTTTTTTAATTATACTATTTTGGTGCAGATACATTCTTTTGATCGCTCGTCATTGCACTTTAATTAAAAAAAACGGAATTCTGGTATTTTAAATTTTTTTATCGCTACGCCGTTTAGCGATCAGGTTAATCCTTTTTTTATTGATAGATTGGGCGATTCTGAACTTGGCGATACCAAATGTGTGTAGGTTTGATTTTTTTTATTGTTTTATTTTGAATGGGGCGAAGGGGGGGGGGGTGACCTAAACTTTTATATTTTTTTTCATGTTTATTAAAACATTTTTTTTTACTTTTGCCATGCTTCAATAGCCTCCATGGGAGGCTAGAAGCTGGCATAGCCTGATCGGCTCTGCTACATAGGAGCGATGCTCAGATAGCTCCTATGTAGTAGATTTACTGCATTGCTATGATCGCTGACCACCGGGTGGCGCTCACAGCAATCTGGCATCAACAACCATAGAGGTCTTCAATAGATCTCTGGTTGTCATGCTGATGCATCACTGACCCCTGATCACGTGAAGGGTGTCAGCGATGCGCTCATTTCCGATGTGATGGCCAGAAGCGCTAGTTAAATGTCGCTGTCAGCATTTGACAGTGGCATTTAACTAGTTAATAGTGGCGGGTGGATTGCAATTCCATCCGCCGCTATTGTGGGCACATGTCAGCTGTACAAAACAGCTGACATGTCCCGGCTTTGATGCGGGCTCACCGCCGGAGCCCGCATCAAAGCGGTGGTTCTGACCTCGGACGTACTATCCCATCCGAGGTCAGAAAGGGGTTAATATGTGGTATACAGGTAGGCCTCTCTGATCTTTTCCGGCCACTGCGCACTGCAGTACTTTGCCCTCAACAGGGCAGACAAAGTACGCCTGCGCAGGAGCCGCTGCGTGAGTGCAAGAAGAGGGCGTCATCGTAAGAAGATGGGAGGCCCCGGTCCGGACCGCGATGCCCATCGGACCCGAACCGCAGCTGGACTGCCCCTGGGTGAATATAATCTAACCTCTTTTTCTCATCTTTCAGGATACATCTGGGGCTTATCTACAGCAATCCAGAATGCTGGTGCTATTAAGCTGGGAGGGGGCCAAAATACATGGCCCATACCAATCTATTAATATTCACCTGCGGCTGTCTGCTTTGCCTTAGCTGGTTATTAAAAATAGGAGGGACCCCATGTCATATTTTTTTAGGGTCCACCCTATTTTTAATAACCAGCTAAGGCAAAGCAAACAGATGGGGGCTGATAGGCTGGGCAGCTCCATGGTTATTGGCCTTTTCACAATCTAAAAATACCAGTCCCCAACTGTTTTCCCTGAGCTGGTTTTCAAAAGGAAGGAGACTGCACATTGTTTTTTTTTATTTACTATTTATTTCAACTGTCCGTACAATCACAGCCATGCCAATACTTCGCATGGTAATGATGGAACCGGAAGTAACCACAGCCTTAAATATTGTTGATTCGCTGCACTGCAGCCTGTCAACAAGCTTTATTAGAGTTGCAGACCTAAACCGGAAACTGGACATATAGTCTGTATTCAGAGTCTGGTACGAGACATTAGAAGTCGGGTACGAACCCCGAACTTTCCAGTTCAGGTTCACTCATCCCTACCTGAAAATATAGTATCACATCTTCTTGTTTTCAGGATTACTTCTTCTGTTAATCTCAATTATAATTTAGCAATTATTTGCTTGGCTGCACGGAGGGCTGGTGAATATGCCACAACATTGTCAGATGAAAATTTATGCTACAAAACAATACCATCATATGGCACATTAGCAGTATTCTATGCCACAGTCTGAAAAGCACAATCTGTGATATCATCAATCTCTACAGATGAGCTCTCCCCCGAAGGAAGTAAACTGGCCTTCTTTTGTCACTTTTAGGCAGCTACCCTGACAGTTAATGTCTGACCATTAAGAGAGCCTTGAAAAATCACAATGGTTTTCAGCTTAACCTGTCTCTTCCCCCAAAGAAAGATTCATCATGTTTAGTCAGGTGTTTTCATGTTTCAAGGTTCCTTTATGGGTTGGACAATAATCTGCTGGTCAGTTGAGACAGTTTATCCCTTTTAGAGAAGAGCTAATTTGCATACTTTTCACCAGGAGCTTTGCTTGTAAGCTACATCAGTTGGATTTCCGCAATGAGAAAGGGTCCCATCTAAGTTATTTTTTCATATATTTTTTTGATGCAGCTGAAACTGACTAATGGAACATAAATACGATGGGCTAATAACTGTTACGAATATGCATATTATGTGTATTATATATAATATACACATCTTGTACAGTATATGTATAGAATGTGTAACTGCAGTACATGCAATGAATAAACCACATGTTCAGACTGTAGAAAGTAGTTCCTCTGCTTTTTTGTTACCAAAAATACTGTTTAGCTACTTTCTGCCATAAAACCTTAAATCTAATTTTGGCAAGTCTCAATAATGTGTTGCTGAGCATTGACGTACTTCGTTTATTCACAGTCTATTGAAATCATTAACCTTGGTACAACAGTGAACTCCCGCTATTATTGTCTTATGAAGCGCTATCATAAATGGATTGCTGTATTCTGGCTAAATCATTGTTGTTCGTACTGCTTAGACTTCAGAATAGATATGTGAGATCGCTTTTTAGCTGCAGTCTTGTCTCTGGTTTAAAGCCAGAAATACATTTGATAGGTGTAGAGGATGATGCTAATACTGTATGACCTCTTTAACTGAGCAATCGAGCATCCCTGTATTCAAGGTTTCTTTTTATAGAGAGCCGTTAATAAGCATCTTAATTTTTACTAAAAGGAACCTGTCATCAGATTCGTGCTGCCTTAAACCTAGGCATCATGAATCAGACATTGGCTGTATAATTGTACATTTAACTCTGAAATGTTGCGGAGTAAACTTACTTTATAAAGCCTGCCGGAGACTTTGTTTCGGCTGACTAGTCTGATGTGATCTCCATCTGGTTTCCCCACCCACCTTTCCATGAATAACAGGTCTCTTGTTGTGAATTCTGCTCTTGGGCTCCCTCCGGTGGTTGTTAGTGGTAGTGCAGTTGTCTTGGGGTTGTAATCCTGGGCAGGTGTTTCTGCTGATTGCAGCTCTACTAGGTATTTAGGTGTGCAGGATCCATTACTCCTGGCCAGTTGTCCATTGTTCTTGGAGGGATTGCATCTCTCTCTGGTTCCTCATGCTCTTCTGCCAATTCAGCTAAGATAAGTGTCTGGTTTTGTGTCTCTGTGCACACATGCAGTGTGCTTTGCAATTCAGTGCAATTCATTGTGTTTTTGTCCAGCTTAGACTTTGGATTTTTCAGTCATGCTGGATTCTCAGAAGTTGCAGATATACTTGCTATGTCTTTAGTTAGATGTAGAATATTTGTATTTTCTGCTGTGGATATTTTTAGGATTTTAATACTGACCGCTTAGAATTCTGTCCTATCCTTTTCTATTTAGCTAGAAGTGCCTCTTTTGCTAAATTCTGTTTTTCTGCCTGCGTGTGTCTTTCCTCTTATACTCACAGTCAATATTTGTGGGGGCTGCCTATCCTTTGGGGTTCTGCTCTGAGGCAAGATAGAATTCCCATTTCCACCTATAGGGGTATTTAGTCCTCCGGCTGTGTCGAGGTGTCTAGGACGGGTTAGGCACACCCCACGGCTACTTCTAGTTGCGGTGTCAGTTTAGGGTTTGCGGTCAGTACAGATACCTCTTACTCCTGAGAAAGTCTCTCATGCGGCTCCAAGGTCACCGGATCATAACAGTCTCTCCTTATGGACATACATAGGGAGAGACCTGTCAGTCAACTGGAGGGAGGCGGAGACAGACCGGCTGGGGACTGCTTCATACTAGTAATCTGAGACACATAGTCCGCAGCTGGCTTTTCGAAGTATGGGTACTCTGAAATGTCAGAGTAAAATGTACCTGGCTGCAGTCATGCATCCAATATCTGATTCATGTGGCCCATGGTTCCCTTTACAAGGGAACTGTAGTTTTAACAAATATAGAATAATTCAATAGTAAATATGAGGAACTTGGCAATGTACCTTATCAAAGAAATACAAGGGATGTTCAATAGTTTTTCTACTTAAATATTAAATGAAAATTTTCTGAGAAAATGTTGCTTACTCATTTTCAATGTAATCCACCCATTTCAACACACTTACTGTATACCATTTCACCTCCAGTGATCAGATGGCATCAGTATAGAAGGAGACTTCTTGCTGCTGCAAGAACCCTGCTACTGCCTCTTTTACTGCATTATCATCATTAAATGATTGCACTGGGAGCCAGGTCTGGACTGTAGGGTCAATGTTTGTTTTTTTTTCAAATCTATCTTTATTTGTCGAACTTTTTAAAATAATAAAATCACAAGTCACGAAATGTGTCCAAGGAGAAAGACAATAACATAAAGAAGTATAGCATACTGTCAAAGGTTACGCTCCCATTCCCTGATAGCAGCTTGTGATTTGTGAGCTGGCGCATTGTCATGAAGCAGCAACACACCGGCCGACAACTTCCCACAGCGCTTCTCTTTGATTGCCTTATGTAATGTTTCATTGTTCAAACATAAGTGTCCCTAGTAATTAAAAACAAAACTTGAGGTCTGCCGCACTATCAATATATAAGGATGGCTTAATGACTTAAGCCCATGAGAAAACATCTAATGCAGTGGGATATTCCATCACTTAGCTGCTGGGTACGGTATCCTGTAGGAGCCAAAACGATCAGCGCATTTCGAAGAACACGGTTCCTCTTCATCCCCTGGTTACTGCTTAATACAGGTTACCGTATAAAGCCTAGAAGCCTGCCCACAGAATACATTGGATGCAGGGAAAAAAGAGATCTTGTGCAGTATATGTACGAGAAGAAAAATGTTGAAGTGCAGTGACATCTTGGTTACATGAATGATGTGTTAGGAATTAAAAATACTTTATTGGAAATCTGATAAATTTGTGTGTACATTAAAAATATATGTAATATTTGTTTAATGGTTTCTTAAATAATTAAATATGAAAGTATAGTTTAAAAAGTAAATGAATGAATGCTAATAAATGCAAATGCAGCTGGATATTATCACTAGAGGACTAGTAAACCTGCTGCTATGTAATCCTTCCTATTCATGAGCTCTGTGTGGTCCCGCCCAGCCACTGGTTGTCTGCTTTCTGCATACGCACAGTGTACACAGAGGGCAGCCAATAACTGGTGTGGGTGGGGTTATACAGAGCTCAGCATTTAGAGCACTGCTACATCTACAGGAGATAGAACAATCTTTGATACTGCTATCTGATGAGGTGGCAATAAACAGATGACAGATTCCCTTTAATTATAATGTCAAGGGGAATTTTGCAAAGTATTACTCATCATACAGGAAAAAAAAGACGCTGTTTTTCCAGTATTTTCCCTATTTTCCTCTCGTCTTATAATTAATGGAAAATGAGAATGTCATGATCCAGTTTTGAGTCCTGTTTTCCCTTTTTCCCGGTCTGGTAATGTCGAGAGTTAAGCTTTTGCAGCCTCTGTCTGGGTTCAGGTTGGCTATTTATCGCCACTGTTTCCTGCTGCGTTTGCTGTCTGAACTGGTGTCTCTGTTTTCCCCTGTTCCCGTCTTGACTCAGTGTTTTCCTTTAGTGTGCAGACTCCCTGGTTTTGACTTGGCTTGTATCCTGACCTGTTTCTGTCCTTTGTATTTTGGCTTATCCGCTTCTGACCTTTACGGACCCCTGGCTTGTCTCTGACCACGAGTGGGTGAGCCAAAAAGGCACATATACAGATGTATCGCACTTATATAAAAAAGATGACACTATAGCACTAAGGAATCACAGACAAAAATGCATAAGTAAAAAATGACAGTATCAAATCAACTGATAAACCAAGGAGGCAAGGTTAGTTACAAAGTGCCTGTGTACAAAAGCATTAATACCCTGGTAGTAAAGGATTCCAGACTATGCCCAGAATGACAGCAAAGAGTGCACAGGCTCAGCCACCATCCACCCGACGCGCGTTCTGCAACAGCTAAGTACGAGGTGGTTTAATTAATGGGGAATGGTAAAAAGATAAAAATTGCCTTGTTAAGGAAATTGAGAGCACTAACAAGTTACCTTGCTATTTTTCCAATGCTAGTACTTATTTATAAAACACAATCAACTGAGAGGGCAACTGACCCACTTTCTTGTCTTCCTAAGCAAATGTTCAGGTTTATCCCTTGCGGAAAGTTGACATGTTTTGTCAGTCTTTTCTCATGCATGTTGAGAATCGCCCCAAATGTTTGTCCTTTTGTTGTTTGATTAGCAGACCTGACCTTTAGAAGAATATTTCTGCTTAGAGACTTGGCTTCCGTTCATCACAGCTCACAGCTTCATAATTAGCCAGAAACGGAAATCTCTGCAGTGCAATTCATTTCTCGGCTTCTCTAAATATTTGCTGTCGATTCATAGGTAATGGCACTTCATTTAATATTCCCTGAAATATACTGTAATTTTCACTGTTTACAGATGAAAGAAAAGTGCAGGAAAGACCAGGTGATAGAAATGGCATTTTTACGTATCCCAATGCTGCATACTCATTTATTTCATTTACATGATTTTCTATCTCCTCAATCACCTCTGACAAATCGTCTCTATAATAATAAGACCTATTGGAGCTAAATGAACCTGCTGTCATTCTGCTGTTGCTAGAAGGCATGTCTCCCGCCACACCTGTCTGGGACCAATAATAGCATTACAGGGACATATGCCCCAGGACAGAGATCTGACTGCTTGAGCAGGAGCCATAGAAGCGTGAGGATATTATTTTCCCTCTGGTGCTAAATGGTGAACTGAAGCAGTTGGTAAGCAATTAAACAAGCAATCCATATCTGGTTCTCGGAATGTTTGAAAGTCTAAAAATATTAACTTCTGTAATATTCTCCTTATCATCTTAGGCTTGCGAACACCGGGGACCACCTGGCTAATGTAGCCTATAGCCTTTTTTGCCTTGCCAGTAGGTACACAAATATTTTTTAGAAACTAACCATGAAACCACACAAATGAGAATCTCTGATTATTTCTGTACTTTACAAATTGTGTTGAATTGTGATTACCAGCATGCAACCTAAGGTCAAAATAGTATCATAAGTCTCAGGAATGATGACAATCCAAATTGACAGCATCATCTAGTATTATCCTCAGAGTATAACATACCAAGTACCAAGAAAGTACAAGGATGTTTACAGAGGGTCTACCATCAAATTTTGCAATAAACACTGCATATGTTATTCGATAGATTTGTAAGAGAATATACATACAACTTTTTTCTATGTGGGTGAAACCATTGAAGCTTTCAAGCAAAAACCGCATCAAGAAACAATTTTTATTACTGAAGTATGTTTTTATGCATTTTATCAAACATTCCTGAAGAATGATTGTAAAAAAAAAATGTTAGATATCATTTTTTAATATATTTTTTTGGGGGTAGTTTGTGGGCTTTTTTTTAAGCAATGAGTAAAACATTTATTTTTAAGCAAAAATGCTCCAAAAGATGCCCAGGCATCCGCTGGTATTTTTTTTCTCTCCCATTGTCATCAGTTTTAAAGTATGGAGCGTCTTCCAATTGAAAAATGTCTGAAGAATGGTCAGCTCTTATTTTAACCACCTGGTGTTTTTGGAAACCTAAAGTGGTTAAAAGACTTTCAAAAGCCTGAAAATATGAACAGCAAGTCATATTTTTACATAGATTTGAATAGGAAGATTCTCTTTAGCTTTTTATGGGCGCTTTTTCAGGTGGTTTTTGGAGCTGACCTATTTCAAACCGTCTGAGGAAAACATTGTGTGAACATACCCTAAGGTATTGAAGCTGATGTACTTGCTTTGAAAGTCCATGTCAGAAGGGCACTATAATCATATGATAATTACATGAACATTTTGAGGTAAGTACATAATCTTCATCAGGACTGAGAAATCTATTTAACAATAAATTAGTTAATTCTTGCACAAGAACGTTTGTAGTTGAAACATTAAGGGGGAACTATTTAACAAGTCCCTATGCGCAATCTTCGGACTATATGGTTTTAGATTGGCAGCCAGTAAATCTAAACTGTCCAGTAGTAATACCTGTAAGGTTAATCCATTCTTACGTAGCCTTAAGAATGTAAAAAGCTATAGTTGACTGATTTTAGGGATGCAAAAACTGAAACATTATTTTTTGATCCTCCAAGTCTATGTGCAAACTGAGTCTTTTTGTTGAGTTTTCTGATCAGAAACTGATGAGTTTGGAGTTTAGTTTGAGACTTTATGGTCAGTTTCTGCTCCAAAAATTCTGTCTGCACATAGCCTAAGAGAGTTTTTAACCTATACAAAACCCTTATCTCCTTAACCTTAAGGCCATGTGCACACGTTCAGTATTTTTCGCGTTTTTTTCGCGTTTTTTCGCTATAAAAACGTGATAAAAACGCGAAAAACGCTAACATATGCCTCCCATTATTTTCAGTGTATTCTGCATTTTTTGTGCAAATGTAGCCTTTTTTTCCGCAAAAAAATCGCATCGTGGAAAAAAAAGCAACATGTTCATTAAAATGCGGAATTGCAGGGGATTCCGCACACCTAGGAGTGCATTGATCTGCTTACTTCCCGCACGGGGCTGTGCACACCATGCGGGAAGTAAGCAGATTATGTGCGGTTGGTACTCAGGGTGGAGGAGAGGAGACTCTCCTCCACGGACTGGGCACCATATTATTGGTAAAAAAAAAGAATTAAAATAAAAAATAGTCCTATACTCACCTTCGATGTCTTCCCGCCTCTCAGGTGCATGCTGTTGCTTCGGTTTCTAAAGCTGGTGTGCGGTGAAGGACCTGCGATGACGTCACTGTCTTGTGATTGGTCGAGACCGGTCATGTGACCGCTCACGTGACCGCGACGTCATGGAAGGTCCTGAACCACAACGGCATCTATAGGAACGGACGCCTGCAGGTGAGTATAACCATTTTTTTTATTTTTTTTTATTATTTTTAAACATTCTATCTTTTACTATAGATGCTGCATAGGCTGCATCTATAGTAAAAAGATGGTCACACTTGTCAAACGCTATGTTTGACAAGTGTGACCAACCTGTCAGTCAGTTTTAAGCTAATTACGCTTGCAGAATGCTAAAAAAATGCGAAAAAAAAGAAAAAAAAACGCAAAAAAAAATGCGGATTTCTTGCAGAAAATTTCCGGTTTTCTTCAGGAAATTTCTGCAAGAAATCCGGATGTGTGTAAGCCCGCAAGGGCAGGGTCCTCGCCCCTCTGTATCAGTCTGTCATTGTTAGTCTGTCTACTGTAAGTGATATCTGTAATCTGTATGTAACCCCTTCTCATGTACAACACCATGGAATCAATGGTGCTATATAAATAAATAAATAATAATAATAATAATAATAATACAAAACCTCTTCTGCTTAATAGTCACTCCAGGCCTACTAATTCGAGGAGGTGCTGGGGATGCCAGCTGAAGGAGGTCTGCCAGACTGTAGTGCGGTGGGCGATGACAGACTGTGAACGTGGTCGCTAGAACAGGATCCTGTGGATCTTTTTTTGATCACCTCTAAAAGTAATTTGAAAGGAACACTTCAGAGCTGGACTATACTTTAGTTTAGGCTAAGAGATACAAATAGAGGACACATTGGAAATAGCTTATTATTTTACTAGAAGATTGCTAATCATATTTCTAAGAAAGCAGAAACCTTATTATAGTCATTCTATTCTTCACACAAGTATTCTGGCCATATGCAATAAGATTCACCTTGCAATGACCAGAAGTAATACATCTTGACTTCTAATTAAGATGTGACAGTTCTAGAGATGTCACCCATGTGAGCTCAACGTGACCTTTTGTTAACAGAAGTGAGAATGCGAGATCCTTACAGTAAGGTTTATTTCTGCCACATTAGTTTACCCTTCCTAATAAAGTCTTTAGTGTAGGATGAAAGCCTTATTCAATTGCACAATATTAATTTTATAAACTCATGTCTTCATTGCATATTTACAAAAATATATATATAGACCCTTACAGAACTAACAATAACGCAAGTGTTCTAATGTAACATTTACGTGTCTCATCTATTGTTTTTACTTTATTGTCCATAGCACATCCCCTGGATGTATAGTCGACCTGTGATGATTTTCAGTTCAGCATTAAAGGTATGATCATCAACAGTCAAGTGAGATTTACCTGATCATTTAATTGGGAAGTGACCAGTCCTACGAATGATGGTTTGGTCAACTATCGACTCTCGTAAAAGGCCCTTTAAACAGTCGAAAGGACATCTTGGTTAAGGATGCTTATCCTTAAAAGTGTTTATTTTTTAAGTGTATAGACATGGAGAAATCTGTATACTGTAGCTTTCTCAAGACAGTGGCTGGACAATATATATATTAAGGCCTCTTTCACACCTCATGATATTTCCGGAACCAGAAAAAAAGTACCGGAGATACCAGTGTCCGTGTGTGTAATACGTATGGCAACTGTGTGCCGCATCAGTACCAAACGTACCGGCACCAGGGAAGCCGCGGTACTCTTAGCGCTGTTCCCTGTCGACGGGTGCTGAAGACTGCTCTTATCATTCACCTTCTCTGCCGGTAGTCAGTGTGAGCAGGGGAAAATGTTGAGAGTTATATTCAACTGATAACAGTGAGTGCAGGCAGCAGCTGATGGGACTACTACTCCCAGCAGCCTATGCCTGCTGCCGCTAATAACAGTGGGAGTGTTCATCAGCCTCCACTTGCGCTATAAATAAATGAATAAAAAAACGCTGTGGGTTCCCCTCTATTTTTGATAACCAGCCTTGCCTCAGTACTGAGATCTCATCTCCCGAGATCTTACTGCTGAAATCTCCATCTGCGCATGCGCCGCCTCCGGAAGCCATTTTCCACCACATAGTAAATCATGTAAGTTCAGGGGCTCTGGGCTTTCACAAAATGTCGGCAGAGCCCCCGCACTACTAAACACTGGCAGCGGTGCACATACGAACACCCCCTCATCCCAGCCTGCGGCATGCAGCAATGCTCCACTCTTTCCTCCTCCTGCAGCGACCCTGGGACCCTGCTCCACCGTGGCAGGTAAGGTATACTCGAATTATAAGATGCACCCCCATTTTTCTCCCAAATTTTTTTGGGAAAAAGTGCATCTTATAATCTGAAAAATACGTAGTGAAAATCATGATGTCCTATGAATGCTAACTAACGCTGGCTTTCACAGGAGAATAGTAATGACAAGTGTCATTACAAGCACAGAGGTCTTCAGCAGACCCTGGATGTTATTGCAACCCATATGCACCGAAGAATGACTTCATAACATCATGATTAAGGGTGTCACGCACCAGAAGCGCATTGATGTTTTAAGGATTCATATGTCATAATATTTTGTTTGCATGGTTTTTGTACTCCTCCACAAACAAATATTTGCATGTTTGTGGAGCTGGACCTCTCTTTCTCCTCCTTGGATATCATGGTCGCGTCTATGGGCACCTGGAATGACGCGTCTTCCCACGCCAGCACGTGTTAAATGCTGCTGTCAGAAATTGACCGTGTGATTTAACACACTAAAAACAGCTGATAGAGGTAGATGATGGCTGAATGGCAGCTATCATCTGCCGTGAAAGATGCAGGTTTGGCTTACGAGCCTGCACCAAAGTCAGGGACATGACATATGACATAAATATATGTCATATGGCATGAAAGGGTGAAAAATAGAGGTTGCTCAATATTTACACCACCCAGCATACTAGAGTGAGATTGCTCACAAATTTAGCTTTGAATAAATTGACATTTATGCATTCGTCTATCTACTGGCCAATTAGTAAGTCATGCAGAATTTGAAGTTGTTTTACAAACTGATGTGCAAGGCACAATATACTTGAAATGCTGGCAAAAATAGTTAAGGCCCATTTAGACAGGCTGAAGTACTTTTTGTGTGTGTAAGCACGTCCCAAGCCTTTGCTCTCACCAGCTCTAATTAGTGCTGAGTGCCACCTTCTTCTTGACTGATACTTCTTTTCTGTTAGACGTCAAGCAAAGGAACTGTCAGTCAAACTGCAGAAGGGGATGCTAGGCAGGGAATGGAGCTGGGGAAAGCAGAGACATGGGACGTGCTCCTACACGCCAAAAGCACTTCAGCTTCTTTTGTTTATTGATTCAAACGCCTATTTCTTGGTAATAGAGGAATGGACTAGTTAGCTAAAGAAATTAATGGTCTTATCTTTGCAAGAGCTATATGTGCATATAAACAATTTGGGGTGAAATCCTGATGACCCTTTAAAAGTGAACTGGAGTAAAATGCGACAAATTGTTCAAGTTCCAGAGAAGCAAATCTATACTTGCCGTAGGTTGACACATATTGATAGCACTCCCCACCACATTTGCATCAAAATGTGTGACTTTTTTCTGCCAGAAAACTGGTGCAAGTTTCCTAATAAATCTTTTTAAAGGTTAGCATATGATTCAAAGGCTGTACTGATGGGTATAGAGTCATACAAAGAGAACAAGAACAATGCAGTCTAGAACTAGTGGCTCATATTTAGAAATGATCATGCTCCTATTTCTACTGCTATTTTCTAGCACTCCATTCATGTAGGTAGCTAGAAAGAGAAGACTTGATGTTACATGTGTATATCCTCTCCTGGGCTCCAGGGTTTATTTCTACTGTTTTTTAGATACTGTTCTCTGTGTTCTTTAAAGGCAATTACCCTATTAATTGGTGCATTATTTCAGCTCTGTACTGCTATTGAAGCTGGTAGTTAATTTTGTTTCCTAGGTTCCCTTCTGTATAGGAGAGCCTGTGTTTTTTTTCTGAGCACATCACACCATTAAATAGTTTAATGAAACTAAAAGAGACGTAAACAACTCTTTGAAAAATTATTCTTTGCTTTCCTACCAAAATAAAAAGCATTGATTTTACCAAGAAATGCCAGAAAGGCTTAATATATTGAAAAAATTGTAGCATTAGAAGAAAAACTGTTTAGCCACTTCCCACAAACGAATGTACCAATATGTCTTACTACAATAAAATGAAATAGCCCACTGGATGCTTATGTAAGAGGGTGAGCAGTGCTCAAGAAGATGCTGGTGGGTCAAGAAAGAGTTAAATGTTATAAGAGTATTTTATTATTGTCTGTTTTATATCTAAATGTGCATTTTATCCTTGTGGCCGATTTGTGTCTCGGTTTCCTGGAGGTTTTATTTCAAGGTCATCCCCGAGATTGGGGAGAGCTGTTCACAGGGGAACCATTACAGTGCATAGGGATACAGTTTAGCAGCAGTCAGGGTAAGTTATAGTTAAAAGCTTGGGAATAGCCCATATTGGGAGGGGATAAGTCAGACAACAAAAGGGAAACACTTCTTAATTGCTAGAGAAAGTAAGGAAGTCTTAGACAGTGTAAGTGAGGCACAGGTTTAAGGTTAGCAGATACATAAACGGCAAAGGGTCCTATCAGTTTCAAGTCTCCTAAATAGCACGAGGAATCTTCTGAAGTTTTGTGCAGATCCCAGGGTGGTCAAGGTCCTAGGGCCCATAAGAAGCTTCAGATTACATGGCTCTTTCTCCCCTCAGTGGAAGAGCAGCAGTCAAGATTTTCTGGACTAGTCCTGAGAAAAGGGGCAGAAGTCGGTAAAGCCACGCTGAAAAGTGGGGTGGGATATATGTTTTTCAAATCTTGTGGTGAAGACTATTGGTAAGTATAGTGAGTGGCATGCATACAGGAACCGGGTCTATGCCATAAGCGGCAGGCAACAGTTTTATTTACAGTCATTATTCTACTCCAAAGGCCAGTGAGAATGCACTTTGATTTTAGCTGTTTATCTGTCTACTTGTCGCAGTCAATAGAGACTGCACCATCTAAGGAGGTCGACAAGGTGGAAAAAGCGAGGGGACTCTTTTTGTCAGCCCATCAGCACCCCATTTTGCAATCACTGTATACCATTGGGATTGTACACCCCCAGACCTTCCAAAGGCATGGCTTTAAGCTTTTCCTAATACTATCTATTCTATATATTCATATTCGTAATCAATTGTCAATTTTCCAAATAATTAAGTATGCGTCTAGTTCACCTCTTGCAGCAGCGCTGTTACAACAATGTTGGCGCTGTGAAGCAAGTCGGCTGCTGAATGGATTAAGCCTTGTCCAGTAGTTGTCAACTCCTTTCAGGAGGTTCTAATAGAAAAAAATAAGTTTAAAATATACATTGTGAGCTGTTGACTCACTCAGCTGCTTCACGAGGTAGACACAGGAATTGTACTGGTGGTAGTTCATCTGCTAGTTTAATATGGAAAGCAGGATTCAGGGAAAACAAACAGCCTTTTCGGCATAAAGGTAAAATAAAACACAGATAAAGTCCATCAGAGTCAGAGGCTTCACTGCAGGTAATGCACACAGCGTCCTTAGCTCTTACGGGAGCCACGTTGGAGTTCCACCTCTCTCCCAATACACCACACCCACTGACTTTCATGTCCAGGAATGTAACACCCCATGTGGTGATCATATGACTGTGACATCACACATGTCCTCTCAGGACTCTGCAGGTGGAGATGTGGTGGACCCCCTCCCACCTGTTCTGTGGAGGTCCACTAAAACCAACCCATAATAAGCTTAACCCTCTCAACACATAATATGCTGGAGGAAAACTATTCTGGCTTGACATTAGTGCAGCTAATATGTGCAGCGATACATATCTCCCTTCATACACTGAGCCAGTGACCCTGTCACAACATATAGTGAAAACACTTTTGGGATAACCAGTTTCTGAAGGCAAGGCGGCTGGGTTGGGTGTCCAGGGAACCTTTAACAAAAATGGTGTCCATTAGTTGCTTCTGGCAGTCAATAAGAGGCCTGCCCTTGGTTGATATAGTAAAACACATTTTGTAATTATCTGCATTTTAAGAGAAGTACGGTAGAAAAGTTTTAGGCTGTTTTATCTTCATAGTATGTCATAGCTCAATTTTTCAATATGAAACTCTAAATTTCCTGCATATACCCTACATAAAGATTGCAAACATACTATTCCAGCTAGTTGCAGCTAGAGAGCTTCCCGCATACTGATTTTACATTGACCTCAGTAATAAAAGTAACAGGCTGTTAGTCTCCTCTATTTAACTGTATGCTTGTGCAGGGGATGTGGAGTTCTGTACTATAAAAATGGAGACTGATTAAGAAAGTGGTCAGCATAGACTCTTGGACTTATTTAGGCTGAAAACACAGAGTTCAAGGGTGAACATTGACAATGTTTGTATCTGTGTTTAAAGAAGCTTTTCTCCTAATCATTCTAAGCTCCATGTAGAAAAAGGAAGTCTTTTTTCCCTGCATGAGTCATGAGTCACTGCAAAAGAAGTTAAAGAGGAGAATAATTTATGCAAGAAAAAGAGATTTCCTGTTTCTACAAAGAGAAGAAAAAAGAGAATAAATAGCTGGGTAAAAAGGCAAAATGAGCATTTGTAAGTGCACAGTGCAATATAGTATGATGATTGCAATATATTAAAAGGATATAAACATTGAAGGGAGGAGTGCTTCTTTAAAGGACCAACTCCAGCATTTTTTTTTTATTTTACCACTGAAGTGGTATTTAAAATCCAGGTCCCCCACCCCTTATCTGATACTCTCCTTCCTGTGTTTTCATCTGTTTTTGCCTCCTCTCCAATCCAGGTCCTGCAGTTCGTGACCTGCCAGCTTCTCCAGTGTTTCATGGAGCGAGCTAGCGGTTAGTATCAATGTAAGGCTATGAGGGGAGTTCCTTGTTCTGGCTCTCATAGACTTGCATTGAGAGCTTGTGATGTGAATTCTGACTTCCGACCAGTCATAAGCTGTGCTCACAAGATAGCGCCGCTGAACCAGAGAGGTCCAAAAAATGAAAAAGACTCAAGAGGGTGAGTATATAACTTGGGGCAAGGGACTTACATTTAACGTACCACTACGGCAGTGAAAAAAAAAACATGTTTTAATAAATAGTATTGAGTACCATGTAAATTGTTAGTCAATATTTTGCTTTTCTTAACAGCATTGTAACTGAAGAAAGACACTCTTCTGATTGGAACAAGAGCCTATTCTTCTTGCGAGAAAACCAATGGGAATATAAAAAAAAGAAAGCTTATATCCATATTGTGATACATAAAACATTCTGTGTCAGAGATATTCTCAAGGGGACTGCAGTGTTTCATATTGTCTTCCCCTTATTACAACTCATGCAAGTTACATGTGAAATGAATATGAAATCTAGGGAAAGTCTTTACCTACAGCATCAGTATGTTAAATTGCTTTGTGTTTTGGATGTACATAGAATATCACTTCACTTGTACTCTGTTATAAAATATGTAATGTTAGCATCTAATCTTCAAGCAATGTACAGAATGTGTGCGGCTTTTTGATAAACTGTAGGCTGAATTTGCTTTTCATGAAAGCTCTGGATTAAAGGAATGAGTGGGATAACTTGTCACTGGAGCATTTTACATTAAATTTAAAAGTGTAACTAATTATATTTTTTTATTAGAATTTTGTCCATCATGGAAGTTACAAAACATTACAAATAATTTTATTAGGGAATTTGTCTTCATTCCTATGAAAAATGATATTTCAGTGGTTCACAAACCCCTGTTTTCCCCCGTTTAGTTGCCTGCCTTCAGCTGGATTAATATCAGAGCATACTCATTTGGAGTACAGATGATGGCAGTGGAAGGGCCAGCTCATCGCCTGTGTTTCACTAACTCTGGGGACAAGAAAAACATTGCAGGAGATTGTTCTGATAAGAAGAACACTCAGAGGAAGAGACAGGTGCTGCTGACCCATCACTGCCATCATCTGTACTCCAAATGAGTTTGATCTGATAACCGTGCAGCTGAAGGCATGCAGATACACTGGTGAAATATTGGGGGTATGTTTTCGTGCACACACTGTACACATTACTGATTGGACAGCAAGGGACAATAACACACAGCCCTAATGGGCTTTCATTTCTATCAGTGTTCCCGAGGGACAAAATTGCATTGTTTGATCTCATGAATGGGAATCTCTCATATCAACAGAGCAGACACTCCACATTGGCATGGGGTGTTTTGGAGTGGTGAGTCTGTCTATTATAAGCCTATGTATAATTATCTTTTGAGCTTGTTATGTTGTTGCTCTGTTGCCTGGAACCTTGTTGCTGTTAGGATCTCCTTTCCATTGATCCCCATTTTTATCTCTTGATGACCTTGCTTGTTGGGTGATTGCTGCCATGTTTGCCCTTTCCACCATGTGTAGATTCGTCCATGCACAGTAGTCTTTCAATCAGTGATAAGAAGAGATACTGTAAGGCCATGTGCACACGTTCAGTATTTTTCGCGTTTTTTTCGCGTTTTTTCGCTATAAAAACGTGATAAAAACGCGAAAAAAACGCTTACATATGCCTCCTATTATTTTAAGTGTATTCCGCATTTTTTGTGCAAATGTAGCCTTTTTTTCCGCTAAAAAATCGCATCGCGGAAAAAAAAAGCAACATGTTCATTAAAATGCGGAATTGCAGGGGATTCCGCACACCTAGGGGTCCATTGATCTGCTTACTTCCCGCACGGGGCTGTGCCCACGATGCGGGAAGTAAGCAGATTATGTGCGGTTGGTACCCAGGGTGGAGGAGAGGAGACTCTCCTCCACGCACTGGGCACCATATAAGTGGTCAAAAAATAAGAATTAAAATAAAAAACAGTCCTATACTCACCCTCGATGTCTTCCCGCCTCCACTGCACGCTGCCGTTCGGTTCCTGTAGCTGGTGTGCGGCGAAAGACCTGCCGATGACGTCACTGTCCTGTGATTGGTCGTGAGCGGTCATGTGACCGCTCACGTGACCGTGACGTCACGGAAGGTCCTGTGCGCACAGACCAGCTATAGGAAGAGGAGCCGGACGCCGGTGAGGAGATGTCTGGGTGAGTATAAGCATTTTTTTATTTTTTTTATTATTTTTAAACATTCTATCTTTTACTATAGATGCTGCATAAGCTGCATCTATAGTAAAAAGTTGGTCACACTTGTCAAACGCTATGTTTGACAAGTGTGACCAACCTGTCAGTCAGTTTTCCAAGCGATGCTACAGATCGCTTGGAAAACTTTAGCATTCTGCAAGCTAATTACGCTTGCAGAATGCTAAAAAAACGCGAAAAAAACGGAAAAAAAACGCAAAAAAAAAAATGCGGATTTCTTGCAGAAAATTTCCGGTTTTCTTCAGGAAATTTCTGCAAGAAATCCTGAACGTGTGCACATACCCTCATTCAGTGAAATAAACAATGTCAATCAAAAGATTGTTTGCCAAGTTGATTTCAAGAACAAACAATTGTTTTAATAAATTGATCACTGATCAAGTAGCTTGTCTTTGATTTTTTTTCACAAATGAAAGTCAGAGAAATGTGTACTGTGTATGGCTGTGTCTGTGTAATGATCATTCACCTGGCGTTTGCTCATGCAATGGTTGATTAGATATAGGACTATTATTATCTAATATGTCGGGCCAACTTTTGCCAAATGGCCTAAACATATCTTAACAGATTTGTCGCATCTTCCATATTCCCTGTAAAAGGAGAAGCAATAATGTTACAGAGTTTTATTTGCAAGAGAGGGTTAAAAGACATTGAAATCTTAGTCTTTTATGAGGCTTTCCACCAGTTTTCTAAATGAGTCATTATAAAAAATAAATGACATTGTTTTTACAAATTCCCTCAAATGTAACCAAGCAATGAAATCTCTGGAGGTAATTCCATTATGAATGAGAAGGTAATGACTTTGAAATATTTTGCCCCTTCAAACAGTGATCTATGCAGGAAATCATCTGAATGTATACAGCAATCATTTCTTGTGTTACCTTTTGGTTATTATTTTATAGGCATTTCTTTTTGTTACTTTACAAGTTGGAACTTTTCTATACAAAAGAACTCTTAAATGACTTTGATAGGTTTGTTTTTATTTCTTCCTAGCATTTTGGTAGTTAGGTGGAATCTCCAGGGTTCTATTACTTGCCTCTTGATATTCACCACGCAAAGGACTGTGCCAGTTGATTGATGGCACGTAAGCTCTGTACTGTATCTCCTCGACAACACAGTGCTGAGTAAAATATTTTGTCTGCATTTCTTGTGTAAATGGATAGACTCTTGTAAAATTACCTGAGTTATTGGACCTTTTACTGCTGTCACTGCAACTTGGTGACTTTTTGGCTCGGAATCTACTTTTAGTGTGTGTTTTCTCTACGGTCCTTTTTTCTATTTTTTCTTTTAAACCTTGAACAAGGGTTGAATTTCTAAGTACGTGAAGAGAAAAAAAAGAGGTGTAGTAAAATTAGAAGACTTTATATTAAAAGATTAATGGATGTTTATTCTTCCTAGATGGCTTTTTATCACATATACTGTATATACAAAGTACGTATAGTCATGGCTCATTAGTAGTGATGAGTGAACATGCTCGGATAAAGTCTTATTCGAGCATGCTCGGGTGATAACCGACTGTCTTCAGCGTGCTCGAAAAATATGTTCGAGTCCCCGCAGCTGCATGTCTCGTTACTATTCAACAGCCACAACACATGCAAGGATTGCCTGTTTGTTTGGTAATCCCTGCATGTGTTGCAGCTGTTGAACAGCCGCGGGGACTCAGACATAATATTCGAGTACATCGAAGACACCCAGTTAGCACCCGAGTTTGCTCAGATAACACCTTATCTGAGCACTTTTGCTCATCACTAGTCATTAATGATTTTTATAATATAAAAAATATAGATTGGGCACAAAAGCAAACAAAGTTTCATCCAATGTTTTTTATATTAAAACTTTTAATTATTACTACCGTATTTAAATTATTAAATTGAAAATATGAGTAATAAATCACATTTTACAATTACCATACCTCACATTCTCTTTCTTAGATGTTAGAGCTGCAGCTCTGGCAAAAATTAAGAGACCACTGCAAAATTTTCAGTTTGACTGATTTTTCTCTTTATAGGTATATTTGTGTGTAAAATGTAAATTGCTCTTTTATTTTTAAAACTACTGACAAAATGTCTTCGAAATTCCAAGCACTAAATTTTGTATTTATTTTCAGAAAATGAGAAATGGTCAAAATAACAAAAAACTGCAGTGCTTGCAGACCTCAAATAATGCTAAGAAAACAAGTTCATAATCATTTAGAAACAGCAATACTAATGTTTTAACTCAGGAAGAGTTCAGAAATCAATATTTTTGTGGAATAACCATGATTTTTAGCCACAGCTTTAATGCATCTTTGCATACTTTCCACCAGTCTTTCACACTGCTTGTGGGTGACCTTATGCCACTCCTGGTACAAAAATGTACGCAGTTCTTCTTTGTTTGATGGCTTGTGACTATCCATGTTCCTCTTGATTACATTCCAGAGGTTTTCAATGGAGTTCAGGTCTGGAGATTGGGCTGGCCATGACAGGGATTTGATGTGGTGATCCTTCATCCATACATTGATTGACCTAGTTGTGTGGCATGACATTGTCCTGCTGGAAACACCAATCCTCAAAATTGGGGAACATTGCCTGAGCAGAAGGAATCAACTGTTTTTCTAGGATAACCTTGTATGCGGCTTGATTCATACATCCTTCGCAAAGATTAACCTGCCCAATTCCAGCCTTACTCAAGCATCCCCAGAT
Source organism: Ranitomeya variabilis (assembly GCF_051348905.1). Lineage (NCBI taxonomy): Eukaryota > Metazoa > Chordata > Amphibia > Anura > Dendrobatidae > Ranitomeya > Ranitomeya variabilis. The sequence continues at coordinate 170,125,990 of NC_135238.1, forward strand.
CATCATGAATCTGCCACCAAATTTTACAGTGAGTGCAAGACACTGTGGCTTGTACGCCTCCTCAGGTCTCCGTCTACCCATTAGATGACCAGCTGAAAATTAGACTCATCAGAGAAGATTACCTTACTCCAGCCCTCTATTGTCCAATCCTTACGGTCTTTGTCAAACTTCAGCTTGGCTCTTCTTTGCATCTCATTGATGAAAGGCTTCTTTCTACCTTTACATGACTTGAGCCCTGCCTCTAGGAGCCTGTTATGAACTGTTCTTGCAGTGCACTTCACCCCAGCTGCCATTTGCCATTCCTTTTGTAGGTCACTTGATGTCATCCTGTGGTTGCTGAATGACATTCGAATAAGATGGTGGTCATTCCGGTCAGTGGAGAGTCATTTTCGCCATCTGCCAGTCTGTAGCTTTGTTGTCCCCAATGTCTGCTGCTTGACCTTGTTGTAATGGACCGCAGTCTTAAAAATTTTAAGGATGGAGGCAACTTGACGCCCACTGTAATCCTCTGCTAGTAAAGCCAGAATTGAGCCCTTCTTTTCCTCACACAAGACTTTTCTTTTCAACTCCTTGGGCATGGTTAAAAGTATTTTTTTCATTCCTATTACTTTTGGGATATTACTAGCACTTCTTTTTCCATCCAGCTTGTCCTATTGCAAGAGGATTGTGAACACCACACCAGGGTTTTTTATACTTTCCTTCGTTAAATAAGATTTGGTTGAGGTGATCACCTAATCAGATGCACATTAAGTAGAATTAGGTGTACTTTGGTTGGAATTCAACTGACACTGGAAAGGAATGGCTGTCAGACATGTAGAGAAGCTGATTTTTATAAAACTGGCAGTGGTCTCTTAATTTTTGCCAGAGCTGTATATACTGTAAATTGCCTACCAATGTAAAATCACCGAGTTTGCAATTGAATATTTAGGGCTAAATTGTTACAATTTTTTTAACATTGGAAAAAAAGTCTTCTTTTATTCAGAAAAGCTCCACTATAGTGCTATTATATTATAGTCTCTATTCAAGTGAATAAGACAGAGGTGCCATACCAGGCACAGTCCAAAGACAAGTGACGCTGCTCCCAAAAATAAACTGACTTTATTTTCTAATCTTGATAGTTTAAAGTAACTGACTGTAACTTTAATATTTATTTATTTAATAAGTTTAAAGTACAAGTGAACATTATAAACTTTGTATTATATCTTATTAAAGAAATATTCTTTTCTTTTCCTCCTGGACTTATCCATTCACTCTTGAATGGATTTTGATTGAATTCAATTTTGCTACGTGTGAGAAAAACAGACCGATTATCTGATCATACTTTAATCAAACTCTGGTTCGAGTGTGGTCCAAATTTCATCTGTTTTTCTTGTACGTGGAAATAAAAATAAAAATTTTCTCTACCTTCTCCATTCTGACAGTCCATGAAAATCGGACCACACTCAGATGTCATCCGACTGTGTTCCAATTTTTTTCAAGGACTCATTGCATTGCCAATTTTGATCCAACCCTAAATGACTCCATACACTATCACAGGTATAACTATTATCCGTGACAAATATGACTAATATTCGTGCATGAAAATCGGATGTGTAAATGAGGCCTTACTGAGACAGGATATGACAGTTGCTGCTCATAAAATTTTATGGAGAGAGGGTGCGGAAGGAGCTAAGGGCCAACACAGACATTCTGCTGCAAGTTAACCTGAAATCATCATTACACTTTATAAACTACGGACGGCTCTGACATGGACATAATATGATTTTTACATATTACCATATTTTTAGGACTATAAGATGCACTTTTTCTCCCCAAAATTTGGGAGAAAAATGGGGGGTGCGTCTTATAGTCATAACGCAGGCTTACCGGAGGGATGCGGCAGTGGTGTAGCAGCGTCCCTTCCTCAAGGACCCGGCGGCAGTAGAAGTGTGGTGATGCTTAGTCTCGGTGTTGGCGGTGGGCGGTGTGGAGTGGATAGTTGGTTTCCCTACTGCCATCTTCAAGAAGCCATGGGCCGCCGGAGGCCGCACATGCATTGATTGAAATCTCGGCTTCAGCAAAATGGCCACTGGAGGCTGCACGTGTGCATATTGAGATCTCGGCGGCCACTTTCCTGAAGCCGAGGGCTGCCAACATCTCAATCTGCGCATGTGCGGCCTCAGGAAGATGGCCGCCGAGAAACCGGTGATGCACTCGACCTGTTTGACTTGGACACCGGGCCGCAGTGTCACCACATTTCTGCTGCCGGCATCCTGAGGATGAGACTCTGCCTCACCACCGCCACCAGACCCGCAGCATCGCACTGCTGTGATACCCCGGGACTGCAGCATTGCCCCACTTCTGCCGCCACCAGCTTCCTGAGGAAGGGACCATGCCTCCTGTGACCCCACTCTACCACCGCTGGCCCTCAGGTAACATACCTTGAATTTGGATAATATGACGGACCGGACCCCATCTTATAAAAATCTTTTTTCTACTATTTTCCACCCCAAAATTTGGGGTGCGTCTTATGGTCCGGTGTGTCTTATAGTGCGAAAAATATGGTACCTTTAGTTAATTAAATTATTTCCAGACGCTCCAGTATTCAGTTTGAAGCCTTATCAAAGTTCCATATTTTTCTCTATTGGGAGTCTCTCCCACTAATATAAGCTACATGTGAGGTCTGGTTGTGTCCAGGATGCTGACATTTTTAGTAGCTAATATATCAGCACAGCTTCTATCCTGCCCTATTTCCACCTCATGTGCTTTCCTATCTTTTTTAAATATTTCCTAACCTGTCGAAGCTGTGGAGACCTATATATACCCTCTCTGCTGAGGATATGTGAACACAGAGTTTTTTAGATGAGTTTTTTGAGCAAAAACAACTTTAGAAAAAGCTCAGATTTTGGCACCTTTTTCTTTTACTGAGGTAGTTTTGAAGAGTTTTTGAAGCTTTTTGGAAAGGTTTTTTTTCCTTAAGCTGTTTTTGTTTGCAGCCTATTGTTTTGACAGTGTTTAGTTTGGAGCAGGTTCAATCAGGATCCACTTGGAAAAAATAATTATGTAGTTTCTTTTTTGCGTTTTAGGAATTTTTTAAAACCTGAAATAGAAAAGAAATGCTCAAAAACTCTCCATACAAACAGCAAAGATGATTAACATTGGAATGAGTAAGAAAATCCTTTCCTGCATTTTTAGGCGATTTTTGTGATGTTTTTGTTGCCGATATACCATAATCCAAAAAACTCAATTTGTTTATGGCCTAATGCCTAGAGAAAGGGGGATAGCACAGAAAACAGTCAAAGCTCCTGGTTCTGATGGGTTTCAAACATTTTTGAAAAAAAACACAATTAGCTAAAGGATTTACAAGTACTCTACAGCAACAAAATGGTATCAAATTTATAGTGAAGTCTATTTGACAGCCTTCACTAGTTCACCTGTATACTAGTAAATATCTGTGAATTGGGATCAATGGGATGTGGTTTGTTTTTGTTAGTTTTTTTCCAAACTCCTTTTGAAAGTCAGAGATGCCTGATTGATTGCTTTGGGCAACAGCTCCACTTTCTCCCTTTACCCATGACAGCAAACCTGAGAGAGGGATCTGCCCACAAAGGACAGGAAACCTACTAAAATAAAAGGGCGGTACCTCTCCCCCCGCATCTGTTGTTTTTCTGTCCCTGATGGGAACCGTGCTGAAATCTGCGGTGAAGAATGGAAATAAAGTTTCTTACGAAGCCCTGACCCAGTGTCCAGAAGAGCAGGATGCATTCCTGTGGCAGTGGCCTTTAGAGTCCTGGAAGCGCCATTCACGGGTCCAAAGAGGGCTCTAATGCACGTGCTGGAGACAGAGACGGAGTTGCATGACATGTCTCAGACGGCCGCCCCTTTCTCTTTACCCCCTAATGCTCTGTGCTGCACCCTGAGGCCTTGACGCACTGCTGTTATCGGTGAGCTCCACTGAGGCCATGGGCGCAAAGCACGCTGTGCCCTGTGCGACTATAGCCAAAAGACTCACAGGAAAATTGTGCGTCCTGGTTGGTTTTCTCAGGAGGGGGGCAGTTATTTGTAGGGACTGGAGGAGGTGGACCTGAAAGTAGCATTGTGGGTTTCACCTAAGAAGAGGGACAGACCACAAGAAAAGGGCTTATGCTCCAGTTTATCCTCTCATCCCCTTGTACCATGGAGGATCAGAAACCGTAGCAGCAGCTACCAGCTCACCATCAGCAGCATGGACACATTAAAGGGGCAGCCATTCAAGTTGCAAGAGCAGCCGCTATCCCAGCCAGAGGAGCAGGGGGTCTCAGGACTCCTCTGTGTCCATACAGGATGCTTTATGTATCCCAGACCAGTCTCTGAATCTGGTACCCTTAAAGAGACAGTGGGTGTTAATTGATTTTGGTGAATGTCACCCTTTCAATAGGCCCCTTGTTTTTTGTATAAATCACTCGAAGAAACCTAAAAAAGCTGTCACTAAGAAGAGGAAAAGGGAATGCGTGGTATGTAAAACCCCGCTAGCAGTGGACTGGCAGAAAAATCCCTGCTCAGACTGCATCCACAAAACAATTAGTGAAGAGACCCAGACTTTGCCGCAAGCCTTAGATTCATCATCAGGGTAAAGGTGGAAGGTTCCCTAAAAATCCTATTAAAAATTATTTTTACTGGAGTGTGTACTGATTCTGACGGTTGTCTGTTATCAGAGTGAGAATACCACAGTGAGTGTTCATCCTCATCATTCTTGGACAGTAACCTTGTGGGACATACCATGTTTTGTGGTGGAGGATACAGATAGGCTAGTTAAAGCCGTTAGGTCTACGTTGGGCTTAAAACAGGAGAAGATGGCTAAATCACTGAAAGATGTTCGGAGGGTTGGATGTTATGGTTCTCAATGGCAAGAGAACATAGCCCAGCAAACATAAGTACTAGCTCTTGGAAGGATGGAAACTAAACTGACCATGAACTAAACCTGCCGCACAACTAACAGTAGCCGGGTAGCGTTGCCTACGTTTTTTATCCCTAGACGCCCAGCGCCGGCCGGAGGACTAACTAATCCTGGCAGAGGAAAATATAGTCCTGGCTCACCTCTAGAGAAATTTCCCCGATAGGCAGACAGAGGCCCCCACATATATTGGCGGTGATTTTAGATGAAATGACAAACGTAGTATGAAAATAGGTTTAGCAAAATTGAGGTCCGCTTACTAGATAGCAGGAAGACAGAAAGGGCACTTTCATGGTCAGCTGAAAACCCTATCAAAATACCATCCTGAAATTACTTTAAGACTCTAGTATTAACTCATAACATCAGAGTGGCAATTTCAGATCACAAGAGCTTTCCAGACACAGAAACGAAACTACAGCTGTGAACTGGAACAAAATGCAAAAACAAACGAGGACTAAAGTCCAACTTAGCTGGGAGTTGTCTAGCAGCAGGAACATGCACAGAAAGGCTTCTGATTACAATGTTGACCGGCATGGAAGTGACAGAGGAGCAAGGTTAAATAGCGACTCCCACATCCTGATGGAAACAGGTGAACAGAGGGGATGATGCACACCAGTTCAATTCCACCAGTGGCCACCGGGGGAGCCCAAAATCCAATTTCACAACAGTACCCCCCCCTCAAGGAGGGGGCACCGAACCCTCACCAGAACCACCAGGGCGATCAGGATGAGCCCTATGAAAGGCACGGACCAGATCGGAGGCATGAACATCAGAGGCAGTCACCCAAGAATTATCCTCCTGACCGTATCCCTTCCATTTGACCAGATACTGGAGTTTCCGTCTGGAAACACGGGAGTCCAAGATTTTTTCCACAACGTACTCCAACTCGCCCTCAACCAACACCGGAGCAGGAGGCTCAACGGAAGGCACAACCGGTACCTCATACCTGCGCAACAATGACCGATGAAAAACATTATGAATAGAAAAAGATGCAGGGAGGTCCAAACGGAAGGACACAGGGTTAAGAATCTCCAATATCTTGTACGGGCCGATGAACCGAGGCTTAAACTTAGGAGAAGAAACCCTCATAGGGACAAAACGAGAAGACAACCACACCAAGTCCCCAACACAAAGCCGAGGACCAACCCGACGCCGGCGGTTGGCAAAAAGCTGAGTCTTCTCCTGGGACAACTTCAAATTGTCCACTACCTGCCCCCAAATCTGATGCAACCTCTCCACCACAGCATCCACTCCAGGACAATCCGAAGATTCCACCTGACCAGAAGAAAATCGAGGATGAAACCCCGAATTACAGAAAAAGGGAGACACCAAGGTGGCAGAGCTGGCCCGATTATTGAGGGCAAACTCCGCTAAAGGCAAAAAAGCAACCCAATCATCCTGATCTGCAGACACAAAACACCTCAAATATGTCTCCAAGGTCTGATTCGTCCGCTCGGTCTGGCCATTAGTCTGAGGATGGAAAACAGACGAGAAAGACAAATCTATGCCCATCCTAGCACAGAATGCTCGCCAAAATCTAGACACGAATTGGGTTCCTCTGTCAGAAACGATATTCTCCGGAATACCATGCAAACGGACCACATTTTGAAAAAACAGAGGAACCAACTCGGAAGAAGAAGGCAACTTAGGCAGGGGAACCAAATGGACCATCTTAGAGAAACGGTCACACACCACCCAGATGACAGACATCTTCTGAGAAACAGGAAGATCCGAAATAAAATCCATAGAGATGTGCGTCCAGGGCCTCTTCGGGATAGGCAAGGGCAACAACAATCCACTAGCCCGAGAACAACAAGGCTTGGCCCGAGCACAAACGTCACAAGACTGCACAAAGCCTCGCACATCTCGAGACAGGGAAGGCCACCAGAAGGACCTTGCCACCAAATCCCTGGTACCAAAGATTCCAGGATGACCTGTCAACGCAGAAGAATTAACCTCAGAAATGACTTTACTGGTCCAATCATCAGGAACAAACAGTCTACCAGGTGGGCAACGATCAGGTCTATCCGCCTGAAACTCCTGCAAGGCCCGCCGCAGGTCTGGAGAAACGGCAGACGATATCACTCCATCCTTAAGGATACCTGTAGGTTCAGAGTTACCAGGGGAGTCAGGCTCAAAACTCCTAGAAAGGGCATCCGCCTTAACATTCTTAGAACCTGGCAGGTAGGACACCACAAAATTAAACCGAGAGAAAAACAACGACCAGCGCGCCTTTCTAGGATTCAGGCGTCTGGCGGACTCAAGATAAATTAGATTTTTGTGGTCAGTCAATACCACCACCTGATGTCTAGCCCCCTCAAGCCAATGACGCCACTCCTCAAAAGCCCACTTCATGGCCAAAAGCTCCCGATTCCCAACATCATAATTCCGCTCGGCGGGCGAAAATTTACGCGAGAAAAAGGCACAAGGTCTCATCACGGAACAATCGGAACTTCTCTGCGACAAAACTGCCCCAGCTCCGATTTCAGAAGTGTCGACCTCAACCTGAAAAGGAAGAGCAACATCAGGCTGACGCAACACAGGGGCGGAAGAAAAGCGGCGCTTAAGCTCCCGAAAGGCCTCCACAGCAGCAGGGGACCAATCAGCAACATCAGCACCATTCTTAGTCAAATCAGTCAATGGTTTAACAACATCAGAAAAACCAGCAATAAATCGACGATAAAAGTTAGCAAAGCCCAAAAATTTCTGAAGACTCTTAAGAGAAGAGGGTTGCGTCCAATCACAAATAGCCTGAACCTTGACAGGATCCATCTCGATGGAAGAGGGGGAAAAAATATATCCCAAAAAGGAAATCTTTTGTACCCCAAAAACGCACTTAGAACCCTTCACACACAAGGAATTAGACCGCAAAACCTGAAAAACCCTCCTGACCTGCTGGACATGAGAGTCCCAGTCATCCGAAAAAATCAAAATATCATCCAGATACACAATCATACATTTATCCAAATAATCACGGAAAATGTCATGCATAAAGGACTGAAAGACTGAAGGGGCATTTGAAAGACCAAAAGGCATCACCAAATACTCAAAGTGGCCCTCAGGCGTATTAAATGCGGTCTTCCACTCATCCCCCTGCTTAATTTGCACCAAATTATACGCCCCACGGAGATCTATCTTAGAGAACCACTTGGCCCCCTTTATGCGAGCAAACAAATCAGTCAGCAGTGGCAACGGATATTGATATTTAACCGTGATTTTATTCAAAAGCCGATAATCAATACACGGTCTTAAAGAGCCATCTTTCTTAGCCACAAAGAAAAAACCGGCTCCTAAGGGAGATGACGAAGGACGAATATGTCCCTTTTCCAAGGACTCCTTTATATATTCTCGCATAGCAGCATGTTCAGGCACAGACAGATTAAATAAACGACCCTTAGGGTATTTACTACCCGGAATCAAATCTATGGCACAATCGCACTCCCGGTGCGGAGGTAATGAACCAAGCTTAGGTTCTTCAAAAACGTCACGATATTCAGTCAAGAATTCAGGAATCTCAGAGGGAATAGATGATGAAATGGAAACCACAGGTACGTCCCCATGCGTCCCCTTACATCCCCAGCTTAACACAGACATAGCTTTCCAGTCAAGGACTGGGTTATGAGATTGCAGCCATGGCAATCCAAGCACCAACACATCATGTAGGTTATACAGCACAAGAAAGCGAATAATCTCCTGATGATCCGGATTAATCCGCATAGTTACTTGTGTCCAGTATTGTGGTTTATTACTAGCCAATGGGGTGGAGTCAATCCCCTTCAGGGGTATAGGAGTTTCAAGAGGCTCCAAATCATACCCACAGCGTTTGGCAAAGGACCAATCCATAAGACTCAAAGCGGCGCCAGAGTCGACATAGGCATCCGCGGTAATAGATGATAAAGAACAAATCAGGGTCACAGATAGAATAAACTTAGACTGTAAAGTGCCAATTGAAACAGACTTATCAAGCTTCTTAGTACGCTTAGAGCATGCTGATATAACATGAGTTGAATCACCGCAATAGAAGCACAACCCATTTTTTCGTCTTAAATTCTGCCGTTCACTTCTGGACAGAATTCTATCACATTGCATATTCTCTGGCGTCTTCTCAGTAGACACCGCCAAATGGTGCACAGGTTTGCGCTCCCGCAGACGCCTATCGATCTGGATAGCCATTGTCATGGACTCATTCAGACCCGCAGGCACAGGGAACCCCACCATAACATCCTTAATGGCATCAGAGAGACCCTCTCTGAAATTCGCCGCCAGGGCGCACTCATTCCACTGAGTAAGCACAGCCCATTTACGGAATTTCTGGCAGTATATTTCAGCTTCGTCTTGCCCCTGAGATAGGGACATCAAGGCCTTTTCCGCCTGAAGCTCTAACTGAGGTTCCTCATAAAGCAACCCCAAGGCCAGAAAAAACGCATCCACATTGAGCAACGCAGGATCCCCTGGAGCCAATGCAAAAGCCCAATCCTGAGGGTCGCCCCGGAGCAAAGAAATCACAATCCTGACCTGCTGAGCAGGATCTCCAGCAGAGCGAGATTTCAGGGACAAAAACAACTTGCAATTATTTTTGAAATTTTGAAAGCAAGATCTATTCCCCGAGAAAAATTCAGGCAAAGGAATTCTAGGTTCAGATATAGGAACATGAACAACAAAATCTTGTAAATTTTGAACTTTCGTGGTGAGATTATTCAAACCTGCAGCTAAACTCTGAATATCCATTTTAAACAGGTGAACACAGAGCCATTCCAGGATTAGAAGGAGACAGAGAGAGAGAAAGGCTGCAATATAGGCAGACTTGCAAGAGATTCAATTACAAGCACACTCAGAACTGAAGGGAAGGGAAAAAAAAAAAAATCTTCAGCAGACTTCTCTTTTCTCTCCTTTCTCTGTCAATTAATTTAACCCCTTTTGGGCCGGTCAAACTGTTATGGTTCTCAATGGCAAGAGAACATAGCCCAGCAAACATAAGTACTAGCTCTTGGAAGGATGGAAACTAAACTGACCATGAACTAAACCTGCCGCACAACTAACAGTAGCCGGGTAGCGTTGCCTACGTTTTTTATCCCTAGACGCCCAGCGCCGGCCGGAGGACTAACTAATCCTGGCAGAGGAAAATATAGTCCTGGCTCACCTCTAGAGAAATTTCCCCGATAGGCAGACAGAGGCCCCCACATATATTGGCGGTGATTTTAGATGAAATGACAAACGTAGTATGAAAATAGGTTTAGCAAAATTGAGGTCCGCTTACTAGATAGCAGGAAGACAGAAAGGGCACTTTCATGGTCAGCTGAAAACCCTATCAAAATACCATCCTGAAATTACTTTAAGACTCTAGTATTAACTCATAACATCAGAGTGGCAATTTCAGATCACAAGAGCTTTCCAGACACAGAAACGAAACTACAGCTGTGAACTGGAACAAAATGCAAAAACAAACGAGGACTAAAGTCCAACTTAGCTGGGAGTTGTCTAGCAGCAGGAACATGCACAGAAAGGCTTCTGATTACAATGTTGACCGGCATGGAAGTGACAGAGGAGCAAGGTTAAATAGCGACTCCCACATCCTGATGGAAACAGGTGAACAGAGGGGATGATTCACACCAGTTCAATTCCACCAGTGGCCACCGGGGGAGCCCAAAATCCAATTTCACAACAGTTGGAGCAGAGAAAGAAGTGCACATTTCCGGTTAATAGTAAGATCCAGGCACTCATTGACAAAGAATGGTGAAAACCTGAGAAAACTGGTGCCTTGCCCTCATTTTCAAAAAGGAGATATCATTTTGAGGAAAAAGACTCAGAGATATGGGATAAGGCCCTTAGGATTGATGGGGCGGTATCAAAATCCTCAAAGAGATCAGCCATACCCCTGAAGATGCTGGATTGCTTAGAGATCCATTAGAAAAAACAGCGGATGGCTATCTAAAGCACACATGGGAAGCTGCAGCAGGAGGTCTGAAGCTGGAACCTGTACTGCCCGTAGACTCATGATCTGGCTGCAACAAGTGGGGGATCAGCTCAGAGATAAAACCCCAAGGGAAAATATTTTGGCCGATCTGCCTCTGTTACATGGTACTGCAGCATTTCTGGCAGACACATCTGCAGACTCGGTGAGGCTAGTGGCTAGGTCTGCGGGGTTGTCGAATGCAGCAAGACGAGCCTTGTGTCTGGAAGATCTTCAGTCCAAAAATAAACTGTGCTCTATACCGTGTTACGGCCAATTTTTGTTCAGAAAGAAATTGGAAGACTTCTTAGAAAAGGTCGGTGACATGACGAAAGGCTTTCCTGGGTTCACAATTGATATGAGGAAAACTTCCTTTCACAGGTTCCGGAGAAAGAAAAGGGAAGGGAATTTTATTCCACCTATTTTTGATTTAAAAAAACAGATTGTTCATTCAGAACCATCATCAATCTGAGGAACCTCAACTGGTGGATAAAAAAAATCACACTTTCAAGATGGAATCAGTGAGCACGGCCGTAAAATTGCTCCATCACAATTGTTTCATGGTTTAAAGGATGTTTTTTTACCAAATCCCGATTTATCCAGACTATCAGAGGTACCTGGGAGTAGGCCTGTATGTACAGAAGGGGTGGAATCAACCATTACCAATTCAGAGCCCTTCCATTCAGGTTGTTGGTGGCTCCAAGGATTTTCACCAAGATAATAGCTGAAATAACTGCCTACCTTCACATCTGGAACACCAATGTCATTTGTTATTTAGAAGTCTTCCTGATAGCGGTAAAATCAGCAGACCACTGCGCAATACAGATGAGAGATGTGAGTGTCATCTTAGAAAATCTTGGCTGGATGGTGAACACTCACAAATCAAGACTAAAACCAGTAAGAGTACAGTCTTTCCTGGGCCATGTCGAAATTACGAACTTCAAACCTGTCTCTTACCCGAAAACAGTGGGCAAGGTTGTAAACCTTGCCTCAACAGCAATAGCTCTTCCAAAACTGACCATAAGGAAAGCAATGTCCCTGCTAGGAAACCAGACATCCTGCATCCCAGTGGTGAGATGGGCCCAATTCCACACGAAGCAGCTTCAGTAGGAAATTCTGTCTGCACAGAGGTTGCTAAAAGGACATTTAGAAGGAAAGGTGGATCTTTCTTGTGAAGTCAAAAACTCCCTCTCGTGGTAGGTAGACAGGACAAACCTAACATCCGGGTTCCAATGGGTGAAGCCAGTAAACGACATAGTCACAACCAATGCGAGCAACTCAGGTTGGGGGGCTCACCTGAGGGATTAAACAATCAGGGGTCTCTCTTCGAGAGATGTCAGTCATCAATCCTAAAGGAAATGTTGGCTGTCAAAAAAGTTTTACAGGGCTTTTTCCCCTTCCTCCTGGATCACCACATCCGTGTCATGTTGGACAACCGGGTTACTGTGGCAAATATCAACCATCATTGCCTCCCCCACCACCTCAATCATCATTGCCTCCACCACCATCATCATCATCATTGCGTCGCCCACCACCATCATCATTGTCTCCCCCCCACCACCATCATTGCCTTCTCCCCCACCACCGCATCACCCACATCATTGCCAATCTCCAATATCTCCAATAAATACACACAACACCACTATCACACATACAGCACCACACACAGACAGCACCGCACCACTCTCTCACACACACACAAATCACCGCACCACAATACATACACACACAGCCGCACACACGCAGGCAGAGGCAGGCAGAAACACACACACACAGAGCACCCACTTACCTCTCCGCACGTTCCCAGCAGCCACAGCACATCCCGGCAGCTTCCTCTCTGAAACAGCCACGCTGAATTATGACGTCATCCAGCCACACTGAGTCAGACAGGAAGTGCCAGGCAGGAAGGAGGACAAAGTCGGATCCCTGCAGCTCCGCACCGGTCCCAAGCTGCATGGATCGAAATCAGGGTTCGCCACCCTTTAGGGGCCCACCTCCGAGGCCCCGATTCAGCAGCACCAGCGGGAAGTGTTAGCCTCAGCCTGCGGCTAATGCTGCCCTCTATTAAAGTGAAATGGTATTCACTCCTCTCCATGCCCATGGGGGCATGGGGAAGCGTGAATATTCATTTCTCGTTAGCAACAGGGACAGGCTTCTGTCTCCATCTGCTGCTCTCTGGCACCGGGAGGACCCCCTTGACTCAGGGGCCCCATAGAAGCTGGGTGTGCCACTATTAGCGACACGCCACTGGCTGGGGGCCCCTGGAACAGTGGGGGCCCTAGGCAGCTGCTGGCCAATATGCCAGCAGGTGTCAGTGCCTGGGCACACCTTAGAATTATCCGGTTCTCAGGTGGGCCAGTACAACCCTGATCCTCTTGATTACATTCCAGAGGTTTTCAATGGGGTTCAAGTCTGGAGATTGATCTGCCCATGACAGGGTTTTGATGTGGTAGTCTATTAATTTATGCCAGAGCTGTATACTGGATACCTTCCAAAACAGCTAAAACTGCACAGTCTAGAACAGAAGTCTCAAACTGCATTCCTCAAGGGCCGCAAACAGGACATGTTTTCAGGATTTCCTTGTATTGCACAGGTGATCATTTAATCACCTGCACAGAATGATTCCAGGACCTTGTGCAATGCGAAGGAAATCTTGAAAACACGCATGGTCTGAGGCCCTCGAGGAATGCAGTTTGAGACCCCTGGTCTAGACATTCCCCTACAACAGCAGTCTGGATGGGTAATGTTTTTTCCCTTATAACAAACGTTTACTTATGTAGTCTGTACCACTCACATATCCATAGTTTTGACAACCCTCTATAGTACACATTATGGTCCTCCTTCTGTAATAACAAACTGGTTATGTTATCTGGAATAATCCTCTAAAAACTCTACTTTTAACCACCCTTTATAACAGCAGTCTGGCTATGTAACCGGTACTACTCTTTATAGCAACAGTCTCTGGACCTACATCTAGTAGCTGTCTTGCTGTGTAGTTTTGAGCACCTTCTATTACAGCTATCTGTCTTTATGACCTTGATTATGACCTCTATCAGCTAGCTCTCACTGTAGTTTGGAGCAACTTCTATAAAAGCAGTCTGAACTGTATAGTATGAATGAGCACCTATAATATATGTCTTGCTCTGTAGTTTTGAGCACCATCTATAACAACAGTATGAGTGTATTGTCTGAACTGGCATTTATAACAGCTGTCTCGCTGTTTAATCTTGAGCACCTTCTGTAACAGTCTGAGTGCATTGTCTGACTATGTATTCTGGACCACCATTTATACTAACTGTCTTGCTCTGTAGTCTTGAGCACCTTCTATACCAAGCAGCCCGATTTTATGGTCTCGTCCGCCATTTACATCAGTATGGTGTGAATGAGCATCTGTAATATCTGTCTTGCTCTACAATTTTCAGCACCTTCTAAATAACAGCAGTCTGACTATATAGTCTGGACCATTTTCTGTAAAGTCTGTCTTCACGTCTACTTTCACCATCATCCTAACTATGTTGTCTTGACCATTATGCAACACCAGATGAGGCAGCACGGTGGCTCAGTGGTTAGCACAACAGCCTTGCAGCGCTGGAGTCCTGGGTTCAAACACCAACAAGGACAACATCTGCAAAGAGTTTGTATGTTCTCCCCATGTTTGCGTGGGTTTCCTCCGGGTACTCTGGTTTCCTCCCACATTCCAAAGACATACTGATAGGGAATTTAGATTGTGAGCCCCAACGGGGACAGCGATGATAATGTGTGCAACCTGTAAAGCGCTGTGGAATATGTTAGCGCTATATAACAAAAATCAAGATCAAGAAAATTAAGATGAGAAAATGACTGCAGAAGAAAGGGTTCAAAAGCTATTGAGATGATATTACTGTTGTGACTATCTTTATACACAATACATACTGTATCCATAACTGTTTGTAGTGTTTGGTTAATTTATTTTATTTTACAGGGTTAAGGGGAAAACACCTATTTGTGTACATGACCTGTCCAAATCTCCTAGCAGTAATCTCTTTTCAACTTGTTCATGCACTTACAACCTTTCCGTTAAGCTTGCACTCTTGTGCTGCTTGGGATATGCTGCCTTTCACCTCCACTCGTGTCTCATCTAAACTATACAGTCAATTATTTGTACATTTAATTAAATGCCTTCAGGTACAAGAGGAAGGGGAGGTGTAGCTTGGTTTAGACAGGCAAAATAAATGAGTTACTCTGTCTTTCTTCTGTTCTTTTGCCTTATTCATGGAGTACAACTCCTTCTGACTTTTAAATGTGACCTTAAGGTTTTCAAGGGTCATTCGTTTTGAATTGTGTCGGTGATCTATTTTTATTTTTTCAATTTTTGTGGTTGTTTCAAATGAAAATCTCCACAATACTTCTGTGCGTGCCATATATTGTACATCTGCTATGCAATAAAAAATTGCCTTCCATCGGCTGTAAAATAAAACTTATATTACTTAGACGTCAAAAAAGATGGAATTACTCATCATCATTGTTTCATTACTCTTGCAGACACTTTATAGTGGGAGAACATGTTTGGGGCTCTGTATTCATTAATAATAATTTTTATTTCTATAGTGCCAACATATTCCACAGCACTTTACAATTCATTGTGGACTTGTACAGACAATATCAGACATTACAGAGTAACACAATATTCAACACATACAAAGATTAGTCAGGTTCCTGCTCACAAGCTTACAGTCTATGAAAAATAGGGGGGGACATAAAATGTAAATGGTAAAAAGAGCTTGTATTGTATCGTCCGGTCATCAATATAATAAATAGGATAATATAATAAATAGAGTACTCAAATAACGCTGCATGAAATGGTCACCAGCCAGTATCTGTTCAAGTACAGAAACAGAGTGCTATTAAGTGCATGGAGGGTGTGTATACAGGTGATTCAAGGGACCAAATTCTGAGGAAATGCTAAAAGGGAATAGTTGGATTTGTGAGGTGAGGTGATAGACCAGTGTAAAGAAATGTGTTTTTTGGGCTCGCTTAAAATTGTGGACACTGGGAATTAATTGAATTGTCCGGGGTAGTGCATTCCAGAGAACTGGCACAACACGAGAGAAGTCTTGGAAGTCTTGCCCTTGAAGCTTAGCCATGGGGCAATGTTGATATCTTTTACAGTTTGCTCAGTATCATTTAGGATAAGTAGACAATATTTTATTCTATATTTGGATACACTTATAAATCAATAAAAACTAAAAGAAACCCCAAAAAGTAGACTATCATAAAATACCAGACAAGGAATATTCAATATAAAATTGCCTTTATTAAATAAACAGTGGCAATAGTAGTACTAAATATATAAAAGACACGTGCATGTATCTGGACCATACATCAGATAATATGTGAAAAAATATTAAATATATAATCATATATATAAATCTTATGAGATAAATGGCTGACCACAGAAAATGATTGATCATAAAAAAATAGAGTTACAAAAAATATATATGTGATCACATAAGGGGCACCCAAGAAAAAGAAAAGAAGATAAAACAATATATAAAAATATATATATGTAAAAAGTATTCAATGAATAAATTAAGTAGCCATAAGTGAATCACAACAACAGGAAAAAAATTTGTCTTGCCACTGTTTATTTAATAAAGGCAATTTTATATTGGATATTCCTTGTCCGGTATTTTATGATAGTCCACTTTTTGGGGTTTCTTTTAGTTCTCCTCTTTTGAGTGGTTACCACTCCCCATCACTGAGCACCTGGGGCAATCACTATATTCATGTGGTATGTATTACTTTTAATTATATTTTAAATTACATTCTATATGAGTGTGTGCCTATGGGTGTCTTTGTTGAATTTAA
Source organism: Ranitomeya variabilis (assembly GCF_051348905.1). Classification (NCBI taxonomy): domain Eukaryota; kingdom Metazoa; phylum Chordata; class Amphibia; order Anura; family Dendrobatidae; genus Ranitomeya; species Ranitomeya variabilis. The sequence continues at coordinate 170,142,699 of NC_135238.1, forward strand.
ATCATTAAAAAGAAGCTATTAGAATGTGCTTATTCAGTTCTAGATAAAACATCTAGGGAAAGAGAACACACCAGACCATTGGGTAATACCTTTATAAAAAGAGACAGATCCAGATAATACACTCACCTTAGCGAGTTATGAAGCCGCAATTCCTGTAAGAGCTCAATATCGGTTACTGCTGCCTGGACGGGGGATGAACTCAACCAAGGTTCTTAGAAGAAAAGACAAATCACAGTTTTAGGCTGGGCTATTGAAATACAAATTCTTGATCCAGCGATACAGATAAGCTGTTTTTATTCCATAACGTATTTCGACACTGGACTGGTGTCTTTTTCAAGTGTAAAAAATGGCAGTCATTGAAGCTCTAAAAAACTATAAGGAGAAAAATACTTTATTTAAAAAACTAATTAAAGCTGCCAAGAAGGAAACAGAAGAGCACATTGCTAAGGAGAGTAAAACTAACCCCAAACTGTTCTTCAACTATATTAATAGTAAAAGAATCATAAGTGAAAATGTAGGCCCCTTAAAAAATTGTGAGGAAATAAGGGTTGTAGATGATGAGGAAAAAGCTAATATACTAAACACCTTCTTCTCCACGGTATTCAAGATGTAAAATGAAATGCTAGGTGAAATGCCGGGAGACAAAGAAAACCTATAATAAGGGTCACCAATCTAACCCAAGAAGAGGTGCAGAACCGGCTAAATAAGATTAAAATATATAAATCTCCAGGTCTGGATGGCATACACCCACAAGTACTAAGAGAACTAAGTAATGTAATAGACAAACCATTATTTCTTATTTTTAGGGACTCTATAGCGACGGGGTCTGTTCCACAAGACTGGCGCATAGCGAATATGGTACCAATATTCAAAAAGGGCTCTAAAAGTAAACCTGAAAATTATAGGCCATGATGTCTAGCCTCTATTGTTGGTAAAATATGTGAAGGGTTTCTGAGGGATGTTATTCTGGATTATCTCAATGAGAATAACTGTTTAACTCCATTTCAGCATGGGTTTATGAGGAACCGCTCCTGTCAAACCAATCTAATCAGTTTTTATGAAGAGGTAAGCTATAGGCTGGACCACAGTGAGTCATTGAATGTGGTATATCTCGATTTTTCCAAAGCTTTTGATACCGTGCCACACAAGAGGTTGGTACACAAAATGAGAATGCTTGGTCTGGGGGAAAATGTGTGTAAATGGGTAAGTAACTGGCTTAGTGATAAAAAGCAGAGGGTGGTTATAAATGGTATATTCTCTAACTGGGTCACTGTGACCAGTGGGGTACCACATGGTCGATGTTGGGACCTATCAACATATTCATTAATGATCTGGCGGAAGGTTTACACAGTAAAATGTCGATATTTGCAGATGATACAAAACTATGTAAAGCAGTCAATACAAGAGAAGATAGTATTCTGCTACAGATGGATCTGGATAAATTGCAAACTTGGGCTGAAAGGTGGCAGATGCGGTTTAACAATGATAAATGTAAGGTTATACACATGGGAAGAAGGAATCAATATCACCATTACACACTGAACGGGAAACCACTGGGTAAATCTGACATGGAGAAGGACTTGGGGATCATAGTTAATGATAAACTTACCTGGAGCAGCCAGTGCCAGGCAGCGGCTGCCAAGGCAAAAAGGATCATGGGGTGCATTAAAAGAGGTCTGGATACACATGATGAGAACATTATACTGCCTCTGTACAAATCCCTGGTTAGACTGCACATGGAGTACTCTGTACAGTTTTGGGCACCGAAGCTCAGGAAGGATATAATGGAAATAGAGTGAGTACAAAGGAGGGCAACAAAATTAATAAAGGGGATCGGGGAACTACAATACCCAGAGAGATTAGCAAAATTAGGATTATTTAGTCTAGAAAAAAGACGACTGAGGGGCGATCTAATAACCATGTATAAGTATATAAGGGAACAATACAAATATCTCTCCAATGATCTGTTTATACCAAGGAAGGTGACGGTCACAAGGGGGCATTCTTGCGTCTGGAGGAAAGAAGGTTTTTCCACCAACAAAGTAGAGGATTCTTTACTGTTAGGGCATTGAGAATCTGGAATTCCTTGCCTGAGGAGGTGGTGATGTTATCAGTAGAAATGTTCTGATTTTTATGAATATTTAGTATATAAGAAAGTACCATCACTGCCAGCATGCTTGAAGTAAGATATGTTTCTTATTTCATTCTATATAAAAAGGATCAAGTTGTAGATTTAGCAAAATCATGAACATCTGGGTGAATGAAAGAAGTTGTGGGGTTAAAAAGAATAGTTGTATATGACAACCTTATGTATTTATAGGAAAGCTATTGAGCTAAGTATTTTACAAAACAAAGAAAGAATAGAAAATAAAAAAAAAAATAGAAAACCAAGCCGATGATCTCTCTCATTCACATCTAAAGACCTTGAATTTGTAAACGTACAAATGTGCATAGTAAGTGACCGCAACATAAACTGTCAGAATACTAATGATATCACAAATGGCTCAATGCCACAGATCTATGGATAAGGGAACAATTAAAAAGGTCAATACTTCTCTTGGCCTGAACGTTCACGCCATATAAAAATATATTTGTAGGTAACGGGATTCATGATATACAGCTGTATATTTATTTTGCAAGTACTATAACATAGGAATAAATATACTTTAGGTAAGGTGCAGTAGATTGAAAAGAAATGCAACAGCAAGTCCATGTTAGAAGGATTAAGAATAAAGTAGATCCGCTCACCTTGTGTGGTTGTGTGAGACAGAACACTTCAAGAGCTTAGAAACCAGATGCATCAGCTTCCATGAAGAGAATACATTGTAAAGACAGGATGGGAAGTACTGTATTTTTTGGTTTACAAGACACACTGGATTATACAATGCACCCTAAATTTTGAGGAGGAAAAAAAGAAAAAAAAACCTTTTTTTAATAAAATGGAGGTGCTTCTTAGAATCCCATGCATCTTATTTCTTACCGGGGGTGGTGGCTGCCATGAACCGGGGTCCTAGGGTTGTGCTGGAGGAGGCAAGAGTGTAGCTTTGCTGCAGGTCGCAGGCTAGGATGAGGGAGTGTTCGGATGTGCACCGCTGCGGGTGTTCGGTGGTGCGGTGGCTCCGCCGACATGTTGTGAAAGCCCAGAGCCCCCGCACTTACATGGTATACTATGTGGTGGATTCCAGGAAAATGGCTGCCGGGGGCGTCAAATGCGCAGATGGAGATCTTGGTGCTGAGATCTCATCTCCCGAGCATTCATGTGATCGGCAGGTCCTATAGAAGCAATGGCACTGCCTCTGTTTCTGTTTGCTGCATCGTTCTTATTGAGCGCTATGTGCCTGGCAAAAGAGAAGACCAAATCAGTAATAAACCTCTTCAGTCTTCTCTCCAGTGACCCCACCTGTGTTTAGATTGCAAGAGCTTTAACCTTCTTAATTTACTATGCCACATGGTAAAAGTATGGGAGCACCAGGCGCTGTAATTTTACAGCATTTGGTTGTTATTTGGTTAAAATATAAGTGTGTTCCATAGATGTAGCGCTATAGTTCTCTGCACACTACAACCAAGACAAGTTGAAACGTCCAGGAAGTGTTCTAGCGCATAGTCTCTACTAGATGCATAATACAGTGTCCCTTTATCCTGTTTCTAGCTGGGATACACTGCCGAATATCTTGGCACATTTATAATACGATTATAAATAATAAAAGCATGGGGTTGACACTTCCACATTTGTCAATATATGATGGGCCACTACGGATAAGGCTTTAAATTCTCAGAGGTACAGACATTACTGTTCTAACAATATCTCCTTGTTTCTAGTACCTGATAATCAAGTAATGTACTGTAGCATCCGTCCAACATTACCCCCTTTCTAGTTCATCGTAGAATCCTTTCATTGCATAAACACAGCACACTGTTTACTCTCTGCAAATAGCCATTTTACAACCTGGCACACGGTAGAACACGGATTGTAAGAAGAAATGTGTTGATGCCAGCTTTAGATTATCAAACCATCAAAATGCAAGTGCCTTGTACTCGAACAAATTGCATTATGCTAATTTTTCCCTTTCAAGATGGAATATCAATTTTTGAAGCCTAATTTAAGCTATACATCATCTTGTATGCGAAAGTAAAATAACAATATACCCTCTCACCAAGCCACATTAATCTTTTGTGCTCTGCTTTGAGGTTCAAAAGGCATAAAGGAGCACACTGAACAAATACATATACATTTTTTTTATTCTTTTTTTTTTTTTTTCTGTTGGATGATTGTTGAACCAAATATTATAGTCAACTCAAGAAGAGACTCTCAGCCCAGGTTCCATTTTCTAGAATGTGGCCTGATTGGTTTAGAAGATGTGATGCCTGATTAGATGAGACTTGACCTTTTCAGTTTGTTATATTTTTTCGCACCTCTAACGTAACCTTAAAGGGGTTGTCCAGGCATGGGAAAAGAGACTGCAGTCACTCTATGTTACAGCAGATGGCTGGCACGATTCCAAGGTATTGCTGATACAAGTGGGCTTTCACAATGACATGTATGCGATTTACGTACTTGTGGTCACATGCCAACTAGACTTGACTGGCTTTTTACGATTCACTTTAATGGAGACTAGAGAATGCGTCTAGTCGGCATGTGACCACCTGCTCGTACTGACAATAATTGTCACAGCTCAAACACCGTAATAGTGACTGCGGACTTTTGTCTCAAGCCTCAGCAGCCCCTTTGATGTGGCAGTGCCAGTGCAGTCATGACTTGATGTAAAATACATATGACACAACTTAAGTTGTTTAATATGTTTCAGGGATGTTAACCAATCACTGTAGATTACGTGATGCAGTTTCTGTTAGCATTATTTTTGATGATGTGTTGACTAGTCTGCACATACTTATGGCCTGGCTAGGTTCTTATCCTGCTGTTTCTATTGTAACAAATATCACATCCACCTTATAAACTGTAAAAATGATTGCAAATTAGATGCTACACCCACCCACATCCACTGACAAGTTATAATCTTTTCATATTTAGCATAGTGTCACCATTTTTCAAAAAGTAAAGCAATGAACGGGTTCATGTAATGGGCTAAATGCCAATGGTCACACATGCTCAGCTCCCCTCCTGAAAGCCAGGAGTGTGCATAGTGATTCACTGGTCACTGAAGTGTAGCACTAGCCAACACAAATATTTTGTGGAGGGTGTGGGGTCACTGACTGTGAGTAATCGGCAGCACTCAGCTCATTGGAGGGACCTGTACATTGCTATAATCTTTGTACATCAGGTGGCAGTATTACCGTATATAAGAAAACGTCAACTCTTCATTGGATTGTTTTTTTAACAGCATGAAAATGGCAGATATTGTTTCTTTTTTATCTATATAATGTATGTGATATTTAAAAGTCCCCAGATTATCTTTGGTGATCATGATAAGCATTAAAATGATTTTTTGTAGAGTGACCAACCTTTTATTTAGTTATTTTTTTCCTAGAAATCAAATAGTATACATGAAAATAAGAAACTTAGTAATATATCTTATCAGAGAACTGCTTCTTTTTCCTCCTAGATTGATCTTTTACTCTGTAAACTTTGTATTCAGTGGTAAAATCTGTGTTCAGTGAAGACAGATTTTCTCATTAATGAGATAGGAGATGATAGTTGGTGCTCATAAAGTTCTATGGAGAGGAGAGGAGGGAGGAGATAAAGGCAGACGCCGACATTCTGATGCAAGTTCTCCTGAATAAGAGTAACGGCTTCTAGCTCTTCCCAACTCTCTATAGAACTATAAAAGTAGAAATTGCCATCTCCTATCTCAGTAGTGGGAAAATCTGTCACTGAATACAAGTTTTGCTATTAAACAAAAATTTACGGAGTGAAAGATTAGTTTAAGCAGAGAAAGAAGATTTATCTTATGGAAAAAAGAAGAAACTATTATATCTTATGCATCATTGATTTATGAAATAAATATGACAATGCGGGTTACTCTTTAAAAATGTTATAATATACACAGGGGTGTACATCAAATTCAAAGTCCGCTATTGCAAAATTTAAAAATGGATCCAACTTTCCATTTAGAGATCTGATAATGAACTGCACCTTTATAAAAGACAATATTTACCATAATTTCATAATATATATTTATATAGATTGTGATTTGAGGTTTTGCACATAGAGCTCCAAGTCTCCTGATGTTCACCTCTGTTGTAGAATGAAATGGTAAGAATACATTTTACCAGTATTAGTGAACTCGGTAGGAAGTCGGGGATGTCATTACTGCAGTCAGTGCCTTCTAATGAAAGATGTAGGCAAATGCTATTGAGATGTGTTGAGATGCAGTTCTTCATCTAGCACCCTCCAACCATTGCCCTAATAGCCACTGAATGTACAGTATATATTGTGAGGGATCGGCTCTGCGGTAGACGCGGGTTCACACACGGGACTTAGTTTGTTGAGTCAAAACAAACAAGCGGTTTATTAAAGTTCATAAACCACTAGGGTTACAAAAATAAAGCAGCCACTTCCAGGTAAACAAGAGGTATAACAGAACAAAACACAAAATAACTAGTCCATATAACACACGGGCTCACCCTTATAAATGTGAGTTTTTTCCTCTCAGAATCCAGAAGGTTCTGAGCAGCACATGCAAGGCTTCCTCAGGTTGCAAAACACCCAGACAAAGTTAGACAACCCCATCTGCCTTAAACAATCCAATATCTGGACTGGAGGTAAGTGAGCAGCTGATCCCACCCAGCTTTTTCAGGTGCTCGTAAAATCTGGATCCATAATTTGGGCCCATCAAAACACCTCTCAGCACTAAGGGTGCTGGAGTCTGCTTCTCTGGGTCATGCATCACCAAGGCTTGGCACCTCAGGTACACATACCTCCATCTACGCCCTGTCCAGCCGCCACCTTACTACATAAATACAGTTGAAACCAGAAGTTTACATACACTATACAGAAAGAAACATACGCATGCTTTTCTCAATATCTGACATGAAATCAGAAAAAACCTTTCACGTTTTAGGTCAATTAGGATTACCATAATTACTAATAGTTGTCAAATGCAAGAATAATGATAGAGAGAATGTTTTAAGACATTTTTATTACTTACTTCAAAGTCAAAAGTTTACGTGCACTAAGATTACTATGCCTTTACACAATTCTGGACTGCCCATATGATGATGTCATGTATTTGGTAGCTTCTGTTTTTTTGCTGCACCACTCCAGCATTTTTTTGTTATTGCATTGATGGAGTGGTACTTTAATTGTAATTCCCTTGCACCCTGTTTAAAATACCCACCTGCTGCCGCTTTCATCGTTGTCCAGCATCGTTCCAGTTTGTCTCAAGTGAAAAGTGACCTCTCGGGGTGCTGAAGTGTTTCACGGGATGGCTCGGAGGTCACTTTTCAATGAGAGCCTCATTTTGGCCTTGTTCTGGCTCTCATAGACTTGCATTGAGAGATTGTGAGGTAGCTTCTGAGTTCCGGCCAGTCAGAAACTACTGTCACAAGATGGCACCGGGACCGGAGTGGTGCCGAAAAAAATGAAGACGCCTGACGGTGTTAGACATCGAGATCCCACCTCTGCACAGGGGGAATCTCAAACCATGTCCTCTGCAGTCTCCCATTCTTCTTCAGCCGCAGAGGATCCTGCTCAGCAGAGACATCGGCCCCATCATCTTGCTCAGGCTAATGCTGTGCATTTGGTTGCTGCCGTCACAGGTTCAGCTATAGCAACCATCATTAGTCAGGGGCAATAAGACTCTCCTGTGACTAAGTCCTGCTTTTCTCCACCTGAGCATGCCCGTGAGATGACTGCTCATTGGTGGTCGGAGGTCACATGCTCAGGTCCTCAAGCAGCTCCGATTGGGCCATCAGCAAGGTCCCGGAAGGCTGCAGATATAAAAGGATCACACAGCCGCATGGCCGTGCGCTAGTATATCCTATAATTGTGCTGTGTGTGTGCGCGCAAGCGTGTATGTCTCAGGTGAAAGCTCCCAATGATCCCCTACCCTCTGGTTGTGTATGTGAATTGAGTGATTGGAGTCAGAGACAGTGCCTAGTAGTGGCATTGCCTGTATGAAACTGTGCACTCAGTCTGCACTCTACTGTGGTTAGTGTCAGTTTGACGTTCACCAGTGCGACACCGCGTGCACTCTGTGCGCTAAATCCGCTAGTTAGCGTGAGTTAGTGGTGATGGCCAGTGCAGCGCCACGTGCACTCTGTGCCCTAAATATTATTAGTGGTTCTATGAATTAACAGGGCTCGCTGTAGTACACACCGGTGACGGCTAACCTGTGTGTGTTCGGTATTGTACTGCCATATAGTGTCCGCCATTACCGAGCAGCAGTTAACATCTCTGCATGGTGGACCCCGGGCTGCGAACATGTCTTATTACTATCTTTATATTTATTTGGTGCATTCCCCCCACCCTAACATTATACTAGCGCCAGGGTCTAGCTAGTAATGGCGGACAAGCAGTGACTACAGCGATACATCCAGCAGCTGGAGGGCAGGTTGTCAGCTCTCGAGCGTACAACCTCAGCTGTAGATGTGACTGCAGTAGCTCTTCAGGCAGTTAGCGAGGCTGCAGCCCATATGTCCGCTGCCACCCATGTTCCAACTTTATCCCGCTGCTTGAGAGGTTATAAGATGATTGCAAGTCATGTAGGGGATTCATGAACCAATGTGCAATACACCTGGAGCTACTGGCTGCACGTTTCCCCTTAGAGCAGGCTAAAGTGGGGTTTATTATTTCCCTGCTGTCGGGCAGGGCGTTGGAGTGGGCTACGCCGCTGTGGGAGAGCAACAATCATGTTGTGCAGAATGCTCCACGGTTTCTTATCACTCTGAAGCAGGTCTTTTTGGGACTGTGAGTCACCCATGATACGGCACTCCAACTGCTTGCATTGACACAGGGCTCATCCATGGTCAGTCACTTTGCCGTTCACTTCTGGACTTTAGCATCTGAGCTGGAGTGGGCAGATAAAGTCCTCATCCCTGTCTTTTGGAGGAGGCTGGCTGACAATGTGAAGGACGCTCTGGCCACTAGGGAGATTCCGGCCACACTAGAGGAGCTAATAACCATCTCCACTCGCGTCGACCTTCGTTTCTCTGAGCGAAGGTTGGAGCGAGCCCAGTGTCGGCAGAGGTTTTGGTTGGCTCCTAACTTCGCCGAGCCTCTGGAATCTCCTTTCCAGGTGCCAGAGCCTCAGGATACCATGGAGGTGTCACGAGCAGGATCTAAGTCCCAGACGCTCATGCACTCATGGTCTGCCATGTCTGCCAGCAGTCAGGACATTTTGCGTCCAGATGTCCCCAGCGGTTGTGAAAGCATCCCCTTTTAGTGGCTGCAGGAGGAGGCTCTCTAGACACAGTAGCTTTTTCCTCTAAATTGTCCTTCAAGGGGACACTTACAATAGGCCCATCCACTCACGCGGTTGAGGTTTGTGTGGATTTCGGGGCGGAGGGCAATTTCATGTGTTCTGCCTTTGCCCAATGGCATCCAATACCTCTGGTGATGCTCACCAAGCCAGTGACTGTATGAGTGGTAAATGGGTCGACAATGCCCTCTCAGATCACACATCAGACCATCCCACTTACTCTCACCATGTCTCCACCCCATCAGGAGATAATGTCCCTATTAGTCATACCCGAGGGTATTGATGAGGTTCTATTAGGGGTACCTTAGTTACTCCACCTTTCTCCTCATATTGAGTGGTTCTCAGGGATAATTTTGGGATGGAGTGAGTCTTGTGAGAGTAGATGTCAGAGGGAGTGCATTCAGGTGGATCTAGAACTGTGCCCGCAGATCTATCCTCTCCCCCCAAACACTATTTGTCATATGCGGCATTTTCTCCAAGAGAGCTGCGGAGATCCTTCCACCTCACCGCCCCTATGACTGTCCTATTGACCTCTTGCCTGGTGCTGAGCCTCCCCGGGTCGAGTCTACCCGTTATCTCTCCCGGAGACGGAGGCAGTGTCTCAGTACGTCAAGGAGAGTTTGGCAAGAGGATTCATTAGGAAGTCAGTGTCACCCGCAGGTGCTGGTTTCTTATTCGAGCAGAAGAAGAACAGGGAATTACATCCATGCATTGACTACAGGGGTCTTAACGCTATTACCATCAAAAATAAATACCCTCTGCCTCTAATCTCTGAACTCTTTGATAGGTTGCAGGGGGCAAGGGTATTTACTAAATTAGATCTGCGGGGTGCCTATAACCTGGTACGCATCCGTGAGGGGGACAAGTGGAAGACGGCATTTAACACCAGGGACTGCCACTATGAATACCTGGTGATGCCCTTCGGGCTCTGTAATGCCCCTGCCATTTTCCAAGACTTTGTGAACGATATCTTCCAGGATATGCTATCCACCTCGGTCGTAGTCTATCTGGATGATATTCTCATCTACAGATATAGACTTCCACTGGAGAGAAGTTTGCAAAGTCTTCGACCTCCTGAACTCTCGCCAGGCCAGATGGTCCCTGTTCTCCTGCTGTTTCAACTTTACCCTCCACTTTCTCTCTGGGGAGAAGAACACTCGTGCCGACGCTCTCTCCCGCTCCATAGTGTCATCTGAGGAGGGAGAGGAGCCTCGGCTTATTGTCCCTTCAGAGAGCATGAGGACTGTGGCTCCGGTTTCGTTAGAGTTTGTGCCTCCAGACAAGACTTTTGTTCCACCTAATTTGCAACCAGAGGTTCTCTCTTGGGCTCATTAGTCCAGGGTGGGTGGATATTTTGGGACTAAGAAGACATCTGAGCTCCTAGTGAAAACGTACTGATGGCCGCATATGGCCCGTGACGTCGGAGACTATATTCAGGCGTGGGTCTCCTGCACCAAGAATTGGTCTCCTCGGCAAGGCCTGCTGGTTTATTGTACCCCCTGCCGGTGGTGGCTTGGCCCTGGGAAATGGGCGGGATGGACTTTGTGGTGGGCTTACCCAAGTCTCGTTAATGCACCGTAATCTGGGTGGTCACCGACCATTTCTCTAAAATGGTGCACTTGGTGCCTCTTCCATAGGTTCCTTCTGCACGGGCTTTGGTGGCATTGTTCATCAAACATGTCTTTCGCCTACACGGCATGCCTGACAAAATAGTCAGTGACCATGGTCCCCAGTTCACGTCTCAGTACTGGAGAGAGCTTTGTTATCTGCTCAGCATTGTGCTAAATCTCTATTCAGCTTAGGCTAGGTTCAGATTGCGTTAGTGCAATCCATTTAGCGCGAGCGCTAGCGGATTGCGCTAACGCAATGTCTTTTTCGGGGCCGCGTTCAGGGGTCACGTTAACGTCCCCGCTCTCGCAGATCCCCGATCTCCGAAAGCGGGGAACGGACCTCTGTCGCGCCGCGGATGCTGCAAGCAGCGTCCGAGGCGCGCTACAAAAGACCGGCACATCGCTAGCGCGTGCCGAAAATGACACGCGCTAGCAATGCGCTCTAACATTGCCGGCAATGGGAGCGCTAACGGACGCAGTGCACGGCATTAATTTCGCCGTGCAACGCTGTCCGTTAGCGCTATCCCATTAACGCAATGGGAACCTAGCCTTACCGTCCTGAGATGAAACGGTTGGTAGAGAGGGCCAACCAGACCCTGGTCACATAGCTGCAAAATTTTGTTTCCGCCAGGCAGGATGACTGGGCATCCTTGCTACCGTGGGCGGAGTTTGCGCTGAACAACGCCATAGCCGACTCCACTGGGCAGGCCCCGTTCCTCCTTAATTATGGCCAGCATCCGCGTGTCCCCGTGCCCATGTCCATGTCGTCCACCGACTCTAGGGTGGCAGACTAGGTGGTGGAGGCACGTTACATTTGGGACCACACACAGGATGCCATCCGGGACTCCATGGAGAGAATGAGGGTCTCCGCCGATGCACATCGGTGCCCCGCTATGACTTTTGCCCCTGGTGACTTAGTTTGGCTGCGAGTTGAGTCCACTAATTTGCACCTCACTACTTGGACCCCTTCAGGGTCCTGGAACAGGACAATCCTGTGGTCTATTGTCTGGCTCTTCCTCCGTGCCTAGGTATCACCGACACCTTTCATATGTCCCTCCTAAAACCCGTTTACATGTCCCGATATTCGGAGTCATCTGCCGGGACATCGGGTTCGTCCGCAGATGATTAGGAGGTGAACGCCATTGTTGGGTTCAAGGTGGTACGTGGCAAAAAGTTCTATCTGGTGGACTGGAAGGGTCATGGCCCAGAGGACAGGACCTGGGAACTTATTGAGCACATTCGGGCTCCTCAGCTCATTGCAGCATTTGAGCGTAGCGAGGCCCAAGGAGTGGGGGGCCTAGGAGGGGGGGGTAATGTTAGGCATCGAGATCCCACCGCTGCACACACAAGGGAAATCTTGAGCCATGTCCTCTGCAGTGTCCCATTCTTCTTCAGCCGCAGAGGATTCTGCTCAGCAGAGACATCGGTCCCAGCGTCTTGCTCAGGCTAATGCTGTGGGTTTGGTTGTTGCTGCCGTCTCAGGTTCAGCTATAGCAACCATCATTAGTCAGCGGCGAGCAGACACTCCTGGGACTAAGTCCTGCTTTTCTTCATCTGAGCATGCCCGTGAGATGACCGCTCATTAGTGGTCGGAGGTTACATACTCAGGTCCTCAAACAGCTCGGATTGGGCCATCAGCAAGGTCCAGGAAGGCTGCGGCTATAAAAGGATCGCACGGCCGTGTGCTAGTATATCCTATAATCGTGGTGTGTGTGTGCAAGCGTGTATGTCTCAGGTGAAAGCTCCTAATGATCCCCTACCTTCTGGTTGTGTATGTAAATTAATGACTGGAGTCAGAGACAGCACCTAGTAGTGGCATTGCCTGTACGCCATTGTGCACTCTGTCTGCACTCCACTGTAGTTAGCATTAGTTTGGCGTTCGCCGGTGCGACGCCGCGTGCACTCTGTGCGCTAAATCAGCTAGTTAGCATGCGTTAGTGGCGATGGCCAGTGTGGCACCTCATGCACTCTGTGCCTTAAATATGATTAGCGGTTCTGTGAATTAACAGGGCTCGCTGCAGTACACACCAGGTAACGGTTCACCCGTGTGTGTTCGGTATTGTACTGACATATAGTGTCCGCCATTACCTAGCAGCAGTTAACATCTCTGCACAGTGGGCCCCAGGCTGGGAACACACCTTATTAATATCTTTATGTTATTTGGTGTGTTCCGCCAGCCCTAACAGAGGGTGAGTATATGACCGGGGGCAGAGGACTTATGTTTAAAACACCACTCCAGTAGTGGGAAAAACCATGCTGGAGTGGTGCTTTAAAGTGCGGGATGGGTACTGGTAAGACCAGCAGAACTCTGCACTGATGCTATATTTTTATTGTGTTCACATATTCTCAGTGCTGACATGGCTTAAATTTAGCACCTAATTTCCAAATATTAATGTTATATCCAGACATAAAAAAGTAGGTACGCTTTCTCTTTACTGTTACGCAGAGAGCATTATTTATGATCTTGTATTTGTAGTGTTCCCTTTGTCTTCACGCCCAAGTAATACATAATAAATCTGTAGATAAATATGTGCAGCAGGCTGTAGGTCAATATAATGTGTCTTCAAGTATAGCATAAAACCACTGTATAGATTGTATCTGAGAGGAAAAGTGCCATTAAGTAACAGATTATTTAAAGTATTTATTTATTTATCTGGAACATTTCTATAGATTTACAGCACATGTTTCACCTTACAAAAGATATATATATATTTTTTTTTCTGCTTTCCTTTTTTTGGCTAGTAGATATTTTTCTGAACAAGAAAGAAATATCAATAATCTTTTGTCATCTGTCCTCAGTATATCTTCTGTGTGTTCCAAACTGTGGCCAATACATACAATTTATACATACACTTTACTTGAGCTATAGCAAATCAATAGAAATAAAGGGGGTTTTTTTAGGTTTGTAAAATATATATATATATATATATAATTTGTACTTTGGAAAGAAAGCATACAGTGAAATATACAGGTAAAACCTTTTTTTTTTATTCTGTAGTGAAAATGTCCTCATTTTCAGCTTCATATCTTTGTATAATTTGTTTTCTTCTCTTAATTTTCCGTTTTTTTTCCATCTATTTCCCAAGGTGGAAGTGCATCTATTTTCACTCCTATGTAAACAAAACCTAATTAATTATTCCCATCTTCAGAAGTGCTTCTAAATACCAATTTTGCAATTTACTGAATATTAAATTGTTTAGTTATTCTTGAGATACTAATGTTGTTCTTTTGTTTACAGCTTGTTGCCTTGGAGACGACCACCATTGGTCGACAGCAGAACATATTTTGGGCCTGTAAACTTTTTTTTTAATGAGCTTGTAAGTAGTAATGGGCGAACCCTGGATTTTCGGGTTTGTCGGGTTCAGCCGAACAGTTTAAAAAAAGTTTGGTTCGGGTACCAGCATAGTATGCTTACCCCATTCAGTTGAATGAGGAGCCCGGACATCCATTGTTTGCCTTGCTGTCATCTGCATTTGCCGTCTGCTTTAGTTTGGCTGATTATCAAAAATGAGGGGACCTCATGCCGTTTTTTTTAAACTATTTAAATAATTTAAAAAAAACGGCATGACAACCCCTCTATTCTTGATAACCAGCCATGATAAAGCTGACAGTTGAGGATTGCAGCCCAAAGCTGTCAGTTTTGCCATGCTGGTTATCAAAAATAGAGGTGAACCTACACCATTTATTTATTTATAGTGTAGACTCCAACTGATGAATAATCACATCAGTGGTGCATATGCTCTCAAGTGTAGCCTGATGAGAGTAGTATTCTCTCATCAGCCGACGCCTGTGTCCCGTGGTAAAATTTTCACCTCCGGTCACAGGTGCTGGCTCATGCTGTCATCTGACAGCTTGGGAACCACAGCGCTCTGACTGGTGGTAATGATCTCACTGCCAATCAGATTCGCTGGTGTTTCTCGCACAGTCATGCAGATGACAGAGTGGGAAATACCCGATGTTCGGAGTGCTGGACCCCAACAGTAACACGGACTTCCTGGAGAAGTTCATGTTCAGGGTCCGTGCCTGAACAGTAGGTGTTTGTTACGGGCTCTGAACTTTACTGTTTAGGTTCGCTCATCTCTACTTTTAAGCACTGTTTTAAAGTTGGCTAGGATCACCGGAGTGTGCTAGTACCTCTTCGTCCTGGCCAGCTGCAATGCAGTGCTTACAAGCTAGACAGCAGTGGTGGTTAGTCTTGTAGGCAACATAAGTAAAGCTGTAATATCTTAAGAAAAGTTAGAAATTTTAATAAGTAGTAAATTGTGAAAGTGCATGTTTATACAAGCATCATATGACAGTATCTATCCATGAAGATAGAATAACCCTTTAAGTTCTTTATCAGTTTCTTAATTCAAACAAGTGATCACAGGAGCTTATTTATAATGTAAAGCCATATTTAAACATCTAGAACTGGCTGAAGGTTTGCAATTTGCAGAGCAATATATGACAATGAGATTTCTAAAACTCAAATCCCATGTAGTGGAAACATCACTATGCAGCAAGTTTTTAAATCTGGGTATCTCAAGATCTGTAGATGTTTGAATGGTTTTACTAACATTTTGTCTGTCTAATGCCCTCATCTGGAGGTTGCTTGAAGGATCAGTAGTGAGAGGTTTTTCCACTTGGCTCAGGAACATCTACCCCGCACTCACTGGTAAAGACAAAATAAAGCCGGGTTGCAATATTTAAAGTAACAGGCTCGTAGACCAAACTGGTAAGTCCAGTAAATAACGGAATGCAAGGTATAAAATAATTTGTTTACTGGAGAATACATGAATGATCAGAATAACAGTCATATATTAAGTAGTATTAATAGCCTTAATACACAGCGATTTAAAGCACCCCTCCAGCAGTTTTTTTTATTGCAACATTGGAGTGGCGCTACTAATGTAAGTTAACTGTGCTTAGTCTTATAATTATCATCTGCCATATTCATCCTTTATCAGCGCTGGATCATAAGATGGTGGCGCTGGACCAGACTGGCACCAGGAAGAGCTGAAGACAGTCGTTGGTGAGTATAATATTAGGTGCAGGGACCTTACACTAGTAGCACCACTCCAGTTCTGCAATAAAAAAAATCAAAATGTTGGAGTTGGGCTTTAACAAAAAAAACCATAAAAAGTCAACCCCTATCTTTACAGTGTGCACATAGTTCCCACACATCTCTAAAATCAACTTATCTACTAACTAGGTTCTTATCTCTGAAGACTGATGAAATTATTAGTATCAGTCTAGTTAGGTAGCTTCTGGTACAATTGAAATTATTGGGTGGGGTTTGTAATGTTACAAGATCCACACTCTTCAAAGCCTCTGTTATGAAAAATATGGGGGTCCCAGCATTAAGAAACCCAGGGATCTGGATATTATTCCCTAACCCATGGTTATGGGATAACCTTCAAACTGCACAGTACCTGTTTAAACCTAGGATCATTTTACTACTTACTTGTTCTATGTACTGCAATATGACAGTATTGTTGAATATAAAAGAAATTGCTTCTTGGGTGCACAAAAATGGTGGTGATGGGGCTTCAGTCATTTGTTGGTTAAACAGCAGCAATCACAGCTAATTCCAATTTCTAAGGTAAGCAGTCAATAAAACAACTGACTCATGTCCTGAGCCTACTTCATACATCTGCACCCAGGATAGGACTTTCCAGTACGTCCTATGTTCAAAAGGGACTAAAGGGGTTTTTACAATTCAGACAATTATAACAGTGTAGCATTCCCATTTTATACATTTATGGTATATCCACAGGATAAGCCATAAAAGTCTGATTGTTGTGTCCAATCTCTATGGCGCCTGTCTCGAGAACAAGGGTTCCTAATCCCTGACTTGCAGATTTGCATCTGCTGTCAGTGGAGAAGTGGCACATGCTTGGCTTTTTCTGTCGACTATTATGAGCGTTCCAAAGATAGGTGAGCAAGCTATCAATTAAGGTAATAGTTCCTGATAGAAAAATGTGGCATGAGAAGCAGTATTCTGTAGATGACAGACATTTCATCCTATGGTTATATACCATATGTGCACAATTAATATATGACTATCGACTGACAGATTAATGTCCTTCAAAAGACTTTCAACATTGTGAATTCATGTAATTCGTAAAATCATGCCTATGGTCTTGATAAACTCAGTTTGTATTCTACCATAACTTGTCTACTTAAGATTTTCCGAAGAGTGATGGTTTTGCATGTAGACATAGTTTGTAACAAGGTCATGGTGTTATGTAATCAGGCTTGATTTGAATCTGTAATGGCCTTTCTTTGTTTTCTTCCAGTTAAGTACAAAGATTTCTTCCGTTTCTGAAGCATTATTACTCTGGGGGGAAAAATTCCTATAGCTCTCTCCTCCGAAGCTCATGGTGTTGGGTAATGATGTTCTTTGACAGGTTGTAGGTTCAGGCGTTTCAACCAGTCAAATAAAGGAGCTTCCATAGCTACAAATAGATCAACACTACTGATGATTAAAATAGCAGGGTAGAGATTTATGAACTATGTCTCTGCTGACAATTATAGGTTTAGTGTCGTATACCGGTTGCAGAACAGCATGTTGGTTCCTGCAAGAGTTGGTTTTCATGCTCACTTATTAATTCACTTTGAACCTCCATGGAATTACAAGCTTCAGCTGAAAGCTCAGTGCTATTATACATAACAGTATGCTCATTTCTTTGATTCAGCCATACAGAAATAATATATGATTGTAGACACACCAAAATGCTATATTATTTGCAAAATAAGCAGGAAAAGGTCCCTTAATTTTTCCTGGCTGAGTAATGAAAATCATTTTGCTCGCTACGATGGTTTATTCTTTGCCACATATATCAGAACTTGACTTTCACTAGTAAATTTAATTTTGTAAAAAATATACATAAAGCTTCATACCGGGCAGCGCTTTCTGCTCTTATTCCTGAGCGGTGTTCACATAATCACTTTGTCCCTTTATCAGGAGACAAAACTATGATGCCTGAAAGATACATAGTCTGACAGTGCACTAAATCAAGGGAGAAATGCATTAAAGTTCAAGTGTGATCTACTGCCATGAGAGCCGACTGCAAGGGAAAAGAAAATGAAAGCAGAAAATTAGATACAAAACCCAAATAAAATCAAAAATACAATGTCCTCAAGAAATCTGCAAGAGTCTGGATGTTTTTAATATTTGTTTATTGCTATAAAATAAAAAAATAAACTAGTTTTTAATATAATTACCTTTGTAGTTCCCTATAATTCTATCCACTCAGCTCTTGGAGTCCCCAGCATTTCCTTTTACACTGTGGCATGATAATGTACCATGCATCACTTTGCTTAGGACTTCATAATCCTAACAACTTGTGTCTCTAGCTGTAGACGATAGATGACCATGCATGTCCTGTACTCTGTTCCATGTTGCTTATATTTTGGATAACCTATTGGAAATGTTTTGGAAAGGCCAGTTTCACCCATTTAACATACATAATCCGAGCATGGGCTTCAATGTCTGGACCAGATGAGGGTCTTCTGAGCTTCATGTATGTTAAAGAGGCCTTTGTGTTTGTGTCAGGAGACCCTGAGAAGCTGAACAGGACATTTCAGTACATACTTTGACCGTGAATATCGAACGTGAGAAACCCAACTAAGTTTTTGTTTTTCACCAAAAGCTTCTACTAAAACCATGTTCACTGTAGCGCACAAAAGACCGGTCAATTATCACCATGTAAAGAAAATTGCAAATTTATTTGCTCTGAGACAAATGGACAAGGGTTGACTCCATAATAAATATTAATAAACTTCCAATGTGTCCAAAATAATTAGACAAAAATAGGAAAGATAGAAAAACTCATAAAAATATATACATCACCTATGTTTGGATGAAGGATGCTCTATGAAAGGACTGAAAGATGTCAATGAGGCAAATTGTGTTGGTAGCATTATCAATTCTTGACTCGCAGACTAACTTCTCATATAATGTTGTGACATTTCTTATTATATTTTTTGCTTCCTACTTCCATTTGTACAAGTAAAATATAGTCTCCAGTTTTGCTCTAGGATAAAATGGTGACAAGTTTAACAAGAACATTCTCATAGGGTATATTAGAAGAAATCCCACACTTGGGTGTTACAGCTGAATGTGTAGTCCACTGCCTTGGGATGTTCCATTTATTCAAGTACATTTGTCAGTGCTAATGGCTAGGGCTCTGCACTGTGCCCCCCTATAGGTGTGGGGACACCACAAGAGCATGACACAATGATATATATAGATAGAATGTGTCCATAGAACATAATGATGATAAAGTGTTGCCTTCAGGACATAAACCAGTGTCAGCATATGGGAAGGTAGAAAGCAAAAAAAGCACATTTCTGTGAAGACTAAAGTTAGTAGATCAGAAACTGCACTTATTTCCGAGCCAATAAATCTTGCATTTTAAGCATTCAGGTGATGGGGAATAATTTTTTAAATATTTGACTTAACCTTGCAAGAGCTAATGGCAATAAATTGTATAAAAAGTATAGGGTAACCCAAGCTCGACAATCACTCTAAAGATTTCTTCACAACTTAATAGCCAGCGTGTGCAACTATTACATTTTATAAGTGTCTTCTAAAGAGGCGGTCTTCTCAAAGAAGATGTCCAGTATGCAAAATATCTTAAAACTGAAAATATACTACAGGAAATCTGATGTGGATAAAGAGGGTAGTCACTTAAAGGAGTTGGTCTTCACTATATTATTCGGTTTATAGGGTTGTAAAATCGTATTGGGTTCTATGATCATAGTATAAAACCACATCATTCAACAAGTTATGTTGCAAACATAAAAGAAGACTTAAAGCTTACCTTTCACTTCAGGTATAAATGGCCATGGGGCTTTTTGGTGGACATACCCAGCACTGAACCACACATGGGTAAGCAAAACCTACGGCACTTTATATAGATATATTTTTTTTTACTGATTGGGCTAAGTGCAATATGGGTGGGAAGGTATAGGAGAGGATGGCTGGCCTTTACTTTTCATTGGCAACTATTTATTAGTCCAGGACATGATTATCTTCACCCACCCCCATATCCCATAAGCTCTTGTTGTATGCCCTATACCATTTAGCATTACATCATGTGCTGTTTTGGATTGCACCTTTACACTCTTTAATGTGGGTTCTCTTTGGCTGTGGTTGTCCATCATTTCATTTACCGACCCTCATCACTTATATTGTTTGTTCATTGTTAATTATTTTGTTATGTTAATAAAGTTTACATTTTTTACATGAAATTGATGACATTATGTCTATTCATGGAGCATCATGCTCTTGTTAAAGTTATAGGATTATATATATGTGGGAGTTTGCCCCTCCTCCTCCCCCTTAAGTGCTATGGGCACTTTTTGTAGAAGGGATTGGTACACATTTGAATGTATCTGCAAGGTCGGCTTTTGTTATAAATAAATGGCCATGTGTGTGTACATGAGGAATAACCCTTTTTGGGCCATTATATGACTTGTATCTTTCATTTTTCACCAGTTTTCCCCTCTAGCCTCTCTCCCTAATTCATATTCTATCTGAGCCAGTGGATGATGGCTAGCTGCTGTGATGTCTCCAACATACACCACACAAAGAGAGATATAAGTAGAGAGCTGAGTAACTGTGCATCCAGCACTGAAGTTAAATGCATTGGTTTAAAGCTGCTGCATGGATCTGTCTGTTTCTGCCTGGTCTCTATCTGAGTGTTCATCACTCCTCCTCACTCCTCACTTCTACATTGAGTGTAACAGGAGCTTTAAACTGGCACCTCGATGTTGGCAGGCCATCTTGTTTTGACCAAGACCAATTTTAGCTGTTTTGTGGAATGGTTGGGAGTAAGTGGATTATAACTGGGAAAAAAAGAAACCGATTTCTCTGATAAGATATATTAAAATGTTTCTTATATTCGCTTGTACTTTTGATTTATGCAAAGTTTGTTGTGGCAATAAGCATGAGGTCAATTATAGCATATGAATCA
This sequence comes from Ranitomeya variabilis, assembly GCF_051348905.1. Taxonomy (NCBI): domain Eukaryota; kingdom Metazoa; phylum Chordata; class Amphibia; order Anura; family Dendrobatidae; genus Ranitomeya; species Ranitomeya variabilis. Next base: position 170,163,648 of record NC_135238.1, read on the forward strand.
GACCGACCAATGTTGTAGTCCCTCCCGAACCTTTTTCACAGCTTTGGCGGAGATGATCATGAGGAATTGTCAATCCTTGACATATCAATGATCACTGCATTATTATGCATATAACAGCTGTGTTAATAGGTCACTCTTGTGATATATCCAAAAATATAACACTAGAGGCAAACGATGCAGCACTTCCTTGGATGACTAGATTAACCATGGCTGGAAAGGTCACCAGTGCTTCCATACAGACCATAATTATTCCGCGAGCGATAATTTTGTCATGCCTTGCCCACTCTACAGTGCTGTAAGCCACATATATGCAACTCAGAATTCTAAGGTGCCTTCTATAATTTAAATATGGGTGCCCTTGGGGACAAGAGTGTACATACCAAATTCGATTAGAAGTGATTCAAGGGTTCAACCACGCATGCAGTAATTATGATTGTGAGCATCCGAGGAAAATTAGTTTATAATGTCTTAATTAAAGCATGGTAATACCATTTTAGTTGCAGATTAAATTATGTAAAGCTCTTTGAATACTCACATTCTTGTATAATTAAGAATAAAATTGCATCATAAAAAGATACTTGCATTATTAATGTGTGTTTGCATAGAAATGGTGCACAAAAGGGAAATAATTCAGTTCCAAAGATGCCAGAGCCAAAGTGGTTGAGGTCTTTGGCCATCATGTCCATCCATATTTTTATGCAACAATATGTCCCTATGTTAATAAAGTAAAAAAAAATCCAAATTAATGGTGTTATATAGAATATATTATAATTATTAAGACCAGTATGTCTAAACAAATCTTCTCCTGCCTCATGTATAATTCCTTTGCTTATCCTGAGGAAGCAGATGATGATGTACTGCCCTAGACTGCACCAAGATGTCCATAGTAAATAGGTTCTGCATAAAATGCAGTCAGTTTCTTAGCATAAAATAAGTATTTCTAAAATGTTTCCCTTTTTTCACCACATTTTAATCACAACAACTGAAAAGGTCCACATATAATTGAAATATCAATAGTGTTTGGTGTTTGAATAGGTTCACATGTAATGGTCTTGTTTAGGTGGAAAATTTCCAAAGCAAATCTGCACCAAATTAGGCTGATTTTGTTATAGATTTATTGTGAATTTGCCACTGTGGGTTATGCAACAATGGAAACCAAAAACAATGCTTTTGAAATCCACATGTGTGGATCCAGAAGTAGTTTGCAGTAAAATATGCTACAGTTGGATTTTGTTGCAGATTTAGTTTTTCCTATTGAATTTGGGGAACATGGCCAGTCTGCGACTGAAATGCCATGCTGGGGATTTTCTTGGAGATATTCAGATATCAAATTGCAGAATTTCAATTATGGAATAGGTTAGCAAAAGAAGTTTTAACAAGGCCCATTCACTCATAGCCTAAAGGAGCTGCTGTGGATTATCATCATGCTGTAGATTTTTCACATCAGTACCATGTCCTATGTATTGAAGAAATGGAGCAAGCTTTCAACCCTGATTTCATCAATTGCAATGAGATAAATCTGCAGCCAAATTCTGCCCCCAAATCAACCGTAAATAAGATCTCAATTTAACAATAATAGATTTCATTGTGGATTATGGTTCTGGTCCTGAGTTTTAAGACTGAATTGTTATGTAATTTTTTCACTTTGTGTACATATACCCTCATGATTCGCTGATATCGGCATATAACCTCGGCAAGTGCAATGTGAGAAAAAATCACAATGCACTAGCACCAATATTATTCAATGAAGCTTCATTGTGTTGATCTGCAGTTTTTCCTCACGTGGAATTGGGGTGAGGAAAAAATTGCATCTTGCTGCGCATGGTCACGTAAAATGGCTGAGACTCACCAATGCCAATCAATGGGTGCGAGAAAAAAATCGCACAGCACATGGACCATGCGTGTGTCTTCCCATTTTTACGCACACATTTAATAGGATACCAACATTTAATTATCCAAGTACAGTAAATTCACAGCGTAAACCGTCAGATAAGATAGATAGAAAGATGTCAGTGATATATGTAATCAGTGATTTGCATGTGTGTTTAGCTAGTAAACAAATAAATGAAAAAAATAGTGTGGGGTTCCCTCTATTTTACTAACCAGCTGAGGGAAAGCAGACAGCTGTGAGCTGGTGTTATTATTCATGGGAAGGGGCCAATATCAATGGAGCTTCCCAGACTATTAATATAATCCCGCAGCTATTTGCTTAACCTTTACTGGTTATTAAAAAGGAGGGGCCCCAAAAAATTATGTTGGGTCCCCCCTATTTTTAAAAACCAGCAAAGGCTAAGCAGTCAGCTGCAGGCTGATATTAAAGGGGTTGTCCACTACTTTCAGTTAACCCCCCAATGTATCCCCCCGGGGCCCCTGATGAAATGTGTAAATACCTTCCGTTGCCATTTTCGCCTGTGAGCGGCGCTATGCTGGTGGCTGAGTCCGGGTCATGTGATCCCCAGGCTGCAGCCACCGCTTATTTCTGCCAATGTCACGTCAATTTCCAGACTCTGGAAATTGACGTGACGTCATGAGCAGGTGTGATCCCAGGCTCACAGCAGTCACTCATCAAGAGTGACTGGGCTGTGGGCGGCGCTGGGGGCTGCAGGGCTGTGCTGGGGGTGGGCAGGGCTGTGCTGGGGGGCGGGCAGGGCTGTGCTGGGGGCGGGCGGGGCTAGGCAGGGATGATTGTGCGGGCCGGCGCCGGTATATGTAGGCCGGCGCCGGTTTGTGCGGGGGGGTGCGGGCTGGCACCGGTATGTGCGGGCCGGCGCCGGTATGTGCGGGTGGTGCTGGGGTCTGCTGGCCATGCTGGGGTCTGCTGCGGGGCTGTGCGGTGGTGGTGGCAGCGGGGGTGTCTCTGTGTGCAGGCTTTGTCCGATGGGACTACAAGTCCCATCAGGCTCTGCCTGCTACAGTGACAATAAGTGACACATTAGCCAATGATGGGACAGTAGTAGCCCCATCATCCGGCTAATGTGTTGAATGTAGAAAAAAAACACATACACACATATACACTACATACATACATACAACACACATCATGCGACATGTGACAACATGCAACGACATGCACCATGCGACGACATTCGGCGACATGCACCATGCGATGACATGCGACATGTGACAACATGCGACGACATGCAACATGCGACTACATGCACCACGTGACGACATGCACCATGCGACAACATGCACCATGCGACGACATGCAACATGCACCATGCGACAACATGCACCATGTGACGACATGCGGTGACATGCACCATGTGACGACATGCACCATGCGGCATGCACCACGCGACGACATTCAACATATGACATGCAACATGTGATGACATGCAGCATGCGATGACATGCGACGACATGCAACATGTGGCATGCACCATGCGACGACACACAACATGTGATGACATGCAACATGTGATGACATGCAACATGTGACATGCACCATGTGACATGCACCATGCGATGACATGTGACAACATGCACCATGCAACGACATGCACCAGGCAGCAACACACACCATGTGACGACATGCACCATGTGGTGACATGCACCATGCGACGACATGCACAATGTGACATGCACCACGTGACGGCATGCACCATGCGATGACATGCACCATGCGACATGCACCATGCGATGACATGCAACATATGTCATGCAACATGTGATGACATGCAGCATGTGATGACATGCGATGACATGCAACATGTGACATGTACCATGCGACGACATGCAACATGCGATGACATGCAACATGCAGCAACATGCAACATGTGACATGCATCATGCGACGACATGCACCATGCGGCGACATGCACCATGTGACAACATGCACCATGCGATGACATGCACCATGCGACGACATGGAACATATGACATGCAACATGGGATGACATGGAGAATGCGATGACATGCAACATGTGACATGCACCAAGCGACGACATGCAACATGTGATGACATGCACCATGCGACGACATGCAACATGCACCATGCAACAACATGCACCATGCGATGACATGCGGCGACATGCACCATGCGATGACATGCAACATATGATATGCAACATGCGATGACATGCGACATGCAGCATGCAATGACATGCGATGACATGCAACATGTGACGACATGCAATGACATGCGACGACATGCGACATGCACTATGCAACGACATGCAACATGTGACATGCAACATGCCACATACAGTACGTACATACATACAACATACATACAGACATACAGTACATATAACATAGAGTACATACTCACCATCACTTGTCACTTTGATCCCCGAAGCCAGTGTCATCTGTAAAAAATATTAAAATAATATACAAACACTATACTCCCTGATCTGCAGAAATCCAATTAAAACGAGTGTCCCTCGACGATCTCCCGTGGAGAGCAGGAGCATCAGCTGATGTGACCGCTCTCCAGGGGCTCCAGGAATACAATGATGGAAGGTATCCTTCCACAATGTATTCCTCACAATGTATTCCTACGCCCCTGTGAGAAAATAGTCCCTAGTCTCACTTTATGCCATTGCTGTTTGAGAAATTTTCCCAGGCACCAATTGCCATAAAGTGAGACTTTGTCCTAAGGTAACCTCTCAGTGATGCACTGCAGGAGCCATTGTCTCCTGTCAGTGTGTCACTGAGGGTCCTATAGAGCAGTGACATCACCCGATGTCACTGTTCTATAGGGGAGATCGTCGTGGGACACTCGTTATTAATTGGACTACGGCAGACAGGTAGTATACAGTTTATTATTTTACATTTTTTGCAGGCGCTGAAGTATGGTAAGTATGATGAAATGAAGAATATTAAAATACTTTTTTCCTAATGTGTGTGTGTTTTATTAACCCTTTATTAGTATTGGATTAATAATGGATAGGCGTCTTATTGACGCCTCTCCGTTATTAACCCGGCTTAATGTCACCTTACAATAGCAAGGTGACATTAACCCCTTATTACCCCATATCCCACCGCTACAAGGGAGTGGGAAGAGAGGGGCTAAGTGCTGGATTTGGCGCATCTTACAGATGTGCCATTTCCGGGGCGGCTGCGGACTGGTATTTGTAGCCGGGGGGGGGGGTGTTGTGAATTAGACTTTTTTGGCTCCCTCTTGTGGTCACTAGTGATATGACTCTGGGATTGTCTTTCCTCAGTTTGGCACCCACCTGGGTCGTTAGTCCAGGGGTGTTGCTATATGAACTTCCTGAATTCTCAGTCTGGTGCTTGGCATCGTTGTAATCAGTCCTTTCTGTTTGCTCCTGTCTGCTGGTCCGGGTTCTTGCAAAATTAAGCTAAGTCCTGCTTCCTTGTCTTTTGTTTATTTGCATTTCTCTTATTTTTTGTCCAGCTTGTACTAAATGTGATTCCTGATTTTGCTGGAAGCTCTAGGGGGCTGGTATTCTCCCCCCGGGCCGTTAGACGGTTCGGGGGTTCTTGAATATCCAGCGTGGAAATTTTGATAGGGTTTTTGCTGACCGTATAAGTCATCTTACTATATTCTGCTATTAGTCAGTGGGCCTCTCTTTGCTAAATACCTAGTTCATTCTTACGTTTGTCTTTTCTTCTTACCTCACCGTTATTATTTGTTGGGGGCTTGTATCCAACTTTTAGGGTCTTTTCTCTGGAGGCAAGAAAGGTCTATCTTTTCCCTTCTAGGGTTAGTTAGTTCTCCGGCTGGCGCGAGACGTCTAGAACCAACGTAGGCACGTTCCCCGGCTGCTGCTATTTGTGGTGCTAGGATTAGATATACGGTCAGCCCAGTTACCACTGCCCTATGAGCTGGTTTTTTGTGTTTGCAGACTTAGTATTTATTTCTGAGACCCTCTGCCATTGGGGTCATAACAGTATGCCAAGCCAACATTGAATGTTTAATGCATTGCAGAAGTGGGATAATAAGAAAGGAAATTCTGAGGTTTTTTTTTTTTTTTCCTCTCTTTCTTTCTCCCCTTTACCTCTGAGTGGCTTATGCTTGCTGCAAACATGAATGTCCAGACTTTGATTACAAGTGTGGATCAGCTTGCTGCTCGTGTGCAGGGCATACAAGATTTTGTTACCAGTAGTCCAATGTCTGAACCTAAAATACCTATTCCTGAACTGTTCTCTGGAGACCGATTTAAGTTTAAGAATTTCAGGAATAATTGTAAATTGTTTCTATCTCTGAGACCCCGTTCGTCTGGAGACTCAGCTCAGCAAGTTAAAATTGTTATCTCTTTCTTGCGGGGTGACCCTCAGGATTGGGCTTTCTCGCTAGCGCCAGGAGATCCGGCATTGGCGAATATTGATGCGTTTTTTCTGGCGCTCGGATTGCTTTATGAGGAACCCAATCTTGAAATTCAGGCAGAAAAAGCCTTGCTGGCTATTTCTCAGGGCCAGGATGAAGCTGAAGTGTATTGCCAAAAATTTCGGAAATGGTCCGTGCTTACTCAGTGGAATGAGTGTGCTCTGGCCGCAAATTTCAGAAATGGCCTTTCTGAAGCCATTAAGAATCTGATGGTGGGTTTCTCCATTCCTACAAGTCTGAATGATTCCATGGCGCTGGCTATTCAAATTGATCGGCGTTTGCGGGAGCGCAAAACTGCTAATCCTCTGGTGGTGTTGTCTGAACAGACACCTGATTTAATGCAATGTGATAGAATTCAGACTAGAAATGAACGGAAAAATCATAGACGTCAGAATGGGTTGTGTTTTTACTGTGGTGATTCTACACATGTTATATCAGCATGCTCTAAACGCCTAACAAGGGTTGTTAGCCCTGTCGCCATTGGTAATTTGCAACCTAAATTTATTTTGTCTGTGACTTTAATTTGCTCATTGTCTTCCTACCCTGTTATGGCGTTTGTGGATTCAGGTGCTGCCCTGAGTCTTATGGATCTGTCATTTGCCAGGCGCTGTGGTTTTGTTCTTGAGCCATTGGTAAATCCTATCCCTCTTAGAGGTATTGATGCTACGCCATTGGCGGAAAATAAACTGCAGTTTTGGACACAGGTAACCATGTGTATGACTCCTGAACATCGGGAGGTGATTCGTTTTCTTGTTCTGCATAAAATGCATGATTTGGTCGTTTTGGGTCTACCATGGTTACAGACCCATAATCCAGTCTTAGATTGGAAGGCAATGTCGGTGTCAAGTTGGGGCTGTCAGGGAATTCATGGTGATTCCCCGCCGGTGTCTATTGCTTCCTCTACTCCTTCGGAAGTTCCTGAGTATTTGTCTGATTTTCAGGATGTATTCAGCGAGTCCAGGTCCAGTGCTCTGCCTCCTCATAGGGACTGTGACTGCGCTATAGATTTGATTCCAGGTAGTAAATTTCCTAAGGGAAGACTATTTAATCTGTCTGTACCTGAGCATACCGCAATGCGTTCGTATATCAAGGAATCTCTGGAGAAGGGGCATATCCGTCCATCCTCTTCCCCTCTTGGTGCGGGATTCTTTTTTGTGGCCAAGAAGGACGGATCTTTGAGACCTTGTATTGACTATCGGCTTCTGAATAAAATCACTGTTAAATTTCAGTATCCTTTGCCTCTGTTGTCGGACTTGTTTGCCCGGATTAAGGGTGTCAAGTGGTTCACCAAGATAGATCTTCGTGGTGCGTACAACCTTGTGTGCATTAAGCAGGGAGATGAATGGAAAACTGCATTTAATACGCCCGAAGGTCATTTTGAGTACTTGGTGATGCCTTTTGGGCTCTCTAATGCTCCTTCAGTGTTTCAGTCCTTTATGTATGATATTTTCCGGAAGTATCTGGATAAATTTATGATTGTTTATCTGGATGATATTCTGTTTTTTTCTGATGATTGGGACTCGCATGTAGAGCAGGTCAGGATGGTGTTTCAGGTCTTGCGTGAGAATGCTTTGTTTGTTAAGGGCTCAAAGTGTCTCTTTGGAGTACAGAAGGTTCCCTTTTTGGGTTTTATTTTTTCCCCTTCTGCGGTGGAGATGGACGCAGTCAAGGTCTGAGCTATTCATGATTGGACTCAACCCACGTCATTTAAGAGTCTTCAGAAGTTCTTGGGTTTTGCTAACTTCTACCGTCGTTTTATCGCTAATTTTTCTAGCGTTGTTAAAAGTTTGACGGATATGACCAAGAAAGGTTCTGATGTTGCTAACTGGGCTCCTGCAGCCGTGGAAGCTTTCCAAGAGTTGAAGCGCCGGTTTACTTCAGCGCCTGTTTTGTGCCAGCCTGATGTCTCACTTCCCTTTCAGGTTGAAGTGGATGCTTCTGAGATTGGGGCAGGGGCCGTTTTGTCGCAGAGAGGCCCTGGTTGCTCTGTAATGAGACCATGTGCTTTTTTCTCTAGGAAGTTTTCGCCTGCTGAGCGGAATTATGATGTTGGCAATCGGGAGTTGCTGGCCATGAAGTGGGCATTTGAGGAGTGGCGTCATTGGCTCGAGGGTGCTAAGCATCGTGTGGTGGTCTTGGTGAGGGTTCGGTGACCCCTCCTTAAAGGGGGGGTACTGTTGTGAATTAGACTTTTTTGGCTCCCTCTTGTGGTCACTAGTGATATGACTCTGGGATTGTCTTTCCTCAGTTTGGCACCCACCTGGGTCGTTAGTCCAGGGGTGTTGCTATATGAACTTCCTGAATTCTCAGTCTGGTGCTTGGCATCGTTGTAATCAGTCCTTTCTGTTTGCTCCTGTCTGCTGGTCCAGGTTTTTGCAAAATTAAGCTAAGTCCTGCTTCCTTGTCTTTTGGTTATTTGCATTTCTCTTATTTTTTGTCCAGCTTGTACTAAATGTGATTCCTGATTTTGCTGGAAGCTCTAGGGGGCTGGTATTCTCCCCCCGGGCCGTTAGACGGTTCGGGGGTTCTTGAATATCCAGCGTGGAAATTTTGATAGGGTTTTTCCTGACCGTATAAGTCATCTTACTATATTCTGCTATTAGTCAGTGGGCCTCTCTTTGCTAAATACCTAGTTCATTCTTACGTTTGTCTTTTCTTCTTACCTCACCGTTATTATTTGTTGGGGGCTTGTATCCAACTTTTGGGGTCTTTTCTCTGGAGGCAAGAAAGGTCTATCTTTTCCCTTCTAGGGTTAGTTAGTTCTCCGGCTGGCGCGAGACGTCTAGAACCAACGTAGGCACGTTCCCCGGCTGCTGCTATTTGTGGTGCTAGGATTAGATATACGGTCAGCCCAGTTACCACTGCCCTATGAGCTGGTTTTTTGTGTTTGCAGACTTAGTATTTATTTCTGAGACCCTCTGCCATTGGGGTCATAACAGGGGGGGCAATATCCATGGCCCCTCCCTAGTCTATGTATATCAGCCCGCAGCTGTCTGCGTAGCCTTTCTGGCTATAAAATATAGGGGGACTCCACATCATTTTTTTGGAGGTCCCCCTATTTTAATAGCCAGTAAAGGCTACGCAGACTGCTGCGGGCTGATATTCATAGCAGGCTACAAATATTGGCCCCCGGCCGTCGGCTTTCCCCATCTGGCGCAGAAAATTGCGTGGGAGCCCACGCCATTTTTTTCCGTTTTTTTATTAAATTCAACGCTCATTAAGGCCTCTTTCATACTTGGGTCGGTACGGGTCTGTCGCTATGCGTCGGACCGACATACCGACGCACATTGTGAAATTTGTGCACGACGTGGGCAGCGGATGCAGTTTTTTAATGCATCCGCTGCCCGTTCTGAAGTCCGGGGAGGAGGGGGCGGAGTTTTGGCCGCTCATGCGCGGTAGAAAATGGCGGAAGCGACGGACAAAAAAACGTTTACTTGAACTTTTTTGTGCCAACGGTCCGCCAAAACACGACGGATGCATTGCATGACGGACGCGACGTGTGGCCATCCGTCGCGATCCGTCGCTAGTACAAGTCTATGGGTAAAAAACGCATCCTGCGAGCACATTTACAGGATCCGTTTTTTTCCCAAAAAGATGGATTGCGACGGATTGCTAAAAACGCAAGTGTGAAAGTTGCCTTAGAAACATCGGCCTTTCTATTATAAATCTATGGATATATCTATCTATAGATATATTTATAGATAGATATATCTATAGATACATATATGTATCTATCCATATATCTGGCTGCTTTCACACATCAGGTTTTTGCCATCAGGCAGTTTTTTTCTCATAGAGTTGTATTAGCGCCGGATTGCGCTTGATGGCCACACGTTTCATCCGTTTTTTGCCGGATCAGTCAAAAAAGCTGTTTCTGCTGGACGGAAAACACACAGAGGAACGTTTTTTCTGTCCGGCAAAAAAACGCACAGCGACAGATCCGGCAAACGTATGAAACTGAGATGTGAAATGATGAATCCAGCCTCTGAATCTGTTTTTTCATGCATGTTTCCATTCAAATCATGCACATTTTCCATTTATTTATTTCCAAAAACTGCATCAAAACCACGCAAAAACCGCACCAAAAACAGCATCAAAACCGCAAAAAAATTCATTAAAACTGCACCAAAAACTGCATCAAAACCTAGTGAAGTTTTGCAGTTTTGATGCGGTTTTGGTGCAGTTTTGATGCGTTTTTGATGCAGTTTTTGCACGGTTTTGATGCAGTTTTTGGTGCAGTTTTGATGCAGTTTTTGGTGCGGTTTTGGTGCAGTGTTGATGCAATTTTGGTGCAGTGTTGATGCTTTTTTATGCAGTTTTTTTTGCGCGGTTTTTATGCATTTTTTTATTTGCTTTTGGTGCGGTTTTTGCGCGGTTTTTACGTGTTTTGGTTCGTTTTTGAAAGCTAAATACAGATGTATTATTGAACAAAAAAAAAAGATTTGTGATGTCATTATTGTCCAACCTCCTCTTTTATATTTGTCCAACCCATACTCCATTACACACACAGATAGACAGATAGAAGATAGATGAAATGGATAGACAGATCTACATATAGATAGATCTATAGATGCATACGTCTATCTATTCATATATCTATAGAAATATCTGGGTAGATATATCTATTGATAGATGTATGGATAGCGTAGGGTGTGTGTCCACTGTCCAGAGTACATCCAAATGAGCTGCAGATTGGATGCTGCCGACTTGTAGTCCCATCGGATGATGCCTGCACACACACCCCAAAAGACCCCCCGCACACACCCGAACAGTCCCGCACCCACCCGAACAGCCAGGCACCCACCTGAAAAGCCCCGCACACACCCGAACAGTCCCGCACACCCCCATATCCCATAAGCTCTTGTTGTATGCCCTATACCATTTAGCATTACATCATGTGCTGTTTTGGATTGCACCTTTACACTCTTTAATGAGGGTTCTCTTTGGCTGTGGTTGTCCATCATTTCATTTACCGACCCTCATCACTTATATTGTTTGTTCATTGTTAATTATTTTGTTATGTTAATAAAGTTTACATTTTTTTACATGAAATTGATGACGTAATGTCTATTCATGGAGCATCATGCTCTTGTTAAAGTTATAGGATTATATATATGTGGGAGTTTGCCCCTCCTCCTCCCCCTTAAGTGCTATGGGCACTTTTTGTAGAAGGGATTGGTACACATTTGAATGTATCCACAAGGTTGGCTTTTGTTATAAATAAATGGCCGTGTGTGTGTACATGAGGAATAACCCTTTTTGGGCCATTATATGACTTGTATCTTTCATTTTTCACCAGTTTTCCCCTCTCTAGCCTCTCTCCCTAATTCTTATTCTATCTGAGCCAGTGGATGATGGCTAGCTGCTGTGATGTCTCCAACATACACCACACAAAGAGAGATATATTTCTGCAATTCTGTCTCAGTGGCACACAGAAAGAAGCCGCATGGAGGACACTATACAGAAGTAGAGAGCTGAGTAACTGTGCATCCAGCACTGAAGTTAAATGCATTGGTTTAAAGCTGCTGCATGGATCTGTCTGTTTCTGCCTGGTCTCAAACTGAGTGTTCATCACTCCTCCTCACTCCTCACTTCTACATTGAGTGTAACAGGTGCTTTAAACTGGCACCTCGATGTTGGCAGGCCATCTTGTTTTGACCAAGACCAATTTTAGCTGTTTTGTGGAATGGTTGGGAGTAAGTGGATTATAACTGGGAAAAAAAGAAACCGATTTCTCTGATAAGATATATTACAATGTTTCTTATATTCGCTTGTACTTTTGATTTATGCAAAGTTTGTTGCGGCATAAGCATGAGGTCAATTATAGCATATGAATCAGACCGACCAATGTTGTAGTCCCTCCCGAACCTTTTTCAGAGCTTTGGCGGAGATGATCATGAGGAATTGTCAAGCCTTGACATATCAATGATCACTGCATTATTATGCATATAACAGCTGTGTTAATAGGTCACTCTTGTGATATATCCAAAAATATAACACTAGAGTCAAACAATGCAACACTTCCTTGGATAACTAGATTAACCATGGCTGGAAAGGTCACCAGTGCTTCCATACAGACCATAATTATTCCGCGAGCGATAATTTTGTCATGCCTTGCCCACTCTACAGTGCTGTAAGCCACATATATGCAACTCAGAATTCTAAGGTGCCTTCTATAATTTAAATATGGGTGCCCTTGGGGACAAGAGTGTACATACCAAATTCGATTAGAAGTAATTCAAGGGTTCAACCACGCATGCAGTAATTATGATTGTGAGCATCCGAGGAAAATTAGTGTATAATGTCTTAATTAAAGCATGGTAATACCATTTTAGTTGCAGATTAAATTATGTAAAGCTCTTTGAATACTCACATTCTTGTATAATTAAGAATAAAATTGCATCATAAAAAGATACTTGCATTAATAATGTGTGTTTGCATAGAAATGGTGCACAAAAGGGAAATAATTCAGTTCCAAAGATGCCAGAGCCAAAGTGGTTGAGGTCTTTGGCCATCATGTCCATCCATATTTTTATGCAACAATATGTCCCTATGTTAATAAAGTAAAAAAAAATCCAAATTAATGGTGTTATATAGAATATATTATAATTATTAAGACCAGTATGTCTAAACAAATCTTCTCCTGCCTCATGTATAATTCCTTTGCTTATCCTGAGGAAGCAGACAATGATGTACTGCCCTAGACTGCACCAAGATGTCCATAGTAAATAGGTTCTGCATAAAATGCAGTCAGTTTCTTAGCACAAAATAAGTATTTCTAAAATGTTTCCCTTTTTTCATCACATTTTAATCACAACAACTGAAAAGGTCCACATATAATTGAAACATCAATAGTGTTTGGTGTTTGAATAGGTTCACATGTAATGGTCTTGTTTAGGTGGAAAATTTCCAAAGCAAATCTGCACCAAATTAGGCAGATTTTGTTATAGATTTATTGTGAATTTGCCACTGTGGGTTATGCATTAATGGAAACCAAAAACAATGCTTTTGAAATCCACATGTGTGGATCCCGAAGTAGTTTGCAGTAAAATATGCTACAGTTGGATTTTGTTGCAGATTTAGTTTTTCCCTTTGAATTTGGGGAACATGGCCAGTCTGCGACAGAAATGCCATGCTGGGGATTTTCTTGGAGAAATTCAGATATCAAATTGCAGAATTTCAATTATGGAATAGGTTAGCAAAATAAGTCTTAACAAGGCCCATTCACTCATAGCCTAAAGGAGCTGCTATGGATTATCATCATGCTGTCGATTTTTCACATCAGTACCATGTCCTATGTATTGAAGGAATGGAGCAAGCTTTCAACCCTGAATTCATCAATTGCAATGAGATAAATCTGCAGCCAAATTCTGCCCCCAAATCAACCGTAAATAAGATCTCAATTTAACAATAATAGATTTCTTTAACATAGTAACCTAGTAACATAGTTAGTAAGGCCGAAAAAAGACATTTGTCCATCCAGTTCAGACTTTATTCCATCATAATAAATCCCCAGATCTACGTCCTTCTACAGAACCTAATAATTGTATGATACAATATTGTTCTGCTCCAGGAAGACATCCAGGCCTCTCTTGAACCCTTTGACTGAGTTCGCCATCTCCACCTCCTCAGGCAAGCAATTCCAGATTCTCACTGCCCTAACAGTAAAGAATCCTCTTCTATGTTGGTGGAAAAACCTTCTCTCCTCCAGACGCAAAGAATGCCCCCTTGTGCCCATCACCTTCCTTGGTATAAACAGATCCTCAGCAAGATATTTGTATTGTCCCCTTATATACTTATACATGGTTATTAGATCACCCCTCAGTCGTCTTTTTTCTAGACTAAATAATCCTAATTTCGCTAATCTATCTGGGTATTGTAGTTCTCCCATCCCCTTTATTAATTTTGTTGACCTCCTTTGTACTCTCTCTAGTTCCATTATATCCTTCCTGAGCACCGGTGCCCAAAACTGGACACAGTACTCCATGTGCGGTCTAACCAGGGATTTGTACAGAGGCAGTATAATGCTCTCATCATGTGTATCCAGACCTTTTTTAATGCACCCCATGATCCTGTTTGCCTTGGCAGCTGCTGCCTGGCACTGGCTGCTCCAGGTAAGTTTATCATTAAGTAGGATCCCCAAGTCCTTCTCCCTGTCAGATTTACCCAGTGGTTTCCCGTTCTGTGTGTAATGATGATATTGATTCCTTCTTCCCATGTGTATAACCTTACATTTATCATTGTTAAACCTCATCTGCCACCTTTCAGCCCAAGTTTCCAACTTATCCAGATCCATCTGTAGCAGAATACTATCTTCTCTTGTATTAACTGCTTTACATAGTTTTGTATCATCTGCAAATATCAATATTTTACTGTGTAAACCTTCTACCAGATCATTAATGAATATGTTGAAGAGAACAGGTCCCAATACCGACCTCTGTGGTACCCCACTGGTCACAGCGACCCAGTTAGAGACTATACCATTTATAACCACCCTCTGCTTTCTATCACTAAGCCAGTTACTAACCCATTTACACACATTTTCCCCCAGACCAAGCATTCTCATTTTGTGTACCAACCTCTTGTGCGGCACGGTATCAAACGCTTTGGAAAAATCGAGATATACTACGTCCAATGACTCACCGTGGTCCAGCCTATAGCTTACCTCTTCATAAAAACTGATTAGATTGGTTTGACAGGAGCGATTAGATTTCATTGTGGATTCTGGTTCTGGTGCTGAGTTTTAAGACTGAATTGTTATGTAATTTTTTCACTTTGTGTACATATACCCTCATGATTCGCTGATATCGGCATATAACCTCGGCAAGTGCAATGTGAGAAAAAATCACAATGCACTAGCACCAATATTATTCAATGAAGCTTCATTGTGTTCATCTGCAGTTTTTCCTCACATGGAATTGGGGTGAGGAAAAAAATTGCAGCTTGCTGCTCATAGTCACGTAAAATGGCTGAGACTCACCAATGCCAATCAATGGGTGCGAGAAAAAAATCGCACAGCACATGGACCATGCGTGTGCCTTCCCATTTTTACGCACACATCTCATAGGAAGCCAATATTTAATTATCCAAGTACAGTAAATTCACAGCGTAAACCGTCAGATAAGATAGATAGAAAGATGTCAGTGATATATGTAATCAGTGATTTGCATGTGTGTTTAGCTAGTAAACAAATAAATGCAAAAAATGGTGTGGGGTTCCCTCTATTTTACTAACCAGCTGAGGGAAAGCAGACAGCTGTGAGCTGGTGTTATTATTCAAGGAAGGGGCCAATATCCATGGAGCTTCCCAGACTATTAATATAATCCCGCAGCTATTTGCTTAACCTTTACTGGTTATTAAAAAGGAGGGACCCCAAAAAATTATGTTGGTCCCCCCTATTTTTAAAAACCAACAAAGGCTAAGTAGTCAGCTGCAGGCTGATATTAATAGGCTGGTAAGGGGACATGGATATTGACCCTTTCCCAGAATAATAACACCAGCTCACCACTGTCTGCTTTCCCTCAGCTGGTTAGGAAAAATAAAGGGGTCACTATGCCATTTTTTTCTTTTCTTATTTATTTTTTAGCTAAAAACAAGTACAAGAAAATACACACGTAAAGCACTGATTACATATATCACTGACATCTATTTATCTACTGTATCTGTATATAAGATTGCTTTATTAGTTAGAAAACTAGCTTGTAATGACAGAACAGATGCTAGGTGAAAAAAACACTCTCCAACTTTTCTGGCTAAGAATCTCAGTGTTTTTATATATGCAGATGTGAGTGAGCCCTTATGCTACTACTACTAAAAGTAAATTTGGAACACATTAATGGGGTTTCCATCAAAGTAAAAATATTGTTATATGAGGTTTATATAATAACTTATGTAATTCATATGCACAGGCACTGCCATTGTTCTATAACTGCTGCATTCCAAGATCCAGTATGTCCTGTTTTGGACATGTGCTCTACATAGGCTTGTGTTTTCAAAGGTCAGCTACTCCATGTAAACATTTGAAAAGAGGGTGGCTTAGTAATGAATTCATTCTAAACCATTCCCCTTCACCCACTGCAAATAGAACCGGAAGAGAACCTGAAATTGCAGCATTTGGTGGACAATAGTGGTGTTGCATATTTTAGCTTTCAGCAGAATCATTCAGAAATCGGACATTTGGGGAGAATTAGGGCCCTGATTCATCAAAGCTTTAATGTCAGAAAAGGTTGTTAAAAGCTTTAAAATGTCTCAAAAAGACTTTTTGATGTCTTTGCGACTTTTTTGTTTTGCTCTGACAAAGTGGATAGACCTTGGGTGAGGCGAGGCATTGGCAAGCCCCATTTGTCAAGAAATGTAGCAAGATTTATGGCGAGATGCACACAGAGAGAGGTACATTTCACTTTGGATCTTGTTTTAATGAATCAGGAATTTCCACTACACACCACACCCTCATTAAAACTGGTGTGAAAATCTCCAATTTTGATGACACGGAGCCTAGCTATTTTATTTAGGACATATAGCAATAATTATCTTTATTACCAACATGGAAGTTACAGGAAAGAACCAATACAAGGAAAACTAAAGGTACCTTCACACTAAGCGACGCTGCAGCGATATCGACAACGATGCCGATCGCTGCAGCGTCGCTGTGTGGTCGCTGGAGAGCTGTCACACAGACAGCTCTCCAGCGACCAACTATGCCGAAGTCCCCTGGTAACCAGGGTAAACATCGGGTTACTAAGCGCAGGGCCGCGCTTAGTAACCCGATGTTTACCCTGGTTACCAGTGTAAAAGTAAAAAAAAAAAACAGTACATACTCACCTTCTGCTGTCTGTCACACGTCCCTCGCTGTCTGCTTCCTTCACTGACTGTGAGTGCCAGCCGTAAGGCACAGCACAGCGGTGACATCACCGCTGTGCTCTGCTTTTACTTTACGGCTGGCACTCACAGTCAGTGCGGGAAGCCGCCGGCGAGGGACATGTGACAGACAGCAGAAGGTGAGTATGTACTGTTTGTTTTTTTTTACTTTTACACTGGTAACCAGGGTAAACATCGGGTTACTAAGCGTGGCCCTGCGCTTAGTAACCCGATGTTTACCCTGGTTACCTTTGTAAAACATCGCTGGCATCGTTGCTTTTGGTGTCAAACACGACGATACACGCCGATCTGACGACCAAATAAAGTTCTGAACTTTCAGCAATGACCAGCGATATCACAGCAGGATCCAGATCTCTGCTGCATGTCAAACACAACGATATCGCTATCCAGGACGCTGCAACGTCACGGATCGCTATCGTTATCGTTGCAAAGTCGCTTAGTGTGAAGGTACCTTAACTGAGAGGTCATAAAGTACAGACTAAAGGTTCACACTACACAGCCTGCAGTCTACTCAACACTTTACCTCCATGATAGGTTGGCAGCTGTTGCTATTACTCCAACAGGGAGCACTTTTGCTGATAGGACTACACTAGTAAGTAATCCAACATATTTTGTAAACCTCAATTAACAATGTTTTGACTTAAATTAAAAACCCTATTGAAGACTGTCTCTGGTATACATTATGAACTTGTAGTAATTTGACATATAGGACAGCCTATCATTAACATATACTAGAATTTCCTGGGACCAAAAAAATGTGTATTGTCCTAATTCAACACCATACTCCTGGCACAAAAGATATTTGTACTGTTCATTTTTGCATCTTAATTGGTACATAGGCCTGAATTCTTCGCCATCCCTAATGTAACACTAGTCTCGCTAATGCATGTTTTTGCTAGGATTTGTTTCTGCAATTTAGTTAACTCGGAAGCAACAGAAAATTGAGGATATAGATTCATATCTCTTCTTAAAGAATTGTTAAAATTGTGCCCTGATTCCGCATAGTTAAATGCTAGATACTTCATCAAGAAGATCATGTGAAGGTTCCCTAATTCTTAATTCCTGAGTTCCTTCCCCACAGAAAAAAAATTTAATGGAGGAAATGAGAGCTCCAATAACTCTATGATGCTGACATATTCATTGTGAAGCAGTGATTTGGGATTTTTCTGCTTTAAAACTTTCAGCTTCGATGTCTGTAATGTTGTTAAGGAATGCATAGCATCTATCTTTCCATAAATGCCAATAACCAGACCTTAAAGCTCAGAGCCACTATTAGCATTTTCAACATCCCGAAAGCAAGGGATGCAGAAAGCAATTTTAACTTAATAGAGCGATATCAGGTTGTGTACAAGTCTTGTGAAATCTAGAAAGGCGATATGCATAATGTACAGTACTGTACAGAGCCTTTAACCAGTTATAGATCACACTTAGGTACTGGAAAAGCTTTGTGAACCATCGCTAATAGAGATAAGTGAATCTGTGGAGATTCAAATTTGGCAGATCACTTGAAATTGTCTGGAAATTCAATTTGCATCAGAATGACTTATCTTCCTGCTCTCCGGCCTGTACACTGTCAGATTGGAAGCCTACTCCCCTTCAATCCAATTTTGGTAGATTCCTCAATTTTGACAGGGTAATTCAATTTGCATCGAAATTACTCACCTGTCCAGTTGCCACCAGCCACTGACTGGTCCACAAACTGTGATGTCTTTGACCTACTCTTCTTCAATTTAATTTGGCAGATCTTTCGAATTTGGCTGGGAATTTCAACTTGCATTAAAGTTATTCAATGTGAATCGAATGTTCCTTATTATTCTCCTTATTATGCCCTTGGGGTCTCTAGACCCCAGAGTATAATAATTGCATGGTGTTAAAAAAAAAGAATAATAACATTAACTACCTCGCTACTTACCTATCAAGCCATTCCAGAGCATATTGAAGATTGCCGAAGATTGACGTTGCATTCCGATGAGGGAGGAAAGAAGAGGCCAGTTCTGGATTTTTTTTAATAACTAAAATATATAAAAACCATATACAAATAATCGTACTAATCTGGAGAATTATGTTGCCAGGTCATTTTGAACGCGCAAATAGGAAACTTGAAAAACAATGGTAGAATTTCATTTTTTGCAACTTGTTTGGTGAAAATCAAGCCCTTATACAGCCATGTCAGCTAAGTCCATAATTCTTCCAAAACGGGAAGGAAAAACTGCAAAAAAAAATTGGCCAGTCTTCAAAGGGTTGAGATGTTTTATGGTATCTCCTAAAAAGATTGTGTTTGAATTCCTTCCTCAGGAAGCATGTCTATTCATTAAGAGATATCTGATTATGCTCTTGCTAGGGTTAGGCAACTTTTAGATTATTTTGTTATTCCTCTATCCTTTTCGGCCTGTCTCTGTAGAATTGTATGGTCGGTATCTCTTTGGATGTGAGAGAATTTCTCTGGAGTATATAGTAAGAGGTTGTAGGTTATCGAATCAAATTAAACAAGAAACATAATATCTCCAGTCCAGTTTCCTGCTGTAATAAAAAGGTGTAATCACTTGGCTGCCATCTGCAGCTATGACTTCTCTATTTTTAGGGTAGGTGTCTTGGCTACTTCTGACGCTCTCAGAGGCTTTTGTACAAGATGATTTTCTATCAGGGGATTTAGATGTATTAGTTTTGACATCTGAATCATGCTCTTATCTTAAAACCCGTTAGTATCACAAGGGACAGTAATACAGAGTTACAGGTACTATAATGTTCACGAAATGAGGGATATTTTTACAACTTTTTTATCCTTATTTGAACCAGCTTATCCAGTCCACACTTTTATTAAAGTCAAATATCAACGAAGGTTCTCGATAAAGGGAAGAGCTGTTAACCTTTTACTGCAAATACCCAACTTCTTCCTATCTCTTGTAATTTCAGATAATGTTACAGCAGAAAAATGACTATAATTCATAGGGTTCATTATAGTAAAGAATGGATTTTGTAAACAATTTGAGTATAAGATACAATAATTCGGAGTAGAATAAAAAATGATCCGATGGTGACTTTGGATAACATTGGTCAACGGTGGCATATAACTCAATAGGAGGCTTATGTTAAGAAATACAATAACTTGAGTATGCAGGTCTTGTAGAAATTTAAATAGTTAAAGGAGTTGTCCACCATTCAGTAAAAATATATATTTGGCATGTAATTTTGTGTGATGAATGGTATCCATCACATCCTTCTAGTAGAAGAAAACTATAACGTTAGTCTTATGTTTTACTGAATGTCAACTGTAAGCCATCCATTATCCATATCAAAAAATGTATAAGTATGCATTTATGAATAAGGCATCTATTGTGCATATATCTTTATTTTTAATGTTTGTTTAACATCTCACCCAGTGCATAAGAGCACACATGGCCATATCCGGCCCGTTGGCTCTCCCTGTCCGACCGATGGAAAGGGGCAGCCAGAGAGCCAGAAGTCAAGTGCAATAAGCAGTGGAGCTAAGGTGGTTCTAGGTCGCATTGTGCACCTGACCAATGTCAGGTGCACAATGCAAATGTGAACGTAGCCTTAGCTGGTGCTTCTGACAGTGTGGGTGCTTGATAGCTGCTCTCTGTTGCTCTGTCTGAGTGGCTTACTTAACAATGTCCTGACTATGCCACCTGAAAAGCTAGTAGGGACTTTCCTGCTGGGCTGTCTGTGCAGCACATACTAATGAAGTCTCCTCCACCTGTGAATAAATACTAGGTCTATGTTAAAGGGAAGGTGCCATCAAAAAAATTTTCTTTCCAGCGATTGAAAAAAATGTAAATAATTAATGTTTACATTTTCTTAAAAAATATTATCATTTGTTTATAATTTAGTAAAATATGAAAAATAATTTTAAAAGGTTTGGTATTTCCACTTTTAAACACTAGGGGGAGCAGCTGCTGAAATTTGACAAAAACCTAGTGTACAACTAGCTCACATTACAGCACTGCAGTAATTATGGGTGGAGTCTGCTGACGTGTGTGATGTCTCCTCTCCTCCCCTCCTGGGTGTTTGCTAAGGGATAAGAGAGGATGATATTCAGGAACACAGTGAGAAGCCATTTTGTTGGTGACTGCAGAGTTATACTGACAAGTAGACAGTCACAGAGGATGGCAGGCAGCAAGGATTCTGGGAGATATACTGTGGAGGGAGCAGGGTGACAGCAGCACAGAGTATTTCAGGAGAGCAGTGTGCAGGTCTATGGGGGCACCCTGTTTGGTGCGCGGAGCATCCAGGTATTGTACATAGAGCGCTGTCTTTTATACACATGGATGGACCGTCTGCTTGTCTGCTCCACAGAAATCCAGGAAACATTTCTGTGGATTGATGGCCTGTTCTGATCCAGACATTGCATGCAAAGACCCCATTCCCCTCCTCAGATCCTGTCCTGGTGATGTGTGAAAGCGAGGCGACGGGCGCAGTCGGGGTGACGCTGGGGGGAAATGTAGCCATATAGTAACGATAAAAATGAGACCCCTCTCTTCAGCTGCCTCACCAGCTGTTATGAACTGGTGGTTTAGGAGCAACATGGAACGTGCTCTGGAGGAGGTGGTACCTGTACTGACCGCAGTTCCTGAGCTTAACACAACACTAGAAGTAGCCGTGGGATGTTCCTGTCACTCCCTAGACAACTCGTCACAGCCGGAGGACTAACTACCCCTAGAGATAGAAACAGGAAAGCTATCTTGCCTCAGAGAAAATTCCCAAAGAATAGGCAGCCCCCCACAAATATTGACTGTGAGTGGAGAGGGAAATGACATACGCAGAATGAAACCAGGATGTAGCAAAGGAGGCCAGTCTAGCTAGATAGATAGAACAGGACGGAATACTGTGCGGTCAGTATTAAAAACTAGAAAAATCCACCACAGAGTTTACAAAAATCTCCACACCTGACTAAAGGTGTGGAGGGTAAATCTGCTTCCCAGAGCTTCCAGCTTAACTGAATAAATCTATACTGACAAGCTGGACAAGAAAAAACATAGAAAGTGCAGAACGATTAAGTCCACAACAAGTGAACTGCAAAAGAACAAAGCAAGGACTTATCTTTGCTGAACAGGTCAGAATATCAGGGAAATCCAAGCAGAGATGTGAATCCAAGCAGGATCCATTGACAACTGGCACAGGCTGAAGGATAGAACCAGGTTAAATAGCCGAGCCAGAAAGACAATCAGTGGAAGCAGCTGCTGACTGCTAAATCCAAGGAGCAGCAGTACCACTTAAAACCACCGGAGGGAGCCCAAGAGCAGAATTCACAAAAGTGCCACTTACAACCACCGGAGGGAGCCCAAGAGCGGAATTCACAACAGTACCCCCCCCTTGAGGAGGGGACACCGAACCCACACCAGAGCCCCCGGGCCGATCAGGACGAGCCAAGTGAAAAGCACGAACGAAATCGGCGGCATGGACATCGGAGGCAACAACCCAAGAATTATCCTCCTGGCCATAACCCTTCCACTTGACAAGATACTGAAGCCTCCGCCTCGAAAAACGAGAATCCAAAATTTTCTCAACCACATATTCCAACTCCCCTTCAACCAACACCGGAGCAGGAGGATCAACCGAGGGAACAACGGGCACCACATATCTCCGCAACAAAGATCTATGGAAAACATTATGGATGTCAAAAGAGGCTGGAAGGGCTAAACGAAAAGACACCGGATTGATAATCTTAGAAATCTTATAAGGACCAATAAACCGAGGCTTGAACTTAGGGGAGGAAACCTTCATAGGGACATGACGAGAAGATAACCAGACTAAATCCCCTGTTGTGGATTCTGTTTGTGGGCTCCCTCTGGTGGTTACTGCTGGTACTGGGTGACTTTGGTGGGTTGCGGCCTTTGGTTTCCACCTGTCCATCAGAGGCTGGGTGTTTCCTATTTTACCTGGCCTTTCTGTCATTCCCTTGCCGGCTATCAATGTATTCAGATGTGCTCTGTTTGGTTCCTGCCTACCTGCTCCCAGATCTTTCAGGATAAGCTAAGTGCTGATTTTCAGTTGTTTGGTTTTTTGTCCAGCTTGCTTATTATGTCTCTATGCTAGCTGGTAGCTCTAGTGGACTGAGGTTCTCCCCATGTGCCATGAGTTGGCACATGGGTTCTTGTAATCTCAGGATGGTTTTTTTTTGATTAGGGTTTTTTGCTGACCGCTCAGTCCCCTTTTGTATCGTTCTGCTTTCTAGTTTACAGCGGGCCTCAATTTGCTAAACCTATATATATCATCTCTATGTGTGTGCCTTCCTCTCATTTCACCGTCAATACTTGTGGGGGGCAACTATACCTTTTGGGGTTAATTCCTCTGGAGGCAAGTGAGGTCTTTATTTTCTCTGCAGTACTAGTTAGCTCTTAGGCTGGTGCGTGGCGTCTAGAACCAACGTAGGCACGCTCCCTGGCTATCTCTAGTTGCGTTTGTCAGGCGTAGGGCAGCGGTCAGCCCAGGTTCCATCACCCTAGAGCTCGTCCGTTATATATTTGTACCTTGCTTGTCCTGTGCTATCCCTAGCCATTGGGGATTCATGACAATCCCCCACCCGAAGCCGGGGACCAACACACCGATGGCGGTTAGCAAAACGCTGAGCCTTTTCCTGAGACAACGTCAAATTGTCTACCACATGAGTCCAAATCTGCTGTAACCTGTCCACCACAGAATCCACACCAGGACAATCAGAAGGCTCCACCTGCCCTGAAGAAAAACGAGGATGAAAACCAAAATTACAAAAGAAAGGCGAAACCAAAGTAGCCGAACTAGCCCGATTTATTAAGGGCAAACTCGGCCAACGGCAAGAAAGCCACCCAATCATCCTGATCAGCAGACACAAAGCATCTCAAATAGGTTTCCAAGGTCTGATTAGTTCGCTCAGTTTGGCCATTTGTCTGAGGATGAAACGCCGAAGAAAAAGACAAATCAATGCCCATCCTAGCACAAAAGGCCCGCCAAAACCTAGAAACAAACTGGGAACCTCTGTCAGACACAATATTCTCCGGAATGCCATGCAAACGAACCACATGCTGAAAAAACAATGGAACCAAATCAGAGGAGGAAGGCAATTTAGGCAAAGGTACCAAATGGACCATTTTAGAGAACCGGTCACAAACCACCCAGATAACAGACATCTTCTGGGAAACAGGAAGATCCGAAATAAAATCCATGAAAATGTGCGTCCAGGGCCTCTCAGGGACCGGCAAAGGCAAAAGCAACCCACTATCGCGGGAACAGCAAGGCTTGGCCTAGCACAAGTCCCACAGGACTACACAAAAGAACGCACATCCCGCAACAAGGAAGGCCACCAAAAGGACCTAGCAACCAAATCTCTGGTACCAAAAATCCCAGGATGACCAGCCAACACTGAACAATGAACCTCAGAAATTACCTTACTAGTCCATCTATCAGGAGCAAACAGCTTCCCCACTGGACAGCGGTCAGGTTTATCAGCCTGAAATTCCTGAAGCACCCACCGTAAATCAGGGGAGATGGCAGAAAGAATCACCCCTTCTTTAAGAATACCAACCGGCTCAATGACTCCAGGAGAATCCGGCAAAAAGCTCCTGGAGAGGGCATCAGCCTTAACATTCTTAGATCCCGGAAGATACGAGACCACAAAATCAAAACGGGAGAAAAACAGGGACCATCGAGCCTGTCTAGGGTTCAGCCGCTTGGCCGACTCGAGGTAAATCAGATTCTTATGATCTGTCAAGACCACAACACGGTGCTTGGCTCCCTCAAGCCAATGTCGCCACTCCTCAAATGCCCACTTCATAGCCAACAACTCCCGATTGCCAATGTCATAATTGCGCTCCGCAGGTGAAAACTTTCTGGAAAAAAAGCACACGGCTTCATCAAAGAACCATCAGTATTCCTCTGAGACAAAACGGCCCCTGCCCCAATCTCAGAAGCGTCAACCTCAACCTGAAAAGGAAGAGAAACATCCGGCTGACGCAACACAGGGGCAGAAGTAAATCGGCGTTTAAGCTCCTGAAAGGCAGAGACAGCCACAGAGGACCAATTCGTCAAAACAGCGCCTTTCTTCGTCAAATCGGTCAGGGGTTTAACCACACTGGAAAAGTTGGCAATGAAACGGCGATAAAAATTAGCAAAGCCCAAAAATTTCTGAAGGCTCTTCACCGATGTGGGTTGAATCCAGTCATGAATGGCTTGGACCTTAACAGGATCCATTTCTATAGACGAGGGAGAAAAAATAAAACCCAAAAAAGAGACCTTCTGAACTCCAAATTGGCACTTAGACCCCTTCACAAATAAAGCATTATCACGAAGGATCTGGAATACCATCCTGACCTGCTTCACATGAGACTCCCAATCATTGGAAAAAATCAAAATATCATCCAAATATACAATCATGAATTTATCAAGATAATTGCGGAAAATATCATGCATGAAGGACTGAAATACAGAAGGAGCATTAGAAAGCCCGAAAGGCATCACAAGGTATTCAAAATGGCCTTCGGGCGTATTAAATGCCGTTTTCCATTCATCACCCTGTTTAATACGAACAAGATTATATGCCCCTCGAAGGTCAATCTTAGTAAACCAACTGGCCCCCTTAATCCGAGCAAACAAATCAGAAAGCAAAGGTAAAGGGTATTGGAATTTGACCGTGATCTTATTAAGAAGGCGATAATCAATACAGGGTCTCAAGGAGCCATCCTTCTTGGCAACAAAAAAGAATCCCGCTCCCAATGGTGATGAAGATGGCCGAATATGCCCCTTCTCCAAAGACTCCTTGACATAACTCCGCATGGCGGCATGCTCTGGCACAGACAGATTGAAAAGTCGGCCCTTAGGGAACTTACAGCTAGGAATCAAGTTAATAGCACAATCACAGTCCCTATGTGGAGGAAGGGAACTGGACTTGGGCTCATCAAATACATCCTGGAAATCTGACAAAAACTCAGGGACTTCAGAAGAGGGGGAAGAGGAAATTGACATCAAAGGAATGTCACTATGAACCCCCTGACAACCCCAACTAGTCACAGACATAGATTTCCAATCCAGCACCGGATTATGTTCCTGTAACCATGGAAAACCCAGTACAACAACATCATGCAAGTTATGCAACACCAGAAAACGGCAATCTTCCTGATGTGCTGGAGCCATGCACATGGTCAGCTGAGTCCAATACTGAGGTTTATTCTTGGCCAACAGTGTAGCATCAATGCCCCTCAAAGGAATAGGACTCTGTAAAGGCTGCAAGGAAAAACCACAGCGCCTGGCGAATTCCAAGTCCATTAAGTTCAGGGCAGCGCCTGAATCCACAAATGCCATGACAGAAAAGGACGATAATGAGCAAATCAGGGTCACAGATAAGAGAAATTTCGGCTGTACATTACTGATGGTTAGGGTTGAGCGACCTTTATTTTTATAGGATCGGGTCAGGTTTCACGAAACCCGACTTTATCAAAAGTCGGGTCGAGTGAAATCGGCCGATCCTATAAAAAAGTCGGGGTCGGGGTTGGCCGAATCGCAAAACCCAATGCAGTGCAATGGGATACTATGGTTCCCAGGGTCTGAAGGAGAGGAATCTCTCCTTCAGGCCCTGAGATCCATATTTAAGTGTAAAATAAAGAATTAAAATAAAAAATATTGATATACTCACCCTCTGACGCGCCCTGGTAGTAATTGGCATCTTCCGTTCCTAAGAATGGCGCTTGAAAGACCTTTCGATGACGTCACAGCTTGTGATTGGTCGCGGCGGCCCACGTGACCGCTGAGCGACCAATCACAACAAGCCGTGACTTAATTCTCAGGTCCTAAATTCCTCATTCTAGGAATTTAGGCCATGAGAATTACGTCACGGCTTGTGATTGGTCGCTGAGCGGTCACGTGGGCCGCCGCGACCAATCACAAGCCGTGACGTCATCGAAAGGTCCTTCACGCGCTGATTCTTAAGAAGTAAGGCTGCCGGAAAGAAGCAGGGTGCGTCCGAGGGTGAGTATGTACCTAATAGGAATATACTCACCCTCGGCTTCTTTCCGGCAGCCTTCCTTCTTAAGAATCAGCGCGTGAAGGACCTTTCGATGACGTCACGGCTTGTGATTGGTCGCTCAGCGGTCACGTGGGCCGCCGCGACCAATCACAAGCCGTGACGTCATCGAAAGGTCTTTCAAGCGCCATTCTTAGGAACGGAAGATGCCGGTTACCAGCGGCGATGTCCAGGCTGCGTCGGAGAGGTGAGTATAGCAATATTTTTTATTTTAATTCTTTATTTTACACTTAAATGTGGATTCCGATACCGAGTTCCGATATCGCAAACATATCGGAACTCGGTATCGGAATTCCGATACCAGATTCAGAAGATCGCCGACCTCATGGCCGACCCCACACAGGGGTCGGGTCGGGTTTCATGAAACCCGACTTTGCCAAAAGTCGGCGACTTCTGAAAATGGCTGACCCGTTTCGCTCAACCCTACTGATGGTAACAGACCTAGCGACCCTCTTAGTACGCTTAGGGCAATCAGAAATAACATGAGCAGAATCACCACAGTAAAAACACAGCCTATTCTGACGTCTGAATCCCTGCCGCTCTGCTCTAGTCAAAATCCTTTCTATTGCATAGGCTCAGGACTCCGCTCAGAGGACACTGCCATATGGTGCACAACTTTGCACTCGCGCAGGCGCCGATCAATCTGAATGGCTAGAGACATAGATTCGCTCAAACCAGCAGGCGTGGGGAAGCCCACCATAACATCTTTAAGGGCTTCATAAAGACCCTTTCTGAAAATTGCTGCCAGAGCATCCTCATTCCATTTAGTGAGCACAGACCATTTTCTAAATTTCTGGCAGTATAATTCTGCCGCTTCCTGACCCTTACATAGGGCCAACAAGGTCTTTTCTGCATGATCCACAGAATTAGGTTCGTCATACAATAATCTGAGCGCTTGAAAAAATGAGTCTATATTAAGCAATGCCGGATCCCCTGACTCAAGGGAGAATGCCCAGTCCTGAGGGTCACCACGCAGCAGAGAGATGACAATTCCAACCTGCTGAATGGGATCACCAGAGGAACGGGGTTTCAAAGCAAAAAACAATTTGCAGTTATTTTTAAAGTTCAAAAACTTGGATCTGTCCCCAAAAAACAAATCAGGAGTAGGAATTTTAGGCTCTAAAGCCAGAGTCTGGACAACATAATCTTGGATACTCTGTACCCTTGCAGCAAGTTGATCCACACGAGAAAACAAACCCTGAACATCCATGCAAGCGCCAAAATCCTGAACCACCCAGAGATTAAGAGGAAAAAAAAGACAAAACAGACTGCAGAAAAAAAAATGGCTCAGAACTTTTTTTCCTTCTTTTGAGATGCATTTAATTCATTTTTGGCCAGTTGTACTGTTATGAACTGGTGGTTTAGGAGCAACATGGGATGTGCTCTGAAGGAGGTGGTACCTGTACTGACCGCAGTTCCTGAGCTTAACACAACACTAGAAGTAGCCGTGGGATGTTCCTGTCACTCCCTAGACACCTCGTCACAGCCGGAGGACTAACTACCCCTTGAGATAGAAACAGGAAAGCTATCTTGCCTCAGAGAAAATTCCCAAAGGATAGGCAGCCCCCCACAAATATTGACTGTGAGTGGAGAGGGAAATGACATACGCAGAATGAAACCAGGATGTAGCCAAGGAGGCCAGTCTAGCTAGATAGATAGAACAGGACGGAATACTGTGCAGTCAGTATTAAAAACTAGAAAAATCCACCACAGAGTTTACAAAAATCTCCACACCTGACTAAAGGTGTGGAGGGTAAATCTGCTTCCCAGGGCTTCCAGCTTAACTGAATAAATCCATACTGACAAGCTGGACAAGAAAAAAACATAGAAAGTGCAGAACGATTAAGTCCACAACAAGTGAACTGCAAAAGAACAAAGCAAGGACTTATCTTTGCTGAACAGGTCAGAATATCAGGGAAATCCAAGCAGAGATGTGAATCCAAGCAGGAACCATTGACAACTGGCACAGGCTGAAGGATAGAACCAGGTTAAATAGCCGAGCCAGAAAGACAATCAGTGGAAGCAGCTGCTGACTGCTAAATCCAAGGAGCAGCAGTACCACTTAAAACCACCGGAGGGAGCCCAAGAGCAGAATTCACAAAAGTGCCACTTACAACCACCGGAGGGAGCCCAAGAGCGGAATTCACAACACCAGCCTTCCCTGACGGCACCTAACTGGAGGTCATGCTGCCTCCTCTATTACCCCAGACCCGTGTGCAGCGGCTCAACCAGAACCACCCTAGAATGGGTCCCCTTTCTGAAGATAATACTGCCATAGTGTTCTCACATAATACCGCCATATTGATCACACATAATACTGTCCTATAGTTCTCACATAATACCACCATATAGATCACAAATAACGACGCCATAGTGTTCTTACATAATACCGACATATAGATCTCACATAAGGCTGCTTTCACACTAGCGTTGGTATGGGGCCGTCGAGCTGCATCAGCCCGACGTACCGACGCATACTGTGCAAAAAATGCCCGATGTGGGCAGTGGAAGCAGTCTTACGACGCTTCCGCTGCCCCATTGCAAGGTCCGGAGAGGAGGAGGGGGTGGAGTTTCGGCCGCACATGCGCGGTCGAATATGGCGGTCTCGACGCACAAAAAAAGTTACATGTAACATTTTTTTGTGGCGGCAGTCCGCTAAAACATGACGCAACCGTCGTGCGACGGTTGCGACGTGTGGCACTGCGTCGCAATGCGTCGCTAATAAAAGTCTATGGAAAAAAACTGCATTTCGCGGTCAACTTTGCAGGATGTTTTTTTTCTCCACAACGACGCATTGCGACGTGCAGTGCCCGACGCTAGTGTGAAAGTAGCCTAATACCGCCATATAGAGCACACATAATACCGCCATATACTTCACACATAATACCGCCATATACTTCACACATAATACCGCCATGTACAGTACTTCTCACATAACGACGCCATATAGATCTCACATAATACCGCCAGTGTTCTCACATAATGTCGCCATATAGATCACACAGAACAGGGGGGGAGAGGAGTGCATAGGAGAGGATTAGATACACAGCTCAGTCAGTATCATACAGGATAGGATTAGATACACGGCTCAGCAGTCAGTATCACAAAGGATAGCATTAGATACACAGCTCAGCAGTCAATATCACACAGGGGAGCATTAGATACACGGCTCAGCATACAGTAACACACAGAATAGGATTAGATACACGACCCAGCACACAGTATCCCACAGGAGAGGATTAGATACACATCTCAGCACAGTATCACGCAGGGTAGGATTAGATACACGGCTCAGCATACAGTAACACAATAGGATTAGATACACGGCCCAGCACACAGTATCCCACATGAGAGGATTAGATACACATCTCAGCACATTATCACACAGGGTTGGATTAGATACAAGGCTCAGCACAGTATTACACAGAATAGGATTAGATACATGGCTCAGCAGACAGCATCACACAGGAGAGGATTAGATACACATCTCAGCACACAGTATCACACAGAACAGGATTAGATACACATCTCAGCACAGTATCACACAGGGTAGGATTAGATACATGGCTCAGCAGACAGTATCACACAGGAGAGGATTAGATACATGGCTCAGCTGACAGTATCACACAGGACAGGATTAGATACATGGCTCAGCAGACAGTATCACACAGGACAGGATTAGATACATGGCTCAGCATACAGTATCACACAGGAGAGGATTAGATACACATCTCAGCACAGTATCACACAGGGCAGAATTAGATGCATGGCTCAGCAGGCAGTATCACACAGGAGAGGATTAGATACACCGCTCAGCAGACTATCATACAGGAGAGGATTAGATACACAGCTCAGTCAGTATCTCACAGGATTAGATGCATGGCTCAGCAGACAGTATCACACAGGAGAGGATTAGATACACAGCTCAGTCAGTATCACACAGGATAGGATTAGATGCATGGCTCAGCAGACAGGATCACACAGGAGAGGATTACTGTAGATACACAGTCAGCACAGTAACACACAAGGGAAGAGATACCATGCTCAGCGTCAGCATCACAAAGGATATGATTAGATTGCCTCTCCCCCTCCCCCACTGATACTTACTTCACTGCTCCACTGCTGAGTCCTTTCTCCCTCCCGTCCTTTGTCTCCTCCTCCTCCTCCTCCTCCTATAACCACAGGGCTCCTGCGATTATACTGGGAAACTGGAGCTCACAGATGTACTGTGAGCTCCAGAAAGATAGCACTGATCTCCTGCCTCTGCTGTGATGTGGATGGCTCAGGGGGCGTAGTCAGATCACAGCAGGGAGCAGCTCAATGTAAAGTATAGGGTCGGATGCCGACCGCAGATGTCTATGCCCAGGGCTGCCGTATTTGCAGAGTGTAAGTGTCATGCAGCTACATTTACACTCCTGCAAAGCAAAATGGTGGCACCCAGTGGCTGAAAAAAAAATTAATAATAAAAAAATGTTAAAGCTAAAAAATGTAAATTTGTATTAAAAATAATTGTTTATATAAACAATCATTTTTAATACAAAAAAATAAAATGCGGCAATGTAAGTAACCATGTAAACAAGTTGACATCTCATTGAATGGCCCATATAACACAGTTAGCACTGCAGCCTTGCAGTGCTGGGGTCCTGGGATCAAATCCCACCAAGGAGTTTGTATGTTCTCCCCATGTTTGTGTGGATTTCCTCTGGGTTCTCTCATTTTTAGTCCCACACTCCCAAGACATACTCATAGGGAATCTAGCTTGTGGACCCCAATGGGGACAGTGATGATAATGAATGTAAATTGCTGTGGAATTAATGGTGCTACTTAAGTGAGTTCAATAAATTTTTATTTTCACCTGGCCTAGTGTGTAATTCAGAAACACGATGAGGCACATTCTGTTCCAGAAGCACTTTTTGAGTTGGGTAAGAATAAATTCACATGTCTGTTTGGCTCTGTTCACATATCTATTTGTCTCTTTCATTTATCTGCTCCATTTAAAACTGGCAAATGGAACAAATAAATGGAATTTGCATCCAGTGCATTCCTATGTCAAACGGGAAGACGCGAGGCTGGAATAAGAGTCTCAGCCCTTATATCATGCTGCTGTCAGATTAAGTAGAAAAAACATCCTGATGGATTCCCTTTAAGGCTTCTTTCACACTTGCCGTGATTTTGCAGCCCGTTTTTGCAGCCTCAATAGATTTCTATGGGGCCGCAATAATTTCATGGCGCGCCGTATGGCCGTGAGGTCCATATTTAAGGCCTGTGAAAAAATATGGAGCCTGCTCAATCTTTTTCACGGCTTACAGACACAGCCCAATGGGGCCACAAAAACAACGGAAGGTTGTTTTTGCAGTGCACCATGACTAACGGTTTTGTGGACCGCTGTTGTTTTTCCCAATACTTTTGCTATAGTATTGGGAATGCGAAAAACGGCAATCCGAAAGTTTTTTGCCGCAAAAGACACGGTATGTGTAAAAGAAGCCTAAGTGTGGGTGAGTTTTCAAAAATAAGGTATGCTATAATATAGCACTGTAACAGTATAGGTGGGGGAGCCTACAGCAATCATACTGGTGCTATCTATCTTAAAGGAGAGCTTAGTAACCGAGAGCGAATAATTTATAACTCTGTTCACATTTTTTAAGTTTTGAAACTCTGCGGGTAAATGACTAGAAATATGTAGTATTTTATAAACGTTGTGATTATCACTGGAAACTACCCACTTTTAGATGAAAAAGAAACATCTTGCAATGATAAATGCAGAATGCTTGGAGCTATTGCAAAGTGATATTAAATTGTTTTGACAAATCTGAATTGAAATGCATTTATTTGCCTACAGAAGCCTAATGTATTAGTTACTAAAGTTTGGGTGAACTAAACACTTGTATATGTCTCACCTATAGGGATTTCAGCAGCCTCGTTGGCTGCAAGCTAAAATCTAATGCTTTCAGTTTTCGTCTATGAATCTAGAAACAGACCACATGGTTTTGCATATAGAATGATAAAACACAGCTCGTCATTCAGGACTTGATTCAGCGGTGCCCCAAGAATATTACTTAACAACTCATTAAAGGTAACATTAAATTAATACACTGAGATTAATCACAAGGTCAATGTCTCTGTAGCTCCTAAGGGGCCTTTCACATAGTGTGTGTTTCCGCTTTCAGTAGCCCCATCGAGGCTTACATCAGAACCCCCTTGGAAAAACGGTGTTCGAAGTTATGCAGCGATGAGACCACTGACTATAATGATGCTCTGTCGTGAGTTTTGGCCATATACACCTATTGGAGGTGGACAGTTGGACATAGTCTACAACGGCTTGGTGTCCACCTCCAATACAAGTATAAGGCCGAAAATTAGGTTCAATAGAGCATTTCTGCTTTGTGGGGGGTTTCAGGAATAAGTCTTCGATGGGCCCACTGATCATAGGAAAAACGCAAAGTGAAAGGGCCCTAAATCTAGTGATATGGGCCTATGAGTAGAGAAAAATGAAAACCACTCTTCTTACTACACCTACACCTACTGTCTGGTCACTGGTAAAATTTGATTCAAATTCAGTCTAGAAGAAAATGAATGCCGATTTTATTTAAAAAGCATGTATGCTCTGTGCAATTCCTTCATGTTAAAAGGATCCACCAACAATTGGCTCATCACACAATGGCCAATTGTAACCTGCTTTAATACCCAATTGGTACTGTTTTGTACAGTGCCACCGCCCAAAAAATGAAGTTTTTTCACAGCTCTGATTGAAATCTGTGGGCTAACTGCACAGCAAGCTTGAATGTTCCAGTTCTTCCAGTAAGCTCACAGATTACGGATTTGCTGCAGACATTTTATTCAAGAGATCCCGATGTGTTGACAGGGAAATCTGCACAAAATTGTGCCTATCTTGGTACAGAATGTACTGGAGAATTCCAGTCTCCAGTGGTAATGTTTCGTGCTTTGTGACTTACAGCCTAGGACAGAATGTCTCACAGGAGGCTGGGATGTTACAGGACTAGCACAGAAATCCTGTTGTACACACATATATACACTGCTCAAAAAATAAAGGGAACACTTAAGCAACAGAATATAACTCCAAGTAAATCAAACTTCTGTGAAACCAAACTGTCCAACACTGTTTGACAATCAATTTCACATGCTGTTGTGCAAATGGAATAATAATAATAATAATAATAATAATCTTTATTTATATAGCGCCAACATATTCCGCAGCGCTTTACAGTTCCCCAATAAAGGAGTGGTTCTGCAGGTGGGGACCACAGACCACATCTCAGTACCAATGCTTTCTGGCTGATGTTTTGGTCACTTTGAATGTTGGCTATGCTTTCACACTCATGGTAGCATGAGACGGACTTTACAACCCACACAAGTGGCTCAGGTAGTACAGTTCATCCAGGATGGCACATCAATGCGAGCTGTGGCGAGAAGGTTTGCTGTGTCTGTCAGCGTAGTGTCCAGAGGCTGGAGGCGCTACCAGGAGACAGGCCAGTACACCAGGAGACGTGGAGGGGACCGTAGGAGGGCAACAACCCAGCAGCAGGACCGCTACCTCAGCCTTTGTGCAAGGAGGAACAGGAGGATCACTGCCAGAGCCCTGCAAAATTACCTCCAGCAGGCCACAAATGTGCATGTGTTTGCACAAACGGTTAGAAACCAACTCCATGAGGATGGTCTGAATGCCCAACGTCCACAGATGGTGGTTGTGCTCACAGCCCAACACCATGCAGGACGATTGGCATTTGCCACAGAACACCAAGATTGGCAAATTCACCACTGGTGCCCTGTGCTCTTCACAGATGAAAGCAGGTTTACACTGAGCACATGTGACAGAGTCTAGAGACACAGTGGAGAGTGATCTGCTGCCTGCAACATACTTCAGCATGACCTGTTTGGTAGTGGGTCAATAATGGTGTGGGATGGCATTTCTTTGGAGGGTCGCACAGCCCTCCATGTGCTCGCCAGAGGTAGCCATACTGCCATTAGGTACCAAGATGAAATCCTCAGAACCCTTGTGAGACCATATGCTGGTGCGGTTGGCCTTGGGTTCCTCCTAATGCATATTAAAATATATATATATATATATGTATATATATATATATATATATATATATATACTGTATATATACTACTATATATATACTACTATGTATATATATTAGTGATGAGCGAATATACTCGTTACTCGAGATTTCCCAAGCTCGGGTGTCCTCTGAGTATTTTTTAGTTCTCGGAGATTTAATTTTCCTCACCTCAACTGAATGATTTGCATCTCTTAGCCAGCTTGATTACATGTGTTTTTGCTTGGCCACTCAGGCCTCTCCATAATGACCTGCAGCTATGTCATCTTACGTATTATCATACCTTGTACAGTGGTGGTCAGTACCTTGTTCCATCACAGATCAGGGGCTCCCAGTGTAGCACAATTTGTACAGCAGAGCCGTTTTACATCTCAGTAGTCACAGGGTAAGTTTCTCTCCTGTAGTGTGTAGAGTGTAAGCTCTTATGATCACCCAGGTCCTCACTTTCGCTTTCTTACGTGTAGAGTGAAAGCTCTTATTTGTCAGCAGGGTCCTCTCTCTCCTGTAAAGTGAAAGCTCTTATGGTCAGCTGGGACCTCTCTGTCTCCTGTAGAGTATAAGCTCTTATGGCCAGCAGGATCCTCTCTCTCCTGCAAAGTGTGAGTTCTTATGATCAGCAGGGTTTTCTCTCTCTCTTCTGTAGAGTGTAAGCTCTTATGATCAGTGCTGTCCTCTTCTCCTCTCCTCTCCCCCACATGTATTTTCTGAACAATCACAAGCTTTCCACTGTTGAGATTTGGGCCTATTTATTCACCGCAAAGCAATTTTGGGGGGAAAATTCAGCAAAGTCAGTGAATTCAAATTTCAAAAATTCCGCTCATCTGTAACAAGTATCTTTCTTTTTTTTTTTAAATTTGACTACATTTATACATTATTGTTGGGGACTTGTTTAAACTCTTAAAAAAATCCAAAATGTATCAAATTCATTGTTTCTAGAATGTGGCACTTTCATCCATTGTAATGAGACATTTTCTGATACTAAATAGTCCTGTCTTCTTTAGCGAGCCTTCGTTGGCTTGTACCTGCCTTGAGTCATTAATACAAGTAATTGCATGTAGCAGTTTATTGCTTTGATTGGAGGACTTAGTAAATGAGCTACTGATGTACTTAATCCTCCTGATCCTACATAAACAGAAATATCCATGTCTCATTTGTGCACGGTTCAACTCATTGTATTATACAAACATCATTTTTAATTGCCATTAAGCTTGTAAACAGCTGTGCCCAGGACTTTTGCTACATAGCAATGATAATTGCATACATGAAAGTGTGTGTTGTACAGAAGTCACCATGACGGGCTGTCATCTGATGCATGAGACAGAACTACTCACATCCTCTGCTGTCATTTAATGATATCAATTTCTTCTCAATAAAGCATTTGGCAGTCCCTTGGAGTCCTATTGAATTAGTAGTTTCTTGACAATCCTATTCTCTCATCGCCAATAGACGGCACATTCATAGGCAATGTGCTGCGGCGCTATCTCAGTCACTACCCATCTAAAGTGTCTGTGTGATGCTTGAATGGTCAAGCCAAGCCTATCTGCAAAATGAAATGAATTGAAATATGGAGGAGAGAAAAAAAAAGAAATAAGTGAGTAGGCAAACCATTAATCTCAATCCCAAAATACAAACTATATATATACATTTCTGATTTATCGCCTCACGGGCTATTTTCTCTTAAATAGCTACAAACAGCACTTTCCTGACTCAAATTGCTTTCTGTGTAAAGTACTACTGTCACAGCATTTCCCTAAATGTCATTTTACCTTGAGATGTTATGCATTCTCCTGAGAGATAGGTGAGTAAGTGCCATGGTGAATTGACTTTATTTTTATTGTATTTGGAAAAAAAAAAAGAAAAAGAAAAAAAAAATGCTCTCAAAAAGCCGAGTTGCCTTCCTCATCGGTTTATTGTGCTTGCATAGATACAGGTGTGATGAACGCTCACGCTTGATTAAATCGTACTCTGGAGTGATAAAATCCTTTATGCTGTTGGAACATTAGGATTTTATTCTGACAAAAGCAAAGGAAACATAATTAACAACATAGTCTCATTAAAATCTATCGATTCACATCTCTAGTTATTCCCATCCCTATATTAGTAGAGCTGTTTTCTACTTTTTCCCCCGAGATATTTATTAAAGTAAATGGAAGCTATAAGAGGAAGTTTTGTTACCTACTTTAGTGGTGGATGTGAGTTGTTATCTGGGTTTCTGCTCAGTGTACTCTTTATTTAAGTATTGATCAACCATTAAAAGTTGGCAAATGGGAGAGATAAGTTTGACAAACACATGAGAGGCCAGAAAAGTTCTTGTGTAGGTGGGTGGTTCAATGGTCAAAAACAGGTGTCCATAACTTATTTATTATGCTTATTTACTGTATCTAGCACATTACAGACATTATCGACACTGTCCCCATTGGGCTCACAATCTAGATTCCCTGTCAGTACGTGTTTGGGGTGTGGGAGGAAACCAGAGAACCCGGAAGAAACCCGCAGAAACAAGGGGAGAACATACAAACTCTTTGCAGATGTTGTCCTTGGTGGGATAACAATTTTCTGCCCCCTTATTTATCAAGACTAGTGTTTTGTTTTGCAGTCTTGATGAAAAGTGCGCTGGAGTACGATGGGACAAAATCTATAAAAGGCATGTGAATCCTAATCAATTGGGTGCATCTTTAAACTGCCGTGCACCTGCATACGAAATATGCGGCATTTATGGACAGAAGTACATTTGTGTCGTAATTGACTCCATTTTTTGGGGGGGCGCACATTATGATAAATTTGTCAGTAGCTCTTTACCACATTCCCTCACCTTCCCTCAACAACTTTTCAAAGAGACAAAATTGGCGTAAACCCCCCCCAAAATCCAAAATGTTTGCAGAACAACAAGTTGCACAAACATTTTGAGACCCATCAAGCGAATGCCAAAGGTCTATCAGAACTTTTGAATTAATCTGATCCCTCTGTCTCTGCGTAATAAAAGGAGAGCAGTTCTGGATCACGAGGTGATGACACACAGAATGCAATGCAGACTAAGGCAACAGGGACATTCTTATGTTCTAATATGTGAATGGACAGGTTCCTCATTGAGGTTTCTCATTAAAACAATCCCTTTTCATTTGTCTTAAACCACGTTCACATCTTTAGCATTTGGTCAGCATTTTACATCAGTATTTGTAAGTCAAAATCTGGAATGGAACAATCAGAGGAAAAGTATAATAGAAACACGTCACCACTCCTGTATTTATCACCCACTCCTGGTTTTGGCTTACAAATACAGAGGTAAAATACTGACCAAGTACTGATCGTGCCAAGTTGATGTTTTCATTTATATCATTTTGTGCTAGATACAAAGTTTTGGTCGCTTCTTATTGCAATTTTTGCAGAGTCGTGGTGGTATTAAAATGGCGACCAAAGCAATTTTTTTTTCACCACTTGAAAAAAAAAATTATACATACTTGGTATCAGCAAAATTGTACTGACCGAGAGAATCATGTTGCGAGGATTTTATGGCTCAATGAACAAAACCTAAGAAAAAATTGCGGAATTGCATTTTTTTTTGTTTTCTGCACATTTTCACAGCACTTGGAATGTTTCTTTCGATTTTCCAACAGATAGTACGGTAAATTGAAGGGTGTCATTAAAAATTACAACTTGCACTTGAAAAAAAAGAACAAGACTACATACAACTATGAGGAAAAAAATAAAATAAACAAAATATGACTCTTGGAAAAAGGGTAGGGAAAAAAAGTGCAACAGTAGTTGGGAGAGGGTTAAGCGTTCTATAGGCGTTTTTCTGCCGTAAAGAATACTTTTATTCTGGTAACAGGAGCTGAATAGAAAATGAAATTTGATCCCCTCATAATAATGCAGATTTAATGTTGGGGCATTCCTGTCTGCAATGTGAGCAACAGATCCACTTAGTAAATAGTTTATTCCTTGGAATTCTACCAAAAATGTCTAATTTAACAAATGAATCCTGAAATTATAACAATTGTATGTGGCTGAAGCTTTGTAAAATAAAGCAGGTGCACAGAGCGGATATTGTAGTTTATCGGTGTGATACTATATAGAATTAAAACCTGGAATCTCATTAAACATTGCAAATGATGAGACAGAGATGAAAATGCGGATTAAATGGTTGAGTGCACCTAATTCAATATATGATGCCCACGGGGACTTCATCTCAGGAGCGAAGCATTCACAAGCCTTATGTATGGTTTCTGTGTACTATAGTGCAACAGCTGGCCACAGCTATCTGGCGGGATACCGGCAGAGATATTAGTCCCCTTTAACCATGGGGCGCTGGCAGTCATAAATCTGCTGTCTTTCTCCAGCAGTGAGGCAGCCTTTACCTAATCTCATTTATCATCACACCCATTTACTAGGCTGTCACTTTGTGAACAACACATCTGCTTGGAGATGCTTCTCAGATATATATAAAGTAGACATCTATGTATGTGTGTGGGAGTGTGTGTGCAGTATATGGTTTTATATATATATATATATATATATATATATATATATATATATATACACTCACTGGCCACTTTATTAGGTACACCTGTCCAACTTCTTGTTAACACTTAATTTCTAATCAGCCAATCACATGGCGGCAACTCAGTGCATTTAGGCATGTAGACATGGTCAAGACAATCTCCTGCAGTTCAAAGCGAGCATCAGTATGGGGAAGAAAGGTGATTTGAGTGCCTTTGAACGTGGCATGGTTGTTGGTGCCAGAAGGGCTGGTCTGAGTATTTCAGAAACTGCTGATCTACTGGGATTTTCACGCACAACCATCTCTAGGGTTTACAGAGAATGGTCCGAAAAAGAAAAAAAATCCAGTGAGCGGCAGTTCTGTGGGCGGAAATGCCTTGTTGATGCCAGAGGTCAGAGGAGAATGGGCAGACTGGTTCGAGCTGATAGAAAGGCAACAGTGACTCAAATCGCCACCCGTTACAACCAAGGTAGGCCTAAGAGCATCTCTGAACGCACAGTGCGTCGAACTTTGAGGCAGATGGGCTACAGCAGCAGAAGACCACACCGGGTACCACTCCTTTCAGCTAAGAACAGGAAACTGAGGCTACAATTTGTACAAGCTCATCGAAATTGGACAGTAGAAGATTGGAAAAACGTTGCTTGGTCTGATGAGTCTCGATTTCTGCTGCGACATTCGGATGGTAGGGTCAGAATTTGGCGTAAACAACATGAAAGCATGGATCCATCCTGCCTTGTATGGAGCATCTTTGGGATGTGCAGCCGACAAATCTGCAGCAACTGTGTGATGCCATCATGTCAATATGGACCAAAATCTCTGAGGAATGCTTCCAGCACCTTGTTGAATCTATGCCACGAAGAATTGAGGCAGTTCTGAAGGCAAAAGGGGTCCAACCCGTTACTAGCATGGTGTACCTAATAAAGTGGCCGGTGAGTGTATATATATATATATAGCCTTCAAACTTCAAACAAGAGCAGGATTTATTAACAGATGCATAAATCTTACAAACCAAAAAGTTTTGTTGCTCAGTTAAATTTTTATAAATTTTAAACATAAAAGTGTTTGTCAATTATTCTTCAACCCCTAGGTTTAATATTTTGTGGAATAACCTTTGTTTGCAATTACAGCTAATAATCGTCTTTTATAAGACCTGATCAGGCCGGCACAGGTCTCTGGAGTTATCTTGGCCCACTCCTCCATGCAGATCTTCTCCAAGTTATCTAGGTTCTTTGGGTGTCTCATGTGGACTTTAATCTTGAGCTCCTTCCACAAGTTTTCAATTGCGTTAAGGTCAGGAGACTGACTAGGCCACTGCAACACCTTGATTTTTTGCCTCTTGAACCAGGCCTTGGTTTTCTTGGCTGTGTGCTTTGGGCCATTGTCTTGTTGGAAGATGAAATGACGACCCATCTTAAGATCCTTGATGGAGGAGCGGAGGTTCTTGGCCAAAATCTCCAGGTAGGCCGTGCTATCCATCTTCCCATGGATGCGGACCAGATGGCCAGGCCGCTTGGCTGAGAAACAGCCCCACAGCATGATGCTGACACCACCATGCTTGACTGTAGGGATGGTATTCTTGGGGTCGTATGCAGTGCCATCCAGTCTCCAAACGTCACGTGTGTGGTTGGCACCAAAGATCTCGATCTTGGTCTCATCAGACCAGAGAACCTTGAACCAGTCAGTCTCAGAGTCCTCCAAGTGATCATGAGCATGACATGACGCTTTGAAAGTAAAGGTACCTTACGGGCTAGTCTGGAACGGAGACCATTGCGGTGGAGTACGTTACTTATGGTATTGACTGAAACCAATGTCCCCACTGCCATGAGATATTCCCGGAGCTCCTTCCTTGTTGTCCTTGGGTTAGCCTTGACTCTTCGGACAAGCCTGGCCTCGGCACGGGAGGAAACTTTCAAAGGCTGTCCAGGCCGTGGAAGGCTAACAGTAGTTCCATAAGCCTTCCACTTCCGGATGATGCTCCCAACAGTGGAGACAGGTAGGCCCAACTCCTTGGAAAGGGTTTTGTAACCCTTGCCAGCCTTGTAACCCTCCACGATCTTGTCTCTGATGGCCTTGGAATGCTCCTTTGTCTTTCCCATGTTGACCATGTATGAGTGCTGTTCACAAGTTTGGGGAGGGTCTTAAATAGTCAGAAAAGGCTGGAAAAAGAGATAATTAATCCAAACATGTGAAGCTCATTGTTCTTTGTGCCTGAACTACTTCTTAATACTTTAGGGGAACCAAACAGAATTCTGATGGGTTGAGGGGTTGAATAATAAATGACCCTCTGAAAAAACTTTTCACAATTTAAAGAAAAAATAAACAAAGAAATAACATTCTTTTTTGCTGCAGTGCATTTCACACTTCCAGGCTGATCTACAGTCCAAATGTCACAATGCCAAGTTAATTCCAAATGTGTAAACCTGCTAAATCTGCAGGGGGTTGAATACTACTTGTAGGCACTGTATATATATATGTGTATATACACTGAACAAAAATATAAACACAACACTTTGTTTTTGCTCCCATTTTTCATGAGCAGAACTCAAAGATCTAAGTCTTTTTCTATGTACACAAAAGACCTTTTTCTCTAAAATATTGTCCACAAATTTGAAAAAAGTGACCTCTTCTCCTTTGCGAAGATAATCCATCCATCTCACCGGTGTGGCATATCCAAATTCTGATTAGACAGCATGATTATTGCACAGGTGGGCTTTAGGCTGGCCACAAGAAATGGCCACTCTAAAATGTGCGGTTTTACAGTATTGGTGGGTTCAGAAAACCAGTCAGTGTCTGGTGTGACCACCATTTGCCTCTCGCAGTGTAACACATCTTCTCGTAGAGTTGATCAGGATGTTGATTGTGGCCTGTGCAATTTTGGTCCTCTCCTCTTCAATGGCTGTATGAAGTTGCTGGATATTGGCAGGAACTAGAACAAGCTGTTGAATATGCTGATCCAGAGCATCTCAAACATACTCAATGGGTGACATGTCCGGTGAGTATGCTGGACATGCAAGAACTTCACACAGCCATTGAAGAGGAGCAGACCAATATTCCAAAGGCCACAATCAACATCTTGATCAACTGTATGCAAAAGAGATGTGTTGGACTGCGTGAGGCAAATGGTGGTCACACCAGATGTTGACTCGTTTCTGAGCCTCCCAGACCCTTCCAATACTGTAAAACTGCACAATTTAGAGTGGCCTTTTATTGTGGCCAGCCCAAGGCACACCTGTGCAATAATCATGCTGTCTAGTCATCTTGTTGATGTAACACACCTGTGAGATGGATGGATTATCTCGGCAAAAGAGAAGAGCTCACTAGCACAGATTTAGACAAATTTGAGAGAAAAAGGGCTTTTGTGTACATAAAAAAGTCTTAAATCTTTGAGCTCAGCTCATGAAAAATGGGAGCAAAAATAAGTGTTGCGTATATATTTTGTTCAGTTTTATATATGTACATATACACTGTTAAAAAAGGAACACTTAAAACAATGTAACTCCAACTCAATCACACCTCTGTGAAACCAACCTGAAGCAACACTGATTGTAAATCAATTTCTGCAGTTGTGCAAATGGAACGGACAACAGGTAGAAATGATAGGCAATTAGCAAGAAAACCCTATAAAGGAGTGGTTCTTCAGGTAGTGACCACAGACCATTTCTCTGTTCTCATCCTTTCTGGCTGTTGTATTGATCACTTTTGCATTTTGTCATTTCTCTCACCCCTAGAGGTACAGTAACAATCCACAGAAGTTGCTCAGGTAGTACAGCTCATCCTGGATGGCACATCAATGCGAGCTGTGTCAAAAAGGGTAGCTCTGTCTGTCAACACAGTGTCAATAGTATGGAGCAGATAATATGAAATAGGCCAGTACACCAGGAGACGTGGAAGGTGCCATAGGAGGGCAACAACCCAGCAGCAGGACCGCTTTCTCCTTTGTGCAATGATAAACAAGAGGAGCTGTGCCAGAGCCCAGAAAAATTACCTCCAGCAGGCCACTAACATCCATGTGCCTGCTCAAACTGTCAGTCCCTAATATGGTTACTGCCGCCACCATGTTTCACTGTAGGCACCATGCATTTTTCTTTATTCTCCTCACCCTTGCAACATCATACAGTTTTGAAGCCATCTGTTCCAAAAATATTTGCATTCTTTAATCACTCCAGAATATAGAATCCCAGAAGTCTTCATATTTTTCAGTATGGGCTCTGGCAAATTGTAGTCAGTCTTTTTTTCTGCATGGGCTTTAGGAGAGACTTCTTTTGTGG
Organism: Ranitomeya variabilis; assembly: GCF_051348905.1. Lineage (NCBI taxonomy): Eukaryota > Metazoa > Chordata > Amphibia > Anura > Dendrobatidae > Ranitomeya > Ranitomeya variabilis. The sequence goes on from NC_135238.1 coordinate 170,207,677, forward strand.
ATTACACCATGCATGCCATTTTTCTGTAGTGCACACCGTATTGTGTCACATCAAACATTCCCCCGGCTACTGTTTTAGCTAGCTGCATTGAACTTGGATGTCGATTTCATTCAGTCCTTATCAGAATACGCTCCTGCTTAGGTGTTAACATCTGTGGTCAGCCAGGATGTCTCTTTCAGATGGTTACAGTTCCATCATTGTTACATTTTTGTATCATTTTTGCTGCAGTATTCTGACTGATAAGTAAAGCTTTGCTTTTCTTCTCGAAGTCTGAAAAGCCAGCCAGGGACCTGACTAGTTAGATGCGGTCCCCTGACGACTTCTCTTTTTCTCTTTCTTAATTATTAACACGTCTCTTCCTATGTACACGCCTTGAAGAGACCTGACAGTCAACTTGAGTGGGCAGGGAGAATCCAGCCAAGCACCACATGGGACTGCTGAGGTCTCTCACTATGGTCCCCAGTTGTTTTTTCAAACTATGTTTTCTCTAAAACTCTGCAGCCGCCATTCAATTGGATAATTGTTTTCTTCCATCCTTATGGGAACAGTTTGGGGAAGGCTCTTTTTGTTCCAACATTACCGTGCCCCAATGTACAAAACAAGGTCCATAAAGGGATGGAAGGATGAATGTAATGAATTTGACTAATCAATACAAAGCTTTGACCTCAATGTTTCATCGAATATCTATGTATGATTTCACACATGCTCTTATGGATGAATGGGCAAAAAGTCCCATAGACAAACTTCAAAATCAAAGCCTTCCCAAAAGAATGGAAATTGTTTTAGCTGCAATGGGGGACCAACTATATATTAATGCCTATGGACAGTATGGTGAATGGATGTCATTAAAGCTCCTGGAGGTGTAATGTGTCGGAGTACTAACACTTTTGACCATATAGTATATTTATTTTTATTTACATTAAAACATTGTAAAACGTTACATTATACAGTCATTAAGCTTTATTTACACAAAATAGAGCAATCCATATAGTTGTCTATTGCAGGGTTGTTAGCTTTTGCAGTCTAATACATGATTCATACCTATAAGTCTTGGAGCCAAATAACAACTATAAATTAACCTGCAGAACAAAACAGCTTGACTCATGTACTATAGAAGTATTGTACCAAAGAGATTCATCCAAGATATGACAGAAAGCTCATTACTGGAAGAAAGAATCAAAATGAGAGCAGTTACTGCTGTTTGTTATTCTTTATTCTCTATTACAATGTACATTGCTTTTTTTTTCATAGCCTGCATCCTATCCTCTCATTTTTTATGTAATCATTGTATAACTCATTCTTCAAGGTTTTTTTTAGCTCAAGATATAATGTGAAGACTGGAGAATAACTAAAATACATATGAATGACTTATATTCGTTGAGATATAACAGTGTAACAAACACCCTATCGAATGTTTTCAGCATGCATTAAGGGTACTTCTTCTAGGATGCTGCTTTTTTATGGCAGCACTTAGCACTTAACAAGAAGATTGTAGCTCCGTGCGCTGTTGAATTTCAGTGACAGACACTGACCGCAGTGGGCCCATTGGGAACATTGGGCCCACCAGAGGACTTGATTTTAACGGTTCACCTTTCATCTATATAAAACATTATTATTAAAGCCAATCGATAGTGAAGGAAGTGTCCAGCTCCAGGTATCCCATAAAAACAAACTTTATTGTAGATCATTAAAAGCATTTCATATTTTGCATATAGGTCACAAGCCCCCTAGGGGATAGTACACACTGGCAGACGCATTCCAGACCCTGCGGTCTTGCCACGTTGGGTGAGGGAGAAGCAAGGTGCACAACAACACAACAATAGAGAGAGGGAGGGAAAACCCATACACTAGTGAAGGGGGAAGTGGAGACCCCTAGGCAGATCTAACAACACCCTGTCTGCCCTAAACTTCCTTAAATAGGTTCCGCACCTTTCACCGAGCAGGATCCTAATCCATGCCTGACCCTAGGAATAGGCCCTGGATAGGGAGGGGATGGGAAGTGCACTAGTCAGCCCCCACTACAACAACAGACAGAGGTTGGATAAACAAGAGGATACACTTAGCTTGAGAAGACCACTGAGATATCACGCCAGCAATCCTCCAAGAAGTCACTAGCTGATTGCTAGTACTTCCAACCAGACAGAAGGAAATTGAGCTAACACCAGCATCTTGCTGAAGAGACTGAAGATATTTAAACGTTCAGCAAGGGTGTGTTAATTAGCTGCTGAAGGTGGAGGTAACTGTTGGTTCCTAGAGAGAGAAGGCTATCACTCCATAACAGAGATGCAAAAATCAAGGAAGTGCTTGTAGAGCTAATCACAATAGAGTTCTACAGTCGGATCTAGGATGACTGTCTGTCACACCTGACACACCCGTGACAGGTCTTTACTCTAAATACTGAAGACTAAAGAGCGCAGAGTCTGAAACGCGTCTGCCAGTGTGTACTATCCCCCAGGGGGCTTGTGTCTTATATGCTGATTATGAAATGCTTTTAATGACTTACAATAAAGTTAGTTTTGATGGGATACCTGGACCTCAATACTGCCTTCACTATCGATTGGATTTCCTGCTGCACTGCTGATTTTCCATGCTTCGGATCCTTCTCTACATTTGGGTGAGCTGACTACCCCCCTTACTTTTTTCACTATTATTAAAGGGATTTTTCAAACCAGGGCTAATTTATGTCAGGCATTGTATTTTACGACATTGCCAGCCATAAAAGATACATAATGTTAAAATTAGGCTCCACTTGCTGGTTTGATCAGTCATCACATGATCGCACATATCACATATGTGATTTGTTTACTTCCGATCAGAAGCCGATCAGCTTCTTTTCATGCTTCTCTGAATGTTCTTGCTAAAGCATTGAAATAAGCAGTAAGAGAAGATAGTCAGCATATCATCAAAAGTATGCAAATCGCATGTCAGTGATCACGTGACAACTGATCAAACCAGCAAGCAGAGGCAAATCCTAACAGTGAGTATATTACACACTTAAGATTCGGAATGCTACAGTGCCTGAAAAAGATTAGCCCTGGCCTGGAAAATCCCATTTAACGGTAATACAAAATTACACATTGGAGAGAGATGTGCAGTGCACAAGGGGTGTACAATTCCTCCGTATTCCCACTAAAAAATAAATATTCTTCAGAGTAGTTGGAGTCATGATGCATAGGCACAGTCACAGAAGTGCATACCTCCTACCTTTTTTATACAAAGAGAAGCATATGCATGGTTTTCTCCTACAATTCCCCTTACATGGCTCCCTTTGAGTATGAAGTCTCAAAAAATGTCCATCCACCCAACAGTAGGATACCCACCCAGTACATTCCCCCACACAAGCATGTATGATGACCCCAGAGTGAGCCCAGCAAAGTATGATTCTACAATAACAAAGTGTGATGACCCCACAGCTCTCTTAGGCTACGTTCACATTTGCGTTGTTGGGCGCAGCGTCGTTGACGCAACGCACAACGCATGTCAAACGCATACACAACGCAGTGTTTTTTGACGCATGCGTTGTCCTATACAATTGAAGATCCAAAACGCCCCCAAAAAAATACATTTAGTCAAAAGGCGCATGCGTCAAAAAACGTGGCTCAACGCAGGCAACTGCGCCCTATGCGTTTTTCATAGACACTAATGTGTTTTTTTGGCGCATTTGCGACGCAGGTGCGTTGCATGCGTTTTTCTTTGGAAATGTGACGCATCAAAACTGCAACCTGTAGCGTCGTCTGCGCCCTGTCTGGTGCGCCAAAAAAAGCATGCGTGATACAACGCATGACAACGCATACCGGCGCATGTCCATGTGCCCCCCATGTTAAAGATAGGGGCGCATGACGCATGCGTCGGTATGCGTCGACGACGCTGCACCCAACAACGCAAATGTGAACGTAGCCTAAGGCTGGTTTCACACTAGCGTACGGGAGGGCTTCGGATGGCATCGTACTTCCTCCCTTCTTCCTCCCTGAAACCACGCCTACGCTCCACCTACGCCTCCTTGCGTTCTGCGGTGCCCTGCGTACCAATCTTTACCATTGGGTGCGCAGGGACGTACACTGTATTGTTTTTTGGTTCAATTGAATTTATGACCGACAGCAGTAGAAATGATGCTCAATGTAACACCTAATGAAATAATTTTGTTTTGAACCTTAAATCCAAGCACATCATTCATCTGAAAAAGATCAATAAATGTCTGTTACTTATGAATAGCTGGAAGTTTTGTACATGGTTGCAGCCCACAAACCCTTGGAACAAGCATCATCTAAATAAAGCTGAGGCACATATCATCGCTCATGTAATTGCAAGAGACAGACAGGCCGTAGCACTGAGCACATAACTCTATGAATATTTGGCCTTTCATGTTTTTCCGCTTCCCTCGTGTCCTCGATATTATAAACTTTGCTACTCTTCAGAATTGGAGCCGGTTATTAATGTTTGCATTGCAAACCGACTTCCTCCATTGCTGAACAGCAGACAGCTGTTCATTTTATTGATAATTTAATCTTAATTTTCTCTGCAATCTGAAGCTGCACATTTCCAAAGTTCTCATACTATATGTTACTCCACTTGTCTGATCACCACAACGCCTACTGACATTAGCTTATATGGATTGCTTACTAGCGCTGCCAAATGCCAGCAAAATGTTCTTGCCTTTGCTGATTTTTCAGCAGTTTATTTACTTTGTAGTCTTTTTTTTTGTACTGGAGACTTTTTTTTTGCTTGGAGACCAACTTCAGATCTTGCTGATATTCTGTTGTTTATTTATTTTTTGTTTGGGGTAGGTTGTTCTAAATGGTAACAACCACACTGTTGATCCATTAGTATTGATTTACCTTTGTTTACACATTATCTTTTACATTTCTTTTTCTGTGAAGATGATGTTTGATGATTCTCTTGGACCAAAGCACAATTCTTTGGAAAGCAAATGGTTGCAGAGTGCTGTAGCCAAGCATTAGAAAAATGTGCTCTGTTCCGTTCTGTGATATCTTTCTACCTAGCTTATATATTTATTTATTTTACCCACCTGTATAGCGCCATTAATCCCACAGCTTTACAGGCATTATCATCACTGTCCCCATAGGGCTCACAATCTAGATTCCCTATCAGTATGTCTTTAGACTGTGGGAAGAAACCAGAGAACCTGGAGGAAACCCACGCACATACGAGAACAACATACAAACTCCTTGCAGATGTTGTCCTTGGTGGGATTTGAATGCAGGACTCCAGCATTTCAAAGCAACAGTGCTAACCACTGAGCCACCTTGCTGCCTGTGAGTTGTGTATAAGTTTATACTAACCCTAGGCAACACAGACAAATGAGCTTTGTCCTCAGGTTTATGTTGGGTGACATAAAGTAATGTAATGACTCCAGCACAGCATATACAAATGTTACATCTGTTTGTGCATACCCCTAGATCTAATCCTGGACAAATATGATTAGTATCCCTTTCGGCAAAGTCAAAATATGATGTCTCCATTTGAGATTGGAATATAAACAACTAGCACACTCCAATGAATTGTGATGCAAAAAGGGGGTTTGTTTAATGTACATACAGTAGTCACAAACGTTTCGGTCTGCACTGGACCTTCATCAGTGTGCTAAATGAGAGTCAACTTGCGGTGGATACCGCGTAGCGTCCGTTCTCCCTGCCCTCCCGCAAGTCGGACTGACCTGCTGCCCTATACTGGCATATATTTCCCAGTAAAGTTTATTATATGTGGATGCAAATTTAGTAATCACCACCGGGGTCCTACCAAGTGTATCACTACATTTAGCACACTGATGAAGGTCCAGTGCTGACCGAAACGTTTGTGACTACTGTATGCACATTAAACAAACCCCCTTTTTGCATCCCAATTCATTGGAGTGTGCTAGTTGTTTATATTCCACATATTAAGGTTTGGGAACCTATTACTGTGCACCTCCCCTTCTAGGCTGTGCTGAACATTTTCTATACCACTCCATTTGAGATTGAGTCTTATTTATCAGAGTGGAAAACCACTAGAGTGGGAAAAAAAATATTGAATTTTGAACTAATTATGCTCAGTAGTTGACAATTCATGGACGATTCAATGAGTACTGTGAAATACTGGAATCTGACTGCTGGACTGGCAACGTGTGGTCGCGCTCATCTACACCCAGCTATGTCAGCTCAGTATCAGCATCTGCTTTAGCTGATCACTGTGCATTCAGAAAGGGTGCTGTCCAAAGGAGACGAGCCCTTTAACTTGGGCAGCAAGGTGGCTCATTGGTTAGCACACTTACCTTGCAGAGCTGGGGTCCTGGGTTCTCATCAATGACAACATCTGCAAGGCGTTTCTATGTTCTCCCCGTGTTTGCGTGGATTACCTCTGGGTTCTCCCACAATCCAAAGACATACTGATAGAGAGTTTAGATTGGGGACCCCAATGCAGAGGATGATGATGATGACATCTGTAAAGCGCTGCATAATATGATGGTGCCATATAAGTAAGAATAATAAATACATTTAGGAACACAACAGATCAAAATATACAATTATATTCATGAATGGGAAAAATTAACATTTGGTGTTAATTTAATCTCTTGATTTTTTTTTAGATCTAATGAGTATTCACAGAATCAGACTTCTTTTAAATATTTAAAGGAAACCTGTCAACTAAAAAAAAAACGAGTTTTTATCTGCAGACATAGAGGAAATTTCCAGGTAAATGCCATTTTAAAACTGTTGGGCTGGATCAGTATCTACAGGGAGAATATTAAATTTTATTCTCCCTGCAGCCACTCGCTTCCAGTCATCAGGGCAGTGCAGATGGGTATAATAGTCATCTGTCACTACACACTGTGCAATTTTATCGCCCCCCCCTAAAGCCTTACGGGAACCTGTCACCTTTTTCTCATTTTTCCGGATACATCGGAGGCTTATCTACAGCATTACAGAATGCTGTAGATAAGCACCTGATGCCGGTGGGCTTAGCTCACCTTCGATTTTGGGGGTGACAGGTTCCCTTTAACTGACAGCCTGCTTTGTACACACATGCCACGTTGCAGAATGTCAGTTAAAGGGGTTGTCCACTACAAGGACAACCACTTCTCATTCCCCACTTATATTCCCTTCTAGTGGTGGCGCTGTTCCCGCGGTGTTAGCACTCGTGTTCCAGGGGCACTCGTGTGGCTGTTAGGCTATGTGAGCCTGGCTCTGGCATCAATGTCCCCGCTTTCTGACAAATCGAAAATCAAGAGGAAGTCAGAGAGCAGCCACAGCTCTGACTTCCTCTTCATGTTCGATTTGTCTGGAGGTGGGGAAAGTGATACCAGCGATGGATGGGCGCCAGGCTCACGTAAAATAATCAAACAAGAGCCCCAGGAACGCAAGTGCAGACAACCTAGTCCACAAACTGACAGCCGGCTTACAATGCGTCTGTCAGTCATGGCCATTGAGTGCTTACAGCTGCCAATCTCAATACTGACTGTAATTGCACCGAGCACGCCAGCATGACTGAAAGCCGGCAGCTCCCAGGAGGAATAAAGTTCATTTTCTCCCAGGTGCCGTACTTTCAATAGTCCATTTGGGCACCTTTATTACTATATCAACAAGAGGATTAACTCTATATCTGCAGGTTAATAGTGTTATTGGACCCAACTTGTTTCCATTTAAACCTATTGGTGTTTAATTGCAAAGATTCCTATGAAATTGCGACCCAATTGATAGGCTATTATGGGTTTATTATTATACCTTCATGTAGTAAGTAACTTCTGGATGCATCTGATGTATACCAAGATATTAAGGGTTGAAATAATTTTTTTCTAGTTTTGTGAAGACTCTGGCAGGATATATAAACCAGCATTAGTTACTAAGCCTCTCAGGGCTGATTTTAAACAAAGTGGGGCCCTGGGCAAAAGTTTAAAGTGTGGCCCCAAATTCTAACATATTGCACCATCACACAACATTTTGGTTGTATTTACATGCGCTGAGCTAAGGCCGTTAAATGAACGTGATCGACAAAAAGTCGTTTGACACTTGTTCCTGAGTTTCTTTACACCGACTGAGGAAGAATGATAGGGACAGATAGCCTGCGATACAGTATAATGCAGGTCCCATATAGTACATATAGTATAATGCACTCCCCATGGTCCTTTATAGAGTATACTGCAGACCCCCCTCAGAGTATACTGTAGCCCTCCTCATAGAGTATAATGCAGCCCCCTCATAGAGTATAATGCAGCCCCCCACACACACAGTATAATGCAGCCTCCTCATAGAGTATAATGCAGCCCCACACACACACAGTATAATGTAGCCCCCTCATAGTATAATGTAGCCCCACACTCACAAACAGTATAATGTAGTCTCCCTCATAGAGTATAATACAGCCCCATACACACCGTATAATGTAGCCCCCAATAGTATAATGCAACCAACTTAGAGTATAATGCAGCCACCTCATAGAGTGTAATGCAGCCCACTCAAAGAGTATAATGCAGCCCCCCATGCATAGTATAATGCATACACATACATACATACACACAATATAATGCATACACACACATACACACAGTATAATGCATATGCATAAATACACATAGTATAATGCATACACATATACACACACAGTAGAATACATACACATATGCAATACTCACCTCTCCTCCTCGTTCCCACCCACTGCTCCTATCTCATCAGCCCCACTGCTGGCACAGCGTGGCGCACAATGAAGTGACATCATCACACCCCTATTGAGTCACAAGCAGAGGGGGAATGATGGGAGAGGGAGTGTCATCTGAGGCTCTCTTCTCCATCACTGCCTTCACCTGTATTGGCATCTATGATGCCGATAACTTAAATATACAATGTGGGAGAAGGTGATGCCTGGCCCCTCTTACTCACAGGCCCCACAGCAGCCGTTGGCTGGGGGCCCCTGGGGGAGCAGAAGCCCTAGGCAGCTGCCTCATCTGCCTGCCCCTAATGCCGGCCCTGAAGCCTCATGTTAAATGGAAAGCTTACAGAAAATTAGTAATGTGCAGGGTTATGCTAGTGACCCACTCTTACATCCGATAAGAGTAAAATGTGATTTTTTTTATTGTTCTGTATTGATTCTTATGTTACACTAGATGGAGGCCCGATGCTATTGCATCAGGAGGGCGGTAATGTCTTGATTGGGTCAGTCATGCGGCGCTGTTGTTGTCTAATGGTATCCTGTGATAAATGACTTTTGTATCAGGGGACTCATGTGCTTGACGCCTACGCTTATATGCATTGTTTTTGTCCCAACGATGTTGTTGCACTTCAAGAGTCTCATTTGCCCTTTGGTGTCTTCCACATTGCGCCTTTGCTGCTTTCCTTTAATTGTCATTGGCGTACTTTTTAGGAGGAGCTATGTTGGCATTGATATTTGCTTTTTAAAGGGGTTTTCTCATGAACAAAAGTTCACTTTAAACATTTTCTGTGCCTGACCGTGTACTGAACATACCATAGCTCCTGCGCAGGGGAGAAAGCAAAAGACAATACTGACATTACAGCAGGAAATTGCAGAGGATACATTTTATGAGGTAAAATAGTTTTTAAAAACAGTCAGTGAAATATTTTACCTCACAAAATGAATCCGCTGTGATCCCCTGCTGTAATGTCAGTATTGTCTTTTGCTTCCTCCCCTGCTCAGGAGATGTGGTATGCTCCGTACACAGTCAGACACAATTTTTAAAATGAATTTTCGTTCGTGGGAAAACCCCTTTAATGTGATGGGCTTCTTCTGCCTGTAGACACGTCGCGCATCTGCTGCCTGGATCAGCCAAATGATTCACTGCACCTGCACATAATTCACGCAGGCGCAGTAAATCAGACCGCTTGGGTCAGTGATGGCGGTCAGTGAACTTCCTCCGCTTGGAATTCTGGGATACGGTGACATCTGGACAGAACAGGAAATGAAAACATTACAAGTCAATTATATAAATAGATTCTTTTTTTACATTAAAGACTGATTGTTTCATTTATTTTATTATTTATTGTTTGGCTTGTCTATAGAACAATATATTTTTTTTACTTTAGTTGAGAAAACAGACCGTGAACTTCTAGGTCAGAAGTTTTTCTTCTGCAGCTTGACAACCATCTAGTCATCAAAATTTCATGTGGAGGCACAAGCTGCTTAGTACATTTTTTCCTCTGTGAATTTCAGAATAAAGCTTTGGAGAAGTGTTACAGACACTGTAAATGCTTGAAAACCAGTGAAATATGACAGTTTTAAGTATTCTTTTATTTATAGATAAAATTATTGTGCAGCTCACTCTTGACCCTTCTTATAAATTATACTATACAGCCATCTGGAATATGCGAGCCTTTGGATACACCATTTAAGAGCTCTACTCATCTATTTTCCCTTGATGTAGTTCAAATATGTTCTATTAATCCATGTAAAAGTATAGTACCAGCAAAACTTAGTGTTTTGTTTAGCTCAGAAAAATGTTAAGTTTCTGTTCTGATCTCTTACAGTGAAGGCTTTCACATTGTGTTCTATGTCCCCTTCTGAGCATACGTCCCAAATCCCCTGCAAATTGAGGTCTGGACGCATGCGCCGAGGGGGGGCCATAGAATGTAATAGTGATGGCAGAGCGAACATTCATTTTGCCATGCACTTTTTTCGGGAGTGTATGCCTACAGGAGGCGGGCACTCAGACGTACTAGACTGCATCCGTGTGAATTTTACCATCCAAGAGAAACGGACTGATTATTTTCTCATGTGTCATCCTAGTTGCATCAGTTTTTTTTCTCATCCCTTTTTTTTTCACAGAAGCAAGTACTGTAGACATGTGTGAACTTTTTTATCCATCGACTCGTAAAGGTTTTGTTCACTACTAGGACAACCCCTTCTTGATCTAAATGTTTGGTGCCAATAAAATAATATAGTGTACACTCCCCTCCCGTGGTCTGTTCCAGAGGTGTCGACTCTCTCATTCCTGGGACTCCTGTGCTGTTGTTATGACACGTGAACCCGGCGCCCAATCAGAGCTGACGTCACCGTCTCTGCCTTCGGACAAATCGAACATCAAGAGGAAGTGAGAGAGCAGCCACAACCTTGACTTCCTCTTGATGTTCGAGTTGTCCAAAGGTGGGACAAATGACGTCACCTCTGATCGGGCACCGGGTTCATGTGTCATAACAACAGCACAAAAGTCCCAGCAATACGAGTGTTGACACCTCTGGAACGGCGCCGGCACGGGAGGTGAGCTTTTTTATTTTATCGAGGCCAAATGTGGGGTATGAGAAGGGGTTGTCCAGTAAGTGGACACCGTTGTTAATGTATCAGCTTAAGGCATTCTCCACTACTCAATCGCCATGTTGCCCCCCTTATAAAATTGTAGCAGCAGTTCTCACCTTCAGTGCAGGCACCGTTCCAGCGGTGTTGATGCCTGCTCTCCCGCGGCTTGCTTGACATTATGTTATGCGAGCCCTGCAGCCAGTCAATGGTCACTTCACTCTATTCTCCTTAGTACACAAGTAAGATATCCGGAAGAAGAGAGAGAGCAGCCACAGCTCTCAATTCCTCCGGATGCCAGTTATGAAGGAGGTGAGAGTGATTGGCTGATTGGCTGCAGGGCTCAGGTGCCATAAGAATGTTGCATGAGCCCTTTGGAGAGCCAATGCCAACACCGATGGAATGGTTCCCACACTGGAAGTGAGTATATGACCAGTTTCACACATTCAGTATTTGGTCAGTATTTTACATCAATATTTGTAAGCTAAAATCAGGAGTGGGACAATCAGAGGAGATGTATAATAGAAACACGTCACCACTTCTGTATTTATCACCCACTCCTACTGATGTAAAATACTGACCACATACTGAATGTGTGAACGTGGCCTAACAGTTATTGTTTTGTAAGGGGGGAGCATAGTGATTGAGAAGTGCTTGTCTGAATAGTGGACAACTTCTTTACAAATGGATGAAATTTGAATGGAAAACTGAAATACCAAATCTGTCTAACTTGTTTTATCCCAGTCTTTTGGCTCCCAAAGACTTTAAAGGGAGCCTGTCACCCCCCCCCCCAGACGTTTATAACTAATAGACCAACTTGTGCAGCACTAATGCTGCATTCTGTCAAGGTGGAGCTTTTATTTGGGGTCCCTTCCACCGCTGAAAGAATAGTTTATATAGTTTGCCCTCCATACCTGTAGTTTGTCTGGGGGGATGTCTTTCCTCCCAGGATACAAACACCTCCCAGCGATCAGTTATTTCCTCCTTTCCCCTGGGCGCCGCCTCCTCACCGTTCAGTTATGTCCCCGACACCTGCGCTGTAATTTTTTTTCTCGGGCATGCGCAGTTAGCGCTGCCCTTCCACTGACATCACATGATGTCTTCATTCTCATGCCTGCGTGTACACGCGGCCCGAGATCCTGCTCTGCAGTCTCTTTTGATTTATTCACACTGCGGGGCTGGGAATCTTGGGCCGTGCGTACACGCAGGCGTGAGAATGAAGACATCATGTGATGTCAGTGGAAGGGCAGCGCTAACTACGCATGCCCGAGAAAAAAAATTACAGCGCAGGTGTCGGGGACATAACTGAACGGTGAGGAGGCGGCGCCCAGGGGAAAGGAGGAAATAACTGATGGCTGGGAGGCGTTTGTGTCCTGGGAGGAAAGACATCCCCCCTGACAAGCTACAGGTATGGAGGGCAAATTATAAAAACGATTCTTTCAGCGGTGGAAGGGACCCCAAATAAAAGAGCCACCTTGACAGAATGCAGCATTAGTGCTGCACAAGTGGCTCTTTTAGTTACAAACGCCTAGGGGGGTGACAGGTTCCCTTTAAGGGATGCAGCTGATCCACAAAATCTAATGAGATTAGGAAGTACTCTGAGTCTGACATGCCAGAGATACGCACCCATTTTTAAAACTGATGTGTGTATGGCTCAATAAAATGCTATGGGTCTGTGTGCTGCCTGAGAAAATAAACAGGACTAGAACGTGTTGGACGCATGTGTGAATGACGCCTAAGTATCAGGAGCGTGGACTTTTTTTGCATCCAAGTGAAAAGAGTGCTATACTGATGCTACAAATTGACCTAAGAATAGATGTGAATTAGATATAGAATACTTCCAAATTATTTTTACATTTTTTCATGCTTGAAAAAACAAAACCCCAACTGCTGACAGAGGCCTTAGCGCTACAGAAAGGTTTGTACTTTAGACTATCTAGATATTTGTAATACAGAGCCGCTGCTCTAATACTATGAAAACACTATTATTACACTGCGGAGTGTCGGCCTCCTTTCCCTTTGCCGTATATGTTGCTCTTAGCAATAACTTGATTTCATCTGGCATTTTCTCGCTCGGTCTGGCATTACTGCATGGTCCCTGCTGACACCACTTCATTCTCACACATAAAGCTTTCAGACCTATAGACCAGCACAATGGTGTGCTCATCATAATCTAGCACCCTTTCACATTGCTATGACATTATCTCTGTAGGTCTGCTGGGTGACAGCAGAAGCAGATATTGCTATTCATTTTAGAGACATGACTGCAAGTGGATAAAGTTATCAGTGTAAACTTCATATAAAAAATCAAGCAACTATGTGGCTTTACTTTTATCATCACTTATGGACCTGTTTCACATATTTGTACTGTGATATATATATATATATATATATATATATATATATATATATATATATATATATATATATATATATTGTAGCATAGCGCCTACTAAGTGTCTTGGGGGACACTCGCTTGGCACGGGATTAATGCACTCAGGCACGGTTTTCTATCAAAAACACAGTCTCTTAGGTTTATTTCGCACAACATAAACCACATCCACAGGAACTTAGTAACAGCTTGAACAGTATCTGGACATATTCAACTTTACCACCGTTCGTCTCTGACCCCGGTAAGCATTACACACGGTTTTCAGACCCCCCTTGGCCTCAGAGCTGCCCCAGACACAATGTCTCTCTCTTCCTTTCACTCTGACCGCGGTCAGTACAACACGGTTCCTTCCCGTTACCTGTGGGTGCTGCACAGGTTCTCGGATACTTCTCTTCCTTAGAGGCATCCTGCAGACATTCACACTCTGTCTTTCCTTTTCTCTGACCCCGGTCAGTACAACATGAATCTCCATTCGTTACCTGCCATTGCCGCACAGGTTCTCGGATACCTCTCTTCACAAGAGGCATCCTTCCGACATTCTCACTCTGACCCCGGTCAGTACAACACGAATGTCCATCCGTTCCACAGCCTGGTCTGTGCGAGGTCCAGAGCCCCTGCCATGTGCTCTTCAGGGAGCCGACACTCCCAACACATGCGGCTCTCTCCAGGACCTTCCAGCACAGACCATTCAGATCCACACTCAGAGCCCATGTGACCAAACCTCAGTCACATTATATGCTACCAACCACTCCCAGAGGCTGGAGTGTGGATGTGTGGCTAGTTTGTCCCACCCATCTCACACAACTAGCCTAGTAAGTCTCCCTTACCACTATACAAACTCTTGAGGGACTACAGGTCCCAGGACAACAACATTGCATCAGACTTACCATGCAGACTTCCTCTGCGACACATATCGGCCATTCACAACAATGCCAGTCACTGTTTTACCTCCATTATCACAACAGATATGCCTCCATGCATATCCCAAGGAGCACACGCAGCATCCCCTAGCTGCCACAGGGGTCACTACACCACAATATATATATATCTATATATATACTGTAATTGTCTAAGGGTTTCTCTGTCTGTCTGTCTGTCCTGGAAATCCCGCATCACTGATTGGTCGAGGCCGCCAGGCCTCGACCAATCAGCGACAGGCACAGCATGGCAACGATTATGTCATAAAGGTTGCCTCGACCAATCAGCGACAGGCACAGTCTGCCGCAAATTCTGGAATCATCATTGTCCATATACTACGGGGACATGCATATTCTAGAATACCCGATGCGTTAGAATCGGGCCACAATCTAGTATATATATATATGTATATATATATATATATATATATATATATATATATATATAATGGCAACCATTATGACATCTACGTCGATACTGTGCCCGTCGCTGATTGGTCGGGGCGAATTCGCGGCAGACTGTGCACATCGCTGATTGGTCGAGGCAACCTTTATGACATCGTCGCCATGCTGTACCCGTCGCTGATTGGTCGAGGCCTGGCGGCCTCGACCAATCAGTGACGCGGGATTTCCAGGACAGACAGACAGACAGAAAAACCCTTAGACAATTATATGTATAGATATAGCCCATTCCAGCCTACAGAAAAAAAGCATTTCTGTAGCAACATAATACGACAAGACCACAAGGATTCATCCAGCAGAAGACATCTACTTCTCATGGGTAAATTTGCAAGTAACCTCTAGCTTATTGATATCACTAATCCCTTGTAGTGTTCCCAGCAGGAACACGCCTCCAACTGGTAACACCCAGTTGTCAATTTATTCATTTATTTTTAGGAACCATAAGGCTGTTTTCCCATGACGATTTTTTGGTGCGTTTTTGATGCTGCATATTTTTGCTGTGTCAAAAATGCAGTGTGTTACAGTTCCAGCAAAGTAGATGGGATTCAAGGCTGGCATCATCACCCGGGCAAGTGATGTTTCAGTTCAGAGGGTGCGATGATGTCACGCCTGTGCGCCTTCTGCCTGAACAGTCACAGTGCAGAGAGCCAGTAGACGGCGACACTGAGGAGTCCGGAGCAGAGCAGCAGCCAGCGACGAGAGGTGAGTATTTCACTTTTTTTATGTTTGAAGCATTATATGGGCCCCATCATATACTGGAGCATCATATGGGGCCCATTATATATGGAGCAATATATGGGCCCCATCATATATTTGAGCATCATATGGGGCCTATTATATATGGAGCAGTATATGAGGCCCATTATATATGGAGCAATATATGGGCCCCATCATATATTGGAGCATCATATGGGGCCCATTATATATGGAGCATTTTATGGGGCCATTCTTTATGAAGCATTATATGGGCCCCATCATATACTGGAGTATCATATGGGGCTCATTATATATGGAGCAATATATGGGGCCATTCTGTATGGAGCATTATATGGGACCCATCATATACTGGAGCATTTTGGGGGCCCATTACAGTGGGAGAAATAAGTATTTGATCCCTTGATGATTTTGTAAGTTTGCCCACTGACAAAGACATAAACAGTCTATAATTTTAAGGGTAGGTTAATTTTAACATTGAGAGATAGAATATCAAAAATAAAATCCTGAAAATCACATTGTATAAATTATGTAAATATATTTGCATTTTGCAGTGAGAAATAAGTATTGTGATCAAAATTGGAAATGTCTTTAATACTTTCCACTGACCACTTGGTCCAAGGAAAAAATTTGACGTGTGCACAGCCCTATGGAATATCATAGGTACAAGTGTTATCCGTGAGAACTACAGGACTGTGGAGACCTGGGTGTCGTAACCAGTGCTTTCCCCCCTCCCATCAATCCCGTAATGAAACACACACAGTCCTAGGTGGATTGAACAGGTCGGTCACAGTTTATTAATTAAATAAGCTGAGAAGGGCAATTACATGTCGTAACGGCCGCTCGCGCCGAGCTCCTGTCCGTGATCGACAGGGGAATTGGACCAACGAGCGACTACGACCTTTGCCCTCCTCCGCTTCTTCCGCTGTGACTTAATAAAGGTTACCAGAGTTAGTTATATCACGTACAAATATAATTTTTTTTTTTTTTCTTTTTTTTATAAAAGTAAAATATTACAATAGCATTTACCGATTTACATCATCCCGCAGGTTAGTCTCATCTTTAGCCTTTAAAAAGGGAGGGCGGGTGGGACAATGCTTCCAGGTGTCCGCCGGGAGGAAAAGAGAAAGTTCCCGGCCGGACACCTGGATTTAACCCCTGTAGGAGTGGCCGTAGGACCCCTCCCCTCCAGTGCCCACTGGCCGGCCGGGGGTCTTCCAATTAGTGCATCACTAAAGGGGAGTGATGCCAGGGGGGGGATCTGGCACTGACAACCTTTCTGTTCTGCTCTATCTAGGTGCTCCCCAGTCAGAGACGCGCACCTTATACAGTACCGCGTCTGCCAGACTGTGGAGACCTGGGTGTCGTAACCAGTGCTTTCCCCCCTCCCATCAATCCCGTAATGAAACACACACAGTCCTAGGTGGGTTGAACAGGTCGGTCACAGTTTATTAATTAAATAAGCTGAGAAGGGCAATTACATGTCGTAACGGCCGCTCGCGCCGAGCTCCTGTCCGTGATCGACAGGGGAATTGGACCAACGAGCGACTACGACCTTTGCCCTCCTCCGCTTCTTCCGCCATGGAGGATCCCGTGTATTACCTACGCGGGACTCCGACCCCACCCAACACTTTTAGGGCCTGTTCAACCCCATCCTGTAAACCAGACAGAAAAATATCGAGGCCAATGTCCGTTAGGTGAACTCCGTCCGGTCTTAATTGTGGCGTGTTTTTCTTTTGTAGGTATTGGTGATGAATCGCGATACCGCCTCTTCCTCTCACATAATTTCCGATCCGAGCGTTGAATTTCACCCTTGTCCGCTCTATGGCTCTCTTATCTCTTGCACCACGCCATTCGGCCCGTGGTGTTATATCCGACCACACCAGAATCATGTTCCTGAACAGACAGCTGAACCGTTCCGTATCCGTTGTCACCCATTTGTACAATTCGGCCACCTTTTGTTTGCCCAGGTCATTGCCGCCCACGTGTAACACCAATATCACCGGGCGTTCCGCCATCCTTGCTATGCCCACCATCTCCTTGAACACCTGGTTCCACCGGAGGCCTCTGATACCCCTCCAGTTAACTGTTATTCCCGGGATGTAGAGATTTGTTCCTCCTGGCCGCAATTTGGCCCTCTTTTCGGCCCAGTGTACGTAGGAATCTCCTACCACCCAAACTTCAACCCCTGTAAGAGACAACACATGTTAATTAAGCAAGTCGGGTCTTATGTATCTAGCGAAGCATGCGGACTTCCAACGACCCATTCTCTGAACTTCGGCCTCCGGCACTCCCGCCCTAGCTGCCTCTGTGGCCGCCCCTATCCGGAAAGAATGTGTTCCGTACTCCTTTGGATTTGCACCGGTTTTTTCCAAGCATAGCTTGAACATTGCCTGGAATTGGTACTTGGTCAGAGGGGACCCGTCTGTATGAGTGAAGAAAAATCTACCAGCGTGTCTTATCACGGCGTATGTTTTAACCATTTTTAGTGGGCAAGCTGGGCCCTCTGTAGAGTTAACCAGGACCCATGTGCCCCTACCGGTGGGATCGCATTTGGATTTTCTAACCCTGATGCGCAGGGCGTCGCTGCATATAACTATGTCCTCGTTAATTAGGCCTCCTTCCACCGCGTTTTTTGACCGCGGTAACAATTCGCTAATACGCAGTGCTCCGAAAAAGACGGTCGCAAAAGCTGCTGATATGAGGGCCGCCTCATATTGCGATGAGCAGACTGACGGGGATATCGCAATCAGGTCCTGCAATAGTCTCAGAGAAATGGGGCGGCGACATTCTTGGCTTGGCTGTAGCCTTTTCCAACCTTTTATGGCTTGTCTTATACAGAAGGATTTAGTAACGTCTACCCATCCCAATAATTGAAAGAAAAATGCTAGCCCCGATAATTTCCGTTGTGCCGTGGTGCCCGACGCCCCGCCTTCCCTCATCCGTAATAGGAAATCAGTTGTCACTGCGCTTCGCGCTCCGTCGCTTTTGTTGACTGGCCTACCCTGAATTAGTGAGCACCACTCCTCCCAAGCCTTACCATACACCTGCCAGGTAGCTGGCGAAACGGAGGCCCGGATTAAGGGCATCAATGATTGGCCACTGTGTCCCACAGGGACAGTGGACACAGAATACCCCGGGTTTGCACGTTGGGCTGCTGGATTCTGAAAGCCTGCCAATTGGAAAATAATAGAGGGTTAATGATATCATCATCTACTTCCGCCACCACAGTGGCTCTACACCAAATATTGTTTTCAAGGCAAATCAGCGCTAGCCGGCGCAAGAGAGCGAGTATGGGCAGGGATGAAGAAGACATGTGATTTAAACTCTTTGCCGTTTTCGTATTTTTTGTTTGGAAACGAATGTTCGAGTTCCTCAACTGAACGGCCCATATCTCCAATGCTGCTACCACCGCAAACAATTCCCATAGGGCCGGGTCTTGCCCCCATTTTGTTGTCGTCCATCTCTCTGGCCAACCCGATTTGCACCATTGGTTTTTATAAATTGCTGCAAATCCCTCTTTTTTGTTCCACCCTACAGTCAGCCCTAAATCCTTGCTTGCGATCTCTCTTGCCATAACGCACGTGTGACCGTTGTACGATTGCAGGAACGTTTGCCATACTAGCAGATCTGCTTTTAGTGAACGGGTGAGCCTAATTCTATGGCCGGGCTGAGAAGCGCCTTTTGTTGCCAAGGATAGTCTGCGCGAGAATGCTCTGCCGACCGGCATTACGCGACAAGCGAACGTTAGTAGGCCCAGTAATGCCTGCATTTGCTGGAGGGTTAACTTATTAACCACGCGGAAGCCTTTCAACATTTGTAGGGTTTTTAGTATTTTATCCTTTGGTAATCGGAAAACCATTGAAGTGGTATCTATTTCGATGCCCAAGAACGGCAATACATTACATGGTCCCTCCGTTTTTTCCGGTGACAATGGCACGCCGAATTCGAGTGAGATATATTTGAATTTTTCAAGTAGCTCGGAGCAGAGTTTAGAGTTTCTGGGGCCGACGAACAGGAAATCATCGAGGTAGTGAATTAGGGATTTACTGCCCGTTTCGTACCGAACTACCCAATCTAGGAATGTGCTGAATAGCTCAAAATAGTGACAAGAGATGGAACATCCCATCGGGAGACACATGTCGAAGTAATACAGCTGGTCCACTTTGCAGCCCAGAAGGTGGAAACATTCGGGGTGCACGGGTAGTAAACGGAATGCCGATTCAATGTCGGATTTGGCTAGCAGGGCGCCGGGTCCGGCTGCCCGGACTAATTCTACCGCTTTATCGAAAGACGCATACGAGACGGAAGCTTCTTCTGGGGAAATTGCGTCGTTAACCGAATCGCCTTTTGGGTGAGATAAATGATGGATTAGGCGGTATTTACCGGGTTCCTTTTTTGGTATAATGCCTAGCGGTGATATTTTAATGTTTTTGAAGGGGAGCGCCTTGAAGGGGCCTGCTATCCTACCCAATTCTACCTCCTTTTCGATTTTTTGTCTAAGTATTTCGGGAAATTCGCGAGCCGATTTTAGGTTATCGGATAGGGTTGGCGTTTTTGTTAGCCTAAAGGGAATAAAGAACCCGTCGGAGAATCCTGCCTGCAGCTGCTGAGCTGCTTCCTTATTGGGGTAGAGCTTTAGCCAGGGGGCCATCGCGGTTACGCTCACTGGGGTTCTGCCGCGTAGGCGCTTTGTAAGGCTGACGAGTGCACCTTGATGCTGGGTGACCCCCCCCGCAAGCGGAGCAATCATGTCTGAATTTGCATAATGTGTGGAAACGGCAGTTTCCCTCGTTGAACAGCCAGCAGGCCCCGGGTTTTCGCACGACCACTGAGTTTTGACCTGCGGCTGTGGAGTAATTAGTGGTCGAGGCCGAAAAGGGGGGCTGCTTTTGGGACAGCATCAAACGCAACCACACGTCCGTTGCTTTAACTCCCCAGCCTAGATCGGGCTGTAGGGCCAGACGCCTGCGGAACTCCTCGTCATACCGCCGCCAGGCTGAACCGCCGTGCGACTTGTACGAACTATATATCATGTCCTGATATATAAACAATTCGGAGCAGCGTTCCGGATGTTTCTGGCCCATAATACAGCCCAATACTGCGAAGGCTTGGAGCCAATTATTCATGGTTAATGCAATTCTCGATCTCCCCCTATCGAAACCCCTCTCGTTGGGTTTATCCACCGTTTGTTGGTCTGCTGATAACAGCGACCATATATCGATATAATCGTTGCTCCAAATTTTTTCTCTAGTTTCTTGATCTATATGGGCGCCTAGCGGGCTGATCCCGCAGAAGAAGGCGTCTTTGTGTAGATTAGCGGATTGTGGTGCTGCATTGTTCACCACCTTTCCGCTCGAGTGTGATAGCTGTAGGATTATTTCCTTTACCGCTGAAGTTAGCTCCCTTTCTTGTAACATTTCCTTGCCACCCTTGGAACACTCACCGCTGTGTGACTCTGGACGAGCGTACTCCGATCCTGGCGGAAACCCCCGCAGATGTTGACGGGGGGATGTCGCAGGATGGGGAAACTCTGGCTCCCGCTACAGCGAGGGATTGGCCGATGATCCGAGTCTCGTGCGTTGGAGCCCGATTACAACCACATTGTGGCGGATTAATGGCTCTGTCTTCCGCGCCTGTGTGGTTGTTGTGGCTGGAAGCCGCGGGGGATTGTTCTCCCCGGCTGAAAGCCCTAGCGGGTCCCCGTGATTTAGAGGATTTGTCCCGTGCGCGATGACTCCTATCCGTGCTCAGCAATGCGTCGGACCCCTCGGATGTTGCTGATGACAGCCATCCTGAGGCCCGGGATCTGCGGCGGCTCCTATGGGAGCTGCGTCTGCGGTGGTGACGGGAGGGTCGTTTAGAGGGGTAATGCGAAAGGCGACGGGAGTTATCGGAGGAAGAATGGGAGGACGTTTGGCGTCTACGCCTTCGTCTGCCATTACTATGCGGTGTAATGTGGGGGATTCTACCATTGTTACTAGGGGGATTACCGTCAGTGCACGGTCCTGCAGTGCTACTGAAAAGGGGGGGGGTTAGGAGGTAACTGTATTCAGCCACGTTACCGTAAATTGTTGGGGCGGAGGTTAATGGAAAATTTTTATTAGGGATTTGGTCCGTGGGGGGAGGTGTAACTGTGTTTGTATTAGGTGCGTATAATGGTGTTACGCAGTGATTCCCGCTGTGCAGCTGTTGAGCGCACTGATCGGTCCTATTGGACCGAACAAAGCGCTCTTCGGCTGACCTGTCACAACTATGACCTGACCCCTGATACCCCCGTGCAGGCATCAGTGCTGCGTCTGCCGGGGGTATGCTGGAGGTCAGGCCTGGAGAGAACTGCACGCTGATCGGTCTGGTTTGACCGATCAGCGGGCTCTGGGGACCTTGTGGCGCTAGCGCCAGCCTCCAGGTTACCCCCTGCGGGCGGCATATATGTGCCCGCAGGGAAGGCACTGGAGGACCCGCCGGCGCTGTCCCCAGCGCTGAAATGCGGGGACTGGAAGTGGGTGGGCGGGGACAGGAAGTTGGTGGGCGGGGCTAACTCTGATCGCCGGACCGAGCCTGACGAGGGAGCCGGAAGACGCCGGCAGCGGAGAGGCGGCGAGGCCGCCCCCTCTCCAACCTGGAGCCGCTCCGGAGCACGGGGCAAGCGGGCAGACCGCCTGCCCCCCCGCGCAGCTGGGGGAACCGCCGGAGCAGCCAGGGAAGGGGGCGATGCCTCCGGAGCAGCCAGGGAAGGGGGGGGTGCCTCGCGCCGCTCCACGCCGCCCGCCTGCTCCCCACCAGCCACCGGAGCTGCGGGGAGAGGAGGCGACGCTGCGCGCCGCTCAGCGCAGCCCGGTGCCCCGTCGGCAAGGGGGGGCCACTACGTTTTTGCGGCGCGTGCGGCGCCCGGCCCTTCCCCGCCGCTTCCGAGAGGCCTGCCCAACCTCGGCGTTTGGGAGACGCCTGGACCGCTGCGTGGATGATAGGGGCATCACGGATCCATGCTCCGGACCATGGGGAGGCCGCACAGGATGCCCCCCAGCGGGCGAGCAGGCCGAAGGTGAGGTGACCCTAAGGGGCCCCGGGGGCATGAGGGTGGACGAGGCAGACCCGACCAGCCCCGATGAGGGGGGTGTGAGCTGGGGGTCGGGAGAGGGCACAGAAAGCTGAGCCCTGATGTCGGCGACAATGGCCTGAAGCCAGTTCTCACCTTTCTGTGCCACTCTCCTCTGCAAGGCCTCAACCAGGGGGTCCGACATCACTACTACAGGGACAATGCTTCCAGGTGTCCGCCGGGAGGAAAAGAGAAAGTTCCCGGCCGGACACCTGGATTTAACCCCTGTAGGAGTGGCCGTAGGACCCCTCCCCTCCAGTGCCCACTGGCCGGCCGGGGGTCTTCCAATTAGTGCATCACTAAAGGGGAGTGATGCCAGGGGGGGGATCTGGCACTGACAACCTTTCTGTTCTGCTCTATCTAGGTGCTCCCCAGTCAGAGACGCGCACCTTATACAGTACCGCGTCTGCCAATATCACTCATCCGAGAAAATCGGACGTGCGAACCAGCCCTAATAATGTATCAGATCAGAAGCAGTGGTCAAACTCCTATTAGTTAGGATCTATTGCAGCCAGCCATTTCCCTGTCTGTCACTCTGGGCGAATACATTACCTGCCGCTTTTTGGGTGTTACACTCTAGGAAGACAATGGTGCTCTATAAAAGCCACATTGATTTTGTTGGTAGAGCATCATGGTCATTCCACAATCAAATCAAATCTTAAAGGAGAGCTGTCAGTGGGCCTCCTGCTTGTGGACTGACATTATTGCCATTTTATTGACTTTAGTGCTTTTACTTATTATTTATGTCTTATTTTATGTTATGTTAATTCTCCACAAATATTCTTTATTACACAGTACAGGGACATATGACTTTCCTTCCAACCAGACTTCTTTGCTTTTTGTAAACCGTAATAATCTGGAGCTTTTTAGCATTTGGTGACAGTGACACCGTGCGCAGTCATATACTCATGTCTTTCATTTTATTGTGACGAAGACACACTGAGGTTTTTTTTCCGGCACATTCATCCTTTAATATAGCAGTGCCAGGCAGCTGTTAACTCTCTTGCATTGGTCATAAAGTATAATTATCCTGTCTCAGATAGCCCAGTGCTTTTAATGATATAGAAGGATCATAAAACGTTGGTTTCAGAGGGTTGATTGTATCCTTTAAACATTAAGAATTATGCTCTGCAAATCCTACTGGCCGTTATGGGGATGGCCACAAAGGAATGATTAGTTTTAGTAAAGAGTTGGCTAGTTCGGTCTGCCCTCGTAGCAGATAAATTGTGTCTGTAAACTATGATGTAGCGCTCTTGTAAACAGGTGTTTTGTACAGATTCATACGAGGAGGAGGAGGAGGAGGACGGGCGTAAATAACTGCTTGGTTGACTATCACATAAGGAAGGATGAAACTGCTTCGGCAACCAAAGATTGCGGGGACTTGATGATAATTTGTAACTTCTAATATGACAGAAGAAACATTTTATTGAGGGGAGCACAGGTTGAAATATATGCTGTAGTGTTCTGGTCTCTAACACCAAATTTGGGGATTGAAACTACATAGACACTTTTGTGATCTTTGGCGTGACTTGGCTTAATGGCCTCATCCTATATAATCCAACTGTGGTGCTAAGTCACTAGTCACAGGCAAGCTGTGAGACAGAGTAGTCAGGAGGTACAAGGTCAGATAACACGAGGGCTCATAGTACAGAGGGGTAGGTCAGGTAACAGTCCGGGATCAAATGCCAGGAGAGCAGGTCAAGACAAGGGAGTACAGCAAATGGATAGTCAGAGGCCAAGTCTAAGGTCAGATGCCTGAAGTCAGAGCATGTCAAAAGCAGTGAATAGTCATGTCAAATCAACCGAGGTCAGCAACAAAATCAAGAAGTGAGACACAGAGCAAGCACACACACCTAACTAAGCAACGCTACAACTGACACTAGTTTGCAAATAATTAAAAATGGGAGGCACCTGGGGAAACACCCGCAGGATAGACCAGATTGAGCAGCAGGGCTGTCAATCAAAATACTGACAGCCCAGCATGCCCCAGGATCAGATTGGATGACTGCACTGTCATTCACACATCCTACAGTCCAGCACACCCCAGATCCCATAGGGCAGCTGAGCTGTCACTGACAGTGTCCCTAGGTCATAGTCAGGTATGAAATCGTAACAGCCATAAAACTCCAAGTTATAAAACAGATTGCTCATTGATTTATGTAGAGTCATTAGAGCCAGAGAGTGGCTGAAAATACCCAACCTAATAATGAGGCATAAGGAGCCAATAGTTACATGATGGGCATTGTCCATATGTCACTTATGCTAAGTAAACCGATAAATATCTTTTCCCACACTCCGCCATTCAATAACGACACCGAAAAATGCTTCACACTAATAAATGAATTGGCCACAGCAACCTTTCTTAATAAATAACAAGGTAATAATAGCTTAAATCAATGAGTAACAAATAATATCTATCAATCTATGTATCTATTTATATGTAAACCATTCATAGAACAATCCATAGTTAAAGAGTAACCATCATTTTACTTTTATTTCATAAATCAATAGTACAAATAAAACTAAGCTACTATGTCATATGTCTTATCAGAGATATTTTCTTTGTTCTCCTTCGGGACAATTAATTCTCAATTCATGGGTAAAATCTGTGTTCAGTGAAGACAGATTTTGCCATTACTGGGATAGGACGTGGCGGATAGTACTGATACGATTCTATGTACAAGGGAACGGGTTGAGGAAGAAACTTTGCCTTGAATTGCTCCCTCCCTTCTACATAGAATCTTATCAGTACTGTCTGCCATCTCCTATCCCAGTAATGGCAAATTCTGTCTTCACCGAATACAGATTTTGCCTGTGAATTGAGAATTTTGAGAATGAAAGATGAGTCTTGGAGGAGAAAGAAGTGAATTGCTCTGATAAAATATATTACAGAGTATCTTATTTTGATGTGTTCTGTTGATTTCAGGAATAAAAATTACAATAATTATCTGACATGCCAGAGTACAGCCCTCAAACTCCCCGTTTAGATAGGGCCACTCATGAAATCAAATTTATCATGTCATAAAAAGAGGATTTCCAGCAAATAATGTAATTTTTATTTTTAATTGCTCAAAGTGGTTTAAATAATGATAAAAGTCTGAACCGCTTTATGGATTCCCATAGCTCCTGTTCTGGCATTTCACAATTCTGGCCACAGTAGTGATGCCCTTACAGCCAGTTGCCCATGTTCAGATATCATCAATGCAGTAGGAATTATAAAGACCGGTATAAGCTTGAAAGCATCTGAATGAAACCTTCAGCAGATCGGTATGGTGAATTTTAATTCTTGTAGTATTTTAACTTCTTGTTAGCTTTCTTAACTGAAATACTCAGGCTATCACCATGTAGAGTAAAAATACCTTATACTTGCCACCAGTTCCAGAGTGGGGTCTCCGGGAGCATTGTCATATTAATCCAGCAGCCAGTAATAGGCCACTTCATTCTCACTTGCTTCGGATTAAACTGACATCCAAAAGTGAGAACTGCTGCTGCTCTCTGACTTCCTCCGAATGGTAGTTGCGTTCATAGAAAGTGAGAGTGAAGTGGCCGCTGATTTGCTGCAGGGCTCACATGACATAATAATGTCACACAAGTCCTGGGAAACCCTGTGTTGAGATCACTGGTTTGGCACTGGCACTGGAGGTGAGTATAAGGTATTTTTATTCTATGTGGGAGAGTATTGTAATTGGGAAGGGGTTTTCTGAGTAGTGGACAACCCCTTTAAGGGCCACTAAGCTGCTATGACATGACAGATTTTGTTTTATGTTCCAAGTAATTAAAAAGAAATAACACTTAAAAGGGAAGTGTGGAAAAGACACAAAGTTATTTGATACCACGGGTGCCCTGTAAGAGCAGCTTTAACTCTAACTTAGAAGTTGCTGGGATTCTATCAGCACTGGTGAGCAGGAAAGAAATACCCAGACATGTGATGTCCGACTGTAGAAAGAGGCAGCACTCACCGTTCCAGAAGCAGTTCTTTCTATTCAGTGATGTGAACACATATCGGCGGAACAGGTGAGTGAGGACAGAGTCGGACAATGGCCGTTTCATGCTGTGTGCGCTTACACCAGCCTTGAACCCATGGAAGCACGCGCAGTGCGGAACGGCCATAGTCCGACTCTGTCCTCACTCACCTCTCCTGCCGTTATGTGTTCACGTCACTGAATAAAGAACTGCATCTGGACCGATGAGTGCTGCCTCTTTCTTCAATTGGATATCACAGTTCTCTTTTGTTCGGCAAGCACGCCGGTTTTCTCACTTCCCGGATTTTCATTACCCTGTTGTGCTGGGCTGTTATGGGTCAGTATCCAGGCACTGGTGCCAAGATTTGACTTTCTTTGTTGGATTCAGTATGTGATGTCCAACTGTCTCCACTGAAAATGAGAAACCATTGTTTACTTATAACTTAGTTAATACAAGCATTCCATGCATATATGTAGGTGTTTCTAAAATGGTAACAAATGGTGGAATACATAGCTGCATAACAAGTGAAAACACTCCCTGTATTATCCACCCAACTTAAAGGAATTGTCCACTATTTGGGCAACCCCTTATCAATCCCTATGTTTCACCTCTGTAAAATAATAACACTTAAATCCTCTTTGGTGCCTGTGCCGTTCCAGCAGTTTTGGCACTTGCTCTCCCAGGGATTGCATGACATTGTTATGTCATGCAATCCCTGCTGCTAGTCAGCACTGGCTTCACTCCCAGTCATATGACATATCACATACATCTGGAGGAAGTGACAGAGCAGCACAAGAGCATCATATGAGATTGTGTCAGGCTTGAAAACATTAACTCCTTCCCTACTCTAAAAGAACATAACGATAGCCTAGTGGCAAAACCGAAATGTGTTACTGTACATGTCGCATCACAAAACTTGCATTAGAGGTCCGTTTGCGCTGATGGATTACTGAGTTCAAACACTTATGTGAAATGCCCGTTGCATCTTATTTAATGAGCTTCAAGTTCAAAAAGCAGATCTTCATATTTAATGCTTACATGAGTTTGAAGGAAGAGAAAACTGCTTTGCACATTTCATAAATAATGCATCATCTCGAGTGCTGTAATTATGCGGCAAATTTGCATTATAGTTGTTTTTACAGAATATGCCTTTACTGTCTGTGTTTTACTCCTCAGAGCCTTATTTATGCCCTATTGTGTATCTCCTTGACATTACCTTGACACCATGACTGTTTCTCCTAAAAAAGTCACCTTTGTTTAGCTATATTTATAGATACTTGCCCGGCACAATGTCCTGATCTTCTACGAGTCGTCTGTGTTTTTCTGATTGACTACACAGTAGTTTATATAAATACATTGTCGCTTCCGTCATGTCATCACCCACATGCCTCAAGCTGTCTGGCAGGGGGGTTAGTAGGCACGTGCTGCTCAGAAAATAATGTGATCGTCAAGTGGAACCGTGGATCTTTTGAAGGCCCTTCATTCTTACTTCTGGGTTTAGCATATGAAATTGGGCTTTTGCAGTACATATAAATGTTTTCCTCTTGATTATTCAAGTCATGACTTTATCTGCTAGAGGAGAAAAAGTCCTTGCTCATCTGTCTGACTTTATCATGAAAATACATTGTTTCCTTTTCTCTAAGAAATCTAAAAATGTAACAGTTTAGCATCTTCATCGCTACACACCAATGTTATCTCTAGTGGGACATCCAGGACACAAGCAAGCTTCTAATTGTCATTGACTAGAAAGACCTGTTTCTATTTGAAATATTTTCAGTTGATTTATTCCCAATTCTTAACTGGATTCTAGAGCGCGGTGGAGCTTTGTATTTCAGAGTGAAAACATCTAAAATGAAGGCGACTGAAGAATGATATGAACGAAAGACTTGTCAAAGTAAGGCTATGTTCACACACGTGTTTTGCTGCATTTTTCTATGCAAATTAAAATATGTCCTCCACTCATTACCTGTAGTAATGGCACCTGTTTTAATTTGTTATCAGTATAAAAAACACCTGTCCACAACCTCATACAGTCACACTCCAAACGCCACTATTGTGAAGACCAAAGAGCTGTCTAAGGACACCAGAAACAAAATTGCCACTTGGTGTGGTGAAATCAACTGTGGAAGCAATAATAAAATAGAAGACATACAAGACCACTGATAATCTCCTTCGATCTGGGGCTCCACGCAAGATCTCACCCTGTGGGGTCAAAATGATAATAAGAATGGTGAACAAAAATCCAAGAACCACACAGGGGAACCTAGTGAATGACCTGCATAGAGCTGGGACCACTGTAACAAAGGCTGCCATCAGTAACACACTACGCCGCCAAATACTCAGATCCTGCAGTGCCAGATGTGTCCCCCTTGCTTAAGCCAGTACATGTCCGGGCCTGTCTGAAGTTTGCTAGAGATCATTTGGATTATCCAGATGAGTATTAGGAGAATGTCATATGGTCTGATGAAACCAAAGTAGAACTGTTTGGTAGAAACAAAACTCATCGTGTTTGAAGGAGACTTAATGCTGAGTTGCATCCAAAGAACACCATATCTACTGTGAAGCATGGGGGTGGCAACATCATGCTTTGGGGCTGTTTCTCTGCAAAGGGACCAGGAGGACTGATCCGTGTACATGAAAGAATGAATGGGGCCATATGTCGTGAGATTTTGAGTGCTAACCTCCAGGGCTGCCACTAGAAATTTCGGGGCCCCATACTGGCAACATTTTCGGGGCCCCCTTGAGACTCCACCCAGGCTCCACCCCAGCCCCGCCTCCACGCTCCACCCCTCGAACTGTCCACAGTCCCACCGCTCTCTCTTGGAAAAACTCCACTTCTCACCAATCACACATTGAGGGTACGTGTCCACCTTCAGGATGGCCGGCGGTTGCTGCGTCGGAGCGGCAAACCCGCTCGGCGCTAAGCCCCGCCCCCTACTGTGACGCGATGATGCCGGATGTGTTCATTGCACACATCCGGGATCATCGCACCCCACACATAGGGCCCTGTGTTATAGCTTGCGGCGGCGCAGCGATCTTAAAAGAAGCGCCGTATGTCCGGAGTCGCAGGGCCGCCGGGTGCGTGTTACCACGCATAGTGGAGACGGGATTTCATAAAATCCCCTTCACTATGCTGGAACATCTGGACGCTGCGTGTTTGACGCTGTGGCCCCACGCACCGTCAAACACGCAGCGTTTACTTAACGTGGACACATACCCTAAGGGTACTGTCACACAGTGCAATTTTGATCGCTACGACGGTACGATTCGTGACGTTCTAGCGATATCGTTACGATATCGCAGTGTCTGACACGCAGCAGCGATCAGGGACCCTGCTGAGAATCGTACGTCGTAGCAGATCGTTTGGAACTTTCTTTCGTCGCTTGATCTCCCGCTGACATCGCTGGATCGTTGTGTGTGACAGCGATCCAGCGATGTGTTCGCTTGTAACCAGGGTAAACATCGGGTAACTAAGCGCAGGGCCGCGCTTAGTAACCTCATGTTTACCCTGGTTACCAGCGTAAACGTAAAAAAAACAAACAGTACATACTCACATTCCGGTGTCTGTCCTCCGGCGTCTCAGCTTCTCTGCACTGTGAGCGCCGGCCAGCCAGAAAGCGAGCACAGCGGTGACGTCTGACGTCACCGCTCTGCTTTCCGGCCGCTGTGCTTACACAGTGCAGAGAAGCTGAGACGCCGGAGGACAGACACCGGAATGTGAGTATGTACTGTTTGTTTTTTTTACGTTTACGCTGGTAACCAGGCTAAACATCGGGTTACTAAGCGCGGCCCTGCGCTTAGTAACCCGATGTTTACCCTGGTTACCCGGGGACTTCGGCATCGCTCCAGCGCCGTGATTGCAACGTGTGACCGCAGTCTACGACGCTGGAGCGATAATCATACGATCGCTGCGACGTCACGGATCGTGCCGTCGTAGCGATCAAAATGGCACTGTGTGACAGTACCCTAACAGTTCCCATCACCAGATCACACATATAGCCGGCAGCTTTTGTTTTGGCCAAAAGATTTTGTAAGCCGCCACCATAACACGGTAGACTCTTTTGGTGAGGCCCTACTCTGCTGTAACCTATTAAATATTTGTTAAAATATGCAAAACAATTTAGGTATATTTTTATTTATTTTTCAATTTTTAAAATGACCAATAATATCACATAAAAAACAAATACCGCTACACCATGACCAGATGACATATTACAACCACAGTGATCGAATAATGTCACATACAAAGAACAAATACCGCTACACCATGACCAGACCGCATATTACCACCACAGTGATCGAATAATATCACATACAAAGAACAAATACCGCTACACCATGACCAGATTACATATTACCACCACAGTGATCGAATAATATCACATACAAAGAACAAATACCGCTACACCATGACCAGACCGCATATTACCACCACAGTGATCGAATAATATCACATACAAGGGACAAATACCGCAACACCATGTCCAGACCACATATTACCACCACATAGTGACTGAATACTACAATTCTGATCAGTAATAAAAAAAAAGCACCACACTATCACCATAAGGCCGGAGACACACTGGTGCGAGATACGGCCGAGTCTCGCTGGTTAAAAGCAAGCTGTGGCACCGGCACTCCGGAGCGGAGCGTGCAGCTCCATGTATTGCTATGCAGCTGCACGCTCCGCTCCGGAGTGCCGGTGCCACAGCTTGCTTTTAACCAGCGAGACTCGGCCGTATCTCGCACCAGTGTGACCCCGGCCTAAGTGCCATTATACACAGGAGAGCTGTACTTAGTATGCAGTGTCTGTGTACAGATAATACAGTGATCACTAGTGAAATTATACACAGGAGCTCTGTATATAGTATACAGTGTATAGTGTCAGTGTACAGGTAACACTGACTTACCAGTGACGTCTCTTGGTGAAGTCCTTCATCTTTCATCCAGCACAGACCGCCATCATGTCTTCCAGCCAGGACTCGTCTCTGCAGGAAATAACAGAGTTATCTCGAGCTCCGCTTGTAGAACACATTACTTAATTTTTCCCAACTTCTACATTACACCGCATAAAGAAAAAGAGGCGACATAGTGTCACTCTGCACAGTAACAGGACCGCCCCCTCATTTAAAACAGTGTCCTCAAAAAATAAATACATCACTGCAGTAATAATATCCCTTAATTAGCCCCTATGGTAATAATATTCCCCACCCTGGCCCCGTGTGTCTCATTCCTGGCGTCAGCCATATGTTCTCCCATCCTGCCCTCATGAGTATCCTTTCTGCACCATATGATCTCCCCATCCTGCCCCATCTGTCTCCATCATATCCATCCTGCCCCATGATCCTGCACGATCTGTCTCCAGTTATGCCCCCATGTCTTTCATCATACCCCATATCTCCATTCATAGCCCCCGTGTCCAGCATCATTCATAGCCCCCGTGTCCAGCATCATTCATAGCCCCCGTGTCCAGCATCATTCATAGCCCCCGTGTCCAGCATCATTCATAGCCCCCGTGTCCAGCATCATTCATAGCCCCCGTGTCCAGCATCATTCATAGCCCCCGTGTCCAGCATCATTCATAGCCCCCGTGTCCAGCATCATTCATAGCCCCCGTGTCCAGCATCATTCATAGCCCCCGTGTCCAGCATCTCTGCCCCCGTGTCCAGCAGGGACACAAGGATACGGACGCAAGGATACTTTATATGTGTACCACCTCCACCTGTGCCTTGTTGGAATGTGCAGCAAACAAACCCCCCCTCCTCATTGAATCCATGCAGGCAGCAAACCAACCCCCCCCCCCCCCCCCCCGGGGCCCTGTTTGAATCCGTGCAGGCAGGCAGCAAACAAACCTCCCCACCCCCGGGCCCTGTTTGAATCCGACCCCCCCGTGCAGGCAGGCAGCAAATAAGCCCCCCCAAACAGGGCCCGGGGGTGGGGGGGGTTTATTTGCTGCCTGCCTCAGCCTGCACCACGGGTCGGATTCAAACAGGGCCCAGGGGTGAGGGCCCGAGGGTGAGGGCCCGGGGGTGTTTATTTGCTGCCTGCCTGCACGGGGGGTCTGATTCAAACAGGGCCCGGGGGTGGGGGCCCGGGGGGGTTTATTTGCTGCCTGCCTGCATGGGGGGTCTGATTCAAACAGGGCTCGGGGGTGGGGGCCCGGGGGGGTTTATTTGCTGCCTGCCTGCACGGGGGGTCTGATTCAAACAGGGCCCGGGGGTGGGGGCCCGGGGGGGTTTATTTGCTGCCTGCCTGCATGGGGGGTCTGATTCAAACAGGGCCCGTGCATTGAATCAGACCCCCGTGCAGGCAGGCAGCAAATAACCCCCCCACCCCCGGGCCCTCACCCCCGGGCCCTCACCCCCAGGCCCTCACCCCCGGGCCCTGTTTGCATCCGGAGTCCGGACGGACGGTACTAACCCTGCTCGCCCGCCGCCGGCTCCACTCGTCTGGTCCGGTCTGCAGAGCAGCTCCAGCATCCTGCACGTCCTCGGTCCTCTCATCGTGCGGTGGTCCCCTGCTGCCGCCGGCCTGCCTCTTCTGCTCCGCCGTCTGCTCCACCGCCGTCCGCAGCAGGCACGTGGCACACCGCACGCTGCTCTGCTCCGGAATGAGGAAGTGGAGCAGGGCAGCGTGTGACGTCACACGCCCATGATGCACCGGGCCCCTTAAAGCTACAGCGCTCATTTAGCCTGCATTTACACACGCCAGACGCGGAGACGCCAGCCCACAGGTAGTTAATCGGCTCAATGGCAGCGCAGCAGCTGCAGCAGCATGAATAAAATGTCAGAGGGGGCCCGAGCAGAGCGCGGACCGGGTTGTCAGCGTGCTCGGGCGGCGGGCCCCCCTTTTTGCTCCTCATCTCCGGGCCCCATACAGCAGTGATGCCTGTCATGCCCTGATGGCGGCCCTGCTAACCTCCTTCCATCAGCAAGGGCATTGAAGATGAAAAGTGGATGCTTCTTTCAGCATGATAATGATCCCAAGCACACTGCCAGGGCAACGAAGGAGTGGCTTCATAAGAAGCATATGAAGGTCCTTGAGTGGCCCTGCCAGTCTCGATATCTGAACCCTATAGAAAACCTTTAGAGGGATATATAACAAAATATTGAGATGAACTTTTGTTAATGACCAAATACTTATTTTCCAACATAATTTGCAAAATAAATCTTGCCAAATCAGAAAAGGTGATTTTCTGGATTTGTTTTCTCATTTTTACTCTTATAGTTGTGGTCTACCTATGATGTCAATTACAGGGCTCTCTCATCTTTTTAAGTGGGAGAACTTGCACAATTGGTGGCTGGCTAAATACTTTTTTTCCTCACTGTATACATCATTTTTTAAAGGGTAAATATCCTTTATACTGTGTATGTGTGTCTTTGTGTGTGTGTGTGTGTTTATATATATATATATATATATATATATATATATATATATATATATATATATATATATATATATATACACTCACCGGCCACTTTATTAGGTACACCATGCTAGTAACGGGTTGGACCCCCTTTTGCCTTCAGAACTGCCTCAATTCTTCGTGGCATAGATTCAACAAGGTGCTGGAAGCATTCCTCAGAGATTTTGGTCCATATTGACATGATGGCATCACACAGTTGCCGCAGATTTGTCGGCTGCACATCCCAAAGATGCTCCATACAAGGCAGGATGGATCCATGCTTTCATGTTGTTTACGCCAAATTCTGACCCTACCATCCGAATGTCGCAGCAGAAATCGAGACTCATCAGACCAAGCAACGTTTTTCCAATCTTCTACTGTCCAATTTCGATGAGCTTGTACAAATTGTAGCCTCAGTTTCCTGTTCTTAGCTGAAAGGAGTGGTACCCGGTGTGGTCTTCTGCTGCTGTAGCCCATCTGCCTCAAAGTTCGACACACTGTGCGTTCAGAGATGCTCTTAGGCCTACCTTGGTTGTAACGGGTGGCGATTTGAGTCACTGTTGCCTTTCTATCAGCTCGAACCAGTCTGCCCATTCTCCTCTGACCTCTGGCATCAACAAGGCATTTCCGCCCACAGAACTGCCGCTCACTGAATTTTTTTTCTTTTTCGGACCATTCTCTGTAAACCCTAGAGATGGTTGTGCGTGAAAATCCCAGTAGATCAGCAGTTTCTGAAATACTCAGACCAGCCCTTCTGGCACCAACAACCATGCCACGTTCAAAGGCACTCAAATCACCTTTCTTCCCCATACTGATGCTCGGTTTGAACTGCAGGAGATTGTCTTGACCATGTCTACATGCCTAAATGCACTGAGTTGCCGCCATGTGATTGGCTGATTAGAAATTAAGTGTTAACAAGAAGTTGGACAGGTGTACCTAATAAAGTGGCCAGTGAGTGTATATATACATATATATATATATATATATATATATATATATATATATATATATCTATATACACTGCTCAAAAAAATAAAGGGAACACTTAAACAACAGAATATAACTCCAAGCAAATCAAACTTCTGTAAAATCAAACTGTCCACTGAGGAAGCAACACTGTTTGACAATCAATTTCAAATGCTGTTGTGCAAATGGAATAGACAACAGATGGAAATTATTGGCAATTATCAAGACACACTCAATAAAGGAATGTTTTTGCAGGTGGGGACCACAGACCACATCTCAGTACCAATGCTTTCTGGCTGATGTTTTGGTCACTTTTGAATGTTGGTTGTGCTTTCACACTCATGGTAGCATGAGACCAACTCTACAACCCAAACATGTGGCTCAGTAAGTGCAGCTTATCCAGGAAGGCACATCATTGCGAGCTGTGGCAAGAAGGTTTGCTGTGTCTGTCAGCGTAGTGTCCAGAGGCTGGAGACGCTACCAGGAGACAGGCCAGTACACCAGGAGATGTGGAGGGGGCCATAGAAGGGCAACAACCCAGCAGTAGGACCACTGCCTCAGCCTTTGTGCAAGGAGGAACAGGAGAAGCACTGCCAGAGCCCTACAAAATAACCTCCAGCAGGCCACAAATGTGCATGTGTCTGCACAAACGGTTAGAAACTGACTCCATGAGGATGGTCTGAGTGTCCGACATCCACAGATGTGGGTTGTGCTCACAGGCCAACATCGTGCAGGACGATTGGCAATTGCCACAGAACACCAGGATTGGCAAATTCGACATTGGCGCCCTGTGCTCTTCTCAGATGAAAGCAGGTTCACACTGAGCACGTGACAGACATGACAGAGTCTGAAGATGCCATGAAGAGCGATCTGCTGCCTGCAACATCCTTCAGCATGACCAGTTTGGCAGTGGGTCAGTAATGTTGTGGGGTGGCATTTCTTTGTAGGGCCACACAGCCCTTCATGTGCTCACCAGAGGTAGCCTGTCTGCCATTAGGTACCGAGATGAGATCATCAAACCCCTTGTGAGACCATCTGCTGGGGTGGTTGGCCTTGGGTTCCTCCTACTGCAGGATAATGCCAGACCTCATGTGGCTGGAGTGTGTCAGCAGTTCCTGCAAGATGAAGGCATTGAAGCTATGGACTGGCCCGCCCATTCCCCGGACCTGAATCCGATTGAACACATCTGGGACATCATGTCTCTCACCATCCACCAATGTCACGTTGCACCACAGACTGTCCAGGAGTTGGCGGATGCTTTAGTCCAGGTCTGGGAGTCGATCCCTTAGGAGACCATCCGCCACCTCATCAGGAGCATGCCCAGGCATTGTAGGGAGGTCATACAGGCACGTGGTGGCCACACGCACTAGTGAGCATCATTTCCTTATCGAGGCATTTCCACTGAAGTTGGATCAGCCTGTAACTTCGTTTTTCACTTTGATTTTGAGCATCATTCCAACTCCAGACCTCCGTGGGATATTAGTTGTGATTTACGTTGATAATTTTTAGGTTTTATTTTTCTCAACACATTTCACTATGTAATGAATAAAGATTTAGAGCTGGAATATTTCATTCAGTGATATCTAGGATGTGGGATTTTAGTGTTCTATTTATTTTTTGAGCAGTATATATATATATATATATATATATATATATATATATATATCTACTATATAATGGTCTAAGGGTCACTTCCGTCCTTCTGTCTGTCTGTCACGGATATTCATTGGTCGCGGCCTCTGTCTGTCATGTAATCCAAGTCGCTGATTGGTCGTGGCTGTTTTGCCACGACCAATCAGCGACGGGCACAGTCCGGCGGCAAAATGGCCGCTCCTTCCTCCCCGCAGTCAGTGCCCGCTCCGTACTCCCCTCCAGTCTGCGCTCACACAGGGTTAATGGCAGCATTGACCGCGGTGTAACGCACTCGGGTAACGCTGCTATTAACCCTGTGTGACCAACTTTTTACTATTCATGCTACCTATGCAGCATGAATAGTAAAACGATCTAATGTTAAAAATAATTTAAAATATAAAAAATTGTTATATACTTACCGTCCGTCGGCCCCCGGATCGACAACAAGCCTTTCCCGCTCGCGACGCTCCGGGAACCGGTCCATGCTGCGATCTCGCGAGACGATGACATAGCGGTCTCGCGAGACCGCTACGTCATCATCTCGCGAGACCACAATGCGCTCTTGAGACCGAAGCGCACAAGCAGTGTCGGTAACCTCTTTGCTTGGATGCGGGGGCTCCAGGAAGGTGAGTATATAACTATTTTTTATTTTATTTCTTTTTTTAACAATGATATGATGCCTACATTGCTATATACTATGTGGGCTGGGCAATATACTACATGGGCTGGGCAATATACTACATGGGCTGTGCAATATACTATGTGGCTGGGCAATATACTACATGGGCTAGGCAATATACTACGTGGGCTGGGCAATATACTACGTGGGCTGTGCTATATACTACGTGGCTGGGCAATATACTACATGGGCTGTGCTATATACTACGTGGCTGGGCAATATACTACATGGGCTGTGCTATATACTATGTGGCTGGGCAATATAATACATGGGCTGTCCAATATACTACGTTGGCTGGGCAATATACTACATGGGCTGGGTAATATACTGCGTGGGCTGTGCTTTATACTACATGGGCTGTGCTATATACTACGTGGCTGGGCAATATACTACATGGGCTGTGCTATATACTACGTGGCTGGGCAATATACTACGTGGCTCAGCAATATACTACGTGGCTCTGTGCTGTATACTATGTGGCTGGGCAATATACTACGTGGCTGAGCAATATACTATGTGGCTGGGCAATATACTACGCGACTGGGCAATATACTACGTGGCTGGGCAATATACTACGTGACTGGGCAATATACTACTTGACTGGGCAATATACTACGTGGCTGGGCAATATACTGCGTGGCTCTGTGCTGTATACTACATGACTGGGCAATATACTATGTAACTGGCCAATATACTACGTGGCAGGGCAATATACTACGTGGCTGTGCTATATACTATGTGGACATGCATATTCTAGAATACCCGATGCATTAGAATCGGGCCACCATCTAATATATATATATATATATATATATATATATATATACTGCTTGAAAAATTAAGGGGACTCTAAAATACCACATCCTAGATATCACTGAATGAAATATTCCAGTTGCAAATCTGTATTGATTACATAGTGGAATGCATTGAAAAAAATAAAATATAAAAATTATCATCCCATGGAGTTCTGGATTTGGAATGATACTCAAAATCAGATAAAAAAAATCAAATTACAGGCTGATCCAACTTCAGTGGAAATGCTTCAAGATAAGGAAATGATGGAAATGATGCTCAGTAGTGTGAGTGGCCTCCATGTGCCTATATGACCTCCATACATCGTCTGGGCATGGTCCTGATGAGGCGGCGAATGTTCTCCTGAATGATTTCCTCTCATACTTGGATTAAAGCATCAGTCAACTCCTGGAGAGTCTGTGGTGCAACATGGCTTTGGTGGATGGAACAAGACATTATGTACCACATGTGCTCGATGGATTTCTGGATTGTGAGTCTTGGGGAAAGCAAAAGAATTGTCAATGGATCCACAGGATAATGTAGTTGAACTGAAGAAAACATAAAAGGGATGCAGAAAGATATCCAAGGAATTGATAATGCCAGTCAGCAGCGTTCAAACTGTGATTAACAAATGGAAAATCAGGGGCTCTGTAAAAACAAAACCACGGTCAGGAAGACTAACAAAATGTCAACAACTGCCTGGAATTTGTTCTTGATGCAAAAAAAGAACCCACAAATAACATCAGCTGAAATACAGAACTCTCTGAAAACTAGCGGTGTGGCTGTTTCAAGATGCACAATAAGGAGGCATTTGAAGAAAAATGGACTCCATGGTCAAGTTGCCAGAAGAAAGCCATTACTGCGCAAATGCACAAAGTATCTCGCCTACAATACACAAAACAGCACAGTGACAAGCTTTAAAACTTCTGGAACAAGGCAGTTTGGAGTGATGAGACCAAAATTGAACTTTTTGGCCACAGTCATAAACGTTACATTTGGAGGGAGGTCAACAAGGCCTATGATGAAAGGAACACTATTCCTACTGTAAAGCATGGAGGTGCATTGCTGATGTTTTGGGGATGTGTGAGCTACAAAGGCATAGGAAGTTTGGTCACAGTTGAAGGAAAGATGAATGCAACACGTTATCGGCAAATACTGGAAGCAAATTTGCACTCATCAGCCCAGAAGCTGTGCATGGGAGATACTTGGACGTTCCAACACGACAAAGATCCAAAACACAAGGCCAAGTTGTCCTGTCATTGGCTACAGCAGAACAAAGTGAAGGTTCTGGAGTGGCCATCTCAGTCTCCTGACCTCAATATCATTGAGCCACTCTAAAGAGATCTCAAGCACGCAGTTCATGCTAGACAGCCCAGGAATTTACAGGAACTGGAGGCTTTTTGCCAAGAATAGTGGGCAGCTTTACCATCTGAGAAAATAAAGAACCTCATCCACAACTACCACATAAGACTTCAACCTGTCATTGATGTTAGAGGGGGCAATACATGGTATTAAGAAATGGGTATGTGAACTTTTGATCAGGGTCTTTGGATGTTTTGGGTTGTCATTATGATTTCAAAAGAGAAAACACAGTACTTTGATAATAAATGGCTTCACCCAACCACTAACCATGAGTGGAAAAAAAGTTTTGGTGTTTTCATACATATTCTTTAAAAAAAGGCCAAGAAAGCAAACATTCTGCCGGGGTATGTAAACTTTTGAGCACAACTGTATATACAGTGAAGAGAAAAAGGGTAACAATGTTTTGAACGTTTGACTTTCATGCTCCATATCTCATTATCCTTTTCTGCTTTAAACTTGAGACTAGGCTGATACAGTCCCGCAGACTTTGGATAGACATTGCTCTCCACTGCGCCTGAGGGAGGATTGCCCCTACAGATTATCCTCTGATAGCATACAGATAAGTTCTTAGACCCTATAATAATACGAGTGTGTCTCCTGATGAACCTATATGGGGAAACGCGTCGAGCTAAAACATACTTATGGGCTGAACATGCTTGTTAATGTGAATTATTTTGTGAGTTGGTATTGAGCATTCTTTATGTATCTACATTGCAATATTGCACTATTTTCTGCACTTTATTCTGCTGTGCACTTTACCTGGTATTTTTTGAGTTAATCAATTTGTTATATGGTATAGGTCTCATTTAGGGACAGTCGACTGGAGCGGGGGCGCCATCTGCGCAGGTATCTAGGGCGCCAACCCCCGCAAATAGGCTGTTTATCCTTAGGTACAGTGCAGGTTATTTAGTTGCAGAATGGGCCGGTTCTAATGTGCAAAGTGTTATAAACACAAATAGCACAGGTCCTGTTTTTTTGTATGGTGTACATATATAAGAAAGTGATTAGATACTCATTGGTACACCATACTATTTATATGTATATATAATTTTTGCTCAAAAATTATTTTTGTTGTGCTGTCTGTAGTGTATGGACTGCTGCATGTTATTGTACTATCTTCTGCACGATAGGGCCGACTAGGGACAGATAGGGCAGCCTACGTTGAGCAGGGGCGCCATTGCGAAGGTTTGTTAGGGTGCCAACCTCTGCTGAAAGGTAGGGACCAGTTAGATAAGCCCTCCAGGGAGATTGAGCACCCTGTATCTTTGGTTGCAGCCATACATGTTTTTAGGTCGTGATTGTTGTTTGTTGTTTGCATTTTATCATTATTATTAAAAGTTAAGTTTTATTATCAGCCATTGATTACCTGAAAATATAGTGTCTCTTTTTCGGTGAAATAAGTTAGTATAAGACGCTGGTATCTGATTTTTTTCGGTGATTAAACTTGAGACTACCATTATTTTATAGACAATCATTTTAGATATCTCATACATAAATTTGACTTGCAACTATTTTGCATATGATTAGTTAGGCAGATTCTTGTCATGTCACTACATTGTGAAGTTTTGCTCCTAAAGATCTAAATTTTATTTTTTATTATTTTGTTAGTATTTTGTAAATCCACCTTTGGCTTTCAGCACTGCCTGAATCCTTCTAGGCATGCTCTCGATCAGAATCAAACATGTGTCAACCGAAATTTGAGCTCAGGTCTCTTCTACACCAAAGTTGGTGCATACTGTTGACTCACTTGGGTATGCATACAGTTTTTATTCACTTTTACCCACTAGTTGAGGTTGTGTAGAATTGGGTTGAGATCTGGGGACTGTGGAGCTCATTCACCTCTACTTCATTGTCATTCAACCATTTGTTCTCCAATCTGGACGTATAATTTGTGTCGTTGTCCTGTTGAAACACTATATGGTCCTTTTCATACCCATAGTACTTGAGAATATAAAGTAATTCATCTTGTAGGATACTCACATCTACCTCAGCATTGAGACCATCATTGATCCTGGTCAAGTATTCAATGCTTTTGGCTGTGAAACAACCCATCAGGCTTCCTTCAACGAACTTGACATTTCCTTCAATTTCTCAATCCAGTAGCCCCTTTTTTCATTGATTCTTTCATACCCATTTGCACCTATCAGAGTCTAGTCTATTGACTTTCATGTCATTGCTCCAAATCACCCATTGTAAGTCTTTAAGTGTTCACTTTCATACTTGTTTCCAAACTTGAACCGACCCTTTTTAGGACATTATTGAAGTTGAAGCTTCTTCACCTTTTTTCGTGCCACCATAGACTTGTGTAATGTGCGTTACATGGTTTTTCATTGATGTCTTTGATCTCGCTATTATGAAGCATACAAGCCACCTCCATGGCTGTGTTTGTTGTGCCACAACTGATAGACCTTGGGATGAGACAACTTGTTTGCTCTGATATTTTGCCTGGAATTTCCACATTTTGGCTTCTGAATCCATGGATGGACTTCATTTCATATTCTTCCAACGTCATGGCACTCACATGATGCAGTTTGGCAATTTTCTTGGCCAAGAGACCACTGTTGATGAGCTGGCTGATGCTGTTTCTCGGGAAATTGTCTTCATGGCTGCTTCTCGATTCACACCAATTACTTTTCACTCAGCTATTAGGAAATGTGAGAACAGGTTGTATTTTGTATTATTCGAGAAAAAAAATATTTTTCCACCACTAGGAGCAAAACAGTAACAATGCAGTGACATAACAAGAATCTTCATAACTAATCGTATGCTAAATAGCTGCAAGTCAAATTTATGAGATAGTCAAGATAATTGTTTATAAAATGATGGTAGTCTCACGATCAAAGCAGTAGTGAATGGTGAGATATGAAGCCTGAAAGTCCAAAGTTCAAAACATTGTTACCTTCTTCTCTTCACAGTAGATATATAGAGCTTATGTCGTAGAGACATGTCAACAACTCTGATCAATTAGGAGGCCAGGTTCTCTTCTTGTCATTCATCTGCATTCTTTGTCTCCTGTAGTAGAGCCTTTTACAGACTATATACTTTCTGTAAGTGTTATGCAACCTGTAAGGGACAGCTAAAATATATAATTAAGGTATAAAATTAATTAGGGTTGTAGAAGCCGGTCCCTCACTAATCATAGCAAATAATATAATTTACTTACCTGTCAGAATTATTTTTAAATGAGTTACCCTTTTGTTGTGAATTCCGTTCTCGGACTCCCTCCTGTGGTCATGAATGTTACTTTGGTTAGTTCTGCTCTTGGACTCCCTCTGGTGGCTTCGAGCGGAACTGCTGGTCACTGAGGTTGGCTTTCTCAGCTGCCCTCGTTTATTGTTATGCTGGCTTCCCTATTTAACTCCACTCTGATCGTTACTTCATGCCAGCTGTCAATGTCTCAGTATTGGTTCAGATCTCTCTTGGACTTCTCTGAGGACCTGTCTACTCCAGCAGAAGCTAAGTCCTTGCTAGTTCATTTGTTGTTACTGCTTCCTGAATATATTTCTTAGTACTGCTAAATTCTAGTCCAGCTGCTATCATGATATTCCCTTGCTAGCTGGAAGCTCTGGGGTTGCAGAGTGGCACCTCCACACCTTGAGTCAGTGTGGGGGTCTTTTTGCATACTCTGCGTGGTTTTTGTAGTTTTTTGTGCTGACCGCATAGTTCCCTTTTCTATCCTCTGACTATTTAGTGAAGTCTGGCCTCCTTTGCTAAAACCTGTTTCATTCCTGTGTTTGTGACTTTCCTCTTAACTCAGTCAATATATGTGGGGGGCTGCCTTTACCTTTGGGGAATTTCTCTGAGGCAAGGTAAGGCTTCTATTTCTATCTTTAGGGGTAGTTAGCTCTTAGGCTGTGAAGAGGCATCTAGGGAGAGTTAGGTACACTCCACGGCTATTTCTAGTGTGTGTGATAGGAGTAGGGTTTGCGGTCAGCAGAGTTCCCACTTCCCCAGAGCTAGTCCCGATTTCTAGTTTACTCATCAGGTCTTTCCGGGTGCTCCTAACCACCAGGTCCATAACGCCCTTTACCGCTCATAGAATCTCACGGCTTTCAGTATCACCTCTATGCTAATGACACACAGATCTACATCTCTGGACCAGATATCACCTCCCTACTAACCAGAATCCCTCAATGTCTGTCCATTATTTCATCCTTCTTCTCTGCTAGATTTCTGAAACTTAACATGGACAAAACAGAATTCATCATCTTTCCCCCATCTCACACGACCCCCCAATGAACCTATCCATTACAGTAAATGGCTGCCCACTCTCCCCTGTCCCTCAAGATCGCTGCCTCAGGGTAATCCTTGACACTGATCTCTCCTTCAAATGACATATCCAAGCCCTTTCCACTTCCTGCCGACTTCAACTAAAAAATATTTCACGGATCCGTACATTCCTCAACCAAGAATCTGCAAAAACCTTAGTCCATGCCCTCATCATCTCTCACCTTGACTACTGCAACCTCCTACTCTGTGGCCTCCACTCGAACACTCTCACACCCCTCTAATCTGTTGTAAACTCTGCTGCCCGACTAATCCACCTGTCCCCCCCGCTATTCCCCGGCCTCTCCCCTTTTTCAATCATTTCACTGGCTCCCCATTGCCCAGAGACTCCAGTACAAAACCCTTACCATGACATACAAAGCCATCCACATGATGTCTCCTCCATACATCTGTGACCTCGTCTCCCGGTACTTACCTGCACGCAACCTCCGATCCTCACAACATCTCCTTCTCTACTCCCCTCTTATCTCCTCTTCCCACAATTGTATACAAGATTTCTCTCGCGTATCACCCCTACTCTGGAACCCTCTACCACAACATATCAAACTCTCGCCTACCATCGAAACCTTCAAAAAGAACCTGAAGACCTACCTCTTATGACAAGCCTACAACCTGCAGTAACCACCGATCCACCAAACCGCTGCATGACCAGCTCTACCCTCACTTACTGTATCCTCACCCATCCCTTATAGATTGTGAGCCCTCGCGGGCAGGGTCCTCTCTCCTCCTGTACCAGTTGTGAGTTGTATTGTTTAAGATTATTGTACTTGTTTTTATTATGTACTGTATACCCCTCCTCACATGTAAAGCGCCATGGAATAAATGGCGCTATAATAATAAATAATAATAATCCCATATTGCTATTTTGGAACTCTGTCACAACCAATTCTTTGTGAACAACAATCTTACTGCTTTTATCATAATTTATTAACCCCATAAAGAATTCAAGCAATTTGAACAAGTGTATGTTATGGTGAAGGATGTTACAAATTGTCATTTTGTACAAATGACAAGTGCATCTTTTTATCTTTCCCTCATTTTATGGCAAAAAAAGGGTCTCATGCTGCACTAT
This sequence comes from Ranitomeya variabilis, assembly GCF_051348905.1. Taxonomy (NCBI): domain Eukaryota; kingdom Metazoa; phylum Chordata; class Amphibia; order Anura; family Dendrobatidae; genus Ranitomeya; species Ranitomeya variabilis. Next base: position 170,252,651 of record NC_135238.1, read on the forward strand.
ACTCACCAAGTGTTAATCATAATGTGATGTCAAAACTAATATCCATTTAAAACTTACCAGTAATGAAAAGGTTGGAAAAAGAGCAAGCCTACATGAAATGATGCACGTTGACAGCTCAGTACCCATGTCACTATTTTACTGAATGGTCATGACATGAGCCTACTGTCTACAGTCATACAAAGCAAAATATAGATTCTCTGCTTTTCATTTGATGTTTGCTCTCTTGTTGCGATTCCCTTCCATTGCTCATTGTGTGAAAATTATAGTCTTCGCAGTTCCCCATTGAGTGAGTGCTTGTGGGGTTTGTAAAGATCTTAACTTGTCATCTGTTAAACTACTGTGTTATTATTAACTGCATGCACATAATTGCATTCCATAATACACTCCTGAAAATGCTTAAAATGCCAAAAAGAACAAGAAAAAATAATATTTTAATTGGTTTTACAATAACTATGGGAGAGGTTGTCTCTTTGTTTCAGTCAAAAGAAATTTTGCTCAATAAATGATACATTGTTGTGGCTATAAATGGGATTAGGATTTGTGGGACTAAGCGTGATATAGGCTGCATATCTTAATGCAGTTGTTGATGTCCGTGTTTAGAAGAGGCTTTAATAACATCGGACATGGTAATGGCTATTTACTCACTACTGAGAGCAGTAAAGCTATGTTGCTAACAATTTTGCACGCTTTCATAGATTCACTGCAAGGTTGACTGCTGGCAGATAAACCGTGGGATTTTGTTTGGATTGTGAAAAGAAGTGTCAAGCTGTAATATCCGTCTCTAATATTTTAATGTGCCCGTGCATTTATTTACACTTGGAGGAACATGGGCCAAACAGTCGATCTGCCTTATTAGCTGGTTGCTTTACAAAGTATTGTAGCTGCCATTTGCGTCTTCTCTATGTAGCGTCGACTCATTCACCGCTGTAACCCCCGTCCTGCTCTTCCTCCTCCTTCCTCATCTACTGCTGCCCAGGGTGCACACACAGCGCGCAGATCAATGGGCACCGTGCTTAGGGCATGTGCTCCCGCCTTCTTAAAGGGGCTGTGCACCATCTTAAAGTGTCCTCAGCTAATTGCTGGGAGACACTTACTATTTAAGGCACCTCCAGCTGCATGGTGGTGCCTGTACAACGTTGATAATTTGTTCCCTACACTCTTGCTAGTATTCAGGTCCCTTGTCAGTCTGTATATCAGCCGGACCCACCTGCACCTGCCATGCCACTCTGTATACTGTTGTGAATTCCGTTCTCGAACTCCCTCCTGTGGTCATGAATGGTACTTCGGCGAGTTCTGTCCGTGGACTCCCTCTGGTGGCTGTGAGTGGAACTGCTGGTTCTGAGGTTGTTTCCTCAGCTGCCCTCGTTTGCGGCTAGGCTGGCTTTTCTATTTAACTCCACTCAGATCGTTACTTCATGCCAGCTGTCAATTTATCGGTACTGGTTCAGATCTCTCTCGGATCTTTCTGATGACCTGTCTACTCCAGCAGAAGCTAAGTCCCTGCTAGTTCATTTGTTGTTCATTGTGTACTGAATATATTTATTAGTACTTGCTAAGTTCTAGTCCAGCTTGCTAACATGATATTGCCTTGCTAGCTGGAAGCTCTGGGGTGCAGAGTGGCACCTCCGCACCGTGAGTCGGTGCGGGGGTCTTTTTGCACACTCTGCGTGGCTTTTTGTAGTTTTTTGTGCTGACCGCATAGATTCCTTTCCTATCCTCAGTCTATTTAGTAAGTCTGGCCTCCTTTGCTGAAAACCTGTTTCATTCCTGTGTTTGTGACTTTCCTCTTAACTCACAGTCAATATTTGTGGGGGGCTGCCTTTTCCTTTGGGGAATTTCTCTGAGGCAAGGTAAGGCTTTATTTTCTATCTTTAGGGGTAGTTAGCTCTTAGGCTGTGAAGAGGCGTCTAGGGAGAGTTAGGTACGCTCCACGGCTATTTCTAGTGTGTGCGATAGGATTAGAGTTTGCGGTCAGCAGAGATCCCACTCCCCAGAGCTTGTCCTGTCTTCTAGTTTAACCATCAGGTCATTCCAGGTGCTCCTAACCACCAGGTCATAACAGTACAGCTGGCCCACAAAGTGTTAATGCATCTCAATAGAGGGATAAGAGAAGTTCTGAGACCATTTTTTTTTCTCTGCAGTGTGTTTTGTCTTTCTTTTCCCCTTAACCTCTGGGTGGTTCAGGACTCAGGTGTAGAGATGGACATTCAAGGTCTGTCCTCTTGTGTTGATCAACTCACTGCAAGGGTACAAAGCATTCAAGATTATGTAGTTCAGAATCCGATGTTAGAGCCTAGAATTCCAATTCCTGATTTGTTTTCTGGGGATAGATCTAAATTTCTGAATTTCAAAAATAATTGTAGACTATTTCTTGCTTTGAAACCCCGCTCCTCTGGTGACCCCATTCAGCAAGTGAAAATCATTATTTCTTTGTTACGTGGTGACTCTCAAGACTGGGCATTCTCCCTTGCGCCAGGAGATCCTGCATTGGTTAATGTAGATGCGTTTTTTCTGGCGCTTGGATTGCTTTATGATGAACCTAACTCTGTAGATCAGGCAGAGAAAATCTTGCTGGCTTTGTGTCAGGGTCAGGATGAAGCGGAGGTATATTGCCAGAAGTTTAGAAAGTGGTCTGTGCTTACTCAATGGAATGAGTGTGCCCTTGCGGCAATTTTCAGAAAGGGTCTTTCTGAAGCCCTTAAGGATGTTATGGTGGGGTTCCCCACGCCTGCTGGTCTTAATGAATCAATGTCCTTGGCCATTCAGATCGATCGGCGCTTGCGTGAGCACAAAGTTGTGCACCATTTGGCGGTATCCTCTGAGCAGAGCCCTGAGCCTATGCAATGTGATAGGACTTTGACCAGAGCTGAACGGCAAGAACACAGACGTCAGAATGGGCTGTGGTTTTACTGTGGTGACTCCACTCATGCTTTCTCTGATTGTCCTAAGCGCACTAAGCGGTTCGCTAGGTCTGTCACCATTGGTACTGTACAGCCTAAATTTCTTTTGTCCGTTACTCTGATTTGCTCTTTGTCGTCCTACTCTGTTATGGCATTTGTGGATTCAGGCGCTGCCCTGAATTTGATGGACTTGGAGTTTGCCAGGCGCTGTGGTTTTTTCTTGGAGCACTTGCAGTATCCTATTCCATTAAGGGGAATTGATGCTACGCCTTTGGCCAAGAATAAACCTCAGTATTGGACTCAGTTGACCATGTGCATGGCTCCTGCACATCAGGAAGATATTCGCTTCTTGGTGTTGCATAATTTGCATGATGTGGTCGTGTTGGGTTTGCCATGGCTACAGGTCCATAATCCAGTATTGGATTGGAAATCAATTTCGGTGTCCAGTTGGGGTTGTCAAGGGGTACATGGTGATGTTCCGTTGTTGTCAATTTCTTCCTCTACTCCTTCTGAAGTCCCTGAGTTTTTGTCGGATTACCGAGATGTATTTGATGAGCCCAAATCCAGTGCCCTACCTCCTCATAGGGATTGTGATTGTGCTATTAATTTGATCCCTGGTAGTAAATTTCCTAAGGGACGACTTTTCAATTTATCTGTGCCGGAACACGCCGCTATGCGGAGTTATATAAAGGAGTCCTTGGAGAAAGGGCAGCACGGTGGCGCAGTGGTGGCGCAGTGGTTAGCACAGCAGCCTTGCAGCGCTGGAGTCCTGGGTTCTAATCCCACCCAGGACAACATCTGCAAAGAGTTTGTATGTTCTCTCCGTGTTTGCGTGGGTTTCCTCCGGGTACTCCGGTTTCCTCCCACATTCCAAAAGACATACTGATAGGGAATTTAGATTGTGAGCCAGTTAGAATTTTACTAAATGATAACCCCAAATTAGTATTTAATAGAGAACCGAACAAGAACTAATTTTAAACAATATCTTTATTTAAACGTATTTAGGATAAACATACCAACACAACCCCTTAAAAAACCCTTCTGTATAAGACAGGGTTAACTATCTGGTCTGCATATATACGGGCAGAGGGATGGGGTACCTATCTGAGATCTAAACCTACACGTCCCTGTGGTGCCCCCTACCTAACTGCGGAGGTTGGCACCCTCTTGAACGCAAAATGGCGCCCCCGCTCCTCGACGGCTGACCCTCAATGCCCTATGGGTCCCTAGTGCACAGTGCGTTGTGGATACCTCACACCTGCCCACTCCTAGGGCCAAATATTGTAGACAGTTACCAGATATGATATTTCCACCAAGTAACACAATGACAGATAAACTCACTGCCTCTCAAGGCTCAATCAAATATACATGACACACTTAGCCGTCTGTTCTAAGCCTCCTTCACTGGCTATCGCACCCTTAAGCGTCCCTATCAACTCTGCCCTGCCTCACAGCGGAGGTTGGCACCCTCTTGATCGCAAAATGGCGCCCCCGCTCCTCGGCGGCTGTCCCCAGGATGCCCTAAACAGGTCCCTAAAGATAATTGGGCCCGCTGAGGGGAAAGTGCCTATGGGGCTGTGCTGGTGGACTACAATATAAGCATTAAATCATCATATCAGCAGGAGATACATAGTGAATCAGAACATGCTATATGTCAACTCTGTTATTAAATTATTCACACAAAGCCAAGAGAGATGCAGTCTTATCTATGTACTAAAGACACATATATACAGTAATATCATTGTTATTTTAGAATATATATATGGTGAAAAAATCAAAATAATAATAGTTAAAAATCTGTTGCACTTATCTGTGCCCAGATCTCGCCTCTACGCGTTTCCCCCCCATGATATGGTTCCTCAGGAGGCACATGGAAAAAAAACCGTGTGTGACCACATCGGTGATATGCTGTGCCTGGTTGCAGGTGCCATGCATGAACATTGTTGGCGTTCGAGGAGTGGCGACATTGGCTTGAGGGAGCCAAGCATCGCGTGGTGGTTTTAACGGATCACAAGAATCTGACTTATCTCGAGTCTGCCAAACGGTTGAATCCTAGACAGGCTCGATGGTCGCTGTTTTTCTCCCGTTTAAATTTTGTGGTTTCATACCTTCCGGGTTCTAAGAATGTGAAGGCCGATGCCCTTTCAAGGAGTTTTGTGCCTGATTCTCCCGGAGTTTCTGAGCCGGCTGGTATTCTCAAAGAGGGGGTAATTCTGTCTGCCATCTCACCTGATTTGCGGCGGGCGCTGCAGGAGTTTCAGGCTGATAGACCTGACCGTTGTCCAGCGGAGAAACTGTTTGTCCCTGATAGATGGACTAGTAGAGTTATCTCTGAGGTTCATTGTTCGGTGTTGGCTGGTCATCCTGGGATTTTTGGTACCAGAGATTTGGTGGCTAGGTCCTTTTGGTGGCCTTCCTTGTCACGGGATGTGCGTTCTTTTGTGCAGTCCTGTGGGACTTGTGCTCGGGCCAAGCCCTGCTGTTCTCGTGCCAGTGGGTTACTTTTGCCCTTGCCAGTCCCGAAGAGGCCTTGGACGCATGTTTCCATGGATTTTATTTCAGATCTCCCTGTCTCTCAAAGGATGTCGGTCATCTGGGTGGTTTGTGATCGCTTCTCTAAGATGGTCCATTTGGTACCCTTGCCTAAATTACCCTCCTCCTCTGATTTGGTTCCATTATTTTTCCAGCATGTGGTTCGTTTGCATGGCATTCCGGAGAACATCGTGTCGGACAGAGGTTCCCAGTTTGTTTCAAGGTTTTGGCGGTCCTTTTGTGCTAAGATGGGCATTGATTTGTCTTTTTCTTCGGCTTTCCATCCTCAGACAAATGGCCAAACCGAACGAACTAATCAGACTTTGGAGACCTATCTGAGATGCTTTGTTTCTGCTGATCAGGATGATTGGGTGACCTTCTTGCCATTGGCTGAGTTCGCCCTTAATAATCGGGCCAGTTTGGCTACTTTGGTTTCACCTTTTTTTTGTAATTCTGGTTTTCATCCTCGTTTTTCTTCAGGGCAGGTTGAGCCTTCGGACTGTCCTGGTGTAGATTCTGTGGTGGACAGGTTGCAGCAAATTTGGACTCATGTAGTGGACAATTTGACATTGTCCCAGGAGAAGGCTCAATGTTTCGCCAACCGCCGTCGCCGTGTTGGTCCCCGACTTCGTGTTGGGGATTTGGTTTGGTTGTCGTCTCGTTATGTCTCTATGAAGGTTTCTTCTCCTAAGTTTAAACCTCGTTTCATTGGTCCTTATAAGATTTCTGAAATTCTCAATCCTGTGTCGTTTCGTTTGGCCCTTCCAGCTTCTTTTGCCATCCATAATGTGTTCCATAGGTCGTTGTTGCAGAGATATGTGGCGCCTATGGTTCCCTCCGTTGACCCTCCTGCTCCGGTGTTGGTCGAGGGTGAGTTGGAGTATGTGGTGGAGAAGATTTTAGATTCTCGTGTTTCGAGACGGAAACTTCAGTACCTGATCAAATGGAAGGGCTATGGTCAGGAGGATAATTCCTGGGTTGTTGCCTCCGATGTCCATGCTGCCGATTTGGTTCGTGCCTTTCATTTAGCTCGTCCTGATCGGCCTGGGGGCTCTGGTGAGGGTTCGGTGACCCCTCCTCAAGGGGGGGGTACTGTTGTGAATTCCGTTCTCGAACTCCCTCCTGTGGTCATGAATGGTACTTCGGCGAGTTCTGTCCGTGGACTCCCTCTGGTGGCTGTGAGTGGAACTGCTGGTTCTGAGGTTGTTTCCTCAGCTGCCCTCGTTTGCGGCTAGGCTGGCTTTTCTATTTAACTCCACTCAGATCGTTACTTCATGCCAGCTGTCAATTTATCAGTACTGGTTCAGATCTCTCTCGGATCTTTCTGATGACCTGTCTACTCCAGCAGAAGCTAAGTCCCTGCTAGTTCATTTGTTGTTCATTGTGTACTGAATATATTTATTAGTACTTGCTAAGTTCTAGTCCAGCTTGCCAACATGATATTGCCTTGCTAGCTGGAAGCTCTGGGGTGCAGAGTGGCACCTCCGCACCGTGAGTCGGTGCGGGGGTCTTTTTGCACACTCTGCATGGCTTTTTGTAGTTTTTTGTGCTGACCGCATAGATTCCTTTCCTATCCTCAGTCTATTTAGTAAGTCTGGCTTCCTTTGCTGAAAACCTGTTTCATTCCTGTGTTTGTGACTTTCCTCTTAACTCACAGTCAATATTTGTGGGGGGCTGCCTTTTCCTTTGGGGAATTTCTCTGAGGCAAGGTAAGGCTTTATTTTCTATCTTTAGGGGTAGTTAGCTCTTAGGCTGTGAAGAGGCGTCTAGGGAGAGTTAGGTACGCTCCACGGCTATTTCTAGTGTGTGCGATAGGATTAGAGTTTGCGGTCAGCAGAGATCCCACTCCCCAGAGCTTGTCCTGTCTTCTAGTTTAACCATCAGGTCATTCCAGGTGCTCCTAACCACCAGGTCATAACAGTATACCTGCCATACCCACCTGCACCTGCTGTGCCAGTCTGTAGATCAGCCGTAGTGGTCAGCTGCCATGTGGCCGAGGTCTGTCCTGGAGTAGCACCTGGTGTCCATCAGGATCCAAGCCTAACCCCGCCATCAGGTGCTCTAGTGAAAAGTCAGGTGCACCTAGTCACGCTACTCCAGGCTCTCCTCAGACCCCAACACAGGACCCATTACACTGTACAATGAATACATGCCCATTGATGTAGTTTAAGTGTTTTGGTCATATCCCAGAAAGTGTATGATATACGGTAATCTGCAAAACGCTTGATGCAGCCTAGAGTGGGGTGCAGATTCTAAGGCAGTGTCCCCAACTCAAGAGCCACCAACAGATCATCTAAGGCATGGCCTGCTCTTCACCCTTTAAGGGAATTCGGGAATTTGCCAGGATCAACCCTCCTTAGCCATCTATATGGGTATGTAGGTCATAGGCAGTTGAATAAAATGCGGCACTCACCCAGCTTGCTTGAAACTGTAGTCTTTAATAGTCCAATCAGCTGGTACCTGCAAGTTGTACCTGCAAAAGACAGGTACCGCAATGTTTACGCCGGCTGCGTGCGTTTACGCTAATTTATTACTGGCAGCTTTCGAGGAAAAATTCATCACAACTATGAGTAACCCTTTCCTAAAACATATAAAAACCTATTTGAGATTTGCTGACGACATCTTCATAATTTGGGATGGGTCAGAAGAGGTTTTTAATGATTTTGTCACTTGTTTGAATAACAACAATGACGAAAATATGCGCTTCACCTCTAACTTTGGAAAAAATTCATTAGAATTTCTAGATGTCCAAATAGAAATAAATAATGGTGAAACAAATACAAAAGTCTTTAGAAAACCAACAGCGACAAATAATTTGCTGCACTTTAATAGTGCGCATCCAATGCGCACTAAAAAGAGCATTCCATACAGTCAAATGGTCAGACTCAGAAAAATTAATAATAATGATGATATTTATAAAGAACAAGTTGCTGAGCTAAAAAATCGGCTCAGTAATAGAGGGTACCCCCCGAAGCTTCTGAATGAAGCCGAAAATAGAGCAGAAAAACTATCTCAAACTAATCTTCTTAAAAAACATAAAAAAATGCACCACTCGACAAACAACCAGAGATTTACTTTTGTCTTTAAGCACACTTCAATGGATAAAAAAATGTATGCAGCAATCAGAAAAAACTGGCACATCTTACAAAGTGATGGGGAACTATCAAAAATTACATTAATGAATCCACAATTTGCCTACCAGCGTACAAAAAATCTGAGTGATCTTTTAGTACAAAACAGACTATTGTCAACACAAAGCAATTGGTTAAATAAAGATATGCCAAAAGGCAATTTTAAATGTGCCAATTGTAATTTCTGTCATCTGCATAAATTAAATAACCCAATGAAAATTGGACCGATAAATCACATAATTCGTGATTTTATTACCTGCAAGAGTAAATTCGTTGTCTAGGTATTATTTTGTCCCTGTGAATATTACTATATAGGGAAAACCATTCGACCCCTAATAACTAGATTTCGCGAACATTACAATTCCATACTAACAGGCGCTTAATAAAACACATGCAAGAAAAGCGCAATGGAAATCCAGAGCTATTGCAGTTTGCCGGGCTTGAAATTGTTAAATTCCCTCCCCAGGGAGGTAATCACAACAGCCTGCTTCTTAAACATGAAGCAAAATAGATAATGAACACAAACGCTCAAGGACCTATAGGTCTGAATAACAAGTTAGATATGGCTATATTTTTGTAATTTTCGTAATTCTTTATATTAATGCAATCGGCACAAATACCATTTGTATTAATATTTATTGTGAAAAGCATTTTGAAAAACATTGTAGCAATAATAACCCTTGTGAATGTTCAGACCTTGTTTATAAAGGAAGTGACATCATTTTAACTTCACATGGACCCGTAAAAGCGCATACCGCGCGAAACGGCCGTCGTCCCATCCACACACCCCGCACCCTCACTGTATTCTGCCGAACTGTATGCAATGATTGTAACCAGCTAATTGCACTATTAAAGACTACAGTTTCACACAAGCTGGGTGAGTGCCGCATATGTTCTTTTCTTTTGTTGTGGATTTGAAGACTGAGTTACTCCATATATATATGCTGAGCACCATCTCACCAGTGGGGCGTAACGCCGGATGTCAACAGGAAAATTGGAATAAAAGGGTGTGAATTGAGACAAATTTCCTCTATTGTCGGCCGTGTTCCTAGTGCCATTCAGTCTGCTGTTGCTTTTAAAGTTGAATAAAATGATACATTGTTATCTGTGATCCGATATCTTATTCCACAGAAATCCACATTTTTTCTTATATGTATATGAGCTTATCTTCCCCTACCGCTCACACCAATTTGTCATGAACCGGGGTTGTTTGGTTGCCCCTGGTTCATTTCTGAAGGGGATTTATCTATACCCCACTTCCCAGTTCCGGTTTGGAACTTGCAGCTCTTTGGCGCCCCCCTTACCATCAGGTCAGACAGGGTACTGCACCTAGGATAATTAGTCTCCAGAAAGGCTGCCTTACTTTGTACTGGCTAATGGGCACACTGCAGCGAGTGCAATATAACTGCTCCCACTCAGACAGGAACTATAATTATCCACGCCGTCCATCGCTACAAAGCCTCCCAAATGCACAGGACAAATCCGCTGCCACCAGCTCCGATTTCTTAAATAATAACGAGTCCGGAGCCAACCCAAATTAGCATAATTCACTTCAGAGGACGTGACAGTTCGTTATAGAGCAAGGAGAAACAAAACTAGTAATTTTATATATTTTACTGCTAAAAAGTAGGCAGTGTTTACAGAAGTATAAAAAGATGTTATAAAAGTAGACAAGTATTGTATGTACAGTACAATTACAAATAAAATGGGATTAAAGGTGAAAAACAGTTTGTTATGTCATTTCATCTCATGGCTGACCATGTGCTGTGGGGATGGGTGAACATATATCCAGATGTGTTACAGATCTATCTCGCAGCTAGACCTGGGACAAAAGGCTAGTGAAGACTGAGGTCTCACTCAGTTATCTCCGTGCCCCAAACCAAGGCACTCCCCCTGTGGTGACCTCACTCAGAGGCTGAATACTCCCCTTTCTCAGAGTTATGACAAGCCATTTCTATACATAACTCACTGTATGAACCTTATAGAAAAACAACACAAGGATCATGATGCTCACCACGGCAGGGGGGTTTGTTTAAGTATAAACACAGCGTAGGTATATGACTTGCTTAAGTAGAAACCCATTCCTTACATTTCGTTGACTTAGGTCCTAGCGATTTCAGTGAGTTATAGATTTCTCGGTGGACATTTGGAATATGTAACTCTTATCTCGCTATCCCTGATTGGTTCCAGTATACATAACTTTTAAAGAACAAAAGAGTCCCTTGCAGTTTGGGAAATGGCTGTATCAGTTTTAGCTAGTATCAGGCGGGAGGGGGATGAGGGGTTTAGGGAGAGGACTGGCTTTCGCAGCACAGAGACATAAAAATTCCTCCGTGGAGCTGGCACGCTGGTCTCACATTACAACTATATAGCAGGGGGGAGGGAGGAGAGTGGCTTAGAATTGCAGCCTTGTGCTAGCAGGCAGAGGAAAGAAGAGCTTTCTAGTGAGTGAAGAGGGGGTCAAAAAAGCCCACAGCGTGTGTCTGAAAAGAAAAGCCATGGACCTTTTAGGTATATACTCAAAACATGGTATATTCATATTATCGTGACTGAGCTGTTAAGATTTATGGGCCGGACATAAGTCTTCCTAAGAATCTGCCTCTAGAGCTTGTTTTCAATGAAAGGAGGCATTACCAGTGTGAGACATGTAGATGGGTAGAGCAGACTGTCAGTGATTACATTTCTCCTCTCACTCTGGAAGACGTTAACTGTCTGAGCCTCTGTAGGAGTCACAATTGTTACACTTGATTTGGTTGGATCTTGCACAGATTAAAAAAATATTATTTAAAAATGCCTAGCAAATGTAGTTTTAGACTCCTTTATTTCAGTTTAAAAGGCACAAATTAAAAAAACCCATATTTTAAAGACATCTAAAATAAAAGCTATTCAGCGAGACAGTTACCAATGTAGCAGATGTATTATCCCCCCTAAGATCCCAGCAATTTTTTTCATTTTTGCACTTTTATTTCTCTCTCCCCTTCTTCCAAGAGCCGTAACGTTTTTATTTTTGTGCTGACAAAGTCTTATTTTTGAGGAACAAGTTGTACCATTCATGACACCATCCATTTTATCATAAGTTTTACTGGAAAATGGGGAAAAAATTACAAGTGAAGTAAAATTGCAAAAAAAAATGCAAATCCACAATTGTTTATTGGGGTTTTCAACGGGATGACCTGTTGAAGCACAATGTAAGTGTGAAACGATTGTCGGATTTTGCTGCACGGGATGGTATGTGCCAATCCGCTTTCTTTTTTGGGGGGTTTTGTTTTGTTTGTGCTCATTGTGCAAGAAAAATTACCTGCAAATATGATTGTCTAGGTCAGTACTATTACAGCAATGCCAAACTTGCATTTTATTTTTCAAAGAGAAATTCATAAATTTGTAAAATAAAATAGCTTGAATTGCCATTTTCCAAAACCCTTTACATTTTTATTTTTGGTCAGTGGAGCTGTGTGAAGGTTTGTTTTTTGGGTGTTAATTTAATGTTTTAATGTTTTTATTGATACTTTTTTTGGGATACATACAACATTTTTGATTTTTTATGGCTTTGCGGAAACCAAAATCCTGCAATTCTAACATTTTCATTTATTTCTCTTTACAGTTTTTACGGATCGGGTTAATTTTATTTTTTTTAATAGATCATACTTTTCTGAGCACGTTGATACCAAACATGTATATTTTTACATTTCCTTAATGTTAACTAGGGAAAAGGGGGGTGATTTGAATTTTTATATACTTTTTTTTTCTTTTTACTTTTTTAAAAATGTTTTTACTTTTTATTCTATTTGTTATTTTGACTATGGGACTTGAATCTGCGATCGTCTGATCACTTGCTCTATATATACAGCAATATAGTAAAAATCCCTTTTTTCTATAAGGCCCAGCACCAGGCTGGATGTCACAGAGGAGATTACAGTTACAGGACTTGTCATAGCAACTCATTGGTTCCCTGCTTTCATGTTGCAGGGAAGTCAATGGCCTCCTGAAATGACGTCCAGGCTGGATTTCGGTGCTTAGATGCCACTGTCAGCAATTGACCAGTGGCATTCAAGAGGTTAACAGTAGCGATTGGTGGGCAGTCTGATAGCAGCTGTAAGAGGCAGATGTCAGCCATGTAATATACCTGGTATCTGCCCTCTGGGGAGTGGGCTCTGCTTCTGAGCCTGCTCCAAAGTCCCTGACATGCTCCATGATGGATATATCCATCATGGGGCGTTAAGGGGATGAGAGACTATTTTTGGGGGATGATCCAAATACTGTTGTGGATTTTGTTTTGCAAAATACTGACTAAAATCCACTTGTATGCTCCAATACCACAATCCACCTGCTGAAATAATCACTGTCCTCATAAAACCCTTGTTCCAACATTCCTCTTTTTTTTCCCTATTGTGAATCATGCATGGTGTCTTCTTCACTTCTCTAAACTAGGTTCTAATGCATATTAAGTGGATATTTGACATTAATTGGATGTAGTCACTCTATCTGTTTAAGCAAAGGATATGGTGCCATTGATGTGTGGATAGATTAATAAATAATTTAGTAGAGGAAAGTGTGAATTAAGCTTTCTGTTAACGACATCTTTTAAATTGAGTTAAATGTGTTCCGATGATTAAAACATTCTTTACGTGATTAAAGTACTGTAACTCCCATGACTCCAGTCAGGTGGTGAAGCTTGCATTAGATTAGAGGTAACCATTAGATTGCTGAAATAACAAATCTATGATAATTAAATATATTGTAAGTTTGTTTCTTTGGTGCTGGACCAAAATGTGAGTCTCATGAAGTCTGGGAAATACAGTGTGTAAGATTAAAAATCCTCCACTGATTTTATATTTGTGAACTAGCCAAGAGTTAGACCATCAAGATCTAAGTCTAAGTAGTGGACAATATATTTAAAGGGAACCTGTCAGCAGATTTTGCCGCTATAAAATGAGGCCACCGCATTTCAGGGCCCGCCCCCTGGGTGAGTATAATAAAACTAATTTTTCTTCACTTGCAGGTCAGACCGGGGGCTTATCTACAGCATTATAGCATGCTGTAGATAAGCCCTAAAGGCAGTGGCCGTATCTTATAGCAGCAAAATCTACTGACATGTTCCCTTTAATACACTGCTCAAAAAAATAAAGGGAACACTTAAACAACAGAATATGTCTCCAATTAAATCAAACTTCTGTGAAATCAAACTGTCCACATTGGAAGCAACACTGTTTGACAATCAATTTCACATGCTGTTGTGCAAATGGAATAGACAACAGATGGAAATTGTTGGCAATTATCAAGACACACTCAATAAAGGAGTGGTTCTGCAGGTGGGGGCCACGGACCACATCTCAGTATTAATGCTTTCTGGCTGCTGTTTTGGTCACTTTTGAATGTTGGTTGTGCTTTCACACTCGTGGTAGCATGAGACGGACTCTACAACCCACACAAGTGGCTCAGGTAGTGCAGCTCATCCAGGATGGCACATCATTGTGAGCTGTGACAGGAAGATTTGCTGTGTCTGTCAGCGTAGTGTCCAGAGGCTGGAGGCGCTACCAGGAGACAGGCCAGTACACCAGGAAACGTGGAGGGGGCTGTAGGAGGGCAACAACCCAGCAGCAGAACCGCTACCTCAGCCTTTGTGCAAGGAGGAACAGGAGGAGCACTGCCAGAGCCCTGCAAAATGACCTCCAGCAGGCCACAAATGTGCATTTGTCTGCACAAACAGTTAGAAACCGACTCCATGAGGATGGTCTGAGTGCCCGACAACCACAGATGTGGGTTGTGCTCACAGCCCAACACCGTGCAGGATGATTGGCATTTGCCACAGAACACCAGGATTGGCAAATTGGCCACTGACGCCCTGTGCTCTTCACAGATGCAAGCAGGTTCACACTGAGCACATGTGACAGGCTTGACAGAGTCTGGAGATGACTTGGAGAGCGATCTGCTGCCTGCAACATCCCTCAGCATGACCAGTTTGGCACTGGGTCAGTAATGGTGTGGGGTGGCATTTGTTTGGAGGGACGCACAGCCCTCCATGTGCTCGGCAGAGGCAGCCTGACTGCCATTAGGTACCGAGATGATATCCTCAGACCCCTTGTGAGACCATATGCTGGTGCGGTTGGACCTGGGTTCCTCCTAATGCAGGACAATGCCAGACCTTATGTGGCTGGAGTGTGTCAGCAGTTCCCGCAAGATGAAGGCATTGAAGCTATGGACTAGCCCGCCCGTTCCCCAGACTTGAATCAGATTTAACACATCTGGGACGTCATGTCTCTCACCATCCACCAATGTCACGTTGCACCGCAGACAGAAGTTGGCAGATGCTTTAGTCTGGGAGGAGATCCCTCAGGAGACCATCCGCCGCCTCATCAGGAGCATGCCCAGGCATTGTAGGGAGGTCATACAGGCCGTGGAGGCCACACACACAACTGAACATTTTCTTGTCTTGAGGCATTTCCACTGAAGTTGGATAAGCCTGTAATTTGATTTTCCACTTTGATTTTGAGCATCATTCCAAATCCAGACCTCCATGGGATATTCATTTTGATTTACATTGATCATTTTTATGTTTTATTGTTCTCAACACATTCCACTATGTAATGAATAAAGATTTGCAACTGAAATGTTTCATGTAGAGACATCTAGGATGTGGGATTTTAGTGTTCCTTTTATTTTTTTGAGCAGTGTATATTAAAGCACAGCAAAGTCTCCCCATCTCCAGTTTTATAACCTGATCCGCGCTGACTTAATGTGATGTTCTGTATTAAATATCTCCATTGTCTTTTCCAGACTTGTCAATGTATGAGATGTTATGACATCATGTACATTCCTAACTGGATATGCCTTTCGGAGAAGTTGTTTCTCCTCGGTATGTGCACATATGCCAAAGTATCATTCTGTTTTATATAGGGAGGAACATATGTCGCATATAAACAAACAGGTGTGTTATGGTGGCATGAGGATTGCAAATTTTTGATCTTTTTTTTCTTCCGCTTCCAATTTTGAAAAACGCCTGGTGGGAGCAAAAAAAACCTACACGTGACTACTTTGATGCAACTCCTGATGGAATCCTCTCCAAACTAGGCCATAACCAGTCAAAAGCCTTTAAAAAATTATTATTCAGGGACATTTTTTTTCCAAAGTGCTTCAATAACTTCAAAACCGATTCAGGAAATGAAAAACTGTTCCAAAAACGTTATAGAGGAGGACAGTTTCTTAAAGTGATTCCAGCTAGAAAACTCGCCCTTTTTGACCAACTCAGAAAAAAAAATGTGTGTGCATCAGAGTATAAGGGACTCATTCATTAGCATGTAGCTTATTGGCTGTTTGCAGGCACAAATGATGAAGTCAAAATGAAAGAAAAGATAAATATGAAACTCCGAATCAATGTATTTTAAGCTATTTGCTGGTAGTTTGGAAACATCCCTTTGATCTTTGATGTCTTCTTTTCACTGATCCTGTGGGACTTGTGGACTGAGAGGGGGGTTCCAGTTAGTTATAGGAAGCATTGTTGACACGAGTAGAGTTGAGCGACTTTTACTTTTATCGGATCGAGTCGGGTTTCGCGAAACCCGACTTTGTCAAAATCGGGTCGGGTGAAATCAGCCGATTATGAAAGTCGAGGGCCAACTGAAACATGAAACCCAATGCAAGTCAATGGGGAATCAATGTCGGCAGTGAGTGGAGGACAGGAAAACACCTGCAGTGCCCATTTTAATGCCAAACACATCAATTCTTATTACTGAACCTTGTCAATCTTAATTTACTTTATAATAATAGTTAGGCATTGTAAACTGGGGGTAATTTGGCTAAAGTTGTGGGGGGTAGGGCTGGCTCAAGATTTTCGTGGGCCCAGGAAATGCGGAATACGTCACGGCGGTGGAGCAGGGAGAGGTAAGTATTTCAACTTTGCAAGTGCTGTGATCCTGAGCAAGCAGTGGGGGCCCACTTGTTGGCATTGGCACTGGCACAGGGCCCCTCATAGTACGGCAGTGTGTTTGACGGTGGGTGGCACCTCCCACCGGCAGAGACACTTTTGCGTTCTATGAGGGGCCCTGTGCCAGTGACGTCGCCAACGAGTATGCCCCCCACCTGATGAAGGAACCTGCACTTTCATCTGCACCTTCCTCTTTGTCCCCGTGTAAGGTGGTATAGTATGCGGGAAGGGGAACCTGATTTTCAGCAGGGTCAGATTCTGGCTGTGTAGAGTGCAAGGGGAATGTAGTGGTCTGGGTCAATGTACCAGCAGACTCATCTAGCAGTGGCTGGGCAATGGGCAGGATGAGGAGGAAACAGATATAGGCCCAAATAATAAAGTGGGCTAAATGCAGTTCAAAATTGGTAACAGGACTAAACTGGCGGCATTGCTTTGTTCAGCGGAGGACAACTGTATGGAGTGGTAGACACAGTTAGTAGGCCCAAATAATAAAGTAGCCTAAATGCAGTTCAAAATTGGTAACATGACTCAACTGGTGGCATTGCTTTGTTCAGTGGAGGACAACTGTAATGAGGGGCAGACACCTTTAGTAGGCCCAAATAATAAAGTAGGCTAAATGCAGTTCAAAATTGGTATCAGGACTAAACAGGTGGCATTGCTTTGTTCAGCGGAGGACAACTGTAAGGAGTGGCAGACACAGTTAGTAGGCCCAAATAATAAAGTGGGCTAAATGCAGTTCAAAATTGGTAACAGGACTCAACAGGCGGCATTGCTTTGTTCAGTGGAGGACAACTGTAATGAGGGGCAGACACAGTTAGTAGGTCCAAATAATAAAGTAGGCTAAATGCAGTTCAAAATTTGTAACAGGACTAAACAGGCGGCATTGCTTTGTTCAGCGGAGGACAACTGTAAGGAGTGGCAGACACAGTAGGCCCAAATAATTAAGTAGGCTAAATGCAGTTCAAAATTGGTAACAGGACTAAACAGGTGGCATTGCTTTGTTCAGTGGAAGACAACTGTAATGAGGGGCAGACACAGTTAGTAGGCCCAAATAATTAAGTAGGCTAAATGCAGTTCAAAATTGGTAACAGGACTAAACAGGCGGCATTGCTTTGTTCAGCGGAGGACAACTGTTAGGAGTGTCAGACACAGTTAGTAGGCCCAAATAATGAAGTAGGCTAAATGCAGTTCAAAATTGGTAACATGACTAAACAGGTGGCATTGCTTTGTTCAGTGGAGGACAACTGTAATGAGTGGCAGACAGTTAGTTAGTGCCAAAAAATTGTTTATAAATAAACAGGTGGCATAGCTAGGTACAGGGGTGGGTTCCTCTGCTGAGTAGCAGACAGTGGTAGTAGGCGCAAAGTATTAATTGTTCTAAATGGAGGCCAGGGCCCCTGTATATTTAAACTATCATCTATCATTTCAACAAATTTGTATTGGCAGTGCCATTGAAGGATTTAACAGCCCAGACTACACAGTGGTGGAGCAGGGAGAGGTAAGTATTGCAAGTGGTAGAGCACTGTTTGAGCTGACGGAACACTCTCGTGGGCGGCGGTACTGGCACAGGGCCCCTCATATTACAACGGTGTGTCTGACATTGGTTGTGCACCACCACTGTCAGAGACACTTCATTGTACTATGAGGGACCCTGTGCCAATGCCGTCGCCCAAGAGTGGGCGCACCCACCTGTCCAGGCAAATGGCACTTGCACGGGTGCTTGTGCCAGGTGGTGACCACAGCCCTGTGGGGGGGAGTCAGCCCATTTAAGGAGGTATAAAAATGGCCTATGGTGGATATTCAGCAGCTGCAAATGGAGGAATTGGAGCAGTTAGTAAGAGGAGGCCAAAAGCAAGACATTTTTCAGGCAAGCTACGTGTCAGCAGGGGAAGGTGGGGCCAAATAATTTGAAATCCACGATTGGTTCATTTTAATGAAGGTTAGATCATCAACATTTCGGGTAGCCAGACGTGTCCTTTTTTTGGTCAGTATTGAACCAGCAGCACTGAAGACTCTTTCTGATAGCACACTAGCAGCAGGGCAAGCGAGCTCCTGTAATGCATATTCTGCCAATTCAGGCCAGGTGTCTATTTTAGATGCCCAGTAATCAAAGGGGAATGACCTGTAAGGGAGAACATCGATAAGGGAGGAAATTAGTTTGTAACCATACTTGAGAAATGCTTTCTCCTGCCACTTTGAATCGATGCAGCAGTACCTGTCGTGTCAGCGGTCATTGCGAAATCACTTTACAACCTGGTCATAAAACCCCTCTGTCCAACACCACTTCGGATTTGTGCACCTCTAACACCTCTGCCATGTTGCCCCCTACGGCTCGTGTGAGAACCATCACCGCCGCTGTGTGCTGGGAATGCCTGAACCAAACGGTCTACAAGAGTTGCTTGTTTGGTAGCCAATATTTGCTCAAGGTTCTCATGTGGCATGATATTTTGTAATTTTCCTTTATATCGTGGATCCAGGAGGCAGGCCAACCAATAATCGTCATCGGTCATCTTTTTTTATAATGCGGGGGTCCCTTTTTAGGATACGCAAGGCATACTCAGCCATGTGGGCCAATGTTCCAGGTGTCAATTCACTGCTTATGCTGGGTTGAGGAGCACTTTGTTGCAAATCAACATCACTTGTGTCCCGCAAAAACCCTGTACCTGACCTTGCAATGCCACCAGTTTCTATTGCCCCCTGAGAAGCATCCTCCTCCCATAAATATTCATCCCCATCATCCTCCTCCTCCTCTTCGTCCGACACCTCATCCAGGAGAGTTCCCTGAGCAGACAATGGCTGACTGTCGTCAAGGCTTCCCTCCTCCTCAGCTGCAGACGCCTGCTCCTTAATGTGCGTCAAACTTTGCATCAGCAGATGCATTAATGGAATGCTCATACTTATGATGGCGTCGTCTGCACTTACCAGCCATGTGCATTCCTCAAAACACTGAAGGACTTGACAGAGGTCTTGTAGCTTCGACCACTGCACACCAGACAACTCCATGTCTGCCATCCAAGTGCCTGCCCGTGTATGTGTATCCTCCCACAAATTAATTACAGCACGCCTCTGTTCGCACAGCCTCTGAACCATGTGCAGTGTGGAGTTCCACTTTGTTGCAACGTCGATTATTAGGCAGTGCTAGGGAAGAATCAGCGATCGCTGATGGTTCTGCATACAGCTGGAGTGTACGGGCGACTGGCGGATGTGCGAGCAAAGTCTTCGCACCTTCAGAAACAGGGCTGGTAACTCCGGATAATTTTTGAGGAAGCACTGCACCACCAGGTTCAAGGTGTGAGCCAGGCAAGGTATGTGTTTCATTTCTGAAAGGGCTATGGCAGCCATAAAATTCCTTCCGTTATCACTGACTACCTTGCCTGCCTCAAGATGTACACTGCCCTACCATGACTGCGTTTGTTGCTGCAAGTACTCGGCCAGTACTTCCGCGGTGTGTCTGTTGTCGCCCAATCACTTCATTTGTAACACAGCCTTCTGACGCTTACCACTAGCTGTTCGATAATGGGACACCTCGTGTGCAACACTGGCAGCTGCGGATGGAGTGGTCGTGCTACTGCGCTCTGTGGACGAGCTTTCGCTTCTGTAGGAGGAGGAGGGGTGGCGAACGCCTACAGCCAACTGTTTCCTAGACCGTGGGCTAGGCAGAACTGTCCCACTATGGCTGTTGTGTGGACCCTGCATCCACCACATTAACCCAGTGCGCCGTGATGGATATGTAACGTCCCTGGCCATGCCTACTGGTCTATGCATCTGTTGTGAGGTGCACCTTTCC
Organism: Ranitomeya variabilis; assembly: GCF_051348905.1. Lineage (NCBI taxonomy): Eukaryota > Metazoa > Chordata > Amphibia > Anura > Dendrobatidae > Ranitomeya > Ranitomeya variabilis. Next base: position 170,272,922 of record NC_135238.1, read on the forward strand.
ACTGACTGATTGCCTCAGTGCATGGACAATGCGGTCTTTGTCATGCTGGTGGAGGGCTGGCATGGCTTTTCTCGCAAAGAAGTGCTGACTGGGTAGGTCATAGCGTGGTACTGCGTAGGCCATCAGGTCTTTGAAAGCTTCGCTTTCAACCAACCGGTAGGGCATCATCTCTAAAAAGATTAGTCTAGCAATGTGGGCGTTCAAACCCTGTGTACGCGGATGAGAGGATGAGTACTTGGGGCAACGGTGTGGATCCTTAACCAATGCTGGCATCTGGGTAAGAACCTGGAGGTTTATTTACTATATACATATTAAATGTGAGCTTGTGTACTGGGCTCATGTGAGTGCATATATTACCTTATTACCATACCCCAGGGAAATGTGCCTATATATAGTTGCACTATGCACTTTATGATATGCAGTGGGCGTTTAGTTGTTTCCACACCAGTTTTTGATCTGTGCTACCCGGCTCTTCTTAGCTGAATGAGATTGTAAACTGTATGTTTGTTTGAATTTTATATATTGACTTTTTTGACTTCAATAAACTTACTATTTAATTAGTTGATGGACATGTACTCCATTTTTTTCTGCTGTATCTAATTGCTTGGAGTGTCCTGGTACATTTTACTGGTACCTATTTCTCCTCCACGTGCTCCTTACAGTGTGTTTTGGAGCATGGTGGTTCATTTGACCAATATACCCTCCATTCTGGGCTTATTTGTCTCTAAAAAGATTAGTCTAGCAATGTGGGCGTTCAAACCCTGTGTACGCGGATGAGAGGATGAGTACTTTCTTTTACTAATGAGAGTCTCTTGTAGGGTGAGCTGGACTGGAGAGCTGCATATGGTGGAACTAGTGGTGGTGGTGGTGGACATGGCAGATTGAGAGAGGGTTGGTGATGGTATTCTTGATGTTGGCCTACATACAGTGTTTCCTACCAATAACCTTGTGATTCCCTGACTGTTTTGGCCTTGCGACGATACCTCCACATTTGCTGCTGGTGGTGTCCTAACCGGTGGGCTTACAGTGAGGGAAGCAATGTAGCGTTGCTGACTACCTTCATTCTGAGCAGGTGCACCAACGGTATGTGACGTTTGGTAGTTAGTCCAGACTTGCAAGTGCATGCTGGTTAAATGTCTACGCATGCACGTTGTATTTAAATTTTGAAGATTCTTCCCTCTGCTAAAGGTCTTTGAGCATTTCTTACAGATAACTTTTGACTGATCATTCGGATCTTGGTTAAAAAATTGCCACACTGCACTCTTCCTACTATCGAATACCTTTTCAGGCATTGCACGCTGTGCTACTTTCACCCGATGGCCACGCTGTCGTAAAACTGTTTTGTTTTTGTCACACATTTTTGGCCTGATATGGGCCTGCCAGATGACAGCTGTTGTGATGTAGATGGCTGCTGCGGATCATCCACCTCCGCTTCTGAGCTACTGGCAGTGGCACCCTCTTCCCCCAATGGATGCCAATCTGGGTCAACAACTGGGTCATCTATCACCTCCTCTTCAATGTCATGTGCACCTTCCTCTGTGTCACCGTGTAAGGTGCTATAGCGTTCGGGACGGGGCACCATAGTCTCATCAGGGTCAGATTCTGGCTCAGTAAACTGCGAGGGCAATGTAGTGATTTGAGTCAATGGAACAGCATAATAATCTAGCTGTGGCTGTGCATCAGTGCACTCCATGTCCGATTCATCTTGTAATGGGCAGTTAACAATTTCCCTTTCTAACCCAGGCATGGTATGTGTAAAGAGCTCCATGGAGTAACCTGTAGTGTCGCCTGACGCATCCTTCACTTTTGGTTTGGGTGAAGGACACAAGGAAACGTCTTGTTCCTGACCGGGAGCATCCACTGACGACTCGCTGCTTTTTTATTTTGAACTTTCTGAAGAGGAGGCGAAAGAGCTAGAGTGTTGTGAATTAGACCTTTTGGCTCCCTCTTGTGGTCACTAGTGATATGACACTTTGATATTTCTTCCCTTGCTTGGTATCCACCTGGCCTCGTTAGTCCAGGGGTGTCGCTATTTGAACTTCCTGGATTTTCAGTCTGGTGCCTGGCATCGTTGTAATCAGATCCTTCTGTTTGCTCCTATCTGCTGGTCCTGGTTCTTTGCAAAATTAAGCTAAGTCCTGCTTTCTTGTTTTTGGTTATTTTCTGTGCTCTTATTTTTGTCAAGCTTGTACTAAATGTGATTCCTAATATTGCTGGAAGCTCTAGGGGGCGGATGTTCTCCCCCCGTGCCGTTAGACGGTTCGGGGGTTCTTGAATATTCCGTGTGGAGTTTTTGTGAGGGTTTTTGCTGACCATATAAGTAATCTTCCTATATTCTGCTATTAGTTAGCGGGCCTCTCTTTGCTAAAACCTAGTTCATTTCTTGCGTTTGTCTTTTCTTCTTACCTCACCGTTATTATTTGTTGGGGGCTTGTATCCTACTTTTTGGGGTATTTCCTCTGGAGGCAAGAAAGGTCTTTCTTTTTTTTTCCTGCTAGGGTTAGTTAGTTCTCCGGCTGGCGCGAGACATCTAGAATCAACATAGGTACGTTCCCCGGCTGCTGTTATTTGTGTGCTAGGTTCAGGTATATGGTCAGCCCAGTTACCACTGCCCTATGAGCTGGGTTTTATGTTTGCAGACTTCGCTATTGTCTCTGAGACCCCCTGCCATTGGGGTCATAACAGTATGCCAGGCCATAAGTGAATATTTAATGCATTGCAGAAGTGGGATTATAAGAAAGGAAATTCTGAGTTTTTTTTTTTTTTTTTTCCTTTCTTTCCTCCCCTTTATCTCAGAGTGGCTGGAGCCTTGCTGCAGACATGAATGTCCAGACCTTGATTACTAGTGTGGATCAGCTTGCTGCTCGTGTGCAGAGTATTCAAGATTTTGTTACTAGCAGTCCTATGTCAGAACCTAAAATACCTATTCCGGAATTGTTCTCTGGAGACCGATTTAAATTTAGAAATTTCAGGAATAATTGTAAATTGTTTCTATCTCTGAGACCTCGTTCGTCTGGAGACTCAGCTCAGCAAGTAAAAATTGTTATCTCTTTCTTACGGGGCGACCCTCAGGATTGGGCCTTCTCGTTAGCGTCAGGCGATCCGGCTTTGGCAGATGTTGATGCGTTTTTTCTGGCGCTTGGGTTGCTATACGAGGAGCCCAATCTTGAAATTCAGGCAGAAAAAGCTTTGCTGGCTATCTCTCAGGGCCAGGATGAAGCTGAAGTTTATTGCCAAAAATTTCGGAAATGGTCCGTGCTTACTCAGTGGAATGAGTGTGCTCTGGCCGCAAATTTCAGAAATGGCCTTTCTGAAGCCATTAAGAATGTGATGGTGGGTTTCTCCGTTCCTACAAATCTGAATGATTCCATGGCGTTGGCTATTCAAATTGACCGGCGTTTACGGGAGCGCAAAGTCGCTAATCCTCTGGTGGTGGTGTCTGAACAGACACCTGAGTTAATGCAATGTGATAGAGTTCAGACTAGAATTGAACGGAAAAATCATAGACGTCAGAATGGGTTGTGTTTCTACTGTGGTGATTCTACACATGTTATATCAGCATGCTCTAAACGCTTAACAAAGGTGGTTAGTCCGGTCGCCATTGGTAATTTGCAACCTAAATTTATTTTGTCTGTGACTTTAATTTGCTCATTGTCTTCCTATCCTGTTATGGCGTTTGTGGATTCAGGTGCTGCCCTGAGTCTTATGGATCTGTCGTTTGCCAAGCGCTGTGGTTTTGTTCTGGAGCCTTTGGTTAATCCTATTCCTCTGAGAGGTATTGATGCTACACCATTGGCGGAAAATAAGCCGCAGTTTTGGACACAGGTGACCATGTGCATGTCTCCTGAACATCGAGAGGTGATTTGTTTTCTTGTTTTGCATAAAATGCATGATTTGGTCGTTTTGGGTCTGCCATGGTTACAAACTCACAATCCAGTTTTGGATTGGAAGGCTATGTCTGTGTCAAGTTGGGGCTGTCAGGGAATTCATTGCGATTCCCCGCCGGTGTCTATTGCTTCCTCTACTCCTTCGGATGTTCCTGAGTATTTGTCTGATTATCAGGATGTATTCAGCGAGTCCAGGTCCAGTGCTCTTCCTCCTCATAGGGACTGTGACTGCGCTATAGATTTGATTCCAGGTAGTAAGTTTCCTAAGGGAAGATTATTTAATCTGTCTGTACCTGAGCATACCGCAATGCGTTCGTATATTAAGGAGTCTCTGGAGAAGGGACATATTCGTCCATCCTCTTCCCCTCTTGGTGCGGGATTTTTCTTTGTGGCCAAGAAGGACGGATCTTTGAGACCTTGTATAGACTATCGACTTCTGAATAAAATCACTGTTAAATTTCAGTATCCTTTGCCTCTGTTGTCGGACTTGTTTGCCCGGATTAAGGGTGCCAAGTGGTTCACCAAGATAGACCTTCGTGGTGCGTACAACCTTGTGCGCATTAAGCAGGGAGATGAATGGAAAACTGCATTTAATACGCCCGAAGGTCATTTTGAGTACTTGGTGATGCCTTTTGGGCTCTCTAATGCTCCTTCAGTGTTTCAGTCCTTTATGCATGACATCTTCCGGAAGTATCTGGATAAATTTATGATTGTTTATCTGGATGATATTCTGTTTTTTTCTGATGATTGGGACTCCCATGTAAGGCAGGTCAGGATGGTGTTTCAGGTTTTGCGTGAGAATGCTTTGTTTATTAAGGGCTCAAAGTGTCTCTTTGGTGTGCAGAAGGTTCCCTTTTTGGGTTTTATCTTCTCCCCTTCTGCTGTGGAGATGGACCCAGTCAAGGTCCGAGCTATTCATGATTGGACTCAGCCCACGTCGGTTAAGAGTCTTCAGAAGTTCTTGGGTTTTGCTAACTTCTACCGTCGTTTTATCGCTAATTTTTCTAGCGTTGTTAAACCTTTGACGGATATGACCAAGAAAGGTTCTGATGTTGCTAACTGGGCTCCTGCAGCCGTGGAGGCTTTTCAGGAGCTGAAGCGCCGGTTTACTTCGGCGCCTGTTTTGTGTCAGCCTGATGTCTCGCTTCCCTTTCAGGTTGAAGTGGATGCTTCTGAGATCGGTGCAGGGGCCGTTTTGTCGCAGAGAAGCCCTGGTTGCTCAGTAATGAGACCATGTGCTTTTTTTTCTAGGAAATTTTCGCCTGCTGAGCGGAATTATGATGTTGGCAATCGGGAGTTGTTGGCCATGAAGTGGGCATTTGAGGAGTGGCGTCATTGGCTCGAGGGTGCTAAGCATCGTGTGGTGGTTTTGACTGATCACAAAAATCTGATGTATCTCGAGTCTGCTAAACGCCTGAATCCTAGACAGGCCCGTTGGTCATTATTTTTCTCCCGTTTTGACTTCGTGGTCTCGTACCTGCCTGGTTCAAAGAATGTTAAGGCTGATGCTCTTTCTAGGAGCTTTGTGCCTGACTCTCCTGGAGCCTCAGAGCCAGTTGGTATTCTTAAAGAGGGTGTAATCTTGTCGGCCATTTCTCCGGATTTGCGACGTGTGTTGCAGAGATTTCAGGCTGATAGACCTGACTCTTGTCCACCTGACAGACTTTTTGTTCCTGATAAATGGACCTGTAGAGTCATTTCCGAGGTTCACTCCTCGGTGTTGTCAGGGCATCCGGGTATTTTTGGCACCAGAGATTTGGTGGCTAGGTCCATTTGGTGGCCTTCCTTGTCACAGGATGTGCGGTCATTTGTGCAGTCCTGTGGGACTTGTGCTCGGGCTAAGCCTTGCTGTTCTCGTGCCAGCGGGTTGCTTTTGCCCTTGCCTGTCCCGAAGAGGCCTTGGACACACATTTCCATGGATTTCATTTCGGATCTTCCAGTGTCTCGGGGCATGTCTGTCATCTGGGTGGTATGTGATCGCTTTTCCAAGATGGTCCATTTGGTGCCCTTGCCTAAGCTGCCTTCCTCTTCTGATCTGGTTCCGTTATTCTTTCAGAATGTGGTTCGTTTGCACGGCATTCCTGAGAATATTGTGTCTGACAGAGGATCCCAGTTTGTTTCCAGGTTCTGGCGATCCTTTTGTGCTAAGATGGGCATTGATTTGTCGTTTTCATCTGCCTTTCATCCTCAGACTAATGGCCAAACTGAGCGAACAAATCAGACTCTAGAGGCTTATTTGAGATGTTTTGATTCTGCAGATCAGGATGATTGGGTGACCTTCTTGCCGTTGGCTGAGTTTGCCCTTAATAATCGGGCTAGTTCCGCTACCTTGGTTTCACCATTTTTCTGCAACTCTGGTTTCCATCCTCGTTTTTCCTCGGGACATGTGGAGCCGTCTGACTGTCCTGGGGTGGATTCTGTGGTGGATAGGTTGCAGCGGATTTGGGATCATGTGGTGGACAACTTGAAGTTGTCACAGGAGAAGGCTCAGCGTTTTGCCAACCGCCGCCGCGGTGTGGGTCCCCGACTTCGCGTTGGGGATTTGGTGTAGCTGTCTTCTCGCTTTGTTCCTATGAAGGTCTCCTCTCCTAAATTTAAGCCTCGCTTCATCGGTCCTTATAAGATTTTGGAAATTCTTAATCCAGTGTCCTTTCGCTTGGAACTTCCTGTGTCGTTTGCCATTCACAACGTGTTCCATAGGTCTTTGTTGCGGCGGTACGTTGTGCCTGTGGTTCCTTCTGTTGAGCCCCCTGCTCCGGTGTTGGTTGGGGGCGAGTTGGAGTACATGGTGGAAAAGATCTTGGATTCTCGTCTCTCCAGGCGGAGGCTTCAGTATCTGGTCAAGTGGAAGGGCTATGGTCAGGAGGATAATTTGATATTCCTTCCCTTGCTTGGTATCCACCTGGCCTCGTTAGTCCAGGGGTGTCGCTATTTGAACTTCCTGGATTTTCAGTCTGGTGCCTGGCATCGTTGTAATCAGATCCTTCTGACGTCTAGAATCAACGTAGGTACGTTCCCCGGCTGCTGTTATTTGTGTGCTAGGTTCAGGTATATGGTCAGCCCAGTTACCACTGCCCTATGAGCTGGGTTTTATGTTTGCAGACTTCGCTATTGTCTCTGAGACCCCCTGCCATTGGGGTCATAACACTAGAGGCTGAGTCAGCAAGGAAAGCCAAAACTTTTTCCTGCTGCTCCGGCTTTAAAAGCGGTTTTCCTACTCCAAGATAAGGGAGCCTTCGGGGCCTTGTGTAGCCAGACGATGACGCTGGCTTAACACCTCCAGCCTTAGGTGCTATTTTGCTTTTCCCACTACCACCAGATGCTCCACCACCACCACCACCATCAGTACCAGCTGGCAACGACCGCCCACGGCCTCTTCCACCAGACTTCCTCATTTTTGGGAAAATCTAACCAAAATAAGAACTGTTATATGGTACTGTAAAACAAGGTAGAAGGTGTATATAAACTTGTTGAGAATTTAAATCTCCCTTTTTTTGGGGAGACTGCACCAAAACTCAGGCCCAGTGTATAACACAACACAATGTAAGTGGCAGAACGTGGCTGGCTGATATACGACAAACTAACAGAACTGACTTATATCCACTTTGTGACAATTTGAATCTCCCTTTTTTTGGGGGGGGAGACTGGACCAAAACTCAGGCCCAGTGTATAACACAACACAATGTAAGTGGCAGAACGTGGCTGGCTGATATACGACAAACTAACAGAACTAACTTATATCCACTTTGTGACAATTTGAATCTCCCTTTTTTGGGGAGGAAGGAAACTGCACCAAAACTCAGGCCCAGTGTATAACACAACACAATTTAAGTGGCAGAAAGTGGCTGGCTGATATATGAAAAAATGCAAGGACTGTAGTACAATTTCAATCTCCCTACAATGATCTCAGGACAAGTATGGCAGCAATAAAAAGTACTGCTGCACACAAAAGTGTGGACAAATAAACAAGATAACTGTGCAGAAAGGAGCAACAGGATTTTTGCTTTTAAAAAAGCAGTTGGTTTGCACAGCAGCGGTGCAAACAGCAATTCAGCTATCAGAGAACCTTATAAGGCAGCCTAATAAGCTACAGAGCTGATGCACAAAAATATACCCTCCACTGTCCCTGCAAAAAAAAGGTGGTGTTGGACAGTGGAAATCGCTACAGCACAAGCGGTTTGGGGGTTAATTTTCCCTCCCTAACTATATCCCTTCTTCTGATGAAGCTGCAGCAACCTCTCCCTATGCTAAGATCGGCAGAAGTAATATGGCAGTCGGTGTGCACGCCCCTTTATAGCTCCTGTGACGCCGCAGAAAGCAAGCCAATCACTGTCATGCCCTTCTCTAAGATGGTGGGGACCGAGACCTATGTCATCACGCTGCCCACACTCTGCGTCCTCCTTCATTGGCTGAAAAATCGCGCCGAACACGTCATACAAAATGCGACTTTGGCGCGAAGATCGCCGACCGGATGGCCGATCCCACACTAGGATCGGGTCGGGTTTCATGAAACCCGACTTTGCCGAAAGTCGGCGATTTTTGAATTTGTCCGATCCGTTTCGCTCAACCCTAGACACGAGTATGGTAATTCCTGCATCTGTATTTGGGATCTTGATACTGATTCAATGATAGGGCACATGTCTACTACCCTATTATGTTCTTACAGATGCTATGGCTAAATGCATTAAAAAATATGTTGAAAAAAATACATATTAAAGCGAATCTATCAGCACGTTTTTGCTATGCAATCTGACAGCACCATGATGTAATAATTATAGGGGATGACTCAGGAGACTCTTTGCGTGGAACAAGACAATTACAGGACACAGTTTTATAAATGGTAAAGTCTATATTATCACACGGTGATTCAAACAGGTGCAGAGAGAAACTCAAGTCCACAACACTTGGTGTAAATATTAAAACGCAGCTTAGCAGTCTATAGGAAACTTCAGAGGAAAATGCAATCACGCAGAAAGTCTATGAAGCACAATTATTCTTGAGGATACTTGACACGAATAAGTCCTTGCTTAGTCCAAAACACAGATAGATATGCTTATAAGGCAGTTCAAATAATATCTTAGCTCAACTAGGGAGGCCTGGGTAATAGTCTCAGGTTCTTGCAGAGCAGAAACAGCTTACATGTCCAGCAAATGCAGATGGAAGTAAACACGAGCAGCAGATGAAGGAGGATTACTGGAACTGGTGTATGCAGCAGGAACTCAGAGCAGAGTAGCAGGATAACCCCACAGGTTCACAGGAGCAGGTGTATAGCCAGGGAGTAATCAGAGGTCAGGAGCTGGATGCAAGGCAGAATACTCTAGCACAGACTGAAGGCTGGGGTGGAGTTTTATAGCAGGAAGACACAGTGCACATGAGACCAAAGACGCCATCTTGGAAAAGGGCAGTAATGCACAAAAGGTAATAAAAAATGTTCAGAGTCCTGACACATTAAGTAGGGACAGAGATCCTTATTCCAGTGAAGTATCGCTTAGTTTATTGGGCATCACAGTTATTATAGAATCACAGTGTCCTCCGTTGCAGATTTAGCATAGCTTAGAGCAGTGTTCCCCAAGTCCGGTCCTCAAGAGCCACCAACAGGTCATGTTTTGAGGATTTCCTTAGTATTGCACAGGTGATAATTGCATCACCTGGACAGGCAAGCATTCAATGACCTGTGCAATACTAAGGACATCCTCAAAACATGACCTGTTGGTGGCTCTTGAGGACCAGAGTTTGGGAACACTGGCTTAGAGAGTTGAGCCATGTGTAACCCACCACTGATTAGCAGCTTTATGCAAACAATGATGCCATTTCATCGTAGTTTTTGTCCCTCAAAAGTTACATTAAAGCGTTGAAAAGTGAAATGTTTGCACACAATGCAGAGTTGTGCGAAAAATGTGTGTGTTTTGGCGTTTTCACGTCACTGTTGATCATCTCGGCTGAAATGGGCAAAGCTGTGGCAGGGGTGAGACAGATCGTGGTCACGTCCATCCGTCTGATTCATGAAAAGTGGCAGCATTTTTTACATCAGAAATGCTGCTTCAATGTATGACTATAGTAACATTTCTGGTGTGGCGCACGGAGGCACACACCACTCAAAAAAGACACCAAATTCACTTATTAGTATGGGCTTCTTAATGAATTCAGTGCCTCTTGTACTCCATTAACACTGAAGAAGCATGTGTGTGCACCACGCTGCTTGATGAATCAATCCCAAATAATAGTGACAGAATGCTGTTAATCAGTGCTGGGGGCGTGGTAGGACTAGGATGCATGAGGCCACTTGTCCTGTAGTGATAATCTCCTGCTGATAAAATACTGATTGTGTTAATCAGCAAACCACAGCCTAATAAGTGACACATCCCAGTAATCAGGGTCTTTGCCCCTATATTATGCTGCTCTCTGAATGCATAGCAAAAACCTGCTGTCAGATTCCCTTTAAATTATAATACAATAGAAACAATACACTTTACACAAAGACTCAATAATTAAAAGCATAGCATTTATTTTTCCTTTCTTAAAAGTCGAGAAAAATATACTTCCCTAAAGTGAAATGAAATTTTGGCTTTTACGTGACAGTTTTCATCACTATATTTTGTTGCATTATTACATTTTGTCTGTTCTTTTTATTGGGATGTCTATTCTATAATTTACATCCTCGTATTTTGTGTCTTCTGTTCCCAGACTAATTTCATTGCGGCTTTCACAATTATTTATTTGTATTGAAACTTGTTACTGAAGTTTTATGCTCACTGCTGTCCTGTAACATGTAATAAACATACAGATGCTGGTTTTCTGTTAAAACTTTGTTTTCTTCCTTTGTTATTTCATGTAAGCTTTTACATACATAATTTATTAATCTACTTGAGACATTATGAAAGCATCTGCTTTAATTAGAAATGTACACTAAGGCAACATTTCCCTATCGCTCTTGGACCAGGACATACTGCACCATTTCTAAGGTCCTCCTCAATCCTCAAGCGTTAAAGGGAATCTGTCAGCAGGTTTTTGCTATGCAATCTGACAGCATGTAACAGCATGTTGTAGAGACAGATACTCTAATTAAAATGATATATTGCTTTGTTTACTGCGTGCAACAGGTGTGATAGAATCACAGTTTTTCAGCTGCAGATTTAGCAGTGCTCTGAATGCTGAGCTACCTCTAAACCCGCCCACACCACTGATTGGCAGCTTTCTGTTGTGTACATTGTATTAACCCAACATTTTTAAAATACAGCCTAGATCTGTGGCACTTCCATAATAATTGTTAAACCAGAAATTAGAAAAAGGAAGCAAAAAATGCCATGTGTACATTGTATGTTGACACAAATCTGCTGATCAGTGCTGGGGGCGTGGTTGGACTAGGAGGCATGAGGCCAGTTGTCCTGTAGTGATAATCTCCTGCTGATAAAACCCTGATTTTATTGAAACAGCAATACACAGCCAAGTAAGTGACACATCATTGGAATATGGGCCCCTACATGCTCTCAGATTACATATCAAAACCTGCTGACAGATTCCCTTTCAGTTCTGTGGAGATAGATAGAATTCTATATTGAGGAAAAAATCAGTCAAATAAAACTATTGTCTGTTGTGCTCTTGAAGGTTAGAAAAAAATGAAAAAAATGCAAAAACAAATTTCTGCAAGTTTTCAGAATACCTGTCAGAAGTAACCCTAACATTACCATTTCATTGCTGCTGACCTATCATTATCAGTTTAGTACTCTCACTAGGTTGCACAGTTACTTCACATGTATCATGGGGATCAATCTCTAAGGCCTCTTTCACACATCCTAATAAACCAGTACCGGAGATATCAGAGTCTGTATGTATGTGTGTGTCATACTTGTGGCATGCGTGTGGCAACTGTGTGCCGCATCAGTACCACACATACCGGCGTCGGGGAAGCAGTTAGCGCTGTTCCCCAGTGCTGAGTGCTGAATACCGCGCTCCTCATTCTCCCCTGCTCTGCCCGCAATCAGCGCGAGCTGGGGAGAATGTTGAAAGTTATATTTGACTGATAACAGCAAGAACAGACGGCGGCTGATGGGACTATTACTCCCATCAGTCCACACCTGCTGCCGCTAAAACTGTGAGAGCAGGTGGCGGCTGATTGGAATATTCATCAGCCGGCACCTGAGCTATAAATAAATAAATTAATTAAAAAAGTCATGGGTTCCCCTGTAATTTTGATAACGAGACAGGCAAAACTGACAGCTGTGCGCTGCAACCCTCAGCTGTTAGCTATAGCCAGGCTGGTTATCAAAAATACGTCATATTTTTAATTATTTAAATAAATAATTAAAATTTGTTTTACATGGGAGCCCCCCATTTTTTGACATGCAGCCAAGCTAAAGCTAATAGCTGTGGGCTGGTATTCTCAGACTGATATGGGACCATGGATATTGACCTGCCCCAGCCTAAAAATAGCAGCCCACAGACATCCATAAAAGTTGCATCTATTAGATGTGCCAAAGCTGGTGCTTTGCCCGGCTCTTCCCACTTGCCATGAGGCAGTGGCCAGTGGGGTTCATATTTGTGAGGTTGATGTTGCCTTTGTATTGTCTGGTGACATCAAGCCCACGGATTACTACAGGAGAGGCATCCATAAGATGCGGTGCTCGATTATGACTCACCACAGTCCCACTTGTCACCAGGGCTACAGACTGCCTTTCTGCTTTCATTACAAGTTCTCCAGGATCTTTGCTTCTGCACATCTCTCTTAGGGTATGTGTCCACGTTCAGGTTTGCTTCAGGCTTTGGTCAGGATTTTATGCAAGTAAAATCCTGACCAAAACTGCACCTGAGGTCACTGGCAGGTCACCTGCGGTGTGCCTGCGTGTTTTGCTCATTGTAGCAACATGCTGCGTTTTGAAAAAACGCATGGCGCATGCGTTTTCGCGGCAAAAACGCATGCGTTTTTTAATGCATAGTGGAGTCGGGATTTCATGAAATCCCCTCCACTATGCTGTAACATCTGGACGCTGCGTTTTTGACGCTGCGGAAAAACGCAGCGTCAAAAACGCAGCGTTTCCTGAACGTGGACACATACCCTTACTGTGACTAATTGTATTGATGCCTCCACATTGAGAGAGCTGTGCAGGAACGAGGATCACAGAATGCTTGTAAGGAAAGCAGACAGTCTGTGGTCCTAATGATGATCGCAATGGTAGTATGTTATCTTCTATGCAAGGGTGCAGTTGCACTGTGAATGTGGGGCAGACCCAGCTCCTGCATCCCTCTCACTGTAACTGCTACATATAAAGAGAGTGTGCTCACACTTTGAAGACTCTGCTTCCCCAGCGGACTTAGTTGGGAGATCTGGAATTCAAGTATGGAGTATGGATCCATACATTTGTCAAAGCACACTTCTGACTAGTGTTGAGCGATACTTTCCGATATCGGAAAGTATCGGTATCGGAAAGTATCGGCCGATACCGTCAAAATATCGGATCCAATCCGATACCGATACCCGATCCCAATGCAAGTCAATGGGACGAAAATATCGGAATTAAAATAAACCCTTTATAAACTTGTAGGTTCATTCTACATGAAGGAAAACAACTAAGAATAATGTAGGATGTATTGGGGGACGTGGCGGAGACATTAAAGGCACAGAGGTTTAGCCCAATGTAATAGAATAGCAGGATTTTGGGGGTTTTTTATGACGTTCGGCGGTAGAAAGATTTTGACTATGTTAATTTTTTTTTTTATTTTGTCAGATATTGATGTTTCACTACTTCCACGCCCTTCACCTTCTTTTTTACTTCTCCCACACTTTCTTCTTCATTATCCTCATCATCAGCTTCTTTGACATCAACTTCTTCACCTTATTCATCTTCTTCTTCATCTTCTACCTATTATTTTTTTGGTTACATTGTTCATATTCTTTTTATTTTACTATTATCTTCATCATATTCTACTTCTTCATCATATTCTTATTTGTGACAGGCATTCCCGTAGTTGTTATCTATAAAAGTTTGAAGATTACACCTTCCGTTCTGCCTGTCACAAAAGAGTTACATTTGTCCGCGTTCAGTTTGGCCTGCAGCATCAGGCTTTATCCAGGGGCACCACGAGGAGGAACGGACTCACCCCCATACACTGCTTAGTCTTCTTCTGCTTATAATTTAGATAATATTTTTTGCTCTGATATTTAGTGTTATGCTTAATGTTCTTCTGCTCTTTGTTCTGCAGCCTCTTGTTCTTCTGCTTCTCGGTCTTCCAGGTCGTCGTCGTCTCCAGGGTCGTCGTCTCCGGGGTCGTCGTCATCGGGGTGGTCTTCAGGGTCGTCGTCTCCGGGGTCGTCGTCATCGGGGTGGTCTTCGGGGTCATCGTCTCCAGGGTCGTCGTCATCACGGTGGTTGTCGTCTCTGGTGTCGTCGTCATCTTAGGGGTGGTCTTCCGGGTCTCTTGAACTTGGAAATGTAGCAGAAGGTACAAGAAGGCTGAGAAAATGCCGAGAACCAGCTGATGGAACTGGAACTCGGATGGCTACCCGAAGGTCCAAGAGCCAATGGAACTACCGAGGACCAGCTGACGTTACTGGAACCCGGTTACTAAGCAGGAGGTACCCGTGCCTGAAAGCACTACCAAGGACCACCTGACGTTGGTGGAACTCGGATACCCAGAGGGAGGCACCTAAGCCAAAGGCTCTGCCCGGAACCAGCTGACGGTACTGGAACCAGGATGGGGAGCAGAAGGTACAAGAGCAAAAGACACTGCCGAGAACCAGCTGACGGTGCTGGAACCCGGATGGGTAGCCGAAGGTCCAAGAGCCAATGGATCTACCGAAGACCAGCTGACGTTACTGGAACCCGGTTACTAAGCAGGAGGTACCCGTGCCTGAAAGCACTACCAAGGACCACCTGACGTTGGTGGAACTCGGATACCCAGAGGGAGGCACCTAAGCCAAAGGCTCTGCCCGGAACCAGCTGACGGTACTGGAACCAGGATGGGGAGCAGAAGGTACAAGAGCAAGTGTCTGCGTGGCTTTTGCAGGACACGATGCCGGCTGCACAGCAGGGGAACAGCTGGCGGTGCTGAACCCCACTGACACATTGGCTGGTGTTTTTCTCTGTGCAGCTAGCAGTACCGGGCCCCAACTGGCGGTGTTGGAGCCCGGGGTCAGCAGGAGGAGGAGATGGAGCAGAGTGTAGGCCGAAGCCTGCACTGGCGGCAGCTTTTGGGTCTGTTGTGCCTGCGTGGCAGTTGCAGGACACGTTGCCGGCTGCACAGCAGGGGAACAGCTGGCGGTGCTGAACCCCACTGACACATTGGCTGGTGTTTTTCTCTGTGCAGCTAGCAGTACCGGGCCCCAACTGGCGGTGTTGGAGCCCAGGGCTCTGCAGGGGGAGCAGAGTGTAGGCCGAAGCCTAATTGAACCAATTTCAAAGGTAACCTTTAACCCCCCCTCAGGGGTTACAAAGTAGAAGAGCCACAGCTTATGCAGCAGTAGTGCTGCACAAGTCAAAGGTTGCTCTTTTAATTTCGCTCCTTGCACACGCTGAATGAAACACGTATAACATTTAGCCCTTTAAACAGTCAAACTGTGTTGGAGGCGCGAGTTCCCTTTGTAATGAGACGCAGCACAGATGTCAAGAATCCCACCTTGGTGCTGGGTGCAGCCTCCTGAGCGTTGTTATTTGCTGTACAGGAGTCTGCGCTGTCGTGTTATCCCCTGGCCTAGCGCTGTTAGCGCTGCCCATGTTCTGGCATCATTTAATGTCGGCCGGTGCGGTTCGCGATGACCATGAATCCCAGCCCCACAGTGTCTTAACATTGTTAAAACACTGCGGGGCTGGGATGCAGGGCCTGGCGCAGCACATATGTTCGCCTCTCACACTCGGGTCCTTACACCCGCTTCAGACTGTGCGGCGTCATCTGATCCCTTATCGCATGCCACGGCCATGAAGCCGCACAGTCCGCAGAAGGCGGAAGGAGATGAGGGACAGGCGAACTGATGCACTGATCATGCCTGTCAATCACACCCTCGCAGTCCCAATAAATAAGACACCGAGGGGCGTTGTGTGGGTCAGGGCGGCCGCAGAGGCGCAGGCAGCCAAACAATGATGCCAGAAGACGGGCAGCGCTACCAAGGGGGTTGCAGCGTGTCATTACAAAGGAAAGTCACACCACCGGGACGGTTAAATGGTCACACAGAGGACACATTTTAGACGTGTTTTCAGTTCCACATGTGCGAGGAGAATACGTTTATGAGCCACCTTGCACACATGCAGCATTACCGCTGTACAAGGTGGCCTTTAAAACGTACAAACGCCTGGGGGAGGGGGGACAGGTTCCCTTCAATTTCAGTTCTTGTGTCTGCGTGGCTTTTGCAGGACACGATGCCGGCTGCACAGCAGGGGAACAGCTGGCGGTGCTGAACCCCACTGACACATTGGCTGGTGTTTTTCTCTGTGCAGCTAGCAGTACCGGGCCCCAACTGGCGGTGTTGGAGCCCGGGGTCAGCAGGAGGAGGAGATGGAGCAGAGTGTAGGCCGAAGCCTGCACTGGCGGCAGCTTTTGGGTCTGTTGTGCCTGCGTGGCAGTTGCAGGACACGTTGCCGGCTGCACAGCAGGGGAACAGCTGGCGGTGCTGAACCCCACTGACACATTGGCTGGTGTTTTTCTCTGTGCAGCTAGCAGTACCGGGCCCCAACTGGCGGTGTTGGAGCCCAGGGCTCTGCAGGGGGAGCAGAGTGTAGGCCGAAGCCTAATTGAACCAATTTCAAAGGTAACCTTTAACCCCCCCTCAGGGGTTACAAAGTAGAAGAGCCACAGCTTATGCAGCAGTAGTGCTGCACAAGTCAAAGGTTGCTCTTTTAATTTCGCTCCTTGCACACGCTGAATGAAACACGTATAACATTTAGCCCTTTAAACAGTCAAACTGTGTTGGAGGCGCGAGTTCCCTTTGTAATGAGACGCAGCACAGATGTCAAGAATCCCACCTTGGTGCTGGGTGCAGCCTCCTGAGCGTTGTTATTTGCTGTACAGGAGTCTGCGCTGTCGTGTTATCCCCTGGCCTAGCGCTGTTAGCGCTGCCCATGTTCTGGCATCATTTTATGTCGGCCGGTGCGGTTCGCGATGACCATGAATCCCAGCCCCGCAGTGTCTTAACATTGTTAAAACACTGCGGGGCTGGGATGCAGGGCCTGGCGCAGCACATATGTTCGCCTCTCACACTCGGGTCCTTACACCCGCTTCAGACTGTGCGGCGTCATCTGATCCCTTATCGCATGCCACGGCCATGAAGCCACACAGTCCGCAGAAGGCGGAAGGAGATGAGGGACAGGCGAACTGATGCACTGATCATGCCCGTCAATCACACCCTCGCAGTCCCAATAAATAAGACACCGAGGGGCGTTGTGTGGGTCAGGGCGGCCGCAGAGGCGCAGGCAGCCAAACAATGATGCCAGAAGACGGGCAGCGCTACCAAGGGGGTTGCAGCGTGTCATTACAAAGGAAAGTCACACCACCGGGACGGTTAAATGGTCACACAGAGGACACATTTTAGACGTGTTTTCAGTTCCACATGTGCGAGGAGAATACGTTTATGAGCCACCTTGCACACATGCAGCATTACCGCTGTACAAGGTGGCCTTTAAAACGTACAAACGCCTGGGGGAGGGGGGACAGGTTCCCTTCAATTTCAGTTCTTGTGTCTGCGTGGCTTTTGCAGGACACGATGCCGGCTGCACAGCAGGGGAACAGCTGGCGGTGCTGAACCCCACTGACACATTGGCTGGTGTTTTTCTCTGTGCAGCTAGCAGTACCGGGCCCCAACTGGCGGTGTTGGAGCCCGGGGTCAGCAGGAGGAGGAGATGGAGCAGAGTGTAGGCCGAAGCCTGCACTGGCGGCAGCTTTTGGGTCTGTTGTGCCTGCGTGGCAGTTGCAGGACACGTTGCCGGCTGCACAGCAGGGGAACAGCTGGCGGTGCTGAACCCCACTGACACATTGGCTGGTGTTTTTCTCTGTGCAGCTAGCAGTACCGGGCCCCAACTGGCGGTGTTGGAGCCCAGGGCTCTGCAGGGGGAGCAGAGTGTAGGCCGAAGCCTAATTGAACCAATTTCAAAGGTAACCTTTAACCCCCCCCTCAGGGGTTACAAAGTAGAAGAGCCACAGCTTATGCAGCAGTAGTGCTGCACAAGTCAAAGGTTGCTCTTTTAATTTCGCTCCTTGCACACGCTGAATGAAACACGTATAACATTTAGCCCTTTAAACAGTCAAACTGTGTTGGAGGCGCGAGTTCCCTTTGTAATGAGACGCAGCACAGATGTCAAGAATCCCACCTTGGTGCTGGGTGCAGCCTCCTGAGCGTTGTTATTTGCTGTACAGGAGTCTGCGCTGTCGTGTTATCCCCTGGCCTAGCGCTGTTAGCGCTGCCCATGTTCTGGCATCATTTAATGTCGGCCGGTGCGGTTCGCGATGACCATGAATCCCAGCCCCGCAGTGTCTTAACATTGTTAAAACACTGCGGGGCTGGGATGCAGGGCCTGGCGCAGCACATATGTTCGCCTCTCACACTTGGGTCCTTACACCCGCTTCAGACTGTGCGGCGTCATCTGATCCCTTATCGCATGCCACGGCCATGAAGCCGCACAGTCCGCAGAAGGCGGAAGGAGATGAGGGACAGGCGAACTGATGCACTGATCATGCCCGTCAATCACACCCTCGCAGTCCCAATAAATAAGACACCGAGGGGCGTTGTGTGGGTCAGGGCGGCCGCAGAGGCGCAGGCAGCCAAACAATGATGCCAGAAGACGGGCAGCGCTACCAAGGGGGTTGCAGCATGTCATTACAAAGGAAAGTCACACCACCGGGACGGTTAAATGGTCACACAGAGGACACATTTTAGACGTGTTTTCAGTTCCACATGTGCGAGGAGAATACGTTTATGAGCCACCTTGCACACATGCAGCATTACCGCTGTACAAGGTGGCCTTTAAAACGTACAAACGCCTGGGGGAGGGGGGACAGGTTCCCTTCAATTTCAGTTCTTGTGTCTGCGTGGCTTTTGCAGGACACGATGCCGGCTGCACAGCAGGGGAACAGCTGGCGGTGCTGAACCCCACTGACACATTGGCTGGTGTTTTTCTCTGTGCAGCTAGCAGTACCGGGCCCCAACTGGCGGTGTTGGAGCCCGGGGTCAGCAGGAGGAGGAGATGGAGCAGAGTGTAGGCCGAAGCCTGCACTGGCGGCAGCTTTTGGGTCTGTTGTGCCTGCGTGGCAGTTGCAGGACACGTTGCCGGCTGCACAGCAGGGGAACAGCTGGCGGTGCTGAACCCCACTGACACATTGGCTGGTGTTTTTCTCTGTGCAGCTAGCAGTACCGGGCCCCAACTGGCGGTGTTGGAGCCCAGGGCTCTGCAGGGGGAGCAGAGTGTAGGCCGAAGCCTAATTGAACCAATTTCAAAGGTAACCTTTAACCCCCCCTCAGGGGTTACAAAGTAGAAGAGCCACAGCTTATGCAGCAGTAGTGCTGCACAAGTCAAAGGTTGCTCTTTTAATTTCGCTCCTTGCACACGCTGAATGAAACACGTATAACATTTAGCCCTTTAAACAGTCAAACTGTGTTGGAGGCGCGAGTTCCCTTTGTAATGAGACGCAGCACAGATGTCAAGAATCCCACCTTGGTGCTGGGTGCAGCCTCCTGAGCGTTGTTATTTGCTGTACAGGAGTCTGCGCTGTCGTGTTATCCCCTGGCCTAGCGCTGTTAGCGCTGCCCATGTTCTGGCATCATTTAATGTCGGCCGGTGCGGTTCGCGATGACCATGAATCCCAGCCCCGCAGTGTCTTAACATTGTTAAAACACTGTGGGGCTGGGATGCAGGGCCTGGCGCAGCACATATGTTCGCCTCTCACACTCGGGTCCTTACACCCGCTTCAGACTGTGCGGCGTCATCTGATCCCTTATCGCATGCCACGGCCATGAAGCCGCACAGTCCGCAGAAGGCGGAAGGAGATGAGGGGCAGGCGAACTGATGCACTGATCATGCCCGTCAATCACACCCTCGCAGTCCCAATAAATAAGACACCGAGGGGCGTTGTGTGGGTCAGGGCGGCCGCAGAGGCGCAGGCAGCCAAACAATGATGCCAGAAGACGGGCAGCGCTACCAAGGGGGTTGCAGCGTGTCATTACAAAGGAAAGTCACACCACCGGGACGGTTAAATGGTCACACAGAGGACACATTTTAGACGTGTTTTCAGTTCCACATGTGCGAGGAGAATACGTTTATGAGCCACCTTGCACACATGCAGCATTACCGCTGTACAAGGTGGCCTTTAAAACGTACAAACGCCTGGGGGAGGGGGGACAGGTTCCCTTCAATTTCAGTTCTTGTGTCTGCGTGGCTTTTGCAGGACACGATGCCGGCTGCACAGCAGGGGAACAGCTGGCGGTGCTGAACCCCACTGACACATTGGCTGGTGTTTTTCTCTGTGCAGCTAGCAGTACCGGGCCCCAACTGGCGGTGTTGGAGCCCGGGGTCAGCAGGAGGAGGAGATGGAGCAGAGTGTAGGCCGAAGCCTGCACTGGCGGCAGCTTTTGGGTCTGTTGTGCCTGCGTGGCAGTTGCAGGACACGTTGCCGGCTGCACAGCAGGGGAACAGCTGGCGGTGCTGAACCCCACTGACACATTGGCTGGTGTTTTTCTCTGTGCAGCTAGCAGTACCGGGCCCCAACTGGCGGTGTTGGAGCCCAGGGCTCTGCAGGGGGAGCAGAGTGTAGGCCGAAGCCTAATTGAACCAATTTCAAAGGTAACCTTTAACCCCCCCTCAGGGGTTACAAAGTAGAAGAGCCACAGCTTATGCAGCAGTAGTGCTGCACAAGTCAAAGGTTGCTCTTTTAATTTCGCTCCTTGCACACGCTGAATGAAACACGTATAACATTTAGCCCTTTAAACAGTCAAACTGTGTTGGAGGCGCGAGTTCCCTTTGTAATGAGACGCAGCACAGATGTCAAGAATCCCACCTTGGTGCTGGGTGCAGCCTCCTGAGCGTTGTTATTTGCTGTACAGGAGTCTGCGCTGTCGTGTTATCCCCTGGCCTAGCGCTGTTAGCGCTGCCCATGTTCTGGCATCATTTAATGTCGGCCGGTGCGGTTCGCGATGACCATGAATCCCAGCCCCGCAGTGTCTTAACATTGTTAAAACACTGCGGGGCTGGGATGCAGGGCCTGGCGCAGCACATATGTTCGCCTCTCACACTCGGGTCCTTACACCCGCTTCAGACTGTGCGGCGTCATCTGATCCCTTATTGCATGCCACGGCCATGAAGCCGCACAGTCCGCAGAAGGCGGAAGGAGATGAGGGACAGGCGAACTGATGCACTGATCATGCCCGTCAATCACACCCTCGCAGTCCCAATAAATAAGACACCGAGGGGCGTTGTGTGGGTCAGGGCGGCCGCAGAGGCGCAGGCAGCCAAACAATGATGCCAGAAGACGGGCAGCGCTACCAAGGGGGTTGCAGCGTGTCATTACAAAGGAAAGTCACACCACCGGGACGGTTAAATGGTCACACAGAGGACACATTTTAGACGTGTTTTCAGTTCCACATGTGCGAGGAGAATACGTTTATGAGCCACCTTGCACACATGCAGCATTACCGCTGTACAAGGTGGCCTTTAAAACGTACAAACGCCTGGGGGAGGGGGGACAGGTTCCCTTCAATTTCAGTTCTTGTGTCTGCGTGGCTTTTGCAGGACACGATGCCGGCTGCACAGCAGGGGAACAGCTGGCGGTGCTGAACCCCACTGACACATTGGCTGGTGTTTTTCTCTGTGCAGCTAGCAGTACCGGGCCCCAACTGGCGGTGTTGGAGCCCGGGGTCAGCAGGAGGAGGAGATGGAGCAGAGTGTAGGCCGAAGCCTGCACTGGCGGCAGCTTTTGGGTCTGTTGTGCCTGCGTGGCAGTTGCAGGACACGTTGCCGGCTGCACAGCAGGGGAACAGCTGGCGGTGCTGAACCCCACTGACACATTGGCTGGTGTTTTTCTCTGTGCAGCTAGCACATCTGGGCCCCAACTGGCGGTGTTAGAGCCCAGGGTCAGCAGGAGGAGCAGGGGGAGCGGAGTGTAGGCCGAAGCCTGCACTGGAGCAAGTTGAAAGGAAACCTTTAACCCCCCCCCCCAGGCGTTTGTAGCTGGAAGAGCCATCGTGTACACCACTAATGCTGGAAAAGGTAAACTTAGCCCTTTTAATTATGGTCCTTGCAGATGCTGAACCTAACACTTATGAAATGTGTCCCCTCACAGCGTTCAACCGTCCGGTAGGTGGAACTTTCCTTTGTCATGTGACGCAGCACAGCCGTCATTTTTACCCCCTTGGCGCCGTGCGCCGCCTCCTCAGTGTTGTTTGAATCTGTCCCGGAGCCTGCGCTGTTAGGTTACCCCTTGGCCATGCACACATTTTGCGCTGCCCGTCTTCTGACATCATTTGCTGTCAGGCTGGCTGCGCCTGTGTGGGTGCGCTGTCCGAGATTCAGCCTCGCGGTGTCGTCTAATGTAATCCCACCGCGGGCCTGGGATCCGTGGCCATGCGCAGTGCATATCCTCACCTCTCACTCCCCTCCCTACGGCTTCTTCAGACTGTGCGGTGTCACGGCCGTGGCATGCAATTAGGGATCAGCTGACACCGAACAGTCTTTAGAAGCCGTAGGGAGGGGAGTGAGAGGCGAGGATATGCACTGCGCATGGCCACGGATCCCAGGCCCGCGGTGGGATAACATTACACGACACTGCGAGGCTGAATCTCGGACAGCGCACCCACACAGGCGCAGCCAGCCTGACAGCAAATGATGTCAGAAGACGGGCAGCGCAAAATGTGTGCATGGCCAAGGGGTAACCTAACAGCGCAGGCTCCGGGACAGATTCAAACAACGCTGAGGAGGCGGCGCACGGCGCCAAGGGGGTAAAATTGACGGCTGTGCTGCGTCACATGACAAAGGAAAGTTCCACCTACCGGACGGTTGAACGCTGTGAGGGGACACATTTCATAAGTGTTAGGTTCAGCATCTGCAAGGAGCACCACGAAAAGAGGCACTTTTTCCCTTTGCATCATTACTGCTGCACAAGGTGGCTCCTTCAGTAACAAACACCTGGGGGGGGGGACAGGTTCCCTTAAATTTAACTTGTTGTGCCTGCGTGGCGGTCGCAGTACACGTTGCCGTATACACAGCAGGGGAACAGCTGGCGGTGCTGAACCCCACTAACACATTGGCGAGGTGTTTGGCTCTGTGCGTACAGCACTTCTGGACGGCAACTGGCGGTGTTGGAGCCCAGGGACAGGTGGAGGAGGAGGAGGTTGGAGGAGGTAGGAGGGATTGCCACACACACAGCAGGGGAACAGCTGACGTTACTGAACCCCAATAACAGAGGAGGGACTGTTGACTGTGCGTACAGCACTTCTGGACGGCAACTGGCGGTGTTGGAGCCCAGGGACAGATGGAGGAGGAGGAGGTTGGAGGAGGTAGGAGGGATTGCCACACACACAGCAGGGGAACAGCTGACGTTACTGAACCCCAAAAACAGAGGAGGGACTGTTGACTGTGCGTACAGCACTTCTGGACGGCAACTGGCGGTGTTGGAGCCCAGGGACAGGTGGAGGAGGAGGAGGTTGGAGGAGGTAGGAGGGATTGCCACACACACAGCAGGGGAACAGCTGACGTTACTGAACCCCAATAACAGAGGAGCGACTGTTGACTGTGCGTACAGCACTTCTGGACGGCAACTGGCGGTGTTGGAGCCCAGGGACAGGTGGAGGAGGAGGAGGTTGGAGGAGGTAGGAGGGATTGCCACACACACAGCAGGGGAACAGCTGACGTTACTGAACCCCAATAACAGAGGAGCGACTGTTGACTGTGCGTACAGCACTTCTGGACGGCAACTGGCGGTGTTGGAGCCCAGGGACAGGTGGAGGAGGAGGAGGTTGGAGGAGGTAGGAGGGATTGCCACACACACAGCAGGGGAACAGCTGACGTTACTGAACCCCAATAACAGAGGAGGGACTG
Organism: Ranitomeya variabilis; assembly: GCF_051348905.1. Classification (NCBI taxonomy): domain Eukaryota; kingdom Metazoa; phylum Chordata; class Amphibia; order Anura; family Dendrobatidae; genus Ranitomeya; species Ranitomeya variabilis. The sequence continues at coordinate 170,296,815 of NC_135238.1, forward strand.
TTGACTGTGCGTACAGCATTTCTGGACGGCAACTGGCGGTGTTGGAGCCCAGGGACAGGTGGAGGAGGAGGAGGTTGGAGGAGGTAGGAGGGATTGCCACACACACAGCAGGGGAACAGCTGACGTTACTGAACCCCAATAACAGAGGAGCGACTGTTGACTGTGCGTACAGCACTTCTGGACGGCAACTGGCGGTGTTGGAGCCCAGGGACAGGTGGAGGAGGAGGAGGTTGGAGGAGGTAGGAGGGATTGCCACACACACAGCAGGGGAACAGCTGACGTTACTGAACCCCAATAACAGAGGAGGGACTGTTGACTGTGCGTACAGCACTTCTGGACGGCAACTGGCGGTGTTGGAGCCCAGGGACAGGTGGAGGAGGAGGAGGTTGGAGGAGGTAGGAGGGATTGCCACACACACAGCAGGGGAACAGCTGACGTTACTGAACCCCAATAACAGAGGAGCGACTGTTGACTGTGCGTACAGCACTTCTGGACGGCAACTGGTGGTGTTGGAGCCCAGGGACAGGTGGAGGAGGAGGAGGTTGGAGGAGGTAGGAGGGATTGCCACACACACAGCAGGGGAACAGCTGACGTTACTGAACCCCAATAACAGAGGAGGGACTGTTGACTGTGCGTACAGCACTTCTGGACGGCAACTGGTGGTGTTGGAGCCCAGGGACAGGTGGAGGAGGAGGAGGTTGGAGGAGGTAGGAGGGATTGCCACACACACAGCAGGGGAACAGCTGACGTTACTGAACCCCAATAACAGAGGAGCGACTGTTGACTGTGCGTACAGCACTTCTGGACGGCAACTGGCGGTGTTGGAGCCCAGGGACAGGTGGAGGAGGAGGAGGTTGGAGGAGGTAGGAGGGATTGCCACACACACAGCAGGGGAACAGCTGACGTTACTGAACCCCAATAACAGAGGAGGGACTGTTGACTGTGCGTACAGCACTTCTGGACGGCAACTGGCGGTGTTGGAGCCCAGGGACAGGTGGAGGAGGAGGAGGTTGGAGGAGGTAGGAGGGATTGCCACACACACAGCAGGGGAACAGCTGACGTTACTGAACCCCAATAACAGAGGAGGGACTGTTGACTGTGCGTACAGCACTTCTGGACGGCAACTGGCGGTGTTGGAGCCCAGGGACAGGTGGAGGAGGAGGAGGTTGGAGGAGGTAGGAGGGATTGCCACACACACAGCAGGGGAACAGCTGACGTTACTGAACCCCAATAACAGAGGAGCGACTGTTGACTGTGCGTACAGCACTTCTGGACGGCAACTGGCGGTGTTGGAGCCCAGGGACAGGTGGAGGAGGAGGAGGTTGGAGGAGGTAGGAGGGATTGCCACACACACAGCAGGGGAACAGCTGACGTTACTGAACCCCAATAACAGAGGAGGGACTGTTGACTGTGCGTACAGCACTTCTGGACGGCAACTGGCGGTGTTGGAGCCCAGGGACAGGTGGAGGAGGAGGAGGTTGGAGGAGGTAGGAGGGATTGCCACACACACAGCAGGGGAACAGCTGACGTTACTGAACCCCAATAACAGAGGAGCGACTGTTGACTGTGCGTACAGCACTTCTGGACGGCAACTGGCGGTGTTGGAGCCCAGGGACAGGTGGAGGAGGAGGAGGTTGGAGGAGGTAGGAGGGATTGCCACACACACAGCAGGGGAACAGCTGACGTTACTGAACCCCAATAACAGAGGAGGGACTGTTGACTGTGCGTACAGCACTTCTGGACGGCAACTGGCGGTGTTGGAGCCCAGGGACAGGTGGAGGAGGAGGAGGTTGGAGGAGGTAGGAGGGATTGCCACACACACAGCAGGGGAACAGCTGACGTTACTGAACCCCAATAACAGAGGAGCGACTGTTGACTGTGCGTACAGCACTTCTGGACGGCAACTGGCGGTGTTGGAGCCCAGGGACAGGTGGAGGAGGAGGAGGTTGGAGGAGGTAGGAGGGATTGCCACACACACAGCAGGGGAACAGCTGACGTTACTGAACCCCAATAACAGAGGAGCGACTGTTGACTGTGCGTACAGCACTTCTGGACGGCAACTGGCGGTGTTGGAGCCCAGGGACAGGTGGAAAAGCAGAGGAACACAATGTAGGCCGAAGCCTGAGAAAGTCGAAAGGGAACCTTTAACCCCCCCCAAGGCGTTTGTAGCTGAAAGAGCCAGCTTGTGCAGCACAAAAGATGCAAAAGGAAAAGGTGGCTCTTTTCATCATGCTCCTTGCAAACACAGAACTAAACACTTATAAAATGTGTCCCCTGCAACCGTAAAACCGTCCTGGAGGTGGGACTTTCCTTCGTAATGTGACGCAGCACAGCCGTCATTCCTACCCCCCCGGCGCCGCGCACCGGCTCCTCAGCGTTGTTTGATTCCGTCCCGGAGCCTGCGCTGTTATGTTATCCCGTGGCCAGGCACACTTAGCGCTGCCCGTCTTCTGGCATCATTTGGTGTCAGGATGGCTGCGCCTGTGCGGCCGCGCTGGCCGAGAGCCCGCCTCGCAGTGTCTTCTGATTTAATCCCACTGGGGGCCTGGGATCCATGGACATGCGCAGTGCATATCCTCGCCTCTCACTCCCCTCCCTACGGCTTCTTAAGACTGTGCGGTGTCACGGCCGTGGCATGCTATTAGGGACCAGCTGACACCGAACAGTCTGAAGAAGCCATAGGGAGATGAGTGAGAGGTGGAGGTTCAGATATGCACTGCGCATGTCCATGGATCCCAGGCCCCCAGTGGGATTAAATCAGAAGACACTGCGAGGCGGGCTCTCTGCCAGCGCGGCCGCACAGGCGCAGCCATCCTGACACCAAATGATGCCAGAAGACGGGCAGCGCTAAGTGTGCCTGGCCACGGGATAACATAACAGCGCAGGCTCCGGGACGGAATCAAACAACGCTGAGGAGCCGGTGCGCGGTGCCGGGGGGGGTAGGAATGACGGCTGTGCTGCGTCACATTACGAAGGAAAGTCCCACCTCCGGGACGGTGTTACGGTATCAGTGGACACATTTTATAAGTGTTAAGTTCTGCGTGTGCAAGGTGCTAAACAAAAATAGCTACCTTTTCCTTGTGCAGCATTACTGCTGCACAAGGTGGCTCTTTCAGTAACAAACGCCTTGGGGGGGGGGACAGATTCCCTTACATTTCAGTTGTTGTGTCAGCGTGGCGGTCGCATGACACATTGCCGGCTACACAGCTGGGGATCAGCTGACGTTACTGAAACCCAATAACACTGGGTCGTATGTTTTGACTGTGCAGACGGCACTTCTGAGCCTCAACTGGTGGTGTTGGAGCCCAGGAATTTAAGTTCAGGTGGTAGAAAGATGAACACAACAGGAGACCTGGATAACGTATACAGTGACCTAATTATTTAATCAGGAGGAGGAGTGGCAAATTCCTGCGAGATCCAGGCCTTGTTCATTTTCAGGAAAGTAAGCCGGTCAACGTTATCGGAGGATAGTCGCATGCGACGGTCAGTTAGTACACCACCTGCAGCACTAAAGACACGTTCCGATAATACACTGGCCGCAGGGCAAGACAGCACCTCCAATGCATACTGGCTTAGCTCTGGCCATGTATCCAGCTTTGAGACCCAAAACTTGAAAGGGGAAGAGCCGTCTGGGAGTACAGCAAGAGGGCAAGACATGTAGTCTGTCACCATCTGACGGAACCGTTGCCTCCTGCTGACTGGAGCCGTCTGTGATGGTGTAGACTTTTGTGGGGGGCACAGAAAACTGTGCCACAGTTGGGCCATACTGGTCTTGCCTTGGGCAGAGGCACTGCTTCTGCTCCCTCTTTGTGCAGAGCCTCCACCACTGCCTGGACGCACTGAGCTGCTTTGGAATGCACTAGCAGAACTTCTCTCAGTTGGAATGGAGAAGATGATGGAATTGACCAGTGTGTCTTGGTACTCCCGCATTTTTCGCTCCCGGTTCAACGGTGTGATGAGGCTTTCTACGTTGTCCCGGTAGCGAGGATCGAGGAGGGTGAACACCCAATAATCAGACATGTTGAGAATGTGGGCGATGCGGCGGTCGTTTCTCAGGCACTGCAGCATGTAATCCACCATGTGCTGCAGACTGCCAACTGCCCAAGAAACGCTGTCCCCTGCTGGAGGCGTGATCTCTGCCTGCTCGTCATCACCCCACCCTCGCTGTACACACTGAGTACTGGACAATTCGGTAACTCCCTCCTCTGGACGGACGTCTTCCTCCTCCATTGACTCCTCCTCATCCTCCTCACAAACTGTCCCCTGCCTACGCGTTTGTGAGGAACCACGTGGCGCTGACTGTCCAGAAGATGATGGAAATGGTGAATCCTCATCCTCCACCTCTTCCACAACATCATCCCTTAGCGCTTGCAGTGATTTTTCAAGCAGGCAGATAAGGGGGACAGTCATGCTGACTAGTGCATCATCTGCACTCGCCATCCGCGTGGAATAATCAAAGGGACGCAAAACCTGGCAGACGTCATTCATAGTGGCCCACTCTGTGGTTGTGAAGTCTGTACGGCGCTGACTGCGACTTTTTTGCGCCTGAAGCAGCTGGTACTCCATTACAGCTTGCTGCTGCTCACACAACCGCTCCAACATATGTAATGTGGAATTCCACCTGGTAGGTAGGTCACATATGATGCGATGTTCCGGCAGGCGGTGTCGGCGCTGCAGAGCCGCAATGCGCGCTTTTGCCGTGCTGGAACGCCGCAAGTGAGCACACTCTAGGCGGACCTTGTGCAGCAGTGCATCAAGATCCGGATAGTCCCTCAAAAAGCTCTGCACGACCAAATTGAGCACATGTGCCAGACATGGGATGTGAGTGAGGTTGCCGAGGCCCAGAGCTGCCACCAGATTTCGGCCATTATCACACACTACCATGCCTGGCTGGAGATTCGCTGGCACAAACCACACATCGCTCTCCTGCTTGATGGCAGTCCAGAGCTCCTGCGCTGTGTGGCTACGATTCCCCAAAAAAATTAATTTCAACACGGCCTGTTGACGTTTGGCCACGGCTGTGCTCATGTCGGTCGTAACAGGTACACGTTCATCACGGGTCCATGTGGAGGTGGACTGTGACGGCTCCTGCAGCGATGATTCTGAGGAACTGGTGTAAGAGGAGGAGTCAATGCGTACAGAATGGATTCCTGCAATCCTTGGAGTGGGCAGGACACGTCCTGCGCCACTCGCACGGTCTGTACCCGGCTCAACGACATTAACCCAATGGGCAGTGAGGGAAAGGTATCGCCCCTGTCCATGTTGACTGGTCCACGCATCGGTGGTGAGGTGGACCTTGCTACTGACGGCGTTCAGTAGCGCGTGTTTTATGTGTCCCTCCACATGCTTGTGCAGGGCAGGGACGGCTTGCCTGCTGAAGTAAAAGCGGCTGGGCACATTGTACTGTGGGACTGCCAATGACATCAAGTCACGGAAGCTGTCAGTCTCCACCAGCCTGAATGACAGCATTTCCAGTGACAGAAGTTTGGCAATGCCTGCAGTCAGAGCCTGTGCTCGTGGGTGGTTTGACGAGAAAGGCCGCCTTTTCTCCCATGCCTGTACTACCGATGGCTGTAGACTGGGCTGGGAGTGTGTGGATGACTGGGAAAGTGGTGCTGCGGGTGGAATTACAGCGGGTCTCTGGACAACAGGGCCAGAGGTTCTTCCACGGCGATCCTGGGAGGAAGCCGAACCAGCTGCGTGTGAGCTAGAGGAAGAGGCAACACGAGCTGAAGAGGTGGTAGCTGCCGCTGTTGGTTGGCCTACCTCTTCAGTGTGTTTTTCTAACTCCGCCGGGTGCCTGTTGCGCACATGTTTCCACATGTTGGAGGTATTGAGGTTGCTGACATTTCGACCTCTTTTGACTTTTTGATGACACACGTTGCATCTGACATAGCAAATGTCATCTGCAACTGTGTCAAAAAAGGACCAGGCACTGCAAGTCTTGGGAGCGCCCTTTTTGGCTTTTGGAAGAGACATGCTCCTAACGGGTGCCAAAGCGGAGGCTGCAGGATCCGCAGTCTTCCCCCTCCCTCTCCCTCTTTGGGCCGTACGGGGAATCTCTTCCTCAGAGCTGCTCCCACCACCTTCCTGTCCCTCACGCCAAGATGGGTCGAGGACCTCATCATCTACACTACCCTCTGCCCCCAACTGCTCCTCCTGGGTAGTCTCAGCAGCAGAGCACGCACCAGTAAGTGGCACCTGAGTGTCATCATCAGCTGATGCGGCCTGCGATGTGGTGACCGGAGCCACTGGCCCACCCGCCTCTTCAGAGGAAGACAGAAAAAGCTGTTGGGCATCACTGCACCCTGCCTCTTCTTCCATTTCTCCAATGCTGCTTGGCTGGCCCCCTGTTTCCAAGCCAAGAGATTCAGAGAACAGAAGTAGAGACGGCTCCTGTCCTGGGCTCTCTGTCTGCCTGGGCAATTTGGCAGGTGGTGAAGAGACAGATGGCTGCTCTCCAGTGCTCTGTGTCTGAGAGGATGTGGCACTAATGGAAGTTGATGCATTAGCTGCCATCCATCCGACAACAGCTTCAATTTGTTCTTGACGCAGCAGCGGTGTACGGCGCTCTGACACAAAGCTGCGCATGAACGACTGTTGCCTGGGGAAAGTGGGTGCTGATGAGTCACCGGTGCCCGCAGCAGGCACAGAATCCCCACGTCCCCTCCCTGCTCCGCGCCCACGCCCACGTGCCTTACTCACTGCCTTCTTCATCTTGGTTGACTGATAAAGATAAGCAGAAAAGTACTAACGGATTTGTGTGCTTATTCCTGAGCAACTCCTCCTAACAGGTATAAGAAACACTAATTTTCTAAAGTGTGGACTAGACTTTAATATGAGCTAATGTGGCCTACACAAATGTAAAGTGGTGTAACTGGTGTGTTTGGTGAACTTTATTATTTATTTCTTTTTTGGGGGCTGAACTGACAACAGATAGAGCTGCAGTCACACGGAGACCGTGCAGACAGACGTAAACGGCGCTGCAAGGCCCAAAAACCATCCTCTACGTTATCCTATGTAGTGTTTTTCCACAAGTTAGCTGGAGACGGGTGGAAAGACACTAATAGGATTTTTTTAAATAAATTAGCAGCAGACTACACTACTTGAAAAAAAAAGAAAATTGATTTGGCGGTATGACGCAGTGAACAACCCTGAGCAGGAAACAACCAGGCTATGGCTGCTCACAGACTACAGGGCGAGCTGCAATCACACGGAGACCGTGCAGACAGCCGTAAACGGCGCTGCAAGGCCCAAAAACCCTCCTCTACTTTATCCTATGTAGTGTTTTTCCACAAATTAGCTGGAGACGGGTGGAAAGACACTAATAGGATTTTTTTAAATAAATTAGCAGCAGACTACACTACTTGAAAAAAAATTAAAATTGATTTGGCGGTATGACGCAGTGAACAACCCTGAGCTGGAGACAACCAGGCTATGGCTGCTCACAGACTACAGGGCGAGCTGCAATCACACGGAGACCGTGCAGACAGCCGTAAACGGCGCTGCAAGGCCCAAAAACCCTCCTCTACTTTATCCTATGTAGTGTTTTTCCACAAATTAGCTGGAGACGGGTGGAAAGACACTAATAGGATTTTTTAAAATAAATTAGCAGCAGACTACACTAATTGAAAAAAAATTAAAATTGATTTGGCGGTATGACGCAGTGAACAACCCTGAGCTGGAGACAACCAGGCTATGGCTGCTCACAGACTACAGGGCGAGCTGCAGTCACACGGAGACCGTGCAGACAGCCGTAAACGGCGCTGCAAGGCCCAAAAACCCTCCTCTACTTTATCCTATGTAGTGTTTTTCCACAAATTAGCTGGAGACGGGTGGAAAGACACTAATAGGATTTTTTTGAATAAATTAGCAGCAGAATACACTACTTGAAAAAAAAAAAAAAAAAAAAAAAAAAGAACAGTATGAGGCAATGAACCACCCTCCCTGAACTGAATACAACCAGCTATGGATGGCCTATGTGGCTGCACTCAGACTAGAGAGTGGGCTGCACTCACACACACACACACACAGACCTTGCAGATCGCTGTGAAAACAGCGCTACAAGGCAAAAGCAAGGTGAATAGTAGGTGAACACAGCGGTTGCTAAATTAGCCTTTGGAAAGCACAAAGAAGCAAATCGCTATCTCTAAACTGTCCCTCAGTCAGCAAACAGCGTCCTGTCACTAACTGAATTCACAGCAGAGTGATCGCAAAATGGCGCCAGCGACTTTTAAACTGCAGCATGACATCATTTCAGCAGCCAATCACAGCCTTGCCAGTAGTTTCATGCCCTCCATGCTAAACAGGATGTGCCCACACTTGGAATCATTCTCATTGGCTGAATTTCTGCATTTTGAATCTTGGAACTTCCGATTCCGGTATCCGATACGCGGCAAGTATCGGAATCCCGGTATCGGAATTCCGATACCGCAAGTATCGGCCGATACCCAATACTTGCGGTATCGGAATGCTCAACACTACTTCTGACTCATGATGTACTGTCAAAATAATGTGAAATAGCATCCTATCACGCTTTAATGTGGCAGGCAGGTATATTACTATAGTTCTGTTACCCCCTTTGGAATATTTGGCTGATTGTCACCAATGAGCATTGGGTTTTATGGTGACTCCATACAGTGCTGTATTACTAGGGTATTCTCCCCTAGATGAAATGTTTCTAGTTCAAGATATTGTCAATGTTATTTTGGCTTTAAAGTGACCTTGTATTACCATATGGTTTAAATCTGAATCCAGTTAACACATTTCACAGTCCTTTGCCTGAAATGGGTGTCCCAGGAACATTTTAATCAATAGACCTTGGGATAACAATTAGGTCCACAATTGGATGTGCTAAAAAACATTCCTGTGCTGAGATAATCTTATAAATGTGCCCCTGCTGTGTACTGTGTAATGGATGTGTCTGACCATACAGGCATATGGTGAGTACTTATCACATCTCCTGGCCAAAGGAGAAGGATTAAGTGACTATACAGACATGCAGTTTCTTCTACCTTCCTTATTGATACAGTTGACATATCAGTGGCTCATAGCTGCTTCTTTCTTTGAGTAGAACATTATCCTGCCTGTTTTATCACAGGAGTGAGTGTTTCAGCCATGTTTCTAGTCCCCTCAGTTTATTATAAATAAAGTCAGTGTTATAGGAGCTCCAGCAGCTGTGTCACTGTCTTGATTTATGATGAGCTCAGAGTTCTGAAGACGAAGCAGAAACACTCGTTTCTGTGATAAAACAGGCAGGGTAATGGTTTACCTCACAGGAAGAATCAGCTGTGATCTCATGTCATCCTGTCTGTATACACTCTTTTGATTCCTCCTGTGCCCAGGAGCTGTTCTATAAGCCGACTATGTTCCTGCACGGTCAGACTCATCCATTACACATTACTTAGTAGTGGCACATTTATAAGAGTTTCTCAGCACAGGAGCATTTTTTAACTTATCCAGTTGATAAACGTATTATTATTCCAAGATCTGTTGCTTAAAATGTTCTTTGTCCGTGGGACAACCCCTTTAAGTTTGATGTTATGAATTACAATGGCTTAAGAGTATATTATAGAGATATGGGCTGCTCATGTAGATTAACCTGTTGCAAGCTCTTGATAGTCTTCTTATCATTTTATCTATGGCCTTTCCATAACAAATTTATGAGCAGATTAAATTCTTAGAGCACACAACCGTCCCGTATAACAGCAATTTCCTTGATTAGAAGTGAATTAATGAAAGCATGAGAGGTCAGAATTAGTTTTGACAGCCAAAAGTCTCAAAGCACGTTGGCCATCCATCACGGCTTAATGCCTGGACAGTGACTTTACACAGGTGTAATGCGGATACACTGCGCTTTGCGGGAAACATTTCTAGATTTCTAAATGTCAGATGATTAAATCCTGCTTATAAACAGACTTTCCACCGATAACTTGTGGCTTTCATCTCTCTAGAGGTCTCATATTGTGATTCACTGAGGGTGTCACTGAGTGAGATGATTTTTGATTACTTAGGGGAGCAATAGCAAACCTGTCTTCTTATCTCTTGTCAATGCCTTTGCTTTTGATATTTGGAATATAATCAAAGTATAATAAGCCCTATTAAATGATACCACAGAGCGTTAACTTAAAGTAATGCAATTTTCTGTATTAATTCTCCCACTGCGTGGTGAATCAAAGGTATTATGAAATGTAATATCTTTTCCATTATACTTCCTGTATAATTCATTGTTATTTTCAACATCTCTACTTGTGGTGATTTAATAGGAAGCTTCAAAAGTATATTGAGAAAATTTCACAACATGATCAAACTATAAATCCGAGTTCTCATGTCCAACATTCACGGTCACAGTACGGACTGCAATTTACGGATTGGACATGGGTCTCCACACTCAGGGTCGTAAAGATAGCGGTTGCGGAAGGTATGACTGCGACTGGACCCATGTGGGAAGTGGGCCCACTGAGGCCAATTTCACCTCGATGTGATTCCTCAGACACATATTCCGGTTAAATGTATTGCGGTGCAGAGACCCGCCGGCTCCCTGCACTGCAATACTTACCGCCAGCTAATCAGAGGTCGGAAGCTGACATCTACTTGCCAGGGAAATGTGGCGCATGGCAATGATGTCATGCACTGCCCGGGCCGGCAAGCCAAAGTCAGCTGCTGGCTTCTGCGCAAGCTATAGAAGAGCACTTAGCTCCACGTGGGAGAGGAGGAGGTTAGGAATAATCATTTGTTTCTTTTTAAAATGTGCTGGAAAAGATTGGAAGGGGACATTCTACCAGAAATGGGACATTACACCAGAATGGGGCCAATATATCAGAATGGGGACATTATTCCAGAATGAAGGAGATTATACCAGAATGAGAACATTACACCAGAATGGGGGTCATTATACCAGGATGGGGACATTATACTAGAATGAGGACATTACACCAGAATGGGAGACATTATACTATAATGAGGACATTACACCAGAATGGGGGGCATTATACCAGAATGAGGACATTACACCAGAATAAGAGACATTATACTAGAATGAGGACATTACACCAGAATGGGGGGCATTATACCAGAATGAGGACATTATACCAGGATAGGGATAGTATACCAGAATGGGGACATTATGCCAAAATAGGGACATTATACCAGGATGGGGATATTATGCTGGGTTGGGGATATTATACCAGGATGGGGGACATTATTCCTGGATGGGTAAATGATGGGGACATTATTCCTGGAAGGGGTCCAGAATAGGGGATATTATTACAAGAAGGAGCCAGGATGGGGAACATTATTACATGAGGGGTGAACACAAGTCTTTATAGGATCTAGAACGCTACAAGGGACCATACATCTAACCAAAATGCTGGTGTTGACCCTGGTTCAAATTTTGCACTGGGGCTCATTGAACTCTAGTTACGTAACTGTCTAGACCTGTACTCATAACCTCATAGATTGTGGCGTTCTGGTCAGGAGACCAGTAGAATCTGAGCTTCAGATGTGCGAAACCAGTCTAATACCACTTAAAGTGAACCTATAGCATTGAAATCAGATTAAGAAAATCCATATTATAATATTTGTCTAAGAACAAAGGAGTGTTCCAGTAATAACCTGCAGGGAATTGCCAATTCTTTTAGTTGCCTTTAACCCTATATGTGCTGTCCATACAATACAAGCTTACCCCAACTGTTTTTTCCAATATCCCCCATTGCCTGCACTTTCTTGCAGACAAATAGCTCCATTTTTTTTTTGTTTTGCTCTTTAACATTTCGGAACTGACGAAGCTAAAGCATTTCTGCCTTCAGTGAATGACGTTTTAGCTGGGAAAGGCTGATTAACACTAATAGAACTCAATTTATCAAACTCTAAAATGCCATTTCCAGTTGACGCTAGAAGAGTCCATTTCAGCCTGCTTTCCATAAGCATTAGTAAACATCTTTAAATGTTCGAAACCAGACATTTTCGGAAGCTGCAGTGCAAAAAAGGCAGGTTCATTTCAGATCACAAATATCTATACGTTTATCCCAGAAAATTATTGCAATTACACATGTTTTGTTATACACATGTTTATTTGCTTTGCATGTATTGGAACAACACTAAAAAAACAGAGGAAAAAAAGGCAAATTGGACAAATGAGTATGACAAAATTGTTGGCACCCTCATCTTAATATTTGGTTGCACACCCTTTGGAATGAATCAACAAGCTTCTTACACTGGAATTTTGGACTACTTTTCTCTGGCAAACTGCTCCAGGTCACTCATATTAGAAGGCACCTTATCCCAACAGCAATTTAAAGATCTCTCCACAGGTGTTCAATGGAGTTTAAGTCTGGACCCATTGTTAGTCACTTCAGAGCTCTTCAATGCTTTGTTTCCATCCATTTCTGGGTGCTTCTTGAAATATGCACACAGTCATGGCACCCAGAGCCAGAGGCAGCAAAACAACCCTAAAACATCTTTAAACCTGTGCCATATTTGACGGTAGGTACTGCGTTATTTTCTTTGTAGGCCTCATTCCGTCTTTGGTAAAATGATGTATTTGACCAAAAAGCTCTATCTTGGTCTCATCTGTCCAGAAGACATTTTCCCAGAAGGATTTTGGCTCACTCACGTACCTTTTGACAAACTATTTTACTTCTGTGTCTTCCTGGGTCTCCTTTCTATAGCGTTTCAATTAATTTAAATGTTAACGTACAGTTTGTACTGACACTGATGCACCCTGAGCCTCCATAACAGTTTGAACTTCTTTGGAACTTGATTGGGGCTGCTTATCCACCATCCAGACTATCCTGCCTTACAACCTTTCATCAATTTTTCTCTGCCGTCCACATCCAGGGAGATAAGCTTCAGTGCTATGGGTTGTAAACTTCTTGATTATGTTGCGCACCATGGACAAAGGAACTGGACTTGTAACTTTGAGCTTGTCGATATTTTCAACAATTATGATTCCTCAGTCCTCAGACAGTTCTCTTCTCCGCTTTTTGTTCTCCATGCTTAGTGTGACACACACAGACACACAATGCAAAGATTGAGTCAACTTCTACCTTTCTTATCTTCTTTCAGGTGTGATTTTTATATTGCCCACATCTGTTGTTTTCCACAGGTGAGTGGAAAACATGCTTGAAACAAAGTTGTTTGCCTATTTTCGGGGTTTTGTGTCAAATTATGTCCAATTTGCCTTTTTTTCTGTTTTTTTTTGTGTTGTTCCAATACACACAAAGGAAATAAACATTTGCATAAAACAACCTGTGTAGTTGCAATAATTTTCTGGGAAAAAAAACTTTATTTTCTGGAACAATTTCAAGTGAGACAACACGTTTGGCCATTATTGTATTTTTATATAGAGAGAGCTATATATGTATGTGTGGCTGTATATATTAAAAAAAAAATGGATCAGCACAATATAAGTTATAACGGGTGCAGGGCCTACCCAGCAAAACATGTGATTTTTTGCACAAGTAAATAAAGGAAAAAGCAGGCAGTACTCCAATATTTGCTAAAAAATGTGGATTTTATTCAGCCCATGTGGCGTGGCAACGTTTTGGTTAAAATAAATCTTTTTCAACCTAACAAGCTTGTGCTTTACATGCAAACTATTTACTCTTGGTGCAAGAAACATGAACATATTCTTGTAAAAACTTGAAGTACAGTGTCTTTATTTTATGTATTTTTGAACCTTTTAAATTAGTCTATAAAATCACTCATATTTAACATGACACCTCGCCAGTCATCTCTACAGTCTGAGAAATTGGTTGCAGTAATCCAATTCTTATACATCTTTAGGACATAAGACTTGTTTCAGAGCCACAGGGTAACTATCTGTGTATTATTATGTAGCCGTTGGTTCTCCATCTGCCAGCCTAAACTGACAATATAACTAACAAATAAAGTTGCACTCTCTGGCACTATAGAATGTAAGAATCAAATGTATGAAATTTGATTTGCATTACTGCCCTAGATAATAAGAAAAAATGGAGATGTTTAGCACATAATTTGGCCAATTCAAGCCTGCCCAGCAGCCAATGACAAGGCGATCTCCTGTTGCTGGGAACCTGCCTAATGTGAATCCTATCCTAAGCTGAAGCCTGCATTTATTTGGGTAGATAGGATCCAGCTGCAAATAAAACCGCTATGGGCTGATGGGTGGAGTGCTCAGCCAGAGAGCCAATATACAAATAACAAAAGACTGACTGTCACTTCCAAGCAGAAAACTGGTGTGTACTGGTGCAAACAAAGAGTAGCAATCTCTATACATAACAAGCAAATAAAGTAGCTCTCTGTAGCTCTATAGCACGTAAACATGAAATATATGACATTTGAAATGCATCAGTGCTCTAGATAGTAAGCAATTTCTCTGTATTACCACTCTGGCATCCAATGAGTAACATTTCTCCATGTGGAGTGTGACAGGATGTCATGTGACAAGGCTCATTAAAGGGTCGATATTGACTTTTAGGATTGCTACAAACATGGCCCGGCCTAGTAGCACTTTTTTTTGCTGGTCATCTTGCACCATTCATCTTGTGATATCTAGTGCCAAGAGGAAAAGTTCGGCAGGGCACATCTGTTGTTTCCTCTAGAATTTCATCAAGGCATAAAATGTGCTTTGAGGGTCAAATGAGACTGGGTATACTGCTTGCTACAAAATACTAGTCATACAATTAATGATTTAATAATAAGTTTTAATATTTAATAGAATGTAGCATCTATATTTTTTCCTAACTTGTCTTTGCTTTTCTGTGCTAAATCTACTTTACCATTTTCAGTCTCTCCTCTTGTACGGCATTTCCCGATTGTTTCAGAATTTGTAAAATCTTTCAGTTTCTATATTACTGTTTTGTAAGTGGAATCTTATTTTCTCAGATTGTAGCTGCATCTGCAACAATACTCATCTGGAGAAATATACATTTTCAGAGATATGGGTTTGGTTGATCACTGATCTATTACAACACAGTACACAGAGGGTGGACTTTTCTGTTTTTTTGCATTCTTTTTACTGCTGCATTCAGTGACTCCACAGCCCCTGGATGAAGCGCCTGTTCTCTAATTTGACTTTGGATATTTTTTTCCACGCCTGGCTTATACAGTACAAATCTTTTCTACCCAGGTGACCATCCGTGGCTTGTTTATGCCAGCATGTTTTTTTAAGTCCCTGTCTGGCCAGGATTTTGATCATTTGCGTCAGTCACTTCAAGCAGCAAAAGAGAAAAAACAAGCAAGTGAACCATTATTTCTTCATGCTGCTCATGCCTCCTCTGATACCATGTGGCTCATAGTATTGAATTAGTCAGCCGACATTTGCTGCAAACAATAACATTGGCACACACTCCTGTCTGACTGGCACCTAGTTACATACAGTTCTGTTAAACCAAGCATGGCATCAGTGTCTTTCCTGTACACAGTGGAGAACTCATCCTGGTGTTTTTATTTGTTAAATTTTCAATCATTTAGTTTCTGCAATTGCTAGTGACTTCAGGGCAAGACTAGGCGTTGCTGATCGAACAGTTTTAGTCCATTTATTAACCACAAGTGTTTTGAATGAAGGACGACACATGAAGGTTTTCAGAGACACTCTAGAGAGGTTTTTGCCAAAATAGCTCTAGGCTAGGCGTATGTTCATGGCATGGCAAACAGCAATGTAGGCATATTTAATATTTGTGACATTGAGTGAATGGACAAGTAGGAGAGAGTCGTAATGTCCTACTGTGAAAACCACATACCAATTTCCCTTTTAGTTGTGTTGTTCTTTTTACACATTCTCACAGTCTGTAATCTGACATACAGTATAAACCTTCTCTATCTTCCAAAATAAGCAGACCATGGTTGTATAGAACAGAAATGCATGAATGCACAATATCACAAAACAGAGATAGTTCCCTTATCAGATATACTTTATCCAGGATTAGCCGGATTACTTACGGTAATGCTCTTTTAATGAGTCCATGACAGCACCCACTGGAGAGATAGGGATCCGCCCCAAGGAACAGGAAACCTACAGAGACATAAAAGGGGGCGGTCCCCCTCTCCTCCTCAGTTTAATTTCAGAGTACCCGGAGGACCGCCAGTGTTAGTCAATCATCACAATGTATCATCAGAATATAAACTTCATAGAAGTAATTACATTGGCTTTTATTAGGGAGGGATGTGACTGGGTGCTGTCATGGACTCATTAAAAGAGCATTACCGTAAGTAATCCGGCTATTTACCCTTCGCCATGACAGCACCCACTGGAGAGATTTCCAGAGACCAACACCTAGGGGGGGACCACCGTGCTGAGGATAGTCCTGCCAAAGTGTAGGTCAGAGTCGGAAGACAGGTCGAGCCTGTAGTGATTATAGAAAGTGGAAGGAGCCAACCAAGTTGCAGCCTTACATATACAGTTAGGTCCATATATATTTGGACAGAGACAACATTTTTCTAGTTTTGGTTATAGACAATACCACAATGAATTTTAAACAAAACAATTCAGATGCAGTTGAAGTTCAGACTTTCAACTTTCATTTGAGGGTATCCACATTAAAATCGGATGAAGGGTTTAAGAGTTTCAGCTCCTTAACATGTGCCACCCTGTTTTTAAAAGGACCAAAAGTAATTGGACAGATTCAATAATTTTAAATAAAATGTTCATTTTTAGTACTTGCTTGAAAACCCTTGGCTGGCAATGACTGCCTGAAGTCTTGAACTCATGGACATCACCAGACGCTGTGTTTCCTCCTTTTTGATGCTCTGTCAGGCCTTCACTGCGGTGGTTTTCAGTTGCTGTTTGTTTGTGGGCCTTTCTGTCTGAAGTTTAGTCTTTAACAAGTGAAATGCATGCTCAATTTGGTTGAGATCAGGTGACTGACTTCGCCATTCAAGAATATTCCACTTCTTTGATTTAATTAACTCCTGGGTTGCTTTGGCTTCATGTTTTGGGTCATTGTCTATCTGTAGGATGAAACGACGACCAATCAGTTTGGCTGCATTTGGCTGGATCTGAGCACACAGTGTGGTTCTGAATACCTCAGAATTCATTCGGCTGCTTCTGTCCTGTGTCACATCATCAATAAACACTAGTGACCCAGTGCCACTGGCAGCCATGCATGCCCAAGCCATCACACTGCCTCCGCCGGGTTTTACAGATGATGTGGTATGCTTTGGATCATGAGCTGTACCACGCCTTCGCCATACATTTCTCTTTCCATCATTCTGGTAGAGGTTGATCATGGTTTCATCTGTCCAAAGAATGTTCTTCCAGAACTGTGCTGGCTTTTTTAGATGTTTTATAGCAAAGTCCAGTCTAGCCTTTTTATTCTTGATTCTTATGAGTGGCTTGCACCGTGCAGTGAACCCTCTGTATTTACTTTCATGCAGTCTTCTCTTTTTGGTAGATTTGGATATTGATACGCCTACCTCCTGAAGAGTGTTGCTCACTTGGTTGGCTGTTGTGAAGGGGTTTCTCTTCACCATGGAGATTATTCTTCTATCCTCCACCACTGTTGTCTTCCGTGGACGCCCAGGTCTTTTTGCATTGATGAGTTCACCAGTGCTTTCTTTCTTTCTCAGGATGTACCAAACTGTATATTTTGCCACTCCTAATATTGTAGCAATTTCTCGGCTTGTTTTTTTCTGTTTTCGCAGCTTAAGGATGGCTTGTTTCACTTGCATGGAGAGCTCCTTTGACCGCATGTTTACTTCACAGCAAAACCTTCCAAATGCAAGCACCACATCTCAAATCAACTCCAGGCCTTTTATCTGCTTAATTGAGAATGACATAACGAAGGGATTGCCCACACCTGTTCATGAAATAGCCTTGGAGTCAATTGTCCAATTACTTTTGGTCCCTTTAAAAACAGGGTCGCACATGTTAAGGAGCTGAAACTCCTAAACCCTTCATCCAATTTTATTGTGGATACCCTCAAATGAAAGCTGAAAGTCTGAACTTCAACTGCATCTGAATTGTTTTGTTTAAAATTCATTGTGGTAATGTCTATAACCAAAATTAGAAAAATGTTGTCTCTGTCCAAATATATATGGACCTAACTGTATCTTCGATTGGCACGTTCCCTTTTTCGGCCCAGGAAGAAGCCATGGCTCTGGTGGAATGTGCTTTGATGCCCTCCGGAGGTTCTTCATTTCTCATGGAATAGGCCAACCGGATAGCGTCTCTTATCCACCTGGATAATGTTGCTCTTGTGACTCCATATCCTTTCTTTTTGCCCTGGAAGGATATGAACAGAGCCCTACTCTGCCTCCAACTACTAGTTTTCTCAATATATTGCAAAACTACTCTCCTGACGTCTAGAGTATGGAATTTTTGTTCTTCAGGAGTAGAGGGGTCTTTAAAGAAGGTAGGAAGATGTATCTCCTGTGACCTGTGGAACTTCCCTGCTACCTTAGGAAGGTATAGGGGTCCGGTTTTAAGATTAGTCTGTCATGAAATGTGAGAAGGTAAGGTTGATCTATCGATAAGGCCTGAATGTCGCTGACTCTTCTAGCCGATGTTAAGGCTACTAAGAAGGCTGTTTTTAACGACAAGTGTTTTAAAGATGCTGTGTCTATAGGCTCAAACGGAGATTCTGTTAGAGAGTCTAAGACTAGATTTAGATCCCAAGGAGCTACCCTAGGTATGTGGACAGGAGTAACTCGTTCACAGGCCGTGATGAAGCGGGATACCCATTTATTACCAGCAATATTATGGCCATAGAGGGCACCCAGAGCAGACACCTGGACCTTTAATGTGTTAACTGACAGACCTAACTCTTTCCCTTTCTGTAGAAATTCTAATATAGATTTTATTGGGACTTCAGAGGGGTTTGAACTAGTATGGAACTGTAGAAATTTCTTCCATACTTTGGTGTAAATTTTTGTCGTAGATGGTTTCCTGCTAAGCAGGAGTGTATCAATTAGGCCTTTTGAAAACCCCCTGGAATTTAATATCTGCCTTTCAAATTCCAAGCCGTCAGATGGAGGCTGTCCACCTGAGGGTGGAAGAAAGGTCCCTGAGAGAGAAGGTTTGGGATTGAGGGAAGGACCCAAGGATCCGTCACCGACATTGACCGCAGGCACGAGAACCATGGTCTCTTGGGCCAGAATGGCGCTATCAGTATTATCCTGGCCTGCTCTTCCCTGATTTTCCGTATTACTTGTGGAAGCAGAATTATCGGAGGGAAAGCATACGCCAGCTTGAATTGCCATGGTGTTTGAAGAGCATCTAGAATGTCCGGGTGATCTGCACGGGACCGAGATGCGAATTTGTGGACTTGTTTGTTTTGTTTTGTAGCGAACAGGTCTATTTGGGGTTTGCCCCATAACAATGTTATCTTGTGGAAAATGTGAGGATTGAGACACCATTCTCCTTGATGAAGAGTGTGTCGACTTAGAAAGTCCGCTTGTTGATTGTCCTCTCCTTTGATGTGGACTGCCGAGAGGGACAACAGATGCTTTTCGGCCAGGATTAAGGTACTGTTTGCGGAAGACATTAGAGCGTCTGATCTTGTGCCGCCTTGTTTGTTTAAATACGCCACTGTCGTAGTGTTGTCTGAACAGATTCTGACGTGGCTTCCTCGTAGCTGTGGGAGAAATTGACGCAGTGCATAGTTTACCGCATTCAATTCTTTCAGGTTTGATGAATATAAATCCTCATTCTTATCCCAGGTTCCCTGGCAGAATCTATCTCCCATGTGTGCGCCCCACCCGTGGGGACTAGCGTCCGTAGTTATCGTGTGGGATGGTGATATTACCCAAGGGACACCCCCCGCTAGGTTGTCTTTATTTAGCCACCATTCTAAGGAGGATAAGACTTTCTCGGATAAAGTTATTTTTGATTCAAGGTGCCCCAGAAATTTTCTCTGTTCCCGAAGTATCTGATGTTGTAATGTTCGGGTATGAAGTTGTGCCCACTGAACGGCTGGAGTACAGGAGGAGAGGGATCCTAGCAAGGACATTCCTGCTCTCAGGGACATTTGAGGTTTGTGAATGGCCGCCATAACTTTACCCTGTATAAGAGATATTTTTTCTTGGGGAAGTAGACATTTTTGCTTTATGGAATCTAGATTAAATCCCAAAAATGTTTGAAGAGAAAGTGGGATGAGTCTGGATTTTTTATAGTTGACGATCCAGCCCAGGCTTTCTAAGGACGAGACAGTGTCAGCTAATCGTTCCGCACACTGAAGGGATGAATTTCCTACAACTAAAAAATCATCTAAGTAGGGAATGATTAATGTGTCTCTCTGGCGAAGGTAGGCCATTACTTCTAACATTACCTTCGTGAAGATCCTGGGTGCCGTGGAGAGACCGAAGGGCATGGCTGTATACTGGAAATGATGAATCTCCCCCTCAAGAGTTACTGCCACTCTTAAGTATTTTTGATACCTACTATGGATAGGGAGATGGTAGTAGGCATCTTTTAAATCAATGCCGCCCATTCTACAATTTGGAAAAAGGAGCTTAATGGCCGATCTAATAGACTCCATTTTAAACGTATAATTTTTAATAAACGTATTGAGTTTTTTAAGATTTATAATTGTTCGAAATGAACCATCGGGTTTAGGGATTAAAAATAATGGAGAGTAGAACCCTTTACCCTCTTGTCCCTTTGGCACCCTAACTAAAACATTTTTAACTATAAGGCTACGTTCACATTTGCGTTGTGCGCCGCAGCGTCGGCGCCGCAACGCACAACGCAAATAAAAACGCAGCAAAACGCATGCACAACGCTGCGTTTTGCGCCGCATGCGTCGTTTTTTTCATTGAATTTGGATGCAGCAAAAATGCAACTTGCTGCGTCCTCTGCGCCCGGACGCGGGCGCCGCAGCGACGCATGCGGCGCAAAACGCAAGTGCGCCGCATGTCCATGCGCCCCCATGTTAAATATAGGGGCGCATGACGCATGCGGCGCCGCTGCGGCGCCCGACGCTGCGGCGAGGACCGCAAATGTGAACGTAGCCTTAGACTTCTAATTTCCAGTTCAAGGGCCTTCTGTTGCACAGGTGAGGAAAGGGCTGTTAAAATAAAGGAATCATGGGGAATTTGGAGGAATTCTATTTTCATTCCTTCCTTAATAATATTTAGCACCCAGGAACTTGACGTGATTTTTCGCCATTGGGGAAAGAAAAATTTTAACCTGCCCCCTACTGGGGTGTCTGGTGTTTCAGAATTTGTTATCTCTACGGAAGGGGGGGCCTTTGAACATAGTGCCTTCCTGTTTTCCCTCTCTTTTGGCCCATCGTGACGATCTTTCATTTTGTGTTCTTTTCCCGAACGGCCTCTTCCTAAAGGTCTTCCTATAGAAAGGAATTGAAGGGTCAGGGAAGGCTTTTTTCCTCTCTTTTGCTTTTTTGAGGATCTCGTCTAATGCTTTCCCAAACAAAAACTCACCCTCACACGGAATAGCGCAGATCTTAGCCTTTGACTGCGTATCCCCCTTCCAGCTCTTCATCCATAACGCACGTCTGGCATTATTAATTAGACCGGCTGATCTTGCTGCAAGGCGAAGAGAGTCAGCTGAAGCATCGGCCATGAATGCTGCTGCACCTCTAATTAGTGGTATCGCATCCCGCAATTTTTGTCTGGAGACCCCGTGTTCGATCTGTTGATCCAGCTGATCAATCCAAACAAGCATGGATCTAGCTGTGCACGTGCTGGCAATTGATGGCTTAAATATGCCCGTGGAAGCCTCCCATGATCGTTTTAGTGACGATTCTGCCTTCCGATCTAGAGGATCAGAAAGTAGGCCCGCATCCTCGACTGGTAGAGTTGACTGTTTTGAGGTGGAGGCGACTGCGGCGTCCACCTTAGGGATTTTAGTCCATGAAATTAACTCCTCATCATTAAAGGGGTATTTCCTTTTGGAGGCTGACGGGAGAAAACCTCTCTGGTCCTGTTTCTCCCACTCCCTCTTTATCAGTGCCTTAACCGCAGGAATTACTGGGAATGCTCTTCTCTTCCTCTCCGCCAACCCTGCAAACATGATGTCTTGTGCAGTTTGGTCGTCTTTTGTATCCTCACAACCTATAGTATTCCTGATGGACTTTACTAGGTTGTCCACCCCATCAAGGGGAAAACAAGCTCGACCCTCAATGTCGGAATGTGTTGAGGAAGAGGATGACGCCTGCGAGGAGTCTGAGTGGATAACGCCTTCCTCCTCGGACTCAGAGCTGGATATAGCCTTTTCTTTCCCGGATTTTTTAGGGGGGGTACTGGCTTGTGAGATGGCCTGTAATTCCTCTCTAATTATGGCCCGTATATCTGTGACCGACATAGATGGACTCTGCATTGTTTCCGCCATACACTGATTGCAGAGTTTTTTTGGGTGGGAATCTGGGAGAGGCTCGTCACATAGCGCACATTGCTTGTGCTTAGATTTCTGTCTCTTTTTGGCCTGGGAGAAGAAGACATTTGTGGAAAAGGGTGTCAGCTTTATAGGCAGAGGGGAAATCACACTCACCCAGTGAAGCTGTACGGTACCGAAATAGGAGGCTGCGACTTTCTGGATCTTGAATCCTTGGTCTCACTCCTGTGGCTGGCATCTGAGGACCTTCTGCTGGCTGGCTCACCTGCTGGGTCCACAGTCTTGCCTGGGGACGACATGTTGCATCGCCTGTGCGTTTGCAACTTCCCCCTTTTTATAGGCCAGGATCCGGTCAGTAAACTTTTTTTTTTTTTTTCTTCACAGCGGTGCACTGCGCATGCGCGAAACCGCGCTTTCCCCCACCGCTGTGTGAGTGACCCGGAAGTGCTCCTCTACCTCCGGGTCATTCTGGGGATTCTTACACCGCTCCACGCATGTGCGGCCACCATTATCCCGGCCTGTGCTATGGAGCGGTGTACCGGCTGCCGCTGCAGCTGTGCCGCAGATCCCGGACCCTTTACCTGGTGGTCCGCGTCTGGAGCCTCTTCAAGGCCGCACCTCTGCAGCGTTGCTCCTGTGGAATCGGCGTCGTCTCTTCCGGACTCAGCCATCCCACATGCCGGCCAGACGAGGAGGGAGCCGTCTAACGGAATCTCCCCCGACGCTGCATCTGGACTGCATCCCCTGCCGTTCCCGCAGAAACCGCACAGGCGGATGCTCCTAGCCCAGGTAAGATCTTCTGTAGTCTTCAGAGATCCTGTCCCCTGGGAACAGGAAACCTAAACTGAGGAGGAGAGGGGGACCGCCCCCTTTTATGTCTCTGTAGGTTTCCTGTTCCTTGGGGCGGATCCCTATCTCTCCAGTGGGTGCTGTCATGGCGAAGGGTAAAAATGGAGTTTTAGTAATATAATGCAGGAGAACGTTTTACACAACTGTTCTGCTAGACTGTTTCTTACAAAATGACACCTTCCCCAGGACTTTCTTACCCAAAATGCATTGGTTTTTCCCACAATGCAATTGGCAGCTTTACAGAAAAGCAATTTGTAATACAAGTAAACATCGGTAGATGGTGCTATTACCACGTTAGTCATCACTAACAGAGTATTACAGCTTATTAAAGTGACTACAGTAATTTCAACCTCATCTTTTTCCCTAATGGGTTAAACATGTATATTGATTTCTGTTGTTGGTAGTTAATCCTTACTGTTGTGTTCACACTGGCATCATGGCAACTTGGCTTTTTACAGGATCTTTAACGGATACGATTTCTGCATAAGAGGGTGATAAATAGGTTAACATGCTTTGCTGGTATTATAATCAGAGAGCAATTAAACCTACTAGAAAATAAAGTATGAATGTAGCCTTAATGCATGTTCACACTATGCATTTTTTTGCTTGTGTTTTTCATCTGTAAAAAAAAGTTACACTTTACATTACAATCATAGTGTGAATGATATTTCAGAAATCTTATGCTGCGTGTTAATTCTTTCAGTGTTTTTGAAGCATTTTTCACCCATTCTATTGAATGGTAAACAAAAATGCACACAAAAATGCATAAAAACACCCATAATTTATGCAGCATATTTCCTAGCAACAATCCGTTTTTTTGCTGCAGAAATATCTGGTTTTGGGGTCACGTCCACAGCACATCAGCACCTAATCTTAGTTGTCTGCAGCATCCCATGTGAAATCAGCCCTGCAGACACCAACAGACAATGTGAGCAGCGGTGAAGGCTCAGCGCTGGACTTGGTGAGGGCGAGCTTAGCCCTTCATGTCTCTTTTTTGGAAGTTTATTGGAAAAACTTTTCTGAAAGAAATCAGCCCCTTTAGAGTTTGTAATATCTGTATATTGGATATAAATTCTTCAGCATCTTCAAGTAGTTGTTTGTTGTCAGTGAATGAGAGCGCTCATGTTTGAATTCAGTGATGGAAAAAGTTTAATGACCTAGAAGTGGATACAAGTGTGAACTAATGGTGTATGTGCGAAACAGCTTGGACCTCTAAACTGTCAGACATAAAGTATTTGTTGTGTTGTTAGTAATGTATTTAGCTGACAGAGCAATGCCGAGACTGGACACCAATATATCCGCCTTCTGTATGTGGAAGTATTGGCATCTGGATGTAAACAAGATTTTTTTAAACCCCTTTCTGACATCGGGCATAATAGTTCACTGACGTCGGTATCCCTCCGTTTGATTTGGGCTGAGGCGGTGAGCCTACATCTTTCCCGGGACATGTCAGCTGCTTTGAACGGATGACATGTGCCCGCAATAGCCGCGGGTGGAATCGCGATCCATCCGCAGCTATTAACCAGTCAAATGCTGCTGTCAAACTCTGACATCAGCATTTAAATGGCGCTTCTGGCAATCACACCAGAAATACGCACACCGGTGACCCCTGTCACGTGATCGCAGGTCACCCGTGTGTTGTCATGACAACCTGAGGTCTCCTGGAGACCTCTACGGTTGTCAGTGCCGGCTTGCTGTCAGAGCCACCGAGTGAGTAAATCTGATATATAGAGGCGATCTGAACATCGTCTGTATGTAGCAGAGCCGATCAGGTTGTGGCAGCTTCTAGTCTCCTATGGAGACTATTGAAGCATGCCAAAAGCAAAAAAAAAAGGTTTTAAAAATATAAAGAAATTAAAAAAATATAAACGTTCAAATCACCCCTCTTTCGCCCCATTCAAAATAAAATCAAACATACACGTGTTTGGTATCGCCGCATTCAGAATCGCCCGATCTATCAATAAAAAAAGGGATTAACCTGATCGCTCAATGATGTAGAGAGAAAAAAAGTAATAACGCCAGAATTACTTTTTTTTGGTCGCCGCTACATTGCATTAAAATGCAATAATGGGCGATCAAAAGAGCGTATCTGCACTAAAATGGTATGAATAAAAATGTCAGCTCTGCACGCAAAAAGTTTCATTCAGGCTGTCTAGCAGCTGCAAATCATACAGCTGTGGTGACACAAACATAATCTACGAGCACGGCGAAGATACTAGGAGAACACCCGAGCATAATCAGAAATCTCGAGTAACGAGCACACTGGCTCATCACTAGTGTTTATGTTTAACTCTGTTTAACCCCTTGCAACACGGTGAAGCTCGGGCTTTGTACCCAATAGCTGCCCTCACTAACCATGTTCCCACCCCGCTTTATGATTGTTTTTATGTTTTTATATCCCCTCTAGTTTTTTTTTCAGCCCTGCAGTCCATGATGGCACTTAGATATTTATTAATAAAATATTAAAAAGAAGTAAAACATATTTTTTGTATTATTTTATGCTTTGTTTAGCATGTAAATGCATCTATGTTTTCAGTTTTCACGTAGGAAATTATTTTATTTATGCTGCTACATAAGAAAGAAATGTCCGGCAGGTGAAAGCCCCATATGGGCTATGAGCTGAAGTGGCATATTGTTAGAAGATGGGTCTTTTATTATTAAGACAGGTAGTCTAAGCCTGATTTGACCCCTGCAAAACACATTCATTGAGCAGGGAGCAGAGGTGAGGAAATCGGCGGCGGTGCTGGAGAACGCTTTCTTTCTTCTGTCACTATCCATTTCCATAATGCTTGTCATGTATTGTAAAATGAGCTGTCTCCTGAACACATGGCTGTGGAGCAGTCGGTGCATGGATGCATGGAAAGCCTTTCATTCTCAACTCTCCTCTGGACTACTAAGATAAAAAGCCTGAATAGAAAGGGATTTTCTGCACATTTAGCTTGAATTTTGTTTGCAAATCTGTGTAGATCCTATACAGTCACAGTTCAGACATTTGGTTTTTTTTTCTATATCTTCATAATCTTATATCTACAGCTTTATGCTGCAGCTTTAAAAACTACCGTAATCCATGCATGTAGACAGATTTATCGGAATGGTCATAGAAAAAATACCTGAAAATCGGTAAGAAGAGCACAATAGGGGATGGCAAAGTTGTCAATTTCGAGGATGAATAATAGAGAATTATTGCAGAAATTTCTAATTCTTCAGTATTATTTTTATGGTCTTTAGACAATTCAACTTTTTAATGTAATTGTTATCTTGGATAACGCTTTTTACCTGCAGATATGGGGTTAATCTGAAGGTTAATCGCGTTACAAAGTTCCCAGCTACTGGGAGAAATTAAATTTTAGTTCTCCCAGGAGCCGCCGGAGTTTAGTCATACAGGCTCTGCTACAGTCACCATTCTCAGCACTGTGAGCGGCAGCTGTGAGTATGTTGCTGGACTTGAATGGCAGCCATATTAGCATGATAAGCTTCAGAGCCGGCTGTTAAGGGTATGTGCACACGTTGTGGATTTCCTGCTGATCAGCAGCTTTTTTTGTGGTGCAGAAACGCTGCAGACCCGCAAGTGATTTACAGTACAATGTAAATCAATGAGAAAAAAACGACCAAAAGCTGGCAGCTACCAGAGGGAATAAAGGTCATTTTCTTGCTCTCACCGTATTTTCAGTAAAGCTGCTGGGGAGCTTTGCAATGCTGCAGATTAACTGTATATTATCCTAGGCGATGGGTTCCCTTTAAGAGATGTTAAAGGGTACATATACTGATGTGCCTATCCACAAATCCGGATGGGAAACCTGCAGTGTATCCTCCATGTAAGGATTTACCCTAAATAGGTTCACGGAAAGTTCCTTTCCTACTGATTTTATTGGGTATTTTAGGCTGAAATCTGCTTGAAAAACCCTGATACACAGTTTTAAATTGGAAATTCCCAATGATGTTCATACAGCAGCAGATTGGAAAACTGTTACATTGAAAACTGCTTTTAACAGTGACGCCAATTATTGAAGTAATTTCCATCCCGAAACCACAGCCGGTCACCACACTCAGATTAGTCCCTTGGAAAGCGGATCATCCCTGTGCGGTTCCTCAGCAGTCAGGACTGCAGTATAAACTCCAGGGTTGCATATTATACTAATGCATGAAAACAGACTCTAAGTTATCAGAGATGCAAATATCTGAGCAGCATAGTACTCGGAAAACAAAAAGGCTCAGATATGTTTATTTTTTCAAAGCGCAGTGTGATATTCTTTACTGTTTGTATCTTTACAAGTTGGAATAATTAGTGAACTTGCATTCCTAATTCTGTCTTTGGCACATATGGTTTCTTTTCTGGATATTAATACTATATGTTCCTATGTAATATTTTGAAATAACTGTGAATTATTATTGAGGGAGGAGGCGTCTCCACTATCAAAGGTCACAAAAGTCACGATTTAATGTTTGATTAGGTCCTTGTCATTATACGTGAGCTTGGATAACGCCAAACCTTTCCATCTCTTGGCATCGCGCATGCAGATTAGCAGTGTCAATCTAAATCAAAGCACAATGGCCCCATCACTGTCAGAAGGAGGAATAGATGTTCGCCGCTTGCCGGTAAACTAATATCTTATAGTTCTCCGACGCGTTGATGGAAGGGACATTATTCCATGCTAAATAGGCCTCTCCAGGAATCCTGAGCAGACACCGTGCCAAGGTTAATGCTACGATAGGCTGGGGAGAAATGCTGCTGTGGGTGCAGCTTGTTAATAAATTATATCTCTGCACTGTTGGGAGATGAGGCAAACGCAAAAGGTTTGATGCCTATATCCAAGCACTGCAGAAAACAGAAGAATATATAGTTTATGTAGTGGTGGTATTATTAGGGGCAAACGTGGCATCTAAATATGGTTTTAAAGGGAATCTATCACCAGGTTTTTGCTAGCAAGAGCAGCATAATGTAGGGAAAGAGACCCTGATTCCAGTGATACATCCTTTAGCTTACAGGGTGCAGCAGCTATGACACAGAGTTTTTAGATGTAGCATGTAGCAGAGCTCAGAAAGCTGCCTCCGCCCACGCTACAGCTTTCTGTGCACATTGTCTATTGTCAGTGAGCTGCTTATCTGAAAGCGGGGTATGGTGGGACCGCAGAGGAGCTAGTCTGGCATGCCTCAGGATTCGATCTGTCAGTCCCGTGTTCTCGTGTCTGCTAAGCCATAGCAGGTTCTGTCGCTGCCCTGGTGCGGATTACCTTTTGCCTTTGTCTATTCAGGTGTTTTTCATTTGTTATCTGGCCTTTCCTATCACACTGCAGGTGCCACTATTTGAACCTTCCCCCTGCTGGTCTTCTCTGCTGGTGATAGTCTTGATTGGATCCTGCTTGCAGTTGTAGTACTACCTCTGAGTATCTAGGCCAGTCAGATAAGTGTGCTGCTGGGGTTTCGTTGGAGGTACGTGATACACTCGGCAGCCTTTCAGGGAGCCAAGTGCAAGTTGTCTTCTCTAGTTTTACCTTTAGGGTTAATCCAGATCACCCTGGAGCTGCTAGGGGCTTCTTTACTGGATACTATAGTCTATAAAGGAACCAGGCGGGGTTTTTGCAGTTTTTTCATAGTTAGATCCTTTACCCCGTGTTTACTACCACATTGGCCTAACACTAGTCTGGCAGTGATAACCTCCTGCTAAAAAAACACTCATTGTATTGAAACAACATCACACAGCCTTATGAGTGACAAATCCTTGAAATCAGTGTCTCAGCGCCAACCTCATGGTGTTTGATTACATAGCAAAAACCTGCTGATAGATTCCCTTTAACTCTTTCAGGATGCCTCATGGGACATTCCCTAAGTCTTTCCAATAAAATCTATTCTGCCAGTACAGAACTTGCAACTTGTTAGGCTGCCGAAATTACTTTGGCTATTTGCCCAGTAATTGTAAAAGTGACCACACCAGGCCTGCGCAATCTTGTGTGGATCAGCACGGACATGTCCTTAGATCAGAAGTGCCAGTTGCACCACTTTGACTCCTCTATTTACAGGAAAAGATGTCCGCCTTTCACCAGTGCTGTAGAATAATGGAGTAGGTGATTGCTCAATTTCTATTTTTGTCCCCTGAGGGATAATGGAGACAATGTCCTCCTACTGTTATTTTATTTTTTTTTAAGATATTGCAGATGGTTTACTAGTGGCTCCGTGTAAAGGAACATATGAAGCATTTACATTTCATAAAATGTGCCAAATGGTAATCCTTAACCTTGTCACATCGGACAAATTCAGCTCTGCTCCATCTGTATCTAAGAAAGAGAATCAAAACCTGAGTGTCTTGATGAAGATAACATTAATTCCTCACATTTCTTCTCCTATCCGCATACAGTTTATTTTATTTTACAGCAGAAGAATTCAGATGTGCCTGTAAATGTATACATTATTTAAAAAAAATCGTATTTCAATAGTTTAGGGAATCTATCACCAGGTTTTTACTACCACATCTGAGAGAGCAGCATAATGTAGGGGCAGAGACCCTGATTCCAGTGATTTGTCACTTACTGGGCTGCTTTCTGTCATTTTCATAAAATTACTGTTTTACCTGCTGCTGATCTAGCAGTTTTCTGTATAACCCCATCCACACTGATTAGCAACATTTTATATTTACTGTGCATAGGCAGAAAGCTGCCAATTAGTAGGGTGATATTATGCACAGCTCATGAATATGAAGGATTACATGGCAGTAGGTCTACTAGTCTTCTGGGTTGGGGAAGAGAACAGGTGGAGGGCTAACTCAGGAGATAAGGCAAGGGTCGCGGCCCCTGCATCTTCACCTTCAGAAGTATCCCGGGAATAGGGCAAGCTAGGGCGCCCCCCTAGTGTAAGGGACAGGGAAGGAGCCCCTTGTCCCGAGTCCTAAAAATCCAAAGAGGAGATTAAAAATACATACAAAGATGAAACACCGGATTTACGTGTTTTGAGATGACTCTTTCTTAGTCTTGACAATGGTCAAGACTAAGAGAGAGACATCTCGAAATGCGTATGTATTTTTAATCTCCCCTTTGGATTTTTATGTACTATAATAAATGTGATGTTTTAATTGACTTATTTTTGCAGTTGCTGGCAATTTTTTTCCTTTCTCATAAAAAATAGGAGGCATCTGAGAGCTCAGCTTGGAAGGCAAATTTGTTTGTCAGAATACATGAGCTCGCTCCTTGGCTAGTATTCTCTTCTCTGATAAAGTCTGGAGAAAGATTTGTGATCTAAGGAACAGTCCCAGCAGGATTGTTATTTTGTCTGTTGCATTTCTTTCTGTAATAAAAGCACTGTTCTGTGGATTTTAGTGTCATTGTATATACTGCAGCCATGTAAACTAGCATTTCATCAATTCATTGATTGGAAACCCTATAAATTCAAAGGAAAGAGTGAAGAATATCCATTCAGAATGTTATACATTTTGGTGTATCTATTAAAATGTCTAGGCTGTAATGATATATTTGTTTCATGATTAAAGTGGATCTGTCACCAGACTTGATAGAAATAGCATACAATATAAAATAGATCTTTTAGACCCGATGAAGCTTGTGTACTTACATTGAATATCCATGTAAGAATAGCTGTATAATCCTCAAGTTAAATCACAGCGCTGGAATGGTGCTCCTAAAGTAAGGTCCTTGACCTTGGTATTATACTTACCAGCCCCCTGTCTTCAGCTCTTCTCATCGCCACTCTGGTCCCATGCCGCCATCTTGTGACCACAACTAATAACTGACGGGAAGTCAGAGGTAATGGTCACACGCTCTCAGTGTAAGTCTATTGGAGCCTCGTTCCGGCTCTCTTAGGCTCACATTGCGTTGTGTTTTCCAGATCAGTCAGCAAATCACCCATCTTGACCAGAGCGTTATGTTTGATCTCGCTTATACCTACAACCATCCGTCTTATATATGCTCCAATACCCTGGTCTAGTAATACCTTTTGAAAAGTAAAATCTGGAGGCCCCCCATATACATAGAATGGTTTGCATTGGGTCCACATAGTGTACATGCCATTAGGCTGTCCCAATTGTGCCATAGCAGCAATTGCAGTTTTAGTGTCAAGCTGTGACAGTCCTCAGTAAGGAAGGGTGGCCTCAAACTATTCCTGGAGCTGGGACCCTAACTATCTCTGTCCCAGAGGTACTCTTGAAGGTAGAGAGGCCCGAGTCTCCAACCTTACTATGCTCCTGCTAAATCCTGATCTGCCTCTCCTCCACTCCATGAGGGCATGGGATGGAAATGTAATCTAAACATGACACAAAGACAAAAGAGGCATAAAAGAAAACATTTATCCTACAAAAGCTCAAACCAACAATAAGGAGGAGGATAGGGACTGGGAGGAATAAACTAAATGGAAACAGGGACCAGGATAAACACACACATACTACTGCAAACCACAGAACACCTCTACAACAACTCTACTTTAACCACTTAGCTTTTAGCACACCACACAGGATGCTATATAATGGCCTTTTCTGACCTGCAGGAACATGGTCTGATCATACCACAGCTCCTGGGCAGGTAAGGAAGCAAAAGAGAGTATACAGACAGGATAGAATAGCGCACAGCTGATTCTTTCTGTGTGGTAAAACATTGTTTAAAAACAGGTAGGGAAATGTTTTACCTCACAGAAAGAATTAGTTGTGATCTCATGCTATCCTGTCTGTATACTTTCGTTTGCTTCCTCGCCTGCCCAGTAGCTGTGGTATAGCTGACCATGTTCCTGCATGGTCAGACACAGCCATTACACAGCACATAGCAGGGGAACGTGTTGTGAATTTGCTTTTTGCTCCCTCTAGTGGTTACTAGTTTTTTGACTGGTTTTTTCTGTCATTCCTTTTATCCGCACCTGGGTCGTTAGTTAGGGGTGTTGCTATATAAGCTCCCTGGACCTTCAGTTCAATGCCTGGCAACGTAGTTATCAGAGCTAGTCTGCTGTGCTCTTGTCTACTGATCCTGGTTCCAGTTATATCAGCTAAGTCTGCCTTTTGCTTTTTGCTATTTGTTTTGGTTTTGTATTTTTGTCCAGCTTGTCCCAAATCTGTATCCTGACCTTTGCTGGAAGCTCTAGGGGGCTGGTGTTCTCCCCCCGGACCGTTAGACGGTTCGGGGGTTCTTGAATTTCCAGTGTGGATTTTGATAGGGTTTTTGTTGACCATATAAGTTACCTTTCTTTATTCTGCTATCAGTAAGCGGGCCTCTCTGTGCTAAACCTGGTTCATTTCTGTGTTTGTCATTTCCTCTTACCTCACCGTTATTATTTGTGGGGGGCTTCTATCCAGCTTTGGGGTCCCCTTCTCTGGAGGCAAGAAAGGTCTTTTGTTTTCCTCTACTAGGGGTAGCTAGATTCTCCGGCTGGAGCGTGTCATCTAGAATCAACGTAGGAATGATCCCCGGCTACTTCTAGTGTTGGCGTTAGGAGTAGATATATGGTCAAACCAGTTACCACTGCCCTATGAGCTGGATTTTTGTATTCTGCAGACTTCCACGTACCTCTGAGACCCTCGCCATTGGGGTCATAACAGTTTGCCAGGCCAGTATTAAATGTTTAATGCATTGCAGAAGAGGGATTATAAGAAAGAAGATTCTGAGTTTTTTTTTTTTTCTTCTTCCCCTTTACCTCAGAGTGGCTATGCTTGCTGCAGACATGAATGTCCAGACCTTGATTACAAGTGTGGACCAGCTGGCTACTCGTGTGCAGGGCATACAAGACTATGTTATCAGAAATCCTAGGTCAGAACCTAAAATACCGATTCCTGAACTGTTTTCCGGAGACAGGTTTAAGTTTAGGAATTTCATGAATAATTGTAAATTGTTTTTGTCCCTGAGACCCTGTTCATCTGGAGACTCTGCTCAGCAAGTAAAAATTGTTATTTCGTTCTTACGGGGCGACCCTCAGGATTGGGCTTTTTCGCTGGCGCCAGGAGATCCGGCATTGGCTGATATTGATGCGTTTTTTCTGGCGCTCGGTTTACTTTATGAGGAACCCAATCTTGAGATTCAGGCAGAAAAGGCCTTGCTGGCTATGTCTCAGGGGCAGGACGAGGCTGAAGTGTATTGCCAAAAATTTCGGAAATGGTCCGTGCTGACACATTGGAACGAGTGTGCACTGGCCGCTAATTTTAGAAATGGCCTTTCTGAAGCCATTAAGAATGTTATGGTGGGTTTTCCCATTCCCACAGGTCTGAATGATACTATGGCACTGGCTATTCAAATTGACCGGCGGTTGCGGGAGCGCAAAACCGCAAATTCCCTCATGGTGTTGTCTGAACAGACACCTAATTCGGTGCAATGTGATAGAAAAACCGCAAATTCCCTCATGGTGTTGTCTGAACAGACACCTGATTTAATGCAATGTGATAGAATCCTGACTAGAAATGAGCGGAAAATTCATAGACGCCGGAATGGCTTGTGCTACTATTGTGGTGATTCTACACATGTTATCTCAGCATGCTCTAAACGTATAGCTAAGGTTGTTAGTCCTGTCACCGTTGGTAATTTGCAACCTAAGTTTATTCTGTCTGTAACTTTGATTTGCTCACTGTCGTCTTATCCTGTCATGGCGTTTGTAGATTCAGGTGCTGCCCTGAGTCTTATGGATCTGTCATTTGCTAAGCACTGTGGTTTTACTCTTGAACCATTAGAAAATCCTATTCCTCTTAGGGGTATTGATGCTACGCCATTGGCAGCAAATAAACCGCAGTATTGGACACAGGTTACCATGTGCATGACTCCTGAACACCGCGAGGTGATACGTTTCCTGGTTTTACATAAAATGCATGATTTGGTTGTTTTAGGGCTGCCATGGTTACAGACCCATAATCCAGTCCTGGACTGGAAGGCTATGTCAGTCTCAAGTTGGGGCTGTCGGGGTATTCATGGGGATTCCCTGCCTGTGTCTATTGCTTCTTCTACGCCTTCGGAAGTTCCGGAGTATTTGTCTGATTATCAGGATGTCTTCAGTGAGTCTGAGTCCAGTGCACTGCCTCCTCATAGGGACTGTGACTGTGCTATAGATTTGATCCCAGGCAGTAAATTTCCTAAGGGAAGACTGTTTAATCTGTCGGTACCTGAACATACCGCTATGCGTTCATATATCAAGGAGTCTCTGGAGAAAGGACATATTCGTCCGTCCTCTTCCCCTCTTGGTGCGGGATTCTTTTTTGTGGCAAAAAAGGACGGATCTTTGAGACCTTGTATTGATTATCGGCTTTTAAATAAGATCACTGTCAAATTTCAGTATCCTTTACCGCTGTTGTCTGACTTGTTTGCCCGGATTAAAGGTGCCAAGTGGTTCACCAAGATAGACCTTCGTGGTGCGTACAACCTTGTGCGCATTAAGCAAGGTGATGAATGGAAAACCGCATTCAATACGCCCGAAGGTCATTTTGAGTACTTGGTGATGCCTTTTGGGCTCTCCAATGCGCCTTCAGTTTTTCAGTCCTTTATGCATGACATTTTCCGGAAGTATCTGGATAAATTTTTGATTGTTTATCTGGATGATATTTTGGTTTTTTCTGATAATTGGGATTCGCATGTGGAGCAGGTCAGGTTGGTCTTTAAAATTTTGCGTGAAAATTCTTTGTTTGTCAAGGGCTCAAAGTGTCTCTTTGGTGTACAGAAGGTTCCCTTTTTGGGGTTCATTTTTTCCCCTTCTGCTGTGGAGATGGACCCAGTCAAGGTCCGAGCTATTCTTGATTGGACTCAGCCCTCGTCAGTTAAGAGTCTTCAGAAGTTCTTGGGTTTCGCTAACTTCTACCGTCGTTTTATCGCTAATTTTTCTAGCATTGTGAAACCTTTGACGGATATGACCAAGAAGGGCTCCGATGTAGCTAACTGGGCTCCTGCTGCCGTGGAGGCTTTCCAGGAGTTGAAACGCCGGTTTACTTCGGCGCCTGTTTTGTGCCAGCCCGATGTCTCACTTCCCTTTCAGGTTGAGGTGGATGCTTCAGAGATTGGAGCAGGGGCCGTTTTGTCGCAGAGAGGCCCTGGTTGCTCTGTTATGAAACCTTGTGCCTTTTTCTCTAGGAAGTTTTCGCCTGCCGAGCGAAATTATGATGTGGGCAATCGGGAGTTGTTGGCCATGAAATGGGCATTTGAAGAGTGGCGTCATTGGCTCGAGGGTGCTAAGCATCGTGTGGTGGTCTTGACTGATCACAAAAATCTGATGTATCTCGAGTCTGCTAAACGCCTTAATCCGAGACAGGCCCGCTGGTCATTGTTTTTCTCCCGCTTTGATTTTGTTGTCTCGTATTTACCAGGTTCAAAGAATGTGAAGGCCGATGCTCTTTCTAGGAGCTTTGTGCCTGATGCTCCTGGAGTCGCTGATCCTGTTGGTATTCTTAAAGATGGAGTTATCTTGTCAGCTATTTCTCCGGATCTGTGACGTGTGTTGCAGAGATTTCAGGCTGATAGGCCTGAGTCTTGTCCACCTGACAGACTGTTTGTCCCGGATAAGTGGACCAGCAGAGTCATTTCCGAGGTTCATTCCTCGGTGTTGGCAGGTCACCCGGGAATTTTTGGCACCAGAGATCTGGTGGCCAGGTCCTTTTGGTGGCCTTCCTTGTCAAGGGATGTGCGGTCATTTGTGCAGTCCTGTGGGACTTGTGCTCGAGCTAAGCCTTGCTGTTCTCGTGCCACCGGTTTGCTCTTGCCCTTGCCTGTCCCGAAGAGACCTTGGACACATATCTCCATGGATTTCATTTCTGATCTTCCGCTATCTCAGGGCATGTCCGTTATCTGGGTGATATGTGATCGCTTCTCAAAGATGGTCCATTTGGTTCCTTTGCCTAAGCTGCCTTCCTCTTCCGATCTGGTTCCTGTGTTTTTCCAGAACGTGGTTCGTTTGCACGGCATCCCTGAGAATATTGTGTCAGACAGAGGATCCCAGTTCGTTTCCAGGTTCTGGCGATCCTTTTGTAGTAGGATGGGCATTGATTTGTCGTTTTCGTCTGCTTTCCATCCTCAGACTAATGGACAGACGGAGCGAACCAATCAGACTTTGGAGGCTTATTTGAGGTGTTTTGTCTCTGCTGATCAGGACGATTGGGTGACATTCTTGCCGTTGGCTGAGTTTGCCCTTAATAATCGGGCTAGTTCCGCCACCTTGGTTTCGCCTTTTTTCTGCAACTCTGGTTTCCATCCTCGCTTTTCTTCGGGTCATGTGGAGCCTTCTGACTGTCCTGGGGTGGATTCTGTGGTGGATAGGTTGCAGCGGATCTGGAATCATGTGGTGGACAACTTGAAGTTGTCACAGGAGAGGGCTCAGCGCTTTGCCAACCGCCGCCGCGGTGTGGGTCCCCGACTACGCGTTGGGGATTTGGTATGGCTTTCTTCCCGCTTTGTTCCTATGAAGGTCTCCTCTCCCAAATTTAAACCTCGTTTTATTGGGCCTTACAAGATATTGGAAATCCTTAATCCTGTATCTTTTCGTCTGGATCTTCCTGTGTCGTTTGCTATTCACAATGTATTTCATAGGTCCTTGTTGCGGCGGTACATTGTGCCTGTAGTTCCTTCTGCTGAGCCTCCTGCTCCGGTGTTGGTTGAGGGCGAGTTGGAGTATGTGGTGGAGAAGATCTTGGATTCTCGCCTCTCCAGGCGGAGGCTTCAGTACCTGGTCAAGTGGAAGGGCTATGGTCAGGAGGATAATTCCTGGGTGGTCGCCTCTGATGTTCATGCGGCCGATTTAGTTCGTGCCTTTCATGCCGCTCATCCTGATCGCCCTGGTGGTCGTGGTGAGGGTTCGGTGACCCCTCACTAAGGGGGGGGTACTGTTGTGAATTTGCTTTTTGCTCCCTCTAGTGGTTACTAGTTTTTTGACTCTGGTTTTTTCTGTCATTCCTTTTATCCGCACCTGGGTCGTTAGTTAGGGGTGTTGCTATATAAGCTCCCTGGACCTTCAGTTCAATGCCTGGCAACGTAGTTATCAGAGCTAGTCTGCTGTGCTCTTGTCTACTGATCCTGGTTCCAGTTATATCAGCTAAGTCTGCCTTTTGCTTTTTGCTATTTGTTTTGGTTTTGTATTTTTGTCCAGCTTGTCCCAAATCTGTATCCTGACCTTTGCTGGAAGCTCTAGGGGGCTGGTGTTCTCCCCCCGGACCGTTAGACGGTTCGGGGGTTCTTGAATTTCCAGTGTGGATTTTGATAGGGTTTTTGTTGACCATATAAGTTACCTTTCTTTATTCTGCTATCAGTAAGCGGGCCTCTCTGTGCTAAACCTGGTTCATTTCTGTGTTTGTCATTTCCTCTTACCTCACCGTTATTATTTGTGGGGGGCTTCTATCCAGCTTTGGGGTCCCCTTCTCTGGAGGCAAGAAAGGTCTTTTGTTTTCCTCTACTAGGGGTAGCTAGATTCTCCGGCTGGAGCGTGTCATCTAGAATCAACGTAGGAATGATCCCCGGCTACTTCTAGTGTTGGCGTTAGGAGTAGATATATGGTCAAACCAGTTACCACTGCCCTATGAGCTGGATTTTTGTATTCTGCAGACTTCCACGTACCTCTGAGACCCTCGCCATTGGGGTCATAACAGGAACGTTTATAAGATTATCTCAGCACATGAACCTTTTTTAACACATCAAATTAAGGACCTTATTATTTCAAGATCTATTGAATATAATGTACTTTATTTGTGGGACAACCCCTCTAATTTTATTCTAATGACAGTCTGTACTCAAATCCATCAACAAAGCTTCTTAGACACTGAGTGGATTTATACTACAGCTCCTCAAAATAATTTAGCCAACATACATGTCACGCAGTTCATTGAAGCAAAGCCTCATGATGAGATTTTGGCATCTACCGAGTTAAACTAATTGGGCACAGTGGCAGTACATTACAAATAATAATGGCATTTGTGTTACAGTAGACTGCATGGAGATGAAACGGCTAAACAAATATTCATCAACAAGCCACCCGCTGTTTGATTAGTCTCCGAGTTCTTGGGTTTTGAAAGAATTGTGTAATGAGGTTCTAGTGGGGCGGAGGGGCATCTCACAATACATTTTGCTCGGTAAATGTGCCGTTCTGAAGTGTTTGTAACTTTTCTGAATATTATACTCATGCAGAAATCCACAATATGCATTTACAACATCTCATTTCTTTAAAAACTATTAAAAACTATGAAACAGCAGCTAGTACAACACATTCAGTAATCGTACGACTAGTAGACAAGTATGTGTGATTGTAAGTCCCATGGAGCAGAGGGCACTTTCCACCCTCTGCCCTCAAAAAACAAAACAGCTTTTAAATAATGTGCATCTTTACGCCATCTGTTCTCAGCAACTTTACTGACATTACCCCATAATGGGGAATTTCTATTTATCCAATAGAGGTTGTCTTCTGTGGGATCCCACTGATCTCCTGAACAGGAGGTCTAGACCCTCCTAGGACAATGGGTGGGAAGAGTTTGAGAAGCGATTGTGAGGTTGGTGTCCCCACTGCTTCATGCTGGAATATCTCTTTGGTTGCAGTCAGTCGCCCATATAAATCGGAATGAGATCAAACCGCAGTGCATGGACTGGCCGGCAGCTCTCCAGACCTGAGTGTAACAGCTTCATGTATGTGTATGCAGATGTCACGCTCGGGTCGGGAGACCCACCGGCCAGTCCAATCACTGTGATCTGATGTCGGTCCGATTTATTCTGCTGTCTGACTGTGCACTTTAGGAAACAATTAATGCAAATCTAAAATCATCAGAATTTTTTCTGGCAATAACTTTATATCATACTTTTCATTTAAAAAATATCAACATCTCTGTTTTAACACTTTTTTTTACTACTAAGTATAGGGTCAATAAAATTAAATCTAAAGTCACCTTAATGTTGTCAGTATAAAAAATAGAAATAAATAAAATGCAGTTGTATCCTCCTCCGTACTATTTTACTGTTACATGCTTTGGAGGAACCTCAATATGCTTGTGAACATTTACAGAGTCTACAGGAATAATAAAGCGACCACAAGCTGCTGGAGTGTGAGAAATATTGTAAGGCTGTAAATATAGAGGTTATAGGGAAGCAAGCAACAGAAACTGACCTATTATTTAAACCTACCTTTTTTTAAATGTCCTTTTAAAAGACAATGTGGACATGTTTTTTTCATATTGCAATCTTTATTAATAAAAACAAAATTAGTAGTCTTGCAATTTTCACATTGGCCACTGGAGCTTTTTATACTCTTATTTCTTCTTAAAATGACACTTAGTAACAGTAGTTTTCTTTTCCGTAAAGGAACTATTACAATGATTGATAACACCTCGGTACACAACTGATAGCATAGGATTAATCAATTACAGTAGCTGATGTTACAACTGTCCCTGCTCCCACTCCTTCATAATAACCTTTGCACATGTGCATTATATGCTTCAAGACAAAAGATAGGAGTGTGGTCTTACCATTGTGGCTTCCTGCATGTATTGTTTCCTGAAACAAAAGAGTTAGAATCTAAAAACACTCCAATAGCAAGTGTGAACATTTTCTAATGGTAGCTTCCCTTGAAAAACCTATGGTGTAGTGGGATCAATACATACAAACACACACACACACACACACACACGTGTAAATGTATATACATATCTATATATTATAATTTTTACACTGTGATCATTCAACAACAGAAATTATGAATATGCAACATTACTTCTAGAGTTTACGGCATTACTTGTAGAGTTTGCAGCATAATTTCTAAAGTTTACAGCATTATTTCCAGAGTTTACGGCATTAATTCTAGAGTTATCGGCATTACTTCCAGAGTTTACGGCATTACTTCTAGAGTTATCGGCATTACTTCCAGAGTTTACGGCATTACTTCTAGAGTTATCGGCATTACTTCCAGAGTTTACGGCATTACTTCTAGAGTTATCGGCATTACTTCCAGAGTTTACGGCATTAATTCTAGAGTTATCGGCATTACTTCCAGAGTTTACGGCATTAATTCTAGAGTTATCGGCATTACTTCCAGAGTTTATGGCATTAATTCTAGAGTTATTGGCATTACTTCCAGAGTTTACGGCATTAATTCTAGAGTTATCGGCATTACTTCCAGAGTTTACGGCATAAATTCTAGAGTTATCGGCATTACTTCCAGAGTTCACGGCATTAATTCTAGAGTTATCGGCATTACTTCCAGAGTTTATGGCATTAATTCTAGAGTTTACAGTTTTACTTCTAGAGTTTATAGCATTACTTCTAGAGTTTACAGCATT
Organism: Ranitomeya variabilis; assembly: GCF_051348905.1. NCBI lineage: Eukaryota > Metazoa > Chordata > Amphibia > Anura > Dendrobatidae > Ranitomeya > Ranitomeya variabilis. The sequence goes on from NC_135238.1 coordinate 170,337,134, forward strand.
ATTTCTAGAGTTTACCGCATTATACATAGAGTTTTACTGCAGAAACACCCAGCATACTATTAGCATGCACAATGATCATATGCTTTACATTCATGGAGTTATATTTTATATTGATACAGATATAATAAATTGACCATCCATGTTGAGGAAATAGGCTCCCGCTGCAAAATATATTTATTAGCAGCACTTAATTCTGTGAGGCTTCTATGACATCCATAAAAGACCAGTTGCTACACGTATATATTATTTCCTGCCATTTTCAAGGACAGGTGCAAGGGTTTGATGTGACTCAAGTGCCTTTTTTTTCTTCTTCGACACATTCTAATTTTCAGTTACTCTCGTCTCTGTTACAGACGTATAGATAGCTCTGTAATGGAGCCTGATGAATGGCTATGAATTGATAAAGTGCACAGAAGCCAGCCAGGTGTCTCGGCTAGATAGCTCTCGTCAGCCGGAGACACTCTCAAGGAATCTCTGCACGATTCCCAACTCTGATATCTCTGTTGGAAATGCAGCAGCAAGGCAATTTGCAACAAGGGATAGGATCCATTTTAGCGCCCGAAGTCAGATGAGCATTCAGTTTTGAAGTTATTGTCGTCGTGGAGAGAGACCTGAGGGAACAAAATGATGAGAACATTCAGCCAATCATATGTGATATGGAAACACCAGGGAAAGAATTGACTAGAAAAGAAACACAATTCATAATTCTTTCTAAAGAGCTCATGCCAAATAGCAGCAGATTGTGAAAATGACCATAATTAGGATTTATTTAAACAGCGGAAACTTAATAGCGTCACTTTAACTGCTGTGCCGCCACCGACGATGATCATTAAAGGGTGTCAGTTTGCTGACATCTTTCTTTCTCTTGTATAATATAGCACATATTTCCCAACCAGTTTATCTCATGTAGAAAATAGTCCAAAAATATTTTACTTATGGATATTCAATCATTTTGAATGTTTTATGAAACTATTTCAGTTTCTTTTATTACATATCCCGGTTGGCCAGTTTGTTTCCTTATATTTACTTATGTCTAATCTTTATTTCTATCGGTTCCATTAGTCACAAATTGATAAATCAAAGGCTTTCCTCTTTGTTGCAATACATTTTTTCTTTCTTTTTCTTTTTATACTTCGTCTCATGTGGGAAAGTAGCAATTGCTGGGGCGCCATGAAATTGACAGCCCTTTGGTGCAGGAATTTGGTCAATTTTGGGTGTGATCTGGGGCCAGTGATGTCCACAGTCACATGCATTGTTTGGCACCACAGAAAGATGCAGGGGAAAAGTGCCACTGACACTAGCTCTGTGTGCAGAAAGCCACATGAAACTGCTATCCATACATACTTTGAATGCTGCATAAGTAAAAAAATAGATATAAAAATGTTGCATAAGGTTAGGGCTACACAGTGAGTCTGACCGAGCTCGGAACAGTTGCGTGACCAAAAATATTTGTGTCGAGCTGTTGCACGAGTATTTGTGCTTTGTGATTGTAAGAATAAATACCCAGCTAAACTGGAGACATGTTGCAATGTCATGCTAGGCATATGTGACTTGCATTAAAATCTATGTGGGCAAAGTTTCGTGCGACTTGTGCCCAAAAATCCAATAGGTTAGGTTTTTTTGTGGTAACTGTAGGTCAAGTATAATGGGGATAACACGAGAGGGGCCAGAAAATCACCGCGTCTGGTTACACAAACTCCTGCACTGATTAGAACTGCTTCACCATCCTATTAAACAGTGCAGGTTTTCCTTGCTCTTTCATTGCAAGGGTTAATCAGTTCAGTTGATCTCCTGGAGCTTTCCATCCTGAATTGTCTTTGCTGTTATGTGTTGACCACTCCCCTCTGATATATATGCTCTCTACTGGCACTTGGGAGTTGCCAGTGATAGTTACTACTTCCTGGTTTCGTGGTGAACAAGAGTTCTGAATTAGGTGTTCAGAAGTTTACAGACGATATCTATGTGGATTTGGTATTATGTGTTTATCCTAATCCTCTCCCATTTGGGTTACCCCTCCTAGTGTTCCCTTGATTTCCATTCAGTTGTGTCATGAGTGCATTTGTACGATTGTAGTTTTCTTTTATCCCTGCCTGTCAGGTTTGTGTTTTCCTGTACACTTTTGTTCCATATCTCCTTAAGTGGAGGAGGAAACAGATCAGCATGCATATAGGAGTATACCAAGGTACGAAACCCCAGCATCTTTACTTTCACGGGTAATCTGGGGTATGAGGATAGCCCTGGGATTCTCCTATCTTGAGGGGCAGGGAAGGAGCCAATGTCCCTGTGGTAATCCTGCTACATTATCTTGACATCATGGTTTGCAGTGCAACATCATTGACAACATTAGGTAGGATGACACATTGCAACAATGTGAACTTAATATTGCACATCACATGCTGCCCTGTAGCTATAGCCTAAAAATGGCACAACAGTTACTATTGAAGTTGACATGTGTAGGAAGCACAGCAGATGAAAGACTAGAGATCCATGGTGCCTCAGTATTACCTTATGGTAAAATCATGGTATTACTCTATCATTGCATTGTTACTTTATGGAAATAAATAGTTGTGAGCAATCTTGCCGATAAATTAAGTGGCTTTTAGGAGTTGAGCAGTAAGATTTGCAGGGTCCTGGTCAGTTGTCCACAGTCACCAGACCGAAACATTATGAACCTTCTACTATCTGCACTATCCTTCGTGCCTCTTTTGATTAGTAGACCCCCATGACATTATGCATGTGTCGCGCTGGAACATAGTGATGTCGGAAGACATACTAATCAGGTCAGCGGCTGGGAATGCCATAGATAGTTGTGAGACTATGAAAGTGACTCCTGGACGAGGGTCTTAAAACTATTTTGGCTCGACTCTATTTGACATACTTGAAACAATCATTTTACATTCAATAGGCAAACATTAACGTTTGACGACACCACTGGTGTTTCAGTAAAGCTCTGTTGGAAGTCATTTTATTAACTATTTTTGCATAAATAACACAATGTTGCAGTTATAAAATCTAAAAGCCATTTATGACATCTTAAAGTGTTTCTCTGTTTATGTTGTGATGATTCCTCAATCTTAGCATTTCTTTTACAGTTTGGCCTTGCACCCTCGTAAGGAAATCTTGGTCACCGCCAGTGATGACCGTCTTTGGAAGATGTGGTCCATTCCCAGTGGAGAGATCATCATGACCGGTGAAGGGCACTCTGATTGGCTTTCTGGCTGCTGCTTCCACCCAAAGTAAGCTAATATTTGCATCCTAATGAATGGTGGTAACATCTAAATGATATTTATGTGTTGTACTCTACAAGAGAAGCCAAAATGCAATTCTCAGTGTTCAACACTGGTTCAAAGGTAATGTAGTGTCATGAGGTTGGATGTGTTGAGCAAATGAGAAAGTGCTTTAAGAGTCAGACAGCATGTGAAATATAGGCAACAAGTTGAAATCTATTCACAGCTGAATTCTGTTAGTAATGGTCGAGGGAAAGCAGTAAATTTCATCTACATAGTTCACTGTTACTGCATCATGACTCTGACAAATCAGTTTCTTTCAAGGTTAGCTGTCATGATCTCTGCAAGCAGAGATCATAGCAAGCCTATAGAGGGACAAGCTCTCGGAAGATGGAACTATACTGACCATGAACTGAGCCTGCCGCGCAACTAGAAATAGCCAGGTAGCATTTCCTATTTATCGCTAGATGCCCAGCTCTGGCCTAAGACCTAAATAGCTAGCAGAGGGAAATATAAGACCTGGCTCACCTCTAGAGAAATATTCCAAAGAAGACAGTAGCCCCCCACATATAATGACGGTGAGTTCAGATGAAACAACAAACGCAGCAGGAAAATAGTCTTAGCAAATTTGAGGTCCGCTTACTAGATAGCAGAAGACAGATAGTATACTTTCATGGTCAGCAGAAAAACACTAACAAAACACCATCCAGAGATTACCTTAAACTCTGGCATTAACTCATAACGCCAGAGTAGCAATCCCTGATCAACGAGAGCTTTCCAGACACAGTAACAAAACTTCAGCTGTGAACTGGAACAAATAGGCAAAACAAAACATGGACAAAAGTCCAACTTATCTAGTAGTTGTCTAGAAGCAGGAACAAGCACTGAGAGGCATCAGATAACATTGTTGACCGGCAAGAAACCACCAGAGAAATGAGCTTAAATAGCGACACCCACTACTGATGGAACCAGGTGAAACAGGAAAGAGGATGACAAGTCCAATTCCACAAGCGGCCACCGGGGGAGCCCAGAATCCAAATTCACAACAGTACCCCCCCCTCAAGGAGGGGGCACCGAACCCTCACCAGATCCACCAGGGCGACCAGGATGAGCCCTATGGAAGGCACGAACCAGATCAGAAGCATGAACATCAGATGCATTGACCCAAGAATTATCCTCCTGGCCGTAACCCTTCCAGTTGACCAGATACTGGAGTTTCCGTCTGGAAACACGAGAGTCCAAAATTTTCTCCACAACGTACTCCAACTCACCCTCAACCAACACCGGAGCAGGAGGCTCAACTGAAGGTACAACAGGTACCTCATACCTGCGCAATAACGACCGATGAAAAACGTTATGAATGGAAAAGGACGCAGGGAGGTCCAAACGGAAAGAAACAGGATTAAGAATCTCCAATATTCTATAAGGGCCGATGAACCGAGGTTTAAACTTAGGAGAAGAGACCCTCATAGGGACAAAACGAGAAGACAACCACACTAAATCTCCAACACAAAGCCGAGAACCAACACGACGATGACGGTTGGCAAAACGCTGAGTCTTCTCCTGGGACAACTTCAAATTGTCCATAACCTGCCCCCAGATGTGATGCAATCTCTCCACCACCGCATCCACTCCAGGACAATCCGAGGATTCCACCTGACCGGAGGAAAATCGAGGGTGAAACCCCGAATTACAGAAAAACGGGGACACCAAGGTGGAAGAACTGGCCCGATTATTGAGGGCGAACTCTGCCAATGGCAAAAAAGCAACCCAATCATCCTGGTCAGCAGAGACAAAACACCTCAGATATGTCTCAAGGGTCTGATTAGTCCGCTCGGTCTGGCCATTAGTCTGAGGGTGAAAAGCAGATGAAAAAGACAAATCTATGCCCATCCTAGCACAGAATGCCCGCCAAAATCTAGACACAAATTGGGTACCTCTGTCAGAAACAATATTCTCAGGAATACCGTGCAATCGGACAACATTCTGAAAAAACAGAGGAACCAACTCAGAAGAAGAAGGCAACTTGGGCAGAGGAACCAAATGGACCATTTTAGAGAAACGGTCACAGACCACCCAGATGACAGACATCTTCTGGGAAACAGGCAGATCTGAAATAAAATCCATCGAGATGTGTGTCCAAGGCCTCTTAGGAATAGGCAAGGGCAACAGCAGTCCGCTAGCCCGAGAACTACAAGACTTGGCCCGAGCACAAACGTCACATGACTGCACAAAGACTCGCACATCTCGTGACAGGGAAGGCCACCAGAAGGATCTTGCCACCAAATCCCTGGTACCAAAAATTCCGGGATGACCTGCCAATGCAGAAGAATGTACCTCAGAGATGACTCTGCTGGTCCAATCATCCGGAACAAACAGTCTATCAGGCGGACAACGATCCGGTCTATCCGCCTGAAACTCTTGCAAGGACCGCCGCAGATCAGGAGAAACGGCCGACAAAATTACTCCCTCCCTAAGGATACCTGTGGGTTCAGAATTACCAGGAGAGTCCGGGTCAAAACTCCTAGAAAGGGCATCTGCCTTAACATTCTTAGAACCCGGTAGGTATGACACCACAAAATTAAAGCGAGAAAAAAATAAAGACCAGCGCGCCTGTCTAGGATTCAGGCGTCTGGCAGTCTCAAGATAAATCAAATTTTTGTGGTCAGTCAATACCACCACCTGATGCCTAGCCCCCTCGAGCCAATGGCGCCACTCCTCAAACGCCCACTTCATGGCCAAAAGCTCCCGATTCCCAACATCATAATTCCGCTCTGCGGGCGAAAATTTGCGAGAAAAGAAGGCACAAGGCCTAATGACGGAGCAGTCGGAACCTTTCTGCGACAACACTGCCCCAGCTCCGATCTCCGAAGCGTCAACCTCAACCTGAAAAGGCAGATTCACATCAGGCTGACGCAACACAGGGGCAGAGGCAAAACGGCGCTTAAGCTCCTGAAAGGCCTCTACAGCATGAGGGGACCAATTAGCAACATCAGCGCCTTGTCTGGTCAAATCAGTCAGTGGTTTAACGACATCCGAAAAACCAGCAATAAATCGGCGGTAAAAGTTGGCAAAGCCCAAAAATCTCTGAAGACCCTTAAGAGAGGAGGGCTGAGTCCAGTCACAAATAGCTTGCACCTTGACGGGATCCATCTCAATGGAAGAGGGAGAAAAAATATACCCCAAAAAGGAAATTTTCTGGACCCCAAAAACGCACTTAGACCCCTTCACACATAAAGAATTAGACCGCAGAACCTGAAAAACTCTCCTGACCTGCTGGACATGAGAGTCCCAGTCATCAGAAAAAATCAGAATATCATCCAGATATATTATCATAAATTTATCCAGAAAATCGCGGAAAATATCATGCATAAAAGACTGGAAAACTGAAGGGGCATTAGAAAGACCAAAAGGCATGACCAAATACTCAAAGTGGCCCTCGGGCGTATTAAATGCGGTCTTCCACTCATCCCCCTGCCTGATCCGCACCAAATTATACGCCCCACGAAGATCAATTTTAGAGAACCACTTAGCACCCTCTATACGAGCAAACAAATCAGTAAGCAATGGCAATGGGTATTGATACTTAACAGTGATCTTATTCAGAAGCCGATAATCAATACATGGTCTCAAAGAGCCGTCTTTTTTTGAGACAAAGAAAAACCCAGCTCCCAAGGGAGAAGAAGATGGACGAATATGTCCCTTTTCCAAAGACTCCTTTATATATTCCCGCATAGCAGCATGTTCCGGCACAGACAAATTAAACAAACGACCCTTTGGATATTTACAACCCGGTATCAAATCTATGGCACAATCGCACTCACGGTGCGGAGGTAACGACCCAAGCTTGGGTTCGTCAAAGACGTCTTGATAATCAGAGAGGAACTCAGGGACTTCAGAGGGAATGGACGACGAAATAGAAACCAAAGGTACGTCCCCATGAATACCCTTACATCCCCAGCTCAACACAGACATTGCTCTCCAGTCCAAGACTGGGTTGTGAGACTGCAACCATGGCAATCCCAGTACCAAATCGTCATGTAAATTATACAGCACCAGGAAACGAATAATCTCCTGGTGATCCGGATTGATACGCATGGTTACTTGTGTCCAGTATTGTGGTTTATTATTAGCCAATGGGGTGGAGTCAATCCCCTTCAGAGGAATAAGAGTCTCCAAAGGCTCTAAATCAAAACCACAACGATTGGCAAAGGACCAATCCATAAGACTCAGAGCGGCGCCAGAGTCAACATAGGCGTCCGTGGCAATGGATGACAAAGAGCAAATCAGGGTTACAGACAAAATAAACTTAGACTGAATGGTGCCAATGGAAACAGACTTATCAAGCTTCTTTGTACGCCTAGAGCATGCTGATATAACATGAGTAGAATCCCCACAATAGAAACACAATCCATTCTTCCGTCTAAAATTCTGTCGCTCGCTCCTGGACAGAATTCTATCACACTGCATACTTTCTGGCGTCTTTTCCATAGACACCGCCAGATGGTGCACCGGTTTGCGCTCCCGCAGACGCCTATCAATCTGAATAGCCATTGTCATGGACTCATTCAGACCTGCAGGCAAAGGGAACCCCACCATAACATCCTTAACGGCATCAGAGAGACCTTCTCTGAAAGTTGCCGCCAAGGCGCACTCATTCCACTGAGTAAGCACAGACCATTTACGGAATTTTTGGCAGAAAACTTCAGCTTCGTCTTGCCCCTGAGATAGTGCCATCAAAGTTTTTTCTGCCTGAAGTTCCAAATGAGGTTCCTCATAAAGCAAGCCCAAGGCCAGAAAAAACGCATCCACATCGCGTAACGCAGGATCCCCTGCTGGCAATGAGAAGGCCCAATCTTGAGGGTCACCCCTGAGCAAGGAAATCACAATCCTAACCTGCTGAGCAGGGTCTCCAGCTGAACGAGACTTCAGGGACAAATAAAGCTTACAATTATTTCGGAAATTCTGGAAGCTAGCTCTATTCCCTGTGAAGAACTCCGGCAAAGGAATTCTCGGCTCAGATACCGGAGCATGTACCACAAAATCTTGTAAATTTTGTACTTTCGTGATGAGATTATTCAAACCCGCAGTTACACTCTGGAGATCCATTATTGTCAGGTGCACACAGAGCATACAGAGATTAGGAGGAGAGAGAGAAAAAAGACTGCAGCAAGACAGACTGGAGGAAAAAAAAAAAAAAAAAAAAAAAAAAAAAAAATTCCAGCAGACTTCTTATAACTCTCCTTTCTCAACCTGGGTCTTTAACACTTTATTGGCCGGTCAAACTGTCATGATCTCTGCAAGCAGAGATCATAGCAAGCCTATAGAGGGACAAGCTCTCGGAAGATGGAACTATACTGACCATGAACTGAGCCTGCCGCGCAACTAGAAATAGCCAGGTAGCATTTCCTATTTATCGCTAGATGCCCAGCTCTGGCCTAAGACCTAAATAGCTAGCAGAGGGAAATATAAGACCTGGCTCACCTCTAGAGAAATATTCCAAAGAAGACAGTAGCCCCCCACATATAATGACGGTGAGTTCAGATGAAACAACAAACGCAGCAGGAAAATAGTCTTAGCAAATTTGAGGTCCGCTTACTAGATAGCAGAAGACAGATAGTATACTTTCATGGTCAGCAGAAAAACACTAACAAAACACCATCCAGAGATTACCTTAAACTCTGGCATTAACTCATAACGCCAGAGTAGCAATCCCTGATCAACGAGAGCTTTCCAGACACAGTAACAAAACTTCAGCTGTGAACTGGAACAAATAGGCAAAACAAAACATGGACAAAAGTCCAACTTATCTAGTAGTTGTCTAGAAGCAGGAACAAGCACTGAGAGGCATCAGATAACATTGTTGACCGGCAAGAAACCACCAGAGAAATGAGCTTAAATAGCGACACCCACTACTGATGGAACCAGGTGAAACAGGAAAGAGGATGACAAGTCCAATTCCACAAGCGGCCACCGGGGGAGCCCAGAATCCAAATTCACAACAGTTAGCCAAAGCTTTGCGTTTAATGACAGCCTTGTGCCTGGTTTGATAACATTGCCATGTCTGAAGACCTGATTCCTGGGTAACCCTAAACCAGATCATGGAATAATGATAATAATAATAATATAAAATATTTGTTTCCAGAGCCTTTCCGCATGAGATGTGGCCAGAACTGTAATGTTAATTGGGTTTTCTAGCAGATGATATATCAGGAGATCAGCACAGACATGATCCATTAGCAGCCAGTCTCACTGCTTGAAGTCCTTTCTGCCCTCAGTTATCCCCGGTAACCTTCATGCCACATAGTCTTACTATCATCTCGGGGAGGTATTTACCGCAGATATTGACTCAATCAGTGTAAAATATACAAAAGTAAAGAACAATTTAGTGCAGTTTGGTGTATGTCAGGGTCCTACCACACATCCCTTCCCTTACTAGCGAGATGAAATACAGTGTTGGAAAATAAAACACAGCTTGTAGAAGAGAATTTTAATCAGATTTTGCTAATACATTGTTTCCATGGTGTCCAGGGACCACAGTACACAGAGATGAGGAGGATTTTCTCATTAGAGGGCTTGGCGTTGCGTTATACGGTGCTCTTTAATTATGAGAATAAGAACTAAACCTTTTGTTTCTTCATAAATAATACAAAGAAGAAAATATCGCTTTCATGTTTTCCTAATATCTTTTGATATCCGCATATGGTTTAAGTGAACATGTTATTTCAATAGCTTTTTCCTAATTATTGTTCTTTAAAATAAACCATTTATTACCTTTTAACCATTTTTTCCTTCAATGCATCTTAAAAAAACAAACAAAAAAAACAACAAAAGCAAAATCTAATCATATGCTCAAATGTGTACTTCTCATACCTGATTACTGTAGCAAGCTGGGATGCCTCATCTAACAGCGTCTATCTTATGCCGTGAATATGTGGAATTGGCATGTGTCTCTCCTTTTTGTTGGATGTGCACTTCCAGTTGCCAAAACGATTGGCAATCTTGGATGATGTCAATCCCTGGATGCCTATTTCAAGAGGACCAGAGGTTTTCACCTTCCTTGCAGATTTACGTGCATCTTTTGCTTATCTGTTGCTCCAGTATATATTGAAGCTATTCACAACCTTTGTCTTGTTCTTGGATTACAATCCTGTCTAATCTTTTTGATTTGTTAGTTTTGTTAGTTGTTTTTTTTTTTTTTTTTTTTTAATTTCAAGTAAATTCATTGTTTTTAACACAACAGAAAAAGGTGATAATAGGGCGGGAGGGGTAACATGGGGTGATGGGGGAGTAAAGTGAGGGAAATTAAAATTTGGAGAGCACAAGAAGGATACATATGAACAACATTTTGAATAGAAAATTAATCACAATTAATCTAACTAACAGTATAATCCTAACGAGTCTAGTGTTAGTTGGTTTTTGAACTTCAGCTACTGGTATCGGCTCCTGATTTTTTTTCCTGACTGTAGTACCATGTCATTCTTCCGTTTGCTTTATCCTGAACTTTCTTATTTTAGCAAATCCTGGCTATGTGTTTGATTTTTAGAGTTCTTCAGCACATCTTAATACAATCAGTGGCTATACTCAAACCCTGACCTGGAAATCTCAAAAGGAAAGTTCATATCTCTTTGATAAGCATGAAAACCAGGGACATTGTTTAAATTCTGCATTTTTGTTTCGAAAGCTCCAATATATTAGTCACTTAGAACGTTCACTTTTCTCCTGCGAAACACAACAGACTCCCTCTCTGTCATGGTCCCTTGTATTGTCTGCAGATTATCAGTAAAATGGGGAAGTTGCAAAAGTTAGAAATTGAAACTAGGATTGGACTGTTCACAGCACATTTGTTTGGCTGAAACTGTGATAACGTCATTTCACAAGTCACAATGCCAGAATTGGGGTTCTCTGCCTGAAAAAAGGGACTCAGCAAAAAATAACCTGAGCTATATTGCAAAACCCTTTAAAGGATTCTGCTTTCATTTTCATGGCAGATCTCATTAAAGGTGGAAATTTTGTGTACTATACTTTTTTCCCTTTGACCATTGCTCCGAAAGACTTCTTGCCAGCAACATCTGTGGAAAAAGAATTGATTCCTTCCAAGCATTGATACACCAACAAGATAAGCCAGCTAATTACATTATCGGTTGGCTAAATGATAATTTTGCAGACACCCATCTGTACCAAATCCCCAATACACAGGAACACTAAGCTCAGCTAAGAACTCCTAGGTTTTTTATGAGTCCAGCTTCTTGACTTCTCAGGCAGCGGCTTATCTCCTTGCCGAACAAAACATTTAATCTTTGAAAGTCCACCTGCCATGTCCTTCTCTACAAAGACTTCTACTGTCGGGGAAGAATCGGGAGGCCTGCATACACATGAGATATTCAGCTGATCCTGACAAAATCGGTGTGTTTGGACAATTTTTCTCTAACATATATGTGGACCTTTTTCACAAAATGGTGGACAGTGAATAATATGTCTTTGATATTCGAGATGAGCAGTCCATGATGATGGTCTATGGTCCAGGTCAGTGCTCTCTGGCCGAGGCCAGGAGCTGTGTGAATTTCCTTACTCTCTGGGTTCCAAGTTTTAGCTGTTGATTAGCAGGGCTGGTGATCCCTCACCTGTACGCCACACAGATGCCTTCATTCCAGGTCAGCGAATCAACCACTGTGTCAGGAACCCAAAAGCTCTGGAAATTTGCTCAACTCTTGTCCACAGTTAGAGAATGCTGACGTGGATCCGGGGTATGACTTGTACATAGCACAAATAGATAAATAAGGAAGTAAATTCAAAATAACTTTGATATCAGAGTTAAGAAGGTTTTCAGGGAAATTGATAGTCTGCCCTTAGCATGGACAATCAATTTTTGGTCGTTGAGAGGACGCCCTGGATATCTGATTTGCTCAAGCCAAATCATTTACACTTTATAAATTCCTTAAAACATGCCTTATTTCTGTTACTAGCATTTTTAGATGATATACCTCAACAATGATGAACAGTTAGATTCCAAAATATGTCCATAACATGAATAAAAAAAATATTTTGCTGTGAATATGAAGCCCTTAGGGTCACTGCAGTCAGTAGAAAAATAAAGACATCAAATGCTGCTAAATGTCATCACAAGGTTATGTTTCCTTAGCCTAAGTTAAACAAAGCTGCGTTTTTTGCTGCATCTGAACTGTGAAGAGAGATTCACAGTATGACTTGAACTCACTATTTAAAGGTCTTATTCATCTACAAAGAGAGCCAAGGACAAGCAGTTTTAGCTTTGGAGAACTTCATTGAATATTAAGACAGAAGTTAAATTCCCAACCACTTACCGTATTTTTCGGACTATAGGACGCACCGGACTATAAGGCGCACCCAGGTTTTAGAGGTGGAAAATAGGGAAAAAAATATTTGAAGCAAAAAAAATGTGGTAAAATATTTAATAACATAAATAACATACTATTATATGTGGTGTTATTACATATAATAGTATGTTATTATGTTGGAAGCTGCGGGACCAGTGTGGTGTCTGTGAAGTACTATATGAAGATGCTGGAGGGTGAGTATAAGAATGGGGGCACAGGGCTTATAGTGAAAGCACCACTCCAGCACTGCAAAATAACACTGGAGTGCTGCTTTAAAATCCCATGGGAGAACTATAACTCCCAGCATGTCCTGCAGATCCTATGACATGCTGGGAGTTATAGTTCACCAAAGGAGTGTCAGAGTGCTTTATTGTGTTTTGTAAAGACTAACCTCTTAATTGTGGGAGCCAGCCTGTGGTGAGGTAAAAGCTGGAGCATCCCATGGCTGCACACACAGAGCCCTCTCTCTTGTTGCCTTTCCACAGCGCACGCACAGGACATAAGAGGAAGCTGCAGATTCTAGGTGGGAGTCTGAAGGACCTATGATGATGTCAGAAGAGGGAGGGCTCTGAGCTGCCATGTGATGCTCCAGCCCGCCCACTTCTGACATCACACAGGTCCTCCTTGTGCACCACAGGCAGCTCAGCGTCCAGCACAGGCAGGTATGCAGCGATCTCCTGGCCCCTGCTGCTGCTGCCTCCTCCCCCGGACACACAGATTCTCCCCAGAATCAGTGCTGGGGAAACTGTGTGTCGCTGCTTAAGTGCAGCATTTATTTGCTGCTCCCCGCTCACCGCTCAGCTGATCGGTGGGCGGGGAGCCGCTAATGAATATTCACTGCACTTAATCAGTGGGGCCATGTGGTTTCCCCAGCAGCCGATTCCGGCAGCGGGGACATCCTGAAGTGGGATATCATTACGATCCCACTCGCTGCTGCCCCCCTCCCCACATGCTATATTCATACTATAAACGTTATAATAAAATCTGCGCTGCTGTAACAAATAATGAATCCAGATATAGTTGTAAGGTGTTCGGGTGGTTTATTCAACGCGTTTCAAAGCTCATGGCTTTTTCTTCAGGAAGTTTCCACACAAAGATATCTTTGTGTGGAAACTTCCTGAAGAAGAAGCCATGAGCTTTGAAACGCGTTGAATAAACCACCCGAACACCTTACAACTATATCTGGATTCATTATTTGTTACAGCAGCGCAGATTTTATCCACATTCATCTATTATAACGTCTCTAAAAGGTCGCAGCGCCGACCTGTGGATCTGCAGCAGCTGACAAATTACACGCCTTTACTTTGCACCATCAGGTGAGCAGTTCTCTTATAAATCTTTAAGAGCAGTCCTGTGGATAAGACCCTATTTGCGCTTTTTTGTCTCCTATTTCTTGTATACTAATATTCATACTATAAGACGCACCCACACTTTCCTCCCAAATTTGGAGGAAAAAAAGTGCGTCTTATAGTCGGAAAAATACGGTATGTCAGGAAGTTGCCAGATCTCTGTGGTCACAATAGAAGGCAGCAGATAATTAATAGAAAGTGGAAGGAAGCCATTGTTTAATGAACAAGTAACATGTTGCAGCAAGAAAACAACCCTGTTACTTATCCTGTAGTGCAAGAGATATAATTGAGTGGCAGTAATTCTTTAATCTTTGGTTGCAGCTCCATCTCTTCTTATCTAATCATTAGAGTAAAGTAATGGCAATTCCAGGCTCAATGCATATTCAATGTTTGGAAGTCCTTCATTGTACTATGATTGCTAATTTTGCAAAAGTAGCTACCATCTCTGCCAATGGCATAGTTTTGCAAGTGTTCTTAATTGGTAACCTGACTTTCAATTAATTTTTCGGGATAAGTTGTCCCATGTGTAGATGAGAAATAACATTAGATTTGGCCATTATATTACTTGTATCCCGCATTTTCACAAGTTTTCCCCTCTGCAGGTGTTTACTCTACTTGCAATCCACTCTGAGCTGGTGGGAGGAGACTAGCTGCTTTGATGCGTTCCATACATAGCCCAGTGCACAGAGAGGGATCCTTACTCTTCATTCCTTGTTGAGCACACAGCGACAAGCAGCAGCATCATGGAGGAAATTACATAACAGTAGTGATTGTTGTAGTTATAAATCCAGCTCCAGATGGAGGTTAGAAAGTTCAGCATGATTTTTCTGTGTCTCCCTCTGCCTGTTTCCTCACTCTGCTCCTTTCTCCTTCCCTGTCCCCCCCCATAGAAAATAATGGGATATATCACATAACACCACAGTGGACTGGCAGTACATCTTGACTGAGGAAGGTGGATTTAAGCTCTTTTTTCAGATAGGTTGGTGAGTTCAGTAAGCAGTGTGGAGAAGAGAAAGCGTCTTATAAGTGGAGAAGGAAGCAATTTTTCTAATCATATACAATACAAAGCTTGTGTTATTGATTTACCCAAAGTTTGTTAAAAGTACTGTCCCATTTAACAATAAAATGCCAGATTGAATAAAGTAGCGCAAAATCCAAATAGGCTTGTCACATGTGAATGTGAGCTATATGCTTACTATCTGTAATTTCAACTTTTTAAACCCTTTACCCCCAAGGGTTTTTTCCACGTTAATGACCGGGCCAATTTTTACAATTCTGACCACTGTCCCTTTATGAGGTTATAACTCTGGAACGCTTCAACGGATCCCGGTAATTCTGACAGTGTTTTCTTGTGACATATTGTACTTCATTATATTGGTAACATTTCTTTGATATTACCTGCGTTTATTTGTGAAAAAAAACGGAAATTTGGCGAAAATTTTGAAAATTTAGCAATTTTCCAACTTTGAATTCTTATACAATTAAATCACAGAGATATGTCACACAAAATACTTAATAATTAACATTTTCCACATATCTACTTTACATCAGCACAATTTTGGAACCAACATTTTTTTTTGTTAGGGAGTTATAAGGGTTAAAAGTTGACCAGCAATTTCTCATTTTTACAACACCATTTTTTTTTTAGGGACCACATCTCATTTAAAGTCATTTTGAGGGGTCTATATGATGGAAAATACCCAAGTGTGACACCATTCTAAAAACTGCACTCCTCAAGGTGCTCAAAACCACATTCAAGAAGTTTATTAACCCTTCAGGTGTTTCACAGGAATTTTTGGAATGTTTAAATAAAAATGAACATTTAACTTTTTTACACAAAAAATTTACTTCAGCTCCAATTTGTTCTATTTTACAAAGGGTAACAGGAGAAAATGGACCCCAAAAGTTGTTGTACAATTTGTCCTGAGTACGCCGATACCCCATATATGGGGTAAACCACTGTTTGGGTGCATGGCAGAGCTCGGAAGCAAAGGAGCGCCATTTGACTTTTCAATGCAAAATTGACTGAAATTCAGATGGGACGCCATGTTGTGTTTGGAGAGCCCCTGATGTGACTAAACATTGAAACCCCCCACAAGTGACACCATTTTGGAAAGTAGACCCCCTAAGGAACTTATCTAGATGTGTGGTGAGCACTTTGACCCATCAAGTGATTCACAGAAGTTTATAATGCAGAGCCGTAAAAATAAAAAATCATATTTTTTCACAAAAATGATCTTTTCACCCCCAATTTTTTATTTTCCCAAGGGTAAGAGAAGAAATTGGACTCCAAAAGTTGTTGTACAATTTGTCCTGAGTATGCTGATACCTGATATGTGAGGTTAAACCACTGTTTGGGTGCAAGGGAGAGCTCGAAAGGGAAGGAGCGCCGTTTGACTTTTCAATGCAAAATTGACTGGAATTGAGATGGGACGCCATGTTGTGTTTCGAGAGCCCCTGATGTGCCTAAACATTGAAACCCCCCACAAGTGACACCATTTTGGAAAGTAGACCCCCTAAGGAACTTATCTAGATGTGTGGTGAGCACTTTGACCCAAGTGCTTCACAGAAGTTTATAATGCAGAGCCGTAAAAATAAAAAATCATATTTTTTCACAAAAATGATTTTTTCGCCCCCAATTTTTTATTTTTCCAACGGTAAGAGAAGAAATTGGACCCCAAAATTTGTTGTCCAATTTGTCCTGAGTACGATGATACCTCATATGTGGGGGTAAACCACTGTTTGGGCGCATGGCAGAGTTCGGAAGGGAAGGAGCGCCATTTGACTTTTCAATGCAAAATTGACTGGAATTGAGATGGGACGCCATGTTGCGTTTGGAGAGCCACTGATGTGCCTAAACATTGAAACCACCCACAAGTGACACCATTTTGGAAAGTAGACCCCCTAAGGAACTCATCTAGATGTGTTGTGAGAGCTTTGAACTCCCAAGTGTTTCACTACAGTTTATAACGCAGAGCCGTGAAAATAAAAATTATTTTTTTTCCCCACAAAAATTATTTTTTAGCCCCCAGTTTTGTATTTTCCCAAGAGTAACAGGAGAAATTGGACCCCAAAAGTTGTTGTACAATTTGTCCTGAGTACGCTGATACCCCATGTATCGGGGGAACCACCGTTTGGGCGCATGGGAGAGCTCGAAAGGGAAGGAGCGCCATTTGGAATGCAGACTTAGATGGAATGGTCTGCAGGCATCACGTTGTATTTGCAGAGACCCTTATGTACCTAAACCGTAGACACCCCCCACAAGTGACCCCATATTGGAAACTAGACCCCCCAAGGAACTTATCTAGATGTGTTGTGAGAACTTTGAACCCCCAAGTGTTTCACTACAGTTTATAACGCAGAGCCATGAAAATAAAAAATCCTTTTTTTTCCACAAAAATTATTTTTTAGCCCCCAGTTTTGTATTTTTCCAAGGGAAACAGTGTAAATTGAACCCCAAAAGTTGTTGTCCAATTTGTCCTGAGTACACTGATACCCAATATGTGGGGGGGAACCACCGTTTGGGCGCATGGCAGAGCTCGGAAGGGAAGGAGCACTGTTTTACTTTTTCAATGCAGAATTGGCTGGAATTGAGATAGGATGCAATGTCGCATTTGGAGAGCCCCTGATGTGCTAAACAGTGGAAACCCCCCAATTATAACTGAAACCCTAATCCAAACACACCCCTAACCCTAATCTCAACTGTAACCCTAACCACACCCCTAACCCTGACACACCCCTAACCCTAATCCCAACCCTATTCCCAACTGTAAATGTAATCCAAACCCTAACCCTAACTTTAGCCCCAACCCTAACTTTAGCCCCAACCCTAACTTTAGCCCCAACCCTAACCCTAACTGTAGCCCTAACCCTAGCCCCATCCCTAACCCTAGCCCTAACCCTAGCTCTAACCCTAACCCTAACCCTAGCCCTAACCCTAGCCCTAATCCTAACCCTAATGGGAAAATGGAAATAAATACATTTTTTTAATTTTTTTATTTTTCGTAACTAAGGGGGTGATGAAGGGGGGGTTTGATTTTCTATTTATAGCGGGTTTTCTAGCGGATTTTTATGATTGGCATCCGTCACACACTAAAAGATGCTTTTTATTGCAAAAAATGTATTTTGCGTTACCACATTTTGAGTGCTATAATTTTTCCATATTTTGGTCCACAGAGTTATGTGAGGTCTTGTTTTTTGCAGGATGAGTCCACATTTTTATTGGTAATATTTTCGGGCACGTGACATTTTTTTGATCGCTTTTTATTCCGATTTTTGTGAGGCAGAATGACCAAAAACCAGCTATTCATGAATTTCTTTTGGGGGGGGCGCTTATACCGTTCCGCGTTTGGTAAAATGGATAAAGCAGTTTTATTCTTCGGGTCAGTATGATTACAGCGATACCTCATTTATATCATTTTTTTATGTTTTGGCGCTTTTATACGATAAAAACTATTTTATAGAAAAAATAATTATTTTTGCATCACTTTATTCTCAGGACTATAACTTTTTTACTTTTTCGCTGATGATGCTGTATGGCGGCTTGTTTTGTGCAGGACAAGATGACATTCTCAGCGGTATCATGGTTATTTATTTCTGTCTTTTTGAACGCATGTTATTCCACTTTTTGTTCGGCAGTATGATAATAAAGCGTTGTTTTTTGCCTCATTTTTTTTTTTTTACGGTGTTCACTGAAGGGGTTAACTAGTGGGACAATTTTATAGGGCGGGTCATTACGGACGCGGCGATACTAAATATGTGTACTTTTATTGTTTTTTTATTTAGCTAAAGGAATGCATTTATTGGAACAATATTTTTTATTATTATTATTTATTTAGTAATTTTTATTTTTTTACACATGTAAATTTTTTTTTTTTTACATTTTTAGTTTGCCCCAGGGGGGACATCATAGTAAAGTGACAGATCGCCGATCTGACACTTTGCTGTGCACTGTGTCAGATCGGCGATCACACAGCACAGCAGTGAGGCTTCCCGGCGCCTGCTCTGAGCAGGCGCTGTGAAGCCACCTCCCTGCAGGACCCGGATGCAGCTCGCGGCCATTTTGGATCCGGGGACTGCAGGGAGGAGATGCTCGGTACAAGATGAGCACATCGCCTTGTACCGATCGTCTCAGGGAAGCCCGCAGGGAGCCCCCTCCCTGCGCGATGTTTCCCTATACCGCCGGAACATTGTGATTATGTTTGATCACAGTGTGCCGGGGGTTAATGTGCCGGGGGCGGTCCATGACCGCTCCTGGCACATAGTGTCGGATGTCAGCTGCGATAGTCAGCTGACACCCGGCCGCGATCGGCTGCGCTCCCCCCGTGTGCGCAGCCGATCGCGCTGGATGTACTATTCCGTCCTTGGGAAGTAGGGCCCACCTCACATGGACGGAATAGTACGTCCTATCACAGAAAGGGGTTAAAATTACATGGAAATTGAAATTAAAGGGATTTTCTGTGATTTTAGAAGATATGCATAACCAATTGACTCCTCTAATGCAAACCAAAACCCCAGCATTAATGTCAGGAGTGCTAAGACCTCGATTCCATGCTATGGTTCCATGCTATGTGTCGCTAACTGGGCTGCTTGCTGTAATTTTTATATAATCGCTATTTTATTGGCAGGCGTTTATCACTAGTAAGCTTATTGCTATGTAGTCATGTATTCAGAAGCTCTGTATAACTGATTGGCGGTTTTCTACCTATGCACAGTGTACACAGAAAGCTGCCAATCAGCGGTGTGGGCGGGGATATACAGAGCTCAGCATTCAGAGAACTGCTAGATCTACAGCAGGAAAAATAGTGATTTTATCAAAATGTCAGCCTGCAGCCCAGTAAGTGATAAATAAACCCTGCAGCCAATCAACAGCCCGTAATGGCTCTTTTCACTTTCCGAGGTAACTGACATCCAGAGAATTGAGTAGTGTCTTTGTAGTACGTCTAATTACACAAATTAGCTTTGTTCTCCTCCTGAACTGATCATTTGTTCTTAAACAACCTCTCCAGTGAATACAGATTTTTACATTACTGGGATACGAAATGACGGTGCTCATAATGTTCTATAGAGAATTGTGTCATTTCAGGGTAACTTGCAGTAGAATGTATATGTAGACCTTAGCTCCTCCTTCCTCCATACAATATTGAAAACCTAAGAATTTGCAAAACTGTTGTGTGACTTTGCGTTGTACAGAAATGTAGCGACTTTTCAAAGCTTTAACGCCAATATTGTGATGTAATGCTTTGCTTACATGGCACAATAGTTCCTGGACACCTTTTCTATTTTTTCTTTTAAATGCTGCAGCATTTTGGAGCAAGACATACTCTGCTGCAATAACGCAGCCGAGGTCTGATTCTTGTTGCCTGTGATATGGACAGCATCAATGAGTTGACAAGTTCACTTTAAATATTTAGTCATGGCCAAAAGTGTTGGCACCCTTAAAATTGTTCCAGAAAATGAAGTATTTCTCAGAGAAAATTATTGTTTTGTTATACACGTGTTTATCTCCTTTGTGTGTGTTGGAACAACACAAAAAAACTGAAAAAAAAGGCAAATTGGACATAATTTCACACAAAAACCCCAAAATAGGCCAGGCCATCATCCTGTGTACATGATCCCCATCCTGGTACATGTTGTCCCATCCAGCTACATGTCGCCCCATCCTGTTATATGTCCCCAATACTATATATGACCCTCATCCTGGGCCCCATCCTGGCATATGTCCCCATCCTGGTATATGGTCCTCATTTCGGGTGTATGGTCCTCATCCTGGTAAATGTTCCCATCCTGGTATATGACACTCATCATGATATACGGCCCTCATCCTGGTATTTGGACACCATCCTAGATGCTATCCTTTTATATGGCCCTCATCATGGTATATTGCCTCATCCTGGCATATGTCCCCATCCTGATATATGGCCCTCATACTGGCCCCCATCCTGATATATGTCCCCATCCTCTGACTCATCCTGGTATATTGCCCCCATTCTGGTATATGGCCCCACTGTTCAGTACACAGAAAAAAATCTAAGCTTCTACCCCCCTTCCCAGCACTCCCACACCATTTGGCAACTACTTCTGAAGCCAGTGCAGCGCCCCAGAGTCCTGGTCGTTGCAGTACTGTGGCTCCGCCACTATGGGGAGCTATGGTACGTCTGATTGCACTAAAGGAGTTTCTCTGACCAGGTAACACCTCACTACACTTCACACTCCGGCCACCAGGGGGGGTGGTCCTATCTACTAGGCCACTCCTCACACTCTGGTAAAACTGGGGGTTGGACAGGAAGACAGGGAGAAGTAGCTGGGAAGAGCTAGTGAGAGGACCTGTCAGGGATGGGATCCTGGCAGACTCCTCAGAGCAGAACTAACCAGTGCACAACGGGAATACAGTAAAGAAGTATTGGGACCAGAAGGAGTCGTGCTGTTAGACCGAGGCAACATCCTTCTGAGGCGCAAACAGTCGGTGGCCGGAACGCCGAGCAAGTAAGAGACTTTAAGTACACTGCAAACCACGGCCGGACAGCTAATTACAGGTTGGCTGTCTCACTTAACACCTAAGCAGACAACGGAGGCAGCTGTGGGAGAGGGGCGACTCTAGGGTCCCGGAAGAACTCCAGGCCTACCCCGTCATACGGGTGCGTCCTACCATATCACCTGGAGGACGAAGAGAACGAACAAATAGAGACAGACAGAAACAGTTGTGAGGACTATCCTGGGAGCTCAGCAGGGAAGAACTACAACACCCAGCGCTAGAAGGTAGACACTGATTCCCACCTGTAAAGAGAACTTCTGATGTGCCTTTGGGCCGGCCGGTCTCTGACAACCCAGTTAACAGCGCTCTGGACTGAGGTCTCCAAAACCTTCAGTAAAGAGGTAAAGAGACTGCAACCTGGTGTCCTCGTTATTTACCGCGACCTGCACCCCACAACTGCACCGCTACACCACCACTTATTCTACTGGACGTCCCTCACCGACACACAGGGCCACGGACCGGGTCTAGCCACCGTGACAACCCCAGGACTGAGACCCAGAGGCTCGGCTTCGGGTACCCCTCGGCCCTGCGGCGGTGTGGGGGCGCTCCACCAGCAGCTGACTTTGGAGTGCAACGGAAGCGCATGACGTCACTGCCATCTGCCCCTGATCTCTGCACGTTACCGTCAGCTGCTGGTCTCTGATTGGCCTGAAGTGTGTATTGTGGTGCATGGACCTGATGGGTCTGTATGCTGCAATACGCTTTAGCTGAATGTGCGTCTGAGGATGCACATCCAGCTGAAGTAGGGGCTGGCATCAGAGGGCCCCTCACCAACCAGGCCTCACTGCAACCGCGGTCATTACACCCCTGGCTCCAGGTCTTTCACATTTGAAGGGTGCCTTCTCCCCACAGCAATTTTAAGATCTGACCACAGATGTTCAATGGAATTTAGATCCGGACTCATTACTAGTCACATCAGAACTCACCAGTGCTGTGTTTCCATCCATTTCTGGGTGATTCTTGATGTTTGGGGTCATTGCCCTGCTGGAAGACTCATGATCCAGGATGTAAACCTATCTATCTGACACTGCACACTACATTGCGACCCAGAATCTTTTGGCAATCTTGAGATTTCATAATGCCTTGCACATAGTCAAGGTACCCAGTGCCAGATGCAGCAAAACAACCCTAAAACATCTTTGAACCTCCACCATATTTGGCTGTAGGTGCAGTGTTCTTTTATTTGTAGGCCTCATTTTGTTTTCAGTAAATAGTAGAATGATGTGCTTAACCAAAAGCTCTATCTTGGTGTAATCTGTCCACAAGACTCTTTTCCAGAAGGATTTTGGCTTATGCACGTATGTTTTGGCAAACTGCAGTCTAGCTTTTTTATCTGTGTCAACAGTGGGGTTCTTCTGGGTCTCCTGCGATAGCCTATCATTTCATTCAAATGTCAACCTATAGTTCGTTCTGACACTGTTGCAGGGCGCCTGCAGGACAGCTTGAATTTATTTGGAACTTGATTGGGGCTGCTTATCCACCATCTGGACTATCCTGTGTTGCAACCTTTCATCCTTTTTTGTCTGCCATCCACATTCAGGGAAATTAGCTACATTGTCATGTGTTGTAAACTCCTTGATTATGTTGTGCACTATGGACAAAGGAGCATGAAGATCTTTGGAGATGGACTTGTAATCTTGAGATTGTAGATATTGTTAAACAATTTTGGTTCTCAAGTCCTCAGACAGTTCTTTTTGTTCTCCATGCTTAGTGTGGCACACACATACAGACAATCCAAAGACTCAGTCAACTTCTTCTCTTTTTATCTGGTTTCAGGTGTGATTTTCATATTGTCCACACGTGTTACTTGCCACGTGTTAAATGAGCATCATATGCTTGAAACAAAAAATGTTTACCCACAATTTTGGAAAGGTGGCAGCAATTTTGTCCAGCCCAATTTTTTTGTATGTGTGTGTGAAATGATGTCCAATTTGCCTTTTTTCTGTTGTTTTTGCATTGTTCAAATACACACAAAGGAAATGAACATGTGTATAGCAAAAAGTGTAATTGTAATAATTTTCTGGGAGAAATACTTTATTTTCTGGAGCAATTTCAAGGTTGCCAACACTTTTGGCCATGACTGTATATTTTGTGATTGGATCTTAGACCTATGCTGGGGTACATACTTTCAGTATATTTATGGCCGAAATGTGTTGAAATGGTATGTAGCTACATAAAAATGGCAGGGTACACAAACTTTTTTCCATTTGATGTATGTCCACTTATTGAAACTAATACAGGAGCAGAAAGCTATGTTTGATTTTCCTACAAATTGGTGAATTTGTACAATTGATGAGATTAGTGATCCTACACAATGGAAGCAATTACATTCATTCAGGGGATTAGTGTGATTGATACTTATTCTATGTAGGGACTCTTGTTAGAGTGGTGTGGGAATTGTGTGACTGATTTCATGGTGGGCTTATAGTATTGCTCCTTATCTTGTAATAATGAAATTAGCTGCAGATGTTCTCCATCATAATTACATATAGTAACACTGGCTGTCAATATCTTACACGTTCATTCCAATTATATGAATACTTTTCCAATACTGATCTGTATAGTTTACTGCCATTTATTACCTAATTTACCTTAGTCTTGGAGTCATCATGCTCTCTGCAATGTTACCAAACTTCATGTGTGTATTCACGTATAAAGCATTGTATTTTAATGGCATTTTCTGTACATTGTCTTTAAATGTCTAAAAAGAAAAATGTAGAATTTTTTTTTAATCGTCTCTCCAAAAACATTTGTTTGGAACACCTATCATCTGTATGCAAACCTCATAGTGCAGTTGTTAAAAGCACAAAGTAAATGGCCTTTATTAATTAATGTAGGATTCATCTTGTTCTACTTAAAAATTCAAAAAAAAAATATCTAGCAGGTGTTTAAGTACATGAATCCCAAAAATACATTTTAATTTATTACCACCTCATGATGTGCTATTAAGTCATAGAGTGAGTGTAGGTGTATAGATTGTCATGACTCTGACAGGATGGTTCCGCCTCCATCCTGGTCAGATCAGGTATAATTCTAGTCCGCCTCTCTTTTGTTCTGGGGTGGCAATTTAATCTTGGTGGTTCCTGGGTTTGTTGTCGGTGATACTTCTGTATATTCTTTGTGCAAAAAGAAAAAAAAGAGCATGAACCGCACATCCCAAAATCATACGTTGATCTAAAGCCGCCAGGCAAAAATTTATATACTGAACATGAGGTTTTCAGTTTAACATTCTGATCAGACTGTATGAAGCCCACTGCCACTTCACGACAAACCTCGTAGTGGGTCCTAACGCCCTAACGGAGCGGAGCCGTGCCGCGACCACCGCCGCAGCGGCCATGCACCAGCAGGGCGGACGGCCTGTTGCCCCACAGCACCCATGCTGCGAGACTGAGCCCCTATGACTCCAGACCGCGCCGCCCCACGAGCACAAAGCCACAGCAACTTCTGTATATTCGGTTTTTGGTTGCTGACCCAGGTTACTCGTCCATAATCGTTGTGCCTCTGTGTGTGTGAGCTTTTGCTGTGAATTACCCGGTTTGTCCCCTGACTTTTGTGTTGTGAATTCTGCTCTTGGGCTCCCTCCGGTGGTTATAAGTGGTAGTGCTGCTGTCTCTGGATCGCAGCATTTATCAGGTGTGTTCACTTTTTGTAATTCTGACTGGGCTATTTAGCCTTGCTTCACCCTTTAGTCAGTGCCAGTTGTCCATTGTTCCTGGAGGATTCACATCCCTGCCTGGTCTCTTCTGCTTGCTGTTCATTTCAACCAAGATAAGTTCTGGCCTTGATTTTTTGCTGTCCACATGCTGTGGGCTTAATTGTCAGTTCTTTTCCATGTTTTTGTCTAGTCCAGCTTGGTCTGTATAAGGATTTGTTTAGCCAAGCTGGTATCTCTGGAGATGCAGATATACCCTCCATATCTTTAGTTAGATGTGGAGATTTTGTATTTTCTGTGGTGGATATTTTCTAGTGTTTTAATACTGACCGCATAGTTCTCTGTCCTATCCTTTCTATTTAGCTAGAAGTGGTCTCCTTTGCTAAATTCTGATTTCAGTCTGTGTATGTCTTTTCCCTCTCCTCTCACAGTCAATATTTGTGGGGGGCTGTCTATCCTTTGGGGATTTTCTCTGAGGCAAGATAGTTTTCCCGTTTATACCTTTCTACTATCTCTAGGGGTAAATAGTCCTCCGGCTGTGTCGAGATGTCTAGGGAGTGAAAGGTACATTCCACGGCTACTTCTAGTTGCGGTGTTAAGTTCAGGGTCTGCGGTCAGTACAGGTACCACCTTCTCCAGAGTACGTCCCATGCTGCTCTTAGGCCACCAGATCATAACAGTACAACTGGCCAACAATGAGTTAACCGCATCTCAGAAGAAGGGAAGGAAAGTGCTGAGCCATTTTTTTTTTGTAGTCTGTTGTGTTTTTTTTTTCCTTCCCTCTTTACCTCTGGGTGGCTCAGGAGTTTGGCACTGGCATGGATGTTCAGGGATTGGCTTCTCGTGTGGATCAACTTGCTGCTAGAGTACAGGGTATTTCCGATTATATCATTCAGACTCCGGTTTTAGAACCTAGAATTCCAACTCCTGATTTGTTTTTTGGGGACAGGTTTAAATTTTTGAGATTTAAAAATAACTGTAAACTGTTTTTTGCTCTGAAACCCCGTTCCTCTGGTGATTGGGCATTTGCCCTGGAACCTGGGAATCCGACTTTGCTTAATATTGACACCTTTTTTCAGGCGCTTGGGTTATTGTATGATGAACCTAATTCAGTGGATCATGCTGAGAAGACCTTGTTGGCTCTGTGTCAGGGTCAAGAAGCGGCAGAATAATATTGCCAGAAATTTAGAAAGTGGTCTGGGCTGACTAAATGGAATGAGGATGCCTTGGTGGCAATTTTCAGAAAGGGTCTTTCTGAATCCGTTAAGGATGTTATGGTGGGGTTCCCCACGCCTGCTGGTTTGAGTGATTCTATGTCTCTGGCCATTCAGATTGATCGGCGCTTGCGTGAGCGCAGAGTTGTACACACTATGGCATTGTCTTCCGAGCGGAGTCCTGAGACTATGCAGTGTGATAGGATTGTGTCTAGAGCTGAACGACAAGGATTCTGACGTCAGAATAGGTTGTGTTTTTACTGCGGCGATTCTGCTCATGTTATTTCTGATTGCCCTAAGCGTACCAAGAGAATCGCTAGTTCTGTTACCATGAGTACTGTACAACCTAAATTTCTGTTATCTGTGACCCTGATCTGCTCATTATCATCATTTTCTGTCATGGCATTTGTGGATTCAGGCGCCGCTCTAAACTTAATGGACTTAGAATTTGCCAGACATTGTGGTTTCCCCT
Organism: Ranitomeya variabilis; assembly: GCF_051348905.1. NCBI lineage: Eukaryota > Metazoa > Chordata > Amphibia > Anura > Dendrobatidae > Ranitomeya > Ranitomeya variabilis. Next base: position 170,363,938 of record NC_135238.1, read on the forward strand.
TACAGCCTTTACAGAGTCCTATTCCTTTGAGGGGCATTGATGCTACACCGTTGGCTAAAAATAAACCTCAGTTTTGGACACAGCTGACCATGTGCATGGCGCCAGACCATCAGGAAGATTGTCGTTTTCTGTTGTTGCATAATTTGCATGATGCTATTGTGCTGGGTTTCCCATGGTTACAGGTGCATAATCCGGTATTAGATTGGAAATCTATGTCTGTGACTAGTTGGGGTTGTCAGGGGGTTCATGGTGACGTTCCTTTGATGTCAATTGCCTCCTCCCCCTCTTCTGAAATTCCTGAGTTTTTGTCAGATTTCCAGGATGTATTCAATGAGCCCAAGTCCAGTTCCCTTCCACCGCATAGGGACTGTGATTGTGCTATTGACTTGATTCCAGGCTGTAAGTTTCCCAAGGGCCGACTTTTCAACCTGTCTGTGCCACAACATACCACCATGCGGAGCTATGTAAAGGAGTCTTTGGAGAAGGGGCATATTCGGCCATCTTCTTCACCATTGGAAGCAGGTTTTTTTTGTGTTGCCAAGAAGGATGGCTCCTTGAGACCCTGTATTGATTATCGCCTCTTGAATAAGATCACGGTCAAATTCCAATACCCTTTGCCTTTGCTTTCTGATCTGTTTGCTAGGATTAAGGGGCTAGTTGGTTTACTAAGATTGACCTTCGAGGGGCATATAATCTTGTTCATATTAAGCAGGGTGACGAATGGAAAACTGTGTTTAATACGCCCGAAGGCCATTTTGAATACCTTGTGATGCCATTCAGACTCTCTAATGCTCCATCTGTGTTTCAGTCCTTCATGCATGATATATTTCGGAATTATCTTGATAAATTCATGATTGTATATTTGGATGATATTTTGATTTTTTCAGATGATTGGGAGTCAGGATGGTATTTCAGATCCTTCGTGATAATGCCTTGTTTGTGAAGGGGTCTAAGTGCCTCTTTGGAGTACAGAAGATTTATTTTTTGGGCTTTATTTTTTCTCCCTCATCTATAGAAATGGATCCGGTTAAGGTTCAGGCCATTCATGATTGGATCCAGCCCACATCCGTGAAGAGCCTTCAGAAATTTTTGGGCTTTGCTAATTTTTATCGCCGTTTCATTGCCAACTTCTCCAGTGGGGTTTAACCCCTGACCAATTTGACGAAGAAAGGCGCTGATGTGACGAATTGGTCCTCTGCGGCTGTTTCTGCCTTTCAGGAGCTTAAACGCCGATTTACTTCTGCCCCTGTGTTGCGTCAGCCGGATGTCTCCCTTCCATTTAAGGTTGAGGTTGACGCTTCTGAGATTGGGGCAGGGGCCTTTTTGTCTCAGTGGAATTCTGATGGTTCCTTGATGAAACCGTGTGCCTTCTTTTCTCGAAAATTTTTGCCTGCGGAACGCAATTATGATGTCGGCAATCGTGAGTTGTTGGCTATGAAGTGGGCATTTCAGGAGTGGCGACATTGGCTTGAGGGGGCCAAGCATCGTATTGTGGTCTTGACCGATCATAAGAATCTGATTTACCTCGAGTCCGCCAAACGGCTGAATCCTAGACAGGCCCGATGGTCCCTGTTTTTCTCCCGTTTTGATTTTGTGGTCTCGTATCTTCCGGGGTTCTAAGAATGTTAAGGCTGATGCCCTCTCTAGGAGCTTTTTGCCTGATTCTCCTGGGGTCCTGGAGCCGGTCGGCATTCTGAAGGAAGAGGTGATTCTTTCTGCCATCTCCCCTGATTTACGACGGGTTCTTCAGGAATTTCAGGCTGATAAACCTGACCGCTGTCCAGTGGGGAAACTGTTTGTTCCTGACAGATGGACTAGTAAAGTGATTTCTGAGGTTCATTGTTCTGTGTTGGCTGGTCATCCTGGGATCTTTGGGACCAGAGAATTGGTTGGTAGGTCCTTTTGGTGGCCTTCTTTGTCACGGGATGTGCGTTCTTTTGTGCAGTCCTGTGTGACTTGTGCGTGGGCCAAGCCTTGCTGTTCCCGCGCTAGTGGGTTGCTTTTGCCTTTGCCGGTCCCTGAGAGGCCTTGGAGGCATATTTCTATGGATTTTATTTAGGATCTTCCGGTTTCCCAAAGGATGTCGGTTATCTGGGTGGTTTGTGACCGGTTTTCTAAGATGGTTCATTTGGTACTTTTGCCTAAACTGCCTTCCTCTTCTGATTTGGTTCCGTTGTTTTTTCAGCATGTGGTTCGTTTGCATGGCATTCCGGAGAATATTGTGTCCGATAGAGGTTCCCAGTTTGTTTCTAGGTTTTGGCGGGCCTTTTGTGCTAGGCTGGGCATTGATTTGTCTTTTTCTTCCGCATTTCATCCTCAGACAAATGGCCAAACCGAGCGAACTAATCAGACTTTGGAAACTTATTTGAGATGCTTTGTGTCTGCTGATCAGGATGATTGGGTGGCTTTCTTGCCATTGGCCGAGTTTGCCCTTAATAATCGGGCTAGTTCTGCTACCTTGGTTTCATCCTTCTTTTGTAACTCTGGTTTTCATCCTCGTTTTTCTTCAGGGCAGGTTGAGCCTTCTGATTGTCCTGGGGTGGACTCTGTGGTTGACAGGTTGCAGCAAATTTGGGCTCATGTTGTTGACAATTTGGTGTTGTCTCAGGAGGGGGCTCAGCATTTTGCTAACCGTCGTCGGTGTGTCGGTTCCCGGCTTCAGGTTGGGGATTTGGTCTGGTTGTCTTCCCGTCATGTTCCTATGAAGGTTTCTTCCCCTAAGTTTAAGCCTCGGTTTATTGGCCCTTATAGGATTTCTGAGATTATCAATCCAGTGTCTTTTCGTTTGGCCCTTCCAGCCTCTTTTTCCATCCATAATGTTTTACATAGATCTTTGTTGCGGAAATATGTGGTGCCCGTTGTTCCCTCTGTTGATCCTCCTGCCCCGGTGTTGATTGATGGGGAGTTGGAGTACGTGGTTGAGAAGATTTTGGATTCTCGTTTTTCGAGGCGGAAGCTTCAGTATCTTGTCAAATGGAAGGGTTATGGCCAGGAGGATAATTCTTGGGTTGTTGCCTCCGATGTTCATGCTGAGGATTTGGTTCGTGCCTTTCATTTGGATCGTCCAGATCGGCCTGGGGGCTCTGGTGAGGGTTCGGTGACCACTCCTCAAGGGGGGGTACTGTTGTGAATTCTGCTCTTGGGCTCCCTCCGGTGGTTATAAGTGGTAGTGCTGCTGTCTCTGGATCGCAGCATTTATCAGGTGTGTTCACTTTTTGTAATTCTGACTGGGTTATTTAGCCTTGCTTCACCCTTTAGTCAGTGCCAGTTGTCCATTGTTCCTGGAGGATTCACATCCCTGCCTGGTCTCTTCTGCTTGCTGTTCATTTCAACCAAGATAAGTTCTGGCCTTGATTTTTTGCTGTCCACATGCTGTGGGCTTAATTGTCAGTTCTTTTCCATGTTTTTGTCTAGTCCTGCTTGGTCTGTATAAGGATTTGTTTAGCCAAGCTGGTATCTCTGGAGATGCAGATATACCCTCCATATCTTTAGTTAGATGTGGAGATTTTGTATTTTCTGTGGTGGATATTTTCTAGTGTTTTAATACTGACCGCATAGTTCTCTGTCCTATCCTTACTATTTAGCTAGAAGTGGCCTCCTTTGCTAAATTCTGATTTCAGTCTGTGTATGTCTTTTCCCTCTCCTCTCACAGTCAATATTTGTGGCTGGCTGTCTATCCTTTGGGGATTTTCTCTGAGGCAAGATAGTTTTCCTGTTTCCATCTCTAGGGGTAATTAGTCCTCCGGCTGTGTCGAGATGTCTAGGGAGTGAAAGGTACATTCCACGGTTACTTCTAGTTGTGGTGTTAAGTTCAGGGTCTGCGGTCAGTACAGGTACCACCTTCTCCAGAGTACGTCCCATGCTGCTCTTAGGCCACCAGATCATAACACTTTTGCCTCTGTATCCTGCATTGTACTGCCCTGTCCTTCCTGGTTATCTGACCCCTTGGCTTGTCTCGGTTTACTCTTTGTCTTATCCCTAAGTACTATGCTCTCATCTGGCTTTTGACCCTTGGCTCTCCTTTGACTATGTTTACGTTCTGTACCCTGTACGCCACGCTCCCAGCTGCCTTCCCTGGCCGCACATGTGGACACTCCGCCCCCTGTCATCTCGTGACTGCTTTGTTCCAGGTCCTGTGCTCACTGCTTAGTCTCAGGTCCTTGTGCACTGTGTGCCTTGTTCCCTCACTCCCTGCATTCGTTCCTGTGCCCTCTGATAGCGCCCCTTAGGCTGCGCCAGTGACACCATCGGTGTCATTACCTAAATCAAGCTGAGGAGCTGGGCCCTTACAACAGTAGGCAGATGCCGGCTGTATCACACTGCTAACAGAAGATGGCCAAGCAATATCAACCTTCCCATCTACTCAGACTGTTTTCACTTTTCCTGGGGTTGAAAAACTTATAGTATTCTTGCGGTGATGAGCTGTCTTGGTTTGGCACAAGACACAATGTTTACCTTGGTGGCCCTAAAGTTCAGTTTTTGGTCTCATCTGACCACAATACCTTCCCCATATATTTGGGCAAACTCCTACGTGTCTTTGGCAAACTCAAAATGAGTCTTGCAATTTTTGTGTGTAAGTAAAGGCTTCTTTATGCCCACTCTTCCTTAAAGGCCACCTCTATGGAGTGTATGGATTATTGTGGTAGTATGGACAGATACTCCTGTCTCTGCTTCGGAACTTTGCAGATCCTTCAGTGTTAATTTAGTCTCTGTGCTGCCTTTCTGATTAATGCCCTCCTTGCCTGGGCTGAGAGTTTTTGTGGGTGGCTCTCTCTTGACAGGTTTGTTGTGGTAAAATGTTCTTTCCATTTGATGATAATGAATTTGATGGTGCCCCGTGTGATCATCAGAGATTGGGATTATTTTTATAACCCAACCTTGACTTATACTTCACAGCAACCTTGTCCCTGACTTGTTTTTTTAGATCTCCTTTGTCTTCATGTTGTTGTTTGATTTGTGGTGCCTCTTATTTAATGGTGTTGTAGTTTCTGTGGCCTTTCAGAAAAAGTAAAGTGTATATACTGACAGACCATGTGACACTTAGATTGCACACATGTAGACTTCCTTTCACTAAGCAGGTGACTGGTCAAGGTAATTGCTTGTACCAGAAATTTTTAGTGACTTCTTCACAAAAGGACAGAATACACATGCACAATCCAATTTTTAGTTATTCAATCCCATACATTTAATGTATACCTATATTTTTCTCATTTCACTTCACCAACTTAGACTATTTAGTGCTGATGTATCACACACAAAATGGATTACAAAAATATTTAAATACAGGTTGCAATGTAACAAAATAGGTAAAAAACCTAGGGAGTCAATACTTTCACAAGCCACTGTTTACAATAATAAGCATTATTCCAACACCCCCACTCAACAACTACTTTTCCTTTTAGTTCCATGGTGGTTCTAAATTCTTCAAACTTGGCTCTTGGAAGTGACTGTCATAACATCCGCTATCATCTGGTCAGTCTGGCAATAAACACACTCAATTATGCCATGTTTTATCAAATCATGCAGGTGATGATGTTTAATGTCAATGTGTTTGGTTCTCGTATTGATCTTCCCACTGCATGCAAGTTTAATGCATCTTTAGTAGTCTTCATAAATAACCGTTGGTTGCATAGATAGCTTACCAATATCGCCTAATAATTGGTTTAACCAAATTACCTTTTGACTTGTGTGGGCTGCAGACACAAGCTCTTCTTCTGTTGATGACAAGGCTACAGACGCCTGTTTTCTGCTAGACCAAGAAATTGAACAACTAGCCGCTTGTCAATATTACAATCACTTAAGTCACCAGCCTAGTCTGCATCCACATAGCCAGTGAGTTTTAGATCTCCTGTTGCAGATATCTTTAAATTTGTGTCTTGAGTCTCTTTCAAATATCAAAGAACTCTCGTAACAGCATTCCAATCTTTTTGCAAGGTCTTTCCACATATCTACACAGAATTCCAATTGTTGCTACTATATCCGGTCGAGTTATAGTTGCTATGTATAGAAGTGTACCCACTGCCTGTCAGTATTTCTCATTGTTAGGTAACAGATCTTCTTTCAATTTTAAGTAAGATGGTTCCATTTGGGTTGATGATATCTTTGGCTTTTGACATTCCAAACTGGATCAGATTTGAGTTCATTTTTGCACTTTGGTTTAGAAGAAAACTTCCATCTTCTTCTCTAGGGACCTGGATTCCTAGATGATGTCACATTTCCAAGGTCTTTGTTCATTTTGGTGTTCCATGCTCTTGCTGATTGCTTAAGACCATATATAGATTTTTGTAGTTTGTAAATGAGATTCTCTTCACCTTCTTTGATATAACCCTCAGGTTGAGTCATGTACTAGTTGTCTTCAATGTCACCATTTAAAAAGGCAGTTTTGATGTCCAAATGTCTGACAAGCATCTTTTGTACATCAGCTATACCCATTAGAGTCCTGAGTGTGTTCTTCTTAGCAATTGGAGATAATGTGGCATCATAATATTCACCATATTTCTGAGAATATCCTTTTGCAACTAATCTTGCTTTAAATTTGTGCACTTTGCCTTCAGAGTCATACTTGGTCTTAAATACCCATTTACATTTGATTGCTTTCTTGTCTTGTGGTAGTTTGGTTAGTTTCAGAGTTTAAAGTTCCTGAAGAGACTGCATTTTCTCATTAGTAGCATTAATCCACTTCAGTTTTTCATGCTTCTCATCCTATGACTTTGGCTCTGTCTAAGGTAGTGTTTTGACAAAGTAGAATTGATGCTTAGCTGGTATATCCTTGTTTGAGCTCAACAATCTCGTCACTTCAGGTTCACCTGACTTTTCTGTTGTTTCTTCAGTGGTTGAAGAACTTAATCAAACTTCTACATCCTTTTCCTCGTTATTTTGAAATTGTGACTGAGATTGTTGTTGTTTCAGCTGGACTGGTGGTATGATGTCATGAAACTTGAGTGATACAATGTTCTTATTAATCATTACATCTCTGCTCATCTCTGACTTTCTTTGTTTCTTGGTGCAGGATTCTATATCCTTGCTGGGTTTCCCTCTAGCCCACCAGGACACTCTTTTTTTGCATGAGATTCCCACTTGGTACGTTTTTCTTTGGAAATATGTACAAATACGTTATTTGTGAATATTCTTATGTGTTGTAGTTTAGGCTTCTTGCTGTTCTGTTGCTCAAGTGGAATTTTCGCAGCAACTTTACATGATATTCTGTTTTGAAGATGGCAGTCTGTCATGATTGCTTCACCTCAATATATTGTTGGCAAATCTGCTTCAAGTAGCGTACTTTTTCCACTTTCACAAAGTGTCCGGTTCATTCTTTCAGCTATATTACTTTGTTCAGGGTTGTATGGTACGGTTGTCTGAAACACAATTCAATTTTTTCTTAAAACACTTTGTGTCTTATTACCTGTATATTAAGTTCCATTATCTGCATTCTCTTAAATTAGTTATACACTTCAGCAAGATACAGTATATTTTAAACTTTCTCTGGAACTTCATCTTTTCTGTGAAACAAAAAGACAACTGTGCATCTTAAATAACCATTGATAAATTTGAGAAAATATCTCTTCTTTCCAGTAGTTTGACCACAAACACCTGTGTGTATTAAGTCCAGAAGCTGTTCTGATTTTGTAGTACTACTCTTAGGAAAGGATTTTCTTGACATTTTCCCTTTAAGACAGCTAGTACAATTCATTGTCTGATTACACAGACTGACTGTAACTCCATCAGCAAGTTTTGTTAACTAACTTTCTTTTTGGTTCTGGGTCTTTATGTGCAAGTCGCCACTGCCATACATGGATACAATTTTTGTGCTGTTCGTGTTTAGTAGTGTATGCACTTTCCCTGCATTTTAGCTGGTACATCTCATCTTTGATTTTTCCTTCTGCTAGATGTTGACCTTCTATTAAGATGAAGCAGCTGTTGTCTTTAAATGTAGTTTAATTTCCTTGTCTTTTGAGCTTCATCACAGATAACATTGCTTTCAAGACTAGGGACATAGAGCTTGTTATTTTCTGGCTTCTTTCTGCTTTGTGTTGGGGAGAATTGACAATTAATGTAACCATCCCTTATTCCTCTGAAGTCATAGACTGACTATTAGCCAAAATCAATTTATCTGACTTACTCTGGTCCAGGTTAGAGTCTATACACCATGCAATGCAAGGTTTGATTTACTTGCATTAACAGAAAAAGCAGCATCAGTACTTGAACTGTCATATTCTTCAGTCATAGCACTTTAAACCCTTTGAAGATTATTTTGCTTTTTCTGCTCATTCATTCTAGCTTTCCAGACTCTGCAGCCAGCCTTTTGGCGCCTTGATTTCTTGCAGACAAAACACTTACAAGTTTCCGTTAAATGACTTTTATTTTTAGGTAGATCTTGGCTTTTTAAAGCTGATTCTGCTTTCGATACACTACTCCTGCTTACACTTTCTGTCTTTCGCTTGCACTCATCTACAAGTTTTCCTCTGCCCTGTGTAGGCTCATAATCTGGGTGTGCATCTAGTGCAGTTACAAATGTGTCATAGCTTTCCGGTAGACCGCTTAGTAGTAGTGCTGCAACATGGAAATCCTTTTTAGATTTTCCCCAATGCCCTGCAGGCGCTCCACAATTTCTAGAGTATTTTTTATGTAATCCTGCATATCTTGGCCCTTATTTAGCTTAGACTGATAGAGTTTTCCCATTAGATAGAGCTTATTGCTAAGATTTATATTTTTTTGTACTTTCTGAAGATGTACGCACATTTCTTTTGCAGTTTCACATTTACATACATGCACAATCTGATCATCATCTGATCTCAACACATTCATTAGTGGTTAATGTAGTGGCTATCTTGTACAAAAAGATTGAATAATTTAAACAAAACCATATACCCAGTTACTCTTAAAATTGGGTTGACATTTCATTTTCAGATCTAATGTATTAAAAATACAAAATTACAAAATTTGTTTGGGTTAATATTTGTCATATAAACTCAATTGCAGTATCTGCAACTAAATGCTGCAACAAATGCAATTTTAATCAACGGGATTTTATAGCCCTCATTTACTCACAGGAAAAAAAACCTGGAGCAAAATATGGGCATGTTACTTGTTTTCCCATCCACAGCATGCCCCAACTGTTGTAGAAAAAAAAAGGGGTCTGGTACCGTGTTAGCCAGTTGTTGTACCATCTGTTGCAGATATGTCTTTGGTTCCATTCATTCCAAAGCAATAAGGCTAGGGTTCCACTGCCATTTTTTATGCTAATCTCACTCTGATCGGAGATGGATGAAAGTGTGATCTGATTTTCTCGGAAATGGAGAGTAAAAAAACAAAAAAGTTTCTCCATTTGCTCAATTGAGTCTGTTCGTCAAAATTGGACAGCACTCGATTGTCATCTTAGTGCCGTCTGATTTTTCTCACTGACCTATAGACATGAATGGCCAAGTGTGATCAGATAACACTGTTCTACATATTTTCAAAAGTTGTCAGATTCAGTTATGAAATGAGCCATTTCCTAATGATTTTGACCTCCTGAATTCAAATCTGACAATGAAAATTTTTATCTGTCTCTTGTTTCTATGGTATCAAATAATTTTCCTGCCTTCCTGTTTTTTTTTACTGCTACATACACCTAATGCATAAAACTTTCAGTGTTTTGAAACATTATTTTTGCAAATATAAAGATGCAGAATATTTTGTTATGACAATTTTCTGATATTTATTTAGAGAAAACTTAGCAACAATTCAAATAACTAAAAGATGTATAAACACTAATGTGAATTATAAACAGTTACAGGAATTGCACTACAAAATTTAGTGACAACTCTTTTTTGCATATCTTTTGTACTTCTGCGTCAAATCATCTTTTACACGTGTCCAACTGCAAGCATTAATGGATTCCATTTTCCTTGATCTCTCATTGTGCTCGTTGCTCAATGCTCCACAGTTTGGAGGGAAGTAGGGATCGGCAAAACCTGAACTGTAAAGTTCAGGACCATAACGAACACATAGTATTAGGTCACATGGTCCTGAACGCGGGTTTCCATGGGAAACCTGTGTTACAGTTCGGGCTGTAAAAAAAAGCAGAAAATTAATAATAAACATTATAATTATACTTACCTGTCCAGCGACGTTTCCTCCTGTCCCGCTGTCTCCCGGCCACATCTGCTTCCGGGGCCACTCATTACCTTCAGCCGGTATTCACTGCACTCGGCAGTCTTCAGCTTTTTCCTGCAGTGTTCGTGTGGTGATGTCAAAGACTGCCGAGCGCAGAGAATACTGCCAGCAGTTAATGAGCGGCCCCAGAAGCAGATGCGACTGGGAGACAGCGGGACAGGAGGATACGTCGCTGCACAGGTAAGTATAATTATAATGTTTATTATTAATTTTCTGCTTTTTTTACAGCTCCCCCTGTCCCATCCCATATATGTAAAGTCGGAGCTCAGTGTTCGGACGCAAGTTCGTGTCATCTCCGGCCCTGAACTCGAACTTTACAAAAAAACTCGGGTGAACCTGTCGATCCTGAACATCGGGGGGTCTGCCCATCACTAGTGGAAAGGAGTCTAGATGCAAATGTAAGAAATTAATTTTTAAGGACATGTTACAACGAAGATCCTTATATGTTTTTAGGAGATTTTCCACCAACTTTTCATAGTTATCTGCTCTTGAGTTTCCCAAAAGATTAGTTAACACTAATGTGAATACTACCCATGCAGCATTTTCTTGACCTGCAAAAAATTGAGAAACTTTTCACCTTTGCTTCACTTAGCTTTAGAAATTTATCAGTGTGATACTTGAATGCTTTTGCATTTTTATCCATTGTCTTTACAAAGTTCTTCATTAGGCCCAAGTTGATATACTATCATGGTAGCAAAATCTTATGTAGGTCAACAAGTGCTGGATGCAGGACATTTTTACTCCCTAGCTGAAATGATTGTGACCAGTCTCTTTTTTTGCAGTGATATTCTTTTGCATGACTATCCCACTCACACAGAAAGCAGCAGCACTATGTGTATCACCCTGGAGACCAACTAAGAAGGAAACCACCTTTAAGTCACCACAGAGGGGCCACAAATATTTGTCATAGTTCAGGTGCCTCAACAGCGGTTTCATGTTGTCAAAGGTTTTCTTCATGTGGACCACATAACCAACTGGAATTGAATGTTGCTCATTGCCATTATCAGTAAGACGATGTTTATGCTTATTTTGGAAAAATCGATGAAGAGCCTCCATTCTTCTAGACTAAGACTTTTATTTAGAGCTTCCATTAAACTGTTGATATAGTTGCATGCCACAAGCTCGACCTCCATGAAGAAATATTGCACATCCGCTAGGAGATTCCACTGCTGGAACCTATGAGCTCGGTCTTACTCTTGAGCATTTCCAAATCTTTAACAAGATCATTCAGTTCACTTTGCGTTATAAGGTGTGGTTCAGTTAAGGTTGCTGATGGAGTCTGGGTCATGAGAGGAAGATGCTTCTTGATACCAAGGGTCCTCTTCTTCCTCACTTGATTCAACTGAAAATTATGTTTCTGGTACCTTTGGAACTGGCAATTCTTTTGTAGGTGATACTGGGTATATTGCAGAGGGAATGCTTGGATGCTGTAAAGTCCACTTTTTCTTCCTTGAAACTCCTTTCCTAATTGGGGGCACCATGCAAAAATAGCAATTTCTAGTGTGATTAGTTGGCTCTCTGCAGATCATTGGGACTGAAAAGGCTTAGATTATCTCTTCCCATACAACCACTGGGTAAGATGTGATGCACATCTATTGCAGCATATGTGCGGAGCCCAACTCTTGTCCTGATCTCTTATTCTGCAGCCAACATACAGGTTGTGAGTTTCCTTATACTGGTAGTCAAGTTTAGCCTTTGTGACGCAAAAGTGACTTCTCCGCATAGGTAGCAATATTATCCACTTTGTTAATGCAAGAACGAGGTATATCTGAAAAAAACATATAGAAACGTGAATATGCTAAGTAATCCTAAAACTGCATACTTTACACAGAGAGCATTTATAAAAGTAAATGATACCACTGTAATTAGGTTTTTGTCATTGGAGCCGAGTTGGCCTTATTGGTCACCCTAAGATGTTAGAATACTGAAGGCTCAATAGACTAAATAGATGATGTAATACACTAGCTACTAACAATGCAATAATGATGATGAAATAATAAAGATGCAATTATTCTATAAGCTTGCATGAAAGGTTTCGTAAGTAATTAAAACCTCCTCTGGATCTTGAACATTAGAGCCAATCAGCAAATTTATGCATCATATTTGTTTTCAGCATCGCAAAATTAGTTACGTTCGACTGTTTTTGTCTCTGAACCAATTTGGCTGTAGAACAGTGAATTGGAGGCAAATCGTGCAATTTTTTTTTCCCTCGCACCATGGGAACAAGTTCTATCTGTCAAAACGGCGGAAAGCACTCATCTGGTTTTTATGGGCATGTACACGAGCCCTAAGTGAAAGCTGTGGCTATGTCTGCACCAAAATCAACAAACAAAATTTTGTGCTCGTCTCTTTGAATATTTTAGTGCCAGTTGTTTTGGTCCAAATCATATCATTTTTGCATTGTGTGGACACCCATCCACTCTGCAGGCAAGTGCAATGCAAGATGACAAAATGTAGTGCAGTATCTTTCCTTTGATTTTAATTTTTGCTTTTCTTTTGAAGAGTTACAGCATATTTTAGAGTGCTAAACCGAAATTGCCATAACCCACACCAGTTCCTGTCGCCAATGGGACTCTCAAGTTAATTTTTGAGACATACGTTAGGTACAGTTTTCATAGAAAGACAATTGACCTGCAGAATTCCAATATGGTCAGACATCCTCATAAATGCATATTTTTTTAACTCTTTGTTGTTTAACTCTCCTGTTGTCTGGACTTAGGAAACAAAAGAGTGACATAGCCAATGAAAAAGTGCCGAACAATTTCTGAAAAACAATGGTAGGCATTTTTTATAATCCCTGAAAACCACTTTCACCAATGGAGCTGGTAAAAACCTTTAAGAAAGTATGAAGCCGATTGTACGTAGAACTTTGCAGCTATTTCACCTGGTTGCACCATGACTATTTCACTGGCGAACAGGGAATAAGCTGCTGGCAGATCCCTCTGGCAGCAGTCTATCTCACGCAAGAACAAGGAAATCCAACGTGTTTGACTTCTCCGCTCAGGAAACAGTCTACCCATTACCCATAGGGAGCTTTGCCAATTTTTTTCTTGTGTTTGTTGCCAGTTTATCAGTTGTTAACCTTTGTGATAGAACTGGAAATTCCTTGTTAGCTTTATAAGTTGTAATTCTGTTCATATATTACGTATGCAGTAACTTATGTTTTCTAACACAACATAACCAGATTAGTTTGTGCATTCCTTTTGAAAATTGATTGAATGATTTATGTAAATACAGCAAATGAATCAGGCGTTTGGGATTTGTTTCCTGCTTTATTTGTAAGCATTAAACACCACTAAGCCAGGTTTGCTCTTTCTTCAGTAAAAGGTGGATAATGGGAACCTAGACAATTATCAATAAAGCAAGCTTTGCTGACAGGCTTGAAATCCTATTTAACAGTTGAGAAGATAGAGTTTTAGGAACGGCACAAGGCCAATCCTTCCTTTATTGCACACATTAAAAGATTACCTATAACCGCGAGAAAGAAAAAAAAAGCGCGATCCTCCCCGCAAGAGCAACCAACTGTTTCATGATAAAAGGAATTCTATTCACTGAACTGTAAACAAAGTTTACTTTTCATTAAAAAAGGAACAGTTTCTATAATTTGTTTTGCCTAAAAATTGTGGAAATTTACATAAATTAAGGGGAAAAAAAAGATCCATAATGCTAACTCCAGAGAAGAGATAGCTTGCTGCTAACTAATTACCCACAGATGGCATAGGAAGATTGTTTATTTGCTTGTGTTGTTGCAGAATTTTCTATTAATTTGGCGCCTCCTCACTCATAATGATTGACGCCATCATGAATATGGATACCGGCTGGATGATTCAATCTCATGAGTTCTGCTGTTACCTAGTGATTGCTTGAATAGTTAATAGCCGGCATGCTGAAGGGCAAAAGGAGCAGGCATTATGCAATTATTAAGCTGCTTTGCAAATGCTGTGTACATTATAATTATTTTAATTCAGGTTAGACAAAGACTACATCAGCCAGACAACAACAAAAAACAAAATGTGTTCTTTACCTGTGGGGGATTTTTCATGTATAACTGGTAGATTTTCTGGAATTTTAATTGCAGTTCTTTCATGGATTGCTACTCTAGAGTCCTAAAGTGGTTGTCCGCTTTCACCAAACAGGATTAGTTAGGTGTAAAAGAAAATCAAAATGAGTTTTACTTATTCTCCCCAGTTCATGCAATGTTTCTCCTCCACTGCCCCAGTCTTTGTAGTTTGTCCACAGTGACGACACCACTGCAGACAATCATTGAGCACAGCGGTTCATGAGCATGTGGTCATAAGGTTTGTAAATGCAGACAACTCAGTTGTGAAATCATAAAAAATATGCATCTACAAGAAAAAATACTTGTGTTTCTGATTTTGAGAAAAATGTTCTACCAAAATGCATTTGGGCTGATGCCCTCTGCTTTGTATATGAGCTGTTTAATACATCTTGAATAAACCATATTGTTTTATGGGATCTCCATGCGGCACTGGATTATTTCAGCTATCCTTGATCTTTGAGAATATCCTGAGCTAAGATATCAAGGTTAATTGTTCAATGGTCATTGAATACAAAAATCTGTCCCAGTCATGTGATTTTTGTCTTTTTTGTGTGAAGTGAAACGATTAATCAAACTGAGATAATAGAATAGGTCTGACTAGTGCTAAAGTATTTGTAGACTAAAATATGCTTGAAACACTAGCTATACAGGTTCAAACTATCTGGAACTAATTTCAGGAGTAATTTTTTTTTTTTTAATAGATTCGGCAGAGATGCCATAGCCTTAAACCAATTAACATAATGTCATCGGGCCCGGATGGGATACACCCCCGAGTACTGCAGGAATTAAGTACAGTCATTGATAGACCATTATTTTTAATCTTTAAAGAGTCCATAATAACATAATAACAGGGTCTGTACCACAGGACTGGTGTATAGCAAATGTGGTGCCAATATTCAAAAAGAGGACAAAAACTGAACTTGGAAATTATAGGCCAGTAAGCTTAACCTCTACTGTGGGTAAAATCCTGGAGGGTTTTCTAAGAGATGCTATACTGGAGTATCTGAAGAGGAATAACCTCATGACCAGTGGCGTAACTACAAAGTTATGGGCCCCGGTGCGAACTTCCAAATGGGCCCCCCCCCCCCTACCTCCGTGACGCCCCCCCACCCCCTTCCCCTAGATACGCCTCGGACTGTTGCAGGAATCTCCTGCACTGCAACATGGTGTTGGGTGCCAGCACAGCCCGCACAGTGGTATATCCAGCACAGCCCGCACAGTGGTATATCCAGCACAGCCCGCACAGTGGTATATCCAGCACAGCCCGCACAGTGGTATATCCAGCACAGCCCGCACAGTGGTATATCCAGCACAGCCCGCACAGTGGTATATACAGCACAGCCCGCACAGTGGTATGTACAGCACAGCCCGCACAGTGGTATATACAGCACAGCCCGCACAGGGGTAAATACAGCACAGCCCGCACAGGGGTAAATACAGCACAGCCCGCACAGGGGTATATACAGCACAGCCCGCACAGGGGTATATACAGCACAGCCCGCACAGGGGTATATACAGCACAGCCCGCACAGGGGTATATACAGCACAGCCCGCACAGTGGTATATCCAGCACAGCCCGCACAGGGGTATATAGAGCACAGCCCGCACAGGGGTATATACAGCACAGCCCGCACAGGGGTATATACAGCAGAGCCCGCACAGGGGTATATACAGCAGAGCCCGCACAGGGGTATATACAGCACAGCCGCACAGGGGTATATACAGCACAGCCGGCACAGGGGTATATACAGCACAGCCCGCACAGTGGTATATACAGCACAGCCAGCACAGGGGTATATAGAGCACAGCCCGCACAGGGATATATACAGCAGAGCCCACACAGGGGTATATACAGCAGAGCCCGCACAGGGGTATATGCAGCACAGCCAGCACAGGGGTATATAGAGCGCAGCCAGCACAGGGGTATATAGAGCACAGCCAGCACAGGGATATATACAGCACAGCCCGCACAGGGATATATACAGCACAGCCCGCACAGGGATATATACAGCAGAGCCCGCACAGGGGTATATGCAGCACAGCCAGCACAGGGGTATATAGAGCACAGCCAGCACAGGGGTATATAGAGCACAGCCCGCATCTCATCTCCCCCCCCCCCCCGATAATGGCCCCACAGTCCGGTGAAAAAGAAAAAAAAAAACTCTCCTCACCTTTCCTTTTGCCCGCGCTGCTTCTGGTGGCTGCAGTCTGCCCAGGACACTGCAGGTGCGCGATGATATGACGTCATCGCGCACCCGCAGTGTACTGTCAGAGGCAGAGCGGGGAATGATGGGAGAGGGAGCGTCAGGTGACGCTCTCCTCCATCATTGCATTGAACTATACCGGTGTCATAGACGCCGGTATAGTTAAATGCGGCGGCGGCGGCGGCGGCGGGGAGGAACAGTGCAGCGGCCCACTACTGGCATCGGCTCTTCTGGCATTTGCCAGAAGTGCCCGATGTCCAGCCCGGCCCTGCCCTGCCGGCCCGGGGCCCCTGACCTGCGGGGCCCGGTCGCAATGGCGACCGCTGCGACCGCGGTCGTTACGCCCCTGCTCATGACCCAATACCAACATGGGTTTACTAGGGACCGTTCCTGTCAGACTAATCTGATCAGCTTCTATGAAGAAGTAAGTTCCGGACTGGACCAAGGGAACCCAGTAGATGTAGTTTATATGGACTTTTCAAAAGCTTTTGATACAGTGCCACACAAAAGGTTGATACATAAAATGAGAATAATGGGGATAGGGGAAAATATGTGTAAGTGGGTTGAGAGCTGGCTCAGGGATAGGAAACAAAGGGTGGTTATTAATAGAACACACTCGGACTGGGTCACGGTTAGCAGTGGGGTACCACAGGGGTCAGTATTGGGCCCTCTTCTTTTTAACATATTTATTAATTTATTTGCAGATGACACTAAACTCTGCAGGGTAATCAATACAGGGGAGGACAATTTCATATTACAGGATGATTTATGTAAACTAGAAACTTGGGCTGATAAATGGCAAATGAGCTTTAATGGAGATAAATGTAAGGTCATGCACTTGGGTAGAAGTAATAAGATGTATAACTATGTGCTTAATTCTAAAACTCTGGGCAAAACCGTCAATGAAAAAGACCTGGGTGTATGGGTGGATGACAGACTCATATTCAGTGGCCAGTGTCAGGCAGCTGCTACAAATACAAATAAAATAATGGGATGCATTAAAAGAGGCATAGATGCTCATGAGGAGAACATAATTTTACCTCTATACAAGTCACTAGTTCGACCACACTTAAAATACTGTGTACAGTTCTGGTCTCCGGTGTATAAGAAAGACATAGCTGAATTGGAGCGGGTGCAGAGAAGAGCGACCAAGGTTATTAGAGGACTGGGGGGTCTGCAATACCAAGATAGGTTATTACACTTGGGGCTATTTAGTTTGGAAAAACGAAGACTAAGGGGTGATCTTATTTTAATGTATAAATATATGAGGGGACAGTACAAAGATCTTTCTGATGATCTTTTTAATCATAGACCTGAGACAGGGACAAGGGGGCATCCTCTACGTCTGGAGGAAAGAAGGTTTAAGCATAATAACAGACGTGAATTCTTTACTGTAAGAGCAGTGAGACTATGGAACTCTGCCGTATGATGTTGTAATGAGTGATTCATTACTTAAATTTAAGAGAGGACTGGATGCCTTTCTGGAAAAGTATAATGTTACAGGGTATATACACTAGATTCCTTGATAGGGCGTTGATCCAGGGAACTAGTCTGATTGCCGTATGTGGAGTCGGGAAGGAATTGTTTTACCCAGGGTGGAGCTTACTCTTTGCCACATGGGGTTTTTTTGCCTTCCCCTGGATCAACATGTTAGGGCATGTTAGGTTAGGCTATGGGTTGAACTAGATGGACTTAAAGTCTTCCTTCAACTTTAATAACTATGTAACTATGTAACTATGTAAATATTGTAGCGTGGCTAAAGGTTGGATAGTCGACGGGAGGTATATATCACAGAGAAGGCTTGTCGCTGTGATGTAACCCGGAGTGTTTTCTGTAATGCACATAAAGCAATAAGGAAGTGTTTAAGTATATTTGGGTCCGGGTTACGGGTAGCTATGAGAGATGGGAGGGTTTGGCTACCCATATACCTCACCCCTGGGTAAGGGGCATAACCATGCCTATCTATGTTTGTTTCAGGACCTGTGGTGATGTCAGAACCACATGTCTAATCATGTGACAGGTACCTGGGTGTGGTTTCAGGCTACATAATGGAGGTGTGTTTGGCACATGTGAGTGAGTGTTTGGGAATCTGTGAGTGTGGACAGAGATCCCTGTGTGCAGGCGGGACACTACAGACAGGAATCTGTGTGTGTGGAGGAGAAAGCCTCCACAGTGTGTTAAGGCTCCAGGACTGGGCCTGCGTGCTGGACATTGCACAGCTTGTGTGCCGTCAGGCCTGAGAAGAGCAGAGCTCTTCTATGGACTTTTATGCTATGTCGGCCTGATGTACGGACTGTTTACCTTTGTGTTGCTGACCTAAATGGTTTATGGAGTGAATAAACCTACATGAACGCTGAAGAGAATGTGCCT
Source organism: Ranitomeya variabilis (assembly GCF_051348905.1). NCBI lineage: Eukaryota > Metazoa > Chordata > Amphibia > Anura > Dendrobatidae > Ranitomeya > Ranitomeya variabilis. The sequence continues at coordinate 170,382,727 of NC_135238.1, forward strand.
CCTGTTTCCTCCTATGCACCTGAGCGAGTGAACCCCTACACTATGTAAATGTTGACTGCTGTGGTGTAAAGATGGCATGTATTACATTACTATAAGACTGAAGATGATAAAGATGGTTGATTTTAACAATAATTAATGTTGGCAGGTGAAATGAAACAATAAATTTGAGTCACAATTTTTTAAATTTGTTGGTCCCAGTGAATTTAAACAGTGTGTGATTCAATTTGCACAAATCGACAAAAAAATGCCATCCAATGTCTAACACATTGGAGAAGATTGCATCAGTCACAGAAGGCTGACATGACCTCAGCTGTGACCATGTAAGTTTTCCCCATAATGCATCACAGTTATTACATCTCACGATATAGGATAGCCAACCCCGAGGCACTATCATAGTCTGTATAAAAGCTATAGCAGGAAATGCAGCTGCCATTTTATGATGATTTAAAAGAGTAAGAGACTTAAGAGCTTACAGCTTGGAAATAGAGACCAGATTGGAAAACCAACATTGGAAAATACTCCAGACAGTAATATGTTGAATAACTGCATTAGTGAAGCAGAGTATTGGTCTGCAAATTAATCAAAGGTTCATTTGATAGGGATGATGTGCTAGAAGTAATGCCAGTGTGATTGATATATTGTAGCTGGCATCTGACCTGTCCTGCTTCATTAGAATTACAATTGCACGTTTTTTTTCATAATTTTTAATGCATTGAAAAGCAGAAGCAAGACAGTACAATAGGTTTTAGAGAAAAAACTGAAATAAGTATCAGATGGTGACCTTGCTTGTCAATACTAGTCCAATTTGATAACCTTACACTCCACACATATTCTGCAGCCTGCTGTCACATTTTGTTTATTCGTACATGTACCTATTTAGCTAGTCTTCATATTATGTCCTTTTTTGGAAAGGGTTGAACATTTGGGGTTGAAAAGATTGTCTAAACGTTAATAATAGTGTTGTACAAAATGTATTGTAAAAGAAAATGTCAATGGAAGGGGCAGTTTAAAAAACATACCACACCAATGAATTTGGGAGCTTGTTGCATCAGTAGAAGCACCACCAATACCACTGGCACCATTGCCATTTGTTACTAAGTCTGTGTTCACTTTAAAGAGCTCAAAAGGGGTTGGATACAGCTCTAAGAAACCCGAGTGTTATACACGAGTATATATATCTTTTCACTTAAATTGGAGTACTTGCAATTTGGAACAAAAGTATTCACCGCAAATCAAAATTTTCAAATCCTGGCAACTTCGAATTTCAAAAGAGGTGATTGATCTCTAGTCTGTCACATTTGAAAATTTTGACCAATACACCAACAATTATTCCATGAAATATATTTCTGTATAAGCCAATAATTATTCAGTAAAATGTAGCATGTATAGCCAATTTAAACAATTGTAATTCCCAATATCAACTGAAATGTTTATGGCTGCTTAAGCAAAACAAATATTCATCAATTTTTTTAAAAAAAAAACATCAGTCAACTTTTACTTAATGGAAACACCCAATGAGTGGACACTGTAAAGGCAAAGTTATTTTAAGTTATAAAACATGCTTCATCATTTAAATACTTTATGAACTTTGAAATCCATAAAGATAGTGATATGTGAATTCTGTCTCTGGCTTTATGCTGTATTCTGGACAGCCTCTCCATTTAGCAGAAGGTTTGAGCCTTGGATATTGCCCAGTGCCTTGTTTTTTTGGATGCTTATTATTGGAAAGTCTCTGTATACCAAGCAAGGGTCATAAAATAAATGTGCCAACTTTGATATGGAAGTTTATTATTGGGTAGCGCAGAGCTATGTACTCGATCCAATTGTATACAGAACTTCTTTGATAAATTAAAATATCAACTGTGAATCAGTCAGAGCCACAATCTAGTGGGAATTATTTTCAGTGAGTAGCAAATCAGCAACAGTCTCCATAATATGAACATGATTTGCTATGTTGAGTTTAATATTCATATGGATGTGATGTTCAAGTGTAGACACACATTTAGCTACGAGTCATGTACATCAGAGGTGTCAAACTGCATTCCTCGAGGGCCGCCAACAGGTCATGTTTTCAGGATTTCCTTAGCATTCCACAAGGTGCTGGAATCATTCTGTGCAGGTGAATAAATTATCACCTGTGCAATACAAGGAAATCCTGAAAACATGACCTGTTGGCGGCCCTCGAGGAATGCAGTTTGACACCTCTGATGTACAGGGTTATTCGTTCTCTACATAACCCAGAAAAATTGCTGTAACTTCCAAAATAAATGGTCAGCCATACTAAAATTTAGACTGTACTGTACATACTTTGGTTCATGAGAAGTGAGAGTGCAATGAACCTCAGCAATAAGAAATATTCTCACGCCAAGTATTCTTGCCGATTTGTCGCGACGTCGATCATCTCCACTACTAGGTAGACTTGCTAAACGCCTTTCTGCTCATCTGTAGTTTTAGTGTTGCTTGCATATTACTCTGTTGTGAATTCTGCTCTTGGGCTCCCTCCGGTGGTTGTAAGTGGTAGCGCTGCTGTCTCTGAATCGCAGCATTTATCAGGTGTGTTCACTCTTTGCAATTTTGACTGGGCTATTTAGTCTTGCTTCACCCTTTAGTCAGTGCCAGTTGTCCATTGTTCCTGGAGGATTCACATCTCTGCCTGGTCTCTCCTGCTTTGCAGTTCTTTTCATCAAAGATAAGTTCTGGCCTTGACTTTTTGCTGTCCACATGCTGTGGCCTTATTGTTCAGTTCCTTTCTATGTTTTTGTCTTGTCCAGCTTGGTCTGTATAAGGATTTGTTTAGCCAAGCTGGTATCTCTGGAGATGCAGATATACCCTCCATATCTTTAGTTAGCTGTGGAGTTTTTGTATTTTCTGTGGTGGATATTTTCTAGTGTTTTAATACTGACCGCATAGTACTCTGTCCTATCCTTTCTATTTAGCTAGAAGTGGCCTCCTTTGCTAAATTCTGATTTCAGTCTGTGTATGTTTTTTCCCTCTCCTCTCACAGTCAATATTTGTGGGGGGCTGCCTATCCTTTGGGAATTTTCTCTGAGGCAAGATAGTTTTCCCTTTTCTATCTCTAGGGGTAATTAGTCCTCCGGCTGTGTCGAGATGTCCAGGGAGTGCTAGGTACATTCCACGGCTACTTCTAGTTGCGGTGTTAAGTTCAGGGTCTGCGGTCAGTACAGGTACCACCTTCTCCAGAGTACGTCTCATGCTGCTCTTAGGCCACCAGATCATAACATTACTCTTCCCAAATTCCTTCTTCATTTGTTAACAATGTACAGGTATGGTTTGGAGCATCGTGTTTTCATTGTGAAAATTTATTGTAAAAAAATGAGTCCTTAAAGAGATGTCAAAGTGAGTTTCTAATAATCTGACATCCAAACCGTGTATTGAAGCCTTCTTTGATGACAAAGTAATCTCCAAGGGACTGTGGCCACCAAGAGCGCCTGATTTAACACCGCTGGATTTTATGCTTTGGGGCCATTTGAAAGGTCGGGTGTACATTAACAAGCCACCAACTTTACAGGCACTCTGAGTGAACATACAGCAAGAAATTCAGGCCATCACCCCAGACATCCAGCGGAATACATTCAATAATATGGAATGGCACATGCAGGCATGCTTGGTTGCGAACAGTGTACATTTTCAATACCTGCTTTAAACATCTGTTTCTCATGAACCAAGGTATGTACAGTCCATAATTCAGTACTGTCGACAGTCTCTTTAGAAGTTACAGCATTTTTTTCTGGGTAAAGGAGCGAGTGAATCACTAACACCACTGTCATTGGCTTCATTGGCTTAGTATCTGGAGTGGTTTGTTGTTTTGAGTATCTAATACATCCTTATCCTATACATAAGTATGGTTGTTAAATATTGAGATTGACTAGAATACTTCCACAGTATAGGAATATATTTTCCACCAGCTTCTTGCTGAACTTTAGCCTTTTGTTAATATGCATACTGAAAAAAAAAGATTTCTAAGAAAAACTACAGACTAACATCTGCAGCTCATAGGTAATTGGATAGTGTGACAGTATCTACATAGCGTAACAAGCTGTATGCACCCCCAGATATGACCTTTATTAAACTGATCCTCATCAGTTGGAGGTTCACATAGCTGAGACCATGTCTCCTGTTACTGAGATATTTAACAAATAAGACCCATGTGCAGCCTTTAAGTGTATATTCAATAAAATGGTCCATTCCATTGACCTCAGCAAGGTTTTCCCGAGCTTTAAATTGCTTAATTGGTTCAAGGAACGTCAATTTCTAGATGATTGTGCTTCTCTGAACTTTAATCCATTCTACTAGCTATCTTTAAAACAATTACTTGACCACGGCTTACTTCAATGTACTTATGCAAAGAATACTGTACATTGCCTAAAGAAACTTGGTCAGAGTTTTGAAACTTTTTGAGTTTAATTTTATTTTTCTTTGGTAAAAGAAAAACAGTAAATCTTTGCTGATAGGTGTAATATCTGTTTTCTAGTTTTCTGATGTTTGTTGACGGACCTTGGAATTTCCTTTTGACAACTCATTTGTATTACTCCTTTTTCACTTTTCAGCAAGGACAGTACTCAAATTAACCTAGGTATTCTTAAATGTTCACAGCTAGTTAGAGAAAATAATGATAAAACTTAGCTTTTAATACAATTTGCTAAAATCTCGAAAAAGTGACCACAAGTGCAAAAAAGTGCCAGTGCTCAAAAACAAACACATACAGATAAAAACCAGTATTTTATAAACCACACATATGCCTCAACCTGGAGGTAATCAATGAAGCCACCCCCAGAGGAAAAAAAGTTTATGGATATGGCAGTTTATAGAGACCACTCAGAATCATAAAATGATCCCCCTTGTTTCTGCCTATATCCTTAATGGGGTATTCCTTGGTGCAATGCCCATTGAAACATTGATTGAGCATATGCCTGTGTGCGCAGCCCTGTTCAGGAGGCATATTTGTATTCTGATGGATCCTATGGGCAGGACTTAATGAGATGGGGATTTGCCCTCTCTATGTTATGCTGAGCTTGCTGCCGAGTTATAACACCATATGCATATAAGTTGTTAAGAGTGTTGGTCCGCTGATTATATTTATACCAACTGATTGAATGGGACGTATTACTGTTGGTTTAATCAGACGTACTTTACTGCGACTGTTGAATATTTATGGAGTATATATAATGAGGGATGTTGCCGTGTTAAGGGAAAGGCACCAAGGAATACCCCATTAAGGATATAGGCAGAAACAAGGGGGATCATTTTATGATTCTGAGTGGTCTCTATAAACTGCCATATCCATATACTTTTTTTCCTCTAAGGGTGGCTTTATTGATTACCTCCAGGTTGAGGCATATGTGTGGTTTATAAAAAACTGGTTTTTATCTGTATGTGTTTGTTTTTGAGCACTGGCACTTTTTTGCACCTGTGGTCACTTTTTCTAGATTTTAGCAAATTGTATTAAAAGCTAAGTTTTATCAATATTTACTCCTTTTTCCTTCAATGCACTCTGACCTTAGTTACCTGACCTCTGACTTTGCCTCTGACTATCCGTTTGCCTTATCTCTTTTGTCTTTGACATACCCTCCTGGCTTTTGACCTCGTACTTCTTGACTTCCTCACCTCGAGGCTTTTCCGTGAGAAGTGACTCAGCATCACACAAATATAAAGCACATTTACTTTCTACATACTACAGATAACAGGGACAATTCTGGATCTTGAAAGGCATCAGACAAGAAAACTTGAATCCTAAATGCTGTGTGATAATTGTATCTAGAATTAAAACAACAAAGTTGGGTGAGGTTATGTTTTACTGGAAATCTAAGAAAAAGAGAGAAAACAACTAAGACATAACATGTGATCTTGAGTGCTTTATCCATAGGGTAAATACAATAAATGTGTGTTTTTAAGCAACAAATGTGTGTTTTTAAGTAACAAATTCTAGCTACTTCATAAATCTTGTGTATTTTAAGACTGTCTAGACATTTCCAGAAAAGATACACCCATTTTCCACGAGGTCATGCCCGGTTGACAGACAAAGTGCAGTACTTGTCTAAAGACATCATGTTTATGGTGCTGATTGTTAAAGACAGATTTTGGTGCAGATTACTCCACAATTCTGGCTCGTTTAGCTTGATAAAGATGCCCTAATATGTTTTTCAGTAGGTATGTGTATGTCTGATGCTGGATTATTAAGGTGCGCATGTGTCAGAGTTGTTATGATCTAATGAAATGTCTGACTTCAAAAGCAAGTCAGTTCTTCATATGTAGTACAATAGTTCATAAAAGGAATGTTCAGGAGGCGAATTTCACAATGCAAAAAGACACAAAGTACCTCACAATGCAAAAAGACACAAAGTACCTCTGTATCAGAACTTTATCAAAAGATTCAGTCAGGGCTCAGGTATTAAATGCCTTTTGGTCACTTGAATACAATATAGCGTCTTATTAAGGTGTCTCTGGCATAAACACCTTCAGGAATCACCCAATTAGTGGTTTTAATCTACTGAAATATGTCTGCTTATTTATGTAAGCATCTTAAGATTTAAACATATACCAAAACCTGTTGTCCGCCCATCATCCTAATGGTGCTTTTACATTGCATTTAGTTACACTCTCGGTTGTTCTATCAGGGCATAAGTCTGAACTCTCCCGCAAAACAGAATTGGAACATATGCGCCTAAAGGGCCTTAGACTATAATGGTGCTGGCAGAGCTAATGTGTGCTCTGCCGTGCATCATTTTCGGGTGTGTACACCTACTGAAGGCTGACACCCAGATGATCTCTACTATGTTTGAGTGTCCGCCTCAAGTACGCGAATACGCCCAAAAAACATGTACGGCAGAGCACGTGTTCGGCACCATTATAGTCTATGGCTCCCTCTGTGCATACGTCAACCTCTCATTTTACGTGGGGGGTTTGGACGTAAGCCTTGACGGGGCCACAAGCACATAACGAAACGCAATGTGAAAGCACCCTAAGGTGTTTATAATTAGAGCTGGACCCTGCCTGCCCTTTAAATTTGTAGACTTTCAGTCCGGGAGATGCATATAAGGTTAGGGTTCTATCAAAGGGGACGCCTTGAAGCACCTGGTGGGCTGTCATGAATTGTTCAATTTGTGCGCTAAGTAGTAAGTATCTTCATTTTTTAACATATTTTCTATAGCAGTAATGCAGTTCCAATTTCATATATTCAATATTTGAAATATTATAGTGTTTCGGAGTGTAGCTGTCTTTCCTTGGTTATATTGAATAGTCAAGACGGCTTGCACCTGTTCACACTTGTCTTATTTTGTTTTGATATGTTGGTCAGTTTTTCTGTTTTTGCTACATACAGCAGTGGCAGACTCAGACAGAAGAGGCCCCATGTGCAAGAAAAGTGGATGGGCCCTTAGCAGTCCAGTAGCGCATCAAAATCTACATTTCCTCCTACATTGTAGTGAAAATATGCCCCCTAAAATCCTGGTCCCCTGTGCAACTGCACACGTTGCACTAATGGTAGGTCTGTTCCTGACAATACAGTATAATAATAGTCTTTGATATCTGATTTCCTAAGGATGCATAACACTCTAGGGCTGAGCATGTTGCATCACTACATAACACTCTAGGACTGTGCATTTTGCATCACTACATACCACTCTAGGGCTGTGGATGTTGCATCACTACATAACACTCTAGGACTGTGCATTTTGCATCACTACATAACACTCTAGGGCTGCGCATATTGCATCACTACATAACACTCTAGGGCTGTGCATGTTGCATCACTACATAACACTCTAGGGCTGTGCATGTTGCATCACTACATAACACTCTAGGGCTGTGCATGTTGCATCACTACATAACACTCTAGGGCTGCGCATGTTGCATCACTACATAACACTCCAGGGCTGTGCATGTCACATCACAAAGTCTGCCTTTCTGTTCTCAAATAAATGTCAGCAATAGTTTTTGAAAATCTTTGCTGGGATTTTTAAGGAGATCGTATGGAAACTGTTATAATTAGGTAAACGGTATTTGGAAGGACTGACTTTTCTGTCCTCCCCGACTATAACAGCCACTGTATCAAGGTTTAAATTTCTTGACTACGATTGTGAAGAAACTAAGATTTGAATAGCGGCTATTGACACAAAACCGTAGGATGTGTTCAATGAAGACTATTTGCATAGTTGCTTACATTTTTTTATTTTTACGTGCATTGGAGAAATGCAAAATGTGGTTGTAAAGATGGACATATTGTTTATTTCTGTATTGCATGTGTGTGCTTATAGAATTGCTTTTTGCACAACAGAAGTTTACTTTATATCAGGGGATTTTTTAATGCATCTTTAGAAACAAACATGCAGTAGATGAGAAAAATCCCAGGAAGTGGTTGCCATAAATGTGTCCACACCCCCCATTCTTTTAGTGAAGGAAACACAACAACATTGCTTTTCTCTGGAGACGCCGAAGAGAACATAGAAAAGTAACGGTGATAGAAGCAAATATATGAAATAGTGATGAAGAAAAGTATCATTTTACCTGCATATTTAATGTTTTTCATGCATAAAGGAACATGCCCGTGGAGAGCAATATGTGATCTATGTGTAGTTCTTGTCTTTGCAATATTAATCCTTACAGTCCCAGTGCGGTGTCTTGCCAGGGCTTTTTTCTCTAGTTACATAGTTATGATCTTGCATTCTTATTTCGACGATCCTAACAATTGCCAACCTCAGGTTCTTCTTTTTGACTGCTGCAGTTTTAACTTGAAATTCTACATATCCTGTGGTCTATTCAGCTTTTAACTATTCACTTATGGCAATGATTGCTATTATGACGTCTTCTAAGTGGGGCTATTAAAATAAATAGGATATCAGCACAGATTCGACTCTAACTGCAAAATGTGAGAACACGTAATACCAAACTTCTGCTGCCCAGTGCAGGGTTATAAAAATCTAGTTATAGACATACGGTAACTGTGATGGAGAAAACCAAGAAATTTCTATATAACTTGTTTAGATGCAAGGTGTAGGACTGGGAGGCCCAACAAGAGTGACATGAGAGTACACGAGTGCTACTCTAGCACATAAAGGAGCGCCAGTGTTTATCATGCTTGTACTGTCACATCAGTCTGTGACCAGCGCCACCCGCAGCACCTATGGCGGCACCTGGTGACAGAACAAGAAGTTGCAGGAGCAATTTCTGGTGGAGATGCAACAATATCAGTGTTTATTATTTCTGTGATGTGACATATTATTTATTATCCCTGTGGTGGAATATTGAGTTGTGCATCTTTATGTTATGAAATACCTCTTGTTACACATATGTCCCGGGTATCCCAAGCTTCGCTCCTATCTCCTGGATCTGCTGCCCTTTGTTGATGTTAGATATTAGAAGGCTGGTGCTCCTTCAGCCGACTAATCAGTTGTGGAGCGGGGATTTAGAACCTCAATAATTTGATAATGATATCTAACGTATAACTGATAAGGATCAAAGTCACGAAAAACCCATTTAACACCAGACAGGCAGCACACTGTTAAAATACCACAAAACTAGGTCTATGTAGTGAAGCTCTGCTCATGGTAGCACAACTGATCTTAATTGGGCTGCCACAGACAGACTTTGCACAAGCCACTTGATTCACCAGGTCTCAGGGAAACCCTGGACTTTACACTTTCACAGGACTCTTGACTTTCGCAGGGGACGCTGTGTTACGTCTGCACAATGGCTGCTGGACGGTGGAGCCAGCTGGCAGAGAGAAAGATCATCCAGTTAAGTCTTTACCATGAGGTCAATGTCAAGGACGGAATTGTGAGGCAGTTGGTTAAACAGTAAAACAAGCCAATGTCAGGAACTATATAGAATATTCCGTGGCACTACTGTGAAGGTGCTCAAGTAGGTTACCCAAACCACAAATAGTAATAATAAAACTTGGCACTCAACTTAATAGATCTTTGTTCAGAAAATGTTATTTTGCAGTCTGTATAAATGTTTCGGTCTGTCATGGACCTTCGTCAGTCTGCCGACTGCTGCAGCAGTCAGGAACTAAACCCCTTGGAATAGAGTATGCAAGGTAGATAATAAGCAGCAGGCCAGGATAGTAACAAAGTTAGAGTGTGGCTCCACCAAAGGCTTACAGCAAAAAGTTAATTAGATGAAATGTGCAAGATTAGTAAACCACAAGCTGTCTGTATGGATGCCACCACAAGTCCCAAAAATCACCCAACAAAATTGCTCTTGTGTCACCTCACATCGTTTGTAGTGATGAGCGAATATACTCATTACTCGAGATTTCTCGAGCATGCTCGGGGGTCCTCCGAGTATTTTTTAGTGCTCGGAGATTTAGTTTTTCGTGACGCAGCTGAATGATTTACATCTGTTAGCCAGCATAAGTACATGTGGGGATTCCCTAGCAACCAGGCAACCCCCACATGTACTTATGCTGGCTAACAGATGCAAATCATCCAGCTGCGGTGATGAAAACTTAATCTCCGAGCACTAAAAAATACTCGGAGGACCCCCGAGAATGCTCGGAAAATCTTGAGTAACGAGTATATTCGCTCATCACTAATCGTTTGCAATGAAAGTGCAGCAGATGCAGCAGTAATAAGGGGCAAGTTCAGAAGCGTGACGGTTTATGTAGCATCCAGAGATATTGCAGTTCTGTGTACGTATTAGCACACACAAAGATATTTTTGCAGACGTGCTGCATACACCTGATTTTCATTCTTGCAAGTATGTGCACAAAGAACAGATGTCTGAGAGTTTCTGAGACAGTAGTATTAGGTATCCCATAAATTACTGCCACATCTTGCTGACAATGGGAGGATCTCTTTGTGGCCAAATTAGAGATTTGCTTCATGACATTTTAAATTCCGCAAGATACTTCTTCGCAACAGACTGGAAATTGCCATTTTATCAGCATTGACTGTTACTAAAAAGAGATAAAATGAGACCGTTTCTGTTTATTACCGTGGAGCATTTGACAGAATGTTAAACAGCTAATGCCGCTACAAAGGAAGCTCACGTTTAACTGCTGAATTAACTTGTGTTAGTATTATTAACACATATGTCTCATGTGATCATTCCAAGAAGAACGGAATATCTGCAAATATTGATTCCTGGAGTGCTAACTATTCGTAGTGACTAACCAGCTTGCAGTAACAAAAGTGTTCATTCCCTTTATATTCCAAAAGTCAAGATTAGCACCAGAATGGACACACTGCATCGACCCATGAGACTTAATCCGCATCATATCCTACACTATAAAACTGGATTAAAAAAGATAATTATTAGACATCTTGAATATTTCCAAGTCAGGTATCACTAAAGCTAGGTTCACATCATCATTAGCAATTCTGGTTTTTTTTGTTCTATATTAGAAACAAATTACAGTGCCTTGAAAAAGTATTCATACACCGTGACTTTATCGTGTCACTTGGAGAATATTCCGCCAATAGTGTTGAGCATTCCGATACCGCAAGTATCGGGTATCGGCCGATACTTGCGGTATCGGAATTCCGATACCGGGATTCCGATACTTGCCGCGTATCGGATACCGGAATCGGAAGTTCTAAGATTCAAAAAGCAGAAATTCAGCCAATGAGATTGATTCCAAGTGTGGGCACATCCTGTTTAGCATGGAGGGCATGAAACTACTGGCAAGGCTGTGATTGGCTGGTGTAATGATGTCATGATGCAGTTTAAAAGTCGCTGGCGCCATTTTGCGATCACTCTGCTGTGAATTCAGTTAGTGACAGGACGCTGTTTGCTGACTGAGGGACAGTTTAGAGATAGCGATTTGCTTCTTTGTGCTTTCCAAAGGCTAATTTAGCAACCGCTGTGTTCACCTACTATTCACCTTGCTTTTGCCTTGTAGCGCTGTTTTCACAGCGATCTGCAGGGTCTGTGTGTGTGTGTGTGTGAGTGCAGCCCAGTCTCCAGTCTGAGTGCAGCCACATAGGCCATCCATAGTTGGTTGTATTCAGTTCAGGGAGGGTGGTTCATTGCCTCATACTGTTCCTTTTTTTTTTTTTTTTCCCAAGTAGTGTAGTCTGCTGCTAATTTATTCAAAAAAATCCTATTAGTGTCTTTCCACCCGTCTCCAGCTAATTTGTGGAAAAACACTACATAGGATAAAGTAGAGGAGGGTTTTTGGGCCTTGCAGCGCCGTTTACGGCTGTCTGCACGGTCTCCGTGTGACTGCAGCTCGCCCTGTAATCTGTGAGCAGCTGTAGCCTGGTTGTCTCCAGCTCAGGGTTTTTCACTGCGTCATACCGCCAAATCAATTTTCTTTTTTTTCAAAGTAGTGTAGTCTGCTGCTAATTAATTTAAAAAAATCCTATTAGTGTCTTTCCACCCGTCTCCAGCTAATTTGTGGAAAAACACTACATAGGATAAAGTAGAGGAGGGTTTTTGGGCCTTGCAGCGCCGTTTACGGCTGTCTGCACGGTCTCCGTGTGACTGCAGCTCGCCCTGTAATCTGTGAGCAGCTGTAGCCTGGTTGTCTCCAGCTCAGGGTTTTTCACTGCGTCATACCGCCAAATCAATTTTCTTTTTTTTCAAAGTAGTGTAGTCTGCTGCTAATTAATTTAAAAAAATCCTATTAGTGTCTTTCCACCCGTCTCCAGCTAATTTGTGGAAAAACACTACATAGGATAAAGTAGAGGAGGGTTTTTGGGCCTTGCAGCGCCGTTTACGGCTGTCTGCACGGTCTCCGTGTGACTGCAGCTCGCCCTGTAATCTGTGAGCAGCTGTAGCCTGGTTGTCTCCAGCTCAGGGTTTTTCACTGCGTCATACCGCCAAATCAATTTTCTTTTTTTTCAAAGTAGTGTAGTCTGCTGCTAATTAATTTAAAAAAATCCTATTAGTGTCTTTCCACCCGTCTCCAGCTAATTTGTGGAAAAACACTACATAGGATAAAGTAGAGGAGGGTTTTTGGGCCTTGCAGCGCCGTTTACGGCTGTCTGCACGGTCTCCGTGTGACTGCAGCTCGCCCTGTAATCTGTGAGCAGCTGTAGCCTGGTTGTCTCCAGCTCAGGGTTTTTCACTGCGTCATACCGCCAAATCAATTTTCTTTTTTTTCAAAGTAGTGTAGTCTGCTGCTAATTAATTTAAAAAAATCCTATTAGTGTCTTTCCACCCGTCTCCAGCTAATTTGTGGAAAAACACTACATAGGATAAAGTAGAGGAGGGTTTTTGGGCCTTGCAGCGCCGTTTACGGCTGTCTGCACGGTCTCCGTGTGACTGCAGCTCGCCCTGTAATCTGTGAGCAGCTATAGCCTGGTTGTCTCCAGCTCAGGGTTTTTCACTGCGTCATACCGCCAAATCAATTTTCTTTTTTTTCCAAATAGTGTAGTCTGCTGCTAATTTATTCAAAAAAATCCTATTAGTGTCTTTCCACCCGTCTCCAGCTAATTTGTGGAAAAACACTACATAGGATAAAGTAGAGGAGGGTTTTTGGGCCTTGTAGCGCCGTTTACGTCTGTCTGCACGGTCTCCGTGTGACTGCAGCTCTATCTGTTGTCAGTTCAGCCCCCAAAAAATAAATAAATAATAAAGTTCACCAAACACACCAGTTACACCACTTTACATTTCTGTAGGCCACATTAGCTCATATTAAAGCCTAGTCCACACTTTAGATAATTAGTGCTTCTTATACCTGTTAGGAGGAGTTGCTCAGGAATAAGCACACAAATCCGTTAGTACTTTTCTGCTTATCTTTATCAGTCAACCAAGATGAAGAAGGCAGTGAGTAAGGCACGGGGGCGTGGGAGCCGTCGCGGAGCAGGGAGGGGACGTGGGGATTCTGTGCCTGCTGCGGGCACCGGTGACTCATCAGCACCCACTTTCACCAGGCAACAGTCGTTCATGCGAAGCTTTGTGTCCGAGCGCCGTACACCGCTGCTGCGTGAAGAACAAATTGAAGCTGTTGTCGGATGGATGGCAGCTAATGCATCAACTTCCATTAGTGCCACATCCTCTCAGACACAGAGCACTGGAGAGCAGCCATCTGTCTCTTCACCACCTGCCAAATTGCCCAGGCAGACAGAGAGCCCAGGACAGGAGCCGTCTCTACTTCTGTTCTCTGAATCTCTTGGCTTGGAAACAGGGGGCCAGCCAAGCAGCATTGGAGAAATGGAAGAAGAGGCAGGGTGCAGTGATGCCCAACAGCTTTTTCTGTCTTCCTCTGAAGAGGCGGGTGGGCCAGTGGCTCCGGTCACCACATCGCAGGCCGCATCAGCTGATGATGACACTCAGGTGCCACTTACTGGTGCGTGCTCTGCTGCTGAGACTACCCAGGAGGAGCAGTTGGGGGCAGAGGGTAGTGTAGATGATGAGGTCCTCGACCCATCTTGGCGTGAGGGACAGGAAGGTGGTGGGAGCAGCTCTGAGGAAGAGATTCCCCGTACGGCCCAAAGAGGGAGAGGGAGGGGGAAGACTGCGGATCCTGCAGCCTCCGCTTTGGCACCCGTTAGGAGCATGTCTCTTCCAAAAGCCAAAAAGGGCGCTCCCAAGACTTGCAGTGCCTGGTCCTTTTTTGACACAGTTGCAGATGACATTTGCTATGTCAGATGCAACGTGTGTCATCAAAAAGTCAAAAGAGGGAAAAATGTCAGCAACCTCAATACCTCCAACATGTGGAAACATGTGCGCAACAGGCACCCGGCGGAGTTAGAAAAACACACTGAAGAGGTAGGCCAACCAACAGCGGCAGCTACCACCTCTTCAGCTCGTGTTGCCTCTTCCTCTAGCTCACACGCAGCTGGTTCGGCTTCCTCCCAGGATCGCCGTGGAAGAACCTCTGGCCCTGTTGTCCAGAGACCCGCTGTAATTCCACCCGCAGCACCACTTTCCCAGTCATCCACACACTCCCAGCCCAGTCTACAGCCATCGGTAGTACAGGCATGGGAGAAAAGGCGGCCTTTCTCGTCAAACCACCCACGAGCACAGGCTCTGACTGCAGGCATTGCCAAACTTCTGTCACTGGAAATGCTGTCATTCAGGCTGGTGGAGACTGACAGCTTCCGTGACTTGATGTCATTGGCAGTCCCACAGTACAATGTGCCCAGCCGCTTTTACTTCAGCAGGCAAGCCGTCCCTGCCCTGCAGAAGCATGTGGAGGGACACATAAAACACGCGCTACTGAACGCCGTCAGTAGCAAGGTCCACCTCACCACCGATGCGTGGACCAGTCAACATGGACAGGGGCGATACCTTTCCCTCACTGCCCATTGGGTTAATGTCGTTGAGCCGGGTACAGACCGTGCGAGTGGCGCAGGACGTGTCCTGCCCACTCCAAGGATTGCAGGAATCCATTCTGTACGCATTGACTCCTCCTCTTACACCAGTTCCTCAGAATCATCGCTGCAGGAGCCGTCACAGTCCACCTCCACATGGACCCGTGATGAACGTGTACCTGTTACGACCGACATGAGCACAGCCGTGGCCAAACGTCAACAGGCCGTCTTGAAATTAATTTTCTTGGGGAATCGTAGCCACACAGCGCAGGAGCTCTGGAATGCCATCAAGCAGGAGAGCGATGTGTGGTTTGTGCCAGCGAATCTCCAGCCAGGCATGGTAGTGTGTGATAATGGCCGAAATCTGGTGGCAGCTCTGGGCCTCGGCAACCTCACTCACATCCCATGTCTGGCACATGTGCTCAATTTGGTCGTGCAGAGCTTTTTGAGGGACTATCCGGATCTTGATGCACTGCTGCACAAGGTCCGCCTAGAGTGTGCTCACTTGCGGCGTTCCAGCACGGCAAAAGCGCGCATTGCGGCTCTGCAGCGCCGACACCGCCTGCCGGAACATCGCATCATATGTGACCTACCTACCAGGTGGAATTCCACGTTACATATGTTGGAGCGGTTGTGTGAGCAGCAGCAAGCTGTAATGGAGTACCAGCTGCTTCAGGCGCAAAAAAGTCGCAGTCAGCGCCGTACAGACTTCACAACCACAGAGTGGGCCACTATGAATGACGTCTGCCAGGTTTTGCGTCCCTTTGATTATTCCACGCGGATGGCGAGTGCAGATGATGCACTAGTCAGCATGACTGTCCCCCTTATCTGCCTGCTTGAAAAATCACTGCAAGCGCTAAGGGATGATGTTGTGGAAGAGGTGGAGGATGAGGATTCACCATTTCCATCATCTTCTGGACAGTCAGCGCCACGTGGTTCCTCACAAACGCGTAGGCAGGGGACCGTTTGTGAGGAGGATGAGGAGGAGTCAATGGAGGAGGAAGACATCCGTCCAGAGGAGGGAGTTACACAATTGTCCAGTACTCAGTGTGTACAGCGAGGGTGGGGTGATGACGAGCGGGCAGAGATCACGCCTCCAGCAGGGGACAGCGTTTCTTGGGCAGTTGGCAGTCTGCAGCACAT
Source organism: Ranitomeya variabilis (assembly GCF_051348905.1). Lineage (NCBI taxonomy): Eukaryota > Metazoa > Chordata > Amphibia > Anura > Dendrobatidae > Ranitomeya > Ranitomeya variabilis. Next base: position 170,399,091 of record NC_135238.1, read on the forward strand.
GGTGGATTACATGCTGCAGTGCCTGAGAAACGACCGCCGCATCGCCCACATTCTCAACATGTCTGATTATTGGGTGTTCACCCTCCTCGATCCTCGCTACCGGGACAACGTAGAAAGCCTCATCACACCGTTGAACCGGGAGCGAAAAATGCGGGAGTACCAAGACACACTGGTCAATTCCATCATCTTCTCCATTCCAACTGAGAGAAGTGCTGCTAGTGCATTCCAAAGCAGCTCAGTGCGTCCAGGCCGTGGTGGAGGCTCTGCACAAAGAGGGAGCAGAAGCAGTGCCTCTGCCCAAGGCAAGACCAGTATGGCCGAACTGTGGCACAGTTTTCTGTGCCCGCCACAAAAGTCTACACCATCACAGACGGCTCCAGTCAGCAGGAGGCAACGGTTCCGTCAGATGGTGACAGACTACATGTCTTGCCCTCTTGCTGTACTCCCAGACGGCTCTTCCCCTTTCAAGTTTTGGGTCTCAAAGCTGGATACATGGCCAGAGCTAAGCCAGTATGCATTGGAGGTGCTGTCTTGCCCTGCGGCCAGTGTATTATCGGAACGTGTCTTTAGTGCTGCAGGTGGTGTACTAACTGACCGTCGCATGCGACTATCCTCCGATAACGTTGACCGGCTTACTTTCCTGAAAATGAACAAGGCCTGGATCTCGCCGGAATTTGCCACTCCTCCTCCTGATTGAATAATTAGGTCACTGTATACGTTATCCAGGTCTCCTGTTGTGTTCATCTTTCTACCACCTGAACTTAAATTCCTGGGCTCCAACACCGCCAGTTGAGGCTCAGACGTGCCGTCTGCACAGTCAAAACATACGACCCAGTGTTATTGGGTTTCAGTAACGTCAGCTGATCCCCAGCTGTGTAGCCGGCAATGTGTCATGCGACCGCCACGCTGACACAACAACTGAAATGTAAGGGAATCTGTCCCCCCCCCCCCAAGGCGTTTGTTACTGAAAGAGCCACCTTGTGCAGCAGTAATGCTGCCCAAGGAAAAGGTAGCTATTTTTGTTTAGCTCCTTGCACACGCAGAACTTAACACTTATAAAATGTGTCCACTGATACCGTAAAACCGTCCCGGAGGTGGGACTTTCCTTCGTAATGTGACGCAGCCCAGCCGTCATTCCTACCCCCCCGGCGCCGCGCACCGGCTCCTCAGCGTTGTTTTATTCCGTCCAGGAGCCTGCGCTGTTATGTTATCCCGTGGCCAGGCACACTTAGCGCTGCCCATCTTCTGGCATCATTTGGTGTCTGGATGGCTGCGCCTGTGCGGCCGCGCTGGCAGAGAGCCCGCCTCGCAGTGTCTTCTGATTTAATCCCACTGGGGGCCTGGGATCCATGGACATGCGCAGTGCATATCTGAACCTCCACCTCTCACTCATTTCCCTATGGCTTCTTCAGACTGTTCGGTGTCAGCTGGTCCCTAACAGCATGCCACGGCCGTGACACCGCACAGTCTGAAGAAGCCATAGGGAGATGAGTGAGAGGTGGAGGTTCAGATATGCACTGCGCATGTCCATGGATCCCAGGCCCCCAGTGGGATTAAATCAGAAGACACTGCGAGGCGGGCTCTCTGCCAGCGCGGCCGCACAGGCGCAGCCATCCAGACACCAAATGATGCCAGAAGACGGGCAGCGCTAAGTGTGCCTGGCCACGGGATAACATAACAGCGCAGGCTCCTGGACGGAATAAAACAACGCTGAGGAGCCGGTGCGCGGCGCCGGGGGGGTAGGAATGACGGCTGGGCTGCGTCACATTACGAAGGAAAGTCCCACCTCCGGGACGGTTTTACGGTTGCAGGGGACACATTTTATAAGTGTTTAGTTCTGTGTTTGCAAGGAGCATGATGAAAAGAGCCACCTTATCCTTTTGCATCTTTTGTGCTGCACAAGCTGGCTCTTTCAGCTACAAACGCCTTGGGGGGGGGTTAAAGGTTCCCTTTCGACTTTCTCAGGCTTCGGCCTACATTGTGTTCCTCTGCTTTTCCACCTGTCCCTGGGCTCCAACACCGCTAGTTGTTGCCTGGTAGTGCTGTACGCACAGTCCCAACAGTCGCTCCTCTGTTATTGGGGTTCAGTAACGTCAGCTGTTCCCCTGCTGTGTGTGTGGCAATCCCTCCTACCTCCTCCAACCTCCTCCTCCTCCACCTGTCCCTGGGCTCCAACACCGCCAGTTGCCGTCCAGAAGTGCTGTACGCACAGTCAACAGTCGCTCCTCTGTTATTGGGGTTCAGTAACGTCAGCTGTTCCCCTGCTGTGTGTGTGGCAATCCCTCCTACCTCCTCCAACCTCCTCCTCCTCCACCTGTCCCTGGGCTCCAACACCGCCAGTTGCCGTCCAGAAGTGCTGTACGCACAGTCAACAGTCGCTCCTCTGTTATTGGGGTTCAGTAACGTCAGCTGTTCCCCTGCTGTGTGTGTGGCAATCCCTCCTACCTCCTCCTACCTCCTCCTCCTCCACCTGTCCCTGGGCTCCAACACCGCCAGTTGCCGTCCAGAAGTGCTGTACGCACAGTCAACAGTCGCTCCTCTGTTATTGGGGTTCAGTAACGTCAGCTGTTCCCCTGCTGTGTGTGTGGCAATCCCTCCTACCTCCTCCAACCTCCTCCTCCTCCACCTGTCCCTGGGCTCCAACACCGCCAGTTGCCGTCCAGAAGTGCTGTACGCACAGTCAACAGTCCCTCCTCTGTTATTGGGGTTCAGTAACGTCAGCTGTTCCCCTGCTGTGTGTGTGGCAATCCCTCCTACCTCCTCCTACCTCCTCCTCCTCCACCTGTCCCTGGGCTCCAACACCGCCAGTTGCCGTCCAGAAGTGCTGTACGCACAGTCAACAGTCCCTCCTCTGTTATTGGGGTTCAGTAACGTCAGCTGTTCCCCTGCTGTGTGTGTGGCAATCCCTCCTACCTCCTCCAACCTCCTCCTCCTCCACCTGTCCCTGGGCTCCAACACCGCCAGTTGCCGTCCAGAAGTGCTGTACGCACAGTCAACAGTCCCTCCTCTGTTATTGGGGTTCAGTAACGTCAGCTGTTCCCCTGCTGTGTGTGTGGCAATCCCTCCTACCTCCTCCAACCTCCTCCTCCTCCACCTGTCCCTGGGCTCCAACACCGCCAGTTGCCGTCCAGAAGTGCTGTACGCACAGTCAACAGTCGCTCCTCTGTTATTGGGGTTCAGTAACGTCAGCTGTTCCCCTGCTGTGTGTGTGGCAATCCCTCCTACCTCCTCCAACCTCCTCCTCCTCCACCTGTCCCTGGGCTCCAACACCGCCAGTTGCCGTCCAGAAGTGCTGTACGCACAGTCAACAGTCGCTCCTCTGTTATTGGGGTTCAGTAACGTCAGCTGTTCCCCTGCTGTGTGTGTGGCAATCCCTCCTACCTCCTCCTACCTCCTCCTCCTCCACCTGTCCCTGGGCTCCAACACCGCCAGTTGCCGTCCAGAAGTGCTGTACGCACAGTCAACAGTCGCTCCTCTGTTATTGGGGTTCAGTAACGTCAGCTGTTCCCCTGCTGTGTGTGTGGCAATCCCTCCTACCTCCTCCAACCTCCTCCTCCTCCACCTGTCCCTGGGCTCCAACACCGCCAGTTGCCGTCCAGAAGTGCTGTACGCACAGTCAACAGTCCCTCCTCTGTTATTGGGGTTCAGTAACGTCAGCTGTTCCCCTGCTGTGTGTGTGGCAATCCCTCCTACCTCCTCCAACCTCCTCCTCCTCCACCTGTCCCTGGGCTCCAACACCGCCAGTTGCCGTCCAGAAGTGCTGTACGCACAGTCAACAGTCCCTCCTCTGTTATTGGGGTTCAGTAACGTCAGCTGTTCCCCTGCTGTGTGTGTGGCAATCCCTCCTACCTCCTCCTACCTCCTCCTCCTCCACCTGTCCCTGGGCTCCAACACCGCCAGTTGCCGTCCAGAAGTGCTGTACGCACAGTCAACAGTCCCTCCTCTGTTATTGGGGTTCAGTAACGTCAGCTGTTCCCCTGCTGTGTGTGTGGCAATCCCTCCTACCTCCTCCTACCTCCTCCTCCTCCACCTGTCCCTGGGCTCCAACACCGCCAGTTGCCGTCCAGAAGTGCTGTACGCACAGTCAACAGTCCCTCCTCTGTTATTGGGGTTCAGTAACGTCAGCTGTTCCCCTGCTGTGTATACGGCAACGTGTACTGCGACCGCCACGCAGGCACAACAAGTTAAATGTAAGGGAACCTGACCCCCCCCCCCCCAGGCGTTTGTTACTGAAGGAGCCACCTTGTGCAGCAGTAATGATGCAAAGGGAAAAAGTGCCTCTTTTCGTGATGCTCCTTGCACATGCTGAACCAAACACTTATGAAATGTGTCCCCACACAGCGTTACACCGTCCGGTAGGTGGAACTTTCCTTTGTCGTGTGACGCAGCACAGCCATCATTTTTACCCCCTTGGCGCCGTGCGCCCCCTCCTCAGCGTTGTTTGAATCTGTCCCGGAGCCTGCGCTGTTAGGTTAGCCCTTGGCCATGCACAGATGTTGCGCTGCCCGTCTTCTGACCTCATTTGGTGTCAGGCTGGCTGCGCCTGTGCGGGTGCGCTGGCCGAGATCCCGCCTCGCAGTGTCGTCTAATGTAATCCCACCGCGGGCCTGTGATCCGTGCCCGTGCGCAGTGCATATCCTCTCCTCTCACTCCCCTCCCTACGGCTTCTTCAGACTGTGCGATGTCAGCTGGTCCCTAATAGCATGCCACAGCCGTGACACCGCACAGTCTGAAAAAGCCGTAGGGAGGGGAGTGAGAGGAGAGGATATGCACTGCGCACGGGCACGGATCACAGGCCCGCGGTGGGATTACATGAGACGACACTGCGAGGCGGGATCTCGGCCAGCGCACCCGCACAGGCGCAGCCAGCCTGACACCAAATGAGGTCAGAAGACGGGCAGCGCAACATGTGTGCATGGCCATGGGCTAACCTAACAGCGCAGGCTCCGGGACAGATTCAAACAACGCTGAGGAGGGGGCGAACGGCGACAAGGGGGTAAAAATGATGGCTGTGCTGCGTCACACGACAAAGGAAAGTTCCACCTACCGGACGGTTTAACGCTGTGTGGGGACACATTTCATAAATGTTAGGTTCCGCATGTACAAGGACCATAATTAAAAGAGCTAAGTTTACCTTTTCCAGCATTAGTGCTGTACACAATGGCTCTTTCAGCTACAAACGCCTGGGGGGGGGGGGTTAAAGGTTTCCTTTCAACTTGCTCGAGTGCAGGCTTCGGCCTACACTCCGCTCCCCCTGCTCCTCCTGCTGACCCTGGGCTCTAACACCGCCAGTTTTTGCCCAGATGTGCTAGCTGCACAGAGAAAAACACCAGCCAATGTGTCAGTGGGGTCCAGCACCGCCAGCTGTTCCCCTGCTGTGTAGCCGGCAACGTGTCCTGCAACCGCCACGCAGACACAAGAACTGAAATTGAAGGGAACCTGTCCCCCCTCCCCCAGGTGTTTCTATGTTTTACAGCTACCTTGAACAGCAGTAATGCTGCATGTGTTCAAGGTGGCTCAGAAACTTATTCTCCTTGCCCATGTTGAAGTGAACACGTCTAAAATGTGTCCTCTGTGACCATTAAAACGTCCCTCAGGTGTGATTTGACTTTGTATTGACACACGCAACAAGCTCCTTGGTAACGCTGCCCGTCTTCTGGCATCATTGTTTGGCTGGCTGCGCTTCTGCGGCCGCCCTGACCCACACAACAGCCCTCGTTGTCTTATTTAATGGGACTGCGAGGGTGTGATTGATGGGCAGGATCAGTGCATCAGTTCGCCTGTCCCTCCTCTCCTTCCGCCTTCTTCGGACTGTGCGGCTTCATGGCCGTGGCATGCGATAAGGGATCAGATGACGCCGCACAGTCTGAAGCGGGTGTAAGGACCCGAGTGTGAGAGGCGAACATATGTGCTGCGCCAGGCCCTGAATCCCAGCCCCGCAGTGTTTTAACAATGTTAAGACACTGCGGGGCTGGGATTCATGGTCATCGCGAACCGCACCGGCCGACATTACATGATGCCAGAAGATGGGCAGCGCTAACGGCGCTAGGCCAGGGGATAACACGACAGCGCAGACTCCTGTACAGCAAATAACAACGCTCGGGAGGCTGCACCCAGCACCAAGGTGGGATTCTTGACACCTGTGCTGCGTCTCATTACAAAGGGAACTCTCGCCTCCATTACACAGTTTGACTGTATAAAGGGCTAAATGTTATACGTGTTCCATTCAGCGTGTGCAAGGAGAAAAATTACAAGAGCAACCTTTGACTTGCGCAGCACTGCTGCTGCATAAGCTGTGGCTCTTCTACTTTGTAACCCCTGAGGGGGGGTTAAAGGTGACTTTTGAAATCGGTTCAATTAGGCTTCGGCCTACACTCTGCTCCACCTGCAGAGCCCGGGCTCCAACAACGCTAGTTGCTGTCCGGAAGTGCTGGCTGCACAGAGCCAAACACCTCGCCAATGTGTCAGTGGGGTCCAGCACCGCCAGCTGTTCCCCTGCTGTGTAGCCGGCAACGTGTCCTGCAAAAGCCACGCAGACACAACACACCCAAAGCTGCCGCCTGTGCAGGCTTCGGCCTACACTCCCCTCCCCCTGCTCCTCCTCCTCCTGCTCCTCCTCCTGCTGTCCCTGGGCTCTAACACACCGCCAGTTTTTGCCCAGATGTGCTAGCTGCACAGAGAAAAACACCAGCCAATGTGTCAGTGGGGTCCAGCACCGCCAGCTGTTCCCCTGCTGTGCAGCCGGCAACGTGTCCTGCAAAAGCCACGCAGACACAAGAACTGAAATTGAAGGGAACCTGTCCCCCCTCCCCCAGGCGTTTTTACGTTATCCAGCCACCTTGTACAGCGGTAATGCTGCATGTGTGCAAGGTGGCTCAGAAACGTATTCTCCTCGCACATGTGGAACTGAAAACACGTCTGCAATGTGTCCTCTGTGTGACCATTTAACCGTCCCGGTGGTGTGACTTTCCTTTGTAATGACACGCTGCAACCCCCTTGGTAGCACTGCCCGTCTTCTGGCATCATTGTTTGGCTGCCTGCGCCTCTGCGGCCGCCCTGACCCACACAACGCCCCTCGGTGTCTTATTTATTGGGACTGCGAGGGTGTGATTGATGGGCAGGATCAGTGCATCAGTTCGCCTGTCCCTCCTCTCCTTCCGCCTTCTTCGGACTGTGCGGCTTCATGGCCGTGGCATGCGATAAGGGATCAGATGACGCCGCACAGTCTGAAGCGGGTGTAAGGACCCGAGTGTGAGAGGCGAACATATGTGCTGCGCCAGGCCCTGAATCCCAGCCCCGCAGTGTTTTAACAATGTTAAGACACTGCGGGGCTGGGATTCATGGTCATCGCGAACCGCACCGGCCGACATTACATGATGCCAAAAGATGGGCAGCGCTAACGGCGCTAGGCCAGGGGATAACACGACAGCGCAGACTCCTGTACAGCAAATAACAACGCTCGGGAGGCTGCACCCAGCACCAAGGTGGGATTCTTGACACCTGTGCTGCGTCTCATTACAAAGGGAACTCTCGCCTCCATTACACAGTTTGACTGTATAAAGGGCTAAATGTTATACGTGTTCCATTCAGCGTGTGCAAGGAGAAAAATTACAAGAGCAACCTTTGACTTGCGCAGCACTGCTGCTGCATAAGCTGTGGCTCTTCTACTTTGTAACCCCTGAGGGGGGGTTAAAGGTGACTTTTGAAATCGGTTCAATTAGGCTTCGGCCTACACTCTGCTCCACCTGCAGAGCCCGGGCTCCAACAACGCTAGTTGCTGTCCGGAAGTGCTGGCTGCACAGAGCCAAACACCTCGCCAATGTGTCAGTGGGGTCCAGCACCGCCAGCTGTTCCCCTGCTGTGTAGCCGGCAACGTGTCCTGCAAAAGCCACGCAGACACAACACACCCAAAGCTGCCGCCTGTGCAGGCTTCGGCCTACACTCCCCTCCCCCTGCTCCTCCTCCTCCTGCTCCTCCTCCTGCTGTCCCTGGGCTCTAACACACCGCCAGTTTTTGCCCAGATGTGCTAGCTGCACAGAGAAAAACACCAGCCAATGTGTCAGTGGGGTCCAGCACCGCCAGCTGTTCCCCTGCTGTGCAGCCGGCAACGTGTCCTGCAAAAGCCACGCAGACACAAGAACTGAAATTGAAGGGAACCTGTCCCCCCTCCCCCAGGCGTTTTTACGTTATCCAGCCACCTTGTACAGCGGTAATGCTGCATGTGTGCAAGGTGGCTCAGAAACGTATTCTCCTCGCACATGTGGAACTGAAAACACGTCTGCAATGTGTCCTCTGTGTGACCATTTAACCGTCCCGGTGGTGTGACTTTCCTTTGTAATGACACGCTGCAACCCCCTTGGTAGCGCTGCCCGTCTTCTGGCATCATTGTTTGGCTGCCTGCGCCTCTGCGGCCGCCCTGACCCACACAACGCCCCTCGGTGTCTTATTTATTGGGACTGCGAGGGTGTGATTGATGGGCAGGATCAGTGCATCAGTTCGCCTGTCCCTCCTCTCCTTCCGCCTTCTTCGGACTGTGCGGCTTCATGGCCGTGGCATGCGATAAGGGATCAGATGACGCCGCACAGTCTGAAGCGGGTGTAAGGACCTGAGTGTGAGAGGCGAACATATGTGCTGCGCCAGGCCCTGAATCCCAGCCCCGCAGTGTTTTAACAATGTTAAGACACTGCGGGGCTGGGATTCATGGTCATCGCGAACCGCACTGGCCGACATTACATGATGCCAGAAGATGGGCAGCGCTAACGGCGCTAGGCCAGGGGATAACACGACAGCGCAGACTCCTGTACAGCAAATAACAACGCTCGGGAGGCTGCACCCAGCACCAAGGTGGGATTCTTGACACCTGTGCTGCGTCTCATTACAAAGGGAACTCTCGCCTCCATTACACAGTTTGACTGTATAAAGGGCTAAATGTTATACGTGTTCCATTCAGCGTGTGCAAGGAGAAAAATTACAAGAGCAACCTTTGACTTGCGCAGCACTGCTGCTGCATAAGCTGTGGCTCTTCTACTTTGTAACCCCTGAGGGGGGGTTAAAGGTGACTTTTGAAATCGGTTCAATTAGGCTTCGGCCTACACTCTGCTCCACCTGCAGAGCCCGGGCTCCAACAACGCTAGTTGCTGTCCGGAAGTGCTGGCTGCACAGAGCCAAACACCTCGCCAATGTGTCAGTGGGGTCCAGCACCGCCAGCTGTTCCCCTGCTGTGTAGCCGGCAACGTGTCCTGCAAAAGCCACGCAGACACAACACACCCAAAGCTGCCGCCTGTGCAGGCTTCGGCCTACACTCCCCTCCCCCTGCTCCTCCTCCTCCTGCTCCTCCTCCTGCTGTCCCTGGGCTCTAACACACCGCCAGTTTTTGCCCAGATGTGCTAGCTGCACAGAGAAAAACACCAGCCAATGTGTCAGTGGGGTCCAGCACCGCCAGCTGTTCCCCTGCTGTGCAGCCGGCAACGTGTCCTGCAAAAGCCACGCAGACACAAGAACTGAAATTGAAGGGAACCTGTCCCCCCTCCCCCAGGCGTTTTTACGTTATCCAGCCACCTTGTACAGCGGTAATGCTGCATGTGTGCAAGGTGGCTCAGAAACGTATTCTCCTCGCACATGTGGAACTGAAAACACGTCTGCAATGTGTCCTCTGTGTGACCATTTAACCGTCCCGGTGGTGTGACTTTCCTTTGTAATGACACGCTGCAACCCCCTTGGTAGCGCTGCCCGTCTTCTGGCATCATTGTTTGGCTGCCTGCGCCTCTGCGGCCGCCCTGACCCACACAACGCCCCTCGGTGTCTTATTTATTGGGACTGCGAGGGTGTGATTGATGGGCAGGATCAGTGCATCAGTTCGCCTGTCCCTCCTCTCCTTCCGCCTTCTTCGGACTGTGCGGCTTCATGGCCGTGGCATGCGATAAGGGATCAGATGACGCCGCACAGTCTGAAGCGGGTGTAAGGACCCGAGTGTGAGAGGCGAACATATGTGCTGCGCCAGGCCCTGAATCCCAGCCCCGCAGTGTTTTAACAATGTTAAGACACTGCGGGGCTGGGATTCATGGTCATCGCGAACCGCACCGGCCGACATTACATGATGCCAGAAGATGGGCAGCGCTAACGGCGCTAGGCCAGGGGATAACACGACAGCGCAGACTCCTGTACAGCAAATAACAACGCTCGGGAGGCTGCACCCAGCACCAAGGTGGGATTCTTGACACCTGTGCTGCGTCTCATTACAAAGGGAACTCTCGCCTCCATTACACAGTTTGACTGTATAAAGGGCTAAATGTTATACGTGTTCCATTCAGCGTGTGCAAGGAGAAAAATTACAAGAGCAACCTTTGACTTGCGCAGCACTGCTGCTGCATAAGCTGTGGCTCTTCTACTTTGTAACCCCTGAGGGGGGGTTAAAGGTGACTTTTGAAATCGGTTCAATTAGGCTTCGGCCTACACTCTGCTCCACCTGCAGAGCCCGGGCTCCAACAACGCTAGTTGCTGTCCGGAAGTGCTGGCTGCACAGAGCCAAACACCTCGCCAATGTGTCAGTGGGGTCCAGCACCGCCAGCTGTTCCCCTGCTGTGTAGCCGGCAACGTGTCCTGCAAAAGCCACGCAGACACAACACACCCAAAGCTGCCGCCTGTGCAGGCTTCGGCCTACACTCCCCTCCCCCTGCTCCTCCTCCTCCTGCTCCTCCTCCTGCTGTCCCTGGGCTCTAACACACCGCCAGTTTTTGCCCAGATGTGCTAGCTGCACAGAGAAAAACACCAGCCAATGTGTCAGTGGGGTCCAGCACCGCCAGCTGTTCCCCTGCTGTGCAGCCGGCAACGTGTCCTGCAAAAGCCACGCAGACACAAGAACTGAAATTGAAGGGAACCTGTCCCCCCTCCCCCAGGCGTTTTTACGTTATCCAGCCACCTTGTACAGCGGTAATGCTGCATGTGTGCAAGGTGGCTCAGAAACGTATTCTCCTCGCACATGTGGAACTGAAAACACGTCTGCAATGTGTCCTCTGTGTGACCATTTAACCGTCCCGGTGGTGTGACTTTCCTTTGTAATGACACGCTGCAACCCCCTTGGTAGCGCTGCCCGTCTTCTGGCATCATTGTTTGGCTGCCTGCGCCTCTGCGGCCGCCCTGACCCACACAACGCCCCTCGGTGTCTTATTTATTGGGACTGCGAGGGTGTGATTGATGGGCAGGATCAGTGCATCAGTTCGCCTGTCCCTCCTCTCCTTCCGCCTTCTTCGGACTGTGCGGCTTCATGGCCGTGGCATGCGATAAGGGATCAGATGACGCCGCACAGTCTGAAGCGGGTGTAAGGACCCGAGTGTGAGAGGCGAACATATGTGCTGCGCCAGGCCCTGAATCCCAGCCCCGCAGTGTTTTAACAATGTTAAGACACTGCGGGGCTGGGATTCATGGTCATCGCGAACCGCACCGGCCGACATTACATGATGCCAGAAGATGGGCAGCGCTAACGGCGCTAGGCCAGGGGATAACACGACAGCGCAGACTCCTGTACAGCAAATAACAACGCTCGGGAGGCTGCACCCAGCACCAAGGTGGGATTCTTGACACCTGTGCTGCGTCTCATTACAAAGGGAACTCTCGCCTCCATTACACAGTTTGACTGTATAAAGGGCTAAATGTTATACGTGTTCCATTCAGCGTGTGCAAGGAGAAAAATTACAAGAGCAACCTTTGACTTGCGCAGCACTGCTGCTGCATAAGCTGTGGCTCTTCTACTTTGTAACCCCTGAGGGGGGGTTAAAGGTGACTTTTGAAATCGGTTCAATTAGGCTTCGGCCTACACTCTGCTCCACCTGCAGAGCCCGGGCTCCAACAACGCTAGTTGCTGTCCGGAAGTGCTGGCTGCACAGAGCCAAACACCTCGCCAATGTGTCAGTGGGGTCCAGCACCGCCAGCTGTTCCCCTGCTGTGTAGCCGGCAACGTGTCCTGCAAAAGCCACGCAGACACAACACACCCAAAGCTGCCGCCTGTGCAGGCTTCGGCCTACACTCCCCTCCCCCTGCTCCTCCTCCTCCTGCTCCTCCTCCTGCTGTCCCTGGGCTCTAACACACCGCCAGTTTTTGCCCAGATGTGCTAGCTGCACAGAGAAAAACACCAGCCAATGTGTCAGTGGGGTCCAGCACCGCCAGCTGTTCCCCTGCTGTGCAGCCGGCAACGTGTCCTGCAAAAGCCACGCAGACACAAGAACTGAAATTGAAGGGAACCTGTCCCCCCTCCCCCAGGCGTTTTTACGTTATCCAGCCACCTTGTACAGCGGTAATGCTGCATGTGTGCAAGGTGGCTCAGAAACGTATTCTCCTCGCACATGTGGAACTGAAAACACGTCTGCAATGTGTCCTCTGTGTGACCATTTAACCGTCCCGGTGGTGTGACTTTCCTTTGTAATGACACGCTGCAACCCCCTTGGTAGCGCTGCCCGTCTTCTGGCATCATTGTTTGGCTGCCTGCGCCTCTGCGGCCGCCCTGACCCACACAACGCCCCTCGGTGTCTTATTTATTGGGACTGCGAGGGTGTGATTGATGGGCAGGATCAGTGCATCAGTTCGCCTGTCCCTCCTCTCCTTCCGCCTTCTTCGGACTGTGCGGCTTCATGGCCGTGGCATGCGATAAGGGATCAGATGACGCCGCACAGTCTGAAGCGGGTGTAAGGACCCGAGTGTGAGAGGCGAACATATGTGCTGCGCCAGGCCCTGAATCCCAGCCCCGCAGTGTTTTAACAATGTTAAGACACTGCGGGGCTGGGATTCATGGTCATCGCGAACCGCACCGGCCGACATTACATGATGCCAGAAGATGGGCAGCGCTAACGGCGCTAGGCCAGGGGATAACACGACAGCGCAGACTCCTGTACAGCAAATAACAACGCTCGGGAGGCTGCACCCAGCACCAAGGTGGGATTCTTGACACCTGTGCTGCGTCTCATTACAAAGGGAACTCTCGCCTCCATTACACAGTTTGACTGTATAAAGGGCTAAATGTTATACGTGTTCCATTCAGCGTGTGCAAGGAGAAAAATTACAAGAGCAACCTTTGACTTGCGCAGCACTGCTGCTGCATAAGCTGTGGCTCTTCTACTTTGTAACCCCTGAGGGGGGGTTAAAGGTGACTTTTGAAATCGGTTCAATTAGGCTTCGGCCTACACTCTGCTCCACCTGCAGAGCCCGGGCTCCAACAACGCTAGTTGCTGTCCGGAAGTGCTGGCTGCACAGAGCCAAACACCTCGCCAATGTGTCAGTGGGGTCCAGCACCGCCAGCTGTTCCCCTGCTGTGTAGCCGGCAACGTGTCCTGCAAAAGCCACGCAGACACAACACACCCAAAGCTGCCGCCTGTTCAGGCTTCGGCCTACACTCCCCTCCCCCTGCTCCTCCTCCTCCTGCTCCTCCTCCTGCTGTCCCTGGGCTCTAACACACCGCCAGTTTTTGCCCAGATGTGCTAGCTGCACAGAGAAAAACACCAGCCAATGTGTCAGTGGGGTCCAGCACCGCCAGCTGTTCCCCTGCTGTGCAGCCGGCAACGTGTCCTGCAAAAGCCACGCAGACACAAGAACTGAAATTGAAGGGAACCTGTCCCCCCTCCCCCAGGCGTTTTTACGTTATCCAGCCACCTTGTACAGCGGTAATGCTGCATGTGTGCAAGGTGGCTCAGAAACGTATTCTCCTCGCACATGTGGAACTGAAAACACGTCTGCAATGTGTCCTCTGTGTGACCATTTAACCGTCCCGGTGGTGTGACTTTCCTTTGTAATGACACGCTGCAACCCCCTTGGTAGCGCTGCCCGTCTTCTGGCATCATTGTTTGGCTGCCTGCGCCTCTGCGGCCGCCCTGACCCACACAACGCCCCTCGGTGTCTTATTTATTGGGACTGCGAGGGTGTGATTGATGGGCAGGATCAGTGCATCAGTTCGCCTGTCCCTCCTCTCCTTCCGCCTTCTTCGGACTGTGCGGCTTCATGGCCGTGGCATGCGATAAGGGATCAGCTGACGCCACATAGTCTGAAGCAGGTGTAAGAACCCAAGCGAGAGGCGAACATATGTACTGCGCCAGGCCATGAATCCCAGCCCCGCAGTGTTTAAACTATGTCAATACACTGCGGGGCTGTGATTCATGGGCATCGCGAACCGCACCGGCCAACATTAAATGAGGTCAGAAGATGGGCAGCGCTAACGGCGCTAGGCCAGGGGATAACACGACAGCGCAGACTCCTGTACAGCAAATAACAACGCTCGGGAGGCTGCACCCAGCACCAAGGTGGGATTCTTGACATCTGTGCTGCGTCTCATTACAAAGGGAACTCGCGCCTCCAACACAGTTTGACTGTATAAAGGGCTAAATGTTATACGTGTTTCATTCAGCGTGTGCAAGGAGCGAAATTAAAAGATCAACCTTTGACTTGTGCAGCACTACTGCTGCATAAGCTGTGGCTCTTCTACTTTCTAACCCCTGAGGGGGGGTTAAAGGTTACCTTTGAAATTGGTTCAAGTAGGCTTCGGCCTACACTCTGCTCCCCCTGCAGAGCCCGGGCTACAACACCGCTCGTTGCTGTCCGGAAGTGCTGGCTGCACAGAGCCAAACACCTCGCCAATGTGTCAGTGGGGTCCAGCACCGCCAGCTGTTCCCCTGCTGTGCAGCCGGCAACGTGTCCTGCAAAAGCCACGCAGACACTTGCTCTTGTACCTTCTGCTCCACATCCTGGTTCCAGTACCGTCAGCTGGTTCCGGGCAGAGCCTTTGGCTTAGGTGCCTCCCTCTGGGTATCCGAGTTCCACCAACGTCAGGTGGTCCTTGGTAGTGCTTTCAGGCACGGGTACCTCCTGCTTAGTAACCGGGTTCCAGTAACGTCAGCTGGTCCTCGGTAGTTCCATTGGCTCTTGGACCTTCGGCTACCCATCCGGGTTCCAGCACCGTCAGCTGGTTCTCGGCAGTGTCTTTTGCTCTTGTACCTTCTGCTCCCCATCCTGGTTCCAGTACCGTCAGCTGGTTCCGGGCAGAGCCTTTGGCTTAGGTGCCTCCCTCTGGGTATCCGAGTTCCACCAACGTCAGGTGGTCCTTGGTAGTGCTTTCAGGCACGGGTACCTCCTGCTTAGTAACCGGGTTCCAGTAACGTCAGCTGGTCCTCGGTAGTTCCATTGGCTCTTGGACCTTCGGGTAGCCATCCGAGTTCCAGTTCCATCAGCTGGTTCTCGGCATTTTCTCAGCCTTCTTGTACCTTCTGCTACATTTCCAAGTTCAAGAGACTAAACACGATGACCCGGAAGAACACCCCTAAGATGACGACGACACCAGAGACGACAACCACCGTGATGACGACGACCCTGGAGACGATGACCCTGAAGACCACCCCGATGACGACGACCCCGGAGACCACCCCGATGACGACGACCCCGGAGACGACGACCCTGGAGACGACGACGACCTGGAAGACCGAGAAGCAGAAGAACAAGAGGCTGCAGAACAAAGAGCAGAAGGACATTAAGCATAACACAAAATATCAGAGCAAAAAAATATTATGTAAATTATAAGCAGAAGAAGACTAAGCAGTGTATGGGGGTGAGTCCGTTCCTCCTCGTGGTGCCCCTGGATAAAGCCTGATGCTGCAGGCCAAACTGAACGCGGACAAATGTAACTGGTTTGTGACAGGCAGAACGGAAGGTGTAATCTTCAAACTTTTATAGATAACAACTACGGGAATGCCTGTCACAAATAAGAATATGATGAAGAAGTTGAATATGATGAAGATAATAGTAAAATAAAAAGAATATGAACAATGTAACCCAAAAAATAATAGGTAGAAGATGAAGAAGAAGATGAATAAGGTGAAGAAGTTGATGTCAAAGAAGCTGATGATGAGGATAATTAAGAAGAAAGCGTGGGAGAAGTAAAAAAGAAGGTGAAGGGCGTGGAAGTAGTGAAACATCAATATCTGACATAAAAAAAAAAAAAAATAACATAGTCAAATTCTTTCTAACGCCGAACTTCATAAAAAAAAATTAAAAATCCTGCTATTCTATTACATTGGGCTAAACCTCTGTCCCTTTAATATCTCCGCCACGTCCCCCAATACATCCTACATTATTCTTAGTTGTTTTCCTTCATGTAGAATGAACCTACAAGTTTATAAAGGGTTTATTTTAATTCCGATATTTTCGTCCCATTGACTTGCATTGGGATCGGGTATCGGTATCGGATTGGATCCGATATTTTGACGGTATCGGCCGATACTTTCCGATACCGATACTTTCCGATATCGGAAAGTATCGCTCAACACTATCCGCCAAACAACAAATCATTCCCCAGAGTCAATAATACAGCAACAGGAACCAATCTGGTGCCACCCAGTTATCCAATGTCAAAGAAGATGAGACACTCAGGCACGGACTGGCCCTTAGGGTAACAGGGGAATCCCCCGGTGGGCCCCTGTGCAGATCTGGACCCCCAATCCCACTGTATGGGCAGTACTTGGCATAATTCAATTGATTCTGTATAGAAAGAAAGCAGCTCCTCATCATTCATTAATCAAACTACCCAGTTTATTATTATATAGAGATATAGGTAAATTCGTGAACGAGGGTAGTATAATATTTGTATGCAGGTGGGCCTCCAAAGTCAGTGTTACTGGTGGGCTCCCAAAGTCAGTGTTACTGGTGGGCCCTTGGCACACCAGTCCGACACTGGAGACACTGGTCCTTAGAATAGTTCCTCTAATCCAGCAGGTTATCTAAAGTGAGTGGCAGTAGTACATACCAATGATCCCCTGTCTTATAAAGTCCATACCCTGGTACCAGGATCTGGGCTCGGCAGCAGATTCTCACCCTTCACATGGCACAACACACAACAACCCCCAAACATGTTGTGGGCTCATGGCGATTAGACTCCTGTTGTGAAATTGGATTCTGGGCTCCCCCGGTGGCCACTTGTGGAATTGAACTTGTGTGCATCATCCCCTCTGTTCACCTGCTCCTATCAGGATGTGGGAGTCGCTATATAACCTTGCTCCTCTGTCAGTTTCTTGCCGGTCAACAATGTAATCAGAAGCCTTCTGTGCTTGTTCCTGCTACTAGACAACTCCCAGCTAAGTTGGACTTTTGTCCTTGTGTGTTTTTGCATTTTGTTCCTGTTCACAGCTGCTGTTTCGTTACTGTGTCTGGAAAGCTCTTGTGATCGGAAATTGCCACTCTGGTGTTATGAGTTAATGCTAGAGTCTTAAAGGAATTTCTGGATGGTGTTTTGATAGGGTTTTCTGCTGACCATGAAAGTGTCCTTTCTGTCTTCCTGCTATCTAGAAAGCGGACCTCGATTTTGCTAAACCTATTTTCATACTACGTTTGTCATTTCATCTAAAATCACCGCCAATATATGTGGGGGCCTCTATCTGCCTTTTGGGAAAATTTCTCTAGAGGTGAGCCAGGACTGTCTTTTCCTCTGCTAGGATTAGGTAGTTCTCCGGCTGGCGCTGGGCATCTAGGGTTAAAAAACGTAGGCATGCTACCCGGCCACTTCTAGTTGTGCGGCAGGTTTAGTTCATGGTCAGTATAGTTTCCATCTTCCAAGAGCTAGTTCTCATATATGCTGGGCTATGTTCTCTCGCCATTGAGAATCATGACAGTTTGACCGGCCCAAAAAAGGGTTAAATTACTGGCTGAGAAAGGAGAGAAAAAAGAAGTCTGCTACAATTTTTTTTTTTTTTCCTCTAGTTCTGAGTGTGCTCTTAATTGAATCACTTGCTAGTCTGCCTATACTGCAGCCTTCCTCTCTTTCTCTCCTTCTAATCCTTGAATGGCTCTGGGTTCACCTGTTTCAAATGGATCTTCAGAGTGTAGCTACAGGTTTGAATAATCTCGCCACAAAGGTACAAAATTTGCAAGATTTTGTTGTTCATGCACCTATGTCTGAGCCTAGAATTCCTTTGCCTGAATTCTTCTCGGGGAATAGATCTCACTTTCAAAATTTTAAAAATAATTGCAAATTGTTTTTGTCCCTGAAGTCTCGCTCTGCCGGAGACCCTGCACAGCAGGTCAGGATTGTAATTTCCTTGCTCCGGGGCGACCCTCAGGACTGGGCTTTTGCATTGGCACCAGGGGATCCTGCGTTGCTCAATGTGGATGCGTTTTTTCTGGCCTTGGGGTTGCTTTATGAGGAACCTCATTTAGAGCTTCAGGCGGAAAAGGCCTTGATGTCCTTGTCTCAGGGGCAAGATGAAGCTGAAATATACTGCCAAAAATTCCGCAAATGGTCTGTGCTTACTCAGTGGAATGAGTGCGCCCTGGCGGCGATTTTCAGAGAAGGTCTCTCTGATGCCATTAAGGATGTTATGGTGGGGTTCCCTGTGCCTGCGAGTCTGAATGAGTCCATGACGATGGCTATTCAGATCGATAGGCGTCTGCGGGAGCGCAAACCTGTGCACCATTTGGCGGTGTCTACTGAGAAAACGCCAGAAAATATGCAATGTGATAGAATTCTGTCCAGAAGCGAGCGGCAGAATTTTAGACGAAAAAATGGGTTGTGCTTCTATTGTGGTGATTCAACTCATGTTATATCAGCATGCTTTAAGCGTACTAAGAAGCCTGACAAGTCTGTTTCAATTAGCACTTTACAGTCTAAGTTTATTCTATCTGTGACCCTGATTTGTTCTTTGTCATCTATTACCGCGGACGCCTATGTCGACTCTGGCGCTGCTTTGAGTCTTATGGATTGGTCCTTTGCCAAACGCTGTGGGTATGATTTGGAGCCACTGGAGGCTCCGATACCTCTGAAAGGGATTGACTCCACCCCATTGGCTAGTAATAAACCACAATACTGGACACAAGTGACTATGCGTGTTAATCTGGATCACCAGGAGGTTATTCGCTTTCTGGTGCTGTATAATCTACATGATGTTTTGGTGCTGGGATTGCCATGGCTGCAATCTCATAACCCAGTCCTCGACTGGAGAGCTATGTCTGTGTTAAGCTGGGGATGTAAAGGAACTCATGGGGACGTACCTTTGGTTTCCATTTCATCATCTATTCCCTCTGAGATTCCTGAATTCTTGTCTGACTTTCGTGACGTTTTTGAAGAACCCAAGGTTGGTTCACTACCTCCGCACCGGGAGTGCGATTGTGCCATAGACTTGATTCCGGGTAGTAAATACCCTAAGGGTCGTTTATTTAATCTGTCTGTGCCTGAACACGCTGCTATGCGAGAATATATAAAGGAGTCCTTGGAAAAGGGACATATTCGTCCTTCGTCATCTCCCTTAGGAGCCGGTTTTTTCTTTGTGTCTAAGAAAGACGGCTCTTTGAGGCCGTGTATTGATTATCGACTTTTGAATAAAATCACGGTTAAATATCAATATCCGTTACCACTGCTTACTGATTTGTTTGCTCGTATAAAGGGGGCCAAGTGGTTCTCTAAGATTGATCTCCGTGGGGCGTATAATTTGGTGCGAATCAAGCAGGGGGATGAGTGGAAAACAGCATTTAATACGCCCGAGGGCCATTTTGAGTATTTGGTGATGCCTTTTGGTCTTTCAAATGCCCCTTCAGTCTTCCAGTCCTTTATGCATGACATTTTCCGCGATTATTTGGATAAATTTATGATTGTGTATCTGGATGATATTCTGATTTTTTCGGATGACTGGGACTCTCATGTCCAGCAGGTCAGGAGGGTTTTTCAGGTTTTGCGGTCTAATTCCTTGTGTGTGAAGGGTTCTAAGTGTGTTTTTGGGGTTCAAAAGATTTCTTTCTTGGGATACATTTTTTCCCCCTCTTCCATCGAGATGGATCCTGTCAAGGTTCAGGCTATTTGTGATTGGACGCAACCCTCTTCTCTTAAGAGTCTTCAGAAATTTTTGGGCTTTGCTAACTTTTATCGTCGATTTATTGCTGGTTTTTCTGATGTTGTAAAACCATTGACTGATTTGACTAAGAAGGGTGCTGATGTTGCTGATTGGTCCCCTGATGCTGTGGAGGCCTTTCGGGAGCTCAAGCGCCGCTTTTCTTCCGCCCCAGTGTTGCGTCAGCCTGATGTTGCTCTTCCTTTTCAGGTTGAGGTCGACGCTTCTGAAATCGGAGCTGGGGCGGTGTTGTCGCAGAGAAGTTCCGACTGCTCCGTGATGAGACCTTGTGCTTTTTTTTCCCGTAAATTTTCGCCCGCCGAGCGGAATTATGATATTGGGAATCGGGAGCTTTTGGCCATGAAGTGGGCTTTTGAGGAGTGGCGTCACTGGCTTGAGGGGGCCAGACATCAGGTGGTGGTATTGACTGACCACAAAAATTTAATTTACCTTGAGTCTGCCAGGCGCCTGAATCCTAGACAGGCGCGCTGGTCGTTGTTTTTCTCTCGGTTTAATTTTGTGGTGTCGTACCTACCGGGTTCTAAGAATGTTAAGGCGGATGCCCTTTCTAGGAGTTTTGAGCCTGACTCCCCTGGTAATTCTGAGCCCACAGGTATCCTTAAAGATGGAGTGATATTGTCTGCCGTTTCTCCAGACCTGCGGCGGGCCTTGCAGGAGTTTCAGGCGGATAGACCTGATCGTTGCCCACCTGGTAGACTGTTTGTTCCTGATGATTGGACCAGTAGAGTCATCTCTGAGGTTCATTCTTCTGCGTTGGCAGGTCATCCTGGAATCTTTGGTACCAGGGATTTGGTGGCAAGGTCCTTCTGGTGGCCTTCCCTGTCACGAGATGTGCGAGGCTTTGTGCAGTCTTGTGATGTTTGTGCTCGGGCCAAGCCTTGTTGTTCTCGGGCTAGTGGATTGTTGTTGCCCTTGCCTACCCCGAAGAGGCCTTGGACGCACATCTCGATGGATTTTATTTCGGATCTGCCTGTTTCTCAGAAGATGTCTGTCATCTGGGTGGTGTGTGACCGTTTCTCTAAGATGGTCCATCTGGTTCCCTTGCCTAAGTTGCCTTCTTCTTCCGAGTTGGTTCCTCTGTTTTTTCAAAATGTTGTTCGTTTGCATGGTATTCCTGAGAATATCGTTTCTGACAGAGGGACCCAATTCGTGTCTAGATTTTGGCGGGCATTCTGTGCTAGGATGGGCATAGATTTGTCTTTTTCGTCTGCTTTCCATCCTCAGACTAATGGCCAGACCGAGCGGACTAATCAGACCTTGGAGACATATTTGAGGTGTTTTGTGTCTGCGGATCAGGATGATTGGGTTGCTTTTTTGCCTTTGGCGGAGTTCGCCCTCAATAATCGGGCCAGCTCTGCCACCTTGGTGTCCCCGTTTTTCTGTAATTTGGGGTTTCATCCTCGATTTTCCTCCGGTCAAGTGGAATCTTCGGATTGTCCTGGAGTGGATGCTGTGGTGGAGAGGTTGCATCAGATTTGGGGGCAGGTGGTGGACAATTTGAAGTTGTCCCAGGAGAAGACTCAGCTTTTTGCCAACCGCCGTCGTCGTGTTGGTCCTCGGCTTTGTGTTGGGGACTTGGTGTGGTTGTCTTCTCGTTTTGTCCCTATGAGGGTTTCTTCTCCTAAGTTTAAGCCTCGGTTCATCGGCCCGTACAAGATATTGGAGATTCTTAACCCTGTGTCCTTCCGTTTGGACCTCCCTGCATCCTTTTCGATTCATAATGTTTTTCATCGGTCATTGTTGCGCAGGTATGAGGTACCGGTTGTGCCTTCCGTTGAGCCTCCTGCTCCGGTGTTGGTTGAGGGTGAGTTGGAGTACGTTGTGGAAAAGATCTTAGACTCTCGTGTTTCCAGACGGAGACTCCAGTATCTGGTCAAATGGAAGGGATACGGTCAGGAGGATAATTCTTGGGTCACTGCCTCTGATGTTCATGCCTCCGATCTTGTCTGTGCCTTTCATAGGGCTCATCCTGATCGCCCTGGTGGTTCTGGTGAGGGTTCGGTGCCCCCTCCTTGAGGGGGGGGTACTGTTGTGAAATTGGATTCTGGGCTCCCCCGGTGGCCACTTGTGGAATTGAACTTGTGTGCATCATCCCCTCTGTTCACCTGCTCCTATCAGGATGTGGGAGTCACTATATAACCTTGCTCCTCTGTCAGTTTCTTGCCGGTCAACAATGTAATCAGAAGCCTTCTGTGCTTGTTCCTGCTACTAGACAACTCCCAGCTAAGTTGGACTTTTGTCCTTGTGTGTTTTTGCATTTTGTTCCTGTTCACAGCTGCTGTTTCGTTACTGTGTCTGGAAAGCTCTTGTGATCGGAAATTGCCACTCTGGTGTTATGAGTTAATGCTAGAGTCTTAAAGGAATTTCTGGATGGTGTTTTGATAGGGTTTTCTGCTGACCATGAAAGTGTCCTTTCTGTCTTCCTGCTATCTAGAAAGCGGACCTCGATTTTGCTAAACCTATTTTCATACTACGTTTGTCATTTCATCTAAAATCACCGCCAATATATGTGGGGGCCTCTATCTGCCTTTTGGGAAAATTTCTCTAGAGGTGAGCCAGGACTGTCTTTTCCTCTGCTAGGATTAGGTAGTTCTCCGGCTGGCGCTGGGCATCTAGGGTTAAAAAACGTAGGCATGCTACCCGGCCACTTCTAGTTGTGCGGCAGGTTTAGTTCATGGTCAGTATAGTTTCCATCTTCCAAGAGCTAGTTCTCATATATGCTGGGCTATGTTCTCTCGCCATTGAGAATCATGACAGACTCCGTTATCAACAGATGGTATACCCTAGCAACATAACCTCATTTACTAAGATATGAAAATCACTTCAACCTTTTCACATTCTGATGATATCACGGTTAAATCTTTCATAAATTCGTGGCATTTGATTGGCGCTGACAATTGTAAAAATTAAAAAAATGCCACAATCATCATCATGATTGACAATACATTTTTCAAAAACATAATACTTTGAGAAAGGAACCTCATTGTTGAGACTTGTTGTTATACGAAGGAGCACTAGATGCCTGTGATGATGCCTATGTGCATGTGAGCTGTTGTGCGTTTAATGGGCAGTTCAGCTTTGCCAAAACAATGAGGCAGAACAATCACATTACAGCTAAAATAAATGTTGCAGAGATGCTTGACTTCCATGGCCATCTGCTGCACTGTAACTGAAATGAATCAATGTTTCTTTTTGTAATAAAACACATCAAATAGAAGCAACAATAGTTGAATATGAAATTAAGTTTGCTTGCAACAAGAAGATAGGCAATTTTATCTTTCATTTCTTTTTATTTTACATTGCTTCATATGCTCTTTCATCTCATAGTATTAGCTTAAAGCAAGTATTAATTAAAAGAAAAGCATATGAAAGAATAATTAAAGAATAGTTTGTACCAGGACCGTAGGGTTTCAGACATCTCCAAATATTTTGATTCTTATTGTCCTTTGGTTGTTACTCTATTATAACTGACACTAAATCCAGATCCCCTGCATCTCACAATATCTGAAAATAGTAAATGAACCAATAGAATCCTCCAAACTTAAAGGGATTATCTAAAGCTTATTTTTTATTTTTTTTTTACTTTGAGCCAAAAAAAGTAACAAGCAGATAGTTGCTAACTAGTTCTGTCAAGTGCCGGCTCAGAGAAGTCAATGACCGCTCCTGTCGGCGATTCACCTGCTCCACATCAACAGAGCAGCTCTTCATCTTCCAGGCTGCTACAGTATGTTGATGGGGCGTGACTGTCAGCCTCATGCTGATTGGCATCTGACTTCCCACAGTTAGCAGCGGGGAGCTGGCTGTCAATCAGCAGGCATCGGCAGTCATGCCCGATCAACAGAGCAGAGCTGAAGAGAAGCCTCTGCTCTGTCTATGTGACATCAGCGTAAGCTGCAGGATCGCCAGCAGGAGCCGTCAGTAACAACTCTGCGCAGGCAGAGATCTATGCTGGGCAGAACCAGCAGGTAGTTAGCAACTTGTTACCTATAATTTCTTAGACCCACAGTAAAAAAATTATTTGTAGTACTGGATAGCCTTTTTAACCAAGGGTGTGCTTTTGCCATTTTGATTTCCTTTAGCACTTGAATGAAACTAAATTTCTTTTCTAATCTGTATAATAAATTACTCTGTGTTCTGAATCTTGTAAGATCTGGCATAGGAAGTATTTCTGTATATTCAGATGTGTCTGTCCTTAACCTTTCTTGAACTGTGTTATACAATTTGTTATACTACGAAATCGATATAATCTTGTGTCATGTAGTTAAAAGAGTATACACTTGTAACCTATTTTTTTTTAATATGGAAGCATTTAATTGATGGTTTACTGGCCGATGGTGTACTTTAGAAGGATTCGTAACAGCCTTCCAGGCCCTCCGATCCCACCTCAAAAAGTATACATTATAGGTTACATAGACTTTTACACTGAATTTTGCTGATACAAATTGTGTCATTGATCTGGCTGATCTTCAGATACTGACACAAATCCATCAGAGCTTTGTTTCTGGTTTTGACAAGTTTCTGCTCTGCCCCTCCTCTCAGTGGTAGAGATAGCAGCAGGGAACGGTTTGTGCACAACAAAGCAAAAGCAGAGTATGGAGAGACGGTAAAACATTTATGTTCTCAGGGAGAGAAGAGAAATCAGGCTGCAGATAACTAATGAAGGGGTGAGCAGAATAGAAAATAAGTTGTGCTGATAGATAAGAGTTAATAAAGACATCAGCAATATGGAGACACAGTGTACTAGAACTTGAAGTACTGGCCCAAAAAACTTTCTGTAACATACCTCAGTAATAGCACTTCTTCCAAGTAAAGTCTCTTGGAAAACTAGATGTTTAACCATATAATAGAGAGATCTTTCTATTCTTTGTTTAGAAGAATAGTTAATAGAAATTAGCAAATAACTTAGAGTGGAATTGGATTCCACTTGAATTTTACCAAAATTTGCATTAGCTAAAATGCTGATTATTTTGGCTATTTGCTTCTACGCGTATTTAGCAAAGCATTGGTCTGCTGGCCACCGTTTTAGTGAACCATAAAGGACTTTCATTGGGTTAAAAATTAAACAACAACACATATTTACTTACCATACTTACCACTCTCCTTTTCAGGCTGTTTGCTTGTCCCCATCCCCATCTGGTCTTCATCGCATCTTCTTATTACTGTCGCTCGCGCTGAAATCCCAGCCCTCGTCATACTAGGCTGGAACTTCCACCTCAGATGATGCCTGGTACAGATTTGCCCATCTGCGCACATGGTCAAATTGGCCTGATATGTGCCATGATGATTTGTGTGCATTTGCAAAAGCCACAAGCCCTGGCCTAGTGTGAAGAGACCCAGGATTTCAGCTTAAGCGGTAGTGATGAGATGCATCAAGAACCCGACTTTTGGGGTTCAGGAGCAGAGGGGCCAGAGAGGTAAATAGGAAGATGAGTATAAGTTGTTTTTTGTATTATGTTCCTTATGCTCTGGGGTAAGGAATATTCGATTGACGGAGAATAACTTCACCGTGAGTCGAATTTCTCGGGAAAATCCAAACAATTTGGCAAATTAAAATGCCAGATCTGCTCATCGCTAGTAGTGAATATGTTATTTTGTCAGATATAGAAAATGTGCACATGATGTCAGCGTATACGTCTCATATTCTGTCCTAAATGTTGACCTTTTTCTCCTGTATTTTGTTTGTCATTTAGTGGCACCAAGCTGGCCACATGTTCTGGTGATTCCACAGTTCGTATATGGGATTTTGCCAAGTCAGAATGTATCCTGACATTGGAAGGACATACACATGCAGTCTGGGGCTGCTCCTGGCACACGTGCGGAGATTTCCTGGCTTCTTGTTCCCTGGATAACAACAGCAAAATATGGGATCTCAACAGGTATATTTAATATTTAGCCTATAAAATTGATTTTTGTTATATGCATTCCTTGTATAGCTTTAATATCATCACTGGATACAATATAAATAGCATCCTATGCCACATACTATAAATGTCTAGTCTTTAATACTCAATGCCAAAAGTATGGCGTTTTTAATGTTTCCTATGCTGCGCTGTATTTTTAGTAGCAATTATTGAGAGAAGCTCCATCTGTTGGCCCACATTTTCACTTTCCTATTATGTTGCTATAGGAATCTTTCCCTTTAGCTGCAGGTGTTTGGTTAAAAACATTTTTACATTCTCTAAAAATGGAATGTAGAATTATCATCTTTGCATTCATATCTTGATGCTCAATAAGAAATTAGATTTTTTTTAGACTTTTTTTTAGGAGCACCAAAAAAAATGTTTCTGTCTCGCCCAACTTTATTCCACTACTCCATGTGATCTTGCGAATAAGTGTAAGAAGACAGTTGCAATAGTAGTTGGTACATCAAGGTCTCCTCAATATCCCAGGGTGTAACATGCTCTTAAGATTTATACTTCAGCCTTGTTTCAGATTCCTTTGACACCACTGAGTGAAGTGTGTCAACCAGGCTCGGACTGTCCCATAGGGTAACAGGGCAATCCCCGGTGGGCCCTCAATCCTCCTGTATGGGCAGTACTTGGTACAGAAAAAGCAGCATCTCATTCATTAACCAAACTGACTAGTTTATTATTATATAGGTAAATTTGTGAACGAGGATAATATTTGTATGCTGGTGAAAAGTGGGCCATCCCAAAGTCAATGTTACTGGTGGGCCCTTTGGCACCCCAGTCCGACACTGGTGTCGACCATTACTGATACATTGAGAATGAATCCCTAAGGCATGTGCTGCACTGCACTTTTGGTTGTGTGGTCAAAATTCGCTGTATGTTGCTGCTACGTCACAGCTTATTGCAAGTGACTGGGGTTGCATTGTGACCCACAAGGTATGTGACTGCGACAAGCTTGTCATGTCACATACCTTGCTGGTTGCAGTGCTACCCTATTTACTTGCATTATGCAGTGATTTTTGGCTCTGTGACCTGTGGCATGACCAAAATCACCATGTAGGCCCAGCCTAAAACAGTAGAACTGTACACTAAGTTAAAGAGGTTGTCCTGGATTTTTATTTTATTTTACTTTGACTCTAAAAAGAAACAGGTAGGTAGTTGCTAGCTACCTTCTTTTTCTACCTGGTACCAGCACAGAGTGGTCCCTGATTGCTCCTGGCGGCGATTCAGCTGCTTATTGTCACCAGAGCAGCTATTCCTCTTTTCGGGTCTGCTCTGTGGATGGGGCGTATTTGCCAGCGTCATGCTGATCGACAGCAAGCATCCTGCAGTTAGGCAGAGGGGATCCAGCAGTCAATCAGCATGACGTCAGCAGTTATGCCCCCTCAACATAGAGAGGAAGAGCAGAAGCTGTTGCTCTGTTGACATGACGTCAACGGAGCTGTCTATGACCGCTTGGCACTGGACAGAACAGGCAGGTAGTTAACAACTAGCCTGTTAGTTCTTAAGCACTTTGTAAAAATATGATATAGTCCCAGATATCACTTTTAAGGACGCAGGAAAGATCTGTGCCTGGTTCCATTTATTTCACCACCTCACATGGTTGCGTTGCCTTCATGATTGGTGTGGAGTTTCATTTTGAGCTAACTTATTTTAATATGAGCTCTAGTTACAATTCCTTACTTATACCTTGTTCCTTGATGGGCGATGAGGCTATTGATTAGAAATCCCTTGGTCTTGTCCTCCAATGACACAACCGTAGCCTCAATCACAAGTAGCGAGCCTGTGTCGTGCTTTCTGACAGCAAAGGTTAAAATGGCTCAAATCCACAATGACCTTTTTCTCCTCTTGCCTCTTCTCAGTAAGACGTTCAGAAGGGAGCTTGTAAGTGTCATCCATCAAATGGAAGATTGTGAGAAAACATAATAAAACTTTAAAATACCAAAGGTGCTCGGCAGCATATCACTGCCGTACCGGCAACTGTCTCTCTTCCAACAGGCCGTGATAAACAGTAAATAAGAAATAGCCACTAAATAACTGCCTTAGCGAGCGTAATCTCTCTCCTCAGCAGCTGAAAAGAATGTCGTATTTCATCAAGGAGCTCATTTCATAGTATGATAACGCACAGCTCCTTCACAACAAATATGCCATTTCTTGCCAGGGCTGCATCTCACCAATACATATAGTGGCGTGACTTTAAAGCTGCCTTTCACGATTGATGGAGAAACAGGTTATCCTTGCCGAATACTAACATAGAACCGTTCATAGCCGCAACCTCTGATGACTCGAAAGAGGACAAGAGAAAAATCTAACTCAAGTCTTAACGAACTACATGATCCAGAGTGACCTGACAATATCTCTCTGGCCATCTGATCACTTTAGATCACATCTTGTTTATGGGGATCTGTTAATGGCAGTTTCGTTTTCCATATGTCTTTGCAAAGCATAGTCGATGGAAATGAAAGTGCATTGCTGGAATTTAGGGGGAAAAAAAAGATATTTTCACAATTGTGCTTTGTTTTTAAAATCTTTAACCCCATATTGCTGAAAAGCACTGTGTTTGCTTTGTATTTTATATGCACTTAAAGGGAACCTGTCACCTGATTCCTAAACCCTGATCATGGCTGTACGATTGCATCTGGGTATATTTTTCTCCAAAATTTTCCAACATTAAGAGATACAGTAATATACTTTGAAGATTTGGCTAGAGACGAGACTTGTCTGGCTCAGTCACAGACCGGCTTTTCCCAGTTCTGCTAGAGGTGATTGACCGGTCCCTCGCCATGCAGAAATAGACTATTCTAATCACCTGCTATTCTCCCTGACAGGATCATTAAACCATATCTTCCCTGAAACATCTGAGTATTTCAGAGAAATATGTACCCGGATACAATCTTACAGCCAGGATCTGATTTATGCTACTCGTGGATTGAGCAGCATGAATCAGATGACAGGTTCCCTTTAATCGGAATCTGTCAGCATGTTTTTGCTATGTATTCGTAGGACATCATGATGTAGGAGCTGAGACACTGATTCCATATTTATCACTAATTAGGCTGTGTGCTGCTGTTTCCATACAATGAATGTTTTATCACCAGGGGTTTATCACTGTCTGGACTATCTCCCTTGTTCCAAGTGCTCCCACCACGTCTCCTCCACTCCTCCACTATGAGCAGCTCATTGTCAATAAGGACACAGAAAGCTGTGGTATAGGCCGAGTTATCGTTCTGAGCTTTGCTACATGATACATCTAAAAATTCTGATTGTGTCAAAACGGCTGCACCCAGTAAGCTAAGTGATACATCACTGCATTCAGGGTCTCTTTTCTTACATTATGTTGCTCTCCGATGAGGTAGCAAAAACTTGGTGACAGATTCCCTTTAAAGGAAGTCTGTCAGCACAAAATGACAGTGACTAAGTGGTTCAGTGCAACTTTAGAGGAGCCGAAGCGTTCAATTAAAATAGAAAGGATGAAGATACATGTAGAGCAGATAGGTGGAATGCACCAAACAAATTGGCCATGCCAAGGGTGCACCGAGTACCTCATTAGCATATTAAAATAAAGAAGGTTTTAAGGTGCTGTACTTAGTTTGGACACTCATTTTGTGCTTACAGGCTCTCTTTAACCCCTTAAGCCCCAAGGGTGGTTTGCACGTTAATGACATGGCCAATTTTTACAATTCTGACAACTGTCCCTTTATGAGGTTATAACTCTGGAACACTTCAACAGATCCTGATGATTCTGACAACGTTTTCTCGTGACATATTGTACTTCATGATAGTGGTAAAATTACTTTGATATTACCTGCGTTTATTTATGAAAAAAAATGGAAATTTGGCAAAACTTTTGAAAATTTCGCAATTTTCCAACTTTTAATTTTTATGCCCTTAAATCACAGAGATATGTCACACAAAATACTTAATAAGTAACATTTCCTACATGTCTACTTTACATCAGCACAATTTTGGAACCAAATTATTTTTTGTTAGGGAGTTATAAGGGTTAAAATTGACCAGCAATTTCTCATTTTTACAACACCATTTTTTTTTAGGGACAACATCACATTTGAAGTCATTTTGAGGGGTCTATATGATAGAAAATAACCAAGTGTGATACCATTCTAAAAACTGCACCCCTCAAGGTGCTCAGTACCACATTCAAAAAGTTTATTAACCCTTCAGGTGTTTCACAGGAATTTTTGGAATGTTTAAAAAATAAATGAACATTTAACTTTTTTCACTAAAAATTTATTTCAGCTCCAATTTGTTTTATTTCACCAAGGGTAACAGGAGAAAATGGACCCCAAACATTGTTGTACAATTTGTCCTGAGTACGCCGATACCCCATATGTGGGGGTAAACCACTGTTTGGGCGCATGGCAGAGCTCGGAAGGGAAGGAGCGCCATTTTACTTTTCAATGCAAAATTGACTGAAATTGAGATGGGATGCCATGTTGCGTTTGGAGAGCCCCTAATGTGCCTAAACATTGAAACCCCCACATGTGACACCATTTTGGAAAATAGACCCCCTAAGGAACTAATCTAGATGTGTGGTGAGCACTTTGACCTACCAAGTGCTTCACAGAAGTCTATAATGCAGAGCCGTAAAAATAAAAAAATCATATTTTTTCACAAAAATGATCTTTTCAACCAAAAGTTTTTATTTTCCCAAGAGAAGAAATTGGACCACAAAAGTTGTTGTGCAATTTGTGCTGAGTACGCAGATACCCCATATGTGGAGGTAAACCACTGTTTGGGCACATGGAAGAGCTCGGAAGGGAAGGAGCGCCGTTTGACTTTTCAATGCAAAATTGACTGGAATTGAGATGGGACACCATGTGGAGAGCCCCTAATGTGCCTAAACATTGAAACCCCCCAAAAGTTACACCATTTTGGAAAGTAGACCCCCTAAAGAACTTATCTAGATGTGTACTTTGAACCCCCAAGTGTTTCACTACAGTTTATAACGCAGAGCCGTGAAAATGAAAATTTTTTTTTTCACAAAAATTGTTTATTAGCCCCCCGTTTTGTATTTTCCC
Organism: Ranitomeya variabilis; assembly: GCF_051348905.1. Classification (NCBI taxonomy): domain Eukaryota; kingdom Metazoa; phylum Chordata; class Amphibia; order Anura; family Dendrobatidae; genus Ranitomeya; species Ranitomeya variabilis. Next base: position 170,429,904 of record NC_135238.1, read on the forward strand.
AAGGGTAACATAAGAAATTGGACAGTAAAAGTTGTCCAATTTGTCCTGAGTACGCTGGTACCCCATATGTGGGGGGGCCACTGTTTGGGTGCATGACAGAGCTCGGAAGGGAAGGAGCGCCGTTTAGAATGCAGACTTAGATGGAATGGTCTGCAGGCATCACATTGTGTCTGCAGAGGCCCTAATGTACCTAAACAGTAGAAACCCCCCACAAGTGACCCCATATTGGAAACTAGACCCCCCAAGGAACTTATCTAGATGTGTGGTGAGAACTTTGAACCCCTAAGTGTTTCACTACAGTTTATAACGCAGAGCCGTGAAAATAAAAAATCTTTTTTTTCATAAAAATTATTTTTTAGCCCCGTTTTGTATTTTCCTGAGGGTGACAGGAGAAACTGGACCCTAAATGTTGTTGTCCAATTTGTCCTGAGTACGCTGATACCCCATATGTTTATAACGCAAAGCCGTGAAAATAAAAAATCATTTTTTCCCACAAAAATGTTTTTTTTAGCCCTCCAAATTTTTATTTTCCCAAGGATAACAAGAGAAATTGGACCCCAAAAGTTGTTGTCCAATTTGTCCTTAGTACGCTGATACCCCATATATTGGGGTAAACCCCTGTTTGGGCGCACAGGAGAGCTCGGAAGGGAAGGAGCACTGTTTTACTTTTTCAATGCAAAATTGGCTGGAATTGAGATCGGACGCCATGTCACGTTTGAAGAGCCCTTGATGTGCCTAAACAGTGGAAACCTCCAATTCTAACTGAAACCCTACCCCAAACATACCTCTATCCCTAATCCCAACTCTAACCATAACCCTAACCACACCCCTAATCTGAACATGCCCCTAACCATAATCCCAACCACAACCCTAATCCCAACCACACCCCTAACCCTAATCCCAACCCTAGCCACACCCCTAACTCCAACACACCCCTAACCCTAATCCCAACCGTAACCCTAACCACACCTCTAACCCTGACACACCCCTAACCCTAATCCCAACCGTAAATGCAATCCTAACCCTAACTTTAGCCCCAACCCTAACCCTAAATTTAGCCCCAACCCTATCCCTAACTTTAGCCCCAACCCTAACTGTAGCCCTAACCCCAACCCTAGCCCAAACCCTAACCCTAGCCCCAACCCTAGCCCTAACCCTAGCACTTACCCTAACCCTAGCCCCAACCCTTGCCCCAACCCTAACCCTAGCCAAAACCCTAACCCTAGCCCCAACCCTAACTCTATCCCTAGCCCCAACTCTAGCCCTAACCCTAGCCCCAATTCTAACCCTAACCCTAGCCCCAACCCTATTCCTAGCCCCAACCCTAACCCTAGCCCTAACCCTAGCCCCAACCCTAACCCTAACCCTAATGAGAAAATGGAAATAAATACATTTTTTTATTTTATTATTTTTCCCTAACTAAGGGGGTGATGAAGGGGGGTTTGATTTACTTTTATAGCGTTTTTTTTAGCTGATTTTTATGATTGGCAGCCGTCACACACTAAAAGACGCATTTTATTGCAAAAAATGTTTTTTGTGTCTCCACATTTTGAGAGCTATAATTTTTCCATATTTTGGTCCACAGAGTCATGTGAGGTCTTATTTTTTTGCAGGACGAGTTGACATTTTTATTAGTACCATTTTCGGGCACGTGACATTTTTTGATCGAATTTCTTTTGGGGGGGGGCATTTATATCGTTCCATGTTTGATAAAATTGATAAAGCAGCTTTATTCTTCAGGTCAGTACGATTACAGCGATACCTCATTTATATTTTTTTTATGTTTTGGCGCTTTTATACGATAAAAACTATTTTATGGAAAAAATAATTATTTTTGCATCGCTATATTCTGAGGACTATAACTTTTTTATTTTTTCGCTGATGATGCTGTATGGCGGCATGTTTTTTGCGGGACAAGATGACGTTTTCAACGGTGCCATGTTTATTTATATCCATATTTTTGATCGCGTGTTATTCCACTTTTGTTTTTTGCCTTGTTTTTTCTTTTTTTACTGTGTTCACTGAAGGGGTTAACTAGCGGGACAGTTTTATAGGTCGGGTCGTTACGGACACGGCGATACTAAATATGTGTACTTTTAATGCTTAACCGTTCAGTACTACCTATAATATTCTGATATTGGATGAGAAATAAAGTAGGCTTCCTAAAATCAACACAAATTTTGTTTTCCACAAAGTTTTCTGTTCAGTTCTTTTCAGATCTCGGAGGTTATCACATTTTCTCTGTTTTGTTTGTCCACCCTTGTTTTGAAGATTGAACAAAGGTTCTCAAGGTGATTGAGTTTCCTCGACATAAAGCCACAATGTCATTGTTTTCTTCACCAAGCCACTTAGTTATCACTTTTGCCATGTGAGATTGTCTCCATCTTGCTGGAAAAAGCAGAGTTCATCATCTCATCGCTCCTGAATCACTGGGAGAAGTTGATTTTGGAGGCTATTTAGAGCCCATTCTTTATTAATGGCAGTGTTCCTAGACATAATTGTGCTTGGGCCCACTTCATTGGATGAAAACCAATCCAAAACATGAATGGTCTCAGGATGCTTTTGACATTATACAGTATAGGAATAATGGTAGTGGTTACCTTTTCTTCTCTGGAAAATCATTGTTCCAGAAGTCCCAAAGTATCTGAAGGAGGCTTCATCATAGCAAATAAATGTCATTCCTCCTGAATGGACTTGATATTTTTCTTGGAGAGAAGTGGCTTTGTTGCTGCCCTTCTTGACACCAGGCTAGGCATTGCCTCACTGTGCATGCTCAGACACTGACAACCACCTGCTGCCATTCCTGAGCAAGCTCTGCACTGGTGCTGGACTGTTACCATAGCTGATAGCTGAATCCTCTTTAGGAGACGGTAATGGAACTTGTACTTTTTTGGGCATCCTGAAGTCTTCTTCACAGTGATTGAACCACTCTCTTTGAAGGGCTTTTTGTGATTAAAGGGAATTTGTCGTGGTTCTAGGCACTGCTAACCTGTAGGGTTAAAAAAAATCACTTAGGCCAGTCTCACACGTCCAGATAATTCCGGTACCGGAGAAATCAGTACCGCAGTTATCCGTGTCAGTGTGTCCGTGTGCTCATGTGGCACATCAGTGTGGCACATGTGCGGCAGCCGTGTGCCACCTGAGGACCACACAGACTGTGCAGGTGAGACAGCGCTACAGTAAGCGCTGTCCCCCCTGCGTGTGGTGCTGATGGCAGCCTTTATCTCTTCTCACCTGCATCGCTGCATGCTGGAGAGAAGGGATAAAAAATCAAGTTTATGTTTTGTTAAAAATAAAGTTTGGGGGTCACCTCCCGCCTCCCACCCCTCCCCACCACCCGTGCGCCCGCCCGATTGCAGAGAAATACTCACCCAGCTCCTGCGATGCCTCCTCTCAGCGCCGGCAGCTCGTCCTGTGTGAGTGGTCACGTGGTACCGCTCATTACAGTGATGAATATGCGCATATTACATGCGAATTACAATGCGAATTACAATGCTGTCCGGCCACCATACTGAAAGTGTGGCTACCTTGAGAAAATGAACTTTATCCCTACTGTGAGCCACTGGCTTTCAGTCATAGAGGCTTTCCTGGAGCTGCTACCATCATGGCTCACAGCATTGCTAGCAGGGGCTGTACGCACACCCTGGCCATTTTTACACCTGGCTTTGCACAGATGTATGTAGAGTGAGCTCCAAAGTGTTGGGGTGCACTTACAACCACCCCTCGCTGTGAGCTCAACGGTGACTGTAGCCACTCTGGGCAGGCCTAGGTGACTGAAAGCTGTTGACTCTCATGGAAAGGCTTTGCAATTTTTTTGCAATTCATCTGATCACTCTTCATAAGAATCCTAGAGGTAATCCAAATTGGCCGTTATGAAAACTATTGCGGCAAACTTTGCAAAAAAACAAAATTTGTGTAAGTCTTAAAACTTTTGACCACAGCTGAACTTTTTTTTACAAAATGGTTTCTGATAAACCATTGTAGGTAATATGCGGTGTAAACTGGGCCGATGACTAATATATGAGAATTTTATGTTTATGAATACGGTCTGGCAGACGCCAGGAGAGGATATACATAAAACTAAATTATGCTAAATGTCTGCCGGTGCTGTGTCTGATCTGGAATGGACCACTGCATAATTCAGGTCGACTTCATGGAAACCGTTTTTCAGCTTTATTTTAAAAGCTGCAGCTACACAAGGCAGAGACGTCACGCAGACAATTGTGCATACTGTAGATGTATAAATGTGCAATAAAGGTTAATAATAAAATTGGTATAAGGTCTATAGAACAAGGGAAATGGTGAAAATCGAAACCAAATATTTTTAGTTGTGATTGATGCTCGATTCGGAATTTACTGTCTGGGAAAATCATAGCTGGGAATAAACATCAGGTCTAGGGTGATGACTTTTCTGCTCCAAGTCTACTTTATTTTTATATTACTTGGGGAATCATCAGACACATATATCTAAGAGTCTTCATCTTTTCAATGAAGTTTTCAGAGTTGGCAGGCAACATAAAGATTCAATCAAAACATGTCTGAAGAGTATGTACTTCTCTTTATCATAGTCATATATAGTGTAAGGACCTCCAGGCATCTATCTTCTTTATGGGGGCTTGTGTTTTTCTCGGTATGTGTTGCAGTTACCTGATGATAATTGTTTTCTTTATTTCTATCACTATGTAGTTTGTCTGCCTTTGCAGTAAAAGAAATTCATTATACATAGGATTAAAGGAAATCTGTCTCCAAGTTTTCCCACCTTAATCTGACAGCAACATGATGTAGAGGCAGAGACCCTGATTCCAACAGTGTGTCACTTATGGGCTGCTTGCTGTAGTTTCGATAAAATCATTGTTTTATCAGCATGAGATTATCACTAGAGGACTAAAAAGCCTGCTGCTAGATTGTCCTCCATATTCATGAGCTGTGTATATCCCCGCCCCTACCAATGAGTGTCAGCTTTCTGTGTACACTGTGCATAGGCAGAAAGCTGCCACTCAGTGATGTGGGTGGGGTTATACAGAGCTCAATATTCAGAGAACTGGAAGACCTGAAGCAGATAAAACAGGGATTTTATCAAAATGACAGCAAGTGGCTCAGTTAGTGACACATCAGTGGAATCAGCGTCTGTGCCCCTATATTATACTGCTCTCATTTGGGGTAAAGAAAACCTGGTGACCGATTCCTTTTAAGCATTGATACTGTTGGGGTAGGAAAAATAGTCTTACGGTAAGTTCACGCTGGGTGTTTTGCAGCTTTTTTTTGCTGTGTTTTTTATGCTAATTTTCAGCTGCTTTTTACAGTACCAAAATCACAAGCCAACAACACCACCACATATTAGGGGATAACAGATTATCGACACATCTAAAATAAGTCATTATCCCCCATGTGGATACTTAATCCTGCCGGACACATCGGTAATGAGCTGGCCGGCTGTGACTGTTCTGTTATCATTGACATAGAAGAATCTGTGACAGACACTGCCCCCGTGTGGCCAGAAGTTATACCTATGCCGAATGTGATTAAAGAGAAACAAACTGTATTGGCTAGACTCCCCCCTGTTATGTCATGTGACCAGGAAGGAGGGATAGAAGAAGGAGAGCCCGGGAAACTTCTCTGTGCAGAGAGAAGTCTGTGTATGCTGGTGCCCTCCTGTAGATGCGACATAGGAGATTGCCTGGACGATTCCCCTCTCTTGGGAGCTGACATCCAGATTGTTCCCAGCTCCCACACTGCAGAGCACTCAGCGGTGACATCTTCACAGATCCTGGAACCCATGAACTGTAAGCGGGTCCTCTGTTGAGAGGCCGAACACCCCACCTTTACCTGCTGAACCCCCAAGGATTACAGTCTGGACCTGAGAGACAGAGTTTTGTTTACTCCCTGTTGTTTTCCTCTTTGGCTGGAGCGTCTCCCTGCAGTGACAGACAGGCCTGCGACGTGGGAAGATAACCTCCTGGAGTAAAGGAACTGGTAACGTGTGGATAGGGACAGTGAGGGAAAGTTTGTATTACACGTTATTTCTGTGGATAGGCATATTTTGTGTTGTTTATTATTGTGTTCCGCTGTGTTAAGGAAAAATGTATAACAGTAAAGATACATTTGTTAAAATGGAATCTGGGTGTGGAAGTTTTGCTGAGCCAGATCATGGATATGCATGGGCGAACTTGCCCTCGGACACTTCATCTGGCGTAGTCGGCAGGATCTGTGCCCAGCAGGATTCCCACCCAGGCCCAGTGTATAGTCAGAAACCGCCGCCGGTGTCCATTGTAAACCAGGTCAGGAAGTTTGGCGGGCGAAACTACCCCGTACCAGAGTGGGCGGAACAAGTGCAGATACTGGGAGAAATGTATAATATTGACCCTAAGACCTTGGCAGAAATGGCGGTACTGACGCTAGAGGGGGAGGCATGGGCGACAGTCAGACTGGAGACGGTCAGGGGGCAGCGTGTGTTGGAGGATTTGGTGCGGGTGCTAGAAAAGACCTATGGACCTACTACGTACCAGGGAACACTGCGATACCTGTTCTTTAGACGGACACAGCTTGAATGGGAGGACATTCCCCAATATGCAAATGCCCTTCAGGTACTCCTTGAACAAGTCTGTGCAAAAGGGGAACAACTGGCTACTATGGCTCCTCGTGACCTGGTACTGAGAGACCAATTCGTTATAGGGCTGAGAGACCAGTATCTTAACCGTACGCTACAGGACTTGATTCGGATGACGCCGACTCTCACCTTCGCTGAAGTCAAGCAGGAAGCCATAGAACGTTCTAGGGGACCCGTCATGGATGTGGGGACTCAGAGCGCTGCGTGCAGATCCATATTAAACAGTAAACAGCCCAACAGTGACACCGAGGAACTGAAACAGATGGTAGCAGATTTACAGCAACAGGTGTCACAGTTAACACTAGAACGACAGAGAGACCAGCGGATATGACCTAGCCGTCCCGCGGGACCGTGTTGGTCATGTGGTGACCCTCGCCACAGGGCGAATCGTTGTCCTCAACGAACAAACCATCAGTTACCACGACGAACAGAATATCGGCTACATCCACAAGCAGAGCCACCACGCCAGGTCTCACCACAATGGCCGCCGTTAAACTAGACACCCCTGCAGCTGAGGTTCGAGCAGCAGGGGGGGACAGAGAACGGGGTGTAGAAAAACAGAACCAGCAGCGGAGTACTCTTGCCTCGAGTAGTCCAATACTTGAAGTTATTCTGGAGGGAGTTGCGGTGCAAGGATTGATGGACACTGGGTCGCAAGTGACCACGATCTCTGAACAGTTTTATGAAAAGTACCTCAAACCAAGAACTGCTTGTGATCCAGATACCACCATTAAGATAATTGCGGCTAATAACCTACCCATTCCAGTAACCGGAGTCGCCTGGATGGATACGAAGGCCTGTGGACAAGACCTAGGGAAACGAGGAATCGTCATTGTCAAGGAAGGCTTCGGCTCCGAGACCCCAGTAATAATCGGAATGAATATCTTGAAAGACCTGGATCTTATGCTGTTGACAAGAAAAGGGCCCAAGTACTGGCAGAAAATTACCAAACATAAACCGACTCGTCTGGCGTTCCAGCGCGTAATCCGGACCGTTGGACTTCAACAGATGGCAAAGGAACAACTACCCCTAGCAGCCATTAAAGTGCCCCGCTGTACTCGGATTACTTTGCCCGCTGAAAAAGAGACAGTAATTTCCCTGCCTCTTAACACCAACCGACAACTTGAAGGAGTTGAAGTGTTAATCGAGCCGAGGGCTCCAAGTGGGGGTAAGCTAAACCCACTGGTCGCCCGCACCCTAGCCGTCGTGAGGAACGGAAGAGTCCCTGTCAGGCTAAACAACACCGCAGACGTAGGTGTAGCTCTCGAGGCTGGCACGCAACTTGCCAGAGTATATGCTCTACCCACAGAAGTGAACCCCATGGGACCCTTACAATTCACCCCGTCTACAGAAGATGGCCGGACGGTAACTGTCTCAGCCATAAATGCTCAAGCAGATGATGAAGACATTGGGCGAAAACTACTGGAAAAAGTGCAACTGGACCCGTCCCAGTACACCAAACAGGAAGTGTCTCAAATGGAGAAACTACTGCGAGAACACCAAGACTCCTTTGCAAAGCATGACACCGACTTCGGGTACACCACCAGTATCCAACACGAGATTCCCACGGGCGATACTGCCCCTATTCGCGAGAAGTACCGACAAATACCACCTCAACAATACCAGGAGGTGAAAAGCCTCTTAGAATCTATGCTACACGCCGGAGTGGTGCGGGAGAGCCAGAGCCCATGGGCTGCACCCGTGGTGATAGTCAAAAAGAAAGATGGATCCCTGAGATTTTGCGTAGACTACCGTCGGTTGAACGCTTGCACGATCCGGGACTCCTATCCACTCCCCCGGATCGAAGAGTCACTGACCGCCCTGAAAAAGGCCAAATATTTTTCGTCTCTAGACTTGGCCAGTGGATATTGGCAGGTCCCCATGAGTGAGAAGGACAGAGAAAAGACCGCCTTCATTCTTCCCATGGGCCTGTACGAGTTTGACCGGATGCCATTCGGCTTGAGTAACGCACCAGGGACCTTTCAGAGACTGATGGAACGCTGTCTGGGAGATTTCAACTTCGAATTCATGCTGATATACCTTGATGACATCGTGGTATACTCCGCCACCTTTGAGGATCATCTTCACAAGCTTGGCAAAGTGTTCCAGCGCTTGAAGAAACACGGCTTGAAGTTGAAGCCCAGCAAGTGCCGTCTATTCCAGCAGGAGATCGATTATCTGGGACACCGGATCTCGGCCGAAGGTGTCCAACCCTCTCCAGAGAAGATAGCAGCTGTCCAAGAGTGGCCACAGCCAACTACCATCAAGGAAGTCCAGGCTTTCCTGGGGCTAGCGGGCTATTACCGCCGATTTGTCAAGGACTTTGCCCGGCTTGCGGAACCACTGCATGAGACCCTCCGAGGAACCGCGAACAGTCCCAGAGGACGACGCATCAGCTGGGGGCCCGACCAAGAAAAATCCTTCCGGGCGCTTCAAGCTGCTCTGACATCACCCCCTATTCTGGCATTTGCAGACTACACCTTGCCGTTCCAGTTATACACCGACGCCAGCCTTCAAGGTCTCGGGGCGGTCCTCTCCCAAGTCCAAGATAACAAGGAACGCGTAATAGCCTATGCCAGTAGATCCCTCCGTGACACCGAAAAGAACCCCGTCAACTACAGCTCTTTCCGCCTGGAACTCCTGGCCCTGACCTGGGCTATGACAGAGAAATTTGCTGGCTACCTGACAGGGGCGGAAGTGCTGGTCGTGACAGACAACAATCCTCTTGCCCACCTAGAAAATGCCAAACTAGGGGCAATGGAACAGCGCTGGATGGCAAGGCTCTCTAGATTCCAATACAAAATTAAATACAGAGCGGGGAAGGAGAATCAGAATGCTGACAGCCTTTCCAGAGTGACCTCATCCCCGCCAGTGGGGAACCGGGATGAAGAGTTGGAGGAAGATGAACTGCCCGACTTTGCCCGGCTAGCTAAACAAATAGAAGATAGCCGCCAGTATGCTGTAGGCGGGATTGAAGCCGTTGTGGGGTCCCCCCTGTCCCAACAAGAATGGGCCAAGCTTCAAGATCGAGACCCTGAACACGTCTTACTGAAACAGTATGTGAAGACACAAGAGAAACCACCCTCCGAAGTAAGAGCCCGACTATCAACCAGGGCCTCTGCCCTACTTGCCCAATGGGATCGGCTGATCGTGAAGGATGGAGTCTTGTATCGCAGGGCCCTTTTATCCCATATGCTGGAAGAATGTTTGCAGATTGTCGTCCCGGTGCAGCTAGCCCATGAGATGGTGGCTGAAGCCCACAGAAGGAACGGCCACTTCGGCATAGACAAGACCCTCCGGTGGACCCAGCAATTCATTTTTTGCCCAGGACTCCGTCAGCTGGTTGAAAACGTCTGCCTAAGCTGTCGTACATGTGAACTCCACAAGTCTACTGAGCAGCGTGCACCCGTCCAGACCATTAGCACATCCAGGCCCCTCGAGTTGTTGATGGTGGACTATCTGTTGATCGGAACGGCGAATAGTGGCTACCAGTACTGTCTGGTGATGGTGGACCACTTCACGAAATTCGCCGTCGCTGTTGCTACCAAAGATCAGACTGCCGAATCAGCTGCACAGGCCATCTGTCAACACTTCGTTTGGGTCTACGGCTGTCCGGAGCGGCTGCACTCGGATCAGGGGGCGTGTTTCGAAGGGCGAGTCATTGAAGAACTTCAGCAGATGTATGGAATCAAGAAGTCCAGGACCACCCCGTATCATCCACAAGGGAATGGCGCGTGTGAACGTTTCAACCAGACTCTCTTACAACTGATCCGAACCTTAGCAGAGGACAAAAAGCCCGACTGGCCTCGATTCCTCCCAGAACTGCTGTGGGCCTATAACAACCAAGTCCATTCTGTCACCGGATACACGCCTTACACCCTCCTTTTTGGCCGCCCAGGCAAAGGCATCCATGAGCTACACCTGTCTAACCCTGATGAAGACACCTGTGGTACCTATCCTTCCTGGCTACAAGCACACCGTCAAAGGATGGAAACTGTCTACCGGCTGGTGGAACAGCAGATCCAGGACCAGGTTCACGCTGATCCACTTCCAGTACAAGAAGACCTACTGAGTGTGGGTCAACTGGTCCTAGTTCGTATAAAGAAACCGCAAGGAAAACTCCAGCCCAAGTGGGAGACCGAAGTCTATCGAATAATTGGACACCCGTACCCTGGTGGCCCCGTCTACCAAGTACAAGGTGAAGACAGCGGCAGCCTCCGCACCCTGCACCGTAACATGTTGCGCCCCTGTCATTCTCAGCCTGACTCCCCTCCTATAATGCCTAGAGAGACGGATGTCACTAATACTGTGGGAGACACCGATACCGGGGATGTAGAAGTGGAAAACATCCCTACCCCTGCTCGCCTGACTGACACGTCCGCACCCCTTACCTCCTTGACTGACTTACCGACTGGGGCGGAGAGTGGAGTGACTGATCGGGGAGAGAGACTAGCACCCGTTAGGCGGACAGCGCGGACCACCGCAGGAGTGCCCCCGGGACAGTCCTACAGAGACCAATATGTGTGGCCCTTTTCACAGCCGGGTCCTACAACCTCCACAGCCATCGCTGCCCTGGAGACAGTCGTTGACAGGGACTGCCAACCTTCAAGTGGGGGGGCGTGTAATGAGCTGGCCGGCTGTGACTGTTCTGTTATCATTGACATAGAAGAATCTGTGACAGACACTGCCCCCGTGTGGCCAGAAGTTATACCTATGCCGAATGTGATTAAAGAGAAACAAACTGTATTGGCTAGACTCCCCCCTGTTATGTCATGTGACCAGGAAGGAGGGATAGAAGAAGGAGAGCCCGGGAAACTTCTCTGTGCAGAGAGAAGTCTGTGTATGCTGGTGCCCTCCTGTAGATGCGACATAGGAGATTGCCTGGACGATTCCCCTCTCTTGGGAGCTGACATCCAGATTGTTCCCAGCTCCCACACTGCAGAGCACTCAGCGGTGACATCTTCACAGATCCTGGAACCCATGAACTGTAAGCGGGTCCTCTGTTGAGAGGCCGAACACCCCACCTTTACCTGCTGAACCCCCAAGGATTACAGTCTGGACCTGAGAGACAGAGTTTTGTTTACTCCCTGTTGTTTTCCTCTTTGGCTGGAGCATCTCCCTGCAGTGACAGACAGGCCTGCGACGTGGGAAGATAACCTCCTGGAGTAAAGGAACTGGTAACGTGTGGATAGGGACAGTGAGGGAAAGTTTGTATTACACGTTATTTCTGTGGATAGGCATATTTTGTGTTGTTTATTATTGTGTTCCGCTGTGTTAAGGAAAAATGTATAACAGTAAAGATACGTTTGTTAAAATGGAATCTGGGTGTGGAAGTTTTGCTGAGCCAGATCATGGATATGCATGGGCGAACTTGCCCTCGGACACTTCACATCTATTACACAACAACCTAATTCCACCAGGGAATAATGATGTACTAGTCCAAAATACAAAAAACATCTTTATAAATCTTTATTAGAAATATTAAAACACTGGAGCCTTGGAAAAGTTCCCACGCTCGAGTTCATATGAGGACATCCAGCAGAGGGCGCCTCACCGCAACTCAAGGTAACTACAGGTCACCCAGCTTTCCATTCAGTACCCGGGGTTTTACAGGCAGGAGTGAGTGCATTAGCACAGCTCCTGCCTGTAAAATGATTTAACCCCTTCAGATGGATTTACTTCGTGGGACATAACGACGGAAGGTATGGAATATTGTTGTTTTTTTTAATTTTTCCTTTGTTACAGAACGAGGGTCTTCAGGTGGATTACCAGTCTAATAAAATATTACAACACCCTGTGTCTTTATTTCATTAAAGGACTTTGTAATAATGTGTGTGTTTTATTAACCATTTCAGACTATTGGATTAATAATGGATAGGTGTCATAATTGACACCTCTCCATTATTAATCTGGCTTAATGTCACCTGACAATAGCAAGGTGACATTAACCCTTCATTACGCCATATCCCACCGCTACACGGGAGTGGGAAGAGAGTGGCCAAGTGCCAGAATAGGCGCATCTTCCAGATGTGCCTTTTCTGGGGTGGCTGGGGGCAGATGTTTTTAGCTAGGGGGGGCCAATAACCATGGACCCTCTCCTGGCTATTAATATCTGCCCTCAGTCACTGGCTTTACCACTCTGGCGGAGAAATTTGCGCGGGAGCCCACGCCAATTTTTTCCGCGATTTAGCCCTTTATTTTACAAGCTACTGCGCCCACATTTTGCACATACACACTACTAACATTAGTAGTGTGGAATATGCAAAAAAAAAAGGGATATGAGATGGTTTACTGTATGTAAGCCATGTCTCATATCCTGTCAGGTTTGGGAAGGAGAAATGAAAAGCCGGCAATTGAATTACCGGCTTTTCACATATCTCGCGCTGAATTAAATATAAATACAGTATATATATATATATATATATATATATATATATATATATATATATATATATATATATATATATATATATATATATATTTATATATATATATATGTGTGTGTCTCAATGACATATATATATATATATATATATATATATATATATATATACATAATGTATATATGTTTTAAAGAACATTTGAGCACATAAATCCATTAGATGTCGGTTTTGCAAGCCTGCGAGAAAATCTCGGCATACGGATGCCATACGGATGTCACACGGATGTCAAAAGGATCATTTGATGTGAGGAAATCGCATCCTCGCACTGCACACGGATCACTGTTTTGTTAACATTTGTGCGATTCTCATCCGTGAAAAACGGACCTTTTTTTATACATTGTGTGTGTCCCCGGCCTTTTAGTGAGTATATAATAATCTCTAACTTTGATATGAGGTCTCAATTTGAGACATGATATAGTGAGTCACACATGTGACGGGCTTTTGGTGCAGGGGCATAATTACTATCTGGGCTGAGATCCCGTAAGCTAATATAATAGGTTATTTTGTGATAGTATTTGATATGGGTGGGGATATACAGGGGTGTGTGGTGCCTTAGGAATATTATGATTTTTCAGGTTGTATTCCACACACACCTGGTTATGCTGTGTGCTGTGTTTTAATATTTCTAATAAAGATTTACGGTATATATAAAAAAAAATAAATTGTATTTTGGACTAGTACATCATTATTCCCTGGTGGAATTAGGTTGTTTTTACAGTACCAGCAAAGTCTATGAGATTTCAGAAATCTCATGCACACTCATTGTTTTTTTGTGTGATCAGTATTTTGTGCTTTGCTGCATTTCTTGGACATAGAGCGTCACTTCTTTCAGCATTTTTCAATCATTGACTTGAATGGATGGTGAAAAAACGCTGCAAATATGCAGGTTGACGTTTCTTGCAGCGTATTTGCTGCAGAAAAGTCAAGGAGAGACGGATGTCACCTCACACTCGGCTCTGCTACAACTAGATGGCAGGCTGCATGATGCGTCATCCAGCAGAGCGGACCCGAACCCCATTCACTTGAATGGGCGGCCCAACATTACAGTGTTTGACACGCTGTCATATGCATGACAGTGCAGCAAACACCGCTTCTGATCGGCGGGGAAATCCTCCTCGCCAGTCATAGAGCCGCGGCTCCCATGCTATCAGAAGACAGCAGGAGCACTCAGCTGTTATCGGAGGTGTAAACTCACCTCCGATCACTGGTGTCAGCTGATGGAACTACTGCTCCCATCATCTGACACCTACAGCCGCTAATTACAGTGACAGCAGGAGCAGCGGATGGGAGTTTTCATCTGCTGCTCCTGCGCTATAAATAAATAATTAAAAAAAACGGTGTGTGTTCTCCTGTATTTTTGATAACCAGCCAGACAAAACTCACAGCTGGTGGCTGCAACCCCCTGCTGTCAGCTTCAGCAAGGCTGGTTATCAAGAATAGAGGGGTCCTCACTAGTGTTGAGTGATACCGTCCGATACTTGAAAGTATCGGTATTTGAAAGTATCGGCCGATACCGGCAAAGTATCGGATCCAATCCGATACCGATACCCGATACCAATACAAGTCAATGGGACTCAAGTATCGGACGGTATTCCTGATGGTTCCCAGGGTCTGAAGGAGAGGAAACTCTCCTTCAGGCCCTGGGAACCATATTAATGTGTAAAAGAAAGAATTAAAATAAAAAATATTGCTAACTCACCTCTCCGACGCAGCCTGCACCTTACCGAGGGAAGCGGCAGCGTTCTTTGTTTAAAATTCGCGCGTTTACTTGGTTACGTGAAGTCCCGGCTTGTGATTGGTCGCGGCGGCCATGTTGCCGGGACGCGGACCAATCACAGCAAGCCGTGACGTAATTTCAGGTCCTGCAGGATTTTAAAATTACGTCCCGGCGTTGTGATTGGTTGCGCCGCAGTCACATGGGCGACGCAACCAATCACAAGCCGTGACGTCACGGGAGGCTGGACACGCGCGTATTTTAAAATGCGCGCTTGTCCAGCCTCCCGTGACGTCACGGCTTGTGATTGGTTGCATCGCGGTCAACCAATCACAAGCCGGGAGGCTGGACGCGCGCCGCATTTTAAAATGCGCGCTTGTCCAGCCTCCTGTGACGTCCCGGCTTGTGATTGGTTGCATCACGGTCAACCAATCACAAGCCGGGAGGCTGGACGCGCGCATTTTAAAATGTGCGCGTGTCCAGCCTCCCGTGACATCACGGCTTGTGATTGGTCGCGGCGGCCATGTTGCCGGGACGCGGACCAATCACAGCAAGCCGTGACGTAATTTCAGGTCCTGCAGGATTTTAAAATTACGTTCCGGCGTTGTGATTGGTCCGCGTCCCGGCAACATGGCCGCCGCGACCAATCACAAGCCGGGACGTCACGGGAGGCTGGACACGCGCGCATTTTAAAATGTGCGCGTGTCCAGCCTCCCGTGACGTCCCGGCTTGTGATTGGTTACGTCGCCCATGTGACCACGACGCGCCCAATCACAACGCCGGAACGTAATTTTAAAATCCTGCAAGGACCTGAAATTACGTCACGGCTTGCTGTGATTGGTCCGCGTCCCGGCAACATGGCCGCCGCGACCAATCACAAGCCGGGACTTCACGTAACCAAGTAAACGCGCAAATTTTAAACAAACAACGCTGCCGGTTCCCTCGCTGAGGTCCGGGCTGCGTCGGAGAGGTGAGTATAGCAATATTTTTTATTTTAATTCTCTCTTTTACACATTATTACATTAATGTTGTTTCGATACCCGATACCCGATACCACAAAAGTATCGGATCTCGGTATCGGAATTCCGATACAGCAAGTATCGGCCGATACCCGATACTTGCAGTATCGGAATGCTCAACACTAGTCCTCACGCTTTTTTTAAATTATTTAAATAATTTAATAAAATGGCTTGGGGTTCCCCCATTTTTTACAGCCAGCCTTGCTAAAGCTCACAGCTGGGGGCTGGTATTCTCAGGATGGTAAGATGCCATGGATATTGCCTCCCCAGCCTAAAAATAGCAGCCCGCAGCTGCCCAGAAAAGGCGCATCTATTAGATGCGCCAATTCTGACGCTTTGCCCGGCTCTTCCCACTTGCCCTGTAGCGGTGGCAAGCGGGGTAATATTTGTGGTGTTGATGTCACTGGTGACATGAAGCCCACGGCTTAGTTATGGAGAAGCGTCTATAAGACACCTATCAATTACTAATCCTATAGTTGTTACATGCTAAATAAAGACACAGCCAGAATAAAGTATTTTAATAAAATAAAACACAAAAACACAGTTTTACTATTTTATTATTCAGCTAATCCATGTGACTCCCTCGATCTCCTGTGATAAAAAATAAAATACTAAACCAACGCAAATACTTCCTGTCCGACGTAGTCCTAAATAACGAGTGTCCCACGCAGTAATCCATATCTGAGGGAGATACAGTTTACAAACAGGACAGTGCTAATGCCACCATCCCAGCTGTAAACCACTGATGAATGAGGAGATGCTGCCGGCGCTTGCTTCAGTGACCGCCGGGGGCGACGTCACTGAGCCTGCGCTCCCTCACAGCCTCACCTGAGTTAACCTCTGGACCGTGGGAAACTGCCAGGGAAAAGGTTACCGCAGGTAATCTATCTATCCTATCTATTCTATCTATTCTGTCTATCTATTCTTTCTATCTATATATTAATTCTATCTATCTATTAATTCTGTCTAGCTATCTATTCTATTACATCTATCTTTTCAAAGGAGGTGTAGTTCTACAGGAAGTATTTTTTTTTCTCTGGGGGCACTCAACTTTTTTAGCATGCACAAAGAGACACAAATACACAGGAAAAAAAAACGCACCTGAACCTGCGTTTTTGCCACAGCTACTTTACTGCCAAGAAATCAAGTTTTGCTGCAGAAAAAAAGCAGCAAGAACGCCCTGTGTGAACTTACCCTTATACTGCATTTACATGGGCTGATCACAGATGTTAAGCAACAACTGATCTTTTAAATGTCAACTGATCGGCGTGTCATTTAATAGCCTGTTTAGACAGGTCCACCACACTTCCGTGTTCACAGAACGATCATTAATGTGCAGAGCCTATTAATATATGACAATGTAAATCCTGTTTACACAGAACGGTATGTTGCCGAGAACGATAATTTGTAGTAATAATAATACAGTAATAATGTGCTACATCCTGGCACCTTCCTGTAATAATGTCCCCCATCCTGGCCACTATGTGTCTCATTCTTGGCCCTATGTGTTTCCATCCTGCCCCCATATGTTCTCCCATCCTGGCCTCATATGTCCTCAATTTCTGGCCCCATATATGTCCTCCCATCCTGGCCCTGTATGTCTCCATCTTGCCCCTATATGTTTTCTCATCCTGTTCCCATATTTCCTGCCATCCTGGCCCCATATATGTCCTCCCATCCTGGCCCCATATGTCTCCATCCTGCCCCCCATATATCCTCTTATCTTGGCCCCATATGTTCCCAACTTGCCCCCATATGTCCTCTTATGCTGCCCCCATATGTCTCCTTATCTTGGCCCCATATGTCTCCATCCTGCCACCCATTTGTCCTCTTATCTTGGCCCCATATGTCCCCATCTTGCCCCCCATATGTCCTCTTATCTTGGCCCCATATGTCTCCCTGCTGCCCCATGTGTCCTCTTATCTTGGCCCCATATGTCTCCATCCTGCCCCCCATATGTCCTCTTATCTTGGCCCCATATGTCCCCATCTTGCCCCCCATATGTCCTCTTATCTTGGCCCCATATGTCTCCATGCTGCCCCCATATATCCTCTTATCTTGGCCCCATATGTCTCCATCCTGCCCCCCATATGCCCTCTTATCTTGGCCCCATCTTTCCCCCCATATGTCTCCATGCATGTTCAGTTACTGAGCGAACTGACGAATCCTGCCCCGGGGGCCTGGACCCTGCCTGATATGCCAGTAAGGGTAGTAATGCCCTAATGACGGCCCTGTTTATAGATGCACTTTCAAATAATGAATCAGATAGGCCAAATGCACAGAACCTCTTTATTATTGTTGCTAAACTAAATGCACAGATCACAGGAAAAAAAAAAAATAAAAAAGCATACACTCAGCATTATAAATAACATAAGTAGCACTCTAACCAATATTAAAGGTATTTTAACCTTATGTCGAAATGCAGTCATTCCTCTCCACTTGTTTGAAGCATATAATAAAGGGCACATCAGTCTGTTCAAGCAGTTTTCTTTATGATTATATTTCAATCTTTACATAAACCTTAGAGTAAGTTCAGAGTCAATATTCATCATAATCACCGTAGTGAATAAAGGACACAGAGTTTTGTGCAAACAGTCCATATGATCAAGGCAAAAACAGTGGTACAGAAGCCGAGAGGCAGAGACACTGTCTGACGATCCGAGGACTGCACCTGCAGTGACGTTTCGGGGTACTCACCCTTCCTCAAACTACTGAACTTTAGTTTCATATTGAGTACAAAACCAAAAATCTAGTGGTAATTTTAGGCAAACTGAATTTGGCATCTAACACTGTCCTTTGAAAGAAATCCAGAGTTTTTATATAAGAAATAAAGACCCAGAACCACTATAAAGATAAGATTTGAAAGGACGAATAAATGGGCTGCTGGAAATATTCCAAATATTTCCAAAGTTTGAGCAATAATTAAGAAAAATGATTCCTACAATGCCTGTGCCTAGTTTCACTGCAATTCCAATTTTAACTTTTTGGCATTTAGATTTTCGGGTGAAGACACCACTCTGAAGATCAGAGTAATGGTATATGACATGCAGACCAGTGGCCGCCCAATAAGCCAGGTAGTGATGGGAATAATAACTGCAGGTGAATACTGCACAATGACACAAAAGCTTGACCTTTTAATTACAGGCATGCATTTTCAGATTTCTGCCAGGCAGGATATGCAAACAAGCTTTTGTTAAAATGCCTGCAGATTGCAGAATTAAGTCTTTACGCTAATTTACAGCAGCTATAGAATGCCTCCATTTCTCCATTGAGCAGTGTACAATTAGCACAGAGGGGAGTAAGCCATGTGTTTTCAATGTCGCTGCTGTAAAAAAAAAAAAAAAAAGAGTTCATATTACTGAACTGGAATAAAAATCTCATATGGAGCAATAAAAGAAAATACCTACAGACATTCCCAACAAATACTGACAGTCACAATGTAATCCTCCAAATCGCTTTGAAGCCATCTGGAGCTAGTGATGTAGACGTGTCATTTCATTCTTCAATTAGAGGAATTACTGATGTTTAAAGGCCTGAGGACCACACAAATTCTTATATTTATTAGCAAGCTCTAGGAAGTAATTATTCATTTTAAAGCAGGCTTGTTTATCATTATATTCTCTACTTGCAGTCAGTAAATTTAGCTCCTATGAATTCAGCCAACATATAGTATGTCGTTCATCCAGTCAATGCCACAGGATCCTCTGCGTTAGCATGCCGCATCTGTTAGAATACACCAGTACAAAACTTTTCCATTTTTGTGCTTTCGTGTTTTTTCTTCCCTTTCATCCAAGAGCCATTCTTTTTTTTTCAATTATTTTTCCATCCAGATAATCGTATGATGGCTTAATTTTGACAGGATAAGCTGTAGAGTTTTTGAATGGCACAATTAATTTTACCATACAATGGACCAGACAACTGAAAAAGTGCTACTGTCACCTGGTGAGGTGGCTCCTCCAAGCCCAAGGTCCGGGTGGACACATGGGCCACGGGTGTTGGTGCAGCAAACAGGTGAGGCATGCAGGAAATGGATAGCAGAGGTACTGAAAGCTGCAGAAGGCAGAAGATGTCCTGGAGGCTGAAGACAGGTAGTAGAGGTCCTGGAGACCGCAGGCAGATAGGAGATGTATGAGGCCACAAATAGGTAGCAGAGGTCCTGGAAACCTCAGACATTTAACAGAGGTCCGGGAAGCCGCAGGTAGACAGAGTCCAGTAGCAGAGGTATTAGAAGATGCAGGCAGACAGGAGTCCGGTAGCAGAGATACTGGAAGACGCAGGCAGCCAGGACTCAGGAACACTAAACACTTAATATCAAAGCACAGGTGTGTGTCTTGGTAGGCTTTTATAGGCCCAGGCAGATGATCACATGGGATCACACCAGGCCATCTGCATAGGCCGACGTGGAGTAGAACTGAGTTTAGCGGACCGGAGTCAGGGAAGAAAAGCATGTATCAGGGACAGGTGCGTAACCCAGTCTTTTTCCACAAATTGCAGCAGGTAAGAGATAATCAATTAAACTACAAAATCATAACAATTTGTGTTAAAACCACATGTTTCAGGTTGTCATTAAGACAACCTCTACCTTTAAATATAGCCTACGGCTACATTGATCACATCCATGTGCAATGTCCATGTGACCTATTATTTCTCAGATGGCACCCAGACCCGTAGAGTTTCATAGACCTAAACCCATATCCCTGAAAATCCTAGATCCGATTGTGAGCTCTGTGAGACTCAGAGTAAATCCATACAAGTCAATGAAGATCCATTTAAAGGTGATGCAATTTGTAATGCTTTCATTGTGCTTTCATGTCCCAAGACCCTGTTGCTTATTGATCAATTTGAATATAAATTGATTAAAAAAAACGCTTCCATGGGTCTTTTTTTGGCTTATCAACAAACTCATCTCTTCATTGAAAAGAAATCGATGCAGCCAAGACTTCAAAAAAAATGGTTCGTTTATCAGGGATGGTAAAATTCACATGGATATGTGAGAAAATATAGACTAAGGCCCATAGGATCAGCACAGAATCCAACAGCCACAGAATCCTAATGCTTGTGTTACACGCGTGTCCCGAGTATCCTCGGCTCTGCTCCTTTCACCTCAATCTGCTGCCATCTGATGTGCGCCACGTCGGGTTTTGCAGGTTGCCCGGTGTGTTTCAGTGACATCAACTCCCTAGGCCTTCAGAAGGTGATTGAAGACTCTAGTATAGTGTACTCCACCTCCTGTACACACCGTACTTAACTTGCTGACTTCACTTCGTTCATCCTACTACTCTCCTGAATGCGTCATGTCCTCGCACCCCATGTACCATCCTGCCAGTCACACCAATGCCCAGGGTCTGTGTTCCCACCCGGACCTGGGGCTTAGCGGGTCTTCTTCACAAGATGCTTGCTGTGGAATCTAACAGTCCCCGCTGTGCGTGCGTGTCCTGTATAATGCCAATAGTCTGATACTTCCAATTAAATTGGACCTTGACAGACCTGAGGATACCAGATTATCTCCATTTTACTGTGTTATTTTATGTAGATACCTGGTAATTATATGAATTGACTTTTAGCTCCATGATCTTGGATTTTAAGCCCATAATGTAGATTTGGGTGGCTGAGTAGCTCACAGGCTTCTGCTAATAGAAATCACAATCATTGCTGCTGTTCATTAAGAGCCTGCTGTGGACAAGTGTAGCCAATCAGCGCTAATCAGAACTGTTGTACATGAAGCTTAAACATGGCTCCTCTAAAGAATATTTAATGTTAGTGACAAGCTGTCCGCTCTGCTCCAAACCTCATCCATTACGTGATGCTTAGGAGTTTTGTTCCTATCCTTACGTTTCTTGTAAATGTTTAACAACTGTGTTTCTGAGTTAAGAGAAATAGACATTTTCTGGATAAATGTGAGATCACCTGAAAATAAGCTGCTGGCGTTGAATCTTTGCATTACTGCTCTGAAGTGATTGTGAATTTAGTAGAATACCAATGTCGTTGTATTGTTGTGATGCCCACCGTGACAATGTAATCATAGCTAGTTATGTCTATACTTTTTTACTGTTTTGTCTTCATGCATTTTTCACAATTTTACCTTCATACATTATACAAGGTTGTGGTTTATAAATGTGCATTGTACCCCGGCTAGAACTTGGCAGGTGACTTCTGGGCTAATTAGAAAGTTTGCATTTACCGAAGGATTCTTAAGCCAGCAAAGTCTGGAGGAGGCTGATAACACACCTATGTCTAAGGAATAAAGTTCCATCTCGTACCACTCTTCAGTTTTGGCACAAACAGGTATATTTTACAGCCTACAGTTAGTAAAGTGAGGTATGCCAGCCAATCTGCAGCAAACATGATGCATCCCTTGGTAAAATAAATGACAGTCTTCTTGCAACAGCTATCCTACTATGAATCAGCTGCCGAATGCCAGATGAATCATGTTGAACGTTGTGCAGTGTAAATTCTAATCTTAGTGTATAGAAGATTGAAAACTTTATTAAGACCCTGTCATTCAATACTCAGCCAAGTGATGACAAGTCGGTAAAATATCTATCTACCACTTAGGCCCTTATCTCTTTCCCGAGAGCGTTCTATAGAAAGCTGTTTCCTGCACTGCTAAATCAAAAAAATCACAATTGTGCATGTTTATTGGTATAAGGAGGTGGGAAAAGCAGCCGTCAGATATCTATACTCACACTCGTATTACCTCGTTGTACAAAGATTCGGGAAGTAAAAATACAAGTTGCCAAACCATGTTTTTCTTCTCAAAGGAGACATCTGTGACATTGGGGATGATCTCATGAAGGTTAAATTGTTGTTAGATCAATGAGATAGGCCAACAATTATTTATTTGTTTTTATAATTTATATAGTGCCATTGATTTCCACATTACTTTACAGACATCATTACCACTGTCCCCATTGGGGATTACAATCCAAATTCCCTATTAGTATGTCTGTGGAGTGGGGAGAAAACCCACGCATGTTCTGGGAGAACAAACAAGCTCCTTTCAGATGTTGTCCTTGGTGGGATTTGAATCCAGGACCCCAGCGCTGCAAAGCAACAGTGCCAACCACTGTCTTTTGTTAAAGGGAATCTATCAGTTCGATTAACCCTCTGAAGCTATTTATATGGGCTTATGGGTCATATGGAGTTGAATAAAATGATACCTTGACATCTGCAATCCAATGTCTTATTCCAGAGATACCCATGTTTTTCTTAATATGTAAATTAGCTGTTAAGATCTAGGAGCTGGATGTAGACCTGACTGAGAATCTGCCTCCAGAGATTATTTTAATTTAAAGGGGGCATTACCAGTGTGAGACATATAGATCAGGAGAACAGACTGTCATTACATGTCTCACACTGGTAATGCCTCCTTTCATTTAAAATAAGCTCTGGAGGCAGATCTCAGGGAGATCTATATCCGGCCCATAGATCTTAACAGCTCATTTATAGTGTATGTGTAGAAAAGGGTGGATTTTTCTGGAATTAAACATCAGAATGCAGATTTCAAAATATCATTTTATTCAACTTCTTATGACCTACATGCCCATATATGCAGCTTAGGAGGTTTGATACTACTGACAGATTCCTTTTAATGACCAGCATAAGTTATTAATCCATCATATGCAACTGCTGACCCAGTACCGAATACTTACATATTTAATAAAAACATACAAATACATCTAGTTCAACCTATATTCTGTAATGTCAAACTAGATGAAGGCAACGTAAGTGCCAGGTGTCCATATGCTGGAGGGTGGGGTAAAATTTCTTCCCAACTATGATCTAGTTAATGTTTCATCTGTGCAAATAAAAGCTAAAATAAATAATAATAATAAATTAAAGTTTTTTCTGCAGTTATGGGTGAGCCAAATAGATCTACCAATTGTAACCAAATGAAGTCTGCATTGGTGAGGGAAAGGTATCATGTATACGAATCAGCGCTGCATTGATGGACAGCTCCAACTAGAATAGCTGCTCACTGCCTCCCTGCTTTCAGAATCTTTGCCCATATGTGAGGGTATGTGCAGACGATCAGTAAACGCTGCGGGTTCGACGCTGCGTTCTTGTGCAGCATCCAACCCGCAGCATCCAGATGTTACAGCATAGTAGATGAGACACGTGTGTACAGACGCCTGTGGATTACCTGCGGAGACTGACATGTGGTGCATCTCTCCAAACTGCAGCAAGTCAATTTCTCTTGTGGAGACCCACAGCCACACAGTTCAGTGATCACATGGGGATTCACTTGCATTCAATAGAAGTCAGCACTTTGGACACAGCGAACATACGCTGCATTCAAAGCGCTGCTAGTTCCTTATCGTGGGAACCTGGTCATAAAGGATTCATCATATAACATATACATAAAGAATAAGTTATATAATTATGATGTTTCAGTGTAAATGGCTGGTGATTATAATCCACACACTACACATTCCTTGCAACCAGCTTGGTTCAGATCTCTCAAATATTCCGTTTAAGCTAAAATCGGCAATTCGTTGAGAGGGGCCACATTTTAAGAAAATATTTAAGTACTATTACCAGTAGGATCTTAACTAGATACATTCCAAATGATTGGAAAAAGCAGTGCAATGCCGTTCTCAATTTCCACACATTGTAACAAACAATCTTCCATTGTATTATAAAACAATTCAATACTTAGAAACAAAAATGGAAATTATACCATAGAATTGACAATTATAGATTAGTGGTTTAGGAACGTCAGAAGTAAAGAAGCGAAAATATAAAATTGCCAACCAGAAAACTAACAATTTCACAAACTTTGAAGGAGCGTAAACTTCATTCTGTTCTGGTCTATATTGGATGACACTTAATATTTAGCGGTCCTTTCACTGGTTTCTGAGACTTTTTGTAGATTACATGTTGAGGACATTTAGTAACTGAACATTTATCTACATTTCACACCTTCTTAGTTCATTAATTTGACTAAATTACACACATCTTTCAATTGCTAATTATAGCAGAAGAAAGGCTTTAAGGGAAAGATGCTGATTTCAAGAAAATAAGCCTAATGTTAAGAAGGTTACATTTTAATATATGCTACTCTAAAAATGAATGACACATTTAGAATCTCTCTGAAGATGAGACCAGTAAATTAGAAAAATGAAGAATGATGAAGAAAGTAACTTATACAAGCTTGGTACTAATGTCACAAATGGCATGCTGTTAGCTATTGTTGGGGCATTTGCTATGGTTTTCAAAGACAAAAACTTTCTGCATAGATGCAGCATGTTTAAACTAGTAATGAAGAAAAAAAGATATTTGTCTGCGTGTCAAGAAGAGTGCAACATTGCTGCAATCACAAATCCAATGGGAAAACATACTTATAGGAATCATTACTGTCCAGAAATGAAAAATTCAGCTTCTGTCCAAGGTTAAGACACACAACGTGATCCCAACATTTTAGTTCAGAATTACTGTTCCTTGGACGTCTTGCTGTCCTTTTGTTTGCCTCCACCAAAGATTGTTCTGGGACATTGCTCAGGAAACAACATTAAGGGTATGTGCACACGTTGCGGATTTTGCTGCGAATCCGCAGCGTTTCTGCAGCTGCGGGTCCGCAGCAGTTTCCCATGAGTTTACAGTTCAATGTAAACCTATGGGAAACTGAAATCGCTGTGCACATGCTGCGGAAAAAACCACGCGGGAACGCAGCGGTTTACAATCTGCAGCATGTCACTTCTTTGTGCGGAATCGCAGCAATTCTGCACACATAGGAATGTATTGATCTGCTTACTTCCCGCATGGGGCTATGCCCACCATGCAGGAAGTAAGCGGATCATGTGCGGATTGTACCCGGGGTGGAGGAGAGGAGACTTTCCTCCAGGCCCTGGGAACCATATTTGTGTAAAAAAAAGAATAAGATAAAAAATAATGATATACTCACCTTCTGATGGCCCCTGAAGTCCTCCTGCCTCTCAGCGCTGCATGCAGCCGTCCGGTTGCAGAGTTGCTATGCGAGCAGGACCTGCGATGATGTTGCGGTCACATGACTGTGACGACACGAAGGTCCTTCTCACATAGTATCTTTGGAACCAGACCGCCGCGTGCAGTGCCGAGGAGATCGGGACGTCGGAGGGTGAGTATAACCATTTTTTTAATTATATATATATGCAGCATCAATAGTAAAACAAGTGCAGGAGTAAACCCGCAGTGGAAACCGCAAGACAAACCGCAATAAATCTGCAGGGATAACCGCAGCGGTTTTGCCCTGCAGATTTATCAAATCCGCTGCGGGAGAACCAACAGAGGACCCTTCCTACGTGTGCACATAGCCTAATTCTTCTAGATACACTTGTATGCAGTTTTTGAAGGAACTCGACAGGGCGGTTGTTCCAAACATTTTAAGGTGCTTTCACACTGCATTTTGGCACTCGCACGTTCGTCCCATCAGGGCTTACATCCGAATCCCAGCAAAATGGGATTTGGACCTATGTGCTGATGGGGCCACAGACTATAATGGTGACAACAGTTGAATGTGTGCTGTGTCATGCATCATTTTCGAGTGTGTACACCTACTGGAAGCAGACACTCAGATGTAATAGACTTCATCAGGGTGTCCGTCTCCAGTAGGCATACACACACCCAAAAGTGATGCACGAAAGAACGCCATTGTGAAATCCCCGATGCAGAAGAAAAAGATGTATGTCACTTTTTTATGCAGATTTCTCATGGATTCTGCATCAAACTTGGCAAAAAGCATTCAAAAAAGTGTGAAAAAGACTCTCTACACCCTCATAAAAAAAGAAATCAAAACTGAAAACATCTTAAAAGATCGATTTATCTTGGAAACCATATTGGATTGTTGAACCTAAAAAAATATGAACACACCATTCTAGTTACTAATCCACATTCCCTGAAATATGTGACATATACAGTATTTGGTTTAGATTTTTAGATAGATGTGTTCTACAACAATTATAGTTGATTATGGTGTCATTTTTAACCATATGTATAAAAAAAGCTTAATAAAGTAGATAAACATTTGTTTTACAGAGAACTGTTGTAATGCCAATTAGTATATTGCATAGGACTTACTTTCGTTAGAGCAGGGCCTATGTAAATAACTGACCATGCAGAAAGAAAGCAAGGTAATTAGTGGGACTTTGCAGCCCTTAAGAGTTTGGTTCTGATTCATTATGAATGGTGTTCTGCACGTCGGTCTTAATGAGGGTGCTGGAGTTAATGAATCAGGGTTGACTGGAAAGTAGCAATGCGTCTCTGTGCACCTCCACACAAATCTTACTCCACTCAAGGACTGTAGTAGGATTTCTAGCCTAAGATGCGAGCTATGACATCACTCCTCTATTCCGCCCATTTTAACAGAGTGGGGTGAGACTGTTGTCTGGCGAAAACACTTTGATTGATCAGAGCCTTAGTTTGTCCTGCTTGTTAATAGACCAATTTACAGTAGTAGGACAATCTTTTCCCACTCTCTAACTATGGGTGTCGAAAAAATTAATACATATTTTAGAGGTTCCTCTATGGTAACAATACTACTGACAGTCCTCCAAGTAGTTTGGTCAAGGAAAAGCATTAAATCATTTTATATTCTGACTTTTTGTTTCGTGCATTGCATAACCCCCATGTTGTTTTTCTTGGGACAGAATAAAATCAGTTTCCCATCACTATTATAGAAGTAGCCGCTCTTTCTGAGAAATTCTTAAAGGACATAACCACTACATGGACACTTCCTTCTGAATCCCTGTGTTTCCACCGAGTAAAATAACAACACTCATACTCCCCTCCAGCGCTGGTGCCGTTCCAGCCATGTCGTCACTAGCTCTCCCAGGGATCACGTGACATAACAATGTCTTGCGATACGTGCTACAAATCCGCTCTGGCTTCTCTCTCCACTTTTGGACGAATCACATGCATCTGGAAGAGGAAAAAGACCAGCAGCGCTTGCTTCCTCCAGATATATGGGATATGTCTGAAAGTGGGGGGAGTAAATCCATCACCAATTAGCCGCAGGGATTGCGTGACATAACATTGTCAAGTGATCCCCGGGAGAGACAGTGCCGACACCATCGGAGGTAAATATAAGTGTTACTTTTTTGCAAGGTGGAAACATAGTGATTGAGAAGAGGTTGTCCAAGTACAGGACAATCCCTTTAAGCAGGTTTCAGAGATCTCTGATTGGAATAGCTATATTATTATAAAGTGTATGAATTTTTCTTATTATCCTAGTTAATGTATCTCCATAACAAACCTTCAGTATGGGTGGCATGTCACAAAATTACTATTGTATTGCTATATTTTACATGTGTTTGTAAACATGATGTATGGAAGTATATTGCGCTACAACCATTATCTATATACTTCTAACCTGTCCGGAATACCCTGCCATTAGTGACTTGCAATCCCCAACCTCTTGGTTTATTGAAATAACAGCTGAAGGTGGAAGAGAAAAAAATCTCACATCATTATTGTAGAAAGTCATTTTTTGTAGAATACAGCTGGGTTTATATTCATGACATGAATGATTAGAAGTGTCATATGTGAGGCTAGCCGGGAATAAAGTAGCTGTAATAAAATATAAAGACATGATAGGGTGTATTTATCACCACATAAAACAAGCTGGCATTTTAATGTCTTAAGCCGGCTGGTATACCCATTGATCTTACAAAGTTTTGTGCCTAGGTTGGGTATTTTATCACACTGGGTCTATATTTTCCTTTAACTTTTAGAAAATATAGTTCAGCTATTCCCGGTGCCTCAGTATAGTATTAGGATACACCTCCAGTAAAAATCATTAATTCACCGCAAAATTCTATGAAACCGAATGTAAAATTCATTGACCTTTAAGAATCTATTAAAAGTAAAGATACGTGGTGTAAGCTCTGTTATTGTTAAATACACTTAAAAAATGCTTACCTTGCAATGAAATCAATATATGTGTTCCCGGCCTGAGACATGTTTTATTGATGTGGCAAAAAGCAGCAGGGAATTCCAAATTCCCTGGATTCACCGTGCTGTGCACTAATGATGGTGCTGGCTCCTCTCTAGGTAATAGATGACTTATTGCTAGGCAGTCTTTCTAGGATACTAGTTTTGCTAGTTGAAGTCCAGCAAAAATATAGATATTTCTCTGATCTAGTAACTATTTTTGGGCAAAAAGATTTGCAAGAACACTACTCCTTCCGTAATCCTTGGCTGCTGGACCAGAGCAAGCATAGTCTGCAAATCACTGTCAATCACTAGAGAGGGAGGTGGGGACATACGTGGTGGAATGGTGCACTAAGCCTTTTGGCCACACCAAGGGTGCACCAAGCTTTTTGGCCACACCAAGGGTGCACCAAGCCTTTTGGCCACACCCAGGATGCATCAAGCCTTTTGGCCACACCAAGGGTGCACCAAGCCTTTTGGCCACACCCAGGGTGCACCAAGCCTTTTGGCCACACCAAGGGTGCACCAAGCCTTTTGGCCACACCAAGGGTGCACCAAGCCTTTTGGCCACACCAAGGGTGCACCAAGCCTTTTGGCCACACCAAGGTTGCAACAAGCCTTTTTGCCACACCTAGGATGCACCAAGACTTTTGGCCACACCAAGGGTGCACCGAGGCTTAGGTCACACCAAGGGTGCACCAAGCCTTTTGGCGACACCAAGTGTGCACCATGCCTTTTGGCCACACCTAGGGTACACCAAGCCTTTTGGCCACACCAAGGGTGCACTAAGCAACCAAATTAGAATATGTGGTTAAACTTCAGTCTCTGTATAACTGAGGCAGTGATTAGGACAATGATGGTAGTTTTTTATATGGGCTGTAACCCTACAAGGCTATGAGCTTAGTTGCGCTTTGAGTCAATTGTGAGAAGAGTTCAATAAAAAAATGTTTGTGTGTTCACATTGTCAGTGACATATCACTGAAATCTGAGTCTCAATCTCTACATTCTGCTGCTCTCAGATTAGGTAGCAAAAGCCTGGTGAAATATTCCCTTTAACACAACAAATCCATTGCCTTTGTATCGTTAGGTGGTATCATGGAGGCAGCCAAGGAAGCTGTTTTGTGACTCAATAAAGGAAATATGTCAGCGGGTTTTTGCTATGTAATCTGCGAACAGCATCATGTAGGGGATAAAGCACAGATTTCAATGATGTGTCACTTAGTAGACTGTGTGCTGTTATTTACTTACAATGAAGGTTTTATCACTAGGACATTATCATTGCTGTGACTAGCTGGCCATGTGAGCTATGGTCCGATTCTGACCCCTCCTCTGATAAGCAGCTCGCTGTCTATAGACGTTGCACATAGAAAGCTGTAGTGTGGGTGGGATTAGCTTTCTCAGCTCTGTTTCATGCTAAATCTAAGAACTTTGATTATGTCACAGCAACACATTGTTGGATTACGGACTTATTTTCCAACATTATGCTGCTCTTAGATGAGATAGAAAAACCTGCTGACAGTTTTTTTTTAAAAAGGGATCACGGTAAAATGAAGTTTACAAAATTAGTTCCCATTGCACAAGTTCTCAACATTATCAGATAGGATAAAAGCTATCAAAGAGCCATGATTTATTGATTAATTTGTTTGTAATAGTTATGGTATGAATATAACCAAGTCCCAGCTCTAGGAAAGGCCACAGTTAGGTTTTCCTTGGAGCCTATCCTCCACTAGATCCTTTCCTACCTTTGTATTTACATTTTTCTATAGTACATGGGAATGACCTTCTATCTCATTAGACAGTGACCTTAAAGAGCATAGCAGGGGCGGACATACACTTGGTGCAACTGGTGCAGCCGCACAAGGGCCCAAAAGGTAAGGGAGCCCATTTCCACCTCTAAAACAGTTGGAATTGTACCTTATGATGCGCTATTGGACTGCAAAGGGCCCATTAATTGTCCCTGCACAGGGGCCCTCTGCTGTCTGTGTCCGCCAGTGGTACATAGTACACTTTCTCTGTATACTTCTACCTGCCAAACATGGCAGCCATCCCTACTGACATCCCCCAACCCTTCTCCTTACACATGCCCTTCCTTGCGAGTGTCACCCACATCTCTGATGATGTCTTCTCTCCAGGATGGAGGAAAGTATTGGTCATTTGAACTCAAGCTACCCAACCCTTCTCTCCACGACATCCTCCGTTAGGGGAGAATTTGGAAGCTGCCATACACAAGCAGATTATCAAGCAGTTGTGCCAAAATAGACAAATTTGCTCTACTTGATTTTATTGTTTATGGAGACCCTAATACTGCATGTGTTTTTAAACTATGTATGACTGGTGTAATCCCGAGGAGTTCTTTCATTAAACAGCTAACATAGAAAAACTCTGAAAAAATACATACAATGAGATACGGCCTTCCCAAAACCCTGTCTGATGACAAATGCACACTTAGCAGGATGCAGCAGGCCTCCACTGATAAAGGCTAGGAGCGGCACAAGTGCAAACTACTTGATAAAAACAACCACCCCCTCTCTCCAAACATTGCAGGGGTTGGCTGCCTAGTAGAAAAAATGCACATTGATATAACTCACATAGGACGCCAGTCACACTGATAAGTGTAGTGCACAGTGTCTGGTATGCAACCTATTAATGACGCCCCTTGTATTAACAGGCGGGCTGCCCAGCACTATAATAATATCATATCCTTTTTTGCAGGATGTGGCCAGGCCTCTTTATGTTGGTTAGGTTTTTCTGGGGCGTCTGTCACTGTGTGCTGCATATTATAGTGCTGGGCAGCCCGCCTGTTAATACAAGGGGCATCATTAATAGGTTGCATACCAGACACTGTGCACCACACTTATCAGTGTGACTGGCGTCCTATATGAGTTATATCAATGTGCATTTTTTCTACTAGGCAGCCAACCCCTGCAATGTTTGGAGTGTGGGGGTGGTTGTTTTTATCAAGTAGTTTGCACTTGTGCCGCTCCTAGCCTTTATCAGTGGAGGCCTGCTGCATCCTGCTAAGTGTGCATTTGTCATCAGACAGGGTTTTGGGAAGGCCGTATCTCATTGTATGTATTTTTTCTGAGTTCCTTCATTAACCTGTGTGATATAATAACCAATGTCTATATAGATTTTTTACAATTATTTTTGTACATTTTTGGGTTGCAGTATGAAGGCAGTTTTTCAGACATAGATGCCATTTTCACTGGCACCTCAGTCTTCATACTCCGCTAAGCATTTCTATTCGGCTATGCTGGGAGTGAGGTTCAGATGACGTTTTATTAATGAGTTGTCCTTTCTGGCTTCTTCTGTGTTTTGAGACACCAGAGACGCCAAAGTTTAGACATTTGGAACAGCCTGAAATCCATCTTACAAGTTCATCTGGTAATTCCATCAAAAGTGTACTGCATTCTGTGATAAGAGGCTTAGAGATGTGACAAGAGAAGATGACATTTCAGTCAGGAAATTCTATTAGAGGCCAGCAGCAGAAGATTTAGCAGCAGCCATATGCACGTCACATACTCGGAGCCAACTGGACACACATAAAAATCTACAATATGTCACATTGGTGTCTGATGCTCCTAGTTTCTCACCACATTCATAGCTGCATGACAAAACCCTACAGTATCAGGTTGACCTGAGATAAGAGGAGGTCATGCATAAGTATATAAATACCTTTAGTACATCAGCTGTGACCCACATAATCCACACTTCCCAGCATGGAGTTTTTATTATGAAGGATTTTCTCTGTGCCCAGGATAATGGTCGTATTTAACTCTTTGCAACAAACAAAGAGACCATGGAGAGTCCAAAAAAAGGACAAAATTAAAAAATTTTGTGTGTTTGTTATGCTTCAGAATGCTCCTGAGAATTTTTGGTTAAATAAAAATTTGTAAAAAATGTATATATACACATATTAGAACCATAGAATCATAGGAACCATAAAACTAGTTCACTATCATAAATTAAAATTGCTCACAAAAACAGACAAAATACCAGTCAAGTTAAAAAAAAAAACTTATGATAAAATAAAGACAAGGAAAGTGCCCACGGCGACAACAGCGCAAAATAAAAGAAATTGGATAGATCTCACCGTTCCTGTGAAGTTCAATAACTAAGGAACATTCTGGATGGGAGGTGGTATCTGGTCCCTATTGTCCCCTGTCGTGCCCCATGTGAGTGGCTTCCACCCTAACAAGGGCAGTACCCAAGTATGACCTAATGATAATGAACCCCAATGTCCCTATATGTTTCGGCCACTTCTTACTTGCTACTAGGCACACTGTTTGGTGAGACCCCCCTTTGAGTTCAGAGTGCCACTGCACCACTCAATCTTCTCTTGAGTATCTACCCCGTAATACACTCTCCTCTGCTGAGACCCACGAGAAGGGAACGAAATGCGTAAGGACGTTGGGGTTCAGTATCATTAGGTCATACTTGGGTTTTGCCCTTGTTAGGGCGGGAGCCACTCACATGGGGCATGACAGGATACAATAGGGACCAGATACCCCCTTCTCCTCCAGAGTGGTCATTGGTTATTGCTCACTATAGGAATGGGTGATGTAATGCTGCAGTAGGACCATACACAGTGAAGAAGCAGTGACCCACAAATTCAAACACAAAAGTCTCTTTTAATGTGTTTCTTCACAGCATTAAAGTCCAATTCACACAAATACATATAACTTCAGTGGATATTATCAGTGACCAGTTTACACCAGTTCAAAGCAATACATATCACATGGCTTTAGATTTGCGGTCCCTAAACAGGCCAGACTTCCCTTGTCCAGTTTCCCTGGGCGACCGCACACCACCTCGCAATTTCTATTCGTCTCCATACACACAGCCTCATATGTTGCAGACACTACACACACCAGCCCTCCTCCGACTAGTTCTCGTGGGTGTCCTGCATCGCTGTATCACAGTCTCTTTACAGACTCTTTACTCGCACAGTCGTACACAGTTCAGGATATCCTCTGGATAGCAGCCGGGCACCATATCCACCTGTTTTCAATCGTTGCACATGCTAGTCCTCTTTCGGGCACAGGACATCCACCTCTGGGCACAGGACTGTCCACATCCGACTCCTTTGGGCACAGGACTTCCACCTCCGGGCACAGGACTGTCCACATCCGAGACTAGTACCATGGACGACTTGCATCTCTGTGTACGCTGCGGGTGCCAGGCTATTCTGCTGCCCTGGGTGCTGGCTCTGCTGGCCTGTGCCTCCATGCACTCTGCAGACCAGCACACACCAGACTGACACTGACGTGCACCTCGCACACCTGACCTGACACCTGACACACCCATACCCCTTACTGCAGGGTTTTTAAACACACACAAACCTGTGGCCTTCAGCCACCTGGAAAACCAGGACCGGAAATCCGTGACTCTCATGCGCACCTATGGACTTCATCCGTCTACATGCACATTCTAGGGAGAACAAACAGCGCCCCATAGCTGTATCAGAGGACACAGCCTCACAGTGAGAACTCCTGCGACTCCTGTTTTTAAAGCCACGTTCGCATGTTCAGTATTTTTCAGTATTTTACATCAGTATTTGTCAGACAAAACCAGTAGTAAAACAATCAGACAAAAAGTATTACAGTATACTTGTTGCAGCTATTTTTTTATGTTTGGTAAATTTCACTATATGAGGTTTAATTTTTTTGCAAGACAAGCTGTAGTTATTTTAATGGACATTTGCCATCTTGTAAGAGTTATAATTGTGTAATAATCTTTTGTATGGATTTAAACCTTTAATGACCAAGGAATGAAATGTTACCAATCTCCCCCATATGGGTGCAAAATGTATTTGAAATCTGCATTGAAATGAACCTGCATTGCCGAATGTTCACATTGGACAAAACTGAATGGAGTAAAATCCCTGTCAAACCTGCCACAAAATACATCTGTACAAGGTGGATATTCCCTCAGATTATTTCCCCAAATCCTTAAACGAAACCAATTTTTTTTCCAATGGAGTTAAAGAGAACCTGTAATTAGGATCGGGCATTTTAAACTAAAGGTATGGGCATAAAGTCACTGTGATACTGATTTAATAGGTACCTTCGCTGTAGAAATCCGCAGCTTGGTTATTCTTTAATCATCATTAGAAGTTTGAGTGCAATAAATTGTTTGTGTATCAGTGTGGGCCTGTGGGGTGGTACTGTTAGTGGGGTCTTCATCTCTGTCACATCCCCTCAGCTTTCCCTGGAGTCCGTATCTTCATACTGTTTAAAATCTCCTGGCAACGTCCTAGCCGTGGACGGCGCTTGCACACATTCATCTGGCAGTGGGCTTCAGGAAGATGGAGATGTTGGTGCATGTACAGATTTTGATCTCAGTGGCCTTCAGAAAAATGGCACCGGTGCCGGCGCATGCGTAGATTGAGATCTCAGCTTGTCATTGATCCGAGATCTAAATCTGTCCATGCACCGACATCAGCTCCATTTTCCTGAAGTCTACCACAAGATCAATGTGCGCAAGCACCGCTTGCGGCTGGTATGGTGCCGGCTCGACATTTTAAGCAGTATCAGGCAGCCAAGGGGCCATGTCAGAGATGAAGACCCCACCCCACAGTCCCATCCCACAGGCCCATCCTGATGCACTAACAGCTTATTGAACCCACACATCTAATAATAATTAAAGAATAACCAGGCTGCAAATTTCTACAGTGAGGGTGCCTATTAAATCAGTAGAACAGCGCCATTATGCCGATATCTTTAGTTTATCTTGCCTTATCTTATATTTTTTTCATTTTTCTTGTTCAATTTTTTGAAAAATGGCCTCTTTTTCAGCATGTAAAAACTCTGTGGTGAAAATTTACCCTTCATGCTGAACTTCAACATGTATTGAGGCTCAATGCTGAGATTCAATGGGTACTGTATGTGACATCCAATTCTAAGAAGTGTTTGGGTAGATTTGTTGCGGAAATCAAACAGAAGCCAAGCATACGTTATAAGTTTTTCATGGCTTATACAGATGCTGGGTATATTAGTTCCACAAATACTCCTCAAATGGAGACATCTGTGAGGTGGATATTGTTTCTTATTGTGAAGCATAAAATATTAAGGATTTAAAATGATGTCAAGTCGTATATAGGTTTTTTCAATTGCTTAGAAAGTATTAGTAATGGTAAAATAAGTAATATTCACCTTAATAATCCCCTGCTGCCCCCATTTCAATATTTTTCACCACTCTCTATTCTTGAATGCTGCAGCCAGTCATAAGCTGTATTGGTGACCTTTGAAGTCACAGCTGTGGCCAATGATTGCCTGCAGTGGTCACATTCCTGCTCATCACACCACCGCTTGGGAAGGAAGTACAGTTGTAACGGGAGGAGGGGGTTAGTAAAGAGGTCATTATATAGCATTTGAAATTTTTCTTTTACATTAAAATGCCCCTTTTAATGACATCAATGCTTGTGATATGATGTAAAAAATGACTTTTGTCCCTATGCCAGATATTTTTCAGCAATTATTTTATTATAAAGATAATATAGAGTATTGGTTAACAGAAATATTTTTTTATGTAGATCGATAAATGAAACCAGTTTTTATACGATTGTAAGCTCTGTCCACACCACATTTACCTTTGACCTCAATGTAAGAACATCATATTATTTAGATGTAAACTTTTTTTTACATATATGTTAAAGGCACACTCTTTTGACAAATATTAGAACTATTATAGTCTATGGGCTGTGTACATCAGGAGCATTTCTTAGTATACAGCTCTGCCAAAAATTAAGAGACCACTGCAAAATGTTGAGTTTGTCTGTTTTTTCTCTTTATAGGTATATTTTTGAGTAAAATGTAAATTGTTCATTTACTCTATAAACTTCTGACAACATGTCTCCTAATTTCCAAGCAGTACATTTTTTATTTTTTTCTGAAAAGGAGAAATGGTCAAAATAAAAAAAAACAGTGCTTTCAGACCTCAAATATTGCAAATAAAACAAGTTCATAATCATTTAGAAACAACAAAAATTAATGTTTTAACTCAGGAGGAGTTCAGAAATCAATATTTTGTGGAATAACCATGATTTTTAATCACAGCTTTCATGCGTCTTGGCATACTTTCCACCAGTCTTGCACACTCTTCTGGCGCAAAAATGTAAGCAGTTCTTCTTTGTTTGATAGCTTGTGACTATCCATCACCTCTTAATTACATTCCAGAGGTTTTCAATGGGGTTCAGGTCTGGAGATTGGGCTGCCCATGACAGGGTTTTGATGTGGTGGTCTTACAAAGCATGAAAAAGGGTTCTCCAGCCATAAAAAAGCTGTAAAAGAAACTATAAAATAAAAAAGAAATTGTCAGGGTTGGCGGAACACACCGAGTATATACACTCACTGGCCACTTTATTAGGTACACCTGTCCAACTTCTTGTTAACACTTAATTTCTAATCAGCCAATCACATGGCGGCAACTCAGTGCATTTAGGCATGTAGACATGGTCAAGACAATCTCCTGAAGTTCAAACCGAGCATCAGTATGGGGAAGAAAGGTGATTTGAGTGCCTTTGAACGTGGCATGGTTGTTGGTGCCAGAAGGGCTGGTCTGAGTATTTCAGAAACTGCTGATCTACTGGGATTTTCACGCACAACCATCTCTAGGGTTTACAGAGAATGGTCCGAAAAAGAAAAAAAATCCAGTGAGCGGCAGTTCTGTGGGCGGAAATGCCTTGTTGATGCCAGAGGTCAGAGGAGAATGGGCAGACTGGTTCGAGCTGATAGAAAGGCAACAGTGACTCAAATCGCCACCCGTTACAACCAAGGTAGGCCTAAGAGCATCTCTGAACGCACAGTGCGTCGAACTTTGAGGCAGATGGGCTACAGCAGCAGAAGACCACACCGGGTACCACTCCTTTCAGCTAAGAACAGGAAACTGAGGCTACAATTTGTACAAGCTCATCGAAATTGGACAGTAGAAGATTGGAAAAACGTTGCTTGGTCTGATGAGTCTCGATTTCTGCTGCGACATTCGGATGGTAGGGTCAGAATTTGGCGTAAACAACATGAAAGCATGGATCCATCCTGCCTTGTATGGAGCATCTTTGGGATGTGCAGCCGACAAATCTGCGGCAACTGTGTGATGCCATCATGTCAATATGGACCAAAATCTCTGAGGAATGCTTCCAGCACCTTGTTGAATCTATGCCACGAAGAATTGAGGCAGTTCTGAAGGCAAAAGGGGGTCCAACCCGTTACTAGCATGGTGTACCTAATAAAGTGGCCGGTGAGTGTATATGTATAAATAGGTGCATTCGCAACCCCGGGTCCACCGTGCAGGAGAGAAACCTGCTGCTGGCAAATGGCGGCGCTATATGGCGGTATAAGTGAACTCTGTTAACTCCACAGAGTCCCTAGAAATAAGATGCTGTGCCCTGTTAGCATCACAGGGGAACACAGCTAAGTGCTGAGCTGATGGCAGTCAGTGGTCACGCACCCAGAAAAGCACACAAACACTCCTCACCAGAGGTGCCGGTATTCTAGGGGCTTATTTCAGCCGGGTCCCTGAATACATACATGTAAACTCCTCACCAGAGGTGTCGGTATTCTAGGGGCTTATTTCAGCTGGTCCCTGAACACATACATGCAAACTCCTCACCGGAGGTGCCGGTATTCTAGGGGCTTATTTCAGCCGGGTCCCTGTATACACACATACAGGCACGACCACAAATAACAAGCTCATGACATGAGGTGATACTAGCGCATGGCCGTGCGGCCATGCAAACCTTTTATAGCTGCAGCAGCTTCCGGACCTTCCTAGAGGACCAATGATAGCTGCTGCAGTACCTGAGCATGTGACCTCTGACCTCCAATGAGAGGTCTTACCTTGGGCATGCTCAGTGTGTGCAAGGCAGGACTTAGTCCCAGAAAAGCCTGCTCGCCACTGACCAGTGCAGGCTACAACAGCAGAGCCTGGAAAGGCAGCAGTAACCCTTTGCACAGTATCAGACTGAGTGAGACGCTGGGACCGACTTCTCCACTGAGCAGGCTCTACTGCGGCTGATGTAGAATGGGAGACCGCAGCAGACATGGTTCGAGATTCCCCCTGTGCAGTGGTGGGAACTCGACTCCTAACAGAAATTATACTCATCATAGTGATCTCCTGCAACTCTGTTTCTAAGGTTAAATTCACACGTTCAGTATTTTACCTCAGTATTTGTAACCCAAAACCAGGAATGGAACAATCGAAGGAAAAGTATAATAGAAACACATCACCACTTCTGTATTTTTCACCTACTCCTGGTTTTGCCTTACACATACTGATGTAAAATACTGGCCAAATACTGGACGTATGAACATGGCTAATGCTCACAGTCCCCTGTTAACATTTCTTCTTTCCTCTAAATAATCTCATGCTATCTACCTCGTGACCGCTGCAGCCAGTTGCTCGATGGCATGTAACTAACTGAAGGCAGTAGAAAGTGTATAGAGTCAAACAGGAGACTGGGGTGCGGCAAAAAGGAAGTGATTGGGATCGATAAGGTGAGTTTCACTTTTTTATGCTAAGCTTTATAAGGAGGCTTTATTTCTAGATAGAAAAAGTTATTAGCAGTATTTTACACCACTTGGAATCTTTTTGCTTCCACTGTGCCTGCTATTTCATGAAATCCGTATATTGCTGGGCTTTTCCACCTACATATATATTTATTCTTAACTGTTCCTAGCTCTTTTTCTTATAAGTATTATGTTCAGATACATTTGTGTATGTAATTTTAACATCTGCTACAAGACTATATTTTGCTTGGTGAAGTCTTTTAGATAAAAACAACTCAGAAATATATGAAGAATATTGTTATTCTTCCTACAGTAACATTTATTACCAATGTATATCAAGTGTCTTCTAAGTAAAGGCACAGATTACATTTAACCCCTGTAAATTCTTAGGAAAGCTTAGGGAAACAACATATTCTTTTAAATCCTTTTATATTAAATATTCTCTTCTTTCAGTCATCATAAAGCTTCAGCAAACAAGCAAAACATAATTACGCAAAATGCATTTCCTTTGGTAAATGGCATTGAATGGATTACCTTAAAATACAAAACCTCTTCACTTATTGACAGGTTCATATGTGAATTCCATTATACTAAACATTAATCAAGTTTCTCAGGTTTGAATCAATCCATCTGTCTAGCTGTGTAAATAGATCTATCCTATTTTTTCGAACAAGGCTTTTATTAAATGTGGTCATTGTTTCTTCCTTTTCCGGACGCTGTCTTTACTGACCTGTTTTTATATGCTGGTGTCAGGCTTGCAGGTCTGTAGATATCAAGTCACTTTTTAAAGTTCTCAGTAAACTACTATGCAATTCACTAGTCAATTGTCACTAGAATTAATATTTTATGACATTTTGGCATAGTTACTGCCCCAAGTGCTTCTTGGCTGCAAAGGTGATACCACTATACTGATATGTCCACCTTTAGGCCATGTTCACACTTTGCGGCGTCCCTCTGCGGGTTCTCCCGCACCGGATTTGATAAATCTGCAGGGCAAAACCGCTGCGGTTATCCCTGCAGATTTATCGCGGTTTGTTTTGCGGTTTCCACTGCGGGATTACTCCTATACTATTGATGCTGCATATGCAGCAATATGCAGCATCAATAGTAATGTTAAAAATAATAAAAATTGGTTATACTCACCCTCTGATGTCCGGATCTCCTCGGCGCTGCACCCGGCGCTCCGGTTCCAAAGATGATGTGCGGGAAGGACCCTTCGTGACGTCACGGTCATGTGACCACGACGTCACCGCAGGTCCTGTTCGCACAGCAACTCTGACCGGCCGGCCACGTGCAGCACTGAGAGGTGAGTATAACATGATTTTTTATTTTTATTCTTTTTTTTTACCCCAAATATGGTTCCCAGGGCCTGGAGGAGAGTCTCCTCTCCTCCACCCCGGGTACCACCCGCACATTAGCCGCTTACTTCCCGCAACGTGGGCACAGCCCCATGCAGGAAGTAAGCGGTTCAATGCATTCCTATGGGTGCAGAATCGCAGCGATTCTGCACAAAGAAGTGACATGCTGCGGGTTGTAAACCGCTGCGTTTCTGCGCGGTTTTTCCCGCAGCATGTGCACAGTGGTTTGCGGTTTCCATAGGGTTTACATGTAAATGGAAACGCTATGGAAACTGCTGCGGACCCGCAGCATCAAAATCGCGGCGGTTCCGCGGTAAAAACCGCAAAGTGTGAACATGGCCTTACAGTTCCACAGATTTAATTAAAAGGGTTGTCCAATAATTAAAATGCTCTTTTTAATTAGCTTTATTTTTACATACGCTATTTTGCTAATCCTCACGTATTTTCTTGCATTACTTCCTGTGACATTTCATTTGAGCAGTTTCTCAAACAAGGCATTATCAAGAGGATGGCTCTGCAGTCTCTTCTCTTTTTCATCACCTTACTCTCCAGAGTTTCTTTCATTGCCACCCTGTGATGGCATCTGGAATCAATTGTGGTGATAGATGCTGTTGGAGAGGTGACTGTGGCAGCGGCACTCAGCTTGTCTCCATGAAACAGGACATAATCAGGGGGCGGTGATAGAAGCAGGGTGAGTGACACTGGCACCACCTCCTGATGATTTGTTTCATGGCGAATATAGAACCTGTGGGGCAGCTTCCTTTTACTGAAAACCCTTTAAGGAATTACATTATCTCACTAAACAAAGGGCTGTGTGGGGCCATCATACTGCATGGAGGACCTCATACTCTGTGGTAGGACTATGTTGGGGCCATTCTACTGTGTTGGGGTCACTGTGGGTCATCATACTGTTATGGGGCACTGTGGGGGTATCATAATTTGCGGTGGGGATACTGCAGAGTCATCATTTTTTTCTGTTGGAGGGTACTGTGAGGGAATTCACTATGGGGGTATCATACTGTGTTTGTGGGACACTTTTGTTGCGCTCATACTTTATGGGAGCCATGGATTTGGTATCTTAGTGTATAGGAACACTAATGGGC
The DNA here is from genome assembly GCF_051348905.1 of Ranitomeya variabilis. Taxonomy (NCBI): domain Eukaryota; kingdom Metazoa; phylum Chordata; class Amphibia; order Anura; family Dendrobatidae; genus Ranitomeya; species Ranitomeya variabilis. The sequence continues at coordinate 170,471,559 of NC_135238.1, forward strand.
TTCAATATGAGCAAAATTACTTTGTAAGGCAGTGTTTCTCAACTCCAGTCCTCAAGACCCCACAACAGGTCATGTTTTCAGGATTTCCTTAGTATTGCACAGGTGATAATTTCATCACCTGCTCAAGCATTAATTCCATCGCCTATGCAATACAAAGGAAATCCTGAAAACATGACCTGTTGTGGGGGTCCTGAGGACTGGAGTTGAGAAACACTGTTGTAAGGGATGCAAAGTTGTGAGATTTTCTCTTCTGTGACCATGCCAAATGTTTTTTTATAAGGTGAGGGCAGGGGGGCCAAATAGAACTTTCGCTATGGTGCCCCATGATTTCTTTGTACACCCCCTGACCAGAACATCTGGATAGCGTTAAAGTCAGGATTTTGATTTGGCCATTCCAAAACAAAGAAGTTCTTCTTTATCAACCATTCATCAGTTAATTTACTTGTGTGCTTTAGGTCTTTGGTTTGTCTTGTTGTATCACTCAGTATTCTTCAACATGAGGATATTTACTGCTGCCTAGTGTTGAGCGATACTGTCCGATACTTGAAAGTATCGGTATCGGAAAGTATCGGCCGATACCGGCAAAGTATCGGATCCAATCCGATACCGATACCCGATACCAATACAAGTCAATGGGACTCATGTATCGGACGGTATTCCTGATGGTTCCCAGGGTCTGAAGGAGAGGAAACTCTCCTTCAGGCCCTGGGAACCATATTAATGTGTAAAAGAAAGAATTAAAATAAAAAATATTGCTATACTCACCTCTCCGACGCAGCCTGCACCTTACCGAGGGAAGCGGCAGCGTTCTTTGTTTAAAATTCGCGCTTTTCTTTCCTTTACTGAAGTCCCGGCTTGTGATTGGTCGCGTGCCGACCATGTGGCCGGGACGCAACCAATCACAGCAAGCCGTGACGTAATTTCAGGTCCTTCAGGATTTTAAAATTACGTTCCGGCGTTGTGATTGGTTGCGTCGCAGTCACATGGGCAACGCAACCAATCACAGCAAGCCGTGATGTAATTTCAGGTCCTTAAGGATTTTAAAATTACGTCCCGGCTTTGTGATTGGTTGCGTCGCAGTCACATGGGAGACGCAACCAATCACAAGCCGTGACGTCACGGGAGGCTGGACACGCGCGCATTTTAAAATGAGCGCGTGTCCAGCCTCCCGTGACGTCCCGGCTTGTGATTGGTTGCCTCGCGGTCAACCAATCACAAGCCGGGAGGCTGGACACGCGCGCATTTTAAAATGAGCGCGTGTCCAGCCTCCCGTGACGTCCCGGCTTGTGATTGGTTGCCTCGCGGTCAACCAATCACAAGCCGGGAGGCTGGACACGCGCGCATTTTAAATTGCTGGTTTCGAATTTCCCTCTCAATCTCTGTTCTTTCTCCGTCGGATTATTACCGGCCCCTCTGCTGTAGCGGCGGTCGCTGTGTATACCGGTGGGGGCAGCTCTACCCCGCTGATAATACCGGGTCCTGTCCTTCCAGCTGTCTGCCCCCAAACACGGCCTCCCGTGACGTCCCGGCTTGTGATTGGTTGCGTCGCGGTCAACCAATCACAAGCCGGGAGGCTGGACACGCGCGCATTTTAAATTTTTTAAAATGCGCGCGTGTCCAGCCTCCCGGCTTGTGATTGGTTGACCGCGAGGCAACCAATCACAAGCCGGGACGTCACGGGAGGCTGGACACGCGCTCATTTTAAAATGCGCGCGTGTCCAGCCTCCCGGCTTGTGATTGGTTGATCGCGACGCAACCAATCACAAGCCGGGACGTCACGGGAGGCTGGACACGCGCCCATTTTAAAATGCGCGCGTGTCCAGCCTCCCGTGACGTCACGGCTTGTGATTGGTTGCGTCTCCCATGTGACTGCGACGCAACCAATCACAAAGCCGGGACGTAATTTTAAAATCCTTAAGGACCTGAAATTACGTCACGGCTTGCTGTGATTGGTTGCGTTGCCCATGTGACTGCGACGCAACCAATCACAACGCCGGAACGTAATTTTAAAATCCTGAAGGACCTGAAATTACGTCACGGCTTGCTGTGATTGGTTGCGTCCCGGCCACATGGTCGGCACGCGACCAATCACAAGCCGGGACTTCAGTAAAGGAAAGAAAAGCGCGAATTTTAAACAAAGAACGCTGCCGCTTCCCTCGGTAAGGTGCAGGCTGCGTCGGAGAGGTGAGTATAGCAATATTTTTTATTTTAATTCTTTCTTTTACACATTTTTACATTAATGTTGTTTCGATACCGATACCCGATACCACAAAAATATCGGATCTCGGTATCGGAATTCCGATACAGCAAGTATCGGCCGATACCCGATACTTGCAGTATCGGAATGCTCAACACTACTGCTGCCCTTATGTTCTCTTGTAAAAAAAAATGATATGTCTTTGACAGAATTGTTCCTTTGATGACTACAAGGCAACCAGGCCTTGAGGCAGAAAAGCAGCCCAGAAAAATGTTGCTACCTTCCCCATTCTTCACAGTTAGGAAAAAGTTTAGTTTTAGTGTGCGGTCTACTTTTCCTCCAAGCCATGCATTTGTGCTAAAAAAAATGTTCCACTTTTACATGGGATGTGAACTGCTCCATAATAAAGACCTGTATTGACTTTTTATGCTATGGTACTGATAACAGTGAAAATTTATTATTTTGTGGCAGAATGGAAAAAATTATTTATATGTGTTAAGAAATGAAACCATGAAGGAAAATAGAATTCTTGGATTAATATTTGACAACATTTTTTTTTCTTTGCCCAAGACAGCCTAGATGTTTTAGTAAGTCTCCAAGTACAACTTAAATCCCAGAGCTTACAAAAATGTCATCTGCTTTATGCTGTAGAACAATTTAGATATAAACCAGCAGATAAGTCCAAGAGGAGATTAGTCAACACGAGTGCTAAAATTGCTCATTGATTTTCAGCCTTTTTATTGCAGAATATTTCACGTGGCTCACAAACCTTTGCTCTGCTTGCAGTGTTGTATTCAATTTTTGATCTTTCAGGTGGATTTGTGAAATGTCTTATATTTTGCAAAGAACTCCTGTTGTGGTATTGAATAAGGAAACTTGTATATACATTATACCTCGACCACATTAACTATTTTATCATATATGGTGGTAATAACACATCAGTGTATGTGCACATTCAATTTTAAATTTATGTATGGACCTATTTTATTATTGTTTTCATTGGATTCGTAGTAGAATAATGTGGACTATTTTTAATGTACTGTACGGCGTGGTATGGAGTCTCATTATATAGGAATCGCTAGTACTTTGGTATGCAAATTGCCTCTTCTGAGAAAAAGAGGACTTGACTCTATAGCGCCACCTGTTGGAAGTAGCGATCCTACAAGTCACAATCAACCCTCTAACGAGTCGTGCAATATGACTTAGGATAAAAGTCAAATCAGTATCTCAATTCGCAGACACGGTGTTTCGGGCTGTTGGCCCTCGTCAGTGCAAAGCATGAGAACTGATTTGGCTAGGTGAGAGACTCTGGACTGGGGTCTAAGGGGTATCGTTTCTCCTTATGGAGAGTTACATACCATCTCTGGCTTGTCAAGGTAAGGAGGCTTATTTGCCATACAATGCTCCTCTGGGAATTTAAATATGCAAATTGCCTCTTCTGAGAAAAAGAGGACTTAACTCTATAGCGCCACCTGTTGGAAGTAGCGATCCTACAAGTCACAGTCAACCCTCTAACGAGTTGTGCAATATGACTTAGGATAAAAGCCAAATCAGTATCTCAATTCGCAGACACGGTGTTTCGGGCTGTTGGCCCTCGTCAGTGCGAAGCATGAGAACTGATTTGGCTAGGTGAGATGGTATGTCACTCTCCATAAGGAGAAACAATACCCCTTAGACCCCAGTCCAGAGCCTCTCACCTAGCCAAATCAGTTCTCATGCTTCGCACTGACGAGGACCAACAGCCCGAAACACTGTGTCTGCGAATTGAGATACTGATTTGGCTTTTATCCTAAGTCATATTGCACGACTCGTTAGAGGGTTGATTGTGACTTGTAGGATCACTACTTTCAACAGGTGGCGCTATAGAGTTAAGTCCTCTTTTTCTCAGAAGAGGCAATTTGCATATTTAATTTCCCAGAGGAGCATTGTACGGCAAATAAGCCTCCTTACCTTGACAAGCCAGAGATGGTATGTCACTCTCCATAAGGAGAAACGATACCCCTTAGACCCTAGTACTTTGGTGAAAGTTATACCTAATAATTAATAGGCCGTATTGTAAGTTTGCTTTTGTAATATACCAAAGTAAAAAAGTTGTGTACTGCACAACAAAATATTATATACTGATCTACTTTGGCTGAGCAAAATTTATAATGCTAAACTTGAGGTTCTGGGTGCATCTCCCTGTTGGCGTGGTTATCGTGGCAGCGGGGGTTGCCTCACAGAGCTACATATATACAGGTTAGGGACCCACTGAGAGGTTTTCTGTGATGTTGCAGTGGGCTTATGGATCGCCCCCAGTGTAGGGCAATGGGGTACTCGGTACCGGGTCCTGCGGTTCGGGGGATGTCACGGTGGCTGACCCGGTCTGTGGCCCTCAGGGGTGTCCAGTAAAAGAGTTTATATATGGGCAAGGTGCAATAAAGAATGAGGAGACAGGTTTGCAGTCTTTTACCTTGTTTACTGAAGACTTCAGATGATATCCTCAGCCCGGAGTGCCAGATGACAGGGCAGGCAGAGTCCGGTCAGTCTGAAGGCAATTCCAGAGTCCCCTTATACAGGTGGAAATCAGTAGCCTTCCTACTATCGCCTGTGTGGTGTAATACCTCCCTGCTGAGCCTCTCGGTAAGGTCCTCACAACTCTTGTAGAGGTTCTAGATGTTGTTATTTCTTCCTCTCTGTCCCCCAGATGGTATGGATAGGACAACCCGTATGACTGGGATAGCCTGGGGCTTGTTTGTAGGGACCCTAGAGATGCCCCGACCCCCACAATTTGCCACCGTGGAATTGACTGTCCTGCCGGTCTCTGAAGTAATGCGTAGAGTCAATTACTCCCTCGGTGTTCCTGGCTACCGGCTTCTGTGCCTCAGAAAGGAGCAGCTTGTTCCTGGCTGATCTCCCTCTGATATTCCTCTCCTGTGCTCTACTTTCCTGCACACTCTCTGCAGTATGTTCACCTTTTTGTGTCTTTTTCCAGGAGTTGCTGCACTTCAGGCCAGCAGAGCTCCACTTCTTCTGTCTGCCTGACAGGAACTGAACTCTTTTCCCTCCAGATCAGGATGTCAATAGGGGAGCTCACCCTAAACAGGCTTAGAGCTCCCCCTTCTGGTCTGGAGTGTGAACATGTTGCATGCGTGTAATACCTGAATGTGGTTGTCTTTCATTGCCTTCAGACATGACATCAGTTCTCCCCTGAAAGGATAGTGACATCACTGCGACGACCAGGACACTGGGGTGCCGCACTTACATGTTCTGATCAAAATATTATCTAAGAACCTCATGTTCAAATTTGAAAAATGTGCATAATTACAATAGATTAATGTATTACATTTGGATATGCTGTCCATGTCTTTTTTTCCCGCTTATCTGAACCGGAGAGAAAGTGCACTGTCATTGTGCACATCGCGCAGTGCACATAACAAAGGAACTAGCCCAGCCCCTGAAACAATTGTCACTTATGGCGCTTTGTTTCAGGGAGGGGGCACAGGCTGCGGCAGCCTTTGCACCCTGATGAAGCTTCATTTGAGTTTCCCGGCATGCACTGGATTTCTCAAACAAAGCTTCATCAAAAAAGGAAGTAGTAAAAAAAATAAAGCAGCTAGTTTAGCATGAACGATTTTTAATTCATGTATAGTAGAAAATATTTTAGATTATTACACTAAATAGATTTAGGATGAAAATTACTTTGTATGTCGGACCATCCCTTTAATGATATGCAAATAATGAAAATTTTCAAAACACCTGAGTATATTCAGTGTCAACTAAAAGTGCCAAGCACAGACATACATGAACGTATTGGCATGCTATTAGTGGGGCCATTAATGTTTTTTCGAGAATTTTTACCTTGGGTAGTAGGTGGAGATTAGCAGCTCTGACGTTTACCTTGCACAGCAAACTTAGGGTACTGTCACACAGTGCCATTTTGATCGCTACGACGGTACGATTCGTGACGTTCTAGCGATATTGTTACGATATCGCAGTGTCTGACACGCAGCAGCGATCAGGGACCCTGCTGAGAATCGTACGTCGTAGCAGATCGTTTGGAACTTTCTTTCGTCGCTTGATCATCCGCTGACATCGCTGGATCGTTGTGTGTGACAGCGATCCAGCGATGTGTTCGCTTGTAACCAGGGTAAACATCGGGTAACTAAGCGCAGGGCCGCGCTTAGTAACCCGATGTTTACCGTGGTTACCAGCGTAAACGTAAAAAAAAAAAACAGTAAATACTTACATTCCGGTGTCTGTCCTCCGGCGTCTCAGCTTCTCTGCACTGTGAGCGCCGGCCAGCCAGAAAGCGAGCACAGCGGTGACGTCTGACGTCACCGCTCTGCTTTCCGGCTATGGTGCTTACACAGTGCAGAGAAGCTGAGACGCCGGGGGACAGACACCGGAATGTGAGTATGTACTGTTTGTTTTTTTTACGTTTACGCTGGTAACCAGGGTAAACATCGGGTTACTAAGCGCGGCCCTGCGCTTAGTAACCCGATGTTTACCCTGGTTACCCGGGGACTTCGGCATCGCTCCAGCGCCGTGATTGCAACGTGTGACCGCATTCTACGACGCTGGAGCGATAATCATACGATCGCTGCGACGTCACGGATCGTGCCGTCGTAGCGATCAAAATGGCACTGTGTGACAGTACCCTTAGAGAAGAGGAGATCTATTGCCACATAGCACACCGTTAGAAAAAGGGGCATGGAAGCAATACTAAACATTACAGCTACACTTACAAGAGCCTTCAGCAACACTGTCTGAGTGTGTATCTGTTTCTCCCAATCCCCCTCTCTTAAGCCTTCTATTGTGAGAAAGTAACCTGATCCCTCAGTGAGCTAAAAATCTGTCTAACCTCGCAAAGACTGGATTTACCAATAAATTTAGAGTGACTGATTTGTTCTGTAAGCAAGGGAAGGTTACAAAATCACTTATTCTATGGACTTATTCAAAGTTTGTTGAAACTACTGTCCTCCTTTAAGTGTTTTCCTGTATTACCAAAAGAAGAATCAATATTCTTGTAACACCAAAAATGCTCTTCTAATAAACATTCAGTTTGAGGTTCTGTTTTTTTTAACCTAAGCAATAAGTGGATGCAACATATCCTTGAATTTGCTTATAGCCATGGCTAAAAAACTGCCACAAAGACTGCACATATGATTCCATCCCAAGGATATCTGCACACAATATCTTTTTCTGGAAGATTCCACTAGGAATCTGCCTTAAAAACATAAGAAAACTGCTATAAATAGGGAACATAATGGACATCAATGTAAAACCGACATTGCTATACAAATTATCAGTCTTTTGTTACTTATTTTAATTGCTTCATGGTCTAGAAACTGTGACGTGGTTAAAAGAATTGTAAACCACAGTCAGTAAAAGGCAGATTCTTTAGGAGCGCTGGATAGGTAGCCCTAGTGAGGGGAGGGCGCACAGTCCCCCCGCAGCTCCAGCCGAACACCTCCGAAGGAGGACAGAAACAGGAAATGGGTAAAACTCGGTCAAAGGAGCGCCGAAAGGAAACTCTGGCACCAGAATGGGGTTTAAGCCACAATGCGTTTCAACGGAAGCACCGTCTTCAGGAAATGTCCATCTGATGAAAACGGTACTTCCGTTGAAACGCGTTGTGGCTTAAACCTCATTCTGGTGTCAGTTTCCTTTCGGCGCTCCTTTCACCGAGTTTTACCGTTTTCCCGTGGTTAAAAGAAGTAGTATGTTCATTCCTCAGGTGGCTTCCACTAGGGAGCAACTCTCTAGTTATTGTTTAATTTACAGAAAAAAAGACACTGGTGGTGGAGCTGCCACAAAAACGACAGCAAAAGCACCAGAGGAACCGCTTCAGGAAAAAGACCACTGGCAAGGAATACCTTGATGAGTGCTTCGGGGTCTTAAAAACATCCTGTGTACATAGCCTAAGACTTTTCAAAATGGCAAAATGGATCTCACACAAAGAACTGTTACTCTACTCATAAACTCAACAATTCAGACATTTACTTCAAGTGTTGTCACTCGTAGGTGGCACTAGTTTTCTGAAATCTGGAGGAATTTCATTGCATTTTTGCTTGCAAAAACACATTTATTTTTTTCATATTTATCTTACTTATTGTGAACATTTTTAAGTATTTTTTTAATTCTAACTGAATAAAAGCAAAACAAGCAGCACCTTGACAAACATAAAACCTAAGAGTGTGTTTGTTCAACCTTTTAACATTTGTAAAAATGTAATTTCCTTCCCTGACAATGTGGTAACTGTACTACAAAAGACAATGGAAGTGAGTAGCAAGTTCTTTCCTTGCACATAATACTCTGTCACTCCTGTAATATTCTTTCTGGAGTAGTTTATATAGGTCAAGGCATGTGGTGGATCAGCTATTTAATCACAGACATGATCTGAAGAATGTTTATAGCAGTATACACAGAGATGAACAAAGGAAAAAGAAGAACTCTTATAGTCAAATGCAAGAATTGAAGCTTGATGCCTGAAATAGTTTCAACACAACATAATGTGCACAGGCAACAAATAATCATCAAGTTAGTGGTCAATATTCATTAACTTGTATCACTATTTAAAAGTAAATGATTCTGAAGTCCTTTTTATTCAATGTTTATTGGATTTTAGGAATTAGGATACAGGGGAAATAATCACAAAAAATGTAAGAAGTAACAATAAAAATAGAATATCTTTATACCAAAATTACAGATAGGGATGGATTTAGGAAGATACTCGAGATGGGAAGGAGGGTAGTTGGGGTAGGAGTGGAGAATGTTAATTTCCCAACAATAAAAGACCTCGGTTCATTTTGGGAGCATAGAAAGAGACAGCTAAAATGCCGTCTTGTAACAGCAGCTGTGCTAGACTCCCATTCTCCAAGACCTGATGTTGAGGTTAAGTTCGATAAAGGAGACAGGGTCTCATAATTATATAAAATGGTATTTCTACAAACTATAGGCAAGCAGCTGGCAGAAACCCGGTAAGCAGGATGATTTCAATGATAGGTGCTGAGAGAAAATGACAGTGGGAAACGGCAAATTTTGTCAAACGAGGTAGATGATGATGAGACACAGTTGCCGATAAGTCAGGTTGTAGTTAAGTCACCAATTCAGGAGTACCAGGGTGCGTCAATGGAAGACAAGATTATGATGACACAGCATTTATTCTTAATTAGGCCAGATGTATTTTTCTTTGGTGGGTCAAATGACATAGGCCATTGTTCATATGAGCCTGAACGTTGACTTTTAAATTGTTATGTATTGCAACATATTGTGCTGCTATCTTTGGAGGACAGAGATGCAGGGTCATTGAATAATGGATGTTTACTAATATATCGCTTACCCATGGTACCAGTCCATGCAGCTTGTTGACCTGCAAACATTGAAATATAAATAATCCAAATTGATTGAATACTCGAACAATGAGAGATGATCTCATCCCACCTTCCCTCTGACCTGTCCATGATGGCCTGAAGGACAGTGGTAATCTATAAAAGGGGATTTTCCCCTGTTTCCAAAGAGATTCTACAGGTTGCCAGCTTAAGGGACCATGGCTCTAGCTGGAGGAATACAGATGTGCTCCATTGACATTCAATGTACCCTCAAAGATGTTTGGAGAATCCAGATTGGGATCATCAGGCCACCTGGCCCCTTGGAGATGTTTGGAGAAGCCAGGATGGGACAATCAGGTCACCTGGCCACGTACCTCAATGGACCGTCATCTTCCTAAGCTTGTCATTACCTCATCTCAATACCCGCGAAAAGTGGGGTGCCATTGGTGGGGGTATTCCGCCCTAAAAGCCCCAAAGTTGCAGCTGCTCTAATTCTGGTGAGCTAGTGGAAGGGTGAAACTGTAATTTGCACCATGCTGTGTATTTGCTGGCACTTTATTATATGAACAATCAAAAAACGAATAGTGTAGGGACTAATCAAACTAGTTATGTACATATAATCCCCTTTAAAACTTAGCTTTTAATAATGCCAATAAAAAACCTTGACCCAAAACAAACCTTGGTTAAATAACCACATAGAATAAAATACCACCAGTTAGGTGACCTATTGAGATGCTACAATAAACCTACTGCTCACACCTGCCTTGCTGTGGAGGTTGGCACCCTAAGAGATGATTTTTTGGCGCCCCCACTCAACGCAGGCTATCCCTGTCTCCCCTATGATATCCCTCTCAATGTAGGTGGGAAAACAAAATAGTAAAGAGCAGTGGTGAAGAAGGTACACACAATATGTATAAGTACCCAACAAATCTCAACAAGTATCCCCACTTCTGATCATAATGATACAGCACGTTGCCCAAATGTGAGCCAGATAACAAAATAATACTCAGTCACAAGATAACCGTATTTGTCCCCTATAGTCACGGACATGTATTGATAACACATTCAGGTCCAGTAGGGACCAACACAGAGAACCAGAGTATTGTGAAAAAAGATGACAAGAGATCACTTAGCGTGTGCTGGTATCGCCCCGACGCGTTTCCCCATTAGTATGGTTCATCAGGAGGAGATGGTGTGGTGACCGATACTGCCGGATGCCATGAAGATGAATAGCATGATAGCATGCTAATGGGGAAACGCGTCGGGGCGATACCAGCACACGCTAAGTGATCTCTTGTCATCTTTTTTCACAATACTCTGGTTCTCTGTGTTGGTCCCTACTGGACCTGAATGTGTTATCAATACATGTCCGTGACTATAGGGGACAAATACGGTTATCTTGTGACTGAGTATTATTTTGTTATCTGGCTCACATTTGGGCGATGTGCTGTATCATTATGATCAGAAGTGGGGATACTTGTTGAGATTTGTTGGGTACTTATACATATTGTGTGTACCTTCTTCACCACTGCTCTTTACTATTTTGTTTTCCCACCTACATTGAGAGGGATATCATAGGGGAGACAGGGATAGCCTGCGTTGAGTGGGGGCGCCAAAAATCGTCTCTTAGGGTGCCAACCTCCACAGCAAGGCAGGTGTGAGCAGTAGGTTTATTGTAGCATCTCAATAGGTCACCTAACTGGTGGTATTTTATTCTATGTGGTTATTTAACCAAGGTTTGTTTTGGGTCAAGGTTTTTTATTGGCATTATTAAAAGCTAAGTTTTAAAGGGGATTATATGTACACTTTATTATATGGTATCGTATGTTGGTAGGTAAATAAAATATTGCCACACTGTTTTACCCTCACCCTGTGTTGTCTGAGTAGTATTATGCCCACGAGGAAGGAGTGCAGGCATTCAGTTGGATGAGCCCTAGTCCATGCTGTCTTTCTAAAGGCAGCTGGGCCAGCAGATGAGAGCACTCACTGACCATCGTGTCTGCACAGAGGTGATGGATGATGAAGTCAGTGACTCAACATGTGAATCTGTCATGCAGAGCGAGGCCAGCAGCGCTGAGGGGGAGCGATCTGCAGCACTGAAACAGGCAGAAAGAAGGAGTGACCAGAGGGATAAGGCGGGCAACTGTTCCACAGAGCACCAACACTCATGAATTTTTCCATCAAAGACTCAGGTGTTCACCAGTCTGGGACTTTTTTTTTAAAGATAGTTCTGAGGCAAAAAAATTGTAATTTGTGACCTGTGCCATGACAAGATCAGCAAGGGCATGACCACTAAGACCTTAACCTCCACCAGCATGATCAGGCACATGTCATCTAAGCAGCAGATTTGGTGGGCCAAACACCTGGGTTCACGATTGGTGCCATCGGGTGACACCACTGCCTCTTTTCCTGTGCAAGGTGCTTCCCAATCTCATGTCCGAAACACTGGTGCAGATGCCTCCTACTGTTCACCTGTACTTGCGCATTCTGGCAAAAACTTGTTCCAGCACAGCTTTCAGCTGTCCATACCCCATGCCTTGGAACGAAAAAGAAAATTCCCAACCACCCACCCACAGGCTCAAACACTAAACAGGCACATTTCCAGGCTGCTTGCAGGCAGCAGTCCCTCAGTATTCAGTCTCAAGCTGTCTCTTTTTCCCCGCCTTGTACCAGCATGTGTCCAGGAAATCACCTGTGCCTTTACCAGCACAGTTACTGAAATTGTACACTTAACAACGAACACGTTGACAAACACTTGTGGCCAGAGACGCTTAATTTCCCTGACTGCAGACTGGGTGAACATTGTGGAGGCTGGGCTTGAGTCACACCATGGCACGGCACATGTGCTCCAGATGCCGAGGATTGCTGACCCTACTTCTATCAGGGTTTCCTCCTACAGCAGTTTCTGCACCCCCTCCTGTTCCTCTTCCATCTCCCATGTGCTATCTCAGAGCACATCATCCACATCAGCTGGAAGATGAAAGCTGTACAGCACTGCCTCAGCAAAGTGGCAACAGGCTTTGCTGAAGCTAATTTGTCAAGGAGAAAAAATGCACACTGGAGCAGAGTTATGGAAAGGAATAACAGACCAGACGGATCTATGGTTTTTGCTGGATTCAGGAGCTAAGGCAAGGTACGTGGCCACGGCATCTTCACTATCATCTGGGAAACAGGGTGAGCAAGGGCACCCCTAGTGTTAGGACATACTCTCTCTCCCGTCTCACTCCCAGTTGCTCAGACAGTGGAGGAATTTCTTCTGGCGCTGGGTCATATATGCAATGACCCCAACCGCATCTGAGTCCATTACGTCAGCTTCAGCAGGGAGATCAGCCAGTGGATGAGTATTGCTCTGTTTTGGAGATGGTCCACTGACACTAAGTGAATGACTTTGCGCTCCGTAGCCAGCTCTGTGAAAGGCTATCAGTAAGGGTGAAGGATACCTTAGCCCTGTATGAGACTTCAGTTTCCCTTGAGACAGCCATGTCTCTGACTATCTGGGTGGATCGCCATCTTCGCCAGAGACATAAAGAGACAACCCAATGTGCGGGAGGTCTGGGGCCAAAGGAAACCTGATCTGAGGAACCCATGCAGTTGGGTGGGGCAACTCATTCTGGAATACATTCTGTTGTGCGAAGCAAAGGGGGAGTATATATTTTAATTTGGTAGAAAGGGTCATTTCATGGGCACGTGTCCTTCACTATCTCACTGTAAATAGCCATCGAAAAACTAAGGAGCCTGCGTTGTGGGGAGGTTAGCAGCCCGGGTGTACATATCTCCTCTGTGGGTAGGGCACAATTTTTTCTGCCTGCTGAAATCCATCTGGGCAAAAATAAGGTGGTTATTTCTGCCTTTCTGGACAGTGAGGCGGGGATTATCTTGATCAACGCTAGTTTCATCCAGGTCCAGGGCCTCAAATCACATACACTGTCCAGACCTATACCCATAAACGCCATCGAATCTGCACCCTCAAGACAGGGGTATTTTACTGAAGCCGTTACATCTACATGTAGTGGCCATTTACTCAGAAGGTATTGACTGTTATGTGCTAGAGGCTCTGCCTCCTCATGTGGTTCTTGGACTTCCTTTGCTCACTCTGCACAACCCTGTGATAGATTTGCAAACTCGGGAGGTGTAAACCAATGATGATGCACAATACACAGTGTGTCAATACAAAGCACCTGTGCCCAATCAGGGGATTAAATACAAAATCCCATGCAGCAAATAGATATACCCTACAGAGAAATACTGCATAAACCAGGATACAAAAAAATCTAAATTTTATTGAATCATTAAAAAACCATATTAACAAACATGAACCAAAATGATTGAAAGGTGAATGCTACAAAGAGGGGCCGCAGATCGGAGGCTAAACACATGCTGTTATGATTACCATTGTCCACATATATATACATTGGTGTAAATAGCAAGTCCGTAAATAGGAACAATACACTAGGCTGGTAGAAAACATCCAGCACCAACACCCATTGCAGACATGAAAAACATTAAAAGTTAAAGTGAAGCATAGTTACCTCAGACCTGCGGCGCCACCACCCCAAGGCGCGTTTTGGCGTGCGTGCCTTCTTCCGGGGGAGTGGCGTCGTCAGGTCACATTGTGGTATAAATATACAAGGCCACCCAATAAGGTTACGAAGCTAAAATGACACCATGTACCGGCCATTACAGCGGCGCATGCCCAGTTGGAGGCAGGAAACGTCCACATCACCGGGTGCGTCATCGCCATGTGAACAAGCAGGAACCTCCCACAGCTGTGACGTGGGAAGGCACCGCCCGCACATGATGTTGGTTGCGATAAAGACGCCATCAGCGATGGTAGGTAACCAGCCCAAACGGACATGCGCACAGGCCAGCCAAGGAGTATATAGAGAACCACTCATGATTTCGGAACTTATAGTATATAAGCATATAAATAATTAAACAAAGCGAAAAAGTGCAACAGTGCTGACAATATATTAAAATATGAAAAGTGACATGATAATATGAATAAAAAATTATTATTATTAAAAAAACGTGATTAAATACATAATATGAATAATGAACTGTGACATATATATATAATTACTAGTACAGTAATTACAAGAAATAATTACAAAAATGATAAGACTAATGTACAACCAAATTGTACACTATAACATGTGACCTATTAGATTAAAGTGCAGTGTGCATTAAATATCAATGTGCAATGAAGATGTCCACAGCATTCATATAGGGTCCTCTTGATGGTACATCAAACTAAATTATTCACCATAGGAGCAGCCATAGCGGAAACTTTCTACCCATTAAGAAACTAAGAAAACTAAAAAAGACAAGTAAGGAAAAAAGGAAAACATATAAATTATTACACAATTTAAAAAAATAAAATATCAACTACAATCAAGTACATCAACTACACTTTTGTAATTTTTTGTGGGATTACCACAACTACACTTTGTTCACAATATTTGAATGAGGCACTAAAGCACTACAGTTGATGCATTCAAGGGTGTATGGATGACCCTGCTTGTAATATTTGGCAGGCTTTGCAATTAGTGCATAGCCTTTATGAATCTAGGACTACCACTGCATGAGAATTTCAACATAATATGTATGAAGCACATCTTTATGTCTTTATGTCTAGTACATGGTGTATTTGAGCCCCTTTTCCATCTAATTTTTGGCAGTTCTTGCTTTCTTCATAAATTACACTAAATATTCAATTTTTAAATAAAAGAAAATATAAAAGTATTACAAATTATTTTTTGTTTTATTAAATTGTTTTGTTCGTTTTTTTCATGTTTGCCTTATATACAAGTCA
The DNA here is from genome assembly GCF_051348905.1 of Ranitomeya variabilis. Lineage (NCBI taxonomy): Eukaryota > Metazoa > Chordata > Amphibia > Anura > Dendrobatidae > Ranitomeya > Ranitomeya variabilis. The sequence goes on from NC_135238.1 coordinate 170,486,881, forward strand.
TTTAAAGGAAAGAATGTTTCTTAATACTTTTTTTCCTGCAAACTTCAATTTCTCGTCGATTTTGAATGTTTTATTGTCAGTCCTTAAAGGGAACCTGTCAGGTCCCCCATGCCCTGCAGTCCAGCAGCATTGAGCTTTATGTGATTAAACTACTGCCCTGTATAAGATAATTCAGTTAAATAATTGCTTTTAAAATGCATTGAAAACCTCCAATTTATTTTCCTATGCTAATGATGGATTTGACTAGTTGATGGGGTGTTAGTTCCCCAGACTAGTGAGCCCTCTTTTCATGTTATCACACCCCTGTGGGCATGATAACGTAATTTGCACGATCCGGCCTCATTGCCAGCTCATGCAAATCTGTGCATGCACACCTCTCATTTTGCAGTGTCATTCTATCTCTGAAGCCGGGTGTAAGCTTCCTGGCTTCAGAGATTCACACTGCGCATGTCCGGAAGTTCAGAAGATGTCTTCCGGTCACACGGTCATAGCTCAGTGATGCTGGATTGGAGGGCATGTGGAATCTGGCAGGTTCCCTTTAAAGTGAAGTAAACATGTGACACTATTGTTCTCAGAAGCGAGTAGGAGTAAGAGATGCTTCCAAGAGTCTTCACGATGCTGTTCTCCTTCCATGTTTCCATGTGTCTTTCTTAAAGCCAGAAAGTTGCCATTTGAAATTACTTTAGTTTTGTGCCATGTCTGTGATCTGCTTTTTTTCTACAAAATTAAACAACTGAATGAACATGCTCCAAGGCCGGTGATTACATAATTTTTACCAGGGGTTGTATTTCAAAAGATTAGTTTTAGACCGAAATGTATAATTACAAAAGTTTAATTTTAGGCCGAAACGTCATATAATTTTTACAGTGATTTTATTTTCCTAATACAAAGTCTTGTTTATCTGCATTCACCCTGTAGTGCTAAGTTTTTTGTTACTATTATCCTGTACTGTGTCATTTTAACCACCAGCAAAAACTCTTTTGTGGCTAAGTCTTCTTAAATGCATTTCCCAATCTTAACTGACATTTTCCTTTTGCATTGAATTTTAATTTCTTCATTTGTCCTAACTTTTGTGTTGCATAAAAAAAAAACACTTCCAGGAAAGTTGGGGAGGAAAATTATTCAGTCAGTCAGAGTAAAGTTATGGGCACATATTACCTTTTAAACATTATCTATAGACTCTTTTTTGATCTTCCATGATGTGTCACTGCTCCAGTGTAACAGTTTTATTGTAAAGAATCACAATAAGACCACATTCACATTTTCAGTATTTGGTCAGTATTTTAAACAGTATTTGCAAGCCAAAATCAGGAGTGAAATAATAAGAGGAAGAGTATAGTAGAAAGGTGCACCACTACTGTATTTTTGATCCACTCCTGGTTTTCGCTTAAAAATACTGATATAAAAACTCAACTTATATTGTTTGTGTTCCCTTTATTTTTTTTGAGCTGTGTATATTAACTTTATACTACATTACTAGTATATAAAATATACTTATAAAAATGAAGGTACTTAGCGCATAAGTTGGTCAATTCATGAGAGCCTATTAGCCGCAACAAGGTGACCTTTCTTTGATGGGACCCCAAACCTAATATTTATCAAACTGCTGGTCAGTTTTTGTAGTATACTATCGGTGGTGACTGCCTCCATACTTGGCTGTCCTCCTCCCATCAGCCTAAGGCTGCTTTTTTATTAGTGCTGGATACTGACCTTTAAATTTGTAGGCTTTTAGCCTGGGAGAAACATGTTTATTAAATACAATAATCTAGAATCTAGATGTAGATCATGTATGACTGGTTCAGAAAGGTTGAAGTTGATGGACCTATGTCTTTTTTTAAGTCTTTATAAGATATCTTGATAAAACAGTCATTGATACATTTTTGACTTGTTCAATGCCTTGTGCTATGTTAAAGGGTTTGTGCAGGATTGGGGTATAAGTCTACAGTCATTTTATGTGACTGCAGACTTCTCACAGCGCCCACGGTTCTCCGGTGCAGTGAGCATTGGGCTTGTGACCGCAAGTATGTGATTTGCATACATGCAGTCACATGCTAACTAGACGTGCATGGCCTCACTCAATCCAAGCGTATTGAGTGAAGCTGGACACGTCTAGTCGAATTGTGTCCGAAAGTGTGCAAATCACATATTTGCGGTCACATGATGGCCTGCTCCCGGCATCGGAGAATCTTCATATACAGTAACTGCAGATTTGCTCCCCAAGGCTGCTCAACCCCTTTAAGTTTTTTGCATCATAATATTTTTCTCCTTCATGGTATATAGTAGTTAATACAATATGTGTTGGATTAATAATGTTACATCGGAATCTATCTACCTCAACAATTTGCAGGAAGGAAATAAAGGGCTGTAGTGATTCAATTATTTCCCCCTCTGGAATGAGCAGGGTGTCAAGCCTGCAAATCAAATTAATAACCAGGATTGAATGTTTATATTGTGTAGTGGGAAATGTCAGCTGTGATGTTACACACCCCAGTACGAAATCTGAAAGCCATACAGTCCACACATCATGTTTCCCATACCGTACATTCTACTTTTACTCCGAATTGTCTAAAAGATACACATTTTATAAGAATTCTAAATGCCTTATTGATTTTATTCAGAAATATTATTCTGAGGGCTTTTCAGCGAAATGTAATATATTTGTATGAATACTTGTGCATTGTCTCTTCCACATGCCACCTGTCAGGGTCTGTCACCTGAGTCCATTTGCACATTGGAACATATCTGGACCAGGCTCTTCCTGTTGTGGCAGCTAATTAATCTCACCCAGTTCCTTCTGCAGCCCACTTGTCTACCCTTTGTGTCAATCACCAGAAGCTGATGCTGTATGCACAGTGTGCTCTGGGTTCCTGTATGGTCTGCTTGGTTCCCTGTTGACATACAAGGGTGTGAGTAATAATTACATCTCGTGGCCCTGCAGGAAATTCATCTGGGATGTGTTATTTAAAGCAGAAATATACGTTTCTGCACAGATTGAGTGATAAGTAGCCCTGAGAGAGGGCAACTTGACTCTTCGAAATCCGTCTTCTGCCGTGCAATAGAATAGTAATTACTTGATATATTGACTTGCAAACTAAGCGCATTAACGCCATGGTTTCCTTGTAGCTTCCTTATTAGAGTTTCGGTTCTCTTGTCTTTTCAAATGCTCCTCTTGTGTTTTTTTTTTTTTTTTTACCATTGCTTTTTCCATGTTATTCTCTTCGTGTTTTGAATACATTAGGGTAATTATGGGAAATCCTGCACTATACTTAACATTTGGAAAAATTTATTTTGTATTGTAATGCAAATTTCTGAAAGCAAATTAAATTGCTAGTTCTCAACAGCAACGTAAGACTATTTTCAGAGTTGAGTATTCATTGTTTCATACAGACTCTTGAAATATTAATGGACTGCTTACATTACTGAATTCATAGTAAAGTTATTCGTGACAAGTTCTCCCTACTTAACTTTTATGACAGATGGTCATAAAGTAACTGGGTTTTCTGTTTCCATTGACAGTGAAAGGTGCAGGTACACCATGAGAGGCCACGTGGATTCTGTGAATAGCATTGAGTTCCTGCCGTATTCCAACATTGTGCTCACCAGCTCGGCTGATAAGACCTTGTCCTTATGGGATGCTAGAATGGTAAGTCAATCATATCTTATGTCTTTCTGGCTCCAAATCTTGACCTTCTATATATATATATTCAGATTGGATTTCTCAAAATTGACATGATCTACAGTCATCAACTTGTCATTGGTATGGTATGATGGGTGGAAAGTCTTGCCATAGTAGAGTAGCGAAGCCTCTCTTTTTACATGTTTATGCACTTCTGATAATCCAGAAAGTATGATACTATTAAAACCAATGACGTTGTATTGCGATGTACAACATATATTTGAAGGGAACCTGTCAGCCAATTCATGCTGCCAAAACTACGGGTAGTATAAATCAGCTCATGGCTGCATGCTTGCAACCAGGCATTTTCTTCTCCAAAACATTCCGACATTTCAGAGAAAAAATTGTTCTGCCGGGGGATCATAGGCAGAGACGAGACTAGTTTGGTGCCACACCAATTCTCCCTACACTGCCTTAATTAATTGACAGGTCTTGTACACACAGGGAAGAGACCTGTTAATCATTTAGACCGGTGTCAGGAGAGGCCGTCCAGAGGCGGTGCCGGACTAGTCTTATCTCTACCAATAGATCTATAGTTTTTTTTTTTTCTCTGAAAAAACATTCTTGGCTGCAATCATGTACCCAAGCTCTGATTCATGCTATGAATGGTTTAGGCAGCAAGAATCGACTGACAAGTACCCTTTTATAATGTTTTATCCTAACCAGCCCATCTGAAAGTACAATTTATTATTTGTGGGTGTTGTGCCATGTCTGATGCATTGTCAGATGTAGCTGAGCTTTGTGAACTCTGCACTACATTGTTACATGTGAATCAAGAGTAAACTTAAAACTTTAGGTCGTTCAACAGTGTTATATCAAAGCACAAGTACACACATAATTACTTTGGCTTATTCCTAATGGCAATCATCACTGCATTTGTATAAAGCAGATTATTTTTTTTCCAACTACAATGATTGTTAATGAAAGTGTTCCTATAGATTTCAAAAACTAGATACAACCACATAGGGGGTGTATGGGAGCAGACTATTCATGTGCACTGGTTTCAGTATTATTGCATGCACAATCAGTTCTATGATATTGCAAGGCTTCCTCCATTTCTGCATTAACCAGGCTGGATTGTTCACATTGGACATTAACCGGTCTTGTCACGTTATGTATGTACAGTGGCAGGTAAAAGTTTGGTCACCCCTTGTCAAAATTACTGTTCTTGTGAACAGTTAAGCAACAGAAAACGCCCCCCCCCCAAAAAAAAAAAAATAAATAAATAAATAAAAATATATATATATAGTTTTATTTATATTATCATGTTTTACATTTTAAAAATTACAAAAAGGAAAATGGACCACTGAGAAAATCAAGACACTCTGCATGGTTAGTACCTAGTAGCACCGCCTTATGACAGTATCTCAGCTTGTAAACGCTTTTTGTAGCCAGCTAAGAGTCTTTCATTTTTCGAGAGATTTTCATCAATTCTTCCTTTCAAAACTGCTATTTTGAGGCATAGCCACAGATATTCAATGATGTCCAGATCAGGGGACTGTGAGGGACATTGTAAAACGTTCAGCTTGTGCTTTTTCAGGTAGTCTATTGTGGATTTTGATGTGTGTTTAGGATCATTATCCATTTGTAGGAAACATCCTTTTTTCAACTTCAGCTTTTTTAAAGATGGTGTTATGTTTGCATGTTTGCATGTTTGCATCACGAATTTGTTGAAATTGATATTAATCCATTCTTCCCTCTACCCGTGAAATGTTCCCAGTGCCATTGGCTGCAACACAACCCCAAAGCATGAGTGATCCACCTCCATACTTAATGGTTGGCGAGATGTTCTTTTCCTGAAATTTGGTGCCATTTTTTCTTACACACATTCCTTTGATCATTGTGGCCAAGAAATACTATTTTAATCTCATCAACCCACAGAATTTGTTTCCAAAATGCATCAGGCTTGTTTGCATGGTTTTTTTTGCATACTTCTGATGCTGAATTTTATGGTGAGGACACAGGGGAGGTTTTCTTCTGATGACTCTCACACTAAGGACGTATTTGTGCTTGTGTTTCTGAAGAGTAGAACAATGTATCACAACTTCAGGGTTTGCTAAATCTTTCTGAAGGTTTTTTGCAGTCAAGCGGGAGTTCTGATTTGCCTCTCTAGCAATCCTACAAGCAGCTCTTACTGAAATTTTGCTTGATCTTCCAGACCTTAGCTTGACCTCCACTGTTCCTGTTAACTGCCATTTCTTAGTTACATTTCAAACTGAGGAAATGGCAACTTGAAAACTCTTTGCTATCTTCTTATAGCCTTCTCCTGCTTTGTGGGTCTCCACCGTTTTCATTTTCAGAGTCCTAGGCACCTGCTTAGAAAAAACCCATGGCTGCTGTTTTGGCACAAAGTTAGAGGAGGGTGAGTTTTTATAAAGCTGGGAAATTTGCATCAACTGGTCTTCCCTAATGATGATAGTGAACAATTCTTAACCCTAAGGCTACTTTCACACTTCTGTCTTCTGAGCAATCCGTCGTTATGAGCAAAAAATGGATCCTGCAAATGTGCTTGCAGGATACGTTTTTTGCCCATATACATGTATTAGCAACGGATCGCGATGGATGGGCACACGTCACATCCGTCGTGCGACGGATCCGTCGTGCTTTGGCGTACGCGACGCACAAAAAAAGTTCAATGTAACTTTTTTTGTGCGACGTGTCCGCCATTTCCGACCGCGCATGTGCGACCGGAACTCCGCCCCCTCCTCCCCGCTCATCACAATAGGCAGCGGATACGTTGTAAAACTGCATCTGCTGCGCATGTTGTGCTACATTTAGCACAACGTCCGTCGGTACGTTGGGCCGACAGTTTGCGATGGCCCAGTACCAACGGAAGTGTGAAAGTAGCCTAACAGACTAATTAAGGTCTGGAACCTTGGTCAAAGTTATCTGAGCGCAATAATCTCCCAGGTTGCCCAAACTTTTGCATTGGCCCATTTTCCTTTTTGTAATTTTTAAAATGTAAAAAATGACAATATTTTTTTTCTTGCCTAAAAATGCAAAGGAAATGTGTCATCTTTAACTTTAGAGGTCATTAACTCTTCAGCTTGTTTAACTGTTCACAATAACAGTAATTTTGATTAGGGGAGCCTAAATTTTTTACAAACCACTGTATGTAAGGACATTGCTGGAGTTAAACCACTGTAACCAATGCTTCCATTTTTGGACACATGATATCAAACATTCTTTATGGATTTCATGTATAACACGTTGTATGATCACATTCAGGGCCGGACTGGCCATCGGGCAGTTCTGGCAAATGCCAGAAGGGCCGGTGCCAGTAGTGGGCCACTGCATGCTGACTCACCCTTCCCCCCCCAGCGCCGCCGCTGCCGCATTCAACTATACCAGCGTCTATGACGCCGGTACAGTTGAATTCAATGATGGAGGAGAGATCGTCTGCTGACGCTCCCTCTCCCATCATTCTCCGCTCTGCCTCTGACACTGCGGGTGCGCGCGCACTCACTGTGTCCCAGGCAGTGCAGCGGCAGCCACCGAGACAGGAGCAGGGAGCACCGAGGGCACGATGAGAGGTGAGGAGTGGGGTTTTTTATGACTGGACTGAGGGGCCATTCTAGGGGGGGAGGAGAGATGCGGGCTCTGCTGTATACAACTATGTGGGCAGTGCTATATACTACTATGTGGGTTGTGCTATATACTACTATGTGGGCTGTGCTATACACTACTATGTGGGCTCTGCTGTATACTACTATATGGGCTGTGCTGTATAATACTGTGAGGGCTGTGCTATATACTGCTATGTAGGCTGTGCTATATACTACTGTGTGGGCTGTGCTGTATACTGCTATGTGGGCTGTGCTATACACTACTATGTGGGCAGTGCTATACACTACTATGTGGGCTCTGCTGTATACTGCTATGTGGGCTCTGCTGTATACTACTATGTGGGATGTGCTGTATACTACTATGTGGGCTGTGCTATACACTACTATGTGGGCTCTGCTGTATACTACTTTGTGGGCTGTGCTATATACTACTATGTGGGCTCTGCTGTATACTACTATGTGGGCAGTGCTGTATACTACTGTGTGGGCTGTGTTGTATACTACTAAGTGGGCTGTGCTATATACTACTGTGTGGGCTGTGCTGTATACTACTATGTGGCTGTGCTATACACTACTAAGTGGGCTCTGCTGTATACTACTATGTGGGCAGTGCTGTATACTACTATGTGGGCAGTGCTGTATACTGCTGTGTGGGCTGTGCTGTATACTATTATGTGGTCAGTGCTGTATACTACTATGTGGGCTGTGCTGTATACCACTACGTGGACTGTGCTATATACTACTATGTGGGCTGTGCTGTTTACTACTATGTGGGCAGTGCTGTATACTACTGTGTGGGCTCTGCTGTATACTACTATGTGGGCTGTGCTTCATACTACTATGTGGGCTGTGCTATATTCAACTGTGTGGGCTCTGCTGTATACTACTATGTGGGCTGTGCTATACACTACTATGTGGGCTCTGCTGTATACTACTATGTGGGCTGTGCTATATACTACTATGTGGGCTCTGCTGTATATTACTATGTGGGCAATGCTGTATACTACTATGTGGGCTGTGCTGTATACTGCTACATGGGCTGTGCTGTATACTGCTATGTGGGCTGTGTTATCTGCTTTGCAGGTTGTGCTATATACTATGGGGGGTGTATTATATTCTGTTGGGGATGCCATGTTATATACTATGTGGCGGTTTATACTATTGTGGGGGTATATTATTTTCTATGGGGGAGGCTGTGTTATACCATGGGTGGCTGCATTATATTCTATGGGGGCTACATTATATTATGGGGAGTTTGGCTGTATTATATTCTATGGGGTGGCTGCATTATACTCTTGGGTGGCTGCATTATACTCTGGGGTGTCTGCATTATACTAAATGTGGGCTTCATTATACTGTATTGAGGATTATGGGGAATACGTTATACTATATGAAGAACTATGGGAAGTGAATTGTACTACATGGATGACTATGGCGGTGCATTATACTATATGGAGCACTATGAGGAGTGTATTATGCTATATGGAGGACTGAGCAGTGTATTTTAAAATATGGAGGACTATAGGAAGTGTATCATACTATATGGAGGACTATGTGCACATTATAATATATGGAGGACTATGGGGTGTATTTTACTAAACAAGTAAAATGCTGCATATTCAGATTGTTTTTGCTGGAACAAAAATCATTGTTCTCAGCAGCGCATCGCCAGCGTAAACTGTAGATGTGCTGCTGATAACATGATACTGTATGGTGATGTGTTAGTGATCTATTAGTGATCGTTCTGTCCCATCATTATTCCTCAGCTGGTAGAAAGAGGCCGGGAAACAAGTGTTGAACAACTTCAGTATTGTCGAACAAACTCATTTAGCGGCCTGAACTCAGCGCTTGTAAATACATCTGAAATGCTTTTGTGTGATGTGCAGTATGTTAGCATTTGGGGCCCCATTTTAAATTTTGCCTAGGGCCCCACTTTCCCTAAAACCGGCCCTGCCTACAAGTGTACAAAGATATTATACAGTCACCATGTGACAAGTGGGCCTGTGTAACTTCAAATGCCAGGGCTGAATTTTAGTCCCAGTCTGGCCCTGATCACATTTGATTATTCTTATTACCTACAACACAGTCTTGTTTTTCTGGAGTTATCCCACTGGGTGAAGAAGATATGAGGCTTTTATAAAGGTCAACATATGGCAGCAGATCTATTAAACTATATTCCACAATGTGTTTTGAAACCGGACTGGCATCTTTTTCAAGTGTAAAAACCAACTGTACAGTGCACATAGAAATAAAGCCTGAAATGGATGCCAAGGATAACTGAAGGCACAGCCAAAGAGAATTTGAAAAATTGGCAAATTCTGGTTTCAGAAAACACAAATCAAATTTACACACTTCAGAAATTTTCACCACTTTTTTTTTAACCACTTAAACAAAAAAATAAGATGCGAGTTTGGTATCGCCATAATTGTACTGACTTTGAAAATCATTTTGCCTGATCAGTTTTACGGAACAATGAACATCATTAAAGCAATGGCAGTATTGCCATTTTTCCTCATTTAACTGCACTTGGAATTCTTTCCCTTTATATGGTAAAGCCCAGAGTCTCAAAGCTATAACTTGTCCCACAAAAAATATGCCTTAAGGCTTCAGGAAAATGGCCGCGGGATTCCGCGCGTGCGCAGATGGAGATCGCGGCGGCCATTTTCCTGAAGCCCCGGGCAGCAGAGCGCTCCATCTGCGCACGCGCAGCCACAGAAAGATGGCCGCTCCCACCGGTAAACGGCTGAATAGCGCAGATCGCGCTCTTTTTCATCTCCTGGGCAGTGGATATTCTCTGTTGGACATGCGCACACCACTACGCCACCAACGGAATGATGAGCCTGATCTGGGGGAGAAACAGCGCTGTCACCACGCCCATAGGACCAGACCAGCGTGAGTGACAGCAGAAAACGGCGACTTTACAAAGGTATTTCGGCAGCATAGGTGGGTAATAAAGGCACACAAAAGACACTAATGTAACGCCCAGCTCTGCCCCTATTTAACGCTTTTTTTAGCTCATCTTCAAAAAATGGGGTGACAGGTTCCCTTTAATAAAACCAGGTCGACGAAAAAATAAAAACATTGTGGCTCTTGGAAGAAGAGGAGGAATAAACAAAAAGGCAAAGGCAAAAACTGGTTGTGTCATTAACCAATACACGCAAAATGATGTATGTGCACATCAGTGCTAGGGTCTGCAAGTGTCGAAGGGGCTCAGAAACTGAGAGCTCTGTACTTGTGGTAGATACATCTGTTAATCTTTGGGAAGAATTTGAATAGAGAGGTTTCTGATGTGTAAGCCAAAAGGGTCCACGATCGTGAGACACATGGATTAAAATGGGAGCAAAAGGCCTGCTGGAAATTCCAATGGTAGTACTTTCTATGGTAGTACTTCTGTGAACCCCTGCCTCATGAGGCTGGGATTCAAAGAAGTACTAAAATGGCAGCCATGTGAACCCCACCTTCATAGGAGACCATGATTTATACTAACTGCTACAATACAGAGTGCACAATATAGTATAAGTAATCAAACGATCGCAGGTTAAAGTTCACTTAGTGGACTTATAAAATAAGGTTTAAAATGAAAAAAAAAGTTTAAAAAATAAAAAAGATATCAAAATTGGAATTAATAAATTAAAAAAATTAACATATTTTTTTTTGCCACATCCTTATTGTCTGGTGTTTCAACACTTAAAATTAACCCCTACAAGAAATGCTATAAGTATGAAAAATAAAATTAAATGCTAAATTTGCCTTATTTTAGTCATCACGGAACCATAAAAAAAGCAAAAATGATCAAAATGTTGTATGTTCCCCAAAATAGTATCAATGAGAATGTTAGCTCACCATGCAAAAATACAATCTGTCACTCCACCCTATCCAAGGAAAAATAAAACCATTATGGGTCTCAGAAAAAGGCACCACAAATCAAATTGTTTTTACAAACTTCAACTTTTTTTACCATTTATATAAAAAAAATTTTACTCAAATTTATTCTTGCTATAATCGTACGGAGCTGGAAATCATGGTGACAAGTTGTTTTTCGATACAATGCCGTAAAAACAAAACCCAAAGAACAATGATAGAATTGCATTTTTTCCACCATTTCATCTCACTTGACTTGGAGGATTTTTTTTACCATTTGTTTTTAGTAGATTTTATCTCTGAGGACAGAAGAGTAAAAATTTTATTTATTTTGGAAGAAGAGTAGGAAATGAAAAAAACTAAAGCGCAATAATGAAAAATGGCGGCATCATTACAGGTTATTGCCAAACTTTTAATATATACTACCATTCATATTTTAGATGGGCAGCACAGTGGTCTGGGTTCAAATCCCACCAAGGACAACATCTGCAAGGAGTTTGAAGGAGTTTCCTGTGTTTGCGTGGATTTCCTACCGATAATCCGGTTTCCTTCAACACTCCAAAGATATGCTGATAGAGAAAGTAGATTGTGAGCCCTAATGGGTACAGTGCCGATAATGTCTGTTAAGCATACCTCACAACTTTTAGAGAAGAGAAAGAGGGACAAATCAGTAGGGTGCTGCAACAAATTTTGACCACGCACCTAGCCAGTGGGTCCAGAGCCTGCAATGCAGCTTCAAGTTTAGAAAATTCTTCCATGATTGTCAGTGCAGCCTGCGGCTCATAGCTTGCAGGTTGTGGGTTTGATTCCTGAATAGATCAGATCTCAAGAAAAGAAGAGAAACTTACATTTTTTAGTTGTTTTTTTTAATTTTTAATACTCTTTTGGGAAAAAAATTTGACTTTCATTTTCTCTCTAGAATGCTGCGACATGCAAATGCACTGCTATGTACAGATGCATCTCTATGTATCAGTATCATCTGCCTCTGTGTTAAGAACCTGCTCTGCCACTTCTAGTATAGAAAATCTTCCCATTCTTGTCAGTGAAGTCTGTGGCTCATTGCTTTAGCTGTTGCCTGCAATGATACAAGTTGTAGGTTTGATTCCCAGGGAAACCAGATCACAAGAAGAGAAGAGAATTGTTTATTAAATTAATGTAAATGTATGCATGGCCCTGCCCCTGAGGAGGAGCTATGAAGCGATAAAGACGCCATAGAGAAGACAATCGCATGGAGGGTGTGGAAATCAGGAAAAAGCCCTGACATGTCAGGCAGTGAGACTGCACCCTCAAATCAGTACAGTCCAGCTGAATCTGGGATGTTTGGAAGCTATGCAGTAAAGCGCTGTGGAATATGATAGCTCTATATAAGCGAGTAAAATAAATTAATATTCTCCATCCTATCTAGAGGAGCCTCAGTAAATCTTCTCTAGAAGAATGTAAGTGTGTACTATGGAATTTTATTTATATATTTTAGCAAAAATTATCCAATATCTAATTACTGTTAATGTACAATGTACTATACAAAGAGAACGTGTGCATCAGAGACCTGTACTTACTTTCACTGGACACTATGTCTAAGTAATTGACCCAAAATACAATTGGGAAAGATCAAATTCTCAAATCACTTTTCTTTGTCTCTAATTACCATCCGTATTTTAATTGCCTCATTAATAGTTATCGAACTTGTGGCCAACTTTTTAATCAGCTTGCTTAATTAGAAATTCTGTCCAGCAAAGAGCACAAGTGTTGTGATCTGTGTTCGGACTTGGGGAGTGCCATTGACCCGTTATGTGCCATTTAGTAGATATTCCCAATCAGACTGCCATTTAGTTTGCTACAAAGCAGTGAAAGTGCAGCACGAGATGAATCGAAAGCGTTTGTCATTGACGCTCTTCAGATAAAAGATGCATATTAAGATACAATAATTATAGGTGGCATTAAGAAATGGCACGGATGATTGGATAGAAGTAATAGATTCAGTTGTGATATAACGATTAAACATATTCTCTAGTCTGGTCCAATGGATATTCTTTCTTTGAGCATATTCAGTTATGCGTTCCTGACATCAGCCCACTCATGATTTAATTGATGTTATTGTGGGATTGTGAAGGTAAATGGTCGATGTTGTGACTCATCATCTCAAGGGCTAAAAGTGCTTCTCAGTGTGCAGCTGGGTATGTTACTCTGTGTATGTGATTCGGAAAATTATTATTTTCACTTGTGCTTACGTAAATGCGTTTGGCTTTTGTAATCCTTAATATAGTAAAGGACCCATTATCGTAATACAGAAAATAATGCATTCCGAGGTCTTATAACTTCTTGCTGGGATAATGGAGTACTTGATTTTAGAATGACTTTATTGAAATTGCATTGCCAGTCGGTGATAATTGAGGTGAGGTTCCAAGGATTTCAATGAGTAAAATTAAATTTGATAAACAAAATAATAGTTGATACTTGCCTTACTAAATTCTAGCATACACAGAAACAAATGCCTAGCTTAACGCCACTTACCCATGCCTCATGAAGTACCGTAAATAACACTGCCGAAGAAAAGAACATTGATAATCTCTTTACAATATATATAGATATTTATTATGTATACATTATACTATTATTTACAATACATAGTAAATGTATATTAGGCACGAAGTGAATTATCAGTTCTTGAATTTGATTCTTTGGAGACAAGAAAAATGGGCAAGATTAAGGATTAGATTTGTGAGAATCAATTCCTAGGACCCTATTCCAGCATCCAGGACAGTAATCTGTGACCACTGGACACAAGCGCTGCAAATCACTTCTTATTTTACATCATTCACAGGTTTTCTTTTGATTAGCCAGATATCATCTTTACAGCATGAGGCAAACACAATATCGCACCAGCCAAGATAATCAAAAGATGAGCTACAGATGCAATGAGGTAAGGGGCGATTTGCAAGGCTCACATTCCAGCCGTAATGGCTTACTGACCTGGCTGCTGGACTGTATTCCTATGAGCCATCTAATAAGGATCAGAATGATTTTGACAATAGCCAAATAGCAACAAAATTGAGTCCAAGTATCACCAAAACAGCAGGTCTTGTCAAATGTCCCTTGTAAGAAATAATTTGTACCTACCAAAAGAGGTCAACTTGTGAATCAACGCGATCCTGGACACTAAGGCTCATTGATGCCATGGAGTGGGAGGCTAACCTGTCTCATCTGATCTCACAAGATAGCTACTGTAATGGAATATATCTCAAGAAACTACTATACTACTAGGTCTTAAAAAGGACAAGTGTCCCAGCTTTCTAGAGCCTTGTCTACCCCCAAAACCCCCTGAAGTGGGCACATGAATATCTGAATAAGACCAGGTAACAATGAAAGAAGGTGGTCTAGTCTGATGAATTATGTCCTTTGCACTATGTGAATGGTTTGATGCTTTCCTCGAGTAATGATTGTACTAGGATGCACTATAGGAAGAAGGTACGTCAGCAGAGGCAGTGATATGCTCTGGGCAAAGTACAGATGATAAATCAAATGTCATTGATGACTTGAGTTTTGCTGTAGAGGGTGCTTACTCAGGAATATTGTGTAAATCAAAACTTGAAGTTGCTTTCTAAAGGGCTATTTGTTTTATATGAAACCAATTGTATTGACTACATTTTATCATCCTATGTGCCACTAGCTTTTATTCCAAAAAATGTGATGGCCTGACAGTAATAAAAAAATATACATTACAGTGATAGAATCTGTGGTATTAATGAATCTTGAGCCTTCATATCTTTCTGGAACCTCTACATTTTTTTCATAAAAATTACTGTTTCATAAGTAGTAATCTCACAAGACTTTGCCATGGTTAAGAACAAGACCATTCGAAAAGCGTCAGTTTTTCACTCTACTGTACCATGCAATGCTAGTCTGTTCATCTTTGGATATGTTTTCAGATAATTTTTGAATAAAGCAGATTTTTTCATATAGAAGTGCTGGATTGCCCAGAGCGGTGTGGATAAGAGCAGATGTTGGATGGGAAGTATAAGACTATGTGCAGGGGCCTTTCATTAGTAGCATCACTCCAGTGATGCAATAAAGAAAAAGTGCTGGAGTGGTGCTTTAAGCTATTGTGACCAGTCATGATCCACTACCCCTAAATATACCCTAATTTGGCATATAAAAATGGGCTTCACAAGCCGGCAACCCCTTCAGTACTAAATGATTTTTGCTACAAGCATTGTAGAAGTACATTGTTCATTTTTTTTTTATAAAGATTGGTGCTGCACTTTATATATGGGTCTGTGAGCTAAATTTTGACAAAACCATAGTTTGTAAGGCATGTAAAACATTGGAGCAATCAGTGACAGCATTCTCTTTTTGCGCAAAAGGCCCCAGTGCCAGGACTCAGGAATTCAATGATGAAAAACAGCCTCCAGCTGCTACATTTCTGCTGTTTGAATTTTCTCTAAAAGGTCCCAATTTGATGTTTGGCAAAAATGTAGGTTCTTTTTTATTCCCCTTTATTACAGCACTAATTCATCAATCTATACAGTCTCAACATTCATTGCATCCAATCGAAATATTATTGAACAAATGTGTCTATGTTTACGTAACATTAGTTCCATTACCAGTCAGGTAACACTTCACTATAACTTTTTACCCAGTTTATACCTGTTTTCAGTGGAAAAATATAAAAATAGTAAAGAACAATGCAGTAAACTAAAAATATTCTAAATATATAATAATGTAAATGAACATCTGTAAGCAGTTATACCACCTTACAAGTTTCATTAACGTTTAATCTACATTGTTATTCTGGTAGTCACTAGTCACACTTAATACTAAAAGTGTCCAAAATGAAAAAGACAAAGATTTCGATGATTTAGATAAACATCTGTCGAGTAGAGTGGCATAAAAATTGCAAAAATTAAGCAAGTAGCGAGTGGCTGGCTGCCAAGAAAGAGCTTTTCTGGCTTCTGAAATGAAAAAGAAATTAGCTACCATAAGGGTCGGGTTTCCTTTTTCTGATATTCCGAACAATCTTGTGTGACTCACATAGCCATGCTGTCCATCATTTGTGTCCATTTAACTGTAAAAAGGAAAGAGAAAAAATTACAAGGACATAAAACAAAAGGGTGAAAGGGCTTGTGTAATTTTTACATTAAACTTTCCTAAAATTGAAGAGATGATATGATTCATATGAGTAAGACAAGTAAAAGGTTATTACAGTGTGTCCGAAAAGTCATGGTGCACTTTTGATCAGTCGCTGGAAAGCAACAAAAAATGATAGAAATGTGAAATCTGCTCCAAATAAAAGAAAAGCTCTCCCAGTTTCATACCTATTCAGTTTAGTTCGATGCGGGCTCCACATCTGTAGCAAACATGCATTGTTCGGGTCTATCCACCGGTTTGATAGCGTGCAACAGCTGCAATTTGTACCCCAGTAAAACAGACGTTTCATTAACACCTTATGAACTGCTGTCTTGCTTAGGTGTAATTGTCGAGCACACACAGATTTTTTAAGGGCTCCTTGGGTAGCTATCCCGTATAGCCTCTACAGACTCATCACACACTCATCACTGATTGATGGCCTACCAGAACAGGGTTTCTCCACCAAGCTGCCGGTTTCCTTCAACTGCTTATGTTGATGTTATGTTATTCCTGTGTGGTGGCACTTCGATATAAACGCACCAATATTCACGTAGCACTTTGGTCACGGATTTGAATTTAGCGAGCCACAGATCACACTGAACTTCCCTCTGTACCGTCCACATCTCGACTGGCATGGAAAACCACACAGCTTGCAAGCATAAGCTTGTGGTTACATGATGTCACAGTCCTGGCAGTGTATTAATCAGAGTCCAGTTTATCAGGGGTTAATCTGACTGGGGGCTCAGCAACAGCTTAAATGAGTTTGTGTTGTTTGATTGGTTCTTGTGATTGTGGTGCCCCAGGGTCCTGGTCACTATATGCTGAATCATTGAGTACAAAATGATCCGAATCATGATATGTAATGTTGTTTAAAGCTGGAACATGTTAAAATGTAGATGGATCAAAATAGAACAATGATATAAAAAGGGAAGATACAGCAATCATAGCTACAAATGTTCATTATTTGGTCAGTATTTTACATCCGTATTTGTAAACCAAAACCAGGAGTGGGTGATAAATACAGAAGTGGTGACGTGTTTCTATTATACTTTTCCTCTGATTATTTCACTTCTGATTTTGGCTTAAAATACTGATGTAAAATACTGACCAAATACTGAACGTGTGAACGTTGCCTAATCCTGTAAGAAGCTGGAACCTAAATTACATGCATTTTTAGAGCTTTTCCTTACAGCTGTGAACATGGATAAGTATGTAGGGTTTTCAGCCTTGGGTGTAAAGAATAACATTTTTATCCTCTGAATGCAAACAGAACGTTTATTGGGCAATTATATAATATTTTATATTTGCATAAAACAAGAAAGACTCCATAAAGACTATGAATATTTTACATCTGTTAGTGGATACATTTAGTTAATTTAATTGCAAAAAATTTTAGACTGAATTTGTCATTCCTTCATTCATAGGCATTTTGCATTCAAATTCAGGATTTTACTGGTCTTCACTTACTTTCATATATTAGCACAGCTCCGATGCTGCTGCTTTGTGCTTTTCTTCCTTGTCTATAGCCTTCTTTCTCTGCTCTCAATAAGACTTTAGATACTTTCTCCACACTCCACTGCAGATCTATGTATAACACCAAACAAGAGAAAGGAAAAATTGTAGAGCTCACCTATCATGATCCATACCGGGTTTTGAGTCCTGTCTTCCCTTTTCCCGGTCTGATCATGTCAGGGGTTAACTTTTCTCAGCCTCTGTCTGGTCTCAGGTTGGCTATTTAGCCCGCTGCTTCCTGCAGATCATGTCAGTTATAGTTTCTGCCTAGTGCTGCTGTAGCTGACTCTGATTGCTCTGATTTGTCCTGCTGCATTTGCTTTCTGAACCCGTGTATCTGTTGTCCCCTTTTCCCATCTTGACTCAGTGTTTCCCTTTAGTGTGCAGACTCCCTGGTTTGACTTGGCGTATATCCTGACCTGTTTCTGTCCTTTGGCTTATCTTCCTGACCGTTACTGATCCCCTGGCTTGTCTCTGACCGCGAGTTTGCTATTTTCTTTGGTACTGCGCTACAGTCTAGGATTTGACCCGGTTTGTTTTGACTATTCTGCTGCCACCTGTGGTGACCTCACTGTTGCGCTACAGGTTAGCTTTGTTTAGGTGCAGTCCTGCGTCCACTCTGCTGCCATCTAGTGAAGCCTGCACCTACCTGCATTGCAGCAGCGTGACATCACCAAGATGTGTAGTTCATGTACCACGGTTGAAGTCTGAATGATGGGTGCCGATCCTGCTGGTGAATCACAGCTTATAATCAAGAGGACAAGGAGGAGATCTGGTACAACCATCCATCATTTTTTTTTACCAATGGATGGTTGTGCTGCTTCTCTTAATTATCCTCTTGACTATATACAACACCCTCTCCCTCCATTCTGCTAACCTTAACACCTAAAGAAGAGGAAGATGCAGAGCAGAGATAGAAGGACCTCTGATGAGTGTATTTTTATTAGATTTGCAAATGTACTAAGTTAGCCGAAAGACTCACAGACTGCCGCAAAATCGTAAGAAATGTTTCTATGTAGGAAGCTGATGAACAGTACAGAAAATAATTTTTCAAAGGTGTATGTACAGTGGGGCAAAAAAGTATTTAGTCAGTCAGCAATAGTGCAAGTTCCACCACTTAAAAAGATGAGAGGCGTCTGTAATTTACATCATAGGTAGACCTCAACTATGGGAGACAAACTGAGAAAAAAAAATCCAGAAAATCACATTGTCTGTTTTTTTATCATTTTATTTGCATATTATGGTGGAAAATAAGTATTTGGTCAGAAACAAAATTTCATCTCAATACTTTGTAATATATCCTTTGTTGGCAATGACAGAGGTCAAACGTTTTCTGTAAGTCTTCACAAGGTTGCCACACACTGTTGTTGGTATGTTGGCCCATTCCTCCATGCAGATCTCCTCTAGAGCAGTGATGTTTTTGGCTTTTTGCTTGGCAACACGGACTTTCAACTCCCTCCAAAGGTTTTCTATAGGGTTGAGATCTGGAGACTGGCTAGGCCACTCCAGGACCTTGAAATGCTTCTTACGAAGCCACTCCTTCGTTGCCCTGGCGGTGTGCTTTGGATCATTGTCATGTTGAAAGACCCAGCCACGTTTCATCTTCAATGCCCTTGCTGATGGAAGGAGGTTTGCACTCAAAATCTCACGATACATGGCCCCATTCATTCTTTCATGTACCCGGATCAGTCGTCCTGGCCCCTTTGCAGAGAAACAGCCCCAAAGCATGATGTTTCCACCACCATGCTTTACAGTAGGTATGGTGTTGGATGGATGCAACTCAGTATTCTTTTTCCTCCAAACACGACAAGTTGTGTTTCTACCAAACAGTTCCAGTTTGGTTTCATCAGACCATAGGACATTCTCCCAAAACTCCTCTGGATCATCCAAATGCTCTCTAGCAAACTTCAGACGGGCCCGGACATGTACTGGCTTAAGCAGTGGGACACGTCTGGCACTGCAGGATCTGAGTCCATGGTGGCGTAGTGTGTTACTTATGGTAGGCCTTGTTACATTGGTCCCAGCTCTCTGCAGTTCATTCACTAGGTCCCCCCGCATGGTTCTGGGATTTTTGCTCACCGTTCTTGTGATCATTCTGACCCCACAGGGTGGGATTTTGCGTGGAGCCCGAGATCGAGGGAGATTATCAGTGGTCTTGAATGTCTTCCATTTTCTAATTATTGCTCCCACTGTTGATTTCTTCACTCCAAGCTGGTTGGCTATTGCAGATTCAGTCTTCCTAGCCTGGTGCAGGGCTACAATTTTGTTTCTGGTGTCCTTTGATAGCTCTTTGGTCTTCACCATAGTGGAGTTTGGAGTCAGACTGTTTGAGGGTGTGCACAGGTGTCTTTTTATACTGATAACAAGTTTAAACAGGTGCCATTACTACAGGTAATGAGTGGAGGAAAGAGGAGACTCTTAAAGAAGAAGTTACAGGTCTGTGAGAGCCAGAAATCTTGATTGTTTGTTTCTGACCAAATACTTATTTTCCACCATAATATGCAAATAAAATGATAAAAAAACAGACAATGTGATTTTCTGGATTTTTTTTTCTCAGTTTGTCTCCCATAGTTGAGGTCTACCTATGATGTAAATTACAGACGCTTCTCATCTTTTTAAGTGGTGGAACTTGCACTATTGCTGACTGACTAAATACTTTTTTGCCCCACTGTATCCTTTCTACACTGCTCAAAAAAATAAAGGGAACACTAAAATCCCACATCCTAGATATCACTGAATGAAATATTCCAGTTGTAAATCTTTATTCATTACATAGTGGAACATGTTGAGAACAATAAAACCTAAAAATGATCAACATAAATCACAACTAATATCCCACGGAGGTCTGGAGTTGGAATGATGCTCAAAATCAAAGTGGAAAATTAAGTTACAGGCTCATCCAACTTCAGTGGAAATGCCTCAAGACAAGGAAATGATGCTCAGTAGTGTGTGTGGCCTCCACGTGCCTGTATGACCTCCCTACAATGCATGGACATGCTCCTGATGAGAAGGCGGATGGTCTCCTGAGGGATCTTCTCCCAGACCTGAACTAAAGCATCCACCAACTCCTGGACAGTCTGTGTTGCAATGTGACGTTGGTGGATGGTGCGAGACATGATATCCCAGATGTGTTCAATCACATTCAGGTCTGGGGAACAAATGGGCCAGTCCACAGCTTCAATGCCTTCATCTTGCAGGAACTGCTGACACCCTCGAGCCACATGAGGTCTGGCATTGTTCAGCATTAGGAGGAACCCAGGGCCAACTGCACCAGCATATGGTCTCCGAAGGGGTCTGAGGATCTCATATTGGTACCTAATGGCAGTCAGACTACCTCTAGCGAGCACATGGAGGGCTGTGCGACCCTCCAAAGAAATGCCACCCCACACCATTACTGACCCACTGCCAAACCGGTCATGCTGAAGAATGTTGCAGCATTAGATCGCTGTCCATGGCGTCTCCAGACTCTGTCATGTCTGTCCCATGTGCTCAGTGTGTACCTGCTTTCATCTGTGAAGAGCACAGGGCGCCAGTTGCGAATTTGCCAATCCTGGTGTTCTATGGCAAATGCCAAGCATCCTGCACGGTGTTGGGCTGTGAGCACAACCCCCATTCTCATGGAGTCGGTTTCTAACCGTTTTTGCAGACACATGCACATTTGTGGCCCGCTGGAGGTCATTTTGCAGGGCTCTGGCAGTGCTCCTTCTGTTCCTCCTTGCACAAAGGCTGAGGTTGTGGTCCTGCTGCTGGGTTGTTGCCCTCCTACGGCCCCCTCCATGTCTCCTGTTGTACTGGCCTGTCTCCTGTTAGCGCCTCCAGCCTCTGGACACTATGCTGTCAGACACAGCAAACCTTCTTGCTACAGCTCACATTGATGTGCCATCCTGGATGAGCTGCACTGAGCCACTTGTGTGGGTTGTAGAGTCCGTCTCATGCTACCACAAGTGTGAAAGCACAACTAACATTCAAAAGTGACCAAAACAGCAGCCAGAAAACATTGGTACTGAGATGTGGTCTGTGGTCCCCACCTGCAGAGCCACTCCTTTATTGAGTGTGTCTTGATAATTGCCAATAATTTCCATCTGTTGTCTATTCCATTTGCACAACAGCATGTGAAATTGATTGTCAATCAGTGTTGCTTTCTAAGTGGACAGTTTGATTTCACAGAAATTTGATTTACCCAGAGTTATATTCTCTTGTTTAAGTGTTCCCTTTATTTTTTTGAGCAGAACCAACTAAGTGACTTTATTCTTGCTTCTCGCACACCGCTTATGACTCTTTGAGCAACTTTTTCCATTCTTTATAAGTTTATCCTAGAATAAAAATAAGTTATTTCAAATTATGTATAGCTGATGCACTGTAATAATAGGAAGGCTTTCAGGTACAAATGGAAAAAAGAGGAATGGATACTTATGTATTGTAAATGATAATCTATTCAATTAGATTAACCCAATAAATCACATGGATCATGTTAGACTACCATATTGCTCACAAGACAGTCTGAGAGCCATCGCTCAACGGAGAAGTCATTGAGCAGCAGCAAATCACAGAAGTCCCGACTAAAAATGAACACTGATTATACGTCTTTTGTAGACATACCGCTCCAGAACGCCAGTGATTACAGCCATGCATCAGAGCTGGAGTCTACCAGGAATTCCTAATGTTCACTAATGCTAGGTCTCATCCCACATCACTCATACACACACCAAGATGTAAATGAGGAACATAATTAAGGCATTTAGGAACAGCATGGGCTGGGTGGTTGATAGCTGACAATTATGAAGCTGAATGTGCAGTGAGTACTTATGAACAAATCCAGCAATTTTGGCACCCTAACTAATGGAGTCCCTCATGCCGCCATCCCATCTAATGAATTCATTATTTCAATACAACTCAACAAATGACTAATAAATTTTAGTTTTTTTTACCTTGAAGATTTTACATGAAACATAAAATCATAATTTAGCTTCAGAAATAAAGATGAATAATCTGCCAAGATTATCATGTCATTTTATAATCATGATCTAAACAGTCTTTGAATATTTCATGGCAGATGATGTTTTCATTTTTGTTTCTTTTTAAGTTGCACTGGCTGCTTAAAGCAAATGTCTAACTTAGAAAAGCCATTTTGCAAAACCTTATTAGAGAATTCTGAGCTAATGGAGGAGCTACAAAAAGCATCTCCTACTCTGGAGGATCTAGAATGTCCATAAATGAAGGAAAAATTAGAAATACTTCATTTACCTTGTGGTGGAGAAATTGAAGGATTACTTATTGAACTCTAATCAGTAATCAGATGATAATGTAGACACTATAAGGCCCTTGTGAAGAGATACATATGGGCCCAGTTCTTTCTAGATGCATGATATTTGCCTGATGAGAAACACCTTCTTTGTAGTTCTCCATCAATGGTCTACCCAGGTTTTAATAACTGCATCGGTTACACCAGATGAATGATTTCCATCCATGACCCACAATCTGTTGAACAGTACAGAGCGGTATTAGTTCCAGTATTGGCCCTTCTTGCCCACTTGGCCACTGTGCAGCTACGCAAGATGCAGATATTTATGACCTTGCTTTTAATAAATATGGATTGTCTAAAGTGGACACTGCGTGCTCTCCTCCTCGGTCATGCTGTTTTTCCAATAGCGCTTCTCTATTATACATGTCTCTACTATATGTAGTTTGTGTATCTAAAGAAGGTCTAAGTTAGTGACTGAAACATTATTATATTGCATTGCTGATAAATACTAACTAATAGTGCACCACTGACTCAAAGTGTTGTGATCTACATGCAAAACACATTGGGTAGTTGTCACAGTGATATGGTACCCATATGCAAGATGACCTCTAAACATGGTAGATAGCATATCCGTCAATGAGCATTGCTAGCCTCTAATGCTGCCTGATTAACAGATTGATTCATATTTGGAGATCTCTTATGTAAAGGTGCAATTAGAGATGTTAAAAAAATTTGATTTGCGCAAATCCTGGAAAATTCCTACTGACCACCCACCATATTGCCTACTGGCCACCCTCTGCATCTGACATTAATGACGCAGACTCTGACAGTGGGCATGACAGCATCAATACGTGGCACCTACTGTGCAGAGATGTGCTGGCCATCGGAGCAGCAGAGGAGTGAGGAGGACAGGTGAGTATTGTATTTTTTGTTATGGGGAGTGCATTATACTGTATGAAGGCCTATTGTGAGTGCATGAATCTATATTGAAGCCTATCTGTATTGCTTGATACTGTATAGAAGCCTATGGGGAGTGCATTATACTATATGTAGACCTATAGGGAGTGCATTATACTATATAGAGGTCAATAGGGAGTGTATTATGCTATATGAAGGACTATGGGGAGTGCATTATACTATATGGAGGCCTATGGAGAGTGCATTTTACTATATGGAGGCGTATGGGAGTGCATTAACCTATATGGAGGCCTTTTGGGAGTGAATTATACTATGTGGAGGCCTATGGAAAGTACATTAAACTATGTAGAGGCTGTTGGGAAGTGCATTATACTATATAGAGGACTTTGGGGAGTGTATTATACTGTCTAGAGGCCTATAGGGAGTGCATTATACTATATAGAGGCTTATGAGGAGTGCATTATATTATATGGAGGCCTATGTGGAGTGCATTATACAATATAAAGGCCTATGGGGAGTGCATGCTACTATATAGAGGCCTAGGGGGATTGCAATTTACCATATAGAGGCCTTATGGGAGTGCATTATACTATAAAGAAGCATATAGGGAGTGCATTTATTAGGATTCAGAAGAGAGAAACCCGAGAAGTGGACCCTCTGGGTCATGGCTACAGAGCCTCCGAGGATGAGCAAACCAGATAGAGCCACCCCCTATACAGGGAGTGTTTGGAACAGGCCCAAGGAGGATGAAGCTGCAACTGCCGGAGCCAAAAGGGCGAATAAGGACTAGACCAAGGAAGAGGAGAAGATGAAGTCAGAGCCTCAAAGGTGACAGAAACAGCAGAGGCACAGGGACGGCAGAGAACATAGAGGTGGCAGGAGCGGCAGAGAAACCGGACTGGCAGGGATGGCAGAGACACTGGACTGGCAGGGACAGCAGAGACACTGGACTGGCAGGGACGGCAGAGACACTGGACTGGCAGGGACAGCAGAGACACTGGACTGGCAGGGACGGCAGAGACACTGGACTGGCAGGGACGACAGAGACATTGGATTGGCAGGGACGGCAGGGACACAGGACTGGCAGGAATAGCAGAGACACAGGACTGGCAGGGACGGCAGAGACACAGGACTGGCAGGGATGGCAAAGACACAGGACTGGCAGGAACGGCAGAGACACAGGACTGGCAGGAACGGCAGATACACTGGACTGGCAGGGACGGCAGAGACACAGGACTGGCAGGAACGGCAGAAACACTGGACTGGCAGGGACGGCCGAGTCACTGGACTGGCAGGGACGGCAGAGACACTGGGCTGAAAGGAATGGCAAAGACAATGAGTATGGAACCAAAGCAGAGTCACAGCGGAGAAAACAGAGACAGGGAGCCAAAGGAATCTAAAGAAGCGCAAGCCAAAACTAGTGACAACAATAGACACTAAGGCATCTTACCTGGGTAGACGCATGGAAGAAGTACCCAACGGGTGCCGCCATATTAGGGGTGGAGCCACCAGGTCACAACCTCCCAGAGGCCCCAGCGGTGAGAGGAGTGCGTCTGCGCATGCGCGGACCGCTGAAGGGACGAGCACCAGTGAATTTGGACGGAGGAGAGTGAGGAGGGGCGTCAGTAGCGCGCCGGCCAGAAAGGTAAGTATTAGGCGGCGTAACAGCATTATTTATATAAAGGACTATGGGAAGTGTATTATTCTGCATGGAGGCCTATGGGGAGTGTATTATACTATATTAGACTATATGGAGTTCTAGAGGGAATGCATTATACTGTATAGATGCCTATGGGGAGTGCATCTACTATATAATTGTCTAAGGGTCACTTCCGTCTGTCCTTCTGTCTGTCTGTCTGTCACGGATATTCATTGGTCGCAGCCTCTATCTGTCATGTAATCCAAGTCGCTGATTGGTCGTTGCAAAACAGCCACGACCAATCAGCACAGTCCGGCAGAAAAATGGCCGCTCCTTCCTCCCCGCAGTCAGTGCCCGCTCCATACTCCCCTCCAGTCAGCGCTCACACAGGGTTAATGGCAGCGTTGACGGCGGTGTAACGCACTCGGCTAACGCTGCTATTAACCCTGTGTGACCAACTTTTTACTATTCATGCTGCCTATGCAGCATGAATAGTAAAACGATCTAATGTTAAAAATAATTTAAAAAAATAAAAAATAGTTACATACTCACCCTCCGTTGGCCCCCGGATCGAAAACAGGCCTTTCTCGATCGCGACGCTCCGGTAACCAGTCCATGCTGCGATCTCGCGAGACCGCTAAGTCATCATCTCGCGAGACCGCAATGCACTCTTCAGACCGGAGCACGCAAGGAGCATCGGTAACCGGCGGCTTCGATCTGGGCGCCAACGGAGGGTGAGTATGTAACTATTTTTTATTTTAATTCTTTTTTTAATAGGGATATGCTGTATACTATGTGGCTGGGCAATATACTACATGGCTGGGCAATATACTATGTGGCTGGGCAATATACTGCGTGGCTGGGCAATATACTATGTGGCTGGGCAATATACTACGTGGCTGGGCAATATACTACGTCACTGGGCGATATACTACGTGACTGGGCAATATACTACGTGGCTGGGCAAAAGCATATTCTAGAATACCCGATGCATTAGAATCGGGCCACCATCTAGTTATACTATATTATACTATATGAAGGCCTATGGGAAGTGCATTATACTATATGGAAGCCTATGAGCAGTGCAGTATACTATATGGAAGACTATATGGTGCATTATACTATATGGAGGCTATTTAGGCGGCCGTCATACAGTGTGAGGATTACAATGAGGGGGCCATCATGCAATGTGGGAGCTAATGTGAGGTCTTTGTACAGTGTGGAGGCCATCATACAGTGTATAGGGGAGCATCACACTGTGTAGAGGGAAGCTGTACAAGGTGGGGACTCGGGACATTATTAAATGTTAAATGTTCACTTATTGCTATAGGGGCAATCAGGTTATTTTGATTGTCAAAGAGGCACACAGAGGGCATTATTACTTTTTTGGGAGGTAAAATGTGGGCTCTGTTTTCTAGGTCACTTGCACATGACATTAATATATTCTAGAGGCTTATTTTACCATCTAGAGATCACACAGTAGGTGCAGTAATAGGGATACATAGGTTCTCCTACATCCACTAATAAGGTGGGCCACCATAGTTGTAATTAGGATTACCTAGATAGGGGCCCACTCAAAAGTTTCACCCCCTGAACCAAAACTCTAGTCATACCTCTGGGTGAAATATTTTTCCAGCATCATTAGTGTTAGCCTCAATGTCTTAATTCTCAGTTGTGATTGGTTGTACTGGTCTCAGACTTCACAAAGATGCTGTACGATATAGGAGAAATAAATAAAAAGTGCCTTAAAAACTCATGTTGTGGCTTGTTATATACTGGACATACTTTTCTGTACAAACGCCCATACATAAGTGGAAGATATGTCAAAGTGCATTCAGTTTAATTCAATATCTGCCAAGAAATGTCATTAACATAGCTAAACAGGGTGAAAACAGGGCATTCAGATTTTCCTAATAGCAGATCAATTTTAATTTGCCCTATGGACCTTCTTAATGTGTGATCTCCAAGAAAGCGGCAGAAGTAAATAACCCAACCTGTTTAGATTCGCTATATCACTTTAAAAGTATTATAATCAATAATGAAATTTTCAGTCTGCGATTTTTGCAATGTTTCCTAAGATTAAATTGATCCCAGTCCAACTCCAGAAAATGGAGGACCACAGGGTAACTACAGTTTAAATCAGGGGTGGGCAATTAATTTTGCCATGGGGCGGCATGAGAAATTGGGATGGTTTTAGAGGGCCGGACTAATATAATTACTGTATTTTTCGGACTATAAGACGCACCAGACCATAAGGTGCACCCCAAATTTGGGGTGAAAATTGCAGAAAAAAAGATTTTGTATAAGATGGGGGTCCGTCTTATTGTCCGAATTTACAGTATCTTACCTGAAGGCTGGCGGTGGCAGAGCAGGGTCACAGGAGGCATGGTGTCGGCAGAGGTGGGCTGATGCGGTGTGGCGTGCACCTGAGCAGGGTCCCTTCCTGCTTAGGTGGGCGACGCCATGGCCTGGTGTCCATGGGGGGTTGCAGCAGTGGTGTGGCGACGGCAGAGGTGCGGCATGGCATGCACAGGGTCCTTTCCACCGGTGAGGTGACACAGCGGCCTGGAATGCAATGTGAGCAGCAGAGCTGGGTTGAATATCGGTGGTGGCGGCCATCTTCCCAAGGCCGCCCGTGCACAGATGGAGTGCTCTGCCTCACAGGGCTTCAGGAAAATGGCCGCGGGAGGCCGCGCGTGCGCAGATGGAGATCGCGGTGGCCATTTTCCTGAAGCCGAGATCTAAATTTGCAAACTCGGCTTCAGGAAAATGGCCACCGCGATCTCCATTTGCGCACGTGCGGCCTCCCGCGGCCATTTTCCTGAAGCCCCGTGAAGCAGAGCACTCAATCTGCGCACGCGCGGCCTCGGAAAGATGGCCGCCGCCACCGATATTCAACCCGGCTCTGCTGCTCACATTGCATGTGACGTACAGGGCCAATGCATATGAGCTCAGGGCCTTCACTCCAGCCACCAGAGGTCCTCCTCAGAAGCATCTGGCGGCTGGCCGAGCGGTGCCGCGGGCGGCTGTCAGAAGTGACAGCTAGCTGGCGGGCCGTTTACAATCATCAGGCGGGCCCAGGTCTGGTCTAAATTCTAATTAGTAAAAGCTGTGATTGACAGTTGATTTCAGTGGACACCAGTCGTCGCACAGGGCCACGGCTTCCCAACAGATTAAAATTGATAATAATTAGCCTTTATGTCTCAGTACTTAAAGAGAACCTGTCACCAGGTTTCTGCTACCTCACTTGAGAGCAGCATAATGTAGTAAAAGAGACCCTTTTACAATGATGTATCACTTATATTATTGGGTGCAGCCGTTCTGACACAACCAGAGTTTTTAAATGTAATTTGTAGCAGAGCTCAGAACGCTGCCCCCACCCACACCACGATTTTCTGTACACTTTCTATTGTATTGAAGTGAAGTAGATTTGATCAAAGGGGATTTAACAAGTGGTGAACATATATTCCCTTAAAACATAAGTTTATTACAAATATTGGTAAAATACACCAAATTAAAAAACAAAAATACCCCATGTGAAAAAAACCAAATAAAGTCTCCTAGAGACTACACATAGCCAAAGGGGGAGCTGTGTGTACTCTATTTTGATCCTGCTGCTGCTCCAACCTAACAGCAGAGGCTGGCACACTAAGATTCGAGAGGCCTGGTGTCTCTTATCAAAAGACACAAGGCGATTATGATATACCCATGTACCTAGCAACAAATTAGAGCAATTGGAGTCAAAAAGATGTCATATAAACAGAATTTGTTTTTGTTAGAGTACACCAGTAGAAAATATTTATAAAAGATACCAATATAAATATAGATACACCAGTTGTGAAGAAACCAGATTGTATCTTAATTTCCCAGACAACCATGTTTTTGCAAAACCAAAAGAACTGGCTTTTTATCTGTATATTGGCTTGTGAATTCAAGTGTTTATGTCTGGTGGGTCAAGAAGACAGACTTGCCAACTGATATATTATCTAACATACTGTGTAAAGGTACCTTCACACTGAACAACTTAACAACGATATCGCTAGCGATCCGTGACGTTGCAGCGTCCTGGATAGTGATATCATTGTGTTTGACACGCAGCAGCGATCAGGATCCTGCTGTGATATCGTTGGTCAGAGCTAGAAGGCCAGCACCTTATTTCGTCGCTGGATCTCCCGCAGACATCGCTGAGTCGGCGTGTGTGACGCCGATTCAGCGATGTCTTCACTGGTAACCAGGGTAAACATCGGGTTACTAACCGCAGGGTCGCGCTTAGTAACCCGATATTTACCTTGGTTACCAGTGTAAATGTAAAAAAAACCAAACATTACATACTTACATTCCGGTGTCTGTCGCGTCCCCCGGCGTTCTGCTTCCCTGCACTGTGTCAGCGCTGGCTGGCCGTAAAGCAGGGCACAGCGGTGACGTCACCGCTCCGCTTTACGGCCAGCGCTTACAGTGCAGGGAAGCAGAACGCCGGGGGACAGACACAGGAATGTAAGTATGTAGTGTTTGTTTTTTTTACATTTACACTGGTAACCAGGGTAAACATCGGGTTACTAAGCGCGGCCCTGCTGCCTGCGTGACAGCTCTCCAGCGACCACACAACGACGAAACAGCGACGCTGCAGCGATCGGCATCGTTGTCTAGTTCGCTGCAGCGTCGCTAAATGTGACGGTACCATAAGTCTGTAATAGTTACGGTACATTGAGTGTGTTAAGCTTTATTGATGTGTGCTTATATGCTAATAGTGCTACTTAATCCCATCACCATTGTTTACCTTATCTTGATGTTGGACTGAAAGACCCTGGGTATAAAAAGACTCAGAGATCACATCCTAGGAGACTGAGGTAACACAGAGCTACCAGCCAGACATTCTGCAAACCACCCAACAGACAAGAGAAAAGACTGCAGCCAATTCATCATGGCCCCATCACGAGGGACACTGATCTATGATTCTATAGGAAACAACCTAGGGGTTTTCGGCTCCAGTTGGAAGGACAAAGATCTGATCCAGTGACCATCTCTGAACCATGGATATGTTTGGAGAAAGCCAGGTTTGGGACCCGCTGGTGGCCTGGTTCCATGGAGATGGTCAGTTATGCCAGGTGGTGACTCTCGTGTCAACTGGCTTTGGACCTTGTATGGTCTCTATGGACAGTTCTTGGTCATCTCCCTATGCTTGTCATTACCTCTTCTCTGTGCGTGCATCCACAGATGGAATAGCGACCCTGGGAGCTCTGACATGTCATACTGGAAATACGTGGAGACGCAGTGATCTTTTATATGTGCCCATGTGACCCTGGGAGCTCTGACATCATGTCATACTGGAAATATGTGGAGACTCAGTGATCTTTTATATGCGCCCATGTAACCAAGCAATTCCAGCCATGGGGGATTGTTCTGTTAGCAATTGTGTGCTGTGGTTCAATAAAGTATTGCCACACTGTTTTACCTTAACCCTGTGTTGTCTGTGTAGTGTATTGACCACTGGGAGATAGAGCGGGCGTTCAATGATATGAGCCGTGATCCATGCAGTCTTGCTAAAGACAGCTGGGCCAGCGGACGAGAGCACCCACTGACCCCGTTTCTCCACCCCAGTCATTAAAGGGAAGGTACCGCGTTTGCAGATCATTAATAAATCAATGTAATGTAGCATAACATGCTGTTATAACCAAGATTTGATTGCATTTGAAACATATTTTGTGTGTTATAGGAGTTTAAAGAAGGCACTGGAGGCTGACATCTTGCTTTCACAGCAGCAGCACGACACTATCAGTGTCATAATACGGCACCCCATGGTCATAGGAGGTAACAGTCCACCGCTGACCCTATCTATTGTAATGGAGCAGTCACTGCTGTGAACTGGGCATGTCTCTCTGGGCTGCACAATTCACAGTGGTGGGAGTGTTCTGCTGCCATTTTCATGGAGCCCTCCACTGTCAATTTGTCTCCTGTCATTAGGATATGCTAAAAGAAGCAGTAGTGCTTCAGAACAGATCCTAGATTGAGAGGAGTAAAATGAGGGAGAAAAGCTTGGGCAGAGTATCAGAGACTGCAAAGACATCAAGGAGGAACTGTGTATGATCAGCATTATCCCGGCAGGAGTGGTGACTCATCCCTCAGATATAATAAGGAGCTGAGGGTCTGCAGTGAACTTGTGGAGGGGGGTGAGATACATGTAGTCTGGGTGAGAGAGACATGTGAAGACTGATGGGAGTGAGAGAGACAGTAACTGCTGATCATAGCAGATCAGAAAGACATAGCTGAACTAGAGCGGGTGCAGAGAAGAGCGACCAAGGTTATTAGAGGACTGGGGGGTCTGCAATACCAAGATAGGTTATTACACTTGGGGCTATTTAGTTTGGAAAAACGAAGGCTAAGGGGTGATCTTATGTTAATGTATAAATATATGAGGGGACAGTACAAAGACCTTTCTGATGATCTTTTTAATCATAGACCGGTGACAGGGACAAGGGGGCATCCTCTACGTCTGGAGGAAAAAAGGTTTAAGCATAATAACAGACGCGGGTTCTTTACTGTAAGAGCAGTGAGACTATGGAACTCTCTGCCGTATGAGGTTGTAATGAGTGATTCATTACTTAAATTTAAGAGGGGACTGGATACCTTTCTGGAAAAGTATAATGTTACAGGGTATATACACTAGATTCCTTGATAGGGCGTTTATCCAGGGAACTAGTCTGATTGCCGTATGTGGGGTCGGGAAGGAATTTTTTTCCCCATGGTGGAGCTTACTCTTACCACATGGGTTTTTTTTGCCTTCCCCTGGATCAACATGATAGGGCATATTAGGTTAGGCTATGGGTTGAACTAGATGGACTTAAAGTCTTCCTTCAACCTTAATAACTATGTAACTATGTAACTATGTAACAGGGCAGTCACCCACAAAATGGCACTGCTCTGTGATGCTACTCTTTTTTCTGCCCCAGGGATACTAGACTACCCAAAAGGAGAGGGAAATACTTACTTACTATAGCTGTTTGAGGTCTAAAACGGAAAATGCTCCCCCTAGTGGTAATTATATATATTTGTTAAAAAATATATAATATTTTTCATATAGAAATATTTGCAAACATTGCATTAATACATTGTAATTACTATTTTAAGCTTAATTTCACAAAAAAAGCAAACTACAAGAAAACTGGTGGCACTTTCCCTTTAAAGCAGGTATCTAAAAGACTGAAGGACATAGGTAAAACAAAGTCCCATGAAACACAATGTTAACACAAGGATCCAACCAGAGAAATCAAGTTCTTTGAAAAATAGACCATATAGTAAAATGTGTATACACCTTTAAGTGCACCAAGTAAGTTGGCTAATCAAAGACAGATTCTCACCCGTCATGGTCGCAGCGTGTCAACGGACTGCCAGCCCCTATGTGCGTTTCGAGTAGGCTTCTTCGGGGGGCTGTACAAAAGTGTGTCACCATTACTTATTTATATACCGGTAACAGCTGTAAGCAATAATCAGACATCTGAAAAGACGCAAGCGCCGGATGCTGCATCACCCCCAGGCTTCCCACATGACGCGAGGGCTCAGGGAGCCACTCCCCTACCAACC
Source organism: Ranitomeya variabilis (assembly GCF_051348905.1). NCBI lineage: Eukaryota > Metazoa > Chordata > Amphibia > Anura > Dendrobatidae > Ranitomeya > Ranitomeya variabilis. The sequence continues at coordinate 170,519,997 of NC_135238.1, forward strand.
GTGACCCGCAAGCGTCATGTGTCAGGCAGCGGCAGCGATGCTCCGGCGCACGAATGTCACGGGAATGCGCAGATGTTCACAGCACAGGGGCAAAGAGTGAATAGGAGGTGAGTATAAACTGCACCATATTAGGTCCCCAGAACGGAAATAACCGGTCTAAGAGAAGTCAATAAGTGAAAGTGTCCATAAAAAAGTGCATACAAAAACGTAATCAGCATAATAGATCATTCTAGTAAGACACGTTATAAAACAAAATATGCAAATACAATGAGTGTAAAAAATTGTTGGAAAAATATAAATAATAATAACAATAACAATATACTTGTTCCCAGCAATGGAGCAAATAGTAACAAGGAATAATAAAACTTTCAAATCCAATTCAGGTACATACTGTAAATCCTTTTCAAAATTAAGTTCTTTAATTATTCAGAGGGTCCATAACTTCAAGTAGGACTGATGTTTTCATACACCATCACTTATTTGGTAAGTATATCTGAAGACATGGCATCATAAAAAGCAATTCATCAGGATTTGAACTAAATAGAAAAAACAATTAAAAAATATTAAAAAGCAAGATAACAGACACACAGAATAAAATCCAGATCCAGAGAAAGAAGGACTAAAGAAAAGAGGCAAAACTGAGTTGTTCATTCCGTCCATCTGGTACCAATGTACCCAGAGTGGTAATCCATCTACACTGGCGTTGAGACAATAGCCATTTCGAGTCGCCCCCTCTAATTCCCATGTGAATCCTGTCAATGCCACAAATTCTAAGATCCTTGGCATTATAATTATGTCTATCCCTAAAGTGCCTTGGTAGCGTTTTTAGTGCCCTGACATCACTCTCCTCTCGGGCGGCCAGGATATCACTAACATGTTCACGTGTTCTAATGCGTAACTCACATGAGGTCAGTCCAATGTAAATCAAGTTACAAGTGCATTTAGCATAATACAGTGCCTAAAAGTAGTATTCAACCCCCTGCAGATTTAGCAGGTTTAATAAGATGCAAATAAGTTAGAGCCTTCAAACTTCAAACAAGAGCAGGATTTATTAACAGATGCATAAATCTTACAAACCAAAAAGTTTTGTTGCTCAGTTAAATTTTTATAAATTTTAAACATAAAAGTGTGGGTCAATTATTATTCAACCCCTAGGTTTAATATTTTGTGGAATAACCTTTGTTTGCAATTACAGCTAATAATCGTCTTTTATAAGACCTGATCAGGCCGGCACAGGTCTCTGGAGCTATCTTGGCCCACTCCTCCATGCAGATCTTCTCCAAGTTATCTAGGTTCTTTGGGTGTCTCATGTGGACTTTAATCTTGAGCTCCTTCCACAAGTTTTCAATTGGGTTAAGGTCAGGAGACTGACTAGGCCACTGCAACACCTTGATTTTTTGCCTCTTGAACCAGGCCTTGGTTTTCTTGGCTGTGTGCTTTGGGTCGTTGTCTTGTTGGAAGATGAAATGACGACCCATCTTAAGATCCTTGATGGAGGAGCGGAGGTTCTTGGCCAAAATCTCCAGATAGGCCGTGCTATCCATCTTCCCATGGATGCGGACCAGATGGCCAGGCCCCTTGGCTGAGAAACAGCCCCACAGCATGATGCTGCCACCACCATGTTTGACTGTAGGGATGGTATTCTTGGGGTCGTATGCAGTGCCATCCAGTCTCCAAACATCACGTGTGTGGTTGGCACCAAAGATCTCGATCTTGGTCTCATCAGACCAGAGAACCTTGAACCAGTCAGTCTCAGAGTCCTCCAAGTGATCATGAGCAAACTGTAGACGAGCCTTGACATGACGCTTTGAAAGTAAAGGTACCTTACGGGCTTGTCTGGAACGGAGACCATTGCGGTGGAGTACGTTACTTATGGTATTGACTGAAACCAATGTCCCCACTGCCATGAGATCTTCCCGGAGCTCCTTCCTTGTTGTCCTTGGGTTAGCCTTGACTCTTCGGACAAGCCTGGCCTCGGCACGGGAGGAAACTTTCAAAGGCTGTCCAGGCCGTGGAAGGCTAACAGTAGTTCCATAAGCCTTCCACTTCCGGATGATGCTCCCAACAGTAGAGACAGGTAGGCCCAACTCCTTGGAAAGGGTTTTGTACCCCTTGCCAGCCTTGTGACCCTCCACGATCTTGTCTCTGATGGCCTTGGAATGCTCCTTTGTCTTTCCCATGTTGACCATGTTTGAGTGCTGTTCACAAGTTTGGGGAGGGTCTTAAATAGTCAGAAAAGGCTGGAAAAAGAGATAATTAATCCAAACATGTGAAGCTCATTGTTCTTTGTGCATGAACTACTTCTTAATACTTTAGGGGAACCAAACAGAATTCTGGTGGGTTGAGGGGTTGAATAATAAATGACCCTCTGAAATTTTTTTTCCTAATTTAAAAAAAAAAATAAACAAAGAAATAACATTCTTTTTTGCTGCAGTGCATTTCACACTTCCAGGCTGATCTACAGTCCAAATGTCACAATGCCAAGTTAATTCCAAATGTGTAAACCTGCTAAATCTGCAGGGGGTTGAATACTACTTGTAGGCACTGTATATCACCATAAGATGTATTACATGTGATATATTCTCTTATTTTGAACTTGTGAGCCATCCGAAGAAAAAAATGACAAAGCCCTATCATGATTCCTGTCAGAACAAGGCAGTCAGAACAAGGAAAAAAGCCAACCTTTGGCTTACCCCCCAAAAAAATAGTAGATGGTTTTGCAATATAGTGGCTTTTAACTAGGATATCACGCAGATTTTGGCTACGTCTCACTGTCATTAGAGGGTATTCTGGCAAGTGCTGATCAGTTCTGAGAATAGGCCAATGTATTGATATGATATTTCGTATCTCATTCCAATTATGATTGTACGTTGAGATGAACCGAGTAACACCATGTTGTAAGTGTGATTTTTCTCTTTTATTTTTGGATACATGATGGAGCTGATCCGGAGATAGAAGGGATTCCCTGGTCACAGATTTCACTCTCCTCTATCCCTCCTTAATACACCTACTATACCGACATTTCCTAAACTGTGTACCTAGCAAGCCTGGAGTGACAACAGGTCTTTTAAGTTCACCAGATTATCCGCCCCCATGTCCTGCTTGTGTATCAGAGGGCACATGATGCGTGTAAAGTCCCACCCTCTGTGAAGGACTTTCCGCCCATGTCTGATGTTTAGGCATCACATGACATGTCACGTGGAGGGTGCGCGCGTCATTGGATAGAGTGGGCAAAAGGAGATACACCAATCCGGACCTTACTAAGTGATGGTACCCGCCCCACATGTCACATATGATGACGTGCATGCCAACACTTACTCTGTAATTCAGATACTAGAATGCGCAGGTGCACGATGGCACTGATGTATTTGGTGTATGGTAATGAGGGTGAGGTCGTGTTTGGGGTCATGACCTGGAAGCTGTATTTAACCCCATATGTGGCCATCATTACATGAGCTAGGGAGATGGAGTGAGAGCTGATCATAGCTGATTCCTTACTCTTTAATTTCCTTTTCATCTTTGCATAACTGCATGCCTCCTGATAATTCAGAAAAAATGGAGAAACACGTCAAGGCAACTCCATACATGCGATAAATGATTTTTTTAATACTATCATGATATATTAGTATGATAGCTCTTATTGAGCATATCTTAGATTTTTCTGTTTCTATGATAAACATTGCTATTGGTTACCTGCAGTTATGATCTTTGAGAAACACACGGGTTTGGTACATAGACCCAGTGTAACGTGCCTATAGCAACATATACTATAATCTGCATCTATGAAAGTATTGCTATCATTTATCTGCACCTATGGTCTATTAGAAACAATTGGTATATTGGTATATGGACCTATTTGTATGTGTCTATAGCAATACTGTTTATACACGGGTTCTTTTTCCTCCTTTTTCATTCTCTCTATCTATTAGCAAGGGAAAAATGATACATCACAATAGTGCAATGCACATAGCAAACCCTCAGTTGCCATTATGAAAAATGTGGCATTTCTGTATGTGCATATATAGCCATCATTATAGATACAGATTAAGCTAGTGTTTGTATACCTTTCCTATTTTTCATACCTTCTGCTGCATCTAGAACAGAACATCATCAGGGAGAGCCGCCATCGAATGGGGCGCCATCTCAAATCTTAGGATGCCAACCTCCGCTGGTAGGTAGGAACATCAGCAGGATCAAAACAGGGAACAGACAGCTTCCCCTTTGGCTATGCATAGTCTCTAAGGCCAGAAAAATCGGTACCGGAATTATCCGTGTCCATGTGCCCGTGCGTTTCTGTGGCACATCAGTGTGGCACACGTGCAACACACGCGTGCCGCTCGTGTGCCGACTGGGTACCACACGCACCATGCAGGAGACAGCACTAGAGATAAGCGCTGTCCCCCCCACGTGGTGCTGAAGCCGCCATTCATATCTTCTCTGCAGCAGTGTTTGCTGTAGAGAAGATATGAATAATCCTTTTTTTTTTTGTTTCTCGTGTTTAACATAAAGATCCATGTCCCCACCCCCTGTGCGCCCGCCCGCTGTTATTAAAATACTCACCCGGCTCCCCCACAGTGTCCTGTCCTGGCCGCACCTTCTACTGTATGAGCGGTCACGTGGGGCCGCCGATTACAGTCATGAATATGCGGCTCCACCTCCCATATGGGTGGAGCTGCATATTCATTTCTGTAATTGGCGGCCCCACGTGACTGCATACAGGAGAAGCTGCGGCCAGGACAGGACACTGCGAGGGAGGCGGGTGAGTATTTTAATAACAGCGGGCGGGCGCACAGGGGGTGGGAGGGGGGTGGGGACATGGATCTTTATGTAAAACACGAGAAACAAAAAAAAAAGGATTATTCTTATCTTCTCTACAGCAAACGCTGCTGCAGAGAAGATATGAATGGCGGCTTCAGCACCATGTGGGGGGGACAGCGCTTACTGTAGCGCTGTCTCCTGCACGGCACACGGACTGCACACGGACAACATCCGTGTGCGGTACGTGTTTTACATGGACCCATTGACTTTAATGGGTCCGTTTAGTCCGTGCGCTCCCACGAACACTGACATGTCTCCGTGTTTGGCACACGGAGACACGGTCCGCAAAAAATGAATGACATCTGCACAGATGCATTGATTTCAATGTGTCTACGTGTGTCAGTGGCTCCGGTACTTGAGGAAACTGTCACCTCACGTACCGGAGCCACTGACATGTGAAACCGGCCTAAGAGACTATTTTTTATATATTTTTTGCACACGGGGTCTTTTACTGATATTTGTAATAAACTAATATTTTAAGGGAATATATGTTCACTTCACTATCTATTGACAGTGAGCTGTTTATCACAGGAGTGGGCATGGTCAGACTAGCAGTCCTATGAGCTGTAGTCCGGGCAGTGATAATCTCCTGGTGATAAAACCTTTATTGTAACTAAACAGCAGCACTCAGCCAAAAAAGTGACACATAGGTGATATCTGTGTTTCAGCCTCCCTCTTTTGCTGTCTTTAGATTAAATAACAAAAATCTGCCGACATATTCCCTTTAAAAAGTGCATTTAGTGTGTAGCAGGCAATAATGAAATTGTGGATGAAAACAGACACACTAATCAAACAGCATAAAGCACTGTGGCACACTACACTATTAACGTAACCAGCCGGCTGTCATGTTGGTGGCTGCTACCTCTGTACCCAAAGTTGCGGAAGAATTCCCTAGTGAGAAATGTTTTCTATCTTACACATTTTGTTTTTTTTTCCTTCTTCTGATTCAACCCCAACACATTTTCTGTTTCTTTGCTTGCTGGTTGGCTGGCTTTTCCTGGTGTGTTGATAAAGCGCCACTATATGGTCTGAAGCACTCGTATGTCTCCCCCTGCTATTGCTCTGCCTTCATGCTGTTTCATTGAACCGCTGCTTGAGAAACGACAGCAGCATCCCCCCATAACAATATTAAAGTAGCATGCTTGTTTGTTTGATGCACGGAGAATGAAAAATTCCATCTTCTGATGAGATTTGAAGCCCACCCCAGGATCAGTCGGTCTCTTCGGGGTAGGCACTGCTTTTTTTTTTACCAAGTAAAGACTTAAAATGATTTAATGAAGTTAATATACTTTTAAGAGAATGTTGATGACATGATCTCATTTTTTTACATGTTAATAAATTACTTTTACCGTATTAGGAAACTTAAAACATTTGAAAAAAAACCACTTACTGGAAACTATTTAATCAGATTTCTTCTGTTTTCATATTGATCTTGATTTATAGTTTTGTGCCTAAATGTGCTTGATATGTTAATTTAATGTAGGTATAAAATGAAATAGAGAGGGATTTAATTAATCCAGCCTTTTAATTAAGCGGAATTATAAAATCTATCAAACCGTCTGTAGTAAAACTGCCTGGGAATGTTTGCCTTGTAAAATATTAACTAAGAAGGATTTTACAATCGACAAGTGTATAAAACTGACGGGGGCAAAAAGTGTAAATCGAAGGGGGTGGGGGGGGCTATGGGTCGGGTCATATGTTTTTGTTCGAGCCATTTTGTTCTGTGCACGTTATTCTGAGGACTTCAACTTTCGATAAAAGATACAAAGGAGACTTTTAGACTACAATCCATTGGCGGAAACAAGCCTCGGCCTTTGCAATCAATCCATGCTTATGCTGGTTGGAGCTGACTCTGTTCAGCAGTGTGATCACAGCAGGACGTCGTCTTCCTCAGTTGAAAGCTTTGCTAAAAGATGATAAGACCTTGATAAAATCATGCCGCCTTTCTATGGGACTCTAGAACACTTCTGTGATAAATGCATATGTTGGCCTGTAACCTAAGGGGCATCCAGCTGTACTAAACACTGCAGGTAATAGAAATCTACGTACCGTAATTACTAACGGCGGGTATTAGCTACTATGGCCAACGCTTTCATTATACAATGCTCCCCAGGGGGTTCTGTCGGCTGTGAAATGCACATTAGTTATGATGCTCTGAAAAGCAGCCAAACCTGCATTGTTTTAACCAGATTTTATGCAACATTGAGCAACATTTTGACTGCAAATGATAAATCAAATGGAAACCTGTTTATACGATCAATTCTTGAGAGTTCATACATGGGGAAGCTTTTACCAAATCAGCATACACCATATATCATCTGTTTGACAGGATCCATTCAGTCCTCCATACTCGGGCCTCACAGTTAATCATATACCATACTAGCTCAGCAATGGGTTTTATAAATCAGAAAACGAGTAATATTAGTACATGCTGTACACTCGTATGTAACCCTACTGGTGTGTGGGCTTTGCTTACATTCCAGTGCTGAATGTTATATAGATGGTGGCAGTGTCCGACTAGGGTGCCATGGGCCAACCAGTAACATTGACTTTGGTGGGCCCACTTTTCACCTGCATGCAAATATTATACTACCCTCATTCACAAATTTACCTATATCTCTATATAATAATAAACTGGGTAGTTTGGTTAATGAATGATGAGATGCTTACGTAGTTACATAGGTTGAGAAAAGACCTAGGTCCATCAGGTTCAGCCTTTCTCCACCAATTGTTTTTTGACCCTGCAGTCCCTGTATGTGGCATTTCAGTATAATGCTGTTACGTGGCACAGTATCAAATGCCTGTGCAAAGTCCAGATAAATTTCATCAGCCGCATTACTAGCATCCAGACTAATATTTGGACTTGAGAGTCCTCAGTGGTTGATAACTTTTAATGGCTAACTGAAAAGAAGGTAACAGATTGCAAGCTTTCGAGACTACTAAGGCCTCTTCATCAGGCATAGACTAATACAGCATCTGAAGAATCACATATTTATACACAACACAGCACAGAACTGTCATTATGGGAGAGTGATAAACCGTTGTGTCCATAAATATTGGAACAGTTCCTAGATAAAGAGTGAATGTTTTATTGTCCTCTGACTGGGGTCTGGTTCTGTGTTATGATGCCCCATAAGGTCTGAAGTGCAAATTCCTTAAAGGGCCACTGTCACCCCCTCCAGCCGTTATAAACTAAAAGAGCCACCTTGTGCAGCAGTAATGCTGCATTCTAACAAGGTGGCTCTTTTAGTTTTAGGTGCTTGTATTACCAAAATAAAGCGTTTTGATACTTAGCCAAAATACCTGTCTCTAGCCAGGGAGGCGGGTCCTCACTCGCCAGCTTCAACCGCTACTCTGCCGTCACTCGCATCTTCAGGGGCTTTCGGTGCCACCCCCTCAGCGCTGTTTACCCATGAAATCCGGCGCCTGCGCTGTGTATCGCTGTTTGGTGCAGGCGCAGAGAGCTCTGGCCGTCTGACGTCACAGCCAGGCTTGCAGACTGCGCCTGTGCGGCCACCCACCTTGGTAATCCCAGCCCCACAGTGTGTTATGCATTATGCAGAGTGCGGGGATGGGATTCACAAGCAGGGCGGCCGCACAGGCACAGTCTGCAAGCCTGGCTGTGACGTCAGACGGCCAGAGCTCTCTGCGCCTGCACCAAACAGCGATACACAGCGCAGGCGCCGGATTTCATGGGTAAACAGCGCTGAGGGGGCGGCACCGAAAGCCCCTGAAGATGTGAGTGACGGCAGAGTAGCGGTTGAAGCTGGGGAGTGAGGACCCGCCTCCCTGGCTAGAGACAGGTATTTTGGCTAAGTATCAAAACGCTTTATTTTGGTAATACAAGCACCTAAAACTAAAAGAGCCACCTTGTTAGAATGCAGCATTACTGCTGCACAAGGTGGCTCTTTTAGTTTATAACGGCTGGGGGGGGGGGGGGTGACAGTGGCCCTTTAATTGATGTAAAAAGACATCTAATGTGGTGTACCTAATTATATGTACCAAATGTCCATCTGGGAGTCTGTATGTTGGGGAGACAGGGCAAAAACTGAGAACAAGGATAAATTCACACCGCCATACAATAAGAGAAAAAAGAATGGATCTACCTATGGCCAAACATTTTTGTATGCCTGATCATTGCACCATGGACCTGAAATTACTTGTATTGAAAGGTAACTTCAAATCTTAGAGAGACAGGAGAATCTGGGAGTATAAACTTATGACAACCTTTGACACACTTAGTGCAGGAATGAATGTGTCACATGGATTTATGTCTTTTTACATCAATTAAGGAATTTGCACTTCAGACCTTATGAGGCATCATAACACAGAACCAGACCCCAATCAGAGAACAATAAAACATTCACTCTCCTTATCTAGGAACTGTTCCAAAATTTATGGACACAACTGTTTATCACTCTCCCATAATGACAGTTCTGTGCTGTGTTGTGTATAAATATGTGATTCTTCAGATGCTGTATTAGTCTATGCCTGATGAAGAGGCCTGAGTAGTCTCGAAAGCTTGCAATCTGTTACCATCTTTTCAGTTAGCCATTAAAACATATCAACCACTAAGGACTCTCAATTCCAAATATATCTATCTATCTACTGGCTAACACGGTACAAAGATACGGTATATATCTTTCCTGTATCTACATCCAGACTTGCACTTACCTACCTCATAGAAGCCCAACATGTAAGTTAGACAGACACGACCTATCATGAAGGTGGAAACAGGCTTGGGGGGTGAAGGCAGGGGCGAACATATCATTGGTGCAACCTGTGCGACACCAAGAGGTTATGCCCATTACTATTTACAAATCAGGTGCAATTTTCCATTTTTAGGAGCTCTTGGGCTGCAAAGGCCCATATAATGTTCTTGCACAGGGGCCCTTTCTGTCTCTGTCCACCACTGGGTGAAGTGGTTAAAGATCAGAATAAATACACATTTCTCGCTCTTTCTTTCTTGAATCTTATGCCAGTAATCTACCACTCATCATAAGTCCATATTGCATGTTTTTATTTTTATTTATTCTCACTAAAAATTTCAATGCAATAAATTGTTATTATTATCATTATTATTGCAGTGTTTTAGTTTTAGCAGTCTTAGATTCATATCTTCTGTTTGCTTCCTAAACAAACACAGCGGTGAGTGAAATATTCACTTGGATGAAATATATGGTTTCCTCAACACTACCTGATAGTTTATTTGTCCAGTGTAATAAAATACATTTCGTTTTCTTGCTCTTGCTATCTAAGTTCTAACTGACTCTGTAAATACCAGCTTGTGATACAGCTGCCTCCTAAATTGTAGGTTCTATATGTATGTATTTATACATAGGTATGGCACATTCGGTTGTTTGAAAGTGCACCAGTTTTTACTACAGTAAATATTCCTAAAAGTAAAAATATATGTATGCTGATTTTTATTTAATGTGTTTCATTTAAGCATTATACTACGTCATAAAACCAGGTCAATGCCACACAGAGTTCTAGCAGCAGACACATATATACAACAACTGTTAAGAGGAGACTTTGTGCAGCAGGCCTTCATGGTAAAATCGCTGCTAGGAAACCACTGCTAAGGACAGGCAACAAGCAGAAGAGACTTGTTTGGGCTAAAGAACACAAGTAATGGACATTAGACCAGTGGAAATCTGTGCTTTGGTCTGATGAGTCCAAATTTGAGATCTTTGGTTCCAACCACCGTGTCTTTGTGCGACGCAGAAAAGGTGAACGGATGAACTCTACATGCCTGGTTCCCACTGTGAAGCATGGAGGAGGAGGTGTGATGGTGTGGGGTGCTTTGCTGGTGACACTGGTGGGGATTTATTCAAAATTGAAGGCATACTGAACCAGCATGGCCACCACAGCATCTTGCAGCAGCATGCTATTCCATCCGGTTTGCGTTTAGTTGGACCATCATTTTATTTTTCAACAGGACAATGACCCCAAACACTCCTCCAGGCTGTGTAAGGGCTATTTGACCAAGAAGGAGAGTAATGGGGTGCTATGCCTGATGACCTGGCCTCCACAGTCAAAAGACCTGAACCCAATCGAGATGGTTTGGGGTGAGCTGGACAGCAGAGAGAAGGCAAAAGAGCCAACAAGTGCTAAGCATCTCTGGGAACTTCTTCAAGGTTGTTGGAAAACCATTCCCGGTGACTACCTCTTGAAGCTCATCAAGAGAATGCCAAGAGTGTGCAAAGCAGTCATCAAAGCAAAAGGTGGCTACTTTGAAGAACCTAGAATATTAGACATAATTTCAGTTGTTTTACACTTTTTTGTTAAGTATATAATTCCACATGTGTTAATTCATAGTTTTGATTCCTTCATTGTGAATGTACAATTTTCATAGTGATGAAAATACAGAAAAATCTTTAAATGAGAAGGTGTGTCCAAACTTTTGGTCTGTTCTGTATAATGGGCCCCATATATGATGCTTCAGCATATGATGGGTCCATATAATGCTTCAAATATAATGGGCCCCATATATGATGCTCCAATGTATAATGGGCCCCCGGGCAGGCCCCCTGACTCACGAGCCCTATAGCAGCTGCGTGGTGTGCCGCTATTAGTGACATGTCACTAGCTGGGCAACCCTGGGGCAGTGGGGGACCTAGGTAGCTGCTGGACCTGTATGCAAGCAGATGTCAGTGCCTGGGCCCACTGGAGAATCCTTTGATTTTCTGGTGGGCCAGTCAGACCGTGGTTATGGTGCATTTTATTATTGCTCAGTGGTTTGTGCGGAGGTTGCATTTGTGACCTGGAGTCTAGTTTCTCTTTGGTGCATATGAGAAGACTAGTGCTAACCCATGATACTTGGTGACACTGTTGGAAGATTTTGCACTTGGGCGCATAGGCTTCAAGTTGTGCTACTGGGTTTATCGATAAGTGCATCTGTCTGTTTAGGCCCATTCATATAATGAGCACATTCCAGCACAGGATCTATGTAGTTGGGCTATCACCTTTCAGACAACAATGGCTTATTGGAAAAGAGGTCAGCAATGGTTGGAAAACCCCACTTATGAGCGAAATTAAAGATGCACTTGTACTAATCTTTTACCACTAGGGGACAATAAGAAGTCACATAATTAAAATTGTGTGTGGGAAACAACTAGAGAATATTGTTGTAAATGAAACTTTATCCTCACCCTAAGAAATAAATGATATTCAGATTTGTACACCACCGAACACTATCAAAAATAAATCAATTATCATTGTGATCTGCCTATGTGACATTGCACTTCCTCTGAATGTTTAACCTCCTATATAGCCCAGGAAAAATACTATGCCATTAGGGGAAACTAATTAATCTCCTCAAGTTAATGCTGCTTGCAAGTCCTGCTTTAGTGCAAATCAATATTATTCTAAACAGCTGGGAGACCAAGTATACTTGGTAAAGAATACACTTGTAGAGAGACGATAAACCAACCTAAGGGAGTAGGGAGTGTATTGTTGGCTTTTATCATCTATCCTAATATTGGAGCTATATCATATCCTTAGTTACAAAAAAACAAAGTGATAACTAGTGTTGAGCCACCCCCCTAGTGTTTGAGTTCGGTTCGTCGAATTGGGACGTGTTCGACGAATGTTCGTCGAACGGTCGACGAACACCGTCGAACCCCATTGAAACCAATGGCAGGCAAACACAAACACATAGAAAACACATAGAAAACACCTTAAAAGGTGTCCAAAAGCTGACTAACTGCTCAGAAGACACAACAAACACATGGAAAAGTCACAAGTACATATAGTCATGCAAAAATAAAAGAGGTGGAGGAGTAAAAGGAGGAGGAGACACAGATAAAGGCATGTCATGCCCTTCTAAAATCAAGAAAGGCTGGAGTAAAAATCTAAAATCAGCCTACCAACACCCAGACGTCGTGACAAAATTTTTTAAAAAAGAAATATCTTTAGGTAGAATGGCGGCGGGTCCGAATAGTGTCTGCCTATTGGGCTGCTTCTGTGAAGGAGCATACTACATACATCGCTGTTTGCCCATGGGGTGCTCCATATCCTGCTCACTATTTGAGGCATTTAGTTGCTTCCTCGAATGGGTCGTCATGGACGTTTCTAAAGGGGCACATATTATCCATTACCTCGACGACTTCTTATGCCTGGGCCCAAAAGATTCGCCATAGTGTGAATACATGCAGTAGTCCACCTGTGAGAAGGAGAGAGCTGGAGGGAGAGCGGACACCCCAGAGCCGAGGGGTTAGATTGAGAAAGGAAGAAGGCGGTGTAGCTTGCTTCATGGGTGGGGTACTATGCTGAGTAGCAGAAACTGCAACTAGGCCCAAAAGGATTTCCTGGGCTAGATGCAGTTAAAAATTAGTAATTAGATAAACAGGCGGTGTAGCTTGCTTCATGGGTGGGCTACTCTGCTGACTAGCAGACACTGAAGCTTTGGAGCAGACCTCTGAATCCCAGGCCATAGTATGAGTAAACAGCTCTGCAGACTCAACCATCTGTGTTACCCCAAGCCATAGTGTATGTAGTTTCTAAAGGTTAAAGGGGGGGGGAGCGACCCCACCCACCTGGAATTGACAATGCCAACATCATGTAAAAGACAGCAAGGGAACTCCAAAAAGAGTCTCCATTTTTCTTCCAAAAATTGGACCACAGACACCACTTAAGTGGCATCAATTTCACCAGAGTTTCTTAAAATGGTTGGTGAGGTGATTTTAAAAAATCATCAAGCTTTTAGTCTCCCCAGGATGACACAGGGGTAGAAAAGTCCTTGCGGATCCAGGATTTGTTAATCATCTTCGTCGCTATTTCCAAACTGTGCAGAAGGGTGCATAGGTCCCTGATCTGAGACCACTCCTGCAGCGTGATTTGCCCCATCTCTGGATCGCGTTGGCCCAGTCTATACATCATAGTGTATTGCACCAGGGCTCGTCGGTGCTGCCACAGTCGCTGCAACATGTGCAGAGTTGAATTCCACCGTGTGGGCACATCACAGTTCAGACGGTGAACTGACAAGCCCAACGACTTCTGTAGAGATGTAAGTCATTGAGCTGCGGGATGCGAACGGCGGAAGTGAGCACACAGTGACCGTGCCCTCTGCACAAACCCATCTAGTCCGGGATAGTGGGATAAGAATTGCTGGACAGCCAGGTTCAAAACTTGAGCCATACAAGGCACGTGTGTGACATTGCCCCTTCGAAGGGCCTCACCCAGGTTTGCAGCATTGTTGCACGTGGCCTTCCCTGGCTGCAGGTTCAGTGCAGACAACCATTGATGGAACTCGGTCTCCAGAGCTGACCACAACTCCTCAGCTGTGTGACTCACATTTCCCAGACATTTCAAGGTAAACACCGCCTGATGCCATTGAGCACTGGTGACAGCATAGTAAAGAGGTGTACAGGATTCCTTCTGCACAGTTAGAACGCGGGTGGCATTACCAGACAGACTTTGGGCTCAAGTGGAGGACCGAAAGGAGGTTGAGGAGGCAGAAGAAGTGGAGGAACTTCTAGATACAGAGGATCGACGCGCAACTCGTGGGGATGGCAAGACTTGGACAGCAGCCCCTTCTCCTGATGTCACCATAGTTACCCAGTGCCCAGTCACCGACATGTAACTTAGTAACATAGTTATTAAGGTTTAAGGAAGACTTTAAGTCCATCTAGTTCAACCCATAGCCTAACCTAACATGCCCTAACATGTAACGCCCCTGTCCGTGTCTACTCGTCCCAGTGTCTGTGGTGAAATGCACACTGTCACACACAGAGTTTCTCAAGGAAGTGGTGATGTTGTGTGCGACATGCTGGTGTAGCGCAGGCACAGCTTTCTTTGAGAAGTAGTGGAGACTGGGCATCTGGTACTGGGGCACTGCGACGGACATAAGGTCTCGAAAATCCTATGTGTCCACCAGGCGGAAAGGCAGCATTTCTGTAGCCAACAGCTTGCAGATGGTGAAATTCAACCTCTTAGCTTTGTCATGGCTAGGAGGAAATGGTCTTTTACTTGTCCACATCTGAGGAACTGAGGGCTGGCTGCCGTGCTTGGACGGGTTTGAGTAGGGTGTCCCCGGCAAACTGCTGGTCTGTGAGGAAGGTGCAGGCAGAGATATTATAAAAAGGACAAAGAAGACATGCAAAAACGCAGGGATCAACAAGAAAAATTATCAAATTTTATTTATCCAATGTCATTAAACCACACACCGCACACAATTTTTTTAAAAAAACATTTAAAACCACAAATCCCATAATAAACCCAAGAAAAGAATAAGGGGAAAAGGGGAATAGGGAGCATGGGTCCAGTCCAACAACATATTACAACAAAAGCAATATAGTATCTTGTTGCTTAATTTCCTTTCACACTCTAAGGGAGAAAAATAATAACACTCCTATTATAACAGATTGGTACCCAATATAGATAGAAAGTGCAGAGTTCAATCTCTATAGCAGCCTATAAGGATTAAATATCCTACATGCACCAAGAGTAATCAATGCTCAAAAAATAGAGACATTTCAACAATAGTATTTACAATTGGTAAATGAGCCAAATATTTGTCAAGCAAAGGGTATCACAATAAATACCTAATGAATGAACAAGCTCACACGGTGCATTTCTGCTAAAGAGGAGTACACAAGGAAGGTCACCTTCCTTCTATATTGGGTACCAATCTGTTATAATAGGAGTGTTATTATTTTTCTCCTTTAGAGTGTGAAAGGAAATTAAGCAACAAGATACTATATTGCTTTTGTTGTAATATGTTGTTGGACTGGACCCATGCTCCCTATTCCCCTTTTTCCCTTATTCTTTTCTTGGGTTTATTATGGGATTTGTGGTTTTAAATGTTTTTTAAAAAAATTTGTGTCCGGTGTGTGGTTTAATGACATTGGATAAATAAAATTTGATAATTTTTCTTGTTGATCCCTGCGTTTTTGCATGTCTTCTTTGTCCTTTTTGTACTGTTTAAAATGTGACATGCTGCAGCTTGAACACATCGAATTTTGCTGTTGATGGTGCCCTCTACCTACATTGTTTAGGCAGAGATATTATGATGCCTTGATCAAAATGTGGTGGTCTCGATGTCGGAGAGCGCTCAAAATCAGCAGGTGTTTCCACTTGCAAATCTACTGATGACCTGCCAATCACACTGGCTGTTGTGGATAAAGAGGTGGAAGGTCTGCATCCAAAACCATGTGCGTCTGCTGTCCCCACAGTCACAGAGCATGAAGAGGCCGTGGATGCACTTGATGGGGCAGACGGTGGTTGGCCTGGCCCACTAGGCAGCATTGTAGCACAGTGAGCTTCCCATTGCAACTTACGCTTCATATCCATGTGACTGTTCATGCATGAAGTACTCAAACTATTCATTTTTTGGCCTCTACTGAGATTTTGGTGACAAATCTTACAGACAACATGAGTTGGGTCATCCTTTGCGATCTCAAAAAATGCCCAGGCTCTGCAAGGCTTAGAGCCCATGTGACCTGAAGAGCCACCACGACTTGTGCTCTGAGGCACAGTTGTGGTTGAGGATGCAGTTGTTGATGTGCTGCCAGTACTCTGTCTCTGTCCAGGAAGGTGCAACCTAACCTCGTCATCACTAGCATCCTCCTTCACCTCCTCTGCTGACCTCATGGACTGGCGGACTGTGGGTTGACAGTAAGTGGGGTCTCCAACCTCGTCATCATCACCCTGTGTGTTCTCACACCCGTCGTCCTCAGAGCCAACCTATTCCTGCCCTGACCGAAAAGTCAAGTTTTCTTTCCAATCAGGTATCTCAGTCTCATCATCATCTTCCTCATTGTCTCCACCAACAGGAGTTACAGTTTGGGAACAAGGGTCTACATTATGCTAAGAACCTTCTTGATCTGGGCCTGGATCTGACTCACAAAGATTCTGAGCATCAGTGCAGATCATTTCCTCGTCTGGATTCACAGAAGCTCTGGAGCAGACCTCTGATTCCCAGGCTATAGTATGAGTAAATAGCTCTGCAGACTCAACCATCTGTGTTCCCCCATACTCAGACGGGCGGCTGGAGACTTGGGAGCTGTGAGGAAGCAAGTGCGGTTGGGGTGACACCTCTGTGGACTGGAGTATTTGTGATGTTGAAGTTGAGGTGGAGGAGAGCCCACTTCACGAGCACTTGATATCCATTCAAGCACCTGCTGTTTTTGTGCCTCATCTGGAATTTGTAGCGATGCTCATAGCGATGGTCGTAAGAAAGGGATCATATCAGATTGTCCACGAAAAGAAGTAGACATCTTACTTTGGCTGAAAGATGGCCTTTCTTCTGCAGATGTTACTGTTGGTTTACCACCTACCCTATGGACACAACCTTTTTTTCCCTTTCCAACATGCCTATTCCCCTTTCCACCAGCAGCAGGGCTTTTGCCACTCATTTTGGTGCTTTACTTATTGGCAACTCTGTAGTTGTTGGCACAAAAAACGATGGATGGAAACCGAGCAGAGCTGAGTGGCCAAACTGTGGTACTAGGCACAAAATGATGTACTGGGTTAGATGCAGTAAAAATTTAGTGGACTGGAGTATTTGTGATGTTGAAGTTGAGGTGAAGGAGAGCCCACTTCAAGGAGCACTTGATATCCGTTCAAGCACCTGCTGTTTTTGTGCCTCATCTGGAATTTGTAGCGATGCTCGTAGCGATGGTCGTAAGAAAGGGATCATATCAGATTGTCCACGAAAAGAAGTAGACATCTTACTTTGGCTGAAAGATGGTCTTTCTTCTGCAGATGTTACTGTTGCTTTACCACCTACCCTACGGACACAACATTTTTTTCCCTTTCCAACATGCCTATTCCCCTTTCCATCAGCAGCAGGCCTTTTGCCACTCATTTTGGTGCTTTACTTATTGGCAACTCTGTAGTTGTTGGCACAAAAAACGATGGATGGAAACTGAGCAGAGCTGAGTGGCCAAACTGT
The DNA here is from genome assembly GCF_051348905.1 of Ranitomeya variabilis. Classification (NCBI taxonomy): domain Eukaryota; kingdom Metazoa; phylum Chordata; class Amphibia; order Anura; family Dendrobatidae; genus Ranitomeya; species Ranitomeya variabilis. The sequence goes on from NC_135238.1 coordinate 170,537,713, forward strand.
GGTACTAGGCACAAAACGACGTAGTGGGTTAGATGCAGTAAAAATTTAGATACACAGGTGGTGTAGCCTCACAGGCGGGCTACTTCGCTGACGTGCAAACACTGATCCAAGGCCCAAAACGATTTACTGGGTTAGATGCAGTAAAAATGTAGATACACAGGCTGTGTAGCTAGCTTCACAAGCGGGCTACTCCGCTGACGTGCAGACACTGCTCCTAGGCCCAAAACGATTTACTGGGTTAGATGCAGTAAAAATTTAGATACACAGGTGGTGTAGCTAGCTTCACAGGCAGGCTACTCCGCTGACGTGCAGACACTGCTACTAAGCCCAAAACGATTTACTGGGTTAGATGCAGTAAAAATTTAGATACACAGGCGGTGTAGCTAGCTTCACAAGCGGGCTACTCAGATGACTACCAGACAATGCTACTAGCCCAAAAGGATTGAGTGAGCTGGATTACACCAAATGCTGTGACAAACACTTGCACAGCACTGGCACAGACCTGCCTGGCAAAAAGTGCTATGAACTGCTGTAACCTACCCTCAAAAGGGCTGATATTACAACTAGTCCCGACTCCCTAAACCTATCTCTCTCTAACAGAAAATTTGCTTGCAAAAAACACTCTTAGACTGTATAGCGCCCACAGCAGCAGCGGTGCTGTCTAACACTAAGCTGCAGCAGTGAGGAAATGGTGGTGACAGGGAAAATGTCTGGTTCTTATAGGGCAAGGACATGTGACATACACAGCCAATGACACATGCCCTTGCTTGTGTGCATCACATGCACATTGCTGTGTGTGTGTGTGCACTGCTGATAAGCTGAGAGACTGCACCGCCCCACTGTAAATGCGGGAAAGAAAAAAAAATGGAGATCGGCATTATTTCAGCACAGCTCTATCCCCCGCCCCCCTGCCCGCTATACACTGAAACAGTCTATTAACAATGATAACCAGTTTTAATGTGCAAATCAAGTTAAGCTTTTGGTGAACGAACAGTTATCGAACAGAAACTCGAACAGACGAATTTTAAGCAAATTGTTCGACTTGAACACCGCCCAAAACAGCTCGAATTTGAAATTGTCGAACAGTTCGACTCGAACACCGCTCATCTCTAGTGATAACATGTATGATAGCATTATGTTCTGTCTTCTTGGTGGCTTTCTGTTCCCATGAAGGTGACATTCAGACAGGAGGTGTAAATTAAAGTTCATATAAGTAATTTTGGGAATTAGCTATGTTTACTTAGAAAACCTGTTAGGTCCCCAAACACTACTAACCTGCCCTTGGGTTAATCTGCTGGTTAATAGCATTACAATGCTGTCTAGAAGTGCAGCTAAGAGAAAATTAACTTTATTCCTCCCGGAAAATGCTGGCTTTCAGTTATAGATGCGTGCTAGAGCGAATATAATGATTGGCGCCCAGCACTTTGATTGACAGCTCACTCTATTTCACATCTGTATACAGTGAGTTGTCAATCAAAATGGCGAGTATGCATACAGCCCAGCTCACAGTATAGTGGTGACAGTATCCACTCCGGCACACCTCTATGACTGAAAGCAGCCGGCTTCTTAGAGAAAGTTCCTGGTATCTGCACATTCGGTAATACAGCTGAGCAGTATTGAAATATTAACCTGCAGGATTAACCCTATATCTCCAGTTAATATCCTTTGAGAACATGGCCAGTTGCCTTTAACATGTATTACATCCCTTTCTTCATGAAAATTCTGCATATTTGCTTTTATTTGGTCTGTAACTTCAAGTACCAGACAGTGGAGCAAACAAAAAGATATTACCGCCATATTTAAAATCTGTATTTCTCCCTGTGTTTGCAAGGGTTTTATCATTATGGTAAAGGTCGTTTTACATGGGAAAATAAACTGTCCAAGTGCACAACAATCCCTATATAGGAAATCTATCAGTGTGCATTTTACATGCAGCAATCGTGAATGTTAAACTGAGCACAAATGAGTGTTACTGCGATCATTCGTCCCCATACAGTTGGCATTATTGTTGTCGGCCCATTCTGGTTTACACTAGGACATTTTTATGCCCACATTAATGTTGTGTCAGATTCATTTGTTCTTTGGCTGAACGTTGGCATGTTTACACAGGGAGTGATGGCAAATCTCTCAGAAATGTTTGTCCTGACAATCATCGGCTCCGCAGGTCTTGGGGATTTGTTGTTGCTTTCACAGATTTTCCCTGCACAGTGATATGTAACAGAGGTGTTATGGTGACGCTTGGTTATCAATGTATATGAGGAGCATGGTCAGTGTGTGTTATACACTCACATCTGTGAAGGACTGCGGTAATGAACACTTCCCGTTCTGTTCCCGTTCTGTTTTCCGAACGGGTTTGGATAATCAAGGATTTGTGCTGCTGGGGTGCAGTAGTGTCGGGAGGACGAAATCTCATTCCAGTGTGAGGAGATAATTCCTTCCTTAGATTCTATTAGATTCTTCAAACATGAACCGGTTTTCGGCTGCAGAGTATCCCACCTGAGGAAGGCTCCAGTCCTGAGCCATATACCAGTTCTTGTTTGAAGAGTAAAATAAAGGAATGTCCACACATTATTAAGAGATTTCTTTCACCGGAAGGGCAGCGCACCACTGCACCCCAGCAGCACCAATCCTTGATTTCCATACACAGTGACCCTAATCTCATTTGTTTTGATGCCAGAAGATTCCAGAGGTCATCGCTCCACTGATCATAATGTTAGTGTATCCTGGCGATAAGAAATAGCATTACTTTGAGAGTGCCCCATTTAAGATGTGTTTTTTTTACCTGTTTAATGTACCTTCTAGGGAACTTGTCACTTTGGATATAGGATCAATCTGCAGGTGAATGGCATTAGGCCACATGCACACATTGAGTATTTGGTGAGTTTTTTATCTCAGTATTTGTAAGCTAAAACCAGGAGTAGTTTTAAAAAATACTGAAGTGGCGACGTGTTTCTATTATACTTTTCTTCTGATTGTTTCATTCCTGGTTTTGGCTTACAAATACTGAGGTAAAAAACTCACCAAATACTCAACGCGTGAATGTGGGCTAAGCCCTGCTGACCTATTGAAAATGTGGTTACTGGGAGAAAATGAACTGTATTCCTCCTGGCTGCCGCCAACTTTCAGTCATGTAGGCATGATGGTACGGCTTCAGTCATCGCTCCCTATACTGTGAGCGGCGAATAGAGCATGCCCCAACGCGTTTCCTGATGAAGTCCATCATTGCAGAACCAGCTGTCAGTCAAAGTGTCAGGGCATACTTACAGATGCCGCTGATAGACTGAGTGGTGAATGTAGTCTGGTCGGTTGGTCGGTACGCCTGTATGACCGAAAGTCGGTAGTTCCGAGGAGGACTAAAGTAACGCTATCCAACATGACAGGTTCCCTTTAAAATAAAAAGCAAGACAAATTGTAAATACCTTAGTAATTCTGTGCCACTCCCTGATCCCTGCCGATTATCATCTGTACACAGTTAGGGTATGTTTCCACTGGGTGTATTACATCAGTATTTGCTGTGGATTGGGCGCTGTATACAGCCGCAGTGTTCAATCTGCAGCATCCAGATGTTACAGCATAGTGGAGGGGATATTATAAAATCCCATCTCCACTATGTGCGCCAGGCCGCATCCGGTGGCCCTGCATATCCGGACATGCAGCGCATCTTTATAGACCGCAGTATGTCTATTTATTGGGTGGAGCGGGGTATCCGCTGCATCCAAAGTGTAGCCATTACGCCCCGTGGACAAATACCTTAAGGAAAGCTTTCAGTCACCCCCTTTTACCTATATGAATCACACACCATAGTGACAGACCTTATCCGGCTTTTTACACACATGACATTATGTTTCTAGAACATCAGATCACAATATCAGGGTGGGAACAGTACAGGATCACTATGTAATAGAGACATAGCTTGAAACGTTTGAGTTTTTGAAAAATCTGTAATAGAGGTCCAACCTACTGTGTGCCATCTATAATGTTGGTGTCGTCTTATGTGACAAAAGGGCATTTTCTCATTCCTCCGGGACTAGGGCCCTGGTGTGTCTGCTATCTTTGCACCCATAGACCTTTCCATGCTGCAGCTTGGTCCGTTTTCCACTGTTACTATATGAAAAAAGTAAAGAATCCCAGAAAATCCGCTTTAACGAATATTTATATCCACAATATATGAAGTAATATAGATGACCGTAAAAATGAATGAGATGACCGTAAATAATGAATGCTACCAGTGTTCTCAGCTTATCTTCGACAGTTTAAAAATCCAGAATAGTTGGTAATTTGTCACCTCTAAGGCCCAATTGTGCTTGCCCAGAGAAATTCTCCTGTGATCAGTAACGTATAGACAGAATTGTGCATCTCTCTGACATACAGAGGTTTTGTACTACCAGGCGGCAGAACTTTGTAAAGTGCCTACATTGGTATCAAAGCAGGCAGTGAAACCTGTACAATATTTGGTTTTCAGGGAAAATTGATACCTTTTTCTGACATTACTAAACCAGCTGTGAAGAACAGTTATTGTTGTCATCCAATATTCATAAGAAAAGGGAAAAATGAATATATACATAAATATGTGATATAGCGGGATAGAAGCGAGAATATGAAAGTCCTCACCCTCAGGACAGCAAAATGTAAAAGGATCCATTAAATGAGTGATGTCATTGGACTTTTGTGGCCTGTTTTTCCTTTCTTGATTTTGTAACAAATGACCCTATATGTTCTTTTGCTTGCGTGTCTCATCGCTCACATGTTTAAGTGTAGATTAAACTCTTTCCCTACTTGAAGGGAGCAATCCTGTGGTCTGCAATGAGTAATAACAGCTCCGCTGACTCGCTGCACTGCTATTGATTTTCTGCTGTATTCTCCCATTCCTGACGCATTTCCATTTCCAGCATTTGTTCTCCTCACTTCTTATTGTTTCTGACCCTTGGACTGAATTTGCATGCCCTTTAAATGTTGAAGTATTCAGCTCAGTGGCTCAGTGGTTAGCACTGTAGCCTTGCAGCGCTGGGTTCAAATTCCCCGAAAGACCAGATCTGCATGGAGTTTTTATTTTCATGGGTTTCCTCATACACTCCACAGACATACTGATAGGGAATTTAGCCCTATTGGTGACAGTGATAATATCTGTAAAGTGCTGAGGAATATGACGGCATTATTTAAGTAAGTAACATAATCAAAATAATTTACATTCAGTGTATTTCATCATTTGAGGAATAGTCTCTGCTTATCTATTGATTCTTTTTTGGATGTCAGAGTGTGTCATCAGAAAATTATGTAAAAAGAACCTGTCAGCACAATTTTGCATGTTAAAGTAACAGCATGGCCATAATGGCACTGTTGTCCAGATTAAATAGATACCTTTAATGAGTAAATCCATATGGTGGTTGCTCTTTAACTCCTTAGACGTATCCATTCATCCAGGCAGAGAAGGACTTCCGACCTTGGATGGATTGATAGGTTCTGATGATTTTGTGCCGACAGAAGGTGTGCGCACGCGCTTACATGACAACTGACACCCGTCTCTCACTGCCAGAAGCAGTGCCCGCACCGCTCCCAGCAGTTTAACCCTAAATGCTTCAATCGAAATCAGCATATACTGTATATATGCTGGTTTTTGTTCATTCTGCCTCCCAAAAATTTAAATAGAAAGTGATCAAAAATGCCATGTGCCCAAAAATGGTACCAATAAAAACATCAATTCGTCCCACAAAAAACAAGCCACCACATGACTCTGTCAGCAGAAATATGGAAAAATTATAGGTATTAAAATTAAATTTTGGCAATTTTGGAAAAGAAAATGAATGTGTTTTGAATGGCTACTGCGTTCTTGAACTCGGTATGATGGAGTGAGAGGCTGGGAGGTGAAGTTTTAAAGTTTCTTTATGGTTTGAATAATCAGTTGATTGATTAATCACCAAGCATCTATGAGGGTTTGGCTCTAAGCCTATCAGAAGATAAGTATGGTGCAGTTGATACACCTGGGCAAGTGAAAAACACAACCTTATGAGCAAGTGGTTAAATACAGCGCTATTTAAAAACAACATTTGCTATAAGAAAAATGAGAAAAGCAAATATATAAACTTAAGCCAAGTGGCTGGTTAATAAGCTAACATGATTTTATTTTTTAAGTTTAACCCTGCCGGAACTCGTGTGTTGAGGAGAAAGATCCAAAAAGCTTCTCTATTGCGTAACACCCTTTTTCTGTCTCTGCCTTGTATATGTTTGGGGATATGTTTTATGACGTAGACAATACAGTCTGATACTTTTCTGTTGTGTACTGTAAACTGTGGTTAGATGCATTGGATACATTGTGATTTTTATGTCGAATAACATTGTGAAGATGTCCACGTATCCTTGATTTAAGTTTTCTGATGGTGGTCCCAATGTATTTCAGATTGCAAGCACAACGTTCTAGAATATAGACTGTGTACTCTGAATTGCCATTAAGACAATTCTTTATTTTGTAATTTATTGAAATGGTCATTGAGCCGAGATCTAAACTGCGCATGCGCTGCCACTAAGTGCTATTTTTCTGGAAACTGCTGGAAGATCAATCTGCGCAAGTTCCACCCACGTCAATGGTGCCACCAGAGGCCAACATGAGGCGAGTGACTCACAAAGCAATGACCTGTCAGGCAGACATCAGAGGCAGGCGGAGGGACCGGGCAGGAGCTGAAGACCTTACCCACAGTGGCACCCTTATGCACCTAAAGCTTATTACACCAAACTTCAAATGCTGATTAAAGAACATCCACCATTCAGATTTCTTTATTAAACATACCCATTCTGTGTAACATCGTCATTTTGGCCATGCCTTTACTTTAAAGGGACTCTATCACCTGAATTTGGAGGGAACAATTTTCAGCCATAGGGGCGGGGTTTTCGGGTGTTTGATTCACCCTTTCCTTACCCGCTGGCTGCATGCTGGCTGCAATATTGGATTGAAGTTCATTCTCTGTCCTCCATAGTACACGCCTGCGTAAGGCAACATTGCCTTGTGCAGGTGTAAAATGGTGATGTTTTTTTTTTAAATCATAAACAGTGTTGATACAGTAACTGTGTTCAGCCACCAGAGGTCACCCTTGAGTAATAGACAGGATAATTACAATGTTGTTGCAGTAATTTTGTTCAGCCACCAGAGGTCACCCAGGAGTAAAAAGACAAGAAGATTCTGGAAACAGGACAGTTACCTCAGAGAGAGTTTCTGGGCGTTTTGAGAAGAAGCAGCGCGGTGATGGAGAGTGGGGAATCCAGATCTTGAGGCATTCCTGTTTGGGACTGTGTGATTTCAAGAAAGCTATTCTTGTGAGTAAACAGAGAAGTGTGAGCGGTCACCGACTGTGTAGTTAGCTAGGGATAGCTAGATAGGAATCACAGCCTATTTAAGGACACTCTTGTATTAAGAATTGCCTGACAACTAATAGACACTGTGTGGATTCCTGCGCTTCACGATTCTGGCTGTGGGATATTCCTGGAATTATTTGTGAACTGTATCTGGATCTGCATCAGAAGATTTGGTGGCTCAAATACCTATTTAATCCGCTGCTGGACGTCTGTATAACAAATTCAGTTATTTACCGTTGAAGCATATATTGTGAAAGAGTACACTCTGATCACTCAACAATAGGATAGTGCACTGCGTATACACTGAGTATATACTGTGATATATATATATATATACAGTATGTTGGGAAAAAACGGATACCCGTGATTTATTGTAAATTAGGCGGGAGGCGGGTGTAAGATTGTATTCCTGAGAGGACCACGTGTCACAGGTACAGTGTAACCCCATGTAGGCCTGTTACAGTTAAGGGAGGGAGTGGTATAGTTATGGGGTAGTCTGATATCTGTCCGTGAAGCTGGCACTTGGGGTCTCTCAGGCTGTATAACTTGTATTCTGTGAGTTGTGGCTGTTGTGGCCCATATTGTGTTGGGAGAGAAATTATGTCATTTTTTGCATAAGTTATAAAGAAAAGTTGGTTTAATATCATATTGTGCCCTGAGTCATTCATAGCAGCGCCGTATTCTGTTCTCGAGCAGCGACCGGCATAACGGTCATTACACAGGCATGTACTATGGAGGACAGAGAATGAACTTCAATCCAATATTGCAGCCAGCGGGTAAGGAAAGGGTGAATCAAACACCCGAAAACCCCGCCCCTATGGCTGAAAATTTTTCCCTCCAAATTCAGGTGACAGAGTCCCTTTAACATTCAAAATCAAGCTGACAGTTTCTTTTAAAGATTTTGGATAATGTTTTTTTTTCTATCACTAGCTATATTTATTCCTCTTTTACTAGCCAAAAGTGTTGAGCGATACCGACCGATACTTGAAAGTATCGGTATCGGAAAGTATCGGCCGATACCGGCAAAGTATCGGATCTGATCCGATACCGATACCCGATACCAATACAAGTCAATGGGACTCAAGTATCGGAAGGTATCCCTGATGGTTCCCAGGGTCTGAAGGAGAGGAAACTCTCCTTCAGGCCCTGGGATCCATATTAATGTGTAAAATAAAGAATTAAAATAAAAAATATTGATATACTCACCTCTCCGACGCAGCCTGGACCTTACTGCTGGTAACCGGCAGCCTTCTTTGCTTAAAATGAGCTCGTTCAGGGCCTTCCATGACGTCACGGCTTGTGATTGGTCGCGGCCGCCCATGTGACCGCCACGCGACCAATCACAAGCCGTGACGTAATTCTCAGGTCCTAAATTCCTAATTCTAGGAATTTAGGACCGGAGAATTACGTCACGGCTTGTGATTGGTCGCGTGGCGGTCACATGGGCGGCACGCGACCAATCAGAAGCTGTGACGTCATGGAAGGTGCTGAACGCGCTCATTTTAAACAAAGAAGGCTGCCGGTTACCAGAGGTGATGTCCAGGGGCCTCCGGACAGGTGAGTGTATCAATATTTTTTATTTTAATTCTTTATTTTACACATTCATATGGATCCCAGGGCCTGAAGGAGAGTTTCCTCTCCTTCAGACCCTGAGAACCATACACTGGAAACTTCCGATTCCGATTCCCGATACCACAAAAGTATCGGATCTCGGTATCGGAATTCCGATACCACAAGTATTGGCCGATACCCGATACTTGCGGTATCGGAATGCTCAACACTACTAGCCAATTATTTTTGTTTTTGTGCTTTTAGAAACATAACTATTTCATTTTTTGTCTGATGTAGCCATATCAGGGCTTGTTTTTTTGCACGACAAGTACAGTGTGATAAAGTGAATGGTACCATTCAAAATTACTTGAATGGTAACATTCATTTTATCACACTGTACTGGAAATCATGAAAAAAGACAAAGTGCTGAGAAATAAAAAACAAACAAACAACACAGTTCCTCCATTTTTTATTTTCCGTCTCTAGCAGGCTGCCATGATAACACCCCATCATCATCATGTGTTATTAGGGCATACTGACATCACAGAGAAAGGTCCTCTACTCAGGACACCCTTCTGTGAGCCAAAATGGACAGTGCCTGAAGGAAAAACTGCTGTTCTGGCAAATTAGTGCTGTCCCATGGTTATTTAGGAATGATATGTGACGATACCAGGAGTGGGACCCTTGGCGATCATCTGATCGCCTCAGCAGCCTCATTTTGAATGGGATTGTCTTGTACTACATATAGCATTCCTTGTGCATCAGTCTCTCAAGGCTTTTAAGATGGCTGATTGTCAGTAAATTGGGGTCTTCATTGATTACTTCCTGGTCATGTGACGATCGTGCAGGCACATGGCTCGTTGTAGTATATGTTTCTGAGTTATCTTAAAATTGGCTGTGCTCTTGTGTGATCATCAGATGGCTGCGTTTGTTATTTTCCTAAGAGCAAACCAATTAATCATAAAAATCTTATGCCTGGAAACCCCCTTTAATACAAACAGTGTGTAAGAAACTTTCCATTATATATTATGCTTTATTTTGTGTAACTGGAATACTCGTTTAAAAATGATATCCCATGACCACAGGAATATCCCCTTAGCATAATCCGTTAGGGACACATGCAGATGTTCATGTTCTTCTGTCTGAATGTATGCGACTTCAGGTTATTGGAAGTGCCAATAGCGAATATTGATACACACGACCAACACTTGCTTCCAGTAACAGATGGCTCCCAAGTGAGTCTAACAATATACTGTAGGAATTCAGGTTTGTTTGTTTTTATTTTTCTTAGGACTGATGGATTAGCAGCAACAGGGGATTTCATGTTTTCATACCAGGGTTCAGGAAAATACAGAAATCATTCAGCAGTAACCAGGAAAACTTGATTGACTGTTTGGTTGGGTATATGAAGGAAGACAATATAATTAGACTAATGAGAAAAAAAAAGCAATATACTACTAAGGTGTAACACGCCAGGGCATTTAGTGATAAAAAACTAATAGTCTACTATCAATATTATCGTAAAAAAATAGAGCTTTTTTTAGTTCTTTTTCTATAGCTTATGTTGTGTAAAAAATTTACTTGTTGTTATTATTATATGGTTATTTATGATTGATGTTAAAGGGAATCTGTCAGCAGAATTTCAGCCCAGAAACTATTTATATGCACACTAGAGGGAAGCCCGATGCTATCGCATCGGTAGGGCTGTAATGTCATGATGATGGCATGCTTTGCAGCAATGAGCATCTCTTGTCTGTGTCTGACCATGTACAGAACATACCACAGCTCCTGGACAGGGGAGGAAGCAAAAGACAAGACTGACATTACAGCAGGAGATAGCAGAGGATACATTTTGTGAGGTAAAATATTGTTTAAAAACAGTCAGTGAAATATTTTACCCGACAAAATGAATCCTCTGTGGTCCCCCTGCTGTAATATCAGTATTATCTTTTGCTTCCTCCCCTGCCAAGGAAATGTGGTATGCTCCGTACACGGTCAGACACAGTCAATTTTTAAAATTAACTTTTGTTTGTGGGAAAACCCCTTTAATGTGACCGGCTTCCTCTGCCTGTAGACACGTCGTGCATCTGCCGCTGGGATCAGCTGAATGATTCACTGTGCCTGCGTGGAATTCGCACAGGCACAGTAAATCAGACCGCCACCATCTTTGTGCAGACAGATAATGGCAATCACATTAAAACTGCGCATGCGCTCCTCCTGTACAAAGATGGCAGCAGTCAGTGAATCATTCAGCTGATCCCAGCAGCGGCGTGTTCTTGACGCGGTTCTGCTGGTGGTACCGTGCAAGAGGCTGCGTACACCGTATACAGTGTGTGTGGTGCATATGGCATATACAGTGTGTGTGTGTGTGTGTGTGGTGCGTACAGCATATACAGTGTGTGTTTGTGTGTGTGTGGTGCATACGATGTATACAGTGTGTGTGTGTGGTGCGACGGTGTTCTTCTGGTGGTACCACGCAGTTTCCATATTGAGACACCCATCACTTGGGTGTCCCAATATGGCGGTCGATAAACTTCCACCTCTTGGAATTCTGGGATCTGGACACATCTGGACGGAACAGGATGTGAAGACATTACAAGGTAAGTATATATTAAGATATATCTCTTACAAAGATAAGTCCAGTCATACCTTTATATGGCCGGTCTGTTCCTCTGTTACTGAGAAATCAGTGATTGAATTGATATGCAAATGTCTATGGTGGATCTGAAGCCTCTGTCACTCCAGCTCTATTCCCTGCCTATCACCTCCACCTCCTGCTTGACTGACAGCTCCTTTGCCTGATGTCACACGGCACAGAGGCTGTTAGTAAAGAAGGAGGAGGCAGCACTCAGCCGAGAATAGAGTTGGAGTGACAGAGGCTTCAGATCTACAATAGCCATTTGCATATTACCTGTCAATTCTCAGTAACTAAAAAATTGCCTGGTAATGTAAGGGTAATTGTCTTTGAAAGAGCTATTAACGCATATAAATGCAACTCCAGACCACTTCCGGTCCCCTTTTTTTCCCCTTCGGTTGCAGAGAGGTGCCTTTGTTGCAATTGACGCTGTCCTTTTTCATTCCTGGGGCTGTTGGTGTTGCTAAGTCAAGAAGCTATAGAGTTAATTCCTGCTTCCTTTCTGTTAGTAATGGGTGGGGATGTCATCTATTTAAATCACTGAACCTTTGACTCTCACTGCCAGTTAAAGTTGTTCTCTGGTTTTGCCTTTTGGCATCTGCTATAGCTTTGTTATTTGAATTCCTGTTGTCTGACCGCAGCTTGTTTCCTGACCATTCTCTGTATTCTGATTTTGTACCTTTACTGTCCTACTTGTTCTGACCCTTTTACTTTGACTTCCCTTGCCTCTGGTTTGCACCTCCGGCCAGCAGCCCTTCTGTCGAAACAATCCTGTTGACTTCATTGTAAGACCAGAGTCCTGTACAGAGATTGAAGATCAAAGGCCAGAGTTCTTCTTCTGTAAACTGTCATATGGAGTGGCTAGCATGAAGTCTGTCCAAGGTAGCATTTTTGATCCTTTTGGCCTCTGGCAAACTTTATGATAAATAGTTGAGGCAATGAAATCCTACTGACAGATTCCCTTTAACCCTTTCACCTCAGTAATTTTCTGTTTGTTTGTTTTCGTTTTTTCCTCTCCTTTTTAATTATTTTATCAATATAGTTGTATGAAGACTTGATTTTTGGAAGAGTTGTACTTTTGAATGACACCAACCATTAATTTTACCATATAGTGTAATGGAAACGGAAATAAAATTCCAAGTCTGATGAAATTGCAAACAAAAGTACAATTCCACAATGGTTTTTGTGTTTTTTTTTTATTTACCATGTTCTATTTAAGGTATAACGACCTGGTAATATGAATCCCCAGGTCAGTACCATTTCACAGATAGCATACATTTATAGTTTTTTTTATTTAAGTGGTGAAATAAAATTTGGAAACTTGTATACTTTTTTTTCTTTTGTCACATATCATTTTTGGGATATGTTGCTGAGTGAGAACTTACTTTTTGAGCCCTCAACTGATGTTTTTATTGATACCATTTTGGTGTAGATACGATGTTTTGATCACCTATTATTGTATTTTATTGCAATGTTGCAGCTGCCAGAAAAATGTAATTCTGGCTTTTAGATATTTTTTCTCATTACGCTGTTTACCGATCAGATTAATTTATTTTATATTTTGATAAATTTAACATTTTTCTGATTGAAGCAAAGCCAGATATGTGTATTTTGTATTGTTTTATTTTCAATGTGGCATATTGAAAGTTTTTAAACTTTTGTATTTTTTTTATATTTTTCATATTTTTAAAAACTTAAAAAAAACTTTTTACTGTATTTAATAGTCTCTTTAGGGGACTTGAACATGCAATTGTCTGATCGCTTGGGCTATACACAGCAATGCTTATGCATTTCTTAGTGTATCAGAAATTATGATCTGCTATGAATGCTGGTCACTGGCAGGAATTCACGGGAAGAACATAACGACAGGCACGGGGATCATCAGCAGACCCCCAAAAGTCAAGACAACTCATCAGCGCTCCATAATCGTAAAATAACATTCTTCCTACCTGTGGTTGTGAAATTTAACAGGCTAACAGCCTTGAGCAGAGCACCACTCCACCCATGGCTGTTAAAGATACATGATTAAATCTGCCGTCATGTGTAGGGAAAGATGCGACTGTGGCGAGTGTGACTACATTAGAGGCAGAGACATGACCTATGACGTAAATATACATCATATGTCATGAAGGGGTTAAATGCATAATTGCATGCAGTAAGCTCTTTAACTCCCTCTAGTGGATACCAGCTTGGCATAATTTTTGTTTTTTCAAATGGTTTTAAAGTATTACCATTCACTTTAAGATGTTATTTCTTTAGCACATTTTGAATAGCTATTATTGAGATGTTCCGTGCATTTAAAAGTTGAATAATGTAAATTAGAGGCATGTTTGCTTTAAGTTATTGAATCCACATCTGAAAAAAGAAACAAAAAAGATTTTCCATAGAGACAATGGAGAGCTTTGGTGCCCTCTTCTTAAATCTCGTCCATGGTGAAATGGCTATTGCATTGTGTATGATAGGAATTCCAAGTGCCTTCACTACAGAGAGAGGATTCACTTTTATCTTGAAAGTACAGGATCAGAAGGGAAAGAAAGGACTTTTTTAGTTTACCTCTTTGTTCATGAAAGATTTATTCAAGAGTTACGCTTCTTACTTAGATTTGATGTGGTCTCTTGTGGAACTTTGAAAGGAAATTTCCCAGCAGTCCTGCCGAGATTTGTAAATAGTACACTGTATAAATTTCCAAGCTTATAACGTTTCTAAGCAAGAAAACCTAGAAGGATTATTTGAGTTTGATGGAAATAAAGATATTTCCTATAGGAGCTTCAGGCCTATGGTTCCAGGAACTGATATTGACATGTGACATTGGAGACTTGTTTATGTTTATATATATGAGGTTAAGACTTTGTGAATTTGTGGATTTTATAACGAAATCACAAAAAGTGTTTTATAATATTAGCGCATCACATAAGAAAAGCCTACAACTGAAAAACATCTATAATCATTCAAACCCACAGATAAATTGGAGGTAGAGCTCCTGCAAGTTCTAAAGCCCTCTTTACTATGCTGATCGGTGTTGGTTCAGAAGTTCTCGTGAAACATTGCCTATCCATAGGATAAAGTCCTGGAGAACTCTTGAAATCATTGCTTAGATTATATGAATCATTGAAAACTCCACATGAGAAACATTAGGGCCCGATTCATCAAGACCGGCGATTTTCTCACTTGACTTGGTGGAGTCAGACCCTCCTGATTCATAATGAGGTGTACACGTCTTCATAAATTTGGAACATCTGACAGATTACGTGTGCTACTGTGCATCACGTCAAAAATCTTACTCCAGTCAGGGACTGTACTGAAATTTTGGACGTAGAGAATGCCACAGCTCAGCATTAAATGGATGAGCTTCAGCATCACGCCCCCAATCGCCAACATTTTATAACTTTTTATAGCTTTTTCGCCACTAAATTGGTGGAAAAACTTTGAATCGGGGCCAACATCTTTAAAGGTGAACTGTATTTTCAACAATCAATAGTGTAAACGAATACTAGAAGCCTTGTAAGATGTCTCATCAGAGAAATCTGATTCTTTCTCCACGTATGAACTACTTTTTCCCATCCCTCCTGAATTCACCATTCACTATGAAAAAAATAGCTCATCTCCATATGGCTCAAGACGAACTTCAAGTGGAGTGTTAACACAATATATTATACTCTGTGGAGAGGGGAATGAGGAGTGAGAAAACATTGAAGAGTGAGACACAGGGAGATCATGCTGAGCTTTACAACAAGTCTTTTATTTTACCCTAGAGCTGGATTTACATCTGCACAGCACAGTTTTGTTTTCTACTTCTGTCTATGTGCAAATTAAGGAATGACAAGCAGTAATATCTGTCTTTGTGCTGTACGGCATATGGGAGGCATCCTAGCATCTAGTCTTCTTCCATCAGCACAGAGTCATGTGCAAACTAAGTGATAGAACCTGCTGAGGGGATAACTGGCGAAAATATAGGATACATGTTATATATTGCCAAAAATACTTATTCTCCATGTAAAAACACAAGACCGCTTACTCTGAAAAGTTACTTGAAAGTGCAGCTACCTTTAGTGTTCTTAGCCTCCAAATAAAACTCAGAATGTTTGCAATTACTGTCAGTAAATAGAGATATTGAAAACAGAGGAGGAATTGAAATAGAAAGCTCATTGTGAAGTTCTATAACTTTTCATATACAGTAAATAATCTTTATTGACCTAACATAGAGAGTAATTACAATGTACAAATCATGCAATGCCAAATTAAATTCTACAACCATTTTATAAATATATCGATAGCAAACATTGCTCTGTAGCATTTTATGTTACCTATCTCTTCTCAGTTTAAAAACAACATGTTCTGAAGTCTTTTTATTACATTTTTGCCTGCTATAAGGGTAATTTTGTCACCCTATCAGGGCAGCGGGGTACTTGGTACCAGGTCCGGTACTTAAAGGGGATGTCACAGTGGCTGCGACCCGGTCCATAGCCCTGGGTGCCCGATTAAAGGGGAAAGATCTTTTAAAGTGTATTCTGAATAAAGTCTATTGTTCGTGACACCACCTGTGGTCTTCAGTTAGTAGGGACCGACGCTGTTTAAAGGGGTCCTCTGGGGTGATGTTATGCAGCAAGATGGTGACGCTTCCCACAGGTGAAGCGGGGTCCCCAGGGCTTCCCAAGTGTAGGGCACCGATGGTGTGGTGGATGGTATGGCAAAGAACGAGGACACAGGTTTGCAGCCTTTACCTGGTTTACTGATGGTAGTAGTAATCTTCAGTCCAGGGTACCAAGTGCAGGGTAGCTGTGGTCCAAACTGCCGAAAGCAGTTTTAACCCTGTGGACGCCGGGGGACGTGACAGACATCAGAATGTGAGTATGTAGTGTTTTTTTTTTTACTTTTACAATGGTAACCAGGGTAAATATCGGGTTACTAAGTGCGGCCCTGCACTTAGTAACCCGATGTTTACCCTGGTTACCCGGGTGCTGCAGGGGGACTTCGGCATCATTGAAGACAGTTTCAACGATGCCGACCCAGCGACCACACAACGACTTACCAACGATCACGGCCAGGTCGTATCGCTGGTCGTGATCGTTGGTAAGTCGTTTAGTGTAACGGTACCTTAAGTTTACTGTGTCACCTCAGACTTAATGCAGGCAATTGACATACAGTCCTATGCCCTCTGGTTCTGCCCTGTGTCCTGGAGAACAACACAACCTCAGGCTCCCTGTACCCAGCCTCTGTGCTCTGGCTCCTAGGGTGTCCTTCCGCTGTTCTCCTCCTGAGCCTCTTACTCCTCTGTGCTTCTTCCCTCTAAGCTCCTCCACTATTCAACTGTCCTTCAGATTCTCCCTCTTTCCAGGGGTAGCAGCTCCCTCATGGCTGCTCGGCCCCTACGTCTGCTTCAGACATCCTTCTACTCCCCTCTCCTCTCTCAGGCTGGCTGGCTCCTCCTCCAGAACATGAAACATAAAGTCTAAGGAAGCTCCCCGGAATCCAGGTCCTGAGATCCCCCTCCTGGCCTGGATTCCGATGTGTTGAATGTAAGTGCCTTACCTGATAGACAGAATCTCCCTTGCCTCCAAGCATGACATCACCCTCCCCGAAAGGAAGGCAACATCACTACAACAACTGGTTACCTGGGGTGTTTCATAATGGTCAGAGCTGGTTATATCTTGACATTTTTTAGAGTTTGTAGATGACATAAACTAAATGGCGACTTTGTTAGAGACAACCTTCTATTAGCATGTTGGATCTCTTTTGGTCTTCAGAATAACAGCAGTAAGTATCAACCTCTGAAGACAGGATAGCTTTTACCAGTTGCCACACATTAAATGGAGATACTAAGGTGCTCTGGACTATTTGCTTTCTCATGTCTAAGAGAGGCTTTAAAGCAGTGTTTCCCAAACTCCAGTCCTCATGGTCCTCAAAACATGGTTCATAATTTCCTTAGTAGTACACAGGTGATTAAATTATTATGAAGGAATCAGAAATTGTCACAGGTTCGCTTACCTGTGCGATACTAAGAAAATCCTGTAAATATGACTTGGGGTCTGTGAGGAATGAAGTTTAGAAAACACTTAAGAAATAGTGACCATTAATGTCAAGAAAACAAGGAAAACTCACTGTCATGTTCCAAAAAAATAATCTATGACTATTCGATCCCTGTGACTTGTTGCATTGTCCTCCTGAAAGTGTTTTTTTCACTTAGGACAAACAGCTTGAAGGTATGAACTTGGTTAGCCACAATGGTATCTTCTGCAGGCCAAACATCAATCCACAGATATTAGAGGAGCCAAGTAAACAGCCCTCACTCCATTACTCTGATGGGAAGGTTTCATCAGCTCAAGCTGCTTGCGTCAAATTCTCACTTAGCCATCTGCACTTTGCAGCAGAATTTTGCACTCTTTTGCCAAATTAAGTCTTGCTTTGCTGTATCCCTTAGACAATAATGGTACCGCAACTTACCTACCCTACTCTGACCCCTTTCATCCATGAGTAGCTTATGTCCACAGGATTACCTTTTGGTGGATGTTTTTTCTCAAACACACCATTTTCAGATATTCATAAGAAAACCGCACAAAGTTGACAGTTTTTGGTAGTTACCATCTAGCCATCCACTTAATTTGAGTAGGATTACTGAATTGCAAAATGTTCTAATAATGTTAATAATGACCCTGTGTTGTTTTACTGTGGACTGCAATGTAAAATGTAAAAGGGTTTTCCATTGTCAGAAAAATTGGAGGTCATGTCGACAGTACTGCAGTCAATCAGTGAGCTCACTGGTCTGCTAAAGTCGACTGCATGAGCTGCTCAGCTGCTGCACTGCAGACAATAACAGACACTGGGTGGACACTCTGCCTTGGAGCAAGGGAAGGTCAGTAAAACAGGTGTGCCTGGTGACAGGGGTTTTCTGAAACCAGGTAGCCCCTTTAACACAGAGAAAGGGACTTAAGGAGGTGTTCTTAAATTAGCATGAAAATAAGCAACTTTGCAATTGACTTGCTTTTTCTATCTGCTGTCACTCTCCTTCAGTGACAGATTAGAACTTTTATAATGTACACATCATTTCTATGGAGCCCGACACTAGTGCCTGGCAGAGTGTGCACGGGGTAGTTAAATTCCAGGAGCGGGATTACTTCTTAACATCCCAGTCAGTCTTCTCCTGACCATTGACTTCTACACAACAGTTAGCTGCTCATCTCCCTCTTCTCATCTTCTGAAGAGATGCAGTTATAAATCACCAGCTCCCAGCAATCAGAGCAGGTCTGCTAATTACAGCTCTCTGCTATGGAAGTCCCAAGCTGTGCACTTGTTTCAATGCCTTGTTGTATGTAGAATGTAAGTCCGCAAGGACAGGGTTCTCTCCCCTCTGTACCAGTCTGTCACTGTAAATTTGTTTACTGTAAACGATATCTATAACCCTGTATGTAACCCCTTTCTCATGTACAGCACCATGGAATTAATGGTGCTATACAAATAATAATAATAATAGTTATATCTATGTGTAAAGACAGGGCTACCAGTGTAGACTCTTATAACAGAACTCGCTTTATAGTCCGACCAATTCTACAGTTCTATTCACCAGAGTTGTCACTGAAGGAGGAAAGCAAAGAAACTAGAAGGAGATTGCATTGCTCTGAACTCCTCAAAAGACAACTTGAGCATGTTCCTTTAAAAACACGGGTCATCATGGCGGCTCTGAACATAACTATAATTCCAGTTCTACACACCGACTAATTTCCACTATATCCTCATTATTGTATTTAAGGTGTAATGAGACAAATTGTAAAGGAAGCATTAATTATTGAAATGCAATATGCTCTTGATAGTTAATGTCAAATAATTGCCATATTATTAATTTATAGTGATACATTGCATTCATTAAATGGCTGCCCTCACTACGTGGAGACATAGACACACATATAGACAA
This sequence comes from Ranitomeya variabilis, assembly GCF_051348905.1. Lineage (NCBI taxonomy): Eukaryota > Metazoa > Chordata > Amphibia > Anura > Dendrobatidae > Ranitomeya > Ranitomeya variabilis. The sequence goes on from NC_135238.1 coordinate 170,557,149, forward strand.
ATTTTCAACCAGAATGTGCCACGCTCCCGACTCCACAGTGCCTCTAAGCACCAGGAAATACTGTTTATTTAGAGCCTGTTAAAACTGATATAGCTCTCCACTACTAGAGGATAACGCTGTATTGTGGAGTACCTTGGGCTGAATTCTAGTTAAATGTGAAGTCATTTCCCGGCACAGACACTTACAAGTTGACAAGCATTTCCAGTCGTTCTCAAAGAGAAATTTACTAGTAGCATTTTAAGGTGATCCTGTCCTGTCCGTAAATCCATCAAAAGATTACGGGACTGTATAAACTCACATTACACTATAAAAGAAAGCTGTCCTGGTCTTAACAGCTCAGTCCGTCTATTATATAATTCTGCACGTAAAGGTAGATTGTGTTGTGTACTTTAGCAGAAGCCGTTTTTGGTAAAATAATATATAACCGTGGTATAACAGATCCTCATCCATTGCTGTATTTTCTTTTTCAGGGTGTGTGTGCACAGACATTTTATGGCCACCTCCACTCATGCAATTACGCCACGTTTAACATGAAGGTAAGTTACTGCTGCAAAAAGATTATTATCTCTGGGCATTTTTTTGGCCAGAAAGTCTGAGGATGATAGAACGTATAGTTTGCCTTTTCTGTTGCTGAGAGGCAGCTTGCTGGAGCAGAAATCTCCATCTATTGCTATCACTGTATTATATAGAACATTAAAGATAAACCATTAAAGATTTTTTTGAATGCCCTTCCTTAAAAAAGGGCAAGAAACATTCTATATGACTTCCCTTTTTTTACTGATAAACTTCTTAAAATCTATTAATTTCTTTTTACAAATTCTTTTTTTTAACAAATACAGGCAATTCCAGCATGGATCACCATATCCCAGCATATCTCATAATGGGGATATGGAGATTACACAGAATGTTCAAAATCATGTCAATGAAATGACAATATTATAGACATATATCGAAAAGAAAGTATCTAGTTATATAATTACCAGGGGCGTTAGGAACGAAGGTAGCCTAAGTAGTATATACAAGGGTCTATCAAAGTAGAAAACCACATAACCTAATAGAACCCTTAAAAAAATTACTTTTATTTGTATTATTAAAAATACTAATGAGTTCCTCATTGCTATTTTTAGTAATACAAATTAAAGTTACTTTTTTAAGGGTTCTTTTAGGTTCTGTTGTTAGGAAGAAAGCAGAAATCGGACCAATCACCAGTTTTATAGAATAAAGAAACAGAGACTAGAAAACAATAGAATCTCCCCCATGGAGAGGGACCGCATTTCGAACAAGAATGATATAGAAAAGGAGAAGAAAATTAAAAGAAAAAACAGGTGAGGAAAGTGGAAAAAAGGTAGGAGTTAACGACATGGTAAGAGGGGAGAAAGGAAAATTGGGTGTAAAATTAGTGTAAAGCTACGGTGGGGGGAGAGTTGGGGAAACTGTACCCAAAATTGTAAAATAATTGATTTGTGGAGCTTGATGGACCCTTGAACAACATATTCAATAGCCTCAAATTAAAACAACTAGGTGCATATCTACAGTGGAATGTCAATCTGGGTATGTTCTTTGCAGTATGTTACTGCTGACACCTGAAAATATGCAATGTAAGATGTTAATATTGACTGAAATGTATCTGTGAGGGATTAGATTACTGGAATCAGGTGTAATCTGAAAAGTTAGATGTGTAGACCATAGAAAAGAAGGACCTCATAATGGCCTAATGGGCTGTACAATTTGCAGGCTTGAAAGTCCCCTTAAATTTTCATGACGTCATTGTTCTAGAATTGTGTGTTCGAATTACTGTAGAGCTGATCTAGTGCTAGCACTTGTTTCAGTAGATCTGTAAAACCATTCTACAATGTAATTTTACCGTTTTTTTATAATAATAGCATTTTACTCGTCAAAATTATTGTTCTATATATTTAGTTTTCCCTGTAAAGAGTGTTCACCACACAACCTGTATTTTTCTAAGTGGGACGTTCAGGGTAAAGTAGTACTTCACAATGCTATGGAGCCTGAGCTAACCATAGGCTTCATGTCACCCTTACTGTAGCAGAATTACAGTGGATTTTCTTAATGTGATAATGTCTCCAGGAGCAGAGCCTGTGTCTGCAGCACATCATCGGCAAAACTATTATTTTTAAACAATGGTATGTCTGTTCTTCTCAGACCTTGTGTTTTAGAAACAATGAGTTTTTAAATGAAAATAGAAATGAAATGATGCCTGTATCTATTATTCCTGGTGATGAGGAAGGGGCTTGTGAATATATAATTACCGCCATGTGAATTAATTCTACGCAGCATGCCGCCAAGCTGGCTGAACCTTTAATATAAATATGTTCATTTTCAAATCAACACAGCAGGTTCCTCTCTGGTTGTGAAGAAGGCTCTGCTGCATATTTCAATAATGTAAAGCTGGTGAGATCCCACGATGAATATATCATGGCCATCTTTCATATATCTCCTCTGTTCTGTATAACCAAAACAGATATGCAAACAATCTGTCTTTCATCAAAGGTCTATGAATTGATCTAAACCAATGAACAACAAATTAAATGGTAATTTAAGCTTCTCAGATGTTCCATTTACATCCATGGGATAATAAACTACATGGAAAAATATAGAGGACTGTGCAAACGTATGGCCACATGCACAATTCTCAGCACATGTCGTGAGGCGCGACTGCAACAGTTTATCTATCTCTTCTCACTCAATCTTGCACTCAACCTGCAGTATAGGCAGCAAAGTGAGCAGAAATCACACCCCGACATAGTCCACACACCCCAGATACACAACACGCTGCCACCACTCATCCAGATAACTGGATGACGAGTCCCCAAAATAGCCACTGCTGTCAGAAGGCCACACACTCGCTAAAAGGCTATTGATTCTTTAGCACATGCAAGGATTAAACATAGTAAAGTTTTAAACTCTAATATAAGAAGTACAGTGTTTGCAAGAGAATGAATGAAAGATTAGACGACATGCAAAGGTGAAAACAATTGTAAAATAACAAATGCTAAGCAATAGAAGAATACCTAAATGTTTCTGTCTACAGTTGCGCTTCTGTTTCCTCAAGGCTATGGAAGGTTTATGGGTCACGCTCAGCATAGCTGATCCGTAATTTTTATATGTCTAGTTCTAGGCTCAAGTTTTTAGGATGGTCTATATATTAATAGGCAAATAGCAAATCTGTAACTTGGGGCGAATAAGGAGGCTAGTACATTGAATATTAAATAGCTTGGGTTTTTTCATATCCCCTTACTATAATAAATGGGGGATGTCCAGCTTACCTATATAAAACCATCTGCTCATACTTTGAAGCTTGGGCTCACCAGGCAGAAGTGTCAGGAATGACCTTTTTGGTAATCCCATTGATATCCTGCTTGGTTCTGAGTTTCTGTTAGCTTCATTACCTGCAATAAGAGTTGTCAGATTTAATGGCTCTTTGTGCAGAGTTAATCATGTGAATTTCAGCTTTTCATAGTATGTCCATTTGGTGGACCAATTGCTCATGTAATATTTTTAACATAGCTTCCCCTTTACAATATTAAAGAGCAACCACGCTAACCAGACCGCATAGACATGTAATGATATCGCAAATGCACATCAGTCAGGTTTTCATGATGATTGTTATATTTGTACCTAGTCGTATTTCAGCTGATAAATGGATACTTTTGTATTTCAGTTTAGGTAAAAAACACTCTGGAATAGAGATGACCAAATATTTTGAAATTCATATTTACCAAATTTGACAATAATTTTTAAAAAATGGATTCACAGCAAGTGGCAAGGCAGCAAAGCCTCCAATTTACCTTAAAAAGTTTGCCTCCTAAGATCATATATCCATAGAATCGATAGTAATCCGGTAGGATTCAAGAGTCCATTTATTAACACTGCTCACTGACAGATTTTTTATGTTTTTTAAATTTAATATACTGTTAAAAAATGCTTCTTCTTACAGGCAGTTTATTCTGTGCAGAACTCTGAGTTAAACTGATAATGTCACTGTCAGAGGTAACATTATGTGCCTGAGACAAATGATGTGCCGTATATTCTATAATGCATTATTTTTTCTCTACTTGTAGACTTGCCAGGGGCAAAGGAAGCTAATTGTGACCTACGTTTGATAGTTGTTCTGATAGTGTAGCAACTCACTTGAAAAAAATAGGTAGCACACTAAAAATTATTTTGTTTCTCACTTGTTCCTTTCCTTGGATCGCAGCATGTGTCTAACTTTTGTGAATCTTTTGGTCTACTTCACTTTGTCAGGCAGGTCCTATTTAAGCGATTTCTTGTTTGAGAACAGGTGTGCCAGTAATCAGGCCTGTGTGTGGCTCAGGAAATTGAACTCAGCTTCCCAAAGAAGTGATAAACCACGCTTAATTTATGATTTGTGGGCAATCACTTTTTTACACTGTGCTCTGTAGGTTTAGATTTCTTTTTCCCCTAATAATAAAGACCTTCATTTAAAAACTGCATTTTCTGTTTACTTGTGTTATCTTTGTCTAATATTTAAATTTGTTTTGTGATCTGAAACATTTACGTGTGTCAAACATGCCAAAGAATAGGAAATCAGGAAGGGGGCAAACACTTTTTTACATAACTGTATATATATTGAAGTAATCTACAGTAGATGAGTCACAAATATGTTGTCTGGTGTCCCACGACCAGGGGCTCCTTCCCTGTCTCTAACGCTAGTGGGAGCCCTAGCTCACCCTGTTTCCCGGATTACTTGATGATGAAGACGTTGGGGCCATGTACTCCTGAATCAGCCCTCAGTCTGTATCCTTCCCGCACCCAGGGAAGAGGGGAGTAGTTATGTACCATAATACACCAACCAGACTAACAAGATAATATGAACAGGGGTAATGGAAAATATCAAACATACAAATATACCACACATATAACAGAGGGATGCCCCGGGAAGTGTAGGATGGGGTTAATTCAAAGTAGGAGAAGAAAGAGAATTATCACACACCCAAAACCTAGCAACAGTCACAGATAAATCCACCAAACGCCTTTCTCCAATAACTACCAGAAACATCCTCCAAGCCATGCAGCAAAAGCTAACTCTGACAATGAATGTTAGCTGGGGCCCAGATTATGTAGGATACGGAAGTGGCTAACAGTGCACAGCTGAGAGCCTTAGATCCAGGAGCTCTTAGAGCAGATTAACGCCTGCACTGCCCAAAGAAATTTACACCGTTTAATAAGAAGGTGAAGTGCTTCTTATCCGTGCAGGAGTATCAGAAATCAGATACTGCGGTCTTCTGGCTCCTCTCTCGCCTGTGGCAAGATGTGTGCCGCTGTTGATGTTTGCTTACAGAGAGCATTGCCTAGGCTGGATACAAGTGATTCCAATTCTAAGCTAGGAACAAAACTTAAGTAATCAGGGTTTTTACTCCATTTACTTACCAATTGCCATTGCCAGCTTTTCAGTTTGTCCCATTTCTGTGAGCAATAATAGGAAGGGTGATAGATAGCTTTTTATGTTTTTGTTTTTTTAGGGGGGTTAGTCTGGTAATTTAAAAGTTCTTTCATTCTTTATAAACAAGTAAGATAAAAGAAAAATTTTAAAAAAATTATTATTAAAGGGAACCTGTCACCACGTTTTTGGAAGATGGGATAAAAATAGCGTTAAATAGGGGCAGAGGTGGGCGTTACATTAGTGTGTGTGTTATGCGTTTATTACCCACCTAAGTTGCCGAAATAACTTTGCAAAGTCTCCGTTTTCGCCTGTCAATCAGGCTGGTCAGGTCGCATGGGCGTTGTCTTCCCCCAGATTTGGCGTAGTTTTCCGTTGGTGGCGTAGTGGTGTGCGCATGCCCAAAGTCCGGAATCCTCTTCCAGGGGATTTAAAATAGCGCGGTGTTCGTTATTGCATTGGTGATCGGTGGGCGCAGCCATCTTCCTTTGGCCGCGCGTGCGCAGAAGCGGCGCTCTGCTGGCCGCGGCTTCAGGAAAATGGCCGCCGCGATATCCATCTGCGCACGCGCGGCATCCCGCGGCCATTTTCCTGAAGCCGCGGCCAGCAGAGCGCCGCTTCTGCGCACGCGCGGCCAAAGGAAGATGGCCGCGCCCACCGATCACCAATGCAATAACGAACACCGCGCTATTTTAAATCCCCTGGAAGAGGATTCCGGACTTTGGGCATGCGCACACCACTACGCCACCAACGGAAAACTACGCCAAATCTGGGTGAAGACACCACGCCCATGTGACCTGACCAGCCTGATTGACAGGCGAAAACGGAGACTTTGCAAAGTTATTTCGGCAACTTAGGTGGGTAATAAACGCATAACACACACACTAATGTAACGCCCACCTCTGCCCCTATTTAACGCTATTTTTATCCCATCTTCCAAAAACGTGGTGACAGGTTCCCTTTAATTCAGGGAACTATTTTGATCTTATAATGAAAAAAATAAATAGGCCAAAAGAAGGAAATAGTCATCAAAAGATTAAAAAAAAAAAAAAAAAATCAATGCTCTACCCAAAGGACGTTTCACAGCAAAAGAAAAGGGTTAATCTATATGAAATTGGCATGGTTTACATACAGTTACATTTCACAATCGAGAAGTGGAACCTCTAAGCTGTTTTTTGTAACATCTTTTTTTGTGTCTTCTAGTTTCTTGAGCACTTGGTGCGTAGTTTTTGACCACCAGCATTTTTTTCAAGCGTTTTTCTTTTGACTTGGAGTCAGGTTTTTTTACTGCTGTTTTTCATAAATTTTTTGTTTGTTTGTACATTCAATAATGAAGGTACCGCTAGTAACTTCTGAAGTGTAAACAGTCGCAAAATGCTCAAAAAGATGATGAGGGTAAAGACTGAGTCTTCTTAGCTGGAAAACACCTGACGAATAGTCAGGTCACTTCTTTTGTCCGGCTAGCAGTGCACCTTTTAAAGTCACCCAAAAGACTGAACATATGCATATCAAGTTGTTTTCTCATAAAAATGCATAGGTTCATTTTTTTAAGCATTTTCTGAGCGCTTCTAAAGCGGGTTTCGGTGCAGACCCACATTAAAAAAATCTTTGTGGCACATATTTTTTTAGGTGGTAAAAACGAGTTTCTTTAGGTTTTTCACAAAGTGAATTTGGAGCAAATATTATCAAGAGTGCTTTAAAGAAGTAACAAGCGCTTTGTTTTTTCCCATCTGGCGTATTTAAAAATCTGAAGGGGAAAAAAATGTTCAAAAGTGAAAACAAACAAGCAACAAAGTGGTTTTACAATAGAAATTAATAGGAACTGCCTTTCAATTGTTTTTAAATGGAATCTGTCAGTGGATTCAACCTTCCTATGCCATTTATATGGGCATGCAGGTCATAGGAAGCGGAGTAAAATGATATCTTGATATCTGTAATCCGATGCCTTATTCCAGAGAAATCCATATTTCCTTATATTTGTTTAGCTGTCTACTTAAAGGGAGCATTACCAGTGTGATGTTTAATGGCCGCTCTCTGCTCTCCTGATCTCACTGCAGAGTCGTGTGTGATTAGACCTGACACTTCTGCAGATTCCCCTCAGCTTCAGCTTCCATCTCACAGGCAGACAGTGTGTTTGTAAGGAGATGCTCAGTTCTACTGTTCTGTGTTAGGCCGGAGACACACTGGTGCGAGAGACGGCCGAGTCTCGCTGGTTAAAAGCAAGCTGTGGCACCTGCATTCCGGAGCTGAGCGTGCAGCTCCATGTATTGCTATGGAGCCGCACGCTCCGCTCCGGAGTGCAGGTGCCACAGCTTGCTTTTAACCAGCGAGACTCGGCCGTCTCTCGCACCAGTGTGTCTCCGGCCTTAGGCTGCTTTCACACATCAGTTTTTTGTCGTCAGTCACAATCCGTCGTTTTATGAAAAAAATGGATCCAGCAAATGTTGGTGCTGGATCCATTTTTTTCTCATAGACTTGTATTAGCGACGGATTGCGACGGATGGCCTCACGTTTCATCTGTCATTCGCCGGATTCGTTGAAAATTTGTCTTCCGGTGGCCGGAGAAAACAGACATAGCAACATTTTTTGTGTCCGTTGAAAAAACAGACAGCGACGGATCTGGCGGCGTCCGTCGTTTGCTATAATGGAAGCCAATGGCGCCGGATCCGTAACATGACTGAATCCGGCAACCAATTCCATTTTTTTAAACTGAGCATGTTCAGCGTTTCCCATTCTGGGGTTCTCTCTGTCTCTCTCTATCAGCTACTTGGATCCGGCGAAAAAACGGATCCGTCGCATCAGTTTTTCACAATTTGCGACGGATCCGTTTTTTTTTTTTTTAAATTCGCCGGATTGAGCCTGAAGGCAAAAAAATGATGTGTGAAAGCAGCCTTAGTTACATGTCTCACTCCGGTAACTCCTCCTTTCATTTACAATAAGCTTTGGATGAAGATTCTCAGGGAGATTAGTATCTGACCCACAGCCTGGAAAAGCTCCTTTACATATAAGAAAAACATGGATTATCAGATCTCAGATAACAAGGTATCATTTTATTCAACTTCCTATGACCTACATGACCATATAGATAGCTTAAGAGGGTTGATCCTACTGACAGGTACCCTTTAAAGTGATTTTCCAGGCATTTCTTGGAGTGGACCTCCTCCATAAACCGAGGAAATTTTTGTGTGCACATAAAATAAGAAATCTCATCAATCTCACACTTAACCACTGCATAGAATTATGGGTACTCTGGCTGTGGTCAACAGAATAGCTTGTGATTGGTGGTGGGGAAAGAAGACAGCAGCAATACAGTAAGCTGGATTTGACAGCTAGTTGGACAGGCCAGAAGTCATTAGCAGGATTAGGAATTATTTTCAGTCACAGACATTTCTTCTACAAATCTGGTGCATGTGAATTTATCATAAAAGTCCAATGGTAATACTTGGAACAATTTGAATTTGAACCTTTGTTGCAGATAATCTTTGGTAGCATGAATCCAGTTTTATTCCTGGGACTTGTGGCTTTGGTCAGTCCAAAAGCTATGGGGTTAATCTTGTTTATTTGATTTCTGTGTGCTGTCAGCAGTGGGTGGGGTGTTCTATATTAACCCCTCTTAGCCACATCCCACTGCCAGTCAATGGTTTCGCTATCCTGGTTCAGACCTCTGCGCTGTGCTTCCATGTTTCGTCCTTATAATTACTGCTCTTTGATCTCAGCTTGATATTTGACCTCCCACTTGTTTTATGATTCTATTCATGACATGCTTTGCTGTTAGCTTTGACTCTGCTTGGCGACCATTCCTATCTCTGGTTCTCACTTCCGGACTGTAGCCCTTCCGGACTGTTGCAATCCACTGGATCTTCTTGTAAAGCCAGATCCCTGTATAGAGAATAAAGGGTAGCAGGGTTCCTCTGGAGTCTGCCAGACTGAGTGGCTTGTGCCAAGTCGGTCCGAGATAGCCTTTTTGAGCCAGTGGCCTAAGGCAGATGTGACACTATCGATGAAATCAGTGAATATCCACAAAGAACACCGAAAAGATGCGCATGTGAGCATGCCTATAGAGTACCAACACTGAGCAGCTTTAACCCTTGAAAACATATTTCCTTGGGACTTACACTTTAGAGAGATCATATCCGTTTCAGTGTTGCGCTGTACCCTCTATGCCAAGGCTTCTTTGTGCATGCTTTTTTTCTTCACATTTTTGTGGTATATCATTGGATAAATCATTAGCTGCTTTCTGTGTCTTGCAAACTGCTACATCTAGAAGTCGGCTTTCTTTTGTGTTCAATTGTAACAAAAAGAATCAATGCTCTAGTGGTAAAAATACTTAGCTAGATAGCACTGGAAAGCATGAGAAGATGAAACACCGTGTTCTTTACAATATGAACTGGTTTGCACTAATGTACAAATTACATTTGCCTGGAGATGATGCCCGTTCTTTGTTACCTTTCACATGCACTCATTATTGAACTCTGGAGACAGCTTTACTTGTTTTCAGAATTCATACATTCACATTGTTCTTCTGACACTGGTTGCCATGAAAAATAATTAATTTGTGACTAGTTTTCCTTTTGGCAGCCATGTGCAGCCATATCACTGTTCTGAACTGTCAATTATCAGGAACACACCACTCCCAGGTAAACAGAAAGCTTGGAGACTAGGGAGCAGTGGGTCCTGAAGAAAGAAGACATGCCAAATCCTTTAATAGGGAGTGATATCATGTTCTTTACACTGATATGGTGCTCTAAACAATACAAACTAGACCAGACGTGGGCAAACTGCGGCCCGCGGGCCACATTCGTGCCGTTGACTTTTCCAGTCTGGCCTACAGACTGAGACAGCTGAAAGGCTGAAACAGGGGCCCACAGGCTGCATCATGCCATCCAACTACCTGCCGTTCATCCACCACCAATTGCTATCATCGGTAAATTGCAGATATCGGTGAATACATTGGTGGATGACATGGTCGCCGGTTCTATCTTCCACCAATCAGCGTGTAAGACAGCAGATGCGATGGATACATTGGTGGAGGACAGGTCGTGGGCTCCATCTTCCACCAATCAGCGTGTAAGACAGCAGACGCGATAAATACATTGGTGGAGGACAGGTCATGGGCTCCATCTTTCACCAATCAGCGTGTAAGACAGCAGATGCAGTGAATACATTGGTGGAGGACAGGGTCGCCGGCTCCATCTTCCACCAATCAGCGTTTAAGACAGCAGATGTGATGAATACATTGGTGGAGGACAGGGTCGCCGGCTCCATTTTCCACCAATCAGTGTGTAAGACAGCAGACGCGATAAATACATTGGTGGAGGACAGGTTGTGGGCTCCATCTTCCACCAATCAGCGTGTAAGGCAGCAGATGCGATAAATACATTGGTGGAGGACAGGTTGTGGGCTCCATCTTCCACCAATCAGCGTATAAGACAGCAGATGCGATGAATACATTGGTGGAGGACAGGGTCGCCGGCTCCATCTTCCACCAATCAGCGTGTAAGACAGCAGATGCGATGACATCATTTCACTGTGGTGCTGAAGAGGCTCAGTGCACAGGAGACAGAAGCAGAGCTCCAGGCGAACGGGTGCGAGGTGAGTATTTGTTGTTTTTTTCATGTGTATGGGATATTTGTATGTATACAATAGGCTACGTGGAGGTTGCACTGTATATATGAAGGCTATGTGAGGCTTACACTGTTTATATAGAGGCGATGTGAGGATCACACTATATGTGGAGGCTATATGGGGGCTCATGCTTTAAATAGGGACGCTATGTGGGGCTCATACCTTATATAGAAGGCTATGTGGGGCTCACACTGTATATAGGAGGCATTCTGCGGCTCACACTGAATATAGGATTCTATGTAGGGCTCACACTGTATATAGGAGGCTATGTGGGGGTTCACACTATATACAGGTTATGTGGTGCTCACACTGGATATGTGGAGGCTATGTGGGGGCTCACTGTTTATAGTTTATTATCACTGTTTATGTGGGCTCTCATACTATATATTGGAGGCTATGTGGGGGCTCATATTGTGTATAGGAGGCTGGGTGGGGGCTCATACTGTATATAGGAGGATATGTGAGGGATTATACTGAATGGAGGAGGCTATGTGGGGACCCATACTGTATATAGGAGGATATGTGGGTAGTTCATACTGTATATAGGAGGCTATGTGGTGGCTCATACTGTATATAGGAGGCTATTTGGGGCTCATACTGAATGTAGGAGGTCATGTGAAAGCTCCTATTGTTTATAGAGAGGCAATCAGGGGGCTCATACTGTAAATATGGAGCCTTGTTGGAGCTCATATTGTATATTGGAGGCTATGTGGTGGTTCATACTGTATATAGGGGCTGTGGGTGGGCTCATGCAGTATATAAGGGGATGTCAACATACTTAATTCTGCTCAATATTAAGTGATACAATATTAATGTAAATAATTATAATTAAGCAGAATTAATTCCAGTCTATTGGATTGGCCCTCCACAACAGTCACGATCTCTAATTTATCTTCTCAGCTAAATTAATTACTCACCCCTGAACTAGACCCAACACACACCAGAAAAAATGTCATGACATTCTATGAATTTTTTCAAATAGATTTACAGCAGAATACTCATTTTTAAACACTGATCCAATTATTAGGAGCAAAAGTATTGATATAGCAAATATTCCCACTCCACATGTCCCTTTCTTTATATCAAATAAAATATTTTGAGCATTGATTCCTAGCATACAGGCATATACAATAAAAACAGATCACATTTTTGGATGTAAGCGTCAGCATTTGGTTGATTAGGATGTGCATTAAGTTTTTTAAATTAATTTGAAAATAGTTATCGCTTGTGGCTATGCTTCTAAAAATATATAGTGTTGTAATCCAGTGGATGATTACATACAGGACCCCATCATTGCTCGCAGGATAGGATTTTGAATTGACAATTGGATAACCCTGAGAAGTCGTTCAATCTCACTTCTCCAATGTAATCAAATCATCAAAATAACTCAAAGCCTCTACACTGATGTGGACGTGAGAGCTTACTCCATTATGTCTCTTATAATGGCTACTTCACCACCATAAACACTGAATATTATTCGCACCTTTTTATTGTCATATGGCCTTTCCATAATGATATCCAAACATTCCGTGATTATTTGACTCGCCAATGCGCCACCAGGGATATTATTTTATATACTGTTATTTCAGTTAAGAGTTTCATTGCAGAAACTAAAGTGAAACAATGATTTATTCATTATATTCTTCATATCCAGCAAAAACACTTCAGTGTGGAGGTGCATACACACTCAGCATTATGTGTCGCAAAACAAATGTAGAGGAAAGATGGTCAATAGAAGCCCACGCATTTCAGGATTTTTCAATAAGGCATGATACAAAATAATGATGAAGTGTTTTGCTCAGTCCTGTTTTAGTTGTGGAGAATATTGTATTATTGTAAGTTAGGAAGTGATGCACAATTACTTCAGCTACAGCTCGATCGGAGGTATATCAGTGGTCACCCATATATGACTTTTCTCATCTCCTTCCAGTATTCCGGTAGAGTTTGCTCACTATATTCTGTGTTAATTTTATTTACGGTATGCAGCATGGGAACCATGAAGCATAACTGTTACTATCAATGCTCAGCAAAACAAACAAAATCACAACCAAGTTTAAATACACGTCTCTTATGACAAAACATTAGAAAGTGCCCATGATGAAAACAGTGTAAAATAAGAGATTGGAGTGATCTTGCCCGTTCCTGTGGAGATAGATTATAGAGGAGCACTCTTGAGGCAGTAGAAGTGGGTATGTGGTCCCTATTGTCCCCTGTGATGCCCCATGTGAATGGCTTCTACCCTAACAAGGGCAGTACTCAAGTATTGTTGTAATGATAATTAACCCCAACATCCCTGTGCGTTTTGGCCCCTTTGCATGGGCCTCATCAGAGAAGAGAGTATATTTAGGGGTCAATATATCAAAAGAAGGTTGAGTGGAGTGATGCAGTGGCACGCTGAACTCAAAGGGATAAACAGGTCTCGCCTAGTAGTGTGCCTGGTAGCAAATAGTCTGAATGTCCATGTGATTATGCTCCAATGATGCCTTTAAGGCTGTGTGCACACGATGCGGAATTAGTGCAGATCCGCAGCGGATTTTTCCGCTCAGAAACGCTGCAGTTCTGCACAGTGATTTACAGTACAATGTAAATCAATTGGAAAAAAAATGATGTGCTAATGCTGTGGAAAAATCCGCATGAAAACTGCTCCGGATCAAAAGAATTAGCATGCTACTTCTCTTGTGCGGAACTGCAGCGTTTCTGACCCCTTCCATTATAGAAATCTCCAGGGGTAAAAAACGCAGAAAATCCGCACAAAATCCACATCAATTCTGCAACAAAAACGCACAAAATCCGCATAAAATCAGCGGCAAATCCGCACCTGCGTTTTCTGTGGAAAATTCTGCACCCCAATCCGCAACGTGTGCACATAGCCTTAAAAGACCCAGCGTGTGACGTTATCAAGTGGCGGTTCTAGTGGAGGAGGATCTTGAAGCAGTTCCACTGCTCTAGCTAAGAGACAACTAATAACACATACTGTCAAACTATTTCCAGTTCAAAACAAGCTTCCTCGGTTTCATCTGAATCACGTCACTCTGGGATTTAGATGGAAACCTCAAGGTAAGTGGTCAACGAAGAGCATCGGATAAATGTGATCCCCAATGTTATGTGAAATGTTCCCAATAAGATTGTCAACACAGTCCACAAAAAAAGCAAGTCCCCACTCTGGTGTTTGATTTGTTAACAAAAATTTATGGGGCTTCCACGTTACTGGTAGTACAAAGGCTCTGGAAAACCGATGTGGCTCCTCATCCCCCCAAAAAAATGTATCAAATTCTGCGCTCCCAAATCCAAATGCCCCCTTCCCTTCTGAGCCCCAGTATGCTTAGTCTACATTTAGCATCCACATGTTTGGCATTTCCATAGTGATAAGAGCCCGCCTAATTTACTGGTGCATGTGGAGCGCCCGCTAGGACTGTGGAGTACTCGGGCCGGGTCGGACAGTTCTTAAAGGGGATGTGGTCACGGCAGCAGTGACTCGGTCCATGGCCCTGGGTGTCCAATTAAAGGTGAAATAAAGAGGAAATAAAGTTTATGCCACCTGTGGTATTCAGCAAATGTGAGATGTTAGCCGACACTGCTTGAAGAAACCGCTGGGGCTGATGGTGACGCAGCAGAGTTGGTACAGCTCTCCACAGGCAGAGCTTTAGTCCCAGGGCACTTAGATTGAAATAGTTTGATGATGACTGTTGTGGTAATTGTAGTGCAGGGTGGATGGCACTGTAAATAAGTGTGAGGACACAGCGAGTTGCAGTTTCCAATGCTTTACTCGCAATTCTTAGTTGCCGCAGCTAGGGTGCTGTGTCCTCCAGGTTTGTGGTCCAGACAGTTCTCAAGCAACTTGGGTACACTTTCCAGAACCCTCTTTCATATGTCCTTTCCTGGCCGTCTCTCTGTGCTGGCTTCGCCTCTCCTGCCCTGCGCCTGCCACACAGTGTCCCAAGCCAGCAGCCGCGGATCTTGTCGGGTGGTGTGCACTGAATCCCCCTGGATCCTATATGGCTGCCTTTTCAGTGAATGTGTGCAGATGTGGCTGTGGCACATACAGATACCACAGCCTCCAGTTAGCTAGCTGAGTCCTTAGTTTCCCCACTAGAATGGGGCCGATCCCCTGACTGCTATTACACCTTTTAAAAATTGGAAACTTGGGGTCAAAGCAACATTTTTGTGGAAAAAATTGTAATATTTAATTTACTCTGCCAATTTTATTCAAGTTTGTGAATCACCTGAGGGTTAGAAATACTCACTACCTCTCTAGATAAATTCCTTGAAAGATGTAGTTTACAAAATTGGATCACCTGGGGGGGGGGTTCTGCTGTTCTAACACATCAGGAGCTCTTCATATGTGACATGGTATCTGCAACCTCTTCCTGCCAAAATAGCGCTTATTCCCTTTCCTGCCCTACCATGCTCCAAGCGGTCGCTTTCCAACAAATATGGGGTACTTGCGTACTTTGAAAAAATTGCACAACATATTTTGGCATCCAGTTTCTCCTGTTACCTTTCTAAAAATAAATAAATTGGGGCTGAAATAACATTTCTGTTGAAAAACGTGTTATTTTTTTTATTTTTACTCCTCAACATTATAAAATTCTATGAAGCCCCAGAGTGTTCAAGGTGCTCCCCACACATCTAGATAAATTCCTTGAGGAGTCTAGTTTCTAAAATGAGGTCATTTGTGCAAGATTTCCACTGTTTTGGCACCTCAGGGGCTCTCCAAATGCGACATGGCATCAGCTATTGAGTCCAACCAATTTTGTATTTCAAAAGTAAAAATAGCGCTCCTTCCATTAGGAGCCCTGCCATGCGCCCAAACAGTAGTTTTCCTCCACATATGCAGTATCGGCGTACCTAAGAGAAATTGCACAACAATCCTTGTGAAAATTTAAAAAATGAGGTTAAAATAAAATTTTTGTGGGAAAAATGTTTTTTTTTTATTTTCACTGCTCAACATTATCAAATTCTGTGAAGCCCTTGAGGGTTCAAGGTGCTCACCACACATCTAGATAAATTCCTTGAGGGGTCTAGTTTCCAAAATGGGGTAATTTGTGGGGGGTTTCCACTGTTTAGGCACATCAGGGACCCTCCAAATGCAACATGTTGTCCGCTATCGATTCCAGCCTATTTTGCATTCCAAAACTCAAATGGTGCTCCTTCTCTTCGGAGCCCTGCCATGCACCCAAACAGTAGTTTTCCACCACATATGGGGTATTGGTGTACTCAGGAGAAATCGTACAACAGCTTTCATGGTGCATTTCTCCTGTTAACCTTGTGAAAATGAAACTTTGGCGCTAAGTAACATTTTTGTGGAAAAAGTTAAATGTTCAATTTTTGCTTCCACATTCAATTAATTCCTGTGAAGCACCTGAAGGGTTAATAAACTTTTTGAATGTGGTTTTGAGCACTTTGGGTAGTGTAGTTTTTAAAATGGTGTCACTTTTGGGTATTTTCTGTCATATAGGCCCCTTAAAGTCACTTCAAATGTGATGTGGTCCATAAATAAATCGTTTTGTAATTTTTATTGAAAAATGAGAAATCGCTAGTTAACTTTTAACTTCCTAGCAAAAAAAATGATGTTTCAAAAATTGTACTGATATAAAGTAGACATTTGGGATATGTTATTTATTAACAATTTTGTGTAACATAACTCTCTGGTTTAAGGGCATAAAGATTAAAAGTTTGAAAATTGTGAGATTTTCAAAAGTTTCCCAAATTTCAGGAAGTACTATATGTCACCACAAAATAGTCTCAGAATCACTGAGATCCGTGAAGCGTTCCAGAGTTATAACCTCACTAGATGGTGGCCCAATTCTAATGCATCGGGTATTCTAGAATATGTATGTATGTATGTACGTTGCGCTTAGCACAGCCACATAGTATATAGCACAGCCACGTGGTATATAGCACAGCCATGTAGAATATAACACAGCCACATAGTATATAGCACAGCCAGCCACGTAGTATATAGCACAGCCACGTAGTATATAGCACAGCCATGTAGTATATCACAGCCACGTAGTGTATAACACAGACAGGCATGTAGTATATAGCACAGCCACGTAGTATATAGCACAGCCACATAGTATATAGCACAGCTCACGTAACACAGACAGCCACGTAGTATAGAGCACAGCCACGTAGAATATAGCACAGCCACGTAGTATATAGCAGCCATGTAGTGTATAGCAGCCACATAGTATATAACACAGCCCACGCAGTATATGACACAGCCCACGTAATATATAGCACAGCCTACGCAGTATTTAACACAGGTCACGTAGTATATAACCCAGCCCACGCAGTATATAACACTTCACACCTAGTATATAGCAGCCAGGCAGATATAACACAGCCCACATAATATATAGCACAGCCCACGTAGTATATAACACAGCCCACGTGGTATATAGCACAGGCCACGCAGTATATAACACAGCCCATGAAGTATATAACACTGCCCACGTAGTATATAGCAGCTAGGCAGTATATAACACAGCCCACATAATATATAGCACTGCCCAAGTAGTATATAACACAGCCCACATAGTATATAACACAGCCCATGCAGTATATAACACAGCCAACATAGTATATAGCAGTGTGGGCACCATATCCCACAAAAAATTTAAATAAAAAATAGTTATATGACCGCTAAGTCATCTGAGTAATTTCAAAATGTATCACTGGGAACGGAAGCTGGCGGCAGCATCGCGCGCATCGGTGGACATCGGAAGATGAGAATAGCACAATTTTTTATTTTTTTTATTATTATTAACATTATATGGAGCGCCCCCAGATGCAGGGCCGCGGGGTACTCGGTACCGGGCCTCTCTGTCTCGGTCCTGGGGTTGTCACGGTGGCTAGACCCGGTCCGTGACCCTGGTAAGGGGCGTCCAATGAAAGGTGTGATGGTGGTGCGTGGTGCAAGTCGCGATGAATAACGAGGACACAGGGTTGCAGTCTCTTTACCTCTTTACTGAAGGCTTCAGGATCCGCAATCCAGAGCACTGCTAACAGGGCTGGCTGAGACCGGCCGGTCCAAAGGCACATCCAGAGTTCCCTTTTCAGGTGGAAATCAGTGCCTACCTTCTAGCGCCTGTGTGTTGTAGTACCTCCCTGCTGAGCATCACGGGATAGTCCTCACAACTGTTGTGTCTGTGTCTGATGTTCTTTCTCTCTTCATCCCCCAGATGATATGGCTAGGACGCACCCGTATGACGGGGTAGGCCTGGAGTTATTCTGGGACCCTAGAGACACCCCTCTCCCACAATTGCCTCAGTTGTCTTCGTTAGGTGTAAAAGGGTGAGACAACCAACCTGAAGTTAACTGTCCTGCCGTAGTTCGAAGTAATGCGTAGAGTCTGTTACTTCCTCGGTGCCCCGGCCACCGGCTATGCGCCTCAGTAGGATGTTGCCACGATCTTAAGGCACGACTCCTACTGGTTCTATTCTCCTTTGTACTGTGATCTCGCTTCTCACTTCTCCACAATAAACCTCGCTTCGTGTCCTTTCTAAGAAGCCTGCCGCTATATCACTCAAGCACGGCTCCGTAACGATCTGTCCTTTTCGCTAGGCCGCTGTCAGGATCCCACCCCTGACAGGTCCTCTCCCGAACTCTCCCGGGCTGCTTTCTCCTTAACTTCCTGTCCAACCCCCAGTTTTACCAGAGCGTGAGGAGTGGCCTGCTAGATAGAACCACTCCCCCTGGTGGCCGGAGTGTGAAGTGTAGTGTGTGTGTGATACCTGGTCAGGTGAACTCCTTTAGTGCAATCAGACATAACATCACTCCCCTTAGTGGCAGAGCGACATTACTGCAACGACCAGGACTCTGGGGCGCTGCATATATCTTTTTACTATTGATGCTGCATAGGCAGCATCAATAGTAAAAAGTTGGTCTGGGATGGGGTGACACACTGGCACTGACTGGAGGGGAGTAGGGAGGGGGCACTGACTTGAGGAGAGTAGGGAGGGGCCAATTCGCGGCCGGACTAAGCCTGTTGCTGATTGGTCGCTACCGGCCAGCGACGTGGGATTTCCGTTACAGACAGAAAGACAGATGGACAAACAGACGGAAGTACCCCTTAGATGATTATGTAACTAGATAAAGTGACAGTGGTCAGAATTGTAAAATTTGGCCTGGACATGAAGGTGAAAAGAGGCTCTGGCACGAAAGGGTTAAACTGCCCTCCTTGTTTGCAATGTGTGAAGAATAAAATGAATGCTGCTATTAAGGGTCTGTTACTGCAGTATATCACAGATTAATCATTTCACTGTCACACTGACTTGAATCTTTCGATTATTAGTCACAAATTGTGACTGCTACTCCCATTTGCAATGTGCTTCAGCGCTGAAATAGTAGACCACTCTCAGATTGAGGTCTTTTTCTATCCCAGTGTGTAATGAGCTGTGCGCTCATCTTAATTCTACATTTTAGCCAACCGTGTGTGTATATATATATATATATATATATATATATATATATATATATATATATATATATATATATATATTCAAGTTTGTGCCAACAACAGTTTGGAGAAGATCTTTTGCTTTTCCAGCATGACTATGCTCTAAGGCTCAAATGACTGGTTTGTGAAGTTTTGTGTGGAGATCCCAAGTTGCCTGCATGAGACCCTGATTTCCACCTCCCTTTGGGGATAAATTGGAATTCTGATTGTGGCCCAGTCTTTATTTTATTAGTTACAAGCTCCTGCAAATACACTTTAGAGTCTCGTAGAACATTATACAAGAAGAGTGGAGGTCCATGATTTTGGAAGCCAATCATTTAGGTTTGATGGCCAGGTGTCCACATAGTTTTGGCCATATATTATATTTTAGTATCTGCAAGGTTCCACTGCAGCTCTGTCAAACTATGTAAGATTCACAACATGTTCTTCTGATCATGAATATTTTGGGTAGACTCTAATATATCTCATTTTTTATTGTGCTTCAGTTTTGTCATTAACAATTATGGATATGTGTTTGTGTGAAGGTCAGAGCAGCTCAATGCTTTCCTCACCCTATCCACTTGAAACTACCCTACATGTGGGATTCGGCTGAATTACATTATTCTGTTTTTAAATGTAATATTCAGTGTTCCTGGTTGTTTTCAGCTCAGCTTTCACACCTTTTTGTTACATATGTTTTTGAGGAAAGCAAATGTTTGAAACCAAATATTTAATCCCAAATGCAATTTACTGAAATATCTAAAAAACTGGGATAATATATATGATTGTTTACACCCTTTGTTCAATTAAAATCATTGAAATTGCCCAGGAGACTTGAGTCTGAATTATGCTGATAATATCAAAAGATAATAAAACTGAGATTATAAGAATTAGAATCTAAACAGTTGTGCAAACATGCATTCAAGGCCGAGCGCTGCGCTAGTTCAAACAGAAATTCTCCTTATCACTTGGCAGCTTAGCGACATGTCAGTGCGGATTTAGATTGGATAATAATACTCATGTTGCATTGAGGGTATGTGCACACGTCTGGATTTCTTGCAGAAATTTCCTGAAGAAAACCGGAAATTTTCTGCAAGAAATCCGCATTTTTTTTTTGCGGTTTTTTTCCGTTTTTTTCGCGGTTTTTTTAGCATTCTGCAAGCGTAATTAGCTTGCAGAATGCTAAAGTTTTCCAAGCGATCTGTAGCATCACTTGGAAAACTGACTGACAGGTTGGTCACACTTGTCAAACATACTGTTTGACAAGTGTGACCAACTTTTTACTATAGATGCAGCTTATGCAGCATCTATAGTAAAAGATAGAATGTTTAAAAATAATAAAAAAAATAAAAAAAATGGTTATACTCACCCAGACATCTCATCAGCGGCGTCCGTTCCTCTTCCTATAGCTGGTGTGTGCGCGCAGGACCTTCCATGACGTCGCGGTCATGTGAGCGGTCACGTGAGCAGTCACATGACCGCTCACGACCAATCACAAGACAGTGACGTCATCGGCAGGTCCTTCACCGCAAAGCAGCTATAGGAACCGAAGCGGCAGCATGCAGCGGTGAGGCGGGAAGACATCGAGGGTGAGTATAGGACTATTTTTTATTTTAATTCTTTTTTTTTTACCAATTATATGGTGCCCAGTGCGTGGAGGAGAGTCTCCTCTCTTCCACCCTGGGTACCAACCGCACATAATCTGCTTACTTCCCGCATGGTGTGCACAGCCCCGTGCAGGATGTAAGCAGATCAATGGACTCCTAGGTGTGCGGAATCCTCGCAATTCCGCATTTTTAATGAACATGTTGCTTTTTTTTCCGCGATGCGATTTTTTCGCGGAAAAAATCGCAACATTTGCACAAAAAATGCGGATAACACTGTAAATAATAGAAGGCATATGTTAGCGTTTTTTTCGCGTTTTTATAGCGAAAAAACGCGAAAAAAACGCTAAAAATCCTGAACGTGTGCACATGGCCTGAATCTTTACCTGGCCTAGTCTGATATTTACAGTGTCATCATGTCCAGGCAATACTTATATTGTGCTAGAGAATAAAAATATGCTTATATGTGTATGACAGGCAGTAGAAGTCTTTGTGACACCATTTATTGTTCAGCGTTGTGCTTGGCTGTCTGATGAAGTCCCCTAAAGAATGCATGCACGGTCTCCTCCATTTCTTTTAGACAAGTTGTTTCAGAGCCCTGTTCTTGAAATTTGTGCAGTCCCACTGGTTACACTCCCAGGGATCAACAAGGTATCACCTATCCTATGGGTACATGATAACCTCTAATGTTAGGAATAACACTTTAAACACCGCGTTTGAGAGCTATATTAAGTAGAATAAAAATACCTGCTTCTACATGTTTATCTGAGACAACTAAAAATGTATTAAGATATATAATAAAAAATGGTCAGATTGACAATTTAGTAAAACAGTGCATGGATGGTTTGTAATTCTGGTACTTCATTTGACAAAATACTATTTACACTTATAAGAAGTATTTTCAACTGTTAAAGTGAGAATAATAACCAAAAAACTCAAAATGTATAAAAATACTTTTCTGATGGTTAAAAAAAAATTATATGATGGGGCGTAGTGACCCCTGCTCATCAAATTTATGACTAGCGGTGGCGGTCTTAAATCCACAAATATAGCAGCGGCTTGAGTAATACTTGTGGCTGGGCTCACATAGCTGCACACATCACTATGCGTCTTGCCTTAGTCTTTAAGAGGCATATGCCTCTTAAAGGGTATATCCGGGCCTTTGTGAAAAACATAAAATGTGCCTAAGTATCAACAGGCAGGTATATATCTGGAGATGGACTTGTAACCTTGAGATTGTCGATATTTTTCAACAATTTTGGTTCTCAAGTCTTCAGTCAGTTCTCTTCTCCGCTTTCTGTTCTCTGTGCTTATTGTGGCACACACAGACACACAATGTAAGTATTGAGTCAACCTCTCCCCTTTTTATCTGTTTTCAGGTGTGATTTTCATACTGCCCACACCTGTTACTTGCCACATGTGAGTTTGAATGAGCATAACATGCTTGAAACAAAGTTGTTTACCCACATTTTTGGAAAGGTGCTAACATTTTTATACTGCCAATTTTTGGTGTTTAATGTGAAATTATGTGCAATTTGTCTTTTTTTCCTCTGTTTTTTTATGTTGTTCCAATACACACAAAGGAAATAAATGTGTATAACAAAACATGTGTAATTGCAATCATTTTCTGGGATAAATACTTCATTTTCTAGAACAATTTCAACAGTGCCAACACCTTTGGCCATGAATGTATTATTGTCTTTGAGGTCCTCTCATGGTCTGTAACCCAAATTATGTGGGGAAGAGGTTCCGCCCTTTTATTCAATAGAATCCTATCCTTGATAAGCTGATTCCCTCTCCCGTGTGGTGCTGTCATTGGGCTCTCGAAAATCACATCACCGGTAAGTAATTTCATCTTTTTTATTTAGGAACATAAAAGTGAAATTAATATGCAAAACAGATTTCACAATTGATGAAAACAGAAGCAGAGGTGCACCACTGATCATGATGGGATCTATCTGTGTTCTGTTATATAGCAATTTTAAAAAAGGAGAAAAAAAGTCTTGCTATTAAAAGCTTTTTTCCTTTTGTTTTTAAAAACTGTCACGTGTTTTGAACATTAAATATACTTGTCTATTTTTAAGACAGAAAAGACAAATGGAATTCACTAGCGCAAATGTGGAAGTAGTCTTACCTTGGTGCTATTCACATTACAAATATGCATTGGCTAAATGTATGCATTTGAAAAAACCCTCAAATAATGCAGTCGGAGAATCGCTGCGATAAGCCATAGAATGTAATGGTCAGATATAGCACTCCAGATCTGCTTATGCTTGATTTTTTTATATTAAATATTTATTTTTAAAAGTATAGTAAAGCGCAACATATAGTATACTTCCAAAAAACATAAACCTGACACGTACTACGTGTGATTATTAAAGGCTATGGCTCTATGCTATTTATATAGTAAGATCAGTTCTGTTTCCTTTTCCATGTAGTAAGCCTAGTTCCAATCCTGTATCTTTATATAAAACTTGGTTCTGATCCCAAGTCTATGTAGTAAGCTCTGTTCTGGAACAGTATCTACTTAGTAAGCTTAGTTCCATTTCCATTTGTTAATCACAGTTTGAACGCTGCTGACCCGCATTATCAATTCCTTGGATATCTATTTGTATCCTTTTCCAGTTTTATACAGTTCAACTACCTTTTCCCATAGATTCTTTTGACAATTCTTTTGCTTTCCCCATGACTCACAATCCAGAAATGTCAGTGGCTGGATGAAAGATGCAAGAGTCTGTCTGGATCCCAGAAACTCACTCAGCATTTATGCACACACACTGATTACAAGTAAACAGGTCACAGGTGAGGAATCGGATGTTACCTTTAGTAGCCATTCAAACCCTTTTGTGTCAACTTCTGTGCATGTTATCAGGTCAAAATCACCAGGGTATGTGAACCTTTGGTCAGGGTCATTTGGATGTTTTGGGTTGGCATTATGATTTAAAAAGAGAAAAACACAGTAGTTTCACAATAAATGGCTTCACCCAACCACTAACCATGAGTGAAAAAAAAGTTTTGGTGTTATCATTCATATTCTCTGAAAAAAGGCCAAGAAAGCAAAAATTCTGCCGGGGTATGTAAATTTTTCAGCACAACTGTATATGAATGATGATGCAGCTAACTCGGGTCAGGAGACCTGGTGGTTAGGCCGACTCTTCCAATTTGACCATAGATTGCCAGCTAGCCCCTGTACACTACACCCCATCATGCTTTGTCACCTGAGATTATGACAGTTAGGGAAGACTAGAGATGTATCTGGTATTAAATTGGATCCTAGCTACAATGTGGGTCCCGATTTGAATGGGGGTTCCCATCTCTTACATATACGTCATATGTGCAGGATATGCTATAAATGTATTGCCTGTGGAATTTTCATACAAATAAATAAATAAAGTCTCAGGCGGTCTCCGAGTATTTGTAAGTGCTCGGAAATTTAGTTTTCGTTGCCTCAGCTGCATGATTTACGGCTTCTAGACAGGATGAATACATGTGGGGATTCGATAGCAACCAGGCAACCCCCACATGTACCCAGGCTGGCTAGCAGCCGTAAATCATGCAGCTGCGTCAACAAAAACTAAATCTCTGAGTAGTTACAAATACTCGGAGACCACCCGAGCATGCTCGGGAAAACTCGAGCAATGAGTACACTCGCTCATCACTAAATAGGAAATGTATTTAGACAGTGCTTTTCCCAGTGACAAAAAATATACAATAACAATTTAAACTTATACTTAATTCTTACATACATTGATATTGTAAGGAAAGTTATGTCTGTCAACAAGGCCAATGGCCCACCAGTAAAACTGACTTTAGGGACCCACTGTTCAGGTATTATTATTATTATGTCCAGGCAATATTACCTGAGCTTTGGTTATATAGTATCCTATGCTTCTATGCAATAATAAACTGGGTAGTTTGTAAAATTAATTATTAGGTGCTATCTTTGATGGTACATAGTGAATCAAGTGTAACTTGAGAGCAACTTTCGTACAAGAGATGATGACCTTGACATATTACAATGACTTTGAAAACTTTGAAATTAAACTAACACCTCTAATTCAGAAATGAGATACGGAAATGCAAACAAAAGAAAGTTGTCAGACACCCAAGAATTCTAAATTGGAAACGCTTAAAATAATGAAATGTAGGCATATTATATTTGAAGGAAATGAATGCACCACCTATCATGATGAAAGCTCAAACAATGATTAATCCAGCATAACACAATGTGCCTGTGCTTGTCATATTGTTTCCTCAGCTACCAGCTGCATTGATAGGGGCTTCAGTGCTGGAGAGTGCGCACATTTACATTTAAGTTTTGATGAGTGGTGCGCTGAGTAGTAATTATACTAGATGCCTGTATGGGAAAAAAATGTGATAATATTAAAAGATTTCAGAAAGTTTCTTTGCATATAGTTATGGTTAAAATGCTGAAAATACCAGACTTAAAGGAAAGAAATAGTCAGAAAATGACTTATTATTTAACCTCTTTCCATCAGTGCCTGTTTTCACCTTCCTCACGAGGCCTCGTTTTTCAAATCTGACATTTTTCAAATCTGAGATAATAATTCTGGAATGTTTCCACAACTCCCAGTGATGCAGTTACTTTTTTTCATGACACATTGTGTCAGGTGTTGAGTTCCCGCCGCTGCACAGGGGGAATCTCGAACCATGTCCTCTGCGGTCTCCCATTCCCCAGGGTCTTGCTCAAGCTGATGCTGTACGTCTGGTTACTGCTGCCGTCCCATGTCCAGCTATTGTAACCAGCATTAATCAGCGGCGAGCAGACGGTCCTGGGACTAAGTCCTGCTTTTTGTCTACTGAGCATGCCCGTGGGACGACCTCTCATTGGAGGTCGGAAGTCACACACTCAGGTCCTCAGGCGGCTCTGATTGGACCACTGGCAAGGTCCTGGAAGGCTGCAACTATAAAAGGTTTACATGGCCGCTCGGCCATGCACTAGTATAAATGGATATTGTGTGTGTGTGGATGCGTGTATGTTATCTGGTGAAAGCTCCTAATCATCCCCTTCCCTAGTGTTGTTGTATGTGGTTGGGTGTCTGAGCAAGTACAGCACCAGATAAAGCAACCCAGCTCAGAGCGCGAGTACAGCGTTCGCCAGTGCAGCGCCGTGCGCAACTAGTGCTCTTTCCAGTCCCTAGTTGGGGTGATTAGTGGTGTCCGCCAGAGCGGCGCTGCATGCACTCAATGTGCTAAATCTATTATTTCATTTTCTCTGGCACCACAGGTGCGGCGTCGAACCTCTAGTAGGTCTAGAGGGACTCTAACCCCGTGTCCTTGGGGCAGGTTTCTGTGACCGAACACTAGCATGTATTCTGCAGTATTGCGCTCTGTGACTTGCGCTTCTAATTCATACCGGGTGATGTTAACCCCTGTGTGTTTGTACTATACCGCCAAATGCTGTCTGCCGTTACCGAGTAGCAGATAATATCTCTGCACGGTGGACCCTGGGCTGCGAGCGCACCTTATAGCTTCCTTTATTTTATTTGGTACGTTCCACCAGCCCTAACACATTGTACTGTATGTTCACGGTAACTTTAGGTCAATATGTTTTGTATTTATTAAGGAAAGTATCTTCAATTTGACACACTTAGAACAATTCACAATTTTGACATTTTGAATTTTAATGCCCTTAAAACGGATAGTTTTGCCCAGAAAATATCATGGCGAATATGTCAGAAAACCCCTAAACAAGACTCCATTTTAAAAACTGCACTCCTCAAAGAATTAAAAAATCCATTCAAGAAGTTTGTTAACAGTTCAAGCCTTTCACAGGAATTAAAGCAAAGTGGGATGAAAAAAATTAAAAATTATTTTTTTTATTTCCATAAAAATGTTACTTTAGCAACAAAATTTTCATTTTCATGATGAAAATAGAAAATGGACACTTCAATTAGTTTTTAAATTTCTCTTGAATATATGGTTGGAAATTACTGTTTGGGCACATGGCTGTGTTTAGATGGAAGAAATACTATTTGACTTTTGTAGTGCCATTTTCACTTTAATAGATTGTGGACACCAATTAAATAGCTTCTGACATGCCAAAACAGCAGAAACACCCCTGCAAGAGATCCAATTTTGGAAGTTTCACCCCTTAAGGAATTCATGAAGTGTTTCAGTGACCATTTTTGACCCATGGGTACTTCACAAAACCTTACAATATGGGAATGCAAAAATTATAACTTTAGTTTTTACTACTAAAATGTTGCTTTTGAAAAAATGGATAGATCTACCACTGCAAATTACTATAGGTGTGGAGAAGAGGCGGTAGATTTTATACACCTGATGCTGTAGTGCCCTCCTATTTCAGACTTTTGTAAGGAGGTCATATCTGTCCTCATCGAGATCTTAACCCCCTTTTACCACTCTGCCCTAAGGTATGTTTATTATGAATCCTTGAAGAGGAGACATGTCCTCTCTACCCTCCTACTCTTCTCAGGGAAACATTGTTTTTGGCTCACAAGGCTATTGTCATGAGATGGATGGATAGGAGACCCCCACGGATTTCACACTGAGTCAATAGGGTAGATACTGCAGCTTCCTATGAGAAGGTGGTATATAAAAATAGACATTGTCCCCAAAAATTTGATAAAGTAGGGAAGCCTTGGTTTGATTCTTCTTTGACTCACATCAGTCCGCAGGTGATGAGGAATTTTTTCTCATGATTAAATTATGTGATATTTGGTGCCTGATGTGGACGTCTTATGCTTTTGGTTAGGATATTAGACCCATGGTATGATAAGGGCAGGGTTAAATTTGCCAGGCAGTATTAATGAGCAATGAGAAATGCTGTTTCTAGTTTTGTTCTGTGATGTAACATTGTTATGTTATATCATCTTCAATAAAATGAGTTAAAAAAAAAAAAATGTTACCCCATAATTTGTTGTGCAGTTTCTCCTGAGTTCGACGATAACATATGTGTGATCAGAAGCTACTGTTTTGGCACACAGGAGGGAACGTGTGCAATTTAACTTTCTGGCTGAGGTGTTGAAACAGCAGAAATCCCCACAAGTAACCCCCTTTGGAAACTACAACCCTTGAGGAATTAATGTAGGATTGTAGTGAGCAACTTGAGTCCACAGATGATTCATGGAATTTAATATCAGTTGTTCTAAGTCAGTGCTCTTTGGCCATGGAAAGGAACTGTGCAAATTTCCTGACCTTCTGCGTACTGTGCAAAGCACAGGTGATGACGATCCTGGAAGGTAAGGAATTTGCGCAGCGCCTGTCTACATCTAAAGAGCACTGATCTGGACTGTGGACCGGGGTTGCACGAAGTGATCCACTCATCTATTGTTGGCAGTGAAAATGAAAAATGATATTTTTTCCACTAAAATGTTGCTTTAGGCTCAAATTTTTATTTTCACACGGTTCAATAGAAGAAAATAGACCCCACAATTTGCAGCACAATTTCTCCTGAATAAACGTTTGTTGTCCGTAACTACTGCTCAGACAATTGCAAAGCCTAGGAGGGAAGGATTGCTCTGTTGGAGTCCAGGTTTTGCTGACGTGGTTTGCGGATGCCATGTCACATTAGCAAAACCTCTGAGGTGGAAGAAAATCAGAAACCTCCAACATCCCCCCCAAAAAAGAAAAGGTCACCACATTTAGCAAACTCTGCCCCTCAATAAATTAATCTAAAGTGCAGCGATCATATTGACACCAAAGAATTAGCTGGCTATGAAAATTTAAAAAATTGTCGTTTTTTACCACTAAAATGTTGTTTTCGCCACAGTAAAGCTTAATGAGTAGTGATGAGTGAATATGCTCGTTACTCTAGATTTCTTGAGCATGCTCGGGGGTCCTCCGAGTATTTTTTAGCGCTCGGAGATTTAGTTTTTCTTGCCGCAGCTGAATGATTTACATCTGTTAGCCAGCATAAGTACATGTGGGGATTCCCTAGCAACCAGGCAACCCCCACATGTACTTATGCTGGCTATCAGCTGTAAATCATTCAGCTGCGGCAAGAAAAACTAGATCTCCGAGCACTAAAAAATACTCGGAGGACCCCCGAGCATGCTCGAGAAATCTCGAGTAACGAGTATATTTGCTCATCACTATTAATGAGCTTAATGTACATGGTTTGCAAAGGGGGCAATACCACTGTGATACACTATGATAATTAACGGGGTAGAAAACTTGACTGTTCTTAAAAAAAAAAATGCACCACACCTGTCTACAGAGTTTGTGTGGTATTACAGTTCAGCTGCGTGAAAGTGAATAGATGAGCTGTAATACCACAATCAGTCTCTAGTCAGGTGAGGCAAAGTTTTTGATATGTTGTTGCTTTTTTTTAACCCCTTTCTGACATCCGATGTACTATCCCATCCATGTGACACGGGTCCATATGACCATGGATGGGATAGTACGTCGTAGCCGATCGGCCACGCAGACGGGTGATGTGCAGCTGATCGGTACCGAATGTCAGCTGATTCTCACAGCTGACACCCAGCACTAAGTGCCAGGAGCAGTCACAGACCGCTCCCGGCGCTTTAACCCCCGGAACACTGCGATGAAGCATGATCGCAGCATTCCAGAGCCAACATAGGGGCTGGTAGCCACTCTGCCTTTGGATTGCAGCCCTTGCGGCACACCGCGGGGTCCCGATCACTGCCATGGAGACCCGATGTTGTCGTGATGACATCCGGTTCTTCAGAGCTGAGAGACTTCCTGTCATTCGCAGTGCATGTCAGAAAGTTTCTAAGGTCAGTGCATGGAAGCTGCAGTGCTGACAACTTCTATAGCATGCAGATCTGCATGCTATAGAAGCGACCAGCTTGCACACAATGAGTGTCCCATAGTGGGACAAAATGTAAAAATAAGAATCAATTTAAAAAAATGTTTTAATAATTGTACAAATATTTTAAAAAATCCAAAATAATAATAAAAAATAAATATTTATTTCATGAAAAATAAATATTTGAATTAAAAAAATCTAAACAATAAAAGTACACATATTTAGTATCACCACATCCGTAACGACCTGACCTATAAATCTGTCCCACTAGTTAACCCCTTTAGTGAACACCTTAAAAAAAACAAAACCAAGGCATAAAAATTATGCTTTATCATCATACTGCCGAACAAAAAGTGGAATAACACGCGATCATAAGATGGATATAAATAAACGTGGTAATGCTGAAAACGTCATCTTGTCCCACAAAAACCAAGCCACGATATAGCTCCATCATCAGAAAAATAAAAAAGTTATCGCTCTCAGAATAAAGAGATGCAAAAATATTTTATTTTTTATATAAAATAGTCTTTATTGTATAAAAGCGCCAAAACATAAAAAAAAAAATAACTGAGGTATCGCTGTCATCGTACTAACCCAAAGAATAAAACTGCTTTATCAACTTAACCACAAGCAGAACGGTATAAACACCCACCCAAAAGAAATTCGTGAATTGCTGTTTTTTGTTCATTCTGCCTCACAAAAATCGGACTAAAAAGCAATAAAAAAGTCATGTGCCTGAAATTGGTACAAAAAAAACGTAAACTCGTTCCGCAAAAAACAAGACTTCACATGACTTTGTGGGCCAAAATATGGAAAAATTATAGCTTTCAAAATATGATGATGCAAAAACTATTTTTTGCAATAAAAAGCGTCTTTTAGTGTGTGACAGCTGCCAAACATAAAAACCCGCTATAAATAGTACCCCCCATTATCACCCCTTTAGTTAGAGAAAAATAATAAAATTTAAAAAAGTTTTTCCATTTTCCCATTAGGGTTAGGGTTAGGGTTGGGGTTAAAGTTAGGATTATGGTTACGGTTGGGATTAGGGTTAGGGGTGTGTTAGGGATAGGTTTTTGGTTAAGGTTATGGTTAGGATTGAGGTTAGGGTTATGTTGGGGTTAGGGTTGGAGTTAGAATAGGGGAGTTCCACTGTTTAGGCACATCAGGGGCTCTCCAAACGCGACATGACTCTTGCAGATCATTCCATCAAAGTCTGCATTCCAAAATGTCACTACTCTGTTTCCGAGCCCAGATGTGTGCCCATACAGTAGTTTTCTCCCACATATGGGGTATCAGCGTTCTCAGGACAAATTGGACAACAACTTTTGGGGTCCAATTTCTCCTGTTACCCTTGGGAAAATAAAAAATTGGGGACTAAAAATCATGTTTGTGGAAAAAATATGATTTTTTTTATTTTCACTCCCGTATAAACTTTAGTGAAACACCTGGGGGTTCAAAGTTCTGACCACACATCTAGATAAGTTCCTTGGAGGGTCTAGTTTCTAAAATGGGGTTACTTGTGGGGGGTTTCCACTGTTTAGGCACATCAGGGGCTCTCCAAACGCGACATGGCATCTGATCTAAATTCCAGCCAATTTTGCGTTGAAAACGTCAAACTGCGCTCCTTCCTTTCCGAGCTCTGCCATGCGTCCAAACAGAGGTTTACCCCCCACATATGGGGTAGGTATCAGCATACTCAGGACAAATTGCACAATATCTTTTGTGGTCCTGTTACCCTTGGGAAAATTAAAATTGGGGGTGAAAAGATCATTTTTGTGGAAAAAATTATTTTTTAATTTTACGGCTCTACGTTATAAACTTCTGTGAAGCCCTTGGGGGTTCAAAGTTCTCACCACACATCTAGATAAGTTCCATGGGGGGGGTCTAGTTTCCAAAATGGGGTCATTTGTGGGGGGGTTTCCACAGTTTAGGCACATCAGGGACTCTCCAAATGAGACATGGCACATATGTGGTATTAGTGTACTCAGGACAAATTGCACAATAACTTTTGGGGTCAAATTTTTCCTGTTACCCTTGGGAAAATAAAAATTTGGATCTGAAGTAATTTTTTGGTGAAAAAAAGTTAAATGTTCATTTTTTTTAAACATTCCAAAAATTCCTGTGAAGCACCAGAAAGGTTAATAAACTTCTTGAATGTGGTTTTACGTACCTTGAGGGTTGTAGTTTTTAGAATGGTGTTACTTTTGGGTATTTTCTATCATATAGACCCCTCAAAGTGACTTCAAATGTGATGTGGTCGATAAAAGAAAATGTTGTAAAAATGAGAAATCGCTGGTCAACTTTTAACCCTTATAACTCCCTAAGAAAAAAAATTTTGTTCCAAAATTGTGCTGATGTAAAGTAGACATGTGGGAAATGTTATTTATTAAAAGGAATCTGTCACCCACCTGAAAGATAAGAAAAACAAGTTAGATTATACTCACCTGGGGGACTGTCTGGTGCGGTCTGGTCCGAAGGGTGTCGCGGTCGGGGTCCAGTGCCCCCATCTTCATGCGATGACATCCTCTTCTTTGCTTCTTGTCGCTGCTCCGGCGCAGGCGTACTATATCTGCCCTGTTGAGGGCAGAGCAAAGTACTGCAGTGCACAGGTGCCGGGAAAGGTCAGAGAGGCCCGATGCTTGCGCACTGCAGTACTTTACTCTGTCCTCAACAGGTTACATTGGGGCTTATCTACAGCATTATAGAATGCTGTAGATAAGCCCCTGATGGTGGTGGCCACAGCTTATAGGCCAAAAATGGGGTGACAGATTCCCTTTAAGTATTTTGTGTGACATTTCTCTCTGATTTAAGGGCATAAAAACTAAAAGTTTGAAAATCGCAAAATTTAAAAAAATTTAGCCATATTTCCGTTTTTTTTCATAAATAAACACAAGTAATATCGAAGAAATGTTACCACTAACATGAAGTACAATATGTCACAAAAAAACATTCTCAGAGTCACCGGGATCCGTTGAAGCGTTTTAGAGTTATAACCTCATAAAGGGACAGTGGTCAGAATTGTAAAAATTGACTCGGTCATTAACGTGCGAACCACCCTCGGGGGTAAAGGGGTTAAAGAAAGCCACTATGTTTTTTTCTAATAATGGAAAACCCCTTTAAATGGACAAGTGTTTATTTTACAGTCTCATATTTGTTTTTATACAGAAAACATATAGTGTGCTTTATTTATTTAAAGACTCCAGTAGCGCTTCAGAAACTGTGAATCCTGCAGCAGATACAAATACAGTGCCACCCTTCTGTATTAGTAGCTATAAACAGGTATATATATAAAAATGATCTGCGCTGGGTTCTCCAGTTTTGTAGCCACTAGATACCTCCAAAAAACAATAAGTATTTGCACCTTTTATATGACTTTAAAAACTATTAAAAAATATATTTGTGTTGTGTTTTAAAATAACTCCACCGTGGAGCACGACATTACCATAAGAAAATTCTGAGCAAGATAATAAATTGAATTTTTACCTGGTGCGGTACAGTCGATAATGTCCACAGTTCCCTTTAATCGGTCTTTGTAAAAGTCCAAATGTGGAAAAATGCGGCTTCGGTGGAGTTTTTTTTCTTTTTTCTCTTTTGCTTTCACTTGAGCGGGCTCCAGGCAGTGCCCCGGCCGGCGGCAAAACAGCCCTATGCTCGTTCACTGCTAGTAGCGACTATGCGCTGTTGTGCAGCTCTCGGTTCTCTGCCTCTGCAGTACCTTGCGTGACGTCACGGTCATGTGATTGCTCACGTGACTTGCTACAGATAGCACAGTGGACCAATTTCCTACTAGTTTCGGAATAGGACGTATTCCTTCATCAGGGATGGTCCGTTCTAGATGTCCTCCACCTATATAGCCCGCATTGGTCATGTGTCCACATCATATATTAAAGGCAAAAAGCTCAATCTCACTATTCAAGCCCTTCGGTACTAGAGTGTCCAGTTGAAATATCATTTTTGTTTCCTCCCTGGACATCTGCTGAATATAATTTCCTCTCCGCCAGCTTTTATTAACGACTTTAAGGCCTGTGATTAGAATATCCACACTTGCGCCATTATGATGAGTGAAAAAATGTTTCGACAGCGGGTGGCCTTGAAATTTTTTATTAATGTTTCTCAAATGTTCATTGATCCTTATTTTCAAAGGTCGTTTAGTTCGACCTATATATAATTTGTTGCAGGGGCATTTAATAGAGTAAATAACCCCTGTCGTATTGCAAGATATAAAATCTTTTATTCGCCACTCCGTGCTTCCATTAGTAAGTGAGAGTTGTTTTTTTGTTTGTAATAATTTACACGCTTTACACTTCATGCAGGGATAGAACCCATGACCTCTGGACATGTGAGAATATTTGTTTGCACCATGGACGTGTGGAACCGTAGGAGCTATTGTATTTCCCAGATTGCTAGCCTTTCTGTAGATAAACAGAGGGTGCTCAGGAATTTATTATCTTGCTCAGAATTTTCTTATGGTAATGTCGTGCTCCACGGTGGAGTTATTTTAAAACACAACACAAATATATTTTTTAATAGTTTTTAAAGTCATATAAAAGGTGCAAATACTTATTGTTTTTTGGAGGTATCTAGTGGCTACAAAACTGGAGAACCCAGCGCGGATCATTTTTATATATATACCTGCTTTATTTATTTGCTTCCTTTGTGCACATAGATGTAACCAATCAATCATCTGCTTCCATTAATTTGGGAGTCTTTATTGTCTTTAATTTAAATGCGTTTGTGACCTTTACCTTTAATTTTACTTTGTAGTCATTTCAGTTGTAATTATTTTCTCAGTTTCGTATATACTCCTTATTCCTTTCCTTGTAAGGTGAATTTTATGCATGTTCAGACTTGGCTCTGTTTTTCTGTCATTTACGGATATAGTTGTAGGCCTATTTGATGTAACTTATTACATTGTAGTTGTAAATAAGCGGTTAAATTATGCGATTTATCTACTGATAGTTAAAATAAATGCATTTTACGCTATTTTTGTAAAAGATTCTAATACATTTAAATGTGTAATATTATGTTATTCAATTGCTTTAGTTAGTTGGACAGCATGAAAATATGCAAGTTTGAAATTGGCTTTTTCTATTTGATGTCATTCTACTGCTGTCAGACGTTTTATCTTACATAGCATATCGTATTGTTTATTTTCATGGAGCTTTGCCACCAGAGCCTGGACCAGTGTGCACATTAATTACAACCCTGAACGGGAGTTAACTCCCAATATCCCAGCCAACTGATTACCTTGCTAACACAGTACAGTAGAGCTGAGCATTGTTGCATTACAATCAAATCTCTGATGCAGAGTTGTGCCTGATTACAGCAATCACTTCTTCAGTTTCCATCTCCCCACATTCGGTGTGATGGAAGAGGTAGTGCAGCTCATGTGACTGCACTATGAGAGGAGTGCTGCAGCTGTGTTTTTAATGTGACAAAGCTCAACTCTGCTGTACTGTGTTAGTTATAATCACAATTTTAGTTATAATTACACTGTCCTGTCCCACATTGGTAGTGCCCCATTCAATGCACAATAAGCTCTGGATGTAAGACAAGGGAAAAAAAAATTGTCTATTAATGGGTATAAACAAATACTAAATATAAATAACCTATATTGTAAATACTGTGACCCAAAAAACCAGACTATCCAGACTATATTAGTCTAGATGGACAGTCAGTGGAAATACATGAGGAAAAAGGGAAGAAAAAAAACAACCAAAAAAGTTCCAGAGCAACAATGGTGATTGCAAACAATGCTTTATTGGAAGCAGGTGATAAAAGGGGTGACAGAACAGTGATTAAAAGAATATTAAAAATGTGTATAAAAACAGGAATGCACACCCAGGAGTTGGCCTGAAAGGAAAACCGGTAGGTCTAGCACAATGTAATTATAATAATTTGGGGTAAATAAAAGTAAGCACAGTAAAGTGCATAGCCAGATAGGAACTATTAGATATACATTTTACATGAGTAAGTAAAGTGCAGGTGCAGTCAGTGATAATATAAACCAGTATAAGCTAAACAACTCAAAAAAGGTCCATGTACTGTAAGTAGGGTTGAGCGACTTTCATTTTTTTAAGATCGAGTAGGGTTTTGGGAAACCCGATTTTGTCCAGAGTCGAGTCGAGTGCAGTCGGCCGATTATCGCTAAAAGTCGGGGATCGACCGAAACACGAAACCCAATGCAAGTCAATGGGGAAGCATAGTCGGCAGTGAGTGGAGGCCAGGAAAACACCTACAGTGCCCATTTTAATGCCAAAAACATCCATTCTTGTTTCTGAAGCTTGCCAATCTTAATTAACTGTATAATAATAGTTGGGCATAGGGAATTGGGGGAAAGTTGTGGGGGGAGTAGGGCTGGCTCAAGTTTTTCGTGGGCCCAGGAAATGCGGACTACGTCACGGCGGTGTTGCAGGGAAAGGTAAGTATTTAAACGTTGCAAGTGCTGTGATCCTGAGCAAGCAGGGGGGGGCCCACTCGTTCGCATTGGCACTGGCACAGGGCCCCTCAAAGTACGGCGGTGTGTTTGCATGGCGGGGGCGCCTCCCACCAGCAGCGACACTTTTGCGTACTCTGAGGGGCCCTGTGCCAGTGACGTCGCCAACGAGTATGCCCCCCCACCTGATGAAGGAACCTGCACTTTCATCTGCACCTTCCTCTTTGTCCCTGTGTAAGGTGGTATAACATGCGGGAAGGGGAACCTTACTTTCAGCAGGGTCAGATTCTGGCTGTGTAGAGTACAAGGGGAATGTAGTGGTCTAGGTCAATGTACCAGCAGACTCATTTAGCAGTGGCTGGGCAATGGGCAGGATGAGGAGGAAACAGATATAGGGCCAAAGAATAAAGTAGGCTAAATGCAGTTCAAAATTGGTAACAGGACTAAACAGGCGGCATTGCTTTGTTCAGTGGAGTAGCAAACCCAAGAGCAGCAGACACTGTTTCAAGGGCCTAACCACACTAGTAGGCCAAATGCAGTTTAATATCTGATAGTATAGGGCGAAAGCCAGAATGTGGAAGCTCAGCTTTGTTCAGTTGAGGACAACACCAGGGAGGGGCAGACACCTTTAGTAGGCCGGAAAAGCCTATTGCATTTTTTAAAATGGTAATTTGGAGCAGAAGGTTGAAGCTCAGCTTTATTTAGTTGAGGACAACACCAGGCAGGGGCACACAGACAGACACCTTTAGTAGGCCGGAAAAGCCTATTGCATTTTTTAAAATGGTAATTTGGAGCAGAAGGTTGAAGCTCAGCTTTATTTAGTTGAGGACAACACCAGGCAGGGGAACACAGACAGACACCTTTAGTAGGCCGGAAAAGCCTATTGCATTTTTTAAAATGGTAATTTGGAGCAGAAGGTTGAAGCTCAGCTTTATTTAGTTGAGGACAACACCAGGCAGGGGCACACAGACAGACACCTTTAGTAGGCCGGAAAAGCCTATTGCATTTTTTAAAATGGTAATTTGGAGCAGAAGGTTGAAGCTCAGCTTTATTTAGTTGAGGGCAACACCAGGGAGGGGCAGAAGCCGTTAGTAGGCCCTAACCACCATTTTTTTTTTAAAAAACCACTTAATGAGAGCCGGAAGGTTGAAGCTCAGCTTTATTTAGTTGAGGACAACACCAGGGAGGGGCAGAAGCCGTTAGTAGGCCCTAACCAAAGTTGAAGGCCAAATGCAGTTTAATTTCTTATACTATAGGCCGAAAGCCAGAAGGTGGAAGCTCCAATTTAGACAGTGGAGGACAATTTGAATTAGGGACTGCAGACAGACTTAGTAGGCTGTCCCCTGTGGACCATGCATCCACCACATTAACCCATTGCGCCGTAATGGACACGTAATCTTCCGTGGCCATGCCTACAGGTCCATGCGTCTGTTGTCAGGTGCACCTTTGTACTCACAGATTGCCAGAGTGCATGGACAATGCGGTCTTCTACATGCTGGTGGAGGGTTGGGATGGCTTTTCTCGCAAAAGAAGTGTCGACTGGTTAGCTTGTAGCGTGGTACAGCGTAGTCCATCATGGCCTTATTAATAGTAAATAAAATATATAACTAGGCTCTATGAACTTTTAAATAGGTTCCAGGGGTACACGGGCAGCATTGGTGTGGTCAGTGGAGGAGTATTGCAAGTAGGGGCTGCAGACAGGCTATCAAAGGCCTAAAATACCAAACAGTAGGCACTCATGGCAGTTTTACATCGGTTACATGGATACACAGGCAGGCACTCCAGGCAGCATTGTGGTCAGTGGAGGAGTATTGCAAGTAGGGGCCGCAGACAGGCTATCAAAGGCCTAAAATAACAAACAGTAGGCAGTCATGGCAGTTTTACATCGGTTACATGGATACACAGGCAGGCACTCCAGGCAGCATTGTGGTCAGTGGAGGAGTATTGCAAGTAGGGGCCGCAGACAGGCTATCAAAGGCCTAAAATAACAAACAGTAGGCAGTCATGGCAGTTTTACATCGGTTACATGGATACACAGGCAGGCACTCCAGGCAGCATTGTGGTCAGTGGAGGAGTATTGCAAGTAGGGGCCGCAGACAGGCTATCAAAGGCCTAAAATAACAAACAGTAGGCAGTCATGGCAGTTTTACATCGGTTACATGGATACACAGGCAGGCACTCCAGGCAGCATTGTGGTCAGTGGAGGAGTATTGCAAGTAGGGGCCGCAGACAGGCTATCAAAGGCCTAAAATAACAAACAGTAGGCAGTCATGGCAGTTTTACATCGGTTACATGGATACACAGGCAGCTAGGTGGTGAGTGGAGGAGTATTTAAAGTAAGGACCGCAGACAGGCTATCAAAGGCCTAACATAACAAACAATAGGCTCATGGCAGTTTTACAGCGGTTACATGGATACACGGGCAGGCAGCTTGGTGGTGAGTGGAGGAGTATTTAAAGTAGGGACCGCAGACAGGCTATCAAAGGCCTAACATAACAAACAATAGGCTCATGGCAGTTTTACAGCGGTTACATGGATACACGGGCAGGCAGCTTGGTGGTGAGTGGAGGAGTATTTAAAGTAGGGACCGCAGACAGGCTA
Organism: Ranitomeya variabilis; assembly: GCF_051348905.1. Lineage (NCBI taxonomy): Eukaryota > Metazoa > Chordata > Amphibia > Anura > Dendrobatidae > Ranitomeya > Ranitomeya variabilis. Next base: position 170,596,038 of record NC_135238.1, read on the forward strand.
TCAAAGGCCTAACATAACAAACAATAGGCTCATGGCAGTTTTACAGCGGTTACATGGATACACGGGCAGGCAGCTTGGTGGTGAGTGGAGGAGTATTTAAAGTAGGGACCGCAGACAGGCTTCAAAGGCCTAACATAAGAAAATGGGCTGGCTGTAGGCACTTTATAATTGGTTCCAGGGGTACACGGGCAGCAGTGGTCTGGCCAGTGGAGGACTAGTGGAAGGAGGGACCGCAGACAGGCTTCAAAGGCCTAACATAACAAACAATAGGCTCATGGCAGTTTTACAGCGGTTACATGGATACACGGGCAGGCAGCTTGGTGGTGAGTGGAGGAGTATTTAAAGTAGGGACCGCAGACAGGCTATCAAAGGCCTAACATAACAAACAATAGGCTCATGGCAGTTTTACAGCGGTTACATGGATACACGGGCAGGCAGCTTGGTGGTGAGTGGAGGAGTATTTAAAGTAGGGACCGCAGACAGGCTTCAAAGGCCTAACATAAGAAAATGGGCTGGCTGTAGGCACTTTATAATTGGTTCCAGGGGTACACGGGCAGCAGTGGTCTGGCCAGTGGAGGACTAGTGGAAGGAGGGACCGCAGACAGGCTTCAAAGGCCTAAAATAAAACAATGGGCTGGCTGTAGGCACTTTATAATTGGTTCCAGGGGTACACGGGCAGCAGTGGTCTGGCCAGTGGAGGACTAGTGGAAGGAGGGACCGCAGACAGGCTTCAAAGGCCTAACATAAAAAAATGGGCTGGCTGTAGGCACTTTATAATTGGTTCCAGGGGTACACGGGCAGCAGTGGTCTGGTCAGTGGAGGACTAGTGGAAGGAGGGACCGCAGACAGGCTTCAAAGGCCTAAAATAAAAAAATGGGCTGGCTGTAGGCACTTTATAATTGGTTCCAGGGGTACACGGGCAGCAGTGGTCTGGCCAGTGGAGGACTAGTGGAAGGAGGGACCGCAGACAGGCTTCAAAGGCCTAACATAAAAAAATGGGCTGGCTGTAGGCACTTTATAATTGGTTCCAGGGGTACACGGGCAGCAGTGGTCTGGCCAGTGGAGGACTAGTGGAAGGAGGGACCGCAGACAGGCTTCAAAGGCCTAACATAAAAAAATGGGCTGGCTGTAGGCACTTTATAATTGGTTCCAGGGGTACACGGGCAGCAGTGGTCTGGTCAGTGGAGGACTAGTGGAAGGAGGGACCGCAGACAGGCTTCAAAGGCCTAACATAAAAAAATGGGCTGGCTGTAGGCACTTTATAATTGGTTCCAGGGGTACACGGGCAGCAGTGGTCTGGCCAGTGGAGGACTAGTGGAAGGAGGGACCGCAGACAGGCTTCAAAGGCCTAACATAAAAAAATGGGCTGGCTGTAGGCACTTTATAATTGGTTCCAGGGGTACACGGGCAGCAGTGGTCTGGCCAGTGGAGGACTAGTGGAAGGAGGGACCGCAGACAGGCTTCAAAGGCCTAACATAAAAAAATGGGCTGGCTGTAGGCACTTTATAATTGGTTCCAGGGGTACACGGGCAGCAGTGGTCTGGTCAGTGGAGGACTAGTGGAAGGAGGGACCGCAGACAGGCTTCAAAGGCCTAAAATAACAAACAATAGGCTCATGGCAGTTTTACAGCGGTTACATGGATACACGGGCAGCTTGGTGGTGAGTGGAGGAGTAGTGCAAGGAGTGTCTGTCCCAGTACTCCCAAAATATAAATAGATGTTAATGTCTCGCAAAACAACCAAAACAAAAAAAAAGGTGGCATACTTAGGTACAGGGGTGGGCTCATCTGCTGAGTTTCTGACATAGTAATTTGGCAGTAACTATTTAATGGTGCCAATATAGGACACAGACACAGACTACTTTAAGTTGCATCATAGATGTCTACAAATTTGTATTGTCAGTGCCAGACATTGAATGATGTCAGCGAATAGACTAAAGATTGGTGGAGCTGTGCGACATAATTTTGCACGTGGTAGAGCACATTTTGAGCTGGGGTAGGGGGGAACTCTCTTGAGGCCGGCGGGACCGCCCCAGGGCCCCTCATGTTACAACGGTGTGTCTGACGTTGGGTGCGCACCACCACCGCCAGAGACACTACATTGTACTATGAGGGACCCAGTAGCAATGCCGTCAACCAAAAGCGAGCACACCCACCTCTTCAGACAAACAGCAGTCTCACGGGTGCTTGCGCCAAGTCGCGATACCACGGCCCCGTGTGGGGAGTTTTGCCATTTAGGGAGGTGTAAACATGTCGTATGCTGTACAATCAGCTGCAGCAAATTAGACATTAGAAAAGTAATTCACAGGCAAGAGCTTTTCATAGGAAAGCTAGGTGTCGGCCGGGCAAGGTGGGGCAAAAGATTTCGAAATCCAGTTGTGGTTCATTTTAATGAATGTTAGATCGTCAACATTTTGGGTAGCCAGACGAGTCCTTTTTTCGGTTAATATTGAACCTGCAGCACTGAATACTCTTTCTGATAGGACACTTGCTGCCGGGCAAGCAAGCTCCTGCAATGCATATTCTGCCAATTCTGGCCAGGTGTCTAATTTGGAGGCCCAGTAATCAAATGGGAATGACGGTTGAGGGAGAACATCGATAAGGGATGAAAAATAGTTAGTAACCATACTGGACAAATGTTGTCTCCTGTCACTTTCAATTGATGCAGCAGTACCTGTCCTGTCTGCGGTCATAGCAAAATCACTCCACAACCTGGTCAGAAAACCCCTCTGTCCAACGCCACTTCTGATGTGTGCACCCCTAACACTCCTAGTCTGCTGCCCCCTGGAGCTCGTGTGAGAACGATCACGTGCGCTGTGTGCTGGGAATGCCTGAAGCAAACGGTCAACAAGAGTTGATTGTTTGGTTGCTAATATTAGTTCCAAGTTCTCATGTGGCATAATATTTTGCAATTTGCCTTTATAGCGTGGATCAAGGAGGCAGGCCAACCAGTAATCGTCATCGTTCATCATTTTCGTAATGCGTGTGTCCCTTTTTAGGATACGTAAGGCATAATCCGCCATGTGGGCCAAAGTTCCAGTTGTCAAATCTCCGGTTGTGATTGGTTGAGGGGCAGTTGCAGGCAAATCTACGTCACTTGTGTCCCTCAAAAAACCAGAACCCGGCCGTGACACGCAACCAATTTCCTGTGCCCCCGGGAAAGGTTCGGCATTAAAAATATACTCATCCCCATCATCCTCCTCGTCCTCCACCTCCTCTTCGCCCGCTACCTCGTCCTGTACACTGCCCTGACCAGACAATGGCTGACTGTCATCAAGGCTTTCCTCTTCCTCTGGTGCAGACGCCTGCTCCTTTATGTGCGTCAAACTTTGCATCAGCAGACGCATTAGGGGGATGCTCATGCTTATTACGGCGTTGTCTGCACTAACCAGCCGTGTGCATTCCTCAAAACACTGAAGGACTTGACACATGTCTTGTATCTTAGACCACTGCACACCTGACAACTCCATGTCTGCCATCCTACTGCCTGCCCGTGTATCCTCCCACAAATAAATAACAGCACGCCTCTGTTCGCACAGTCTCTGAAGCATGTGCAGTGTTGAGTTCCACCTTGTTGCAACGTCTATGATTAGGCGATGCTGGGGAAGGTTCAAAGACCGCTGATAGGTCTGCATACGGCTGGCGTGTACAGGCGAACGTCGGATATGTGAGCAAAGTGCACGCACTTTGAGGAGCAGGTCGGAGAACCCAGGATAAGTTTTCAATAAGCACTGCACCACCAGGTTTAAGGTGTGAGCCAGGCAAGGAATGTGTTTCAGTTGGGAAAGGGAGATGGCAGCCATGAAATTCCTTCCGTTATCACTCACTACCTTGCCTGCCTCAAGATCTACTGTGCCCAGCCACGACTGCGTTTCTTGTTGCAAGAACTCGGACAGAACTTCCGCGGTGTGTCTGTTGTCGCCCAAGCACTTCATAGCCAATACAGCCTGCTGACGCTTGGCAGTAGCTGGCCCATAATGGGACAACTGGTGTGCAACAGTGTCATCTGCCGATGGAGTGGTTGGCAGACTGCGTTCTGTGGAAGAGCTGTAGCTTCTGCAGGAGGACGAGGAGGAGGAGGAGGAGGGGGTGCGAACGCCTACAGCCAACTGTTTCCTAGACCGTGGGCTAGGCACAACTGTCCCTAAATTGATGTCGCCTGTGGACCCTGCATCCACCACATTCACCCAGTGTGCCGTGATGGACACATAACGTCCCTGGCCATGCCTACTGGTCCATGCATCTGTAGTCAGGTGCACCTTTGTACTCACAGATTGCCTGAGTGCATGGACGATGCGCTGTTTAACATGCTGGTGCAGGGCTGGGATGGCTTTTCTGGAAAAAAAGTGTCGACTGGGTAGCTCGTATCGTGGTTCAGCGTACTCCATCAGGGCTTTGAAAGCTTCGCTTTCAACTAACCGGTAGGGCATCATCTCTAACGAGATTAGTCTAGCTATGTGGGCGTTAAAACCCTGTGTACGCGGATGCGAGGATAAGTACTTCCTTTTTCTAACCAGAGTCTCATGTAGGGTGAGCTGGACTGGAGAGCTGGAGATCGTGGAACTTTCGGGTGTGCCGGTGTACATGGCAGACTGAGAGACGGTTGGAGACGGTATTGTTTCCGCCGGTGCCCTAGATGCAATATTTCCTCCTACAAAACTGGTGGTTCCCTGACCCTGACTGCTTTTGGCTGGCAAAGAAACCTGCACAGATACTGCCGGTGGTGCGGAAAATGGTGGCCTTACAGTGACGGAAGGGATGTTGCGTTGCTGACTAGCTTCATTGGCCGAGGGTGCTACAACCTTGAGGGACGTTTGGTAGTTAGTCCAGGCTTGAAAATGCATGGTGGTTAAGTGTCTATGCATGCAACTAGTATTTAGACTTTTCAGATTCTGACCTCTGCTTAAGCTAGTTGAACATTTTTGACAGATGACTTTGCGCTGATCAGTTGGATGTTGTTTAAAAAAATGCCAGACTGCACTCTTCCTAGACTCGGATCCCTTTTCAGGGATTGCAGACTGAGCTTTAACCGGATGGCCACGCTGTCCTCCAACAGGTTTTGGCTTTGACACGCGTTTTGGGCCAGATACGGGCCCGGCAGATGGAACCTGTTGCGATGTTGATGCCTGCTGCGGCCCCTCCTCCACCTCCGCTTCTGAACTACTGCCGCCTGCACCCTGTTCCCCCAATGGCTGCCAATCGGGGTCAATAACTGGGTCATCTATTACCTCCTCTTCGAGCTCGTGTGCAACTTCGTCTGTGTCACTGTGTCGGTCGGTGGTATAGCGTTCGTGGCGGGGCAACATAGTCTCATCAGGGTCTGATTGTGGATCTGTACCCTGAGAGGGCAATGTGGTGGTCTGAGTCAAAGGAGCAGCATAGTACTCTGGCTGTGGCTGTGCATCAGTGCACTCCATGTCAGAATATACTTGTAATGGGCATGGCCTGTTAAATGTTTCACTTTCTAAGCCAGGGACGGTATGTGTAAAGAGCTCCATGGAGTGACCCGTTGTGTCGCCTGCTGCATCCTTCTCTCTTGTTGTAGTTTTTGCTGAGGAGGACAAGGAAGCGACTTGTCCCTGACCGTGAACATCCACAAGCGACGCGCTGCTTTTACATTTACCAGTTTCGGAAGAGGAGGCAAAAGAGCTAGAGGCTGAGTCTGCAATGTAAGCCAAAACTTGCTGTTGCTGCTCCGCCTTTAAAAGCGGTTTTCCTACTCCCAGAAAAGAGAGCGTTCGAGGCCTTGTGTAGCCTGACGACGAAACTGGCTCCACAGCTCCAGACTTAGGTGGAATATTTTTATCCCCACGACCACCTGATGCTCCACTACCACTACCATCATTACCAGCTGACAATGAACGCCCACGACGACCTCTTGCACCAGACTTCCTCATTGTTTTAAAATCTTAACCAAAGTAACTTTATTTGTTGCTGTCAAACAACTTACACGGTGAGCTATAACTTCAGTATGATTTCAATATCCCTTAACAGGTTGGTGAGACCACAAGGAAAATCAGGCACAATGTTACACACTCTGTTTTCTGTGGCACAAAATCACAGAGATGACACACACGCAGGACTGTCACTCAAGCACTAATGTCAATATTAATCTCCCACCTAATTTTTTTTTTTTTTTTTCTCAGGGAGACTTTAGAAACCAAATAATATTAAAAAAAAAAAAAAAAAAAAGGCTTTCTATGGCCCACAATTAGAGAGAGAGAGGTGGCACACCCAGGAGTCAAGACTGGCGCACAAGCTGAAAGGGCAATATTACTCTCCCACTGTTTTTTTAAGTTTTTTTTTTATTTCAGGGAGACTTTAGAAACCAAATAATATTAAAAAAACCAAAAAAAAAAATAGCCTTTCTATGGCCCACTGAATGAGAGACAGAGGTGGCACACCCAGGAGTCAAGACTGGCACACAAGCTGAAAGGGCAATATTACTCTCCCACTGTTTTTTTATGTATTTTTTGTTTTTTAAGGGAGACTTTAGAAACCCAATAATATTTTTTTAAAAAAATAAATAGGCTTTCTATGGCCCACTGAATGAGAGGGAGAGAGGTGGCACACCCAGGAGTCAAGACTGGCACACAAGCTGAAAGGGCAATATTACTCTCCCACTGTTTTTTTATGTTTTTTTTTTTTTTTTCAGGGAGACTTTAGAAACCAAATAATATTAAAAAAACCAAAAAAAAAAATAGCCTTTCTATGGCCCACTGAATGAGAGAGAGAGGTGGCACACCCAGGAGTCAAGACTGGCACACAAGCTGAAAGGGCAATATTACTCTCCCACGGTTTTTTTATGTTTTTTTTTTTTTTCAGGGAGACTTTAGAAACCAAATAATAAGAAAAAAAATAAATAAATAAATAGGCTTTCTATAGCCCACTGAATGAGAGATAGCACACACAGCAGTGGCACACAAGCCCTGACTGAGGCCAATATTTTTCTCCCACTGATTGATGTAGTGTTTTTGTGTTGAGGTAGATTTTAGAACACAAATCAAGGAAAAAAAAAAAAATGCTTTTTTATGGCCCACTGAATGAGAGAGAGGTGGCACACCCAGGAGTCAAGACTGGCACACAAGCTGAAAGGGCAATATTACTCTCCCACTGTTTTTTTATGTATTTTTTGTTTTTTAAGGGAGACTTTAGAAACCCAATAATATTTAAAAAAAAAATAAATAGGCTTTCTATGGCCCACTGAATGAGAGGGAGAGAGGTGGCACACCCAGGAGTCAAGACTGGCACACAAGCTGAAAGGGCAATATTACTCTCCCACTGTTTTTTTATGTTTTTTTTTTTTTTTTCAGGGAGACTTTAGAAACCAAATAATATTAAAAAAAACAAAAAAAAAAATAGCCTTTCTATGGCCCACTGAATGAGAGAGAGAGGTGGCACACCCAGGAGTCAAGACTGGCACACAAGCTGAAAGGGCAATATTACTCTCCCACTGTTTTTTTTATGTATTTTTTGTTTTTTAAGGGAGACTTTAGAAACCCAATAATATTTTTTTTAAAAAAATAAATAGGCTTTCTATGGCCCACTGAATGAGAGGGAGAGAGGTGGCACACCCAGGAGTCAAGACTGGCACACAAGCTGAAAGGGCAATATTACTCTCCCACTGTTTTTTTATTTTTTTATTTTTTTTTCAGGGAGACTTTAGAAACCAAATAATAAGAAAAAAAAATAAATAAATAAATAGGCTTTCTATAGCCCACTGAATGAGAGATAGCACACACAGCAGTGGCACACAAGCCCTGACTGAGGCCAATATTTTTCTCCCACTGATTGATGTAGTGTTTTTGTGTTGAGGTAGATTTTAGAACACAAATCAAGGAAAAAAAAAAATGCTTTCTATGGCCCACTGAATGAGAGAGAGGTGGCACACCCAGGAGTCAAGACTGGCACACAAGCTGAAAGGGCAATATTACTCTCCCACTGTTTTTTTATGTATTTTTTGTTTTTTAAGGGAGACTTTAGAAACCCAATAATATTTTTTTAAAAAAATAAATAGGCTTTCTATGGCCCACTGAATGAGAGGGAGAGAGGTGGCACACCCAGGAGTCAAGACTGGCACACAAGCTGAAAGGGCAATATTACTCTCCCACTGTTTTTTTATGTTTTTTTTTTTTTTTAAGGGAGACTTTAGAAACCCAATAATATTTAAAAAAAATAAATAAATAGGCTTTCTATGGCCCACTGAATGAGAGGGAGAGAGGTGGCACACCCAGGAGTCAAGACTGGCACACAAGCTGAAAGGGCAATATTACTCTCCCACTGTTTTTTTATGTTTTTTTTTTTTTTTTTCAGGGAGACTTTAGAAACCAAATAATAAGAAAAAAAATAAATAAATAAATAGGCTTTCTATAGCCCACTGAATGAGAGATAGCACACACAGCAGTGGCACACAAGCCCTGACTGAGGCCAATATTTTTCTCCCACTGATTGATGTAGTGTTTTTGTGTTGAGGTAGATTTTAGAACACAAATCAAGGAAAAAAAAAAAAATGCTTTCTATGGCCCACTGAATGAGAGAGAGGTGGCACACCCAGGAGTCAAGACTGGCACACAAGCTGAAAGGGCAATATTACTCTCCCACTGTTTTTTTTATGTATTTTTTGTTTTTTAAGGGAGACTTTAGAAACCCAATAATATTTTAAAAAAAAAATAAATAGGCTTTCTATGGCCCACTGAATGAGAGGGAGAGAGGTGGCACACCCAGGAGTCAAGACTGGCACACAAGCTGAAAGGGCAATATTACTCTCCCACTGTTTTTTTATGTTTTTTTTTTTTTTTTCAGGGAGACTTTAGAAACATAATAATATTAAAAAAACCAAAAAAAAAATAGCCTTTCTATGGCCCACTGAATGAGAGAGAGAGGTGGCACACCCAGGAGTCAAGACTGGCACACAAGCTGAAAGGGCAATATTACTCTCCCACTGTTTTTTTAGGTATTTTTTTTTTTTTCAGGGAGACTTTAGAAACCAAATAATATTAAAAAAAAAAATAAAATAAATAGGCTTTCTATAGCCCACTGAATGAGAGATAGCACACACAGCAGTGGCACACAAGCCCTGACTGAGGCCAATATTTTTCTCCCACTGATTGATGTAGTGTTTTTGTGTTGAGGTAGAATTTAGAACACAAATCATGGAAAAAATAAATAGGCTTTCTATGGCCCACTGAATGAGAGAGAGGTGGCACACCCAGGAGTCAAGACTGGCACACAAGCTGAAAGGGCAATATTACTCTCCCACTGTTTTTTTAGGTATTTTTTTTTTTCAGGGAGACTTTAGAAACCAAATAATATTAAAAAAATAAAAAAAAATAAATAGGCTTTCTATAGCCCACTGAATGAGAGATAGCACACACAGCAGTGGCACACAAGCCCTGACTGAGGCCAATATTTTTCTCCCACTGATTGATGTAGTGTTTTTGTGTTGAGGTAGAATTTAGAACACAAATCACGGAAAAAATAAATAGGCTTTCTATGGCCCACTCAGTGAGAGATGGCACACACAGGGATGGCACTGTAGCAGAAATGCCAATCTTAATCTCCCACAAAAAAAACAAAAAAAAAACAGGGACTGTCCTACAATTACTATCTCCCTGCAGTAATCTAAGCCAGGTATGGCAGGCAGCAATAGGAGTGGACTGATGCACAAATTAAATAAAAAGTGTGGACAAACAAAAAAGATAGCTGTGCAGAAAGGAAGGAACAAGAGGATATGTGCTTTGAAAAAAGCAGTTGGTTTCCACAGTGGCGTACACACAGCAATACAGCTATCACGGAGCCTTCTAGGGCAGCCCAATGAGCTACAGCGCTGAGGGAAAAAAAAAAAAAATAGCTTCCACAGTCCCTGCACACCGAAGGTGGTGTTGGACAGTGGAAATCGCTGCAGCACAAGCGGTTTGGTGGTTAGTGGACCCTGCCTAACGCTCTCCCTGCTTCTGACGAAGCGGCAGCAACCTGTCCCTAAGCTCAGATCAGCAGCAGTAAGATGGCGGTCGGCGGGAACGCCCCTTTATAGCCCCTGTGACGCCGCAGACAGCAAGCCAATCACTGCAATGCCCTTCTCTAAGATGGTGGGGACCAGGATCTATGTCATCACGCTGCCCACACTCTGCGTTCACCTTCATTGGCTGAGAAATGGCGCTTTTCGCGTCATTGAAACGCGACTTTGGCGCGAAAGTCGCGTACCGCATGGCCGACAAGCACAGGGGTCGGATCGGGTTTCATGAGACGCCGACTTAGCCAAAAGTCGGCGACTTTTGAAAATGATCGACCCGTTTCGCTCAACCCTAACTGTAAGTACAGAAGTAGCGAGAGAAATATATGCAAGACAGTGCTCATAGTATGATATGAACCTAGTGTAGTAAATCACCTAACAGTGTAAGTCATAAGGTAATTAGGTTGTAGGAACAGTGAACTCCTTCATCTGAGTGACTTTTTTGGTTGGTTGTTTTCTTTTCTTTTTCCTCAATAAGCTCTGGAGGCAGACTCTCAGGAAGATCTGTGTCCCGCCCATAGATTTTACCAGCTCATTTACATATTAAGAAAAGTGTAGATTTCTCTGGAATAAGAAATCGGACCACAGATAGGTATCCCTTTCTTCAGCTTCCTGTGACCTGCATCTACTATATAATTGTCTAAGGGTCACTGCCTATGCAGCATCAATAGTAAAAAAATTTAATGTTAAAAATAATAATAAAAAAAAACCCTGCTATTCTCACCCTCTGTAGTCCGCCTCTTCCATTCCCGGAGATGCATTGCAAAATTACCCAGAAGACTTAGCGGTCTCGCGAGACCGCTAAGTGTTCTGGGTAATTTCCCAATGCATCCTGGGAACGGAAGATGGTGGCAGCCGCGCACGCATCACCAGAGCTTCCGTGGATCCCGGTGGGTGAGTATATCACTATTTTTTATTTTAATTATTTTTTTTAACAGGGATATGGTGCCCACACTGCTAAATACTGCGTGGGCTGTGTGATATACTGTGGGGGCTGTGCTATATACTACATGGGCAGTGTGACATACTGCGAGGACTGTGCTATATACTACATGGGCAGTGTGATATACTGCGTGGGCTGTGTGATATACTGCGAGGGCTGTGCTATATACTACATGGGCAGTGTGATATACTGCGTGGGCTGTCTGATATACTGTTTGGGCTGTGTGATATACTGTGGGGGCTGTGCTATATACTACATGGGCAGTGTTATATACTACGTGGGCTGTGTGATATACTGTGGAGGCTGTGCTATATACTACATGGGCAGTGTTATATACTGCATGGGCTGTGTTATATACCGCATGGGCTGTGCTATATACTACGTGCCCTGTGTTATATACTGCATGGCCTGTGTTATATACTGCGTGGCTGCTATATACTGCATGGGCTGTGTTATATAGTACGTGGGCTGTGTTATGTACTGCGTGGCCTGTATTAACGCATCGGGTATTCTAGAATATGTGTGTATGTATATAGCAGCAACATAGTATATAGCACAGGCCACATACTATTTGTCTGCTATATACTACATGCCTCCTATATACTATGTGGTCTGTGCTATATACTATGTGGCTGCTATATACATACATATTGTAGAATGCCCGATGCGTTAGAATTGGGCCACCATCTAGTGTCCATATAAACAGTTTAGGGTTGATAAACTCCAGCAGACAGACAATATAATTCTCCATTGCCATTTGAAACTTCCATTTAAGGACAGAATAATCAGTGGTAATGACTCAGCAGCAGAGCTCACTGTTAGTGTGTGTACTAAAATTACCTTGCCTGCATAGACAAGCACCGCCCCTACCAGTGACTTCACTAGCGGCAGCAGTTCTGGTATCTGCACGCTGGGTAGTCTTGCCAAAAAATCAAACAATGCACTGATACCGATTCGAGCCACCAAGAGAGAGAGTACGCTTTACTGTGCACATTGCACAGTGCATATTGCGCAGAGACTGGCCAGAGGCTGCTTTCCGATGACGCTTCATTTGAGGAATGAATGCAATGGGATTCTCAAACAAAGCATTATCAAAATAGAAAGTATAAAAAAAAATTGGTTAGAAAGTGTAGTTAAGGAAGGATAGGGAGTTTTTTAATACAAGTATATTAGAAATTAGGTTTAGTCTATGGCATTAAATACCGTATTTTTCGGATTACACCGTGTTCCAAATTATTATGCAAATAATAGATGGTGGCCACACCATGAGTTTTCTCCTTTTATGCCCATAGCATAGCATCCAATGACTTAGAGGTATTCTTTGCAGCATGAGATGGTGCATTGTCATGCATGAAGATGATTTTGCTCCTGAAGGCACGTTTCTGCTTTTTATACCATGGAAGAAAGTTGTCAGTCAGAAACTCTATATACTTTGCAGAGGTGATTTTCACACCTTCAGGACCTTAAAGGGCCCTACCAGCTGTTTTCCCATGATTTCGGCCCAAAACATGACTCCACCACCTCCTTGCTGACGTCACAGCCTTGTTGGGACATGGTGGCCATGCACCAACCATCCACTACTCCATCCATCTGGACCATCCACTGTTGCTCGACACTCATCAGTAAACAAGACGGTTTGAAAATTAGTCTTCATGTATGTCTGGGCCCACTGCAACCATTTCTGCTTGTGAACACTGTTTAGGGTTGGCCGAATAGTAGGTTTATGCACCACAGCAAGCCTTTGAAGGATCCTACACCTTGAGGTTCGAGGGACTCCAGAGGCACCAGCAGCTTCAAATAACTGTTTGCTGCTTTGTAATGGTATTTTGGCAGCTGCTCTCTTAGTCCAATGAATTTGTCTGGCAGAAACCTTCCTCATTATGCCTTTATCTGCATGAACTCTGTCTGTGCTCTGTTTCAGTCACAAATCTCATCAGAGTATGATGATCACTCTTATGTTTTCATGAAATATCTAATGTTTTCATACCTTGCCCAAGGCATTGCACTATTTAACGCTTTTCAGCAGCAGAGAGATCCTTTTTATTTCCCATATTGCTTGAAACCTGTGGCCTGCTTAATAATGTGGAACATCATTTTTAAGTAGTTTTCCTTTAATTAGAATCACCTGGAAAACTAATTATCACATGTGTTTAAGATTGATTTCAGTGATCCATTGAGCCCTGAGACACAATACCATCCATGAGTTTGTTTGAAATACAAAGCAATTAAATCTTTATGACACTTAAATCCAATTTGCATAATAATTTGGAACAAGGTGTATAAGACGCACTTTTTCTCTCACATTTGAGTGGAAAATGAGGGTGCATCTTATAGTCCGAAGGTAGTTTACCGGTGGGAGGGGCAGCAGTGGAGAAGGAAAAGACCTCGTTTTCCAAGATCTCAATCTACTCATGCACCACTTTCAGTGACCATTTTCCTGAAGCCCACTGCTGGAAAAATCAATGTGAAGGGGACTTCGCTCAGCTCTGACAACTTAGGAAAGCCCAGGGCTTGCTTCACCGGTACATCCCCTAATCTTAGCCTGGGGTCCACAGTATTGCCCGACTCCTGCCTCCACCAGTCTCCTAAAGCAATGATCCTACTTTTTGTGACTCCGCTCCACAGCCACCGTCCCCATGGTAAGCTACCGTAAAATGGGAATATAAGATGCACCACCATTTTATTAAAAAAAATACGTTTTTCCAATTTTCCTTCCCAAAATTTTGGGTGTGTCTTATGGACCGGTGCTCCTTTTAATCTGCAAAGCATGACAAATAGAGAATTAGGATGAAAATTACTTTGTATGCCAGACCGCCCTTTAACAAAGCCAAACCCAAAGTGGCATTTTGGGCAGTCTGGCTAGTCTTTGCTTTGGCTTAAATGCCCCATCTTTTTCAGCTTTATATGCTGATAAGTATGGCATTGCATCATACAAGAACTATGTGCAAATTAATTTCCGGGGTTTAAGAAGATTTGCAGTTGTCACCTAGTATATCTTGTTATGTTTCTGTAATATTATTTTTCATAGAGACAATTACAGGCGAGAATTCACATACGAAAATTTGGTAACTATACAAAATATTCTTTTAAAAGTTAAAAAAAAAGTTGTAAATAAATCATTCAGATCCAAGATTATAATGCAGTTTAAAACTGTGTTTTGGACCTAAGTGTTCATTCCTTTAAAATTTTGGATTTGATGTGGATTTGAGTTATCTGACATTTTATACTTTTTTTGCTGTCAAGAGATTAATTAACAAGCTGTATGTCTTTGAAATGAAGCTCTGCTTTTGTACTATGGGGCATACGAAAACATTATGTAAAATATTCTTATGATATAAATATATTCACACATTCTTGCATCATTCCCAATTGGCCTTGTTAACCCTTTTCTGACCGTGCAATTTTTCATCTTTGTGTTTTTGTTTTTAACCCCCCACTCCCACTTCAACAAGCCATAACGTTTTTCTTTTCCAATTTTTCCATCAACAAAGCCGTATGAGGGCTTGTTTTTTGTGGAACGAGCTGTACTTTTGAATTAGACCATCCATTTTATCATGTGATGTACTGGAAAGTAGGAAAAAAACCTTCAATTCTTTTTTGTGGATTTTGTTTTTACAGTATTAACTTTACTGTAAGAATGCAGTAGAAAATATAATTTCAGGTCAGTACAATTAAAATTATACCAAACTAATGCAGGTATTTATCTTTATGTTAGTGGTGGTAAAAAAAATTTAAATGTAAAAAAAAAAATTGCTTATGGCACCATTTTTTGAGATCAGTAACATTTTAAATTTTTTATCAATGGAGTTGTGTGAAAGTTTGTTTTTTGCACCACTTTGGGTCAGTAACAATATTTTGATCTCTTGATATTGCATTTTGTTGATGTAAAATCGCAATTTTTGCTTTTTGATTTCTTATTTCTTTTCTCATTAAAGCTTTTACTGATCATCCTATTTAATTTCATATTTTAATAGATTAAACTTTTACAGATTTGGCAATAACACTTTTACACTAATACTATTTTCATTTCTTTATTTTAATGAGGAAAAAAGTAGGTTTTTCAAACTTTTATTCATTTATTTTCATATTTGTATAAGCTTTTCATCAATTTTAACTGTACTTTGTAGGCCCCTTAGTGGACTTGAACTTGCAGTCGTCTGATTTCTTTTACTATATACATCAATACAATGGGGTGGCTTTCATAGGAGTGCCATTGTTAGGACAGCAGCAAACCCCTGCATGTGTCCCCTTCCTCCTCTTCGCAGGGACGCTGGCATGTTCGCTCACTGCTCCATGCTGAGTGAGAAGGGGGAAGCATCATCGCTAGATCACTCTTTGAATCTAATCCCTTCATATCATGCACTGTCTACCCTCCCCCACTGCATCTAGTTCATTCTCTGACTTTGAACCAGTTACAGAAGAAGTAATCAGGCTCCTTGCATCTTTTCGCCCAACCACTTGCAGCAGTGACCCCATTCCGTCACATCTCCTCCAGTCCCTTTCCCCTTTTGTCACCTCTTACCTAACAAAAATATTCAACCTTTCTCTCTCTTCTGCTATCTTTCCCTACTCATTTAAGCATGCCATCTTACATCCATTACTTAAAAAACCATCCCTCGACCAAAACTGTGCTGCTAACTATAGACCTGTCTCTAACCTAACCTTCATCTCTAAACTCCTTGAACGCTTGGTCCACTCCCGTCTTACCCGCTATCCCTCAGGTAACTCTCTTCTCGACCCTCTTGAATCTGGTTTCCGCTGTATACACTCTACTGAAACTGTGCTTACTAAAGTCTCTAAAGATCTACTAACAGCTAAATCTACTGGTCACTACTCCATGCTAATTCTCTTGGATCTCTCCGCAGCATTTGATACTGTGGATCATCAGCTCCTCCTCACTATGCTACACTCCATCGGCCTCAAGGACACCGTTCTCTCCTGGTTCTCCTCCTTTCTCTCTGACCTCTCCTTCACTGTATCTTTTGCTTGTTCCTCTTCCTCTCACCTTCCCCTTACTGTTGGGGTTACTCAAGGATCAGTCCTAGGCCCCCTCCTCTTCTCGTTGTATACTGCCCCTATTGGACAAACAATCAGTAGATTTGGTTTCCAATACCATCTCTATGCTGATGACACCCAATAATACACTTCTTCTCCTGATATCACGCCTGCCTTTTTAGAAAACACCAGTGATAGTCTTACCGCTGTCTCTAACATCATGTCCTCCCTCTATCTGAAACTGAACCTGTCAAAAACTGAACTCCCCGTGTTTTCTCCCTCTACTAACCTACCTTTTCCTGACATTGCCATCTCCATGTGTGGTTCCACCATTACTCCCAAGCAACATGCCCACTGCCTTGGGGTCATACTTGATTCCGAGCTTTCATTCACCCCCCCACATCCGATCACCGGCGCGCTCTTGTTATCTGCATCTCAAAAACATTTCTAGAATTCGCCCTTTTCTTACTTTCGACTCTGCAAAATTCTGCTAATGACCTGAGGTTAACATATAATCAAGAACCTCCCACTCCCGTCTCCAAGACTTTTCATGTGCTGCCCCAATTCTTTGGAATGCACTACCCAGGTTAATACGATTAATCCCCAGTCCCCACAGTTTTAAGCATGCCGTAAAAAGGCATTTGTTCAGACTGGCCTACTGCCTCAACGCATTAACCTAACTATCCCTGTGTGGCCCATTCAAAAAAACGTAAACTATAATCAGGTTCCTCGCATCATGTTCTCATACCCTTCATGCAGTTAATAGCACTCTGTGTCTGTACTGTTACATATTTAGGCTGTTAACTGGTTCATGCAGCTTTACATGAACACCTGCTCCTTACACTATGGCTGGTCAGAACAACAAAAGCAATTGTTACCATCCACCTCTCGTGTCTCCCCTTTTTCCTCATAGTTTGTAACCTTGTGAGCAGGGCCCTCACTCCTCTTGATATCTGTTTTGAACTGTGATTATTGTTATGCTGTAATGTCTATTGTCTGTACAAATTCCCTCCGTAATTGTAAAGCACTGCGGAATATGTTGGCGCTATATAAATAAAATTATTATTATTATCTTTGAAGGATGTGCGCCATATTTTGTCTTCAGGATCGCATCACTCACATGTCTTCCGGCTTGATGGGGAAGAGGTCAGTGTGCTCTTGATTGATAGTTCAAACTAGCTATATGGTTGCACCAGTTAGCTGGACTGAGCAAACAGGAGCTTTACCTTTGCTTGCAATATTGGAGGAGTGCATATACACTGAAGATCAAGAGTTTCATCCTCAGAACTTCAGAACAGTGCTTGCAAGCTTTATCACAAAGCACTAGAAAGTGCTAGGTTCCTTGCCTAGAAGATCAGCCACCACTGATAAACTGCAAGGTAGACCTAGACAATAAACATTATGCAGTAGAATTATAAATTCCATCCCACTTGAGAATGGAGATAATTTTTTTAATAAGGAGTGAATTAAATTGCAAAGTTGCTTGTTTTCAAAAGCACTTAGCCATTTTACATATTTAAGAAGATGAGACCTTATAACTGTCCACGGGTAGCTATGTCCTGAAATTCTTTAATGTCCATTTGCTCTATGTACATGCCTATATATTTTGCTTAATGGCGTTGTCAATTTTTATGACAATCCCTTCTAAATCCATTTGATTGCCTCCAATAAAATAGCAACACTTATACTCACCTACGGTGTTGGCGCTGTATCGGTAGTGTTAGCACTGGCTCTTTCTGTGACCACTTGACATTGTTACATCACACGATCCCTGCTGCTGCTTCATTCTCCCTGCCTTCAGGTGTATTACATACAGCAGCACTCACTTCCTCCGGAAGTATTTTATTTGTCCAAAGGCAGGGAGAATGAAGCGGCCCATGACTAGCTGCAGGAATTGTGTGACTAAACAATATCATGCAATCACCAGGAGAGACAGTGCTCACAGTGCTGTAACAGCACCAGCACCTGAGATGAATATAGATGTTGTTATTTCACTGGGAGGACACATACGGATTGAGAAGGGGTTGCCCATGTAGTGGACAACCCTTTTAATACATATTTTACATTGCATAAAAATAATCTGTGTTCGGTCTACTTATATTTCCAATATTACAGGAAAGTGAGACCACGGTTACCATTTCTGTGTTTTCTGTTCTAACTAGCTGAAAATAGAAAAAGCTGTTCCTTCACAGACTAGTAGAGCAATGAGAATTGGAGGCATCTCATAAATACTGGGCAGGAATTATTGATCTAAGAATCTATGGCTGGCCTCTTTCTTGTTTGGCAGAGGGAATCAGAGCCTTAAAACAGCATGCAACTTACAGACTACACATTTTCCACAAACTTTTTGACTTTGCCTGTCTTTCTAGAATAACATGCTGAGTTTTAAAATCCCCAGTGTTGCTTTAACCTCAGAGATATACTCAACCAAACGTATTGTTCATGTTTGTTCTGTCTCTCTGCAGCCACTGTGCGGCTTCATATTCTAGGTGGTTCAATAAACATGATCGCGGCATTTGGGGAATAGTAGGAAAGGTTTCCCTTCTAGTTATTTGCTGAAGAGTGGCTACAGGTAGGAAAGCAGAATTGAATTCTTTCACGCAGTATGCAATTACAGTATGCTGTGTTATTGTACAGATGACCCTCCATAACTGGTAGCTGTAAGATAATTGTGTGCCGCAAACCATGTTATTGACCACCTATGGATCTCACGTTGTATTGTTTTAGAACTTGTCAAATCATTTAATGATCATAAGTGACAACTGTAGGCATTTGAGGAGTGTAACTAATTTAACTGTTGAGGTAATTTACAATTGGTGGTTAGCCCAAATAGACTGCTTAGAAAAGGCTTATGTATAAATATTTAGACGGAAGTGACAAAATATGGAATAAACATATCAAAGCATATTGTTTAACGCTGTGTATAAATATAGATTAAAATGGTTTAAAGTCAGGTTTAACGTTTAAAATCCAGTTTGTCTTTTTTGTTTTTTTATAGAAGATATATTTAAAATGTGGTAATACAGCACAACATGTTTTGTACGTAGAGATTGTTTTTAATCTTGGTAAGTATGTTTAATTTTTTAGGTCTTTTTTTCTGTCAACCCAACAAATTTTTC
This sequence comes from Ranitomeya variabilis, assembly GCF_051348905.1. Taxonomy (NCBI): domain Eukaryota; kingdom Metazoa; phylum Chordata; class Amphibia; order Anura; family Dendrobatidae; genus Ranitomeya; species Ranitomeya variabilis. The sequence continues at coordinate 170,615,106 of NC_135238.1, forward strand.
AACTAGACTATTACAAGTGCCTCCAAAGGCCAGATGAAAAATTGCCAAAAATGTCACCACTATTCATATCAAAGATGTGAAGTGTAGCTGAACTAAAATATCCTGTGATTACATGGAGCCAAATGTGCAGAGTAGACTTTATTACAGATGTATTATTTAGTGAATAATCTTTGTGCCTCCCTTATATCAGTGATTGTGCTTTCAATACATGAAATAGATATCTTGGATCTGCCCCTGAATCAAACTGTGTGGACTAGTAAAACAGCCAGAAAGCTGGATCTACATGGTGACGTGTTGCAGCAATTCTGAGACAAGTTGCGCAACCAAAAATATCTATACAACTTGTCAAGTTTTGCTCTGTGTAGGCAGTGATTGGCTATATGCTGTTTCCTCATGATTATATAAAGGGCCACAATTCTTCAAAATGCTACAACACTAATTGATAAGAGACCTCCCATAAAGGCCCCATAAAGGTCAGGAATGGAGCGCCCCCAGTTCCATAGTGGGGATGTTGGGTCTTAACCCCTTCATGACCCAGCCTATTTTGACCTTAATGACCTCGCCATTTTTTGCAATTCTGACCAGTGTCCCTTTATGAGGTAATAACTCAGGAACGCTTCAACGGATCCTAGCGATTCTGAGATTGATTTTTCGTGACATATTGGGCTTCATGTTAGGGGTAAATTTAGGTTGATAATTTCTGCGTTTATTTGTGAAAAAAACAGAAATGTGGAGAAAATTTTGAAAATTTCGCAATTTTCACATTTTGAATTTTTATTCTGTTAAACCAGAGATATGTGACACAAAATAGTTAATAAATAACGTAATAAATATGAATCACCTGCGCTGGTTGATGGTGTAGATAGTGTAGGACCTGTAGTGATAGTTCTACTGTAAGGAAACTAGAAAAGGGCTAAGTATAATGGATTGGCAGAACGCCAAATGCTAAATGTTCGTTGCACCAGTGCACAAAAATATATTAAGATCGGGGTGAATTACAGCTAGATGCGATTAGTTAGGTTAACCTGCTTATAGGTATAAACACATGCACTTACTAGATACTGTGCCTCAATGGTCCCGAAACAGTAGAAGATAGCGGTCCTCCTTGCAAGTTGGTGCCTGCAGACTGCACCGTGAGATTGCGAGGAAATGACAGGACTGACTGGACTACGAACGTTGTGGATAACGCGGTGCAGCAGTGAGCAGATGCCGCCAGCTCCTGGCGTGCTCCGGCCGGAAGCTACGCCGGAGCAGTGGCGGAGTGTGTAGGGGGCGTGCTACCTGTTGTGACGTCACAAGGTTGAGAGGCGGGCGCGTGTCAGGGGCAACCAATCCGACGCGTTTCGAAGGATACACTCCTTCTTCGTCAGGGCCCTGACGAAGAAGGAGTGTATCCTTCGAAACGCGTCGGATTGGTTGCCCCTGACACGCGCCCGCCTCTCAACCTTGTGACGTCACAACAGGTAGCACGCCCCCTACACACTCCGCCACTGCTCCGGCGTAGCTTCCGGCCGGAGCACGCCAGGAGCTGGCGGCATCTGCTCACTGCTGCACCGCGTTATCCACAACGTTCGTAGTCCAGTCAGTCCTGTCATTTCCTCGCAATCTCACGGTGCAGTCTGCAGGCACCAACTTGCAAGGAGGACCGCTATCTTCTACTGTTTCGGGACCATTGAGGCACAGTATCTAGTAAGTGCATGTGTTTATACCTATAAGCAGGTTAACCTAACTAATCGCGTCTAGCTGTAATTCACCCCGATCTTAATATATTTTTGTGCACTGGTGCAATGAACATTTAGCATTTGGCGTTCTGCCAATCCATTATACTTAGCCCTTTTCTAGTTTCCTTACAGTAGAACTATCACTACAGGTCCTACACTATCTACACCATCAACCAGCGCAGGTGATTCATATTTATTACGTTCCTTGTTTAACTTCAGACAGAGTTCAGCACAGACTCTGTCACATCACCAGCAGCTTTGATTTCTTTAGCCCCCTCCCCCCCTATCGTATACATCCATTCATTTCCCCTAATTTTTTTCCTGTTGGTGCAGCGCCAGTGTATATTTTCCTTTAGTTAATAAATAACATTTCCCACATGTCTACTTTACATCAGCACAATTTTGGAAACAAAATTTTTTTTTGCTAGGAAGTTATAAGGGTTAAAATTTGACCAGTGATTTCTCATTTTTACAACAAAATTTACAAAACCATTTTTTTTAGGGACCACCTCACATTTGAAGTCAGTTTGAGGGTTCTATATGGCTGAAAATACCCAAAAGTTACACCGTTCTAAAAACTGCACCCCTCAAGGTGCTCAAAACCACATTCAAGAAGTTTATTAACCCTTCAGGTGTTTCACAGCAGCAGAAGCAACATGGAAGGAAAAAATTAACATTTAACTTTTTTGTCACAAAAATGATTTTTAGCAACAATTTTCTTGTTGTTGTTGTCCAATTTGTTCTGAGTACGCTGATGCCTCATATGTGGGGGTAAACCACTGTTTGGGCGCACGGCAGAACTCGGAAGGGAAGGAGCACCATTTGACTTTTTGAATGAAAAATTGGCTCCAATCTTTAGCGGACACCATGTCGCGTTTGGAGAGCCCCCGTGTGCCTAAACATTGGAGCTCCCCCACAAGTGACCCCATTTTGGAAACTAGATGCCCAAAGGAACTTATCTAGATGCATAGTGAGCACTTTAAACCCCCAGGTGCTTCACAAATTGATCCGTAAAAATGAAAAAGTACTTTTTTTTCACAAAAAAATTCTTTTAGCCTCAATTTTTAATTTTCTCATGGGCAACAGGATAAAATGGATCCTAAAATTTGTTGGGCAATTTCTCCTGAGTACACTGATACCTCATATGTAGGGGTTAACCACTGTTTGGGCGCACGGCAAGGCTCGGAAGGGAAGGCGCGCCATTTGACTTTTTGAATGGAAAATTAGCTCCAATCGTTAGCGGACACCATGTCGCGTTTGGAGAGCCCCTGTGTGCCTAAACATTGGAGCTCCCCCACAAATGACCCCATTTTGGAAACTAGACCTCCCAAGGAACTAATCTAGATGCATAGTGAGCACTTTAAACCAACCAGTGCTTCACAGAAGTTTATAACGCAGAGCCGTGAAAATAAAAAATAATTTTTCTTTCCTCAAAAATGATTTTTAGCCCAGAATTTTTTATTTTCCCAAGGGTAACAGGAGAAATTGGACCCCAAATGTTGTTGACCAGTTTGTTCTGAGTACGCTGATACCCTATATGTGGGGGTAAACCACTGTTTGGGCGCACGGCAGGGCTCGGAAGGGAAGGCACGCCATTTGGCTTTTTGAATGGAAAATTAGCTCCTATCATTAGCGGACACCATGTCGCGTTTGGAGAGCCCCTGTGTGCCTAAACATTGGAGCTCCCCCATAAGTGACCCCATTTTGGAAACTAGACCTCCCAAGGAACTAATCTAGATGTGTGGTAGGCACTTTGAACCCCAAAATGCTTCACAGAAGTTTATAACGCAGAGCCATGAAAATAAAAAATAATTTTTCTTTTCTCAAAAATGATTTTTTTAGCCCACAATTTTTTATTTTCCCAAGGGTAACAGGAGAAATTTGACCCCAAAATTTGTTGTCCAGTTTCTCCTGAGTACGCTGATACCCTATATGTGGGGGTAAACCACCGTTTGGGCACACTGTTGTGAATTCTGCTTTTGGGCTCCCTCCGGTGGTTGTAGGTGGTAATGCAGTTGTCCCTGAGTTGCAGTCCTGGTCAGGTGTATCTGCTGATTGCAGTTCTGACTGGGGTATTTAGGCGTGCAGGATTCATTAGTCCTTGCCAGTTGTCTATGGTTGTTGGGAGGTTTTGGTCCTGGTTTGGTTCCTTCTGCCAAATCAGCAAAGATAAGTGTCTGGTTTTGTTTCTGTGGCACACATGCTGTGTGCTTAATAATTCTGTGCTATTCAGTGTTTTTTTTTGTCCAGCTTAGATTGTGTCAGTATTTTCTCAGTCTTGTTGGATTCTCTGGAGTGGCAGATATACATTCCATGTCTTTAGTTAGATTGTGGAACTTTTTGTATTATCTGCTGTGGATATTTTTGGAAGGGTTTTAATACTGACCGCTTAGTATTCTGTCCTATCTTTCCCTATTTAGCTAGAGTGGCCTCTTTTGCTGAATCCTGTTTTCTGCCTGCGTGTGTCTTTCCTGTCCTACTCACAGTCAATATTCGTGGGGGGCTGCCTATCCTTTGGGGTTCTGCTCTGAGGCAAGGTAGTATTCCTATTTCCATCTATAGGGGTATTTAGTCCTCCGGCTGTGTCAAGGTGTCTAGGGTTTGTTAGGCACACCCCACGGCTACTTCTAGTTGCGGTGTTAGTTCAGGTTTTGCGGTCAGTACAGTTTCAACCTACTCCAGAGAAAGTTCATGCGGCTCCAAAGTCACCGGATCATAACAGTACAACTGGCCCACTATGAGTTAAATGCATCTCAGAAGAAGGGAAGAAAGGTGTTGAGTCATTTTTTTCTGCAGTTTGCTTTGCCTTTTCTTCCCTCTTTTTCTCTGGGTGGCTAAGGAGTCTTGTGTTAGCATGGATGTTCAGGAATTAGCTTCTTGTGTTGACCACCTTGCTGCTAGGGTACAGGGAATTTCTGATTATATTGTTCAGACTCCTGTTTTAGAGCCGAAGATTCCTACTCCTGATTTGTTTTTTGGTGACAGGTCCAAATTTTTGATTTTTAAAAACAACTGTAAAGTTTTTTGCTTTGAGACCTCGATCCTCTGGGGATTCTATTCAGCAGGTTAAAATTGTCATTTCCCTGCTGCGTGGTGATCCTCAGGATTGGGCATTTTCCCTGGAATCTGGGAATCCGGCTTTGCTTAGTGTAGATTCCTTTTTTCAGGCTTTAGGACTATTATATGATGAACCTAATTCTGTGGATCAAGCGGAGAAGACCTTGGCCCTATCTCAGGGTCAAGAGGCGGCAGAATTGTATTGTCAGAAATTAAGAAAATGGTCTGTGTTGACTAAATGGAATGATGATGCTTTGGCTGTAATTTTCAGAAAGGGTCTTTCTGAATCCGTTAAAGATGTTATGGTGGGGTTTCCCACGCCCGTCGGTCTGAGTGATTCTATGTCTTTGGCCATTCAGATTGATCGGCGCTTGCGGGAGCGCAGAACTGTGCGCGCTGTGGCGTTGTCCTCAGAGCAGAGTCCTGGGGCAATGCAGTGTGATAGGATTCTGTCTAGGACAGAAAGACAAGGACTCAGACATCAGAATAGGTTGTGTTATTATTGTGGCGAGTCTGGCGACGCTTCTCATGTAATTTCAGTCTGCCCTAAACGGACAAAGAGGATTGCTAGTTCATTTACCATCAGTACTGTACAACCTAAATTTCTGTTATCGGTGTCCCTGATCTGCTCATTGTCATCATTTTCTGTCTTGGCGTTTGTGGATTCAGGCGCCGCTTTGAATTTAATGGACCTTGAGTTTGCCAGGCGTTGTGGTTTCCCCTTGCAGCCCTTGCAAAACCTTATTCCTTTAAGGGGCATTGATGCTACACCTTTGGCTACAAATAAGCCCCAGTTTTGGACACAGGTGACCATGCGCATGGCGCCAGCCCATCAGGAAGATTGTCGATTTCTGGTATTGCATAATTTACATGATGCTATCATGTTGGGTTTTCCGTGGTTGCAGGTACATAATCCTGTGTTGGATTGGAAGTCTATGTCTGTGACTAGTTGGGGTTGTCAGGGGGTTCATAATGATGTTCCTTTAATGTCCATCTCCTCTTCTTCCTCTTCCGAAATTCCAGAGTTTTTGTCTGATTTTCAGGATGTATTCGATGACCCCAAGTCCAGTTCTCTTCCACCACACAGGGACTGTGATTGTGCTATTGATTTGATCCCAGGCTGTAAGTTTCCTAAGGGCCGACTCTTCAACCTGTCTGTGCCGGAACATACCGCTATGTGGAGTTATGTTAAGGAGTCTTAGGAGAAAGGGCATATTCGGCCATCTTCTTCACCGATGGGAGCGGGATTTTTTTTGTTGCTAAGAAGGATGGCTCCTTGAGACCTTGTATTGATTATCGCCTCTTGAATAAGATCACGGTCAAGTTTAAATATCCTTTACCTTTGCTTTCCGATTTGTTTGCTAGGATTAAGGGGGCTAGTTGGTTTACGAAGATTGACCTTCGGGGGGCGTATAATCTTGTTCGTATTAAGCAGGGTGATGAATGGAAAACTGCGTTCAATACGCCCGAAGGCCATTTTGAATACCTTGTGATGCCGTTCGGGCTCACTAATGCTCCATCTGTTTTTCAATCTTTCATGCATGATATCTTCCGGACTTATATTGATAAATTCTTGATTGTATATTTGGACGATATTTTGATTTTTTCTGATGATTGGGAGTCTCATGTGGAACTGGTCAGGATGGTATTTCAGATCCTTCGTGACAATGCTTTGTTTGTGAAGGGGTCTAAGTGTCTCTTTGGGGTGCAGAAGGTTTCTTTTTTGGGTTTTATTTTTTCTCCTTCATCTATTGAGATGGATCCGGTTAAGGTTCAGGCCATTCATGATTGGATTCAACACACGTCCGTAAAGAGCCTTCAGAAATTTTGGGGTTTTGCAAATTTTTATCGCCGTTTCATTGCTAACTTTTCCAGCGTGGTTAAACCCTTGACCGATTTGATGAAAAAAGGCGCTGATGTGGCGAATTGGTCCTCTGCGGCTGTTTCTTCCTTTCAGGAGCGTAAACGTCGATTTACTTCTGCTCCGGTGTTGCGCCAACCGGATGTTTCCCTTCCATTTCAGGTTGAGATTGACGCTTCTGAGATTGGCGCAGGGGCCGTTTTGTCCCAGAGGGATCATGTTGGTTCCTTGACGAAACCGTGTGCATTCTTTTCCCGTAAATTTTCACCTGCTGAATGCAATTATGATGTCAGCAATCAGGAGTTGTTGGCTATGAAGTGGGCATTTGAGGAGTGGCAACATTGGCTTGAGGGAGCTAAGCACCGTATTGTGGTCTTGACTGATCATAAGAATTTGATTTACCTCGAGTCTGCCAAGTGGCTGAATCCTAGACAGGCTCGATGGTCCTTGTTTTTTTCCCGTTTTGATTTTGTGGTCTCGTATCTTCCGGGTTCCAAGAATATTAAGGCTGATGCCCTTTCTAGGACTTTTTTGCCTGATTCTCCTGAGGTCCTTGAACCGGTCGGCATTCTGAAAGAAGGGGTGGTTCTTTCTGCTATTTCCCCTGATTTACGACGGGTTCTTCAGGAATTTCAGGCTGACAGACCTGATCGTTGTCCAGTGGGGAAACTGTTTGTTCCTGACAGATGGACAAGTAGAGTGATTTCTGAGGTTCGCTGTTCTGTGTTGGCTGGTCATCCTGGTATTTTTGGTACCAGAGACTTGGTTGGTAGGTCCTTTTGGTGGCCTTCTTTATCACGTGATGTGCGTTCTTTTGTGCAGTCCTGTGGGACTTGTGCGCGGGCCAAGCCTTGTTGTTCCCGTGCTAGTGGGTTGCTTTTGCCATTGCCGGTCCCTGAGAGGCCCTGGACGCATATTTCTATGGATTTTTTTTCTGATCTTCCGGTTTCCCAGAGGATGTCGGTTATCTGGGTTGTTTGTGACCGGTTTTCTAAGATGGTTCATTTGGTGCCTTTGCCTAAATTGCCTTCCTCTTCAGATTTAGTTTCGTTGTTTTTTCAGCATGTGGTTCGTTTGCATGGTATTCCGGAGAATATTGTGTCTGACAGAGGTTCCCAGTTTGTTTCTAGGTTTTGGCGGGCCTTTTGTGCTAGGCTGGGCATTGATTTATCTTTTTCCTCTGCATTTCATCCTCAGACAAATGGCCAAACTGAGCAAAGTAATCAGACCTTGGAGACTTATTTGAGATGCTTTGTGTCTGCTGATCAGGATGATTGGGTGGCCTTTTTGCCATTGGCCGAGTTTGCCCTTAATAATCGGGCTAATTCGGCTACTTTGGTTTCGCCTTTTTTTTGTAATTTTGGTTTTCATCCTCGTTTTTCTTCTGGGCAGGTTGAGCCTTTTGACTGTCCTGGTGTGGATTCGGTGGTTAACAGGTTGCAGCAGATTTGGGATCATGTGGTGGACAATTTGGTGTTGTCTCAGGAGGAGGCTCAACGTTTTGCTAACCGTCGTTGGTGTGTTGGTTCCCGGCTTCAGGTTGGGGATCTGGTCTGGTTGTCTTCTCGTCATGTTCCTATGAAGGTTTCTTCTCCTAAGTTTAAGCCTCGGTTTATTGGTCCTTATAGGATTTCTGGGATTATTAATCCGGTGTCTTTTTGATTGGCGCTTCCGGCCTCTTTTGCTATCCATAATGTCTTCCATAGATCTTTATTGCGGAAATATGTGGTACCCGTTGTTCCCTCTGTTGATTTTCCGGCCCCTGTGTTGGTTAATGGGGAGTTGGAGTATGTGGTTGAGAAGATTTTGGATTCTCGTTTTTTGAGGCGGAGGCTTCAGTATGTTGTCAAATGGAAGGCTTATGGCCAGGAGGATAATTCTTGGGTTTTTGCCTCTGATGTCCATGCTGCTGATTTGGTTCATGCTTTTCATCTGGCTCGTCCTGATCGGCCTGGGGGCTCTGGTGAGGGTTTGGTGACCCCTCCTCAAGGGTGGGGTACTGTTGTGAATTCTGCTTTTGGGCTCCCTCCGGTGGTTGTAGGTGGTAATGCAGTTGTCCCTGAGTTGCAGTCCTGGTCAGGTGTATCTGCTGATTGCAGTTCTGACTGGGGTATTTAGGCGTGCAGGATTCATTAGTCCTTGCCAGTTGTCTATGGTTGTTGGGAGGTTTTGGTCCTGGTTTGGTTCCTTCTGCCTTCTGCCAAATCAGCAAAGATAAGTGTCTGGTTTTGTTTCTGTGGCACACATGCTGTGTGCTTAATAATTCTGTGCTATTCAGTGTTTTTTTTGTCCAGCTTAGATTGTGTCAGTATTTTCTCAGTCTTGTTGGATTCTCTGGAGTGGCAGATATACATTCCATGTCTTTAGTTAGATTGTGGAACTTTTTGTATTATCTGCTGTGGATATTTTTGGAAGGGTTTTAATACTGACCGCTTAGTATTCTGTCCTATCGTTCCCTATTTAGCTAGAGTGGCCTCTTTTGCTGAATCCTGTTTTCTGCCTGCGTGTGTCTTTCCTGTCCTACTCACAGTCAATATTCGTGGGGGGCTGCCTATCCTTTGGGGTTCTGCTCTGAGGCAAGGTAGTATTCCTATTTCCATCTATAGGGGTATTTAGTCCTCTGGCTGTGTCGAGGTGTCTAGGGTTTGTTAGGCACACCCCACGGCTACTTCTAGTTGCGGTATTAGTTCAGGTTTTGCGGTCAGTACAGTTTCCACCTACTCCAGAGAAAGTTCATGCGGCTCCAAAGTCACCGGATCATAACAGCACACGTTGGGGTTCGGAAGGGAAGTAGTGACGTTTTGAAATGCAGACTTTGATGGAATACTCTGCGGGCGTCACGTTGCGTTTGCAGAGCCCCTGATGTGCCTAAACAGTAGAAACTCCCCACAAGTGACCCCATTTTGGAAACTAGACCCCCAAAGAAACTTATCTAGATGTGTGGTGAGCACTTTGAACCCCCAAGTGCTTCACAGAAGTTTATAACACAGAGGCGTGAAAATAAAAAATTATTTTTCTTTCCTCAAAAATAATTTTTTTAGCCCGCAATTTTTTTATTTTCCCAAGGGTTACAGGAGAAATTGGACCCCAAAAGTTGTTGTCCTGTTTCTCCTGAGTACGTTGGTACCCCATATGTGGGGGTAAACCACTGTTTGGGCACATGCCGGGGCTCGGAAGGGAGAGAGCACCATTTGACTTTTTCAACGCAAGATTGGCTGGAATCAATGGTGGTGCCATATCGCGTTTGGAGACCCCCTGATGTGCCTAAACAGTGGAAACCCCTCAATTCTAACTCCAACACGAACCCCAACACACCCCAAACCCTAATCCCAACCCTAACCACAATCCTAACCCCAACACACCCCTAACCCTAGTCTTAACCCTAATTCCAACCCTAACTCTAATTCCAACCCTAACCCTAAGGCTATGTGCTCACGTTGCGGATTTGTGTGTGGATTTTTCCGCACCATTTTTGAAAAATCTTCAGGTAAAACGCACTGCGCTTTACCTGCGGATTTACCGCGGATTTCCAGTGTTTTTTGTGTGGATTTCACCTGCGGATTCCTATTATGGAGCAGGTGTAAAACGCTGCGGAATCCGCACAAAGAATTGACATGCTGCGGAAAATACAACGCAGCGTTTCCGTGCTGTATTTTCCGCACCATGGGCACAGTGGATTTGGTTTTCCATAGGATTACGTGGTACTGTAAATGTGATGGAAAACTGCTTCAAATCCGCAGCGACCAATCTGTTGCGGATCAGCAGCCAAATCCACACCGTGTGCACATAGCCTAATTCTAACCCTAATTCCAACCCTAGCCCTAATTCTAACCCTAATTGTAACCCTAACCCTAATTGCAACCCTAACCCTAATTCTAACCCTAACCCTAATTCTAACCCTAGCCCTAAGTGCAACCCTAGCCCTAAGTGGAACCCTAACCCTAAGTGCAACCCTAACCATAAGTGCAACCCTAAGTGCAACCCTAACCCTAAGTGCAACCCTAAGTGCAACCCTAGCCCTAAGTGCAACCCTAGCCCTAAGTGCAACCCTAACCCTAAGTGCAACCCTAAGTGCAACACCAAGTGCAACCCTAAGTGCAACCCTATCCCTAAGTGCCACCCTAACCCTAAGTGCAACCCTAATCCTAAGTGCAACCCAAAGTGCAACCCTAACCCAAAGTGCAACCCTAACCCAAAGTGCAACCCTAACCCTAAGTGCAACCCTACCCCTAACCCTACCCCTACCCCTAACCCTAACCCTACCCCTACCCCTAACCCTAACCCTAATGGAAAAACAAAAATAATTATATTTTCTGTATTTTATTATTGTCCCTACCTATAGGGGTGATAAAGGGGGGGTTTATTTACTATTTTTTTTACTTTGATCGCTGTGATAGAACCTATCACAGTGACCAAAATGTACAGGGAACAAATCTGCCGGCCGGCAGATTCGGAGGGCACACTACGCATGCGCCCGCCATTTTCCAAGATGGCGGCGCCCATGGAGAAGATGGACGGACACCGGGAGGGACATCGGAGCTCGGTAAGTATGGGGGGTGGGATCAGAACACAAGGGGGGGGATCGGAGCACGGGGGGAGCGGACAGGAGGATGGGGGAGCAGACAGGAGGATGGAGGGGAGCGGACAGGAGGACGGGACAGAAAGGACTGGGGAGGCGATTGGTGGCAGTGGGGGGGGCCGATCGGGGTCTCCAGCCATGGCAGATGCTATTGCAGCATCGGCCATGGCTGGATTGTAATATTTCACCATTTTTATAGGTGAAATATTACAAATCGCTCTGATTGGCTGTTTCACTTTCAACAGCCAATCAGAGCGATCGTAGCCACGGGGGGGGGGGTGAAGCCACCTTCCCTGGGCTGAAGTACCACTCCCCCTGTCCCTGCAGATCGGGTGAAATTGGAGTTAACCCTTTCACCCGATCTGCAGGGACGCGATCATTCCATGACGCCACATAGGCATCACAGGTCGGCTTGGCACCGACTTTCATGACACCTATGTGGCGTCAAAGGTTGGGAAGGGGTTAAGCCAACACAATTAAGGTACCAAGACCTGCTAGTAGGGAGATTAGATTGTGAGGCTCATTGAGGACAGTGATAATGAAAACTGCTGTGGAATTATTGTTGCTATGTAAGTGGGTAAAATAAATTAAATTTGTATGCTGTGTGTTTATACATTGGGTGAAATAAGTATTGAACACTAGAGATGAGCGGTGTTTGAGTCGAACTGTTCGCCAATTTCAAATTCGAGCTGTTTTGGGTGATGTTTGAGTCGTTCGACGAACCCGAACAATTTGCTTAAAATTCGGCTGTTCGAGTTTCTGTTTGATAACTGTTCGTTCACCAAAAGCCTAGCTTGATTTGCACATTAAAACTATTTATCGTTGTTAATGGACTATCTCAGTGTATAGTGGGCGGGGTGGGGGGATAGATCTGTGCTGAAATAACGCTGATCTCCATTTTTTTTTTCTTTCCTGCATTTACAGAGGGGCGGTGCAGTCTCTCAGCCTATCAGCAGTGCGCACACACACAGCAATGTGCATGTGATGCACACAAGCAAGGGCATGTGTCATTGGCTGTGTAAGTCACATGTCCTTGCCCTATAAGAACCAGCCATTTGCCCCGTCGCCACCATTTCCTCACTGCTGCAGCTTAGTGTTAGACGGCACCGCTGCTGCTGTGGGCGCTATACAGCCTAAGAGTGTTTTTTTGGAGCAAATTCTCAGAGAGATAGGTTTAGGGAGTCAGGAGGAGTCGGGACTAGTTGTAATATCAGCCCTTTTAAGGGTAGGTTACAGCAGTTCATAGCACTGTTTGCCAGGCAGGTCTCAGCCAGTGCTGCGCAAGTGTTAGTCACAGCATTTGGTGTAATCTAGCTCAGCCAATCCTTTTGGGCTAGTAGCATTGTCTGATAGTCATCTGAGTAGCCCACCTGTGAAGCTAGCTACACCGCCTGTGTATCTCAATTTTTACTGCATCTAACCCAGTAAATCGTTTAGGGGTTTTGGGCTTTGTAGCAGTGTCTGCACGTCAGCAGAGTAGCCCACCTGTGAAGCTAGCTACACCGCCTTAGTATCTCAATTTTTACTGCATCTAACCCAGTAAATCATTTTGGGTTTTGGGCTTAGTAGCAGTGTCTGCACGTCAGCAGAGTAGCCCGCCTGTGAAGCTAGCTACACCGCCTGTGTATCTCAATTTTTACTGCATCTAACCCAGTTAATAGTTTTGGGGTTTTGGGCTTAGTAGCAGTGTCTGCACATCAGCAGAGTAGCCCGCCTGTGAAGCTAGCTACACCGCCTGTTTACCTAACTACTATTTTGTAACGGCATCTAGCACGGGAAATCCTTTTGGGCCTAGTAGAATTTAGTGCTACTAAGCAGCGTACCCCACCCATGAAGCAAGCTACACCGCCTGTTGATCTAATTACTAATTTTTAACTGCATCTAGCCCAGGAAATTGTTTTGTACCTAATAGCATTTTGTGCTACTCAGCACAGTACCCCACCCATGAAGCAAGCTACACCGCCTGTTTACCTAAGTACTATTTTTAATGGCATCTGGCCCAGGAAATCCTTTTAAGCCTAGTAGAATTTGGTGCTACTCAGCGGCGTACTTCACCCATGAAGCAAGCTACACCGCCTGTTTACCTAACTACTATTTTGTAACGGCATCTAGCCTGGGAAATCCTTTTGGGCCTAGTAGAATTTGGTACTACTCAGCAGCGTACCCCACCCATGAAGCAAGCTACACCCTCTGTTAACCTAAGTACTATTTTTAACGGCATCTGGCCCTGGTAATCCTTTTGGGCCTAGTAGAATTTAGTGCTACTCAGCAGCGTACCCCACCCATGAAGCAAGCTACACCGCCTGTTTACCTAAGTACTATTTTTTAACAGCATCTGGCCCAGGAAATCCTTTTGGGCCTAGTAGAATTTGGTGCTACTCAGCAGCGTACTTCACCCATGAAGCAAGCTACACCGCCTGTTTACCTAACTACTATTTTTTAACAGCATCTGGCCCAGGAAATCCTTTTGGGCCTAGTAGAATTTAGTGCTACTCAGCAGCGTACCCCACCCATGAAGCAAGCTACACCGCCTGTTTATCTAAGTATTTTGTAATGGCATCTGGCCTAGGAAATCCTTTTGGGCCTAGTAGCAATTTCTGCTACTCAGCAGAGTACCCCACCCATGAAGCAAGCTACACCGCCTTCTTTCTTTCTCAATCTAACCCCTCTGCTCTGGGGTGTCCACTCTCCCTCCAGCTCTCTCCTTCTCACAGGTGGACTACTGCTTGTTTTCACACTGTGGCAAATCTTTTGGGCCCAGGCATAAGAAGTCGTCGAGGTAATGGATAATATGTGCCGCCTTACAAACGTCCGTGACGACACATTCGAGGAAGCAACTAAACGCCTCAAATAGTGAGCAGGATATGGAGCACCCATGGGCAAACAGCACTCTATGTAGTATGCTCCTTCACAGAAGCACCCCAATGGGAGGACACTATTTGGAGGCATAGGTAGTAACCGGAACGCCCCCTCAATGTCTGTTTTGGCCATTAGGGTGCCCTTTACCAACTTCTTGACCCGCCTGATTGCCTCGTCAAAGTAGGTACAGTACATAGTACTGTACTTGCTTCCACATCGATGTTGTCATTTACTGACCTGCCCCTTGGATATGACAAATGGTGGATTAGTCTGAATGTATTGGGTTCATTTTTTGGCACAACTCCCAATGGGGGTACCACTATGTCTTCTAAGGAAAGTGTTCTGAATCGACCCACTGCCATTCTACCTAAAGATATATATTTTTTTTTTGTCAAGATGTCTGGGTGTTGATAGAGTGAGTTTAGATTTTTGCTACAGCCTTTCTTGATTTTAGAAGGGCATGACATGCCTATATCTGTGTCTCCTCCTCCTTTTACTCCTCCACCTCCTTTCTTTTCACATGACTATATGTAGTTGTGACATTTCCATATGTTTGTTGTGTCTTCTGAGCAGTTTGTCAGCTTTTGGACACCTTTTAAGGTGTTTTCTATGTGTTTTCCATGTGTTTGTATGTGTTTGTGTTTGCCTGCCATTGGTTTCAATGGGGTTCGACAGTGTTCATCGAACGTTCGACGAACAGTTTGTCGAACATCTTCCTGTTTGACGAACCGAACCGAACCCGAACACTAGGAAGGTGGCTCATCACTATTGAACACGTCACTAATTTTCTAAGTAAATATATTTCTACAGATGCTATTGAAATGATATTCCCGTCAGATTTTGGTAACAACCTATCAAATCCACAAAGACAAAGAAATCAAACCATAGATGTCCATACATTAAGTTATGTGTGATAATGACAAATGGCACAGGGAAAAAGCATAAAAAATGATTACTGAAATTTA
Source organism: Ranitomeya variabilis (assembly GCF_051348905.1). Taxonomy (NCBI): domain Eukaryota; kingdom Metazoa; phylum Chordata; class Amphibia; order Anura; family Dendrobatidae; genus Ranitomeya; species Ranitomeya variabilis. The sequence goes on from NC_135238.1 coordinate 170,630,148, forward strand.
ATTAATACTTTCTACAAAAGCCATTGTTGGATATTACAGTTTCAAGATGCATCCTTTTGAAGAAACTAGTCACATGCATTGCTCGAGTGTGATATTGACCCATTCTTCCACACATTCTTCACATCCTGAAGGTCCTGTGGGCTCCTTCTATGAACTTTGCGCTTTAGTTACTTCCATAAATTACCTATTCGATTCCAGTCAGGTGACTGGCTGGGTCATTCTAGCAGCTTTATTTTCTTTCTCTTAAAACCAAGTGTGTGTTTCCTTGGCTGTGTGTTTGGGATTATTGTCTTGCTGAAATGGCCACACTAGTTCATCTTCATCATCCTGGTAGATGGCAGCAAATGTTTATCAAAAATGTCTCTTTACAGTTGCCCAATAATTTTTCCTTCAATTAAGTTTACCAGTGCTGTATGGTGAAAAACAACCCCTACTATGATGTTCCCACCTCCAAACTTCACTGTTGGTATGGTGTGTTTGGAGTGATATGCGGGGTCTTTTGGACTCCAAATATGATGTGTATTATGGCATCCAAAGAGTTCAATTTTGGTCTCATCTGACCAGACTATGTTCTCCCAGTATTTCTCAGGCTTGTCTAACTGTTTTTGAACAAACGTACAGTAAATGCGCTTGAATATGCTTTTTGTTCAGCAATGGAGTCTTGTTTAGTGAACGCGCATACACGCCATGGGGTTGAGTGCACTACTTAAAGTTTTCTTTGCAAACAATGTACCTGCTGATTTTAGGTCTTTTTGTAGCTCTCCACAGGTGGTCCTTGGCTCTTGGAAAACTATTCTGATAATAAATTTCACTCCTCTGTCTAAAATCATACGGGGAGCACGTGTTCATGGCTAGTTTATGGTGAAATTATGTTCTTTCCACTTCCGGATTATGTCCACAAAAGTTCTCACTAGAACCTTCAGTAGTTTAGAAATTCTTCTGAAACCAATGCCATCAGCATGTTTTGCAACACGAAGGTCGTGGAACAGCTCACTGGTTTTACTCATCTTTAGATGTTTTTTATGTGCCACCTTGGTAACGAGATACTGGCCATCAGTTAAACCAGCTGAAATTTCTTTTCACTAAGTGGCAGGATTGTTTTCTAATTACTGATATATTTCAGCTAGTGTCATGACTTTTTATAGCTTTTTGCACCTGTCTTTTTCCCTGTGTCATTTTCTTTATTACTCATAACTTAATGTATGGACATCTATGACTTGATTTCTTTGCCTGTGTAGATTAGATGGGTTGTTGCCAATGTCTGGTGAGAATTTCATGTCAATAGCACCTTTAGAAATATATTTACTTAGAAAATTGGTGACCGGTTTAATACTTATTTCACATGCGGTATATATGTAATTGAATATTATTGTATTTGTAATTGTACAGAAAATTATAAATCTAACGCTGGGTAAAATTAATACATGTGTTTTTTATTGGCAAGCTGCCATTTACTTCCATCTTTTTTGTTTAGGCAGTAATCTTGTGTCAGGTGTAAGTAAGTCATGAAGATGGTCCCTTGCATATGGGACGATAGGGAAACTAAATTAAGCTGCAGTTCTTAAAGTCTTTCTATTGCTTCAGCACGTATACTCCTGTGTGTTGCCATGTTTGTCCTATTGTTCAAAACCACATCTTCATTCTTGCCAAAGATTTCTAAGTGTAGCTGTACTGAATCATGTTTGCAGCAAATCTAATGGTTCATTGTATATTTCTTTCATCAGTAGGGCGCACAGTATTTTTTCTTACTGTGTTAATATGGGCTCAAATTAAGATGGTGTAATTTTAGACATTCTGCAGAATTTCACATCCTTGAACCAGTAACTTTAAAGAAGCAATTTTCACAGAAAACCCAGATAATGTGATTTTCAACTAGACTTGCAATGCCATGGGATTTCATTTGTAACTTTGCAGCTGGCGAATGAAAGAGGCAGTAAACTTTTAATGAAATATAGCAAGTGCTAAGAGATACCTGATGTTTAACCCTGACCTCCTGTCATGGTTCCCAATGGCAGGGACTCAGGCAAAAACGGACTAGCTCTAGGAATGATGGAATCTCAGATGACCGCGACGCTGAACCTAACGCAACTAATAGTAGCCAGGGGGTGTGCCTACGATTATCCCTAGACACCTCGCACCAGCCGGAGATCTAGTTACTCCTAGTAGAGGAATACACAGACCTGGCTTGCCTCCAGGGAAACCCCAAAAGTGATAGTAGCCCCCCACATATAATAACGGTTAGGTAAGAGGAAAACACGTACGCAGTATGAATATAGATTCAGCAAAGAGAGGCCCTCTGACTAGATAGCAGAAAATACAAAAGAGGACTTTGCGGTCACCTCAAAACCCTAAACAGCCATCCTGAAATTACTTTAACTCCGTTATCAACTCATGACACCGGAGTAGTAATTTCAGATCACTAGAGCTTCCAGCAGCAAGAGAAATATAAATGCATGCTGGACAAACAAACACAAAAAATGCCAAAGATCCAACTTAGCTGAATTGCAGACTTGGAGCAGGTAGCAAGCAACAGAGGTGCTCTGGTAACATTGATTGCCGGCACTAGAATGACTGAGAAGCCAGACTAAATAGGAAACTCCCAGATTCCTGATGGGAACAGGTGCAAGACAAAAGTCAGCCAGTACCACCAGTAACCACCAGAGGGAGCCCAAAAACAGAATTCACAACAGTACCCCCCCCTTAAGGAGGGGGCACCGAACCCTCATGAGAACCACCAGGGCGATCTGGATGCGCCCTATGAAAGGCGCGAACCAAATCAGAGGCATGAACATCGGAGGCAGTCACCCAAGAATTATCCTCCTGACCGTATCCCTTCCATTTAACCAAATATTGAAGTCTCCGTCTGGAAACGCGAGAGTCCAAAATCTTCTCCACAACATACTCCAATTCACCCTCCACCAGCACAGGAGCAGGAGGCTCAACAGAAGGAACAACCGGTACCTCGTACCTCCGCAACAACGACCGATGGAAGACATTATGAATGGTGAAAGATGCTGGTAGGTCCAAACAAAAAGATACAGGATTAAGAATCTCCAAAATCTTATAAGGACCTATGAACCGAGGTTTAAACTTAGGAGAAGAGACCTTCATGGGGACAAAACGAGAAGATAACCACACCAAGTCCCCAACGTGGAGATGATGACCCACACGACGATGACGATTAGCAAACTGCTGAGTCTTCTCCTGAGACAACTTCAAATTGTCCACCACATGACTCCAAATCCGGTGCAGTCTATCCACCACCGTGTCCACTCCAGGGCAATCCGAAGATTCCACCTGGCCAGATGAAAAACGAGGGTGAAACCCTGAATTGCAAAAGAAAGGAGAAACCAGAGTGGCAGAACTGGCCCGATTATTGAGGGCAAACTCTGCCAACGGCAAAAAGGCGACCCAATCATCCTGATCAGCAGACACAAAACACCTGAAATAAGTCTCCAAGGTCTGATTAGTTCGCTCCGTCTGGCCATTAGTCTGAGGATGGAATGCAGACGAAAAAGACAAATCAATGCCCATCCTGGCACAGAACGCTCGCCAGAACCTAGACACAAATTGAGACCCCCTGTCAGAAACGATGTTTTCCGGGATACCATGTAAACGAACCACATTCTGAAAAAATAAAGGAACCAACTCAGATGAAGAAGGCAATTTGGGCAAGGGTACCAAATGAACCATCTTAGAAAAACGGTCACACACCACCCAAATGACGGACATTTTCTGAGAAACCGGGAGGTCCGAGATAAAGTCCATAGAGATGTGCGTCCACGGCCTCTTCGGAATAGGCAAGGACAACAACAATCCACTAGCCCGAGAACAGCAAGGCTTGGCCCGAGCACAAACATCACAAGACTGTACAAAGGCACGCACATCCCGAGACAGGGAAGGCCACCAGAAGGACCTGGCCACCAAATCTCTGGTACCAAAAATTCCAGGGTGACCTGCCAACACAGAAGAATGAACCTCCGAGATGACTCTACTGGTCCATTCATCTGGAACAAACAGTCTCCCAGGCGGACAACGATCAGTCTGAAACTCCTGCAAAGCACGTCGCAAGTCTGGGGAGACAGCAGACAAAATCACCCCATCCTTAAGGATACCCGTAGGCTCAGAATCACCAGAGGAGTCAGGCTCAAAACTCCTAGAAAGGGCATCTGCCTTCACATTTTTTGAACCCGGCAAGTATGAAACCACAAAATTAAACCGGGAGAAAAACAACGACCAGCGCGCCTGTCTAGGATTCAGACGCCTGGCAGACTCAAGGTAAATCAGATTCTTGTGATCAGTCAAGACCACCACCTGATGTCTAGCACCCTCAAGCCAATGACGCCACTCCTCAAATGCCCACTTCATAGCCAAGAGCTCCCGATTACCGACATCATAATTTCGCTCGGCGGGCGAAAACTTTCGAGAGAAGAATGCACATGGTCTCATCACTGAGCAATCGGGACTTCTCTGCGACAAAACCGCCCCCGCTCCAATCTCGGAAGCATCAACCTCGACCTGAAAAGGGAGCGAAACATCAGGCTGGCGCAACACAGGGGCGGAAGAAAAGCGGCGCTTAAGCTCCCGAAAGGCCTCCACAGCCGCAGAGGACCAATTGGCAACATCAGCACCATTCTTAGTCAAATCAGTCAGAGGTTTAGCAACACTTGAAAACCCAGTTATAAATCGACAATAGAAATTAGCAAAGCCCAAGAATTTCTGAAGACTCTTCAGGGAAGTAGGCTGCGTCCAATCACAAATAGCCCGAACCTTGACAGGATCCATCTCAACAGAAGGGGAAAAAATATACCCCAAAAAGGAGATCTTCTGAACCCCAAAAATACACTTAGAACCCTTTACAAACAAAGAATTGGCCCGCAAAACCTGAAAAACCTTCCTAACCTGTTGAACATGCGACTCCCAGTCATCCGAAAAAATCAAAATATCATCCAAATACACAATCATAAATTTATCCAGGTATTTACGGAAAATATCGTGCATAAAGGACTGAAAGACTGAAGGAGCATTAGAAAGACCAAAAGGCATTACCAAATACTCAAAATGGCCCTCGGGCATATTAAATGCAGTTTTCCACTCATCTCCCTGCTTAATCCGCACCAAATTATACGCACCCCGAAGATCAATCTTAGAGAACCACTTTGCCCCTTTAATACGAGCAAATAAATCAGTCAATAGTGGCAAAGGATACTGGTATTTGACTGTAATCTTATTTAACAGGCGATAATCAATACAGGGCCTCAGGGAGCCATCTTTTTTACCCACGAAAAAAAAACCTGCTCCTAAAGGGGATGAGGATGGACGGATATGTCCCTTTTCCAAGGACTCCTTAATATACTCTCGCATAGCAGCATGTTCAGGCACAGACAGATTAAACAGACGACCCTTGGGAAACTTGCTGCCCGGAATCAAGTCTATAGCACAATCACAATCCCTGTGAGGGGGGAGAGAACTACGTTTGGGCTCCTCAAAAACATCACAATAGTCAGACAAAAATGCTGGAATTTCAGAGGGAGTAGATGAAGCAATGGAAACCAAAGGTACTTCCCCATGAGCCCCCTGACATCCCCAGCTTAACACAGACATTGTTTTCCAGTCAAGGACTGGATTATGAGTTTGCAACCATGGCAATCCAAGCACTAAGACATCATGCAAGTTATGCAACACAAGGAAGCGAATCACCTCCCGATGGTCAGGAGTCATACACATAGTCACTTGTGTCCAGTATTGTGGTTTATTCCTAGCCAATGGTGTGGAGTCGATACCCTTCAGAGGGATAGGAACTTCCAAAGGCTCTAGGCTAAACCCACAGCGTCTGGCAAAGGACAAATCCATAAGACTCAAGGAAGCGCCAGAATCCACATAGGCATCCACAGTAATAGATGATAATGAACAGATCAAAGTTACAGACAAAATAAACTTAGACTGTAAAGTGCCAATTGCAAAAGACTTATCAACCTTTTTTGTGCGTTTAGAGCATGCTGATATAACATGAGCAGAATCACCACAGTAGAAGCACAACCCATTTTTACGCCTATAATTCTGCCGTTCACTTCTGGACAGAATTCTATCACATTGCATAATCTCCAGTGTCTGCTCAGAAGACACCGCCAAATGGTGCACAGGTTTGTGCTCCCGTAAACGCCGATCAATCTGAATAGCCATAGTCATGGATTCATTCAGACCTGTGGGCGTAGGAAACCCCACCATGACATCTTTAACGGCGTCAGAGAGACCATCTCTGAAATTCGCCGCCAGGGCGCACTCATTCCACTGAGTAAGCACAGACCATTTTCGAAATTTTTGACAATATATTTCAGCTTCATCATGCCCTTGAGAGAGGGCTATCAAGGCCTTTTCAGCCTGAATCTCCAAATTAGGTTCCTCATAGAGCAACCCCAGTGCCAGAAAAAACGCATCCACATTGAGCAGCGCAGGATCCCCTGGTGCCAATGCAAATGCCCAATTCTGGGGGTCACCCCGCAACAAGGAAATCACAATTTTAACCTGCTGAGCGGGGTTTCCAGCGGAGCGAGATCTCAGAGAAAGATACAATTTACAATTGTGCTTAAAATTCAAAAAACGAGATCTATCTCCAGAAAAGAACTCAGGTATAGGAATCTTGGGTTCTGACATAGGAGCATGTATAACATAGTCTTGGATATTTTGAACCTTAGAAGCAAGAGCACTCAGGCCTGTAGCTAAACTCTGGATATCCATTTCTCAACAGCTGAGATCTGAGCCATTCAGGGGTTAAGAGGAGAGAAAAAAGCAGCAGATTGCAATTATGGCTAGACAGAACTTCTGAGTAAAAAAAAAAAAAAAAATTGTCAGAAACTTCTTCTTTTCTCTCTTTCTTCAGCCAATACCTTTAATACATTTGCGGCCGGCAATACTGTCATGGTTCCCAATGGCAGGGACTCAGGCAAAAACGGACTAGCTCTAGGAATGATGGAATCTCAGATGACCGCGACGCTGAACCTAACGCAACTAATAGTAGCCAGGGGGTGTGCCTATGATTATCCCTAGACACCTCGCACCAGCCGGAGATCTAGTTACTCCTAGTAGAGGAATACACAGACCTGGCTTGCCTCCAGGGAAACCCCAAAAGTGATAGTAGCCCCCCACATATAATAACGGTTAGGTAAGAGGAAAACACGTACGCAGTATGAATATAGATTCAGCAAAGAGAGGCCCTCTGACTAGATAGCAGAAAATACAAAAGAGGACTTTGCGGTCACCTCAAAACCCTAAACAGCCATCCTGAAATTACTTTAACTCCGTTATCAACTCATGACACCGGAGTAGTAATTTCAGATCACTAGAGCTTCCAGCAGCAAGAGAAATATAAATGCATGCTGGACAAACAAACACAAAAAATGCCAAAGATCCAACTTAGCTGAATTGCAGACTTGGAGCAGGTAGCAAGCAACAGAGGTGCTCTGGTAACATTGATTGCCGGCACTAGAATGACTGAGAAGCCAGACTAAATAGGAAACTCCCAGATTCCTGATGGGAACAGGTGCAAGACAAAAGTCAGCCAGTACCACCAGTAACCACCAGAGGGAGCCCAAAAACAGAATTCACAACAACCTCCTATCTGGAGCCATCATAGACAAACATTCATTGAGAAACATTGTTTCCCTCTTCACATCTGAAAGGCAAGATATTGTATAGTTAGGTTATGTTCCCACAGTGAGGTTTTTTTTTGTTTGTTTTTTAAATTTTTGACACTGCATATTTTTTGCTGTGCCAAAAACACAGCATCTTACAGTTACACCAAAGTGGATGGGATTTATGGCCCTGTACTTTTTTATGGATTGTAAACTGACCTGCAATGTGTGTTTGAAACCCGCAACATGACAATTTCTCTTGCCGATACATTGAGCTTTATATTCAGATTTTCCGCATCCAATTGCATTAGATTCGTAAACTCTCCAGGTTAAAAAAATGCATATGCATTTTTAGTAAATTTCTGCTAGGGAAACTCGCTGAAAACATATGTAATCCGTACATGACTGTATCAATAATGGTTTTGGCAAAGCCAAATACCAGTAAGTATCAAAAGCAAAGCAGCTTTATTTATAGCATGACATACCAAAAAGCGACAAAAAACGCAGCATCAAAAAAGCAATAAAAATTCTTGTAGAAAAAAAACACTCAAGAACACAATGAAAAAAACCACAAGTAACCTAATTTACCTAATAGGGGCAGAAATGCTGCAGAAAATCTGCAACATCAAAAACTCAATAAATGCGGTACTCATCGTGGGAATGTAGTCATATATTGGTTACAGTATACTGACAAACAGCATAAACGAATGTAGACATGCCAACCGGCTCTATAAACATCTCCTAAATTTAAAAAGGAATGCTAGTAACATAACTTTGGCTTTAGTTCTGATTCTATAGCCATGCTTTCTCAGATTTGCATCTGATGATTCTTGGCTGAAAATTCTGATTTGAATTTGAGTTTTGATTTCCTTCAAATGAAATATCAAGAAAAACCCTGAAGAGGTAAATTTACCAACACTGGCGTCTCAATCTCAGGTTAGTGAAAGTTAGACACACACCTGCTCATAAATGTGGAGCACATTTCGGCTATAAGCAGTTGTAGATTTGTGGAATCACTTAACGAAGCCCTCCCATTAACTCTTTTCCCTAAACCTGAATTAATACGCTAAGATTACACTAACATTTGCACATATTTAGTGGGAGAAAAAGTTAATGGCAGTGCCTCCTTTAGATAATCTCAGCTGTAAATTTTTGTAAATATTTGGGTCTGAGAACCCCCACCTCTCTTGCTAAATTTTCATCATTTCTCTCATCATTTTTGAGAATTAATATTTATACCTGTATTTTAGAGATGAGCGAATCGATTCACAGGTTCCTGGTCAGAAGTCTGAGCGGGAGCTCTGCGAGTCGCCTCCTACCTTCCGGAATCCTGTAAAGAAATTATTTTTATTCAGTCGACCCACATGAAAGCAGATAAATTAAAACATCCAACGTTTCAGCCATACCAGGCCTTTTTCAAGGAATATCTGTACAGAATTCATGGAAAAAAAAAGATCTTATTTGTAAGAAAATAATAAACATGAATAATAATAATTCCGAAATAAATATGTACAGGGTACAAGAGTTACAATATGATATATATCAAATTTCATCTTGAGTTTAAGGCAATTGTAGCCATATATAAAGACAAAATTAAATTTGTGTGCAATAAATGATTCCAAGAAAATGACAAATAGTTGATTATGCTTTTATAATAGTATATCCATGTAGTATAATGGCTCCAAAGATGGGGCATGTGTTAAGTATTGCTTGTATTATGAAAAGATCTAGGCAGATACAAACAATCGGAGATTAAATGAATATAATGCCACAGAGGAAAACAGGGCTAATATAATAAATAATAAGAAATAAATTAAAAAGGGGGTGAATAATACAAATGGAAATAAAAATAAAATGAAAAAGAAAAAGCAAAATTTTAACAACACTAAAAGGAAAAGGGGAAATAACAGAAAAAGAATGGAATGACCAGAAATAACATAAGATAATGCCTTGGATAAATGTAAGTAAAAAGACAGACATTAGAAATCATATATGTATACACCTGTATAGGATACTGTAACCAATGAATTCCGAAAAGCAGACAAAAAGAATGGGATATCTGCTGTACCTGTCAGTGGAGGGGTCCGGGGATCCTGATGTGTGAATCCTGTATGTGTCAGAGGTGACAGAAGGCAAGAGGAAGCACCTTTGGCGTGTGGACGAAGGCTCGGTCACATGATGTCAGTCATGTGATTGTTGCGTAGAATTTCCAGGTGTTTAGTGCACAGGCGCCACTTGTAAGGAGCCAAATAGTGGCGGAGATCACCACACGAAGTGTGGACATGAGCAGCGCGGATTTAGGAGGTTTACATACATGATGTAGGCATCTATAAGCAAACTGTAACAAGTATGGAGCAATGAAGTGTAAAAGAAGGAAAAATGACATAAAAAGGAGATGTGGGGAAAGAAATGAAGCAAAGTATCCAGAAGAAAAGGAGGAAAGGAAATGGAAAAATAAAAGATAAGGTAAAAGGGGGGAACAAATAATAATAAACAATAAATGAAGAAGGAAAAATGCAAAATTAAAAAAACTAGGAAAAAGAAGCAAAGAGAAACAAGTCATTAGTTACATTAAATGTAGGTATTAGAAATTTCTAGAGGACATTTCATAGCACAATCTGATATTCCCAATTTAGACCTCAAGGAGACGGTGTCTGAAAGATGTGGATCCAATAGGACTCACGTTCTTTAAGTTTTTTAATATTGTCACTTTCCCATCTAGATAGGGGCACGTGTTCTATAATTTGATGTCTGAGTTGGGAAATGGAGTGTCCCATTGAGATAAAGTGGATTGGGATAGGTAACAGTGTACGGCCACAGCGAATTGTAGATTTGTGTTGAGAAATGCCATCTCGGATATGTTGGGTAGTTTCTCCAACATATCCGAGACCGCATGGACACTTGATCAGATAAGGAACAAACCATAAACTCTTTAATGGGAAAACATTTTCCTGAGCCTGGGTGGGTAAAGGAGTCCCCCTTAATGATGTTGGAGCATTGTAGACAGCTCAAGCTGGGAAATATGCCATTACTTGGTGTGGAAAGTGTCCTCTGCGTTGATCTAATGAGCTGTGAACCTATGTCTGCCCTGACCAAGTGATTTTTAATATTTCTGGCCCTTTGGTTACATAGAAGCGGTTTAGTCTCAAATTCAGGAATGTTAGGAAAAGATTTATGTTGCATGTGTGTTTTATGATTCATTGATTAATTTTACCAATAAATGATTATATGTGCTGACAAAAGCTATCTTTCTGGTTTTGTTACGGAGTGGATCCCGTGAGTCACTGAGGTGAGGTGCTTCCTCTTGTGTAACTCATTGGTTACACTATCCTATACAGGTGTATACATATATGATTTCTTTATGTCTTTCTTTTTTACTTATATTTATCCACGGCATTATCTTATGTCATTTCTGGTCATTCCATTCTTTTTCCTTTTTTCATTTTCTGTTATTTTCCCTTTTCCTTTTAGTGTTGTTTCAATTTTGCTTTTTTCTTTTTCGTTTTATTTTTATATTCTTTATTACTACCCCCTTTTTATTATTTTTTCATGATCTTTTAGCTCTTTTTCCCTCTGTGGCTTTATATTCATTTAACCACCGATTGTTTGTATCTGTCTGGATCTTTTCATAATACAAGCAATACTTAACACATGCCCCATGTCTGGAGCCTTTATACCACATGGATATCCTCTTATATAAGCATTATTGAGTACTAGATGGTGGCCCTATTCTAACGCATCGGGTATTCTAGAATATGCATGTCCGCGTAGTATATTGCCCAGCCACGTAGTATATTGCCCAGCCACGTAGTATATTGCCCAGTCACATAGTATATTGCCCAGTCACGTAGTATATTGCCCAGTCACGTAGTATATTGCCCAGCCATGTAGTATATTGCCCAGTGACGTAGTATACAGCACAGAGCCACGTAGTATTGCGGTCACATGACCGTGACGTCACGTCAGGTCCTTTCCGCGCAGGCCTTGTGATGACGTCGCGGTCACATGACCGTGACGTCATGGCAGGTCCTTCTGCCATACTATCTTTGCCACCGCAACCTGCAACGGAAGATGGCGGGCGGCGCGAGCGGCTCAGCGGACTACAGAGGGTGAGTATAGCAGGTTTTTTTTTATTTATTATTTTTAACATTACATTTTGTACTATTGATACTGCATAGGCAGCGTCAATAGTACAAGGTTGGGGACACACAGGGCTAATAGCGGCGGTAACGGACTGCATTACACCGCGGCATAACACGGTCCGTTACCGCTGCCATTAACCCTGTGTGAGGGCAGACCGGAGGGGTGTATGCGGGCACCGGGCAGGGAGTGCGGGGAGTAAGGAGTGTCCATTTTCTTCCGGACTGTGCACGTCGCTGATTGGTCGCGGCAGCCATGACAGGCAGCTGCCGAGACCAATCAGCGAACGAATAACCATTGCAGACAGAAGGACAGACGGAAGAACCCAGAAAAACAGCAGGGGAGGGAGGCAGCAGAGTAGCGGGTGCCAGGAGCCAGAGCACACATCATACTCACCTACCTGCACACCCTCGGTGCTGGCACTGCATCTCGTTCCGGCTGCCGGCACCTGCCTGCAGCTCTTCCTGTTAGTGATCGGGAACAATCCTACACAAAGAGCCGGCTCCCTGCTGTGGATGAATGGAGCCGGCAACCCTGTGAAAGCCACTGAATTCTCTGAATGGCTCTCATTGGGCGTAAAATCCCGGTGTTCAGCAGACATAACTTCCCCTACCCGAACAAAACTCCACCCACTCATCATTTTAATTAATTCCTAGGAAGTGGGCAGATTTTCCACGATAGGTGGGCGGGGTTTCAGACGCCTGAATACGTATTCAATAGGGATCCATACAGGATCCAAAAAGCGCCAAATCTTTTTGGTGAGTGGAGCCATGAGAGCAAGATCATCAAAAAAGAGCGGAGCCATGAGAGCAAGATCATCAAAAAAGAGCCGGACTGTCCACACTACTTCCTGTGCTCAGCGGTCACGTGGTATCGCTCATTAAGGTGATGAATATGGATGCGTCTCCACTCCCATAGGAGTGGAGCGCATATTCATCACCTTAATGAGCGATACCACATGACCGCTGAGCACAGGAAGAGCTGCAGGCAGGCACTGGCGGCCGGAATGAGATGCGGTGCCAGCACCCAGGGTGCGCAGGAATGCGAGTATGATTTTTTTTCAATAGGAAACATGCACACAGGGATAGGGAATAAGGAGGCATGCATACAGGTATGGAACTGGGAGGCATGCATACAGGGACAGAATGGGGGAGGCATTCATACCAGGACAGGGAAGGGGGAGGCATGCATACAGGTACAGAGACTTAACGGGGTAGGCATGCATACAGGGACGGAACTGGGAGGCATTCATACCAGGACAGGGAAGGGGGAGGCATGCACACAGGGACTGAATGGGGGAGGCATACATACAGGGATGGAACTGAAAGGCATGCATATAGGGACAGAACAGGGGAGGCATTCAATTCATACCAGGATAGGGAAGGGGGAGGCATGCAGACAGGGACCGATCGAGGGAGGCATGCATACAGGGACTGAACAGGGGAGGCATGCAGACAGGGGCAGGGACGGGGAGGCATTCATACCAGGACAGGGAAAAGGGAGGCATGCATACAATGGCAGGGACAGGAGAGTCATGCAGACAGGGACAGGAATGGGGAGGCATTCATACCAGGACAGGAAAGGGGGAAGCATGCATATAATGACAGGGGAGGCATGCAGATAGGGGGATAGGGATGGGGAGATATTCATACCAGGACAGGGAAGGGGGAGCCATGCATAGCAGGACAGTTATGAGGGGACAATGCATACCCAGCTTATACTCGAGTCAATAATTTTACCCAGTTTTCCGTGGCAAAAGTAGGTGCCTCGGCATATACTTGGGTCAGCTTATACTCGAGTATATATGGTATATCATATTGTAACTGTTGTACCCTGTACATATTTGTTTTGGAATTAATACTTTTCATGTTTATTATTTTCTTATGAATAAGATCATTTTTGTTTCATTAATTCTGTACAGATATCCCTAGAAAAAGGCCTGGTATGGCCGACACGTTGGATGTCTTTATCTGTTCTCATGTGAGTCGACTGAATAAAAATAATTTCTTTATACTGCAAGTTGAATGCCGGAGTATTTTCTGTATATATCAAGGCAACATCTTACTTCCGAGTACCACAAAGATTACTTTTTCAGTAGAGCAAACCTTTTTTCCAATTGCTGGAATCCTAGACAACTCTTCTGATTGGTAGACCCAATGCTCTCCTCCCATTTGGCACAAGAGTTTTAAATTAGTGAGAGACTACAAGAGAGGTTCCACCTAATTTTGCTCTCAGTTCACAGTTTGCGAGCTTGTGCAAGGTGAGTTTTCTAGCTCCTTCCACTTGGTGTTGTGTGGCAGTAATTGTTTCTGGGGTTTTATGCCTGAGGGGTGGTGTGGCTGGGAGTCATGGGGACTCAGTCTTGCAGCATGGGTGCATTGAGGTACCAGGTTACCCGCCCCTGCTGATGCACTGTCAAAGAGGCAGTGGTTGGCTAACGGCAGTGCGCTTTTTAAGGCTATAAAAAGTTAGGGACCCACTGAGAAATACACCATAATGTGGTAGTGAGCTTCATACAGTCTGATCAGAATGTTGAACTAAAAACCTTAGGTATTGTAAATTTTTGGCTAGCGGCATTAGATCAACATATGAGCTTTGCATGTTCGGTCCATGTCTTTCTCTACAGCATTAGTCCAATGCAATATAATGCCTACATCACGTCACAATTTTATTATTATTTATTATTATTATTATTATTATTTATTTATATAGCACCATTAATTCCATGGTGCTGTACATGAGAAGGGGTTACATCAAAATACAAATATCACTTACAGTACACAAAACTAACAATGACAGACTGATACAGAGGGAAGAGGACTCTGACCTTGTGGGCTTACATTCTACAGGATTATGGGGAAGGATACAGTAGGTCGAGGGTTGCAGTAGCTCCAATGGTGTTGAGGTGGCCATGTGGTCATTACAGGCTGTAAGCTTCTTTGAAGAGGTGGGTTTTCAGGTTTCTTTTGAAGGATCTAAGTGTGCTGGATAACCGGATGTGTTGGGACACAGAATTCCAGAGGATGGGGGATATTCGGAAGAAGTCTTGGAGGCAATTGGGTGAGGAGCGAATAAGAGTGGAAGAGAGAAGGAGGTCTTCTGAGGACCAGAGATTACGTGAGGGAAGATATTGAGAGATTAGTTTGGAAATAGACGGAGAAGAAAGGTTATGGATGGCTTTATTAGGTCAGTGTTAGTAGTTTAAACTGGATACGCTGAGGGAATGGGAGCCAGTGAAGGGATTTACAAAGAGGGGAAGCAGGAGTGTAGAGAGGAGAGAGATTAATTAGTCGGGCAGCAGAGTTAAGGATGGACTGGAGGGGTGCGAGAGTGTTAGAAGGTAGGCCACAGAGGAGGATGTTGCAGTAGTCGAGGCCGGAGATAATTAGGGCATGCACAAGCAATTTGGTAGAGTGAGGGTTGAGGAAAGGACAGATTCTGGAAATATTTTTGAGCTGGAGGCGACAGGAGGTGGCGAGGGCTTGGATGTGCTTTTTGAAGGACAGGGTAGAGTCCAGGGTTACTCCGAGGCAGCGGATTTTGGGGACAGGGGAAAGTGTGTTTTCATTTATTTTGATAGATAGATCAGGTAGGGAAGATATGCGAGATGGAGGAAAGATAATTAGTTCAGATTTCTCCACATTGATGTGTTTTCATTTATTTTGATAGATAGATCAGGTAGGGAAGATATGCGAGATGGAGGAAAGATAATTAGTTCAGATTTGTCCACATTGAGCTTGAGAAAGCGAGAGGAGAAGAAAGAGGATATGGCTGATAGACACTCTGGGATTCTGGAGAGCAGAGAGGTGACATCTGGGCCAGAGAGGTAGATCAAAGTGTCATCAGCATATAGATGGTACTGGAAGCCAAATGACTTTATGAGTTGTCCCAGGCCGAGTGTATAGATTGAGAAGAGTAAGGGCCCAAGGACAGAGCCTTGAGGGACACCAACAGAAAGGGGGCGAGATGAAGAGATAGTATGGGAGTAGGAAACTCTAAATGTGCGGTTGGTAAGTTATGAGGAGATCCAGGATAGGGCAAGGTCTTTGACCCCAAAAGAAGAGAGGATCTGTAGTAGGAGGCAGTGGTCAACTGTGTCGAAGGCAGAGGACAGGTCTAGAAGGAGGAGTATAGAGAATTGTCTGTTAGCTTTGGTTGTAAGTAAGTTGTTAGTAATTTTGGTCAGGGCAGTCTCAGTGGAATGGTGGGGACGGAAGCCAGATTGTAGGTTGTTGGAGAGTGTTAGATGCAAAGTGAGAGGAAAGTTAAGCATGGACGTGCTGCTCAAGGAGTTTGGATGCAAATGGGAGCAAAGATATGGGGTGATAGCTGGACATAGCACTTGGGTCAAGGGATTGATTTTTGAGGATAGGTGTGATTGTGACATGTTTGAAAGCAGTGGGGAAGGTACCAGAAGTTAGTGATAGGTTGAAGAGATGGGTTAGGGATGGGATTAGTGTGGTGGTAAGTTTGGGGGGAGGTGGTATGGGATAGGGTCAAGTGCACAAGTGATGAGGTGTGATTTGGAGAGAAGATGAGCAAGCTCCCCTTCAGTGATTTGGAGAGGGAAGTTATGGGGTTTGGGCATTGGTCAGGTATACAAAGGGGTTGTGGTGGTTTGACGACAAAGACTTGCCTTGTGTGGTCTATCTTATTTTTGAAGTGCGTGGCAAAGTCCTCCGCAACGATTAGGGAACTCGGAGGGGGCAGTGATGGCCGGAGGAGGTTGTTAAGTGTTGAACAACTGTTTAGGGTTGTGGGATAAGGAAGATATGAGGGTTGTGAAGTAGGCCTGTTTAGCAGAGGTGAGAGCTGATTTAAATGCGAGTGTTGCTTGTTTGAGTGCGGTGAAATCATCTTGCAAATGTGTTTTCTTCCACCGCCTTTCTGCAATTCTGGATACTTGCCGAAGCTTTTTAGTGATGTTATTGTGCCAGGGTTGTCTATTGGTTCGTCACACTCTGCTATACATGACAGGGGCGACCATGTCAATAGCTGATGCAAGAGTGGCATTGTAGAAAGCAGTGGCAGTGTCTGTGTCATGGAGTGAGGATATGGATGCTAGTGGTAGGATAGAGTCAGAGAGTGTATGGGTGTCTAGGTGTGCGAGCTTCCTGCGTGGGTGTGCATGTTGCTGGACATGGGTGACTGGTGAGGAGGGCAGGGATGAGAAAGTGAGTAGATGGTGGTCAGATAGAGGGAGAGGGGAGGTTGTGAAGTTAGATAGGGAGCAGAAACGGGTGAAGACAAGGTCTAATGGGGGCGGAGTTCCCCTGGGGGATTGTTTTTGCAGACGCTGATTCAGTGATTCAGTTTCCTGAGCTGTGGAGGAAGCATGCAATCGATTGGAGAAGAGACTCACAGCTGTGACGTAGCACTGCTTAGTACGACCTACGGGATGAAGACGCCGGAGCATGTGCACTACAGGATGTATAGCGATTGGTCTGAAGCACCTGGAGGTGTGACTTTATGACGCTGATGAGCAAACATCACCATGACAATAGGAATGCGGTGACATGATTGGTGAAGGACTTGTTTACAGTGGTAGGAGATGTTAGAGGGCCTTTGTCTGTATTAGAACAGTCTATAGATGGATGAGTGATCAAGAGATGCGTTTTGTGTCAGTTTGGGACACTTTCCCAGCCCAGCATTTTGTGAAGTGTTTTTTATATGTGTTATGTGTTTTTTGATATTTAATTGATTGTTTATGTATTCATTAGTGCCGATTGGTTTGTGCTAATGAGGGGGTGGTGTTTTGCACTACTTAAGGGGGATTAAGACTGTATTGTGCTGTGCTTGAAAAAGATCTTTGGGATCGAAACGTCGCCACAGAAGGCAGAAATAAACTGTGATCTATTCCACCAACGTGTGAGGCGCTGTCTTTTATATTTTTATACTTTGGATTACATACCAAGAAGGACTCCTTGGCTGAGACGTGCGCTCTCTATATGGGTAATGTTGACCCTGCTTTTCCCATGAAGTGCTGTGTTCCACCTATTATGCTATATAAGATCTAATGTGTGTCCGATTGTGTGGGTGGCTGAGGAGGACCACTGAGTAAGTCCAAAGGATGAAGTAAGGACCAGGAGTTTGGAGGCTACTGACTGGTGGGTGTCAATGGGGATGTTGAAATCACCCATGATGATGGTGGGAATGTCAGCAGAGAGAAAGTGAAGGAGCCAGGTGGAGAATTGGTCAATAAAGACAGTGGTTGGGCTCGGAGGTCAGTATATGACGGCCATTTGGAGGTTGTAGGGGGAGTAGATGCGTACAGTGTGGACTTCAAAAGAAGGGAGGACAAGGGAGGGTAGAGGTGGGATTGGATTAAAGGTACAGTTGGAAGAGAGGAGAAGACCCACTCCTCCACCATGTTTATTGCAAGAGCGAGGAGTGTGGGTGAAATAGAGGCCACCGTAACATAGTGCAGTGGGGGAGGCTGTGTCAGAGGATGTCAGCCATGTTTCGGTGATGCCTAAAAAGAAAAGATTACGAGAGGTAAAGAGGTTGTGAATCGCATGGAGTTTATTGCAGATGGAGCGGGCATTCCATAGTGATCCAGAGAGAGGGTGCAGGGGGGTGGGCATCATGGGCACGGATTTGAGGTGGGCAAGATTTTGGGTGTTTTTATTGGGTTGGGAGTGATAGGAGGGGGTAGTAATGGGAGGTATGAGATGTGGGGGTCCAGGATTTGGAGATATGTCTCCAGCAGTGAGGAGAAGCAGAGAGAGACAGAGCAGGTGGGAGAAGGAGAGTGGGCGGCTTGTTTTGTGTTTTATTATTTTATTATGATAATGTCATGCTGGACCTACCAATTATTAGAGGTGGAGTGGATTCTGGCTGATTGGAGGCAGTTGGCAGGGCTTCCTGAATTTATTCCCTCATCTCTACTGTCTCTGTATCATTAAGTAATGCCTTTTTCTGTGGTTTTAAGCATATTTTGAAGCTGAAAACCAGAAATAGTCCTACTTTTTATGCAAATATACCTGGCAATGAAATTTTTGATTAGATAATTGATCTCCTACATCTAATAAAACAGTAGCCTCCCACAATTATGCAGTGAACTGTGAAATTCAAGAAGACGCTCAGTGGCATGCTGTTTTTGGCACAGTTTTTTATTGTGTGTAATATTTTCCTTCTCTTTTGTCTACAAAAATTGTGATGAAAAAACGTCATAAAAATGCCACCTCAAGATCACACAGCTTCTTTCTTAAGATGACCAGCTGAGTATGGAGTGTTACTTGCAATGCTTCATGGGGAAACATGCAACATAGCTTGGCAGTGAAAAGAATAGGCAAAAGAAAAACATAGAAAAAACTGTTGTATATGAGTCCATCTGACCATAACACTATAGGAAACAATGGAGAGAGCGTGACTTTTATTTGTGGACCAGCGATATAATGTGGCCATCCCCCATAATATGTTTATGGCTAGTGATGAGCAAATATACTTGTTACTTGAGATTTCCCGGGCACGATCGGGGATCCTCCGAGTATTTTTTAGTTCTCGGAGGTTTAGTTTTCTTCGCCGCAGCTGAATGATTTACAGCTATTAGCCAGCTTGATTACATGTGGGGATTCCCTAGCAACAGGCAACCCCCACGTGTACTTAGCCTGGCTAATATCTGTAAATAATTCAGCTGAGGTGATGAAAACTAAATCTCCGAGCACTGAAAAATACTCGGAGGACACCCGAGCGTGCTCGGGAAATCTCGAGTAACGAGTATATTCGCTCATCAATATTTATGGCATATTATACTTAGATATCATAAATGTTTATGAAGGAAGAATCCCTCTAAATTAGCCTTACATAAAAGCATAAACATAACGTAGAGAACTTGGATATATTCCAATATATTCAGAATCCTTGGACAATTCATGATAAATATTGCAAGATGGGAGGGGTAGACATTCTGCATGCTGTAGCTGAATGGGCTAGCAGGAGATTACAGTGAGAATTTTGCTGCAGTGCACTAAGATCAATGTGTCTTTGGGAAGAATATTTTTTACTTGTTTTTGCTCTTTGTAGTGAAGTCATTTTTTGTATTTTGTGCATATTAATTTGCCCCCTGTGGTGTGTTTTTTTACAGTGATTTTTCCAATGCCCTTAGCTGTCTCCAAATCGCCTCTAACTCCCTTTGTTTGTTTGCAGCAAGTCTGGCTTGTTCCATTTAATATATAGTAATATTGATGATTCAGCATCATCATGGTTATTATCTGCTGGCAGAATGTGTTGTGTTTATGCTAATGATCCCCATAGCCCAGAGGTACATGTTGATCTTTCTCTTATCTTGCTGAACCTGACATTTAGTTTCATATTTTTGTCATATCAGTCTACTGATGTAAGTATTCCTTTTATCTGTGCAATGTGATTATGTGTATAATTATCAGACAGTGTTAAGCAGTATGGTGTAGCTTTATCCGGTTGGTTCATGGGGCGATTTATTGTTAAGGACAGCAGGATGTTGTCAGTTGGATCTCACTTATGAAATTAAGTAATCTAACAGCTACTGTATCCAAGTCTGAAAGGGGAAATTTTAAGGTGTGGTAGTATAGCAACAAAGACATGAACAGAAGCCGTTTCACCTGGTCTGTGGTACCTGCAGGAGCCCAAATGCCCCTGAAGACATCAGTGGTATATATGAAACATGGGAGGTTAGAGGCCAAATCTTTTAGTATTCTGACTTCAACTCCACTACTCTATGTTTATTAATTGGCATGCAGTGTTGATAAATTTGGTGCAAATAATGGAAGCACAACTTTTTAAGCATGTTTAGCACGCTTCGCTTTGTTGGTTAAGAGCAGGAGACCAAAGGTTTAAATGTTGAATGTTAGAAATTAGCTGAAGACATTGGCTCCAATGCATTAAGACTGGCATTTTACCTTCAGGTCTTATTGAGGGTTGTGCAGGAATAAGATGTGCCAAATTCATTAGGAGGACCATTTAATGAGTTTGGGTCAACTTATTAGTTTGGAGTGCACCTCACCAGAAATGTTACGTCAGTTGAGGACTGGAGTAACATTTCTGGCATAAGAAACGCCTGCAGAATTCATGAATTTGATAGGTGTCAATAGCCGTGCCTCGTCCAGCCCCAGCTTCTCTTCAGCGCTGTCCATTTTGGCACAGCTGCATCACACTGGTGTGAAAATGCAAAAAGTCACAAATTTTCCATGTAGAGCCAAAATGTGACTACTTTTCAATTAATTAATTTTAGATTATTATTTTAGATTATTATTATTATTTTAGATTAGTTTTGTGCATTGTGGTATCCTGATTTTATTTTGCAAAGGTAATGTGGCTATAACATTTCAACCAAATATAAAGCAGGCTTGATCCAAAAAGATGGAAAAAACATGACAGGAAAAACATGATATGTTGACTTTATATTCCACATATACAGTTATATAATTATATAATAAGTTATGATATAAATAACAATTGACATTGCGCTGGATATAATGATACCCAAGGTTTCTGGTTTGTCTTGTTTGCTGCATATGATGAAGGTAATGAAATCACATTTTCTAGAGTTATGGTTAGAGATCAGCGAACCCAAATGGTAAAGTTCGGGGTCTGTTACAAAACCAGTAAAGCTTGTAGAAAGGCTGCAGTGCAGCCAATCAACAAGTTTTTAGACTGTGGGTACTTCCAGAATCAACACAGCCATGCCAATACTTGATATGGCTGTGATTGACTGACACATCATGTGTCCCAGCCTGTAAGTTGGATCATGGCTGTCCCACCATTCTGCTCTCATTAGTGTAGAGATAGGATGCAGCTAGAGTGAGAGATTCTGACTGTGCACTCTGCCAAATAGCCGCTGTGTGCACTCTGCAAGCCATACTTATAGGATTACTGTGCCATCAGCCGCTATGTGTACTATGCATCCCCTGCCTTTGAGAGTACTGTGCCTTTAAACTGCTGTGTGTACTCTGCACTCCCACTCTGTTTCAAAAGCTGCTGTGTGATTTCTAGTAATTTTGCAAATAAATAAATCGCATCAGCCATCTGATTGCCATTAATAGGCCAAATAACTAATTTTTGTGGTCTGCTATCTTTTCTAGTAGTGTGGTAAATATATAATTGTCATCAAACATCTCGTTGCCATTTGTTGGCCAAATAAATAATTTTTCCGGACCGCTGTGTGTTTTCTAGTAGTGTTGCAAATAAATAACTAGCATTAACCATCTCGTTGCCGTGAATAGACCAAATAAATAATGTGTGTTTTTTAATAGTTTGGGAAATAAATAATTGTCATCAGCCTTCTATTTGCCATTTACAGGCTAAAGAAATATTTTTTCAGGACTACTGTCTGTTTTCTAGTAGTGTTGCAAATAACTGGCATCAGCCATTTAGTTGCCATATCTAGGCCAAAGAAATAATTTTTCTGGACCACTGTATTTACTAGTATCATGGCAAATTAATAATTGTGATCAGCCATCTAGTTGCCATTTGTAGGGAAAATAAATAATTTTACTGGCCTGCTGTCTTTTCTAGTTGTGTGGCAAATATATTATTGTCATCAGACATCTTGTTGCCATTTATAGGCCAAATAAATATTTTTTTCTGGACAGCTGTGTGTTATCTAGTAGTGTTGCAAATAAATAAGTAGCATCAACCATCTTATTGCCATTAATAGACCAAAAAAATAATTTTACTGGACCAATGTGTGTTTTTTAGTAGCCTGGGAAATAAATAATTTGAATCAGCCATCTCGTTGCCATTTATAGGCCAAATAAATATTTTTTTAGGACTGCTGTGTGCTTTCTAGTGTTTTAAATAAATAATTGGCATCAGCCATCTTGTTGCCATTTCTAGGCCAAATAAATATTTTTTACTAAACCAGTGTTTGTTTTCTAGTAGTCTTGGAAATAACTAATTGGCATCAGCCATCTTCTTGCCATTAGTAGGCCAAAGAAGTAATTTTTCAGGACCTCTGTGTGTTTTCTAGTATTGTTGCAAATAAATAAATCTACTCTTCTGCCATCTCTTTTGCGAGTCCAGTGCAGAAAAAAGCCTTCCAAAAGAGAGTAGAGCATAAAATCGTGGCTGTTCTGGTGTAGCTGCTGATGGTGGTGTACCTCCTGCAGGGACAGGACGTGATCATTCTGTGCCTGTTAAGTACCCAACTATAACACCTTCTTCTGGTGCACGCAGGCAACAGGATGTTATTCAGCCCTTCTTAGGCCCGAATACCACTGCACAAATAGTGAACCCACAAGATGTTGAAACTTTGTTAGATTGGATAGCTGACAGTGGCTCCAGTTCCTTCACATTATCTTCCTCCCAGGACACTGCAGAAAGTGCACAGTTGTCACCTGAGGACAGTGGTCATCTGATTCTGTGGCCTATCCACCTGGCCCTGCCTTAGAAGTGAAAGAGACGGAATGCGCTGATGTCCAACCACATGGTAAGCTGGAGGATGAGTACGTGAGAGGGCTATTGCACACAGTCAGTGGACTATTACCGGGCATGTCAGATGATGGCGTAACTCAGTTGTCAACTGCAGCGTCTTTCTGCCATGTGCAGACCAGCAAGGAGAGTAGGGTTAGAATTGGTGTAACATTATGTGGTATTTTATGAGGTCCTAGACCCCACATTGAGCGGAGACCATCCTAGTGATGTGTGCAGTGTAGAGGAGGTGACCACACTGCCACAGCAGCACAGCAAAAGAGGGAGCAGGGTGCAAAGGCACAGCGGGCGGCCCCTAAACAGTACATCGGCTGCTACTGCCATTGTGCCACTGAAATCAGCACACCAAAGACACCTCAAGCTGGGGGCAAAGGCACAGTGAGTGGCCCCTAAACAGTACCTCGGCTACTACTGCCATCGCACCGCTGAAATCAACACACCAATGACACCTCGAAAAAGCATTTCTTCAGGGAATGTGCTACCGACAAGCGACAGGTGGTTTGCACGCTGTGCCGTCAGACACTGAAGCGAGGGATAAATGTTCTGAATCTAAGCACCACCTGTATGATGAGGCATCTGAATTCCAAGCACCAGTTGCAGTGGAGTACACACCTTAAAAAACATGAGAGATCTGAGCCTCCTCCTGCTCCCTCTTTCTGCGGTCTCTGCCTCATCCTCCTGCTCACAATCATCAGAGCCACCTGCTTCCCCTCAAAGAGAGGATGTTACAGCATCACCACCACCACTAGCGTCACTGAGCATCTCCACTCAGTCCCATTGAAGTGTTCAGCTTTCCATACCCAAACCCACTAGAGAAAGAGATACTCCCATAGTCACTCACTAGCCATGGTCCTGAATGACAGCATTTCCAAATTACTGGCCTTCGAAATGCTGTCATTCCAGCTGAGGAAGATGGACAGTTTTAAAAAACAGTCACCATTACTTTTCCAGGCGAGCCATCCCAGTCCTACGCAAACATGTTGCTGAGCAAATCAGGTGTGTACTGCGCAACACCATCAGCAGCAAAGTCCACATAATGACGAATATGTGGACAGTAAACACATCCAGGGACATTACATCTCTCTAACTGCCCACTGGGTAAATGTAGTGACTAGGGTTGAGCGAAACGGATCGTTCATTTTCATAAGTCGCCGACTTTTGGCAAAGTCGGCGTCTCATGAAACCCGACCCGATCCCTGTGTGGGGTCGGCCATGCGGTACGCGATCTTGGCGCCAAAGTCGCGTTTCGAATGACGCGTTTAGCGCCATTTTTTCAGCCAATGAAGGAGTGTGGGCAGAGTGATGACATAGGGGTTAGGGGCGTGCACGGCTATCATCATTTTATCGCTTGTGCGCAGTAGGGATTTGCAATGTGTAACACGAGATTTTCTGTGCTGGGACAGAGGGGGAATATGGGACGGAGGGGAGAGAGAGAGAGAGAGAGAGAGAGAGAAAAAAATAAATAAATTCCCAATTGACGTGCATAGGGTTTCGTGTTCCGGCCGATCCTCGACTTTTCGCAGTAATCGGCCGATTTCGCCCGACTCGACTTTTCAAAAAGTCGGGTTTCACAAAACATGACTCGACCCAAAAAAGGTCAAGGTCACTCAAGGACAGAAGAAGGCGGCATTCTAGCTCATATCCTACCACCACCACCTAGGATTACTGAACGTTTATCTGTCCAGGTTGCCTCCTCCTCCTCCTCCGCTTCCTCCACCACCTCCTCATCCATTAACAGGAAGACCTGCACTATAAACTTCAGCACAGCAAGAGGGGAAGAACAGTAGGCTGTTCTGAAACTCCTCTGTTTGGGGGACAAATCCCACGACGCGCAAGAGCTGTGGACTGGGATCAAACAGCAGACAGATTGGGTGGTATTGGTGAACCTCAAGGCTTATAAGACCACGTTATAAAGACCAATAAACCCATTTTCTGAGAAGGAACTTTCAGTTTAATATTTTTGGTAGACAGCTGTACCAACTCATAGACTCCCAGGTCCGAACCCGAAATTTATTTTTTATTAGCCATATGTTTGTATTTGTCTCCCATGATCTTTAAATTATTCTGAACCCCTTCCCACACAGATGAAAGCAAAGGCGAGAATTGTTTTTCTACAGGAACCCCCAAGAACTCACCTTTACTGAAGGTACAGGACTGAGGATGGAAGCCATATGCGCCCAAATATTTCAACTTACCAGTGGACTCGCTACGATGATTGTTTAAAGCAAACTCAAACAGTGATAAAAAAAGAAGACCAATTCTCCTAGTAATCTGACG
The DNA here is from genome assembly GCF_051348905.1 of Ranitomeya variabilis. Taxonomy (NCBI): domain Eukaryota; kingdom Metazoa; phylum Chordata; class Amphibia; order Anura; family Dendrobatidae; genus Ranitomeya; species Ranitomeya variabilis. The sequence goes on from NC_135238.1 coordinate 170,655,605, forward strand.
CAAAACATCCAAAATTTGGTTTAAGCGTTCAGTCTGACCATTAGTTTGAGGGTGGAACACTGAGGAAAAGCATAGATGTATCCTTAAATAGGAACAAAACGCCTCCAAAATTTAGATACAAACTGGCTCCTCCAATCTGACACATGGACTGCATGGACTGCGATGGTTTCTGCTGTTTAGGTATATATGAAAAACCCCAATAAAATTACCCTTTTTGTCACAGAAAAAGCACACCCCTTGTCTTGCAGCTAATCACAAGAAACCCATAGCGGGAGAAGTACCCCCTACCTTCATGGGTTCTCCTGAGCACACAGGGAGAACTTCAGTCCTAGGAAGTACACAGGGGGTGGGTGTTGTGAATTTGCTTTTTGCTCCCTCTAGTGGTTACTAGTTTTTTGACTCTGGTTTTTCTGTCATTCCTTTTATCCGCACCTGGGTCGTTAGTTAGGGGTGTTGCTATATAAGCTCCCTGGACCTTCAGTTCTATGCCTGGCAACGTAGTTATCAGAGCTAGTCTGCTGTGCTCTTGTCTACTGATCCTGGTTCCAGTTATATCAGCTAAGTCTGCCTTTTGCTTTTTGCTATTTGTTTTGGTTTTGTATTTTTGTCCAGCTTGTTCCAAATCTATATCCTGACCTTTGCTGGAAGCTCTAGGGGGGCTGGTGTTCTCCCCCCGGACCGTTAGACGGTTCGGGGGTTCTTGAATTTCCAGTGTGGATTTTGATAGGGTTTTTGTTGACCATATAAGTTACCTTTCTTTATTCTGCTATTAGTAAGCGGGCCTCTCTGTGCTAAACCTGGTTCATTTCTGTGTTTGTCATTTCCTCTTACCTCACCGTCATTATTTGTGGGGGGCTTCTATCCAGCTTTGGGGTCCCCTTCTCTGGAGGCAAGAAAGGTCTTTGTTTTCCTCTACTAGGGGTAGCTAGATTCTCCGGCTGGCGCGTGTCATCTAGAATCAACGTAGGAATGATCCCCGGCTACTTCTAGTGTTGGCGTTAGGAGTAGATATATGGTCAACCCAGTTACCACTGCCCTATGAGCTGGATTTTTGTATTCTGCAGACTTCCACGTTCCTCTGAGACCCTCGCCATTGGGGTCATAACAGGTGGGGTCACTATGGGTCTATCCCAGAGGCATTTGTCTATACATATGGCAAGAGCCACAGAGTCCTCCAACAATGCTGGAGTTTCGTACAGCGGCAATGCGTCTTTTAAGCGTTCAGGCAGGTCCTGACAAAACTGACTCCTAAGGGCGGGGTCATTCCACTGGCTGTCAGTGGCTCATGTACACAATTCTGAACAAAATTCCTCTGCTGGTCGGCCTCCAGCTGGATCTTGCATAGTTTAGATTCCGCAAGGAAGACTCAGTCTGGGTCATCGTAAAAGAGGCCAAGAGCCCCGAAAAATCCATCCACCGAGTGGAGTGGCAATGAGTCCGATGAGAGTTAGGAGGCCTAGAATTGAGAGTCTCCTTGAAGAAGGGAGGCAACAATCCCCACCCTTTGCACTACATTCCCAGATGACCGCGGATGAAGCCTGAAATATAGCTTACATGCTTTCTGGAACATGACAAATGTGGCCCAACCCTCCGACAGTGCCACTTTAAGTTCCAGTCCAGTTGTTTGGTGTGAAGAAACCTTAGACTATAGGTCTGATAGCTCACAAAACAAGTCCTGCAGCTGTCTTGCAAGACTAGCAACGGGATCCATGTCAGAATAAAAAATAGTGAGGCCTGTGAAAATGTCACACTTTGATGGTCTTTGGTAAGGAAGGTGGGGGCCTCAAACTGCCCCTGGAACTGGGACCCTAACTATCCCTGTCCTGGGGGTATTCTGAAAGGTAGACCATATTATTACTCCTTTTAATGTCCAAAGCTGTCCCCTCCACCAGGAGGCTTGAGAAACATATATTAGTGTATATACACGTAAGACAAACAAGGATAACAAAAAGCAACTTACATACAAAAACATTCACCATGGATAGAGAGGAATAGGAATAAAGAGAAGGATAGAAAGGTACAAACCAAATGTGAATATAATAATGGAGAAAGCATACAACCAAAAACATCAGACAACAATCTCCAGCAGCAACTGCAAACTCCAACATCAGCACACCAACTCCAGCAAGCCAGGAAGCAAAAACTTTCACAGGCAGGGATGAGAAGGTCTGGCCGAGTTTTATAAAGAGAGAAAATGAGCAGGTCAGGAGCATCTGTGAGATGGAACTGCATGTTTCTAACCAGCATACAAAAAATTGTTAATCTCTTCAGAGCCAAAGGAAATTAAATCCATTTAATATGAGGAACAAAACAAACAGGCTAAATGGAAGATCTGCGATTCACAGTATGTAAAGATCATCTAACCCCAGAAGATATCTCAGGAGGACATGGCACACTTGTGACAACATCTGTTTTAGCTCCAGAAGCTACCGAATGTAAACAGTGAACAGAGCTGAAATAGTATTACGTTGTGGCCATTGCCAAGACCTGCAGCTCAGCACCAGTTTAATGCAATAGCAACTGATCTGCAGTTCTCAGTAATGGCATATACATGATGAACGGAGCTGTGTAGTTACATTTCTGTCCACTTTCTATACCCACTCACTGCAGGGGCTTAAAAGAACTGATCAGAATGGGTGCCCAGTATCGGATTTCCACCAAACTGATATTGATAACCTATCCTAGGGATTGGCCATGAATATCATAAGCTTGGCCAACCCCTTTAATACCTACTAGTTAGCTGCATTATATGAACTTGTGAAATGGAGAGGAATATTCTGGTTTTCTACCAAGGGGCACATTGTGTCCTTTTTAACTATAGCAACTATTGTATCAGTGCATTAAATAATATATGCCAGACTTGAGCAATATTGCCGCTCATTCTTGAGACAGTTTTGAGATTTGGACACTGTAGTATATCAGTTTTAATACCACATATTGGTTTGTGTCTCTTTAAGGCTTAATCTATTAACCGCCTGTTTCAGTATTTGTTGGAGGGCTTTTTCACTACTTAATAATGACTTTATGTGTAATTGTACTGTGCGTAATTGCTGTGCTGTTCTCGGCAGCACTGTATAATTATGCAGCAGAGTCTAACATGTTCCTTTTGTTCCAAGCTCTTTATTATCTAAAGCACACATTACGTTAATATCAGTGCACACTCTTACTGTTCTTTGTATATTTGCCCTTTGACTTTACTTTGCAGTCATTTCTCTCTTTCGATTTGTTATTTTCTACATAACTTTTGCTTGTCACAGCTCCATTATGAACTTTAATGTGACTTAGGCTTATCAGCAGACACATTTAACATGAAATTGCTATCGCCCCCAATAATGTTGATGACTCGAAAGCTGGGAGTGCAACAGGCAGGAGAATATCATTCATTCCCATTGTAATAGAGGCCAGAGAGGGGAATGGTCCCTTTTCTTATGTTATTGTATTCATAACAAAAATGTTGTAATTCCCATTTTTGCATAATTGTATAAAAATCAGTTTCAGGAGATAACTCAAGTATGCTAAAACGGCCCTCCCCCTCACAATAAAAACTAAATGTGTAATGCATTGTTAAAATGCTAGGGCCCAATATATTTTAAACTAGTGCTGTGCACCCCACACTTATAGGGAATCTGTCACAGGTTTTTGCTACCTCATCTGAGACTGAGAGCCGCAAAAACAGACAATCAGCGTTATTAGACATAGCATCATTCAGGAAGCTACCCCTTTCCCACACCACAGTGATCTTTGTGCATTGTATATTGACAGTAAGCTGCTAATCAGTGCTGGGGGCGGAGTTGGACTACTTAGGTGTAGTCCTCTAGTGTCAATCTCCTGCAGATAAAACAATCATTGTATTGAAAAGAGAGCACACAACGTAATAACTGACACATTGTTGAAATCAGTTTCTTAGCCTATACCTCTTTCTGCCCTCAGATTTCATAGCAAAAACCTGCTGACAGATTCCCTTTAATATCTCACTGCTAGAGAGAGAGGCGCCTAGTTCAGTAAGAGGCACGCTTCACCACCAGAAATGTTACTCCAGTAAGGGAGAAAGTACATTTATGACCAAATTTATGCCAGTAATGTGGCATAAATTTATTTTCATGAATTAGGCTGGTCCATTTAACCCGGCCTTGTCCCTTCCATGCTTTGCTCATTTTGGCAAAACTGAACGAAACTGGCATAAAAATGGCAAGAGTTGAAACATTTTTCTCAACTTTTGAGCTGCACAAATCGTTTGTGAAAGTTGAAGGTGTTTTGTGCTATAAAACTGATTTTTTCATGTATATAAAAATGTTCTTACTATTCTCTATGCCATCTGTGCTTTGGAAGTCTGAGAACTTCCCATGCTCCAGGCTGTTCCATCGAAGAGCTGTGAGATAGCTGCACAATGATTTTCACCAAACTACATGAAGCATTGGTTGTTGTGGCCTTTCAACAACTAGGACACATGAGCTATTCTCACATGTTTATGTTGCTATGTAAAATTTCCAGATGATTTCCTATGAGACACTCTGTACTGTAGTTTTTTTAATTATCTATACATACAGTATATGTATCTCTATTTAGTTTGTGAATGATGCAATCTCTGTACAAAGCCTCACATTATGTTGTTGCTTTAAGCAATATAAACAATTTAGAATGTACCTTCCCTTCCCTCCATAATTTTTATGTTAGAGTAATTTATACAAGAGATGTTATTAAGGTTCTGGAAGTCACTGGCCAGGAGACAGAGATCCGCAGATACAGAGTGGTGTATAATAAAGTCTTAGAGGGCATGCCCCTAGTTTGGTTTATTTATACTAAGGAGTTATTGGTCAGGATGCAAAGTACTATGACGTGATTCCAGTTACTCCACCATGCTTGAATGCTGACCTTCATTCATAATGTAGAAAAACATTTCATGCAGACTCATATCATTACCTATGTATAGTCACGAATATGGTTAATTGGATTGCAATATAATTGGAACTTAGCCTAGATTTGTTTTTTAAAACAAACAAAATTCTTAGGACAAAAACCACAAGTGGCTAGCTAGACTGGGAACCAAGGACAGTAAGATACCGACCTTAAAATGTCAACAGTGGTACATTGAAAATCAAAATTGTAACAAAATAATGGACTAGACTGAGATTCAAGGTTAGTAAACTAATTTAAGAAAAGAGATATCCACAGTACTATAGAAAAGATTTAAGCAGGAGTGGAAAAATTGCCGCTAAGAAAAAATGCTTTCAAAAGTAGAAGTTGTTAGGGTTTGCGGAACGCACCGAATATATTTATTGAGGTGATTGGTGCGTTCGCAACCCGGGATCCACCGTGCAGGAATATCCCGCTGCTAAGTGGATGGCGGCGCAATATGGCGGTAATAACCAGCTCTGTTAGCTTCACAGAGTGGCCGAGAAAGCAAAGCTCTGTGCCCTGTTAACTCTCACAGAGACACAGGCTAACTACCCAGACGAGAGCAGTCAGTGGTCATTCATGCATACAACACTCCTCGCCGGAGGTGCCAGGATTCTAGGGGCTTATTTCAGCCGGGTCCCTGAATACTCTCACACACAAACTCCTCGCCGGAGGTGCCAGCATTCTAGGGGCTTATTTCAGCCGGGTCCCTGAACACATTCACACAAATGACCACAGTGGCGCGAAGCATGTAACATATGAAGATACTAGTGCATGGCCGTGCGGCCATGCGAGCCTTAAATAGCTGCAGCACATACAGGACCTTAAAGAAGAGGACCAATGAGAGATTGCCATACCTGAGCATGTGACCCTAGATCTCCACTGAGAGATCTTGCCCTGGGCATGCTCAGTGTGTGCAGAGCAGGACTTAGTCCTAGCACCTATAGGACCTTCCTGAAAGGACCAATGGACTTGGCTGCAGAAGCTGAACATGTGACCCCTGATCTCCAGTGAGAGATCTTACCCTGGGCATGCTCAGTATGTGCAAAGCAGGACTTAGTCCCAGGAAAGCCTGGAGAGGCAGCAATAACCCTTTGCACTGAATCAGACTCAGTGAGACGCTGGGACCGACATCTCTGCTGAGCAGGCTCCACTGCGGCCGATGGAGAATGGGAGACTGCAGCAGAGACGGATCGAGATTCCCCCTGTGCAGCAGAGGAAACTCGACTCCTAACATTATCCCCCCTCCTAGGGCCCCCCCCTCCTTGAGCCTCGCTACGCTCAAAAGCTGCAATGAGCAGCGGAGCCCGAATGTGCTCCACAGGCTCCCAGGTTCTATCCTCAGGACCGTGACCCTTCCAATCCACCAGATAAAATTTCTTGCCACGTACCACCTTCCACCCCACGATAGCATTCACCTCAAACTCATCCGTGGATGAACCCGATGTCCCGGCAGATGACTCAGAAAACCGGGACAAATGAACGGGCTTTAAGAGGGAAACCTGAAAGGTATTGGTGATACCAAGGCGTGGAGGAATAGCCAAACGGTAGACCACAGGGTTCACCTGTTCCAGAACCTTGAATGGGCCAATGTAGCGAGGTGCAAAGTTAGTGGACTCAACTCGCACCCTGATGTTACGGGCGGAGAGCCACACTAAGTCGCCAGGAGCAAATTTCGGAGCGGGGCGTCGGTGTGTATCAGCCGAGACCCTCATTCTCTCCTTGGAGGCCCGGATGGCATCCTGTGTGCGGTCCCAGATGTCACGTGCCTCCACCGCCCAGTCTGCCACCCTAGAATCGGTGGATGACACGGGCATGGGCACAGGGACACGCGGATGCTGGCCGTAATTAAGGAGAAAAGGAGTCTGACCAGTGGAATCGGCTACGGCATTATTCAAGGCAAATTCCACCCAAGGTAGCAAAGATGCCCAGTCATCCTGCCTAGCAGAGACGAAATGTCGTAAGTATGTCACCAAAGTCTGATTGGTTCTCTCTACCAACCCATTCGTCTCGGGATGATATGCAGAGGAGAGATTCAGCTCTATGCTGAGTAAACGGCAGAGCTCTCTCCAAAACCGAGACGCAAACTGGGGACCCCGGTCGCTGACAACTTTATCAGGCATACCATGTAAGCGGAAAATATGCTTAATGAACAACGCCGCCAAGGCCCGTGCAGAAGGTAACCGTGGTAGTGGCACCAAATGCACCATTTTTGAGAAATGATCGGTGATGACCCAAATGATGAAACAGCCACGAGACTTGGGCAAACCGACCACAAAGTCCATCCCGACCATCTCCCAAGGCCTGTCTGCCACCGGCATGGGGTTAAGTAACTCGGCAGGCCGTTGCCGTGAAGACCGATTCTGGGCGCAGGAGACACACGCCCGAATATAGTCCCCGACGTCACGGGCCATATGCGGCCACCAGTACGTCCTCGCCAAAAGCTCAGATGTCCTCTTGGTTCCAAAATGTCCACCCACTCTGGACGAGTGAGCCCAAGAGAGAACCTCCTGTCGCAAATTCGCTGGTACGAAAGTCTTGCCCGGGGGCACGGACTCTAGCGAAACCGGGGCCACAGTTCTCAGGCTCTCAGAGGGGACAATAAGCCGAGGCTCCTCATCCTCCTCCTCAGATGACACTACGGAGCGAGAGAGAGCATCGGCACGAATGTTCTTCTCTCCAGAGAGAAAATGGAGGGTAAAATGGAACCGAGAGAAGAACAGGGACCATCTGGCCTGGCGAGAATTCAGCCGCTGGGCCGTCTGTATATACACCAAGTTTTTGTGGTCGGTGAATACTTGGAAGAGAAAGCGAGCTCCCTCCAAGAGGTGTCTCCACTCAGAAAAAGCCAACTTCATTGCTAGCAACTCCCTGTCCCCGATGGAATAATTCCTCTCCGCTGGTGTGAAGGTCTTGGAGAAGAAGAAGCATGGATGCTTCTGACTTTGAGCATCCTTTTGGAAAAGGACTGCTCCAGCACCAACGGATGAGGCATCCACCTCCATAATAAATGGCTTATCTACATCGGGACGATGTAGAATTGGAGCGCTAGCAAAGTGTGACTTAATCGAAAGGAATGCCTTGGAGACATCCTCCGACCACAACTTGGGATTTGCTCCCTTCTTGGTGAGGGCAACCAAGGGAGCTACCAAAGTTGAAAAGTGTGGGATGAACTGGCGATAGTAATTGATGAACCCCATAAAGCGCTGCACCGCTTTAAGTGAATGGGGTTCCTGCCAGTCCATCACAGCTTGTAGTTTGGCAGGATCCATAGCCAAACCCTGGGCAGAGATGATATAACCAAGGAATGGCAAGGACTCCTGCTCAAACACACACTTCTCCAATTTGGCGTAGAGGGAGTTTGCCCGTAAGAGGTCGAAGACTTTGCGAACATCTCTCCGGTGGTAGTCAATATCTGGAGAGTAGATGAGAATATCATCCAGATAGACTACGACCGAGGTGGTGAGCATCTCCCGGAAGATGTCGTTCACAAAGTCTTGGAAAACGGCTGGGGCATTACAGAGCCCGAAGGGCATCACCAGATATTCATAGTGCCCATCCCTGGTGTTAAAAGCCGTCTTCCACTCGTCCCCCTCACGGATGCGGATCAGGTTATAAGCACCCCGCAGATCTAATTTAGTAAAAACCTTTGCTCCCCGTAGCCTATCAAAGAGCTCAGATATCAGGGGTAGTGGGTACTTGTTTTTAACGGTGATGGCGTTAAGACCCCTGTAGTCAGTGCATGGACGCAATTCTCCACTCTTCTTCTGTACGAAGAAGAACCCAGCCCCAGCAGGTGACACTGACTTCCTAATAAAACCTCTTGCCAGATTTTCTTGGATATACTGAGACATTGCCTCCATCTCCGGGAGAGATAACGGATAGACTCGACCCTGGGGAGGCTCAGCTCCAGGCAAGAGATCGATAGGACAGTCATAGGGGCGGTGAGGCGGAAGGGTCTCCGCAGCCCTTTTGGAGAACACGTCCGCATAAGGCCAATAGTGCTTGGGGAGAGAGGAAAGATCTGCGGGTACCTCAGTTGTAGCAACCTGAACGCACTCCCTCTGACATCTACCCTCACAGGATTTACTCCATCACAAAATTTTCCCTGAGGACCACTCTATATGAGGAGAATGAAAACGAAGCCAGGGTATCCCCAACAGGACCTCATCAACTCCCTCAGGAAGGACCAAAAGAGAAATAATCTCCTGATGTGATGCAGATACAGAGAGAGTGAAAGGGATGGTTTGGTGAGTAATCTGTGAAGGTAGTGTCGACCCATTTACCACTCGAATGGTTATTGGCTTGGCGAGCATCACCAGGGGTATTGCGTGTCGCTGAGCGAAAGCGGATGACATAAAATTACCCTCCGCTCCAGAGTCCACGCAAAGCTCTACCATAAGAGTGGATGGGCCTATGGTAATTGTCCCCTTGAAGGACAATTTTGAGGGAAACGTCGCCGTGTCTAATGTACCTCCTTCAACTGCCACTAGACGCTGATGTTTCCTCGACCGCTGCGGACACTTGGAGGCAAGATGTCCGGACTGCCGGCAAACATGACAGACCTTAGGGGCATGAGCGGCCTGAGACTTAGACCCCGCTCGTGACCCCTCTATGGCCTCATGTGACTCGGGTGCCTGGACCGGAGATTCCAAAGGTCTGGCAAAGGTGGGAGCCAGCCGAAACCTCTGCTTACACTGGGTTCGCTCCAACCTTCGCTCGTGAAAACGAAGGTCTATGCGAGTTGATATGGATATGAGCTCCTCCAGTGTAGCGGGAATCTCCCTAGTGGCCAAAGCGTCCTTCACATGGTCAGCCAGCCCCCTCCAGAAGACTGGGATGAGGGTTTTATCAGACCACTCCAACTCAGACGCTAAGGTCCGGAAGAGAATGGCAAATTGGCTGACCATGGTCGAAACCTGAGTCAATGCCAGCAGTTGGAGCGCCGTATCATGAGTGACTTGAGGTCCTACGAAGACCTGCTTCAGAGTGTCCAGAAACTGAGGAACACTCTGCACCACATGATCGTTGCGCTCCCACAGCGGCGTAGCCCACTCCAAAGCTCTGTCCGACAGAAGAGAAATTACAAATCCCACCTTTGCCCGCTCTGTGTGAAAACATGCAGCCAGGAGCTCGAGATGTATACCGCACTGGCTCACGAATCCCCTACAGGACTTACTGTCCCCAGAGAATTTTTCAGGCACTGGAAGGTGGGATAAGGTCGGGACAGAGGTGGCAGTGGGTAAAGCTGCTGCAGCCACGCTAGCAGCCTGAACAGCAATTGCGGTAACATCCACCGCCGAGGTTGCACGCTCGAGAGACTCCAACCGGCCCTCCAGCAGCTGGATGTACCCCTGCAATCGCTGTTTGTCCGCCATTACTTAGCCAGATCCTGGCACTAGTATAATGTTAGGGTTTGCGGAACGCACCGAATATATTTATTGAGGTGATTGGTGCGTTCGCAACTCGGGATCCACCGTGCAGGAATATCCCGCTGCTAAGTGGATGGCGGCGCAATATGGCAGTAATAACCAGCTCTGTTAGCTTCACAGAGTGGCTGAGAAAGCAAAGCTCTGTGCCCTGTTAACTATCACAGAGACACAGGCTAACTACCCAGACGAGAGCAGTCAGTGGTCATTCATGCATACAACACTCCTCGCTGGAGGTGCCAGCATTCTAGGGGCTTATTTCAGCCGGGTCCCTGAATACTCTCACACATAAACTCCTCGCCAGAGGTGCCAGCATTCTAGGGGCTTATTTCAGCCGGATCCCTGAACACATTCACACAAATGACCACAGTGGCGCGAAGCATGTAACATATGAAGATACTAGTGCATGGCCGTGCGGCCATGCGAGCCTTAAATAGCTGCAGCACATACAAGACCTTAAAGAAGAGGACCAATGAGAGATTGCCATATCTGAGCATGTGACCCTAGATCTCCACTGAGAGATCTTGCCCTGGGCATGCTCAGTGTGTGCAGAGCAGGACTTAGTCCTAGCACCTATAGGACCTTCCTGAAAGGACCAATGGACTTGGCTGCAGAAGCTGAACATGTGACCCCTGATCTCCAGTGAGAGATCTTACCCTGGGCATGCTCAGTATGTGCAAAGCAGGACTTAGTCCCAGGAAAGCCTGTTTGCCGCATATCAGTGCAGGGTACAATAGTAGAGCCTGGAGAGGCAACAATAACCCTTTGCACTGAATCAGACTCAGTGAGACGCTGGGACCGACGTTTCCGCTGAGCAGGCTCCACTGCGGCCGATGGAGAATGGGAGACTGCAGCAGAGACGGATCGAGATTCCCCCTGTGCAGCAGAGGAAACTCGACTCCTAACAGAAGTGTTCATAGTTTATTTTTATCAATTAACAAAAAGCAAAATGAATGAATTAAAGATATATCTAAATAAAATCAATATTTGATGTGACTGCCCTTTGCCTTCAAAACAGCAACAAAACATGAATTCTTATAGGCACATTTGAACATGGTCTTTGAAGGGTGGGAGGTTTTCCAGACATCTTGGAGAACTAACCACAGATCTTCTATGGATGTAGGCTTGTACAAATCCTTCTGTTTTTCAATCCCAGACAGACTCAATCATGTTGAGGTCAGGGCTCTATGGGGGCCATATCATTACTCCCACGACTCTTTGTTCTTCTTTATCCCGATGAGAGTTCTTAAAGACATTGGCTGTATGTTTGAGGACGTTGACCTGCTACAGAATAAATTTGGAGCCAGTCTGACACCTTCATGATGGATAAATATCTACCTACATCTCTCAGCATTAAAGACACCAAAAAATGGGCAAAGTTGACACAGTGGTTGGCAAAAGGAAATTTAATGCAGCAGGTGAAAGACACATTATGCTTATTTCGCTTCAAAATCAGAAGATGTTGAGCAGTGCGATCAGCTCAGAATTGGCTGTAACCAGTGTAATTGTAAGGGCTGGTGGGACTCCAAAGGTAAACCCACTGGACCGCGACAGCGATCCTCCCTAGGGCGAGTAGACCAGGTGGACCACCCCCTGTATAGGGAGCGTTAGGGACAGGCCCAGGGGAGACTACTGCCATGGCAGCTGGTACCCAGGGACAGGGAGTCGGAAAGAGAGCGGGGACGAAGAAAGGCAGGAGGGGTGAAAGACACGGAATGAACACGGGAACACGGACTGGCTGGAATGACGAGGTAACAGGAACATGGATAGGCTGGAATGACGAGGTAACAGGAACACAGACAGGCTGGAATGACGGGATGACGGGAACTCGGACAGGCTGGAGACACAAGAAGGCAGGAACTGGAAGGGAGCAAAAGAGAAGAACAAAGTAACGGACAAAAAGGCAGAGAAAAAGGGAAGCATGGATCACGGAGCAGAGCAAAAGCTGAGCAGAGAAACGTGGAGCCAAATCACTTGAAAGATACAAATGACAGTCAGGCACTGTCATGAGGAAGAGGCGGGCAGATAAACAGTGTGGCGAGTTACCTTCCAGGTAAGGGTCCTTTAAGATCATAGAGGAGGCTGGAAGGAGCGGCCCAGATCAAGAAGGGAAGTGTGCACGTGCACCGCTGAAGTGAATGCGCGCGCACATGCAATGGGGAGCAGAAGCCGGCTGCGTGAGCAGAGCAGCAGATGCCGAAGGACAAGCAGAAGCGCGTCGGGACGCCGCGGACAGGTGAGTATAGCGGGAGTCGGGGGAAGGCAGCAACGGCAGCATGACAGTAATCCAGGTTCACCCATCTACTGTTCAAAGAAGTCTTGCCGGACTGATGAGTCAAAATTTGAAATATTTGTGGTAACAGAAAGCAGTTTGTTTGCCAAAGGACTAGAGAGCAGAAAATTAATGAGTGTTTGTAGGCAACAGTGAAGCATGGTGGAGGTTACTTGCAAGTTTGGGCCTGCACTTCAGCACACTGATTTGGAAATGTGCTCAGGATTAAAGGTTTGCTGAATGCTGACAAATATAGGCAGATACTTATCCATCATGCAATATTATCAGGGAGACTGCTCATTGGCTACAAATTTATTCTACCCCAGGACAACGACCCCAAGCATACATTCAATACCATTAAAGAGGTTTTCCCATGGACAAAGTTAATGTTAAAGTTGATTTTAATCAATACATCATGGAATCATAATAATTTCAACAATACCCATGCTGTGTGCTGTGTATTGTCTGTGTCTGACCTACAATGCATGGTTTGATCATACCACAGCTCCTGGACAAGGGGGAGCAAGAAAGTATGCAGACATTACAGCATGGGATCTCAGTTAATTCTTTTTGTGAAATAAAACATTTCCCTGCCTGTTTTTAAAAAGTGTTTTACCTCAAAGAAATAATGATATTATATTATTATTATATTATATTATTATATCCTGTGCTGCAATGTCGGTATACTGCTTCCTCCCCTGCACAGGAGCTGTGGTATGATCAGACCATGTTCCTGCACAGTCAGACACAGTCATTACACAGTACACAGCAGGGGCACATTTATAAAATTATCTCATAACAGGAACATTTTATTTAAACACATCCAATTGTGGAAATTATTATTACTAGTTGGCCCATGCAAAATTTTTGCACGTTGGTTGTTGGGAGCGCAGTCAATTTCAGGAAAATCAAGCTGGTCAAATGTTAATGTATTTAATGAGATGATGAACTCAGAGAGGTATTTATATATGTAGATTGCTAATACAATAAATTGGTTTGATAAGTAGAGGCTAAAAAAATGTCTTGAGGTTGTGGTGCCACCTGCAGGTTATTGGTTTTTTTCTGCAGGCTTCTGAAAATGAATGTTTAAACTGTACTTATTGATCAAATTGTGAACGTGTGGTTTGTTTGTGTATTTTCTTGCTGGAGGGGCAAGTTTACCTTTCAAATGGTGTATTATTTGTCTGTGTGGGGCAAAGTAATCACCGAAAAAGCAGTGCATGTTTACAAATGTGTTTGCATATGTGACTCACCTGCAGTGAAGTGTGCAATCCTTGAATTTGCCTGAAATAGGCTGGGCAAGCACTTTGGCAAGCTGTAAAGACCCCAAGGCAAATGCCACCTGCATGTAATTTAACCTTTGAAATGGTGTATCATTTGTGTGTGTTGGTGGAGTATAAACGGAGCAAGTGTGCAATTGAATAGGCAGTGCATGTTAACAAATGTGTTTGCATATGTGACTCACCTGTAGTGAAGTGTGTAATCCTCCAATGTGTCTGAAATCGGCTGGGCAAGGGGTTCGGCAAGCTGGAAAGCCCCCAAGGCAAAAGTTAGGATTTGTTTGTTATGTCTGTAAGCAGCTTTGTGGTAGTGTGCTTTCGGGTAGTGTGGTGCCACCTTCAGGTAATTTTTCCTTACTGCAGGTTTATGAAAACTAATGTTTAAACTGTATTTTGTGATCACATTGTGGATGTGTGGTTTGTTTGGCTATTTTCTTGCTGAAGGGGGCAAGTTTACCTTTCAAATGGTGTATCATTTGTGTGTGTGTGGGTGCAGTATGAACGGAGATACAAAGTATCACCGAAAAAGAGTGTTTAGAAATAATATATAAGGATTCCAAGATCTGTTGATTAAAATCAACTTTGTTTATGGGAAAACCCCTTTAATAGTGATCTTCAGCAGATAGAAGATCAAGGAGTCGTAGAAGTGATCACATGGCCCCCACAGAGCCGTGATCTCAACATTATCGAGTTTGTCTGGGAATACAAGAAGAGAAAAAAAGGATTTGCTCAGGCCAACATTTACAAATAGCCTGTAGTTAGTTATTCAAGATGCTTGGAACAACCTCCCTGGCAAGTTCCTTCAAAAACTGTGTGCAAGTGTAGCTAGAGTGCAAGCAAGAATTGATGTTTTGATGTTGGTTTAAAGACCATGGCTGGTCACACTAAATATTGATTTAATTTAGATTTCTCTTTTGTTATTTCACTTCGCATTTTGTTCATTGATAAAAATAAACTATTTACTCTTCTATTTTTTAAAACATTCTTAGTTTGCAACAATTTTTCCTCACCTGCTTAAAACTTTTGAACAGCACTGTATATCAGTGCAACTATGTTTAACTCTTAAAATTTCCTAAAAAGAAATTCAGCACAGTATGAGCCACCACAATCCCCCCTCCTATTCTATTATGTCAGAATGTTCATGAGAGTTTGAAACTGTACAGTATGTACTTGTCAAGTCAAAATGGAACCTATTATTCTAATGTTATCAAGGATTTGAAACCCGATTTCTGCTATATTGCATTAGTTTGTTGTTTGGAGCTGCACTTGACAGTGTGTTATCTTGCCTCTATAATTAATGAACATATTAGTTTTGTCATGGCCTCAAATAAATCCAGGCTCAATATTATTCTTAATGGAAACAAAATCCTCAATCTGGTGCTTGTCTTCTTCCAAAAAATATCATCATTATGGTATGTTACATCGCCAGAAAGAAATGTGAAAATAATAGCAGAAAAAGAAAAGAAAATCCGTTGTAAAACCGTGTTTAGAATATTTTCCACATATGTACTACCAAGGCACACAAACTTTATTACTAATTTATTAAGTTAATTATACAGCTGGGAGGAGAGCCTGTGCTAATAAAATATAACTTTTAATGGTATTACTTAAAGCCTTTGGAATAAAAGCCATGTGATGACCGGCATGTAACAAAACCATGTAATAAAGTGCTAGTGCTCAAGATAAACCAGTGCTCAAAAGTAGAAAATGGTTTGGTCTAACAGATATTCAAAGTCACTCTTATCAGCAGGCTTGAAGCACAGGAGCCAAGGCAAATCTCAATATACAAGGCTGGGTTTTGATCTATACTCCCCTGACATGCGCCTGTATTGCTCCTGCCCTTACAAGGGCAGTCCCCAAGTGTAAGGCTGCTAAGATGTAACCCACAAATAGATCTGTTCTCCTGCCTACGTGTTTCCTCCTCCGTATGGAGGATTCATCAGGGGAGTAAAAAAGTTATGAGAGTAAGTAACAGGTTCCTGCAGTAGCACAGAACCAGGTGTTTAGGTCTGACAAGACAGGTCATGATCCTTATAAAAGATGTTGTTCATCAGAGACCCTCAGGTATATGCCTCTTTAAGTAGAAGTGTGCTTACACTTAATAGCACTGGCGTCTGATGCGTCTTAGACCACACCGTGAAACACATTTGTCTGGATGCCACATCACATCTGGTTTTTGGGTGGAGCTCATGACAATCCCCGCAGAGGGGCAGATGTTAGTCCCGCCCCCTGGTGACGTAGTTTCCAGTCAATGAGACGCAACCCTGAGATGCACCTCATAGTTACCGGGATTTGGAGTGCAAGAGAAGTCATATGACGTTTATGTGGAGCATGTGGAATAACTTAACCAAAATAAGCACCGATTGAGCATATTCTGGGAGGTAGGTAAAGCTAGAATTCCAAAAGATGTCACCTAACCCTATTCAGTTCACAGATTTAGATCCAACATTGGGAATGTAAAACCAATAAGGATAAAGGACAATTCAAGTATGACAGTGGCAAGACCTGAGTCAATATGTATAAGGTCAATGTTGACCGTTTTATTTACTCTTTTATAGGTTGAACTCTAAGAGGTAGAAGGGCCAGATGCAGGTATATGATTAAATCCCAATTGGAGGGAGGAAAAACAAGGGGAAGGGGTGGTATAAATGATTACTGCTGAAGGCAGAAATAACCAATTACAATTGGATGATGAGAGTACCAAAAAATGCCCTATATATACAAAAAACAACTAATTAAGTTGCTCGTTCAGGTCATGGGGTTGACATGTATCCAGATGAAAAATCCAACAGGGCTCCCTCTGCAGGATCATTCTGTTAAAATCATCCCCCCTCACGGGGCGCCGGGTATGGGCAAACTCTCCAATAGATTATTGCAACATATCCTTACGGCAGCCAGATGCCTGATTGAGCTTTTTTGGAGGCAGCCGAGTCCCCCTTCGCTTCAGATCCTCATTAGACGGATCATGGATGTCAGAAGGATGGAACACCTTACAGCCTTACTAAATGACTCAGTGGTGCGCTTCCAGGCAATATGGTCACCGTGGGATTATTATGCAGCGGGATCTGGCCTGTAGTGCGGCTGAGTTTGGATTTGATTAGTCGATTTAACTGAGGTTTTTCCCCTTTTTTTTTTTTCCCCTCCCCTCCTTCTACTCCCTACTGTCTTGTCTTGTCTTTGTCATTTACGTCTTTGTAAAATTAAGGTCATTTATAGCCTTACATCTTTTATATTGTTTATTATTCATGCACACTATACAGAAACTAAATACTTGTACGACCCTGTTTTGTTATACCATGTTTAATAAAATAAAAATTTTATGGTTAAAAAAAAAAAAAAAATCATCCCCCGTCTTTGGTGGTTTAACCTGGTGAATGCCCATGAACCTAATCGCTTCGGTGTTTCCTCTATGGCACCCATTGACATGTTTGACCAATGGTGTGTCCATTTATTTTGCATGTCCCCTATATGCTCCACACTCTCCTCCCAAACTCCCTAATGGTCTTACCAACATGAGTTTTGCTGCTGCCGCTGGTAGCCACATTTACGATTCCTTTACTTACAAATAATAAACTCTTTAGCCTGAAATTGTTCACCAGTAATGTCATTATTAAATTGTTTGCCCATTTGGATGAATTCACAGGCCATACACATACTACACTTAAAGGGAATCTGTCACCTCATTTTTCGCATATAAGCTGCGTCCACTGCCATTAGGGGCTTATCTACAGCATTCTATAATGCTGTAGATGAGCCCCCGATGTAACCTGAAAGATAAGAAAAACAAATTAGATTATACTCACCCAGGGACGGTCCGGTGCGATTTGGGTCCGATGGGCGTTGCAGGTGCGGGGCCTGCCATCTTCATACGTCCTCTTCCTTGCTTCTGTCACAGCTCCTCCTCAGGCATAATTCTCTGCCCTGTTGAGGGCAGAGCAAAATACTGCAGTGCGCAGGCATCGGGAAAGGTCAGAGAGGCCCGGCACCTGCGCAATGCAGTACCTTACGCTGCCCTCAACAGGGCAGAGAATTACGCCTGCGCAGGAGCTGTGACAGAAGCAAGGAAGAGGATGTCATCGTATGAAGATGGCAGGCGCCGGACCTGCAATGCCCATCGTACCCGAACCGCACCAGACCGCCCCTGGGTGAGTATAATTTAACTTGTTTTTCTTATCTTTCAGGGTACATTGGGGGCTTATCTACAGCATTACAGAATGCTGTAGATAAGCTCCTAATGGCGGTGGCCGCAGCTTATACGCGAAAAATGAGGTGACAGATTTCCTTTAAAGGAGCTGCTGGGTTTTCACGGTAGTCAGGTTTTAACTGTTGGAGGAGGAACAAAGTGGCTATGTACCACACGATCCCCTATTTACTTTTTAGATGTTATCTGAGGGGAAATTCCAATGATTTTCTTGATATTCTCATCCATCTGGAGTATACTCCAGCTTTTATTTCACAAATTCCCTCACCATCGGTGCCCCATTGTCAAACGTAGATATAAGCCAAACCTGCTTATCTATGTTCTTCTTCCTATCATGGGGTACTAACAGTCTTTCTCTCACCTGTCTTTGTGCATAATGAAGGGCCTTTCTCAGCACCAGGCTCGGGTAACCCCTATTAAGGAATCTTTGTCTCAACTCATCTGATCTAGCCCTAAAGTCACCCATTTCAGAGCAGTTGCTTCTTAGGGTACTGTCACACAGTGGCACTTTTGTCTCTACGACGGTACGATCCGTGACGTTCCAGCGATATCCATACGATATCGCTGTGTCTGACACGCAGCAGCGATCAGGGACCCTGCTGAGAATCGTACGTCGTAGCAGATCGTTTGGAACTTTCTTTCGTCGCTGGATCTCCCGCTGTCATCGTTGGATCGGTGTGTGTGACACCGATCCAACGATGCGATCGCTTGTAACCAGGGTAAACATCGGGTTACTAAGCGCAGGGCCACGCTTAGTAACCCGATGTTTACCCTGGTTACCATCGTAAAAGTAAAAAAAAAAAAACCGTACAAACTCACATTCCGGTGTCCGTCAGGTCCCTTGCCGTCTGCTTCCTGCTCTGACTGACTGCCAGCCGGAATGTAAGAGCAGAGCACAGCGGTGACGTCACCGCTGTGATCTGCTTTCACTTTACAGCGGCACTCAGTCAGAGCGGGAAGCAGACTGCAAGGGACCTGACGGACACCGGAATGTGAGTATGTACTGTTTGTTTTTTTTTACTTTTACAATGGTAACCAGGGTAAACATCGGGTTACTAAGCGCGGCCCTGCGCTTAGTAACCCGATGTTTACCCTGGTTACCCGGGGCCTTCGGCATCGTTGGTCACTGGAGAGCGGTCTGTGTGACAGCTCTCCAGCGACCACACAACGACTTTCCAACGATCACGGCCAGGTCGTATCGCTGGTCGTGATCGTTGGAAAGTTGCAGAGTGTGACAGTACCCTTAGCCTGAGCTACTGGCCTTTAGGGATGTGTTATGGTGCTGGTGGTTAGGAACACTTGGAATGACCTGATAGGTAAACCAGAAATATAGGACAAGCTCTGGGGACGTGGGAACTTTACTGACTGCAAACCTGATCCTATCACACACACTATAGGCAGCCGTGGAGCGTACCTAACTCTCCCTAGACGCCTCTTCACAGCCTGAGAGCTAGCTACCCCTAGAGAGAAACAAAAGCCTCACTTGCCTCAGAGAAATTTCCCCAAAGTAAAGTCAGCCCCCCACAAATAATGACGGTGAGTTAAGAGGAAAATACAAACATAGGAATGAAAACAGGTTTTAGCAAAAGAGGCCCACTAGTACTAAATAGTATGAAGATAGCAAGGGAACTGTGCGGTCAGTATAAAATACTACAAAATATCCACGCAGAGAGTACAAAAGACCCTCACACCGACTCACGATGTGAGGGAGCAACTCTGCTCCCCAGAGCTTCCATCTAGCAAGAAAATAGCATATAAGCAAGCTGGACTGAACTTATCATATACTGAGAAACATTTTCCAAAAGCAATGAGCAAAAATGAACTAGCATGAACTTAGCTTCTCCAGGAGGAGACAGGTCACACATGAAGTCCCAGAGAGAACTGAACCAATACTGAATACAATGACAGCTGGCAACAAGTAAAGATCTAGGTGGAGTTAAATA
Organism: Ranitomeya variabilis; assembly: GCF_051348905.1. Taxonomy (NCBI): domain Eukaryota; kingdom Metazoa; phylum Chordata; class Amphibia; order Anura; family Dendrobatidae; genus Ranitomeya; species Ranitomeya variabilis. The sequence continues at coordinate 170,675,626 of NC_135238.1, forward strand.
GGCAACCAGCACTGCAGAAAACGAGGCAGCTGGAGCCCAGCTAAAGACCAGCAGTATCACTCAAAGCCACCAGAGGGAGCCCACGAACAGAACTCAACAAAGTACCATTCACGACCACAGAAGGGAGCTCGAGAACGGAATTCACAACAGTACCCCCCCCCTTGAGGAGGGATCACCGAACTCTCACCAGAGCCCCCAGGCCGATCAGGACGAGCCAAATGAAAGGCATGAGCCAAATCAGCAGCATGGACATCAGAGGCAACAACCCAGGAATTATCCTCCTGGCCATAGCCCTTCCACTTAACCAAGTACTGAAGCTTCCGTCTCGAGACACGAGAATCCAAGATCTTCTCCACCACATACTCCAATTCTCCCTCGACCAACACCGGAGCAGGAGGATCAACAGAAGGAACCACAGGCACCACATACCTCCGCAACAATGACGTATGGAACACATTATGGATGGCAAAAGATGCTGGGAGGTCCAAACGAAATGACACAGGATTGAGGATTTCAGAAATCTTATAAGGACCGATGAAACGAGGCTTAAACTTAGGAGAGGAAACCTTCATAGGAACATAACGAGAAGACAACCAAACCAAATCCCCCACACGAAGTCGGGGACCCACACAGCGACGGCAGTTAGCAAAGCGCTGAGCCTTCACCTGTGACAGCGCCAAATTGTCCACTACGTGGTTCCAAATCTGCTGCAACCTGTCCACCACAGAATCCACACCAGGACAGTCAGAAGGCTCAACCTGCCCTAAGGAAAAACGAGGATGAAAACCAGAATTACAAAGAAAAGGCGAAACCAAAGTAGCAGAACTAGCCCGGTTATTGAGGGCGAACTCAGCCAATGGCAAAAAAGTCACCCAATCATCCTGATCAGCAGAAACAAAACATCTCAGATAAGTTTCCAAGGTCTGATTAGTTCTTTCGGTTTGGCCATTTGTCTGAGGATGGAAAGCCGAAGAAAAAGACAAATCAATGCCCATCTTAGCACAAAAGGACTGCCAAAATCTGGACACAAACTGGGACCCTCTGTCCGACACAATGTTCTCCGGAATACCATGCAAACGAGCCACATTCTGAAAGAACAGCGGAACCAAATCAGAGGAGGAAGGTAATTTAGACAATGGCACCAAATGGACCATCTTAGAAAAACGATCGCAAACCACCCAGATGACAGATATCCTCTGAGAGAACGGAAGATACGAATTAAAATCCATGGAAATATGCGTCCAGGGCCTCTTTGGGACAGGCAAAGGCAAAAGCAATCCGCTGGCACGAGAACAGCAAGGCTTGGCCCGAGCACAAATCCCACAGGACTGCACAAAAGAACGCACATCTCGCGACAAGGAAGGCCACCAGAAGGACCTAGCCACCAATTCTCTGGTCCCAAAAATCCCAGGATGACCCACCAACACTGAACAATGAACCTCGGAAATAACTCTACTGGTCCATCTATCAGGGACAAACAGTCTCTCCGGTGGACAACGGTCAGGTCTATCGACCTGAAACTCCTGCAGCACCCGCCGCAAATCAGGGGAGATGGCAGACAGAATCACCCCCTCTCTGAGGATACCAGCCGGTTCAGGAACTCCCGGAGAGTCAGGCACAAAACTCATAGAAAGGGCATCAGCCTTCACATTCTTAGAGCCCGGAAGGTACGAAACCACGAAATCGAAACGGGAGAAAAACAGCGACCATCGAGCCTGTCTAGGATTTAGCCGCTTGGCAGACTCGAGATAAATCAAATTCTTGTGATCCGTCAAGACCACCACACGATGCTTGGCTCCCTCAAGCCAATGTCGCCACTCCTCAAATGCCCACTTCATTGCCAACAACTCCTGATTGCCAACATCATAATTACGCTCGGCAGGCGAAAACTTTCTAGAAAAGAAAGCACATGGCTTCATCACAGAGCCATCAGAGCTTCTCTGAGACAAGACAGCCCCTGCTCCAATCTCAGAAGCATCAACCTCGACCTGAAAAGGGAGAGAAACATCCGGCTGACGCAAGACAGGAGCCGAAGAAAACCGACGTTTCAGCTCCTGAAAGGCCTCAACGGCCGCAGGAGACCAATTTGTCACATCAGCACCCTTTTTGGTAAGATCAGTCAAAGGCTTAACCACACTAGAAAAATTAGTGATGAAGCGACGGTAAAAATTAGCAAAGCCCAGGAACTTCTGAAGACTCTTCACAGATGTAGGTTGAGTCCAATCATAAATGGCCTGGACTTTAACTGGATCCATCTCGATAGTAGAAGGGGAAAAAATAAAGCCCAAAAAGGATACCTTCTGGACTCCGAAGAGACATTTAGAGCCCTTCACAAACAAAGCATTAGCACGCAGGACCTGAAATACCATCCTGACCTGCTTCACATGAGATTCCCAATCATCAGAAAAGACCAGGATATCATCCAGGTATACAATCATGAATCTATCCAGATACTCTCGGAAGATGTTGTGCATAAAGGACTGAAACACGGAAGGGGCATTAGAAAGCCCAAATGGCATCACCAAGTACTCAAAATGGCCTTCGGGCGTATTAAATGCTGTTTTCCATTCATCGCCCCGCTTTATACGCACAAGATTATACGCTCCTCGAAGATCTATCTTGGTGAACCAACTAGCCCCCTTAATCCAAGCAAACAGATCGGACAGCAGAGGCAAAGGGTACTGAAATTTGACCGTGATTTTATTAAGAAGGCGATAATCAATACAGGGTCTCAAAGAACCATCCTTCTTGGCCACAAAAAAGAACCCTGCTCCCAATGGTGATGAGGACAAGCGAATATGTCCTTTCTCCAAGGACTCCTTTGTATAACTCCGCATAGCAATATGCTCTGGCACAGACAAATTGAACAGTCGACCCTTAGGAAACTTACTACCAGGAATCAAATTTATAGCACAATCACAATCCCTATGAGGAGGTAGGGCACTGGATTTGGGCTCATCAAATACATTCTGGTAATCCGACAAAAATTCAGGGACTTCAGAAGGAGTAGAAGAGGCAATTGGCACCAAAGGAACATCACCATGTACCCCTTGACAACCCCAGCTAGACACAGACATTGATTTCCAATCCAATACTGGATTATGAACCTGCAGCCATGGCAACCCCAACACGACAACATCATGCAAATTATGTAACACCAGAAAGCGAATATCCTCCTGATGTGCAGGAGTCATGCACATGGTCACTTGAGTCCAGTACTGAGGCTTATTCTTGGCCAATGGCGTAGCATCAATTCCCCTTAGTGGAATAGGAAACTGCAAAGGCTCCAAGAAAAAACCACAGCGCCTGGCAAATTCCAAATCCATCAAATTCAGGGCAGCGCCTGAATCCACAAAAGCCATAACTGAGTAGGATGACAGAGAGCAAATCAAAGTAACAGACAAAATAAATTTAGGCTGTACAGTACCAATGGTGACAGACCTAGCGAACCTTTTAGTGCGCTTAGGACAAACAGAGATAGCATGAGTGGAGTCACCACAGTAAAAACACAACCCATTCTGACGTCTGTGATTTTGCCGTTCAATTCTGGTCAGAATCCTATCGCATTGCATAGACTCAGGCTTCTGCTCAGAGAACACCGCCAGATGGTGCACAGGTTTGCGCTCCCGCAAACGCCAATCAATCTGAATGGCCAAGGACATTGAATCATTCAGACCCGCAGGCGTGGGGAACCCCACCATAACATCCTTAAGGGCTTCAGAAAGACCCTTTCTGAAAATCGCTGCCAGGGCACACTCATTCCATTGAGTGAGCACAGACCACTTCCTAAACCTCTGGCAGTAAACCTCCGCTTCATCCTGACCCTGAGACAGAGCCAGCAAAGTCTTTTCTGCCTGGTCTACTGAATTAGGCTCCTCATAAAGCAATCCAAGTGCCAGAAAAAACGCATCTACATTTAGGAATGCAGGATCTCCTGGCACCAGGGAGAATGCCCAGTCTTGAGGGTCGCCACGTAACAAAGAAATAATAATTTTAACTTGCTGAGTAGGGTCACCAGAGGAGCGGGGTTTCAAAGCAAGAAACAATTTGCAATTGTTTTTGAAATTCAGAAACTTAGATCTATTTCCATAAAACAAATCAGGAATTGGTATTCTAGGCTCTAACATAGGATTCTGAACTACAAAATCCTGAATGCTTTGTACCCTTGCAGTGAGATGATCGAAACTAGAGGACAGACTTTGAATGTTCATATCTGCAGCTGAGTCCTGAACCACCCAGAGATTAAAGGGAGGAGAGAAGCAAAACACACTGCAGAGAAAAAAAAATGAACTCAGGACTTCTCTTATCCCTCTTTTGTGAGGCATTATTATTATTATTCTCATCCATCTGGAGTATACTCCAGCTTTTATTTCACAAATTCCCTCACCATCGGTGCCCCATTGTCAAACGTAGATATAAGCCAAACCTGCTTATCTATGTTCTTCTTCCTATCATGGGGTACTAACAGTCTTTCTCTCACCTGTCTTTGTGCATAATGAAGGGCCTTTCTCAGCACCAGGCTCGGGTAACCCCTATTAAGGAATCTTTGTCTCAACTCATCTGATCTAGCCCTAAAGTCACCCATTTCAGAGCAGTTGCTTCTTAGGGTACTGTCACACAGTGGCACTTTTGTCGCTACGACGGTACGATCCGTGACGTTCCAGCGATATCCATACGATATCGCTGTGTCTGACACGCAGCAGCGATCAGGGACCCTGCTGAGAATCGTACGTCGTAGCAGATCGTTTGGAACTTTCTTTCGTCGCTGGATCTCCCGCTGTCATCGTTGGATCGGTGTGTGTGACACCGATCCAACGATGCGTTCGCTTGTAACCAGGGTAAACATCGGGTTACTAAGCGCAGGGCCGCGCTTAGTAACCCGATGTTTACCCTGGTTACCATCGTAAAAGTAAAAAAAAAAAAAACGTACAAACTCACATTCCGGTGTCCGTCAGGTCCCTTGCCGTCTGCTTCCCGCTCTGACTGACTGCCGGCCGGAATGTAAGAGCAGAGCACAGCGGTGACGTCACCGCTGTGATCTGCTTTCACTTTACAGCGGCACTCAGTCAGAGCGGGAAGCAGACTGCAAGGGACCTGACGGACACCGGAATGTGAGTATGTACTGTTTTTTTTTTTTTACTTTTACGATGGTAACCAGGGTAACCATCGGGTTACTAAGCGCGGCCCTGCACTTAGTAACCCGATGTTTACCCTGGTTACCCGGGGCCTTCGGCATCGTTGGTCACTGGAGAGCGGTCTGTGTGACAGTTGGAAAGTGATCGTTGGAAAGTTGCAGAGTGTGACAGTACCCTTAGCCTGAGCTACTGGCCTTTAGGGATGTGTTATGGTGCTGGTGGTTAGGAACACTTGGAATGACCTGATAGGTAAACCAGAAATATAGGACTAGCTCTGGGGACATGGGAACTTTTCTGACCGCAAACCTGATCCTATCACACACACTATAGGCAGCCGTGGAGCGTACCTAACTCTCCCTAGATGCCTCTTCACAGCCTGAGAGCTAGCTACCCCTAGAGAGAAACAAAAGCCTCACTTGCCTCAGAGAAATTTCCCCAAAGTAAAGTCAGCCCCCCACAAATAATGACGGTGAGTTAAGAGGAAAATACAAACATAGGAATGAAAACAAGTTTTAGCAAAAGAGGCCCACTAGTACGAAATAGTATGAAGATAGCAAGGGAACTGTGCGGTCAGTATAAAATACTACAAAATATCCACGCAGAGAGTACAAAAGACCCTCACACCGACTCACGATGTGAGGGAGCAACTCTGCTCCCCAGAGCTTCCAGCTAGCAAGAAAATAGCATATAAGCAAGCTGGACTGAACTTATCATATACTGAAAAACATTTTCCAAAAGCAATGAGCAAAAATGAACTAGCATGAACTTAGCTTCTCCAGGAGGAGACAGGTCACACATGAAGTCCCAGAGAGAACTGAACCAATACTGAATACAATGACAGCTGGCAACAAGTAAAGATCTAGGTGGAGTTAAATAGGCAACCAGCACTGCAGAAAACGAGGCAGCTGGAGCCCAGCTAAAGACCAGCAGTATCACTCAAAGCCACCAGAGGGAGCCCACGAACAGAACTCAACAAAGTACCATTCACGACCACAGGAGGGAGCCCGAGAACGGAATTCACAACAGGGATGCCCTTTCTCTGAGAGTAAGAATGATAGCTTTCCCATCTCACTAGTGAATTGGTGGATGTTGGTTTCATATAGATTTAGTTTAAAACATCCCCCCTCTCTGACTTTGTGATTATGACATCCAGGAATGAAAGTGCTTTTCTTCAATGTCGTAGATAAAATGGAGACCAATATCATTCTCATTAAGTTATTGGATGAAAGACCGGAAGTTGTCCTCTATACCCCTCCACAGGATGAAGACATTGTCAATAAAGCTTATCCATAAGTTAATGAGCATACTATAGTCCTTCAGGGCCTCTGTAAAAACAATGGTATCCTCCCACCAGCCAAGTAACAATTTGGCATAACTGAGAGCACATGGACTGCCCATTGCGGTGCCCCTGATTTATTAGGTTCAGTGAATATGTAGAGTACAATAATGTTTTAAAATGTGAGGAAGGTGTGTGCTTCCACAATCTGCAATTCAGTTGTAAATAATGGGTCACAGAAAGCCAGACCCTGCAGGACTTCAAGGGCGTTTATGACAGCACTATTAGCATGACACCAGAAGTAGAAGGAAAAATCGCACTCACCATCCCTTTAAAACCTCTTGACTTTATTTATTTGGAAAGTTAAAACATCGGGTACAGGTGTGAACAAAATTCATAGAGTACAACTGCCGTTTCTCACCAGACAGCGCTTCAACGGGTCCTTACAAGGACATCTAAGCATTCCGTTCACCCCTACATGCTGATGTTTTAACTTTCCAATTAAAGTGAAGAAGTTTTAAAGGGACGGTTAGTCCTTTTACTTCTGGTGTCATTATAAGATGCACCACAAATTTTGGGAGTTGGGTAATGCTGCAGGTCCCAGGCTATTAGGGCGGGATGTTTGGCAGTGCGGGGGCTCTGCCAACATTTTGTGAAAGCCCGGAGCCCCACATCTGCTATACTGTTCAATGTGATGGACACCGGGAAAATGTCCGCCAGAGGCGGCGTATGTGCAATTATATATCTCTGGGGCTGAATTCTCAGGAGATGAGATCTTAATGCCGAGATCTCAATCTGCACATGCGTCACCTCCGGCGCTCATTTTCATGGAGTCCACCTCATTGAAGAGCATGGAAAGTGCGGGCTTCAGGGTTTACAAAATGTTGGCTGAGCCCCTGCACCACTGAACACCCCGTCCTACCAGCCTGGGGCCTGCAGCATTGTCGTCTCACTCCTGTCTCCGCCGCCGCCAGATGCTTCCTGTAGCAGAAACCCTGGGACCCCGCTCCACCCATTTTCCCCAAAAGGTTTGGAGAAAAAAAATGTGTGTCTTATAATCCAAAAAATACGTTAGGACATCAATATCAAATCAGTAGGGCTGGATCACACGGTACCTCCCACCAACCATTCTCAGGTGTTGCAGCTCAGCTCCCATTGAATTCATTATTCTTTTATATTACTGTAAAAATCAATTTCCTTCGCTGACAATTCTCCAACTATTTAATGTTTTTAGCTTTTATATTTAGTGTGTTTAATGGCTCTTCATCTTGTCCTGCATATTAAGTTGGTTAAAGATTATCTTAGCCCATGTGATCATTTGCTTCTTATTATAATTTCCCCATGGCTTTTTATCTTAGTCATTATTATCTTCCCCTACAACTCTTCCCATCAGCCATGAAATTGTGCCATACGACAAGTCTGCACAGCTAGCTGACATAAGGACATTTTGAGAGATCAGCCTAATGTTTGTTGTCAGCGCATACATATTTGTAATGATAAAGCATCTTTTTCACGCCAAAATGCCTGTCTTGTAACTTTCAAGTTTGCACCCTAAGAAAAGAAATTCTGCTTTTCTTGTGTCAGTCCTCTCAGTGGATAAAAAGTGACAGCACAGTAAATGTTTGACATCTGAGTTCCCCTTGATATGTTCCCTGAGCTTTTCATTACCTTAATGCCATGCTGAGCGGGTGATTACCTCCAGCTATTAAAGACAATCATTGCTGCTGAATCCTGTGCCTCTGTTTAATGCTCGGTGACCTCTCATAAGTTTTTCTCCAACAGGCCAAAAATGGACACATTATACTGCTTAATGAGTAGAGTAGAATGGTTTAAAAATGAGATCCCATTTGCTGAAATGTTGCCCAATTTCCTGAGAACCTGCAGTGTTATTGCTGATTTACTATACGGTTTGCAAAATATTTTTTGTCTCACTATTTTTCTTATGCAGTTATGAGTCTTACTGCCATGTCGGACGCTATTCACTCTAGGGCGTCCGACAGACAGCGGTAATTCCGCATTCGTCCACTATACGCTCAGTGGCGCCAGCCAGATTTTATCTAGGTTGTCCGGTGTTAATCTAGCTGCTACCCGGGTTGGAGGCTGGGTCACGCCCACTGCCTTTAAATAGTTCTGCGGGACTTTGGGCGTCGCCAATTATAACTTCTGCCTCGTGCCTGGTGATTCCGGTCTGGAGTGGTGGTCTAGGAGAAGAAATATAATATCTGGTGGTGTATTATCCTTTGTCATATTTCTCCTTCCTATATTTGTATTTGTTTTGCCCTGTGCACATTATAGTGTTTTCCTGTGTGTCTGCGGCGTGGTGCGTTTTTAGTTTTCCCTGTCTGTGCTTTCTGTGGGGGTTGGTATGTGGTCTAATCACTGGTTGGCGGGTGGAGGTTTCAGCATAGGGCTGAAACAGGAGTCAGGGTCAGGCCTGGTGGCCCAGACAAGCACACCTTTGGTGTAAATTCTGGGAGAGGGACAGACAGGGTTTTCCCTAGCCTGAGGGATGTCGCAGGGGCCCAGGTAACCGGCCTTGGTCTACCCAGTACCCCCGTGACATTATAATCGGCCCCCAAATTTTGTATTCCATGGATCCCATGATTTCCATAACCCGCCAGTTGGAGGCGCTGTCCTTACAGGTCACTGAGTTGAAGGGGGCGGTTCAACAACAGGGTCTAGTAGTATCTAATGTGCAAGCTAAAACTGCAGGTAGAGTTGCAGAGCCAAAGATCCTTTTACCTGAGAGGTTTGCTGGGGAACACAGTCAATTTGTTATTTTTCGTGAAGCTTGCAAGTTATACTTTCGCATGCATCCTATCTCCTCAGGTAATGAGGCTCAGCGTGTGGGCCTTGTGTTGTCATTACTGAGCGGGGATCCCCAAGCATGGGCATGTTCATTACCATCTGATTCAACTGCATTTAAAACAGTGGAGATTTTTTTTCTACTTTTGGGCTCATTTATGATGATCCTGACAGAATGGCTCTAGCAGAATCTAAAATTCGCACTCTCCACCAAGGGGAGCGAATGGCAGAGGATTAATGTTCTGAATTTCGCCGCTGGGCGGTGGACACACAATGGAATGACCCTGTGCTGCGGAGTCAGTTTGTTCATGGGGTTTCAGGAAGGGTTAAACAAGCGCTCCTGATGTATGAGACTCCTGCTTCTCTAGAGTCTGCTATGAGTCTTGTTGTCCGCATTGATCACCCTTTGCATCAGGGGGTGCAAGAGACGCCGCCTATGGGGGAGGGCGTAGGTGCATGTGAGGTTGCTGCAGGTGAGCCCACGGAGCCTATGCAAATCGCAGGGGTGTCACATCATCGAGCCCCCTCGCTCAGGAATTAGGGGGCTTGTTTTTGCTGTGGTAAAAATGGGCATTATGCAAATGCTTGTCCTCTGTTATCTAAGAAAAGCGCAACGGCGGAAAACTACTAAACTCAGAGGGTGTGGAAGAGGCTAATCTGAGCTTATGCATATCTTCCATTGTGGTCTCTCAATGTATGCTCCCTGCCAGAGTTATGGTCGCTGGCAGAGAGCTGCCAATCACTGTTTTTATGAATAGTGGTTCGGCCACTAATCTCATTGATGAGAAGTTTGCACGCACGGCTGGGTTCACGGTCGAAAAACTGCCTCATCCTATCCGGGTGGTCACCATCAATGCTGCTCCTCTCCCACAGGGGGAGATTACTGAGTTTGTGGCTGAGGTGAAACTCCACATTGGGGTCCTACATTTCGAGCAGGTTACATGTAGGGTACTCAGTAATCTTCCTGCACAAATGGTTTTGGGTTTTCCATGGTTATCTATGCACAACCCGGTGATTGACTGGAAAACTCAGGACATAATCCAGTGGAGCTGATTCTGCCAGGAGAATTGCCTGGCCACATGTGTGTCCGCTGTTACTCCTAGCATTCCTGAGTCACTGCTGGATTTCGCAGATGTGTTCTCAGAGAAGGGTTGCTCAGAATTGCCAACACAACACCCCTATGACTGTACTATTAGGTTTAAACCAGGGGCCAAATTGCCGAAGGCAAGGATGTTTAACATCTCTGGTCCTGAGAGGCAAGCTTTAAAAGACTACATTGCTGAGAGTTTGAGCAAAGGGCACATCAGGCCTTCGTCCTCGCCTGTAGCAGCGGGGTTCTTCTTCATTAAGAAGAAAGATGGCGGACTACGCCCGTGTCTGGATTTCAGGGAGTTAAACCAGATTATGGTTCGTGATCCATACCCTATGCCTCTAATACCTGATTTGTTCAACCAGGTGGCTGGTTCTCCAAGCTTGACCTCAGGGGGCGTACAACCTCATAAGAGTCCGTCAAGGTGATGAGTGGAAGACTGCTTTTAATACTCCTGAGGGTCATTTTGAAAATTTGGTAATGCCATTTGGGTTGACAAACGCGCCTGCAGTATTTCAACATTTCATAAATGATGTGTTTTTGCATGTCCAGGGGAAATTCGTTATTGTGTACCTAGATGACATTCTCATTTATTCATGCGACCGTGATACTCATTTAGAGCATGTCAGGCAGGTGTTACAACTTCTCAGAGAGAATAAGCTCTATGCAAAACTTGAGAAATGTGTATTTTCGGTTCAGGAGTTGCCTTTCTTGGGTTACATTGTGTCCGCTTCAGGGTTTAAAATGGATGCCGCTAAGGTGCAAGCGGTGCTGCGTTGGGAACAGCGTGATAACCTAAAAGTGCTTCAGCGGTTCCTTGGGTTTTCTAACTATTATAGAAAGTTTATCAAAGATTTTTCTACCATTGCTAAACCACTTACTGACATGACGAAAAAGGGTGCCAATTTCTCCGCCTGGCCTGTGGCTGCTGTGCGCGCATTTGAATTTCTGAAGAACAGTTTTGCTTCGGCCCCCATTCTGGTGCAACCGGATGTATCAAAACCATTTACCGTGGAAGTCGATGCGTCTGAGGTTGGAGTGGGGGCGGTGCTGTCACAAGGCTCATCCTTGGGCGAGTTGCGTCCATGTGCCTACTTTTCCAAGAAGCTGTCGCCCGCCGAACGTAACTACGATATCGGCAACAGGGAATTGTTGGCTATGAAGTTGGCTTTTGAGGAATGGTGACACTTCTTGGATGGGTCGGTCCACCAGGTTACAGTTATCACCGACCATAAAAATCTGCTTTATTTAGAGTCAGCCAAGCGTCTGTCCCCCAGGCAGGCTCGCTGGGCATTGTTTTTCACGCGGTTCAACTTTTTTGTTACTTACCGACCGGGGTCTAAGAACACTAAGGCGTATGCTTTATCCAGGTGTTTTCCGGGGGGAGAACCTCGGGAAGATCCGGTACCCATCCTCCAAAAGGGTGTAGTGGTCTCGGCTCTCATGACCGAGTTTGAGACTGAGATTGCCGAGGCTCAGGAGGAAGTACCACCAGAGCTTCCCATTAACAAATCATTTGTACCGCTCCATCTTCGCCTAAAGGTGTTGGGTGAGCATCATGATGCTGTCCTGGCTGGCCATCCAGGGGTTAGGGGTACCTTGGAGTTGGTGTCGCGTCAGTTTTGGTGGCCCAAAATCCGACAGGACGTGGTCTTGTACGTGTCAGCATGTACCACGTGTGCTAGGGCTAAGATGCCCCGCTCCCATCCGGCTGGCACTTTACATCCTCTAGCAGTACCCAGTAGGCCATGGACTGAGATCTCCATGGATTTTATTACAGACCTGCCCTCCTCAGCTGGGAACACGGTCATCTTGGTGGTTGTTGATCGGTTCTCAAAGATGTCACACTTTGTGTCCTTGCCTTCGTTGCCTAACACGAAGACTCTGGCTCAGGTATTTGTGCAGGAGGTGGTCAGACTGCAAGGGGTTCCGTCTGACATCGTGTCTGATAGGGGTACTCAGTTTGTGGCAAAATTTTGGAAAGCATTTTGCTCACGGCTGAAGATCAAGTTATCGCATTCTTCGGCATTTCATCCTCAGTCAAATGGTCAGACCGAGCGTATGAACCAGAATTTGGAGCAGTATTTACGCTGCTTTGTTTCGGACAATCAGGAGGAGTGGTCGAAGTTCCTTCCTTTGGCGGAGTTTGCCATAAATAATCACCGCCAGGAATCGTCTGGGGAGTCCCCGTTCTTTTGTGTTTACGGGCATCATCCTCAATTTTGTACTCTGCGTCAGGGGGGCTCTGCTGGCATCCCGGAGGAGGACCAGCTAGGAGTAGAACTGTCATCTGTCTGGAGGAGAGTGAAACAGCGCTTGCTGAGTGTGGGTGCTAGGAACAAACGTGTGGCTGACAGTAGACGGGGGCCAGGTCCGGACCTGAGTGTGAGTGACTGGGTGTGGTTGTCCACAAAAAACATAAAACTTAAAATACCATCCCTGAAATTAGGTCCAAGGTTTATTGGTCCATTTAGGGTCGCCACCATCATTAACCCGGTAGCCTACCGATTGGAGCTTCCTACGGTTTATAAGATACACAACGTGTTCCACAGATCGTTATTAAAAAAGGTGGTGGGTTCCGTATATGCGACACCTTCTCCAGACTTGGTGGATGGCAATTTGGAATTTGAAGTCACCAAGGTGGTTGAATCTCGAGTAGTGCACCGCACATTACAGTACATGGTACACTGGCGTGGTTATGGGCCAGAGGAGAGGTCTTGGGTACCAGCCTCGGACATTCATGCGGACCGGCTGGTCAGTATGTTTCACCGCCGCCATCCGGACAAGCTGGGTCCTATAAGTCGTGAGGGCCCTGGGGTCCCTCGTAGAAGGGGGGTTACTGTCATGTCGGACGCTATTCACTCTAGGGCGTCCGACAGACAGCGGTAATTCCACATTCATCCACTATATGCTCAGTGGCGCCGGCTAGATTTTATCTAGGTTGTCCGGGGTTAATCTAGCTGGTACTCGGGTTGGAGACTGGGTCACACCCACTGCCTTTAAATAGTTCTGCGGGACTTTGGGCGTCGCCAATTATAACTTCTGCCTCGTGCCTGGTGATTCCGGTCTGGAGTGGTGGTCTAGGAGAAGAAATATCGTATCTGGTGGTGTATTATCCTCACCCTACCATTAGTCCATGCCGAGAACCGTATGCATCGGACACATAATAGTCACCTCCGGATGGAGGGACTTTTCTTCTGAATAGAATATTCCACAATTATATATGTTCCCCTGATGAATCTCACTGAAGTGAGAAGAAACGCGTAGGGAAGTTCAATTTCTTTGTGTGGTGGGTACAACTATTTAGCCTGACTTGGGTACTGTCCTTGTCAGGGCAGGAGCAAAACAGGGGCACGACTGGGGTAGTACAGCGATTACTCTCTCTTCCCCTTTCCCCTCAAGTACCAATGGACTCCTGCCAGTAATTGACAACTATTTGGTGAGACAAAACCTTTTTTTTATTGAGCACGGTTATGCACTGTTTGCACTGTTTTGCACTTTATTGTGTATATTGTCCATAATAGGTTTTTTATCATTATAGGAGTAAAAGTTATGTTTTAATTCATTTTGTAAAGGACTCTCTTGGCTATTTATACTTATTGACTACTAGAGATTGTTCGGAAGTGTCTGGACTTGATACATCTTTTTTTGCTAAAATTGGTGTATTATCCTTTGTCATATTTCTCCTTCCTATATTTGTATTTATTTTGCCCTGTGCACATTATAGTGTTTTCCTGTGTGCCTGCGGCGTGGTGCATTTTTAGTTTTCCCTGTCTGTGCTTTCTGTGGGGGTTGGTGTGTGGTCTAATCACTGGGTGACGGGTGGAGGTTTCAGCATAGGGCTGAAACAGGAGTCAGGGTCAGGCCTGGTGGCCCAGACAAGCACACCTTTAGTGTAAATTCTGGGAGAGGGACAGACAGGGTTTTCCCTAGCCTGAGGGATATTGCAGGGGCCCAGGTAACCAGCCTTAGTCTACCCAGTACCCCCGTGACACTTACTTTACATGATATTGTTGAAAATGCTTATGGCATAGTGGCACAGCCTCAGGATATTGAGGAAAAACGATTGAGTCATAAAAAGGCCAGCAAATGCTGAGGGTTCGTATATTTTGCCTATGGGTAAGTGTATGGCAAAATAAAAAAATGATATACTGAGTTAGTCCTCCTTTACATGTCTGTATGCGGTCTGTTTTTTAAGGACCCCAAATATGAACATACGCACGCCCATTGTGTTCAATAAAATGCCCCCATTACTAACCTCATAGTCAAATTGTTAAAAAAACAAGGCCTGAATCAAGTCTTTTATCTGAAATAAACACTCCCCTCTCTTTTACCAATTTATTTGAATAAACTGAAAAATAACAAAGCACAGTCATACTCACCTGTCCGAACAGAAGATAATACACCGATGCTCATGTCCCCTGTAAAATGCAAAAATAGTAAAAAAAAATATTCCTCACCTGTCCGATGAGAAAATAATCCATTTATCCTTTGACAAGTCTAGCTCTGGTATATCTAGGTGCTATGCTGAACGTTGGCATGATACAATGAACTCCGTACACCTCAGTGACGTCACTGCTAGTGGCGTGAGAACTTTATCACAGAAGGGGGTGGAGTTGGACCAGAAGGCACAAGCTCTTGTGTCTGAGGAATGATATGATCCTGGTTCCTGGTGCTAAACAATCACTGCAAATAAACCAAACCTTGGAGCTTGATAAGAGAGGCATTGCTGAAATCTGTGTTTTAGCCCCTACAGCGTGATGTCTTCATATTACATAGCAAAAACTTGCTGACATTTTCGCTTTAATTCAATTGATAGGAGTAGAGAAAGAGATAGGATAGTTTCCAGCAGTAATGCCTGTGTGCTTGATCAGTGATAAAGTGTAGCTGGGCTGGCTGCATGTCCTATCTTTATGCACTAGGAAGCAGCAAGCCAACACAATATTTTTCAAAGCAGTAAAAATGTTAACTTAGTTTGTCATGGGCATATTGTCTTGTTCAGTCTTCATTGTGCTGACAGACAGGGTACTCATTGCCGTAGTTCACATTGTCACACCCAAGCTGACCAAATTGTCCCTCACCAGAGTGGAAAACCTTTTATTTGTCAAAATAAATCAGGTATGGAGGAGTGCCAATTTTAATTCAACTTTGGCTGATGCTAATAATTTGATCAGCCATAGTATATGCCTGCTTATCTATTGTCTTCTACACTGTTTGCTGAAGGCCAATGATTGGGCTACTGCTTGCCAAAAAGTCACACGCTTCTTCTGTGTACACTGCCTGTTTATCAACATACAAGAAAAATGTGCAATCAGTGGATTTATTTGAATTTGCATGTATGTCTTTAAAAACATGAGGCTTAGGTTTCATAGCTTCACTGTATAAATAGCCTCAAGACACCTGTGATAGCTGTCTTTCCCCATTCCCCATTTCCCCAAACACATGAGTGGTCTGCTGAGTGAACATATACCTCTATACATACCTGATGACACAAGATCCACCAATCACAATAGGTGATGTCACAGCTCCCCTCCCTTCATAATGACCTTTTCACATGCTCATTAGATGCTTAAATGCAAAAGATAGGGTTTGAGTCTGTTCATTGTGGCTAATGTATATGTGAATATCCTGGACCTGGAGCAGTAGGATGATGGATTCTAAAAATAAAAAAAATTGCAAGATTTATATTTTTTATTTTTAATAAAGATTACAATATAGAGAAAAAATAATTTTCATTTTTATAAATACATTTCAAACCTAATTTAAACAATTATTTTTTCTGAAGATACTTTCATTTTATTCTAAAGGGTCTGGAGAGTTTTGAATGTTAAAATTTGTGACCAATTTTCTGCATTATTTGATTGGATTGTGTCTTCCTGTTACAAGGGTTAATCTCCCGCAAAAATTAATATGTCCTTACTCTGAATGATTTTCCTTCATGTTCGGTTATCATTTAAAACCTCATTTTCTGTACGTGAGTTGGACGTAGACCAAGCAAACGTTTTGTATAGGATGCAATGACACCAGAAGCGGAGAAGTGTGTACTAATCTGTCTGGTTATTCACAATGGTGATTATCTGATAATTAAAATAATAATTTAGTCATTACAAAAGTCTCTAAATCTAAATAGCTTACAACATCTCAAAGGAAAAATATTCCTTTTATTACTGTGTATCTTCTATTTCTGCAAAACCTTTTGTATGTTTTGTCTTTCTAAGGGCAAAACAGCTTTATAGTTTTTTAAATTGAGCAATCTGAAATGACCTTAAAAACTTATGTACGGTATTGGCTGGGATCTAAGCTGTAGAGTTTTGTTTATAATCGGTAAATAGCTGGAAATTTGTATTTAGTCAGCAAATGTAAAATCCAGTATCTAATAACTCTGCATTAACATTTTTTCAGTTTTCACATGTTCAGCTTTTTCACTGTGTACTGTTTTATTCAAATTGTAACATGAAAATGATCAATTAACATGCTAGGTGATCATTGATAATTGTTATGCATCTCTGATTAGTACTTTGAGTGCTCATGGGTGAACTTTTCAGAATACACTGTTTGATTGGCTTATTACAAAAATGCCAATAAACCTGTAGCCTGGCTAACATGAATAATAAATAGCTGAACCAAATATTCATAAGTTAATGACTTGCAATACCATCAATATCCATTTGGTAATAAAGCAGCCCATTCTGGGTATTCATGTGTTAATGAGCCAAACTACAAAGGTAATAGGCATAGAGGTTGTATATTTTTTCCCTTTTTTTGCATTTCCTTCATATCTTCTGCATAGATATACATGCCGAAAATCTGCAACATAATATCAGACCAGTTAAATAGATGAGACATCAACAAATCTCATTTACACGTTGCTGAATATTTTGTTCGGAAATTGACAAGAAGTGCAGATTTTAACATTTGAGCATGTCAGTGCTCTGTGCATAATTCATTGCAGAATTTCTTTGCATTACAAATGGTCAAATCTGCGGTATAGCTGCAAAAAAATCTGCAGCACATTCTGAATGCAACAGGTTCTGATTTTGCTGTAGATATGCCGCAGATACACTGCTGAAAATATCCTTTACGTGAACATAACCTTAAGGATCATAGAGTAAAATGTTAGAAAAAAGACTGGAGCTTCAGTTTTCAATGCACATAAGCATTATAGAAATTATTACATTTTAGTAAATTCCTTTTTCGGAGTAATAACTAAACATACTTTTCAAGGTTTCTGTTGGTGTAAACATTTTCAGACTTAAGTGGATAAAAGCTCAGAATATGGAGTTATTGCACTAGTTCTTATAATTCTACCTATGATTCTTATGACTTATGGAGAACCTTACTGTAATACATCTATGGATGAGTAACATACCAATAGGCATTATGCTCCCATTGCATGGGTTTTAAAGAAGGCTAAACTGCAGAAAGGTAATGCACAGGGGTGTAACTATAATCGGTGCAGGGGTTGCAGTTGCACCTGGGTACTGGAGCCTAGTTGACCCAGAAGGTCACTTTTGCCCATATCAAAAGACTACTAATACTAACAACCAGTGATCGTTGAGGGCCCTCTTATACATTACAGTTCCAGACATACAGGGCCTTTTAATTTAGGGTCCAATATGCTAATTTTCATAGTCTTTACAAGGGGCCATTTCTCACAGGGTAATTATGTAGAGCAGCCTGAAGACAAACCTACAGAAAATCCCCCAGAGAGCAGAATTTGTCTACTTTTGACCAGGCAACAGGTCCTCTTTAATGCATTTGCCCACTAGAACCCTTTCAAAATGACCGAAGATTGATTCATAACATTAAAAATGTATCCTTACCTACTGGACTGGTACCATTCCTCCGCTCTGAGGCATGTGTCTCCCATTTACTTCTGACACAAACAATATCACAAGACTAGCGGTAGACGCGGGACTCAGAGTAGAGGAGCGGCGATTGCTCCAGACTTAAGTTTACACTTTTATTTTATTCTGTATTGCACTTTGGGGCTGTTCATAAGGAATTGTCAAACTGGGGACAAGCCCTTTAAGTCAGCCTAATTCTCTGATGTGCAAACAAAATAGGGGACTGGCTTAGCTATGGAAATAAGTGCAGTCCGCTGGCTCCCTTCACACTTTGTTCCAGTCACATGCCAACTCAGAAATTCCTATTTTGTATTGAGGACAGCAAGTAGCTGTGCGATGCAGCCGACATATAGGATGGATTGGCTACCATAGGATCCTGGTACTTGATCTAATGATAAGTAAATTAGTATATAGAATAACTAGAAATTTACATCTACTTGATGAATGTTTGGTCCCATGGAAAAACCCTTTTAATTCTTTATCTTCATCAGTATATAATCTTTAAGGCTCATACTTATTTGTGAGAAAAATGGACAAGTGCAATCCTATAAAAAATTGGATTGCTCTCTGCCTAATGTTATTCTATGATTCCCTGCTCATTGGCAATTTTTTTCTCAGCTCAGATCAGACTGAGAAAAAAATCGCCGCATTCTGCGAATGTCCTCATATCTCTGACGAACTCGCCAATGCAAGTCAATGGATGAAAGAAAAAAATTGTGCTTAGCCTCTGCTCTTCCCACTCATCCTGGTGCAGTGGCAAGTGGGGTAATTGGGTTGAGGTTGATGTCAGCTTTGAAATGGCACCTGACATTAAGCCAAAGGGTTAGTAATGGAGCGGCGAGTATAAGACACCCCCATTACTAAGCCAATATTCATGTTGTAAATGAAAATCACGCTGAATAAAGATGCTGACACCCTTATGTTAAATAGAAAAGCAAAGTTATACTCACCTTGACATCTAATTAACTGATGCCCACGTCCCCTGTAAAAGACCAAAAATAATAAACAACCATATCTCTCACCTTTCCAACATGAAGGTAATCCTCTGTTGCACATGTCCCCTGTAAAAAAAAACAAACATTTTCCTCATCTGTCCGATGAGACTATAATAGATTTGTCTCTTGACGAGCATAGCTCTGCTACATGTAGATGCCTTGCTTAACGGTGGCATGATGCAACTGTTAAGCCTGGCATAAAGCAGAGACACTCAGTTGGGCATGCTAGCGCAGCATCAGTGTATTGCGGTGTCGTGAGAAAGGTGAGCGAATTTCAGAGCCAATGAACTACATTCACCTCACTGACGTCAGTGCGAGCGGCGTGGGAAAGTTCCTCTGCTCATGCTGACATCAGTGAAGTGAATAGAGTTCATTGGCTATGAACTCTGCTCACCTTTCTCACAACACCGCTAGACACTGATGCTGCACTAGCACATGCAGCTCAGAGTCTGCTTGATGCCAGGCTTAACGGTTGCATCATGCCACCATTTTAAGCAAGGCATCTACATGTAGTAGAGCTAGACTCGTCAAGGGACAAGTGGATTATCATCTCGTCGGACAGGTGAGGAATGTGGTTGTTTATTATTTTTGGTCTTTTACAGTGGACATAGGATCCAGTGGATTAGTCATAAAAGTGAGTATAACTGCTTTTTAATTTTTATTTAAAACAGAGGTGTCAGTGTCTTTATTTCAATGAAATGACATTATTCTGGGTGTTTTTTATTTACAATATGACTATGGAATTACCAATGGGGACATTTTATAGATGCCTTTTCATTTCTAATCCCTGGGATTGATGTCAGGTGCCAATTCAAAGCTGATATTAACCCCAACCCTATTACCCTACTTGCTACTGCCCCAGGGCAAGTAGGAAAAGTGGAGGCTAAGTGCCAAAATTGGGGCGTTCTTATGGATGTGCCATTTCTGGGGTATCTGAGAGCTGATGTCTTTAGTCTGGGAGGGGGCAAATATTCATGCCCCCTTCTAAACCTATTAATATCATCCTGCAGCTGTCTGACTAGCATTTTCTGGTTATTATTTATAGGGGACCTTACATCATTTTTTGGGGGGTTACCCAATTAAATAAAGGCTAAGTATACAGCTGTGAGATGATATTAATAGCCTAGGAAGCTCCATGTTTATTACCCTCTTACCAGGCTTTAAACATCTGCCCCCAGCTGTCCACTTTCCCTCTGCTGGTTAACAAAATTTGGGGGGGTACCACTCCATTTTTTAAGTAATTGATTGATTTATTAATTAAATGTATGTACAGTAAGCTACACAAGCACTGTACCTATTATATACAGTATGTCACTCACTGTCAGGGAATAGGAAAGTTTGTATCTATCTATCTATCTATCTATCTATCTATCTATCTATCTATCTATCTATCTATCTATCTACAGTTCCGGCAAAAATTAAGAGACCATTGCAAAATGTTCAGGTTGTCAGGTTTTTCCCTTTATGGGTATATTTTTGAGTAAAATGTAAATTGTTATTTTATTCTATAAACTTCTGACAACATGACTCCAAATTTACAAGCGATAAATTTTGTATTTTTTTTCTCAAAAGGAGAAATAGTCAAAATTAAAAAAACATTGCTTTCAGACCTCAAACAATGCAAAGAAAACAAGTTCATAATAATTTAGAAACAACAATACTAATGTTTTAACTCAGGAAGAGTTCAGAGATCAATATTTTGTGGAATAACCATGATTTTTAATCCCAGCTTTCATGCGTCTTGGCATGCTTTTCACCAGTCTTTTACACTGCTTCTGGCGCAAAAATGTAAGTAGTTCTTCTTTGTTTGATGGCTTGTGACTATCCATCATCCTCTTGATTACAATCCAGAGGTTTTCAATGGGGTTCAGGTCTGGAGATTGGGCTGCCTATGATAGTATTTTGATGTGGTGGTCTCTTAATTTTTGCCAGAGCTGTGTATATTGAAGAATAGTTACTTTTAAAACTATCTTTAAATGACATAGAGAATTTACTCTATGTAAAAGCTAATGTTAAAATCGCATTGCATACGGATTTCATATGCATGTCATATGGTTGCTAGATGAGAAAAATTGCATTGTACTCGCATGACACTTGTTCGACATTTCAGGAACAACATCGGAACGATTTTATTCACGCTCATGGGTATGAGCCCTTAGGCTTTTTCTGCCATTCACCATATTATAGAGCACAATGATTTTAGATTAGAATATTTTCCTAAATTGCCATCCAATTTAATATGACATAATTTGTTTCTCTTGGATTCTGTATGGATCTGGCAAAATACCCCCTTGTGTATGCCTCTGTGAAATTGGCAGCATACTAATGTAAGATATGGGCCAATAGACTGGTGCGGGTGCCATATTACAGCTTTTTACAACTTGTACATAGTTGAAGTACGGTGGTGTGCATGAGGGATTACTAATTTGTATGATAAAAAGTGAAAAAAAATAACATTCTAGGCTTTTGTTGGCACCTTTCTAAATTTTTCTAATTTCTTATTTGTATTTTGCATCATTAAATTTACTATACTATTTACTACCAATCATTCTCTTTGAAAACCGCTCTATTAGATCACTCATGTGACAGAGATTAATATGTTTAATTTATACTCCATAAAAAGTTATGTTTTACGACTCATTAACCAAAATGTAGAATTCCACCGATAAAAATACAAATGTGACAGCTGCGGCTTGTTCTCAGGCTTCTACATCATCTCTGTCAGTAGTTTACTGAAATCTGTGGTTTGTAACAATTTCCTCTTTTTTTCTTAGGGAGACACAATTGCATCCTGTGATTCCTATGGTATTTTGAAGTTTTGGGATGTGCGGAAGGTATCAGCCATGTTATCAGTTGATGCAGGACCTCACCCTGGAAATCAGGTGGCCTTTGATCCATCAGGTAAATCTAATTTTTTTTTGTGTGAAATGCAGTGTTAGGTATTAAAACAGAATTATTTCAGATAAAGCATCAAATCCTCAATGTTTGCATATAACTTACATAGTGACATAGATTGAAAAAAGACCTAGGTCGATCAAGTTCAACCTTGTAACAAAAAGACTTGTATATCTTACAGTACCAAATAAAGTGAATAAAGATTCTTTAGTCTCAACCATTGTTTTTAGATTAAGCTAGTTATTGGTTATGTATAATAATCATATATAACACTTTGTGAATATACACATACAGTGCATGCTCAGCATAAATGAGTACACCCTAACAGATTTGTCAGAAAACCTTTAGGCTAAGATCGCACTAGGCATTTTTTAAGTTTTTTTTAATCTTTTTTTAATGCAAATGTTTAGCTGTGTTTTATAATACCAGCAAGGTCTATGAGATTTCAGAAATCTTATTCACAACCCTTGCTTTTTTTGTCATCAGGATTTTGTGCTTTGCATGGTTTTTTGCACAATGGAGTATGTCACTTCTTTCAGCGTTTTTTGGTGTGTGTTTTCGCATTTGTTCATCCATTGAAATGAATGAGTGGTGAAAAAATGCAGGTAATAGGTTTTGCTGAATTTTTTGTGCCAAAATCTGATTCTGTAAAATAGGACTTTTTTTCAACACCAAACTTTATCAGCAAGCACAAGAGACAAATCTACCATGCCAAAACCGAAGCAAAAAGCACAAGAAAAAACAAGGAAAGCATTCTTTTTTCTGTACCTTCTTTCCTGCCAAGAGATCAGGTTTTGCTGCACAAATAGAAGGCTGAAAAAACACCTAGTGTGAACTTACCCTAACGCTTCCTTTCAGAATCAACATTTTCATTGTGATGCGAAACTACAAAATACTGGGAGTATGAGGCCTTAGGAGCAAAGCTAAGGTGTAGACTGCAAAATTCTAATTAACAAGAATTTAACCAAAGGTAATTCAAATTATTCAGCATTATTTGTTATAAAAAGACATAACTCAAAAAAGAAAACCCCTTCATATTTCATGCTGTCAGCAATGGCACCACATAGAAGAGAAATGTCACAAGACTCGATAAAGAAAGTAATATCTTTACACAAGAAAGGTGAAGGCTACATGAAGGTCAGCAAACCTTTACATATCAGTCAGAATACTGTAGCAAAAGTGATACAAAAATTTAACAAACATGAGGCTGCAAGCATCACACAGAGATGTCCAGACGGGCCACTAAAGTTAACACCTAAACAAGAGAGTCTTCTGGAGAAAAGGGTTGAAGAAAATTGTCATGCAAGTTCACTGCAGTTAGCTAAAGAAGTAGAAAGCCAAACCAGGATGAGTGTTACCTGTGACCCAATACAGCGTACACTGCAGAAGAATGGCATGCGTCTGTGTCGTTCATGAAAGAAGCCTCTCCTAAAGCTCAAGCACAAAAAAGCCTGCCTACAATTTTCCAGTGTCCAAGCTGAAATATATGAAGACTCCTGGAACTCTATACTCTGGACTGATGAGACTAAGATAATTCTTTTTGGAACTGATGACTTCAAAACTATATGGTGTTGCAAAGGTGAGAAGTACAAAGAAAAATGCATGCTGCCTACAGTGATACATGGTGGTGGGAGTGTCCTTATGTGAGGCTGCACGAGTGCTGCTGGTGTTAGTCAGGGAGATACATTTCATTTATGGTATCATGAATTCACAGATGTACTGCTTCAATAGTGAAAGAGAAGATTCTACTATCATGCTGAGCACTAGGTAGACCTGCACTTTTCCAACATGAAAATGATCTGAAACACACATCTAAGGCCATTGTTACATTTCTGAAGAAGAACAGGTTGAATGTAATTCAGTGGCCAAATATGTCACCTGATCTGAACCCAATCAAACACCTATGGGCAGTTCTGAAGAAACAAGTTGTTATCACTTTCCATCCAGCATCCAGGCTCTAACAGAGGTTGTACATAGAGAATGAAAAAAGATAGATGTTGCCAACTTGTTCATTTCATGCCTAAAAAAAACTTGGCGCTGTCCTTAAAAATCAAGGAGTTCAAACAAAATACTAGATATATTTGTTTTAATGTAGGATGTATTCATTTTTGTTTCAACTAATTTGGGTATAACTGAAGATTATGTAATGAAAAGTCATATGAAACTTACTTTCATGTTATGGGTTAAAAAAATGTTCTATGAAATGTAGTTGTGTCAAAATTTTGGAAATTGTTCTTGTATTCAGTAAGATATTAATTAAAATCTTAAGTTTCAAAGGGGGTGTACTCATTTATGCTGAACACGGTATATACATATATACAGGGTGGGCCATGTATATGGATACACCTGGTTGGGACATGTATATGGAAACACCTAAATAAAATGGGAATGGTTGGTGATATCAACTTCCATCTTGTGGCACATTAGTATATGGGAGGAGAAAACTTTTCAAGATGGGTGGTGACTAGTGTTGAGCATTCCGATACCGCAAGTATCGGGTATCGGCCGATATTTGCTGTATCGGAATTCCGATACCGAGATCCGATACTTTTGTGGTATCGGGTATCGGTATCGAAACAA
Source organism: Ranitomeya variabilis (assembly GCF_051348905.1). Lineage (NCBI taxonomy): Eukaryota > Metazoa > Chordata > Amphibia > Anura > Dendrobatidae > Ranitomeya > Ranitomeya variabilis. Next base: position 170,700,249 of record NC_135238.1, read on the forward strand.
CATTAATGTGTAAAATAAAGAATTAAAATAAAAAATATTGCTATACTCACCTCTCCGACGCAGCCTGGACTTCAGCGAGGGAACCGGCAGCGTTGTTTGCTTAAAATTCGCGCTTTAACTTCCTTACTTGAAGTCCCGGCTTGTGATTGGTCGCGCGCCGCCCATGTGACCGCGACGCGACCAATCACAGCAAGCCGTGATGTAATTTTAGGTCCTTCAGGATTTTAAAATTACGTTCCGGCGTTGTGATTGGTCGCGTCGCGGTCACATGGGCGACGCGACCAATCACAAGCCGTGACGTCACGGGAGGCAGGACACGCGCGCATTTTAAAATGCGCGCGTCTCCTGCCTCCCGTGACGTCGCGGCTTGTGATTGGTCGCGTCGCCCATGTGACCGCGACGCGACCAATCACAACGCCGGAACGTAATTTTAAAATCCTGAAGGACCTAAAATTACGTCACGGCTTGCTGTGATTGGTCGCGTCGCGGTCACATGGGCGGCGCGCGACCAATCACAAGCCGGGACTTCAAGTAAAGGAAGTTAAAGCGCGAATTTTAAACAAACAACGCTGCCGGTTCCCTCGCTGAAGTCCAGGCTGCGTCGGAGATGTGAGTATAGCAATATTTTTTATTTTAATTCTTTCTTTTACACATTAATATGGTTCCCAGGGCCTGAAGGAGAGTTTCCTCTCCTTCAGACCCTGGGAACCATCAGGAATACCGTCCGATACATGAGTCCCATTGACTTGTATTGGTATCGGGTATCGGTATCGGATTAGATCCGATACTTTGCCGGTATCGGCCGATACTTTCCGATACCGATACTTTCAAGTATCGGACGGTATCGCTCAACACTAGTGGTGACCATGGTGGCCATTTTGTAGTCGGCCATTTTGGATCCAACTTTATAAATGGCCCACCCAGGTGTGTCCATATAAATTGTCCACTCTGTATATATTTTTATACACACTGTATATACATATATATATATATTCATTTATGTATGTATGTAATCATTACCTGTTAAGATGCATTTATAGCTCCTAACTGAGGCCATTAAAAAGCTGCTGATCTGCCGACCAGAAGTCTATGTTAGTTAATACGCTCATTCTATGTGAAAGAAAGTCAAGGTTTTCACCAGCATTTCTCCTGTTCACACATGGTGGTGTGTGGCCGATAGCGATTATTTTAATGACAGTATGAATGATTCAATTACCCGATGAACGGGTGTTTTACTTATTCATCGAGTGATTGCCGGCATGTTTACACAAGTTTATTGTATACATTCTACTTTGTCTAAAGTTGGCTATGATTCAAGGCAATCTGTTTCTTTTTTTACGATTTTGCAATTGTGATATTTTAGTTAAAGAAATATAGGATGATATCACAGTGCAATTCATTTATCGCTGTACATAAACGGTGCATATCTTTTACTGTAATAAAGCTCCAAGTCCTGGTTTCTGTTATTCCTGGCAGTTGGACCTCTCAGGTCATTAATATACACGCTGCAGGATTTTTCAGCTAGTATCTCTGGGATTGGTGATCTTTAAACCTTGTCATTTGAAGGTCAAAAATTCTGATTGATTTCACAGTACATCTGAATAGCTGTGAGAACATTATTCTTTTTTTTTTGTTATTGGATCTTTAAAGAAATAATGACATTGGACTGTAGTTATGGCAGGTTACAAGCACAAATCCAGTACAGCTGTCACAGTACTACAATAGGTTGCAATCAGCCTAGGCATCACCACAGTATATATAAAAAAGATGTGAATATAAAACCAGCCATAAGTTTAGGTACATATATATACAGTGGGGGAAATAAGTATTTCCCCCACTGTGTATATATATATATATATATATATATATATATATATATATATATATATATATATATATATATATATATACATGAAAAGTCTCTAATTTTAAGGGTGGGTTAATTTTAACATTGAGAGGTAGAATATCCAAAATGAAATCCAGAAAATTACATTGTATAAATTAAATACATTTATTTGCATTTTGCAGTGAGAAATAAGTATTTGATCCCCTACCAATCATTAAGAGTTCTGGCTCCTACAGGCCAGTTAGATGCTCCTAATCAATTCGTTATCATTGAAACTGAAAAAAATAAAATATGTTAAAGGAGGTAATTTAAAGCTGCCAAAATAAATTATTTTAACTGGACCAAATAGGTACTGTAGCTGTTCACATGATATTTAATAGCCGTAAGGACTTTCGTCCACCAAAATAGATGTTTTGGCTAAAGGTCTCAATTTTGTCCCCAACACCAATTTCAGTTTATTTCAGACCATTAGAGATGTCAATAAATTTACCTGGCTTATTACGGTGAAAAAACATTTTTTCCAGGATGATCAAACAACTATGCCTGTACAAAGAACATTACTGGAATCCTGTGATATTTCCAAATTTACTCCAAAGGAGAACAGGAGGCCTTCTTAGTACTACAGTCCCTTCAGGGTCCTCCCAATTGTGAATCGTCCATCAGTGACAAAGACATAAGGGTCACTCCCAATAATCCAACATATTATCCTTTACAGTCCAGGGTACCCCGTTTAAATCTATTTCAGTCTTTAATCGAACATGATCTCAAAGAATTACACCAACGCAGGGGATTGTCTAACACTTATAGCAATTTCACCAGAACAGAATCTCCGGCTGTTAGAGATCTACAGGCTAACTTAGGTCTCACAGTCTGTCAATCCGATAAGGGCGGTTGTGTGATCATGATCCTTGATACTTCACTTTACATACAATTGGTTAACAACATTCTTGCTGATACATCTACTTATAAAGCCATGTTCACACTTTGCGGTTTTTACCGCGGATCCGCGGCGATTTTGATGCTGTGGGTCCGCAGCAGTTTCCATTGCGTTTACATTAACATGTAAACCCTATGGAAACCGCAAACCGCAGTGCACATGCTGCGGGAAAAAACGCGCAGAAACGCAGCGGTTTACAACCCGCAGCATGTCACTTCTTTGTGCAGAATCGCAGCGATTCTGCACCCATAGAAATGCATTGTTCCGCTTACTTCCCGCATGGGGCTGTGCCTACGATGTGGGAAGTAAGCGGATAATGTTCGGTTGCTACCCGGGGTGGAGGAGAGGAGACTCTCCTCCAGGCCCTGGGAAGCATAAATAGTGTAAAAAAAAAGAATTAAAATAAAAAATGATATATATATATATATATATACTCACCTCTCACGTGGCCGTCCAGTCTCAGTTGCTGTGCGAGCAGGACCTGAGATGACGCCGCGGTCACATGACCGTGACGTCGCGAAGGTCCTTCTTGGCACAGCATCTTTGGAACCGGAGCGCCGCGTGCAGCGCCGAGGAGATTGGGACGTCAGAGGGTGAGTACATAACCAATTTTTATTATTTTTAACATTACTATTGATGCTGCATATTGCTGCATATGCAGCATCAATAGTATAGGAGTAATCCCGCAGGGGAAATCGCAAAACAAACTGTGATAAATCTGCAGGGATAACCGCAGCGGTTTTGCCCTGCAGATTTATCAATTCCGCTGTGGGAGAACCCGCAGAGCACGCCGCAAAGTGTGAACATGGCCTAAATCTCTAGCTACTGATCCAACAACCAGTTTTAAATGCACGTTATCCAACTTGCTATAAGAAGGCATACACTCTGGTGTCATTACTTCTAAACTCCATAGGTGGCTATTACTGGACTTCCCGATACTCCCCATTTTTCGTGGGCTCCCTAAAACTCACAAGGGTGTCTTCCCTCCCCCTCTACGCACCATCATCTTGGGCATAGGCAGTCAAAATGAAAATTTAAGCCAATGGCTTGATGAGCATCTTCAGCCTTTAATTAGTATTACTCCCGGGTTACTTAAAAGACACCACCACGGTTCTTCAGGCATTTACCACATTTGAATGGCATGATAATCTATCTTTTATAACCAGTGACGTCATTAACCTTTATTCTACCATTCCTCATCCTCTGGCCCTTACGGCTAGTAAATATCATCTGGACAGCTGTATTGCCTATTCTGTCCCCTTAAAATCATTTATTTTGGCTGCTTTAAATTACCTCCTCCAACATAATTTTTTCAGTTTATATGATAATTTTTATTTCCAGGTACCAGGTGCTCCAATGGGCTCTAAGTTTTCCCTGTCCCTAGCAATTCTTTATATGTCCTGGTGGGAGGAGAAACATTTTTATGGACAAGAATCCATTTTTGCCGCATACCAAATGGTTTGGGAAATACAGTACAGACTAAAAGTTTGGACGCAGCTTCTCATTTAAAGATTTTTCTGTATTTTCGTGACTATGAAAATTATACATTCACACTGAAGGTATCAAAACTATGAAATAACACATGTGGAATTATATACTTAACAAAAAAGTGTGAAACAACTGAAAATATGTCTTATATTCTATGTCCTTCAAAGTAATAATAAATAATAATAATAATCTTTATTTTTATATAGCGCTAACATATTCCGCAGCGCTTTACAGTTTGCACACATTATCGTCACTGTCCCCGTTGGGGCTCACAATCTAAATTCCCTATCAGTATGTCTTTGGAAAGTAGCCTCCCTTTGCTTTGAAGACTGCTTTGCACACTCTTGGCATTCTCTTGATGAGCTTCAAGAGGTAGTCACCGGGAATGGTCTTCCAACAATCTTGAAGGAGTTCCCAGAGATACTTAGCACTTGTTGGTTCTTTTACCTTCACTCTGTGGTCCAGCTCACCCCCAAACCATCTCGATTGGGTTCAGGTCTGGTGACTGTGGAGGCCAGGTCATCTGACATAGCACCCCATCACTCTCCATCTTGGTCAAATAGCCCTTACAGAGCCTGGAGGTGTGTTTGGGGTCATTGTTCTGTTGAAAAATAAATAATGGTCCAACTAAATGCAAACCGATGGAATAGCATGCCGATGCAAGATGCTGTGGCAGCCATGCTGGTTCAGTATGCCTTCAATTTTGAATAAATCCCCAACAGTGTCACCAGCAAAGCACCCCCACATCATCACACCTCCTCCTCCATGCTTCACAGTGGGAACCAGAGTCCATCCGTTCACCTTTTCTGCATCGCACAAAGACACGGTGGTTGGAACCAAAGATCTCAAACTTGGACTCATCAGACCAAAGCACAGATTTCCACTGGTCTAATGTCCATTCATTGTGTTCTTTAGCCCAAACAAGTCTCTTCTGCTTTTTGCCTGTCCATAGCAGTGGTTTCCTAGCAGCTATTTTACCATGAAGGCCTGCGCACAAAGTCTCCTCTTAACAGTTGTTGTAGAGATGTGTCTGCTGCTAGAACTCTGTGTGGCATTGACCTGGTCTGTAATCTGAGCTGCTGTTAACCTGCGATTTCTGTGGCTGGTGACTCGGATAAACTTATCCTCAGAAGCAGAGGTGACTCTTGGTCTTCCTTTCCTGGGGCGGTCCTCATGTGAACTAGTTTCTTTGTAGCGCTTGATGGTTTTTGCCACTGCACTTGGGGACACTTTCAAAGTTTTCCCAATTTTTCAGACTGACTGACCTTCTTTACTTAAAGAAATGATGGCCACTCGTTTTTCTTTACTCAGCTGCTTTTTTCTTGCCATAATACAAATTCTAACAGTCTATTCAGTAGGACTATCAGCTGTGTATCCACCAGACTTCTGCTCAACACAAAGGATGGTCCCAACACCATTTATAAGGCAAGAAATCCCACTTATTAAACCTGACAGGGCACAACTGTGAAGTGAAAACCATTTACCTCTTGAAACTCATCAAGAGAATGCCAAGATTGTGCAAAGCAGTCATCAAAGCAAAAGGTGGCTACTTTGAAGAACCTAGAATATAAGACATAATTTCAGTTGTTTCACACTTTTTTGTTAAGTATATAATTCCACATGTGTTAATTCATAATTTTGATGCCTTCAGTGTGAATGTACAATTTTCATAGTCATGAAAATACAGAAAAATCTTTAAATGAGGTGTGTCCAAACTTTTGGTCTGTACTGTATGTGGATGACGTTTCGCTAGTTTGGGAGGGTCCCATAATACTTTTGAGGGCTTTTTATCGTATATCAATTCGAATTACCTTAATCTGCGTTTTACTGTTACCTGCCTTTCTTCTCAAACGCCCTTTCTGGATATTATACTAAAGGGAAACTCTATGACCAACAGCGTTGAGACATCATTATACCGTAAAGATGTGTCAGGTAACACCATTCTCTTCTCAAGCAGTTCTCACCCTCGCCATGTCACCCACGTAATTCCACAAGGTCAGGAAAGCGCTATTATCAGCAATAGGTTAACCACTCAGGGCTATAGTCATTCTAACATTAAAAAAGTCTTCACAAAAGTGTTGTAACACCCTAGGGCGGGTTTATTAGCCAAAAATATCCATTTATCACGATCACCAATATCCGATTACTTTTTCTACAGCCTTCAGTACACAATTTCATGACATCAAGAAAATTATACTTATATACTTCACAAATGGGTGTAGAGTAGTAGCAAGAAGGGGTATCACCTTAGGAAACATGCTATTTCCCATGTTGAAGACACCCTCTTGTTCTCCAACTTGGTTAAACATCATGGGCTTCTATAACTGTGCTGGCTCAATATGTAATGCATGTCGTTACACCCTGGAGAAAATACATACATTTACTATTCCTCCAAACATTCCATATATTATTGCTTCTTTTATGAACTGTGACACTAAATATGTGGTATACTGCATTGCCTGTTTGACTTGTAAAATGTATTATGCTGGACAAACCATTAGGAAACTAAACCAGAAAATTGCGGACCCTATAGTAAATATAAGCAACAAAAATGGTTCAACTGGAAGAGAGAACTTGCTCTCAGAGAAGCATATTGGATACTATGTTTAAATACTGTTTCCTAATGGTATGAACTACAGAAACGATTTATATTATATCTATATCTATTAATTTGAATCTAATTTTCTTCCTGCCGTCCTGTTTGCACTTGTTATTTAATCACTGGTTAGCCAGGATTGGTCAATGTTCCTCATATTTATCCATGCTTATTCTTTGTTCACTATCCTACAACTAAGGGCACTTCTCTGTGCAAGAAACGCGTCAGGTTTCTTTTATGTTTTTTTAGTGGAATCTAATAAATATTACCGTTTTATAAGGATGCTAGTGCTGAGATGGTCCTTCCCCTTCTTCCTCTATATGGCTATTTTTCACCAGTTGGATCAGCACTCTCCGTGACTATCACACCACCCTGCTAATCTTGCTATGCTGGTAGCTCCTGGAACCTCTCCTCCTAATTGAGAAAAACCGTAAAAAGGTTAACCATCACCAGATGAGTAAGCAAAATGCTCGTTCCTTGGTTGAAATGATCTTTTTGGCGCAATGTACCGTAAAAGATCTTCATTGTTTTCGGCTGTGCTCTGTTTTGTGTAAACGAGACTCACACTGCCTAGAACCATGACAGCTGATGCGCACCGAGCAATCTAGTACAGATCACTCAGTGCACAATGTTTGTTTTGGTTTGCCTGTGAAAACAGGCATTCAAATGACCGCCAATCTGTAAAATTGTGATGCGGCGCCAGTGCAGCACAGCGCAACTTCCACCAGGGGGTGCTAGTGAGGGAAGAGAGACCACACACTCACAGCGCAGCAACACTGAGCAGTCGCACAGGTGTCACAGGTAACAAAAGAGTGGTCTGACGAGCTGAGTCAGAACTTGTCAGGAGCAGAAGTACCAGAAGTAACAACAATGCACGTAGTCAGAGACAAGCCAGAAGTCAGAGCCAAATGGGAGTGCAGAATTAAAAACGTGAGACGTAAGATGAAGTTGGGGTACAAGCCAGAAAGTTAAAGCCGGTCGGGGAACATGGTATCAGAGCTGGAAAACAAGAGACAGAGTCCAGAGATCAGGCCGAGTCATAACTGTAGGGAAACAACCAGATGAGCACTAAATCATTGATAGGGAACGGGTCTAATACAAATATGGGAAGTCAGAGGTAGAAGGATCACCAGGGTATACAGGTCAGCTGCTCTAGCCTGGAAGCATGAACTATCACTGACGCTGGCCAACAGACTGCAGAGGACTTAAAAAGCCCAGCCAGCTTCAAAATGAGGCAGAGGGGTTTAACTCCCGCATGACCAGTCCAGAGAGATGATAGCAGAAGATAAACCCCAAACTGGATCATGACAAAAAGTTTACCGATTGGCGGTTGTATTGTGACACCGGTCATTCCATCTAAATGGACCTTTAAATATAGTATCTGTTGTCTTTATTATTAAAAATAATAATAAAGAACTCCCTTATGCTCATGAGGTATAGGCTTATACACTGACAGCTGCGGCATCAGCTAATGAATAATTGATCACTTTTGGTCTTCAGCAAAACATTTTTAATATTTGTTTTTCCTTTTTTTAAATTTGTTTACCCATGCCCTGTCCATTTACACATTTACAGAAGCTGAAAAATAGGATTTTGTCCGTGCTCAGAGTATTTCAGATGGAAAATTTGGCTTTGTGTCACAAATTCCTGCAGAGAAGGTTGTAAAATTTGACCCAGTGGTTTGCAACCAGATACTGGGAATATAAAAGACTCTTGAGGCTCTTTAGAATCATGAAAATGGATTCTTAAGTGTGGCGCCTGAAAATTGTGAACATCTAGTTATAAATCAGTGTCTGAACCTTGTATACTTGTGGTGTAACTGAACGGCAGAATATTTTTCATGCTCTTGTTTATTGCCTCTGGTAGTTAACGCACTTGGTTTCAATTTCATCATTGCATAGTGCTGATTAATCTCACGCTCCCAATGTGCCTCTTTTCATGCTGGCTTCTCGTGTGTGCAGGCAAAGGTAGTTAAAGAACAAACAAGCACTATAAAAGCCCAGTGCATAAAACATGTTGTAAATTGTTTTTACCCTATTATTATATGCCTGTCTGTCAATCAGAAAATAGAAAGGAATATCCCACCGCACTCTCAAAGTCGATATGTTCACGATACCTTATTGAAGACGTTTCGACCCGTCCCTGGTCTTTATCTCAAGGCTGCAATATATCTGTATAACTGAAATACAGCATATGGGAGCATGAGCTCGTTATATAGGGATAACTTAGAAGAGTCCATCCATCTGGGGAATAAAAGAGAGTAAGGCAGGCACATCTCGTGCCATTGCACGGGAGCGGTCGAAACGTCTTTCTTATTTTGTAGCTAATCTGTTTTAAACCGGTTTATGCTTCTTTGATGTGTACCAATCAATAAAGTATCTTGAACCTATCGACTTTGAGAGTGCGGTGGATATTCCTTTCTATATACCGGGACTACAACCCACTTCTCCAGCACCATCAGGTAATAACTGCTTTGTAGGAAGCCTGATGACATTTCTCGTTGCAAATATTCCACAAATGTTTAATAAAAGAACAATTTGTTTATTATGATGATATAAAAACACAATGCATGTTGTAACTTTCATCTCAGAAGGCTTGGGTATCATAAGCGTTGATATTGTATAAGATTCTGTTCACACTTGCATGCTATCCTACATCTCCTCCATCACATTTAACATTGTTTTTTGATGGAAAAAAAAGTGTAGTATGCTGTACTGTGTTTTTTTCTAGAAAAATGATGGACACTAAAACAAACAGGGACCCTATTATAGTCTATTGGGCACCATTTGTATCCATCATGTGGCGGATCTGTTTCCATCATTAGCTTTCCTTTTGAGATAATTCCTAGCGGAGATGTTGGTGAGAATTATCAATAAAGTTTTCTCATATTTTTCACTGCTGGGACTCCCATCAGACATGAGACCGGAGGTCCGGTATTTCCTGTTTAAATGGAATAGCAGTGAATGTGCGCAACCACCACCATATTTATATGGGAGACTAGAGACCCACTATTCACAATTCAGTTTTTAGGGAGTCGCGCTGTGAGATCCGAATAGTTAGACACTTTTCACCTATCCTGTACTTAGGTAAAAAGTGTGGATTCAGGAAAAAAAAACATTTCTACGAATGATGTTCTGTGTTGTTATATAGATTTTTGTCTTCATGGCTTTAGGGCAGGAGGGTCATAAATGACAAAATATTCAGGCAGCCATTACCGCTTATAAGGGCTCACATGTATTCTTGTTTTAAATTGCATCTGTGTGTTGCGATCCATGATGCACAGACCTCCCGCGGGTCTCACGGCCTGAACTCCGCATCTTTATAGGCATATATAAGGCTGTTGAGTTTGGGACAGGAGACTTGCGGCGGTTTCATGCCTCATGGACCTCAGCACACGGATGTGACAGTCCGGTCTTAGGCCTCATTCAGATGTCCATATTTGTTCATTTACGCCAGAAAATGATAGGCATGTCATCTGTGTTTGGGATCTGAGCTTCATCAGCCTTTGGTCACAGTGTCAGATTTCGGTAACAGTACCGTATTTCATTAGTGATTTTCATATATGGATAAATATATTACAAAGCTTTTCCAAACCTTTGCAATGTTAAAGGGACTCTGTCAGCACAGAATGGCTGTTCAATCCAAGTTTGTATCATGGTGGGGCCAAACATTGAAGTGCACCTTCCCATCTACTAATAATCTTTATTTTTAAATAGCACTTTACAGTTTGCACACATTATCATCTCTGTCCCCAATGGGGCTCACAATCTAAATTCCCTATCAGTATGTCTTTGGAATGTGGGAGGAAACCAGAGTACCCGGAGGAAACCCACACAAACATGGGGAGAACATACAAACTCCTTCTGCTTGTTTTTCATCTATCTCCACCTTTTTCTGACACTTTGAAGCTAGAGCTGTCAATCAAAGAAGGGGGTGAAGATAGAAGGAAACAAGCAGGTTGGAAGGTGTATATAAATGTTTGGCCGCACCATGGATGCACCGAGCGCCTACCCTTGGCTTGAGCAGTCACTCTTTGTTGACAGTCCCTTCAGTCACAAACAGCACAAGGACTTCACGGACTTAACAGATCACATACGGGCTACACACATGTGATGTTCGTGATTTTCGCAGACCCATACACTTGTATTGGTACTTTTCATTTGTGATTCTGGTAAAACATGTCTTTGTGATTTTTGCATACAAACCTGGTCCACAAAAAGCATGGACATGTTAACAGCCCCTAGAAAATCATCAATAGAACACATGTAAAAACTGATGTCTGAATGAGACCTTAGTCAGAAGACAGGCTACACAAGGCTCCATCTCTGCATTGAGCGCTTGCTTTTCCAATGCATGTAGCTGACGTAGCACATGGGTGGAGTTGATCTCTCCTCCAGCATCAGAATCTTCTCACTGCCTTTCTACTTGTAATACACATAGCAATTTTATTTAGGCTCATCTGCTGCACAAATGCACACAATCTTAGCAGCATCCTTGGATTAGCCCTTGATAGTCTCTTCATAGAAATATATTGACTCTACTCTCCGATTTTGCACTTCTCTCTATTTCCCCCTCCATAAGCTGTGAATGAAATGACATTTGAATATTTGTTTTAAATTTAATTTCAGATAAACATTGCGAGCACTTATCTCAAGGGCTCACTGGAAAGCTTCACATCTAGAGCCAGTAATGTACTGTTTGCTGTGGATGCTGAGCGAAAAGTACACATCAATTTAACTGCAGCTTCTATTAAAGGATTACCCCATTTATGAAATCAACCTTCTCAGATTAAAAGCGATAAATATCTTTTCAATTTTTCTGTTGGCACCTTGATGCACAATTGCATAAAAATAGCCTGAAAATACCTTTAGTGCCATTTGACTCATAGTCATGCAGCTTATTAGAATGGAGCAAGAATTACTGGAAGCCGCCCAGTGATCAGATCATACTGATGGCACTTTAAGGATAGACATATAAATGGAAATTTTGGTAAAATTTTGTAAACCAAAGTCAGAAGAGAATCCAGTATGAAGAAAAAGTACAATTTCCTAATTAATATTTCCTATTTCTTTTCAATTACCTTCTAATTTTGGCTTAAAAAAGACCTCAGAAACGTAATTTGCTGTTTTAGCCTTAAAGGGGTTGTCCAAAAAGCAAAGTACATTTTAATCAATAGATCTTGGAAAAATATTAAGTTCCACAATTGGATGTTCTAATCTTTTTCCTGTGTTGAAACACAGCCCCTGCTGTGTGCTGTTTTATGGCTGCGTCCAACCATGCAGGGGTGCTGCAGTTCATGGTCAGCACATACCACATCTCCTGGCCAGGGGAGAAGCAAAGGTCACTGTGAGTATACAGATGAAACATCAGGGGCTTGCAGCTGCTGTTTTCTGATATAACATATTTCCTTGACTGAAGTAACACATAGATGAGTGTTTCTGCTGCATCTTCAACACTCTCATCTCATTCATCAATCAATCAAGTCAGTTGTGTAAATGTAAGGAGGGTTACCTTCTCTGCTCCATGCCTGGAACCACTTAGCTGTGCAGCAGGTTTCCCTGGGGGCAGACTTAGAGGCTGGGACAGGAAGGAAGCCAGGCTGAGAGAGAAAAGTGGCGCGCTTTCCAGGGCTAGAGCAGCGTGCACAGCAGACAGAGCAGAGTGTGCAGCAGAGAGAGAGCAGCATGTGCAGCAGAGAGAGCAGCAGATACAGCGGACAGAACAGCACACAGCTGCGCTCCGGGGAGGAGAGAGCTCCCGGTCGGAGGACTGAGACAGGAAGATTGTCCAGAAAGACTGCATCTTGTGAGTACGTGAAAGCCGACTCTGCTGTGACTGGAGATGTGCGCCCTGACGCTCGTGCAAAGACATTGACCCGTGCAAAGACAGTGACCAGTGCAGAGACAGTGGCCCCTAGCACCCACGGCATTAGTGCAGAGCCCCTGATTCCTGTTGGGAGACCCAATAATAGACTGAGCATCGTTCTCCCGAGATAGGCAGAAGACTCAGAGCACAGGGGACCCCGTTTGCCTAGCATCGCCTCTACTCACCACAGTAACCCCTCAAACCCCAGGTTGCTGGTTCCCAGAGACTACACAGCTCACGGATAACAGAGGGATGACAAGTGCCACTGTTTCTCGGTGCCTACGTTGGAGAAGACGACCCTACAAGCAAGTCCTCATCAGACTGATAAGTGTTTTTCCCAAGAACTTCCGTTTACTTCTGTTATACTGCTTCCCATATATTTTTCACTATTATTTCTGCAGTTTATATTCTACTGTTTTCTCCCTGTGAGGAGCATATCGCCCCTGTTAATAAACCCCCCTCAACAGTTAGTCTGTCTGTACCGTGGTGACAGTCTACCCTGCACTCTATTACATAAGAGCTCCAGGAGCCATTATACCTCACTGACATCATTTATGTTAGCTCAAAGGAATGGTGATGCAGCAGAAACACTTGCTCCTGTGATAAAACATGCAGGAAAATGTGTTACTTCAGGTAGTAGGGCTGTGGGTCCCTGCTGTTTCGTCTATATACTCACTCATCGTAAATGACTTATGCTTTCTCCCTGAGAAGGAGCTGTGGTATGTGCTGACCATGAACTGGAGCGACTCTGCATGGTTGGACACTGCAAATTGCTATTCATACCTGAGGCACGTTTATAAGATTATCTCAGCTCAGCACAGGAATATTTTTTCTAACACATCCAATTATGATACAGGAAAAATATGTCTTTGTACTGTGTTAGAAAGTAGATAAAAAATATTAACATTTGAGAGTCCTCAGTGGCTGATACTTTTAATGGCTAACTAAAAAGATGGTAACAAATAGCAAGTTTCCAAAACTACTAAGGTGTCTTCATCAGGCTCAGTATCACAGATTCAGATTTTCTGTTATACTGAGCCTGATGAAAAGGCCTGAGTAGTACCGGAAGCTTGCGATTTGTTATAATCTTTTCAGTTAGTCATTAAAAGGTACCAAACACCGAAGACTCTCAAATTTTAACATCCATTTAACATCCATTTTAACATCCAATTGTGGAACGTATTGTGCCAAGATCTCTTAATTAAAATGTTCGTTCTTTCGAAAACACCTTTATGGAGTTCCTTTCAGCTATTTTTGATGGAGGAAGCAACTTTAGTGATTGAATTAACTTAAAGTACAAACTAATAGTAATCCCTTTACAACCAGCTATTCCTGAGCTCATAATTCATGAGTTTCTGTATGTATGGCATGATTGAAACGTCTATTCAAAGACTGTTACATGGACCACTAACTTAAAATACTGCATGTCCATTTTTGGCCCCAGTTCTATATTTCTTGCACAGGTCTTATAGATACATGAAGAAAATATCTTAAGATTATTATTTTTTCTTCATGGTTGTCAGATGTAGAAACATATTGCTGCATCTTATTACTGGGACCACATATGGTTATAGATACTCTAGTATGGTATTCATGGCTCCAAATGCATCTTATATTTCACCTTTAAAATCAAATAGTGAATATATTTGTTTTTTTTCTGGCTGTGGATTTTCCATTGACTTCTATTGTACAGGTTTGTGTGCATGCTCTGTGACCTGTGCAGAGGTCACTATACAGTGGTGGTGAATGAAGCGAGTTGTGACCATTATCTATGGTCATTAGTGGAGTCTTTACTCTCTGTCTACAGCTTTATATCAGAGCGATGATGGTAATGAAATACAAGCTGGAAAGGATACTTCATAAAACATAAAATAGGGAACTTGCTAAGACCGGTGGTCTGTCCAGTGAAAACAATTTATCCCGAGATGTGGCATAGGTAATAACTTATTGATTGGCGGGGTTCAACTGCTGGGACTCACACCGATCATCTGGACAGGGAACTTTTATCTTCATTAGAATGGAGTGTAAGCGCTTATGTGTGACCTGTGCTCTGTTCATTCGACATGGGGCGTCTGAGCTCTGTGCTTTGCTTTTTCTGGCAGACGCATAGAAAATGAATGGACACTGGCCTGCTGTTGTACTTTGCAATGGACATACTGTTAGAGTTCCATGTCTGTGATTAAAATGTCCCAATCCACGATCAGCCACCAGTGACACATCCACCAATAAGAAAGTTGTCACTTATCATGTGGATAGATGATAACTTGTTTTCACTGAACATCTCCTTCAAGTTAAAATGTGGTGGAGTATTGTACAAATGTATTAATAAGCACAGATGGGCTAGCATCGAATTGGCATCAGGCATCGAATTGGATCAACATTTATTCCAACTGGTGGTGCAAATTATGGTAAATCTATCAGTTCAGTGGTGTCTCCACTCCACCTGTTTCTTTTTTCATTTTTGAAAAATGTGAGGGACACGCAAAACCATCACTGTTGTAAATTTCTCCTGTATATGCGGATTTCACCAACATTTGCAACTTTTTTATGCTACTAAACTGTAAATTCTCCTCAAAGTTTGACCCATATTTAAAACTCAGTGACCAGAATGAAAACAGCTAGATTGCAAATAATGTTCTGACTATTGGCATTGGTTTTTCAGGAGAATCTGCAGGTGCATAGAGGCAGCACACACACCACAGTGCCAAAATACAGTTCCAGTCCTAATTCGAGCCTGTGCCTAGTCAAATTTTTATTCTTCCTGGTAATCATTGTTTTCCATTTCTCAAGTCCCCAGTAATCTGGACCAACGTTCCCCAAATCCAGTCCTCAAGAGTCACCAGCAGATTATGTTTTCTATATTTTCTTAGTATTGGCCAGATCATAATTCCATTACTTGTGCAATACTAAGAAAACACTGAAAACATGGTCTGTTGGTGGCTCTTGAGAACTGGAGTTGTGGTACACTGATCTAGACCATGCATGTGTTGTCATTGTCTATTATGATTTCAGAACATTTTGAGAAAAAAGAAAATGCCAATATGACAAAAGCAAGGAGCGACACTACAGGAAAGCCCCAATAAACCAATATAGTCATGCTGAGTATTACTTAGTATCTAATAAATACATGGTGAACAACGCCACACCTAAATTACAATGTGCAACTCCTACAAACTAAAAGGGCAGAAAAAATCCCACAGTACCAAAGAACCGTGCAAAAAATATCACATTTTATAGGAAAAAAAGGATTAAAAATTAGACACATGATTGATAGCGGGAGAATGGCATGTAACAACGTGATCACCATAATGGTGAAGTCAATACACTACAGTACAATTAGAAATATCATCATGATAAATTCATATCAAATGTCATTATTCATCCTGCAGCCCATTTTTAATGCTTTTTTTTTATTTAATAAAGTTTGATAGTTTTCTATGTACTTTCACAAAAGACACATTTTAATGTAAGTACACATGTACTCTATGTTTCAGAGATATTGGTGATTTCTTGCTATGGTAGAATAGTGGCACCATGATTAACTGCTCTAATTTCTGGAAAATGTACTTTGGTTACCGCCTAATTGCTATTTATATGAAAACTTGTGTTCATTTGTTGAAAGTTTTTATTTTCACAATCGAGATTTCGCAATTTAATTGGTGACAGTGTTTTATATTTTGCCTCCTACAAATGTTTTCAGACTAATATGGCTTCTGCTGGAGCATTAATTAGTAAATGGAGCCTGAATATTACAGTATTTTATATTTTACAACAAATTTATGTGTGTAGGTTTAATCTAGTTTCTTTTATCAGATTATAACCTTATTCCAAAGTGTCATGTAATAAATGATGACTCTAATATGCACTAGGAAACAAATAATGCGTATGCCATTTCTCTTTTCATCATATTGACTCCTCCAGCACTTGGCGTGATGGTCCTCACATTAATGGAAAGGGCCACTCAGCTTGGAATAAGCTATTAAATAAGTCTGGTGCGTCGCCAAGAACAATTTGTTAGGAGAGAGGTCCTTCAAATGGGATCAACATTTAGTGCCATTTAATGCATGTTAAGGGTTTGGTCCAACTGTATGATATCTAAATATATATTTTTATGTTGACCTGAACTTCTAATAAGCTCTTTATAATGTTCATTAGTCATCTCTGGGCTAATGCTCTCATTTAAAATCTTTCTACATACAGTGTTTTATCGCTTGCATACATTTATGCCTAATGTCAATTACTATTTTTATGATGGAGAAAATTTATTTTTGTTTTTGACAAACTATTGACATTTTCTGATATTATAATGATAAAATCAAGAATGTGACTTGTTAAATGCTCCACCTTTGTGTCAGAAATATGGGCCTTACAGCTCACTCATGTTTCAGTGACCAGTCAATCAGAGTTACGAGGCAGGCCGCGGGCAGGGACAAGGCAGAGAAGAAGGAGAGCTGGAAGTGTGGTGTCCAGTCCACCATCTGCACTTGCAACTCATTAGCATACAATTTAAACTATGGATTTGTTTTAAAACAGGAAAACAGATTTGCAAACTTAGGGTCATGTGCTGACTAGATGCCTGGGCTTTTCTCAATTCTCTTCCATTGAGATACTGCAGGTGAACTAGTCTGCACGTGAAAGTGTGCAAATCTTGTGAATGCCGTTGATGAAGGGGGGCTCAGCCTTACTCCTGCTCAGCATCCATTTTAGAGACTTTGGATTAAGACTCCATTTTGTGTTTGAATTTCTTAGTGCTCAATGTAGAAGAAGAAATTTAATGGTGTTACCACACCCTGCTTGTGTACAAGCTAAACCCTGCAAATTCCAAGAAATGGCTGACTACCACCTGAAAGCATCAGAACTCTATGCATCATAAGCAGTAGTGTGTCTATGCATGATAAGGAATAAGTGTCACAAGGATACCCTGACATTGTGGGGTCAGACGATTGCAGAGTCTGGTGACACATGCACCTGCAGATTCCCTGTCCGATTAGCAGTTGTTGCTTTCTTTGCTCTCGTGCTGCAAGGGTTAAACTGCTTTGTTGGACTCCTGGTGTTCTCTGTCTTGGGTTGTATCAGCTGTTCTGAGTTTGTTGCTCCCATTAGGTGTAAGAACTCTCTTCCTTGCTTCTGACCTTGCCAGTGACAGTTATCACTACCTGGTAGTACAAGTACAGTGACTAGTTTCCTACTATATAGTGAAATACAAGGAAAAATGAGGCTAGTGACAAATAATTAAATTATTGAAAATGACACCACATAGACAGTAGAATAATGGACTAAATAGCATTACTATCAGTCATAATTGACAATTGAGAGCCAGAAAAACATATAAAAGGGCACTGCAAGTACAATACATATATAGCACATGATTTAAATGCTGAAATCAACATGTATTAAAGTTCTAGGACATACCTGTCATGAGTGTGTCGCGTCCTCCTGTGAGATCTGGGGTTAGGAAATCATTACGTATTGTGAATTGCAAGTCTTCAATTTAGCCTGTGTGTTTTGTTCTCCTTATTAAATGAATTTTGTTTCCTTTGGTGCTGAAGGGTTAACGACCCTTTCTATGCTGGCTAGTATAATGCAGCTCCATCTCACAGCTGTTCCTGACTTGCTCATTTCCTCTCTATAAAATCTGTTCATACCTTCTCTTCCTTGCCAGTGAAAGTTTACTTCCTGGTTCGCTGGAGTTGGTGTGCTGTAGTTGAAGATTGTTGTATGCTGTTTTTTGGGGTGTATGCTTCCCTCTCCTTCAGAGGTACATTTGGGAGCAGGGATAGTTAGGGGGACGGTGCAGGACCCCTTCCCCTAATCATGTACAGTTACAGAGTGACAATACTACAGCCCCCTCACACCACTCCAACACTGTTTCGCTACTGCTTCATGAGGGTGTGTCAACAGTATTACTATCTTACTACCACCTTTCACCAGTTCCTCTCTATTTCACAAAGAAAAATATGTAAATTAGCAGTAGCTAATGCAAATACTGTACTATATATAAGATTACATAAATATATGTTTATACATAATTTTATGACGCTGTCAATCCACTCACCTCCCTGTCTTTTTTTAGACAGTACCTCTGCTTGTCAGCTTCAATCCTCCTTATTCTCCTGTTGCCTAAGACATGAAGGGTACTATCACAAGATGTGGGCATAACCGAACTCATTGTCGGGATGGTCCTCTGCTGTGACTAACCACTCCTTCCCCAGTCCTTTCTTGGCCCTCCTGTTGCTGCAGTTGACATGATGTTCAGATGGGGAGATGGTGAGGAGGGGAAAGTAGTGCTCAAAGTAAGAACTTTGCAGGTTTGGTGATCACCTTTACTGCTGCTAACACAACACGACCACACCTTTTCCGATGCTAAGGGCACATTGAGAAGTCCATACAAATCGGTCTGAGATTGGATTGCAGTGTACAGACTGGCCATGCCATGGGTCTTCCGACCTAAGCATTGCAGCTTCATATATTTCTATGAAGCTGTCACGCTCAGATCAGGAGACCCACCGGCAGTCCATACATTACAGTCCAATCTCAGACTGATTTGTTGGGACGTCTCAATGTGTCCTAAGAGTGAGTGCAGCCTGCTGTAGCTTGGTTGTGGCTGCTTTTGCAAAATATGTTGAGCAACTTGGGTGGCCATTTGGCTCTGGTGACTTCAGTCACTAAGCAATTACTCAATTTGTTCATGTTATATTCAGCCATTTTGGCTATTAAAATGTACAATGGGACGCACATACCCTCTGCCCCAGTATGTCTCTAGCAGTATGCGTAGCAAAGATAGAAAGCAATATATCTGGGTATACCCTTTATGGCTGACTTTAGTGTTGGGTCTCGATTTGCCAAGGGCATTGGTTTTATCAGTAATACGAATGCAGTTTTAAGTCACAAATGCCCAGGAAAAGGTAAAATATTGTAAGTTGAAGAAACATCTTTTTTTTAATATCGTGCAGTAAGGTGTGAATCACATTTTTTTTTGAATGGTTTGTAAAAGTTGGGCCTTCCTATACAGGCACGGCATATTATTACAGCGGCACCATTGTTGCATCCACACTGCACATGAGACATTAATCTTGTGTGCTAGTTCAATTTGCTTGACAAAATGATATGACTTGGCGAATTACGGATCCTTTTCATCAAGCCATGTGGAATCATGACAGAGCGTTTCCCTAGAATGACAGCCTCGTGTATTTCCATCTGATTATTTATGTACATTTTCTCCATACACCTTTCATGGTGAATACCTGTTTATGATGTATGTTAGGCTATGTTCACTTCTACATCAGAAGCTTGAGCTTTGTCAATATTACTAGAAAAAAAGTACAGTGGTATTTTATTTATTTTTTTTACATCGTAATGAAGGACACAACAACAGAACCATATTAAAGCTGATGAAATTCATCAGGTGCCATTTGTGTCCATCATTTCACGCTTCCATCCTCTTCATGAATTCCAGTTTTTGTGCCTTCTATGAAAAGAGCAACGTCAAGAGGTAAACTAATGGAATGGGGTTTTAAAAATTCATTTGAGGCTAGCATATTAGGCTTTTATGCAGGAACCTGAGTGCACATGTAGCTGACACTCAATGTTAAAGCACTAGATGAAAACTGAAAAGGACATGGTGCTCCATAGTGCATGGATCTTTAGCTGGATTGGAGTAAGAATAGGCTTAGATAAGAGGTAATGTGCTCACCTTGTTAGGGATAGCATTATCATTAGGCACGCTCCCATGTTCATTCATGTAGGCACAGATTCTCAGCTGCTGCTGTATTCTCATATCCGGCTGGTCATGGAAACCATTGGAATAAAGATAAGCCACAGCATGAAAAAATGTTTAAGAAAAATTGAGAAAAATGTGCTACTGACCCCAACAATTAAAATAATATCAGAGGAAAATACATAAAAAAAAGTTTATGTATGAATTCATAAGTATATGCATTTTGGTACTAAACCACAGCCTTCATCAGCAGCGGTTTTAAAGATTTAAAGTGTTTTTCACTATTTTTTTATGTTTTGGCTTACTCATTGTTAAAAGGGTCCTTTATTTATTATCTTCATCAATAAATCAGAGAAACGTATGCATAAAGTGAGTCCCTTGCACTGGAGAACCTAACAAATCCATGCATTACATAGAAAATACTTAAGGAGGTTGTCCGGGTTTAAGCTACAAGTCTGCAGTCACTCTGTGACTGCACACTTGTGAATCCAGAAACTGAGGACTAAGAGCACTATACATGTTCGAAATGCGTCCAGTTATTCAGCACATTCCTTCCTCCAGTATGCACTGGTTTGACAAGCAGCTTACTTTTTAAATTTGTCCAAATAAAGACTTTTGATTTTATTTCCTGAGCTGGATACCTTCATTTTCATGCACAAGTACCTGGCGTCAAGCAGAGACGTTTCCATGCTCGGATCAAATTTCTCATGGGCTGTGAGAATACGATCACAAGGGTGAGCTGAATTATTTTCTTTTTTCTGTCTAGCAATACCTTTACATAATCAGTCTGGTCCTCCTTTACATTGAAATCACTGTTTGAATTGATATGCAAATTAGGATGAAGTGCTATGGTAGATCTGAAGCCTCTGTCACTCCATCTCTATTCCCCGCCCTGCGCTGCCTCCTCTTGTGTGACTAACAGCTCCTTTGCCTGGAGTCACACAGTATAGAGCCTGTCAGTCAAGCAGGAGGAGGCAGTGTTGGGCAAAACATAGAGCTGGAGTGACAGAGGCTTCAGATCTACAGCCACATTTGCATATGAATTAAACACTGACTTCTCAGTTATGGAGGAACGGAGTGGCCATGTAAAGGTGTGACCAGCTGATTTTCAGATGAACCATTTTCTCAAAAGCAAACAACCCCTTTATGGAAGGTTCTGTGACTTCCATGATTGCTGCCTCCCTTTAAAAAAAAAAAAGCTAAATATTTGCATTATTCTACCTTTCATTTTGCCTTGCAAATTTTTATTGGGTAATTCATCTACCTCATTCATTTCCAGGTAACCGCTGATTCAAAAGGGGATACTCTGTGATTAGTGCTGAACGTCTTTAAGAAGGAGAGCTTTTATTTTTGCTCTAACTAATTATACCAGCGGATGGGAATACTTAATGCTGTGTATTAAATTATTTTGCTGCTGAATTTTCTCACGGGATCTAGAACAAATATTTACACACCGCCGAGCAAATAATTATTCACCGCGCACGTTTAGGATTCTTGCAATTTCTAATGGAAACCAAAATGGAAAAAAAGAAAACGCATTAATTGCCAGCCGTCCCTTGACGAAGTGATAAGTAGAGCCATCAGGGAAGTATCCTTTCTATAGCAATGTCTTGCGATGACGTGTCAGGCAGAGAGGTAAATGTGCCCCCTAGTCATCTTTCAGACCCGAGTCTCTGATATTTAAATAGTTTTTTCTCTTCCCGTGTTGACAGAAAGATGTGAATCCTCATTTACTGAAGACTGGAATTAATTAGCTCTTGCTTTGAACATTTTTTTTCCCTAACTGTTGTTTAATAAAAGGAAGAGTTCCTGTCGCTCGCTTTGAAAGTTGCAGCACTGCATCTGAAGCCTGGCTTAAATACAAGTGTTTAATCTTCTAATTAGTTCCCTCCTGTCGGCAATCAGTTAGATGCTGAGCATCCTTGAAGGTCACTTTGTCCTTCCTCCATTGAATCTCTTAAAGAGACTATACTTGGCCAGCATTAGTACCTGGAGAGTTGCCTGCTCACATATTCAGCCGTTCGGACTTATAGCTCACATTCTGGAAGTTAATGTGAGCAGAGAGTCTGGACAGCGGAGGTCACTGGCACCGGGATTATTTCTTTACATATGTATACAGCTGGTCCCCGTTCAGCTCACTAAATTCTGCCGTTTTATGCACCTTCTGCCAAATGTCCTTGAACATGGAACAAGTTATGTGGATGTATTACAATTGATTAGCTCTAAAAAATGGTGCTGGGTGTTGGCATCAGATTGTAATTAAAAGTTTAATTTAAACACAGTTTAATTGTTTCATAAAACATAGTTTTTTTTGGATAAAACACCCATTTAGTAAAAGCTTTGGCATCATGACTTGTTTGACATTGGCGTTTATGGCCGTCCATACACAGTAAACTAATTTCTGCCTATCCCGCTGATAATGACGGGGTTGGCTGATGGTCTATTGCGTATGGGGCGCCTGCTAACTGATGGTTGTGGGAGATGCCGATCATGCATGTCCAATTTCAGACTGCCGATCGCATTGTTCTTCCGCAGATAAGGCTGGGGTCACATGACAAATTCTCTTTCATCCGAGAAAATCGGTCTGATAATGCTAATAAGACTCTGATCCGAGTTTGATCAGTATGTAATCCTATTCTCTCGGATAATGAGAAATAGTAAAAAAAAACAATTCTCTATCTTCTCCATTCTGTCTGTCTGTGAAAATCAGACCGCACTCAGATGTCATCCAATTTTTTCCATGGACCCATAGACATGAATGGCCGAGTATGATCCGATATTGAATGTAAATCATGTATGCTGCAAAAAATCGGACATGTGCACTACTCCATAGAATAATGTGGGACGAGTGTTATCTGTCAAAATGAAGGATAGTACTCTTCCGATTTTTACAGTCGTTTGCATGAGCCCATATAGAGAACACAGGAGTAGTCGGCCAAATGATCGCTCCTATATATTGGAGAGATGGCTGTGGGCCCAACGATCGGCCAAAGCATGGTTCGGCCAAGAGTCATCTATTCTGTATGGCCAGCTTTATACTCTTCTGTAAATCAGTGCAGATTGCTGCTCTTTGTTTTGTGTGCTCTATATTAATTACCAAATAATGGTTGTGTTATTACAACATCAATTTCACAATATTATGTCCCTTTTTTGATTGAGGGTACCACGTTATGCAAAGTCAACTAACAAGTTTCTTTTAGGTAAGGATAGGAGTAGCAGTTTTCTGGAAGACATTGCTCAATACTCAACTTAAGGTTGAGGATAACTATTCTTGTGTATGCCATACTTATCAAAGAATTCAGGTGCAGAATTATCTGCTGATCTTCTACCAAGCTGTTCTGTATACTATTATCTATGTAATCTGTTCTCTTGCTAAAACACTGGAAGTTTTATGGAAATGTATTAAAAAACAACTTTTACTGCGAGAACTAAAGTTCTTCTGATTCAGATCTTAGGGGTAACGTTTCTCCTTGTGGAGAGTGACCTGCCTGACATGTCAGTGTAAGGAGGCTTATAGGTGATTCAGTGTTCCTCTGGGAAATTTAATATGCAAATTGCCTCTTCAGAGATGAAGAGGACTTGAGCTTTAGTGCCCCCTATCGGAAGTATCAATCCTAAAAGTCAATATCGATCCTTCAGCGAGCCTTGCCATATAACTTGTGATAAAAGACAGTCTAGAATTTAAATTTGCAGACACGGTGTTCAAGGGTTTTGCCCCTCATCAGTGCAAAGTATGAGATCTGACTTTCCAATATGAGAGGCTTAAGACTGGAATTTCCTTGTGGAGCATGTTATTCCTCAAGTCCTCTTCCTCTCTGAAGAGGTAATTTACATATTTGATTCAGCTGTGTCCCTAATTGATTCAGTGTTGGTTAGAAAAAGCTCCTTTTTGTTGGTTGGCATGCAGAATTTCGTCTCGCTGCCAATGTCGAAGAGGAAAGCTAAGCTGCTGAGCATGTGTGCCCAAAAACACTGCAGACATTAGAAGAACCACAGGGGCACCACAACAAAAAATGTAACATAACTGATTTAATCCAGAAATATCTTAATAAATTGTGGAGCAAGCTCTTTAATGGAAATGAATCACAAATATGGCGGCCCTGGCATGCCAGTTTGTGATATCAATGGGTTACCAATAGTTTATTTGATACATCATGAAGTTAATCAAAGTGAATCTGACAACACAAAGTGACTGCTCAAACCAAGCACATGCACTCGGTGCACTCTTTAAGTGGCCAAACAGTTCATTGCGTCTTCCCTCTTATGTTTTCCATCTGATGTTCCTTGATTGACAGCATTGATTTACAAGAAGCACTTGTTGGCCCTTTTGCCTTCACTCTGCGGTCCAGCT
Organism: Ranitomeya variabilis; assembly: GCF_051348905.1. NCBI lineage: Eukaryota > Metazoa > Chordata > Amphibia > Anura > Dendrobatidae > Ranitomeya > Ranitomeya variabilis. The sequence continues at coordinate 170,725,049 of NC_135238.1, forward strand.
CACCCCAAACCATCTCGATTGGGTTCAGGTCAGGTGACTGTGGAGGCCAGGTCATCTGACTTGGCACCCCATCACTCTCCTTCTTGGTCAAATAGCCCTTACACAGCCTGGAGGTGTGTTTGGGGTTATTGTCCTGTTGAAAAATAAATGATGGTCCAACTAAACGCAAACTGGATGGAATAGCATGCCGCT